>NC_136380.1:11729365-14129365 GCF_965140285.1 Lepidochelys kempii
GATGCTGACCACTAGTTCCAAACACTGCATGGAAAATTCATATTTTTCTCTATAGATTTAGGCCCAGCTCCACAAAGGTTAAATACCTCTGTGGATTAGTGCTTAGCAAATATTTAACTACCTACGGCAATTAGAAATAACCATCTGGACTGAAAGCATAGAACACCTTAAGGATCCTGGTGAGTTGTGATTAGAGCCAAAACCATTCTTGCTCCCCCTGTACAGTATATTCATTGACCCAAAAATACATTCCTGAGGCTGAGGGAAGCAAAGAAACACAAGGAAATCCACATTTAAGGCTGACCTCCAGTCCACACGCACAGCAGGGTGTATTAAGGAAGTAGTTAAGGAAATTCCCTGCTGTGGCTGGGGATTGGAAGTCAGCCTGTGGAGTGAATTTCCTTATTTTTCTCTGCTGCCGTCATCACCACCACAGCAGACTTTTGATTCAATTAGGGCCAAATCCAGCAAGCTGCTGAGCTGCCTTAAATCACTTTAATGTCAATGGGGTCTGAGGACAGTCAGCATCTGACAGGCACAGGCTTTTTGTGAATTTCATTCCGTGCAGGCGTAAGGTTCACTGCCTTGGAGACTGAAGCATCCGATGAAGTGAGCTGTAGCTCACGAAAGCTCATGCTCAAATAAATTGGTTAGTCTCTAAGGTGCCACAAGTCCTCCTTTTCTTTTTGCGAATACAGACTAACACGGCTGTTACTCTGAAACCTGTCATTATGCAAGGCGCTGCATTTAGCCGTATGGAGTGGAAATCTATCAACTGCATGAAAAAACTTGTACAGATACAGACAGACAGGCATCCGATGAAGTGAGCTGTAGCTCACGAAAGCTCATGCTCAAATAAATTGGTTAGTCTCTAAGGTGCCACAAGTACTCCTTTTCTTTTTGCGAATACAGACTAACACGGCTGCTATTCTGAAACCTGAAGTAATCTCTTTATTCACCAAACAGACGGATGAACTTCAAAGAGTAAGCCCCCCTCCCCCTCCAGCCCTGTTAATGTGCCTCAACAATGACCAAGAGTCACCTGCTGTGGGGTCAGAGGAGACTTCACTCTCCATATCCAAAAGCCGTCCAGGGTACTGATTAATGCTAACTGTGGTGGTGTTTTTGTGATAGGTGCACCTGTCTGCATGGAACTAGGGTGAGACGCACCAAACTAATTTCCCGTGTGCCACACTACAGACCAGAGTGAGGTTCAGATCCAGCACCTGGAGGTGAAAGGCTCTGTATCCCATTACCAATTCCCTGAGCTTTCCCTTCCCACACACATTTGCACTATATGACATGTAGCGTAGCTTTTAAAAATGACTTTTCCCAATGTAATTAACTAGGTCTATTCCGGTCTTTGGGCTGGGGGTTTGTTATTTTTACTCAATGTTTTTATATAGCACCATAACTGGGGATAGTGCTTTATAAAGAGACTAAATATCTCCCCCATATTTCTCTGCACTTACAATCTAAGATCCTGATGCTTCCAAAGCAATGCCCATTGGAAAACATAATCCCAACTATACTTACAAAATGATAGGGTCTAAATGAGCTGTTACCACTCAAGAAAGAGATCTTGGAGTCATTGTGGAGAGTTCTCTGAAAACATCCACTCAGTGTGCAGCGAACAGAATGTTAGGAACCATTAGAAAAGGGATAGATAATAAGTCAGAAAATATCATAATGCTACCATATAAATCTATGGTATGCCCATACCTTGAATACTGCATGCAGTTTTGGTTGCCACTTCTCAAAAAAGATATATTAGAATTGGAAAAGGTACAGAGAAGGGCAACAAAAATGATTAAGGGTATGACAGTTTCCACATGAGGAGAGATTTAAAAGACCGGGACTGTCCAGCTTGGAAAAGAGACAACTCGGGGGATATGATAGAGGTCTATAAAATCATGAATGTTGTGAAGAAAGTGAATAGGGAAGTGTTATTTACCCCTTCACATAACACATAAACTAGGGGCCACCACTAACACGGCTGCTACTCTGAAACCAGTGAAATTAAGAGGCAGCAGGTTTAAAACAGACAAAAGGGAGTACTTCTTGACACAACGCACAGCGCAGCTGTGGAACTTGTTGCCAGGGGATGTTGTGAAGCCCAAAAGCATAGCTGGGTTCAAAAAAGAATTAGATAAGTTCCTGGAGGATAGGTCCATCAATGGCTGTTAATCAAGATGGTCAGGGATGCAACCTCATGCTCTGGGTGTCCCTAAACTTCTGACTGCCAGAGGCTGGAACTGGATGACAGGGAGTGGATCACTCAGTAAATTGCCCTGTTTTGTTCACTCCCTCTAAAGCATCTGGCACCGTCCATTGTCAGAAGACAGGATGCTGGGCTAGATGGACCATAGGTTTGACCCAGTATGGCCATTCTTATGTCCCCCCCCCACCCCGCCATTGACTGTAATGCAGTCCAGTTGCAAGATCAGGTCTTAAAAGTGCAAGTATCTTCTCTGCACTGTGGAGGCTGTTAGTCTAGAGCTGGTGGTCTCCCTCCAAAGACAGACCCCTGTGTAGGTATTTCAGTTGTTCCCTTTCACTCAGTGCTCATTAAGTGGAATTCAGATAAGGAGCGGTTCAAACTAGGCAGGTGTTCACTTACCTCTGCTTTAGATGCAGAATGACTACAGAGTATCAGCTGTAGCAGGCAGATATCATTGTGAGCTGGATCCAAAGCCCATTGGAGTCACAGATGCATCAAGTTTAAGGCCACAGGGGACCATTGTCAATGGGAGTCTCAATGGACTATAGATCTAGCCTTACTTTACCCTCTAGTACCGATAACCTTTCTCTGTCACAGCAGGTAACTTGTATCTTGGCCACCTGACTTGAATATCTCAGTAGAATCAGACTTCTCTGAGCCAAGCTGCAAACTATTCTCAAATTATAAATCTCCAATGTACTTTTCCCATGACCGCAGACTCAAGAGAGACAAGCACAGAAGGATTTGAGACAAGTTATTCAGCTAAGTGCTTACGTAACTCTAACATCCTGAATTAAGACTTGCCCATAACTAGGGAGGGTTCCTTACAGACTCCTCTTTTTGGGCAACTGCCCCAAAGTTTTGGTGACTTTTTTCTGTGCCTTTCAGATCCCAGAGGAGTTGGCAGTTTGACTGGTAAATGGAGCCAATTTGATCTGAAGTTTGGACTCTGTACAGTTAGGAATAGAAGGGTGGAAAGAGCACATGTGCCATACTAATAATACTTAGGATTTTCATCAGCAGATCTCAAAGTGCTTTACAATGGAGGTCAGTGTCATTATCCCCATTTTCAGATGGGGAAACTGAGGCAAGAGGAGGGAAGTGCCTTGTCCAAAGTCACCCAGCAGCCCATGGGTAGAGCCAGGAATAGAACTCCACTCTCTTGTCTAGTGCTCCATCCAGCAGGCCACACTACTCTCCTGATCACAGTGCAGAGGCTCACGTCTTACATTTTTATTAGGGTGTCAGTAGGATTATTGACATGAGTAAGGCTTGCTAGGGCTGGGTGCTACTGTCACGATCATGTAAATGTGCATGTAAGTGACTTTACTTACATGAGTAGTGCCATGATAATCAGTGAGATGAGTTCCATGAGTAAAGTTACGCACATGTGCATTTATAGGACCCATATAGCTATTATGTACATATCTATTTTCTATCCATTATTATTTGTACTTATTATTTTATTTATCATTTGTATTACAGTAGGTCCAAAGAGCCCCAGCCATGGATCGGGACTCCGTTGCACTAAGTGCTGTATAAACCCACAACAAAAAGACAGTCCCTGCCCCAAGGAGCTGAAAATTTAAGTATAAGACAAACCAACAGATGGATACAGACAGGTGGGAGAGAACAAGGAAACGATGCAACAATATTGATCAGTATGATAGGCAGTGGTATCTAATCCATATTACTCATCGAATTATGTGTCTGAAGTGTCTGTCACTGCGTTGTGTAAGCCCTCGATCCTATATTGAGATCCATGTGAGAGGACTCTTGTGCCTCCCTGGAGTCAGTCCCATTGACAAGTGTATCCCTATGCAGGACTGGAGCCCAAGCCGTGGCATGCACCAAGCTGGTTACTGCATGCACGGAGGGTGAAATGTCCCCAGCCCTATCCTTGAAGTAGGTTGACATGGTGCATAAGCTTTGTGCTGGCCCGCTGCATGAGGGTGAATGTCACCCACTGTGCAGTTCATGTGCCTAGCTGCCTGTTTGTAGACAGGAAGCTGTCTGCTTGAATGTGCAAATCTGAAAATGTAAAGTCCATGTCATTGATCCCAGCGCTCCTCTTGCATGAGAACTTCCACTTGCACATTACTGTTATGGGCATGGACTGGACCAGTCACCCAAACATGACTGACGTACAGACTGTTTACCATGGGGCAGCAAAGTAAGCAATGGGGTCCTGTTGGAGGCACTGTTGTAAATTTCTTAGTTTCAGGATGATCACACAGTCCGGCGATCCTCACTCCATGGACTGTATCACTTCTAATCGTCCTGTCAAAGCACAAGCCAGGATAGATTAGAGCTGTGCAAATTTTGGACCTAGTCCTGCAGTGTGCTGAGAACCGCTGGGCTGTGAGTCAGGGAACCAGGGCTTTAGTTTTGGGCCTGCCACTGAATCCTTGTGTGGCTTTAGCAAGTCATTTAACTTTTTGTGCTGCAGTTTCCCCATCTGTGAAGCGGGGATAATTCTGCCTGCCTTCTTTTGTGAAGTGCTTTGAGATCCTTAGATGAAAAGTGCCTTAGAAATGCTAATTGTGGGGCACTTGGTACCTTGTAAGATCAGGTCCTTGTCCTAAATCCACTTCAAGAATTCCCACCCACCCCTTTTTAACCTCACTAGAGACTTTATTCTTCTTTCATTCACACTGGTACAAATCAGAGGTAACTTCACTGGAGTCACTGGAGCTATCCCAATGTAAAAGTGGTGTAATTGGGCCCTGTTCCTGCGTCTACTCCTTTCCTGATCGTTTTGTAAAAGAAGTGTTCAGCAAAATGACTTTAAACAAGTTCGTTCCTGCCTTGAAAATCATTTGCAAAACCAAGAAAAACACTGCACAATGCATTAGGTGTAGAAGCAGCTTTGCACCTACCAGGTCAGGAAATCATCCACGAGGCCCAGAACAGGCCATTTAAAGGAGGAAAAAACAATGAAAAAAGAGGCCATAAAAAAACGATGAGCAACACGTTAAGATCCGAGGATTCCTTCCGTAAACCAAGCTCCTGCATCAAGCCAAGAGCAACATTTCTTGATGCAAGAATAACTCCAATATGGTATATAAAAAAAAAAAGAGCAAGAGCAAGAGAAAGGCAGTGGTAGGAAGAGGATGTATACAATTTTATTACCAGCAAAACAAGCATGATGCACAGCTAAGTAATGCAATTGCTGTGACCACCAAAAAGAAGAAACATTCTCCAGCATACCATGGGGTCATGTGCGTCATGTGAGTTTATTTTTAAATCCGGCCAAACTTCTGTAATTTCCTTCCCTGCCTCACTAGGTAAAAAAAATGACGCATTCATGCTAGAGCTCCGCATCCTCTTTGAATTCTCATGGAGTGACATTCACCCCTGTGCAGAGTGCATCACATCTGAATATGGCCTGGTTGCCGGTCAGGTTTCCTTTATGAGTCCTCTCCTGACATTTTTAATCTTTTTAAGCTTTGCTTGTTTTAGAGTTATGCAAAATAATCAGTGAAGTGTGGGGGCAACTCACCAAGGACAATGACTATCTGCTCCTTTTCGAAAGAGCGGGGGGGGGGGGGAACTAACAGCATCTAGACAGGTTTCAGAGGGGAAGCCATGTCAGTCTGTATCAGCAAAAACAACAAGGAGTCCTTGTAGCACCTTAAAGACTAACAAATTTATTTGGGCATAAGCTTTCGTGGGCTAGAACCCACTTCATCAGATGCATGGAGTGGAAAATACAGGAGCAGGTATAAATATACAGCACATGAAAAGATGGGACTTGCCTTACCAAGTGGGAGGTCAGTCTAATGAGACAATTAAATTAACAGTAGTACACCAAGGGAGGAAAAATTTCTTTTGTAGTGGTAATGAGAGTGGCCCATTTCAAACAGTTGACAAGAAGGTGTGAGTAATGGTAGGGGTAAATTAGGTTTTGTAATGACCCAACCACCCCAAAACAGACTCCAACGTGAAACTGCAGAACTGGAATTAATTTGCAAACTGGACACCATCAAATTAGGCCTGAATAAAGATCTTCTTCCAAAGGAGCATCGAGTCTGGGGTTGAGTGCCTTACGTCACGGATTCACAGGGTTTCGTCTAGGTCCCAGCCTGCTTGGGAGTGACTCCTTAGTGTGCCAGACCCCAAGAGTCCACAGTTCCACCGGGACAGGGCCGCAGGCTCCATGACTCCGAACCTGGGCCTTTTGGTGCCAGGTATCCCTGTCTCTCTGGGTCCCTGCAACGAATCCAACCTGAGTCAGACTCGGGCTGGAGGCTCTCAGTAACCATTTGCAGTGAGACTATGCAGTCTTTTCAAGACAAGGTAACAATTTATTAGTCACCTGGCCTGCAGAATCTGCAAGGCCTTCAGTTAGCACAGAAAGTAAAGGTTAATACAGGTTCAGACTGGCGAGAGCCATGGCTGTCTCTGCCCCATTTAGACAGACAAGGTGGGGGAGGTAATATCTTTTATTGACCAACTTCCATTCATGAGAGAGACAAGCTCTCGAGCTCCACAGAGCTCTTCTTCAGGTCTGGGAAAGGTCCTCAGAGTGTCACAGATTGTTTAGCATAAGTAGCTACCTTGTATTCTAAGGGACCATTCCAGGAGAAGTGGCCCGTTAACACCCCTGCAGTCATAGGACAAAAAAGGGGGGTTAGTGGGTTACAAATTGTTGTAATAAGCCATAAATCCAGTGTCCTTATTAAGACCATGATTTTAAGTGTCTAGCAGAGTTATGAATTTAAACTCCCAGGCTTGCCTTGGTGTTGTGCAGGTTTTCTTTGAGGATGAGGACTGAGAGGGTCAGCTATGGAGTGATCGTTTTGTGAAAAGTCTTCTATCCTTTTTGTCTGCCAGTCCCAGGGAGAGCCCTGTGTCTCTGAGCTCTGAACACAGCCACCTGACACCTCTTGTCTGTTCTCCTCCCACAGCCAGGCTGCGCCCATATCTTCAGCTGCCTCTGCAGCTAGGTGTTAATCTTCGTCCTTGGGGTTCCCAGTGTCTCTGTAGAGCAGTGGTCCCCAAACTGTGGGGCATGCCCCCCTACGGGGGTGCAGAGGAAGGTCTGGAGGAGCGTAGTCGTGCTCGGGTAGGGAGGGAGCGCCACCTAGCTCCACTCTGACCCCAGTTCCGCTCCGGCCACACTCCCGGCCGCTGCTCCCAGTCTCCAGCACCCACTCTCGGCAGCCAAGTCCCCCTCTTGGCCCCCGGCCCCTGTTCTTGGTTCCCGGCCATGGCTCCATTCCCAGTCCGTGGTCAGGCCACAACTCCGCTTCCAGTGGGGTGTGTGTGTAGACACATTGCGTTATTGGTAAGGGGGGGTCACGGGAGGAAAAGTTTGAGCACCACTGCTGTAGTGTCTTCCATTCCAATGGGCTGCTTCCATTCCAGCCCAGATACTCCTCCAGTATGTCTGCATTACAATTAGACACCCGCGGCTGGCACATGCCAGCTGACTCAGGCTTGTGGGGCTTGGGCGAAGGGGCCATTTAACTGCAGCGTAGACAGTTTGGGCTTGGGCTGCAGCCTGAACTTTGGGACGCCCCCACCTCCCCGGGTCCTAGAGCCCGGGCTCCAGCCTGAGCCTGAATCTCTCCACCATGGTTAAACAGCCCCTGCTAACCAGGACACAGTGATAGGTGCAGAGTCATGCAGATAGCTCGTAAAACCATTACCGAAAAAGAAAAGGAGGACTTGTGGCACCTTAGAGACTAACCAATTTATTTGAGCATAAGCTTTTGTGAGCTACAGCTCACTTCATCGGATGCATACGGTGGAAAGTGTAGAAGATCTTTTATACACACAAAGCATGAAAAAATACCTCCCCCCACCCCACTCTCCTGCTGGCAATAGCTTATCTAAAGTGACCACTCTCCTTACAATGTGTATGATAATCAAGGTGGTCCATTTCCAGCACAAATCCAGGGTTTAACAAGAACGTCTGAGGGGGGATCCACATTGGTGGATGTGCAGGTGAACGAGCCTCTGATAATGTGGCTAGCCGTCACCTTCAGCCCCCAACTAAAACCCCTCCAATGCATTATTAAGGATCTACAGCCTATCCTGAAGGATGACCCAACACTCTCACAAATCCTGGGAGACAGGCCAGTCCTTGCCTACAGACAGCCCCCCAACCTGAAGCAAATACTCACCAGCAACCACATACCACACAACAGAACCACTAACCCAGGAACCTATCCTTGCAACAAAGCCCGTTGCCAACTGTGCCCACATATCTATTCAGGGGACACCATCATAGGGCCTAATCACATCAGCCACACTATCAGAGGCTCGTTCACCTGCACACCCACCAATGTGACATATGCCATCATGTGCCAGCAATGCCCCTCTGCCATGTACATTGGTCAAACTGGACAGTATCTACTTAAAAGAATAAATGGACACAAATCAGATGTCAAGAATTATAACATTCATAAACCAGTCGGAGAACACTTCAATCTCTCTGGTCACGCGATTACAGACATGAAAGTTGCAATTCTTCAACAGAAAAACTTCAAATCCAGACTCCAGCGAGAAACTGTTGAATTGGAATTCATTTGCAAATTGGATACAATTAACTTAGGCTTGAATAGAGACTGGGAGAGGCTAAGTCATTATGCAAGGTAACCTGTTTCCCCTTGTTTTTTCCTAACCCCCACCCCTCCCCCAGACGTTCTTGTTAAACTCTGGATTTGTGCTGGAAATGGCCCACCTTGGTTATCATACACATTGTAAGGAGAGTTTTCAGAGTAGCAGCCGTGTTAGTCTGTATTTGCAAAAAGAAAAGGAGGACTTGTGGCACCTTAGAGACTAACCAATTTATTAGAGCATAAGCTTTCGTGAGCTAATGCATCCGATGAAGTGAGCTGTAGCTCAGGAAAGCTTATGCTCAAATAAATTGGTTAGTCTCTAAGGTGCCACAAGTACTCCTTTTCTTTTTGCAAATACAGACTAACACGGCTGGTACTCTGAAACCTGTCATTACAGAAAATTCCTTCATTCGTCTCACCTCAGGCCCCTTTGAAATCCCAGCCCTACACAGGACTAGCTAAAGATGATGTTTATATAACACCTTTCTTCCTGGAAGATCTCAGAGGAGAGGCAACCGGCCTACTACTGAAATGCAGCCACTTCTGCGGAGCAACAAAGTGGTCATTTAACAGCCTGCGAGTTTGAAGTGAAGCAGGACAACAATGATCTCCCCTGCTATTACAATAAGTGGCCGCAGCCTTTTAGCAACCACAGGTATAACTGGCAGGCAGGCAGCACAGTATTATATACTGCCACCTGCTGACCGTGAGAGGTATTACATTAGAGCCTGATATTTTGGTGGGGAGATGGCCAGAACGGACTGCCATGTCTTCCGCAGCGTTACTGGTTCTTGTTGCCATTGGCCCTGTGTGATTGGGTTCTTTCCCCCACAGAGCTATGAATCTGCTGTTTCCCAGGTTGGATCTCAGTAGGAGCTAAATTCTGGCGGCTTGTGATGCCTGTCCACACAAGGGTGTAAGCGAAAGAGCCCCTGCTTGGGCTACCCAGACCTAGGGTCTAGGTGCGCCAGAGAGAGTACATATCATTTGCCCACTATTCCCTTCCCCAGCCAGAGCAAGGAGTAGCTGGAGCCTTGCTTCTGTCCCCCTGCACACACAATGGAGTTGATGGGGAGGAAGTTGGAATTTGCTGCTGATACAGTATAGGCCAGCGGCAAACTGCTATCCCCCCAGAACAAGGAGGAAACAGGGAGGGAATTGTGCTTCTCCAAGGCATGACTCCTTCCCTGCAATGCTCCTGGGATAGCATAGCTATAGCTGCCCTGATTCTGCTTTCCCAAGGATTTCCTTCCCTTTATCAATAGTTATTTTTATGAGCTTTTCATTAATTCAAAGTTGTTCAAACTTCTTTTCTTTATTTTTCTTGTTGGAGCTAGATTTTAGAATGGAGTTCAGGATCTTTGACTTATTGTTGATTCCACCTTCTACTAGCCTTGCTCCTGGTGTGTGGTCCCACTAATTCCAACAGGACTCCTTGTGGAGTAAGGTTCTGCTCCCGTTTGGTACTTTGCCTCTTCCAGCTCTTGTTTAAAAGCTTGTCTCCCCAGGGAAATTAACCAGAATAACAATTGTGGAACGAGCCATTTTTACCTTTTTATAAGCTATTCATTAATTATAATAATGCAGTTATAATTATATTATAATTGCAAGTAGAATCATAAAAATGTAGGAGTGGAAGTGACCTCGATAGGTCATCTAATTCAGTCCCCTGTGCTGAGGCAGGACTAAATATTATCTGGACCCTCCCTAACAGGTGTTTGTCTAACCCGCTGTTCAAAATCTCCAATGATGGAGATTCCACAAGCTCCCTAGGCAATTTATTCCAGAGCGTAACCACTCTGACCATTAGGAATTTTTTCGTAATGTCCAAGCTAAATCTCCCTTGCTGCAATTTCAGCCCATTGCTTCTTGTCCTGTCCTCAGAGGTTAATGAGAACAATTTTTCACCCGCTTTATAACAACCTTTTACATACTTGAAAACTGTTATCATGTCCTATCCCCTCAGTCTTCTCGTCTCCAGACTAAAACCCAATTTTTTCAATCTTCTGTCATGGGTCATGTTTTTTAGACCTTTAATCATTTTTGTTGCTCTTCTCTGGACTTTCTCCAATTTGTCCCCATCTTTCCTGACACGTGGTGCCCAGAACTGGACACTACTCCTCCAGCTGAGGCCTTATCAGTGCTGTGTAGAGTAGAAGAATTACTTCTCATGTCTTGCTTACAACACTCTTGCTAATACATCTCAGAATATAACCCCCAGATCCTTTTCTGCAGCAGTCCTTCCTAGGCAGTCATTTCCCATTTGTATTTGTGCAAATATTATTCCTTCCTAAGTGGATTTGCATTTGTCCATATTGAATTTCATCCTATTTCCTTCAGACCTTTTCTCCAGTTTGTCAAGTTCATTTGGAATTCTAACACTGTCCTTTAATGCACTTGAAACCCCTCCCAGTGTGGCATCATCCACAGACTTTATAAGTGTATCTCTATGTCATTATACAAATCATTTATGAAGACATTGAATAGAATTATTGAAGTAATATAAATGTTATTTATACTTATTTATAATTAACATATACTTAATCCTCCCTCAGTGTGGAGGGGTGGACTAGATGACCTCTTGAGGTCCCTTCCAGCCCTAGCTATTTTGGAAGCACACTGATTAATCTGGAATAGAGTGATTTTTATACTGGCATAGTGGCTCTATGTGGGGAGTTATTGCAAAATAGCTCATTCCACAATAGTTATTCTGTTCAGTTTCCCCATGAAGACAAGCCCTAAGGCCATGTTCAAAATGTAGCAGACGTCTGTTCTGATTCGGTCTGTTGCAAACCGGGAGGCATATCAATTTCTGTGGTGTAAGTAAAAGTGACTGATGGTAACGCCTCCAGCTTGTTTGTTGCTCATTCTGTGCATTTGGGAGGAAGGAGGCTAAGGACCTGATTCATAGAATCATAGAATCATAGAATATCAGGGTTGGAAGGGACCCCAGAAGGTCATCTAGTCCAACCCCCTGCTCAAAGCAGGACCAATTCCCAGTTAAATCATCCCAGCCAGGGCTTTGTCAAGCCTGACCTTAAAAACCTCTAAGGAAGGAGATTCTACCACCTCCCTAGGTAACGCATTCCAGTGTTTCACCACCCTCTTAGTGAAAAAGTTTTTCCTAATATCCAATCTAAACCTCCCCCACTGCAACTTGAGACCATTACTCCTCGTTCTGTCATCTGCTACCATTGAGAACAGTCTAGAGCCATCCTCTTTGGAACCCCCTTTCAGGTAGTTGAAAGCAGCTATCAAATCCCCCCTCATTCTTCTCTTCTGCAGGCTAAACAATCCCAGCTCCCTCAGCCTCTCCTCATAACTCATGTGTTCCAGTCCCCTAATCATTTTTGTTGCCCTTCGCTGGACTCTCTCCAATTTATCCACATCCTTCTTGAAGTGTGGGGCCCAAAACTGGACACAGTACTCCAGATGAGGCCTCACCAATGTCGAATAGAGGGGAACGATCACGTCCCTCGATCTGCTCGCTATGCCCCTACTTATACATCCCAAAATGCCATTGGCCTTCTTGGCAACAAGGGCACACTGCTGACTCATATCCAGCTTCTCGTCCACTGTCACCCCTAGGTCCTTTTCTGCAGAACTGCTGCCTAGCCATTCGGTCCCTAGTCTGTAGCTGTGCATTGGGTTCTTCCGTCCTAAGTGCAGGACCCTGCACTTATCCTTATTGAACCTCATCAGATTCCTTTTGGCCCAATCTTCCAATTGGTCTAGGTCCTTCTGTAGCCTATCCCTCCCCTCCAGCGTATCTACCACTCCTCCCAGTTTAGTATCATCCGCAAATTTGCTGAGAGTGCAATCCACACCATCCTCCAGATCATTTATGAAGATATTGAATAAAACCGGCCCCAGGACCGACCCCTGGGGCACTCCACTTGATACCGGCTGCCAACTAGACATGGAGCCATTGATCACTACCCGTTGAGCCCGACAATTTAGCCAGCTTTCTACCCACCTTATGGTGCATTCATCCAGCCCATACTTCCTTAACTTGCTGACAAGAATACTATGGGAGACCGTGTCAAAAGCTTTGCTAAAGTCAAGAAACAATACATCCACTGCTTTCCCTTCATCCACAGAACCAGTAATCTCATCATAGAAGGTGATTAGATTAGTCAGGCATGACCTTTCCTTGGTGAATCCATGCTGACTGTTCCTGATCACTTTCCTCTTGTGTAAGTGCTTCAGGATTGATTCCTTGAGGACCTGCTCCATGATTTTTCCGGGGACTGAGGTGAGGCTGACTGGCCTGTAGTTCCCAGGATCCTCCTTCTTCCCTTTTTTAAAGATGGCACTACATTAGCCTTTTTCCAGTCATCCGGGACTTCCCCGGTTCGCCACGAGTTTTCAAAGATAATGGCCAGTGGCTCTGCAATCACAGCCGCCAATTCCTTCAGCACTCTCGGATGCAACTCGTCCGGCCCCATGGACTTGTGCACGTCCAGCTTTTCTAAATAGTCCCTAACCGCCTCTATCTCCACAGAGGGCTGGCCATCTCTTCCGCATTTCTTATTTCTTATTCTTATTTCACTTACACGAAACCAGTGTTAAACCAGTATGAAACCAATACTGGAAGGTCTCCATTTACCTCCATGGAATTTCTCCTGATTTACACTGGCATAGGTGGGAGGAGAATCAGGCCCGGTGTCTCTATTTGTACATCAATCCTGTGAGTTTCATTTGGTAATTGAAATCCATGCCTGTTAGTCAGGTGGAACATATTTCCCCCAGAACACTGGTTCTCTTCAGCAGCCTCTAATAGATGTCTCATGATAAGGTCCAGGAAGAGGCGATTCTTCAGTACCAATAATTAGATCAGCTCTGGGCAGATTTAATTAGCTGGGCTTTGAAACTGGGGTGTCTCCTCCCATGCCCTTCCTTCATTCTGCCCAGACACTGCTAAATGTCTTAGGAAATCTCACAATGGAATATTAATCAGAACGTTAATAGAACCCAGCTAAATAGACTCCTCCCCAGGGTGCTCTTTTCCAGCTGCTGTATATAACAAGGCTCCACTTTGCTAATCTTCAGGGAAGTATCCATGACATGGCTGTCACCATGATGAGTCCTCGGGTTTTGCTTCTGCTGATGGCTCTGAGCATCTGTAAGTACCGTGTTATCATGACTTTATAGGTGACGATTGGAAGAAAATTGTCTAGTGATTAGAGCAAAGGCTGGGGCTTCCTCAGTCTCTCCCGTGGAAGCTGTTCCACTCTGCATAAACATTTAAATCCTCATTGGGCACGAGAGTGAGACGGACTCGGTAGTCCAGTGGTGAGGGCACCCACTTGGGACACACAGTCCGCATGCTTCAATTGCTCTTTCAATAGTTATCCAGAGGGGCACAGCTTCAATGGGCAAGACTGAGAGTGCTCAGCATCAGAATATGCCATAGCTCAGTGGTTATAGCATACTCTGGGAGGTGGGAAACCCCTGTTCAAATCTCTTTTCCCCTTGCAGCAGAGCTGGGACTGAACCTTGGTGTCCCACATCCCAGATGAGTGCGCTGATCCCGAGGCTAAAAATTACAAGCTGAGCTGCAGCACCTCTGCCTCTGGCTGCTTTTCTGTGGAGCGAGGTAGATGCCTAACTCACTCCTGCAAGAGGCAGTGTAGGTGCCTAAGCCCCCTGGCTGCAGGAGATGGGTTCCCATTCCCGTATTGCAAAGTGTGTGTCTCTGCTTGTGAGCCACAAATGGGAACCCATCCCCTGGAGTCAGGCAGTTTAGACGTCTATAGCCTGGTTTAGGTGATCCCCCACTGAGCATGCTGGCTTTTGTGGATTACACTGTAAGGTGCCTATCACTCCCCATTCGTTGTATAGCAGCCTAGGTGCCTAACTCAGGCTTTGTGGATCACAGCGTGTTCCTGTGATTTTTCTAAGGGCCTAAAAGTTATGGGCTGTGGTGCTGAGCATTGCACTGCCTAAGGCCTTTTCTACATGAACATTTAGTTGGCAGGAAGCTGGGGTCTGAGTCTACCTTGCACTAGCCTGCTGCCAACTAACGGCCCAGGTGGACTCTGCTGATGCACAGTAACAGTTTGTTAATGTGCTTTGATCTAGTCCTCTTGGAAACAGGACAGTTAACCTGCCTCAGCAAGGTCCATGTCGACAGTTCAGCCTGATCTACACT
The DNA here is from genome assembly GCF_965140285.1 of Lepidochelys kempii. Taxonomy (NCBI): domain Eukaryota; kingdom Metazoa; phylum Chordata; order Testudines; family Cheloniidae; genus Lepidochelys; species Lepidochelys kempii. Next base: position 11,744,310 of record NC_136380.1, read on the forward strand.
AGGAAATTAGGTTAGTTATAACTACGTTGCTCAGGGGTGTGAAAAAACAACCTAACCCCCTGTGTAGAAAGCACTAGGTTGATGGGAGAATTTTCCTGTTAATCTAGGTACTGCCTCTTGGGGAGATGGATTACCTACACCCATCGGAGAACCTCTCCCGTTGGCGTAGGTAGCATCCTCACTGATGCGCTGCAGCATTTTAAGTGTAGACAAGCCCTTTGTCCATGGCAGGCTAATGCAGCATCGACTCATGCCCCAGCTTGCTGCAAGCTAAATGTTCATGTAGACAAGCCCTAAGTCCCTTTGTGGAGCCAGATCTTCATGCCTCAGTTAACTCATCCATAAAATAGGGATAATACTCATGTGTTTCTCAGGGCTTTTGTGTCAAGTGGTTAGCTAACATTTGTAAAGTGTTCTCCCATTCTTAAAGTATCACAGCAAAACCTGCACAAGAGACCACCCTCCTGGGCAACTGAAGAGAACGCCCCCCCCTTCCCAAATGTATACTCTGAATTTGCCAGGAAACAACTCTGTTATACCACCAATTGTTGTCAGTCCCTTGAGTGGTCTCTTAAGACTGGTTTTACTGTATCCATGTGAGCTCATCGCTTTTTCTCCTCACTGGATGTGGCTTACCTCTGAGAAAGATTTTTAACAATTTGAGTTCTCATTCAGAGAAAATATTGGGGATTATTGTGGGAGCCTGTGATATGCTTGCTCCTAGGGCGCCTCCTCCTGGCTGCTCTGGGGATTAGCTCCATCCAGGAACAACGCCTCCTTCTGTCACCCACTCATTCGCCCTGCTGCCTCTCTCTGCAACTCAGGGTGCTCTCTCTTCATGGCTTGGCCCTCTGGCCAGGTCACTATAGTCCTCCCCTTCCAGGGTAGCAAAATCCTATCAGACAAAGTCCCGGGCAGCCTCCTGCTCCACTCTCCACTTCCCCAGTGGCTGGCAGGGAACCCGGGCCCACTCTCTACTTTGCGTTCCAGTCCAGGGATCCTAGGCCTGCTTTCTCCCAGACCCTGTTGCTCTTTCCCCAGATGCCTTCCTACATCTTCTGGCTCCCCCCTCTCTGGGTTTTCCAGCCCAAACTCCCTGACTACTTAACTCCATAGCCCCAAACATACCTCCCTGCTCCTAGGGAATGACTACAGACTTCCCCCCTGCAACCCCTTTGTGCTGCTGACTTCCTGTCTTTATACCAGCCCCACCCATTCTTTCTCTGCTGGGCTCAGTCTTCAATCAACCTTTCAAACCCTGGCTCTCCCCCAGGTGCAGCCTATCAGGTTAATTAACCTAATTTAACTTGCTCTGCACTGTGTGGGATGAACACCCCATCACAGAGCCGTATAGGAAACATGATTTTTTCCATCATCAATCACATCAGGTATAGATAGGCATCTCATTTCAAATGATTGTGGGACGGTACTATCACTATGTGGGGATGTGTAATCTAGTAGTTAGCACAGAGGCCTAGGACCTAGGACTCCTGGGTTCTGTTCCTGGTTCTGCTATTGACTTTCTTCTATGAGCTTTGGCAAGTCATTTAACCTCACTTTGCCGCAATTTCCCTATATGAAAAGTGGGGACAAAAGCACTGACTTCACAGGGATGTTGTCATACTTAAATAGTACAGGATTAAAAAAAGAATTAGATCAGTTCCTGGAGGATAGGTCCATCAATGGCTTTTAGCCAAGATGGTCAGGGACGCGAGCCCATGCTCTGGGTGTCCCTAGCCTCCGATTGCCAGAAGCTGGATGAGTGGATGATGGGATGGATCACTTGCTTATTGCCTATTCTGTTCATTCCCTCTGAAGCATCTGATCCTGTATGGCCATTCGTATGTTTATGGTCTTAACTGATATTTGTGAAGTTGCCTTATATAGTGGAAATAACCCAAAAGTGTGCATTCCCCATAGAGCGCTTTGGAGACCAGAGCTGCCAAATCCTTAGTCCCGTGCTAAATTTACAGTGGGACAGATGAAGAAATGTGACAAATCCTCCCCCCTCACACACTCTCGTCAATGTTAACTTCTGCTCTTGCTTCATCCTGCAAGGTGATGGATTCTGCGCTATAAGACTCTGGCCTCATGCATGGGACATTTTTATGCAAGAGTAGAATGTAGGCATGGTGATAGGATGGTGGAGTGGTATTTTTTGCACGCAACCCCACAATGTGATCACCTCAGCCCATCTCTAATAGATTCTGTATTGTCTCTTTGAGGACCAGACCTGCCATTGAAGTCAATGCTCAAACTCCCCTCAATTTCAGTGGAGCAGAAGCAGGTCAATGAAGCTATGCTGATTTACACCGGTGTATAAAAGATTCCCCCCCACAGGCCCAATGTTGCACTATTTACTCCCACGAAAAGCCCCACTGAAATTAATGAACCCATTGCAACAGGATCTCACCAGGCCCAGTGGGACTAACCTATGAATAAGGGTTGCCACCTCAGACCCTAAAATAGCAAGTAGATTTATGAGGGGATGGTTTGTATTTTTGTGTCAGTTGCAAGGAAATGGTTAAATGCCTGTTTTTTATTTTTCCAGGTCTGGGTGTCAGCACTGGAAACTGGGGCTGTGCCAATTACCAGGGTTACTGCCGGGCTGCCTGCTTTCCCCAGGAGAATTCTCTGGGCCCCAAGGACTGTGCTGAAGGGTTTGTGTACGTCCCCATTGATACAGCTCTCACCTCTGTACCCTTCTTGTTCCGGACTTCCACAGAAATGGAGAGCCTAAAATGTTGAGGGTAGGCCAGGGTCCCCACAAACACTGGCAATGCACTGAGTCCTGAGGCTATATCTGATTATGATCAAATGCAGCAGATTGCCACTAACCTCAATTTTAACATTATTGGTAACTGGACCCCTGAAGCTCCGCCCCCCTGCTCCACCTCTTCCCCCAAGGCTCTGCTTCTGTGCCACATCTTCTCTGGAGGCCCCACCCCCTCCACCTCTTCTCAGAGGCCACGCCCCTTCTCCACCTATTCCCCTAAGGCCCCCCCATTGCTTGCTCCTCTGCTGCCCTCCCCCTATCACTCCACCTCCCTCTTCCCGAAAGTGGGGCTCCCTCTGCTCCAGGGCTGGGACGGGAGCTGCTGCAGCCTGACAAGGAGCCTGCCTGAGGTAGGAGGTGGCCCCGGCTGAGCAGGGACTGGCGTGGGTTAGGGTTAATGACCAGGCACCTCCCTCCACCCACAGTAACCAGACTTTTGGTGTCAGTACATCTGACGGGACACTGCCAGGTCCCCTTTTCGACCAGACTTTCCGGGGAAAAACCGGGCATCTGGGAACCCTCAGTGGCACCTGGACACAGAAGCCAAAACCCGGAGGGGCGGCAACGTATGTTATGGGCTGTGATAGTTTTAGGGTCAGCCACTTATGGGAAACATGATGAGACACAGTAATCCAATGCATTACATACTCCTCTGTGAGAAAAGCTTATCCGGAGGCTATGTCTACACTCCGACAGCACAACTGTGGCGACATAGACACATAGTGGTGTAGACACTTCCCACAGGGTTGGAATGGGTTTTTCTGTCACTGCAGGAACGCCACTTACCCGAGAGACGGTAGCTAGGTCAGTGGAAGCATTCTTCCACTGACCTACCTGCGTCTACATGAGGGGTTAGGTCATCATAATTATGAATTTTTTACATCCCTGAGTGCCATAACTATGTACAGCTTTTATGTTTGAGTATCTGAGATCCACAGGTGTTGAAGTCCCACTTAGGATGCCATTTTGTAACAAGCCCTGCTGATGACTATACCATTTGTGTGGGAGCCAGTGTGGCCCGGAGACTAGCACTCAGGGCCAGGCATCAAGAGACCTTGGCTCTAGTCCTGACTTTGCTACTGACCTGCTGTATGACCTTGAGTAACTCACTTAAACTACTGATGCCTTATTTTCCCCATCTCTACACGGCTATACCAGAGGTCTCACTGGTGCTACCAGTAACTCGCTTTCACCATGTGTCTTGATTTTAGTCAGGCCGTTGGCACAATCCCCCAGGACATTCTCATGCGCACACTAGGGAAATGTCATTTGGATGGAATTATTATATGGTGGGTGCCCAACTGGTTGAAAGACCATATTCAAAAAGGAATTATCAATGGTTTGCTGTCAAACTGGGAGGCCGTATCTAGTGGGGTCCCACAGGATTCAGTCCTGGGTCCAATATTATTCAATATTTTCATTAATGATTTGTATAATGGAGTGGAGAGTATGTTTATAAAATATGCAGAAGACACCAAGAAGGGAGGAGTTGCAAGCGCTTTGGACGACAGGATTAGAATCCAAAATGACCTTGACAAACTGGAGAATTGGTCTGAAATCAACAGATGAAATTCAGTAAAGATAAGTGTGAAGTACTTCACTTAGGAAGGAAAAAGCAAACACACAACTACAAAATAGAGAATAACTGGCTAGGTGGTAGTCCTGAAAAGGATCTGGGGGTTATAATGGATCCCACAGTTATTGTGGATCACAAATTGAATATGAGTCAGCAATGTGATGCAGCTGAGAAAAAGGCTAATATCCTTCTGGAGTGTATTAACAGGAGTGCCATATGCAAGACAAAGGAGGTAACTGTCCTGCTCTACTGAGCACTGGTGAGGCTTTAGTATAAGTACTGTGTCCAGTTCTGTGTCCAGTCCAGTTTAGGAAAGACATGGACAAATTGGAGAGAGTCTGGAGGAAAGCAACAAAAATAATCAAAAGTTCAGAAAACCTGACCTGTGAGGAAAAGTTTTTTAAAAAGGGCACATTTAGAGTTCAGAAAAGAAGACTTGGGGGGGGACGACCTTCAAATATGTTAAAGGCTGTTATCAAGAGGACTTGGATCAATTGTTCTCCATATCCACTGAAGGTAGGACAAGAAGTAATGGGCTTAATCTGCAAAAGGGAGATTTAGGTTAGATATTAGGAAACCCTTGCTAACTATGGACCAGGCATTCCAGGGAAGTTGTGGAATCCCTGCCAATGGAGATTTTTTGGGAACAAGTTAGATAAACACTTCTCAGGGATGGCCTAGGTTTACTTGACCCTGCCTCAGCACAGGGCGCTGGACTAGATGAGCTCTCCATGTCCCTTCCAGCTCTACATGTCTATGATTCTATGATCAACCTTTCATTTTACTATATCTTCTAAAAGATTTAAAAGAAGGAAATTAGTAGCAAATCATTTCCTTTTCTTTTGGTTGCAAATTGTAATTTTTATTGATTTTTTTTTTTTTTAATCAGCTGCTGTGTGTCAAGTGCTTTTGGATAAGAGTGGCTTAGCCCGAGAAGTCGATGGTACATGAGATGAAGCCCCACGGGGACTTTGCTGGCATTGGGAAGAACACAAGATGCTAATGTCAATGCACAATAATTATCAGCAAGAACTGGAACCTGCACAAAACCTTCACTGTTTCATTACAATGAATAGGGTGTGGCTAATTTTGGTCTTGATCCTTCCCATTGAAATCAATGGGAAAATCCCTATTGACTTCAATGGGAGAAGGATGGGGCTGTTTCTCTGCCTTCTGTAATTACATTTATCCAGTGCAGCAGCATAAGTACCAGATTTGGCTTTATGATTTTGGGAACCTTCAGTCAGATTATAACCTGCAGGGGGCACACCCATCTCTGCTCTCTCTTCTCATTTCCTACCCGCAATCTATCCGTCCTCCCTTTTCTCTGCCAAATGGACACATAGGATATAGAGTACCGATCAATGTGCTCAAAGATGAAACAGACTCAAAGTCCCCAAGTTCGTTGTGGGTCTGGCACACTGGGATGGCCCGCAAGTTTCACATATTCCTAAAACCAACCCAGATGTTCTGTGACAGGCCATGTTTCTTTCGTTTAGGGATCGAGCCACTACAATGCTTGACTGATATTTCAGTGATCGCTACAGACCCTGCAACAGAGAGGCTCGTTTCTGAAAAATGAGGTTCATGGTTGTGCTTTAGATTTCTAACAAATCTCGTCAGGGTGGGCTGAGGGCTCATATACGGTGGTGATGGGTGCCCCTGTAAGAACACAGATAGCTAGATTAGATAGAGAAAGGTTTCTGCAAGGGATTAACTAAAAAATCAGCAAATATCTGATTTCAGGACATAATGCAAGAAAATGTTATTCTGCCTTTGACGATGCACCACATACAACTTGTTATTATGTGAGTTCAATACCATAGACCCACAATGACTGGCAGACTATATGGGATACAATCTTTCACCAGTTCAAATCCAACCCCGGGTCAATATAACCATATAAGGACTCTCCAGTACCTGATGTGAAATGCATTGGTGGGTCTCAGTACAGCTCTTATTGGAAAGGTATCTGGATCACAAATGCCTCCCAAACTGGCACAAACTTATTCCCTTCTCTGCAATATCAGCAAAAAGACCAAGGTTTGGACAATTAGTGAGACAAGGTGGGTGAGGTAATATATTTTATTGAACCAAATTCTGAAAGCTTGTCTCTCTCTCACCAACAAATAAACAATGTTACCTCACTCACCTTATCTCCCTAATATCCTGGGACCAGCACGGCCAAAAGTGCACAGCATACAAGGTTTCAGTAGACATGAAGACTGAAGTCACCCCTGGAAGTGGTCTTTCTGAACTCCCTTCTGACTCTTAGAAGTGTCTTCTCCAGCTCAGGGATGAGGCATATTTGAAAAGGAAACTCACACGGATGCTGCCGGGATAGCAGCAGATACCACACTGATAGGCACTGTATAAAAACCTGAATAGAACAGATTAGTTCCGTAGACTAACAGAAGTGTTCAGGGTCCAGGAACTCATTTCTCCTACCACTGCGTACAAGTAACTCCCAGTGAAATCAAGTCGTTATTTGTATCCAGTTGCAAAAGAATTGGGCTCCAACATTGTCAGTTTGTGGGCCCTTCACCAGTACTACATTTTCTTAGAGAAGAGCAGTCTATTCGCTCATCATGTCCATCTCTCTGGCTGATGCAGGATTGCTCTCCACAGTACCGTATATACTTGAGCACACAATCAATGAATGACCCAACTTGTAGGTGACACCTTTTCATTGGACTTACTGGAAGGCAAAAAAAAGTCAAGTGTGTGATTCTTGACAACTGCTGATTTATTATTTCTAGTTAAGACCATAGCTGGATATTGTTGGCTACAATAATGGGATGGGGAGAGGGAGTTATTTTTTGACAGTGTAATCAATTGTATTTGTTACAGAGCAGTAAAAACCTTGCTTGAGAATGTCTCTGCAGTGTTTCTGGTGGGTGCAGGTTAAAAATATCTGAAATAACATATCTCTTCTCTTCTCAGATTAATTGAATTGCATTGTATTGTTCAGGACAAATAAAGGTTGTTTAACTGGAAACTGGCACCATATATCACTGAAGTGTTCGTGTAAGAGCAAAAAGAAAAGGAGTACTTGTGGCACCTTAGAGACTAACCAATTTATTTGAGCATAAGTTTTCGTGAGCTACAGCTCACTTCATCGGATGCATACTGTGGAAAGTGTAGAAGATCTTTTTATATACACACAAAGCATGAAAAAATACCTCCTCCCACCCCACTCTCCTGCTGGTAATAGCTTATCTAAAGTGATCACTCTCCTTACAATGTGTATGATAATCAAGTTGGGCCATTTCCAGCACAAATCCAGGTTTTCTCACCCCCCCCCCCCCTCTCCACACACATACAAACCCACACTCCTGCTGGTAATAGCTTATCTAAAGTGACCACTCTCCTTACAATGTGTATGATAATCAAGGTGGTCCATTTCCAGCACAAATCCAGGGTTTAACAAGAATGTCTGGGGTAGGAAAAAACAAGGGGAAATAGGTTACCTTGCATAATGATTTAGCCACTCCCAGTCTCTATTCAAGCCTAAGTTAATTGTATCCAATTTGCAAATGAATTCCAATTCAACAGTTTCTCTCTGGAGTCTGGATTTGAAGTTTTTTTGTTGTAATATCGCAACTTTCATGTCTGTAATCGCGTGACCAGAGAGATTGAAGTGTTCTCCGACTGGTTTATGAATATTATAATTCTTGACATCTGATTTGTGTCCATTTATTCTTTTACATAGAGACTGTCCAGTTTGACCAATGTACATGGCAGAGGGGCATTGCTGGCACATGATGGCATATATCGCATTGGTGGATGTGCAGGTGAACGAGCCTCTGATAGTGTGGCTGATGTTATTAGGCCTGTGATTGTGTCCCCTGAATAGATATGTGGGCACAGTTGGCAACGGGCTTTGTTGCAAGGATAGGTTCCTGGGTTAGTGGTTCTGTTGTGTGGTATGTGGTTGCTGGTGAGTATTTGCTTCAGGTTGGGGGGGCTGTCTGTAGGTAAGGACTGGCCTGTCTCCCAAGATTTGTGAGAGTGTTGGGTCATCCTTCAGGATAGGTTGTAGATCCTTAATAATGCGTTGGAGGGGTTTTAGTTGGGGGCTGAAGGTGACGGCTAGTGGCATTCTGTTATTTTCTTTGTTAGGCCTGTCCTGTAGTAGGTGACTTCTGGGAACTCTTCTGGCTCTATCAATCTGTTTCTTCACTTCCGCAGGTGGGTATTGTAGTTGTAAGAATGCTTGATAGAGATCTTGTAGGTGTTTGTCTCTGTCTGAGGAGTTGGAGCAAATGTGGTTGTATCGCAGAGCTCGGCTGTAGACGATGGATCGTGTGGTGTGGTCAGGGTGAAAGCTGGAGGCATATAGGTAGGAATAGCGGTAAGAGCAGTTCACCACTTAATTGCAGTGTTGGCTGGAGACATAACTCCTCTAGTTCATATCCAATTTAGGGTTAATCGTGTTAAAAATTGTTCTTTTCAAAACTGTACTTGTTTTGGATGTACTGGGGACATGATGATGTATCTTATGCTGAATGAACTGATCTACGAAACTGATGTGTCAGAATCAGACCTGTGTAACTGGATGATGGGTCTTTCTGCTTTAGCTCAAGTAGCAAAGATGTGGGCTTCTGGAGCAGGAAGATCTGCGTTCTCTCTCAGCTGTTGCTGTGTAGTTCCTAGGTGCAGGATCCCAACAACCGTGAAGTCCTAGATGGCCACAGTTTTGCTACAAATCCTTTCCTGCCACGCCAACCCATCATCCTTCTTGAATCTCTTCACTAGCTTCCTATTTCCTTCCGCATTACATTCAAATACCTTGTTTTCACTTTCAAGGATAGTCTTTGCTCTTGTCTAAATCGTTGGTTTCATCTCATCCTCCGTTCCCTCCAGCTAAGGCCAGTGACACACAACAAAGAAGAGCTTGTTCCATTCAGTACCTATACACACTAGCCAGTTCATTACAGTACCGGTAAAATGCCCCCAATCCTATTGTGATGACAGGAATGTTCTGAATGCATATTCACTTCCAAATCTTTGCTTTCTACTCTGCAACTTTACATCTGCTTATGAAAATTATGGATTACAATGGACCATCTGTCACTACTGATGAGAGTTAGAAGAGGCCAGAGCAGTTTAGTTCTAGGACTAAATAGATGGTGCTGTGAACAGTAGCCCACTACATTAAGCACACCAAAAATCAGAAAACACCAACAATAAACACTTCAGAATTGATATCATGTTGTAACTATTCATATGGCACCCTCAAGCATGTAAGGTGCTTTATAGACATGTTATCCCCTCTTCTTTCTTAATCTTATTGAGATTGCAGGAGCAGCTAAAGTCTCCAATCAGGGATCAGGGCCCTATGGTCCAATGCTCTGTAAAATGAGTAAAATAAAGACAGTTTCAGATTTGGGGCTCATAGGCCATTTTAGTCCATTGTAGTCAATAGGAGTTTTGCCCTTGATTTCAACAAGAACAGGGGTAGGATCCAGAGAACTTACGTTCTAGGATTATGACAAGCCACAACAGGGTGTTAGGCAAACAGGGGTGGGATGGAGGACAAGTAACAGTGCAGATGGGCATGTGAGTATACATTAATAGACTGAGTGCTCAAAGCAGTCACTGGTAGCCACCAGCCTAACCTTGTTTAATCCTATCTGATCTCTCTTCTATTACTAACCTTTTCCTGTTATCTAATGTTTCTGATCTTTCTTTGTTTTTTTTCTTTATTTTATTTTATTCAGACAGAATTGGTGTTCTGTGTTTCCCTGGTCATATTTTTTTTTTGTCGTTTTCAAATTTGCCTGTTTTGTACTTTTGCACCTCCATAACTTGCCATGCATAATGTCAACAAACCCAAATTGACAAAAGCATTGTTTTGAATGCGTTTAAACTTCCTAGAGTTTCTATGTTGCATGTATATCAGTCATTTTATAAACTTTAATATTTTGTTGTCTTCCAAGGGAAGAATTGTAGTTGTTAATTACTGTAGATGGTATGCTTCTTAGGGAAGAAACCAGGTTTCTTTGGAAATAGAGTTGAACACTCTAAGGTTAGTAAAAAAAACAACGCCCCAAAAGTCCATAGGCCTCAACTTTGAAGGAGCTTAAGTATGAAGTGACTGATGGCTAACAGAAGTATAAAATCTCCCATTAAAAACATCCACCATTCCAGAGGTTTGGAGGGCAGCAAATGTATCTATATTTAAAAAATGCTCTAGGACTGGTCTGGAAAATTATAAACCAGTAAACTTTACATCTGTTCCTGGTAAACTGGCTGAAATGATAAACAGCATAACCAAAAACCTGGAAGATCAGATGATGTGGTCTAACCAGCAAGGTTTCTGCAAAACAAAATTGTCGGTGTCTTATGTCTTAGAATTCTTTGACTGTGTCACTCACCTAAGGAATAAGGAACCGGTTGATATATTTAGATTTCCATAGGAGTTTTGACAAAGTCCTGCACAAGTGGGCTACTCATAGAGCTAAGTAGTCATGGCATGAAAGGAAAGTATTGGCTTGGATCCAAATCGGCAATGAGAGAGAAAGTAAAGGGTAGGATTAAATGGTCAATTTTCCTTAAGGAATAAGGTTAACAGCAGGCATCTCAAGGTTCTGTACTAAGTCCCATGTTGCTTAATAGATTTGTGAATGATCTGGAAAGGGGGTAAGGTGAGCAGTGAGGTAGCAAAATTTGCAGATGACACACTCAGTTATTTGCAAAAAGAAAAGGAGGGCTTGTGGCACCTTAGAGACTAACTAATTTATTTGAGCATAAGCTTTCGTGAGCTACAGCTCACTTCATCGGATGCATTTATTAGTCTCTAAGGTGCCACAAGTCCTCCTTTTCTTTCAGCGAATACAGATTAACACGGCTGCTACTCTGAAACAGTTAGTTATCTCAGTCAGGACCACATTGGTCAGCAAGGAACCTAAGAGAGACCTAAACAAGCTTGGTGACTAGGAAACACAAGGGCAAATTAAATCAGTGTAATCTACATTAGAGAGAAAAAAATTAAACTACTAATATATTTTACGGGGTTCTAAATTAACTGAATCAGATCATGAAACAGATCTGGGTCTCACTGTGGGCAGCTCAATGGGAACCTTGGCTCCGTGTGTGGGTGCGGTCAACAAAGCAAACAATGTTCTGATGCATATTGTGAATAATACAGAGAATATTCTAATGTCTTTATTTAAGTCAATGGTGCAGCTTCATTTGGATACTGTGTGCCGTACTGGTGACCCCTTCTCAAAAAGGACACTGCAGAGTTAGAAGGGGTTCAGAGGAAGGCGGTGAGAGTGATCCAAGGCCTGGAAACACTCTCCTACGAAGAGAAGTTGGAAACATTAGAATTGGTATGTTAGAAAGGAGACGAATAAAAGGGTCATGATACAAATATATACAATAATAAATGGTTTAGAGAAGGGAGATGGGGAATTTCTGTTCTGTCTCATAGTACCTGTCTGTGACATTCAAAGACATTAAAATGTGGGAAATTCAAAACTGCCAAAGGGAAAAACTTTTTCACACATCTAATTAGGTTGTGGAACCCATTGCCACAGGAAGGTTAACAATATTTAAAAGGGAATTGGACATTTATATAGATATCCAGTTATCATAACTAACAATAACAAAATGTTGGGAAGGGCAATTAAACCTCATGCCTCCTGGTGGGTGGAATGGGGTTGGGCAGGGAGGAGAGGGGCTGGGATCATGAGGGTTAGGTGGGTGGATTTGGGGGAGGTTAGGGGGCTCGGGACTGGGATCACTAGGGATACTGCCATGGTGGTTTACAGGCCTTGCAAGAGGCTGGGTTGGGGGGGCTGAAGGCAGCGGGGGGTGCTCAGAGCTGGGATAACTGTAGGTAGGCAGGGGGATGTTTGGGGCTAGGATCACTGGGGGTATTGCTATGGTGGCTTGGGGCCCTGCAAGATGCCATGGCTGGGAGTCTTTAGGGGGGCAAGGCTCAGGAAGGGGGTGCTGGGATAATTGGGGTTAGGAAGGTGCGGGGACTGGGATCGTTGGGGGTGGGTGTGCTGGGGGCTCTGAGCAGGGCGACTCGGGGTGGGGGCCTCAGAGCTGGGGTCACTGGGGGGTTTGGGGTGGGGGTCACTGGGGGACTTGGACCAGGGGGCTCAGGACAGGGGTCACTGGGGGGCTTGGGATGGGCGTCACTCAGGGGCTCAGACCAGGAGGCTCAGGACTGTGGTCACTGGGGGCTCGGGGCAGGGGTCACTGGGGGGCTCAAACTGAGAGGCTCAGGGCGAGGGTCATTGGGGAGCTCGGGGGGGGGGCAGCGGGAGCTCAGAGCTGGGGTCATTGGGGGGCTCGGGGTGGAAGGCTCAGGTTGGGGGGCTCAGAGCTGGGGTCACCGGGGGCTTGGGGCGGGGGTCAGCGGGGGCTCAGGGCAGGGGGCTCAGAGCTGGGGTCATTGGGGGGCTCAGGGCGGGGCTGAGAGCTGGGGTCACTGGGAGGCTTGGGGTGGGAGGCTCAGAGCTGGGGTCAGCAAGGGGCTCGGGGTGGGAGGCTAGAGGCGGGGGTCACTGGGGGCTCAGGGCGGGGGGCTCAGAACTGGGGTCACTGGGATGCTCGGGGTGGGGGTCAGAGTGGGGGGCTCAGGTCACTGGGGGCTCGGGGTGGGGGTCAGCGGGGGGCTCTGGGAGGGAGGCTCGGGGCGGGGTTCAGCAGGGGGCTCGAGGCGGGGGGCTCAGAGCGGGGGTTGTCGGGGGGCTCAGAGGTGGGGTCACTGGGGGCTCGGGGCGGGGGTCAGAGCGGGGGGCTCGGGGCGTGGGTCACTGGGGGGCTCGGGCCGGGGGTCACTGGGGGCTCTGGGCGGGAGGCTCAGGCCTGCGGTCACTGCGGGGCTCGGGTCAGAGCGGGGGGCTCGGGGCTGGGGTCACTGGAGGCTCGGGGTGGGGGTCAGCGGGGGGCTCGGGGCGGGGGTCAGAGCGGGGGGCTCGGGGCGTGGGTCACTGGGGGGCTCGGGGCAGGGGTCAGAGCGGGGGACTCGGGGCGGGGGTCACTGGGGGCTCTGGGCGGGGGTCAGAGCGGGGGGCTCGGGGCGCAGGTCACTGGGGGCTCTGGGCAGGAGGCTCAGGCCTGCGGTCACTGCGGGGCTCGGGGCGGGGGTCAGAGCGGGGGGCTCGGGGCGTGGGTCACTGGGGGGCTCGGGTCAGAGCGGGGGACTCGGGGCGGGGGTCACTGGGGGCTCTGGGCGGGGGTCAGAGCGGGGGGCTCGGGGCGCAGGTCACTGGGGGCTCTGGGCGGGAGGCTCAGGCCTGCGGTCACTGCGGGGCTCGGGGCGGGGGTCAGAGCGGGGGGCTCGGGGCGTGGGTCACTGGGGGGCTCGGGGCAGGGGTCAGAACGGGGGACTCGGGGCGGGGGTCACTGGGGGCTCTGGGCGGGGGTCAGAGCGGGGGGCTCGGGGCGCAGGTCACTGGGGGCTCTGGGCGGGAGGCTCAGGCCTGCGGTCACTGCGGGGCTCGGGGCGGGGGTCAGAGCGGGGGGCTCGGGGCGCAGGTCACTGGGGGCTCTGGGCGGGGGTCAGAGCGGGGGGCTCGGGGCGCAGGTCACTGGGGGCTCTGGGCGGGAGGCTCAGGCCTGCGGTCACTGCGGGGCTCGGGGCGGGGGTCAGAGCGGGGGACTCGGGGCGGGGGTCACTGGGGGCTCTGGGCGGGGGTCAGAGCGGGGGGCTCGGGGCGCAGGTCACTGGGGGCTCTGGGCGGGAGGCTCAGGCCTGCGGTCACTGCGGGGCTCGGGGCGGGGGTCAGAGCGGGGGGCTCGGGGCGTGGGTCACTGGGGGGCTCGGGGCGGGGGTCAGAGCGGGGGACTCGGGGCGGGGGTCACTGGGGGCTCTGGGCGGGGGTCAGAGCGGGGGGCTCGGGGCGCAGGTCACTGGGGGCTCTGGGCGGGAGGCTCAGGCCTGCGGTCACTGCGGGGCTCGGGGCTGGGGTCACTGGGGGCTCGGGGCGGGGGTCAGAGCGGGGGGCTCGGGGTGGGGGTCAGCGGGGGGCTCGGGGCGTGGGTCACTGGGGGGCTCGGGGCGGGGGTCAGAGCGGGGGACTCGGGGCGGGGGTCACTGGGGGCTCTGGGCGGGGGTCAGAGCGGGAGGCTCGGGGCGGGGGTCACTGGGGGGCTCGAGGCGGGGGGCTCAGAGCGGGGGTTGTCGGGGGGCTCGGGTCACTGGGGGCTCGGGGCGGGGGTCAGAGCGGGGGGCTCGGGTCACTGGGGGCTCGGGGCGGGGGTCAGAGCGGGGGACTCGGGGCGGGGGTCACTGGGGGCTCTGGGCGGGGGTCAGAGCGGGGGGCTCGGGGCGCAGGTCACTGGGGGCTCTGGGCGGGAGGCTCAGGCCTGCGGTCACTGCGGGGCTCGGGGCGGGGGTCAGAGCGGGGGGCTCGGGGCGTGGGTCACTGGGGGGCTCGGGGCGGGGGTCAGAGCGGGGGACTCGGGGCGGGGGTCACTGGGGGCTCTGGGCGGGGGTCAGAGCGGGGGGCTCGGGGCGCAGGTCACTGGGGGCTCTGGGCGGGAGGCTCAGGCCTGCGGTCACTGCGGGGCTCGGGGCTGGGGTCACTGGGGGCTCGGGTCAGAGCGGGGGGCTCGGGGTGGGGGTCAGCGGGGGGCTCGGGGCGTGGGTCACTGGGGGGCTCGGGGCGGGGGTCACTGGGGGGCTCGGGGCGGGGGTCAGAGCGGGGGACTCGGGGCGGGGGTCACTGGGGGCTCTGGGCGGGGGTCAGAGCGGGAGGCTCGGGGCGGGGGTCACTGGGGGGCTCGAGGCGGGGGGCTCAGAGCGGGGGTTGTCGGGGGGCTCGGGTCACTGGGGGCTCGGGGCGGGGGTCAGAGCGGGGGGCTCGGGTCACTGGGGGCTCGGGGCGGGGGTCAGAGCGGGGGACTCGGGGCGGGGGTCACTGGGGGCTCTGGGCGGGGGTCAGAGCGGGGGGCTCGGGGCGCAGGTCACTGGGGGCTCTGGGCGGGAGGCTCAGGCCTGCGGTCACTGCGGGGCTCGGGGTGGGGGTCAGAGCGGGGGGCTCGGGGCGTGGGTCACTGGGGGCTCGGGGTGGGGGTCAGCGGGGGGCTCGGGGCGTGGGTCACTGGGGGGCTCGGGGCGGGGGTCAGAGCGGGGGACTCGGGGCGGGGGTCACTGGGGGCTCTGGGCGGGGGTCAGAGCGGGGGGCTCGGGGCGGGGGTCACTGGGGGGCTCGAGGCGGGGGGCTCAGAGCGGGGGTTGTCGGGGGGCTCGGGTCACTGGGGGCTCTGGGCGGGGGTCAGAGCGGGGGGCTCGGGGCGCAGGTCACTGGGGGCTCTGGGCGGGAGGCTCA
The DNA here is from genome assembly GCF_965140285.1 of Lepidochelys kempii. Taxonomy (NCBI): domain Eukaryota; kingdom Metazoa; phylum Chordata; order Testudines; family Cheloniidae; genus Lepidochelys; species Lepidochelys kempii. The sequence goes on from NC_136380.1 coordinate 11,759,959, forward strand.
GGCCTGCGGTCACTGCGGGGCTCGGGGCGGGGGTCAGAGCGGGGGGCTCGGGTCACTGGGGGCTCTGGGCGGGAGGCTCAGGCCTGCGGTCACTGCGGGGCTCGGGGCGGGGGTCAGAGCGGGGGGCTCGGGTCACTGGGGGCTCTGGGCGGGAGGCTCAGGCCTGCGGTCACTGCGGGGCTCGGGGCGGGGATCAGCGGGGGGCTCGGGGCGTGAGGCTCGGGAGGGGGGGGGGGTCACTGGTTCCCGGCCCCGCGCACGAGCAGACAGCGGAGCGGAAAGGGCCGCGCGGCCGCCGTAAAAAACGGGCGGGCCGGAAGGCAGGGGGCGGGTCCAGCGCGTGTGACGTCAGCCTCACGACACTAGCACGGCGAATTCTGTCCCTGCGCGGCCGCCGTAGCACGCCCCGGAGGTTGCTATGGCGGCGGCGGGGCCTTGCTTTGCCTGGCGCTGATCCGCGCGGGAAGCGGCGCGGCTGGCGCCTCGGCACCATGGAGGACGAGCTCTACCTGGAGAACATCGACGAGTTCGTCACCGACCAGAACCGCATCGTGAGAGACGGGGCGGGGCTGGGGCTGGGATTCAGGAAGCTGGGGTAGGAGGAGGAACTGGGAGGCGTTGAGGGGATGAGCATGGTGCGGGAGGGGAGTTGGGGGATGGGGACACGGGGATGGGGACACGGGCGGGGGAATGGGAAGGGTGAGACGGGGTGGGGATGGGCAGGGGGGGTGCGGGAGGGGAGTTGGGGGATGGGGACACGGGCGGGGGATGGGGGCGGGGGAAGGGGAAGGGTGAGACGGGGTGGGGATGGGCAGGGGGGGTGCGGGAGGGGAGTTGGGGGATGGGGACACGGGGATGGGGACACGGGCGGGGGAATGGGAAGGGTGAGACGGGGTGGGGATGGGCAGGGGGTGGTGGGGGAGGGGAGTTGGGGAATGGGGATGGGGGCGGGGGAAGGGGAAGGGTGAGACGGGGTGGGGATGGGCAGGGGGGGTGGGGGAGGGGAGTTGGGGGATGGGGACACGGGCGGGGGGTGGCGGGGGATGGGGGCGGGGGAAGGGTGAGACGGGGTGGGGATGGGCAGGGGGTGGTGGGGGAGGGGAGTTGGGGGATGGGGACACGGGCGGGGGATGGGGCGGGGGAAGGGGAAGGGTGAGACGGGGTGGGGATGGGCAGGGGGGTTGGGGGAGGGGAGTTGGGGGATGGGGACACGGGGATGGGGACACGGGCGGGGGGTGGCGGGGGATGGGGGCGGGGGAAGGGTGAGACGGGGTGGGGATGGGCAGGGGGTGGTGGGGGAGGGGAGTTGGGGGATGGGGACACGGGATGGGGGTGGGGGAAGGGGAAGGGTGAGACGGGGTGGGGATGGGCAGGGGGGTTGGGGGAGGGGAGTTGGGGGATGGGGACACGGGCGGGGGGTGGCGGGGGATGGGGGCGGGGGAAGGGTGAGATGGGGTGGGGATGGGCAGGGGGTGGTGGGGGAGGGGAGTTGAGGGGTGGGGGAGGCACTGGAGGGGGGCGGGGAGGAGGTGGCAGTGCAGCGGGCGGGATTCCATGACTCCTAGAAGCAGCAGCGCTGGGCTCGAGAGCCCCGTTAGGACAAGCTCATAGCACCCAGGCTCTCCCCCACGCCACCTCCCCGTGTTAGACCAGCTCTGTGGCAAGCTCCATCTCTGTCATATTTAGGAAGGAACAGCACAACTGCAACCTAGCGGTATGGGAATGTAGGTGGGGCAGGACTCTGACTGACCCTGCGTCCCTTTTGAACATGGGGAACATTTTACCTGCTGAACAGCATTTCCTGCAGCGCTTGCATGACCCCCGCATAATGCAGAAACCTTGGACAGGGCAGGGCATTCCTTGGCGCTACAACCTTGGTGTCATCTTAGATAAAAATATACTGCCGCTTGTGCAGCACTTAACTTTCAAGGCACACAACTCGGTCAAATCAATACCAGTTTTATTGGAATAATTAAAAGAGGGCACTTCTTCGGGAGAGCTACCGTCATGCAGTTTTCTAGTCAACTATTTTGACTGTAGAGAACTGTTGTAACATTAATTTTGTTATAAAGTATTTTTTCCAATTTTTCTTGTCCTCCCCAGTAGATGAACTGTTTTTGCTAAAATCATGTTCCTAAAATCACCATAGGTCAGAGACAAATGAGGAAAAACTTCAATCCAAAAGGTGAAAGTTACAAGTGACTGAAATCAGATTTAGAATGGAAACAGTTATACAACCTTAACTCGTACTCCAACTAGTCCTACAGCTGATGAGTATGGCTATTATAATTTCCTTGTATTACAAAAATACTTAAGCCCTATTATGGTTGGCACTGTACAGAAACGCAGTAAGGACTTGTCTACACACAGATTTTGTACCAATTTAACTATATTGTTTTAGAAATAGATGTAGTTAAACTGGTGCATCCCCATAGTGTGGACACAGTTATACTGTTATGAAGGTGCTTATATAATTTACAGCTTATTTCAGTAAACTTAAGCATCTAAACTGATACTTAAATTAAACCTGTATAAAAACAGATGTACACCAGCCCCCAATGTCAGGCCCTGCCCTGAGTACATTAGTCTTAATAGACAGGAGGGAGGGAAAACAGACACAAGCAGATGATTTATCCGGGGTCACATAACAGTTCAGTGGTAGAGCCAGTGAGCAGAAGCCATGAAGTTGCCATGCTATGCCGCAGCACCTGTAACATAACTGGAGTTTGTCCTGTGCATGAGACCCAAAGAGAGCCATGGCAATCTTTGCCATAGATTCCAAGGCCAGAAGGGACCACTGTGATCATCCAGTCTGACCTGTATAACCCAGGCCCTGGAATACCCCATCCCTACCCCCCCATAATTGCTGTTTGAACTAGAGCTTATGTTTTGTTTTGTTTTTTTTTTTAAGTCCCAGTCTTGATTTAATGTGCCAGTTATGGTGAATCCATCACACCCTTGGAGTGTCCTTGATAGCAGTGTTGCGTGAACAGCAGCCACTTTTCACAGTTATATATTGGGGTTTGTTTTATTTTCTTCTCTCCTTTGGAAACGTCAACTCAGCAATGTCCATGTGTTGCTTTCTGAACGTCATTGGCTATATCACTGCCATTCTTAGAGGTTTCAAAACAACATTCACAAATATGCACCATTTAGGTAGAGGTAGCTTCTTAAATATTTTTTAAGCACTACTAGTGTGCTCAGCATGGTACAACACACTTAGGCAAATTGCTTCCTCTCTCCATTTCTTAGTCTCCTCAAAGGCTGGTGGGATTTAGTGCGTCACTGAATGGGGTTTTGTGTGCGTCATGAATTCAGATTGAAAGCCACTGACCTGTGCAATTTTTTTTGTTACAGGTTACATACAAATGGCTGAGCTTCACCCTGGGGGTTCATGTCAACCAGGCTAAGCAGTGAGTATCTGTGTATACCACAAGCCTTTTATTCAGTGGCAATGCCTAATTAGTTGGTGGTTTTGATTAAAAAATTAAATCCAATCTTTTCCAGAAAGATGTAAAGTCCTGTGTTTTCTTTCAGATACTTATTTAGGATTGTATTTAACATGCCTTATTCATGCCTCACTTAAGCAAGTATTGCTTTAGAAAGAGATCTTAAGTAGGCCCTTTTTATAGCTTTATATAATAGGTGTGAATGTTATGTAGGAAATGATAATCTTAGAATTGTATTAGTGTAGGAATGTGTATAGGTCCTCTCTTGCTGAAAGGTCTCAAAGCGTTTTACAAGCTATGGCCCAGTCCTGCAATTGGATCTGTGCAGATGTAAGAGGCTGCCTCTGCATATCTAATCTCAGGATTGTGGTCCCCTGTATTATGCAGCATTAAGGTGGAAATATAAAATACAGTCAGGAAATACAAAAAGTCACTGACAGCAACTATAACTGACCCATTCTACAAATAAATATTTGCAATCACTATCCGGGGGGTTAAATGCACACTTCACTGTATACTTACACGTAACAGCCTAGATATAACCAAAGCTAAATATTTGCAATATGGACAAGTTAACTTTACTATCAGAACCTTTTGGCATTTCCAGACTTCACTGTAAATTTTCAGCCTTAACATTGTAGTAACATAGCTCTTTGTACTTCATTTTCTAGGAGTGTGAAAATAACTTACATTCCTTGAAGTACATAATTGTCCATTAAAGTCATTGGTGTGGTACTTACAGGAGCCATATGATTCCTCTAGGAAGTTTGTTGGGAAGTGGTCTGTACATCGACTTCTCAGGGTAGGCTATAAGTGGCCAGTGAGAGTCCTAGGTTCCTGCTTCCCACCATGGAGGGGGAGGGCCAAGGAATGGCCCAGAGACCCATTCCTAATCTTGGATGAATACGGTCTTGAGGATGGACAGAGGACCCCATTTGAGTATTTAGATGTTCTGGGGGCTGGGCTGTGTTCTACGGTGAATGAAAAAAGTACTCCTTGGGATGAGATAGGAAGATTAAGGTGAAGAGGAGCTAGTTAGATAAAACATAAATGGGAGATGTTTCGATTCCATCTTATATGGATTCCATCACTTTGGTATCCATAAGTATCCCAATAAATACAAATACACACAGAGCAATTCACTGTATGTATGTATATATATATAATATAAAAATCAGACAGACGCACACACACACAAATTTGTCTAAACCCGGTTTTGTGACGTGAGGTGAGGGCATACAAAACAGGAACTGGTAGTTCAGTATGTGTATTATGTGAACAGAGCCTTTAATATCCTAATGATAGGCAAGGTATAAATGCCTAGATAGAACTATGGAGTGTTGTAGCTGTGTCAGTCCCAGGATATTAGGGAGACAGTGCGGGTGAGGTAATGTCTTTTATTGGACCAACTTCTGTTGGTGAGAGAGACAAGTTTTTGAGCTACACAGAGCTCTTCAGAAGAAGTAAACATGTTTAGTGAGTTCAGAACATTTTACTGTTATCAATCCCATGAATATCACATAAATCAGTGGGAATTGGTAGATGATAGGGTGAAGAGTTCTTTTCCTTCCAGGTGGTTAACATTCGTTTCTCTTGTTGTACAGGATGCTGTATGACTATGTAGAAAGGAAGCGAAAGGAGAATTCAGGAGCTCAACTGCATGTCACCTATTTAGTGGCAGGAAATCTCATTCAAAATGGACACATTGTGAGTACTCAACTCCCTCAATTGTGTGTGCCTTGTTTCTCTGTGTCCTGCCTTGTTCTGTAATCTTTGGCGCAACAACTCTATTACTGCTTTTACTGTTGTTTATTTCTGGTGGTGCCCACAATGTGCTAGATTTATATGACCATAAAAGAAGGTGCAGTCTCTGTCCAATGAGCTTGCAATCTGACAGACAAAACGACAGACTGGGGAAGGAATTATATTGACCATGTTTTGATAATACCTTGATAACAAAACAGGGTTTTATTCTGTTGATATTACACTGTCAATTAAAATGCACAAAACCAGTGTTTTCTTTTTCCTTTTTTTAAACTGGTTATATAAAATTACCTTAAATGTGCTGGATACATAAGGTGGAAAAAAATAAGCTTAACGAGACATGTTTTGCATTTAAAACTCACTAATATTTATTAAACAAAGGAATTATTAACTGTAGTTAGTGAATTGCAGAGTTGTCTGGTCACGCTGGGCCAGATTTGCAAAAGTAAGCACCTAAAGATGCAGACAGTGACTCCCACGAGGCACCTAAGTAGGTTAAGTGCCTATCTCCCATTGAAACTAATGGGGGTTAGGAGCCTAAATTGCTTAGTTGCTTTTGAAAATCCCACTTTAGATGCCTAAATACATTTGAAAATCTGATCCCATGTCCTTCATGTTTTTAAAATTAGTAGATCTCGTCCTCACCCCACAGGTTTATCCATAGATTAGAAGAGGGAAAAAAAGCTTTGCTGCTTTTTGAACTTCTAACCAGTTCCTCAACTTTGAACGAGCTCGACCAAATGAAGAAAATATTAGTTCTGTGCCTGCTCGCTAAACTGAAACCCAAAGTAATTCGGGCCAAAGCTTTTCTGTGCAGCAAAAATTGAAACTACTTGCATTTGAAAAAAAAGTAATACCAGGATTTGTTCTATTGTAAAGACTAAATACTACAGATATTTACTAATGCTGTACGTAACCTTTTGACATAGTTATAAAGCTTAAGATGACCTTGGAAGTTAAAGATAGGTTTTCCCCGTGTCTGTATATAACGAATAAAACAGAATACGTTAATTCATAAATTTGGGGAGGGCTCATTGATGCAGCATTTTTTTTATTCATTTACGTGATTTGAATAGATTACAGTAAATGTACATCTTACCATAGATTGTAGGCTGTCATAATGTCAAATTTAGTTTTAAACAAGTTTATTTTTTAAAATTAAAATGTATTTAATTTAAATATAGAACATCCATTTATAATTTAAAAAAATATTTTTATCCATTCTGGGAAATATTATAACATGCAATTAGAGTGACACGCAAAGAAGATAATACTTAGGAGCAGCATTTTGTAAGTGCTGCACGGGGGGGAAAATAACAAGTTTTGAGAGAAGCCCAGAGAGGAGCTGTAGGAATTTAAAGAGAAGGCCTGGTCTTGGAAGAAATGATAGGTTTTGGAATAGATGAGGCTTTATCTGACACAAGGTTATTTAATGTGGAGGAGACTAATGAGCTTGTGTCATGGCATTTTACATTAAACATTGTTTCTTAATTTGAGAGTTCCTGATGATCTTGCAATACTGACTCCTCTCAGGAGGGGCTGCTGCAGGGCTGTAGATTTAACACTGCAAGAATTACTTGAGTGGAGAGATGGAAATTGAATACCTCATAGATCTCTCTTCATAGTATCCTATTTTATTCACTACATGCTCCTTTTACTGTTATCACACTGCTCACTACCTTTTCCAACCCTCAAGGGATGGCTCAGACTGCTGCTTTTCTATCCTTGGCTCTTAGACTGTTCCCAGATTTCTCTTTCCTCCCACTTCGACTGTCTGTTTGTGGGTATTGAATGAACACACAATTGGTTAATGTTGTCCGACCCATGAATTCTGATATTCTTTGCATGGATTGCAATCATCTTTACATGGTAATCCAGCTGTACACAATAATAATACTTGGCTCTTACACAGAGTTTTTCATCAGTGGATCTCAAATCAGGAATTACATGCACATTGTGGAATACGTTTCCCTGGATCTGTGTCTCTGGCTGTTGGATGAATGCTCAATTTCTCATTGTATAAGACCTTGTCTGCGCTAACCATGTTAACTGTAATGTGTCCATCATCTTAAATGTTTACAACTAACATGGGTCAATGCATCAGATTTGTTCCTGGCACAGCCATATGTCTGCTACCTTAGCTTGTGCACACGTACCGTGCTGCACAATTGTTCTTTAATGCATTTGGGCAGCTGTTCCGTTACTGCTTCATCTGCTGCCGCCAGAGATGGAGGATTGGGTGTTTCTCCAATGTTGTAGTGATTTGGGGGATATTGCCCCAGGAAAGTAGGCCTACAAGGCCCCAAAAGACTATTATGACAGAGCCACGATCAAGTTTTGTGCTACTATAAAGCCGCATTGAATATCCATTGACCATGTATTTTGTTTTCTTTAAATTTCAAGACCTTGGTTCCTCATTGTGATAAATTATCATTTCTTTACAAAAAGAAAAGGAGTGCTTGTGGCACCTTAGAGACTAACCAATTTATTTGAGCATAAGCTTTCGTGAGCTACAGCTCACTTCATCGGATGCATACTGTGGGTGCATCCGATGAAGTGAGCTGTAGCTCACGAAAGCTTATGCTCAAATAAATTGGTTAGTCTCTAAGGTGCCACAAGTACTCCTTTTCTTTTTGTGAATACAGACTAACACGGCTGTTACTCTGAAACCTGTCATTTCTTTACAGTGCCACAAGGTTGCAGTAGTGAGAGAGGATAAACTGGAAGGTAGGTGATTTCGGGAATTATGATTTTTATAACTTTTTTTTTCTCTGAAGGAATAATGTCAACAAAAACATTGCCCATCTGTACACGCTGTCTTCGGGTATTTTAATCAAATTATTGGATTCAGGTGTATTCGCTTTTTCCCAGAACCTTTAGAATCTGAGCCCATATCAGCACAACTTCTCAAACTTGTAGCTTAGTAACTGATTTTTAGGTAGCACTTCTTTTATGGAGCAAGGGATCACTTCACCTGTCACTGAGGCAGCTGCCACTAGGCTGGAATGTAGCAGTACTGGAACTGTGCACAGCAACACCTCACAACATGTTAGGATGGCAAGGGAAGAATACTGAATCTGACTGTGAAACTATAAGGGGAGCTTAGGCCGAATCAGAACACTGGGGCCAACAGCCCTACTTTCTGGGAAGTGCAGTGGGGATCTTCATTAGCCACAAGTGTCTTAATGTCCCATAACCCCATGCAGGGAAGTTTGATTCAGTGCTGAATGGGAAGTGCTACTTACTAAACTGCTAACATCGCTTTCTGAAGCAGCTATAGTAATTTGCTGACAGTTTTTCATCCAACTGTCTGAACCTAACCCTGCCTGTGAGATCTGATGAATCTCAGCCTAAATGCTTAGGACTACAGGCCATTATTAATTTCCATCTGATGACTTTGGCATCAGATAATATACCACTATTTTCATTGTTCAGTTGAGTCTGCAAATGCCTCAGTACTAACATTCCAGCTTCACTAGTCAGGCTTTTGTCATTTCACTGTTGAAAACCAAAACTTAACAAGTCTAACATGGGATTTTTCATAACTATGCCATTCTTGTAATCTGAACGCCTTCTAGTAGTACATTGCCACTTGTTTTGTTCTCTCATCCTCTCTCCAGGGAGAGAGTTGTGTGTATGGTGGAGCGTGTTGTTTTGATAGGGTTTTTTCTGTAGTTGTTGTCTTTATGTGCATGTTGCTATGCATTTATATTAGACTTCAAAGCCAGATGGGACCATCGTGATCATGCAGTCTGACCTCCTGCACATCCCAGGCCACAGAATCTCGCACATATGCTCCTAAAATAGACCCATGTTAAAGAAGGCAGATCAAAAATATGCGTTGAACTTGGAGTGGAAGGTGTTGAGGTTTATGATGGTCCATAATTCTAATGAGAGTTCATTTCACAGCCCGGGAATAGCCTCCATGACAGCTCTGTCTCCCACTCAGATAAACTTTACCCTTAAGATAGAAAGTTCCATTGTGCAAGAGGAGAGTTGTCAACCACAGCCTTCAGCCCAGCGCTTTAGGCAGTCTCTTAGATATCCTGGATCCAGGCCACGGAGCACCTGGAAGATTAGGATGGAGACTTTGGAATTTACTTAGTATTCCGTGAGAAGCCACTGTAGAGTGGAGAACAGGTTTGATGTGCTTGTGGAAGCCTGAATTCTGAGTCAGTGGGTAGGTTAAAAATGGGTGGTACTAAGATCCAAGAATGCTTTCTCAAAGTTAGAACCGGGTATCAAACACACCGCTCTTCAGCTTTTCTGTCATCTTCGATTGAGGCTGGCTGTGCTAATGAAGGGCTTTCCTGTTGATTTTCAGCAATGAAGTCTAAGCTAGCCATGATTGCTAGTGTGCATGTCTACAGCATTCAGAAAGCCATGCTGAAGGACAGCGGGCCCCTCTACAATACAGACTATGATATCGTCAAGACAAACCTGCAGAACTGCAGCAAGTGAGTTAAGCAGTGCTATCATATGAACATTCTTCTTGGACCCCCTTTTCCTTTTAAAATTGTTTGAATGTGGGGCTGATGAGTTGCATTTATATAGCACTCTTCATCAGTAGAACTCAGTGTTTTACAAAAACGAGTCTGCGTTGTTACTCTGTCTGTCAGAAAGGCAAATTGAAACTGATGTCCAGAAACGTGCAGTGACGTGCCTATTAGGTTGCCTATTAAGTCAAGGGCAAAGTCTCAGATAGAACCCAGGTCTCTTGACTCCCACTCCTGTGCTCTGTCGTCTGGAGCATGCTGCCTCCTAAAAAGGTGCCCTGGAAAATGATGTCCTTTTGTACAGAACAGATAGTCTGGGCAAAGGCAGTGCAAGCCTTCCCCATACCTGATTGGGAAAGGGATCACCCCTGAATTTAAGGGGAATTCTGTCTCCATGGCTGGTTAATCCTTTTTCCTTTCTGAGATTGATAGCAGGGGGCCAAGTAATGCCAGTTGTGAAGGTGATTTCTGTCAGGTCGGCAAGGGACTGGATTGAGGCCACCAAAGTAACTTTAAATAGGCCTCCAGACAGCTATTAGATAATGACTCCACATTTGAGCCTCTTGTGGAATTACTATCTCCGTTGTATTTATGCACCTCTGTTTTACAAACACCTGTTGTATACTTTTTTCTTTGTACACCTGGGCAAATTAGAGTGAATTTAGTTTCCATAGTGATAGCTGATCGTGCCATGAAATCCACTAGGGACTTTCCTATGGCCAATCTATTTCATGTGGAAGGCACTCCGCTACCAAAGTGATGGGCAGCAGTACAAATCCTAAAATAGATAGGCATTTGCAAAGCAGCTACCTACAAGAGAATGTTTACTATCCCAGCCAATGTTCTGTAGCTCAGGGGGGCGCAGGCAGAGTTGTTTTTCCTGAGTAGATGATAGCAAGCACCATAGTAAATGATAGAAAATTATGGTCCAATTAAAATGTACAAAGTTTGGCCATAGTTGCCATACTTTGATATTAATGTATCCTCGGGCAGTGCTACTCAAAGTGGTGGTCCGGTCCGCGAGCCATCGGCTGCTGGTCTGTGCGCACATTGGGGGGAAAAAAATCGCCGGTCCCCCACATCAGATAGCTTGAGAAGCACTGTCCTAGGGCACCCTCTGCAGTGAAATCTGTATCTTGGTGTAAATCCATGTTTCTGACTTAAAAATTGCTAAGGTTTAGGCCATATAGAACTTTAAAATAACTCTCTCTAAAACTTGTTTTTAAATCCATGCGGTGTCTTGGTGCTGAATTTTCTAGCTGAATTTAAAACACGTAGCCTGTAATTCAGAGATGACTTACACTGCAGGCAATACTTGTTGTTATGAGCTGAACTGGTTGGGCATAGCAGAGGAATAAGATATTCTTCTCCATTTTATCATTGTAGCTTGTTAATTTGTGAGCTAATTAGAATAAATTTAGACTGATGTGTTTCCTCTTTCTGAAAATTGTATTAATGTAGTAGTCAGCTATTAGGTTTTAACGCACACACAAAAAGCAAAAAAATCTTACAGCTGGTTTTCAACATGAAAACAGTCCTGTGGACTTTGGGCCTGATCCAAAGGCCATTGAAGTCAGTGGGTAATGGGTTTTAATTTGGGGTAATCGCACTGCTCCTCATTAAGGTGTAGTGCAGATGCAAAACCTTAACAGTGACCTCTGCAGTGTTAAGGCAGATTAACTTCCCAAATATATGGAATTTGTGATGGTCAGATATGCTGACCCATTGATATAATTGATGTAAGTGAATGAGAGTTGACTGTTAAAGTTTTGCATTTTGCTGTGAAATTGATGAAGTTGGGGTATGTATTACTTATGGGTGTCTGGAGATGGCATCTAAAGTGAAAGCTTTATGGGGTGTTGGAGTGTGTTATTGTTAGTTTTGAAGGCAAATGAAGGTGGAAAGGAATGCACACATCTTTTCCCTTCTTATTTCAATGCTTGTAAGGTTTTGGGTGGACTGGGTATGTCCTCTCGCAACCTTAAACTAGGTTAGTGACTATGTTGTTTGTTAGTGTATGTTAGTTTCTACTTAATGTGAAATTAATTATGAGCTGTGCTTATACAGTGCTAAGTCACAGTAGTGGAATGGTATGAGATTGTTTGTTTTTTTATTTCTTATGTAAATAAAAATACTCCATGATGAGTTAATTGGATAAATCAGAAAGTGCAGTTCTTATCAGCTCCCATAGTGCTTTGGTGTTTCAAAACAAAATCAGGCTGGGAGTTGATCTGGTGGTTCACAAAGGGGATAAGGATTCAGGACCTGTCAGTGAATTGCTTTGTAACCTTGAGCAAATATTTACCTTCTGCGCCTCAGTGTCCCCTGTCAACCAAATTTCAGATCATATAAGGATGTGTTCCTTATATCCAAAATGTGCATAGAAATAACTTTTGTGTACTGAGTCTCCAAATGCTTTGGATGTCCTCTGAGCCACTTGGATAGTATGGCTCAATCTATAATACTTAGCTATTTCACAGGGTGGTTCGTGAAGCTTGGCTACTACTGTGAGGGGTGCATTAGAAATTCTGAAAATAAGATCATTCGTGTTGTAGACTGTCAGATGAAATATATTTACAAAATATTATTACATTTATATGGAAAGCTTTAGCAAGTGATTCACTGGTAATACAAATGTAACCAATTTAGGAATAAAATTGCTGCTTTCCCTCCCCTTTTCCCACTGTGTAATGACAAGTGTTTTTCCTCAATGAAATTTGATCAGCTTGTTTTGTATTTTAATGCTTCAACCCCTGCTGACATGTTCAAATGATCATTTCAGTGTGATCTCTCCCACTCTTAACTCTCTGCTAGCTTTTCTTTGTAGTCCATGCCTGAATTAAATTGCTCCTTTTCCCCATAACAGTATAATATAAAACCAGGAAAGTAAGACACTACTAGAGAGGAAAGTGAGGTGGAAAATAAGACGTTAAAGTGCTAATTAAATTTTTCACTTCATCACCCAGGTTTAGTGCCATTCAGTGTGCCGCTGCAGTCCCCAGGACGTCAGCTGAAGTTCCTCAAGTTCAGACGTCTGCACAGGCTGATTCCCAGACACCAAATGACACACATGCTGTCAATGTGCCTACAGTCAATGGTCATGTCTCATCAACTGCTAAACAGCCCTCCCCTCAGCCCAAAGGGATCATGGGAATGTTTGCTACAAAATCAGCTTCCAAATCCCAAGACACAAATAAAGAAACTAAACCAGAGTCCAAAGAGACAACAATTGTAAGTTACCTCAACATCCTTTGGCAATTTGTTTGGATAATAGCCTTACTGACTTCTCTTTTACTCTTCAATCTAAATAAAATTTTTTCAGTGGCAACCCCCTCCCATTGCTTCGAATTCTAGCCTCATTGTCGCCCAAGAATACTGTGCTTGTGTTAACACACAATAAACCACTATCTTGGGAAGGTGACTTTGTTCAGATTTTTTTTTTTTTACGAAGGCCAGGTCTACACTACAAACTGATATTGGTATAGCTACGTCTCTCAGGGGTGTGAAAAATCCACATCTCTGAGTGACGTAGTTGTACCTATTTAACCTCCGGTGTAGACAGCGCTATGTTGACGGGAAAGCTTCTCTTGTCGACATAGCTACCACTTCTCGGGGAGATGGATTAACTGTGCCGACAGGAGAAGCTCTCTTGTTGCCTTAGGTAGTGTCTTGACTAAAGTGTTACAGTGGTGCAGCTGCAATTACTGTATGTAAAGACAAGCCCAAAATTCCTCAAAATAGAGCCTCCCTTGTGCCAGTTTTTTATCAACTCCAGTGTTGCTAACACAAGAGAGGAAGTACAATCCAAAGCTAAAGTATGAGGCAGTTTGGTCAGTTACTTACATCCAGTTCATTAAGGTCTCCTTCCCAATGACTCTATCATAGTCAATCCTTTTAACTCACATCCCCACAAATTGTATTAGCCCTAGGATCTGATTAATACTCCTAACTACCCAGCATAAACTCCTACATTTATAACAAACTGTATACACTGAGTGCACTTTAAGAGGCTTACATACTTGATCTCATTTTATGTCTGTGTACACTTAGAACTCAAAAGGCAGTATGAAACTTAACTGTGGTAGATGTGTACACCGTTTTACAATCTTGGTTAACAACTGTAATTTGTTTAGTTTCAAAGATACTTTACAACAAAGCTGATTGGAACCTTTTACAAAACAAGGACACACACTGTAACTGTGACACTCAACACTCTTTAACGCTCATGCCCAACCATGAATACTTCCTTACTAATTTGTATCCAATTTCAGTAATCAGTCAACTAAGAAGAACTGTATTACTTATCAGACTTTTCCTCAGCTGTCAGCTTTCAGCTCACTGTTCACTGTTGACACTGCAAATGCAGGTGGAGGAAAGAACAGACAAGTCTTCCCAGTGCTCTAACAGGCAACCTGAATTGCTGCAAAATAGAAAATGACATGGAAAGGTTCCTATACAAGATAGTATTTGATGTCACCCCCAGGACCCCAGTCTTCTACCTTCCTGATGTCTTTGGCTTTCAGAAAGTGATGTGATGCAGGAGACAGGTCGTTTTATCCCATTTCTACTGGGTGGTCCTGCTTGACTCCTGGTTTTGGAGGTGCTGGTGTGGACCAATGAGATGCTGACCATACTTCTGCCAAAGATTCAAAATGTCCAATCAAAAATGAGAGTTGTTCTCTCTCACCATCTGATCAGGAAGTGAGACATCACCTTTGAGTTTTCACAAGTGGGGCTGGAATTTTGCAGGGTTTTAGAACATAAGAACGGCCATACTGGGTCAGACCAAAGGTCCAGCTAGCCTAATATCCGATCTTCCCACAGTGGCCAATACCAGGTGCTCCAGAGGGAATGAACAGAACAGGTAATCATCAAGTGATCCATCCCCTGTCGCTCATTCCCAGCTTCTGGCAAACAGGGGCTAGGGACAGCATCCCTGCCCATTCTGGTTAACAGCCGTTGATGGACCTATCCTCCATAAACTTATCTAGTTCTTTTTTGAACCCTGTTATAGTCTTGGCCTTCACAACATCCTCTGGCAAAGAGTTCCACAGGTTGACTGTGCCTTGTGTGAAGAAATACTTCCTTTTGTTTGTTTTAAACCTGCTGCCTATTAATTTCATTTGGTGACCCCTAGTTCTCATGTGATGAGAAGGTGTAAATAACACTTTCTTTTTTACTTTCTACACACCAGTCATGATTTTATAGCTCTCTGTCTTATTCCCCTTTATTCGTCTCTTTTCCAAGCTGAAAAGTCCCAATTTTATTAATCCCTCCTCATACGGAAGCCATTCCACTCCCCTGATCATTTTTGTTGCCCTTTTCTGACCCTTTTTCAATTCCAGTATATCTTTTTTGAGATGGGGTGACCACATCTGCACTCAGTATTCAAGATGTGGGCATATTTTGGATTTATATAGGGGCAGTATATTTTCTGTTGTCTTATCTATTCCTTTCTTAATGGTTCCCAATGTTCTGTTCACTTTTTTGATTGCCGCTACACACTGAGTGGATGTTTTCAGAGAACTATCCGCGATTACTCCCAAGATCTTTCTTGAGTGGTAACAGCTAAATTTAGAACCCAGCATTTTATATGTATAGTTAGGATTATGTTTTCCAATGTGCATTACTTTGCATTTATCAACATTGAATTTCATCTGCCATTTTGTTGCCCAGTCACCCAGTTTTGTGAGATCTTTTTGCAGCTATTCTCAGTCTGCTTGGGACTTAGCTAACTTGAGTAGTTTTGTATCATCTGCAAAGTTGCCACGTCACTGTTTATCCCTTTTTCCAGATCATTTTTTAATATGTTGAACAGGACTGGTCCCAGTACAGACTCCTGGGGGACACCACTGTTTACATCTCTCCATTCTGAAAACCGACCATTTATTCCTACCCTTTGTTTCCTATCTTTTAACCAGTTACTAATCCATGAGAGGACCTTCGTTCTTATCCCATGACAGTTTACTTTGCTTAAGAGCTTTTGGTGAGGAACCTTGTCAAAAGCTTTTTGAAAATATAAGTACACTATATCCACTGGATCCCCCTTGTCTACGTGCTTGTTGACCCCCGCAAAGAGTTCTAGAGGATTGGTGAGGCATGATTTCCCTTTACAAAAACCATGTTGACTCTTCCTCCAACATTATGTTCATCTATGTGTCTGAGAATTCTGTTCTTTACTGTAGTTTCAACCAGTTTGTCTGATACTGAAGTCAGGCTTATTGGCCTGTAATTTCTGGGATCACCTCTGGAGCCCTTTTTAAAAATTGGCGTCACATTAGCTATCCTCCAGTCATTTGGTACACAATAACTCTTTGTGCAAAACATCTTGTCATAGCAGCTTGCGTAAGACAAGTTGGTCATAGCTGTTGGTACAATCACCTTGGGACATACATTAAACACTGGATGGTTTGTTCTGGTCAGCAACTTACCTCCATAACTTACCTCACTTTCCATGGGCCCCTCTGTGGTGCCTCCCTTGGCCAGCTTTGCTGTTATGCTTGCTCAGGTTGCACTGTCTCCATCAATGCTTTGCTAGCTGCTGAAATGTCCAGTTCTAAGTTCCTATTGCTAATACAAAGTCCCTCGGCATTCTTTAAACTTGTTTTAACAGTCCATTATACAATTCAAAGTCACTTAAAGAACAGTTGCTCCCTAGCAGGCTGGTACAGCTGTATAAATCTTCCACTTCTTATTTTAACAGTGGTGGGACCTTTGTAAATATGGCTCAGCTGAGTCTGTGCTTCATTGATCCGTACAGTTCTGATTATTCTACTTTGCGATCAAATGTCTTCATAACATACTACTTCCGTCTTTTTTTATTTACTGCCTCTTTCAACACAGAAGTATTTCACTAACTTGATAGCATAAGCATGTTTGATTGCAAATATTAGCCTTGCTTCTTCACTTTTCACTAAACTACAAGAAATCAATATGAATGCAACCCCCTTTCTCTAACAGATTTTCCCCTGAGTTAAACCGTGTCATTAAAGTTTTCTACATTTTGACCAAAGTTGTATCATTTATAGTTGACTTCCGTTTTACATAGATAACTTCATTTAATTGCAGTTGTTGATGCAGGCTGGTTCTCTGTTTTTCATTTGACTTCCATCTGGCAACACAATGTAGTATCTTAATATTTAGTATCCATTTTTAGTTCATTCATTCACAGACGGAAAAAGGGAAGTCTCTTCGGCTGCACCAATAGTACACTCTGGTGAAAGGCTGAAGAAACTCAGTCTATGTGGAAAGTTTGACGAAACCTTGCTGTTAGACTTTGAGGTTTTTTTATTCTCTCAGCCCTCTGTCCTATCTTTTCTGAAAAGTCTTGATGTCAGGGCAATACTTAAATAGTGATGACTAAGGCCCCCAAATTTTAAGTTATTATGCCCAGTAGAACGATGCCAATTTATGCCAGCTGAAGTTCCTGCCCTTTGTAGTGCCTAGCAGTTAGTGGAATGTGAACCTAAAGAGTATCCATGAGCTCTCCCTAGATGATAACTTATGTTAGGGTCATTAAAGTTTGGACTCTGAGAGAGGCATTTGCAGCTGGCTTTTCACGTGCCCAAAATACTCTTATCCCCTGTTTCTTCTGAGAAAGGTAGGATACTCATAGTATTGAGACATTTAAAAAAATAAATAAAAAAAAGAGGAATAGCAGGAAGATTAGACCTTAATTTAGAGTAGTGTTGATAGATTTTTAAAACACTATGACAGATAAATGGATATTTTTTTTAAAAAATGGTTATCGTAGCTTCACAATGTCTATGTTTTCATAATTTAACATACATTGGTTCAAAGTGAATTTAGGGATGGTGAAATACGCTAGCTTGATGATCTTGGAGACTAAGGGAGTTGGGCATTGAAAGTCAATGAGACTCGGGCATCTAATGCCCATTGGCACTTTTAAAACTCTTACCCTGCAGATTGGGTATGTTTACAGAACAGGTATAGCATGAGTAGTGGAAGTGCAAGCTCCTTTACACTGTTCTGCCAGTGTGTCAGTGAAATGGGGTAGCCTAGTCTCCACGCCCCTTTCAGTCTTTGGGTGGTCTTTTGTCAATCAATGCAAATTGAGGTAGTGGTGTTTTACGATATGAACATTTGTTCACTGGGAATTGGTCTGAACCCCAACAACTTATTTAGTAAATGATGCTGAACAGCCATCAGATGGGAATGACTTTGCGATCTGGGTTGACCTTGAACCAGTGACCTAAGAGTGAAAAGTTCCATGCTCCTTTAACAGTTCCCTGAAACATTAAGTCTCTGCAATGGAGAAATTCAGTCTTTGTTTTCCCATAAACATGCTGTTGAAAAGAAAAAAATTAGTATGTTGTTTTAGTGAGTTTTATGTATCTAGAGACTGCAGTACTATGTATTTTGAAGGCTGCATGTGCCAGGTTTGGTGGAGGTCTTGTGAAAATTCTAGTAAACACAAGAATTAAAATAGTGTATGAAAAACTCTTACAGTTTCTCTTACCTTTACTTCCAGGCAACTACAGTAAGCAGCAAAACTTCACCCAAAGGGAATGCAATGAGCAACTTCTTTGGAAAAGCTGCCATGAGTAAGCATGATATTATATGCATCTGTCTCCGGAAATCATTGTGGTAATGGGTGGGCTAATTGTAGTAAGGAACTACTTTGGAACATTAGGAAATCATTGTTTACGTAAAGTATTGAAGCAGTTAAAATATGGATGATAACAAGTGTGTATTCTTTGCTATATAGGAGAGTTGTAAGTGGAATATTCCTATACTAAAAACTTACTAGGTGGAGATCAATTGGGCTGACACTTGTCATACAGATTTTTAACACAGGAGGAATTTTTATTGCATAAAATTTTTGATTTAAAATGAGCATATTTGGGCAGGAGAACTGACTCCTTGAAAATAGTTCCTGAAAACTGCTATACACAGTGTGTGTTAGTGGTAGTGATTTGAGGAAAAAAAGCAAAGGAGGAAGAGGTAGCTGGTCTTGGAATTCAGATCATTTGTGGGATAATAAAGAGCGGACAATTGGAATGGATGAATGAGGGAGATTTTTCTAAGTGAAATTGTGAAGATTCTGAAAGGAAAGGGTTTGGGGAACAAACGTGTCAGACTTTCTTCAAATGTAGCAAGGAAAGTAGGAGGAGCCAAGGAGGTGTTTCTGGAACAAAGCTGGGGGTGATATTGGTAGTGTTGCTATGAAACACATCTCCTGGATTTTGCACAGTGCAGGATCTGGCACGGAGCATTTAATAAATGATATTAGAGTAGTGTCTGATCATAGCGATAGAGATCCGCTTAAGGTTCCATTGTAAGTCTTTGTTTTGTTAAGTATGACAGTGTAAGGTGAGGAGATTGTCATCATAAACTTTAAAATTATATGAACAGTTATTACCATGAATCCAATTAAATACTTAATATCTACAAAGAGCCCAAGATCAGAAGAACACGTTCTAAAAAGTGGAGAAGCTGACATAAAATGGAAAGGTAACTAATTTGGAATAAATGACTTTCTTCCTCTACTTTGTTGCCATGTGTGGTGTGCTATTACTACCCTGGTACTGAGCTCCTGCGAATACACCCCTTCAATGACCTTTGTCTGGTGACTGAAAGGATGGAGCAGCATTGCCAGGAACAAGGGGGCTGAGAGAAACTTGGCTCTTGGGAACTAATATCTGTCTTCCCTAGCCTCAGAAACTTTATCTCAAGTCTCTGGCAGTGACAAACAATGATTGGGTCCTCTGACTTTTGCTGCTCAACATGCGGATAGACATTTTGTGTCATAGGTGAGATGCATTACCTAGCTAGGATCACTGAAATTTTGCTAGATGAAGCAGCTGGCACATTTTTGATGGACCTTCATCCAACTGACGGCTTGATTCAGCATGAGCCAAAGGATGGGTGCCAGAAAGATGCTGATGGCAATTTTATTAGACTGTCAGCAGTCTCTGATCCCATTGATCGTGAGGTTTTGTTGACTCAGTTGTTGAATATTTACTCTTACTCCTTGAAGTATCTAAGATGTGGGTTTTAGCTTGTCATCTCTCCTATTCAGTATACATTTAAGGCTGCTGAGTGAAATCAAGGCATTGTGGTTAGACTGCTGGTGTATAAGACCACTGCCTATCATTCTGACCAATATTGTCTCACTTGTTCTTTGTATTCCCCTGTCTGTCTGTGTCCACCTGTTGTCTCTTGTCTTGTACTTAGATTGTAATCTCTTTGGGGCAGGGACCATCTCTTTAGTCTGTGATTGTACAGTGCCTAGCACAGCTGGGTCCTAAGTTATAACTATGGCTCCTCGGTGCTGTGGTAATACAAGTAATAATCGTGGGCTACAGTGTCATGACCATAGAGGCTAAACACAGCTCTATCTGCACTTCATCAGTCCTGGATTTTGCTGTTTCTCTGCTTCTCGTACCTGTCTAATATTTGGACTTGGGTAGGAGTGAAGTGGCTGAGCTGAACCCAGAAGATGGAAATTATGTTGTGTTGAGGGATTCATCTAGAGCAGTAGAGGGGATCATGCCTGCCCTTTCATGTGGAAGTGTAGTGGTTCCCTTTTTCTGGTATGGCTTGCAGTTGTAAGGTCATATAGGATCCCTTGATGCTTCTGGATTTGGTCTGTAGTGACTTCTTCCATCTGTGGCTGACTGAGACTACAACCTTTCCTTTTGCGTGCAGACTCTGTTTATTAATTCCTTTGTCATTTCCAGTCCATGTCGAATAACCAGTGTGCGCTCTTACTTTGTTTGTATTATTCACAGATAAGCTTAAAGTCAACTCTGAGTGTGAACAGCCAAAGGAAGAAAAAACAGTAGCCAAGCCCTCAGTTTCAGTAGTGGAACCAAAATCACCCCCCAGTGCAGCAGTGGAGAAACCTGGGAAGAAAATGGAGCCCATGAAAATTCAGCAGAAGGACAAAAGAAGGTACAGCAGTGGTTTTCAGACTCTGATCTATAGGACCGCTTGCTGATGGTCTGCAGAGAGCTGCCTGGTCACATGGTGCTGGCTCAAATCCTTGTTTCCAGCAACATAAATTGCATTAAAGACAGCTAAAAATATATTAAAAAATTTTCCTGCTATTTCTTTTCCATGTAAGCAATAGCTGTAGCTACAATAGGGACATTATGCAATTGCAAATGGTAGGGCGGTAGTCCAGGTAATCACCAGTGGGCGGGGGAGGTGTTCTACGAGACAATCTCTTTATGAAGTTGCGGCCCAAACTGAACAAACTTGGTAACCTTTGAGAGCAATATGGGGAGCTGGCAAGAGCACCTGTATTGCAGGGTGGATTTATATTCCCAAGTTTGTGTACAGACAGCTTTCATCATGTGAAGTTCTGCTTGATGGTTGAAGTAACTGATGTACTGCTGCATTTTAAGACACTGAATTACCTTGGGTGATGTTCCAAGTAAAATTAAGTGCAGTCCTGTGTTTTTAATCCAACCCAAGCTGACAGACCAAAAATCATCACAGCCTCATGGCTGTTTGGTGGCCTGGGTATAATTAATTGGTGGTCTCATTCCATTTCCTGCTGCATAGGTATACACATCACCCAGCTCACTGTCACAGCTGCTGCTAATTGGCTTCCTTGTAGATCGTCTCATTTGAGAAGCCAAGGGCCTGGAAACTGCACGTTGGCAGTGCAGTGTAGGGAAGGCTACTTGGGTTTACCTGTTCTATGAATATGCAGAGGCCTTCAGCCTCCAGGGCTTTTAGTCTGGCATGTCGTGCCAGCTCTAAAAGAAGAAAGAAGCTGTTCTACTTTTCCAGTAGCAAAATGCGATTACATTAAAAAAGTCTTTAAAAAATGGCTCCAGAAATCTGAGACACTACCTCATAGTCAGTGGCAAGGAGTCTATCAAAATAACTTCTGAGTGGGTCTGTTAGGACACTAGTTCTTAGAAGGCTGAGCTGTGGTGACGAGGTCAGTAATGCACTCCTGCCAGGCTACCTTGGTCAAGCGAGATGAGGTTCTAGACAAACCTCTCTGCATGCTGCACTGGAGGGGTGCTAGAGAAACTTTTGCCATATGAAGAGCTGGGACTGGGTGAGAAGGATGGTCCTTAAAAAAAAAAAAAAAAAAAAAAAAAGTCCATACATGTGTGTGCGTGTGTGTCCACTTACGTACTTAGTTGTGCATTTTGGAGATGTCTGCAAGGTACTTGCTTTCCTTGTGATCTGAAGATTGTAATGATGAAGATTGTAGTTGCCTAAATCTGTCTTTTTTTTTATAAGCACACCAGAGGGGTGAAGCATGTTCAATTTGTTCCTTTGTGCCAGTAGAGCGAAGAGGGTGGATATGTCAGATAATGAGGGGAAAGAGGATGAAAATCTGAAGAAAAAGAGGAGGCGAATCAAGCGACCTCAGTCTGACAGCAGTGAAGATGAAGGTAAAAAGATGTGATTACAAGAAACTAACCAAGGAAACCTGGGGCAGGGGTTCTTGTTTTGACCATATTACTAAGTGATACCACCACCCAAAGCTATTAAAGTCAACAGTTGAGGGAATAATTTGGAAGACCCAAGAAGTATTTGTGGGCCCAGTATCCATGCAAGTGGCTGCAGTCTGAGTTTTTTTCAATATTTTTGCCACAAGCCACCTCAGTGTACATTCTGGAGGCCCCAAGTAATTTGGTCTTACCGTAGCTGAGCTCAGACCTGGCTCTGTCCTCGGCGAGTATGTTACCAGTTGCACAATCTTGTGCAAAGTGGTTTCTTTGATATCCTGTGAAAGGTATAGCGCCGCCTCAGTGTCATAACCAGTTCATTTAGTAAATTGTAAGTAGGGTGCCTCAGGAGTTAGTTTTTAGGATCTTGAGTGTTCATAATGTTTATAGAAATGGTTTGGATGACAATACTAAAAGTGAGACTTTCAAGAATACAGATAATAGAGAAACAGGATGCAAAACAATACAGCCTGACCCAGCAACATGCTGAGTGTTTTTGATGCTCATTGACTTTTTGATAGAAGCTGAATGCACAGAACTTTGCAAGATAGAGGCCTGTAACAAGGAACAGCACAGCCAGATTCCAAAGGATTTGGGTATTGGAGGTCACAGATGCCGTTCAATGTAGATAATTGGGAACCAAACTGGGGAATGCGTGTTAAATGAAACAATCGTTCAACAAGCTGATCAGGAAAAGAATTCGGAGGTTGTTGAAAAATGAATGAAACCATCATTCAGTGCACAACAAGAAAAGGTACAACAGATGCTAGGTTGTATTGGAAAAGGATTGGAATACAGAATGAGAATTTGCTTTATGAGAAATACTGTGCAGTATTCGAGAAACATTCCTAAAATGAATAGAGGTTGTCATAGAAGTTAAACATGGGAAAGACCTCTTAGATTATTTTGTCAATCTCCCTGCTAATGCAGAATTGCTTTCTTTGTTCACGTTTTGTCCAATCTAGTTTTAGATGTCCCACATGATTTGGACTTCTACCACTTCCCTTGTGAAGCTGTTCCTCAGGCTGATTAAATCTCTCAGGGACTTTTCCCTGATGTTCCATCTTAATTTTCCCTTTCTTAATTTAGTCACATTATTCCTAAATACAACTCCTTGTACACTGTTTTAAAAAACACAAAAAAACCCTGCTCACCCTCCTTGGTATTTACATCTTCATGTTATCTGGCCTTTCCCTTTAGTTCCCAAGCTCTTATGAGGGAAGAATAAAATCAGCCTGTCTAGCCACCTGATCACTTTCATTGCTCTTCTGTGATTTTCTTCCAATTTGTCAATATCATTCTGGTAAGAAAGTGACCCGAAGTGAATGCATTATTTCAGTTTTCCAGCAGAGCCAAAGAAAGAGACTATTCCCAATGTTCCATTGGCCTCTTTTTTTGCTGCTGTATTGCATTGCAAGTGCATCGTATTTGCTGTTCACCAACACTTCTGTCTCTCTTCTGCATTAGAATATCTGCTCTGGATTATTATATTTTGGGTAGTTAAGTCTTCTGGGTACACTATCTTGTCACTTTCCTCAAAATTTGATCCAGGGGTATATGTGTTCTCTTCTTCCTGTCTGGGTGTGTCTAGCACAGGGCAGGCAAACTTTTTGGCTCGAGGGTCACATCAGGGAATAGAAATTGTATGGCGGGCCATGAGTGCTCACAAAATTGGGAGGAGAGTGAGGGCTCTGGTTGGGGGTGCGGGCTCTGGGGTGGGGCTGGGAATGAGGAGTTTGGGGTGTAGGAGGGTGCTCTGGGCTGGGACTGAGGGGTTTGGAGGGTGGGAGGGGGATCAGGGCAGGGGTGGGGAAGGGGTGCAGGTTCCCACTGGAGGTGTGGGCTCTGGGGTGGGGCTGAGGATGAGAGGTTTGGGGTGCTGGGGGGTGCTCCGGGCTGGGATTGAAGGGTTTGGAGAGCAGGAGGGAGATCAGGGCTGGGGCAAGGAGTTGGGGTGTGGGGAGAGGCTCAGGGGTGCAGGCTCCGAGCGGTGCTTACCTCAAACGGCTCCCGGAAGCAGGGGCATGTCCCTTCTCCAGCTCCAACGCGGAGGCGTGGCAGCTCTGCACGCTACCCCATCCGCAGGCGCTGCCCCTGCAGCTCCCATTGAAGTGCTGGAGGGGGCCATTGGAGCACAGAGGAGCCGGAGTGGGGCCATGCCGCAGCTTCCGGGAGCCGCGTGGTGCAGCCCCTGACCCAGCACCCCTGCTGGAGCAGGGCCGAGCCACGTGGTGCAGTTCCCGACCCAGCGCCCTGGCCAGAGCTTGCGGGCCATAGATTACCCACCCCTGCTCTAGTAAATTACCTCAATTGTCCTTCCTTTGTTTTCAGTTTTCTGTTCATTGTCTCTTTACTCTAAGAATGTCACCATCAGACTCTTAATTAAATTAGAAATATAGGAACTGCCACACAGGATCACACCAGTGGTTCATCTGGCCCAGTATCCTGTCTCTGAATATGTAGCTCATAGGTGTTGTAAATAGTTTTGGCATAGTGCTACCTCTCTTCCCCTTTTGCCCCAGTTCACTTAAATTGATTGTAGCCAACCCGAGTCAGTTTTGAATCCAGAAGACTGGTACCTCTATTGCTTAGGCAAAGACCATCTCAATCAAATCTGATTTAAAAACAAGGAGGGGCTGGAATTCATTGGAGTACTCAGACAAGAGCAGTGTGTCATCAGCAGAAATGCATAACATTCAGTGTGTGTGTGTAATATAAGAACAAGAATATAATCGATTCCAGTGCTTCGTGAATCCAAGCGCCCGCCTTGTTCGTATCCTGTTTGTTTTAGAAGATTTTCACTTGAGCGATGTAGTTATCAATTTGTCAAATTAGGTGTTGTCTAGGCTAGAAAGTGTTTGCTGCTTTGATTTTATCGGTATAGTTAGTGTCAAAACCCTTGCAAGGGTGGATGCAGTTATACCTGTATAGCTTACTGCAGTTCAGGAAGTGCATTACACTGTATTGGTGTAAGGCACCTTTATACTGGTATAACTATCAGGAAACAGATCACATCCCTAACCAAATTTAGGCATCAAGGTAAGAGATTGAAGTCCAGGACCTCCATGGGAGCATTCTCTGCAATGCTTCCAGTTCCATGCGCAGGGCCAGTTAGACAAGCAAACCTGCAGGTCTGAATGCGTGGATGAGACAATGGTATAGGGAGGAGGGGTTTAGATTTATTAGGAACTGGGGAAACTTTTTGGGAAATGGGGAGCCTATACAGGAACCATGAGCTCTACCTAAACCAAAATGGAATCAGTTTGCTGGCACTAAACGCTAATAAGGTCATACAGCAGTTTTGAAATTAATAGCTGGGGGAAAGCCGACAGGTGTGGAGGAGCACATACATGGTTCAGACAGAGACATCCCTTAGGGGAGGATCTATTAATAGAGATTCTCTGTGTCCTAGTAAGGAGTAGAGGATGGAAGATGATAAAATACAGGTAGGATCTGATGAGAAACAGTCAAATGAAAAAGAATCCTATTCAATGACATCATGTAATGGCAGACAGCTAAAAAGTGACAATTTTTTAAAGTGCTTATATACAAATGCTAGAAGTCTAAATAATAAGATGGGTGAACTAGAGTTCCTTGTATATGACGATATCAATATAATAGGCTGTGACAAGTTGGATCACAGAAACCCCCTTGGGGACTGCCACCTGTTAAGACTACCTCTGAGCCCGTTTTCCCCCTGGGACTTCAGAACCTTGCCTTGTTTGAGCCAGACACGCTTGCCTGCTGCAAACATAGACTCAAGTCTGAACCGTGTCCCCTAAAAGCTTCAGGCTTAACTGAAAACAGCTTAAGTGTTCCTATCTCCAACACTCAGATGCCCAGCTCTCAATGGGGTCCAAACCCCAAATAAATCCGTTTTACCTGCATAAAGCTTATACAGGGTAAACTCATAAATTGTTCACCCTCTATAACACTGATAGAGAGATATGTACAGCTGTTTTTCCCCTCTCCCTCTCCCTCTCCCCCCCGGTATTAATACATACTCTGGGTTAATTAATAAGTAAAAAGTGATTTTATTAAATACAAGTGGATTCAAGTGGTTCCAAGTAATAACAAACAGAACAAAGTGAATTATCAAGCAAAATAAAATAAAACATGCAAGTCTAAGCCTAATACAGTAAGAAAACTGAATACAGATAAAATCTCACCCTCAGAGATGTTTCAATAAGCTTCTATCACAGACTGGATGCCTTCCTAGTCTGAGCACAATCCTGTCCCCTGGTACAGCCCTTGTTCCAGCTTAGGTGGTAGCTTGGGGATTTCTCATGACTGCCGCCCCCTTTGTTCTGTTCCACCCCCTTATATAGTTTTGGCACAACGCAGGAATCTTTTTGTCTCTCTGCGTCCCCACCCCTCCTTCTAAATGGAAAAGCACCAGGTTTAAGACGGATTTCAGTACCAGGTGACATGGTCACATGTCCTGTGAGATCCCAAGCCTTCATTCCTCCCAGCCTGACTCACAGGAAGGCCTGCCTGCAAATAGCACCATCCACAGTCAATTGTCCTGGTTGATGGGAGCCATCAAGATTTCAAACCATCATTAATGGCCCACACTTTGCATAACTACAATAGACCCTTAGAGTTATATTTCATATTTCTAGTTTCAGGCACAAGAATGATACGTACATACAAATAGGATGACCACACTCAGTAGATTATAAGATTTTTAATGATACCTTACAAGAGACCTTTTGCATGAAGCATATTCCAGTTACATTACATTCACACTCATTAGCATATTTTCATAAAATCATGTAGAGTGCAACGTCACATAGGCATCACAGAAACTTGGTGGAATGAGGATTATCAATGGGACACAGTAATACCAGAATACAAAATATATCGAAAGGACAGAACAGGTTGTGCTGGTGGGGCAGTGGCACTATATGTGAAAGAAAGCATAGAATCAAGACACCATAATAGAGGCTCAACTTAAATATATACCCCAAATTAAAAAACATACTAAGAGAACCAAAAAAGTGCCACCATGGCTAAACAACAAAGTAAAAGAAGCAGTGAGAGGCAACAAGGCATCCTTTTAAAAAGTGGAAGTTAAATCCTAGTGAGGAAAATAGAAAGCAGCATAAATTCTGGCAAGTGAAGTGTAAAAATATAATTTGGAAGGCCAAAAAAGAATTTGAAGAACAGTCAAAGACTCAAAAAGTAATAGCAAAACAATTTTAAAGTACATCAGAAGCAGGAAGCCTGCTAAACAACCAGTGGGGCCATTGAACAATTGAGATGCTAAAGGAGTACTCAAGGATGATAAGGCCATTGCGGAGAAACTAAATGAATTCTTTGCTTCGGTCTTCACAGCTGAGGATGTGAGGGAGATTCCCAAACCTGAGCCATTCTTTTTAGGTGACAGATCTGAGGAACTGTCCCAGATTGAGGTGTCATTAGAAGAGGCTTTGGAACAAATTGATCAATTAAACAGGTAATAAAATACTAGGACCAGATGATATTCACACATGAGTTCTGAAGCAACTCAAATGTGAAATTGCAGAACTACCAACTGTGGCTTGTAACCCATCATTTAAATTCGCTTCTGTACCAGATGACTGGAGGATAGCTAATGAGAAGCCAATTTTTAAAAAGGGCTCCAGAGGTGATCCTGGCAATTAGAGGCTAGTAAGCCTGAGTTCAGTACTGGGCACACTGGTTGAAACTATAGTAAAGAACAGAATCGTTAGGCATATACTGAACGTAATTTGTCGGGGAAGAGTCAACATGGTTTTTGTAAAGGGAAATCATGCCTCACCAATCTACTAGAATTCTTTGAGAGGGTCAACAAGCATGTGGACAAGGGGGATCCAGTGGATATAGTGTACTTACATTTTCAGAGAGCCTGTGACAATGTTCCTCACCACAGGTTCTTAAGCAAAGTAAGCTGTTATGGGATAAGAGGGAAGTTCCTCTCATGGATTGGTAACTGGTTAAAAGATAGGAAACAAACGGTAGGAATAAATGGTCAGTTTTCAGAATGGAGAGAGGTAAATAGTGGTGTCCCCCGGGGGTCTGTACTGGGACCAGTGCTATTCAACATATTCATAAATGATCTGGAAAAAGGGGTAAAGAGTGACATGGCAAAATTTGCAGATGATACAAAACTACTCAAGATAAATCCAAAGCAGACTGGGAAGAGCTACAAAGGGATCTCTCAAAACTGGGTGACTGGGCAAGAAAATGGCAGATGAAACTCACTGTTGATAAATGCGAAGTAATGCACATTGGAAAACATAATCCCAACTATACATATAAAACGCTGGGGTCTAAATCAGCTGAAAACATTCACTCAATGTGTAGCAGCAATCAAAAAAGCTAACAATGTTGGGAATCCTTAAGAAAGGGATAGATAAGATGACAGAAAATATCATACTGCCACTATATAAATCCATGGTGGGCCCACATCTTGAATACTGTGTGCAGATGTGGTCGCCCTATCTCAAAAAAGATATATTGGAATTGGAAAAGGTTCAGAAAAGGACAACAAAAATAATTAGGGGTATGGAATGGCTTCCGTATGAGGAGATATTAATAAGACTGGGACTTTTAGGCTTGGAAAAGGGATGACTAAGGGGGGATATGATTGAAGTCTATAAAATCATGACTGGTGTGAAGAAAGTAAATAAGGAAGTGTTATTTACTCCTTCTCATCACATAAGAACTAGGGTCACCAAATGAAATTAATAGGCAGCAGGTTTAAAATAAACAAAAGGAAGTATTTCTTCACACAACGCACAGTTAACCTGTAGAACTCTTTGCCAGAGGATGAAGGCCAAGACTATAATAGGGTTCAAAAAAGAGCTAGATAATTTCCTGGAGGTTAGGTCCATCAATGGTGTCCCTAGCCTCTGTTTGCCAGAAGCTGGGAATGGGCGACAGGGGATGGATCACTTGATGATTACCTGTTCTGTTCATTCCCTATGGGGCACCCTACATTGGGCATTGTGGGAAGACAGGATACTGAGCTAGATGGACCTTTGGTCTGACCCAATATGGTTGTTCTTATGCTAGCAGGTTTAGTCCTCTGGCTAGCCTTCAGTGAATGTTTCAAGCCTTGCAAAGGAGTTTTCCAGACCGTAGTTACTTTCAGAATAATTGCAAATGAGGAGAATTTGAAACTGTCTGCAACTTTTCACCTGGGAAAGGCTAGTAGCGAGCTTTGTCTATCTCAGCAGGTAGCACCTGCAGAAAAGATCAGTGATTAGGTGTCACGGGTGAAGAGGCTTGGTGCTCTGGAACCGCTCTGAATGAAGTTCAGACAGAACCCTCCTGTAGGGTGGCACCCCGCAGGGCACACACTCACAAGGGCGAGCCTGCTTGGCTTCATTGCCTCCTGGGTCTGACCTCAGAGTGTTCAGCATGCATTTCATGCCATGAGTTCCCCACAGTGACTCCACCTGAATAGGACACCTGGGAAAGCCTTACGTGCCCCCTTAAGCGACCATGCACCCCCAGCTTCCCAGTCAGCAGTGACTCTCAGCCAGTGCTGTAAAACAGAAGGGTTTATTAGTCATCTGGAATACAGCATAAGCAGCTCTTGTTAGTAGAGAAAGTGGGAAGGTTCAGCAAAGTCCATCGGGGGGGCGGGGCAGGAGGGAGAGGCAGGGCTCTGGATCCCCCTGAGTCCCAAACCAGAAGACTGCCCAACTTCCAGCAGCCTTCCCTCAGTCATGCCGTTACCCATCCTCCGTCTCTTTCCTGGGCACCTCTCTTTGGTCTCCAACTCCTTCGGCTGGCTCCTTGCAGAAGATGGACCCTGGTCATCAGTTGCCAGGATACAGTGTGTCTGGGTGTTGACTGGGCCCAGGGAACTATGTGGCAGTCAGACCTGTCCTCGAGGGGTCTCTGCCACAATCACCCACCCTTGTCCCATCACCTAGATACTTGTGCAACACAGAGGGGGAAACTGGGGCACTCATACTGTTCATGGAAAACATTAAGAGAGTTCCCACTTCATCACATTAGGTTCTAGTGTTTGCATGACACCTGCCACATATCGACTGTTTGCAGCAAGGTGAAATACCGAGTCATGTGATCCTGCTCACTGTTTGTGTTTCTGTGTCTCGGATTGAGTCCTGGTTTGAAGAACGTAATTTATTATTTAGTATTGGCAGCCAACTGTTTCACTTGAGCCCTGCTTAGCCTATGAAGGTCAGCTGGCCACACGCCTGGCACAGTCAGAACTCTTAACGCTGACCTAATCGGTTGGGATAGTTACAGATCCAGAATTCATGTTACACCTACAGTATGCACGCTGCTCTACAGCCAGCCGAGGCAGGGAGGAGGTGGAGCCCAGCAGGAACTGTGTCCCCCCTGCCAACACTTTCATTGTTCTTATTAAGCAATAGGTTGGAGGAGGAAGTTTTCCCCCCACTACTGCCTCTCCCCAGGTTTGAAGCCTCACATGGTAGCAACTTTCACTTGGGCTGAAGAGGACTCTTCTTATAGCCATGTAAGCTAGTCAGAACTGTGCCTCTGGAGTGATGCAAGGCACTTCTCCCCATTGCCCTGCGCTGAACTCACAACCCCCTCACATCTCTCTCCCTCTGCCGCACCCACATCTCTTACACGACTGCAAACCTTGTTGGCTTCTGTCTGGCAAAGGTATGGGAAGCGCCAATGCTGCAGCAGCTGCTCTCCACGGGCTCCAGAAGGTAGCACAGCATCAGGTTTTGTTCCATTTGCAATTTGAAGCCATTGAGAACTGGGAGTCTGCAGCACCTCTGACGATGTAGCCAGTCACTTGGGGCTTAAACCTGGACTTAGATGCCTGACTTTAGGCATGCAACTTGGAACATTTTGCCCTGACTTTAATAAGACAACAGCTTTACAGGCAAGGGCTAAATGTGCTTAACAAATGCCATGGGAAATGCTGCAAGCCAATATGGGGGCACTGTCCCAAATGCCATCACTATGTCCAGCTCTTTTTCTCTTGGCAGATGTCTCAGTATCTCCCACACCTCAAGAAGCTACCCCCCCCTTGCCTTCTCCAGAGCCTGCACTGAAGATTGAACTAGAACCAGAAACGACTGAGGTAATGGCACATTATGGTGACAACTTGCATTTATATGTGTTTTTGTCTTGATAAAATGAAGAAATCCAGGGTGTTTGCAGAAGCAGGGCTGTAGGGTGTGCTGGGGCGGGGCGAATAGTTGGTCAGACCTGACTTTGATAATGAGACGGACAACGTTTGGCTCTTGGTGATCATGCCCATAGAAGCTCTCTACACACACCCTGCCTTAACTCTTGGTCCCTTGTGATACCCTTCAGGCTTCGACAGGAGGGAAGAAGCGGAAACGGAAGCGCGTGCTGAAATCCAAAACATTTGTGGATGATGAAGGCTGCATGGGTAAGAATAGCTAGCGTTCTCCCGCACCCACACGTAGGGGCTCACTTTATTGAAGTCACTGGGGTTTTTTGCAAGTTTTACAGACTAAACCTATCCAGGGAAGGGCCCCACAGTATCACTTTATTCTTCTTTTCTTGAGCTCTGAGGATTCCAACTCCACTTTCCCGTATGTAACTGTCCCTCTGTCAGAGGAGGGTGGAGTGGAGTTGTCATTGACTGTCTCACGCTCAATCGAAAACTTTTTGAATATTTTCTTTTCTTCCCTCTTTCCTACCTTTATAACCAGCAGTAGCACTTTCCCTCCTTTTCAAAAATGCATACCTCTTTATTAAAAAAAAGAAAAAAAATCCTTGGATTCATTGGTGACACAAAGCAGATAGAATGGTCCAGAACAGCTGGGTTATACCAATGAATCTGGCCCTCAATATAATGTGGAATACCCCAAATAAACTGGGTAAGAGCAACAAGCAGCATGTTGGGGATTTGGGATTTAAAACTCTGAAAAGCAAGTCCTTTGTTCCTAGAAGTCCTGTGTTCTCTTGCCCTTGGGAGAGGCAGGTCTGAGCACAGATCTGGGAGCCAGGAATGTTTAAATTTTAACCCAGCTCTGATTCGTATGGTGATTTTGAACAAGGCACCTATTTCCCTACCTTGCAAGAGTGTTATAAGATTTAGGTAATGTTTATAAAGTTCTTTAAATTTGAAAAACTGGTGGAAGCATTATTTATACTAAGCACAATGTATGCCTGATCCTACAAGATACTGAGTGTCCTCAACTCCTCTTGATTTGAATGGAATCCAGGGAGCTTAGCTTATTCCAGGAGAGGGATCAGGTCCTGTGTTTTATATCTCCTTTAAAAAAGCTAAAGCTACCAGGAAAGTAACTGGCTTCAATAGTAGCTAAAGGCTCTAGTACTAGGTTTTTGTCAGAGGGAAACGGATTTGTTGAGAATTGCTTGTTGACATGATGGGGTGTTTTGGAAGGAAAATGAAAACCTTGCTCCACAGCTAGTGGTTTTAATAAGGTCTGCATCCAGACCTTGCCATAATGAACATTAAAGCTTTTATTTCCAGCAAAGAATTCTGCATTCCTTTTTCTATTCAGCCTTTTCCAAATGTGCCAGTACTGGGAAGCTTGCCTTTTTCCCCCACTGGACCATGGGTTTAAGTGGTCTCTTGTGAAATAGGCAGACCTTTGGTTTACAAATTAATATCCACTACAGTTTTATGAAGGGGAAAATAAGGCCCCTGTGGTGCACTTGGAAAAGGCTCAGAGTAGCAAGGACAGAGTCAGATGGGGCTATGATGCTGAAGAATTGGGTAAGAAGGAAATACTACTGTATGTACCAAAAATTTGCACCAGTCTGTGGTCCAGAACTTGCTGCGTCCCTATTTCATCCCGTCTCTCCCCCTGCCCCATGTGGGCCTGATAATCCTACGGTCTTGCAAAGCTCCTGGGCTGATATCAAATATTTGTATCATTTGAATTATGGGATTTTTCACCTTTTTAAAATGCGTTAAATCTGCCAAGATCAGAGCCAAGATATTGGATCTTCCAATCTCATTGTTCGGAATATCATCCTGCTATATACCCTCCCTTGAGTGTCTCCATGGTTTTAGTGCCACTTTCCCAAGAACTATACAACTAGAAACTGGTGATTGTAAAGCAAATCAAAAAACTAAGCACCTGCAGCACCTAGTTGAAGTCAGCGGGAATTGTGGGTGCTCACCATCTCCTAGGATCAGGTCCTTAATCTAAAGGCTCGTCTAATCACAAATGTTGTATAGTTTTTTAACCATGCTGACATAGCTGAAGTTCTACAACCTCCTCCCATCACCATTACCACCCCAGTGTGGATGCAGTTATACTGGTATAAAGGTACTTCTGCTCATATAGCTCAGGGCTTGTCTGCATGGGGAATGTTTTAACAGGTGCACAGCTGTAGTTCTATAGTTCTGATCACTCATGGGGACACTCTTACTCCAGTATAAGAGTGGCTTTATTTTAGGTTTAGCTTAAACACCTTTCCAAGTGACACAAGCTAAACTGAAAAAAGGCACTTTTATGCTGGAATAAGAATGTCTACATGGTGGGCTATTTTGGTATAACTATAGTGGTTTAAACTCACACCTTAAATTATACAAAAAAAAACTTTCCTGTGTATATGAGACCTGCATCCCTGAAAGGAAGGAGAGTCGCGCATACTGGTTTAAGGTACCTGGATACCGTTATAACTGTGTCCACACGGGGGGTTATTACTACTGTAACTTTCCGTTGTTAATTAATAATCACACCCCTAACCAAAAGAGTGTTACTGGTTCAAAAACTGTATGTGGACCAAGTCTTACTTAACTCTGCTTCTTATGAGATTGGTTGCTAATGTCACAGTGGGACACTTTTAGATTTAGTAAACTCCTCCAAGTATTGGGCCTGGTCCAGGCCTGTGAGAGTGTTTCAATCCCTGTTTACCATGGAAAAGCAGCACTTGAAATGTGCACTGGCTACTACAAAAACGCAAGACAACCTAGCAAAGAAAAACGTTCAGCTAAATGCTAGATTCTCTGTCCTACAGACAGTCTCTTACAACTTGGGCCTAATGGAAACCCTCAATAAATGATTGCACACAGATAGGATAGTTTAACCTCCGAGGATAATTCATGCTAAGAGCAAAGGTGGGGAGTGAGTTGGCCAGGAATATCGGCCTCTTAGGGCTGCTTGTTGAAAAGCTAATTGATTGTAAAGAGAAACTGGCTTATGTTTAGAGTCCCTGTTTGACTGACTAATCACACAGAGGAGCAGGGTTTAGTACCACAGGGACTGGTGCTAAATGGTTTCTCCTTACAGCCACGGATTGTGTAGAAGACCTCATTTGATTTAGCTGGTACAACTAAAAGCCAATTTTCCAGAAGTGAAGTTCAGACCCCTGCAAAAAAAGAGTAGAGTTGCTAAAGAAAAAATGGTTTACTAGAAACCTACCAGAACGCTGCATTGGAAGCTGGTGGATCAGTGTTTGCTTGTGGATGTTGATGGTTGCCATCAGTGGAGTTGGGTCCAGATCCATTTTAGTAAGCATTGTTTTATAGACCTAAAGACTCCATCATTAAACGCTATGACAGCACTGAAAGGGGGGAATCCCACTAAGTAATACTCATTCAATGATTGGTTGGTTACTAAATGAACCCTTTCCAGTACTGCTTTGAAATGCCAGCTATTTACTCTCTCTCTAGAAAAAATCAACCATCTAGGTTTAATTTGTGTCTCTCCCTAGCTTGTAAAAACTTTCAGAGAGGTGTTATGTAAAAAAAACGAGCTCATCATCTGAATTTCAGAAGCACCAAGCTCTCTCTATCTAGGTATACATATAACCATCATCACAACAGCATCCAAATCAAGTCAGTGGACCTTCAGGTGCTCAGTATGATGGGTTCCCCCTGGGGTGCCACCTGGAACTGGGGTACCACTGAGCCCCCCGACTCACCAGCATGGGCTCCCTCTTACACTGTACTGCTCTGACAAGCTGCAAAGCCCTCCAGGCTTCAGCCTGCACTCTCACCACATACATACAGGTAGGGCCACACCCAGTTGCAGTTACATGTAAGTGCTTTGACCAGGCCCTGCATACAAAGGCGACAGCTAGGGCAACAACCAGCTCCTCAGGCACATACCCCCTCTGGAGTATAAACCCAAAACTATACCGTATTGTGCACAGGGAAGTGTACAGCGTAAGCTCATAAAATTTACCCCCTCCCTCAGTGTGGAGAGGAATATGCAACAGCCTTCTGCCCCTAAGTTATGATTCCCACACACTGTTTTAGATAAAGCAAAAATAAGTTTAACTACAAAAGATAATTTTAAGTGATTATAAGTGATAGCAAACACCTCAAAGCAGATTGCCTAGCAAATAAACAAAAAACGCAAACTAAGCTTAAGATACTAAATAGATTGGATATGAATAGCAGATTCTCACCCTAAGAGATGATACAAACAGGCTGCAGATTCTTAAGGGGCAAGCTGCACTTGCTTTGCAGCTTGGAATCCACAGGTGTTCCATTCACAGGAGCACAGGCTAAAAATCCCTTTTGTCTGGGTCCAGCCCTTTCCCCAGTTCAATCTTTTTTCCTCAGGTGTTTCCAGGAGTCTTCTTGGTGGGTAGCGAAGAACACCAGATGATGTCACTCCCTGCCTTATATAACTTTTACATATGGCGGGAGCCCTTTGTTTCGTAGCTTAGCTCCCAGACCGGTCTGTGGAAAA
The DNA here is from genome assembly GCF_965140285.1 of Lepidochelys kempii. Lineage (NCBI taxonomy): Eukaryota > Metazoa > Chordata > Testudines > Cheloniidae > Lepidochelys > Lepidochelys kempii. The sequence continues at coordinate 11,795,739 of NC_136380.1, forward strand.
ACACTAACATCGCAAGATGGAGTCCAAAGACATGTATCAGAGTAACAGTCGTGTTAGTCTGTATTCACAAAAAGAAAAGGAGTACTTGTGGCACCTTAGAGACTAACCAGTTTATTTGAGCATGAGCTTTCGTGAGCTACAGCTCACTTCATCGGATGCATACCGTGGAAACTGCAGCAGACTTTATATATACACAGAGAATATGAAACAATACCTCCTCCCACCCCACTGTCCTGCTGGTAATAGCTTATCTAAAGTGATCATATGGCCCACCTGATGATCACTTTAGATAAGCTATTACCAGCAGGACAGTGGGGTGGGAGGAGGTATTGTTTCATATTCTCTGTGTATATATAAAGTCTGCTGCAGTTTCCACGGTATGCATCCGATGAAGTGAGCTGTAGCTCACGAAAGCTCATGCTCAAATAAATTGGTTAGTCTCTAAGGTGCCACAAGTACTCCTTTTCTTTTTGCAAAGACATGTAGTCACATCACATGTCTTTGTCGAGTCATAGCAGCCATTACTCGGAGGCTGTCTGTAGCATCCTCAGGAAGGCTTCCCAGGGGGAGATAAGCTTCTTCTAAGGCCTATTGTTTTCCTAATGGTCCATTACCCTGAATAGGCCCTTCCCCATTCACTGTCTAGAATGAAACCATCTTGTCTAGTGGGCGTTACCCAGGTGTAACTACATTGGAAATACGGATATATAGTCAATATTCATAACTTCAGATACAAAAATGATGCATGCATACAAACAGGATAATCATAGTCAGCAAATCATAACCTTTTCAATGACACCTCACATGCCTTGCATAAAATACATGATGATTATGTCATAATCTTATCATAATATCACTGTGAAGAATATGGGGTGCAATGTCATGCTCAAGAGCTTGGAAAATCAGACCATCTGTGTATCATGTTTTTTGTAAGCATTGGTGGAAAAGGTTGCCCTAGCAATGCTGTTGTGGGAGTGGATGGGATTCGGATTGGGCTGTTGAACCTTTCCGTACTTGGGTAACGACTCAGATTCAGTCCTGGTCAGTAGTTACTGAAAGCCGTTACTCTCTGATGGCTGCTGCGTGTTCTGTGAAAGGTGAATTGGTGTCTGCAATCTAGTCCCTAGTGGACAGTCGTCCTTGTTGCAAAAATCTTCAGTGTACTTGGCACCCTCCCTGTTGTAGGGTCTATGCAATGAGAAGATTTGGCAACTGAACTGCTGTCTCACCCAGGGAGGCAGTCCCACCCAACTGGGCTGAAGGGCTTGGGTGGGGAGCCTGCTGTCTGGCGGACTATGCACTCAGATACCAAGGAGATGGGCACTGCATAAGGCCCTAGGTAGAAGAAAGTACATAATCCTCCACAGCTGTTAATGTGCCATCTTTCACTACGTAATCTCACTCCATTCATCTTAAAAGTGATGGAGGCAGTCTAGCCCAGTCGATAAGAGCACTGGACTGGGACTCAGGAGCCCTGGGTTTTACTCCCAGCTCTGTGATCTGCTGAGCGACCTTGGACAAGTCATTCCACCTCTGGCCTCTGTTTCCCCATCAGTAAAATGGGGACAATGATACATGCTGCCTCTAAGTGCTTTGAGATCAGTGGGTGAAGAGCACTGCATAAGAGCTAGGTATTGTTACTGTGTCAGTGGGAGCTATCCCAGCTAGCTCTTTTGTTTTTGGCCTCTGCCTTGCTGACATTGTCGTAATTGACATCACGAATCTGGTTGAGTGCCCTCTGCTGGACACTCACCAGACTGCTGTGAGGGGATCCAAATGCTGAATTCCACGTGCCCTTAATTTGCTGGGGCTGGGTAGAGTGTAGCTTGGCTTTAGGCCTCTAGGCACGTGCTCCAGGAGCAAATCTTGTGCCTGACTCCCTTTTTGGCAGTGTGGACTCCAGGACCAAGGCGATTGGACTTTGAAGCCGGAGTCATCTCCCCCAAGCCTCCTCAGCAGCTCTTGCATGTTCCCCAGAATGCCACCAAAGGTGTGAGACTTCTAGTTTACCTCATAGAATATCAGAGTTGGAAGGGACCTCAGGAGGTCATCTAGTCCAACCCCCTGCTCAAAGCAGGACCGATCCCCGACTAAATCATCCCAGCCAGGGCTTTGTCAAGCCTGACCTTAAAAACTTCTAGGGAAGGAGATTCCACCACCTCCCTAGGTAACGCATTCCAGTGTTTCACCACCCTCATAGTGAAAAAGTTTTTCCTAATATCCAACCTAAATCTCCCCCACTGCAACTTGAGACCATTACTCCTTGTCCTGTCATCTGCTACCACTGAGAACAGTCTAGAGCCATCCTCTTTGGAACCCCCTTTCAGGTACTTGAAAGCAGCTGTCAAATCCCCCCTCATTCTTCTCTTCTGAAGACTAAACATCCCCAGTTCCCTCAGCCTCTCCTCATAAGTCATGTGTTCCAGTCCCCTAATCATTTTTGTTGCCCTCCGCTGGACTCATACACAGGACCTGTACAAAATAACAAATGCGCCTATATGCATTTTGCTGTGTCCGGCTCCTCCCCACTCCGGAGAGGTCTTTGGGCTTGGGCAGAATCCTCTGGGGTGTCCAGGATCCTTACTCTGCATCTTGTGACTTCTGTTCTGAATCACAGAGTCTTTCCAGCCCCACTGGCTTTCTCCGACCTTGGCTGGTCCCTGGTGAAAGTTGACTCTTCAAAAACCTACCTGCCTCCTCCGTTCTCCCTCCCAGACTCTCCTGTCCTTCTTCTGTTTCCTCCTGAGTCTGTCTTTTTTTTTTAACCCCTGTTTGTCACCTATCTCTGCCCTGTTTGGGTATTTCTCTCTGTAGACAAGTAGGAGAAGCTACTTCCACCTTTCCATGCCCTACTGTTTGGTCCAGAGCATGTGTTAATTTTAACTCCTCTTCATTGTCCCTGGTTTGGTAGGGGGGTACATATTGCCATCTGTATCAGCAACTGGTACATTCCGCATCCACATAGAGGCATTCCCTGATGCAGCAATTTTATAACAACTTTGTAGCATCAACAAGAATTCATACACTGAACCGAGGCAGAGTCTCCAAATTGTCCCACTTGCATACCTGAAAACTGCAGAGCCAGGATGCTATTAATTTTAACTGTCCTTGTGTTGTGTGCCTCTCATACATCCTCATCGATTCCCTGAATGTACTGCGTGGTTGGTTGCAACTGTTCTGAGCAAAGGCTTAACCACTCCTGCCACGTTCTCTTTCCAGTGACTGAAAAGGTTTATGAGAGCGAATCCTGTTCAGATAGTGAAGAGGAATTCATCAAGTCCAAGCTGCCAGCTGCACACAGTCAGTCCACGGCAGCTGTGAAGAAAGAACCCAAGGAGGATCGGAAGGGCCTGAAGAAAGGGGCAGCCACAGCCAGCAAAGCCAACAAACAAGTCTCCATCATGGGCTTCTTCCAGAAGAAATGAACTGAATCTCTCCCCACGATCCCTGGGCGGTTTGGAAATGTCACTCCTTTCAGTAGCTTTCGGCTTTGGAGGAGAACAACAGACGGGTTACCCTGGTGGGAAATATCTAGTTTACTGTGGAAGTAAGCTGTCTGCACCAGGTTTTGCATCAGAAAACTTAATTGTATCCATATCTTGTAATTCTCTTTCTATGCTAAGCCATATAGAAAGCAGTAGCTGAGAGCAAGCTCTAGAGGAACACTTAGAGATCCGTTAACTTGTTTACATGATGACATTTAAAATTTTTAAGCATGGCCTTTGACCTATCTGGTACTAAGGCCTGTTCCAGGAGTAGATGGACAAAATAAGAAGCTAATCCTTTTAGTGGAATCATTTGATTTTTTTTTTTGTCTTGTTTGTTTAAACGTTCAGGTTGGTTAAAAACTATAATGTAACAGGCACACACACAAATAGTGAACATCTGCTGCAGTTATAACTGGATGAAATGAATTTGATTTCTCCCCCAAGGCTGGTAAATAGTTTTCTCTCTGCCTTTATAATCTTTGTCCAACAAAGTACCACATATAAAATTCTCTCAACCATTTCTTCCTTAAGTATGTCCTCTGTAAAGTGCTTGGATGCCTAATTATAGACCATGGCACTGCTTGTGCTCCATCACTCTTTGCAAAAACATCATTAATGGCTTCCTACGCAGTTGGATACAGTGAACCTGGGACAAGGCCGAAGCCCAACCAGCCGCTGGGAAAGGAACTGTGTGCTCAGCTCTACGAGTGGGTGGGTTTTGACTCAAAGGTGGGCATGTGGGTGGGTTGTCCTGATGAAAGTGGCAGTGTACTTGCCTGCATCGTAGCCAGGGACAGAAAGAAGTATGCAGCTCCTCTTTTGTTGGCTTTTATTTATTTAAAGTCTAATGGGAATGTGCCATGTACAAATGTTTGTTTGTTTTTTTTTAAAGTCTAGTGTCTAAGGAAATGTGCCATAGCAAAATACTGGTTCCAAGGAACCAACAGCCTGTGAAGATGTGCAACACACTGGGGCCCAAATTGTCAAAAATGACTAGAGATTTCGGTTGTCTGAGCTCTCGTTTACAGCTAAAATTTAGATGGACCTCTCTATGTTGCTCAGGGGTGTGGAAAAATTCACACCCCGGGGCACCGTGGTTAAGATGACCTAATCCCCAGTGTAAACGCAGCTGTGTTGATGGGAGAATTCTTTAGTCGACCTAACTAGCACTGCTCAGGGTGGTGGATTCTGCACATGGACAGAAAACCCCCTTCTGTTGAGCTAGGCAACATCGACACTATGGTGCTACAGGTGAGTAAGGTTTGGCATGTTTCGGACATGTTTTAATGGAAGTAGAGGGCCACCATTGGAAAAGGATGGAAATCTTTACAATGAACTTTTGTATCTTTCCCAGAAAAATACCACTTCAATGTTTCTATTTTTCTTGGCATAGCTGGAAGTATATTCTAAGAGTAATGTTAAATAATAAAACCCTTTAAACACTTACCTTCTTTTGTTTGTGTTACTGATTGTTCTTGGAGAGTTGTGCTACTTTCTGATTTCCCATATAGCTTGTATAAATCTGAATAAAGCAGGTTCATGGCATTCAATTGCATGGCAAAACTTCCAGATATAAAAGCAATACAAGACTTTACAGAACAAAGGATACATATATTAAAAATACAGCTGGAACTATTAACCAGTCTGGTAACAATTTGGGAGTCCAGATGGGGTTTTGAGACAATGCTTTAAAATTCCAGTTATATCTATTTAATATGGTGCTGTGCTAGGAGACAAAGGTGCTGGTTTCTCCTGTCATTTATTAAGATTAAAAGGGCACATTCTGGCATAACTGTTATCATGATAGGTTCTGGCCCTTTGCTCTATCCATTGTTCTCAGATTCCTTGGTGGTCCAGAGGTTAAGGTGCTAGCCTAGGACATGGGGGAACCAGGGGTCAGTGGGCAAGTTCCCCATCTGTAAAAACTGGAATAGCACTTCTTACCTCCCAGGGGTGTAGAGGATAAATACATGAAAGGATTGTGAGGGGCTCAAATACTGAGATAATGGGAGCCATATAAATAAATATAAATGGGTAGTAAGCCATATAAATGGGTAGTAAGGTTTTCTTTGTTCTCCCGTGTTCAGATGGTTTGCCCTGGATGTAGCCCGCATGAACATTCTGTGTCTCTAGGTATAATAATACACAGCACTTGTGGGGCAGTGCTGCCCGCGGGAGCCAGCTGAGGTCACTCAGTTAGGGTGAACTGCAAACAGAACAGGGCAGACAAATCCAAGAAGCTGGTGGATATTCCAATACTTAGATTTACCAAGCCAGCCCACAACAACTTCTATAGCACCTCCCTGGTTACTCAGCAGTCCAAACAATGCAGTTCCCTTAGTACCCAACCTCAGGCCCCCTTCCAGACACACAAAGGATGATAAATTCTGAAAATCTTATTACATGATAGAAAAGGTTCTCCTGACCCCAAAGGACCAAGCCCCAGACCCAGGTCAAATGATAACTTAGATCTAACCCAAAATACACGCTTATAGTCAATTCTTATTAACTAAACTACAATTTATTAAAAAAAGAGAGCGTGTTGGTTAAAAGATCAATATACAGACAGACTTGAATTCAATTCCTGAGGTTCAGATACGTAGCAGAGCTGAGCTTGTAATTGCCAAACGTCCGTTTAGAAATAGTCCATAAGTTATAGTCCAATGTCCATATTCAGGGTGACTCCAGTCAGTGACTGGGGACCTAAATCCTTATGGCTTAAGGTTTCCTCCTCTTGAAGCCCAAAGCAAATCTGAGATGAAGAAGGATCATGTCCCAAGGTTTTTATACATTTCCAGCAGCCTTTCGGCCTGAGAAAACAATAGGCTTAACTTTCCTTCTCCTAAACATCATGGCTATTAGTACAGGGTAATTTATCCATTAAACGGTTCAGATACAGGTTGTCACCACCTTCAAAGAGACCTATTGACAATAATTCTATTTCACTGAAGCGTCTTCCTAAATGTTAATCTCCTTTTTTGATCTTTGAATCAAAGCTATAGCAATAGACAAGACTTGTTTGCTTACATCACAAGGCCTGAGCAAACATCTACCCTTCTATCTCTAACAATACAGGCTTGCATTTCAAAGCTCTATTCATTGACATATCTTTCTAACTAGTCTCTAAAGTTCAGCCATAGGTCAGGTCAGTTTGTGAGTTAATTAACTCTTTCTGGCCCTGTCACCTTTCAATGAGATATTGTGAAGTTATGAGTGTAATACAACTTGCATGATGCCTCTCTTCTGGGGATCTCTGAAAGCACTTTACAGATGTTGGTGTCACTGTCCTCATTTTAGAGATGAGGAAGTTGAGGCTCAGACGGAGTAAGTTACATGTTCTGACGTTGGGGAGTAAAAATCAAGAAGCTAAGTCTGCCAGGCTCCTGTTCTGACCCCTGGATCTTGTTGCCTCAAGGCGGAGGGTAGTTTAAAAACAATGCACACATGCTAAGTGATGGCTTGAAAAACTGCAGATTGTTTGAAAGGTGAAAATATACATCCTTTGCTTTGTAAGAGGTCTGGAAAGATAACTTGTAAACATGCCTCTGACAACTTCCCGCATCATTAAGCAGAGCAGATTCTGTTTGGAATGAATGTCAGCATTTTCACTCTATGCTGCCTTGGACTGGTTAAAAAGGTCCTTTGACTATAATTGCCATTGGAAAAAGAAAGCAATTTTGGGAGGGGCTGGGAAGCATTCTTATCAACTTGCACTGCTCTGTTCAAATAAATGTCTGCAGTGAAATCCATCAATGCTTGGCATGGAAGTCAGTCATTTCTAAGCCATCCCTCTCCACGCTGGGAGTGGTGTTAGCTCCCCTAAAAGAGCATGTGGAATTGTTTTGTTCTCTCTGTATCTTCATTCCTGGAATGCAATGCCAGCAGAACAATAGATATTGAACAGGAGAGTGCAGAGAACAGCAGGCCCATATAAGGAAATAAAATCACTCCACAAGGTCATGAGTGGATAACATGCATTTGCCAGCAATGTACTGTGCGTCAGTACTCCGTTTTCGTAGACTCCTCTTTTTCCTCCACTGTTAGGAGATCCTACAAAGTGTAATAGCAGTTTTAGTTGGAGCTCTTCTTAGTGTTCGTGTGCAATAGATTATGGGAGGTATGGCTTGGCCTTCAGGATGTCAGCTCACTGGATTCAGTTTTGTCCCATTGTCCAATCTGGGTCACATAAGAGCTTTAAATTCCACTGCTCTGCAGGTCCACTGTCCCTGTTCCTTCATTTGATAGCCAAGTCTCTCTAGTAGCCCTGTCCATGGGGGAGCAATTAGTATGTGCCACCTTGATTCTGCCAAAACCAGTAACTGTATCCCAAATATAACAAGTCCAGTTGTATCAAGGAAATGAATGTTCCCTCCCCATTCCGAAGTTCACTTGCATATCCAATTTAAGTTCTATGGTCCACTGATTTCCTGGTGATGGCACATCAGGCCCCTCAATGCTTAGCGCTATTACAGTGAGGAGCACTATAGATAGCAAAGGAGTGTTCCCTCAGAGAGATTTTGCTATGTACCTCTTGCCCTATTGCTTTTCCCTCCAGAGTCCTCAGGATGTTTTACCTAACGCATCTTCTCACCCTTCAGATAGACCGAACAGAATGGGTGCTTCTCCAGACTATTAGGCTGCTTTGTTCCAGCTACTGGTGAATTTCCTAGACCCACCCTTCCCTTAGTGCTGAAGACTATCCAGGATCAGCAAAGATTATGACTACTGTGGAATGGGCATTTGTTCCTAGCCTTCACATCTTTCATTACTAGCAAACCAGTGTATGGACTGGAACCTCAACTGATGTCCATCAGTGTAGTGCCATGGAAGTCAATGGCCCCATAACACTAACTACCATAGAATTTTGTCTCGACCCCATTTTGACACCTTTCTTGGCTGTTCTTGCTTTTATCCTTTTCTTGGAAATTTTTGTAAAGCTCAGACCAAGAAATTTGACAAACCAGCGTTTGCCCCCGGCGTGCTCAACAACACATGCTCTTGAATCGCTCTGTGTTTAGAATGAAGTAGGCTTGCAATGTTTTTTTTTTTTTTTTATGCCATTGACGTTTCAAATTGGATCTTTCAGTAAGTATTAATACTGTACTTATAAGGCGGAAAACCTCCACCGATGTCTATAATTATTATTATGGATATGTAAAGCTGGAGAGAGAACTTCTGACCATATGGAACAAGGGTGGAATTCGGTAGAAAGAATTTAACCTCTACTTTCTTTGTTCTGTGTGGCTTCCAGAGCCGATTCGCAGCTCAGCTTAATTCTTGCTGGATGCATGGTTACAGCTTTCCTCCTTACATCTAACAGAACAATACCTATTGAAATGCATAAACTCGTCCTATAATTGCAGGATCATTGTGAAGGAGTCAATAGATGGTCTGGTGCATAAGGACCCACATCCTAAGGAAACGGCTCATGCATTTGCCGTCAGTGGTCCCTTGGAGCATCAAATATCTATGAAAAATGCAAAGAACTCAACTGGAGCGTCCAAATTATTTTTGCCTAGAGCACGATTATGTGCGCATGGTGCATTAAAGACCTGACATGCTTCTGCTCTCAGGGGCTGAGGATTGAAGTTCGTCTCACAACTATAACAAGAGGTGAAGACAGACAAAAGGTAGCTTATCTAAGACAAACTTAAGTTACAATTGCTTGTATGAATAACTTTGCTGTATGTATTTTACTGGTGCCTTTTTGTTGTTTCTGGAGAGGATTAAGAGGATCTGCTGTGCTAATCCAGTTTTGTTGCTGCACAAGGAGCTTTGGCCTTATTGAACTGAGGGGAAGGGAAGTCATTCTAATGGAATCCTCACCCCATTTGCTACCTGAGATGGCTGGTGTAATGGAATTGGCCGCCAACAGATCATCACTGGACAGATTCTGTGCCTGCTCACATGGGCATGAGTTATGGGGTGTTTCTGAGCAGAGTTTTTAATAGATTGAGAGTGAAGTCTGACCTGTGATGCTGGTCTTCAAGTTATGCCCCTTGTGCCGGGATCCATTTATATCTTGTAAGCTAAGCAGGGTCACTATGTGGACAGGAGATATTCTGGGAACTCCTAGGTTCTATGGGGAGTTGTGATGGTTATGCATTAAGTGAAATTCCTTCCCTCTGAGCCATTGTTGAACCGATGCCCAACAGGGTATTGGAGGCAGGCGGGTCCACACTGCTAGAGATGCTGTCTTTCGAAGGAGACATAAAATCAAGTTCCTGACCAGTTATGGTCATTTAAACTCAAAATTCTTTCTACAGATCATTGTAATCTAGGCCTTTAATAATATAACGCTACTATGGAACTGCAGTCTGTACCTGTTACACGTTAACATGGATCTGGTCAGTTCTGGAGAGCAGCAGTTATTTACTATTGGATATTTACATGGAACCTTAAGCGTGTGTGCGTGCTGCTTTATGCAAATAAACCAGCCCCTGCCCCAGTGATCAATGGCTCCATGTTAGTGATCAATGGCTCCATGTCTAGTTGGCAGCCGGTATCAAGTGGAGTACCCCAAGGGTCGGTCCTGGGGCCGGTTTTATTCAATATCTTCATAAATGATCTGGAGGATGGTGTGGATTGCACTCTCAGCAAATTTGCGGATGATACTAAACTGGGAGGAGTGGTAGATACGCTGGAGGGGAGGGATAGGATACAGAAGGACCTAGACCAATTGGAAGATTGGGCCAAAAGGAATCTGATGAGGTTCAATAAGGATAAGTGCAGGGTCCTGCACTTAGGACGGAAAAACCCAATGCACAGCTACAGACTAGGGACCGAATGGCTAGGCAGCAGTTCTGCAGAAAAGGACCTAGGGGTGACAGTGGACGAGAAGCTGGATATGAGTCAGCAGTGTGCCCTTGTTGCCAAGAAGGCCAATGGCATTTTGGGATGTATAAGTAGGGGCATAGCGAGCAGATCGAGGGACGTGATCGTTCCCCTCTATTCGACATTGGTGAGGCCTCATCTGGAGTACTGTGTCCAGTTTTGGGCCCCACACTTCAAGAAGGATGTGGATAAATTGGAGAGAGTCCAGCGAAGGGCAACAAAAATGATTAGGGGACTGGAACACATGAGTTATGAGGAGAGGCTGAGGGAGCTGGGATTGTTTAGCCTGCAGAAGAGAAGAATGAGGGGGGATTTGATAGCTGCTTTCAACTACCTGAAAGGGGGTTCCAAAGAGGATGGCTCTAGACTGTTCTCAATGGTAGCAGATGACAGAACGAGGAGTAATGGTCTCAAGTTGCAGTGGGGGAGGTTTAGATTGGATATTAGGAAAAACTTTTTCACTAAGAGGGTGGTGAAACACTGGAATGCGTTACCTAGGGAGGTGGTAGAATCTCCTTCCTTAGAGGTTTTTAAGGTCAGGCTTGACAAAGCCCTGGCTGGGATGATTTAACTGGGAATTGGTCCTGCTTTGAGCAGGGGGTTGGACTAGATGACCTTCTGGGGTCCCTTCCAACCCTGATATTCTATGATTCTATGATTCTATGATCTTTGCAGCAGATTGGGGTCCCCTCTTGGTGAACCAGGGAATGTGTATGTAAAAACATCCTAAGGAATGAAACTATCACTGACTGTATCTGTCTATCACTGTAAGGACCTATCTGCATCATCAACAAGCAGCAAAGCTTGTTTTTGGACATGGAGTCTGGACACTGAAGGATGGTAGAAAGGGGCAGTGTTTCAGGGACCTGGCAGAAGCTGTTGACTCACCTTCCATTGAAGGTATCAGACCTCTGACTGCCAAGATGGGTGTGTGGTCATGGATCCATTTGGACCCACTGCTGTTCCTGGACAATCATATATCAGTGGCCAGAAATGGCTTTTTCTTTGTTAGGCTAGTTAGGAGACTTCACTGTGGTCCTTCATGGTGGTCCACGCAACTTCATCTCCAGGCTTGTCTACTGCAACACGTTCTGCTACCGTGGTGTCCGCAAACAGAAAATCTGGTCTCGCTAGTCTGTTAGAATTCTTTGAATGTTGCTAAAGTAGTGGGTAAAGGAGAACTCATTGATGATTTATTTAGCACAAGGTCCCTTGCAAGAGTCTGCTAAAGAAACTAAATAGTCCACACATCCAACCTTGAGTTTATGAAAGGTTCAAGCATGTCAGTATAAGATATGGCCTCCTCCCACCTCCCTTTCCCAGGAACCGATACCTGCCTTAAAACACAAATAAGCAACTTGAAAGACAATCTTCTTTGCCATACACTTTCACTGTTTCTTTGCTTTTACCCCTAGATACGTATCTGTTGGACAATCAAAGGAGCTACTTCATTCCTATGGACCCCAAATTGAATTCAACATATATTCTATATTAATACATTTATTAAAGTACTAATTAAATGCTAAATGTTAATTTAGACCATTGAGACCATGGGCGGAGACATTATGTAACCTCTTTGACCATTGGCTACTGTGCTTTCATGTCTTGCAGCTAAACCTATCCGGGGGTGTGGGACTGCCAACCCCGTCACTTTCCCCACCCATAGAAAATCCATATATTCGACTGTAATCAATTGACAGTGTCCCTGAGCCGAATAAGCGAGGTGACACTCCGTCAGCGCTGTACGTAATAAACTCCTATGCTTGACCTCTACACGGTGTGGATTTATGTCCTTCAGTTTGGGGGCTCATCCGGGACACAGGCTTGTGAGCTAATTGAGGATCTGAGACTAAAATCCAAAAAGGAGGTGAGTATGTTTACTTTACCACCTCATTAGGGCAGGGATAGAAGTCTCTCATCCCCTTTCAGACGCATCTTGTTTCCACTTTTTAAATTTAAGTGTGAAGGAACCTAGACACGTGAAGTCCAAGCAGAGGGGTTAAATAAGGGTACCAATTGGGAGGGAAGACTAGTGCAAGAGGGTCATGTACTGTTTAAATTAAGGGGGTGTTACGGAGGACTTGGGTAAACCACCAGCAAGCGATTGGCCATGAGTTAAGCCCAGGACTGGCTGGGTACGCAAGCGGTAGGCAGTGCAAACTGATGGTCCCATTTCCTCATTGCACGTAACATTGCAAGTCCTAGGGGAGTGCCCCTCCCCCCAGCCATGTGACGTACATGCTTTCGAATTGCACAAAGTCTCCAACCAATAAGGCCGGCAGCTGTGTGTAACGTAAGACCGCACGGTAGTTAAAAAGAGGGGGGAGACGTCCTCATAAAAGGCTGTGGAAATTGAGACCATAGCATAAAAAGTGGGAAAGGTAAATCCCCATCAAGGCTGTGGAAATTCAGACCATGGCATAAAAAGGGGGAAAGGTAAATCCCCATCAAGGCTGTAGAGATTGAGACTACGACATTTAGAGGGGAAAACGTAAGTTCCCAAAAACAAGGTCAGCAGCCGGGGCAAGTAAAAGCCCATGGCATCAAAAGGAGAGGCAATCATCAGCCCACAAGAGTATTTGGAATATAAACATGTCAAAACTCGACAGACAGCGCTAAAAAAACAAACTACTCTGCAGCCGGACCAGAGGCGAATCTGGTTACTTGGTGAAATAATCAGAAAAGTGACAAAACAGACAAGACAGTAATAGTGTTATTACATATACTCAACCTAAAAGAAAGAGAAATTGCAACTTTAAAGTCTGAGAATCAGGCTCTAAAGGATAAGAGCTTGTGCTTTAAACCATGTAATTGTCAGGAAATTGGAAAAGATCCCAGAACAAAAGAACTACATTGACCATGCCTGGAACACGTGCCCAGAGCAGGAGGGGGAGAGTCCGCTCCCGGCATTTGTCAGCCAACTGCACCACTGGTTAACTATCTGGGGGAAAACTCAGCAGCACAAGGCAAAGGGGAGGAATCGGAACCCCCTCCATACATTTCTTTGTGTGAAAGGCCAAATTTGGGCACCCCCAGAGACAATAAAGGGGCGTCACAAGGATTAATTGCCCCAGGGGAGCAAGTACAGCGTATGGCTCCAATCAAAACGCAGTTAAGGAGGTTCAGAAATGTTAATGCGGAGGGTGAACCAGTAAGGGGACTCAGGTCAGAAACAACTGAAATCTACCATCCCTTTGCCCCCCAGGAAAAACAGGCGTTACTGTCTGATTTACCCAAACTCAAACGAGATAACAAGAACGCTGAGTTCTGGGACAAGCTGGATGGCCTGGCTGAAATACACGGCCTCCATAGGAAGGATGTTCACACCCTGGTCAAGTGTAAATGCCCCAGGGATGTGTGGGACAGCCTAGAAGATAAATGGAAGATGGGGCACTGGGCTGAAGATCATAACACCAACCCTGCGGGCGGGGATCAAGCTGGAGAACCCGCAGGAACGCCAAACCAAGAGGCAGGCAGTGTAACTGAATTCAGAACTGCACTATCTGCTGCTCTAGGAGCCCAGACCTCTAACTGGGGGGCTCTGCAATCAGTGGTTCAGCAGAAGGGGGAGTCTGCCACGTCTTATGCTGAAAAGAAATGGAATGCATTTCGAGCTTATTCAGGTCTGGAGAATATAGCATCCCCAGACCATGATGTATTCCTCCAAATCCGAAAGGAAGGGCTGTCTGCAGACCACCAAGCAGTCCTGGCATTAGGCATCTCAGTGGGAGAGACATACTCAGCAGTAATGAAATGGGCCACAGAAGTAGAAAACAGGAAAAAGAGGAAGGTAGCAGCAACCACCCCATCTGAGGAAATTACAGCAGTTCATAGAATCAAAACCACTACCTGCTTCACGTGCAATAAGCCCGGACATCTGGCACGTAACTGTAAAAATAGAAATAAAACCAAAACATGCAGCAATTGTAAAAGGAGCGGCCACATAAAGGAAGACTGCTTCCACCCCAAGGGGTGGGGTGGGGTAAGGAGGCCAGTGGCCAAACAAACAGAATAAAACTGATACAACTAGTACCCAAGAACAAGAAAAAGATAAACAAATCCAGGAGTTGCTCAAACTCCTGGCTAGCAAATAGGTATTAGCGGCCTCTGTGGCTGGAACCAAAGGTGTCCCCAGGATGTTTCTTAATGCACGAGTGGGGGGCCGACCGTGCAACATGTTAATAGACACAGGAGCCTCAGTATCAATAACCAGCCAAGAGCTCCCCCTCACCTGTCGAACCATATGGATTGAAAGTGGGGGGGGAGATTAAAAGCAACCCTAAGCCAGCCAGTAGAAATAGAATTTGAAGATATGGTCACAGTCAGTCAAATCTGAGTTTGCCCCAAGCAGGGAGACACAATTTGCAGCATAGATCTCCTTAAGGAGCTCGGGGGAGTAATCAACCCCAGAGCTAGCTGTATTGAATGGGCCAGAAGGTCCAAACAGGAGAGATTATCTCAAAATATAGCCATGATTGCCAGTAGTAAAGCAATAATACCGGGGGGGGGAGGGTCCAGTAGAAAACTAAATGGGTTAGTCTCTAAGGTGCCACAAGTCCTCCTTTTCTTTTTGCGAATACAGACTAACACGGCTGCTGCTCTGAAACCTGCCATATATTTCGGAGTACTCAGAGATGGTGGAACCAATTCAAAGCCTCACTAGAGGAGGAAAGCCTGCAAATGAGTTAGTAATATGGGGCACAGAACAACAAAAGGCATGTATAAAAATAAAACAGGCTTTAGCCTCTGCCCCCAGCCTGGGTTTACCCGATATGGGAAAGCCGTTCCACCTTTACTGCAGCCATAGTGAAACTCAATACTCAGCTGTATGGACACAACTTCAGGGAGATAAGCAGCATCCAGTAGCATACCTATCTACCTTAAGACCCCCTGTATCCCAGGGACTACCGGAGTGGGAGTGCGTGGGGAGTAGCTCTAGATTGCACTATGTGGTCAGTAAACGCTTGTAAATCATACACTCTCACGGGGAA
Organism: Lepidochelys kempii; assembly: GCF_965140285.1. Lineage (NCBI taxonomy): Eukaryota > Metazoa > Chordata > Testudines > Cheloniidae > Lepidochelys > Lepidochelys kempii. The sequence continues at coordinate 11,811,052 of NC_136380.1, forward strand.
ATTAGTGTTACATATACCCCATACACTTATTGATCTCCTTAATACCGGGCGGCTAAGATCTGTAACAGATGCCTGCAGGAGTCAGTGGGAATCAACATTGTGCTCGCAAAACCCCAACTTCTCTATAGTAAGGGACAAAGGAATAAATGTAGCTGAATGTCTGACCATAGAGGGAGAGGTACACGCATGTCTTATAGATAGGGAAGAGGAAGTGTTGGGGAGAGTTAAAGAAGAGCCATTAAAGAATTCAGATATAATTTTGTATGTAGGTGGATCAAGAAAGTATGCAAATGGACTGCCACACACTGGATGGGCAGTGGTACTCAGTGATGGGACAATGATAGCGTCAGGTCAGATGGAAGGATCAAAATCAGCATAAGAAGCGGAGCTAACAGCCCTCACTGAAGCTTTGAGAGTGGGGGAAGGCAAGAAGCTCACTGTATACACAGACAGCAGATATGCATTCAGAATAGTACATGACTACATGAACGTGTGGTCACGCAGGGGTTTTATAACAACAATTGGCAAGCCAATTAATAATATGGAGGCAGTTCAAAGACTAACGGAAGCTGCCAAACTACCATCAGAACTGGCAGTAGTAAAGATAAAAGCACATACTAAAATCTCAAGCGAGGAACAAAACGGAAATTACTAGGCACATAAATGGGCCAAAGAAATTGCACAAGCAAGTCCTATTAAGATTTGTGTAGCTGTAGTGCCCGAAGAGGAAGTAAATTTAAAAAAACTATATGCAACCATAAGCCCAGAAGAAAAATGTAAATTGGAAGAACAAGGCTGTGTATATAAGAATCACCTCTGGTATGGGCCAGGGAGGAGGAGCTGGTAGCCCCGGAGTGCATAGGGGCTCTGCTGCTCCATGCCATCCAGTCTCCAGCTCATCTGGGGTGGAGACAAATGAAAGCCACCCTGAAACACAGGTGGTGGCCCTCTATGGAAAAAGATGCTTTACTATTTTAAATCAGCATCTGTCAATACTAACCATGTTTCCACAAGTGTCTCCACAGGTAAACAAGAGAAGGTGGAGGACCAAGGACTGAAGGGTGACCAGGACAACCAGAGCGACCGTGGGGAGGCTCCTGCTGTGGCTGTCCCTGTGGTGCATGAGGAAGGACGCAAGTAGTGTGCCATGTGCAGGGTGACACCTTTAGACGATGCTGTGGCCCTCTTCGAGGGACAGTGTCTGTACTTAATGCAACCAGTGTCCGGATTACCTTTAAAGGGAGACAGCTGCATACTACTAGTGAAGGGGACTACAAGGTCCTGGGTTACCCCTCATTTGAACACAATTACAAGGCATATTGCCATGATGGCTTGGGAGGAAACACACAGGAAACACTTTGATTATCATACACATTGTAAGGAGAGTGATCACTTTAGATAAGCTATTACCAACAGGAGAGTCGGTTTGTGGGGGGGGGGAGAAAACCTGGATTTGTGCTGGAAATGGCCCAACTTGATTATCATACACATTGTAAGGAGAGTGATCACTTTAGATAAGCTATTACCAGCTGGAGAGTGGGGTGGGGGGAGAGAAAACCTTTTGTAGTGGTAAACACCCATTTTTTCATGGTCTGTATGTATAAGAACATCTTCTGTATTTTCCACAGTATGCATCCGATGAAGTGAGCTGTAGCTCACGAAAGCTTATGCTCAAATAAATTGGTTAGTCTCTAAGGTGCCACAAGTACTCCTTTTCCTTTTGCAAATACAGACTAACACGGCTGTTACTCTGAAACCACACAGACCTCGATACTGGAATTTGTGTAGGATTTTGTGAGAAAGAAACCAAACACTCATGGAAGACCATGTGCCAATTATACTGACATGGTACCTGTGGAGGCTGGGCCTGTTAATTCAGGATGGGGCTTACCACTTAAAGCTCAGACAGAGGTATCCCCAAAGGCATGGCATAAATTTGTTAAAAAATGGCCCAAATTAGAATGCCCACGACTGGTAACAATTAATCAAGTTATCAGAGACAGAGTGGAACCACCTGACTGTGTGTCATGCCCTGAACAAATCCCTGTTCCAGAATCAGGATTGGTAATGATTGGTAATGATAATGGACCAGCACTACCGTTCCTCACCTCGGTGGTGTTCTACTCTTACAGGGTTGAGGTGCGTGTTCCATTAGAGGAAGTGAACAGGCAGTGTGCAAAGATCAGGCCTCGAATTAGTAGAAATATTACTAGCCTAACAAACCAAATTGGTGAGCGCTTAACCAGATAGAAGAGGGGATTACTAGATACCCTTGCAGGATGGTTTGGTGCAGGTAATTCTGTTGGCAACACCTATACCATAGCATGCCAAGCTGAGAGAAGGGACCGACTTGAATCAAGGCTTGCAGACGCTGTAATCTCTAATGCTTGGGGAGGATTGGATACTAATAGGGCCAGCCAATTGATCCTAGACAGCTTGAAGGATCTGTCAACCTCTGTATCCACCTCATTAAATATAACAAAATACCTGGGTCAAGAAGTCACCAGCCTGCTAATAAATGGTACTAAAATAAAGGCACTGGAGGAGAGTTGTTGGAGAGCAGGACAAACTTTGGCCATCACCACACAGGGAATTGTAACTGATCTCCTTGATGGCCGGGTCCACCCAGCCCTTATGGAAGTAGTGGAATCCTATCTCCCCAGTACCCCTCCATGGGCATGGGGAAACAGAGAATCAATAAGAGTCCAAAGACCAGTTTGGACAGGTCACAGTATATTCTTTAACCTTTTGGTACCTCTGGGCATCCCTCATTTACAGCGAGCCAGGATGGTGACCTCCCTGCAAGTATGGAGGAGGGGTCATGCTATTAAGATAGAAGCCGTTGCATACTCTGAGGTCGCTGGGAGAGCACTGGATCCTAGTGAATGTTGCACCCACTCTGATAAGGAAATTCTGTGTACATGCCCATATAATATTCTAACGAATCTGTCTAGGTTCGAAGTGGCCATCACTGAGAAACTGGCGCACACGGAGCTGGTCCAGATGAACGGTACCTACTGGTGTGTGACTGCCCAGAACCACTCCATCGAGCTAAATGGAAAGCCCTGCCCCTCGAGGCATCCATCCGTGTGCATGATGGTTCCCCAAAGGGCAACCCTGACTGTTGACGGGACGCGGCTCCACCGTACTCCGCCAATGATGGGTAACCTAACATGGGATCCGGAATGGCACTCCGGAAGTAAATATCTAGAGGAGATTCTAAAGGCCCTGCAGGCGAAGATCGAGGCATTGGTGGCCAAGGCCCAGAGGCATATTGGGGAAGGCCGTCTGAGGTACACCCTGATAGGGAAAACCGTGGACCAGGCTGATGTGAAGTATCGAAGGCGCAGAACCAGGCAGTGGAGGTAAAAGCGATGATCATGGACAATGCCATCTCAGGTGATAAGGTCCCCTGGGGATGGATCTGGGTGCTATTTTGTCAAGTTATGTGGGGAGTGTCTATACTGACATTCCTGATGGTATTGGTGTTTTACTGGCAACTACGAAATAGACTGGGTACATTAAAATTGGTATATTTGACCTGGCGGGTTAGGGAACCCTAGGGTCATGAGGAGGGACTTGAAGGGTTAAAATCCATTGCTGATGTAATAACCTGGTATATGGATTTGTGTACAGGCCCAAAGTCCAGAGTTTGGTCAAGAGGTAGAGGCCTAGCAATAGCTAAGAGAAAGCAGAATAACCAAAGATAACCTTACTTTTGCTAAGATGTGCCTGGTCAGCAAAACACCAGATGTTGGGGGCAATAATTGTGTCTTATTCAAAGTTGCAAATAGAACAAAGAAGCCCTGTTTCTGTTGTGTTAGTTTCTTCTGTAAGGAGATGTTCTTCCCATACATACAACCTTGAGTTTATGAAAGGTTCACGCATGTCAGTATAAGATATGGCCTCCTCCCACCTCCCTTTCCCAGGAACCGATGCCTGCCTTAAAACACAAATAAGCAACTTGAAAGACAATCTTCTTTGCCATATACTTTCACTGTTTCTTTGCTTTTATCCCTAGATACGTATCTGTTGGACAATCAAAGGAGCTACTTCATTCCTATGGACCCCAAATTGAATCCAACATATATTCTATACTAGTATATTTATTAAAGTACTAATTAAATGCTAAATGTTAATTTAGACCATTGAGACCATGGGCGGAGACATTATGTAACCCCATTGGCTACTGTGCTATCATGCCTTGCAGCTAAACCTATCCGGGGGTGTGGGACTGCCTACCCCGTCACTTTCCCCACCGATAGAAAATCCATATATTCCATTGTAATCAATTGATTGACAGTGTCCCTGAGCCGAATAAGCGAGGTGATACTCCGTCAGTGCTGTACGTAATAAACTCCTATGCTTGACCTCTACACGGTGTGGATTTATGTGCTTCAGTGGGCATGCCGTAAAGTATTGTTGTCATGGATCAAAAACTGGCTAGGAACAGAAAACAAGAAATAGGACTAAATGGTCCATTTTCATCATGGCAAAAGGTTAACAGTGGGTGCCTCAAGGTCCCATACTAAATCCACTGGTGTTTAACATTTTTATTTATGATCTGGAAGGGGCGGGGTGAGTAGTGTGGTAGAAAAACTAGCAGATGATACAAGTTGGGAGCAGAGAGGATTGTGAAGACCTTCAGAGAGACCTAAACAAACCAGGTGAATGGGCAACATGATGGTAAATAAAATTAGCTGTTGATAAATATAAAGTAAAGCATGTTGGAGGGAGAAATTAGATTACTCATACACCTTGCAGGGTTCTAAATTAACTGTATCAGTGTGGGAAGGGAATCTGGGCACTGCTGTGGACAGCTCAATGAAGACCTTGGCTCAATGTCAAAAAAGCAAACCAGATGCTGGAATGTCTCTGGAATAGGATGGTGAATGATACAAAGAAAATTATAATGCCTTTCATTAAATCAGTGTTGTGGCCTCATCTGGATACTTTGTGCAGTCCTGTCACGCCATCTCAAAAGGATATTGTAGAGCTAGAGAAGTTCAGAGAAGTGGAAACAAGGAATGAACATAGGTCTGGAAAAACTCTCTCATGAAGAGAGTGAAAACACTGGGATTGTAACTGATAAAAGGAAATGCTTTTTCATACAACATATAATTAGACTGGGGAATTCATTGCCACAGGATGTAATTGGAGCCAAGAATATAGCAAATCTAAAAAGGGATTGGACATTTATCTGGTAACATGCATATCCAGAATTATTATCATAGTTAATGCTTTCCAAAAAAATGGGAAGGGATCTTAACCCTCATGCTTCAGAGTTTCAACAAATCTCTGGCTATTGAAGACAAGGATTAAATCTAAACTGGGTGACAGGTTATCCCACATCCACCAGCCGTGAGGTCCTTGCCCCTTGCTCTGAAACAGCTGGTTCTAGTGACTGTTGGAGCTAGATGGACCTTGTGTATTGCGGAATTGCTGTTCCCATGCACCTGGGACTGACTGTGAGGGACCCATGGTACCATTAGCTGTTCTACCCTACAGCACCCATTTATTGGGTCATACAGCCCAAGGGCAACACAGCACTGTTTTCTACACTGGTTCCCTATCCAGTACCAACCTCCCCCCCACCCCCCCAAGGCTGTGGTGCTAACATTTGATGAACTAGGGCCTGGAGACTACTACTCTCTCAGGAATGGGGGATGCAGTGGCTGACAGAGCCTGAGGTGAGACTGCCATGAGCCATAACTAAGCATGCTGGGTGGCAAGCTCTCTACTATGGAACTCCCTGCTGCTGGGCGTCAGGATGAGCCCGATCTGGCTAGTTTTAGGGTGCAATGCAAGATTCATCTGTGTGCCATGACAACTACTAATATAAACTGAATTGTCGTCAGTGCCTTCTTTTGAAGGAAACCAGGAGCAACCCTCCTTAGCAAGTGGCAAAACCTATGGAGAGCATGAGCATTTTGTTTACTGGTGAATTGTGTGCATGGGGCATCTAGACACACTATTTCTGTGGTATTCGATATGGCTACAGGTAAGTGAAGAAGCAGCACAGGGTGGGTCACGTTGCTGAAGGATCAAGAAAGGGCTCAAGCTTTCCCCCTTTTGGTAACCTCTGCAGGGAGCCTGGCCACGCAGGCGTGGCCGTGCTATCCGGCAAAGCGTCTCTGATGACTGGGTCTGAAGGCAGATCAGCAGGTTTGAAGCCTTTCTCACACAGATTAGTAGAATTCCAGTACTTCTGAAATTTGAGAAGCACATCTCATGCCAAGGGGGAAAGTGAGTGTAACCTGAGCAGGTTTCAATCTTCCATTGCCAGGCCCCGATCTGAAAAGAACTAGATTCGCTTTTGATGAGTTACAAGTATTTCTCCTTAGCGGCTGATTAATATCCTCGTGGTAGTTTGAAGTATTTTAAGAAAGGTTGCGGGCAATTCTTCCTTTGGTTGTGTCACCCGGGTGGAATGCGTCTAAGATACCAAATTACAGTAACACTTTTATTTGTGTTGCTTGATGCCATCACTTGTCATTTTCAAATCATGTTGTACCATAAGCAAAGCAAGGCTTGCAAACAACAAATGGCCTTTTATGGAAGCTTATAAATCCAGATACTTTAAGGAGACAAAGATCAGAAGTATAACCACCCTTACTCCAGGGGAATGTTGAGGTTGAATGAGGAGATAAAGTGGTTAGCTAAGATTTTATGAATAATGTTGTTGGTGTTTTTACATGTTGGGAATCCTGGAAGGACAGGTTGTTGGAGATTATGCTTTACAGGATTAGCCTTCTAAAAACAAGAATTGAAGCATTATAGCAGTGTGGCTTAGTGGATAAGGCGTTGGACTAGGAATCTAGAGAACTGGGTTTTGTCCCAGTCCCTGTCACTGACTACATCTGTGATCCTGGGGAGTCACTTGCCCTCGCTGTGCCTCTGTTTCCTCATCTTTAAAATGGGGGCAATGATACTGACCTCTGTTGTGAAGTGCTTTGAGATCTTGAGCTCCTTGTTAGCTGCTGTGTGTGAGGAGCCACTGGGTAGTTTTCTTTCTTGTGGGGGTTTTTGCAAACATATTTTCCTCCTCTTATTAACCCTCTTCTTCTCCATGGCTCACAGGAAGGGAATTCACCATGTCAAAACTCAATGTTCTCCCTACCTCTGGGTTTCCCAGAGTGAACTGTTTACTATGGGCCAGATCCTCAATACACGTGTCTCTTTTACACACACACACACACACACACACACACACACTCACACTCTTTTCAAGGCCTTTGTGTCATTTCTGTTTTCCCCTTCATTGGTTGTAATAGTGCCTTGGAGCTGCAGAAATAACATTTGATCTTTTTGCCCATCCTGTCCTCTCTCACTGGGCAGCTGCTGCTTGTTTTGCAGAGCTGGAAATGGATGTGAAATTGGCTGAGCTGCTGCGTATTTTAACAACAACTTCCACTTAGATCGCCCTGATGCCAGAACAACATTCATCTTTGTCCACTAAAATTGGCCAGCACAGCTTCTGTTGTTAGACTTCTCGCTGCTGCCAGGCCGGCAGGGGGAGCACAGAACATTTGAAACAAAGGTGTTTTAATTTTTACAATTTCTGGATGAGGGTAAAGAATTTTAGTAGCAGCAGAAATGGTCAAAGCCCAGCCAAAAGGCCTGATCCAAAGCCCATTGAAACCATCAGGAATCCTTCTATTGACCTGAACAGGTGTTAGATCAGGTCCAAAGAAAGTTCACTCAAGATGTGCACATGTGGCAACGGGTGGCAAAAAGGGGCAGACTTTAAGGTACAAATTGATCCAAAGCATCTTCCTTTTATTTATTTCAAGCATCCATCCATTGCACTGGGCATGTTTGCAAAAATTAAAACACACAGTACAATCATTGGAAGGGATATAAACTCTCATGCTTCAGGACATGAGCCAACCTCTAACTATGGGGGTCAGGAAGAAACTTTCCTGGTAGGCAGCTTACTCCGTAATTGCTGTTGGGTTACATGTACTTTCTCTGAAGTGGCTAGTCCTGGCTACTCTTGGATACAGGATACCTGATGAGATGGACCGTTGGTCTGACCAGTAACAGCAAGCTCCTCTTCTAAGAGCCTTTACATCTCCTTTCCTTTATCCTTGTGAAAAAAAAATCTAATGTAATGCACTAGTAGGGGGAAGAGAAACTGGGCATTCATGGGTGGGGAATTCAAAAGGCTAAGTGGCTTAATTTTGATTTGACATACTCCTGATTTGCACTGGGGTAACTCATTTGAAAACAATGGATTTACTCCAGTGGATGCTGGTGAAAGTGAGATCAGAAGGAGACCCAAGGTTTCTAATTCAGTTTTTGTGCACATTGCATATTCATAGCAGTTTCTGTGGAGGATCTCTCAATGTATATGGATGTGAAGTACACCTGAGTTAATCTTGTGTAGGAGATTCTATGTTCTTGAATGTCCTGCCTAGCTGTGCAGTGGGATTGAGAAATTAACATTAGATTTTGCATGTGAGGATACATTTTACTTTGCACAGAGTCTTACAAGCCGGGTGCTGTTTAGTTTACTGCGCTATACAGGTCAGACTACATCATCTGATGATCCTGTCTGGCTTTAAACTCTATGGGTGCATCTACACAGCACAAAGAGACCCCTGGCAGCGTGACCTAGCGAGCGGGGAAGGATTGAACATCTACAGCTGCTATTTTTAGCCTCTCGGCGAGAGCCCAGCGCTGGGAAACTCAAGGCCACAGGGTTTTGTTTTTTGGGGTGTGTTTTGGTTTTGTTTTGTTTTTGCTGTGTTGTACAATGATCAGTAAAATTAGAAAGCGAAATTATAAGCAGGTATCAGTAGCTCCTATGGGGACAATCAAGATTAATTGCCAAATATTCAGTGAGAGAAACAAATATTCTGCCACAAATCCAAGATCGTTATTTACTATGAGGAACATTTTAAAAAAATTATGAAACAAGAAGTCAGTATTTGCGTCATGTCCTTTTTTATTGTCAGAGTCGGTCAAACAGCCAGACTAGAATTCCATCTAAGTACATAAATCACCAGCAGGTATTTTTCTTTAAAACTAACGTGCTAAAGGGGACAGAATGTTGTGCAGGTCAGTATTATTACCCCCATTTTACAGGTGGGGAAACTGAGGCCCACAGTGATTAAGTGACTTGTCTAAACCGGTACAGGAAGTTAGTGACAAAGCCACACCTCTGTTGCCATAAACGTCACTTACCAAAACTAAGAGGGCAGTAGCTATGCATTACGCTATGGACTCCTTGCACCAGCCTGGGGTATGGGGAGAAGGAAGGCAGCCTACGTGTCATTACATATAGCATTAGAGGAAGATGCAAGAACTCCCTTTGTGGACAATTATGGAATAACATGCCAGTGGGGAAGCTTCTTCCTAACACCCAGCAGTTAGTTATTGGCTTCTGATATATGAAGCTTCATAGTTCTTTTATCCTTTCTATTATTCCTGTGATGTTTTCATTCATATGAATGCCAGATCTTGGTTTTTTTATCCTATTAGGCTCTTGCCCTCTGTGTTATCACATGGCAGTGAGTTCTCCAGGTTAGCTTGTCTCCTCTCCATACAAAAAAGTCCCAGTCTGTTTCAATCACTCCTTTTTAAGGAAGTCTCTCTATGCCTCTGAATGTTTTTATCAACCATATCTGGCTCCCCACTCACCCTCACCCCTTACCATATGGAGTGACAAGTACTGAACACAACTTTCCAGATGAGGTTCTACCAGTAATTTCCAGAATGACAGTTTAGTACTTTTAGTATTTTCCATCTTGTTCTTTGGAGAGCCTAACACTTGCTTTTCTGATTACCATGGCGCACTGAGCAGAAGGTGAGCTGCTCGCAGGTTGCCCCAGCCCCTTTTCCTAGGCCAGACAAACAGAGACACCATTCCTGTCCCGACGAGTTTAGGCCTCAATCCATGAAAGTACATAAATGCCCAAACCCCAAACACAGGTTCCTAAAACTGAGGTTTAGGGACATAAGTGTAACCCTTCTGCCAGGCCAAGTTGATAGCAGCAAGGGCCGGGTTCAGTACACAGGGGTTCCCTCTCATCAAAGCAAATGCAAAACTGGCTCAAGCCCCCACCCAGTGACCTGGGAAAATCTTACACACACCCCTGGGCGCCTCAAAGAGGCATTACTTCCCCTCTCGCAAGCACAGAGTCTCGGTGTAGCAGAGAATCTTTAATAATATGAGGTAAACGACATCAGCATTAAATTGGGGAAACACCACAACTAGTGTTCATTAACCAAACCATGAGCAAAGACCCACCCCAGCAAATTGGGCCACATCCTTTCCCTCGGGTTCTTGAGTCCCACAACCCAAACGTCTCTGCCACATCCTTTCCCTCGGGTTCTTGAGTCCCACAACCCAAACGTCTCTTGAGTCCAGCAATCCACAAATCACCCAAAGTTCAAAAAGTCCAGCCCCAGAGTTCAAAAGTTTCATCTGCAGAGTGTTGCTCCCCAGCCTGGGGGGGGGGGGGGGAAAGAGGTAAGGGGCACCTTACATGTCCTGAAGCTGACTGCCCCACAAGGCTCCACTCTGCACAGCTCGCCTCGCCGTCTCACGAACACTCCGCCAGCCTATCCACAAACAGCACCACTGCACTCTAGATCTTCCGGCTCCCCACTACTTAACACAGTGCTCAGTGATTCCAGCTCTCAGTGATTTCAGCTCATAGTAGTGGGAGCCTTAGTGCTGGTGCACCACAAGGCCAAAGTGAATTCAGCACAGTACCTGTAGCAAGACTCTTAATAGACCCAAAATTAGCTCTGACATTCCACAGTGGAGAGAGACAGAGGTGCAACTGGTGTTTCAGGCCCTCACAAAGGGACCCACATCACCAGGTACAAATACCTCTCTCAAACCTCTTTCAATTCACAGAGTTTTGGAACCCATGTCCCTTGCTAGCGAGTGCTACTTAGTTGATGGTGAGTCCCTCCATCATAACAAAAGGCCAAGTACAGTTCCAAGCACAGTTCCCATAATCAGGGTAATAACAATTTATTCTTCCTGCCCCAATAACAGAGACACTGGGGATCCTACAACATCCAAAGTGACCATTTGGGCAGGTGGGTGGGGCGGGTGTGCCTATGCAAATGAGATCAGCCCCTGAAGTTCTTTTCCACAACTTGCCACACCTCACCACCAGATGTCAGGGTGGAGCTCATCCTGACTCTGCTTACATAAGTACCAGTTGTAGGCTCCGCTCCGATTCACAAAATTCCCACCGACCGCTGTGGGCACCTAAACTCGCTCTGCACCTAAGGACTTGTGTAAAAACTTCTCTGGGTGCCTGTTTCTCTGCCTCTGGGCATGCGCCCTGCTGCCTCCTTCTAGGTGTCTGGACGCCTGTCTCCCACCTAAACCCCAGAGCAAGTCACGAACCGGGGGAAGATAGGTGGATGAAGGCCTGTCTCATGTGTGGGGCCTGATCAGGAAGGCGTGCTCAGAGGCTGCCTACTGCACTGAGTCCCCTTCCAAATCTGGCAGGAGGAGAAGGGAGGCTATTGTGAATAAATTCTTCACTAGTCACTGGGCCAGAGAGCGTGAAAGTGATGCTGTAGCCTGGTGCTTAAGTTACACCCAAGTGGGAGGTGGGAGACCCAGGGCCTGGCTCCCTACTCCAATCCCTCTTTATCCACAGTGGAACTGCTTCAGCCACATCAGAATCTCCCATAGTTCAGTGATTAGAGCTCACTTTCTCCTGAGAGATGCTTGTTCAAATCCTTGCTCCCCTCAGGCAGAGGGAGGAATTGAACCGGGCCCTCCAACATTGCAAGTGAGAGCACTGGGCTAAGAGCTATGAGGGGGGTGGTTCCTCTCCCAGCTGTAGGTTGAGTGAACCAGGTGCCTAATGCATTCCCCCAAGAAAATATGTCGATGCCTAGTTCCGTGAGAAGGGCAGAGCTTAGGACACACCTCTGTCCTCAGCGTCTCCCACCATATGGCTTAGATGGCTCCCTGCCTAGTGTGCAGGCTTTTGTGGATCATATTCTAAGGCACCTGTGTCTCCCCATTCACTGGGTGCCTCCCTCAGGCTCTATGGATTGCAAGGTTGCTCCTGCAGTTTTCTAGGTGCTGCAACACCTAAATCCCTCTGTGGATCTGGGCCTTACAGTCTAAATAGACACAACAGACAAAGCGTAGGTAGGAATTGACTTGCCAAAGATCATATGGAGGCAGAACTGGATCTAGAACCCATGTCTCAGTGTAGTGCCCTATCCACTGGACAATGCTGCCTCTAGCCTTCATTTTTAATTCATTCATTGTCTCCCATCTGGAAGCATTTCTCTGCCATACTCTGTACTGTTGAATTGCAGCTCACTGGCATTACAAATACCTCGAACTCGGCCCCGTTTTCTTACTCCTATACACACGTTACCCATTTAGATCGATATTCCAGCGGGGGGAATCATGCCACCAGATTCCAGTTATGCCCAGTGGATCATAATCACCATCATTTGATAACGCTTCTTCTTCTGGCTTGTTTCTCTTGCCCCTGAAATTCGGGCACAGATACTTTCCGTACATCTCCCTCGGTATCTAGTGTGGGAGGCTCCGTTTATCTCACAAAACTGCCGCCAGGGAGGGGCACCTTTCAGTCAATACCAGCAGGTCTGGATTTGAAGCAGGGAGTTACTGTATAAGGTGTGCAACAGTTGTGTGCGGACTGAAAGCTGTTCGGTGGGGGGGGTGCAGCCTGGGACAGCGCGCACCGGGGTCAGGGCACTGGGCTGAGACCTTGGAGACCTATCTTTTTCAAAAGGTAAACAAGATGACCCAGGCAATTACCGGTCTGGCAGCCTGACACTGATCCCAGTAAGAAATGTAGCAGCTGATACGGGACTCAGTTAATAAAAAGTTAAAGGAGGGGAATGTAATGACTGCAAATCAACGTGGGTTTATGAAGAATAGATCCTTTCAAACTAACTTGGTATCTTTTTTTTTTTATGGGATTACAAGTGTGGTTGATAAAGATAATAGTGCTGACGTGACATATGTAGATTTCTGTAAGATGTTTGACTTGGTACCAAGTGACATTTTGATTAAAAAACTAGCATGATGTGAAATTAACCTGGCTCACATTCAATGGGCTTAAAAATAGACGAATAGATCTCAAAATGTATTTGCAAACGGAGAATCGTCAGCGAGCAGGTGTGTTTCCAGGGCGGTCTTGCCTTCTGCTATTCAAAATTTTTATCAATAAGCTGGAAGAAAACATAAAATCACCACTGATAAAGGCTGCAGATGACACACAACTTGGGGAGTGTAAATAATGAAGAGGAAAGTCACTGATTCAGAGAGGTCTGGATCGCTTGGTAAACCAGGCACAGTGGCTGCAGGGAGGTGGGGGGCCTCTGTGCTCCAGTGGGGGGAGGGGCATAAGGGGCGGGACCTTGGGCAGAAGGGGCAGGGCTGGGGGCTATCCTCCCTAGCTAGTGGTTCACGAACCACCCATGGAGAAGAGCCACAAGAGCAATTAAAGGATTAGAAAACATGCTTACAGTGATAGACGCAAAGAGCTATTTAGCATAACAAAGAGAAGGTTAAGGGGTGACTTGATCACAGTCTATAAGTATCTATGTGGGGAACGAATTTTTAATAATGGGCTCTTCAATCTAGCAGAAAACAGTATAACATGATCCAATGGCTGGAAGCTGAACCTAGTCAAATTCAGATTGGGAATAAGGTGTAAATTTTTGACAGTGAGAGTAATTAACCATTGGAACAACTTACCAAGGGTCGTGGTGGATTCTCCATCAGTGGCCATTTTTAAAACAAGATTGGATGTTTTTCTAAAAGCTCCGCTCTAGGAATTATTTTGGGGCAGCTCTATGGTCTGTGTGATACAGCAGGTCAGACTAGATGATCACAATGGTCCCTTCTGGCCATCTAGGATTCTATTTCTGGGTTGGTCACTGACCTGCTGCAGACCTTGGGCAAGTCACTTCACCTCTCTGTGCCTCCATCTCCCCTCTCTGCCTTCTCAATTTCACTTGCAAGCTTCTGTCTCTCTTCTCTGTTTCCACTGTAAGCTCTTCAGGGGGAACGGATGGTCTCACTGTGTGTTTGGAGGGTGCTTGGCACAACAGGGCCTTTATCTCCTTTGTGGGGTCCAGGCCCTACTAGGAGCAGTACCAACAATAAACAAAGCAGTGTGTAAATCTGACACTCTCAATGATTTTCAGTGCTGATAATGAATGTCACCAGCTTTCATCTGGTTCCAAGTCCATGTACAACCACTTCCTCTTCAAGACAGAAGATGATATTCCCTAGAGGATGCGCAGTCACAAAAAAGAAAACTACCGTGTCTGGAAAACCTGCGTTACCGTGAGAGACGTAAGCAACTCAATCTATTTAGCTGAGCCCAGAAAAGGTTAAGAGGTGACGTAATCGCAGTCTGTACCTACACGAGGAGAGGATTTCTGAGGTATGCAGCTCTTTAATCTAGCAGGCAAAGGCAGAATGCAGTGCAGTGGCTGGACTCTGTAGTTAGACACATTCAGACTAGAAATAGTAAAGTGAATACTTTTAACAGGGTAATTTACCATAGGTGCTGATTTCCCATCTTTCCTGTGGGTGCTCGACACCCCTGCTGCCCCCGTCCCCGTCCCCACTCCACCCCTTCCATGAGGCCACACCTCTTCCCACCCCTTCCCTGCCCCCATTCCAACCCCTTTCCCAAAGCCCCAACTCTGCCCCCTCCCTGCCAATATTCCAACTCCTTCCCCAAATCCCCACCTCTTCCCTGCCTCCGCCCCTCAGTGCGCCACGTTCCCACTCCTTACGCCCCACCCCGGAGCAAACAAATGCTGCCAAACAGCTGTTTGGCGGAGGCTGGGCAGGAAACACTGGGAGATAGGCGGAAGAGCGGAGATGCGGTGCCCTTGGGGGAGGAGAAGGAGGTGGAGTGGGGGATGGGGGGAGCTTGGCTGCTGGTGGGTGCAGAGCACTCACTAATTTTTCCCCGTGGGTGCTCCAGCACCAGAGCACCCACGGAGTCGGCGCCTATGTAATTTACCATTGGAACTACATACCTAGCGATGTGCTGGAATCTCCATGAGGTTAGACTAGATGATCATGATGGTCCCATCTGGCCTTGGAATCTACAAAAACTCCCACTGAAGAGCTAAGGGTAGTTGTATGGCTAAAGGCCTGGATTCAAGATCTACCTTATAGCCACAGTACAGCTGTAAAATGAAGGTGGAAGGTAATGATGCTGTGTGCTGAGAAAGCTCTCTTGATGTGTTTTCACTGCTTCTCTGAGTTTCCAAATGCTTTTTGGTAGCTGACAAGGGGTGTGTTCAGGGGCTGGGTGTCTCCTCTCACCCGTCTGGTCTCTGTTATTTTTCCCATAGAAAGGAGCATTGTGCAGTTCAAAGCAGGTTAGCTCAGTGCATTAATCACTGGTTTGTCACAGCCAGAACCCCAGCTTGATTCTAGTGCTGAGCATAGTGACAGAAATTTTATACAAATCAGACGGCAGCAAAGGGTCCCCAGTGGAATGAATTTCATGATCTCATGTCGGCTCAAATTCTGGTGGGCTGCAGTCCACAGCACACATCACACTCCCAGCTCAAAGCTGGCACATCTGGTGATGCTTCTGTGAAAGACTCTTTTGGGGAAGAGGGGAAACAGCAAACCTCCATTCCCTCCAGTAGAGGACAGGCTCTTCAGCTGAAGGGTCAGGTAGCTCACAGTTGCATTGTGGCTGGAAAGCATATTGGGACAGATTATATTATAAACACAGGGAATGTTTTTGTTCTTCACTTCCCCAGAGATGTCTTCATCACAGAGTTCACGTACATTTCAGCTTCAGCCCTGAGATTAAAGCGTTTGATTGGTTTAGTGAATGTAATACATATATCATCCTGCTATGAAGCTTCCATCTCTGTCTTATCATAGTATCTAAGCGCTGCACAATCATTCATGTATCTAGTAGTACTAACCTGGAGAAGTCCTGTTCTTCATTTTGCTGGTGGAGAACAGAGACGCGCAGGCCCAGATCCATAAAGGCTTGATTTCAGTGGCAGGCAGGAGCCTAAATACGTTTGTGGATCTGGGCCCAATGGGCTAACTGACTTGCCCAAGGTCATGCAGGAAGCCTGTAGCAGCACTGGGTAGTGAATCCAGGTCTTGAAAGTCAAGGGTTACCACCCTAACCGCTGCACCACCCTTCCTCTTAGCACACTGCTCATTCTAATGAGTTCAGCTTCCAGACACCCTGTAAGGTACTTAAATATCATTGCCCCTGTTTACAACCAGGGAAATGGAGGCACAGAGAGGGAAGGCCCAGATCCTCGGTATTTAGGTTCCTAATATCTATCAAATGACATACCACTGAGGACCCAGGCCCATGTGAATTTTCCAAGGTGCCTCAACAGGCCAGGGTGGGGGGAACTGAATCTGAAGACTTTAACTAAAGTCATACACAGAGTTTAAGGTTAGAAGGAACCATCAGATCATCTAGCCTGACCTCCTCCTGTCTATCCCAGGCCACTGCATTTTACCCAGTTACCCTGGCATTGAGCTGAATCACGTGTGTTGAACTAAAGCATCTCTTCCAGAAAGATGTCCTGATGTGAAGACATCAAGAGACGGAGGATCCACCCCTTCCCTTTGTAGTTGGTTCCAATGGTTCATCCCCCACACTGTTAAAAAAAAAAAGTGCCTTATTTCTAACTTGAATTTGTCTGGCTTCAGCATCCAGCCACTGGGTCTCCTTATACCTTCCTCCATTAGATTAAAGAGCCCCTTAGTACCCAGTACTAAGAAAACCCCTCATCAGGGAAGAGGCTCCCCCATGTCGGAAAGAAAGAGAAGGATTGGCAAGTAAGGAGAAACAAAACAAGGAGAGAAGGAAGGAAAGAGGCCCACCTTCCAGGGAGGAAATGCTGGTGAAGTATGGCCCTGAGGACAAGCCTCATTCACAAGCTGGATGCTACATCTAAAGCTTTCTCCAGGCAGAGGACAACCAGCTAGAACCAATTCTAGTTACTCCTATCCCACCTCAGCTCTTTCAGCTCTTCCAGTTCCTTCACACCGGGGCAGGCTCACCTCAGGCACCTGAGTGATTTCCATGGTCTGGGAGGGGTTTGTCCTAGAATTCTGTCCCTTCCTACCTCTCTCCTTTCCTAGATTCCAATGGCAGAAGGGACCATTCTGATCGTCTAGTCTGACCTCCTGTATAACACAGACCAGAGAACTACCCTCAGAATAATTCAATCCACCATGACCCTTGGTACATTGTTCCAATGGTTAAGTACCCTCACTTGACTTCTTATTTTCAGTCTGAATTTGTCTAGCTTCAACTTGCAGCCATTGGATCGGGTTAGACCTGTCTCTGCTAGATTGAAGAGCCCATTAGTAAATATTTGTTCCTCACGTTGGTTCTTATAGACTGTAATCAAGTCATCCTTTAATCTTCTCTTTGTTAGACTAAATACATTAAGCTCCTTGCGTATATCACTTTAAGGCTTGCTTTCTAATCCTTTAATCTTTCTCGTGGCTCTTCTCTGAACCCTCCCCAATTTATCAACGTCCATCTTGAACTGTGAACATGAGGTCTGGACACAAGATTCCAGTAGCGGATGCACCAGAAGCCAATACAGAGGTAAAATAACCTCTGCTCCTACTCGAGATTTGCCGGTTTATGCATCCAAGGATCCTTCACCCCTCTCCTCCAGCGCCCCCAGAAAAGAGGTCTAAACCAGGTACTTTGTAGTCCAGGGATACTAGGGAGGGTTGAAGCCTGTGTGGAGCAGCTGTCATTCCTCCATTTGGGAAGGCAGGGACAGGGAGCACCCTGTGGCTGGCTGCAGCATACAGCAGGCCCTGAGTGCTGTGTTATGTATTGCTTAAATCAGAAGAGTTTAGTTGCTCAATACAAGCTCTCAGTGCCTTGCTAAGAAGAAGGCCACAATACTGACCTTCCAGATGGAGCCTGTACTCAATACTAGCAGCCACAGATCAGGCTATGGCCCCCTGTGACCCGAGGTGAGTGGGGTAGCCTTCACTGAAAATGCTACGGTCAGGGAAGGCTGCAAAAAAGAGAACAAAGTTTCCCAAACACTGGTGGTTAACACTGAAGTAAACTCACCAACCGGTCACAAACTGTGCTTCTGATCCCTCCGACTGGTTATCAAGAAGAAAAAAAAAAAGAAAAAAAAGCATGCAGCCCCCTTTATTGCATTCCAACTCTCTGGCTCCCAGTCAGAGGTCCAGTACAGTGAGAGTTATTTAAAAATTCTGCTCACATATGCAAAATGTTCTTCTGAACCAGTCCCTCTGGAACACATCCCCAGCTTGGATGGGTCATTCAGTCCTTTGTTCAGAGCTTCAGTTTGTAGCAAAGTTCTTCCAGAGGGAAGAAGCAGTAATGAAAACAAAATGGAGATGATGCAGCTGCCCTTTATATTCTTTTGCCATGTGGTTTGTACTTCCTGTGTCCCAAACACAAGCGTCACAGCACATGGCATGGAAAAGCCTTAGAGTTCTATCGGTAGACATGCCCCAACATGTCTTGCTGACTTCTAAGATGTAGTTCCTTGTCTTTCAATGGGTTCACTGTACAGCTGATGACCCTTGATGGGCCATCGAACAGGCTAGGCCGTGCTGATGCCAATCTGTCTGGGGGTGTCACCCAGAAACACAGCACAAGTTTGGAAATACAGATATACCTTACATATCTATAACTCATAATACAAAGGTGATACAAACATATAAACAAGATTATCGTATTTGGCAAATCATAACATTTTCACAGATACCTCACAGGGCATATCTGGTAAGATTCCTTGTAATTTTATAACTGGTATCAACAATATCATAAAGTGTCTCACACATTCCATACAGCATCACGCCGTCCCCCCCTCCCACCACCATCACAGTATTATCTCAGAACCTCACACCCATTCAAGATTTGAATCTCCTCACATTCCCCCGGGGTAGATCAGTATTTTTATCCCTACCTTACACACGGGGAGCCAAGCCACAAGAAGGTGATGGGCCTGTTTTGCTGGGATCCTGCACACCCACCACTCTCTGACTACCTTTGCAGTCATTAAGTGCTCAGCATTTCTGAGAATGAGGTCCTATGTAGGATGACCATATTTCCCAAAGGGAAAACAGGACACCCCCTCCCACCCTGCGTGGGTTGGCCTGAGCCGCTCTTCCGAGCCCCCTCCCCACGCGGGGCTGGCATCACCGCTTCCCCCCTCCCACATTCCTCCTCACCGCACCCCACTGTTTTGACAGAAGTGGGGATTTGTCCCATTTGCTCTTGCCAATTGATCAAGTCAGCAAGAGCAAACAGGACAAATGCCCACTTTTGCCAAAAAAGTCAGGACAGCCGGGACAGGGCTTAAAAAGGCGACTGTCCTAACCAAAACAGGACGTATGGTCATCCTAGTCCTATGGGACTTGCCCCCCATCACATAGGGAATACAATTCAGACCCAGCCCAGTCCATTAATAAGGCCAACGAGTTTCTTAGAATCATAGACTGGAAGGGACCTCAATAAGTCACCTTGTCCAGTCCCCTGCACTCAAGGTCGACAGGTGACAGGGGATGGATCACTGGTGATTACCTGTTCTGTTCATTCCCTCTTGGGCATAAGCCATTGGCCACTGTCAGAAGACAGAACACTGGGCTACATAGACCTTTGGTCTGACCCATTATAGCCGCTCTTATGTTCTTATGACTAAGTAATAACTAGACCTTTTTCTATTGTCAGTGGTGGTTATTGTTGGGACAGAGATCTCTAGTTCATTTTGGGAAAATGCAAAACTGGGCCATCGGGGGTGGAGGAGGAGAAAGGGGGATGCACCAAAATATAGATTCCCCCCAGCACACAAGGCAAACAGGCCGAAAGTCTGACTCCCCCTGGGAGGTGCTTTGTGACTCTGCTGTGCATTGAGGATAATAAAAAAAATATCCCCCGGGGAGGCAAAAGCTAAGGGTGAAGGCTAAAAAGCTTTTAGCTGCATGTGGGGCTTATTAACAAGCACCTGCCACCCCAGCCCATCCAGCAGCTCATCTTCTAGGACATGACTGCAGATGAAGGAGCTATTGCTCGTGGTATTCGGGAGAGACACTTAGCCCCCCAGGGTTTCATCTGGGAATGTACGTGTGGGATGGGAGGATGAGCTTGGGAAAGAGACGGTATCACGGAAGCGCCATTGTTGAAATCTGCCAAGAAGGACCATATTTTTGGAGTTTAATGTAACCACCCCACCAGTACCAACATCGTATAGCGTTTGAAAGCGTATTTTATGTATGTTTAGATGAGATATGATGTGGAGCAATGAAATCGTGCCATTAGCCTGTAGGTGAAGTGAAACAATGGGACCCAAAATGAGAAAGTGTCATTTTTTTGCACAGTCCCAGAAACACTGCAAGATGAAATGACTACAGTTTTTACTGTTTAATTTCAGCACCTTAATGTGTGGAGTCCTGCAAATCCACAGATATCTGCTTTATATCTGCCGATACCCACATCTGACCATTTTTGCAGATCACGGATGGATGCGGATCCAAATATTGTATCCATACAGGGCTCTATTAATGTGGTGTTTATTGGTCAAAGCTACCAAGGGGGCCATTTAGGGATGTGGGGCAAAAATTGGGGATTGGTCCTGCTTTGAGCAGGGGGTTGGACTACATGATCTCCTGAGGTCTCTTCCAACCCTGATATTCTATGATTCTATGATTCTAGATGACAATGTATTACAAGATTTGTATTGGTTTTGCATGGGCAAGTATTTCTTTTCCCCAGAAATGATGAAGCTGTTTACCGTATGGCAAAAATGGTAAATATCAACCTTTTGCAATATACTAACATGAAATGTTTTCACATCGCATTTTCTTAATTATCACAGTATCTCACAAATTATAATAATAATTTTCTATATTTTCAATTGAAATTTGCTCACCAGATCAGCCTCACACTGAAGGACGTGCACCAGGAGCAGTAGATGGTGTGCCCACAGTTTGTACAGCATAGCGGGTAATGCGTCTCCATTTGTAAGCTTTCTGTATACACAGTGTAGCATGTAGATTGCCCGGTAGAAGGTTTTAATTTGTAACTGCCTATACATGCAGTACTAGCCTTTGAAATAGTCTAGACACTAGTTTTTTCATTCCCCTTTGACCCTAAATCACATCCAAAAATGTTTTATCGACATATCTGCTGGACTGCATGTGACATCAGATGTACACAAGTTTCTACTGAAAATAGCAGATGCTGATGAAGAACAAATGGAGAGATTTGTGAGAGGTGCTGTACTCAAGAGGAAGCGGACACAAGGATGCTTCTTCATGCCATATATGCCAGTATGGCGCTTGAGTCTCTTGGTGTCAAAGAAACCCATAGTAACTAGTGTTGTATTTCTGGAGCCAGCGGAGAAGGGGATAAACACACAGAGGCAGAGAGAGCTGATGGATACACAGCTGTTTCCTATGGTAGCTTTTTTGTTCTGGCTGCAAAACTGGAACTAACAGGAAAGTGAGGCTTTGCATCAGAGAGTGCAGAGTCCCCTGAACATTTAAAGAGACAGGACATCACCCTACTTTAAAAAGCTTTCCAAACACATATACATTATCGGTTACATGGCTAACATGAAACACTGTGTAACCTAACTAACATTTGCAGGTGGTCTACTGCAGACTCTTAAATTGCAAGGGATTATTCTTCCCTGGGATAGCAATTCACTAACCAAAACAAAGTATAAGCTCAGGCACACAATTGGTTTTCTCACTCTCTTGGGATACGTGGTGATGGTGTGAGGCAGTGTCCTGAACAGCAGGAACAGTTGGAGGTAAGGAATTAACTGGATCTGGCACGTAATCAGCTGGATCTGGTACCAAAGTTTTTCCCACCAAGTCATCAAAATTAGGAATCGTAGAAGAAGGAGGTTTGATCGGAGGAACAGAAAGTCCTACTGAAGCATCCCCGGATTCTGGTACTAGTTGAGGCTGAACTGGTCCATATGTCATTTCCATAAAATACCATCTGAAAGTTTTACCATGAATGAAACAGGTCCCAGGCATTTAACAAGTTCTCCAGGGACCCCTTTCTTTCCAGAACTGTAGTTGCGAGGCCACATGAAGTCTCCAACTTGAAAAGAATAATGACAAATCTCACATAGTCGATCAACTTGCATACCTTGGGATTTGGCTACACGTGAGGCAATATCAGGACATAGCAGGTCCCAACAGATCTGCAACGATCACTTCGAGAAATCATTGCGGGTAACTCCTGGGTAATAGCATGTGGCGTGTTCCTGTAGAGAAGCAAGAAATTGTCCAGTTTCTGCATGTCTTGGAATAGACTTGTTAGCTTTTAAGCTATGCTTAAGTGTTTGTACAAAGCATTCCACCCGTCCATTTGTAGCAGGATGGTGAGGAGCTGAGTGTACGTGCTGAACTCCATTTGAAGATTAGGAACCTCTGAAATTCTTCAGAACAGAATTGAGGTCCATTGTCACTCACCAACGTAACAGTAAACCAAACTGGCTAAACAAGGTATAAAGATGTCCAACGGTCTTGGTAGCTGTAGTAGAAGTGAATCCGAAAACTTCTGGCCATTTTCAATGGGCTTCAACTACAACCAAAAATATATAACCTTCTAAAGGCCCAGCTAATATGTGTCCAAGGAGTCTGAGACCATGACCAAGGGTGAAGAACTTATACTGGAGAAAAGTTAGCCCCAAAAGCGATTCTCCAGGTGAAAGTCTTCAAAACTGTGGAGGTTTCTTCCAGGAGAACTTGTTGCAAAGTGATAGGCAGATGCAGAAATCAGTGAAACTGCAGCTCCAGTATCAAACTCCATTCTTGTAGGAACTCTTTTCATCAATGGTGTGACCCAGATGCCATCTCTGACTCCGGCTTCCAATAACACATGTTGTGCTAGGTTTTGTCTTTTTCCACATTATGAAGTCTCAACTTAGATTCTTTCTTAGATTCAGTATTTATAGGTGTCTGCTTGGATGTACAGTTACTCTGCACTTTCTGCAGGAGTACTGTGGAAAGGGATCTGGGGGTCATAGTGGATCACAGACTAAATATTAGTCAACAGTGTAATACTGTTGCAAAAAAAGCAAACATCATTCTGGGATGTATAAGCCAGGAGTGTTGTCAGCCAGACACGAGAAGTAATTCTTCTACTCTACTCCACGCTGATTAGGCCTCAACTGGAGTATTGTGTCCAGTTCTGGGTGCCACATTTCAGGAAAGATGTGGACAAATTGGAGAAAGTCCAGAGAAGAGCAACAAAAATTATTAAAGGTCTAGAAAACATGACCTATGAGGGAAGATTGAAAACATGGGGTTTGTTTAATCTGGAGAAGAGAAGATTGAGAGGGGACATAACAGTTTTCAAGTACATAAAAGGTTGTTACATGGAGGAGAAAAATTGTTTTTCTTAACCTCTGAGGATAGGACAAGAAGCAATGGGCTTAAATTGCAGCAAGGGCAGTTTAGGTTGGACATTAGGAAAAATTTCCTAACTGTCTGAGTGGTTAAGCACTGGAATCAATTGGCTAGGGAGGTGGTGGACGCTCCATCATTGCGAATTTTTAAGAGCAGGTTGGACAAACCCCTCTCAGGGATGGTCTAGAGAGGTGGGTGAAATTCTGTGGCCTGCGTTGTGCAGGAGGTCAGACTAGATGATCATAATGGTCCCTTCTGACCTAAATATCTATGAATCTAGATAATACTTAGTCCTGCCTTGAGTGCAGGGGACTGGACTAGATGATCTCTCGAGGTCCCTTCCAGTTCTATGATTCTATGATTCTGTGTTGCTGGTGGTTGAATTGTGTGGTAGGTCACGGAGATGTGTCTTTTCTTCTGGCACTTTCTGCAAACAACCTGATGTGCCCAGCAGTCCTCCTTAGCATGTGTCATTTGTTCACGATGGCCACACGGAAATTCCTTACATTCCCATAGTCTTCTGTCTTGCCGATGCAGGAGGAGAACTTCTCGGTTCACACTAAATTCCAAAGAATCCTTCTCTGTGCTCTCCATTGCAACTGCTACTCCAACGGCCTTCTTGAATGTAAGCGCTGATACAGTCAGTAACTTTTTCCGGACCTGGTCATTGCGTAACACAGAGACTCACTGGCCATACAGGGCACCACTTAACGTTTGCCTGAACTGACAATGCTCTGACACCTTCCTTGAAGCAGCAACAAACTGTGCTACTCAATCTCCACTTCCTTGATGTCCCCGGTGAAACTGACATCGGTCTGCTATCACCGATGGGGTAGGAGGAAAACGGTCCTGCATTGCTGCAGAGCTTGTGGCATGCCTGGCAGCTCCAGGCACAGTTGGTGACAACAGGTCACACAAACAATCCGTACGCCTTCCGACCTGTCACTGTCCGCAAGGTTGAAACTCGTTGTCCATCTGGAATGCAGCTGCAGGTAACAAATTGCTCAAAATGTTTGCAGTACCCCACCCATGATTTGCAGTTTTTATCGAACTCGCCAGCGTTGCCCACAAAAGGTGCCATTTCTCTGCTGTCCTGTGGGACTTCAGGCTTCCTGGACATCTTTTCCTCAGGGAAGTCCTTTTTTTCCCTTTCTTTTGAACTGTGGAATATCTGCACTCGACCACCCTCTGCTGGCTGTGTGCTTACACACTCCTTTGGCTGTACTTGGGCTCCCTCTACTGGCTACAGAGCCTCAGTGTAGTAGGCTAAGTTCTGTTTCTCGGCCACCTTGCACGAGTCCAGTCAAGATGGCTGCTTGTTCCCCCTCACTGCTTCTTTATTTGAACAGTCCTGGCAGTAATTGCAAGTACTCTTATCCTGTGTTCTGCCTTTATTTGCCTACTTCCCCCTCTCTAGCTGGCTGACTCTTCTTGTTCAGGCATTGGGAGCACTGGACACTCATGGGATATAAATTCCATCTGGCCAAATGTGGTATTTCTGGAGCCAGCAGAGAAAGAGACAGACAGACAGATACAGAGGGAGCTGACGGATACACACTAGTCTGCTGTGGTAGCTTTATTGTTCTGGCTGCAAAACAGAAACTAACACAAAAGTGATGCTTTTAATTGGGGTGGGGAGAGTACTGAGCCCCCATGACATTTAAAGGGACAGGACATCAGACTAGGTGACCTGATACAGATGTTTTGGTCCTTGCTGTACAGGCCCCATTACCAGCACAAGTGACAAGCTTCGCTTCATATCTGTGCACGCAATTTGTGATGCATTCCCTCCTGACTTCTGCAACTTACTTCCTGCTGTGCCCACGTTAGCAGG
Source organism: Lepidochelys kempii (assembly GCF_965140285.1). NCBI lineage: Eukaryota > Metazoa > Chordata > Testudines > Cheloniidae > Lepidochelys > Lepidochelys kempii. Next base: position 11,836,305 of record NC_136380.1, read on the forward strand.
ATGTGACTCTCTGTCATCTCTATTTGGTCTTGGGGCGGGGTGGGGAGGAAATCTGTGTTTAATCTTGTCAAAACAAAAGTAACTTACCGCTTCCGAGATCTTGCCAAATTGGGAGAGAGTGACGGACCAACGGCCATTTCTGCAGCAAGGAAGTTGGTAGCAGTGCTGCATGGCCAGAGTGGGAAAGAAAAGGAGACCCACAGAGACCTGAATTACTTGTGCCTCAGTCTAGCCCTCACAAAGGACAAGTCACTGAACAAATTCCCACCATGGGAGGACAGTTTTGAAGAATGTGTCAGAATAGCATCTTGGCAAACAAGGATTTAGATGTCTTCGCACATAAGTAAACCAGATATTGGATCACCATTGCAACGTGGATGGACACATGAGGATGATGAACTACTTCCAGGTCCCAGTGGCAGCTGAACTCCTACAAGGCCTTTTTTGTGCCTGTACCAGTAGGGGTCGCTGCACAGTCAACTGTGTAGTCAGAACAATCTTCCCTGCGCAGAACTGCCTACACGCCAAGGTAATGAACACAGTGATAACCCACACACTCTTCACAGAGATCATATGTTTCATGGTGTCTGGAGTGGCTCACAACTGTGCGTGCCAATCTCAGGTCAGACTGTCAGAAAAACTGGTGGTGTGTTCTATAATTAGATTTCACCAGGCCAGTAACAAATGTGCACTTTTGGATCACTATGCCAGTCTCACCATGGAGTCACGGACAGTCCCCTTAGACCCTCCAGCCTGTCTCGCCACCCAGATAAACTGAACTTAGTGATAAAAGGGTATTAAAACCAAAAACGGTGCCACTTCAGGTTACTCCCAACCCCAAAGGGTCAGTCACTTACCCCAGGTCAATGGATACTCTGGATCTCACACCAAAGACAACACTGACAGCCAATTTCTCTAGTAAACTAGTTTATTAGCTAAGAAAAAGAAATGAGAGTTATTGAGAGGTGAAAGCAGGTAAACTACATTAACAGGTGAGTCTAAGTCCAAAATGATAGCAGAGATGTCGTAATCTGCTAGTTTTCCATAAGTCTCTCGGGGTTACCCAGAATAACATGGGGGATCTCTGGCTTGCATCTGGAAAGCTTCCCTGTGACTGCCCAAATAGTTCAGAGATACAGGATCGTTCCCTGGATCCACTCTTAGAGCTCCTTTCCACTGAGAGCAATCTGGCAAGTGTTGTCATTCACAGCATGGGCTTTTCCTTTGTTGATTGACTGCAGACTGCGTCTGTGAATTTCCATTGTCGAACACAATGACGCATGCTTTGAAGTTAGCAACCTTCTTCATTTAGATTTCCAAGGTTCCAGTCGTGTTTGATGGGTAAATGTAATTACAGAGATATACTAGATGCCAATTGTAATGTAATGGCACCCAATAATCCTTCATTAGTTTTCATGAAGTTTACACATCAAGTACATTCTTATCTTAACACACCTTTGATCTAGGGTTATTTAATTACTGGGTATACATAATGTAAATGTAATTACAGGGGTATATGCAATGCAAATGTAATGTAGTAACAGACAACCAGTTACAGATCAGTGAATACAATAACATTAGCATCTGTTTTGATCTCTATTAGCATAGGAGTGAATTAGTCTGTATTAAGAAAAGGAGTACTTGTGGCACCTTAGAGACTAACCAATTTATTTGAGCTTGAGCTTTCGTGAGCTACAGCTCACTTCATCAGATGCATATCGTGGAAACTGCAGCAGACTTTATATACACACAGAGATCATGAAACAATACCTCCTCCCACCCCATTGTCCTGCTGGTAATAGCTTATCTAAAGTGATCATCAAGTTGGGCCATTTCCAGCACAAATCCAGGTTTTCTCACCCTCCACCCCCCACCCCACACAAACTCACTCTCCTGCTGGTAATAGCCCATCCAAAGTGACAACTCTCTACACAATGTGTATGATAATCAAGGTGGGACATTTCCTGCACAAATCCAGGTTCTCTCACCCCCTCACCCCCCACCAAAAAACACACACACAAACTCACTCTCCTGCTGGTAATAGCTCATCCAAAGTGACCACTCTCCCTACAATGTGCATGGTAATCAAGGCTTTCTCACCCCCCCCTTTCCCGGGGACACACACACACAAACTCACATACTAATACTTAACACTTCTTTGATATTTATACACAATTGAATTGACCTATTGGGCCATGAGCTGGCCCATCAGCGTCATGAACAAGATAATGATGTTGACTAGGAATGTCACCAGCACTGTTACATTTCAGTGGTACTCGTACAAATTTATTATTAGGTTTAGTTTTACTCTCCAGATTGTTGTCCCAGAGAAATCTAATTTTATATCTTGAAATAACACGTGTCATTAAACTAATAGAAACAGAGTGGTGCCAGGTCCCATGAGTCTTGAATCATAGACTATCAGGGTTGGAAGGGACCTCAGGAGGTCATCTAGTCCAACCCCTGCTCAAAGCAGGACCAACCCCAACTAAATCATCCCAGCCAGGGCTTTGTCAAGCCTGACCTTAAAAACTTCTAAGGAAGGACATTCTACCACCTCCCTAGGTAACGCATTCCAGTGTTTCACCACCCTCCTAGTGAAAAAGTTTTTCCTAATATCCAACCTAAACCTCCCCCACTGCAACTTGAGACCATTACTCCTTGTTCTGTCATCAGCTACCACTGAGAATAGTCTAGATCCATCCTCTTTGGAACCCCCTTTCAGGTAGTTGAAAGCAGCTATCAAATCCCCCCTCATTCTTCTCTTCCGCAGACTAAACAATCCCAGTTCCCTCAGCCTCTCCTCATAAGTCATGTGTTCCAGTCCCCTAATCATTTTTGTTGCCCTCTGCTGGACATTATCCAATTTTTCCACATCCTTCTTGTAGTGTGGGGCCCAAAACTGGACACAGTACTCCAGATGAGGCCTCACCAATGTCGAATAGAGGGGAACGATCACGTCCCTCGATCTGCTGGCAATGCCCCTACGTATATATCCCAAAATGCCATTGGCCTTCTTGGCAACAAGGGCACACTGTTGACTCATATCCAGCTTCTCGTCCACTGTAACCCCTAGGTCCTTTTCTGCCGAACTGCTGCCGAGCCATTCGGTCCCTAGTCTGTAGCGGTGCATGGGATTCTTCCGTCCTAAGTGCAGGACCCTGCACTTATCCTTATTGAACCTCATCAGATTTCTTTTGGCCCAATCCTCTAATTTGTTTAGGTCCCTCTGTATCCTATCCCTACCCTGCAGCATATCTATCTCTCCTCCCAGTTTCGTGTCATCTGCAAACTTGCTGAGGGTGCAATCCACACCATCCTCCAGATCATTTATGAAGATATTGAACAAAACCGGCCCCAGGACCAACCCTTGGGGCACTCCACTTGATACCAGCTGCCAACTAGACATGGAGCCATTGATCACTACCCGTTGAGCCCGACAAACTAGCTAACTTTCTATCCACCTTATAGTCCATTTATCCAGCCCATACTTCTTTAACTTGCTGGCAAGAATACTGTGGGAGACCATGTCAAAAGCTTTGCTAAAGTCAAGGAACAACATGTCCACTGCTTTCCCCTCATCCACAGAGCCAGTTATCTCGTCATAGAAGGCAATTAGATTAGTCAGGCATGACTTGCCCTTGGTGAATCCATGCTGACTGTTCCTGATCACTTTCCTCTCCTCTAAGTGCTTCAGAATTGATTCCTTGAGGACCTGCTCCATGATTTTTCCAGAGACTGAGGTGAGGCTGACTGGCCTGTAGTTCCCAGGATCCTCCTTCTTCCCTTTTTTAAAGATGGGCACTACATACCTCCCAAAGAACCCTCCAGACCCCTTATCGTCCCACCACCCCGTTCTCCAGCAACCCACCTCGCCCCAGTGACCCGTGAGCTGGACGATGTTTTAAATGTAACGAGCTGGGGCATGTAAAGGCCAACTGCCCCAAGAACCCCAACAGATTACAGTTCATTGCACCGGAATCACACCAGAGGTCCACAGGCCCAGATACCTGCCAGATACCCTTGGAGCGGAGGGAAACTGTGAGTGTGGGCGGGAAGAAGGTCACCGCGTGGAGGGACACCAGAGCACAAGTGTCAGCTATCCATGCTTCCTTAGTGGACCCCAATTTAATCAACCCAGAGATCCAAGTGACGATTCAACCCTTCAAGTCCAACTCTTTCAATTTGCCTACAGCCAAGTTGCCTGTCCAGTACAAGGGCTGGTCAGGAATGTGGACTTTTGCAGTCTATGATGATTATCCCATCCCCATGCTGTTGGGGGAAGACTTGGCCAATCATGTGAAGCAGGCCAAGAGGGTGGGAACGGTCACCCACAGCCAGGCTAAACAAGCCGTGAGGCCTAGCTCTGTTCCGGAAACTTCTATCAGGACCCAGTCAGAGGTGATGGACCCGGACCCCAGGCCAATGTCTGCAACAGCAGTAGTGGATCCAGTCCCAGAGACTCAGACGGAACCAGTCCCAGAACCGGAACCAGCCAAACAACCAACACCAGACCCTGTGCCAGCACTGAATCCAGTACTTGCAACCTCAACACCAGAGGGCCCCACTGAACCTGAACTGGCAGCAGCTGATAACCCTACACAAGAGGCTCAGCCGGAGCCTGAATCCCAACATAGTGCACCAGCGGAGAGCGGTTCACAGTCAACAGAAACAGCTCCATCCCCTATATCGCTTCCAGAGGGACCAAGCCTAGGTCCACAATCCCATGAGGAACTGATGTCTCCAGCATCAAGGGAACAGTTCCAGACTGAACAGGAAGCAGATGAAAGCCTCCAGAGAGCTTGGACGGCGGCACGGAGCAACCCACCGCCTCTCAGCTCTTCTAATCGATCCAGGTTTGTTGTAGAAAGAGGACTTTTATACAAGGAAACTCTTTCTGGTGGACACCAGGAAGACTGGCATCCTCAGAGACAGTTGGTAGTTCCAACTAAATACCGGGCCAAGCTCTTGAGCTTAGCCCATGATCACCCTAGTGGCCATGCTGGGGTGAACAGTACCAAAGACCGTTTGGGGGGGTCATTCCACTGGGAGGGAATGGGCAAGGATGTTTCTACCTATGTCCAGTCTTGTGAGGTGTGCCAAAGAGTGGGAAAACCCCAAGACCAGGTCAAAGCCCCTCTCCAGCCACTCCCCATCATTGAAGTTCCATTTCAGCGAGTAGCTGTGGATATTCTGGGTCCTTTTCCGAAAAAGACACCCAGAGGAAAGCAGTACATACTGACTTTCATGGATTTTGCTACCCGATGGCCGGAAGCAGTAGCTCTAAGCAACACCAGGGCTAAAAGTGTGTGCCAGGCACTAGCAGACATTTTTGCCAGGGTAGGTTGGCCCTCCGAAATCCTCACAGATGCAGGGACTAATTTCCTGGCAGGAACTATGAAAAACCTTTGGGAAGCTCATGGGGTAAATCACTTGGTTGCCACTCCTTACCATCATCAAACAAATGGCATGGTGGAGAAGTTTAATGGAACTTTGGGGGCCATGATACGTAAATTTGTAAATGAGCACTCCAATGATTGGGACCTAGTGTTGCAGCAGTTGCTCTTTGCCTACAGAGCTGTACCACATCCCAGTTTAGGGTTTTCCCCATTTGAACTTGTATATGGCCGTGAGGTTAAGGGGCCATTGCAGTTGGTGAAGCAGCAATGGGAGGGATTTACACCTTCTCCAGGAACTAATATTCTGGACTTTGTAACCAACCTACAAAACACCCTCCGAACCTCTTTAGCCCTTGCTAAAGAAAACTTACAGGATGCTCAAAAAGAGCAAAAAGCCTGGTATGATAAACATGCCAGAGAGCGTTCCTTCAAAGTGGGGGACCAGGTCATGGTCTTAAAGGCGCTCCAGGCCCATAAAATGGAAGCATCGTGGGAAGGGCCATTCATGGTCCAGGAGCGCCTGGGAGCTGTTAATTATCTCATAGCATTCCCCACCTCCAACCGAAAGCCTAAGGTGTACCATATTAATTCTCTAAAGCCCTTTTATTCCAGAGAATTAAAGGTTTGTCAGTTTACAGCCCAGGGAGGAGACGACGCTGAGTGACCTGATGCTGTTTACTACGAAGGGAAATGTGCTGGTGGTGTGGAAGAGGTGAACCTCTCCATGACCCTTGGGCGTATGCAGCGACAGCAGATCCAGGAACTGTGCACTAGCTACGCGCCAACGTTCTCAGCCACCCCAGGACTGACTGAACGGGCATACCACTCCATTGACACAGGTAATGCTCACCCAATTAGGGTCCAACCTTACCGGGTGTCTCCTCAAGCTAAAACTGCTATAGAACGGGAGATCCAGGATATGTTACAGATGGGTGTAATCCGCCCCTCTGAAAGTGCATGGGCATCTCCAGTGGTTCTAGTTCCCAAACCAGATGGGGAAATACGTTTTTGCGTGGACTACCGTAAGCTAAATGCTGTAACTCGCCCAGACAACTATCCAATGCCACGCACAGATGAACTATTAGAGAAACTGGGATGGGCCCAGTTCATCTCTACCTTGGACTTAACCAAGGGGTACTGGCAGGTACCGCTAGATGAATCTGCCAAGGAAAGGTCAGCCTTCATCACACATCTCGGGCTGTATGAATTTAATGTACTCCCTTTCGGGCTGCGAAATGCACCCGCCACTTTCCAAAGACTTGTAGATGGTCTCCTAGCGGGATTAGGAGAATATGCAGTCGCCTACCTTGACGATGTGGCCATATTTTCGGATTCCTGGGCAGACCACCTGGAACATCTACAAAAAGTCCTTGAGCGCATAAGGGAGGCAGGACTAACTGTTAAGGCTAAGAAGTGTCAAATAGGCCTAAACAGAGTGACCTACCTTGGACACCAGGTGGGTCAAGGAACTATCAGCCCCCTACAGGCCAAAGTGGATGCTATCCAAAAGTGGCCTGTCCCAAAGTCAAAGAAACAGGTTCAATCCTTCTTAGGCTTGGCTGGTTATTACAGACGATTTGTACCGCACTACAGCCAAATCGCTGCCCCACTGACAGACCTAACCAAAAAGAAACAGCCAAATGCTGTTCAGTGGACCGGAAAGTGTCAGAAGGCCTTTAACAAGCTTAAAGCGACACTCATGTCTGACCCTGTACTAAGGGCCCCAGACTTTGACAAACCGTTCCTAGTAACCACAGATGCGTCCGAGCGTGGTGTGGGAGCAGTTTTAATGCAGAAAGGACCTGATCAAGAATTCCACCCTGTAGTGTTTCTCAGCAAAAAACTGTCTGAGAGGGAAAGCAACTGGTCAGTCACTGAAAAAGAATGTTACGCCATTGTCTATGCTCTGGAAAAGCTACGCCCATATGTTTGGGGACGGCGTTTCCACCTGCAAACCGACCATGCTGCACTGAAGTGGCTTCACACCGTCAAGGAAACTAACAAAAAACTTCTTCGGTGGAGTTTAGCTCTCCAAGATTTTGATTTTGACATCCAACACATCTCAGGAGCTTCTAACAAAGTGGCTGATGCACTCTCCCGTGAAAGTTTCCCAGAATCAACTGGTTAAAATCGTCCTTGAGATGTGGAAAATATTGTTAGTCTTTATGTACTTGGTAGTATATTTAGAGATGCATGTGTCTTATTAACTCTGTTTTTCCTAGAGCTCCAGGAAGAAATCCCAGCCAGTGTTTCACCCTAGCTGAGATTTGGGGGGCGTGTCATAAATATAAAGGGAAGGGTAAACCCCTTTGAAATCCCTCCTGGCCAGGGGAAAGCTCCTCTCACCTGTAAAGGGTTAAGAAGCTAAAGGTAACCTCGCTGGCACCTGACCAAAATGACCAATGAGGAGACAAGATACTTTCAAAAGCTGGGAGGAGGGAGAGAAACAAAGGGTCTGTGTCTGTCTATATGCTGGTCTTTACCGGGGATAGACCAGGAATGGAGCCTTAGAACTTTTAATAAGTAATCTAGCTAGGTATGTGTTAGATTATGATTTCTTTAAATGGCTGAGAAAAGAATTGTGCTGAATAGAATAACTATTTCTGTCTGTGTATCTTTTTTGTAACTTAAGGTTTTGCCTAGAGGGGTTCTCTATGTTTTTGAATCTAATTACCCTGTAAGATATCTACCATCCTGATTTTACAGGGGGGATTTCTTTATTTCTATTTCCTTCTATTTTTATTAAAAGTCGTCTTGTAAGAAAACTGAATGCTTTTTCATTGTTCTCAGATCCAAGGGTTTGGGTCTGTGGTCACCTATGCAAATTGGTGAGGCTTTTTATCCAACATTTCCCAGGAAAGGGGGGGTGCAAGTGTTGGGAGGATTGTTCATTGTTCTTAAGATCCAAGGGTCTGGGTCTGTAGTCACCTAGGCAAATTGGTGAGGCTTTTTACCAAACCTTGTCCAGGAAGTGGGGTGCAAGGTTTTGGGAAGTATTTTGGGGGGAAGGACGCGTCCAAACAGCTCTTCCCCAGTAACCAGTATTAGTTTGGTGGTGGTAGCGGCCAGTCCAAGGACAACGGGTGGAATATTTTGTACCTTGGGGAAGTTTTGACCTAAGCTGGTAAAGATAAGCTTAGGAGGTTTTTCATGCAGGTCCCCACATCTGTACCCTAGAGTTCAGAGTGGGGGAGGAACCTTGACAGCTGGTCACCTCCTCCCCATGCTGTGCTGCCAAGTGCAGTAGTCTGGGAGCTGTGCTTGTTCGTGAAGACAGAGGCAAAAAAAGCATTGAATACATTAGCTTTTTCCACATCCTCTGTCACTAGGTTGTCTCCATCATTCAGTAAGGGGCCCACACTTCCCTTGACTTTCTTCTTGTTGCTAACATACCTGAAGAAACCCTTCTTGTTACTCTTAACATCTCTTGCTAGCTGCAACTCCAGTGTGATTTGGCCTTCCTGATTTCACTCCTGCATCCCCGAGCAATATTTTTATACTCTTCACTGGTCATTTGTCCAATCTTCCACTTCTTGTAAGCTTCTTTTTTGTGTTCAAGATCAGCAAGGATTTCACTGTTAAGCCAAGCTGTTCGCCTGCCATATTTACTATTCTTTCTACACATTGGGATGGTTTGTCCCTGTAACCTCAATAAGGATTCTTTAAAATACAGCCAGCTCTCCTGGACTCCTTTCCCCCTCATGTTATTCTCCCAGGGGATCCTGCCCATCAGTTCCCTGAGGGAGTCAAAGTCTGCTTTTCTGAAGTCCAGGGTCCGTATTCTGCTGCTCTCCTTTCTTCCCTGTGTCAGGATCCTGAACTCAACCATCTCATGGTCACTGCCTCCCAGGTTTCCATCCACTTTCCCTACTAATTCTTCCCGGTTTGTGAGCAGCAGGTCAAGAAGAGCTCTGCCCCTAGTTGGTTCCTCCAGCACTTGCACCAGGAAATTGTCCCTTACCCTTTCCAAAAACGTCTTGGATTGTCTGTGCACCGCTGTATTGCTCTCCCAGCAGATATCAGGGTGATTGAAGTCTCCCATGAGAACCAGGGCCCGCGATCTAGTAACTTCCGTGAGTTGCCGGAAGAAAGCCTCATCCACTTCATCCCCCTGGCCCGGTGGTCTATAGAAGACTCCCACCACGACATCACCCTTGTTGCTCACACTTCTAAACTTAATCCAGAGACACTCAGGTTTTTCTGCAGTTTCATACTTGAGCTCTGAGCAGTCATACTGCTCCCTTACATACAGTGAAACTCCCCCACCTTTTCTGCCCTGCCTGTCCTTCCTGAACAGTTTATATCCATCCATGACAGTACTCCAGTCATGTGAGTTATCCCACCAAGTCTCTGTTATTCCAATCACATCATAATTCCTTGACTGTGCCAGGACTTCCAGTTCTCCCTGCTTGTTTCCCAGGCTTCTTGCATTTATGTATAGGCACTTGAGATAACTCGCTGATCATCCCTCTTTCTCAGTATGAGGCAGGAGCCCTGCCCTCTTGCGCGCTCCTGCTTCCTCCCGGTATCCCGCTTCCCCACTTACCTGAGGGCTTTGGTCTCCTTCCCCCGGTGAACCTAGTTTAAAGCCCTCCTCACTAGGTTAGCCAGCCTGCTCGCGAAGATGCTCTTCTCTCTCTTCGTTAGGTGGAGCCCGTCTCTGCCCAGCACTCCTCCTTCTTGGAACACCATCCCATGGTCGAAGAATCCAAAGCCTTCTCTCCGACACCACCTGCGTAGCCATTCGTTGACTTCCACAATTCGATGATCCCTACCCCGGCCTTTTCCTTCCATGGGGAGGATGGACGAGAACACCACTTGTGCCTCAAACTCCCTTATCCTTCTTCCCAGAGCCACGTAGTCCGCAGTGATCCGCTCAAGGTCATTCTTGGCAGTATCATTGGTGCCCACATGGAGAACCTGGGTCTGTAGGGTTCTGGGAAGGCAGCACACTCCAATCCTCCAGCAGCCCACAAACAGCACCTGGGATTGGGGTCCATGAAGTCCAATTAGGGCACAAGCCCCACCCCCATACTCTCATTGGGAGATTTCCAGGGCTCCTGATTGGGCCACAGCCCCTATTTGAGCCAGAGGAGGAAACAGGAAGTTTTCTGAACAGTTGAGCTGCATCCCACTGTGGATAGTTTGCTAGGTGTTTACCTGTTCCTGCCTTCTGATCCTGAGCTCCTGCTAACTGCCGCCTGGCTTCTGTCCTCTGGTTCTGTTGGCTGGTCTTGACCTCCTTGTATTCTGACTTGGCCTGGTAACTGGCTCTTGATCCTTGTCCTATGGTTTGTCTTTTGATTCTGATCTCCTGGCCTTCCAACCTGACCCAATTCCTGGTTATTGGCTCCTGGTCCTGGATCCTCAGCCTGTGCTGATGCTAACCCCTAGGCAAGACTGCTCATGGCCTGGGCCGGAAGTGTGTGTCTGTGTGTTCCCTTCATCTAACATTTCCCCTCTAGTTCAATAATAATTTGGTCTAGAGAAAGAGAGATGCTGATGTCATCTCACCCAGCAGGGCAGAAAAAGCTCTGATGTTTCTAATTGGGAAGTCATTAAATGTCATTAGATTTAATGATGTTAAAGCATTCCCTACAACAATGGACATTAATTATGTCTCTCTGTGAGGAGCCAGTCAGACAGGGGCACCAGGCTTCCAGCTGGGTGGCGTGTCCAATTGTACTTATGTACTGAAGGTTTGTTAATGTAGCTAAAGTGATCAGACCAATTGGGTTCAGATAAATAAGGTTCTTTATATAAAAAACACAGAGGTTCCCCTGACGAACACGGGAGATGTGATTCAATTAGCAGTCAGGCAAACTAAGCCAGCAGTACCATAGCCTTCAACTAGAGCCCTGAAATGTACAGTGGTCAGCTCTCCCTAGCTATGTAGCAGTAAGTTAAGCTAATATGTGGATGGGGAACCTCTAAGGAAGATTTAGGTGTTGTGGAAAGCGGTGACTCAGCAGGTGGGGTTCCTGATGGTGCTGAGATACTGTGGCAAGGGCTCCATATAAATATTGAGCAGGAAAGATTGTAAATCAGTGTCCTAGTAAGGCAGGCAGTGATTGCTGTGTTGCTTGAGGAAGCTTTCTCTCGGGGCAGGTTTGGGTTCTTGCATCTCCCTTAGAAGCAGCTGGTCCTGGCCATTGTTGGAGATGGGACGCTGGGCTAGATGGACCTTGGGTCTGATCCAGCATGGTCATTCCTACGGTTCTGGTGCTTGGCTGGCTGCTTTCCCTTTGGTTCCCAGTTTGCTGTTATTCCCTGCCAGGCCATTCAGTGTGCTCTAACCTGCAGTGGTGTTGGGCTGCTCCGTGCTTCCTCGCAGCCTGTGATGCAGGCCCTGCAGTGTAGCTCAGAGCACGGTGGCTGGGCAGGCTCCATCCCAGAGGAAACAGGTCTGACATCAAAGGAAGGAAGAAAATATTACAGTGATGGGGGCAGTGGGGAAAGGAGACCCAATCTGTCTAGCACTGCAGGTAAAGTTAGCAGACAACCTCCTGGTGGCATAGAACTGCCTTGGACTTTATACTGTTATCATTCATTATCTGTATTACAGTAGGGTTTCAGGGTGCCAGCTGAGATCAGAGCCCAATGGTGCCAAACACTGTATAAACACAGCATACATCCACAATACCTCTCCTAGAGTTATCAGTAACTCAGAACCACAGGATCTCGAATGCTTTGGATCTCTGTGCTATTAACAAAGCCCAGGAGGGGGTACTGGTGAGGGTCTGTTACAACCCACGGACACAAACCAGAGAACAGGATGAATGACTCATTACATTCCTGTCTGTAATGCGTGGAAAGAAAAACTGCGTTATGGGGAACTCTCGTTTGCGGGAGACATGCTGGAGGTCTCCAGCAATAAAACATCATTGGAGTGTCTAAAAATTATAGATGACAATTTTCTAACACAATGTGTTGCACCCAAAGTCTTGCATTCATCATAGAATCATAGAATCATAGAATATCAGGGTTGGAAGGGACCTCAGGAGGTCATCTAGTCCAACCCCCTGCTCAAAAGCAGAACCCATACCCAATTAAATCATCCCAGCCAGGGCTTTGTCAAGCCTGACCTTAAAAACTTCTAAGGAAGGAGATTCCACCACCTCCCTAGGCAACGCATTCCAGTGTTTCACCATCCTCCTAGTGAAAAAGTTTTTCCTAATATCCAACCTAAACCTCCCGCACTGCAACTTGAGACCATTACTCCTTGTCCTGTCCTCTTCTACCACTGAGAATAGTCTAGAACCATCCTCTCTGGAACTACCTCTCAGGTAGTTGAAAGCAGCTATCATATCCCCCCTCATGCTTCTCTTCTACAGACTAAACAATCCCAGTTCCCTCAGCCTCTCCTCATAAGTCATGTGTTCCAGACCCCTAATCATTTTTGTTGCCCTTCGCTGGACTCTCTCCAATTTATTCACATCCTTCTTGTAGTGTGGGGCCCAAAACTGGACACAGTACTCCAGATGAGGCCTCACCAATGTCAAATAGAGGGGAACGATCACGTCCCTCGATCTGCTCGCTATGCCCCTACTTATACATCCCAAAATGCCATTGGCCTTCTTGGCAACAAGAGCACACTGCTGACTCATATCCAGCTTCTCGTCCACTGTCACCCCTAGGTCCTTTTCCGCAGAACTGCTGCCTAGCCATTCGGTCCCTAGTCTGTAGCTGTGCATTGCGTTCTTCCGTCCTAAGTGCAGGACCCTGCACTTATCCTTATTGAACCTCATCAGATTTCTTTTGGCCCAATCCTCCAATTTGTCTAGGTCCCTCTGTATCCTATCCCTGCCCTCCAGCGTATCTACCACTCCTCCCAGTTTAGTATCATCCGCAAATTTGCTGAGAGTGCAATCCACACCATCCTCCAGATCATTTATGAAGATATTGAACAAAACCGGCCCCAGGACCGACCCCTGGGGCACTCCACTTGACACCGGCTGCCAACTAGACATGGAGCCATTGATCACTACCCGTTGAGCCCGACAATCTAGCCAACTTTCTACCCACCTTATAGTGCATTCATCCAGCCCATACTTCCTTAAAGTGCTGACAAGAATACTGTGGGAGACCGTGTCAAAAGCTTTGCTAAAGTCAAGATACAATACATCCACTGCTTTCCCTTCATCCACAGAACCAGTAATCTCATCATAGAAGGCGATTAGATTAGTCAGGCATGACCTTCCCTTGGTGAATCCATGCTGACTGTTCCTGATCACTTTCCTCTCCTCTAAGTGCTTCAGAATTGATTCCTTGAGGACCTGCTCCATGATTTTTCCGGGGACTGAAGTGAGGTTTACTGGCCTGTAGTTCCCAGGATCCTCCTTCTTCCCTTTTTTAAAGATTGGCACTACATTAGCCTTTTTCCAGTCATCCGGGACTTCCCCTGTTCGCCACGAGTTTTCAAAAATAATGGCCAATGGCTCTGCAATCACAGCTGCCAGTTCCTTTAGCACTCTCGGATGCAACTCATCCGGCCCCATGGACTTGTGCACGTCCAGTTTTTCTAAATAGTCCCTAACCACCTCTTTCTCCACAGAGGGCTGGCCATCTGTTCCCCATGTTGTGATGCCCAGCACAGCAGTCTGGGAGCTGACCTTGTTCGTGAAGACAGAGGCAAAAAAAGCATTGAGTACATAAAGAGTAGTGGACCTCTTTATGATGGATAAAAGGTTGCCTCGGGATCAATGATCATGACCCAATTGCATTCACTGTGGGCAAACAGAGAACAGTCCCAACCAATAATACATATATTTGATGCTTAGAAATGGCTGACTTCCAAAAGCTGAGGAAAACTATGAACAAAATTGACTGGGAGTGAAAATGTAGACAGAAAAATGTCAATGAAAATTGGGAGGTCTTTAAGAAGAGTTTACAAGATGGGCAAAAAGCCATGATTCCTCAATCAAGAAACAAGACACCTTTGGCTCAAAACCCATCCTGATTCAGTGACAAAGTGAAAGCAGAAATTAGAAATAAAAATACTACATAAAAAGGGGAACTAGCAATCAACATAAATTAGAAGTTATGAAGTGCAGAAAATTGATAAGGGAAGCTAAAGACATCAGACAAAACTCTGTTGATTGCAGGGCTACGAACAATAAGGAGTTTTAAAAATGTATTAGGAACAAATGAAATCCTAGCAATGGTATAGACCCATTACTCATGGAGATGGCCAAATTGTTAACAGTGATGCAGAAAAGGCAGAAGTATTCTGTAAATATTTCTGTTCTGTATTTGGAAAGAACACAGATGATGTACTCGTATCATATGAGAGTGACAAAATATATTCCAGTTCTTTAGCAGCTGAGAAGATTTTTGTCTAACATCCTTCAAGGGAATAAACATTTTTAAATCACAAGCCAGATAACTTGTACCCAAGAGTCCTAAAAAAAAGTATTGATGAGGAGACCTCTGGCCTGATGATGTTAAATTGTAATAAATCTTGGAATTCTGGGGAAATTCCAGAAGACTGGAAGAGTGCTAATGTGCCAATATTCAGAAAAGACAAGTGGGATGACCCTGGTAATTATAGCTCAGTTAGCCTGACATCAACTTTGGGCAAAATAATGGAAAAGCTGATACAGGATTCCACAGAAATAAATAAAGGATAGGAATACAATTAATGACAGTCAACATGGTTTTATAGAAAATGGGTCTTGTCACACAAATCTGATTTCATTCTTCGAGATTCCAAGTTTAGTTGAAAAAAGGTAACTGCATAGGTGAATACATCCGATGAAGTGAGCTGTAGCTCACGAAAGCTTATGCTACAAATAAACTTGTTAGTCTCTAAGGTGCCACAAGTCCTCCTTTTCTTTTTGCATAGGTGTAACGTACGTAAGCTTTTGTAAGGTGTTTGACACACTATTCTAATTAACAATTAGTACTATACAATATCAATAGAGCACACACGAAATGGATCAAGAACTGGCTATGTGACAGATCTCAAGAAGCAGTTGTCAATGGGGAATCATCACTGAACAGGGGTGTTTCTGGGAGGGTTGTGCAGGGATTGATGCTAGACCGGATGCTGTTCAACTCTTTCATCAACAATCGAAAAGTAAATGTAAACCCACTGGTAATAAAATCTGCAGATGACACAAAGATGGGTGGAGTGGTGAATAACGTTGAGGCCAGAGCAGTCAGGATCGCTTGGTAAGCTGGGCCCCTTCAAACAACATGCGTTTTCATACAGCCAAAGTTACACTTGGAGGAACAAGGGGAATGCCGGCTCTCCCTACAGAATGGGGTCTGTATAATGGAAGCCTGTGACTTTGACTAGGATATAGGGATCCTAGTGGATGAGCAACGTGAGTAGCGAGTAGGTGCAGGGAGGTGCTGCACCTCGGTAAACCGCATTGGTGAGACCGATGCGGGAATGCGACACATTGTTGTGGGTCCACGTTTTCAAAAGGAAGTTGAGACACTGGAGAGGGGGCAGAAAAGAGCCACAAAAATGATTGGAACATTGGGGGGAAATGCCTTGCAGGGAGAAACTCCAAGAGATCCAGCTGTTCAGCTTATCCAGAAGAAAAGGTAGAGGTGACTTGATTAGTGGATAAGCACCTTCATGGGGAGAAAATACCTGGGAGCAAGGGCTCTTTAATTGAGCACAGAAAAGGAGAACATACGAATGGCCAGATTGGGTCAGATCAAAGGTCCATTTAGCCCAGTATCCTGTCTTCTGACAGTGGCCAAGAACAAGAATCAATGTCTGAAAGTTGAAGCCAGACAAATTCAAACTGGAAATAAGGCGCGCATTTTTTAATCCTGAGGGGGATCAAGCATTGGAACAAACTAGCAAAGAAACAGATGGATTCTCCACTCTGGATGGTTTCAGATCAGGACTGGCTGCCTTTCTGCAGGAGATGCTTTAGTCAAACACAAGTTATTTGGCTTAATTCTGGGGTAACTGAATGAAATTCAATGGCCTGTAATATATAGGAAGTCAGGCAAGATGCTCTAATGGTCCCTTCTGGCCTCATACTCCATGAATCAGAGACAATCCCCACCTTCAGGAGCTTACACTCGATGGAGACAAAGTAGAGAGAGGTGAACTCACTTGCCCAAGGAGGATCACACAGTAGGTCATTGGTGGAGCTGGGAATAGAACCTATGGTGCGAGGACATTCACACAAAGAGCCTTAAGCAGCAGGTAGTTAACTCCATGACTGGGAGGTTCCTACATTTATAAAGCTCCCCCTGCAACACCTCCTGGTTTTCTCTTGTTCTTTACAATAAAAGATTAAATCTGAAATTATAAGCCAATGTATAAACACACAACCATTCAAAATAAACTCTGTACATCACTATGTCCCCTTAGCAATTTCATTTAAAGAGCCTCTTTGAGAGGCTCTGATCAGCCCTCCAGGCCGTGTTCTCATGTCTGTTAGGTTTGTGGGTGGAGTTCCCTGTGGAAGGGGCTGACTTCCTGGCAGAGTACCCGCCGGTCTCAGATCCTCTCTTGGTGGCGTTCAGAAGCACTGAACCCAGTTCCTCCAGAGAAGTCCTTGTGGATGTAAGCAGTGTCAGGATGAGCTCCACCCTGACATCTGGTGGTGAGGTGTGGCAAGTTGTGGAAAAGAACTTCAGGGGCTGATCTCATTTGCATAGGCACACCCACCACGCCTAGAATGAGACCATAGCTGCCCAAATGGTCACTTTGGCTGCTGTGGGATCCCCAGTGTCTCTGTTATTGGGGCAGGAAGAATAAATTGTTATTACCCTGATTATGGGAACTGTGCTTGGAACTGTACGTGGCCTTTTGTTATGATGGAGGGATTCACCATCAACTAAGTAGCACTCGCTAGGCAAGGGTCATGGGTTCCAAAACTGTGTGAAGGGAGAGAGGCTGGGGACAAATATTAATACTTGGTGGCATGGGCCCCTTGGTGAGGGCCTTACATGCTGATTGCACTTCCTCCTTTCTCCACTGTGGAATATCAGAGCTAATTTTGATTTCATTAGAAGTCTAGTTATAGGCTGCTGAGCTCACTTTGGGCTGACAGTGCACCAGCACTGGGGCTCCCCTACTATAAGCTGAATTCACCTAAGAGCTGAAATCACTGAGTGTTGTGTTAAGTAGTGGGGGAGCCTGAAGATATATTGTGGAGCAGTTTGCGGGACGGCTGGTGAAGCAGTTTGACGCGGAGCAGTGTGTGGATGGCAGGAGCTGCTTGTGGGCCGTGGAGCTGAGTGAAGGAGTTCGTGGGGCGGCTGGCGGAGCGGAGCGCAGCTGAGCGAAGGAGTTCGTGGGGCGGCTGGCGGAGCGGAGCACAGCTGAGCGAAGGAGTTCGTGGGGCGGCTGGCGGAGCGGAGCGCAGCTGAACGAAGGAGTTCGTGGGGCGGCTGGCGGAGCGGAGCGCAGCTGAACGAAGGAGTTCGTGGGGCGGCTGGTGGAGCGGAGCGCAGCTGAGCGAAGGAGTTCGTGGGGCGGCTGGCGGAGCGGAGCACAGCTGAGCGAAGGAGTTTGTGGGGCGGCTGGTGGAGCGGAGCGCAGCTGAGCGAAGGAGTTCATGGGGCGGCTGGTGGAGCGGAGCGCAGCTGAGCGAAGGAGTTCATGGGGCGGCTGGTGGAGCGGAGTGCAGCTGAGCGAAGGAGTTCGTGGGGCGGCTGGTGGAGCGGAGCGTAGCTGAGCGAAGGAGTTTGTGGGGCGGCTGGCGGAGTGGAGCGCCGCTATGGAGCTATGGGGCGGTCAGCTTCAGATCACGTAAGGTGCCTCTTACCCCCGTCCCATTTCCACCCAGGTTGGGAGGTAAAGCTCCGCAGATAAACTTTCGAACTCTGGGGCTGCCCTGACCAGGGACAGAGACTTTTGGGGCATTGGACTTTTGGGACTTTGGGTGATTTGGGGTTGCTGGACTCAAGAACCAAAGGGAAAAGGGCATGCCCCAATTTGCTTGGGGTGGTTTTTTTGCTCATGGGTTGTGTTATGAATCCGGTTGGTGGTGTTTCCCCAACATAATGCCACATTGTTTCTCTCTGTTATTAAAAGACTTTTGCTACACTCAGACTAGGTGCTTGCGAGAGGGGAAGTATTGCCTCTTGGAGGCGCCCAGCGGGGGTGGTATATATTTGTCCCAGGTCACTGGGTGGGGGCTCGAGCCGGTTTACATTGTGTTATTGGAATGGATCCCCTAGATATTGAACCCGGCCCTTGTTGCTGCCAACTCTGACGGGCAGAAGGGTTACATGGAGTATCCACTAGATAAGAGCTGGATGTTTCTGGTGAGTTCAGAACCGTTCCAACTGTCTGGGAGTTTTTGAGCAAACTTTGTTCCCTGGTCTCAGTTCAGGTGGTGCCTTTGCTCCGTGTCGATGTCACAGATCCGAGTGAGTGCTCCTTCCTGGCCACCCACTGGGACTATTGTGACGGGAATCCAAGCTTCTGTTCGGGGTCCCAAGGATGTTCCAAGTACCTGGTGCCTGAACAGACTCAAGCCACCGCCGCAGTCTCAGGGTGCCTTGGCACACACTCAGGGCATAGACCTTCTACCTGGCACCCCCCTTTCAAGTGTTGGAACCAGCCGTCTAGCCCCCCTGGGCGCAGTGCTGACCTTTCATCTCCCTGGAACTTAAATACCCGCCTCGCACAGAACTCCACCCACCAGGTGGGACGCTTCCGGTTACGGTTTACCTCTCGCAGGGGGCATGCAGCGGTTGTAAAGCAGTCAGCACACACAGTTTGCATCATGCAACAGCTTTTTATATTTAATCGTGTAAACACAGGAGAGCTCAGATCATGCAAACCAGTGACGCACCCTAACCGCCATGTTCCGCACTAACTCACCCGTCCCTCGGGTGTTCCATGGGGCAGGCAGGGTCCTCTGCCCCCCTTGCCTATCCTGCCCTTGCAGCAGCTCCCTCATGCTAAGCTTGGGGGTTAGACTAGCTCAGGGTTTCTCAGTCAATGGGACGGGACCCAAAATAGGGTCACCAGAGTGTTTCAAAGGGTTGCATGGCAGCTCCTGCCTCCCGAGGCTGGCTGGATTCGCCTCCCTGCTCCAGGCATTGCAACCTCTGGAGTCCCAGTGCCACTCAGCCCAGCTGTCCTGATGACGGGAGTCCGGGTAGGCCAAATGTGGGTGAGTGGCCCTGCAACCCCATGCACCAGGTCGCAACTCCACTCGCACAGATTTGGTCCAGTCGGGAGGGCGGGGCCAAACCTGAGTGGTGCTGCAACCCCAGAGGTTGCAACACCCGGAGCGGAGAGCCACGCCCAGCCAGCCCCACAGCACAGACGCTGCAGGAGCCACCACTGTGGGGCGAGTGCCGGGCAGGACCCAACCCTCCAGGGGGCAGGATCCAACTGAAACCACCACAGGGCCTCCACCCCCCGGCTATTTACTGGGTCCTGACAAATGGGTCCTGAAAGCAAAAAGGTTGAGAACCATGGGCTAGATGACCCTGCTCTCTCCACCACCCTGTTGCTCTGGGGTACTGTGGACCGCTAGTACAATGGTCAAAATCAAAGCCCCATGCAAACGCTAGAAATCTTTCAGAGGGAAATTGAGGCCCTTTCATATACAGCATTCTGTCTGCCTTGGAATGAGCGTCAAAAGCCTCCTTCACTTTGGTGTATCCTCATCAGAGAGGTGTAGGGCAAATAGGATAGCAGCACCAACCATGGAAATTAGCATGGCATTTAACTGGCGCCTTTTCTGTTAAACCAGAAGCTATCTGCGATCACTCAAATCTTTGGATCCAGCAAGGCCAGCTGCCTGCGTTGCCAAAATCAAACTTCTCTAGCAGAGCCAGCTTGCTCTGACCTCCATTGCTGTGCTGAGATAGGACTATGCCTCCTTCCTGTTGCAACTTCCACAGGTGTCCTCCCTGATTTGCCACTTTCCTCCTCTGGCAGGCTAGGGTCTCTTTTCTTTCCTCTTCCTTTAGCAAGAGCGATTCACTCACTGCAGACACCAGGTAGCATGAGGACACAAACACAAAGAGCCATGCCTTAAACAGCAACTAGAGACCTCCCGGAGTGGGAGGTTCCCCTGTTTATTAATCATCCCGCTGCAACACACCCTGGTCCTTTCTGGTAACTACAACTCTGCAGAAACCAGGTGTCTTCTGGATGCCTAACATGGTTCCTAGGGGCCACTGAAACAACGTATGCGAAACGTCAGGATAAAAGACCATGCTTTCGGTTAAGGGGTTCTGGTTTCCATGAAAGGTGCAGCAAGGAAAGGAGAAGGACAAGGGAGACGCAGACAGAGCCTTACTACAGTACAGCTGAGGGTAGCCCGGGACCCCTGCTGTCCCATCCCCAAACACGGCCCTGGAAGGCACTCTGGAGAGCACTGTGGCCGGTGGAATAAGCAGGCTAGAAAGCGCAGCAGCCCCTCTTTGTACAGTCAGCCTCATTCCTTTGCGCTGGTTAATTACATTTTCCATCAGGAAATACAAGCTGGGACCGGCAGACGATGTGCTCCCATATTGATGTGTTCCCTTGAGTCCCTGGGCTGCTGCCAGAATCTACCACCCACGGGTAAGAAATGGCTTCTCCCCAACTTGGCCCGTCACATTGAGGAGAAGGAGTCTGTCAGGCTGCAGCAGGAGCCTTTCGGTTCAGCATCTCGCAGGCTGACAGAGTCTAACCAAACAGCTTCTGTCTAGGACTTAATTGCAGCTCCATGCTTGGCAGGGGGATCGCTGTTCTATCTACATCTCTATCTGTCTGGAGGGCCCAGCTGCAATGTGTTTATGCCCAAGACCAGGCTTCAGATCCCCGAGTGGGTGGAGGCTGGGAGTGCTGTGGGGCATCATATTCATCCAGCACTGCCAGCCCTACATGTTCAAATGTCATGAGTCAGGCCTCAAAAACTCATGAGACTTGCTTAAGAGCCTGGCGGGTTTTTTTTCCCTCTTTTTAAATCCCTCTGGGGTTTTTGTTTTGCTTTCTGGTTTCTGAGTCTTTAGGTTCCGCTCGAGTCATGTTCGCACAATTTCCGACTGCAGCCTTGAGAACTAGACACGTTCCGTGTTTCTAAAACAATGAAAGTGAAAATCCTCATGTAACCACTGGACCCCTTGAGCTGGGGCTTTAAGAACACCACTAAATATCGCAAGATTGTGGGCAACATGGTTCATCTTCAGCAAAAGCAGGGCAAGATCTTTAGACAGTGAGCTCCTTGAGGTAGTGGACGTGGCTTCCTCTGATTTGCCCAGCACTGAGCACTTTGTTGGTGCTTAATGTAGAATAATCAATAGGTTTCTTACGGTGCATACACTCTAGTTTTCTGCCTCGGCTCTCAGAACCCATTTAGGGGCAGCCAGGACACTTACTCTCAGTTCCTAGCATCAGCCAGCAGCAGGCCAGGGAAGGCCTTCTTGGTTAACAGCCCTTGCTAGTGGAGGACATGCCAAGAGGTGACATGTAGGATGCCACGCTGCCCAGAACAGAACTTTATCACATATGCTGAGGCTCTAGTGTTTGATGAGTCTGACCCTGTATTATGTTGGTGAACCCCTGGTGCCACACCAAACTACATCTCTCCTGAAACCTAACCCTCATTCCTCCAGTTCCACTCATCATCTGACATGTCTGCACAAGACCCTGCCTCATCATGGGCCCTTCCTTTTTGCTCGTTGTGTTGTATTAAGGACCCGTTCCTGCATTTGTACTGGTGGGGTGGGGGCTGTCCATTATGCTTCCCCAGCTGCTCAATAACCCTTTGGTGTATCAGGCAGCGTACTAGAGCTAGCAGGCACATGGGTTTTTATTATACCACATGTAGCTGTTCTGTGAGCACTGCCTTCCGAATGGGTTACATAAATAAGAGCTCAGTGTGCTACTGATGCGGACAATAATATCTACGCCTGTGCTAACCTACTGAATGAAGGAACTATTAATAAATGAAAACTGATTCCACTCTGTCTAATCCGTGAGCTGAAACTGTCAGCACAGTGGGTCAGGGTGAAGGTGCCTTCTCTACCACAGAAAATATGGGGAAATTTTTAGTCACAGATGTTTATTACTCCAGCAGAAACACAAAGCTACAAAGAATCCAGTCCCACAAAGGTGCTTAATGACATTTTGATTAAAAAACCAGAATGATATAAAATTAACCTGGCACACATAAAATGGATTCAAAACTGGCCAACTGATAGATCTCAAAATGTAGCTGTAAATGAGGAATCATCAAGCAGGTGGGTTTCCAGTGGGGTCCCACAGGGATTGGTCTTGGCCCTACATGATATAACATTTTTATCAATGACATGAAAGAAAACATAAAATCATTACTTATAAAGTTTGCAGATGAACCAAAAATTGGTGGAGTGCTGAATAATGAAGGGGACTGGTCACTGATACAGAGCAATCTGAATTTCTTGATAAACCGGGTGCAAGCAAACAATATGTATTTTTAATATGGCTAAATGTAAACCTATATGTCTAGGAACAAAGAATGCAGGCTACACTTACAGGATAGGGACTCTATCCTGGGCAGCAGTGACTCTGAAAAAGATTTGGGAGTCATGATGGATAATCAGCTGAACATGAGCTCCCAATGTGTCACTGTGGCCGGAAGAGCTAATATGATCCTGGGATGCATAAACGGGAATATCGAGTAGGAGCAGAGAAATTATTTTACCTCTGTATTTGACACTGGTGCGACCCCTATTGGAATACTGTCTAGTGCTGTTGCCCACAATTCAAGAACAATGTTGATAAATTGAAAAGAGTTCAGAGAAGAGGTACCAGAATGATTAAAGGATTAGTAAACAGGTCTTTATTGATAGACTTAAGGATCTCAATCTATTTAGTTTCCCAAAAGAGAAGATTAAGGGGTGACTTGATTACAGTCTATAAATATCTACATGGGGAACAAATATTTAATAATGGGCTCTTCAATCTAGCAGAGAGAGGCGTAACACGATCCAATGTCTGGAAGTTGAGGTTAGACAAGTTCAGACTGGAAATAAGGTGGATTTTCCATCACTGACAACTTTTAAATCAAGATTGAATGTCTTTCTAAAAGATCTGCTCTAGCAATAGTTTTGAGAAAGTTCTCTGGCCTGTTTTATACA
This sequence comes from Lepidochelys kempii, assembly GCF_965140285.1. Taxonomy (NCBI): domain Eukaryota; kingdom Metazoa; phylum Chordata; order Testudines; family Cheloniidae; genus Lepidochelys; species Lepidochelys kempii. The sequence goes on from NC_136380.1 coordinate 11,859,752, forward strand.
GGAGGTCAGATTAGATTGTCACAATGGTCCCTTGCAGCCTTGGAATCTATGAATCAAAATATTATTGGCTCCCCTAAAAAAGCCAGAAAGTCTTTTTTCCAAATAGAAAAGCCCCTATGTATTGGTCTTCAGCAGGTTCCACCATCCCCGGGCATATCACCACACTATCTCTGCTGCTTTCTCTAGTACTACCCAGCAGGTAGAAAAATTTGTATTGTATAGGGCCCTTGGCTCCTCCCATTCCCAGCATTCCTTGCTAAAAGGAACTCACTAGGCAGACTTTCCTTTCGCCATGTTTCAATGGGAGTAGCCTGCTTTATGTCATGCTCCGAGTCTATTGCTGAACCGATGATAAACTTCAGGATCTATTTCCTGTTTTTTCCTGAAAGGTAACACTAAGGAAAAAGGAGTCCTGACCTCCTTCTCCCAGGGGTCCAACCACAGGGCTTTAATAATATGATTAGGGAGAATAAGTCCAGCTTCTTAAAGAGCATGGACTCCTCTTCTGATAGGCCCTTCCTTTTCCTCATGACAGCTCACTCTCTCACAAGCTGGGTACTGGATGGTAGCTGTGGCTGGCATGTCTGGATCCCTGCGCAATCTGCACAAGGTCCTGCTTGGTTTGAAAAGTCACCGCAAGTCCAAATCCATCTTGAAAATGTGCAGATTGAACAATGTGAGCAGAAACACCTAGCATGTAGCCTGCAAAATCTACCAACGCAGGTTTCACCCTCTTATTTGCTGGTGTAAGTCCTTCACCCTCAAGGTTTGAACTCCTTACCTTCAGCCCCAAAACATAGACCTCGTTCACTTGAACTGAAGGAGTCACTCTATTAGCTGGAAGCAGTAGTCGGCTGTTATCTACATGGAATAGCTGCTAGAAGCAACACACACTTTACAAGTGCATGACACTGGCTGGTTGGTATTTCAAGGAGTGGGGGAGAGGCTGAAGAAATCTCCCTTTATAAGCAACGGGATCAATAGGTTTGTAATTAAAAGGCATTTGAGCTGCAAAATTCAGGCCTGGATCTAGATTTCAAACTCTCCAGGGCTGCAGGAGCCATTTGGATCCAAAGTTCAGTTCAGCCCGTGAGAGAGCCCAAGCCCAAACTTTGTATCCTGATCCCAGTTCGGAAAACCATCTGCAGCCCACTTTCAGATGTGTTTGGATTGGCTGTGTTGGAATCCATGTGGATAACCAAAAGCATCAAAAATGTCCTGAAAGCTCCTCTTACCCATTAGCAGAATGAAGCCTTGACACGCTGCCACGGCTCCAGGACCAGCTTGACAACATTTCTATGGTCCATTTGTACTGGTCGGAAGAGGTTGAAATGGGAGCCCGTTCCCCACACGCCTTGGAAAATCTCAAAGAATCAAGGCTCTGTAGCTGGGCAATGATTCAGTAGTGTGGCCAAATCCAGGCCTGGCACTATTGTGAAGAGTTATTTTTAGCAGAATGTTATTTAGCATTTCATGTTAATATACCTGGCACGTCTTTGCTTTCTGACTCTCATCGAGGGCTGTGGCTCCTTCCCCTGTGAATCAGTAGAGTCCTTTCTACTCTAAATCTCCATCCTAAATATTGCCAGTAGTGTGCTTCACAGTGTTGCTCTCCACCCACAAAGAGAAACCCTCAGCTTTCAGTAGGAATGGAGTTGAATTTTGATTCAATAATGAGAAAGGACAAACACAAAGTCTCCGTGAGTGAGAACTCCGAGTGTGTGTGTCGGGACGGCGTGAGGGGGCTCTTTAAGGTGCAAGTGACGAGGATTGGTGGTGGGTATATAACCCACTGGCGGGCAGGTGTTATGAGTCTCCCTCATGCTTCAGGGTGTCAGATCTTCACCTGCATGGTCAGGAAGGAATTTTCCCATGTGTGCGGCACACTGTGTCCACAAACTGGACAGGCAGACTTCTTGGGCGTGTAAAGAGACAGAAAATAAGGTCCTAACAGCTACATGACGGTGGCTAAATGCAGGCCCCATTCACATCGAGTCAGCAGGATTAAAACTGTGTAAAAGGGTCCATCTAAGATGGTTAAAAGATAAGACTAGATAAGGTCTAAGGACCCTGATTATGAAGGACTTTGAGTTTTTGAGTGTGTAGCTGATCCAGATCTGCACCGGTTGAATTTCATGTGATGCTGTAGCTGACAGTGACTGTATTAATACTATGTGGAAGCATTGTTACTAGGGGTGTGGGGGGGAGGGGGGAGGGGAGAAAGGCAAGCTCTCTTTTCAAAGGAAAGCTGTTGATGACCGGAAATGTTAATACTACTGGTTTGCAGATTGCACTCAGTGGAGGACATGCACCCAAAAGCAAGGACTTGTGTACACATGGAGTTGCACCTGGTTAACTCCTTGAGTTCCTGTTTAACTTGACCCAGTGGAACAAGGAGCTACATGCCGGAATAAATGTGTCCACACATGGCGTTAATCAGGAACAACTTCATGTGCAGACAAGCCTGAAACCATCCTGTGTTTATATAGCATGTTCCATCTCAATGGCTTCCAGGCTTCTCCATGCACTATGTGATTATTCAGACCTCTCCCCTGACATTCAGCCTGCAGTGGGATAGGACTTAGCGTCTGTGGCCAGCACACAGCAGTTGTATGGAACAGCTGAGGACAGGAAGTGACAAAGGATGCCCTGTCTAGTTTAAATTGCAAGGGGATTTTAGGTAGGTAGGTAGACAGAATGATCTTATATTGTTTCCCTTACACTGTAAGCTGTTTGGAGCAGGGGCTGTTGAGGTCTGTGCTTTGGGCAGGGCTCAGCACCATGACGGGTTAAACAAATAATTTCTGTTAATAAGAAGTTAATTCTTGATCTGGAACCTGGCCAGCGCAGTGGGTTCTGCCACTCCTGCTCTTCTGAAAAACACCATGAGATCTCTGGGGTCAATAAAGTGCAGAGAGTTACAGCCCTGCTCCTAAAGACAGCACCTCTGGTGCCCTTAGCACCACTCTGGGGCATTGCCGCAGCGGGGAGAATGGCACAATGTCCTAGCGAGTGAGTGGTTTTTCAGTGCGTGGCAGGGACGATTGTGCAGGCGTGGTTTGTTTCAGCGATGCTCCTGGGCAGGGGTTGGGACAGCCCAATAAGAAAAAACATAACGAAAGCGCCAAGATTTCCCCATTAGATAAAGCCTAGACTGTACTAAAGAGCAAAATGACACTGATATGAGACTGCTCTGTCCATTTAGAGGCCTTCTGCTTCCCAGAGATCAAGGGTAGAGGCCCAGGCAGAGACATATGCATCCGGGAGGTGAATGCCTGGCTGTGAAGACAGTGTCACCAGGAGGACTTTATTCCTTGACCATGGGATGCTGTTCCAGGAAGGAAGTCTGCTAAACAGAAGTGGGGTCCACCTATCGAGGAAAGGGAAGAACATATCTGGATACAGACTGGCTAAGCTAGTGAGGAGAGATTTAAACTAGGTTCAACAGGGGCAGGTGACAAAAGCCCACAGGTAAGTCAAAAACATCGAGACCTGGGAGAAGGGTCGGAATCTGCGGGGAGCACGGGCCATTACAGTAGGGCAAAGGGAGAGACAGAGAGAACATAGGTGGGAAATCAAATCAGTATCTTAGATATCTGTATACTAATGCGAGAAGTATGGGGAACAAGCAGGAAGAACTTGAAATGCTAGTTAATAAACAGAACTATGACATAGTTGGCATTACATGGTGGGATATTGCTCATGACTGGAATATTGGTATAGAAGGGTACAGCTTGCTCAGGAAGGATAGACAGGGAAAAATATGGAGGAGGTGTTGCTTTATATAAAAAATGTATACACTTGGACTGAGCAGGTGTAGATGGAAACAGGAGACAGACTTATAGAAAGTCTCTGGGTAAGGATAAAAGGAGTAAAAAACAAGGGTGATGTCATGGTAGGGGTCTCCTACAGACCACGTAACCAGGAAGAAGAGGTGATGATGTTTTTTTGAAAAACTAACAGAATCATCGAAAGCACAGGACTTGGTGGTGATGGGCGACTTCAATTACCCAGACGTGTTGGGAAAATAAGACAGCAGGGCACAGATTATCCAATAAGTTCTTGGAATGCATTGGAGACAATATTTTTTTTCAGACGGTGGAGAAAGCTACTGGGGAGAGGCTGTTCAAATTTGATTTTGACAAATAGGAAGGAACTGGTTGAGACTTTGAAAGTGGAAGGCAGCTTGGGTGAAAGTGATCATTAAATGGTAGAGTTCATGATTCTAAGGAATGGTAGGAGGGAAAATAGCACAATCAAGATAATGGATTCCAAGAAGGCAGACTTTAGAAAACCCAGGTAGTTGGTAGATAAGATCCCATGGGAAGAAAGTTTAAGGGGAAAAACAACTGAAGACAGTTGGCAGTTTTTCAAAGAGACATTATTAAGGTCACAAGAGCAAACTATCCCACTGTGTAGGAAAGATAGGAAGTCTGGCAAGAGACCACTCTGGCTTAACCAGGAGATCTTCAATGATCTAAAACTCAAAAAAGAGGAAGTGGAAACTAGGTCAAATTATAAAGGATGAATATAAACAAATAACACAAGTATGTAGGGACAAAATTAGAAAAACTCAGGCACAAAATGAGATTAAACTTAGCTAGAGACATAAAGGATGACAATAAAACAGTCTATAAATACATTAGAAGCAAGAGGAAGACCAAGGACAGGGTAGACCCATTACTCAATGGCCGGGGGGCGGGGGCGCGAAAATAATAACAGAAAATGTGGAAATGGCAGAGGTGCTTATTGACTTTTTTGTTTCAGTTTTCACCAGAAAGGTTAGTAGCAATTGGATTTCTAACTTAGTGAATGCCAGTGAAAATGAGGTAGGATCAGAAGAGGCTAAAATAGAGAAAGAACAAGTTAAAATTATTTGGACAACTTAGATGTCTTAAAAGTCACCAGGGCCTGCCAAAACACATCCTAGAATACTCAAGGAGCTGACTGAAGAGACATCTGAGCCATTAGTGATTATCTTCAAAAAGTCATGGAAGATGGGAGAGATTCCAGAGGACTGGAAAAGAGCAAATATAGTGCCTATCTATAAAGAGGGGAATAAGGACAACCCAGGGAATTACAGACCAGTCAGCTTAACTTCAGTACCCAGAAAGATAATGGAGCAAATAATTAAGCAATCAATTTGCAAACATCTAGAAGATAATGAGGTGATAAGTAACAGTCAGCATGTATTTGTCAAGAACAAATCGTGTCAAACCAACCTGATAGCTTTCTTTGACAGGGTAACAAGCCTTGTGGATGGAGGGAAGCGGTGGATGTGGTATATCTTGACTTTAGTAAGGCTTTTATATTGTCTCGCATGACCTCATAAACAAACTAGGGAAATACAACCTAGATGGAGCTACTCTAAGGTGGGTGCATAACTGGCTGGAAAACCATTCCCAGAGAGCAGTTATCAGTGGTCCACAGTCAAGCTGGAAGGGCATAGCGCGTGGGGTCCCACAGATATCGGTCCTGGGTCCGGTTCTGTTCAATATCTTCATAAATGATTTAGATAATGGCATAGAGAGGACACTTATAAAATTTGTGGACGATATCAAGCTAGGAGGGGCTGCAAGTGCTTTGGAGGCTAGGATTAAAATTCAAAATGATCTGGACAAACTGGAGAAAGGGTCGGAAGTAAATAGGCTGAAATTCAATAAGGAAAAATGAAAAGTATTCCACTTAGGAAGGAACAATCAATTGCAGACATACAAAATGGGAAATGACTGCCTAGGAAGGAGTACTGCGGAAAGGGATCTGGGGGTTATAGTGGATCACAAGCTTAATATGAGCCAACAATGTAACACTGTTGCAAAAAAAGCAAACATCATTCTGGGCTGCATTAGCAGGAGTGTTGTCAGGAAGACATGAGAAGTAATTCTTCCGCTCTACTCCGCACTGATTAGGCCTCAGCTGGAGTATTGTGCTCAGTTCTGGGCGCCACATTTCAGGAAAGATGTGGACAAATTGGAGAAACTCGAGAAAAGAGCTACAAATATGATTAAAGATCTAGAAAACATGACCTACAATGAAAGACAGAAAAAGTGGGGTTGTTTAGTCTGGAGAAGAGAAGACTGAGGGGGGACATGATAACAGTTTTCAAGTACATAAAAGGTTGTTACAAGGAAGAGGGAGAAAAATTGTTCGCGTTGACCTCTGAGGATCAGAGAAGAAGCAATGGGCTTAAATTGCAGCAAGAGAGGTTTAGGTTGGACGTTAGGAAAAGCTTCCTAACTGTCAGCGTGGTTAAGCACTGGAATAAATTGTGTAGGGAGGTTGTGGAATCTCCATCATTGGAGATTTTTAAGAGCAGGCTGGACAAACACCTGTCAGGGATGGTCTAGATAATACTTAGTCCTGCCATGGGTGCAGGGGACTGGATTAGATGACCTCTCGAGGTCCCTTCTAGGCCTATGATTCTAATGCCTTATAATTGATGGTTTGGAAATGCATAAGTTAGAACTAGTTGATCCACCTGAAGCTGAGAGGGGCTGGAAGGCAAAGCCACAAAACACAGGGAGTAACATTGTGAAAAGTGACCTAGGCAGTGAAGAGACTAAGTTCCATGGACTCCAGTGAATCTGCCAAAGTCCCTTTTGAAAATGGAACTTAAGCTTCTAAAACACTTAGATACTTTTGAAAATTTTACTCAAATATATTTAATCATGGGTTTCTATGAGTCAGCTCTAAACCATGCTTGGCAATCTAGCTGCCAGTCCCCAGCCTTATAAGACCAATGAGTCAAATCCAAAGCTGTGTAAGCACACACATATTCACTAAACCACCAGCATCTTATATTTATTTGTATGCCTCATGGCCCTGACTGAGGTCAAGCCCCAGTGTGCCAGGTGCTGTACATACACATAGCAGGAGACAGTCCCTTCTGCTGAGCATTTACAGCCTAAGCAGACATAGGGAGGGAAGGGCAACAGAGGCCAAATGACTTGGCCAAGGTCACACAGAAGATCAGTGGCAGAGCTGTGATTAGAACACAGATATCTGGATTCCCAGGGCAACACTCTGTCCATTAGTCTACAATACTGCCCAGGCGCATGACAATTTGGGGAATCTAGCAGTATAATTTATGAAGTCTGTGTGAGCCAATGAACTCTCTGTCTGTATCTTTACCAAGTTACAAACTCCATTTTGAATGTGCGTCCCCTTGGCTTTCTCTGCTGTCTGGTTGCCTCCATGTTACACTGAAATTCCAAGGGCTGGTGGCAAAAGAACAACAAGTGGGTTGTTGACTTAAAGTGCTTTCCTGTTGAAATGGAATTGCTCTCAACAATAGAATAGCTCCCAATCAGGAGAACCAGTTCAACAGGGCAGAGCTTGCCTTGGCAATGAAGTCACATGGTAGCACGCTGTGGTCATCTATTGAGCCTGACCAGGGAGTCACCTGACTCAGGGACTGGAAAGTAATAAAAAGGCAGAAACTTGTTATTTGCTGTTGGTCTTTGGCCATTTTCAGCAGCTCCTACTGATGAGAGCTGCAAGAGGAGCCGGATGAAGCAGGGGTGGGGACGCTGCCTGCCTGATCCCAGATGGACCCTTGGGCAGGGTGAGCTAGAGGCATTGCCGTTAAGGTGACTTGTTTTCTACATGAGATGTGCTCTCTGTTTTATCTGTTAAGTAAAAGAGCGGTGGAGTTAGAATTCTCAGCCAAATGGTAGAGTGTGAAGGGTGAGAACTGAGCCTAGGGACTAGGCAGCTGGATGGTGGGTTCCAGCTTCCAAGAGAGGATGCCAGAGAAAAAGTCTGCACCTTATGAGCTTGCCTAGGGATCCCAAAGACTGGGGCAGTGGTTGCATTCCGATTGGGCTCTGGAGGCTTAAAACACCTGGGGAGCCAGTGGCTGGGTTTTTTCACAATAGTCTTGGGAGCAGCCACAAGGCAGTGATGGACTGGGACCAGTGTCAATGTAAAGCAAGAGACAGCCCCTACCCCAAAAGTGCTGGCAACTGAAGTAGCCCAGGGAAACAAAGAGTAGGAGAAATACAGTAGCATTATCCCTATTTTACAGATGGCAAACTGAGGCCCAGATCCACAAAGATATCTAGGCTCCTAAGTTCCACTGAAGTCAGTGGCGCTGAGGATCTGGGCCAGAGAGATTAAGTGATTTGTCCAAGGCTACATGGTGAATCTGTGGTACAGCCAGGAACTGAGCTCTGATCTCTAGAGTCCTAGTCCAGTGCACCAAACACAAGAGCAGCCTTCCTCATCCTGCCTGTTTGTCCTGAGATTTGGCTTTGGCCCATTATGTGGAGTAGAAGATGCATTAGATATCAGTGGGCTTGTGTGGTTAGGCTGTGTGTGCTTGTAAAGAGAACATCTCCCGCCTGCTTCCTTTTAACAGGCTTGGCCCATTTTGAGTTTACTTTTCATTGACCCCCAGGTGGGGATGCCACCTCTGGAGTACAAAAAGATGGGCCAGCTAGGAGGAATCTGAGCTCATCAGACTGGACAGCTGGCAGTGTGTATGGAGCACCCGGACAGACTTCCCAGGACAGCTACCTCAGAAACAAGGGACAATCCTGGGAAACCCTGGGCAGGGGCAGCCCTACCCTGTGAGAGAAGCACAGCTCTCCCCATCTCCTTCCTCCAGTGCTTTCTGGGGCGCAGCAGAGAAGAGACACAACTTGGCTCTAACAGATTGAGAGTCGATTCTGTACTGAGGCTGCTGGACATAGACTCTGCCGGTCTCCCTAGCTCCCAGTCTGACTGATGCTGGACACAGCCCCTGCTCATCATACGGGGTCTCTCAACATCCTGAGATTGCCACCTGCACTACTAGGTCATGCTGGGCATGTGTGCGAAGTGCCTTCTCTCCTCCATAGGAATTGCTGAACCTGGTCAGATCCACGGTCCATCTAGTCCTGTATCCTGTCTCCGACCGTGGTACAGAAGAAGGTACGAGAAGACTTGCAGTGTTGCAAGTGCTCGATGTGTGAGCGGCTTGCTGTGATATAGACGACCCTTGTGCCCGTCTCCGGGGATGGATCCGGAAGGACCGCTAGTGCAGGGCAGTCAGGGCGCTTTCTGCTTCTGGATGAACCTCTTCAGCTTTGCACAGAAGGTTCCTTCCTGGATTTACTGGGCTGCTGGAATCACAGGTGGGCAAATCAGAGGTTGCTGGGAGAACAATCCTGGTAAAAGCCGCTCCTAATTGGTGTGTAAGACAGTGCGAGGAAACCTGGTGGCATATGGATCTTGTCCAGGATATCATGAAGCTACTGTCTCATCCCCCTCAAAAAAGGCAACTTTCTCAGTAATAGCAGCATGAAGGTCTTTTGCTTTTTAGCCGTCTGGGAATTGCTCCAGATTCTCCCCAGATTACCCTCTGTGTGCAATAGCAACGTGGATAACAACAGTAAACACAAGTTACAAAAGAATTACAGGTCTGCAACTGCTAAACCCCGGGGCGGAGCTAGCAGGGGGCTGGTGCAGGTCAGCACTGATGTACATTGACAAAAGCTACATGGGGCCTGCAGCCGGGCTAGCAGAGGTTGTTGCAGGTCAGGATGGAGGTGCATTGCCAAAACAGTGTGGGGTCCTGCCCTGGAACAGCAGGGGGTGGTCACAGGTCAGGAATCAGGTGTAATGGCAGAGGTGTGCGGAGTCCAGGACAGGAATGGCGGGGGGCTGTCACAGGTCAGCACTGACGTACGTTGGCAGAGCTCTGTGGGGCCCGGGCCAGGAAGAGGAGGAAGTTTGCAGAGCGGGATGGGGATGCGTTGGCAGAGGAGTGTGGAGCCCAGCCCGGGAGGAGCCCACAGCACTGAAGTTCAGGTTAAGATGCCTTAGCAGGGTTCGTGTGGGGCCCGAAACGGGAACAGCGGCAGATGCGGCTTGGCGAGATGAAGGCGCGTTAGCAGAGCTGCACGAGGACCGGAATTGGAGTCGTGGGGAGGTCTGACGGTCACAGCGGAGATGAAATGAGGCCCAGAACTGGAATTCCAAGAGGAGCTGCCGGTCAAGACTGAGTGACTGTCTAGACCACAGCAGCTAGGGAGCTACAGCTGTGCCACTGTAGCGTAGATGCTTCTGGCATCGATAGAAGGGGTTTTTCCATTGACGTAGTTAATTCACCTCCCCGAGAGGAGACAGCTAGGCGGACGTAAGAATTTTTCCATCGACCTTCACTGCATCTACGCAGGCGGTTAGGTCGACCTAGTTATGTCGTGCAGGGTGCAGACTTTTCACAGCCTGAGCAGCATCGCGAGGTCGATCTGATTTTGAAGTGTCGACATGGCCTCAGGTGCTTCGGCAGAGCTGTGAAGGGAGTGGGAGGCCCAGAACTGGGACAGCAGGAATGCGGCATGTCAGGGCTGAAGGGCATTGTCCGAGCTGCGCAGGGAACCTTCACAGCCCCTCTCTGCACTATACCTCGCTTATTATCACCCCTCTTGAGTCATTCATGACTGCAACAAAGAACAAGCAGAAGCTCTGGATGCGGGGCCCCTCCCTATGGCATGTGAGCGATGCAGCTGACAATTACAATAAAGCTACAATTTCCACAGCTCATTTCTGGATGACATTAGAATTTTCCCTTTCAGCGCGTCTCTCTCACATCTTTTCACTGGATTCTGATCTCCAGTACCCTGGTGTAAGTGAGGTCAATGGAGTGACTCCAGATTTACACCAGGGTAGCTGAGCTCAGAATCAAACTCACTGGCCAAGATTTGCAAAAGTCACTAGTGATTTTAGGGGGCCTCCGTTTTCCAGTGCCCCACTTGAAACACCTTAAAGGGCCTTATTTTCAGCAGGCAGATGTCACGGCTCAGGCAATCGTATTTCCCTCTAGTGGTCCAGTAAGGGCACTCACTCTTTACGGCTGGCACCCCAGACCCTGCCTTTCTTGGGTGGAGAAAATGCATCTCTCTCCCTCCTGCCTGGAGTACTTCCAGGCTGCGTAGTCTCCTGCCTACACTAACCCTAGCAAGCCAGACAGCCTCTCTGGCCAGTAGCTACACTTTGTTTTCTCTCCAGAGGCACTATGCAGTGTAACTGCTCCGTTATAAGTGACTACACAGCCCTTGCTAAGCAAGCCCATATATTCTTAAGGTGAAAGCAAGAAAGAGAAAACATATTTCAACAATAAAAGAATCTACACACTTGCTAATAAGCTTACCTGAGATCACTCCAGCTCCAGCAAGGACTCTGGGAGGTAATCAGTCCTTCAAACTCCTCCCCAGGATTATTCTATGGGTGTAAATTTCTAACAGCTGTTGCTCAGAACAAGAACAACTATGAATAAGTCAGTTTCTCCGTTACACCATTTGGGCCTCTGATCTTCTAATTCCAGCAGCAGGTAATCGGTAGGCAACGGTTCTCTCCTCAGGGTGCAGCTTCAAAGGGCTGGATCCAGAGGTGGGAGTTTGCAGTCACCTCTCCCTGGGGACTTCCTAGGAATCCCACTTAACTTTGCACCAAAAGTTTCCTGTTGTCTGGCACATTGTTGAAAATAATCCTTTGAAGCTCATGTCGCGTCCCAAGGTTTACACTGGCCACATCTCCACCTCCTGAGAAGTTACATACAGTCCCATAATAATACATACACTTTGCATTTAATACAATGGACTCTAAAGATTAAGCTCACTCCAATGAGGTTTTCAAGGCTTTTGAAGGAAACTGCCCTATCTGCCACAGCAGGTGCTCAGCACTTTCTGAAAATCAGGCTCCTTTATGGCCTTTCTACCACGAGTCTTGGTTTTCAATTTCTGCTGGCGACATCTCTAAAAGGATTGAGCCAAACCTCCCCAGATCCAGATCACTCCAAACCTCAGGAATGCTTGGAGCTGGAGCTAGGTCTGAAAGTTGCCAGTTTCATGTCATTCTAAAAATCATATAATAAAAACGTTGGCCTTACCTGTGTGAATAATGACAACCCGCATGATTCAAAAGTGAAAAGTATGTAAAAAGCTTATTTATTTTTTTACTATTTATGTTGTTTCTGTACATTCTTACATTCTCCTTCTCTTGGACCACAGAAACGAGAAACTAGTGTCTAGTTTCGCTTCCTAGTTCTTGTTCACTAACCTGATCCTGCAATGTTTGGGTTGCAGACTCTGCAGGAGAATGTTTAAATCCAAATACTCAATACCACGGTGGTGGATGTGGCATAAGAATACAAAAAAAGAATCGAGGCAAAAATGTATTACTTGACATTTTAAAAAATCATAAAAGCATTTTTATTATTATTTGATGACACCACCACCAAGAGGTCTTCATTGAGATCAGGGCGCCATTGTGCTAGGTGATGTACAAACACATACTGAACTAGGTAGAGAAGACAGGGAAAGAGAAAGAATCTTACAGATGGGGAACTGAGATGTCGTGTTAAGTGACACATGTAGGGTTACAAAGGAGCACTGGCAGAATGGTGATTTGAATCTAGCTCCCCGAAGTTACAGCCTCACCCACCAGAACACTCTTCCTCTCGGTACAGTTTTTTTAAAAAAAGCTATTTGCTTTCACCAAAGTAAATTCCCACCAAATTCTGGACATCAGCTACTGAGAGTCCCATTGCCAGGAATACCATAAAGAAAGAAATCAAGAGGGAAAAGAGAAGAAACTCTTACAGTAATGGCTCATCTTTTCACCCAAGCTCCGATGGAGACTTTGGAAGCCAGGCTAAGGCTTAAGATTTCAAAGCTTGTTTCATCCATAAGAATAGCCGTACTGGGTCAGACCGATGGCTCATTTAGCCACGTATCCTATTGGGACACCTTGCTCCACTCACCCACAACTGTGAGCCACCGTGTTCTCGCTCTGCTGCATCAGGAGTGAGCTTTGCTGCTGCTAAGCCCTGACGTACCAGCTTGTCTGCCTTGCTAGCAAACTCCTCAGGACTCTGCCAGTCCAAACCTTGCCTCGCAGGTACCAAGCCGTGAACCCCAATTCCTGCGTGCCTCAGAGACATCGCCTTGCAGCGTCCAGTCCCTGCCACTGGACCCTCACAGAAGTTAAGCTGCCTCCCAACAGACAGGGCACACACCAGCATGTGAATTTGGCTGAGGATTTTACCCTTCGCTTTAGTCCACATCACTGAGATGGTTTTGTAATAAAACAAGGTGTTTACTAACAAAGGACAGGGATGTAAGTGATAAGCAGTCAGAACAGAAGACACAGATCTGGTTATAAATAAAACTAGACATGTTTTCTAGTGACTAGAACGTACCTTCAGCAAGTTACAATCTTTGTCTAAGCAGGTTTCTCGTCTGTAATCAGTTCCCAGAGACTTCAGCCCCCTTGGTTGAAGGATCCAACTGTCTTGGATTACAAGAGCCCTGGCCCCTTGTGCCCGTCCACTGATGGGTAAGCAAATGGCCTTTTGCATCTGCTTCTAACTTGACCCCATTTCAAGAGGCAGGAAGGCTTCCTGGGGATGCAGTCTCCACCCCCCGTTGACATCGTTAAATGGTCGTCTTCCCCGCCACTAGTTCACCTGATGGGTTTGTTTGCCTGACATATAAATGTGCTTTTCACTGTCTTTGGTCTCACCTTGCTTAATTTACATTGGCGCCCCAGTGACGCTGGTGAAACAATATTCCTTTGTCTAGGACCGGCTGGCCTTGGGTACATATTTTTAGCAACATATTTCCAGCACACACTTACAATTCTTTGTACATCCCCCATATATACATTGTGCACTAATATTAATGACCAGAGTGTTACTGGTTTGCATATGGCACCTTACACAACACCTTTTATCTACAGATTATGACAACTGTGAGTTGGGGGAATGACTATGTAATGCCTGAAGAGAATTATGGTATGGTGCACTGGTCGGCATTGGGGGACTCCCTGGGCCACACCTGTCTCTGACAGTGGCTACTACCAGAGCTTCCCAGAGACTGTACAGAACAGGATAGTTTTGGAGAGCTCCACCCATGTCTTCCCATCCCAGCTTCTGGCATTCAGAGGTTTAGGATTGCCCCAAGGATAGTTTGCATCCCTGACAATCTTGGCCAATATACATTGCTGGACCTATCCTCCATGAACTGATTCAGTTGTTATACTTTTGGCCATCGCAACATCCCAAGGCAATGGGTTCCACAGGTTAATTGTGCATTGTGTTAGAAAAGTACTTCCTCTTGTTTGTATTAAACCTACAACCTATTAATTTCATCAGGTGACCCCTGGTTTTTGTATTGTGGGAAAGGGTAAATAACACTTCTCCATTCACTTTTCCCACCCCATTCATGATTTTATAGACCACTGTCATAGCCCCCCTTTTCTAATATGAACAGCCCTAATATTTTCAGTCTCTCCTCATAGGGAATCAGTTCCATACCCTTGATCATTTTTGATCTTTTTCAGTTCCACTCTCTCCTTTTCAAGATGGGGCAACCAGAACTGGACACAGCATTCAAGGTGTGGGTAAACCATGGATTTATACTGGAATTGGAAAAGGTTCAGAAAAGGGCAACAAAAATGATTGGGGGTATGGAACAGCTTTCGTATGAGGAGAGATTAATAAGACCGGGACTTTTCAGCTTGGAAAAGAGACCACTAAGGAGGCATATGATTGAGGTCTATAAAGTCATGACAGGTGTGGAGAAAGTGAATCTTGAAGTGTTATTTATGCCTCATAACACAAGAACTGGAGGTCACCAAATGAAATTAATAGGCAGCCAGTTTAAAACAAACAAAAGGAAGTATTTCTTCGCATAACACACAGTCAACCTGTGGAACTCCTTGCCAGAGGATGTTGTGAAGGCCAAGACTATAACAGGGTTCAAAAAAGAACTAGATAAATTCATGGAGGATAGGTTCATCAATGGCTATTAGACAAGATAGGCAGGTATGGTGTCCCTAGCCTCTGTTTGCCAGAAGCTGGGAATGGGCGACAGGGGATAGATCACTTGATGCTTGCCTGTTCTGTTCATTCCCTCTGAAGCACCTGGCATTGGCTACTGTTGGAAGACAGTATACTGGGCTAGATGGACCTTTGGTCTGACCCACTATGACCGTTCGTATGTTCTTATATATTGGCATTATGATATTTTCTGTCCCTTTCTTAATAGTTCCTAACATTCTGTAGACCCCATCATTATATATGTGTAGTTTGGATTATTTTTTGTGGCTTTGTAGTCATAGAATCATAGAATATCAGGGTTGGAAGGGACCTCAGGAGGTCATCTAGTCCAACCCCCTGCTCAAAGCAGGACCAATCCCCAATTTTTGCCCCAGATCCCTAAATGGCGCCCTCAAGGATTGAACTCACAATCCTGGGTTTAGCAGGCCAATGCTCAAACCACTGAGCTATCCCTCCCCCTTTGCTGATTAGGAGCTGCATCTGATATGTGGAGAAAGAGGATGAATCATGGTACTTGACATAATTGTTGATTTATTTAGGGCCAAATATTCTTTTCTTTCTCTCCCTAATTTCACGTAACCACCAATGCCTTTCCCTTAATCCTGTTCTAAATAAAAACTGCGAGAATCGTATCAGAGCCATTTTTGTGATGGGTGATGCCTTTCTTCTTATATTTGTGTTTCTAGCCTTGCTTGTGTTTCCAGTAATGTTGGTTGGTCTATATCAGGGTGTAACCAGAAATATGAAATTGGTACCCACACCAACCAATTCATTGTGGAGCTTCCAACCCCCTAATCTCCCAAGATGGACATGCCATTGTACAATATGATGGCTAGCTAATGCAGCGTGTGCTGTTAGATCAGAGAAAATGGAGCCGCAAAGATCTATTATGACATCTAGCCCATCCTTTGGGGGGTGTCCGCATGCACCACTGCCCTCTACTGGATGCAATCAGAACTTCTCAACTGTGTCATATGCCCTATAATGCTAACAGCTAATGGTGATACTTCTTTAGATCAAGTGATAGGGCTTGTGTGTGGAAGCAAGTACATCCTGCTTTATTCCTGTTGCTGAAATTACGTCTTCAGTGGCTGCAATGCAGTATCATGACCATGATCTCGTAGCTGACCTTTATGTATATTGACACCTAGCTGTGTGTTCATAAACGGCCTGAGGGAGAAGAGTTGTGACAAGAAATGTTGCCCCTAGAAAATCAGAGGGTGTGCGGCACAGTGTAGAACATCTTGTGTCTGAGAGACATACAGGCACTCGGTGAACCGAGCTTAAAGTCAGGGTGCCATTGGGAGGGTGCTCAGCTCGTTTGTAAATCAGAGCAACCGTGTCCCACATTGGGTGCCCAAAACCTGAAGCCACTTTTTGTAAATGTCGGTTAGATGGTTTGGGAACAGAAGGTCTCGGATTCTGTTCCCTCAGGACTGTGAGGTCTGTTTGCGGACAGTGATGGGTTTATTATACTGCCCCGCTTCCTCACATGCCAGGCACATCTCAGTGCTGCTGCTTGGGCCAGCCAAGGCCTGGGGCACCGTTGGGTTGTCGACGGGTTATCAATGGGCGGCAATGGTATCTCAGCTCCTGAAGCAGCAGGCCAGCCATGAAGTGGTTAACGATGGGTCTGATGCGAGTTCTGCTCTGTGGCATAGTGAAGTGTAGTTCCAGCCCATCTTCTGCCTCTGTCGTGCACTAGGGCTGTCCGTGGCCAGACGGCTGCCATGTTCCACTGCCTGGCAACTGGGGGTGAAGTACAGTCCGTTGGGGGTGGGTGGGGATGCAGTGTGTGGCATGTGGCGTGTGAAAGATATTTTGGAATGAAAGGCACTCCACAGACTGGAATAAAACTGGGGAGCAGTGCCCAGTGGATAGGGTACCAGATGGGGAGCCAGGATTCTAGGCTCTGCCACTGAATTTCAGTGGGCCCTGGGGCAAGCGACTGCCCCACTCCGTGCTCGTGTTTCCTCTCCCATGCTCTCTTTGTCTTGTCTGTGAAGACTGTAAGCTCCTCAAGGCCGGGACTGTCTCCTACTATGTCTGTACAGCAACTTGCACAATGGGGCCCTGCAGGTGGTACTGCCGTGCAAACACCTGATAATAAATGGGGTGAGTCAATCAACCTGACTCATTCATCCTCGTGGTAACTGAGGGCAGTTCAGACCCATCTCCGATACAAATGCGACATATCATTATATATTTTGAATGTTTTTGTGGCTTTCTGCAGGGTTTAAGTTATCCTTTGGAAATCTACTCCCCCCTTGTCTCGCTGGTGAATTTCAACCCCAAAGCTTTCTGACCAGCGTTCTGAAGCTATTTTACCTTTTTAAAAATAACAATCGTGAATAACATCGAGTTATATTTTCCATTCCCTTTTCATTTCACATTATGGCACAACCGGTATGTTTCTCACTCCCCAGCTTCTGATGCAAATGACGGGACAGCCTATCAGAAATAAATAGACTAAATAGTGAAATAAATCCTCATCAAAAACACGCGCTCGTCTTGCGGGGGGGAAAAATCGCTTGTCCACCTTTCACACACAGCCTTATTTGGTGTTTTCATGAAAAGTTATGTCTTTGCACTGCAAAAAGTGCCACTTGATTAGTCATACTTTAATAGGTGAGGTGTATTTTGCTTGGCACGGATTGCGGTTTTTGTGCTGGCACTTGGTGCTTTTTTTTTTTTCTTCACAAACTATTTCGAAGGGCTCATTAGAGTTTCTTCATCAGAACTGGCACTTTTTGCTTCTGTCTGGAGTACCAGTCTATTAAACTGGAGACAGAAACCTTATTTGTTCAGCAAATATTAGCCTGACTTCACAGGACTGTAAAATTATACAGTGGGTGTCCTGATATACAAAGCACAGGGGACCCATTCAGACAGCAGGGCCGTCTGGAAGCCTTGTTAAAGTGCTACTCAAATACCGTTCAAAGATTCAGTTTGTTACCTATTGGCTCATCTAGGCCAAAGGAAAATAACTTATTTTTTTTCCTAAGAAAACAAGATTATTCTAATAGCCAAATACAGGGAGGCCAGACCTGAACAATAATGTTTGTGATTTTTAACATCTCAGGTTATGTATCAGAGAAGCAGCTGTGTGAGTCTGTATTCGCAAAAAGAAAAGGAGGACTTGTGGCACCTTAGAGACTAACCAATTTATTTGAGCATAAGCTTTCATGAGCTACAGCTCACTTCATCGGATGCTTTCGTGAGCTACAGCTCACTTCATCGGATGCTTTCGTGAGCTACAGCTCACTTCATCGGATGCATCCGATGAAGTGAGCTGTAGCTCACGAAAGCTTATGCTCAAATAAATTCGTTAGTCTCTAAGGTGCCACAAGTCCGCCTTTTCTTTTTTCAGGTTATGTAGTAGTTGAGCTGGCTTTTCATGGAGTTTGTATTCACCCAGCCTCACAATGATCAATGCAACAGGACAGGGAGGCTGGAAAATAGGTATAGTGGGTTTGTGGCAGAGGTGCTGGACTGGGACTTGGAAGATTTATGTTTAATGCTTGAATCTGCCACAGACTAGCTGTGGGACCTTGGGTAACTCCTTTAATCTCTGGGCCCGATCCATTGCCCACTGAAGTCACACAGTAGGATTTAGAAACTCCAGCTGAGATCAGGGCCACTGGGGCAGGTGCTATGCACCCTCCCTGCCCCGTAAGAGAGCCTCCCCACCCTGAAGAGTTCACAGCCCAAACAGAGAAGACAGACAAAGAGTGGGAAGGGGCCACAGAGAGGGGCAGTGACTTGGGCAAGGCAAGTGGCAGGGCAGAGGGTAAAACTCAACTTTCCTGAGTGCAGATTTAGGGCTCTGCCCATTCAATCATGCTGCCTCTTTCAGTCAGTCTCTTGCACACACACATCCCCCCCCCAAAAATGCAACTACTGGATTTGTGCTTTTAAATCAAGACATTAAGAAGCCTCTTTTGAGCTGTGTTTTTCAAACGAATTGGGATAAGGGCATTGCCTCAGGCTAAGGCTAATGTCCAGCCACTAGCTTCCCTTTACCTCTTACCAGTCCGGCCTTCAGTCCTGGTGAAATATTGACTAAAAGATTTTGGTGGTACTTTATCGCTCCCTCACCCTTCTGCAGGAACCAGGGGTTGGCCCACTGTAGAGACTGTGCAATCTGTACTGGCTTGAGGAGGGTATGGGGGGAGGGAGCACGGGATGCTGCCTGCTAGAGTCAGGGATCAAGGAGAGGCTAAGGAACTGGCTTCTGCTATTGCCAATAGAGTTCCCTCTGTGATGGGGCTTGTGTGTTAGAATTGAAAGGTCAAGGGTTCTGCTCCCAGTTCCCCATGTATATGATTTACCAAATAATGTTGTCAGCAGCATGTGGATTCATTTAAAAGAGGGGACTGGCTGTGAGTTTGCAGCCAGATCTTCCCTGAAGTTGACAGATTACAGATTTCAGATCCAGCGGTTTGGTTTAGGCCCATCTTTCATTTTCACAGGAATCCAAGAGCATCATGTGGCTTCTCAGTCAACCTCTGTGTAACATAAATATTAAAGAGGAACTGTTAAGTGAATTATTTTATTCTTTATTTAACATTTATATAATGGTAGCATCTATTGACCAACCGGGAGGGGTCCCTTTGTGTGAGGCACTGTACAGACATAGAATTAAAGATAATCCCTGCCCCCAAAAGTTTACAATCCAAAAGACAAGACATAGCAGGTGGATAAGAGAAGTAAGGGGCTAGAGTGAGGGTTGGGTAACAAAAATAAAAGGCTGTGGACAGTTCTTAGCCAGTCAAGAGCAGTGATCACAAAGTACCATCCCTGTAACTGTTGTCAGAGGACAGTTTTCAGGGTGTCTTGGGGAGCAGATGGGCCCAAATTTATGTTTTATTTATTTCTTTAAAGGGCTTTTGCTAAATCCTAATATGAGCGTGGGTCAAAAGACTGATTTTGGAGGGGTGGGGGGGGGTGGAAAAGAAAAACAAAAATGAAAAGTGGTTTTGTCTCAATTTTCTGTAGAAAACTTCAATATTTGGCAGGAATTCAAATGCTGACAAATTTTGGCTGAAACATTTCAGGTTTTGGACAGTGGGTTTTTTGACAGAAAAACAAAATTTAATCTCGTTTTAGAGAAAATCTAATTTTCTATCAGAAACAGGTTTGACGACAAATATTGGAGTTTGGCGTGGCTCTGTAATTTATGGCTAGTGTACACCTACCTGATTTCTGGGGTGTATCCTGTATGAAAACTGTTCTTAACTACAGCAGAACTGCCTTCATTCAACAACATTGGTCTAATTCAGCTGGAATTGGCCTGGAAAAAACAGGCAGGGAAGTAAAGAGCGGCTTAAGATAAGCCAGGAGTGGTTAAGGGACAATGCCAGAGCTATTAGCATTGATGGTTTTGCCTGTATCTCCAGCCAATTTACAACATTGGTTTTGACCAGAGCAGGAAGAGGCCCATGAACACAGGAGATCAAAAGGACTCCAGCAGGCTTAAAAGGACTCTCCCAAGAGAGGAGAGGTAGTTGTTTTGGGGGAACCCGCTGTGTCACAGGCAATGCTGGGGTGTCTGAAGATGCTAGGCCTGCCTAGTTTACCATCAGGGTAGGATAAGCCTCTAGGTAGGATAGATGTGAGTGTAGACTGTTGTTTTAAAACACTTTTGTTTTTTTTAAAAAATGCTTTGTTTCAATTGTTACCATGAACAATATGTTGGTTCTCCACTGGGCACAGACTCCTGAAGGGTAGAACCACCGGTGCCTGAACTCAGGTGGACCTGCTGGGTAAACGTGCTGAATACACCTGGTGCTGACTGTAGCCTGGGGACCAGTCTAAGAGTGGGATAAGTGCATAATTCGGCCCCGAGGTCAGTAAAAGCACAAGGCTGATACCTGAGGGGATGCCCTCAGAGACCAGAGAGGGGATGGGGTGCAGGGAGTCTTGTCACCATGACACCAGCCCTACCAAATAGGTGTAGAAAAGTTTTCAAGAAGTTTTTATTTCAGTGAAAACAGACTGATTTTATTTTAGCGGCAGCATTAGAAATGAGAACAGGGCTGTGTGTTACACACTGCATGGGCAGTATTATGACTCACTGTCTCGGAGGTCTTATGCTGTGTACAGAGACAAGCAATGGTTAATAAATGATTCCAGCTGGCAGAGGCAGGGCCCGGCCCCTCTTGGAGCAGTGAACCTGGCCCTCAATTGGCTGTTACCGCTCAAGAAAGCAATCTTGAAGTCATCGTGGATAGTTCTCTGTAAAACAGCCGCTCAATGTGCAGTGGCAGTCAAAAGATCTAACAGACTGTTAGGGACCATTAGGAAAGGGATAGATAAGACAAAATATCATAATGCCACTATATAAATCCATTGTACGCCCACACTTTTGAATATTGCGTGCTGGTCTGGTCACCCCATCTCAAAAAAGATGTAGAGAAGGGCAACAAAAATGTTTAGGGGTATGGAACAGCTTCCGTATGAGGGCACATTTAAAAGGCTGGGACTGTTAAGATTAGAAAAGAGATGAGTGAGGCAGGATATGATAGAGGTCTATAAAATCATGTCTGGTGTGGAGAAAGTAAATAAGGAAGTGTTATTTACCCCTTCACATAACACAAGAACCAGGGGTCATCCAATGAAATTAATAGGCAGCAGGTGTAAAACAAACAAACAAAAAAAGAAGTATTTCTTCACACAACGCACAGTCAACCTGTGGAACTTCTTGCCAGGGGATGTTGTGAAGGCCAAAAGTATAATTGGGTTCAGAAAGGCCAATCACTCCATAAACTCATGATCTGCAGTGCATTGGGCAGCAACAGCTCTCCCAGCTGTAACGGTGTGTGGCCTGAATCCCATGCTTACCAGAAAAAAAGTAACTTGCCATCTGCATTTGTGTACAAGCCAAGACATGTTTGATCAGATTGGAGGGTCCTCCTCCCCTGGCTGCTACCGCACCACTGCTGCGGACAGTAATGTGCCCCACCCAAGGAGCAGTAGGGGGCTAGTTTTACAAGCATTGGCTTGTAAACGAGGCACTGCATCATCTCTTTCCCCAAAAATCAGCGTGAAGGCGGATGGGCTGGTCTTGCCGTGGTTTGATTGTCCATAGTCACTCAGTAGTGCTGGGCTGAGAACAGCTGTGGCCCTAGTACTCTGCTTTGGACCACACTTCACAAGCACGGGAGCAGCAGCAGCCAGGGAGCAGTAACATTAGGGGCAGTGCATGTGTTTGGCACCTGAGCCCTCCACTGGATGGAATCAAACCTGCTCCAGGGTACCATGATGTCACGGATAAGCCAGCTATCGCCCACCTGATAAGCACCTATGTGTTTTTCGCACAGGGACAGGATAGGACTTGGGTGGCCTCGGATCTCTTAGAAGCTGGAGACACAGGAGAAGTGTCACATGTGCACACGTACATGCCACACAAATGCAGGCCCCCCACGAATTCGAGGAAGACGTCACTGACACCTCGCTACCCAACAAATTGCAAGCAATAAATGGCAGCCGCCACTAGGGGCAGACTTAGTAACACTGCTGAATCGGTACCAGTCTATTTTATAGCTAAGGCCCAGAGGAAATCAAGGATTTGATTTGATTGGTTGGTTGGTTGAATTCAGGGCAGCGTCTCAGGGAAATGTTTGAATTTCAGGGGCTATATGCAGCTGCCCAGTCCCCTCCCTCAAACTTTGGTGATTTTTTTCCCCCTACAGTGGGGAGGCAGAAGCAGACATCCCTTCTTCCTCCTCCCCGCTAAGGCTGCAGCTTCTTCTTGTGGGGGCTTAGCAGGCCGGTCTCAGCCTGGAGGACAGGGCAGGGAGGAGGCCAGGGGCGGGGTCGGTCCCTGCCCGGAGGAGGCAGGTCCAGCCTGGCCTGGGGAAGGGATCAGGGCCCAGCTCGTCCTGTGCTCAGTTCCCGCCACAGCTCCCTGTCCGGGAAGCGGGGAGACAGAGGTGATAATGTGACAATTAGGAGCCCCGGCCCGGCCCACAGTGGCTCCCGACAGGAGTTGGGAAGACACAGCAGTGCCAGCCGAAGAGATGCTGAGACTGGGGTCCCTCCATGCACCACGATGCCCCCGCGGGGGCCAGGTCTTTTCACGTACCTGCTTGTGCTCCAACGGGCAGTTCCAGTCTCAGCTCCTTTCCTGCTGGTGCTGCCGAGTCTCCCTGGGGCCTGTCAGGTGCTGCAGTGGGTCAACCAAAGAGGGTCCAGTCAGGACAAATCCATCTCCTCCTCAAGAGGCATTATTGTCTCTCGAGGGGGGCAGCCGGCTCCGGGTGTCAGCACCTATTGAAGTCCGTCCAGTTTGGGACGCAAGGCTGGGTTTTTCTTCGTAAGCTGCGCTGGCTCAGGTGCGGTCAGAGAGACGCTCTGTCAGGCTGGAAGTCGTTGGGTCATTCTCAAGCCCCGGCAGAAGTGGCATCACCCCTTTCTGGAGCTTAACCGGAAGAGGGGCTTTGAGTGATACAAAAAGCAAATGACTTGGCCAACGGCTCTCTGGCTTCTCTTGGGTACGAAACCAGCAGGGCCTCATTAAAAACCGTAGGCTGCCTCTGAGTTCAGCTTTCCTGGGAAAGCGAGCAACCAAATATAAACACATCGGTAAGCCCCTTGTGGTGTATGAGTAAGTGGTTCTCTTTCCTCCGCGGCTGTACGTGAGGAGCCGTCGAGGCATTTGCAGATGATGGTGCAGATTTGCTTTAGTAGTAGCGGTAATTGTATTACTGTAGTATGTAGGGGCCCCGGTCATAGCCTGGGACCTCATTGGGCAAAGCACTGTAAAAACAGAACAAACCTTGGGCAGGGAGATGTTTAAAGATGGGGATGTAGGAACTGCCAGATTGGATCAGTCCAGAGGTCCAGCTAGACCAGTATCCTGCATCTGACAGTGATCCCTACCAGCTGTTCCAGAGGCAGGTATGAGAACCTGTAACGGCGTGGTACCCACTTCTTGTGAGCAACCCCTAGCCGAGTGTGGGTGCCTGCACTCTCTGTTTGTGGTGACCTCTGTCCGTGGTTTCTCAGGTGGTTTTCAGTGACTCAGCCCGCTGGCCAAGTCACACACCGTCTGTATGGGAAACAAACTAGACCTCTTCCGGGGTATACAGCCCACCAGGGGCTAGCTCAGAATCCCCCCGGTGATATCTCTGTAGCCCTCCCCGTGCTCAGTCTTTAAATAGTCCCGTTCCTGTTATGGGGCTGTACCCCCAGGGCTTCCTCCCTGGAGACACTGACTTCCTACAGCCCTCCTTGGGCGCAGTCCTTATCCAGTCCCACAGCCCCTTCTGGGCAAGCTTTCAAATAGTCCCTCAATCCTGGTATGGGGCCACGCCCCCAGGGCTTCCTGCCTGGAGATTCTTTGCTCTTTATGGGCCTTTCTGGCCTCAGCTGTTCTTCTATCTTCAGTCCCAGCAGCCAGCCAGGAGCTCCCTCTTGGTCCCCGAGTCCCTGCCAGCAACTGATCTGTCCATGGCCCTGCCACTCCCTCAGCCAGCCAGGAATACAGTGCTCACTCCTCCAACTCCATGCAGCAACTGAGTGACTCTGGTCCTGTACTTCCTTTTATGTGACCCTCCTGGGCCCTGATTGGTTGCTCCCTGCAGCCTCGCTGATTGGCTGCTTCCCCTGCAGCCACTCTAGGCCATTTGGAGGGCTTCTCTACTGCTCCTTTTCTGTGATGGGTGTGATAGGACCTGAGGCTTCCAGCAGGGGGCCTCTGGACCTAATACACCCGGTCACAGACCACTTAGTTGGTAGCTATGGAATAAGCTGCTCATTGGAAAGCTGCTTCTTAACCCCCATTAGACCAGTCACATTCTGGTTTTGGTGTGGTTCTACATGGAAGTTTAATAATATTTGCTTTATTAAATACACTTTTAACAAATTAAAATGCAAGTTCAGATAGGTGTTAATCTGTCAGTAGTTCACATTTCTGGCAGGGTAGAAATACTAATAAAAGGGAATTATAAAAATATAGAGAAACAGTCTGTGCCAGATTCTCAGCTAGTATAAATCAGCATAGTTCCATTGACTTCAGTGGAGCTAATTTGCGCTAGCTGAGGGCCTGGGCTCTGGTCTCCTCAAGAGGCCGTGGGTGAGTTGGTTTGAAGGTTAATACCTTTGGCCAGTGGACCATACACATTTGAAAGGTCTAGCGAGTGTCACTCAGAGTGTAAGACATTGCATATATGGGCTGAAAAGGTAACTGGTGAGTGTTTCTTGTACCACGTGCTGGGTGATAACATGAGAGGACTCCATGCTTGTAAAACGAAACTGATTCTTTGTTAAGAGAACTATTTACAGAGCTGCAGCAACTGCAGCTAGCATTCCAACCATGTGCATAGAGACTGATTTCCTGGTGCCTCCTCCAAGCTCTTCCCCTTCCAGCTTGTGCTCCTCCCT
Organism: Lepidochelys kempii; assembly: GCF_965140285.1. NCBI lineage: Eukaryota > Metazoa > Chordata > Testudines > Cheloniidae > Lepidochelys > Lepidochelys kempii. The sequence goes on from NC_136380.1 coordinate 11,884,962, forward strand.
CCAAGTTCCATGCAGGTTGCTACAGTGGGGATACACCTTCAGATGAACACCAAACGAAACACAGGTAGCGAGAGATTAAAACAGGAACCCCAAGCTGGTTTACCAATGACTCTGATGGGCCTAGCAATAATTGTGAAATCCTAGCTGTGGGCTGATTATTATGAGTTTTTGCATTCCAGTAGGGCCTACAGCTCCCAGTCAGGATCACTGCCCTGGGGTCACAGGTGTTCAGCATAGTGTAATCCAGAAGCCATTTGCAATGCACGATAACAGCTTTATTGGCCCTATAACGTTATGAACAATATTACACACTCTTATGTACCACTAGATGGCACTCTATATATTACCTATCTACCCATACTCACATACGTACTGCTAGATCTCATCTATGTATAACTCCTGTAACTTGTGGATCGTCAGAGAGAGTCCCTGCACCAAAGATCTCATAGGCCATAGGCCATAACTCCTGGCCTTGCTGCGCACTTGAAAAATGAACTTGAGTTTATTCTTGCCTTGTACTTAATTATTAGCTGTATTACAGCAGCGCTTGGAGGCCCTAACCAAGATCAGGGCCCCATTGCACTGGGTGCTGTACAGACATATATTAAGAGACAGTCCCTGCTCCAAAGAGCTTATAGTCTAAATAGACCAGGCAGTCAAAGGAAGGATCGTTTCCTCTATCTTACAGCTGGGGAACTGAGGCAATGAGAGATGAATTGACTTGCCCAGGGCCACATGAGAAGGCTGCAACCCAGCCAGGAAGGCACCCCCAATTCACCTGATTCCCAGTCTGACGGAGTGACCCCAAGGCCAACAGCCTGCAAGGTGCTCCCTGCGTGGCGGAGGATTGGGGAGCGGGTGCTAGCCAGTGGGCAGGGGAAGAGCTAAGAGATGGAACATGTCTCTTTAAGATCTGATGGTACCCAGCTCTGAGATAGAGATCTCAGCACCGTGGGTCTGCTCCCAGATGGGGGATAGGGGTGAAGCCATTTCTTTGCTATGTGTGATAATGCTGCAAAGACTCAGCTATTCCCAGATGTGCAACGTTGTGTGTGTGTGTGTGTCTCTCTCTCTCTCGTTTTTTTTTTTTTCCCCTTTCTTTTTACTGGCTGCTAATGTACACATTTTAAGCTTCGGATTTCTGGCCTTCAGCCACGCTGTAATCAACAATAAGATTAACCTATAATACTGTCAGCGCCGAAGAGCCCGTCTGCCAACACTGTTTTTTCTTTTGGTAGGTGTTTTAAACTCCTCCAAGCGCTGGCTTCATTTTTTTGCTCTTTTTCCTTTAATCCCGCATGCCACGCGACCTGTTAAATAAACACCCTCTCCGGTGCAAACGAAACTTCACTCCTGTGCACGCAGTGTAACCCAAGAGGCCGCATGGCTCAGCGCCCCACCACGGGGCGTTGTTACCTGGTATGTGGGGTTGCAGCACAGCTCAAGGTGTGGCCCGGCCACCCCTCCCACCCCACAGAGGGACGGGAGGCCCAAATTCCAGTGTGTGGCGATGCGACCCAGCACACGGGGTCTTGGTGCCACTAATGTTTGGAGGCCCTCTCAAATGTGGGGGAGGGAGAGGAACGACAAAGTGCCCCCTCAGTCCTCTGGGGCAGCCCTGGTTCTAATCCCACCTCTGCCACTGATTGGATGTGTGACTTTGGACAAGTCACTTCCCCTCTCAGTTTCCTTTGGCTGTTCAGCTTGTGAGGTTTGGTTGCACATTTGAGTCTTTCGAGCTGAAGGTTGCAGCAACTACTCCGGTAACTCCCCCCCAAGCTGCGTGTATGTTACACTCATTGCACGGATGCAGTCAGGAGCCTGGCCTACATGCAACAGGCCAGGGCCATGGGGGCCAGGGGCCAGGGTTAGAACGTGCACCCAGGCACTGTACCGGCCTGGCAATCTCCCTTGCCCTGTTGGTCTCATGGCCGGTGGGCAGAACAAGCCCTGAGTTCCTGATTGCCCAAGGAGCCCTGGGCACTGCATTGCTGAGAGGGGAGATGAGCCAGTACATAGGGTGGGGCCTTGAGGCCTGGGTTTAATTCCCTCCTCCACCAATGCGCTCTGTCAGTCTCTCTGTGCCTCAGTTCCCCGTCTGTACAATGGGGATAACAGCCCTGCCCTGCCTCACAGGGGTGTTATGAGATTAAATGCATTACCGATGGTGAGGTGCTCAGATGCTACAGGCAATAGAAGTACCTGAGAGAGAACCACTGCTCAGAGCCAGCCCCTGCTGGTACCATGGTGTTCCCAGGGCTACCGGGCAGCACCAGCCCTGCATGCTGTATCTAGTGCAAGAACTCTTCAGCATCGTGAAGGCACACAGGTCCAGGCTGAGAGCCGGTCTTCCAAACGCACCCTCAATGTTAGAAGTTTCCACTCTCTGCAACAAGATCAGCTGCAGCCGGGCACTTTGTGTGTTTGGAGAGCTGAGGAAACCAACTGCCAGCTGGGAATCTGAATTTCTAATCCATGTGATTCACCCCCAGGATATCCCTGCCTGTGGCCATAATACCCACCCGGGGCTGTGAACTTGTCAAGTCTCACAAGCTAAGCAGGGTCAGCGCTTGGATGGGAAGGAGCCAAGGAAAACTCAGCTACTGTAGAGAGCCGGGTTAGTAATTCACAAGGCAGCCTCTTCTCACTGAGTCACGACAGAGCCCAGGCCCCACGGCACCACTTTTCCAATGAGATGTAAATCTGAGGTCCTGGTCACTTTGGGTCCTTAAAGTTCTCATGTCACTTTTTACAAGAGTAGCTGCCGTGCCCTGGCCAGATTCCAGGCTGGGTGATTATACTATCTGGCTACAAGTCCTGCTGTAACTCTTACTGGATCAGGGATTTCATAGAGTTTAAGACCAGAAGCCACCATTAGATCATCTAGTCTGACCTCCTATCTATCACAGGCCATTACATTTCACCCAGTTATCCCTGTCCTGAGCCCAGTAACTTCTTTGACTAAAGCATTTCTTCTGGCCCTATTGTACTAACGGGGAAGTGGTCCCTCACCTGTGGAGCCGCGTTGTGGGTGAGCTGGGATATGTGGCATGGAAACTTTATTCAAGGGGAATTGGATGAAATTCACAGGTTGTTGGGTGCTCTGGCAGGTGCCACCTGCAGCCCAGTATACGGTGATGCTACAAAGGTTATTGTTCGGGGCTGTTGTCATGGTGGAAATTCTCAGGCGCTATAGTTGTTGCTTTGGGAGAGTGTGCAGGCTGTGAAGAAAAGCTGGCGGGTTAGTTTGTGATGCCATTTTTTGTGTGGAGAGGGGTAAACCTGGGCAAGCAGCAAGGGAGTTCGCAGTCTGCCTTAATCTCACTAACTAAAGTCAGTGCTTTCTCCCTGGGAACCAGGCATTGGTGTCTGGGCCGAGGTTCCTGAAAGAGGGGATCGCCTGCATGCTGTTTGTGACCACCTTTGTTCCAGGACTGGTGCATATAGTGTAAATAAGCAAGTTACAGTAAGGGCATGTCTACTCTTCAAGCTGGCGGTGTGATTCCCAGCTTCAGGAGACATGATCAAGCTCGCATGCCAATAACAGCAGGGAAGCCGCAGCAGCGTGAGCAGCAGGAGGGGTTAGCCACCCCAAAAACCTGCCTTCTGAGAGGCTAGCCTGCCCCACAGTAAATGCTGCCCAGCCATACTATTTTTAGCATGCTAGTTCAATTCAAACTAGTGTGGGTATGGCTCCATGATCCGGGAATCACCCCCAGCATGAAGTATAGACATACCCTAAGAAGATAGAATGCCAAAGTCACTGATTTCTTCTCCAATAGGAAACTGACTCGCAAGGCTCTGACATCTGCTACTGCTGGGCAGTGGAGCAACATTATTAACAACATGCTGGTTCCCTCCTTCCCATGCTTCCTGGTATGGACGGAATTCTGGAGGTGGGTCTGAGTGACCCTCAGGGCTGCTATTACCTTCACCTGGGCGCAAATTCACCCCTTGGTAGGTGGGGCTCATTGCCTCTCCCATTGGTTGGTCCCTGTGCTGGGCTCATTGGATCAGGGATGAATTTGGGCCCAATAATTAAAGGAGCTGAAAAAGCCACTGGTTGGAAGATCAGGCCCCAGGCATCTCAGATAGAAGACCCAGAAACTGAGGCACCCAAAACCAATGTCCACTTTTGAACACGGTGGCCTTGGCCTATCTGTGCCTCAGTTTCCACTCCTGGACAGTGGGGCTCATGATGCATTGCTGCCTCTCAGGGGACTTGTTCATGTTTGCAAAGAGGCTTGTGGTGCTCAGATAGGAAGCACTATATCGGTGCAAAGTACAGGGACCTGAGAGCAAAATGGGTAGTGGACTCTGCGAGCAGTTCACATTAAGGACCCACTTAAAAGGTAAAGCTGCAAATCTAAGGGGGACACACACCATATTTGGGTCCTACCATTCTGGATTGCAGGGCGGGGGGGCATCTTTCAACTCCTAGCCCTCCGTATTACTCTGCATTTGTACAACCCCCTTCCCTGCCAGAGCTCATGTTTCTAGACTGCGTTGTAAAAACAGGTTTCTTTTGGAAACTGGCGGCGTGGGGTGGGGCCGGAGTGCACTGACGGACTAACACGATTGTTTAACAGTCCCTGGACTGCGAGATTAATCAGGTCTCTGGAATCTGAGTGCTCCGGCTTGGCACATGCTCCGGTGATGAGCTCACAGGGCGCTCGCTTTTTTTTTCTCCCGCTCTGCAATTTCATGGCCTCGCATGCTGATCTCCTGGGGAAATGAGATGTGAGATCATTAGTTCTCAAGAGGGGCTTTGGAAACACTGAAACCCAAGGGGAAACCAGCGTGTGTGTGTCAGGCAAACACACGTGCAAATAAATAAGTGCAAGTGGAAGCAGCAAACCAAACTCCTTTCAATGCTGCAGGGCTGGGAATTCTGCTGCTTGAGAATTCTCTGATGCAGCAGAGTGGAGGGATGTGGTTTGAGCAGAGTACAGGTGTAGCTGAGCGGCTACAGCAGATGCAACTAAGAGCCAGGCCTCCTGGGTGCTCTTCCCAGTTTAGGGGGTTTGTGTGCCGTGATTAGAGCAGAGAGCTCGGTGTTAGGATGCTGGCTTCCACATCCACCTGTAACCCTAACTAGCTGTGTGACCCCATCACCTTGCTGTGCCCTAAGATGGGATACAAACACACCCCACATATGAGGCTAGATTTGTTAACGTGCGAGCTGCTTGGCGGAAAGCTGCCATTGGTGCGTGTTTGTGGCCGCATTCCCAGGACATTGTGTATAATGTTCTCTCCACCAGGGGCAGGAAGCAGATTCCATTTAGCACCGTTATTAGTTATTTTCCAGCACACAAAGGTGCATTAGGCATTTCCCCCACCGTGACAGTTCTTGCGATTCTCAGGGCTGTACGTCACCTTGTCACCCCGCCTGCCTCCAGCATGAGGGAGCCTTGCTTGTGCTTAACTGGGTGACGCCTCCATGTCACTGTCAGCCTGTTAGCCACGCACACACTCTCCTCTGGGCTATGCTGCCAGCCCTTACTTTGCCTTGCACGTCAACAATAAGTGCACCCCAGCTCTTTGTGAAGTGGTCCCCTGTAGTGTTCAGACCCTTATCCACTGAACCCTCACAGAAATGAGTGCACCCCAGGGAACAGTGTACACACCAGCTTGTATGATACGGCTCAGGATCAGCACCTCGCTTAATATCATGACCGGAAGGAATCTTGAGAGGTCATCTAGTCTGGTCCTCTGCACTCATGGCAGGACTAAGTATTATCTAGACTCTCCCTGACAGGTGTCAAGGCAGTCACAGCACTGAGATATATTTACAGTGAAAGCAAGGATAAGTTTATTACCACAGATTTAATTTTCAAGAGATAGTGAGGCAGGATAATTTAAAAATACTCTGCCAGAGTAAATCTGGAATCCTCCCCTGACTGCAATTAGGGTGTGTCTATACTTAAAAGTTAATTTGGATTAAGGTAGGGTGTGAATTTAAAAGGGAATAGCTATTCCTCAATAACTTCGTAGGTGGATGCTCTTATTCCAGATTAGGAGTCTGGTTTAGCTGAATCCATTTCCAAAGTCAATTACATATAAAACAAAATCATAACATGCTTTCTAGAGACTAAACCTAACTAGCAGGCTAACCTCCTGTCTAACGACATTTATCCCACTCCCAAAGTCCTCTGTGGCATTTTCAACCACAGTTGGCCAAGGTCCCTTTTTTATCATCCTGTCGATTTACTTCCTAGGGGCAGAAGAAGAGGGTGTCTTCTTTGTCATCTGCTTACACCCCCAAATGATCATCGTGTGTTCTCAGAGCCAGGATAACCACCCGGGGCTTATTTTCCTGTGCACTGCTTCCCTGTTGACTTCCCATCTCTCCATTGGCTTTGTGTGTAAATGGGCACCCACTGTGTTAGCTACAATGCTTAATTAACATCCTGACAGAGAGACCGGTGAATAAACATCCCTTGTCTTCTTTAGCAATGCTGGTGCTTCGCACCTTGCTAAAGAAAGGAAGACCATATGTTCAGGGTATAGACAGAACTCCTTGCACAGTGTCTGTACATACATTTCACAATGACAGCAATGACGCGGGCGAGCCCAGCTTTAATTTAAGACCTCACGTCACATGTTCCGGTGAATGTACATATCAGAAGCAGGAATTACTCTAACTCCCTTGCTGGGTGGCATCAAGAGGTCCTTGGGTAACACCAGTCCATGCCCCCAAACCATCCATCTACATTTGAGATGAGACACGGTGGATACATTGACACTGCAGCTGGGAGTCTCCCAGCCCAGGTGCTACTATACTAAACATAGCAGTGTGGACATTTTAGCTTGGGCTGTCATGCCTGGGGGGGGTGGGTCAAACTTGAGCTCCTGCCTGAGGTGCAACATCCACACTGCTATATTTAGCATGCTAGCTCAAGCCCCACTAGCGTGAGTCAGTCCAGGCTCAGAGACTTGCTCCCAGCTGCAGTGTAAACATAACCCATGGGGCTTGGGCTGACGAACACTCAGCAGGGGAGGACAGAGGTTCCAGTTGTGCAACCACATGGTTAATCAGTTTGGGCACAGGAACATCATGGGCGATCAGGGATGTGTTTTCTAATGTGTGGGCCTGAATGAATATTCTTGACCATTTCTGAGCTGGTGGGAAGGAGGAAGGTCCCCAGACCACAAAAGGCCACAACTCACCATAAGGGAGAGGGTAGAATCTCCTACAACGTTTGCCCCTCCTCCAACAGGTCCCCGGTTGCAGACCTGATCCAAAACCCTTTGAAGTCAATGGAAAGGCTGTCATTGATTTCAAAGGTCTTTAAATCAGGACCCTGGTGACCCAAAACAATGGGCTACCAATGTAGCACATTGGCAGAATGTATTACATCCCCCTCTGATGGCTGGTCTGCTTAGAGGATAACAGCCTACTATTGCTACCAGCAAATGGTGCTACTTCTTTTCCTCAAGCACTAGAGATCTGTGCTATGGGGTCCTGAGTTGTAGCCCTGCTGATGATCTGTGGGGTGGGGTACATTTCACAGACTGGCTCAGTTTAGCCAGATAGTTTGACTAGGTGACAGTAGCCAATTTTGTATATTCTAGATCCTGGAGTTTTTGTTTTAAGTGAGCCTTTGGCACTGTACTTTGCAATTGCTTTTCTCTCGTGTCTTAATATAGCAAGTACTTTTCTTAGAGGGGATTATTATGGAATCCAGACGAAGAACAGTAACTTTAGGCTGTGGAACATAGGACATTTCTTTGGCAAAAGCTGGCAGTGAAACCTGAGATAACCTTTTAGAATATTTTAAAAAGTGACTTTCTTTTAAGATGCAAAAAATGTGATTAATCTACACAGCAGCACGTCTCACCAGATGGGAAAGAGCTACTGTGCGCATTCCATGTAAACACCATTGCTGATTGGGTGCAGCATCTATACAGAGAGGGGGGAAAAACCTGATTCATAGTAGAATGGAGATGGCTGCCACCATGCTGTGTCCTATTAGTGAATGATAATTGGATAATTGAATTTAAGAACACCCCACTAGATGCCCAAAAATCCACAATCCCACAACAGAGGAAGAAGGCTGTGTTGGTGAAAAAAACAACCTCCTTGAGAGGGGAAATGAATATGGCTATATAAAAAAAAATTATATAACAAGTGGAAAAAAAGAAGTTCATAGTAATGAATATAAAGCAGAAGTTAGGAATTGTAGAAAATTGATAAAGGAAGCAAAGGGACACAATGAGAAATACTTGGCCAGCATAGATAAGGACATAAAAGGGAGTTTTTTAAATATATTAGGAACAAAAAGAATCCTGACAATGGTATTGATCCACTGCAAGATGGAAAGGGTAGAATTATCAACAATAAAGCAGAACAGGCAGAAGTGTTCAATAAATATTTCTGTTCTGTATTTGGGCTGGAGGGTGAAGCTAGACAAGGCATAATTTTTAAGGGTGAGGGTAATTAACCACTGGAACCATTAATGACTGCTTCTTGGAGCAGCTAGTCAAGGAACCCACAAGAGGAGAGGCAGTTCTTGATTTAGTCCTAAAGGGTGCACATAATCTGGTCCAAGAGGTGAATATAGCTAAACTTCTCAGTAATAGCAATAATGTAATTACATTTAACATCCTTATAGGGGAGAAAATACCAAAGAAACCCACCACAGTAGCATTTAACTTCAAAAAAGGGAAACTGCACAAAAATGAGGAAGCTAGTTAAAAGAAAATTAAAAGGAACAGTCACAAGAGTGAAATGCCTGCAAGCTGAATGGAAACTTTTTAAAAACACAGCAATAGAGGCTCAACCTATATGTATACCCCAAATAAAACAACTTCTGTATAAGGAGAAATTTAAAAAAACTGGGGCTATTCATCTTAGTGAAGGGATGACGAAGAGGGGATCTGATAGAGGTCTATAAAATTATGAACGGCCTGGAGCAAGTGACTAGGGAAGTGTTATTTATCCCTGGGCTGTGTGGACATTCCCTTGGGCAACAGAGGTATGGAAACAATTGAGCTTTCTACACTGGCTTGCAGAGACATAGCGTTTGAGGCTGGGACCCTGCTTTGATCTGTAGTGCACACAGATGGGCTGAAGGACACAGGAGTGATTTACCAGTGGCTGAGAAGCACTGCATGGAGGACAGGTCCATCAGTGGCTGCAACCCCATCCTCTGGGTGTCCCTAAACGTCTGACTGCTGGGACTGGACAATGGGGGATGGATCACTTGATGATTGCCCTGTTCCGTTCATTCCCTTTGAAGCACATGATATTGGCCATTGTCCGAAGACAGGAGACTGGGCCAGATGGGCCTTTGGTCTGACTCACTCTGGCTGTTCTTATGTTCTTACTGAGGGTGTGGCCTCTCTTTTTAGTTTCTCACTTCCCAGTGAATGATGAGGGTCCGGTGGCCCTAGCAGCCAAGGTCTTTTGCCTGGCAGGGTCCTAAAATGCTCAAGAACCACCACTGAAATGCAGCCACCTCTGGGGAACAGTGGAGCAGCTTACAGCACACAGTAACACGGCACAGATCAGGGTGTAAGGAAGAACATTTGTGTCCAATGGAAACTGTGGGGGTCGGGATTAGCAAGGAAGATTGCAATTTCCTATCTGGAATCAGGACAGGATCCCAGGGCTATAGATCTAACTCCTGAAAAAGGCACCACAAGACTATTACTGACATTGCCGGGGGGTGAAGGGCAGCGGAATCACAGTTCATGTTTCAGACAAAGGTTTAGGCTGAAATTTACAAAGCTGTGTGAGGGATTTAGCTGCCCAATTTCCACGAATGGCTTATAACAAAGGCTCCTACTGTACTATACACTGTGCTATACTGTAGCCCACACTAAGCCATCGCCAGAGTCAGTATAAACACATTCCACGTATATTATTCCCCCCCTTTCTCGGCTTGGGACGCAGCTCTTGGGGTGGGCATTGGCTGACTGATTTGGGATTAATTGCACCTCTCGTTAGCCTAACCTCTAAGGCTTCGATAGTTCGCCCCCACTGTGCCCAGAGCCTTGGATATAGGAGATCCCGCCCAAGCTGTCTGAGCTCCAGTATGAAACTGGAACCAGCAGCTGGCAAGGGGCACGCACAGGAGTGAGAGGGGGAGAGGGTAGGATGGTAGCAAGGGGGGCGGGAGAGGAGATGGGGTGGGGGAGGAGGCAGTTCACTGAGGCTTGGAAGTCACTGGAGCTATGGCGATTTGCACCAGCGGAGGCTCTGGCCCTAATAATCATGGCAAGCCAGACCCTCGTAGCAGCCCCCAGCTCCGGCTGCCGGCAACACACTTGCAACTCGACCCCAGAATTAATGGGGCTTCTTGGCAGGAGAAAGAGCTTAGGCACAGATGAAAGGAGAGGACAGAGGCTGGCGCCTCAGCGGATTCGGGGGAGAGGGTCACTCTGAGCAGTTTTGTGGGGAACATAAAAAAGAAGAACGGGCTCCGTGCTGTTCGGGAAGGAGGAGGGGAACTGAATTACAAAGGACAATACTGGAAAACAACAGCTTGTGGGGCTGCTTCCCTCCGCCACCTGAACCACTCACGGGGAGAATAACCCCTGTGGACTTCAGTGGGAGCAAGCTGGCCCTTGCAACAGGGAAGGTCCCAGGTGCGTTCCCCACCCCATCTCCTACCCCAGGCTAAGATCTGGGCTCTAGATATGTCAGGGAGTGATGTCCAAAAGCACAGCACTATCTGAATTACTGTTATTTATAGTGCGCCCACAATGCACCAGGCTCTGTCCATGCAAACAGACCCAGTCCCTGCCCCCAGGAGCTTACATAGAATCATAGAACCATAGAACTGGTAGGGACTGGTAGAGATTAATAAGACTGGGACTTTTCAGCTTGGAAAAGAGACGGCTAAGGGGAGATATGATTGAGGTCTATAAAATCATGACTGGTGTAGAGAAAGTAGATAAGAAAGTGTTTGTTTACTACTTCTCATAACACAAGAACTAGGGGTCACCAAATGAAATTAATAGGCAGCAGGTTTAAAACAAACAAAAGGAAGTATTTCTTCACACAACGCACAGTCAACCTGTGGAACTCCTTGCCGGAGGATGTTGTGAAGGCCAAGACTATAATAGGGTTCAAAAACGAACTAGATGAATTCATGGAGGCTAGGTCCATCAATGGCTATTAGCCAGGATGGGCAGGGATGGTGTCCCTAGCCTCTGTTTGCCAGAAGCTGGGAATGGGCGACAGGGAATGGATCACATGATGATTTCCTGTTCTGTTCATTCCCTCTGGGGCACCTGGCACTGGCCACGGTTGGAAGACAGGACACTGGGCTAGATGGACCCTTGGTCTGACCCAGTAGGGCCAGTCTTATGTTCTTATGACCTCGAGAGGTCATCTAGTCCCATCCCCTGTGCTCGTGGCAGGACTAATTATCTAGACCATCCCTGACAGGTGTTTGTCTAACCTGCTCTTAAAAATCTCCAATGATAGAGACTCCACAACCTCCCTAGGCAATTTATTCCAGTGCTTAACCACCCTGACAGATAGGAAGTTTTTCCTAATGTCCAACCTAAACCTCCCTTGCTGCAATTTAAGCCCATTGCTTCTTGTCCTATCCTCAGAGGTTAAGAACAACAATTTTTCTCCCTCCTTCTTGTAACAACTTTTTACATACTTGAGAACTGTTATCATGTCCCCTCTCAGTCTTCTCTTTTCCAGACTAAACAAACCCATTTTTTTTAATCTTCTCACTTAGGTCATGTTTTCTAGACCTTTAATAATTTTTGTTGCTCTTCTCTGGACTCTCTCCAATTTGTCCACATCCTTCCTGAAACGTGACACCCAGAACTGGACACAATACTCCAGTTGAGGCCTAATCAGCGCGGAGTAGAACGGAAGAATTACTTCTCGTGTCTTGCTGACAACACTCCTGGCTTATACATCCCAGAATGATGTTTGCTTTTTTTGCAACAGCTGTTACACTGTTGACTAATATTTAGCTTGTGATCCACTATGACCCGCAGATCCCTTTCCGCAGTACTCCTTCCTAGGCAGGCATTTCCCACTTTGTAAGTGTGCAACTGATTGTTCCTTCCTACGTAGAGTACTTTGCATTTGTCCTTATTGCATTTCATCCTATTTACTTCAGACCATTTCTCCAGTTTGTCCAGATTATTTTGAATTTTAATGCTATTCTCCAAAGCATTTGCAACCTCTCCCAGCTTGGTATTGTCCACAAACTTTGTAAGTGTGCTCTCTATGCCATTATCTAAACCAGGGGTGGGCAAACTTTTTGGCCTGAGGGCCACATCTGGATATGGAAATTGTATGGTGGGCCATGAACGCTCACAAAATTGGGGGTTAGGGTGTGGGAGGGTGTGAGGGCTCTGGCCGGGGGGTGCTGGCCCTGGTGTGAGGCCAGATATGAGGATTTCAGGGTGCGGGAGGGGGCTCTGGGCTGGGGAAGGATGTTGGGGTGTGGGGGGGGGTGAGCGCTCCAGCTAGGGGTGCAGGCTCTGGGATGGGGATGAGGGGTTGGGGGTGCAGGAGGGCAGTCCAGGCTGGGACCAAGGGGTTCAGAGGGCAGGAGGGGATCAGGACTGGGGTAGGGGTTTGGGGCACAGGAGGGAGTCAGGGGGTGCAGGCTCCAGGTGGCACATACCTTAAGCAGCTCCCGCAAGCAACAGCACGTCCCCGCTCAGCTCCTATGCGGTGGCGCAGCCAGGCGGCTCTGCATGCTGCCCCATCTGCAGGCACCACCCCTGCTGCTCCCATTGGCCACTGTTTAGATGCTAAAACACAGATGAAGATATTGAACAGAACCGGATCCAGAACTGATCCCTGCGGGACCCCACTCGATAAGCCAAACCCTTCCAGCATGACTGTGAACCACTGATAACTACTCTCTGGGAATGGTTTTCCAACCAGTTTTGCACCCACCTTATAGTAGCTCCATCTAGGTTGCATTTCCCTAGTTTATTTATGAGAAGGTCATGTGAGACAGTAGTATCAAAAGCTTTACTAAAGTCAAGATATACCACATCTACCACTTCCCTCCATCCACAAGGCTTGTTACCCTGTCAAAGAAAGCTATCAGGTTGGTTTGACACGATTTGTTCTTGACAAATACATGCTGACTGTTACTTATCACCTTATTATCTTCTAGATGTTTGCATATTGATTGCTTACTTATTTGCGCCATTATCTTTCCGGATACAGAAGTTAAGCTGACTAGTCTGCAATTCCCTGGGTTGTTTTTATTCCCTTTTTATAGATGGGCACTACATTTGTCCTTTTCCAGTCTTCTGGAATCTCTCCCATCTTACATGACTTTTCAAAGATAATTGCTAATGGCTCAGATATCTCCTCAGTCAGCTCCTTGAGTATTCTAGGATGCATTTAATCAGACCGTGGTGACTTGAAGATATCTAACTTGTCTAAGTCATTTTTAACTCATTCTTTCCCTATTTTAGCCTCTGATCCTACCTCATTTTCACTGGCATTCACTACGTTAGACATCCAACAGCCACCAACCTTCTTGGTGAAAACCAAAATAAAGAAGTCATTAAGCACCTCTGCCATTTCCACATTTTCTGTTATTATTTTCTCCCCCTCATTGAGTAATGGGCCTATCCTGTCCTTGGTCTTTCTCTTGCTTCTAATGTGTTTGTAGAATGTTTTCTTGTTACCCTTTATGTCTCTAGCTAGTTTAATCTCGTTTTGTGCCTGGGCCTTTCTAATTTGGTCCCTACGTACTTGTGTTATTTGTTTATATTCATCCTTTGTAATGTGACCTAGTTTCCACTTTATGTGGGATTCTTTTTTGATTTTTAGATGATTGAAGATCTCCTGGTTAAGCGAGGATGGTCCCTTGCCATACTTCCTATCTTTCCTCCACAGTGGGATAGTTTGCTCTTGTGCCCTTAATGATGTCTCTGAAAAACTGCCAACTGTCTTCTATTGTTTTTCCCATTAGACTTGCTTCCCATGGGATTTTACCTACCAACTCCCTGAGTTTGCTAAAGTCTGCCTTCCTGAAATCCATTGTCTTTATTTTGCTGTTCTCCCTCCTACCATTCCTTAGAATCATGAACTCTATCATTTCACGATCACTTTCACCCAAGCTGCCTTCCACTTTCAAATTCTCAACCAGTTCCTCCCTATTTGTCAATATCAAATCTAGAACAGCCTCTCCCCTGGTAGCTGTCTCCACCTTCTGAAATAAAAAATTGTCTCCAATGCATTCCAAGAACTTGTTGGATAATCTGTGCCCTGCTGTGTTATTTTCCCAACAGATGTCTGGGTAGTTGAAGTCGCCCATCACCAAGTGCTGTGCTTTGGATGATTCTGTTAGCTGTTTAACAGCTGTTAGCTGTTTAAAGAAAGCCTCATCCACTTCTTCTTCCTGGTTTGGTGGTCTGTAGTAGACCCCTACCATGACATGACCCTTGTTTTGTACCCCTTTTATCCTTACCCAGAGACTTTCAATAAGTCTGTCTCTTATTTCCATCTTCACCTCAGTCCAAATGTATACATTTTTAATATATAAGGCAACACCTCCTCCCCTTTTCCCCTGCCTGTCCTTCCTGAGCAAGCTGTACCCTTCTATACCAATATTCAAGTCATGCGTATTATCCCACCAAGTCTCTGTGATGCCAACTATGTCATAGTTGTGTTTATTTACTAGCATTTCGAGTTCTTCCTGCTTATTCCCCATACTTCTCGCATTAGTATACAGACATCTAAGATACTGACTTGATTCCACCCCCTCCCCCCGCCCCCCGTTCTGTCTTGTCTCTCCTTTATCCCTGCTATAACAGCCCATGCTCCCCCCAAATTCCAAACCTTCTCCCAGGTCTCCATGTTCTTGACTTACCTGTGGGCTTTGGTCACCTGCCCCCTGCCCTTGCAGGTGAATCATAGCAGTGTAGGACTGGAAGGACTGCAATAGGTCATCTAGTCCAGTCCCCTGCACTCAAGGCAGGACTATGTAATAGCTAAACCATCCCTGACAGGTGTTTGTCTAACCTGCTCTTAAAAACCTCCAATGACGGTGATTCCACAACCTCGCTTGGCAATTTATTCCAGTGTTTATCTTAAGTTTTTCTTAATGTCCAACCAAAACCACTCTTGCTGCAATTTAAGCCCATTGCTTCTCCCATCCTCAGAGGTCAAAGAGAACAATTTTTCTCCCTCCTTGTAACAACCTTTTATGTACTTGAAAACTGTTATCATGTCCCCTCTCAGTCTTCTCTTCTCCAGACTAAACAAACCTAATTTTTTCAGTCTTCACTCATAGGTCACGTTTTCTAGACTTGTACTCATTTTGTCTCTCTTCTCTGGACTTTCTCCAATTTGTCCCCATCTTTCCTAAAATGTGGCGTTCAGAACAGGACACAATACTCCAGTTGAGGCCTTATCAATGTGGAGTAGAGCAGAAGAATTACTTCTCGTGTCTTGCTTACGGCATTCCTGCTTATACATCCCAGAATGATGTTTGCTTTTTTTGCAAAGGTGTTATACTGTTGACTCATATTTAGCTTGTGATCCACTATAACCCCCAGATCCCTTTCTGCAGTACTCCTTCCTAAGCAGTCATTTCCCATTTTGTACGTGTGCACCTGATTGTTCCTTCCTAAGTGGAGTACTTTGCATTTGTCCTTATTGAATTTCATCCTTTTTACTTCAGACCATTTCTCCAGTTTTTCCAGATTATTTTTAATTTTAATCCTATCCTCCAAAGCACTTACAACCCCTCCCAACTTGGTATCATCCACAAAATTTATAAGTGTACTCTTTCTGCCATTATCTAAATCATTGATGAAGATATTGAACTGAACTGAACCTAGGACAGATCCCTGCAGGACCCCACTCGATATGCCCTTCCAGCTTGACTGTGAACCACTGATAACTACTCTCTGGGAATGGTTTTCCAACCAGTTTTGCACCCACCTTATAGTAGCTCCATCTAGGCTATATCCCCGAGAATTCTTTCCCTCCCTTCATCTCTCCATTCATAGAGCCCAAGGCCAGAAGGGACACTGTGATATCTAGTCTGATCCCCTGTATAATTCCTAGCAGAGATCTTTTAGAAAAACCTCTGATCTTGATTTAAAAATGGTTAGTGATGGAGAATCCACCGCGACCCTTGGTAACTTGTGCAAATGGTTAATTATTCTCACTGTTCACAAGTTACACCTGAGTACCTTCTCAGCGGGCTGGAATCATGGACACAGCCTTTGGTCTGCCTTCACATGTCACTGGGATGCACCTGCTCGGCTTCCAACCCTGCAGCGTAACTGTTATGTGGGTTCCAGTACCGGAGGAAGGTCCCCACTGAGATCAGTGCCCTGTTGCACTTGGTGCTCCATAGACACCTAAAAAGAGACAGTCCCTGCCTCAAAGCGCTTAGAGACAAAACATACAAAAGATGGCAGGGAACACCGAGGCCTTTAAGGCCATATCTACGCTACTGCCCTACATCGGCACAGCTAGGGCTCTGCAGCTCTGCCGCTAACGTGCTCTGGTGTAGATGCTCCCTGGATCGAGAGAAGGGATTTTTTCATTCATGTGGTAATCCACCTCCTTTGTCTACACATAGGTTGGCTTCACTACGGCGCTCAGGGGTGTGACTTCTTCACCCCGCCCCCCCGACCACTGGAGCTATGTTGACCGAACTTTTAAGTGTAGATTAGGCCACAAGGCCCACAGCAGAGCCAGGTCAGAGCCCAAGTCAGCTGAATCCCTGCCCAGACAGACCTCAGTGTCTTGACTTCCGCAGTGGCCTAAAGCCACAGGGGCACAGAAGGAACAGGAGCAGTGCCCCACTGGATCATAATAGCTCCCCTCCGTGTCGCCACAGGGCTCCCAGCTCCCAAGGGAGCTGCCCTGTGGCTCACGTGCAGGTCCCTTGTTTGACGCTGCGATCACTCAGCAGAAGTGCCCCATTCCCGGCCCGTGGAGGGGCAGCGATGGGCTGGTGAGGGAGACGTTGTTTCAGGAAAGCACCTGGGACCAGCAGCAGTGCCCATCTCACCCCACCGCCATCCCTCTCTTTTATGAGAGCCTCTCCTCTGAATAAAGAAACAAATAAATGCACCCAACAAACCCTGCCTGTTTCCCCCTCGTTTCTCATTTATCCCTGTCATCATCTCCTGAGATCTGGTTGGCCCCCCCTCCACAGCTTGGCCCGGAGCCAGGGCTCAGCTCGGGCCGCTGTTCCCAGCCCTCTCTAAAAGCCAGCTTTGTATTTTACAACGGGGAGCTCACTCGGCATACGATTTTAATTAGCGTCTGGTTACACGGCTCAGCAGATGTGGAATGTATTTCTTAGCCCAGGTGGAATAAATCTATTGCCATAAAAATCAAACTCCCTGTTATTGAATTCTGCTCTTCTAAATAGCACAGTATTGAACCAGGCTCCTTCCCTGCCCCACCCCACCCCTTTCCTCCCTTGCCCCTGTCCCCCAAGCCCTTAAATACAAACCCCTTTCTAAGTGCTTAATAAGTTTTAATTTTATTGGATTTCCTGGCGTTCCCATACAGGGCCGCCAGGATGAAAAATAGCTGTAGCCTATGGGCCGGCCCTGTGCTGTTGGCTTTGTAGGGTACCAGGGAGGGCAGTGTTTATGCCACCCGGGTGATGGTGCTTTGGGTAGAAGGAGGCTCTGTCTGGTGGAATGTAGGATTCACCATGCAGGATCTCACCAATGGCCCATCAAACCAGCTAGCCTGCCTCTGGCTGCAGCCAACAGATGCCTCGGAGGAAGGTAACACTTGTATAGTTTGTATGGCACATCAGTCTCCTGTGGAGATCGGACACCTTCCTCTGCAAGTGCTGACCAGTGGAGCTGGACCCTGGCTCTGATCTGGTCAGGAAGCACCAGTGTTCTTCTGCTGTCATGCCAATCAAGTCTTACTGAGCCGAACTCCTCACGCTCCCCTGCCATGGCAATGCCATGCATGGGGAGGACCACCCCGGTACCAGCTGATGGAAGCCAGACTGTCTGATCTACTGACTGGCAAGTGACCCGTGAACCGACAGTGCCTTCACCTCTGCCAAGCATCTCTCTTGGTGGGTAATATCACAGCCATGCTGAGAGCCTTTGCCGCCTTCCGGGATTGTCCCTGACTGCCCGTCCACAGGCTGAAGGATGGAGGAGAACCGGTTGGCATGAGATATGAGGCAACCTGAGCCTCTTCCAATCCCCCCTTCAAAACCCAGATACCACCCCTAACCCCATCCCTCCAACCAAACCTCCCAGCCTTCCTCTCCGTGCCCATCACTGAGATTGGGAGCTCTGCCCCAGCTATTCTCAGCACCGTCATGAGGGGCCTGTAGGGAGCTGCTGCAGGCTCACCAGGCAGGTTACTAGGAGAACGAGGAGCTGGACTCCTGGGGGATGGGGCCACTCAGAAGGGCAAGTCTGGCCTTGTAGGAGAGTGGCGTCTACTTCCGTGACACACACACGGGAGACCTTGGGTGAGTCACTGCCCCTCTGCAGCCGAGCTGCCTGAGTCTGTAAAACAGAGATCCCTGGAGGGACAGGACAGCGTGGGTCCCTCCCGAGATGCCTGGCTCCAAACCAATCGACTTCCCTCAAACAAACAATTCTGCTGACAAGATCATAGGCCCAAGGAAAGGTAATTAGCACCCCCAAGGTAATTGCTGCCACTGTTTCCCCTCTCCCCCGTATGTAGATCTTGGGGACGGGAGGGGGAAGAGATAGAATCATAGGGTTAGAAGGGACTGCGAGGGTCATCTAGTCTATCCCCCACAGCTCTGCTAATGCACCTCGCCCCTGAGCTACAGCACCCCCTGCTGGGCACGTGCAGGGCTCCCCCACAGCTCTGCTAATGCACCTCGCCCCTGAGCTACAGCACCCCCTGCTGGGCAGGTGCAGCGCTCCCCCACAGCTCTGCTAATGCACCTCGCCCCTGAGCTACAGCACCCCCTGCTGGGCAGGTGCAGGGCTCCCCCACAGCTCTGCTAATGCACCTCGCCCCTGAGCTACAGCACCCCCTGCTGGGCAGGTGCAGCGCTCCCCCACAGCTCTGCTAATGCACCTCGCCCCTGAGCTACAGCACCCCCTGCTGGGCAGGTGCAGGGCTCCCCCACAGCTCTGCTAATGCACCTCGCCCCTGAGCTACAGCACCCCCTGCTGGGCAGGTGCAGGGCTCCCCCACAGCTCTGCTAATGCACCTCGCCCCTGAGCTACAGCACCCCCTGCTGGGCAGGTGCAGGGCTCCCCCACAGCTCTGCTAGTGAACCCCCTGCCCTGGTTTACAGTGGCCCTGCTATGCCAGTCCTGAGTGTGCACCCACAGACCTCCATTCCCACTAATATCCCTCAGTTGTGCCCTGTACTAATCCCTGCTGGGCTGTTCCTGAGACCCTAAAGCCTGTCAGTCCTGAGGCCCTCAGCCACTCGATTCTTGAGCTGGACTCCCACCCTGCTGTGCTCGTGCCCCTCAGCCTTGACCTGGAGCCCCCTGCCTCCCCCATTCCAGTGCTGAGCACACACACACAGACCCTGCTAATGCACCTCACTTATGGCCTGTTCTTAGCCCCGCTATTGCTGTCCTGGGCTCCCACACTGCTCTGCTCACGCACCCCCAGGTGAAGCCTGCGGTAAATCCTTGGAGCCCACACACAGCTGTGTCAATGTACCTTTGATTGGAGCCTGTCCTGGGCTCCCCCACAGGTCTGCCCAGGCATCTCAGCCTTGACCTTAAACTGACAGGTGTGATCTAATGGTATCTGTCATGTTTAATGAGACACACACAGACTGGTGGGTTTTGGCTTCCAGCTCCCTCTTCTTCACAGCCCGGCGATGCATGGAGCCAAGGATGCTGCCTGCTCCGACCCTCTCAGTTACCTTCATCAAAAGGACACAAACGCAGACTTGTCTCATTCCTTCTCCCTTTGCTTCTAGGCTGCTGTTTTCTCTTTTTTTTTTTTGAGCCTTTTCCTCCACTGCTGCCAACCCCGAGGGTTCAGAAAACAGGGAGCTGGATCCAAACAAAATGGGGCGGATGGCCCTGCTGGTCACCTCAGTCTACGGGGGGCTAATCTCTCACCCCAAAGGGAACATTCCCCACTGCGCTGGCTCTCCTGGGGGAAGCCCCGCTTTCCTGTGAGGCATCAGCTGATTAGCAGCCCCTGGCCCCCAGGTTATCCCCTGGAGGAGAAACTGAAACACAGAGACGATCCCATTTTTAGAGGTGTCTGCTAACTTGCGGGGCCTCAATCTTTGGACATCCAACTTGAGGCTCCTTGGCTGAGGTCCTCAACGGTACGTAAGTACCTTGGTGGATCTAGGCCCTTGTGCCTGATTATCCCTGTTGGTTGCAAAGGGATCTCTGGGGGTCCTCCACATCCTTGAAAATCAGGCCCAATGCCTTGAGTTCGACGCTCAGAGACCAAGGCGCAAAATCAGCAGCCACTTCTAGAAACCCAGCTCCATGGGACTTTGCCAGGCCTCATGCTAAATCAGCAGATGAAGGCGCAGGTCTCCTGCTCCTGACTCCCATCCCCTGCCTACTGGACCTTGCCCAGCAACTTTTTCCACATCACAATTCGCAGAAGCTTACAGCCAGTCCTGAGTCAAAGGACTTCTCTATGTGGCGAGTTACTGAGGGGCAAGCCAAGGTGTGAATCTACAGCGCCCCAGCCTGCCATGCAGTGACAGCCCACATGGACACAGCTACAGTGCGGAGAAAGTCCCGGAGTGACATTTGAAGCAGTAGTCCGTGTGACAAATAGGCCCACTGGTTATTCACTATTCTGCATCAGCAACTCCTCAGGCCTGACAGACTCACTACACCACTGGTGGGCAACCTGCAGCCCACGGGCCATGCGCAGCCCATCAGGGTAATCCGCTGGCTGGCTGTGAGACGGCGTTTACATTGACCATCCACAGGCACGGCTGCCCGCAGCTCCCAGTGGTTGCGGTTCACTGTCTCGCAGGCTGCAGGTTGCCCACCACTGCACTACACCTAAGACACAATATAGGTGTTCTGATAAAGACCAAATATATCACTGGAAAACTAATAACTCACTGATCATTAATATTCTTGTGTGATGTATGTACAAGGTGTGTACAAAGAGTTACGTTCTTTCAATGTGTTTGGCAAGCGGTGCATAAACCTAGTCTGCCCTAGACAAAGGAATGTGTATTTGCTTGGTTGACCAGCCTGGCCATCAGGCAGCGGCAACGAAGGTGCGTTTACATAAAAGGTGAACAAAGGCCTCAAGCTAACAAGGGAGAAGAATCCACTACACCCACCTCAACTTCATCAGACTGCCTGGCATCTCTTCCCAGCAGGAGAAAAGGAACTTTGTGAATACATTTCAATGGATTACTGGATTATAAACAGGGTGTGAACCTCAAATAAGTAATTAAATCAACTGATTGTATACAATATTACCATATTATAAATGTGTATCATGTATGGCCTTTTATGAAACCTAATGGCACACTGGTGATCCATATCATTGTAAAATGTACCTATTACACTATATGAGGGATGAGAGATACTCACTAATATTATGCTGTAAAGTCTGCGACCAAACAAAGGGAGACACAGGTTTTCCCCGTACAGGAGGGAAGGCAGCATGGTGGAAACAAAACCCTGGAAGCCGCAGTGGTATACAAATCAGCAGGGGGATGGGAAGGCCACAGGAAGGGAAGACCAACATCAGGTCATCCTGCCCCTTGACACAGGGGCAATGAACTCAGAGAGATATAAGGGGGAGCAGAGAGCCATTTTGGCATCGTACACCTAAGAAGACAAAGAAATCGAGCACTTTGGAGTTTGTGGGAACTCCCGACCCGGGGGTGGTCAGCCATCTTGCTGGAAGGCAGTGTGGTGAGAATCTTACCTGGAGCCAAGACTGTAGCTGTATTGAGTCTTATTCACTAGGAAGCGTTTTCCACGTTGATTTGGTTGTAACTATTTCTGACTGTATCCCTTCCACGTGAACTCACTGAAAACCTGGCTCTCTCCTTCTGATTAAATAAACTGGTTTTACTTTGACTCTAAATCAGCCCAGTGCGGGGTTTCACCTGAAGGGGTTGGTAACTCCAGCTGCAGCAACCAGCTGCTGTGCTTGTGTCTCTTTAAAGGAGTGACCGGCCTTAGCACTCCTCTGAATGTTCCAGGGGAAGGCTGGCCATTTCAGGGCAGTCGGGGGAGATTTGGAACCGTTGGTTCATTGGGGGTCACTTGGCTAGTAGTAACCAAGGCCGGTGGAGACCAGCGCGTGGCTATGGTGTAACACACAGGGGGCTGGAGTCAGAGCGGCTGAACCAGGGCTGCGTATCACAGACTCTCAGTGCAACGCTTGTCTGCTGGCTGGAGCGTCCACACGGGGAGCTAGAGAAGCAGAGCATTTTAAAGCACTCAGGGTTACAGGACAAGCAGTGACAGCCTCTCACTGGTCCGCATTGCACCCCGGAACATGACAGTCAGCCAGGCCGCACTCCGGGCTTTCACGGCACTGTAGCAGTGGCCACACCGAATGTTACGTCACGGCTGCAGATTCACACCCCGGCTTGCTGCGTAGACAAGCCCAAAGACGAACTCCCCGTCCAGTCAGCCATAGCAGGGAACACTCTCGTCATCTGCTCCTACTCCCTGTGCCTGCGCCCAGACAGAGCCGCTGGAGTAGCCTCAGCATGATCCCTGCTGACACCCTGTCCGAATTGGACATGGGCCCAGGCCTAAATTCAAGTGTTTTCTCTGGAGACGGAGGCCATGATGGGCACCTTGGCCACGCCCCCAAACTTCAGCTCCAGAGCCCAATACCCCTGAATGATGCCTCACCTACAATTCCCTCTAGAGCCGCTATTGCTTATAAAATGTGCTCTTGGGAACAGCTCAGGATTTCTCTACAGGTATAATTAGCCCTTTTCAGTCCCCTGTGAGGAAAGTGTTCGGGGGAAATTAAGCGACCTGCCTAAACCCATGCAGCAAATCTGTAGCCAAGCAGGGACTAGAATTCACGACTTCTGACTCCACCTTTACCCCAGGGCCATCTGCACAGTCCGGACTAAAGTCGATGGAGCATGGACAATTTCCCCCAGCTGACGATCTCGCCCATTTCTTTCCCCTTTGGTGATCTGGCACAGGTTCAGCTGGGAATTAGCTATAGGGCGTATCTGTGCCCATCATGGTCGTAGCCGAGCTTTGGTGTATCTGTCCTCCTGCACCCCTGTGAGGTAGGGAGGCGCGGTTATCCCTGGCTGCACAGACGGGAATTAGGCCCAGATCCTCAAAGGCAGTTAGGTGAAAGGAATGGGAGTTAGGTACCAAATTACCTTGGAGCTGGGACTAAGTGGTTTTCCCAGGGACACACAGGAAGTCTGTGGCGGAGCAGGGAATTGACCCTACATCTCCCCTGGCAAACGGCTGCTGAACCGAACCACAGCAGGCTGTGGATCTCATCCCCTGCAGCTTCTAAACCGATCACGTTGATGTGATGTGGTTAATCTCTGCTACTGCGCGGCTCTGGGGCTGCTCCAAGAGTCCGACGGCGCCACGGAATAGAGGGGAGAGGAACTCTGGCAGATGTTTGGCTTGAAGGACAACGAGGCGCCCTGGAGCAGCTGGTGTTGTTGAGTCCAGAGAAGAGAGAGAGCAAGATGGCCACCCCGAGAGCGCTCGGAGCACAGGTGGGGAAAGATTTGGGTGCTGCCTGGGCAGCAGCCGTGCTCCAGCTGCTGCCTCCCCAGCCAGCGAGCGCACTCAGCTCTCGACAACATCCCAGCAGAGGCGGGCAGCCAGAAGGCTTCGGAAGGGCAGGGGGGAGGATGTCATCTTGTGGTTAAGGGAGGGAGCTGAGATACAGCACTCAGGGGCTCTAGAGCTGGCTCTGCCACCGACTCACTCTGCAACTGAGAGTGAGTCACTTGCTCGCTCTGTGCCTCAGGTTCCCCATCTGGGACCTTCACGTCGTGTTCGCAAACCCTGCTCAGCGCTGGGCTGGTTAAAAGTGCTGGCAGCGGGAAGCATCTGAGCTGCATCCAGGCTCTGGCTGTTGTTGTTGACAATGGAGCTGGTCGGAGCTTTGGGACGTTGTCCCCAAACCCCTCCAGTGCGGCCACGGTTGTATGTGTGATGCATTACAGAATGGCACCCAGATAGGCTCTGAACTCACTGTCTATGGTACTCCAGTGGCTCCAATCCCCTGAGTGCCTCTCACCCTTTAATGCATTTATCCTGCTATTGCAGGGCTCCTACGCGGCGCCTCTCCTGATGTTAGCTTGGGCAGGGTGGCAGGGGACAGCGACTGTCTATTAGATAAGCAGATCCCAGGCCATATAGGGTTTTGTAGATCAATCCCTGCACATGCAGTTCTCTCCAGTGCTCAACAGATCCAGAAGCCCTAATGCGCTCTTGGGAAGATGTTCCCCTGTAACAAGCAAGGATAGCGACCTGCCCTGAGAGGGCTCACCCTGCACCCCACTGGAGACTGCATTCTGCCACTTAAGTGGTGCCCAGGGCCTGGTAAAGATCCTCAGACCACTGGGGTGAGCTTCACCCTGAGTGCTGAAGACAGTCAGCACTGTCCGGTACCATCGCAGCTAGCCCCCCACTAGGAAGAGCAAGAATTCCAGTGCACCCTTCACTTCCATTTCATAGTAACCCTGAGGGTGAGTGTTTTTCCACGGACTGCAAGTAGCTGCTTCATTTTTCACACCGCTCTCATTGCTGGGGCAGCTGAAAGGTAGGTAGGTCGATAGCTAGATAGACAGATGGGTATGGGGATAGATGCATGTAGGGACAGACAGATGTGTATGGGGATAGAGCAAGAGAGATCTGATTCTCATTTATGCCATGGACCTTTGATATCTTTCTCCACCAGCCCTGTCCCTGGCCACTGGGATCCGGAGTTTGGGGGGATCTGACCAGAGTGTGCTGCCCTATGGGTATTCTTTGCTCCCCATGGGCCACAGGAAGGAGAGGGTAAGTTAGAGCAGCTCTGAGACTACTCTGACTTACAAGTCTGGACAGGACCCTGCATCACCCTAGAAACCCCAGGGCGGTTCCAAAGAGGATGGATCTAGACTGTTCTCAGTGGTAGCAGATGACAGGACAAGGAGCAATGGTCTCAAGTTGCAGTGGGGGAGGTCTAGGTTATATATTAAGAACCATTATTTCACTAGGAGAGTGGTGAAGCACTGGAATGGGTACCCTAGGGAGGTGGTGGAATCTCCATCCTTAGAGGTTTTTAAGGCCCGGCTTGACAAAGCCCTGGCTGGGATGATGGTGTTGGTCCTGCTTTGAGCAGGGGTTGGACTAGATGACCTCCTGAGGTCCCTTCCAACCCTGATATTCTATGATTCTATCATACAGGGAGGGCTGAAGTAGCTTAAAGTCCCCTTGACCTCCCTTCCAGCCCCGGACACAGGAATGGAGTCCCTGAGACCTGGGCCTGGGTCTCTGCCTCAGGAGTAGATTTACACTGCCCCGTGTTGTGCTAGCTCCCGGTGTTACCTCAGCTGGGACAGATACACTAGGAACGGACAGCAGATTTCCCAGCTCAAAGCAGATGCACAGTATTGCCACGTGACCACTTCAGCCGGCGCTATGTGAGCAGTGACAGAGTGAGGAACAGCTACAAACCCAGGGCCGGGCTGACAGCTCTGCCAGGGGAGGTCCTTTATCCACCGAACTGGCTCAGCACTGACAGGGACACAGCCTGCCCTGGAGGAGTCACCTCTAGGAGATCCTCAAGGGGAGTTCAGTCTCCAGGGCTTTCTGCAGCTTCTATCATGTGGAGATGTGTGGACTGAGGCCACCATCTCAGCTGTCACAGGCCACCAAACACCCTCCAGGGAACTGGTGACCTGGAGGTGCCATTCCCAGCCTTGTGGGCCACCCATTGCCCAGTCACGCTGACGCCGAGCGCAAGGAAAGTGTCAATGATGGATGCTGTCACTGCCGGCAGAGGAACCAGTTAATCACTAGGGCAGATGTAATGTCTACAGATCCCGGTTGTTGGTGGCCAGGACCAAACCTGGGATCTCTGGAGCTTAATGCATGAGCCTCTACTGCATGAGCTAAAAGACAAATCTCACTTAGCCAAGACTGTAGCAGGCTTATCAATCTCTAGAGCAGGGTGGGCAAACTACGGCCCGCCAGCCGTTTTAATCCGGCCCTCGAACTCCTGCTGGGGAGCGGGGTCTGGGGCTTAGGGAACCACGGCCAATGGGAGCTGCAGGGGCGGTGCCTGTGGACGGGACAGCCTGCAGAGCCACCTGGCCACACCTCTATGTAGGAGCCGGAGAAGGGACATGACGCTGCTTCCAGGAGCTGCTTGAGGTAAGCGCCGTCCGGAGCCTGCACCCCTGAGCCCCTCCCCACACCCCAACCCCCTGCCCCAGCCCTGATCCCCCCCTGCTCTCCAAACCCCTCTATCCCAGCCTGGAGCACTCTCATGCACCCCAAACTTCTCATCCTCAGCCCCACCCCAGAGCCTGCACCCCCAGCTGGAATTTTCACCCCCCTCAAGCCCCTGTTCCAGCCCTCCTCCTGCACCCCAAACTCCTCATCCCCAGTGCCACCCCAGAGCCTGCACCCCCAGCTGGAGCCTGCACCCCTTCCCGCACCCTAACCCCCTGCCCCAGTCCTGATCCCCTCCCACCCTCCAAACCCATCGGTCCCAGCCCAGAGCACCCTCCTACACCCCAAACGCCTCATCCACAGCCCCACCCCAAAGCCCACACCCCCAGCCGGCGTCCTCACCTCCCCCCCACCCCCGCAGCCCACCACGCTGCCCCAGCCTGGAGCTCCCTCCTGCACCCTGAACTCCTCATTTCTGGACCCACCCCAGAGTCCACACCCCCAACCAGAGCCCTCACCCCCTCCCACAACCCAACCCCAATTTCGTGAGCATTCATGGCCCGCCATATAATTTCTATTCCTAGATGTGGCCCTTGTGCCAAAAAGTTTGCCCACTTCTGCTCTAGCTGGTCTAGCCACCACAAGATGGGGACAGAGCACCACAGCACACATGCCTGGGTTACACAGACCTACTGGCCTGTGGGGATCCCACAGCCGGGTGCATCAGCGTGACATCCAGGCGCGTCTCCCGGCTGGTAGCCCTGCCCCAGAGAGGAAGCTGAGACTGGTGAGCTGAAGCATGAGAAGCCCATTAACAACAGTGACACTTATAAGGCAGCAAGGGCCAGTCCAAGTCGCCAGCGCTGATCCCACATGACAGGAGACTCTCGGGTCTCTCTACAACAGACTGCACCCAGCTCCAAGCTCACGCCACACCCCCTGCCTGAGCCCTCTCATCTCCACTGCAACTTCACGGCCGGCCCCGACCTCCAGAGTGAGCTGAACCAAACCCCACCTCCACTCTGGGGATGTGGGGGGTGAGCTTTACCGCTGGGGCCTGGCCATATAACCAAGGATGCAGCTCCAATCTCGGGGAGGAGGCGGATGTCAAAAGCCAGAGCGTGCACTAGGCTGGTACATGCCCATATGCTGGGTATTGTCTGGAGAGCCGGGAAGACAGGAAGGGAGTCAGGCAGCACATGGGGGGCAGTGTTATGGGCGGAGCCTGGATAAGCACCACCCCCTTTTTCTTCCCCGTTAGATCCCCCATGGAAATCCCAGATCCCAACTCCATGGCTTATGCTCCAGTCTCTCTCTCTCGCTCTTAATATCCCTCCCTATTCATCCATTCCCTTCTCTTTTCTTCAAACCTGATTTTGGGAGTGTAAAGAAAACAAACATCTTCCTTTAGAAACATACACTCTTTCCCTGCCCTGCCTCCTGGAAGGAACAGAAAAGCCATCTAGCAATTCAGGCCAGATCTGGGGCATCCCTAGGACCAGTGGCACTGGTTAGCAGTGGAATCAATACGAATCATCCTCTCTGCCAGATATTGGCAGTGGCGGAAAAGCTGTGGGAAGGGAAGCGCGGCTGGAATCAGTGGATGAAGAGCTGCCCTTGCATTTAATGGAATAAAGGCAAGTTTGTTTGTTCTTCCCTTTGATAATTACATCTTAGCCAAAACTGAGCATCATTCAGTTTAAATAGAAACCTTATAAACTAAGCCACAGCAAACAGCTTCTGGTTCTGCTCTGGGAAATTTTATCAAAAGGGTCACCAAAGAGGAAGACATTTTCCAGCAGGGAAATGCAGCCTCTCCAAGGCTGGGGAATCGATGAAGCTGGGGAATTAATGAAGCTCGGTCTGGTGAAGAGATTTGGAGTTCCTGGTCCAAATCCAGCCTGTGGGAGAGTCTCAGTGAGCGAAGGTCAGGGATTACATTAGGTTGAGGCAGCGAGGCAGTACTATATTTTGAGGGTGCTGCTTGGTTCTCCAGGATCCCAGCTTTCATTTAAAACAAAAAGCAAGTCTCTGGCTGTTGCAGTAGCAGAGAAAACATGCTGAATGTGAAGTGGGAGTAACTGATGCAGAAATGCTCACCTGCATTTGCAGAGAGCCTGAAACAACAGCTCTGAGAGGTGTGAATTGTCCCATTCATCTCAGCAGGTACCAGCTGATGACCATTGAAATGTCAATATTGTGAATTATTTCACGGCTGATCAATGTCTGTTAGAAAGAGGAGGGTTGATCATTTTAGGAAGATCTGTACAACCAGAGTTCGTCCCATTTTGGCAAGTATCAGCGGGGTCTCTTCTACTTCAAATGCAAACCACTGTCTGAACACCATGTTAAAACTACACAGGACAGAGTCCAGGTTGTTAGGAAGCGCAAAAGAAACAGGGCTCGATTCTCCAGTGTGTTTCCCCACTCTGTGTTACTGACATACTCTGGGTGATGAGGATCGAGCTGGGTTTTTCCCATGTCAAGAGGAATAAATATTCTCCAGGTCAAAGTTTGCCCACAGCGATGCCAGTGACACTGCATTGTCTTCAGATTCTGCCCCCAGTAGCACCTTCATGGGGTTTGCCCAGGGAATTGGAACTTAATAAATTGTTTTGTCACTGTGGACCAGGCTGGAAGAGCTGCCCCAGCTCCAGCCCCTGGGCTGGCTCTGCAGGACTGACAGGAGTGAAAACTTAGTCACCATCTCTGACTCTGACACACACACACGCACACCCCCAAAGAGTGGAAGAACATAAGAACATAAAAACGGCCATACTGGGTCAGACCAAGGGTCCATCTAGCCCAGTATCCTATCTTCCGACAGTGGCCAGTGCCAGGTACCCCAGAGGGAATGAACAGAACAGGTAATCATCAAGTGATCCATCCCCTGTTGCCCATTCCCTGCTTCTGGCAAATGGAGGCTAGGACACCATTCCTGCCCATCCTGGTCAATATCCATTGATAGACCTATCCTCCATGAATTTATCTAGTTCTTTTTTGAACCTTGTTATAGTCTTGGCCTTCACAACATCCTCTGGGAAGGAGTTCCACAGGCTGACTGTGCGTTGTGTGAAGAAATACTTCCTTTTGTTTGTTTTAAACCTGCTGGCTATTAATTTCATTTGGTGACCCCTGGTTCTTGTGTTACGAGAAGTAGTAAATAACACTTCCTTATCTACTTTCTCTATGCCAGTCATGACTTTATAGACCTCAATCATATCTCCCCTTAGCCGTCTCTTTTCCAAGCTGAAAAGTCCCAGTCTTATTAATCTCTCCTCATATGGAAGCCGTTCCATACCCCTAATAATTTTTGTTGCCCTTTTCTGAACCTTTTCCAATTCCAATATATCTTTTTTGAGATGAGACTACCACATCTGCATACAGTATTCAAGATGTGGGCGCACCATGGATTTATATAGAAGCAATATGATATTTTCTGTCTTATTATCTATCCCTTTCTTAATTATTCCCAACATTCTGTTTGCTTTTTTGACTGCCACTGCACGCTGAGTGGATGTTTTCAGAGAACTGTCCACAATGACTCCAAGATCTCCTTCTTGAGTGGTAACAGCTAATTTAGACTCCATCATTTTATATGTATAGTTGGGATTATGCTTTTCCATGTGCATTACTTTGCATTTATCAACATTAAATTTCATCTGCCATTTTGTTGTCCAGTCACCCAGTTTTGAGAGATCCTTTTGTAGCTCTTCACAGTCTGCCTGGGTCTTAACTACCTTTAGTAATTTTGTATCATCTGCAAATTTTGCCACCTCACTGTTTACCCCTTTTTCCAGATCATTTATGAATATGTTGAATAGCACTGGTCCCAGAACAGATCCCTGGGGAGACACCACTATTTACTTCTCTCCACTCTGAAAACTGACCATTTATACCTACCCTTTGTTTCCTATCATTAAACCAGTTACCAATCCCTGAGAGCACCTTCCCTCTTATCCCGTGGCTGCTTACTTTGTGTAAGAGCCTATGGTGAGGGACCTTTCAAAGGCTTTCTGAAAATCTAAGTACACTATGTCCACTGGATCCCCCTTGTCCACATGCTTGTTGACCCCCTCAAAGAATTCTAGTAGATTGGTGAGGCATGATTTCCCTTTACAAAACCACGTTGACTCTTCCTCAACAAATTATGTTCATCTATGTGTCTGACAATATTGTTCTTTAGTATAGTTTCAACCAGTTTGCCTGGTACTGAAGTCAGTGTTACCGGCCTGTAATTGCCAGGATCACCTCTGGAGCCCTTTTTAAAAATCGGCGTCACATTAGCTATCCTCCAGTCATCAGGTACAGAAGCTGATTTAAGTGATAGGTTACAGACGACAGTTAGTAGTTCTGCAATTTCACATTTGTGTTCCTTCAGAACTCTTGGGGGAATCCCATCTGGTCCTGGTGACTTATTGCTGTTTAATTGATCAGTTTGTTCCAAAACCTCCTCTAACGACCCCTCAATCTGGGACAGTTCCTCAGATCTGTCACCTAAACAGAATGGCTCAGGTTTGGGAATCTCCCTCACATCCTCAGCCATGAAGACCGATGCAAAGAATTCATTCCGTTTCTCCGCAGTGGCCTTTCTCCAAGTGCCCCTTTAGCATCGCGATCGTCCGGTTGTTTAGCTTAGGGTTGCTGCTCCAGATGTGTTTTAAAAAAGGGTGGATGGTCCCGTGGCTCGAGCCCCAGCCTAAGTTTCAGGAGACCAGCCTTCAATTCCCTTCCCTGCTAGCAGCAGCCTCATGCCCCGGTGCAAATCATTTAGGCCCAGTCCTCAGAGGTACTGAGGATCCTGACTTCCATTGAAGGATCTAGGCCTCTCTGTGACTCATTTTCCCCTCTGTAACATGGGGAGAACAGCACTGCCCTGCCTCCCAGGGGCATGAGATTAAATGCATTAAAGATTCAGAGACACTCAGATACTCTGGTGATGGGGCCAGACGAGTACCCTAGATAGATAAGGGGATTTGCTGGTTGCTTAGCTAGTACACATCATGCTAATGGCCTCCCTCAGATTAAGCCCGTGCAAGTGTGAGAAGAAGGAAGCCCCAGGAGTGGGTTTATTGAGTAGGAAGGTGATGTTTGTACACAGACACATTCAGAGGAGACGTGTGTTAACAGCTGGAGGCAGTGGGCATGTTCTCAGTCCCCCTTGACTGTGGACCTTGATGCAAGTGGTCATCTGCCGGGGCCGGAGTTCAAGAGCAGGTTAAAGACCCACACTCTCTGTGCTCAGCCTCTGAGCTTTCCCTGGGCACTGCACCAAGACTGCTCCGCAGTGCGGAGGGCAGAGCAGCCGAGCCATTGCCAGGCTATTCGGGTGAGCCAACCTTGCCTGTTACAACTTCTTCCCCGTGCCACAGCATTGCTCGCACATTAATGGATCCCATCCCTGGTCAGACCACTGGCAGGCAGCCTGCCGTGCAGATGGCTCAGAAGCAAGAGCCTTCCAGCTGCGCATATCTGGCACACAGGTGTCCGGCTCTGTGTCTGCCAGCTAGCCAGCAGAGGAGAGATTGGTTGGAGGGGAGGGGGGCTAGTTGGCAGCCCCAGTCGCTGCACACAGACGGTCGTCCATGGGCACTAATCCACCTCCACAGCTGGCTTAGCACTAGATCCCAAGCCATTGCTCTCCCCCACCTCTGACTCATCATCAGATGCTTGGCCCGTCTCCTCGGCTGGCCAGGAGTTTGTTTGGGCTGGAATCAGGCAGGCCCAGGTGGCAGCTGAGTGTTTCATGCCGAACACCTGCTGCGCTTTTGTTTTGTTCGATCTCGGCAATCGCTCCTGGGTTTTGCTGATGCGTCAGTCCCCAGGGCTGGGCGAGGGGTCGGTGTAGGTGACTGGGAATCAGGAGAGCGGGGCTCTATTTCTCGCTTCACCATTCACCTCCTTGGGCCTCGCTGTCCCCGCCCCAGTCCTGGACTCACCTTATCGCCCGCCAGCAAAATGTCCTGCTCACTGCTGCCCCCTCTGCTCAAGTGGCAACGCACAGAAACGGGAGCGATTTGCCCTGGCCCAGCGGACAAGGTTTGCACAGGGACCCTGCAAGTGGTAATGGGGGGGTGAAAAGTACATGAGACGGGATAACGCTTGGCTTCGAGAAGGGCATCTGGGCAGGAGCAGGCCCTGAGAGGAAGGCTGGTGCAGGGGGCGGGTCTGGGACTTGGCAGACCTGTGTGACCCCGCGTTGGCTCCAAGGGTATCATAGACAGGCAGCATTCTCCCCTCGCCTCTCCTATGACTTGCTCTGCAGCCTTGGCTAAGTTGCTTTCTCTGCCGCAGTGTCCCCATCTGACAAATGAGGCGAATAATACTCACCCCCGACCCCTGCAGGGGCCATGTGAAATCCGTTCATGTCTGCCAGGGGCTCTGAACACACAGGGCCAGGCCCTCTGATGCCATCAGTGGACCTCCGTCAACTTACCCCAGCTGAGAATCCAAGCTACAGATGCTACCAGTGATCCCTCCTGACAGTCGCACGTGTCACAGGTTTGTGGTAGGGAAGCTGCTCAGTCACTGTTCACACGGGTTCCAGTGAGGGTGAGGTATCGATCAAATAAGTTCGGTTATCTGGGAAAGGTCACAATGTTCCCGCATAACCCAGCTGCCTACAAATCCAGCCTGAAGCAGCTCCCATTTCCCAGCTATCGATTTGTTTCCCAACGGATGGCGATTATCACAGAGCTCTTGGGTTTTTGGGGACATGCAATTTCCTCCCATCCTGCGTGTGAGTCATTATGATACACAACAAGTTCCTTTCAGTGCCAGGGGACTGCTACCAGCTCACTCGTTTGCGGGGCATTCCTTGTGCCCAGCTGGCAGTGGGCTGGCAAGGTGGTGATGGTCAAGACAGCTATGGTGGAAGGAACTGGTGCATTGTTTCAGTTCCTCTGCAGCAGCATCTTCTTTGGTCCACAGGGGATGAATGTTGCTGTCAGGTTTTTTCTCCCATCTTTTTATCTGATGTAACTTCATAAGTGGGGGGGAAGAGGGGCGGACAGAAAGCAAAAGCAGAGTAATGTCTCCTTTGCCAGCCTGTATTTATATCGCACCTTTCAAATCTTGCCATCCATCTCTAACAGCAGAGTATTGTTATAGATAGATGGCAAGATATCACTGCAAAGCCCCCTAGGAAAATACTGAAAGCACGTGGGACATGTTTACAATGGAGCATTTCCCATGCAGAAATGCATACACAGAGACGCAAGAGGCAGAAGCTGGTCCTCGGGGCAGATCTGAGATATATTGCAAGCAGAGGGGAAAGCACAGAACTTCTTGACAGTGAGCTCACCTAGACCTTGGAAGAGTCTTCCAAGGAAAGTGATGGGAGCATCGTTGTTCGCGACCACTTGAAAATATCCAAGATGGAGTAGGGGTTAGATGGGATCTAATGGGCCTTCCCAGTCTCCTTCCAGGAGATAGTATGTGAAAGGTTGTGGCACTTGCTACAAACAATCTGTCTACACCAGGGGTCTCAAACTCAAATGACCACGAGGGCCACATGAGGATTAGTACATTGGCCTGAGGGCCACAACACTGGCACCCTGCCCCCCATTGCCCCGCCCCCACTCCACCCCTTCCATGAGGCCCTGCCCCTGCCCCGCCTCTTCCCACCCCTTCCCTGCCCCCATTCCCAGGAGGGGTTCGGGGTGTGGCAAGGGGCTCAGGGCAAGGGGTTGGGGTGCAAGAAGGGTGCAGGGGGCTCAGGGCAGGGGGTTCAGATGCAAGAGGGGTGCGGCAGGGGGCTCAGGGCAGGGGGTTCGGGTGCAGGAGGGGTGCAGGGTGTGGCAGAGGGCTCAGGGCAGGGGGTTCAAGTGCAGGAGGGGCTTGGGTGCAGCAGGGGGTTCAGCTGCAGGAGGGGTTCGGGGGGCAGGCTCCGGCCCGGGGCGCACCAGGGGCAGGGCGGGCGAACCGGGGAACCGCGGCCAATGGGAGCTTCGGGAGAGGTACCTGGAGGAGCAGCCAGGGCAACACAGACCCCTGGGCCCCCCCTTCCCCCAGGTCCCAGCCACTTCCTGGAGCAGCATGGGAGCAGGGCAGACAGGCAGGGAGCAAGCCTGCCCTGCCTCCAGTGCACGCCGGGCCAGAACCACTCTAGGTAAACGTAGGGGGCGGGGGGACCGCAGGGAGCTGGTGGGCCACAGGAAATAGCCCCGTGGGCCGCGTGTTTGAGACCCCTGGTCGACACAGTCATGAGTTCTACAACTCAGAGGTGCAAACATTGGGAGCACTGGACCAACTTTGGCAGGCAGCAAGTTACAGAGACAAAGAGTACATATGACAGACTTGTGTCATGTTGCCTTCCAGTGGCTTGGCCAAAGAGAGGGTAACAGCCTACTACTGTTGCCACCCAACAAAGTTATTCCTTTGTCTGAAGCAGCCAAGAGGAGTTCTTTGGTGTTGAAGTTCTGGCCTTAAAACCCTGATGATGATTTGTGGTACGGGTCATAACAATGGGAATTAGGTCAGTCCAGGCTCTGAGGCCTTGATCCAAAGCCCACTGATCTCAATTAAATGATTCCCCCCAAATGTAGGACACAGGACTGGAAGGGGCCTCCTGGGTCATTGAATCCAGTCCCTGCTATCGCGAGCTAACCCCTCATAGCATCCCAGACATACATTTATCAAGCTCCATCTTAAAACCAGTTTGCTCATTTGCCCCCCACTGCTCCTATGGGGAGGCAGTTCCAGACCCTCACTCCTCTGATGGTGAGACACCATCCATGTCAGCGTGTTTTGGATCAAGCCCTTGGTGGACATATTCAGCATGGCAAAACCTGGCGTTACAATCGGCAGCTTGAACTGTTTGAAAATTTTCCATTGAAAGCAGGTTCTGATGGAAAAATGGCCTTTTTCATGGAAAATTGTTTCTTTCATTTTTGGGGCGGGGGGGTCTAAAAAAGCCCCATAAAACTGGAAATGTTTCTGATTTGGGTTCCCCGCACCCCCCATTTCTCTTCCTTTTTTCCACCCAGCCCATCTTCCCCTTCCCCAGTTGCAGAGTGGGAAAAGAATGGGGTGGGAAAAAAAAATGGAGATAAAACAGGGATGGGACCCTGTAATTTTTTTAGGTATGGGTCTTTTTCATCAAAGAAACTTTCAATGGGAAATTTTGAAACAAATGAACAGTTTCAAAGTTTCCCCCGAAAAATGATTTTTGAGCAGCTGGTCCTGCAGCCCTGACCGAAAGGCCCCTTTGTAAACTGGGCTGGGCCCAGCCTGTGGAGGAAGGGGCTGTGTGGGAAAAGGGCAGTGCTGTGGTACAGGCTCTCCAGGGCTTAGAGGTGGAAGCTGATTTCCGTGCCGATGAATGAAGGATTTCATCCTGTCAGGCTGTCGGTTCACCTCCATCCACTCAGGGGAGAGTCATGCTCCTGTAAGCGATTTCTGTAAAACGGCCACATGCCGGCAGGATGTTGGGTGCCAGCAAACCGACTGCCTGACGACATGCCGCCACGTGGAGGAGCTGCTGGCTCAGCCGACCCAAGGACACGACAACTGATTGTCAGGAAGGACCCCTCGCCCTGTCCATGCCCTGCATTGCACAATCTGCGGGTGCATTAGTATCTGTGTGAGGGTGGGGCATGCAGATGTAGGAGGCCAGATTTCCGCAAGCTCCCAGGCTGAGAGCATTGCCAGGGGCAGGAGACCACTCCTGATGGACCCTTGGACCAAGGGCTGCAGTGGAGACACAACGTCACACTGCATTTACAACGTGAGCTCATTTGGTGCCGTTTCTGCGATGGACCAAAGCAGATGAAAGCTGCGCTTGAACTCGAAGTGCAAAAGGAAGAAGCAGCCCAGCTCCTTTTTTCTCCCCAAAGAAAATCCAAGGTTCACTAAGCCCAGAGAAACAGAACATCAGATCAGGGCCAAACTGTTGCCAACTCTCACAATTTTATCAAGAGTCTTGTGATATTTGGTGTTTTCATTTAAAGCTCCAGCTCCAGGAGTCAGGTGATGAGGTGAGAATTTCAGCTCTTGTTTTAAAAACAGACTAAGGGCTTGTCCACACTTAAAACGCTGCAGCAGCACAGCCGTAGCACTTCAGTGATGACACAAGGGGTTTTTCTATAAGCGTAGGTCTCCTCCTCCCTGAGAGATGGTAGAAATCTCCCAAACCTAGCACTGTCTACACTAGGGCTAAGTTGGTTGAACTGCATCGCTAAGGGTGGAGCGTGTGAATTTTTCACACCCCTGAGTGACATAGTTATACCAACCTAATTTCCTAGTGTGGACCAGGCCTAAGCTTCTAGCCCTCCTGGTTGCAGGGAAAAACTTGAAAACATGACCTGAGAGCACCCTAAAGGTGCAACAACGAGAAAGCAAAGAACAAGAACCCAGAATTTATTTTTTTTTAAGCCTACAGTTTTTTAGGGCAGACTCAAGATTTTTGGGGCCCTGGCTCATGATATTTTTAACCGTTGGGGTTGACGATGCTGCGTACACTGCTGGTCAGCTCCACCTTTGGGCTAGACTGTGGTAGGCCCTTCTGCAGGGGCATAAGGGATGGCAGAGGAAGGGCCCAAGGCACCTTCCCCCAAGCCCTGTGTGCCCACGCGCCAGCCACCAACCATCACTACAGCCCTTGTGCTCCCCTCACTCAGAGCTGGGCCGTAGTGGGACAATGTGGCCCTCGCCCTTGAATGCTAAGGCTCCAAAGGCACGGCCTTGTCCCCTGCGTTGTACAGCGACAAGCTGGGGCGCCCAGGCCACGAGCCAGGCCCAGTCCGCGCAGATGAGGGGCTGCTGCCTTCCAGAAGGACCGTACCAGTGTTTACTAAAGAGGAGGGAAGAGAATCCAGCCCCTTTGCCACCAGTGCACGTACAGGCCATTCCTGCCAAGCCCTAGTGGGGCACTGTGCCAGAGCCAGGCCTGGCCTTCCCACTGCTCTGCCTCCCATGCTTCAGCTCCCTAGAGCAACCGCCCCCCTATGGGACGAGCTGTAGGGACGAGCCTCAAGGCTGCATGGTCCAGGGGTGGACAGGACTGGGACTAGGGAGAGCTGGGATGCAATCCCAGCCCCATTGATCTCACACCGATTTTACCCCAGAGTTTGACACCTCGCTCTGCCACTGTGTGAACAGGGCAATTCCCTTCACCGCCCCTTTGCTCCCTGCTCTGGATCTTTACACTGTAAGCTCCTTGGGTCAGAGATTAGCTCTCACCATGTGTATGTGTCATGGCGTGTAGGGGAGTCAGGGCCCTGCACCCCCCACTTCCTGCGATTCACTGTGACACTCAGCCAGCCAGTAAAACAGAAGGCTTATTAGACGACAGGAACACAGTCCAAAACAGAGCTTGTAGATACAGAAAACAGGACCCCTCAGTCAGGTCCATCTTGGGCGGTAGGGAGCCCAGACCCCGGTTCTGGGCCTCCCTCTGTTTCCCCAGCCAGCTCCCAACTGAAACCCCCTCCAGCTGTCTCCCCCAGCCACACACCCCAGTTCCTCCCCCAGCCTTTGTCCAGTTTCCCAGGCAGAAGGTGTCACTTGGCCCCAACCCCCTCCTGGGCTCAGGTTATGTGCTCAAGTATCATCCCTCAAGTGAAGTCACCCCCTGATATCCCACCACCATCTGGTATCAATGCAGACGTAAACTAATAAAATTCCCATGCAACATTACCAGGTTAATACTCCCTACTCCATCACAGTATGTCCAGCACCTAGTACAAGGGGACCCCAGGCCCAGTTGGGGCATGCAGGTGCTACTGGGATCTGCCTGGCTCATTAGCAGGATTTGAAGCCATGATCTCCAGCACTGACAGCACAAGCCTCTGTCCCCATCGTCCGGAGCACCTCCACGCAGAATGCAGCCGCTTGAGGGGCAGCAGATGGGGAGGTGGGCTCGAGCTACAGGTTCTCGCCCATTCAGGAATCTGGCTCGCATGGTCTAGGTCCTCCTCTGAGCAGGACAGGGAGCTGAAGATGGGAGAAGGCCGCTCTGGCTGTCTGAGTACTCCAGCTAGAGCCACATGCTCTGCAGCCCGTGGCTCCTGGCTCCAAAGGAGAGTGAAGGCTGGGTTGAGCAACTGGTTCCCTGGTCGGGGCAGATGTCACTGGGCTCTGTCAGCAGAGAAGGAGGTTCCTTTACCTTGTTTCACAGGCACAACCTCTGTTTGCAGGAAAAGCGGACTCCTGCTGGGGCAGGCTCTTTGACCTGTGCTGTACAGGAGGTCAGACCAGATGATCACAACGGTCCCTTCTGGCCTCCGAATCGCTGACTGAATCTACGTAGGAAACTCTTGTGCTGTTGGTGATCAGACTCGCGGGGGGCTTTTGCTCTGCCACCACCCTGGGTCTTCTGCCTTCATCTAAAATAGTGCCTGGCAGTGCCGAGCAGTGGGATCTGTGGGGGCTAGGCCGGATAGGGGGCATTTGGGGGCCAGAGCACTGACAGCAGAGGAAAGTAGAGGGCTGTCTTGTTCCACCATCTCGGTGCTGCTGGTTCTCCCTGTCACACCTCGATTCTCCCCCAGGGAGGGTCTCTACTTTCTGGATCAAACTGTCCTCTAGGTAACCTTAGACACGCTCTGGTGGTGCCTGGTTTGCTCTGGTTGTTACCCAGCTGAGATCTGGGTAGCTCGAGTCTCTCTGGTTTGTAATTCTCCGAGAACTGCTCCAGGAACATGTTCCTGCCTTGCTCCCTGCCAGTCTGGGGGGGTCTGTTACTGCTT
The DNA here is from genome assembly GCF_965140285.1 of Lepidochelys kempii. Lineage (NCBI taxonomy): Eukaryota > Metazoa > Chordata > Testudines > Cheloniidae > Lepidochelys > Lepidochelys kempii. Next base: position 11,923,946 of record NC_136380.1, read on the forward strand.
TGTTTTTCAGGCTTTGTACCTTACCCAGAATTTCACCTTGACCCTCAGCAGTACCAAATCACATTTCACTGGCCCCGTAAAGCCTTTTGACACATGGGAGGCCAGAATGTTACTGTTAAAATGACTGTGCAAACTGAACACCATCTATACAAGGCCAAAACAACATCAAAAACAACCACACACCTCGTGTGCTATGCCAAGGGCGAGAACAGCACATGGAAGGCCAATTAAACAGCTTCACTCCAGCATCATGAGCATATTCCTTTCCTCTTGCCTCCAGAATTCACATGATCCATTCCTCTCAGTTACTATGCAATTACAGCAGGTGTCGTGTGCATCACTGCCTCATAGGGGGATTACGACTCTGCAGGGAGAGAAACCTTGAATTCCTGCAGAACGGACACATTCTCCATACAGGGCAGTATCACAGAGATTCACAGATTTTAAAGCTAGAAGGTACCATTAGGATCATCTGGTCTGACCTGGAAAACAGAGGCCAAAGAACCTCACCCAGTCAGTCCTGCATCAAACCCGTATCTTCTGTATGAGCTAGAGTAGATCTTTTAGAAAAAGCCAGTCTTGACGTAGTGGCTTCAAGTGATGGAGAATCCATCTGTCCCTGGGTAAGTTGTTCCAATGGTTGACTACCTTCACTGCTAAAATATTGCTCCATATTTCTTGTCTGAATTTGTCTAGCTTCAGCGGCCAGCCAGTCGATCTTGTTCTGTCTTTTCCTGCTGCATTAAAGAGCTCTCTCAGAAATCTCCTCCCCATGTAGGTACATCTAGACCAGGATCAATTCCCCTCTTACCTTGCAGGTGATCCCCCCTTGCACCTTGTCATCATGCAACATTGATAGGCACCTACTGTGTCTAATACTAAGGCCAGGTCTACGCTGTAGGCCTATATCGGTCTAACTACCTCGCTCAGGGGTGTGAAAAATCCAGCCCCCCCTGGAGTGACATACTTATACCAACCTCACCCCCGGTGTAGACAGCGCTGTGTTGACGGGAGGGCACTACTGGAAGATGCTCAGATACTACAGAGATGAGCATGATATTAGAACTAGACAGAATGGAGGCTTGATTCAAGCTGCCTGGGTATTAGCAAGAACCACATGAGATCAGGGGTGTTTTATCTGCTGTCATCCCACTCCCATAACTCAGGGCAGGTTCAGAGTTCTCTATAAACCTGGCTTGTGTTTCAGGTATGGTAGCAAAGCCTGAAAGCCATTTCCCCCTCCTGTGGGGTTTTGGCACATAAACGCCTTACCAGGAAGCTCAGGAGAACTGCATCTGAACCAGCCTCCACTTTCAGTGGCTTCGGGGCTAGTAACTCAAAGCAGACGCACATCATGGTACCGACAGCATGGCAACGGCATGTTTCACTGACGAGAGGGCAAGATCCATGCCCCAGAGAGTTTACAGTCTGACCAGGCAGCACAAACGCTGCTGGAGCGAGACTCTCCTTGCTCAGCTGTGATTTGCTTTCCCGGATACGTGCAGGTGGCCCACGCTGCCCCTCCGCTCTGCCTGTTTTCTCCATGCCTGTGCAGGCAGAGTGTTGAAATTGACCAGAATCCAAGAATAATACCCTGGCTTCTGACACAGAGCAGAGCAGGCTGCCCGAGGGGAGACGTGATGGAATATGGCACCTGCGAGCGAAAACGCACACGGGTTTGCGGCTGGTGAGCCCGTGACGGGCTTGATCTCAGCGTCTGCTTCCAATGCATGGAGGCAAAAATGCCACTTCCTCTTTCTTCCTACAGGGGTTCCCCAAGTGATGCATCACCCCAAGTCTCAAATAGTCTCATTGGGATCCAGGTTCATTTCCAGAGCCAGAGCAAAATTGCCTTATTTGTAAGCCCTTCCATAGAGCTGCTCCTGGCTACAACAGGAACATTATCTCCAGGTGTTGGCTGCCCCCACCCTCTAGAGAGGCCGGCATTTGCTTGGCAACCATGAGTGGTGGATTCAATGCCCAGCCTGCAACACACTCCCTCAGAGACTGTGGGCAAGTTTCTCTGTGCCTTAGTTCTTCACCTGTTTGAATCACAGAATATCCAGGCTGGCAGGGACCGCAGGAGGTCATCTAGTCCAACGCCCTCAATCCCCAATTTTTGCCCCAGATCCCAAATGGCCCCCTCAGGGATTGAACTCACAACCCTGGGTTTAGCAGGCCAATGCTCAAACCACTGAGCTATCCCTCCCCCCAGGATTCAATGGGATCATAATGCTCTATTTGTCTATTTAGACTGTAAACGCTTTGGAGCAGGGAGTATCTTTTAATCTGAGAAAATAAGAACATAAGAACAGCCAGACTGAGTCAGACCAATGGCCCATCTATCCTAGCATCTTGTCATCAACAGTGGCCAATGCCAGATGCTTCAGAGGGAATGAATAGAACAGAGCAATTTATCAAATGACCCATTCCCTGTCACGCAGTCTCAGCCGCTTGCAGTCGGAAGCTTAGGGACACCCAGAGCATGGGGTTGTGTCCCCGACCGTCTTGACTAATAGCCATTGATGGACCTGTCCTCCAGCAACTATCTAATTCTTTTTTGAACCCAGTTATACTTTTAGCCATCACAAAATCCCCTGCCAACAAGTTCCACAGGTTGACTGTGCGTTGTGTGAAGAAGTACTGCCTTGTTTCTTTTAAAGCTGCTACCTATTAATTTCATTGGGTGACCCCGGTTCTTGTGTGATGCGAAAGGGTAACTAACACTTCCCTATTCACTTTCTCCACATCATTCATGGTTTTATCATATCCCCCCTTACTCATCTGTGGATAAATTGGAGAGAGTCCAGCGAAGGGCAACAAAAATGATTAGGGGACTGGAACACATGAGTTATGAGGAGAGGCTGAGGGAGCTGGGATTGTTTAGCCTGCAGAAGAGAAGAATGAGGGGGGATTTGATAGCTGCTTTCAACTACCTGAAAGGGGGTTCCAAAGAGGATGGCTCTAGACTGTTCTCAATGGTAGCAGATGACAGAACGAGGAGTAATGGTCTCAAGTTGCAGTGGGGGAGGTTTAGCTTGGATATTAGGAAAAACTTTTTCACTAAGAGGGTGGTGAAACACTGGAATGCGTTACCTAGGGAGGTGGTAGAATCTCCTTCCTTAGAGGTTTTTAAGGTCAGGCTTGACAAAGCCCTGGCTGGGATGATTTAACTGATAATTGGTCCTGCTTCGAGCAGGGGGTTGGACTAGATGACCTTCTGGGGTCCCTTCCAACCCTGATATTCTATGATTCTATGATTCATCTCTTTTCCAAGCTGGACAGTCCCAGTCTTTTCAATCGCTCCTCATACGGAAGCTGTTCCCTACCCCTCATCATTTTTGTTGCCCTTTTCTGTATCTTTTCCAATTCCAATATATCTTTTTTGAGATGGGGCAACCAGATCTGCATGCAGTATTCAAGATGTGGGCGCACCATAGATATATATAGAGGCAATATGATATTTTCTGTCTTATTATTTATCCCTTTCTTAATGATTCCCAATATTATGTTAATTTTTTTGACTGCTGCTGTGCATTGAGTGGATGTTTTCAGAGAACTCTCCACAATGATTCCAAGATCTCTTTCTGGAGTGGTAACAGCTAATTTAGACCCCATCATTTTGTACGTATAGTTGGGATTATGTTTTCCAATGTGCCTTACTTTGCATTTATCAGCATTGAATTTCATCTGCCGCTTTGTTGGCTAGTCACCTAGTTTTGTGAGATCCCTTTGTAACCCTTCACAGTCAGCTTTGACTTAACTATCTTGAGTAACTTTGTATTGTCTGAAACCTTTGCCATATCACTGTCTACCCACTTTTCCACATCACTTATGAACGTGTTGAACAGCCGTGGTCCCCGTACAGATCCCTGAGGGACACTGCTATTCACCTCTCTTCATTCTGAAAATTAACCTTTTGCCAGAAGCTAGGACTGGGTGACAGGACATGGGTCTCTTGCTGATAACCTATCTGTTCATTCCCTTTGGGGCACCTGCCATTGGCCACTGTCAGAGGACAGGATACTGAGCTTGATGGACCTTTCGTCTGACCCAATATGACTGTTCTTACATTCTTATGTTTCCTGTCTTTAACCAGTCACTGAACCATGACAGGACGTTCCCTCTTATCCCGTGACTCCTTAATTTTCTTAAGAGACATTGATGTGGATCTTGTCAAAGACTTTATGAAAGTCCAAGTACACTATATCCACCGGATCACCCTTGTCCACATGTTTGTTAACCCACTCAAAGAATTTTAGTAGATTGGCGAGGTATGATTTCCCTTTACAAAGGCCATGTTGACTTTCCCCCCCAACATACTGTGTTCATCTATGTGTCTGACAATTCTGTTCTTTACTATAGTTTCAAACAGTTTGCCAGATACTGACATTAGGCTTACTGACCAGGATCTCCTCTAAAGCCTTTTTTCAATGTGGCATCACGTTAGCTATTCTCATCTGATACAGAAGCTGACTTAAGTAATAGGTTACATAACACACTTAGCTGTTCTACAGTCTGATAGTTGAGTTTCTTCAGAACTGTTGGGTGAATACCATCTGGTCCTGGTGACTTACTGCTGTTTAATTTAACAATTTGTTCCAAAACCTCCTCTACTGACACCTCAGTCTGGGACAGTTCCTCAGATCTATCATCTATCACCTCAGGTGTGGGAATCTCCCTCACCTCCTCTGCAGTGAAGACCGATGCAAAGAATTCATTTAGCTTCTCCGCAATGGCCTTGTCTTTCTTGAGTGTTCCTTTAGCACCTCGATTGTCCAGTGGCCCCACTGATTGTTCAGCAGGCTTCCTGCTTCTGATGTACCTAAAATTTTTTTGCTGTTAGTTTTTGTGTCTTTTGCTAGTTGCTCTTCAAATTCCTTTTTGGCCTGTCTAATTATACTTTTACACTTGACTTGCCAAAGTTCATGTGCCTTTCTATTTTCCTTGGTAAGATCTGACTTCCAATTTTTAAAGGATGCCTTTTTACATCTAACTGCCTCTTTTACTCTGTTGTTTAGCCATTTTTTTAATTTGGGGTATACATTTAATTTGTTCCTCTATTATGGTGTTTTTAAAAAATTTCCATGCATTTCATTCTTGTGTATATCTGTGTATGTACAGTCCTAATGTCCCAATCTCAGCTAGATCCATTAGGTACTACACCAGGGGAGGGCAAACTACGGCCCGTGGGCCAGATCCAGCCCATCAGGGCTTTCAATCCGGGCCACGGAATTGCCAGCCCAGTGGTGCTGTGGGGCTAAGGCAGGCTCTCTGCCTGCCCTGGCCCTGCGCCACTCCCAGAAGCGGCTGGCACCACATCCCTGTGGCCCCTGGGGGAGAAGGGGGCAGAGGGCTCCATACACTGCCCTTGCCTGCAGGCACTGCCCACTGCTGCTCCCATTGGCCGGGTACGGGGAACCACAGCCATTGGGAGCTTCGGGGGTGGTACCCGCAGGCGAGGGCAGCGCACGGCAGAGCCTCCTGCCCCACCTCACTCACAGGAGTCACTGCTGGACATGCTGGCCACTTCCAGGAGTGGCGCAGGACCAGGGCAGGCAGAGAGCCTGCCTTAGCCCTGCTACATGCCACTGCCACCCCGGAGCCACTCGAGGATCCTACACCCCAACCCCCTGCCCTGAGCCCCCTAGCCCTCTGCCACACCCCTCCTGCACCCCAACCCCCTACCACACCCCGCACCCCTCCTTCCCCCCAACCCCTGCCAGTAGCCCCTTCCTGCACACCACACCCCCTCTCACATGGCCCTGCATACAATTTCCCCACCCAGATGTGGCCCTTGGGCCAAAAAGTTTGCCTACCCCTGTACTATGCTGTGTGTGTGTGTGTGTGTGCGTGTGCGCGGAGGTGTGTAAAGCAGCAACAAAAATAATGGACAAAGGGTGGGAAAACAATCCACAAATATTACTGTAAATTTCAATCCCTGTTCAATTTGGCCTCGTTTGCAAACTTTTCATGAACATTTGCACCAGCCACGTTTGGCTCCTGTGAATTTTGGGCCTCTAGCTGAGATGTGTTTAAAGAAGAAACCAGATCTGTTTTGTGACAAAACTCAATTCATTCTGTGACTAAGAGAAATTCGTTTTAAGCAGAAGCGGTGGGAGGTAGTTCATTCAATCAGGATGCGGAGGTGCGACTTAGGTGACCAGCCAAACGATACAAATAATGAATTACGAATAGAAAATACCCACAGTGACCATTTTGTGAGTGATTCACAGGCTCCAATGAATTCACACAGATGATCTTTGAAATAACAACAAATTTTAAAAAAATCAAGCCCTGTTCGCAAATCACCTGCAACAGACCAGGGGCTAAATTCTTTGAATACTCCTTGCACAGTGACCTGCATGCCCAGTTCCAGGCCATACTAAAATGGTTAGTTTCATATGACCATCTTGGACGCATTTGCCAATGGAACCTTCTTCTGTCTCGTCATGGTCACTCGGAACTGGATGGTGACTACCAATGCTTTCCTTGTAGGCCCTCTGGATGAGGAGGATTTGCAGGGCCTACAAATCTGGGTTAGCAGCAAACTGGAAAACTAGAGGTGAAAGGCTCTGGTCTGTATTTTTACACGTGGTCTGTGGTTCTTTATCTATGGCTACTGGACAAGGTTTACTTTGTAACCTGCGTTTCATCCCTCCCCCACGTTAACTCCCCCACCTCACCAGCCTCCCAAACAGCTCTCGTTGTCACCTGATAGCCCAGCTTTGCTATCCCTGCTGTCTTTCATCTGAGCACTGCATCATAGATGGCATCTCTCCAATCCGCCAAGTAATCAATTTGCCAGTGTCAGCCTTGCAGATTGCACCAGCATGATGTCATCTCCTTGGAACGCGGAATCCAAACACGCTTTAATCAATGACACGGGGGCGGCTCAGCGGAATATTTCAACTGTAATTTCAAGTATTTCAGCACCAGGAGCAAAAGACAGAGACGGGGTGGGGTGCGTATGTGCATAGACAGGCAGGCAGCCGGCTAGTCAGAACTTTCGAAAGTCACCCTTTGCCACAGATTTGGAGCAACTCCCATAGAGTAAATAACTAGAGTCCCCCCAGCTTAGTGCTTTGTCTTCTCCCTACTTCACTCAAAGCAGTGGGTATTCTTTTCCTCCAATATATTTCCTTGTTCTCCCTCTCCTACACGCCTTCTCCTCGGTGTCTCTTCTTTCTTGCCTTCGCTTCTTGTCCACCTCTCCTCTGCTCGCCTGCGTTTTAGTTGCATCTCTGGGAAAGCCAAGTTGAAGCAGTAAGTTCTGGGAGCTGCCAGGTGGGGCAGCCGTTCCGATCTCCCCCTTACCCCACCCCATGCTTTCCCCATGTTGCACTGAGAACCTGGACCTTGCTTTCATGAGCATGCCCTCGGGAGGTTGACAGCTTCGTAGTTCCTGAAGAAGGTAGAAGGCCGGTGGTAGTCCAGGCCACTCCTCCACGGTCCGCGTACGACTCCGGCAGCTCTGGCTAGTCCTCAGCTCCGCAGGGGCCTGCAGTGGTCTCCCAGCTTGGGAGCAAGCAGGAGGCGTCTGGCTTTTCCAGTAGCTTCAGCCCAACTGAGAGCTCCCAGACCCGCCTTTTATACTTCCTGTCCCGCCCACTGATTTCCGGCAGGAGGGGTGAGCCTGGCCTGGCTCCACCCACCAGGGCTCCGTGAGGGGTTCCTCCCCGTCCAGGTCTGTTGGAGGCCACTCCACCTCCCCGTAAGCTCAAAGCACTTTACAGAGAAGGGAAGTATCATTGTTCCCATTTTACAGAGAGACAAAATGATTGAGTGGATTCAATGAAGGATTCGAAGTATGGGGCAAATTCATCTCTGGTGTCACTCTGTAGGGCAGTGTGTCTGTAACCAGTGCTAACAGTGGGGGTCTTTGTCCCCCCTCTAGTGGCAAAGCCATGTGTAGACGTTTGTGAGTCTGCTACTGTGCCTAGGCCAGCGGTTTTCAACCTCTTTTCATTTGTGGACCCTTAAAAATTTTTGAAAGGCGGTGCGGACCCCTTTGGAAATCTTAGACATAGTCTGTGGACCCCCAGGGGTCTGTGGACCACAGATGGAAAACCACTGGCCTAGGCTGATGGAGCTGCTCCCTTTGCTGAAGCAGTAGAAGTTCCTACATGCAGTGATCCTGAGTTCAGGTTCTACAGGCATCATTACACAAAGGCCTTGGCCTGGCTTATTGGACAGGGTTGAATCTCACCCTGTGTAATTTTGGCACAGCCCACTGCATCAGCCCACAGTGCCATTGTTTATTTGGAAGGCGGTGGACTTGGAAGTGACAGCTTCATCGGCTGGCAAGGACGCAGGCGTGTTGCCTCTCAAGAGTGCATTAAAATAACGTGTCGCACAGCACACAAGGACTTCTCCAGTAGATTCCGTGTGCCAAGATCCAGAATTCCAAGAATTCAGTTTAAATGATGTTGTCTTAATTCAAGCAATAAAACAATTTCACAATATTCACGGCATCTCCTTTCCGTGGAACGCGTCCATGCTCATGCTAAGAATTCCTCCATTCGATGCTAGTTCCATCACGGGGCTTGGGTTTTAGCTTAAACCTATTCTCAGCTCTGAGGCAACTCACTGGGGAAGCTGTCGCTGTTGACTGACCAGTTTCAACCTGAGTTCAAAACCCAGTGTATTTATTTGAATACTCAAATGCAAATGGGAGAGCCCACTGCAAAATGCCTTGTTCCATCAGCAATATCTCACTCTAATTCATTGTTAGAGGCAGTGGCTGGGTAACTCTATGTCCAATACCAGCAACTGTCATTATGCAAGATCCCATCAAATAATCAGGGCCGGATTAAGGCAGGGGCTTTAGGGACTGCAGCCCAGGACCCTGGCTCAAGGGGGGCCCTACAGAAATAAATCACAAGCAACGATCTCCAGGCTGCTAAAAGGGGCGCTCAGGCAGGCTGCCTGCATGCCGTGGCCCCAGGCCGCTCCCAGAAGCGGCCGGCTGCCGGCAGGTCACTATGGCCCCTCACGGGAGGAAGGGGGGTGGCTCCGTGCGCTGTCCCCACCCCCAGCACCGTCCCTGCAGCTCCCATTGGCTGGGAACCGGCCAATGGGAGCTACAGGGCAGTGCTTGCGGCCGTGGGTGGTGCACGGAGGCCCGCTGCTTTCCTCCCCCCAGGGGCCACAGTGATGTGCTAGGAGCCAGCTGCTTCCGGGAGCAGCGTGGGGCTGTGGCAGGCAGGCAGGCAGCCTGAGCCCTGCTGCACTGCCAGCCAGGAGCCACCAGTGGTAAGCGCTTCCCAGCCAGAGCCTGCATCTTGCACCCCCACCCACACCCCAACACCCTGCCCCAGCCCAGAGTCCCCTCCTGCACACAAGCTTCCTCCCAGACCCCGCACCCCTTCCTGCACCCCAATCCCCTGCCCCAGATCCCTCCTGCACCAAACTCCCTCCCAGGCAAAAGACTTGTATACACAGGCCCCACAACATCTAATAGCCCTGGGCTCATAGGAGAGTTAATCTGGCCCTGCAGGTAATGAAAGTCCCTGTGGCTTGAACCCCTACAGAGTAGGGAGCTCGCTATTGACCCTTTTGGCGAACAGGGAGAAGAGCAGTCCAGAGCTGCCTGAGAGCTCTAGATGGACTGAAGTGCCATATCACTAGACCATCTAGTCTGATCTCCTGTGTATCCCAGGCCACCAGCACCAGCCAGCACCCACACACTAAACCCAGCAACCAGAAAGAGACCAAAGTATTCCAGCCCAAAGGAGACCAGACTGTTCTGTGCCACAGGCAGAGAATAGGAGGCACCAGGGTGCCCCAGTTCCCGAGGCCCCTGCAGTGGCAGGGAACTGATTAAGTGAGATAATCCCAGCAAGTGACCCTCATTCCGCACTGTAGAGGAAGGCAAAAAAACCTCCAACGACCCTGCCAATCTGACCTGGGGGGAAATTCCTTCCTGCCCTCACATACTGGAAGCAGTGAGACCCTGAGCATGTGAGCAAGAACCAGCCAGCCAAGCCCCTGAAAGAGAGAGAATGGTCAGTGCCGCCTCAGGGCCCTGGCCCATCCCGCCCAGTGTCCCATCTCCAGCCGGGGCCATCTCTGATGCCTCAGAAGAAGGAGGTTGGGTTTTTTACAGAATAAACTGGCAGGGCGGGGGCAGGGGAGAATCCCTTCCTGACCTCTGTAGGTGACCGGCTGAAAACTTAAGGCATGATATTTAGGACCATAAGACATAAACCGGAAGGATCCCAAAGGTTGCCAGGACCTGCCCCCCACCATCATAAGCAACCCTGTTGTCCCCCTCAAACTTGTCCAGCTCTCTCATGACACTAATTAAGTTGTTTGCCCCCTATTGGGAGGCTGTTCTAGAAGAACCTCACTCCTCAGATGGTTAGCCACCTTCTTCTAATTTCCAACCTGAGCATATAGGCGACCACGTTAGACCGATTTGTTCTTGTGCCAATGTTGTCCTTTGGCTCTTCCAGCTGTCAGGTGTCTCCCCCTTCCTCCCCCCCGCAATCAGATCCCCTCTCAGCTTCTTTCGGTCAGGCGGAACAAACCCAGCGCTTCCAGTCTCCTCTCACAAGCTAGGCCCTCCGTTCCCCTGATCATCCCAGTAGCTCTTCTCTGCATCTGCTCCAGCTTGAAGTCACCCACTTATGTGACAGCTTCGGACATGGTGGTCAAAATGCAGTGAAGTGTTGAGTCTGGGGGAGGGGCAATAAAACGCTATTATCCCTGACTGGAAACAAAAAAGGGAAGAGAACTGGGCCAACTGCGGCTGGGGCAAGGGGTCAGCCTGAGCGAATCCTCTGGGCCACATGCCAGAAAGAAAGGGGACAAAGGGCTCTTCCTTTGCAGTGAGAGTGTATCGCCGGTGACCAGGACTCTGCTTAGGGTCTTACATGCACTGACTTTTCTCTGCAGCCTTTGCGAGGGGCAGCTTTAAGGCGGGAAACAGTTCACAGGTGGCTTTTGCTGATGACTCAAAGGCCAGCAGCCCAGCTGAGGCACCTCCGTGAGGGCCTCTCACCCAGCAATCAGTGAAGCTGCAATCCCTTGGCACAGTGAGGTGGGGGGCAGTGGGGGAAGAACTTGGCTTATCTGGACACTTGCATTGCGAGCCCAGGACGGAGTCTAGGACTACTGACAAGAGACCCTGGGTGGTGGGAGTCTTGCCCAATGCACATATACAGAGACTGGACTATCATTGTTGGTTTTCCCAGGTGTATTCTGTGTCTCCTTCTTCCCCGTCCTCCCCACCCCCCAGCTGTCCTTGCTTTGTACATGGTCTCAGTGCTGGGAGTGGGGAAGTGCAGCCTATTAAGCGCACCCAGGGGATGTATTTAGTTTTCCCAGGTTTCAGGACGGGGGACGGTTGAGCTGGCGTTGTTCACGTTTTCAGAAAGAATCACTAGAGAACTGAACCCGACCTTTTTGCTCCAGACAACATGAGGGTTACGAAAGGAAGCAAAGCTTCTGCTTCAGGGCATCTGCTGATGGCCTGCTGGAGTCAGGAAGAAACTACATTTCTCTCCCCGCTACGTCAGGAGGGCATCGCCTTTCTCAGAAGCATTAGGATCAGGGGGGTTTGTGGTATTTGTATCAGAGGAACACCAACTGGGCTCAGCTGAGACTGGGGTCTCACCGCAGTAGGTGCTGTGCAGACCGATAGACAGACCGGGCTTGCCCCAAGAGTTTATAATCTAAAAAGAGAGGACAAAGGAGAAGTTGCTGTCTGCTGTTGATTTAAGTGTGTGCCTCATAGCTGGCCCAGAAGCCGTGTTGTCTCAGAGACCAAGAGCGCTGAAGGACTTCGTGCGCCAGGCTCCTAGGCACAGAACGGACTCTCGGAGAGAATGCGATGACACGTTTGATAAATGGAACGTCGACCAAATAACGAGTCATCGCTCAAACAGACAAGCTGGGCCTTGGCAGGGGGAGTGCCTCTATTTTTAATCAAGTAATCCCTTAGGAGGCCTTATTTTGTAAATAATGACTCGAAAGGATAGTTCCCGCCCTCCACCCCTGGCACTGACCTCAGTGAAGAATAAACCCAGTTTAAAGCTAACGGGGACAGAGGCTTGTGCATAGATGAGTGTCCCAAAGCCCTTGAGGGGCAACGGAAAGACCCGCATTGACTTTAGCAGGTGCTGGGTTGGGGGAGAGAAGCTGCAGACTCTCTCAGTCAGATAAAGACAGCTTGGATCCTGCTCCAAGCTTGCCCAAAGTTGGCTGGGGGTTGGGCTCTTATGTTCTGCTCAGTCCTGTGGCAGACTTTGGATCACACCTGAACTTCCCCAAAGGGTGAGCCTGGTCAGACCTGGGGCCCTGCAATAGCCTCTTTGGGGGGGCTCTGTCTTCTCTCTTTTCCTGCGCGAGGGGAAGAGGGAGCATGGCAGGGAATCTGAGGGACACACTCCTCAACTCTCCCTAGCCAGCCAAGCATCGTAATGTTTGGCTTGAGCGGTGAGAGAGGGGCAGGTCCCTGGAAGTAGGGAAAAGGGGCTAAAAGCCAGGAGGAAAGAGCATTGGTGAGGAATCTCACACCACGTGACCCATCCAGTCGGGGAGGTGCCATGCAGCCAGCCAGCTGGGTGTTTGTTAGTTTAACTACTTCCTGCCATATGATTTGAGTCTGTGAATATATAAGAAATTGTACAGGAGCAGTCATAATTACACATCACATCAGAACAGACCTTGCATGGGACACACAGACAGTAATAGAGTTTACACATCAATCTCTTTAACACTTTCTGTAAATTATTCACATCTACAGTATTAAACTACATTTTTTCAAAAGACAACGCCTCTGGTCTCATGGATAAGGCAACAGACCTTGGTTCTGTTCCCAGTCTACCACTGGCCTGCTGTGTGACTTCAGACAAGTGTCTGTCCTGTGTACTTAGAGTGTAAGCTCTTTGGGGCAGAGAGTCTCGCTTACTGTGTGTCTGAACATCACCTACCACAATGGGGCCCTGATTCTCCTTGAGGCCTCCAGTTGTTTCTGTCACATACATCATTAATAATAACCATCTCTTTTAACTTGTGAATCACTTGAACTGGGGTTCTCAACACTGGGGGTACACACAGGTCTTCCAGGGGGTACGTCAACTCATCTAGATATTTACCTAGTTTTACAACAGGCTCCATAAACAGCCCCAGCAAAGTCAGTACAAACTAAAATTTCGTACAGACAATGACTTGTTTATACTGCTGTATCTGCTATAATCAGCGGTTTTCAAACTGTGGGTTGTGACCCCGAAGTGGGTCATGAGTTCATTTTAATGGGGGCGCCAGGGCTGGCATTAGACTTGCTGAGGTCCGGGGCAGAAAGCTGAAGCCCAAGCCCCGCCATGAGGGACTGAAGCCAAAGCCTGAGCAACTTACCTTTGCAGGGCCCCTCGTGGTGTGGGGCCCCGGGCAATTGCCCTGCTTGCAACCCCCTACTGCTGGCCCTGAGAACAGAGAGAGTACACTGACTTTGGGAACCATGCTTGGACATTCTATTACCTTTTGATTCAACATATCTTTGTGGAGTCCCATTTTCTGCTGTGGCTGCCATCAAGACAAAGAGTAGGAATAGCCTCAATGTGGAGAAAACCTTAATAGTTGCGGTTGCTCCCAGAATGACAAGGCTTAAGTATCACCCTGAAATGTAGGTACACTATTTATATTCCAGTCCATTTAGTTTATCATGGTAAAAATGAGAAAGTTAGCAATTTTTCGGCAATAGCAAGCTGTGAGACTTCTGTATTTTCTATTGTACTTTCTATTGTTTGGTTACAGTAGGTTTTGCCATCTTTGACGCACCAAATGTACTCATGACTGAATAAATAAGTCTTGAGACTTATTCCAGTTTAACTGAGAGCAGAAGTTGGCTTGTAATTGGCAAAAGAAGAGTTGGTCTCTCCTGGGCCTGAATGGAAACAGGCCATTTAGAAAATAAATTGATTTCAAAAGACCTAACTATTTCTGTCCCGGTTTCTAGTGAGCCAGGTTTCTGAAGAAGCCAGACCTCTAAGCAATTTCATAAGAGCTACTCCGGATTTCAACTGGTGTGGCAGAGCAGAATTTGTGTGTAATCTTCTCGTGGTGTTTTGCAATGAATCACATTAGGTCAGCACATAAGGAGCAATGAATTGTCTTGCATTCAACAAGCCAATGTCAGCAGCCAATGGGGTCAACACATCCAGAATTTCTGTAAACTATGGAATATTTCATTCACATAAATGCAAAGGGTCAATTTCTGTCCTGAATTCCACACCATGCAACCCCATTGAGGACAACAGCAGCTAATATAGTTACCAAGCTATTGGCTTTTAGAAAGCCTACTAATCTACGAGCCCTCCACGACCTTTCTTAGGAAGACTTGAAAAGATTTAAAGACAAACTATCACACTCTGATTTTGAGGGGAAACGTAATATCCCCCGGGGTTTGCTGGAGAATGCTGACAGGATAGATACTAATCTGTGTCTATACCAGACGTAGCACAAGGGGTGCTACCATCATAAACATAATACATAATATTAGTCGATTGCATATAGAAATATTACGCTAGAAGAACATTGTTTAGGTTGCAAAGCTAAGCAGTCAAAAGTGAGGAAATGCCAGAATTAAAATGGCCTGAGCCATACTGATCCCCCTGCTAAATTTAAAATTCCTGCTTCAAACCAGCTCTTCAAAAAAATGGTCTGAATCATTTTTAGAATGGGAATTGTTAGAGAACCTACATAGAGGGGTTGGGCCTGTTCCCCAAAACATTGTGCCGGAGCCCACACCGATTTCAATGCAATGGTTTGTCGAGTAAGACCCTTGAGCAGTATGACAGAATTAGGCCCATAGCATGTACTTGAGTCATGAACCTCAAGATTAGATATATGAAACATCACACATAATGGGTGAAATCCGGCCCTAATGAAGTCAGTGGGAGTTTTTCCATCGTCTGCAATGTGTATTTAGTGGATCACAGCTGCAGTAATTTGGATATTAAATATGAGCCAGCTTTAGTTATTGAAAACAACTTGCAGGTGACTGGATATTTGCTTCCACCATGACTAGAAACCTGCCATGAGGGACAGAGAAGATGACACTTTGAGCACAACATTTGCTTCTATTCAGGAGAAAGGTTGGCAAACATGCAAACCGTGGTCCATCCAGGAGAATGAGTTGGATCTTTACAGGATCCCAGCCAGGCTCTGCCTCATAGACATCACACATGAATTTGGAATGAGAACGTCAGAGGTTATTTCCCCCATCACTAAACTCCATGCGCTGACATCAGGAATTGCATTCATAGACTTAGATGGGGCTCCGTGTTCTTATGGGGACTTGGTTCAAATGTGTTTGTTGAGGGTGTTTGAATTTGAACATTTCCAAGTTGATACATGGCTGCTTTTCCTCGTTACTCTCTCCCCTGACCCCCGTGTTCCCAATCCTAGCATTATCAGAGTAACTGTACTTGTAGAAATGTGTCACCTCGGAGTTAGCTGTATGGCTCACAGCACAGAGTAGTAATGGCAGGTTTATAAAAGGGACCGCTCAGTGCAACAAAAATAAATCTAAAAATAAGGACTGCAGGCTGGGAACTTGCTGCTTTATTTAACAGCATTACAGCAGAGTAGGGGCGGGGGAAATCCCGCTGATGAAACAGGAAGAAAGGGTGGGATGGAGCATGGCTCCATCCCATAATACCCTGGCTAACCCAGTTGACCCTATCATGACTGTTTTACTACAAACAGTTTTCCTGTCTTTGTATAATCCATTCTTTTTCATTGTAGATCTGTAATTATTAGGGATGGCTCACCCAAATCGCCATCTTGTTGGTCTGAGCTGACGATTTCATAGGCCTCGTGTCTACATTTTATTTTGTGGTCATAATTTTGTGGACTTTAAAAAAAAATTGCCCTTTTTTGTACTGGCTACTTTGCTTATAATCACATTTTACCCATATAATAATCTTAATCACTTATCTGTTATTCTTAATCACTTATCCATTATTAGTTTTTAAATGATAATTAAACAGTTCTATTATAGCAGTGCTCAGAGGCCTCCAACGGGTGAGGTCCCCATTGTGCTAGGCATTATGGCCCAGATCCTCAAAGACAATGGAAGTTAGGCACCTGAATACCTTTGAGGACTTGGGCCTATATTATTAGCCTCCATTTATAAAATAATCAAATGTGCCTTGGGCTTCATCGGACAAATTAAAAAGACAAGAACCCTGCCCAGAAATGCCACAGTCTCATTTAGAGGTGGCCCAGTGGTTAAGTGTAGCAATGATGGTGAATGAGGAGAAGAACACAGGTTAGTGTGAAAGGATCATGTGGTTCCACTGATTTAGAACTGCCTTCCCGGCTTCACCCCTGCCAGCTTAACATACAACTTGCTTTGTCTCCATTAGGGTTAGTTACCCTGTTTTAAGGTTTATGTTGCAAGATAAAGCCACGGTGAGTCAGTGGGAGAGCTGAGACTGGAAATCAAAACACTGGAATGTGAGGCCTGTGTGGTAGCTACCAGTCTAGCCACTTTCTGTGACTTTCTTTAACTCTGACGACTACGTGATTCTTCACTTGGTGGTGGTAAAATGCCACTTGGCTCCCAAATGCCCAGTCACCAGGGTTTCTGGGCCTCTGCCTGCATTTATGGAGGCTAACCAAGGTTCGAAAGCTCCAGTTCTTGCACAGCACTGTTCTGCGTTCCAAAGAATCTACTCCCAGCAGGCCAGAGAGCTTGCAGTTAAACAGTACGAGTTTATTTAAACACATTGTTCAACCCACAAGGTGCCAAGCTGGAGAACTGGTGTCCGTGGGCAGTTATTACAATATGTTCCTTGGCTGGGGGTCGGCGTTACCTTGAGTGCTGAGTGACAAAAGACAGAACCAAACGGGTGAGCCAAAACCTCTTGGCTTTCTGCAAGTTCACACTCTTACTAGCAGAAGGTTCCGCAGCAGCCATCCAGAGACACTCATCAATCAGGCTGGGAATTTGGGTAATGACTTGGCTTGGCTGGTTTTGTTTCCTTGTACCTGTGCAGACACCTTCAGGCATTAGGAGCTTGAGCAGGTTAAAGCCCACAAATTGCTAATTAACTAAAGAAAATATCTTTGCACAGAGAAGGCAGCACAATATGCAACAGCAAAGTCAATGCTTACATTACTGCAGTGATGAGCAATTTGTAAATCCCTGTTGATAGGCTAGTAGTAGCAGGAGCTCTGGTAGGACTGTGGGTTAGGGACCGAGTCTGCAACTCAGGACACCTAGCTTTATTCCTAGCTCGGTTCCTGACCTGTTGTGTGGTTTGGGCGAGTCTGTGCATCTCTTTCCTTTCCCACCCTTGGAATTCTCTATTTAGATTGTAAGCTCTTTGGGGTAGGAACTATCTCTTGCTCTTTAGAGACTATCAAATTTATTTTAGCATAAGCTTTCGTGAGCTACAGCTCACTTCAGCTCACAAAAGCTTATGCTCAGATAAATTGGTTAGTCTCTAAGGTGCCACAAGTCCTCCTTTTCTTTTTGCGAATACAGACTAACATGGCTGCTGCTCTGAAACCTCTCTCTTGCTCTGTGTCTGTACTGTGCCTAAGCACAATGGGTCCCTGATCTTGGTTGGTGCAGCTGTAATATAAATCACATGCAAAAAATACATGAAAAGAACATTAAAGTAACAAAACTCAAGCACTCAGAAGTTAGGAAATGCTAGACTGAAGGTTGCTGTGTGTTATGCCAGTCTTTCATTAACATGATCACTTCCTGTTTTTCTCCATTCAGGAAATTCCACCCCATTGAATGCCACCCTACAGAACTGGATTCTATGCCTGCCTCTGCTACAGAATTCCTATGTGATGCTGAGAAAGTCACTTAAACGAACTCTCTCTCTCACAGATGGCCACTTGTTACGTGTTTCTTCTTTCCTGGGCTTCTGACCTGAGACACGGGGGGCCAGATTTACAAAAACGCTGTGCGCTCACAGTGGCAACGGAAGTAAATAGGAGCAGTGCTTAGAACAAAAGAAGTGCTACAAATTCCAGACCCTGGGCACCTCAAGTTAGGATGGAAATTAACAACTTTGGCTTTAATTTTTCCACGGCTCTGTTCCCCATTTTGGAAATGGGGAGAATAATACCTCCCTCCTTCGGAGGCTCATTAAGGTTTGTGAAACTCTCGTTTACTACAACCAGAGCTTGGGTTCCCAACCTTCTATTCTGAACACGCCCCAGGTGTCCCCACGCCACAGGCGTGCAGCAGGGCCAAATTTGAGCATCACTGTGACCCCCTGCAACAGGTTGCAACCCCATTCAAAGTTAGCCCTGGGCACTCCTCTGTCAACAGATTGGGTAAGCCTATCGAGTGATGCTTATTTACACCAGCTGAGGATCCAGCCCTGGGATTTTTGTCCCAACAAGGCCACAGATCTACAGGGCCTAATTCTGATCTTATGTGTAAATGAGGAATAACTCCGCTGAAGCCAAAGGAGTTACTCTTGGTTTACACCACTGTAACAGATCAGAATCCTGCTCCAGATAACGCTTACCTGCCTGATGCCTTAATTAGCTAGTGTTTAAAAAGCACTTCGAGCTGCTCAGATGAAACATCCCTGAGACAAAAAGAAAAGGAGTACTTGTGGCACCTTAGAGACTAACCAATTTATTAGAGCATAAGCTTTCGTGAGCTACAGCTCACTTCCTCAGATGCATATCGTGGAAACTGCAGCAGGCTTTATATATACACAGAGAATATGAAACAATACCTCCTCCCACCCCACTGTCCTGCTGGTAATAGCTTATCTAAAGTGATCATCAGGTGGGCCATTTCCAGCACAAATCCAGGTTTTCTCACCCTCCACCCCGCCACACAAATTCACTCTCCTGCTGGTGATAGCCCATCCAAAGTGACAACTCTTTACACAATGTGCATGACAATCAAGTTGGGCTATTTCCTGCACAAATCCAGGTTTTCTCACATCCCCAGTTCTGACTGAGTAAGGATGTCAGGATTTGGCCCCTTTTTATTCCACTGGATATTCAGGCTCAGTCCCAGGAGTAAGCGCTCTGCACAGTCGCGTAGGAGACCGGGTTCTTCTCTCTGGCCTGATCTCTGGCTTCTTCTGGCCAAGCCTGTGAGGCATACTTGGCTTTGGCAGAGATGCTGCAGACCTTTCGACAGAGACCCCTCTGGCAGATTGAGTGACTCTCACACATGGGTGGAGTGCAATGGAGGCTGGGGGAGGCTAAGCCTCCCTAAACCTCACGCCACCATGGGGGGGTGGGAAAGGCGAATTTCGGCACGGGCACATGGGGCCCATGCCCAGGGGCTCTGGCCAATTTGGGACCCCCAGAAAAATCTCCCCCCACTACAGCCCTGAGAGCGTTTCCCTCAGAGGGAAGAGGCAGAGTGGGGGTGGAACGGGGGTGGGGCCACGGGGGAAGGGAGAGAATGGGGTGGTGGCCATGGGGTGGCGCCACCGTGCTGGCCAGGACTGAGAGCTAGACCCCAGCCAGGGCCCCAGTTGAGCTCTCAGCTCCCGCACTCCACCCCAGCCAGGGCCAGGGGGGTGAGATTAAGAGCAGCGAGCGGGGCATGGCCTCAGCCGGAAGAGGCAGGGCAGGGGGCGAGCCTCCCCAAGCGGAAGCTTCACCGGCTGCCCGTGTCTCATACAGTACTCCCAGCCAGAGAGAAGGTGGCTGGCTCACATGACCTCGGGGAGGGGCAGGCTGGTGGGTGTAACTGACCTGGGCTGTGGCAGGAGACGTGACGGGGCCATCTGCCCACACAGAAAATTATAACCCCGGGGGGAGAACCGGTGTTGATTTTTTGTATTCAATATTTACATTCCAGAAATGCCTGCAAGTGCAGGGAAGTTACACCTGGGGAAGCACCTGGGCGTCTAAGTCAGGGGGTCTGCCTGGTGACACGTTGGGAAGTGGGTGTGCGTCTCAGTGAGGAGGGCTCCGGGGTTAGAGAAACAGTCTCAGTGGGTGGAACGAACACACTGCCGGGAAGGCGCAGAAGAATGTGCAAGGTATAGACGAGACTGATTTAGGTTACTGAGCCTCCCTTCTGAATTTGCCCATTTGAGTACGACGTGCACCTCGTCAAACCAAATTCTGCTCCAGTGTATGGAATAGCAGTTAACTAGCCAGTCTCCTCCCCACCCGTGGCCTGGAATGGCCTCAGCCATTTGAAACTCAGCTAAACATCTGAACGATGTTTATGTCTTTTTAAAATTCCTATTTGTTTCTTTTTCTTTCATGGAAAAAAATTGATGGGGGTTTGGTTACAATGGGGGCTGTCTCACTGCTTAATATTATATAAACTAAATAAAACTCTGGATTCTGTGTATATAAAATGGGATGAGAATCCACAAAGGGCCAACTCCAAGCTGAGAGACTTGGGTTCTGGCCCACAGAGTAACTTTTTGTTCTCTGACTTGTTCCTTTCCCCTTCCCATAGCTGCTTTTCTGCAGAGACGTCAAGCAAGGGTCCAGTCAGCTTGTACGACTGATAGCAAGTTTAATGCGTGTCAGAAGAGATGAAGATTGAGCTTGGATTGTGCAGACTCACCAGGATGTAGCAGGCCACCACAAGCCTGGGGGTGAACTATGAACTCCGGTGATGAGAGTTGGGGAGACAAAGATTGCTCAACCTATATATCTTTTGTCATTAAAGAAGACCCTAGGGAGGTTTCTTCAGCCAGTACAGGTTCCCAAGGCCGGAGAAAGGAGAGACACATGCCTCATTTGAAGTCACGCTTCTGCCGTTTGTAAGTGAGGTCATCATGCAAGGGTTCATTTGAGAGCCATGTTTAGTCATGTAATCATGCACCTCTTGTTTAGTGGGCCCCGTGGCAGCTCTGGAAACTAGTCTGGCAGGCAACTACCCTGATATTTTTCTATTGATTCAGTAGGAATTGCGCCCCCGTCATTTCTTGGTGTGTCTTGTAGGTCTGCCATCCAACTACTACCAGCCCCAATGCTGCCTAGCTTGTGAAAGCTGGTAAAACTCCAGCTCAGGATGATCTGGCTATGACCCCACAACATGCTCTTGGAGAATCCTTGTCATAATAATGCAATAACCTAAGAAAAGAATAGATATTTGTGAAAAGACAAAACCTATCTAAGTAATCCTTTTATACACTAAGGATGAAATCCTGGGCCCATTAAGGTCAATGGCAAAATTCCCATTGACCTCAGTGGGGCAAGGATTTCACCGTTAGCTTGTGTATTCAACCCTTCAGTACAGTACAATGATGTACAATGTAAAAGGTGTCAAAGGTTATTGTAAAGAGGAAGATGATCGCTTGTTCTCCATGTCCACTGAGGGTAAGACAAAAAGTAATTGATCTAATTTTCAGCAAGGGAGATTTAGGTTAGATATTAGGAAAAGGTTTCTAAGTATAAAGATGGTTAGGCACTGGAACAGGTTACCTAGGGAGGCTGATGAATCCCCATCCTTGGTAGTTTTTAAGAGCAGGTTAGACAAACACCTGTGAGGGCTGGTCTAGGTATACTTGGTCCTGCCTTAGCACAAGGGGATGGACTAGATGGTGTGCTGCCTTCCAGGACCCAAGACATGAGATATCACTCTAAGACTGGATAGACTTTAGAAGTTGATGGGAAAGGATCCATTGGTGATGGTTCAGATAAGCACTAATGATACTGTGGTCACGGGATAGCTCACTAATTGTAGATGACTTCAGGGAACTCGGAAGCACACTGAAGAAGAAGAATGTTCAAGTGATCCTCTCTGAGATCCTTCCTGTTCCACAAGCAAAGGAGACAAAAGGCAGAAGATTCTTGAAGTGAACTGCTATGGGTACCCGCACAGCCCCACAGTATGCTAACATTTTTATGGCTGACTTAGAACAACGCTTCCTCAGCTCTCATCCCCTAACACCCCTACTCTACTTGCACTATATTGATGACATCTGCATCATGTGGACCCATGGAAAAGAAGCCCTTGAGGAATTCCACCATGATTTCAACAATTTCCATCCCACCATCAACCTCAGCCTGGACCAGTCCACACAAGCAGTCCATTTCCTGGACACTACTGTGCTAATAAGTGATGGTCACAAAAACACCACCCGTTACCGGAAACCTACTTACTGCTGTACTTACCTACGTGCCTCCAGCTTTCACGCAGCCCACACCACACGATCCATTGTCTACGGCCAAGCTCTAAGATACAACCGCATTTGCTCCAACCCCTCAGACAGAGACAAACACCTACAAGATCTCTATCAAGCACTCTTAAAACTACAATACCCACCTGCTTAAGTGACAAAACAGATTGACAGAGCCAAAAGAGTACCCAGAAGTTACCTACTACAGGACAGGCCCAAGAAAGAAAATAACAGAACGCCACTAGCTGTCACCTTCAGCCCCCAACTAAAACCTCTCCAGCGCATCATCAAAGATTTACAACCTATCCTGAAAAAATGATCCCTCACTCTCACAGATCTTGGGAGACAGACCAGTCCTCGCTTACAGACAGCCCCCCAACCTGAAGCAAATACTCACCAGCAACCACACACCACACAACAAAAACACTAACCCAGGAACCTGTCCTTGCAACAAAGCCCAATGCCAAATCTGTCCATATATTTATTCAAGTGACACCATCATGGGACCTAATTACATTAGCCACGCCATCAGGGGCTCGTTCACCTGCACATCTACCAATGTGATATATGCCATCATGTGCCAGCAATGCCCCTCTGCCATGCACATTGGCCAAAGCGGACAGTCTCTACGTAAAAGAATAAATGGACACAAATCTGACATCAGGAATCATAACATTCAAAAACCGGCAGGAGAACACTTCAACCTCTCTGGCCACTCAGTAAAAGATTTATGGGTGGCAATTTTGCAACAGAAAAGCTTCAGAAACAGACTCCAACAAGAAACTGCTGAGCTTGAATTAATATGCAAACTAGATACCATTAACTTGGGTTTGAATAGAGACTGGGAGTGTCTGGGTCATTACACATACTGAATCTATTTCCCTAAGTTAAGTGTCCTCACACCTTCTTGTCAACTAAGTGAGCTGTAGCTCACGAAAGCTCATGCTCAAATAAATTGGTTAGTCTCTAAGGTGCCACAAGTACTCCTTTTCTTTTTGCGAATACAGACTAACACGGCTGTTACTCTGAAACCTGTCTAAATGAGCCATCTTGATTATCACTACGAAAGTTTTTTTCTCCTGCTGATAATAGCTCATCTTAACTAATTAACCTCTCACAGTTTGTATGGCAACTTCCAACTTCTCTGTATATATATATATATATATATATCTTACTATATGTTCCATTCTATGCATCCGATAAAGTGGGCTGTAGCCCACGAAAGTTTATGCTCTAATAAATTTGTTAGTCTCTAAGGTGCCACAAGTACTCCTGTTCTTTTTGCTGGCTAGATGATTGGTGGAGGGTTTTGGAACATTGGTTCACCTTCGGTGGGGGGAAGGGGCTGTACAGTTTGGATAGCCTCCACCTTGGCAGAAAGAGGATCAGTATTTTCAGGGACCAGAGTAGTCAGGAGGGTGTTAAAGTAATAACAAAAAGGGAGATTAATAAAAGGGAAGATATGAGCACTCCACTGTTGAAATGTTGAGAACAAAATGAATCAAGGCACCAAAGGACA
Organism: Lepidochelys kempii; assembly: GCF_965140285.1. NCBI lineage: Eukaryota > Metazoa > Chordata > Testudines > Cheloniidae > Lepidochelys > Lepidochelys kempii. The sequence continues at coordinate 11,947,562 of NC_136380.1, forward strand.
TGAAGAGAAGAAATTATTTAATTGCCTATACACCAATGCTAGGAGCCTGGGTAACAAACAAGAGGAATTGGAATTGCTCATTGATGAGCATACATTTGTTCTAGTTGGTATTACTGAAACCTGGTGGGTTGATTTCCATTATGAGAATGTTAAAAAGCAACCTATTTAGGAAGGATCATGTGGGCAAAAGGGGTGAAGAAAGTGCTCCGGACTGCTTATGGATCAATGTCCTTACAGATAAAGCACAAGGTGGGGATATTAGTTGGTGTCTGCTACAGACCATCAGATCACACTAGGGATCAGGGTGACTGCCTCCTTATGCACCTATCTATAATTCACAGGAAAAAAAGCTGTGTGATCATTGGATACTTCAATTTGAGTGACATATGCTGGAGGTCTCATGCTGCCAGGACTGAAACATCCTTGGAATTTCTAAATATTATAGATGACAATTTCCTAACTCAAAAAGTGTTGAAATTCTATAGTTGACCTCATCTTGACAGATAAAGAGGAACTGATCACAGAACTAAAAATTAATGATAACTTAGGCACAAGGGCTCATGACTTGTTCACATTTAGAATGCGAAAACAGAATAAAGTCCATACCCATGATATATATGATACTTTAAAAGAGTCAGATTCACAAAGCTGAAAACAAATTATGATCCACATCATCTGGGAGGAAGAATTTAATTGGAAAAATGTGAACGTTAATTAGGAATTGTTTAAGAACACTTTACTAGAGGCCCACAATCAAGGTAGAAGGCTGTATTGGTTAAAAAACACCATCCGGTTTAGAGGGAAGTGAAAACAAAATAATATGTAATTAATGGAAGAAAGGGGCCATTGATAGTAATGAATGTAAATCAGAAGCTAGGAATTGTTAAGAATTGATAAGGGAAGCAAAGGGAAACAAGGAGAAATCTATGGCCAACAGAGTTAAGGACAATAAGAAAGCGGTTTTTAAGTATATGAGGAATAAAAAGAATACTAACAATGGTATTGGTCCATTACTTGATAGAAATGTTAGAATTATCAATAATAACTCAGGCAAGGCAGAAGTATTCAATAAATATTTCTGTTCTGTTTGTGAAAAAAAAACAGAAGATGTAGTCATATCATATGATAACATTCTTTCCATTTCACTAGTATCTCAGGAGGATGTTAAACAGCAGCTACTAAAGTTAGACATTTTTAAATTAGGAGATCCAGAAAACATGCATCGAAGAGTTTTAAAACAGCTGGCTGGGGAGCTTGCTGGAGTATTAATGTTGATTTTCAATAAGTCTTGAAAACCAGGGAAATTCTAGAAGATTGGAAGAAAGCTAATGTTATACCAATATTTTAAAAGGAGGAGTAGAATGGTTATTTTACCTCTACATTTGGCACTGGTGTGACCACTGCTGGAATACTGTGTCCATTTCTGGTATCCCCCATTCAAGAAGGATGTTGATAAATTGGAGAGGGTTCAGAGAAGAGCCACGAGAATGATTCAGGGATTAGAAAACATGCCATATAATGACAGAATCAAGGAGCTGAATCTGTTTAGTTTAACAAAGAGAAAGTTAACAGGTGACTTGCTTACAGGCTATAGGTATCCACATGGGGAACAAATATTTAATAAAGGGCTCTTCCATCTACCGATCCAATGGCTGGAAGTTGAAGCTAGACAAATTCAGACTGGGAATCAGACATAATTTTTTAACAGTGAGAGTAATTAATCGTTGGAACAACTTACCAAGGGTCATGGTGGATTCTCCATCACTGGCAATTTCTAAACCAGAATTGGATATTTTTCTAAAAGATCTGCTCTAGGAATTATTTTGGAGACATTCTATGGCCCATGTTATACAGGAGGTCAAACTAGATGATCAAATGGTCCCTTCTGACCTGGGAATCTATAAACCTCTCAAGTTCCCTTCCAGCCTTACATTTCTATGACTCTATGATTTTGGGTGGTGTGTTGAATGGAATATATACCAGATTTACCTTTATCTGATGGTAGTACCAACTGACATCCAACTCCATGGTCTTTTGTTAGTTTGATGGTCTGGGCTCAGTTTCAGGGTACAAAGAAGTCCACACTAAGCTAAGTAAATAGTTTATTATGGTTTTCCCCCAAAACAACAGCCTTTGCTCAGGCCATGACCACAGATAAGTGCCAGCCAATTGTATGGTTTGGGATCTTTTGCTGAAAGCGTTTATCCATTGTGTAACTTCACATTGCCCTGACAGGTCCATCTGAGTTATGGTGAAGGTCACCTGGAAGAATAAAGTGCAATTTTGGCTTGTGCCACATCTGGGCTATTGATTCATAAATTCCAGTTTTCTGACCTTACAGAACTATTTTCAGCTGCAGAAAACGAGAAAAGTCAATGCAGACCCTGTGTTTAACTTAGAATTTGTTAAAATCATCTGGAGCCAGATGAACAACTCTGTCCGTGATTTACAGTTCTACTGCCATGGAACAGGAGCCAGGTGCCTGACCAGATTCACAGGAACCTCTGTGAGCTCCTCCGTAATCCTAAATTGAAATGCTACTTGGTAGATTTTTAAAGCATGCTAAACAAAGCTCTGCCTGATACTGTGGCCTGGTGAGCATGGGATTATTTTACCACTTTCTCCAGCAGTGGAAGCAGATCTCTGTCACTAAGGGCTGTGCCATGATACTGATCCAATGCCTGCTGAAGTCAATGGAAAGGCTCCCATCGATGGAGACTGGATCAGGTCCTGTGGCTGCTATCCTGCAAAGTGCTGAGTTCCATCCACTCCTACCCAAGTGACTGGAATTGAGAGTGCACAGCCCCTCACAAAAGCTGGTCCTGTGTGAGGAAAATACTAAGATCCTGACCCAGCAAAGTGCATGAGTGCCTGCATAATTTTAAGCAAGTGAGTTGTCCCATTGCACGGGGTGGGTATTTCGCTAGATCAGGGCCCAAGCCAGTCTCTGTTAATACTGTGAGGTCCTAGTCTTTGTTACCAGGGAGTTTCATCCTCCTCTAAACCAGACAATCAGACTTATTCAGGAGGACAGGGCCAAATTCCACTTGCACAGCCAGGTTATACATTCAAGGCTATATATTCCCCACAATGCACAGTATATGGTTACTGATTTTTAAGGACACAAATATCAGAAGAGGGTCAGGGCTACTAATAATGGTAGGCCCCAGATATTCCTGGATATGGTAGCTGAAAGATTTCTAATAGTCACCGAACTAACAAGAGGTGATGTCATTTTTAGATTTAGTATTGGTAAGTAGTGAGGACTTTACAGAAGAACCGATTGTAGAGGACAACCTTGGTTCAAGTGATCATGAGCTAGTTAAGTTTAAATTAAATGGAAGGATAAACAAAAATAGGTCTGCATCTAGGGGCCTTGATTTCAAAAGGGCACACTTTAAAAAATTAAGGGAACTAATAAGGGAAGTGGACCAGACTGAAGAACTCACAAATCTGAATGTGGAGGAGGCTTGGAATTACTTTAAATCAAAGTTGCAGAAGCTATCTGAAGCCAGCATCCCAAACAAGGGGGAAAAAACATAGGGAAGTGTTGTGGACCAAACTGGATGAACAAGTATCTAAATCAGGTTATTTAGAGAAAGCAGAAAGCCTACAAGGAATGAAAGGAGGGATGGATCAGCAAGGAGAGCTACCTCCTGGAGGCCAGAAAGTGTCGGGAAAAAGTGAGAACTGCCAAAAGCCAAGTGCAGTTGGACCTTGCAAAGGAAATTAAAACCAACAGTAAAAGGTTCTTTAGCCATATTAAAAAAACACACAAAGAAAGAAGAAGTGGGAGCACTGAGGATGGGGTGGAGATTAAAGACAATCTAGGCTTGGCCAAACACCAAAACGAATACTTTGCCTCAGTTTTTAATACGGGTAATGAGGAGCTTAGGGCTAGTGGCAGGGTAGCTAATGGAATGAAGATATGGAAGCAGAAATGACCACATCTGAGGTGAAAGTCAAACTCAAACAGCTTAATGGAACCAAATCGGGGATCCAGATAATCTCCATCCAAGAATATTAAAGGAACTGGCACATGAAATTACAAGACCAATAGCAAAGATTTTTAATAAATCCATAAACTTGCGGGTCATACGTTATGACTGGAGAATTGCTAATCTAATACCTATTTTTAAGAAAGGAAAAAAAACATGATCCAGGCCCATTAATTTGACCTCAGTTGTATGCAAGGTCTTGGAACAAATTCTGAAAAAGAAAGTAGTTAAGGACATAGAGGTAAATGGTAATTGGGATGAAATAAAACATGGTTTTACAAAAGGTAGATCATGCCAGACCAACCTGATCTCCTTCTTTGAGAAGAATACCAATTTTCTAGACAAAGGAAATGCAGTAGATTGAATCTACCTGGATTTCAGTAAGGCATTTGATACAGTTCCACATGGGAAATTATTAGTTAAATTTGAGAAGATGGGGATTAATATAAGATCTGAAAGGTGGATGAGAAACAGGTTAAACGTGAGATTACAACAGGTCACGCTGGAGTAATAGAAATGGAATGAAATTTAGTAGTGCAAAGTGACTCACTTAGGGACTAACAACAAGAATTTGTGCCATAAACTGGGGACATATCAGTTGGAAGTGACAGAGGAGGAGAAAGTCTTGGGTGTATTGGTCGATCACAGGATGACTATGAGCCACCAATGTGATGCAGCCATGAAAAAGGCTAAAGTAGTCCTAGAATGCCTCAGGCAAGGTATATCCAGTAGAGACAGGGAAGTGTTAGCACCATTATACAATGCAGTGGTGAGATCTCATCTGGAACACTGTGTGCAATTCTGGTTTGCACTGTTTAAAAAAGATTAATTCATATTGGAACAGGTGCAAAGAAGGGCTACTAGGACAATCAGAGGAATGAGACCCTTATGAGAGGAGACTTAAGGAACTTGGCTTGTTTAACATGACCAAACAAAGGTGGAGGGGAGATATAATCCCTCTCTATAAATACATCAGAGGGATAAACAAGGAGGAGAGAGAAGTTATTTAAGTTAAGGGCCAATGTTGGCACAAGAACAAATGGATATAACTGGCCATCAATAAATGTAGGCTTGAAATTAGATGGTGGCTTCTAAACATCAGAGGAGGTGAAGTTATGGAACAGCCTTCTAAGGGGAGCAGTGCAGGCAAAAAACCTAACTTGGTTTAAGGCTGAGGGCTGGTCTTCACTACCAGGAGATCAATGCAACAGGGATCAATTTAGCGGATCTAGCGAAGACCTGCTAAATCGACAGCAGAGCGCTCTCCGGTCGACCCTGGTAGTCCAGTTCTCCAAGAGAAGTAAGGGAAGTCGACCAGAGAGCGTCTCCCGCCAATGGAGCACAGTGAAGACACCAGGGTAAGTTGACCTAAGCTATATCGACTCCAGCTATGTTATTCACGTAGCTGGAGTAGCGTAACTTAGGTCAACTTACCCCCATAGTGAAGACAAGCCCTGAGCTTGGTAAATGTATGGAGGGAATGGTATGATGAGATTACTTTCAACAGCATGTGGCCCATCTGTGACCCCTAGTACCAGATATCTCCAATGGCCGGAGATGAGATACAAGAGGGGGAGGGCTCTGAGTTACTACAGAGAATTCTTTCCCATGTGTCTGGCTGGTGGGTCTCTCTGACCTGCTCAGGCTTTAATTGATCACCATATTTGGGGACGGGAAGGAATTTTTCCCCAAGGTCAGATTGGTAGCAACTTCGAGCGTTTTTCACAGCACGGGGCCTGGGTCACTTCCAGGTTTGAACGAGAGTAAATGGTGGATTCTCTGTAACTTGAAGCCTTTAAATCATGATTTGAGGATTTCAGTAACTCAGCCAGAGATTATGGATCTATTACAGGGGTGGGTGGGTGAGGTTCTGTGGCCTGCGATGCGCAGGAGGTCAGACTAGATGATCACGATGGGCCCTTCTGGCCTTAAAGTCTACAAGTCTATGAGAAGAAGTCTAAATACCTCCAGTGCAAAGAGATATTTAACTACTACTATTTGCATTAAGAATTCATTGTGGGCACAAGGTACAGGTGAAACTATCTGTGCCTATAAAAATGGAGGCCACATCTGGAGAAAAAAAATCTGGCATATGAAAAAGCACTTCCCGTAAGCCCCTTCCAGCATCAAAACCCACTGGCCCCTTGGCATGGCTGGCAGGGTGTGGTGAGTTCCACACCCATAGTTGCAAAGTGGAAGCATTTGGCACACTTGCTATCATGGGTGTTGACTTGACCAAACCTGGCCTCCCCAGTGGCACAAGCATTCTTGACAGTGTTTTAGTGCAGGAATCAGGGGTAGCCATTCCTAACAGCAGGTGTCAAGAGCATCTCTACCTAATTCAGAGATGGCCACAGTGGCTGTTTCGAAACAGATCCACCCACATCATGAACCATGCAACCCACACCTGCATAAACTGATCATACACATATTTTCCTAGCATGGGCTATTTTTTGTAATGTAGGCTTTTTAAATCTTCCCCTTCTCCTCGATGAACACAAAACATGCAGCCTCCATGCTGCGCAGGCCCCGATCTCTGCTCCAGCTGGCAGAATGAGAGCTAAAGCAGTGGAGTTGGTGCAAAGAAACTTTGCTGAACTCTGTCCTCCCTGGCAAATCTCTAGGAGAGCCAGTAAGGTGTGAAGCACAAGATGTTTTTGCCAGTTCTCCCATTGTTGCCAGACAAAATACTTCAGCTTATAAAAGGAATAATAGCTTTCAAACACCTGATGTTTCATCCAGGACTTTTTTTTCCCTAGGGCTGGAGAAGAATTGTTTTATTTCCCACATTTTCTCAGTGGCAAAAGAAAAGTCCATTTCAATGTGCTTCATCTCTGTTCTGCAGGGACCAGCTCTGGAAGATGAGGTGAGGTCAGGTTCCATGTTCTTTTAGGGACTGATCCAAACACCACTGAAATCAATGCTTTGGAGCAGGCTGTTAATTGTTGGCCTCTCTGCTGGAACTGTAATTAATGCCAATGACCGTAGAGGTGAGTATTTTTTTTATGTTGCCGCTTAGCCATTAAGAAATGGCCATCAAAGTCACTCCACTTCAGCCATTGGATAACAGCTGGGGTAGTTGGCTATGGCTTTGTTTTGTTGTTGAGTAGCTTTGTTTTCCCATCAATTTCTGTGCCCCATTGCAAGTTACATTATTACTATTTCAGAGTAGCAGCCATGTTAGTCTGTATTCACAAAAAGAAAAGGAGGACTTGTGGCACCTGAGAGATGAACAAATTTATTTGAGCATAAGCTTTCGTGAGCTACAGTTCACTTCATCAGATGCGTTCAGTGGAAAATACAGTGGGGAGATTTATATACACAGAGAACATGAAACAATGAGTGTTACCATACACACTGTAAGGAGAGTGATCACTTAAGGTGAGCTATTACCAGCAGGAGAGCCGGGGCGGGCGGGGGGGGAACCTTTTGTAGTGATAATCAAGGTGGGCCATTTCTAGCAGTTGACAAGAACGTCTGAGGAACAGTTGGGGGTGCGGGGGGGAATAAACATGGGGAAATACTTTTACTTTGTGTAATGACCCATCTACTCCCAGTCTTTATTCAGGCCTTGCAACAAAGCCCGTTGCCAACTGTGTCCACATATCTATTCAGGGGACACCATCACAGGGCCTAATCACATCAGCCACACTATCAGAGGCTCGTTCACCTGCACATCCACCAATGTGATATATGCCATCATGTGCCAGCAATGCCCCTCTGCCATGTACATTGGTCAAATTGGACAGTCTCTACGTAAAAGAATAAATGGACACAAATCAGACGTCAAGAATTATAACATTCAAAAACCAGTCGGAGAACACTTCAATCTCTCAGGTCACTCGATTACAGACCTAAAAGTGGCAATTCTTCAACAAAAAAACTTCAAAAACAGACTCCAACGAGAGACTGCTGAATTGGAATTAATTTGCAAAGTGGATACAATTAACTTAGGCTTGAATAAAGACTGGGAGTGGATGGGTCATGGGGAAATAGTTTTACTTTGTGTAAAAGTAGAGGGGCAAGGAGCTCCGGGGTACCCCGGCTGCCTCTGGTGGCCCCTGGAGCTCCAAGCTGCCACGGGCAGTTGCAGGACTCCCGAGCTCCCGGCTGCCACTGGGGAACCCCTGAGCTCCCGGCTGCTGCGGGCCCCAAGCTGCAGGCAGCAGGGGTACCCCGCAGTTCCCAGCTGACACGGGCAGCCAGGGGACCCCCAGAGCTGCAGATAGCAGGGGGACCCCGCAGCCCCCAGCTGCTGCAGGCAGCTCCCAGCCCCTGCGCAGCTGCCCCGCTTCAGGCGGCGTGGGGACCTGCAGCTCCCCATTTTGTCCTGGATATTTTTAGTAAAAGTCACGGACAGGTCATGGCTTCCGTGAATTTTGTGTCTTTGCCCGTGATCTGTCCGTGACTTTTACTGAAAACATCCAAGACAAAATCTGAGCCTTAACAATTACTTATTGCTCTGCCCCGCCCCGGGGTTGGAGCCCCAGACTGTTAACTGCTGTTTTCCCAGCGAGGAGGGTGTGAGCCATAGATTGCTGATCACTCAGCCCCGACCAGCAGGGCACGAGTCCCACTACCATTGCCTGACGCAGTGGCCTCCCTCCCCACTGGATAGTGAGCGACCACTACAATGACCTTGGGCAAGTCACTTAACCTCCAAGTCTCATTTCCCTGTATGCAGATCAGGGACAATAATGTTCCTTTCCTCTCACCCTTTGTTTGTCTTGTCTATTTATCTGGGATCAGGGCCTGTCTCTTGCTATGTGAGTATTCAGTGCCTGACACAATGGGGCCTGTGGATGGGGCCTCAAGGAGCCATCCTCGTATAGGCACACACTGCCAGTCCATTCTCAAAGCTCATGTACTTGGCCCCCAGTGAGCTCCTATCCTGACTCCATTCCCCTGGGTAACCTCAACTTCCATTACGCAGGCAGCTTTGTTTTAAAATGTCCTTCTGACGACACGGACCAGTTGTGCTTTTGGGGCTGTACACATGTGGCAGCCACCGCTTGTTATGGGCCAGCTCTGGGGTGGTTGCCGTGGTCTGACTCGTCTTGGCGTGACAAAGAATTATTTTGACTTTTATAACAACAGCATCCAAAGCGCTCACCGCTCTTTAAAAACAGAGTTATACCAGGGTAGCCCCCTGCTGGCTGGGCGTGGCACTCTGTCTCCCTGTAGTGGTGGCTTGGCCCCCTACAGAGCCATGAGCCTGCTGCCGTTTTGGTGAAGCGAGAGGTGTCTCTTTGCTCATTCACTAGCAGCTCATGCATTTAGCTCCAGAGGTCCCAGGTTTGATCCCTGCTGCCAACACCCCTGTGTGGGCTGGCGTTACACCAGGGCGGAATTTGGGCCGGCACTTTCAAGCTTGGATGTCTCAGCTTAGGGCCTGATGACAGGTTATTCTGCAGTACCAGGGCTAAATGCAGCGGTGCTGCTCCCAGGTTCCCCAGTTATAACTACTAGTGGAAATTCCCCTTCTTCACCACCTCCAGCCCAGTCCTCAAAGAGCTGAAAGTAAGACGTGCCTGAGTTTGGGAACTTAGCAGGAAGAGGCCTTTGCTGCTTCTCTGCCTCCCTCTTCATTCCCAGACCATCCCATTGCCCTCCTGACACTGCTCCTCAGGGGTATGTCTACACTGCAGTGACATGGTGTGACTACCGCTTCGGCCGATACACTCCAGCCAGCTTTAATCTAGCTAGCTCACGTCCCAGAACAGTGCGGCCATGGCCGCAGGTGCGTCAGCTCAATCTGCCTGGCACCCTGGGTAATTACTTGCGGGGCTAGCCCCGGCTGACACTTGACTGCTGCGGCGTGCTCCAGAACCCCAGGTAGCTAGATTAAAGCAATCACACCCTCGCTTGCCATTCCCTCAGAGGCACAAGTTTATCCCTTCCTGCTCTGCCTTGCCTGGGCTTGGCATTAGGATTCTGAAGAGGTTCCCAACCTAAAGCTCTGGGGCGGGGTGGGACGGGGCGGGGTGGGGGGTGGTGTAGAAGACGCCCTGAAATTTTGCACAAATAAATAATTCTCAGGGTTCTTTTTGGTTCTTTTGTTTTGTTGTTTTGTTTGGGGGAGGGGGAAACTATTGTCTCAGTTTTATGAAATTTTCATGTAAAGCTGACCAAGATCTTTTCATCTAAACATTGTGACTGAAATGAAAGTTTGTTTGGCTGAAAACTCTCCAGGGTTTGATGATTTGAAATTCGGTGGTTTAATGCTTGCAACCTGAAGTCAGGGGACACTCTGTGGTTTTGGCTGAATAGCACTTTGGGGGTTCACTGGCAGAGCTCAGGGAAGTGGCTGATGTGAAGCCAAAGCTAAAATAAAAAAAAGAAATTTGCACATGCTCCTGCAAACTGAAACGGATGGGTCGCATCCCGTCATCCCCGCTCCTAAAGGCTTGCAAGACGCAGAGCCCTCTCAGCAAATCCCACGGAAAGCTTAAGGACATGCTGAACTTTAAGCCTGTGAGTCATCCCATTGACTTCAGGACTGCACACAGCTCCGCCAAAGCAGTCCTGACCCCCTCAAGGGAAAGAAGAGAAGAAGAACGAAGACATTTCTGTTGCAGTTGTTCTGCAAGTTGGGCCCGAGGGGATCACTGGCCTGAATTGTATTACCTTACGAAAACATTAGAAGGTTTAAGGCTGATAAAATCCTCGGGAAGTAGAGAGATTGACATCAGTTGCTGATTTAATGGAAGCAAGGTCCAGTGATTAAAGCACAAGCATAAACGCCCAGATTATCTTTCCTACCAAAAAGAAATCTTCCTTAGTAATGCAGAGGCTAGTGTACGTGTTCAGCACCTGCCTTTCACTAGATGGAATATGTCCGACCAACTCACGGGACACAGTTGTCCTCTACTGGGTGAAGCTGGAAGAGACCTATTAAGATCTGCCCCTCTCAAGGCAGGACTGTTTCCACTTCATTGCCAAGTTAACTTGAATTATAACTTGAGATTTGCTGCTAACTTGAGTCCTATCCACACACAGACCCATAACTCGAGTGCAGAGGTGCTTTGAACTGAAGCTGGCTGGCCCAAGAGGGGGATCTAGGCTACAGTTCAAATGAGCCTAACTCATCTAACACAACCAATCTGTAGCGTGGACACTGGCTAGTGCCACTCGAGTTCTGCTAATCCACCAATTCCTTCCCGCAGACAGACAAGGTCTCCCACAGTGCACACACAGTGTCTCAGCTAAGAACCCTGGGATGGGCCCCCAGAATTCTTAGCGGAACAGACGAGTGAATGAAGTGCCAGCATGGACATCACACCTGCAGTGCTATTTTACAGTGTCTGCTCTCATCTGAGAGGAGTAACTCAAGCATCGATAACGCGAGTGAACTCTGCAGGGCAGGCTGACCCTGAGTCCCAAATGCTTTGTCCAGGTTAAGTTTAAGTGACTCAAGCAACTGCTTCTCTGGGGAAACTATTCCGCCTCTCAGCACGGTAGCTCTCACTGTCTGGAAATCACTTCCGAGACCCAGGGCTTGTCTACATGGCACCTCACTGCGGACTACAAGAGTGTGATCTGCAGCGCACACCAGAGTGTGGCAACGTACTATGTGGACCCTGCTGGCAAGGAACGAAGAGGTACCTAGTTCACATGAATGTTGTCCTATTTCAAACAGGGTGACGTTCACATGAATTAAGTGCCTCGTAGCTCCCGCCAGCAGTGTCCACACGGGGCAGTTACAGTGCACCACTGAGGTGTGCTCTGTAATTCACACAGTCACAGTGCAGAGCAGTGTAGACATTGCCCCGGGCCTAAAACTTTCCTTTGCCTGGTTCACAGACCGTTGTTCAGTGCTTTGGATCAAAGCTGCTATTCAGAGAAATACAAGGCCAATATGAAAGCAGCTCTATCCCCTGAGCTCCCTTCTAACTTACGCCCTTTAGATGAGTGCAGAGAGGCTTAGCACTCTGAGGCTTTGTCTAGCCAGGCTTACTGGGCTGGATCCTTAGATCCAAATGAGTTACACTGGTTTACACTAGCTGAGGATCTAGTGCATTTAAGTATTAAATGTTTCCACATCCAGTCAGTCCTTCTGACCCCCTTCAGTATTGCTCTGTCCTGAAGCTCCTGCAGGCTGTCAACTCCTCTCTGGCTATTGTGGTGTCTAGAGCTGACTACAATAATCACTCACCAAATCACTCTTTTTAAAAAACGTTGTTCTCTCCTCCCTCGTTTTCCTAGTCGTTCCATTACCCTCATGTTCCAAGTTAGGCTATTTTAATTGGGAAGCTTTTCAGGGCAACACTTTCAAACCCAGGTGCCAGAAGTTAGACTCTACAATCTACATTTAGGCACGTAAATAGAAAGGGCCGGTTTCCAAAGGAGCTGAGGCCCAGATCCACAAAGATATTTAGGCACCTAACTTCCACTGTAATAAATGGTAGTTAGGAGCCTAAATACCTCTGTGGATCTGGGCCTAAGCATCTCCAGGTCATGTAACTTCAATGGAAGCATGCACGCTGCTCAGTGCCTCTGAGATAACAGGCCACTTTTACCAAGAGCCTAACTTTAGGCATCCAAGTTATGTTGACCTAAGTCATTTTTTTCATCTCTATAAAGCACGAGGCCAAGTGATGGGACTAGAAAAAATGTTTAATACAAACAATAAGAACGTTAGGTCTTGCTGATACCATACAGTGGTCTGCCCCATGTATCTGCAGCTCTTTCCGCAGCCATGACTGCACTTCAGTGTGTCCCTTAGAAAGCAGTAACACTGAGAAACCCCTCAGTATCATTCTCCTGTTGAACATCGGTTTGGGTTCACACCAGGCTATGATTAGTGCGACGGTGTTTGCATTTGGGGTCAGAACACTGGGCTGTCTGCAATCTGGACCTGAAGTTTTCTGCTTGAGCCCACCTCTAGTTCTGATTATTTTTTCTATCATTCAGCCAAAGCTGTTCCCTACCCCTGTGAGGTTTGCTTTGAAAGGTGTGCTTGCTCCGAGGCAGTGTGAGCCCAACAACTTTTCATTGCAACTCGACGCATTGCCTATGGAGTCATGAGCTCTTCCAAGCATTTCAATCCATTTTCACAAGGGGTCACCTGTTGTCTTTGATCAGCCCCCGGCTCTGGATTTAGTGTGACCACAGGGAAGAGGGGAAAGCAACTCGGAAAATTTACTCAACTGGTTTCCTAATTAAAGCAAAATGCTTTGTAATAAAAAAATAAGCACGGAGGGAGGTAGCTTCAGCTACCAAACAGACCATTCCCTGGAAAGGGTTATACCTTGTTCTGGAAAAAATGTAGCATATACTGATGGTTATTTATTGGTCGTATTGTACTTAACTGTCCCGATCAAGGATCAGAGCCCCTTTATACTAGGTGCTGTAACAAAGAGAGAGTCCATGTCCCAATGAGCTTACAATCTAAGTGTAACCCACACACCACCTGGGTGTGGTGTTCGGTCCCATCTAGTGGCCCCGAGACCCCTTAGAGAGAGAGATTAATGAGTCTGCTCTCCAGCCTTAGCTCACAGCCAGCTGGCTTTTAGCTCATGCAATAGAGGCTCATGCACTTAGCTCCAGAGGTCCCCGGTTTGATCCTGCCTGCCAGTGACTGGGCTCTGTCGGTGTTACAAATGTGGGCTCATCCAGGATTTCAAGTGGGAAGTCTCTGAAGCTCAGGATGCACTTCCTCAGCTTGGGGAAGCATGTAACACACACACCTCCTGGGTGTGGGGTTCTGTCCCATCTAGTGGCCCCGAGACCCCTTAGAGAGTGAGAGAAAATGAGTCTGCTCTACAGCCTTAGCTAAGAGGGAGTTGGCTTTTAGCTCATGCGGTAGAGGCTCATGCACTAAGCTCCAGAGGTCCCTGGTTCGATGCTGCCCGCCGACGAGCATTACATAAGTATTGGATGGGGCAACAGATGGATACAACTGACAGATGGTGCACAAGGGAAGAGTAAGAGCATTATGATGCGTATGCTAAGAAATGGTTACAGCCCATCAACTGCCTGATCAGTGTCAAGTGATAATCTAAACACAACCATCAGCATACACAGAGTGCCTAGCACAAAGAGACCCTGAGCTTGATGGAGCCCCCTAGGCACTATTCTATATCTATATTCTATTCTAAAAGAAATCGCTTTCTCTCTGGCTGGCCTATTTCATCTTCAGAGGACGTGAGCTACACTTTTAGTCTGCACAGCACTCATCTAGAATCATAAAATCAGAGGGCTAGAAGGGATTGCAATGGTCAGCTAGTCTAAACCCCTGTCCAGATGCAGGATTTGTTGTGTCTAAACCCTACAAGACAGGTGGCTCCAGCCTCCTTTTGAAAACCTCCAGTGAAGAAGCTTTCACAACATCCCAGGGCGTCTGTTCCATTGTCCTGCTGTTCTTACAGCTAGGAAGTTTTCCCTGAGATTTAATCTAAAACTGCTCTGCTGTAGTTGGACCCTATGGCCTCTTGTCCCGCCCTCTGTGGCAAAAGAGAACAACTTTTCTCCATCTTTTTTGTAGCAGCCTCTCAAGTATTTGAAGACTACTATCATGTCCCCCCTTAATCTCCTCTTTTCCAAACTAAACATACCCAGTTCCTTCCGCTTTTGCTCCTATGGGCTTGCATTCCATTCCTTTGATCATCTTTGTCGCTCACCTCTGGATCCGTTCCAGTTTCTCTACATCCTTGGTGACCAAAACTGGACATGGAACTCCAGCTGAGGCCTAACCAGTGCCAAGTAGAGCAGTAACTGTGCCTCTGTTCATGCAACCTAAAATTGCATTTGCTTCTTTTGCAACAGCATTGCGTTGCTGACTCATGTTGAGAGTGTGATCCACGACAACTCTCAGACCCTTCTCAGCAGTGCTGCTGCCAAGCCAGTTCTCCCCCGTTCTGTATTTGTGCATTTGGTTTTTCTTTCCTAAATGCAGCACGTCACATTTGTCTTTGTTGAATTTCATTTTGGTGTCTACAGCCCAGTTCTCCATTTTATCAAGATCCCTCTGAATTTTAGCTCTATCCTCCGAAGTGCGGGCAATGGCCCCTAGCTTTGTGTCACCTGCAGGCTGGATCAATGTGCGCTCTATGCCTACATCCCGGTCGTAAATAAAGATATTAAACAACACTGGATCCAGAACAGATTCCCTGTGGAACCTCACTTGAGACCCCCCTCCAAGCTGACATGACATCATTCCATTAATAGGTACTCTTCGTTGGCGGTTGTTTAACCAATTATGTGTCCACTTAATGGTAGTTCTGTCCAGTCCACATTTCTCCAGCTGACTTATCAGAACGTCATGGGGGACAGGTATATTATATCCACCACATTCCCCCTAGCCACCAAACCAGTTACCTTGTCAGGCTGGCTAGGCAGGATTTGTTCTTGGTAAATCCATGCTGGCTGCTAGTGATCACCCCATCGTCCTCCAGGTATTCGCACATGGAATGTTTTATACTTTGCTCTAGTAGCTTCCCAGGTATTGAAGTCAGGCTGACAGGTCTACAATTTCCCGGCTCCTCCTTTCCCCCCTTTTTAAAGATGGGCCCCATGTTAGCCCTTCCCCAGTTTTCTAGAACCTCTCTTTTCATCCATTAATTTGCAAATATTATTGCCCGGGGCTCCGAAATTTCGTCAGCTAATTCCTTCAGTACCCTCAGCTGAATAACATCCAGCCCCGGTGATTGAATTCATTCAAATTGGTCAGAAGATCTCCGCCGTGATCTTTACTTATCCCAATCTGCATCCCTTCCCCTTTATTGTCTATGGTAACTGCGCTCGTCATCCAGTCACATGTTATTTTTTGTGAGAAGACTGAAGCAAAGTAGGCATTGAGCATCTCTGCCTTCCTACCATCTTCTGTTACCAGCTCATGTCATCAAGAAGTGATCACAAAAGGTTCCCCAAGATCGGGGTGTCACTGCAGAAAAATTTGGGGGCGAAAGGGCAAAGTTGTGTCAACATACTGCTTCCACCTCTCTGCTACTTGTGAGGGGTTAGCAGGCTGGGTCCCATCCTAGAGGGGGCAGGGAGGTGGCGGGACAGTCTTATCCCTGGGAGTGGTGCGGGGAGCGGGGGGCAGTAAAGAGGGCGTATGTGTCACCGATGGCCACCCTGGGGCAGGGACTGGAGCCCAGCTGATTCCATGCTCAGTTTTAACCCCTGCCACCTCTACTGCTTCCCATCCAGACGGCGGAGAAGGGGACAGTGCTGACAACATAGTAATTACAAGCTCCGGCCTGGCACACCTCACAGCAGTGCCAGCGGACAAGGAGTTTTGAAAAGTCTGGGGGTGGAGATGAGGGGGAACTGCCCGCACCCCATGCCGAGCATTTTGGTGTTGGGACTGTTCTTAGTGCCAACATTTTGCCCAGAGTCCAGCTTGGGTAACATACAACTTGTCACATGGAACAGGATGATGGTCCATCTAGTCTGGTGTCTGACAGTACCTGGTGACGGACGCTCTAGAGGAAGAGGGATGCTCCTCAAAATATTCAGTGCTAGTTCCTTGGGAGGAATTCCTCAGGACCTCACTTTAGGCCCCCAATAGCCTTTGTCGGAGTAGCTGAACCTGTCCTCCTGCATGTAAGTGTCACCCACACAGCTAGGATTTAGTTGCAAGTCAGATTGGATGGGCCCAGTCCTGCAACGTGTCTCTCATTTTCAGCTTCCAGTGGGAGTTGGGCATATTCAGCAGCGTAGGCCTCTTTGCCTCCTGCAGAACATATTCCTCCTCTCTGTGTCTAATGTGCCTATTCGAATGACTTCTGGTATCTGTGCAGCTGGGAGGTAGGAAGGGGAGTACAGGCCAAACAATCTCTATTGCTTCATTTTCAAATGTTTCAAAGCCACTGATCAGATGACCCAGATGGCACTAAATGACCATGAACGACTATTAAACAGTGGGCTATTGTTGTGCTCATTGAGTTAGATAATTGTGATGGCCCTGAACTAATTCATTTCTGCAAAAAGCACTGAATCGTGTTCTTTTGGCAAGGCCGGTGAGAAGGACTTGCATACAGCCTCTTTTGGATTTATCCAGGGTGCGCACACAGCATTCTCGTCACTGGGGCAGTCTTATTTTGTACCAGCTCCCAGGCCTGCAAGGTGATCGACCCAAAAGCACAAGAACAAGAGGGAAACCTGTTGTGTGCCACTCTTAACAATTCCGAAGCGTTTCATCCTCTGAAGCCGCCTCATCCAAAAAATACCCCAAGCTTGTTCTAAAACCCTTCACTTGTATAGAATACACACGTGGGTTGGGTCACATCCTCAGCTGGTGCAAATCTACATAGCTGCATTGATTCCATCAATGTAAAGCCACGGAGGAGCTGACCTCACATGTATAATACCATCCTGTATGTATAAAAATATACAGATCAAATTCAAAGGAAGAGGCATCCATATGGGTAATATCCAAGCTACACTGCCACGTGATGCTTTTCTAATTATTTTTTATATAATCTATTTATGGTATATACAAAGCACCAGTCTCCATTCTGTCATGAAACAGACCCGCATCGAATCTCAGCTGGCCCATGATTCACCCCACAGAAACAATAACCCAGTTTCAAGCCCGCTGAGACTAGCAGATGTGCAGTGGCAGTAGGTCAAGAGTAGCATATCCAGGGCTTTTAAAGAGTTTTTTGGGGTTAGATATGATCACACAGTGCAGCAGAACCACCCCCTACCCTCTGCAACTCCCTTTTAACAACAGGAGATGCCATTAGCTGACATGGTGCAGCCCATATTATGTTTTGATATTAGGGCTGGTGAGAAGTTTTCCATCAAACCTTTTTTCAAATAGAAAATTAGGTTTTCAAATAAAATAATTTTTTTCCTGGAAAGTATCTGCTATATTTCAATTAATTTTTTTTAAAGCTGAAAACCAAAATTATTTTGTTTTTTGACAGTTTTTCAGCTGACATGATTTGGGGTTTTCAGGGTTTTTGTGGGGGGGGAAGGTGGGGGAAGGTTTGGCAAAAAGTTGAAATTTTCACCAGGAAAAAAAAAAATCAAAAATTCCAAAACAGATCTACTAGATAGTATGATGATGAGCACACTAGATTAGATACAATTTGCAACTCATCTAAAGATATGGGAGAAACAGAAAAGGTCCAGCAACAGGTAACAGAGATGATTAAAGATACAGAAAGTTTTCCATATGAGGAGAAGCTGAAAAAGATTAGAACTGTTTCGTTTAGAGAGGAGGCAAACAACAGGAGACATGGGCAAAGACTCCCCGGGATACACTGCGAGTGGCAATCCCAGCAGCTCCTCAGCGTCGGCCAGGTCTGGCAACTTTGGTAGCTCAGGAGAGTCCTCAGGGCAGCAGAAGTCTTCTGCAGGCTCTTGTGCCAGCAGTGGGGAGAACACATCCATCTACCTTGACAGCTCCAGCCCAACTGAGCTACAGGGTCTGCCTTTTATACTCCCTGTTCCTGTCCCGCCCCTCTGTTTCCAGCATAGTGAGCGTGGCCTTTCCGGTTCCACCCACCAGGGGGTATCTAGACATCCCTCACTGTCAATCTCCAAGGGCGGCCACGCCTCTCTGCTACAGGACTCCAGAGCTCAGGGGAGAGTGGCTTTTTCTTTGTCTCTTTCTCTCCTTTTCACTTGACCCTTGATTAGTGGGGGGAAGGCAGGGAGCGGACTACGCCCTGCCCCGCTGAGTACGGCCAGTGCATCCACCTGCGTGGGAGGTGGGTCTTCTTCATTCACTAAAGTTCACTGGGGAACAACATCTAGTGACTTTTCGAACAAGGGTCTCTGCTGTAGGTGGAGATTTGGGGCTTGCACAAAAACGAAAAAGGGGTGATCTGGACACTGCCGTGATAATTTGTGTGGAACTGAAAGTGAAGCCATCACCTGCTGGGTGGGTCATTACCCTCATCACACACCCCTTCCAGAACTATCAAACCAACGTGCCAAGTTCATGATCCCACTGTGATGCT
This sequence comes from Lepidochelys kempii, assembly GCF_965140285.1. Taxonomy (NCBI): domain Eukaryota; kingdom Metazoa; phylum Chordata; order Testudines; family Cheloniidae; genus Lepidochelys; species Lepidochelys kempii. Next base: position 11,966,478 of record NC_136380.1, read on the forward strand.
CTGTACCTCGGGGGAACACCCAGCACCCCCATGTTCATCCTTGTAAAATGATTATGTGGTATCCAATGCAAAGTTTGTCATGTCAGGTATCTTTGGAAGGTTCATGATGCACTGAGCATTGTTGTCATAGTGATATTATAGTAATGTTATAGGTTATAATTTCATGTATGTAGTTATGAGGATGAAAAGATATCCTCATGGCTTAAAATAAGCCCAGGCAAAAGCTCTCCAAAAGCAGAGAGGCAGTTCACACCTCATCAGGGCAGGCATGCAATAAACCCAGCCCAGTCTCACAGGAACAAAAGATACTGGCCTAGGCAGCAACAAAAGGATCTGTTGGACTCTTGAGTGAGTCACCCCCCCCTTCCTTTGGCCAGTTTGGGACTGCAATGAGGTAATGCTCACCTGACTCTGAAGGGCGGGGGAGAAAGCCAAGAGGGAAGAAAGAACATGATAAAAGGGAGAGACATTTGCCATGTTCTCCCTCTCTCTTCCACCCACATCTACAGACACCACACCAAGTGACTGAAGCACTGATCAAAGGGGAGAGCCTGGCTGAAAGGCAACCAGCCAGCCTGTGGTGAGAAGCATCTAAGTTTGTAAGGCCAAGTTTGTAAGTGTTAAGATCAGCTTAGAATGCATTTTGCTTTTATTTCATTTGACCAAATCTGATTTGTTATGCTTTGACTTAAAATCGCTTAAAATTTATCTTTGTAGTTAATAAATCTGTTTGTTTATTCTACCTAAAGCAGTTTGAAGTGTGTCAGAGGCTCCCCTTGGGATAATAAGCCTGGTGCATATCTATTTCTTTGTTAAATTGATGAACTCATATAAGCTTGTAGTGTCCAGTGGGCATAACTGGGCACTGCAGGATGGAGGTTCTTAGGGTTGTGTCTGGGACTGGAGATATTGGCTAGTGTCATGCGGTTGCACAACCCAAGGAGAAGCTTACATGCCAGAGGCTGTGCGTGAACAGCCCAGGAGTGGGGGGTTCTCACAGGACAGCAGGGTAAGGCTGGCTCCCAGAATCAAGGATTGGAGTGACCTAGCAGATCACTGGTCCAGATAACACCAGAGGGGAACATCACACCCACAGAAGAGACTGTTGCTGTTGCAAGTGGTTTTTATATGTACACATAGAGAGTAAATAGTCTAGCATGTCTTTTCATTTGGGCGTAGGAAGTGCTGCTGTAGTATATTTTAAAACTTTTCAACTGCTTAGAGTATTTTGAAACCTGCTTAAAAGCTTTTTCCTATTTTCAGGCTGTTCCTGAGACAGAGAAATCAGTTTTATTGGATTTGGAAGTTTGTGTGTGTGTGCCCTTTTTAACAGTTTAGTTCCACCTAAAGCTACTACCCTGTTTGAGGTATGTTACTTATTGGGAATCTACCTAGTAGTCAGGTGGGAGCACTTCACCTCACAGACAGAACTGATGCAGGTAAGAGGAGCAACTGGGCAGGAGGTACCGTGGTGAGAGGGCAAGATGATTTGGAAGCTCCCTTGCCATGATCTCCAGTGTTCAGGCTCAGTCCTGGCCACTCACCAGCAATTGTGATGTCCCTCGAGAGGGAGGGTAATTGGGTTGCAGCCTTAAACCCAATCCCAAGGTGTTCTGGGGAGCCAGTAGACAAGGCCCTGCTGGTGAAATCTCATTAGGTAGACAGGGTGAAAGGAAGTGCCCTGGAGTTACTGATGTCCCAACCCTTCTCACAGGTGGGGAACCAGGCCCAGCCTGTCCCTCTGGTAACACTGGGGGCGGTGAGAGACAGGTTGCTTCTCCTCCCACCAAGATAATTTAGGGTGACATAAGATCCCATTTTCCCAAACCCTTCCCCATAATCCTGTTTTACTTGCTTCTTTAGTTTGCAAAATGCTTTGGGACCTTTGGGAATGAAAGGTGCGAGAGTAAGGCACTAATAGAATCACTGTTGCAGAACCACTGGACAGGCAGGGCTGATTTTTCAGGAGCAAGAACTAGCCCTGACAGACAGAAAACACCAACTTGTACAAGTTACACAGATATGTTTCACTTTGCTGCAAATTTCAAATAAATATTCTAATTAGCTGGCTAGCGTGTACCCTCTGCTGGATGGAATTAGAATTGTACAAATACACATGCTAGGCCCCACACTACTGACAGAGACATTTCCCCTTCAGCTAAAGCAGTAGGGTGATATGCCCATAAATGGGATGAGCCAGGTAATTATAGACCTTTCAGTCTGACATTGATCCCAGGCAAGATAATAGAGAGGCTAATGTGTGATTTGATTAATAAAAAAATTAAAGGTGGGTAATATAATTAATGCCAATCAACATGGGTTTGTGGAAAATATAGGCAACCATGGATCTACTGGATCATGGTGTACACATGAAAGGTCTACTCAGGTGCCTGATGAGTCCACTTATGGCTGACAAGACCAATTTGGGAGCGACACAGCTTGTTACAAATTTCACAGATCCATGTGTTGTCTGAGTTGGAGTCCAAGATTACAGCATGCTGCTTTCTTCTTTATCGCTTTGCTTCCATCCTCTGGATCAAAGCCTTCATGCTGAGCTGCAACCTGTGCCAGATATTCCCTCCAGATTGGACGGGATACTGCGCACTCCTCCCAGCTTTCTACATTGATGCTGAACGAGTTCATATCATTTTTGCACACATCTTGGTACTGCCAGGAAGGCCAACCCTGCTTTCTAGAGCCAGGTCTAATCTCTCTGTACAAAATATTCTTGGGGGTATGGTCTCCACCCATTCTCCTGACATGACCGAGTCATCGCAACCTCCTCTTCTTGATAGTAGTTTCTAAGTGTGTCAGTCCTGCATGCTCCAGCACCTCTGTGTTTAGTATTTTGTCTTCCTACTTTATTTGCAGGATCTTGGGCAGGCATCTCATGTGGAAGCTGTTCAGTCTCCTGATGTACCTAGCATATGTAGTCCACGTTTCTGAACCATAAAGCAGGGCTGACAGCACACAAGTCACGTAGATTCGCATCTTCAGCTTAGTCAATCATTTGCTGTTATTCCATATTAATTTTTGTAATAGCTCAGAATTCTTAGCTGCTTTTCCGATTCTGTTCGTCAGTTCAGTCTGAAGGGTCAAGACTCCTGCTGATCGTAGAACCCAAGTAACAAAAGCTGTCGACAATGCCAAGAGATTTACCCTCCAGAGTGACATCAAGGATTGGTTCTTCCACCCCTTGGTACATGATCACAGTCTTCTTGAAACTAATTGTCAACCTGAAGCACTTGCATGACACAGGAAATCTACCCAAGAGATTTTGCAGGCAAGTTTCACTGTGGGCAACCAAGGCTGCCTCATCCACAAACAGGAAATCTCTCAGAACCAATCAATCTAAGAACTCTTTCCCCTTGGTTTTCACTCTAAACCTTGAGATGTTGAACAAACCTCCATTTCAACTAGTTTGAAGATAAACACCATCACTACTGTCCTTAAATGCATGAAAAAGCAGGAATTAAATGTAGATATTAAAGAGCACTGGGGCTAAGACAACCCCCGGGCCCTGTTTCACCCTGTTGTTGACGTCAAAGGCATTTGATTCCATGTTTTCATAGGCTATAGTTGCCTTCATACCTTCATATAATGAACAAATGATTTTCAACAATTTGTGGGGACACCCCAGTTTCTTCAGAACAATGAAAAGGCTCAGTCTGTGGACTGTATCAAACGCCTTCATCAGATCAATGAAAGCTATGCATAGGTATTTGTTTTTCTCTATGGAAAATAGAACCTATCAAACTAACTTGATATCTTTTTTTGATGAGATTACAAGTTTCATTAATCATAGAATCATAGAACTGGAAGGGACCTAGAGAGGTCATCTAGTCCAGTTTTCTGGACTCAAGGCAGGACTAAGTATTATCTAGACCATCCCTGACAGGTGTTTGTCCAACCTGCTCTTAAAAATCCCCAATGATGGAGAGTCCACACCTCCCTAAGCAATTTATTCCAGTGCTTAACCACTCTGACAGTTAGGAAGTTTTTCCTACTGTCCAACCTAAACCGCCCTTGCTGCAATTTAAACCCATTGTTTCTTGTCCTATCCTAAGAGGTTAACAATTTTTCTCCCTCCTCCTTGTAACAACCTTTTATGTACTTGAAAACTGTTATCATGTCCCCCCTCAGTCTTCTCTTCTCCAGAGTAAACAAACCCAATTTTTTCAATCTTCCCTCATAGGTCATGTTTTCTAGACCTTTAATCATTTCTGACAGGTTTCAGAGTAGCAGCCGTGTTCGTCTGTATCCGAAAAAGAACAGGAGTACTTGTGGCACCATAGAGACTAACAAATTTATTAGAGCATAAGCTTTCGTGAGCTACAGCTCACTTCATTGGATGCATAAAATGGAACGTATAGTAAGATATATAGATATATATATATACACACATACAGATAAGTTGGAAGTTGCCATACAAACTGTGAGAGGCTAATTAGTTAAGATGAGCTATTATCAGCAGGAGAAAAAAAAGTTTTGTAGTGATGATCAAGATGGCCCAGTTAGACAGTTGACAAGAAGGTGTGAGGACACTTAACTTAGGGAAATAGATTCAGTATGTGTAATGACCCAGACACTCCCAGTCTCTATTCAAACCCAAGTTAATGGTATCTAGTTTGCATATTAATTCAAGCTCAGCAGTTTCTCATTGGAGTCTGTTTTTGAAGCTTTTCTGTTGCAAAATTGCCACCCATAAATCTTTTACTGAGTGGCCAGAGAAGTTGAAGCGTTCTCCTGCCGGTTTTTGAATGTTATGATTCCTGATGTCAGATTTGTGTCCATTTATTCTTTGGCGTAGAGACCATCCGGTTTGGCCAATGTACATGGCAGAGGGGCATTGCTGGCACATGATGGCATATATCACATTGGTAGATGTGCAGGTGAACGAGCCCCTGATGTCGTGGCTAATGTGATTAGGTCCCATGATGGTGTCACTTGAATAAATATGTGGACAGAGTTGGCATTGGGCTTTGTTGCAAGGACAGGTTCCTGGGTTAGTGTTTTTTTTTTTGTTGTGTGGTGTGTGGTTGCTGGTGAGTATTTGCTTCAGGTTGGAGGGCTGTCTGTAAGCAAGGACTGCCCTGTGTCCCAAGACCTGTGAGAGTGAGGGATCATTTTTCAGGATAGGTTGTAAATCTTTGATGATGCGCAGGAGAGGTTTTAGTTGGGGGCTGAAGGTGATGGCTAGTGGCGTTCTGTTATTTTCTTTGTTGGGCCTGTCCTGTGGTAGGTAACTTCTTGGTTCTCTTCTGGCTCTGTCAATCTGTTTGTTCACTTCAGCAGATGGGTATTGTAGTTGGAACCTGAGGTTGCTAAAGTCTGCCTTCTTGAAATCCATTGTCTTTATGGTGCTGTTCTCCCTCTTACCATTCCTTAGAATCATGAACTCTATCATTTCATGATCACTTTCACCCAAGCTGCCTTCCACTTTCAAATTCTCAGCCAGTTCCTCCCTATTTGTCAAAATCAAATCTAGAACAAAGAATGTAGGTAATCCTTAGAGGTTGGGGGACTCTATCCTCAGAAGCAGTGACTCTGGAAATGATTTGGCAGTCATGGTGGATTATCAGCTGAACGTGGTTTTGGGTCCCAAAGGGCTAATGTGATCCTTAGCTGCATAAACAGGACTCTCAAGTAGGAGTAGAGAGGTTATTTTAACTCTGTATTTGGTGCTGGTGCAACTGCGGCCGGCACAATTCAAAAAGGATGTTGATGAATTGGAGAGGGTTCAGAGAAGAGCCACGAGATTGATTAAAAGATTAGAAAACCTGCCTTACAGTGAATGACTTCCTTATCTATTTAGTTCAAAAAAGAGAAAGTTAAGCGGTGACTTGATCAAAATCTATAAGTATTTACGTGGGGAACACGTATTTGCTAATGTGCTCTTCAGCCTAGAAGACAAAGGTATAACAAGAGCCAATGGCTAGAAGTTGAAGCTAGACAAATTCAGACTGGAAATAAGGTGAATTTTTTTAACAGTGAGGGGAATTCATTAACCACTGAAACACCTTCGCAAGAGTTGTGATGGATTCTCTATGACTGCCAAATTTTAAATCAAGATTGGATGGATTTTTTTTTGTTTTTGTTTTTAAGATATGTTCTAGTTCAACCAGGGATTATTTTGGGGAAGTTCTGTGGTCTATGTTCTACGGCGGGGGGCAGGGGGTGTCAGACTAGAGGATCACAATAGCTTTGGAATCTATGAACACAAGAAGAGATAAGTTTGATCACTGCTGTTGCCTGAAAGTTTTAACTGACAGTGATGTGCAGCATAATAACATGACTTTAGAGCTCCTACAGGCTAATGGATTTATTACAGTATTTTATACTAGCTAAAAATGAAATACTTGTATTATGATAGTGTAACCCCCCTCTGGTGAGCATGTTATAGGACCTGTACCAATGTGCAGTGGATATGAATTATTACAACCCCTAGCTACAAAGCCTTGGCTCAAGCTAGAGCAGCTCATGCTTTTAGTTCTGGAGGTACCCAAGGTTCAATCCCTGTGTGTCTGCCAAGAGGGCAGCTGTCACAGTGTTACAGGCACCAATGAACCTGGTTCTGTATGTAAAGCACAATAAGAATGGCCCTTGCGCCAGGGACCCGACTGTCTCAAGAAACAAGACATCAGACTAGAGAAAGGAAGTGGCTTTATTTCCATTTTGTGGAGAGGAAACATAGGCCCAAAGCAATCATGGGGCTTCTCCACAGTCAAGGAAGTGGAAGCCAAGAATGGAACCCAAGGTTTTCCAGCCCTAGGTTAATGCTCTAACCACAAGACCGCTTCTGTTCCCTAAGCAGCCCCCTCCATGAACTTTGACAGGCTTTGAAGTGTCATTTTCGTCACACTGACAGACAGACGAGAGATGGGCCTGACTCAAAAGCCGAAATGTGAAGCACTGGAATGCTGGGTTGCTGGAAATCCAGATCTAGGTTTGAATTTTGTAGCAAGAAAAGATAAGGAATTAGTTCAAAGCAAAGCAGCAAATCCCTTCCATGCAGTGCTACAGATCCAGGGTTGGCTATTCTTTTTCCATATTGATTGAAGTCAATGGGAGCAGCAGGTGCTCCGCAGTGCTGAAGATCGGACCCCAGGTGTCTTAAGTTGGGCACCCAAAAATGGAGACAGTCAGTGGCCATTTGAGGAAACAACTGGCCTTACGCTCTGTGTGCTACAGTTAACCCACCGGTGTAAGAAAGAAAAGGGAGTTGATCATGATGCTTACTCACGTCTGGAACATGGTTTGGGATCTAGAAGTGCTATCAAAGTGTAACTGTTTATTACTCAAGATGCACACGCCTACCCTGTATTCTCACTGTGCCCCCCCCCCCATAGTAACAAGAGCTGGCTGAAACAGAGCCACAAAAAGGTTTTTAAAGACAAAATTTGCTTCAAAATTTGTACACAAGACACACAGCGGCCAAGACCTGAATGAGATGGGATGGTAGGGTGGGCAGAGCAAGATTTTTCCTTCCATTTTTCTCTACTCTAAATACAACAATAATCAATACATGAGGAATGTAGGATGGCTTTGTGGGAGGTGGGGGCAGGTTCAGAGGACAGGTTGCTCATTTTGAAAATGCTGCTTTAGGTCCTTTTTGATAAGGTGATCATTATTAATAATCACTTGCACTGCAGTAACAAGCTCCACTCTCGGATTAGCCCCCCATTGTGTCAGGTGCTGTACAAACACAAAACAAAGAGACAATACCTGCCTCAGAGAATTTATAATCTCAGTTGACCAAAGGCCTGTTAATATTGAGTGTTAACTGTATTTAACGATAAATGAATTAATTGCTAAGCATTGTATGTGCCAGTTCTTGTTGGAACAAGAAATGGAAAATATAACGGGGACATAACAAAAGTACTGACCAGCTAGAAGGGAGGGATATACAGCAGGCTGCAAAATGGCTACTTTAAAACTACAGATGCTGATATGTGCCAGATTTAAAGGGCTAGTCCCTAGAAAAGCATTCTGGGAAAAAAATCCTATAAGACAGCAACCCTACCCATGGGGAGGGAGAGCTATGGGGGAAACTTGCTGTTCTATTGATCTTGTGTACGAGCTAAGTAGCACTGAATTCACTTTTGTAGTCAAGAGAGAAATGGAGGGTCTCCAGTAACAGTCGGTGTCCACGGTGACATTGCATGTTAGCTTCAAGATAGTGTCAAACCTGTGATCCCTTTGCGACTTGGAGCGTCATGGTGGCAATGGAGATAAAACCCACGTCCTCTGGCTGTAAAAGCATTGACTCCCTAACACTTGAGCTCCTGTAGAGTTGTCATTAACTGCTAGCACTGTGTGGTCTACAACTGGGATTCTTGCCCCGGGGGATCTTGAAAAGGTGTCAGAGGATCACAACCGGCATACCCATCCCATATTGCTACGAGGCTGTGGGGTCCCAGTACGGAAGAGGGGTTGCACATGGAGAAGACTGAGAACCCACTAGCCTATGACATACACATACAGTTGTACAGTTCTGCCTCCATGCACTAGAGGGCAGAGCTATGCATATTCTCTAGCCCGTTCCTGAGACTATTTATTTACTAAGATAGTATCAATGAGCTAGTGAACCACCTAGTTGTTAAGGAACCTAAAGGCCTTTACCGGCCTGCACGTGGTGATCGTCTTCAGTTTAATTTAGTACATTCCCTGTTTAAGAAGAGAAGGTTACTCACTTTGTGCAGGAACTGAGGTCCTTCGAGATGTGTGTCCCTGGGGGTGCCCCACTTCAGGAATTTTTCATCCAAATAACTCTAGCCCGTTAACGGTGCTCTGATGACAGATGAACACCCGTCTGCTGTCTCTGTATGTCTGCGTGGCCTGATCATTATTATAACAGGGACGGCCCCAGCTCCAATGAAGTAGGGCAGTGCAAAGGGGCCAAGTGGGGAGAAACAGAGCTCATCTGTGTACTCTTCCAGGGGCAGTCCGTAACCCTACTGGTGCAGCAAGATGATTCCCTGCATTGAATTTCCATTTTATAGCTGCCTGGTGCCAAGTGATTAGCTGTCAGGATTGCTCCTAAAAAAAACCCCAGAGATGTCTTGGGTTTTTTTCCATTGTGCAAATGCAGCGTGAGTCGAGGCTCAAGATAACCTGCCAGCTGTTAAGTAGCAAAACTATAGCAGTTTATGGGGGCGAGCACAGGTCCATGATTAATGTGTGCACCACAGCGCAAGCTCATTGGCCTGCCTTACCATGTCAGAACGGTGGGAACGGCCGCCAAAAGGAAAGTGTTTTACTGTTCAATATAAAATTTATGGGGTGGCTTTTATGACAGCATCCCAAGGTATGGCTGCAATAAAAGGATAAATAAAACACATCACAGCAGCTGAGGTCAAGGCAACAGAGATCTGGCGGCAGCGTTGCAAGGGTCCCAAGGCAGGTTTCTGTTAGCCGGGGACACAGAAAGCACTATGCAATTTTGGGGTAGTCAGCAAATGGCCGTGCAATGAAGCTAGAAAATAAAGAAAGCTCCACCCGTGAGGGAATATGGGCTAGTTACAGCATCAGTTACATAGTGCAAAAGTCATGATTAGAGTCTTCACAGACCGACTTTTTGTTCTGCATTTGTGCAATGCCTTGCACAATGGGGTCCTGGTCCAGGGCTGGGGCTGCAATAATAATAATCAATAATAATAACTAATAATTAATAATAGATACATCTATTTCCATAGCATATACCATGCAGGGGCATTGTATTTCCATGGAATGTACCATGGAGTGACACTGAATTTCTGTGCAATGTTCCATGCAGGGTGTATGGTACATGAAGAGAGACTGAAAAGACTGGGACTTGTGACAGGGGGCTTGGAGGGCCGGGTGGCCTAGTGGTTAGAGTGCTTGGCTTTCAGCTCCCTGCTTGGTCAAGGAGCTCAGTCTTTAAGGCCGGGGAGGATAGGTGGACTCGGGCCCCCCTTTCCACCGGGTCTCAGCTCAGGACTCTGTGTGCGTCAACCTCTGACCAGGGAGTGGCAGGGAGTCTAAATCCACGGACTTGGGCTACTTCCTACCAGTGTCTGTTCAGTTTGGGGCATGGCCCCTCTAGTCCCGTTCGCTGAGTGGCTTGCATCCCACAGCGCCCTCTCGTGGATCTTGGGCAGCGCCCTGCCACGGTCCCGGACTCCTTTGAGTGGGGCAGCCGCAAGCTGGTGAGGCCAAGCCCCCCAGTGTCTCTGTCTTCACTGTCAGAGGCTGCTCCGTCTCCTCCATAGTCTCCCTCGGTTGGGGAGACAGGGCTTACGCCCAGGGCCTGCCTTGGCCGGCAGGCTAGTGATCCTTCCCCTCAGGCAGGGAGGCAGCTAGCTCCTGCCTCTTTGCCAGTCAGCCCCGAACTGAGCCCGGCTCTTTCCTTTTCTCCCCCTCCAGACTTGGCATTGGTTCCAGTTAGAACTGGGACGGGGCTAGCTGGGGCCAAAGGCTCTCTTTAACCCCTGCTGTGCTGGCAAGCAGTTTCTCTGCTTCATCACAGGACTGTTTAGTTAAGAGAGGAGCTAAATAAGAAGAGAAAATAATGAATGGGACAAGAAGGTAAATCATGCTCTCCTATTTACCCTAGAATAAGGGGGCGCCAAACAAAATTGAAAGGTAGGACATTTAAAATGGATAGCAGGCAATATTTTGCTGCACGATACATAATTAACCTGGGGAACTCACTGCCACATGCTAATGAAGACAAAAGCTTAGCAGGTTTCTGAGAAGGATTTGTCATTTATACAGATAATGAGACTCCACAGGTATACCAGACAGGATACAATATTTTTGTTTAGAAGGGATATAAAGCCACACGCTTGGTGGAATAAACTAGCCACTAAATGATGGAGGTTATGAAGAAATTTCCTCTATGGATGTGTTATTTTATAATTTTTCACTGCAGGGTTTCTTACAAACTTCCTGTGGATTACCAGTCACTGTCAGAGATACAAGCCCCGATGGACAACCCGTTTGGTCTGGTCTGGCCATTCCTACGCTCCTATTGTATCTCCAATTGAATACATCAGACGGTGGCATTGTAGTTCCATGGAATGGAGCATGTGTTTAGACATTAAATAGCATTATCTGAAACTACTGGCTTCTGGAGCAAAGGGCAGTTAGTTTTGGATCTGCTGAGTGGATTAGAATACATGATGACCTGGAGTTTGCAAGGCCCGTACAGCGTGTTTTGCTCTGTACCCTGCAAGGCTACCTCAGAAGCCATGAGTAAAATGTCACACTGTACTGAGCGAATGAAGGGCTACCCAGTAAAGAAAGAGCACCCTGCTTCTCAGGTACAGAATGTCGTTAGGTGCTGTGTGGCAGCCCTGGACATCTCATTTAGATCAAACAGCTAAATGTTTGTGCTGACTCTCCACTGGCTACAAGACTACACCTGGGAGTCAAACGGGAAACCCAGTTTTCAAATGTCAGCTACGACGTTTTTTAAACTGGCATTTACTTCAGTGTCAATTACTGAAGTGTCCAATCTGAGAGTTAGACTAGATTTACTTGCGAGGAGCTGTCTTCGCACAGAGAGCTGGCGGGGTCCCTGTCCCGGGACCTCAGCCTCACACGCGGCTCCCAGCAAACTAGATCTTGACTTAGCCCTGGTCTACACTACAGACTTATGTTGGTACAACTCCATTGCTTAGGCGTGTGGAGAAACCCCGAGAGACACTTATATCGACCAAACTCTCGGTGTCGACAGTGCTGTGTCTACTGCAGGGCTTCTCCCGTCGACACAGCTCCCACCTCGCAGGGAGGTGAGCGCCTACACCAATGGGAGAAGCACTCCCTTCAGCACAGGTTGCATTTTACCCAGCGACGCAGCTGCACTGGTGCAGCGCTTTAAGTGTAGACGAGCCCTCAGCCTGCTTGGTGCAGCCCCAAAGCTCACAGGTTTAGCACCAAGGGAAATGAACCACTGGGACAGCTTTCCTAGGAATTGGGGTGGCTTCTCTGCCACTTGGAATCCTTTACATCAAACTTAGGTGACTCTAGTTTAACACACGTTAATGAGCTGGAGGCAGAATCACTGGGTGAAATGGCCTGGGTTATGCGGGAGGTTAGTCTAGATCATCACCATGCTCCCTTCTGGACTTGGAATCTGTGGGTCTCAGCTGTTCTCCCTGAGGGTCTGTCTTCACTGCAGAGTTAGCCTGGGCTCTGATTCGGGGATTGCCCGCAATCCCCCTCTTGTCCCCACACAAAACCTTCTCACCTGAGTTTGGGACTTTCAACCCAGACTAGCTGCCTTGACTGGGGGGATGGGTTACAGCTGGGGTGCTGCTTTCACTCAGACTGGTAACCCACCCACGTTGGAGTGAGGACATAGCTAAGCCACTCGAGGGCTGATAGTCCTCCTATTCCTTCCCACAATTCCCCCCAGGTGCCCCAAAAGACACGTACATTCTCCTGCCATTCACTGAGAGAGAATCATAGAGTGGCTCAGCGGACTGGGGCGCGAGGACCAATGGCACATGCCCCCAGAAGGCCTACGTACACTCATGGATGAGTGCAGCAACGGTGACGTCCACTGTCACAGCTCACTAGGAGCAGGCTGGGTCATGGGGTTGAGCCCTGGGCTGAGGCCAGGTGGCTGGTGGGCATGCTCGATGCATGTGGGTAGGGAGCAGCTGGGGCTCATCAAGAGATCAGTGAGATGTTGCTGTTTGAAGGGCGAATGGGGTTGCACAGTCCGGGGTGCAGACAGGTTCAGCCGCTGGGTGTCAGTCCAGGAGCGAAAGGCAGTGGGTGAGCAGGCAAGGCGCAGGGACAGGCTGGCCAACATGGGGAACGGGCAGACCCCAGGACAGGCTTGGCAGGCTGGGCTTCTGGCAGGTCAGAAGACTGGCTTTGATGAGCAGGAGTTTGGTCTTGGGAGATGAGGGATGGGTGGGCAGCAACAGGCCTACGAGACAAGTTGTTCAGACAAGGGGTGGGGCAAGTACAGGAAGCTTTATACTAAGAGGTGTCCAATCAGCAGTCTGCTGCTAGTCAGCTGATCCCACTGAGTCAAGGGCTGTAGCCCCCGGGTGTGGGATGCCTGCTGCAGCTTCCTCATCTGAGCATATAAGGCGGCGATGCAGATGGTAAGGCTCTTACTTTACAACTCCCACGGGCCTGAGTTTGAGATCCATGGCCAAGGCAATGGCTAATGCAGCAGACCCTGGATCAATTTTCTCTTCAAAGCATACGCTGTCTTTTCTTTGTCATTATTACTAGTTCATTTCCATTATTATCCATTAGTATCTCAACAAACTAGATACTCAGGTGATGGGCGCTGTAGAAGCCCCTCATACGGATGGTCACAGTGAGAGCCCCGAGGGGGAGGAGTTCTGGCTGGCCCTGGAGTGAAGAGGACCTCCTTGGTGCATAGAACTGACAAGGGACACACGTCACTCTTGATGCTGCTGGGAGGTTAAGAAGTGGTGGAAGGTTCAGACCGTGAGTCTGGCTATGCCCCACTTCTTTCATCTGTAGAATGGGCTAAGCAAATCTTCCTCCCCTTGCCAGCATGCTGGGAGGCGTCACTGAGGAATGGATCATGTGTCCTTTGCACTGCAGCTTGCTCCTGCCATTCCTCACATCAGACTGTATGCCCAGTACTGCATCCTCCTAGCCTAGCACGCAGAAGACTGGGGTCCTAGTCTTGGGCTTGACCAATAACGTCCTGTGTAATCTTGGCCAAGCCACTTCCTCTCTGAGACTCTTTTCCCCTTCCCAGCCTTTGTCTGTCATGGCTTTGTAGAGTGTAAGCTTTTGGGGGCGCGGCCTGTCTCCTGCATATGTACAGTGCCTAGCACAATGGCATCCTGAATCTGGGGTGGGGCCGCTTGCAGCGCCTCTAATACTAATTATAATTAATTGTAATCCTGAGCCAGATTTCCCTTGCTAGCAATGGACATGCCATGCACCGTGCTCGTTTTCTGCACACTTTATAAAGTTCTCCTGTTCTTTATTCAAAATACTGCAGCAAAGCCCTGCAGCCCTTAGAGCTTCAGTGATCTTGCTGTGTTACATGTAGGCCACTCTGAACTCCAAAGCAGAGGCAGGGAAAGAATTTAACCACCCACCCCACCCAGGACCAAGCCCCCACCACATGCGGCAAAGGAGAGTCTCTGTTATCTACATTTTATAAAGAGGAAGGATGGTTCAGTGAGCAGGGCACTAGCTTGGAATGCAGATGACCTGGGTTCAGTTGTCGACTCTGCCATAGACATCCTGTGTGACCTTGGGCAAGTCATTTAGGCTCTGAACTGCCACTGATTTCAATGATAGTTAGGCACCTAAATATCTTTGAGGATCTGGGCCTTAGACTCTATCTGCCTCAGTTCCCCATCTGTACAATGGGGATACTATAGCAATGGTGTCATATAGGTGCTCAGGTACCATGGCAACGGGAGCCTTGGCTAAATAGAGGCAGTGTGGAGTCTATGATGCATAGGTGAAAAATACCGTAGCAACCCTAGAAAACAAAAGAAGGTGCCAGGAATGTGGATTTAGAAACACTTTAATCAGATTCATCAGACAGATATGGATCTCCAAATAAATAGATTTAACAAAATCAAACCCAGGGATAAATACCTATACCAAACCATCTGACAATCCCCCAAAGCTATTGCCGGTCAGTGTACACGTCAGTGCTACCGAGCACCATCCTTGTATGGACAGAGAAGAAATGGCTCCGCTTTCCCTTTGGGAGATGCTCCCTCCTGTGAATATAGTCAGTAGATATTATGTAAGATATATAGAGAGAGATAGATTATATATATATGCCGGCATAATAATGTGTTTAAGAGCTACCTTAGTGCATTGTTTAGATCTCAGCCCCAGAGCTCTGAGAACTCCAGAGGTTACATCTTTGCAGGCTATGTTAGCAAGGAAATGTTTTTCATTGACGTGTAAGTATAAGCCAAGAGAGGATGTCCAATCTGTGTGGCATCAAGGGCTGTGGCATTTTACCAGGCTCCCTGGGGCCACGCCTAGGGCTCAGTGCCTCTGCCACTGGGAGCTTTGCCATTGATTTCAGTGGGAGCAGGATCAGCCCCCTAATTTGCCTATAAATTAACATAAAGTTTCAATAGAAAATAAGTACAACCATAGCGTTTGCCCCGATCAGCCTGGATCAAGGACCAGCAATTGCTTGTTGCTTGGAGTCGTCAGCAGTGCAAACCTGCTTGCTGATCGGCTTAGTCCTCACCCAGCCGCCACAGGGAGAGCACGGCTGGGTGCCACTTTATATGACACCATGGGCTGCATCAGCCCCCTTCACATACTGCGGGCACCCCTGCCAGGAAGGATTTCCCTGGCCCCACCCTTAATGTTTCCTGGCAGTTCCTAAGCAACAAGATAGAGCAGCAGGGACCTCCAGGCCATTTTGACTGGGATGGGCGATGGGGATGGGAAGCAGCATTTTCTTCCACAGGGCCTGATCCCGTGAAGCGCTGAGCACCCTCAGCTCCGACTGACTCTGAGCACCTGGGATGACTATGCTCCTTGTGTGCGAGGTCGTCAGTATGGGGCTGCGGTTACCGTCAGAGGCAGCTCCTGAGGCTGGGGACAAGGGGAAAGCGCTTCACGCTCAGCTACTGTGTGTCAGGCAAAGCGCCATCTCCTTCCACCTGCAAGCTGACAGGGCTCAAGTGTGAGCCTGGCTGCAAGCCCCCGCAGGGGAGGAAAGGGATGTAAGGCTCCCCCCTCACACCCCTGTCTACATGTCTCCTGACCCTGCAAGAGGGGAGGGCAGCTACTGATGGTCCTCAATTCCCCATCTCTCCCGAGTAGGCAGAGCCTTAGCTGCCCCTGCCCAGGGCAATGGCCAGCACTGCCCGGAGTGGGGAGTAACCTGCACTAGGAGAAAGGCTGGTCGAGTTTACTGCTCCCCTGGAGCCAGGGGAAAGCGGGGACTGGAACTCCCAGAGACCCTTACTATAAGGGGGTGAAATATGGGGCTGGTTCAGGGTGGTGCTGTTCGTCTCATTTGCAAACATGTGCCAGCAAGAACCTGCGAAGGTGTCTAAATTGCTGTCATGCATTCAGGTGGGTATTGTGGTTCCCAGTAAGAAGCCACCAGTGACCACCCAGCGGTATCAGACATGCCTCAGGATTTAGCCTAATGCGGTAGATAGTAGCAGGAAGCACTATCGTTGGCAAACGCTGAATTTTTCAGGGAATCGCTGGCAGGTGCTGAGGCATTTATTGCTCATTTTGGTGCCTTTAACTGCCTTTGGTTCCCCAGAATTTGAAGTCGGGATTAGAACTGCAGTGAGATGGATCTGGTGATTTAAGGCAACCCCAGTAACCTAGGAGCCTGCCTGATACGACTAGTGCAGTGCTAACTCCTCTGGCCCGCACATGGATGCAATAGCAAGCAGAGGTGCTGTGCACTCCTGAACACCCGGAGTTGGGTGCTTGGCTTTAGGCACTCAAGTTTGAACATTTTTGGCTGACACCGCATCCATGCAAGAGGCTTTGGTAATGTACCCGCTACAGTCAATGGGCCAGACTCACTGCCAATGTCATTGCCCTGGCTTTATACTGGCATTATTAATATCCAAGTCTGGCTACCACGTGGAAGGCTGTGCTAATTGATTAAGTCCCATTCTACCACGTGTACCTCCCAGCCGATGGATACAAGGAACTGTTTCTGCTGCCCTCTCACGGTCTGGACTTAACAACCGCAGAGGAACTTCAGCGACATTCATTTTGTCAAGTGCCTTCACCTACTACCCTAGGAGCCATATAGGCACTGCACAGGTGATGGCCCTGCTTCTCCTCCAAGCCACGCCGGTGTAAATCTGCAGTGGCTCCATTGATTTCAGTAGGTTTGTTCTGGATTTACACAAGTGTCATTGACAGCAGAGTATGGTTTGCACTGTATCACCTGTGTGCTCGGGGGGAGTAGGGGGGTGCGAAAGGTGCACAAAGGAACCTACTGACAATAAAGGAGTGACAATGGTGTCTGGTTAGCCTGGCCACACCCCAGCGGTGGGGGAACATTCTTGTCGGATTACCGGAGCAAAAGCTGTGTGAAGGATCAGGGGCCCATCCTTGTGTTAGCCGGTGCTTTGCCTAGATAATGTCTATCTGGGAGGGCAGCTATGCAGGGAACTCCCTACAGTTCATAAAACCAAACAAAAGCGCTAGCAG
The DNA here is from genome assembly GCF_965140285.1 of Lepidochelys kempii. NCBI lineage: Eukaryota > Metazoa > Chordata > Testudines > Cheloniidae > Lepidochelys > Lepidochelys kempii. The sequence continues at coordinate 11,983,623 of NC_136380.1, forward strand.
CCATGTTAGTCTGTATTCGCAAAAAGAAAAGGAGTACTTGTGGCACCTTAGAGACTAACCAATTTATCTGTTGAAGGTGGTGCAGTTACACTAGGGATGAATTGGGCCCTTGGATATCCTGGGGCTTTCTAAGCACTATAATGAATGGGTTTTAATTTTTAGAGCCTGAAGGTGCCCATCACCGTATGGCCTTGAAAAGTAAATGTATGTGGCCTGCAAAGAGAAAAAATAATCTGTTGGTTCTGCATTTTTTTCTATGTGGTGCAGAAAGGAGGCCTAGCCACTTCCACCCGTAGTGTTTTCCAGAAAAATATGCCCCTTTCCCACCTTAGAAACATCAGGACTGTCAACTCTTGTCATCTCTATTTTGTCGCTGGAGGTCTCCTTCGAGGACGAGAGAACTGGAGTGGGAGCTTCTTTGTCTCTCAGTTGAAGACAGAGGGTGAAGGATGTTCGAATCCTTCACAAAGAGGGTTTTCCCTCCTTCCTCTTTGTCAGGAGTTTGAGTGAAATAGGTGGTAAGTAAATCAAAGGAAATATAAAGCTCTGTAAACAATTGAACTAAAAATCCTCTTCCCTCTCTGTTGTCCCTATTTAGGACCCTGATTCAGCCAGGACCCTAAGCATGTCACCTAACTTTAAGAACATGAATAGTTCCACTGAAGGAAGTGGGACTACTCACGGGATTAATGTTTTGTACTTGAACTCCTGGCTGAATTAGGGCCTAGGTCAGTCTGCAAAGAGGCTACATCCCTGGGAAATTTGCCATGATGGGTTTATAACATCACTAGTTCTCCAGTCCTCCAAGGAGTCTTCCAGCTAAAACAGATTCAAGAGCTGATATTTCTAAAGTAATATAGCTGGTTTGTATTTTAAACAAAACAAATGCTTTGTACATCACAACGATGCTTAAAAAGGAAACAAAGGCGATTTTGTCTCTTTGCAGGTTTCCTTTAAGATGATAACGGTAGAAGGAATAAGACTCCTGTACTGTTTCACTGGTCGCCCATGATACTGGCTAGAGATACAAAACAGATAGGAACCAGAGCCCGTATTTTCTCTCTTCACAGTGCACCACTCCTGTCTTCTCCTCCTTTTTTGGCACACCTGAAATCGTTGACGAGCAAGAGACAAGGGGTTGAGTCCCCCAACCCATCTCTGGGAACATTCCAAAGGGTGTCACATCCATGGTTGTAGCCGTGTTTCAGACTCAGATCTGTTGTCGTCGTTGGTTTGATTGCTTGAGTTTTTAGTTTACATCCGTCTTTTTTTCCTTTTATTGCTGTGCGAGTTTATTTAATAATGCAACTTTTTCATATATATATATTTGTTTGTGTTTTTTTTTACAAGTTCTTTGTTTCTTTCTCTGGACTCTCTGTCATCTTAAGCCCTGATGTTTGGGCTCTGAAGTTGTTCCAGTGACCTATATGAGAAGAGAAGACAGATGTATATTCACTACAGATGACTCTCTGAAACTTGCCCTATTGGGAATGTAATACTAATAAATAATTATTATTTGTATTATCATGGCACCAGGATCCCTAGATATGGACCAGGACCCCATGTGCTAGGTGCTGTACAAACCCAGAACAAAAAGAGAGTATTATCTTATACTTACAGTCTAAGTATAAGACAAGAGACAGATGGGGGAGTACAATGAATAGGGCCCTACCAAATTCACAGCCATGAAAAACACATCACAGACTGTGAAGTCTCATCTCCTCCCCATGAAATCTAGTCTTTTACCCTATACTGTACAGATTTCACAGGGGAGGCCAGAGTTTCTCAAATTGGGGGTCCTGACCCAAAAGGGAGTTGCAGGGGGGTCACAAGGTTTATTCTGGGGGGATTGTGGTATTGCCACCCTTACTTCTGCTCTGCCTTCAGAGCTGGGTGGCTGGAGAGCAGCAGCTGTTGGGCGGGAGCCCAGATCTGAAGGCAGCACCCTGCCAGCAGCAGTGCAGAAGTAAAGGCTAGCAGGGCCGCAACCCCCCTACAATAATCTTGTGACCCCCCCCCCAACTCCTTTTTGGGTCAGGCCCCCTACAATTACAACACCACGAAATTTCAGATTTAAATAGCTGAAATCATGAAATTTATTATTTTTTAAATCCTATGATCATGAAATTGACCAAAATGGACTGTGAATTTGGTAGGGCCCTAGCAGTGAAACAATGAGACCATTAATGTCGCACCTTCCATCCTGAAAGATCCTAAAGGAGAGGACTTTGCAAAGGATTCGGTTATAGAAGAATAGTTCCTTCCACTGCAGAGTGAAATTCTGTTGCCTGTTTTGAGCAGGAGGTCAGACTAGAGTGATCCCTGCTGGCCTTAAAATCGATGAAGTTATGGACTTGATCCTGCAGTTTGTGCTCAGGCACAAGGGGAGTGGTGTCTGAGTAAAGACAAATATCTCCATGGATCACATCACCTCTGAAACTCAGCCGTCCACAGGGCAGAGGGTAGCATTCAGAAAACTACGTTGGGAGAAAGGTGGCTAAGGAAGATGAGAGCTAAACTCCTAATCTGTGCTCTGGGGTCTTTACAATCCATGCTACATCGAGGATGTTTACGTCTGTAAGATCTCACCAGAGAGACCTGCCAACAGTGAACTTACATTATCGTTAGTTTTTATTTATTCGCATTAGCGTAGTGCCCCATCAACCCTGACTCCATTTTGGGATTCCACAGAGCATGGGGATTTCAAACGCAGGGGGGAGATGCTGAAACCATCCCTGCAGGGGTGATTTTAGGGGCTTTCCACATCAGTTTTCCATTATGATTTTCAGTTGGAACCGCAAACCCAAAATAGAAAAAGACCTTAGCCCCCCTGCCCAAAAGCTACAGTGAAAGGTTTAGGATTAGGGTTAGTGTTGGGGTTAGATAAGGAAGGAAATCGAGAGAAAACCAGCACCCCAGGGGTCCTTATGTCGTTACCGTTTTCTTCCTGTTTTCAACCTGAATAGCGATGGAGGCGATGCATGATTGTCATGGAAATAAACTGCTATGCACAGATTCCTCCCACTCTGGGCCCCCTAGATCCCCACCCTCTAGAATCAAGCATATATAGCAAGCTGCTTCCCAGAAATACACCCACAATACGAAACAATCACATCCCCCCCATACCCATACTCCAGCGGCTCCCGGTCATTCCAGTTTAAAATCGTCCACCTTCCTCCAACCTATTCCATGATCCTTGGGAGGAAGGGCAGATTTGAGGCAGTGTGGCGCTAGGGTACTGTTCTGGAACTCAGAAGACTTGAATGCTATTCTTGGCTCTGCCACTGATTTGCTGTGTGACCTTGGTCAAGTCAGTTCACATGTCAGTGCCTCTTTCTCCTCGTCCTCTTAGTTCTGGTTTGTCTATCTAGACTATAAACTCTTAGGGGCAGGGACTGTCTCTTACCATGCATGTATAATGGAGCCATGATGTCAGTGGGGCCTCTATGCACTACTATAATACAGCTACGCAAAATAGCGTGTGGGTGTCAGGAGATGTGGTTTCAATCTGCCCAAGATTTCTGGTGTAATCTCTGGCAAATTGCCCAATTTACAAGGTTTCTCAATCTGTGAAATGGGGATTGAATAATCCTCATCTACCTCCGAAAAGTACTGGGCAGTTTAATTAGTTAGGGCCAGATCCTCAGCTGGTGAAGGCAGTTTACACCAGCTCAAGATCTGGCCCTTTACCTTCATACAGCACTTTCAGTATGGTAAGTGATAGAAGTGTTAAGTATTAATCGTATTAGTTAAGTACTAATCATTCGTATTGTGTGGGTTTTGGAAGAATTGCACTTCTTTTTGTGTTCACGGAGCATCCAAGAAAGTATCACAGTTTTCTCAGATGTATTCATTATTAAAACTGATTCAACACATTTTGGGGGTGAAATTTGTTAATTCTCCAGCTCATCATTGGAAATCTGAAATTCACATTCTGTTACCTCGTTGTGATTGGTCACAAACCACAACCTTGTTGTGATTGGTCATAACCCCCCTGTGATGGGTTTTTTCTCTGGCCTCTTATTGGCTAAGTGTAATTCCTTTTCTTCTAGATTTCTGGATTACAAATTTAAAATTCCTTTTCGGCAAACACTCTTGCTAGTAAAACCTTGGCATGCGGCTGTACAAAGGGCTGGGAAGGACCTTAGATTAAATATTCAAGTGGAAAATATTTTTAAGTATTTGCCTAGCTCTTATTGTCATTAAACTCATACAGAGTGTCAGCTGAGTCAGAGAGTAAGGATGGTCCAGTGGGTAGGACAGTAGGCCGACATCCGAAATCGCTGGGTTCAACTTCCAGTACTGCCATAGACTTTCGGTATAACCTAGGGTAAGTCATTTAGTCTCTGTGTGCCTTACTCCTTCATCTGTAAAATGGGGATAATAAAACATCCCTACCTCACAAGTGTGCTAAGGGAATAAATACATTACAAATTGTGAGGTGCTCAGAGGCTATGGAAAAGGGGCCTTATATATATATTTCAGATGGCTAGGGGACACACTATAACAAATAAGTGCTGTTGTATATTGGTTCGGATTTATTTTACTGTTAAATATCACAATAATTGTTGGTTTCAGAGTAACAGCCGTGTTAGTCTGTATTCGCAAAAAGAAAAGGAGGACTTGTGGCACCTTAGAGACTAACCAATTTATTTGAGCATAAGCTTTCGTGAGCTACAGCTCACTTCATCGGATGCATACTGTGGAAAGTGTAGAAGATCTTTTTATATACACACAAAGCATGAAAAAATACCTCCTCCCACCCCACTCTCCTGCTGGTAATAGCTTATCTAAAGTGATCACTCTCCTTACAATGTGTATGATAATCAAGTTGGGCCATTTCCAGCACAAATCCAGGTTTTCTCACCCCGCCACCCCCACCACACACACAAACCCACTCTCCTGCTGGTAATAGCTTATCTAAAGTGACCACTCTCCTTATAATGTGTATGATAATCAAGGTGGGCCATTTCCAGCACAAATCCAGGGTTTAACAAGAACACCTGAGGAGGGGGGTGGGTAGGAAAAAACAAGGGGAAATAGGTTACCTTGCATGATGACTTAGCCACTCCCAGTCTCTATTCAAGCCTAAGTTAATTGTATCCAATTTGCAAATGAATTCCAATTCAACAGTTTCTCGCTGGAGTCTGGATTTGAAGTTTTTCTGTTGAAGAATTGCAACTTTCATGTCTGTAATCGCGTGACCAGAGAGATTGAAGTGTTCTCCGACTGATTTATGAATGTTAAAATTTTTGACATCTGATTTGTGTCCATTTATTCTTTTACGTAGAGACTGTCCAGTTTGACCAATGTACATGGCAGAGGGGCATTGCTGGCACATGATGGCATATATCACATTGGTGGATGTGCAGGTGAACGAGCCTCTGATAGTGTGGCTGATGTTATTAGGCCCTGTGATGGTGTCCCCTGAATAAATATGTGGGCACAGTTGGCAACCGGCTTTGTTGCAAGGATAGGTTCCTGGGTTAGTGGTTCTGTTGTGTGGTGTGTGGTTGCTGGTGAGTATTTGCTTCAGGTTGGGGGGCTGTCTGTAGGCAAGGACTGGCCTGTCTCCCAGGATTTGTGAGAGTGATGGGTCATCCTTCAGGATAGGTTGTAGATCCTTAATAATGCATTGGAGGGGTTTTAGTTGGGGGCTGAAGGTGACGGCTAGTGGCGTTCTGTTATTTTCTTTGTTGGGCCTGTCCTGTAGTAGGAGACTTCTGGGAACTCTTCTGGCTCTATCAATCTGTTTCTTCACTTCCGCAGGTGGGTATTGTAGTTGTAAGAATGCTTGTAGAGATCTTGTAGGTGTTTGTCTCTGTCTGAGGGGTTGGAGCAAATGCGGTTGTATCGCAGAGCTTGGCTGTGGACGATGGATCGTGTGGTGTGGTCAGGGTGAAAGCTGGAGGCATGTAGGTAGGAATAGCGGTTGGTGGGTTTCCGGTATAGGGTGGTGTTTATGTGACCATTGTTTATTAGCACTGTAGTGTCCAGGAAATGGATCTCTTGTGTGGATTGGTCTAGGCCGAGGTTGATGGTGGGATGGAAATTGTTGAAATCATGGTGGAATTCCTCAAGGGCTTCTTTTCCATGGGTCCAGATGATGAAGATGTCATCAATATAGCGCAAGGTAACCTATTTCCCCTTGTTTTTTCCTACCCCCCCCCCCCAGACGTTCTTGTTAAACCCTGGATTTGTGCTGGAAATGGCCCACCTTGATTATCATACACATTGTAAGGAGAGTGGTCACTATAGATAAGCTATTACCAGCAGGAGAGTGGGTTTGTGGGGGGGGGGGGGGGTGAGAAAACCTGGATTTGTGCTGGAAATGGCCCAACTTGATTATCATACACATTGTAAGGAGAGTGATCACTTTAGATAAGCTATTACCAGCAGGACAGTGGGGTAGGAGGAGGTATTTTTTCATGCTTTGTGTGTATATAAAAAGATCTTCTACACTTTCCACAGTATGCATCCGATGAAGTGAGCTGTAGCTCACGAAAGCTTATGCTCAAATAAATTGGTTAGTCTCTAAGGTGCCACAAGTACTCCTTTTCTTTTTACAATAATTGTTGTACACCCATCGAAAAATCAGCCACGGAAGATGCTGGGGAAGCTGTCTTTTGTATTGCTAGTAAGTTTCTGATTCCAATATTCTATACAGTACTTTGAACCCTTCCTTATTCTCCCAGTAGCTGATCTCAGCACCTTTAATCCCAGGAAGGATTGTGTATCCCTAATGCTGTCATCTCCAGGAGGAATATTTTCTAGCTGAATTAGTCTCCTGTCACTGGACAATTGCTGGCCAAGGCTTTCCTAGAAACCTCGGTAACTGTAATTGGTGATTTCACAACATTGCTATTTTTTCACACCACAGTCCCTTTCGAAGCAGTGCACTTGTGAAATTGCAGAGAGCAGGGTGTTTAGGTCATCGGAAGCTTCATCGGGAAAAACAGGATTACAATGACATGGTGTTAATCCTTGTGTGGGCGAAATAAGGATGAACAAAAGGAATTTTAAACAGTTATTTTAGGCATGTCTGCCTTGGACATTTTGCAGCCCAATTAATTTTTGTTCTTGAAATCTACACTGTGCGTGACTTTAAACAATGGTGCATTATGCATGACTCAAGAATGTGAGTGCTCACAAAAGGTGCCAGTCTATTTAAATCCAGAGACTGTGAGCAGAGCTCACCAGAGCAACAAAAGACCCTGTCTCCTCAGGTGAGGGATGGGCCAGATAACCCAGGATTTAAGCGCGCACTGGAGACAAAGAATAAAAATCAGAGACAGGAGCAAGGATCAAAGGTTTAAAACGAGCTCTCCCGACAGCATCACTGCTCTGCAATGGAGTTCATGGAGTCAGTCGACGATGCCTAGGGGAACTCTACCTGGATACGTGAAATGACCAGGAGGGAACCATGGACTGATGGCCTCAGAGACTAAAGTCCTCTAGTTAGCCACCAAACAGATGGCAAGTAGTCCCACACAACCCTGCTTCAAAACCCTCTGAAGTCTGGAGGTTTTTAAGATCAGGTTGGTGTGACAGGGTGCTGGGCACAAAGTGCTTAATCAGCCCCCTGCCACGCCAGCCCCAATCAAGGGGAATGGATCGGGACTGGCTGAATAGCCCTGCCTGCTTGGCAACTAGAAACACCTGCCAACCTAAGTAGCTGGGGTTATAAAGGCTGGGAGGGAGGGAGGCAGAGGCTGAGAGGGACTGGTGGCTCTGGTCTGCTGCTTGTGAACCTTGGCTGTAAAATCCTGTATATAGATAGTAAGGTGGTGGTGGGAAATAGATATAAATAAAATACACTGGCGACTGCATCAACCCGAGGCGTCCCTGACTGGTTTGTGAGGGCAGCGGGGCAGAAGCTAGAGGGGCCCAGCTGCGCCTCGCTACAGTTGGACAAACAGCTGTCAGGGACTGTCTAGGTTTACTAGGTCCTGCCACAAAGCAAGGCACTGGAGCGGGGGGACCAGGGGGCCACAGCCCCACCACTTTTCACTGGCCGTAAGGGCGAGCAACAGGGGGCCAGAGATGAGAAAGCAGGGGGTGGGGTCTTGGGGGGAAGGGATGGTGTGAGGGCAGAGCCTTAGGGGGCAGGGCCATGGTTCGGGCGCCGGTGGCCGCTTTTAGGAAGCTCCCTCCACTCCTGGCTGGACTCACGTCCCTTCCAGCCCTACGTTTCTATGATTCTCTGCCACGGCTCCACTGAGCTGAGACCCTCACTTTCATGTTACACAGGCTGCTGAGCAGCTATCAGACGATCAGTCTTGGCATGGGCCAAGCGGTGAATGACTACGCAGCTCAAGCCTGCCACAACCACTCTCTGTCAGTATGTGGCCTGGTGATGCCAAATTATTACAACATTTACACACTTCCAGGAACACGAAGGAGAGCTTCAATATTTTGGGGAGATTTTTTTCAAAGCCATTGCATCACTTTTTCCGGTAATGCCAGATGGATTAGATATAAAAATCAAACAGTTTTACGGACTTTGGAGAGATGTGACCTTTGGGTTGCGTAATTGCATGTCCACTTTAAGGAATTTGGCTGGTCTTTCCAAACGTCATAAAGTGAAAGAGTGACTGGTAACAGAGCAGACTGGGCATGTTTAAAGACATTTAGTCTGTGCCCCTTGTTAAGCGTAGACAAATCAGGTTGCTCGCACCACATTTCATTCCCCCTCTTTGCTCAGGGGGGTACAAAAGGTCTTTATGGGATGGCTGATGAACCCAGTCTGCTCTTGCCAGGAGGTTACAGAAGTAAAGATTTACCCTTTATTTGTACCTTCATTTGTTCTGGTGACCAGCCTAAAGTTCTGCGCTTCTGGGTTGAACTCCTCTTTCCTGATCTTCTTGACCTGTATCAAATGAAATATTCCTGGGGACAGAGATGATCGGCATGAACATTTTACAGCTAGTTCGATCTTAGCTCCATTTTAAAACAGAACAACCCCACCACCACCAAGGAAAAAAACCTTCTCTTTCGTTAGCTAATTAGAAAGGTAAAAGCATAGGAACAGTGGAAGCACCAGACTGGATCAGACCTGTGGTCCATCTAATAAAAAGCCAAGAGTTGCCATACGGGGTCAGACCATGGTCCATCTCGCCCAGTATTCTGTCTCCAACAGTGGCCTTTACCAGAGCTTCAAGGGGAATGTACAGAACAGAGCAGTTATGGAAAGATCTACTGCTGTCTTCTACCCCTGACTTCTGGTAGTCAGAGGTTTAGGGTTAGCGCAACCATGGGGTTGCACATCTGACCATCTTGGCTAGCAGCCATTGTCCCCATGAACTTATCCAGTTCTTTTTTGAACCCAGGTATACATCTGGCCTTCACAACATCCCATGGCAATGAGTTCCACAGGTTAGTTGTGCATTGTATGAAAAAGTACTTCCTCTTGTTTGTATTAAACCTGCAGCCTATTAATTTCATCAAGTGGTCCCTGGTTTTTGTATTGTGGGAAAAAGTAAATAAACCTTTCCTATTGACTTTTTCCACACCAGTCTTGATTTTATCGACCTCTATCAGATCCCCCGCTTAGTCCTCTCTTGTCTAAGCTGAACACCCCTAATCTTTTTTGTCTCTCCTCATATGGAAGCCGTTCCATACTCTTGATCATCTCTCTTGCCCTTCTCTGAACCTTTTCCAGTTCCACTATCTCCTTTTTGAGATGGGGCGACCAGAACTGCAGCAGTATTCAAGATGTGGGCGCACCATGGATTTATATCGCGGCATTACAGTATTTACTGGTTTATTATCTATCCCTTTCCCAGTAGTCCCTAACAGTCTGTTCGCCTTTTTGACTGCTGCTGCGCACTGAGCAGAAGTTTTTAGAGAACTATCTACAGTGACTCCAAGATCTCTTTCTGGGATGGTAACAGCTGGTTTAGAACCCATCGTTGTATACGTATAGTTGGCATTATTTGTTCCAATGTGCCTAACTTTGCACGTATCAACATTGCCTTTCATCTGCCACTTTGTTGCCCAGTCACCCGGTTTGGAGAGATCCCTCTGTAATGCCTCGCACCCCATTATCTAGTCCTGTCTCCGAGAATCGCAATACCAGATACTTCAGAGGAAGGTACAAAAACCCTTCCATTGAGTTATCATGATTTCAAAATATCTCTGTAATAATAGGAATAACTAATAACAGTAGCACTTGGAGACCGCAGCCAAGGCCAAGGCCCAGGCCCCATTGTGCTGTACAGCACCTAGCGCCTGATCTCACCTGGGGCCTCTAGCTACTACCATAACACAGACAATAACAATATGACAACAGGACCCTCTCTCTCATGGCCCTTCTGACAAACACCTCCAGCCTCATCTCCGCACCCCTCCTTTCAGAGCCCCTCGTTCCCGTGTCCATGGCATTGGCTGGTGCTGATCCATATTTCATTTTTCTAGGCATTCAGCAGCCAACACTTCTTTTAATCCCCCAGTTTAGCAATGTAGCTTGACTAGGAAATATAAAAATATTTCTACATAGAGTTATGCTTCTTTTGTGCCAGAGTCAGACTGCGAGCGGGGGCGTTTGAGTCAATTGTTTAATTCAAGAAAACCAGAACATGTATTTAGCAATGGAAATGACCTTTAAGATGGATTAGGTATTATAACATTCATCTTAAGTAGTGAACTACTGACAAACATGCCAGGTATGCCTGGAACATCCTTCTTCACCCTCTCACTTAGCCTCTCTTCAGCCAAGGGCAACCTCTGTTTCCACTGGTCTGGTATGTGAGAGGAAGTGTCAGCTAGTGGTTGAAGCAGAAGACTCAAAGGCATGACTAGAACTGAGGGAATCATGTCTGATTTTTCGATTTAGTGGCCAAATTGAAAAATCGAAGAAAAAAACGGTTAATTTCAAATCCAAATTGAGGTCTTGGGGTTTTTTTTCAGTTCTTCTCAATGAAATAAAAAACCTGAAAACATTTCCTTCTGGTCGAATGAAACATTTTAAAAATGTCATTTCAGATCACCGTTTTGGACATTTCCAAAATTCTTGTTTTCAGTTTTTTTCAGTTGAAGCTACTTGCCGAATTTGACCTAAATTCACAAATAGTTTCAGCGCCCAGAGAAATGCATTTTCTGGTGAGTTTACTATTAGCCAAAATAAAAAGTCACCCAGCCTTAGCCCTGACTCTTGGGCTCCATTTCTGGTTCTGGCTCTGGCTCTGCCTCTGAATTGATCTGTGGCTTTGGGCAGCCTCAGTGCGTTCTCTGTAAAATGGATATACTTCCCTCACCGGAGTGCTTAGAGGCTTAATTAATGACTTGATGAAGTATGGTCCAGTGAATAGGGTGCTCACCTGGGCTGTGGGACACCTGTGTTTGATTCCTCTTCTGACACAAACATCCCATATGACCCTGGGCAAGTCACCTAGCCACTCTGGGCCTCAGGTCCCCATCTGGAGAATGGGGATAACAGCCCTGCCCTACCTCACAGTTGGGAGTTTGAAGCTGCTCGGATACTCTGGTGATGGGGGCCATGTAAGTACCTTAGTTAGATGACTAGAAAACATTGAACTTCCTTAGCTATAAAAGATCAGAGTAGATTATGGATCACACTGGAGCATCCATTTCAGTAGGACCCAGAGGGGCTTCACAGAGAAGAAGTCTTCTGTCTGAGGGGCTAAGAGGATCCAGCGGGGTTAGCAGATAGGTGGAGAGAGACAGATGTCCTGTCCTCTTAAGGAGCTCAGCTTCCTGAGGGGATCCTTGCTGCTGCTGCTTTTCTCCTTCATTCACCTTTCCTAATGGGCAAAGGCAACAGCCCTAGCCATGTGAGAAAACCATGTGCGTGTCTGTTTGTGAACTGACACAGCTCCGAGTGTGTGTCTATAGAGAGTGCCACACAGTCCTGACAGCAGCATACATGCGTGGGGGGGGGGAGACAGAGAAATCTGCTAAAATGCTCCGTAAAACTGTCTTATCAACAGCCTGAATAAAAAGAGACAGGGACAGAAAAAGCCAGTATGTGCATGCCACCCTGTGACATGACTACGGGGCTCAGCTCATCTATCTACTCCCCAGGAGTCCGGCTACGGAGTGACAGCAATGGCGGCAGGGGGCTAAGAGAAGGTCTCCTCAAAGTCCACTTCTTCCTGTTCTCTGCCCCCAGCTCTAAGCCCCACCCCAGTGCATAGAAACAGATTTAAAAAGCAATGTCAGTGCTTTATAATGCCTTAGGAAATAACAGCACTTGCCTGCTTCACAAGGGTGTTGCCACGCTTACTAAATTAAGATGATGTTAGGTCTAGGTGTACTTAATCCTCAGCACCGGGGGCTGGACTAGATGACCTCTGGAGTTCCCTTCCAGCCCCACAGTTCTGTGATTCTATATTTACAGAGTGCTTTGAGATCCTCAGATGAAACACATGAAGAGTGTCCTCTTGCGCCCTCTGAAATCAATGGCAAAGTTTGCACTGATTTCCACAGGCCCAGAATCAGGCCCTGTACTATTATCATTGAAGTGATGTATAGACACAGCCTGTACCAAAGCAGGAATAGATAATGCCGCTTAGGGGTGAGAAATACTATAGGTCACACACAATAGTGAGGTGGATGAACTCCAGTGGTCTGCTCCCAGCCTCCCTCCACCCACAAGTCTTCTTCTGTTACTCAAGTGAAATACAGTGCCGTGGTGGAATCCATACGTGACTGTGCTCACACAGTCTCCCAGCAGTAACACTCTGTGCTGCCAAGCAAAAGAGCAGAGCTGGGCTCTTGGATGAGGACTTTCCCTGTCTTGGCTGGCAGGGCTGGAAGCTCCCTGGAGGCATGAAGCATTTGGCCTTGGTAGGTGGGAAGACCACACCATGCACTGTTTTGGTAATGACCCCTGCCAACCAATGATGAGCAGCTAGTGTCTGCTAATGAACTTGGCCTGATATCCTGAGTCAATGTCTCAGACTGTGACAGTCCTTCAGTGCCTGTGAATCTCAGCAGCCCTGGCTGGAAACAGAGCCAGGCCTAGGAAGGATGGGTACTCCAGTGAAGGAGCTCAGATACCATGGTGATGGATGTCCTTATTAAAATCTAGATAGGTACAGCCTTCATATTATATTATATATTATAGAGGTCACCTGAGGAAGAAGAACCTGGCCAGTGAAAGAAAGAAGGCGTTTATGGGTATGGATAGAATATGGGCTTAGTGAACCATAAGGAACAACTGAAATGGAGATCTTCTGATATAATAATACCCTCTATTTTCAAGCACCCAGAGCCTTCTAGCCCGCTCCAGTTTATTATGGGTGACCCACAGAGCAATCATCTACTAAATCAAGAATCTGAATTACAATGGGCAGTGGATAGTGGCTAACAGATCCAGTGTCAATAGGAACATAGGATGTAGGACTGAAAAGGGGACTTTGAGTCCTCTTCTATTGTAAATTGGTGTAGATCATTTGAAGTGTAGATCAAGTGAAGTGATCAGTGGAGTGATGCTGACTTAACCAGCTGAGGAAACTGCATGGTACCATACTATATGTATATTGTTTAATCTGAGGTCTCCTCTCATTTTACTGCTTATTAGCTATACTTCAACCTCAAAAATTGAGAGCTTTGGGTCAGATCTGTATTCAGAAGTTTGGATCCAAATCCATCAAGTCTGGAGAACTGGACATGTTGTGTGATGTTGATTTCCAGTGTTTGCTGTTTCCTGTTGAGTCAGTATACCATGAGAAGTGTTTTATTGCAGTATTGCAATCTTTGCTCTTTCAGTTTGGGGTGGAAGATGGAGAGGACACGGATCAGGCAAAAATGAAAAGGAATGAATGGAACTCTTCTGAATGTCAGAAAGAGTTCACCTTGGGTTTGGTGTGAATTCAAGGGCAGTGGTTGAAGGAGGGTCAGATTTTATCCAGACTGGTTTACTCAACTACTGTGCATCAGGTCTGTCTTACAATGGGGTTACTAGACACATCTACCTACAATCAATGTTATCCATGGAGATGTCTCCAAATCAGCAGACTGAGATTACCTAGGTAGGAGCATTGCTGAAAGAAGCCAAAAACATGATTCTCCTGCCAAAGCTAGAGAGGAGACTAAACAGGTATAGCCAATGACCCTTCAAATAACCCTTAAAAATTATTTGCTGGTTTCATTCACCAGATTCACCTTTTACCAGTTTCCAGCTGTAAATTTCCACCTCTTCAGAAGAGTCTTTCTCGATTGCAATTTTTCTCAGGTTTTCCTGTGGGCTCTCGGAACCGGGTGGCACAAACATGTAGACCAATACCCTATTCAGATTCTGGGCACATCTGGGGGTATTTATTTCATCAGTCGGCTTGACTTTGGCATCTAAACACAAACAAAGTCAGCATTAGTTGTTTCGCAGCTCTGTAGCCAATAAGAGCGGCGCAGAGAATGTAGACCAGGACTCAGAGCAAGTCCACACTGCAATTAGCGGTGTGATTACAGCTCAGGTAGACATACCTGAGCTAGCTTTGATCTAGTTAGCATGCGTACCGATAGCTGTCCAAGCCCACCCAGAACCCTGAGCATGTCCTCGCATGCCTAGTCCATGCCAGGATCCATGCCTGTGTCTTGACTGCTAATTTTAGCCATGCTAGCTAGAGCAAAACTAGCATGGGTATGCCTACCCAAGCTCCAATCACACCTCTGACTGTAGTATAATTGAGTCTTAAGGCACTTATCTGAAAATAAGGAGCACCGAATATTATGATGAGTTTTAAAAGGAGACCATTGAGTTTTCTGTAAGTGGACGGAGACCATGACCGTATTGCTATTGAATGCTGAGATAGTGACATACCCTAGCGTTAGCAATGGTGAAGGTAGATTTTTTTTAAGTTCTCTGTTATTTGCCATGTGGATTGTTAAAAACCATTATTTTTCCAATTCACAGCCTCTGTGTTGTACACAGAAAATGGTAGGGGTCAAATAGCAGCAAACTGAAAACCTGCCCAAAACAAAACGGAGCAAAATTCTTATCTCAGATCCTGTCGGTGGAGCTCAACTTGATTCGCTCTCCCTACCCATAAGGGTCTCTTAGGGTATATCCGGGGGGTGTGTGCTTCAGAACCCGAGCTGCAACTTCCAAGTGCTGTCTACACAGTTTGTCTACACCGCTGTTTTTAGCACATGAGCACAAGCCCCACTCGCCCAAGTCTGTCAACCCACGCTGGGAGGCTTGCTCTAAAATGCTGCATCGACCTACCCTCATTGACTTCAGCGGGGATAAAGTAGGGCTCAAACCCAATCCCTGGATCTGAACACTCTTGAATTTGGGGGATGATTTACCAATCTTTCGGTCAGATCCTCAGCTGCTGTAGATCTGCACAGCTCCGTTGAAACCAGCAAAGCTATGTTTGTCTACACTAGCTGGGGCTCTGGCCCTTTCATTTCATTTCATCTGGCCTTTTCATTTACATTTCATTTCAATGTAACACATTGGCCTACCACATAGGATTGATCAGTCCCCATCTGCAGGTCATCTGCTGGCCCTCCCTGCCAGGGAAGGGAGAGGGGCACTGAGACTCTAGAAGACAAAGCTTTTGACACGGTCTCCCACAGTATTCTTGTCAGCAAGTTAAGGAAGTATGGGTTGGATGAATGCACTATAAGGTGGGTAGAAAGTTGGCTAGATTGTTGGGCTCAACGGGTAGTGATCAATGGCTCCATGTCTAGTTGGCAGCCGGTGTCAAGTGGAGTGCCCCAAGGGTCGGTCCTGGGGCCGGTTTTGTTCAATATCTTCATAAATGATCTGGAGGATGGTGTGGATTGCACCCTCAGCAAATTTGCAGATGATACTAAACTGGGAGGAGTGGTAGATACGCTGGAGGGCAGGGATAGGATACAGAGGGACCTAAACAAATTGGAGGATTGGGCCAAAAGAAATCTGATGAGGTTCAATAAGGATAAGTGCAGGGTCCTGCACTTAGGACGGAAGAACCCAATGCACAGCTACAGACTAGGGACCGAATGGCTAGGCAGCAGTTCTGCGGAAAAGGACCTAGGGGTGACAGTGGACGAGATGCTGGATATGAGTCAGCAGTGTGCCCTTGTTGCCAAGAAGGCCAATGGCATTTTGGGATGTATAAGTAGGGGCATAGCGAGTAGATCGAGTGACGTGATCGTCCCCCTCTATTCGACATTGGTGAGGCCTCATCTGGAGTACTGTGTCCAGTTTTGGGCCCCACACTACAAGAAGGATATGGATAAATTGGAGAGAGTCCAGCGAAGGGCAACAAAAATGATTAGGGGTCTGGAACACATGACTTATGAGGAGAGGCTGGGGGAACTGGGATTGTTTAGTCTGCAGAAGAGAAGAATGAGGGGGGATTTGATAGCTGCTTTCAACTACCTGAGAGGTAGTTCCAGAGAGGATGGTTCTAGACTATTCTCAGTGGTGGAAGAGGACAGGACAAGGAGTAATGGTCTCAAGTTGCAGTGGGGGAGGTTTAGGTTGGATATTAGGAAAAACTTTTTCATTAGGAGGGTGGTGAAACACTGGAATGCGTTGCCTAGGGAGGTGGTGGAATCTCCTTCCTTAGAAGTTTTTAAGGTCAGGCTTGACAAAGCCTTGGCTGGGATGATTTAATTGGGGATGGGTCCTGCTTTTGAGCAGGGGGTTGGACTAGATGACCTCCTGAGGTCCCTTCTAACCCTGATATTCTATGATTCTATGATTCTAAGTGCTCTGTACAGTGTTATTATTGGGGCAACTCATGCTTTTTGGGCATGGGCTCCAGGAAAACAAAGCAAATCTTCCTGTCCTGATCAGTGAATGAGAGGAAGGTGTCAGAAGATGTATATTAAAGTAGATCCTCCCCTGGGCTTCTTACACTGGCTTTACACGGGTAACTCCATTGACTTTAGTGGGGTGACTCCTGATTTAAATAGTTGTATCTGAAAGGGGAATCTAGCCTGGGCATAGCTATTCTGAATTGGCACCTCCCGACACCTGCCTGGTAGGGACTTTTCCAGCTGCACCCCTCTCTTCTGGCCCATTGGCAGGTCATTTACACTAGTTCAGACTCACTGGACCGGTTTGTGAGCTCACTTTCCCCAGCCAATCAGGAATAGTTTCAATTAAACCAGTGGGATGGCCCCAAAGTAAAGCAGGGGCTAGACCTTTGGCTGGTGCGTATCTGTCAAGGTTCCTCCCCCACTCTGAACGCTAGGGTACAGATGTGGGGACCTGCATGAAAACCCTCCTAAGCTTATCTTTACCAGCTTAGGTCAAAACTTCCCCAAGGTACAAAATATTCCACCCGTTGTCCTTGGATTGGCCGCTACCACCACCAAACTAATACTGGTTACTGGGGAAGAGCTGTTTGGACGCGTCTTTCCCCCCAAAATACTTCCCAAAACCTTGCACCCCACTTCCTGGACAAGGTTTGGTAAAAAGCCTCACCAATTTGCCTAGGTGACTACAGACCCAGACCCTTGGATCTTAAGAGCAATGAACAATCCTCCCAACACTTGCACCCCCCCTTTCCTGGGAAATGTTGGATAAAAAGCCTCACCAATTTGCATAGGTGACCACAGACCCAAACCCTTGGATCTGAGAACAATGAAAAAGCATTCAGTTTTCTTACAAGAAGACTTTTAATAAAAATAGAAGTAAATAGAAATAAAGAAATCCCCCCTGTAAAATCAGGATGGTAGATACCTTACAGGGTAATTAGATTCAAAACATAGAGAACCCCTCTAGGCAAAACCTTAAGTTACAAAAAAGATACACAGACAGAAATAGTTATTCTATTCAGCACAGTTCTTTTCTCAGCCATTTAAAGAAATCATAATCTAACACGTATCTAGCTAGATTACTTACTAAAAGTTCTAAGACTCCATTCCTGGTCTATCCCCGGCAAAGACAGAATATAGACAGACACACAGACCCTTTGTTTCTCTCCCTCCTCCCAGCTTTTGAAAGTATCTTGTCTCCTCATTGGTCATTTTGGTCAGGTGCCAGCGAGGTTACCTTTTAGCTTCTTAACCCTTTACAGGTGAGAGGAGCTTTCCACTGGCCAGGAGGGATTTCAAAGGGGTTTACCCTTCCCTTTATATTTATGACAGTATCAGTGTAGCTCCAGGATCAGGCCCCAGGTATAAGTGAGATCAGAATCAGCCCCCTTTATATTCACTCACACCTACTTATTGAGGTGTCACCCACTCTCCCTTACACGTCACCTCTGAATTTGGTCTGCCTTGTCAGTTGGGAGGGTGGTGGCTGGAGGGATATTTACAACCTTGGGCAATTTTTAACACTCCCAAGCGAACGTGCGTCGTCAATTTTTGGCTTCTGCAGTAATTAAGAATTCGCTTTCATATTTGGAAGCCAGTTTGTTGCATTTGGTTGAGGTTCCTGGAACTCAGAGGAGCTCCCTCCCACCGCTGAATTTAGCCTTGTTCTCTCGCCCTTTTGGCTGGTAAGCTTTTCACACTACTCCAGAGAAAGTCTGGTTATAAATAAACACAGGGAGTTTATTTTAGGAGTGAGAATATGGGGTCTGATTCTGCTCTCACACCAGTCCTACACTGGTGTATCTCCCTCCATGGCAGTGGAGTTCCTCCTGATTTACACTGATGTAAATGACATCGTCATCCTGACAGAGAGAGAACAGCGGAGGGGTGTTTTGCAATGACCATACCATAAGCATTCAGCTAGCTGTCTGGATTTAGCATGATGCTAACAGGGGTGTACCCAGCCTGCCCTCCTCCACCACCATTGCCAACACTGGCCTCCATAGTCCTAAAGCAGGCAAAACCCCCACTAAAGTCAGTGTATGTCTCACCAAGATGGCCCAATAGAGGAGGCATAGCATCACCATCTGTACTGCACTGATTCCAATGATAGCAAATTGCACCCCTGTTGTGCCGTTCAGAGCTTTTGCCCAACAAGTAAGCAAGCCTCCCAACCAGTCCTTTGAGGCACAGCGTGGTTTTACAAATGGGAGCGCCTAGGGCACAGAATAATTATGTGACTTGCCCCAGACAACACAATGAATCAGTGGCGGAGCTGGGACTAGAACCCACGAACCCTAGCTCCCAACCTCTCCTCACCGAAGTCAATACCAAAATCATATGACATGGCTAACCAGTGATAAAGTGGGAGGGATGTGATAACAGCCTACGAGTAATGGAAGGGCCTCGGAGGAATCATTTAGGCTGCGGCAAAGTATTTAAGTTGCGGTAAACGTTCACTGGGGAAAAGCTCCTAGCAGTGAGATTCATAGATTTCAAGGTCCGAAGGGACCACTGTGATCATCTAATCTGACTTCCTGTAGAACACAGCGCATACAACTTCACTCAGCAATTCCTGCTCCTTGGTTCCAAATAGACTCCTACAGAAGTGGGAGAAGTTCCCTTGCTTAAACTTGTAAAGCTAAATGAAGTACAGAGGGACATAACTTAGGAAACTCTCCTTCATTCGAAGGGGGGGGAGGGCGGATCAGGTGGCCTCAGTTCTTTTTCATCTAATCCCTATGATTCAAGCCAGAAAGCTTTCACAAAAAGACCAGAAGCCAATCAGGAGACACAAAAGTCCATGTGTTCATGTACGTAGTAAGGCCCTAATTTTGTTAACACATACGTGTGCTTATTCCACTGAAGTCACATGATTACTCTTGTTTAAAGTTCGGCAAGTGCATAGGTAGGATCGGGGCATTAAAACTAGCCAAAGGAAAGAGAAGCCAGTAATAAATGAAGTCAAAACACCAGGAGAGAGCAGCAAATGCTGGGGAGGATAGTCTATCTGTTCTCCCACGTACCTGGACATACTTTACAACATTTCCCTTCTACTTTCTCAGGATATTCACAAGCATATTCCTTGGGACATGTAACCTTCTGGCAGTCCTGGATCCCATCCGTGCAGGTACATAGGATGCATGGTAGGACTCCATATAGTCGGAAGACAGGATGCCACACTTCTCCATGGGAGTAGGTCTTCCCATTGTAAACGCAAGCTGAAAGAGAAAGAGAGAAGGGGAACAATAAATAATAATAATCATATTGTACCTCTGTACGGTGCCTTTCGTCCTAATGGATCTCAAAGCACTTTGCAAAACTACCAAACTAACAGGCAAACTATGTCAAAGGGATTGCAACACCCACCACTGCAATGCATCCCCCTCTGGGGCACAACACGGCAGCAGTATATCACAGAATACTTCAGGACAGAAGGTGAGTATGAAAATGAGAGCCCATTGAAACTGCAAGGGGGATTTAAGCAGCAGAATGTAGCCACAAGAGTTGGAATTTGGCCAGGTGCATTGAGATCTTTAATGAGCATGAGTTGTCAGGACTGTATCTGAAAGAAGAATGCTGGGCTCCTTAATAACATGCATCTGTTCAGCACTACTCCGAGGGAAGAGCGCCACCTACTGAATTCACAGTAACAGCCGTGTCAGTCTGTATTCGCAAAAAGAAAAGGAGTACTTGTGGCACCTTAGAGACTAACCAATGAAGTGAGCTGTAGCTCACGAAAGCTTATGCTCAAATAAATTGGTTAGTCTCTAAGGTGCCACAAGTCCTCCTTTTCTTTTTACCTACTGAATTGCCACACAAGTTGCTGTGGACTCTGACTCTTCCTTGGCGGTCTCCCATCCAAGGGCCAGAATGTCCCCTCCTAGAGACAAATACCCAGGACGGAGCTGGAGAAGGAAAACACCCCCAAGTTACCCGTGTTTTCCCACACAGTTCCAGGAGGCCGCAAGGGTTGTCTCACTCCCTCACCCCACTTTCTAGTATCCCCAGAGATTCCCCTGGAGAAGGATGCCCAAGCAGGGCTGTGCTGACAGGAACTAGCCCACTTCTGCCACTAACGCGAGGGGCAGTTCCACAGAAAAGTTACTACAGTCCCAGCCCAGGCTGTGTAAATGTTTCTGCAGGTTTTCCAGGGAGACTGTGGAGGGACCTTGTGCCCCATACCGGTTCGTCCCCACTGAAAGGATCCCTGTCCCAGGAGGCCACAGAAGCTAACCCTCCCCCGAAACTCTCCTTTTGCCTGGAAAGAGGTAGTTCCCTGAATGGAAGATGCATCTGGGAGGCACCAGTAATGAGCTGACCCCTTAAGAGAGATGTGATGGGCTCACCACCCAGGCATGGCATTTAATCTGACTCGTCCTGGGCAGACGTGACACCCCCACCCTACACCACCCAGTCTGCCATTTATGTGGCTGCCAATTAACTGGATTCTGCTGCGCTCCGGAAGCCAGCTGAGGTCACATGCCCTCTTCCCAGGGAACACACAGAAACCTCGCCCCCAGGAACAAACAGCCCGTCACCTTTCTTGTGCTTTTCTTTCAAGATGAATTTGACGGTGGTGCCAACTCCGCCTCCTTTTGGCTTGAAGCCCCTGGGAAGGAACTCCAGTGAGGAACTGATCACAGCGGAAGCAGTCTCGCCAAGCAATCTCTTGCTCACCGGATCCCCCAAGCACTGGTCTTGAGAATGTCTCTGTGAAAGGCCGGAAACAAGGATACTACTGAGGACCAGGCAGTTCGGCTGCTCTGTCTGCGGCGCTTTATGGGAAAGTTTAGCTCCAAGTCACACGCACATGGGCTGTGAAGGGGAAATGCTTAGCCTCTAAAGAGTCTAGTGGAGAGTGCATTGAGATGGATAGAAATCAGGGGACCTGGGTGCTATTCCTGGCTCTGCCACTGGGTGGCCATGGGCAAATCATTTCACTTCTCCGTGCCTCTGTTTCCCCTTCTGTCTTATCTGTTTTGATTGCAGGCTTTCTGGCGCAGGGACTCTCTCTTACTATGTGCGTACAGCGCCCAGGACAATAAGGCCCTGATCTTCAGTGGGGCCTCTAAGTGTGACCGTAACACTCTCAATAATGGTAGAGTTGAAATTTGCTACCCTTCCTCGATTCCTGCCACTCAGTCCCACTCCCACAAGACATGTCAAGTCAAATACCATGTCTGACATTAGCAAAGCTACTCTTGGCTTCTAAACCTAGACAATGGGTCATATTCCATGTTTATCCCGGAACACACACACACACACCCAGCCCCGAGGTCAATATAGGCCGTAGGCCAGCAGAAAAGTCAATGTTCTCTCAAGACTGGTAATCCTCCACTGCATGGGAATACCTTGCTCCTGGCTTTGGGATTCCAGAGAAAAATGGGACAAGACACATAGCACAAAGGATTTCCTTGTGGCTATTTCTGGAGTTTTATAGATTGGAGAGGTGTGGTCCTGGCATTTCATCCACAGGGCTTTGGAAAGAGTAAGGACAAGAAGCTATAAGTGACCGAATGCCGCAAACCTGGCATTGGTCATCCAACTTGAAACGTAGTCATGAATCAACCTAAAGGAGCCAGGAGCTCACTTTTTCCTCCCTAGTAGTGTGGCTACAAAGACTAGCCAGCGAGGCAGCAGGAAAACATGCTCCCATCCCGCTCAGGCTCTGGCTGCCATGCTGCTGGGGAATGGGCTACATGTGTACGAAGGAAAGGGGAGACACCAGTATTCTGAGCAAAAGCAGTTGCTGCCACTGCCCGGGAACTAGATTGTGTTTGCCCCTGGCTGTTTTCTGCAGCTAACCCTGGTGCCACTCAAAACAGGGGCAGCACCAAGGTAGACAAGGCTCCGACTGCCTCTGGCATTTAAACCACCATATCATTTAAACCTGCTCAGAGCTACGGTGACTATGCCAGTGGCCAGCAGCGCTTTAAAGTGAGTAAGGCACTTAACTGGGAGTCAGGAGACCTGGCTTCTATTCCCAGCCCTACCAGTAACCACGTGTGCAACTACTTACACCTCTCCGCTCCCACGTTACATTGAAAGTATAACTGGGTTAAAAAAAGAATTTGACAAGTTCCTGGAGGATGGGTCCATTGATAGCTATTAGCCAAGATGGGCAGGGACACAACCCCATGCTCTGGGTGTCCCTACACCTTTGGTAGCCTAAACCTTTGACAGCCAAAAGTTGGGAGTGGACGATAGAGGATGGATCACTCGATAATTGCCCTGTTCTGTTCATTCCCTCTAAAGCATCTGGCACTGGCCACGGTCAGAGGACAGGATACAGAGCTAGATGGACCATTGGTCTGGAGTGGTGAGCAGAGCTAAAACTGGGCCATCATCTCTATGCTCCTTTGCATTCAGAAAGGGCTTCCAGACGTTTCTGATGAGTGAAGGTCACTGTTGGTTCCAGGATTGTATCCTGCCACCCATCTCCACAGTATCCGAGCAACTTCCATGTAAAATAAATAGCATCATGGAGTCTCTAGTGGATTTCATGGAGTCTCTGACACGTCTCCCTTTTTGGGATAAAGTCTCTGCCTGGGGTAAATGTTGTTGTTACTGTTGGGGGTTTGGTTTGGGTTTTGGTAGAAGAACAGCTTAAAGGGCAAGTGTTGCAGAAACATGGATTTCCATGAATTGGCGATGTGGTTTATTTTAGAAGGGACACTTGGATTGTTAAAATGTAAACATCACGTACAACACCTCTGTTTAACTGCAGGGGCTCCTCTTCCATTGACTTCTCATAGGAACCGTCTGTAAAACACAAAGTTACAACAGGAAACGCAGAAGGTTAAGATGGGAATTACTCTCAGCAAGTACCTGGCTTCTGGTGTAGGAGACTCCCAAAACGAGAACGACACTCTAGTCACTAAAGGACGCCGCAGGGCACAGATACAATGTGAGCATCAATGGGATGGCATATTAGTTTCCACTAAAGTCTCCATATATCCTGGTTTTGGGGACAGTCCTTGTGTCACCACATCCCAGGAACTCCTGAAATGTCCTAGTTCTTTCATTTCATCAGTCCAAACTTTTGTAGTTTTTTTTCTTTCTAGCTATGAAAGTCGGTTCCAAACGTATTGCTATAGCGAGCATTCCACCACCTTAGAAAATGTTGCCCCTAAAGTGTCCCAGAGGTTTTTGATTCTGTAAATACAGTCACCTTAGTCAAAACCTCACTGGAGTGCAGTAAAGCACTTGTGATGGATCTGCAAAGCAGGGGACTGCAGCTCCCTCCCCACTGTACATCCCCTTCCTCCTGGCTAAGAAGGGACTATGTTCCCATTAGCCCCATCCCCATAGCACTTGCCTACCCTTGGCCAGGGACGGGAAAGGTCCTGAAGCAGGAAGTGGCCAGGCTGTCTGTGGGTGGGAGCTGCATGGCAGCAGGGAGCTGGAGAGAGACCCCAGGAACTGTGGACAGAGCCACATACAGAACAGGCTGTGACTGCTAGACATCACAGCTGGGTACAGGTCTGGGTGAGACTTATGGGGGAGCAGCAGCAGATGGGCATGGAACCACTGCAAAGGGGCCCCAGTGAGAGACTAACAGAGCCTGGCTTGGAAACCCACAATGCTTATTGGCTTGAATAGAGACTGGATGGGAAGGGGCTCCCTGAGCACTAGGCCTGAAAAGCCCTGACCCTCACTCAATTGGACTGCCCCAGGGACGCAAACAGGAGCCATTATTGCTCACTTTGAACAGTACCTTTAAACCTCTGCACCTAGGGTATTTACAGCCTTCTCCCTGCCAGCCCCATCTATCAGAAACCTTTCCCTGAGCCGTGTGGCTGAGTGGTTATGGAGACCCCCAGGGCTAATGCCTACACAGCCTAGCTGAAGCACCTATAGTGCTTGCCGCCAGGACATGGTACACTGGGAACGCTACTGGCTCCTTAAGAGTTTGGGGTACAGAGTAACCCCAATAATTACACATGAAAAGGGGACGGTGGCACTCTGTCTAAAACCCTGTTTGTCTCACACCATTTCTGGTGGCTGCTGGCAACACGTCTGCCAATTTCAGCTCTCAGTTAGACTGCTCTAAATATGGAGGAACTCCACAGACTTCTGTGGAGTTACTCCAGATTTACCCTGGTGTAACAGAGCAAAATTTGGGCCTCTAACTGTTTATCATTTTAGTAGACAGCAACAGCGTGATGTGAAACTGCTAGTCTGACTCCCTGCTCTGAATTTTACATATAAACACGGGGCTTGATTGTCTTCCCACTCACCCTGGTGTAAATCTCGATGAATGACAGTAAAGTCACTAGAGCTAGAGAATCAAGCATAAAATGCCACTGAGGTTCTTAATAACCTCAGGGTGTCCTTATCCCCTGAGAATGACTATGCCACTGTGGCATTTTCACCAGTTTATCCGAGCGATGACAATAATAGTGATACCCAGTCTGATTTCCACCAGCAAAGCAGCCTCTCCTGAGCCTGACAAATGAACTTCCGTGAGGGTTTCATGTCACTAACATAATATAACAGCGCCAGTTAACAAGGAGTTCGACTCAGGCCATGACACTGATCCTACTTACACTCCACACAAAGACACAGCGGAGGGGCACTGCTGGAACAGAGAAGAATTTGGCCCAAGAGGCTTTGCATGTGTCAGACTCTCTTACCATTGCTGGTGACCCGGAGGCAGAGATTTGTGCAATTTACAGCATGGATATTCAAAGTCATATTTAATAAGTGCGACATTCCCCCTCCTGGCTAACGGCCAGGACTGTGATTCCCATCCACTGACCTGACAGCAGACCTCACTTAGTAGCAGGGACTGGTTCCCATGTTACCTTGGCAGATTTGGCAGCAGGAGTCTGGCACAGTTAGAGGAGAGGAGCACAACAGATCAGGGCAGGTCACCAAGCCGCAGTAAATCTGGCCTTCCTAGAAAGCACAAAAAACAACCTGATGCATCATCTGCATTAACAATGTCCGGACAAGTACAGTGACCCTTAGTGTTTAGTAGCCAGGGGCCAAATTGTGCCATTGATTTTTAAGCAGATTTCACTATTTGATTTCAGTGGGAAGTTCTTAAAAATGGTTGGATTGATAGGGCCCTCAATTTGCTATAGCAATAAGGGCAGCTGTTGTATAATTTGCAATTACTCCATTCCAGCTTCAATCTACATAGCTTAGTAGACCAGCATTCTATTCCCAGCTCTGCCACTGGCCTGCTGGATGACCTTGGGCAAGTTGCTTGCCACTCTGTGCCTCAGTTTCCCCATCTGTAAAATGGGGCTAATGATACTGACCCCCTTTGTGAAGCATTTTGAGATCTAGTGGTTAAAAGTGCTATAGAAGAGCTAAGTATCTGAAACTGTCATATTGGAGCACCCTTCCCCAGCTTTGTCTCTAAGTGTACAGTCCTTGGGCCAGATCAGGCCCAGTGTAACCACTAGGCGAACTAGGCAGCCGCCTAGGGCGCCAAGATTTGGGGATGCCAAAAAGCGGTGCCCCCCGATGTTTTTTTACGCTCTTGCTGGAAAACGAATGAATGAAGAAAAGAGAAACGTCGCTGAACTTGCATTTTAACCTGTCGTTCTCTCGTACATTACAGCTATAGCCTATGCCAGCGCTGTGTCACGGGCACAAGCGTACTGCTTCACCAGGGTACAAAGTGGCAAGGACGTCCCCCGTTCTGACAGGCTGTTTATAGTGCTAAGCTGACTCGTTTTCGGAGATTGTTGACTGAGGTTAACTAGTTTTGTTGAGCTGTTTCAGATCTAAGACTCTGGCAAGTGCTGCTGCGTCATTTCGCTGCTATTGTGTGTCCGTTGTGTGGGTATGTTCAGTACTTGAGTGTACATGTTTATCGCGTGCGAATACACGTGTGTAGCTATGCTGTGCAAAGCGAAAACGATAACAATGTCAACACTGTCCGGTTATTCATTTATTTTTGTTAAATATGAAGACTAAATAATGAAATGAATAACTTTTCAAGCCAAACGTGTATTAATTCTAATGAACAATGCCCCATTATGCGGTATTCATTTTTGAAAGTTTATAATAAGCGATGCTCCAGAGGGAGGGGAAAGGAAGGGGGGGGGGCGCAAGGTGGAAGTTTCGCCTAGGGTGCAAAATATCCTTGCACCGGCCCTGGGCCAGATCCTCAGCTGGTGTAAACTGATAGCACACTATTGACTTCAATGGAGCTTCACTGATTGACACCACCTAAGGATCAGGCTCTGCAGTCTTTGTCCACTAGGGAAAGAAATCATGACCAGTCCCCAGCCACCAGACAGGACCAGAATCAAGCAGTGTTGCATTGTATTATATAGCACATGCTCAAATGAGTGTGCGTGGTAGGGCCCAGCCCACACTGAGATGGTAAACTCTTTGGGGCAGGGACAGTGTTGATCTTCCACAGTGTGTGAACAGTGCCAAACAACAATTGCCACCGTGCGACTGTATAAACAGATTTCACTAGCAGGGTCCCAGCATATTTTTGATGAGTGTGGTCAGATCTTGGGCTTGAGCACTATGCTATGAAAACTGCATTATGGATTAAGAAGGGAATTGATTATAGCCTGGTTTGATTAGCATGATTCTCAGGGGAAAACTGAGTCTCATATTTATGAGTCTGTGCCCAAATCAGTCTGTGCCCAGTTGACTAGGGAAACCAGGCTAGACTCCTGCTAGTGACAGCCATGTTTAACCAGCATCATAGCAGGCCAAGTTCTCATTCCATATCCATTCACCCCCAAATTTGTGGGGAAGCCAGATGGGAAATGGAGTTTGGAATCTGAGCCCAGATCCGGATCCGAATTTTACAGCTCTGCTCTATCTCTGAATTGGGTCAATCCAAACCCGCAGAACCAAGCGCTCCCAACAATCTGTAATCTGGATCCAGAGATGGATTTTGTGGTTTAGACTCACTAATATTTATTATTGGTAGGGAGGTGCCTGGAAAAGATCAGCGCTCTATGGATAAGTCTGAATAATGGGCTAACTTCAGCCTGGGTGTAAGCAAGCACAATTCCACTGCAGACAATGGAGTTTCATTCATTTGCCCCATGGCTGAATTTGGTCCATTATGCAGAACGCAAGGTAGAAATCAGAGAGAGCTGGTATGAGGCTTTTATACCATCCAGACCCCATAGATATCAGGGACCTCTCCCCCTTGCATTGGGTCAGGGATATTTTTCATTGTACCTATAGTATCCCAACTGAGGATAATTAAACTAACTGTGAACGTCTCTAGATCCTTTGACAGCTTCTTCCACTGCCAGGTGAGAAAAGACAAGGGTGTTGTGTGTAGGTGAATGGAAATAAGAAGGAAGCAAGTCTTGTGAATCAATGGATCCAAACTGAACCACTCGGCACGTCTATACTACAAAACTAAGTTGACTTTGTTACGTCGATATACAGCCCCCGCAGTAATTAAATTGGTTTCGCATGTCCACACTAGCTCCTTCTGTCGGCAGTGCGCGACCCACATGCCCCGGATGTCAGTGTGGAGCATGGCGGGGCACTGACAGCCAAAGCCCCACCGCCCAGGGCTGACAGCTGGAGCCCCACCGGGCTGCTACCCTGGAGCTGGAGCCCCACTGCCCAGCTCCGACTGTCAGCCCCAGATGGCGGGGCTCTGGCTGTCAAGTGCCAGGGACTGACAGCCAGAACAGTCAACACAGCGTCTACACTGACACTGCATCGACCTAACTACACCAACCTAAAACAGAAGTTGGTCCAATAAAAGATATTACCTTATCTCTCTAATATCCTGGGACTCCACTCAACAAAGACAGGCTTGAGCCAAATGCTGCTCTTGGGTCAGGGGTGTAAATCCAGACTATCTCCACTGACTTCAGTGCTGCTGGAATTTGGCCCTTGCTTGTTTTTAGGTCATGGATGACTGTTTCCTTATTTACCCTTGAGAATGTCAGGTCGCTGCTTAGAACTGCGTGTGTATGGGCCAAGTGGAAGAGAGGCAAATGCCATAAATAAAAGAATTTATGCCAAAGACCATGCACTTGGTGCAGTTTTCAAAGAGGTTAGTTAGACCAGCTGTTCGTGCAGCTGTTTCAGCAACTGGCAAAATTAGACACGACCAATCACAATCTTACTGGTGGCTGGCTTCATTGTGATCATTTTATTTTCCCCTTAGTGTCCAAGACACTGAATAAACAGAGAACCAGAGCAAAGCAATCCAACGCATCCAGCAAGTACATACAAACCTGGGAGTTCTTGATCAGCGGTGTCACATAAAGCAGATGAGACAGTAAAACCAAACTCTGCAGTGATATATAATTGTTGACGGAAGCATCCCTCTCCATCTGTTTATATTTCACACATACAAATATATACAAAACTTTTGGGTCTGGGTCTCCTCTCTTCAGCAAGGGCATCAAACAGGAGTTATGTTGGTATACAATTGGTGTAAATATGAGAAGAACCAGCCCCATCAATTATATATTTTGTATAACTCGTGTCTATCTGTCTATCTCTATGTGCCAGATTTGGCCATCCTTATTCATGTTGAGTATGTCAGCTGAAGTGTAAAGCACCTTAGTGAGGACCGAGGACTTGGCCCTGTTGGCACAGGGGTAAATGACTACACATGGTGCAAGACGACAACAAATCAAGCCCTCCTATTTTTTCAAATGAATTTTTGCGTGACTTCACTGCAGTTGATCGATGTGAAATTATCAGTCCTGAAGACTAAGCCCCGGGCCGTACTAGCACTAGTTTACCATCCCCACTGTCCAGGGCTCATTCAATCCTTGGCTCCTCCACAGAGACTTCCAACAAGGGAGCCAGTGTCCATTGTGATGAGGAGACCCATCCATTAGGAATTGGTCTGAGACCAATAACTCATTCCACGTAGTCTTCCCAAGAACCTTCTGGTAGTAACGACTTCTGGACGCTCTCATGCTGAACTTGATCTGGAGTTGAAAGGCTCCACACCCAATTACAACCCCATAAGCCATCTGGCCCCCTTTAATATCTTTATATAATAAATGGAATGAAAGCAATCTCTGTACAGAACTCTCCTTTTTATGGCTTTGGGACATGCAGAGAGAGGTTATTGATGCTTGGAATGTTACCACACGCCTTCCAAGTTTAGAGTGGTCGTTGCTCGGCAGTTTTATGTTCTACTCCTGGAGAAACAGGAAAGATGAGAAGAAGCCACTCAATCTATCCTCAGACACTCAGCTTACTGGCATCTTGAGCCCTGGAATCATCACACATTAGACATCCATCTTTGGGCCTTACAATGGACAAACTGTGCGCTCGCCAGTCTAGTAGAGTTCAAAAAGCAAACAGGAGTTGGGACACGGTTTTCAACAGGCCATTAACACTATCTGTTGCAAAGACAGGGTAAGACACTGTGGCAGAAGGCTACCAGAGTCGAGCCAAGTCCCTGTCTGAGTCTGCTCCCAGGCTTTCAGGCTTTCTGGGAAGAAAAATATTCATCAAATGCCCATTGGCAATGTTTGCAAACTGAAAAACAAGATGATCCACTACCAATGATTTGCTCTTCAGCAGCTAAACAGAGATTACACAAAGTAGCTAAGACTATCTCTGATGACAGGAGTCTGCTCACAGCCAATGTCTCATAATGACAGTGGGTCATAACACCCACAACACTGGGGTCACTAGTTGAGGAGAATCACAGTAGTTCACTACAGAATCTGCCTTGAAAGCACAAGATACAGACTCTTGCAGGGTTTTCTGCTACAAATGGTCCCAACCTCACGGCTGTAAGGCAAACCCTGGGTAGCAATGTAACTTACTAAGGCATGCAGTGCTGCTCTGGGCTTCAGTAACTTGCTCCTGGATGAAATCTGCTCTTTAGCTTGGTAATGTAATGGCTTCAGTGGATTTCTAAGCACACAGGAGCCATGCTGCAAAGGTGTTGGTGTACGGCCAAGCCTCCTCTTCCAAGTGCTTCCATCTCCACAGTAATGCTTCTAGCCCAGCAAGGTCTCTGTGGTGAACTCCAATGGATGATTCCAAGCCATCCCCTCTGCTGGTCTTAACTTTGGATGTTTACAATTAGATGGACGAGGCACTAGAAAACGGACAGTAGGGAGCAATCTTGCACTGGTAGCAGGGTGGATCTTTTGTATCTTTTAGGAAGGAATTATTTAGTCAGGGTGTGGTCAGAAGTTTTTGGAGGGCCCTTCATCTTCCCAGGTGAAAAGTCCTGCCATCCAAGACCTGCCATCCTTACTCACGCTGAGTGGCACCTTACTTCACGAGTAGTCCCATAGAAATCAATGGTGGCTGCTTGTGGAAGGAAAATACTAAGCATAAGCAGGATAGCTAAAATCTGGTCCTAATACAGTCTTCATATCTTCACACTCAGTGGGCAGATTCTGATCTTGGTTACTATTCGATTTCTATTCTGTTCTATCTTGATGCATATCCCTCCCTGATCTCTGTAGTGTCTGAGCGCCTTCCAGTCGTGCATTAAGTGATGTGACCGACATGTGTCACGTGTGACTCGTTCTCTCTCTCTGTCTCAACCTCTCCCCATTGGGAGAATTGTGTGTGCAGTGCAGTGTTTTGTTTGGGGGTGTTATGGGAGCATTTTTTGCAATGTCCATGCTGCTCTGTGTTCATGTCAGAGAAGGCAAGTGGAAGAAGTGCATCTTGCACTGGGAGCAGAAGGTGGTGAGGTTTGCGATCACTCTTAGATCCTGGGGGAGTTCATCTCACAGTCCCGGACCAACGCCTGAGAAAGTTCTGTCTCCTGAATAGATGAGCTTTAAATTCTATCGAGCCAGAGTGAAGTTTTCAACCATGGTCTTCATCCTGGAGCTTTAGGCTCTTTTAGATATCCTGGGTTGTGACGGGGTGTACCAGACCCACACTGGTTCAGCAGGGGTTCACCACACTCTGTGTGCCAAGGAGGCCATGCCCCCGCATGTCTGCTGGGCATGCTCCAGCTGGAATCTAGATATTAAAGGGAGCAACTCAGCTCAGTCAGGGCTCACTAACTAAGAGAACGGAGGTGCACTGCATGCTCCTGCAGAGGGACCTCCAACACTCCAGTTCGCGGTGGCCAGCCAGCCAGCGATGACCAGTGACGCTTAGGCATCCAACGCTGCAGAGGGAGGAGAGGCCGTGGGACTCCCAAGACAACTAGCTGTGGAGGAACGGGTAGGAAATAGCCCGGGGGAACTTAACAGGGAAACAGTCAAAGAACCAGGGCTTGGCTCAGCATGTTTCAGGAGGCTCCCCGCTGAGCAGGTGGCGGGCAACCCCGCCACCACCAGGGCCCTGAGTTGGGACCCAGTGGAGTAGGGAGGGCCCGATCCCCCTACCCTTACTGCCACCCACCCCAGGCAACAGCCCACCTCTCCAACCACTCCTGCCACCAGGCCACACTGCCCTGCTGGTCCAGGGTAGCCCTATTGACTCTGACCACTAGGCCACGTAGCCCTGATGAAGAGGGCAGCCATATTGACTCTGGCCATTAGGCCACACATCTCTGTGAGAAGGTGCAGCCTTATGGACTCTGACCATTGGGCCACACAGCCCTGATGAGGAGGGCTGCCATATTGACCCTGGCCACTAGGCCATGCAGCCCTGCAAGGGAGGGCACCCTATTGACCCCGACCATTAGACTGTACGGCTCAGAAGCCAAGGGCGGACATCCAGACTCAACTGCAGGCTGTACCAGCCCCATAACATGGGCCCAGGCCATTGAGCGAGCACCTTGAAGACAAGGACTAAGACCTTGAACTTGATTCAACACAGTATTGTAAACCCAGAGAGACTCAACTGAAGTCAATGGGATTACTCTGTATTGACACCAGTGTAAGAGATCAGAATCCAGCCCTAGGTGTCGGTTGGCCAGAGAACTCCTGTCTCTCATCAAGTCTGATCGTTCTCATGTAATGGGGAAGGATCCAAATCTCCTCTCACTTATGCAGGTTTGACTCCATTGTGACTCCATTGACTACAATGGAAGATCTTCCAGATTACACCAGGGTAAGAGCAGAATCCTATCCAAAGGGACAGGCTCTGATACACTACCTGACGCCACTGAATAGTCCTACGGAAGCCAATGGGACTCCTCATGGAGCGAGGTACTATTCAACATGAGGATGGCTACCAGAATCAGCTCATGGGGAATAACATTGCCATGCCAGCCGTGCCCAGTGGGAGCACCCCTTACGGAGCTGAGCTGGAATAGCTGGTCAGATTATTGTGATGCTGTTGTAGCGACACAAAGATTAAAACACAAAGATTTGGCACTCCCTGACCACGTCCTCCCCCTTCAAACCCATGCCCACCTGACAGATAAAGCATTGCGACTCCCTTTGATTCAAAAATAGCTTACGGAGCAGCTGCACTGTACACACTGATTTGGCTGCCGAGAAGGGAAGAGTTCGCTCGTGGTAAACATCTCCCCTGGTTGGTAGGTTGTCCCGTTGTACTGGCAAGACTTCACAGGCGCCCGGAGACCAGACGGCGTGTGCGGCTCTACAGGGAGAGAGGAGGAACAGCAACAGCTCCGCTGAGTCTCGTCGCTTCCCAGGCCCGGCATGCAGGACCTGAAACCCTGACACTAAACAGATCCTCTCTGCTGACGCTGCTCTGAATAATGGGAAGCTGGGACCATCTTCCAGGGGAGATGTAAACACGGAACACTTTTATCAGCCCCCCGCCCAGCCCCGGATCCAGCCTGGCCTGGGCCATCTCTGGCTGGAAGGAAGCCCATAAAGACAGTTTGCTCTGGCTCTCTGTCAGATTATTGCTAACCTTAAAATTAGAGTTAGATTGCCAAAGACGCCATAGTAAAAGGGAAGGACTTGTGGATAAGGAAGCCACACTTTTTCCCTTTCTCCCCTTGGCTTCAGAGGGTGGTGAGAGGCTACTTCCCTGCCCCGACAGCACTTTCTTCCCCACAATGCAGGGAAGGGGGCAGGGAATGAGGAGAGCCTGGATTCTGCTCCCTACCCCGACCAATGCACCAGATGTGGCCCACCTGCCCCAGGTAGCCTGCACAAGGGTGTAAGGGAGGATTCTGAACACCTCATATCCATCCCTATGTGAGCACGTTGTCTAAGCCACAATGCAATGCTATACGTTTGGAGCGGGGGGGGGGTGACAAAAACCACTAGGGTTTGATGGATTTAGCTCAGATTTCTATGTTTTCCTGTCCTGTCATGCAGCGGCCCGGACGGCGCGTCTGTTTCCAGTAGTGAGGTGGAATAATAATAGTTTGTACATCTACAGCAACGTTCCTCTGAGGCCACGAAAGCTCGTTACACACAGTAATCCTAGCGCCCCCGAGAGATGGTCTCCACTTTGCAGAGGGATACACTGGAACAGAGAGACTAAGGGTGTGTCTTCGTCGCAGAGTTAATGCAGGAGACCAGCACCTGGGTCCGCGCACCCAGTTCAGCCTCACCTGGGTGGGCGTGTCCCCACGGCCTCCTCACAAAATATCATGTGATCCAGGAGCTATTTCCAGCCCTGCCACGCTGTGAGGCACTGAGCCGGTCTCAGGGCCACCCTGTGCTGCTGTGAAATGGGGACAACCATTTTTGCCCTCTTTCACCAAGTGTTTTGACATCGCTGGGGGCAAAGGGGGTTCTGTGGGCCAGCTCCTCGGCTGGTGAAATTGGCACAGCTCCCTTAATGTCCATGCTGACACCAGTCGGTGATCTGGCTCTATTGGGCATTGTCTCCTCTGGGTTTGTACAGATCCCAGCACACGGGGGGCCCGTTCCCGATTGGGCTTTTGGACCCTCTCCTAATATAAATATTTAGAGCTAAGAACAATGTTATAAGTGCAGAGCGTTGTTATGATTACTGTTTCCCTCACGCCCTGACTGTCCAGAAGCAGAAGCGTCGACAGAAACTGAGCTCCCAGAGAAACAGAAATGTGGAACAAAGAAATCTGCTCCAGAAATCCACTTACCTGCACAGCGAGGACAGCACTGCTGTGGGTCAGTGACAGGCTTTACACAATGCAGGGCTGGGCACTGGATTTGGTAACAGCTCACATTCACATTCTGTTTGCAGGGAGAGAGAACAGGGCTGCTCAGGGACAAAAATCCTTCCCCCCCAGGCCTTTATGAAGATGCTGCCTTATTTGGCCTTTTGGACTGAGCCAGAAGTGGAAGGCACTAGGCTGAGTTACCCCAGCTTAGGGTCTGGGCAGTTGTATTTAAATTGTTGGGTACCACCGCGAGCTGCTAACCAGCGTCTGATCCTTGACAAGTACAATGATTATGAGGCTGTCTGACCGGTTACTAGAGGGACCAGCTGGCCTGTAAACATTCTGCCCCGTGCCCCGATCCTGTCAGAGCTCCCTGTTCATCCAAACAGTGCAAAGCCTCAGCATTGCTTGACTCTTCACTAAGTTGATCTGATCCAATAGGCTCCATGGTCTTGTACCTGGGGCACTGCTGTGGGACTCAGGAGACCTGAGATCTACTCCTCGCTCTCCCTGTGACCTTAGGCAAGGCACTTCCCGTCTCTGTGCCATTGCTTCCCCTCCCACCCTTTGCCAGAAGCTGGGAATGGGCAACAGGGGATAAATAACTTGATGATTTTTTGTTCATTCCCTCTGAAGCACCTGGCATTGGCCACTGTCGGAAGACAGGACACTGGGCTAGATGAACCTTTGGTCTGACCCATCATGGCCGTTCTTATGCCTATTTGGACTGTCAGGTTTATGGGACTCTCTTATTATGTGTTTGTGCAGGGCCTAGCACAATGCAGCCTCAGTCTTCTTTGGGGAATGTCATCCTTTGCTCCTGGCCCTGGCCCCAGGGACCCGTGTGTTTGTCACTCCAGACAGGCTCTCCCTGTGTTTAGGAGGACTCAACATAGCAGAAGATGCAGAAGCTCCAGCTCCAGCAAGTCTCCTCAGCAGGATGGGCTACTGCAAGGCCATCAGCCCCTGTTCTCCAGTCCCTCCATTAGCTCCCAGTCCACTTCCATTGCTAGTCCAGGGCCCTGTCCCTGAACATCAAAGCCCTCAATGGGTCAGGACCCCACCACAACTCCACCCATAATCCACCAGCATGGCTTCCCGGGAGAATGCAGTTTACGAAGCTGTGAGAGCCAGTGATAAAGCTTCGCCATCCGGGGGATTCAGTTGTGAAATGAGTTTCCAGAAAGGATGAGGCTAATCCAGCAGCTGGTTACCCTTAAGCCAACTGCAGTTTGCCATCATAACTGGGCTGATTAAAGGCCGCCAAAGCAAGGTTAACGCCCAGCAGCCCACTATAAACAAGTCTGGTAACCAGTGACACCTGTTCTCATATTGTAGATCAGCACGACAGATTAGACTGTGACGATATACCTCCAAACAGGTGCATCGGATGCAGTACGTCAGCCCCTGGGGTTCCAAGTAGGGATGCCAGCTCTCTCCTGGACCGTACTTCTTGCCATTAAAATCACAGAACATATCCGGACCTGAAAATCAAACAGGCAGACGTTATGCATGAGAAGGGAGCGCTCTTAGAAACGCATTATCCTTCCCCAGTCAATCAGCAAGGTTGAGCCAATACTTTCTAGTGTCCGTGTTAAGATGCAAACCCAAGCTTTTCGATTCAGAATGTGTATCCTGGCGGTCCGGGCACTGACCCGTGGGACACCAACATTCAAGTCCCTGCTCTGCCTGCTTCAGAACAGAGTTTTCCATCCCAAATTGCTCTAAATCAGGCACACCAGGGACTTAGGTCTCCCACATCCCAGGTCAGGGCCTTAACCCCTCAACCATGCGACATCAGTCTTTTTTACCAGAAACTGTTGAAACCGATATATCTCTGGACGTATGCCGTGATGTAGCCATGTTGGTCCCAGGATATTAGCGAGACAAGGTGGGGCAGGTCATATCTTTTACCTCACCAACAGAAGTTGGTCCAATAGAAGATATTATCTCACCCACCTTGTCACTCTAAAATCTCTGGACGTTTAGGCTTCAATGAAACAAGATCTTGTGGTGAAATTCCATTTCATTGGCAATGTTCCGACCAGCTCTGTTTGTCACGCTCTCTCATCCTGGATGCCCCACGCTGTGTTGCCAGCAGCACTGCCAGGATAAGTTGTCAGGCAGAGAGATCTGAGACGGCTTTAGTGTTACAGTCTGGGAAACACGTGGCCAGAACAGAGTCAACTTCAGAGGGTCACAGCTTGCAGGACATGCAAGGGTTAATCCAGACAGTGAGTGAGACGCAGTGTTGCCAACTCTCATGATTTTGTCATGAGACTCAGGATAATTATTGTTTTCCTTAAAGCCCCAGCTCCTGGAGTCAAGTGATAAGTGATGATTTCAGCCTTCATTCTTAAAGAAAAAGTAAGTTTCTAGCCCTCGCAGCTGTGGAGAAAGCTTCAAAATGTGACCCAGTGCACCCTGAAGTGTCAAAAAGCAGAAGGCAAATAAAAAGAACCCAAATCAATTATTTTCACATAATCTCATGATTTCAAAGCCAATGTCATGATATTTGATGAGCCTGACTCATGATTTTTGAACATTTGGGGTTGGCAATCCTGTGAGAGAAAGAAAGGGACGGAGGGCAGATGAAGAAGCAAGACAGGAACGGACGAGCCAGCTGAAAAAAAAATTGAGGGGTTTTTTTTGCAAGAAATGTAGACAAAAATGAAAATGGTTTTGTTTTCATTGAAATTTTTCCTCCAAAAAATTCAGGTTTTCCTTGAAGGAAAAAAAATCAAAAACTGAACATTTTTCAGGTTTTTTTGGTTCTGAACATTTTGGGGGTTGGGGGGATTTTTTTTATTCTTTATTTTTGTGGTTTCCTTTTTAGGGTTTTTTGGTCAAAAATCAGAAAATGTCGAGGACACAATGTTTTTCAGAACGTTTTTCACTTTTTTAAAAAAGCCACTTTTTGAAAGAAAAACTTCAGCTGCCCCAGCCTCCACTAAGAACGGGTGCTGTGCCGCTACGAAGCGCTGGACAAGCAGTTAAGGTCTCCAGACACACCCTCTGAGGTAGGTGGATATAATCGCTGACACACTGGGAACAAAAGAGTCCTGACTTGTAGCCCCCTGCTCTAAACTCAAGAGAATTCTCCCAGCCCCTTTTCAGTAGCAGTCGCAAACCACTGGGACCGTCTCAGGACGGTGTACAGTGCAGACCTTTGTCTGATCCTTTCCACCATACGCGCCCCCAGCAGAGACAGGCCTTACCAGGGATCAGACTGGCTCTTCAGTCAGGAGAGATTTGTTCCATCCCCCCAAGCATTCCTAAACAGAGCCAGCCAGTCTCTGCCACTGTGGACGTCTGTGGGAGCGTGAGCTGCTGAGATTGGGAAACTGCTTTCTCGCTCCATCCCATAACATGCTGTGAAGTCGCTGTAGATTTAAATGTAGTGAGCCAGACCCATCCCTGGCATCACTCTAATGACTTCACTGGAGTTGGACCAAATTCATCCCTGACGTCACTGAGTGCAGGTGAATCTGGCCCAGCACTTGTCTCCGTGTAAAGAGAATTCCGTGTTGTGGGATGGTAAAAGGAGCCTTGCAGCTCGTGGGACCGTTACTCAGCATAGCCTTCTAGCTCGTGACTGCTTCACATCAGTAGGGCTATCTGAAACCATTTTTAGCTGAAGGTTGTTACGTTTCAGCTGTGTCTTGTCTCTTTCGATGGGCTCTGCCTGGGAGGTCATACAGTAGCGAGCACAATGGGGCCCTGATCTTAGCGAGGGCATCTAGCCGCTGCTGTGACGCAAATAATAATCATCGTAGTAATGCACAAGGCTAAATGGTGTTAGCGCTCCAGGATACCACAAGCGGCAATGGTTCATTTACTGTCCCCTGACATTTTCAGGGAAGCATTTTCCCTTATCAGTGTTTTTTTAGAAAGGGGCTATATTCCGACCCCCTTGTGCGTGTGGATTTCCTTGGGACTAGTAAGGTTTAATGTCAGCAACAAACAGGCGTCACTTTCGAGTAGCTGCAGTGACTCAAACTGGGCTCCTGCAAATTGAGACACTCACAAGTAAAGGCCCCTTTTGAACAAGTGGGCCTGAGTCTCTGTGTTCCTCGGTTTCCATGGGCCTGGTTTTCAGAGACGCGGAGCCCACACCGCTGCCACAGACCTCAAGCAAAGTCACGAGTCCCCCAGTACGAGGGGAAATCAGGGAAAGCTGGCCTAAGAGATAGTGAGTCAGTGGCAGAGCTGGGACCCCAGGACAGGCTGCCCAAGGGCCACGCTGTCATTGCCTTTTTCACATGCTAAGGACTCTACTGAGGCTTTTCCTGCTAGCCATGCTGCAAGGGGCTCCGGGGAGAGGGGGGACCACAGCAGCAGCTGCTCCCAGAGTCCCGGTGCGCTTTGGAGGGCCAGCAAGCGTTTCCTCCTTCCCAGCCCTGACCCCCGAGCCTGGGTGGCAGGGGCATAGCCATGGTCCGACATCCCCCATGTCCGTTGGCTGCGCAGCCCCACTCGCAGTGCTGATCCCTGCTGCTTGGGCGCAAGGCGCTGGGCCTCTTCCCTGCAGGTGCACAGGAAGGGGGAGGTGGCGTCCTTTCTGCTCAGGAGCATCCCAAATCTGGGTTTAACCCCTTAACAGCTGCCGTAGGGAACCAGCCAATGGATAAGGGAAAAGAGCTGCACTCACCACCTGGCACAGTCAGACCTTGGACTGAGGCGCCCTCTGGATTCACTCCAGACTTCTAGACCCAGCACTGCAGCCTCCCTCGTGCAGGGGGAGCACACTGGAGGGGGCTCCCCACATTGCACCTCAGCCTCGCTCCAGCGTTGGCTAGCGGGATGACCATTGAACAGCGCAGCACACTGAGACCCACTCCCACAGCGCTCCTGAGCTCTGCCAGCTTGGGAAGGGAGGAGGCCAAGGGATCAGACACTCGACTGAGCTCAGTGCTGCCACTAAGTCACAGGCCGGGAGCCTCGTCCCCTCATCTTTACGGTGCCACCAAGGACGCTTTGTCAGCAGTTACAGCAGCTACATTTGGGACAGGATAACCTGAAGGATACGTGCAATGGGCCCGATTCACTGACATGTGATGGCACCTCCTTGCACCACATGGCTCCCCGCACCCTTTCCACTATTACCCTCGGTTCCCACTGCAGAGGGGCCTTTCTAACTCCATAGGACTTCTTCAGCGGGACGCCGAGTCCTGAATAAGCACATCCACAGACTTCTTTCCCTGTTTGATGTTCTGCCACCAGGGCCCTCTGCCACGACCGAGGCTGATGGGGTGTTTTCCTGGGTGGATCCACCCAGCCCGGAACTGTCTGGCCTCTAGGAAAGCAGCACTGAAGATTCCATTTTGATAGATCCCAGCGACTTGAATGGGATTCTCTTTCTTGTACCCTGAGCCGCTGCCCTGTTTGAGCCCAGCTGACAACAGACATGAACAGTTGCTCGCAGAAGAATTCAGCAGGGCTGATAAGACTGTGCGGGCCAATTGCAAGCAAGGCTGGCCATGATCCTGGAGAAGAACTTGGCTACAGAACAAGCTGAGTTCGGACACACATGTAAGATGGAGACTAACCTCAGGAGGAGAAGACAGCTAAACAGGCTAAGAGACAGTGCCAGCAAAGAGTGACCTTTGGTCCATCTTGGCCCAATCCTGCAAGGTGCTTAGCTGACTTCAACTGAGGCTGAGGAGGCTCGGCCCTTTGCAGGAATCACTCTGCATCGAGCCCTACGGGACAAAGCTGGATTATAAAAGACATATGTGGAAGCGATGAGTGAAACTGAATGAGATAAAGCAAAGGATGGAAAGGACATGGAAGGGAAAACAGAAAGGACCTAAACTAGGAGTAACTCCACTGAAGTCAAGGGAGCTAGATTGATATAAATGGGATCAGAATCAGGCCCAAAACGTACACAGGTAAAATTACTGTATTCCAAAAGAGTTACAGTCATAGAACCATAGACATGTAGGGCTGCAAGGGACCTCGAGAGATCATCTAATCCATCCCTCCACAGTGAGTCAGGACCCAGTATACCCAGACCATCCCTGGCAGCTGTTTGTCCAACCTGTTCTTAAAAACCTCCAGTGAAGGGGATTCCACAACCTTCCGGGGAAGCCTGGTCCAGAACTTAATTATCCTCATAGTTAGAAAGTTTTTCCTAATATCTAACCTAAATCTCCCTGGCTGCAGATTAAGCCCATTACGTCTTGTCCTCCCTTCCGTGCACATGGAGAACAATCCATCACCATCCTTTTTAGAACAGCCCTTAACAGATTTGAAGACTGTTATGAAGTCCCCCTCTCAGTCTTCTTTTCTCAAGACTAAATATGCCCAGTTTTTTCAACCTTTCTTCATAGATCAGGTTTTCTAAACCTTTTATTATTTGTTGCTCTCCTCTGGACTCTCTCCAGTTTATCCATGTCTTTCCTAAAGCCTGGCACCTAAAACGGGACACAGTATTCCAGCTGAGGCCTCAACAATGCCAAGTAGAGTGGGACAATTACTTCCTGTATCTTATATATGTAACCCTTCTGCCAGGTGGAGCCGGCAGCAACCAGGTTCGGGTTCAATACCTAGGGGTTCCTTTTCAACATTACAACACAGAACCGGCTCAAGCCCCACGCCGTAACCTGGGAAAATTACACACCATTCCAGGGCGCCTCTGAGAGGCCATACTTCCCCACTCGCAAGCACAGAGACTGAGTGTAGAAAAGAAACTTTTAATGAAAGGCGGGAAGTCACCCGACGTTAATTAGGGGAAATGCCACAAGCAGGATTCATAAACATAGAACTGTGAGCAGGACGCCCACCCCAGAGTGCGTGGGGCAGAGCCTTACGCCTCGTGTTCTTGAGTCCTACAACCAAAAGTTCCTTTTCAGTGCCCCTCTCTGCTCCCTCACCACACCCCACTCACAGTGGTTGTCCGTGGTCAATGAGGATTCAGGGTTCAGAGGTGCATTTGTGTGAGTTCACCTCTCGCCCGGGAAGAAGGCACCTTGCTCACTCCACTATCTTAGCACTTGCTCTGGCTGGCCGCCCTGTCAGCTGAAGTTCCTCTCCACTAGCTGCCCCACCAGCCACTTGTTCCACTCCCACCGGCCGCTTGTTAACCACTACGGTTAGCTGCTCCTGCCTGCTGCTCATGCCGGCTGATTGTCAGTTACCTTCTGCTACTACCTGCCTCTCTGCTGCGACCTCTGCAGGTCAGTCTTTTAGTGGTTGTCAGCTCCTAGTGATTTTCAGCTTTTAGCCAGCTGGGCAAAAATGCTGTCCCACCGCAAGTGATTTCAGCTCTCATTTGAGCACTTAAAATAACAAAGGCTCCTAATGGAGCCTATTTAGCTCTATCTTTGAACAGTGAGGAATAAGAAACTGGTTAAACCAGACTTAGGGAGATTCCACACCTCCTGGCTGGGACACCTGTCCCCACCCCTCTTACTTTCACAGGACTCTGGCATTTGAGCCCCTGGCTTAACAAGGTCCTTTCAGCTGAGGGTGACCCCCTCATTTGGGACAGGTTAAGCACAGTTCTGCTCCCGTTTATTCATACAATAAAGATAACAACACTGATAACAGCATTTCACTACCCCTGCATTCAGTACTAAAGTGATTTGTAATCCAACACCAGCCAAAGTCGATCACTTTGAGCAACACCACTCTATCTGCTGGATATCTTGGCACAGTAGGTGTGTTCATTTTACTGTACATACAGTAGGTGTGTACAGTTTACTCCTGAAGTCTCTCCCCACTCCCAGCTAGCTGGCAGGGGAGAACTCATTCAGACCCTGCTTACAGATACAACACAATAAACCAAAGTTAAGGGTGTTCTTGGGGTTAGGCATTGGAGTAGGACATAGGTGGGCCCACATGCAATTCCCAGCTCTGCCAAAGAGTTCCTGAGTGACCTTGGCTGAGTCACATATAAGCATCTGCGCTTCAGTTCCCTGTCTGTAGGGCCAGCAATTCTGTCTTGCGTACTTAGATTGTAAAATGATTCTCAAGTACAGGGGGGAATCATCAGCAGTTCTCTCATACCAGGTTTGCAGCCTGTCTGCACTGCTAGAGCGTGGCTTAGAATCTCATCTACTTTTTTCCACCCAGTGTTTCTTCTTAGATTTCAATACAGGAAACAGAGCACAGGAACATCACACTTTTGTGCCAGTGTCTGAAATGCCCACTTTCATACACCCTGAAATAATAATATTCACAGCAGGGCTGGCCAAAAATGTACTGACAGAAAATTGGGTTTTTGACAAAAAAAATTTGGGTGGAAAGTGTCTGTTTTCCTGGAAACTTTTCCTTTTTTAAAAAAAAAAAAACTGAAAATCAAAAATGTTCCAGTTTTGGGCCAAACATTTTTCTGTTTTGGGCAATTTCTGGCTGTAAAATGTAAGCCAAACCCCCTGAAAAATCAAACATTTTTTGACGGAGAATTGCTGAAAACCAAAAACATTTTCAGGTTTTTGACCGAAAGTTGAAATTGTCCTCAGGAAAAAAGCCATTGTCCAACCAGCATTAAAATCACAGGTCTATATATTGCAGAAACCTAAAAGCTAGGGCCCAGATCCTGCTTCCGTTGAAGTCTATGGCAAAACTCTTATTGACTTGAACGGGAATTTTCCCCAAAGACAGACATATTGGTTGGATAATAGTATGTATGAATGACTGAAAACTGACTCTTGCATATAGTGTAGTAAAAGATACTACACATGTGTGTGTGTATGTGTTGTTTGATATGGTCACTTAATCCGAGCCAGACTGATCTCAGTTACACCTGTGTAAACCTGGAGTTTCTCCACCAGAACCAGTGCAGGTGCTCCGGATTCACATTGGCGTAACTGAGATCAGAATCTGGCTGGAAGCATGCCCACTTCAATGCATGCCAACAGGCAGCTAGCAGTCCTAGAGACTGAGTGGCTTATGCTCTGTCATCAATAAGTACACACTTGTCACTGTACGTTATTAGCTGTTTAAAAGTGCTTAAGCCACCCTAAATATTTCAGGTGATTAAACAGATTATGTCATCAGGAGGATTTAAGGTCGCTCAGGTGATGATGTTGCCATAAGGCAGCTGAAATTCTTA
This sequence comes from Lepidochelys kempii, assembly GCF_965140285.1. Taxonomy (NCBI): domain Eukaryota; kingdom Metazoa; phylum Chordata; order Testudines; family Cheloniidae; genus Lepidochelys; species Lepidochelys kempii. The sequence goes on from NC_136380.1 coordinate 12,027,320, forward strand.
TGCCACCTTAAGGATTTACAGTGCTTTAAAATCTTACCCCAGTCTGGGGCTGTCCCGTGGTTCCAGGCAGTACTGACTGGTGTCTTCACTTTCAAAGCCGCAGTGCCCAACCCCCATTGACTGTCAGTGGGAGCAAGGTGCCTTTGAGCACTTGGGGTGAAATCCTAGCCCACTGAAGTCAATGGCATTGACTTTGCCAGGATCTCACCCTTATGCTGCAGCAGGGACCTTTGGAGGATAGAAATGGCTCAGCTCTGGTCCCAAAGCCCAGCTGCTCAGAAGCCAGCCTCCCTTTTTGCGAACAGAGGTGAGCTGCCTGGCTGCTTCTTCTTCTAAAACATCCTAGCGGCTGTTCCGCCATGAGGTGCCCTATCGTCTGCTGGAAGCTCCTCTGCTCCACAGCACACGACACACATGCTGATGTAACACCCCAACCGCTCCTTTAACCTCCCTGTGGAACAAACATCCGTGCAGTCCGGAGAGCTGAGCCAGGGTAGCTGCCTTGTACATGGAGGGATGTGTCACATCTTGTAGGCACATTCCCCTACCAGCTGAAAGCAAGATGAGCTCAAATCTTGCCACTTTCAGCATAAAGTGTATAATCATTTCCCTGCTTAGCCATCCCCCTCAAGACCAGTATCTAGAGAAAGGTACCTGCCCGGAAGCTGCTGCCATAGACGCCGACTCAGTGGGTGCTCCGGGGCTGGAGCACTCATGGGGAAAAATTGGTAGGTACTCTGTACCCACCAGCAGCTCCCTGCCCCACCCCACCCTAGCTCACCTCCACCTCCTCCCCTGAGCGCACCGCGTCCCCACTTCTCCTCCCAGGGCTTGCTGCCATGAAACAGCTGTCTGGGCCCCCCCGCCCCATTACTGCACAGTTGGCTCAGCATGGGAGCATGAGCTGAAGGCGGAGCTTGGGGCAGAACTGGGGAGGGCGAGGGAACTGGAGCAAGAGGCAGAGCTGACCTGGGGGTGGAGAGGGAATGAGGGCAGAGCTGGGCTGTGAGCGGAGTAGAGGACAGAGTGGGACTGGGTAGTGCTCCTACCCTGCCTCCTGTGGGGCTGGCTCAGGCCCCACTACACGCCCTCCCCCCCGAAATGTTCCTCCATGCCCCCCTGGGGGGCATGCCCCACAGTTTGAGGACCACTGGTCTAGATGATACTTAGTCCTGCCATGAGTGCAGGGCGCTGGATTAGATGACCTCTCAAGGTCCCTTCCAGTCCTATGATTCCGTCAGTCTATGAATTTCACTTTGGCAGCGGAAGGCCAGGTAATGTGGTGGAGAGGCTGCTGGTCTGGTACTTGGAAGGACTTGGTTCATGTGCCAGCTCTGCCCATGACCTTGGCCAACTCACTTTACCTCTGCTTCTCTTCTAACCCTTTGTCTGGTGGTCTATTTGGAGCATAAGCTCTTCAGGCCAGGACAGTCTCTCATCATATCTTTGGCAACTGCATCATAATGGGGGCTCCAGACACTTCTGTGACACGTAATAACAACCAGTTAGTAAAGCAGTCGAAGTCCATTCTGACTGAATCTTGCTGTTCTAGGTATAGCATTTGGCATCTTGGTACCGATGGGTAAAAGTGGATGGATGACATCTATCCATTGCACTGAACCTTAAAAATAGAGGCAGATATTGAGCCACAGTTGCCCTTAATTCCTTGAACTGAACTGGGCCATGGAGATACCTGGTCTATACAGCACTGTAATTACACAGGCAGGAGTAGAACCAAACAGAGTTGCAATTCAGTGTGGTGAAAGAGGGTTACGCTGTGCTTGTAGTCCATTTTAAAACCCCACTTCTGTCTCTATTTCCATCTGAATGCGTCTCCGCAGGAGCCATAGATTTTAGAGCTTCCTGAGGATTAAACCCACCTCTGTGTTAAGACCACCTTTTGTTAGTCCCTTAAGTGACTGCACAAAAAACAGGCTTTACGTTCCATGTTTAATGTGATACAATGGCTGCATTGTCAATTACAGCAGAAAATTCCATTACAAACAGAATGGCATTCAGTGTTGATGTAGACGTTTGCATTGCATTCTGGGTGGATCCATGGGGGTCTCCATTCTCTCCAAGTCTGTGGTCATTCAGTTCCCAAAACCACTCACGTAACTCACGCCAAACCAGATAAATCAACAAACTCATCTTTCCCACCCCGATGGTTCGGAGCGACGAGGTCTTAGAGCAAATGACCAACGGCACAAGGACTGTGTTTATCTACGCAACTGCAGGAAACTAGTAAAAAAATAATAATTTTCAAAAGGGTGAATAATGACTTCATTTTTCCCTGCTTGCAGCATCTTAATGAATTATGCCGAAGATGAAGAAATATAGTTACCTTAATATGACATAGCTTTGCTAAGCTAGCAGACTCCCCATGCCAGTTGGCTGGATGGTTTAAATGTTTAATCACTCGTCTTTCACAAGTGGAACTCTGGTTTGAATCCAGCCCTAGAAAGCAAGCCTGATTAATGTCTGCAAAGGTCCTGCCATTAAAATTACAAAGAACTGGTAGTTTCAGGCACCCGTAGACACTTGTCCGCATCTCAGCAGCACTCCAGTGCATAGTTGGCACCAAGCGTATGGTTGTTTGGTTAAAGGTGATCCAGAGATGTAATGAAGGAGGAGGCTTAGAAGCTTCAGGGTTCAGATCATTTTTTCCCATGCCAGTATAATAATTTCATTTTCATAGGTCAAATGTTGGACATCTTCCCAATTTGCTCTGAGCGAAAAGCCATTTGGGGCTGTAAATTGCCACTTGGGCTCCAGTCTCCTTATTTATTGCCGTCTTCAGCAATAACATGCTCACAAATGTCATGTTGTTTTATAAAAAGAGGATTTTCACGGTGAAGACTTTCAAATATTAAGTACCAAATGAAAAACCATACCCTGGCTTCCCATTCCAATGGCTTTCACTGGTTTTCCTTACGGCGGCCCACATGTCCCCCTCTGAAGGAGGAGAAAACAAGACAGCCTTCACCCCTTAAATCTGCACAACTGGGAGCGCCACTATGGGCCTCCCTCTGATGATCTGTGGAGCTGCAGAGGTTTGGAGGTGGCACTTCAGGGTCTGGAGCTGGAGAGCAATGGTTGGACGGGCAAGCTCCCCTTTGCAGCTGAGGACGTCTCCCCTCTATGCTCACAGCCCAGCTGGGAGAGAGGGTAGAATGATAAGGTCCTGGCAGCTAAAGCCAATAGGACTGTGCAGCAAGGGGAACAAGAATAATACTTAGCAATTATCCTCCACAGATCTCAAAGCACTTTGCAAAGGAACATCATTAGTCCCATTTTACAGATGAGGAAACTGAGACTCAGAAGAGTTAAATGACTTGCCCAAGCTCACACACTGAGCTCTCACGATTCCCAGTCTCCCTAATCCCAAGACCTCGCGGTGAAGTGAGGGTCAGAGACCCATCAGGGGTACACCAGGGTCCACATTGTTCTGTGTGGATTTCTCAGCAGATTCACTGGTGTAACTGGCACAAAATCCTCCCTCCTCACAAGCAAGGAGAACCTGTGTCTTTATGTGATACCTGCTACCTTACTGCATTTGGGGTGCTTGTTTTATGCTTCTGCGGGAGGGTAGCATGTGGTTGAAGGGATGCTAATTCCCAGTGTGGCTAATGTTTAAACAAGGTCTTACTCCAGCATCCTCCTGCAAGGAAGTCCCAATGCTAAATCTGCGATGTGCCCAGATCAGTGTCCATTTGCTGACACTAGAAGGCAGGATTATGATAACAGGGCAGGATCCAGCAGAAAGAGAGCTTGAGTTGCGAGGATGACAACTCTTCATGAAAAACAAATAGTTTGGGCCAGATTCTCATCCCCGTGCTCATGTCAAGTAGCACCATGGATAGCCACAGAGTAGCCACATTATGTGAGGGAGCATTTTACTCCTACTTTGTGCCAGTGTAAACAACTCCACAAGGTTTAAAGCAATGGCCGTTCAAGCCCCTTCGTCTTTGCAGGCAGTGATAACAGCAACGGTGACTCTCTTCCTTCCATTTTCATCAGCTTTACTTGGTGTTGTTCAGTGGAGTTACTCCAGATTTACACCAGTGTAAGAGACAGCAGAATCAGGCCTTTAGCATTTACAGATCACCTTACGAGCAACAGGTCCCTTCCCTACCGCTGCTCCCATTGGCTCCAATGGACATGCCTTGCATAGACTAGCAAGACTCAGCCAGTGATTCCCCACCAAGCCCCTCAGTCCATCAGAGATGAGATTTGTTAATCTTACAGAATCATAGAATTTCAGGCCTAGAAGGGACCTCAAGAGGTCATCGAGTCCAGTCCCCTGCACTCATGGCAGGACTAAGTATTATCTAGTCCAGTGGTTCTCAAACTGTGGGTTGGGACCCCAAAGTGGGTCATCACCTCATTTTAATGGGGTCGCCAGGGCTGACTTGGACTTGCTGGGGCCCAGGGCCAAAGCCCAAGCCCAAGCCCCATCACCTGAGGCTGAAGCCTGAGGGTTTCAGCCCTGCCTGTTGGGACTCAAGTTACAGGCCCCTCTGCCCAGAGCTGAAGCCCTTGGGCTTCAGCTTTGTTCCCCACCCGGCATCAGATCAATAAAGCTCAGGCTTCGGTCCCCCCTCCTGGGATCATGTAGTAATATTTATTGTCAGAAGGGGGTTGCAGTGCAATGAAGTTTGAGAACCCCTGATCTAGACCATGCCTGACAGGTGTTTGTCTAACCTGTTCTTAAAAATCTCCAAGAATCTCCAATCTTCCACTCGTCTTACAAACCCCAGGCATTTTGGGCATGGAGGGGGGTTTGTTCACTGTTGGATCCTGAGGGGAGGTGGTGGTAGCTATTTATTTACTATGGATGGAGCGGCCTGCTATTCGTGCCATGGGACAATGATTCCAGGTGGTTCGCTTTACCTATTGTCCGGATGCCCAGTAGAGGGTGTGCTAGGTAGAATACATTTTTCAGTCCATGTTGAAAGGATAATGTAATAAATAAGCAATGTCACAGCCCTGCAAGGCAGATAAGTACTGGCAGCCCCACCTTACTGCTGGGAAGACCAGAGGCAGGAGGAAGCCAAGGCACCTGTGGAAGCCAACACAGAAAGGGGCTATGTCTGCTCCAGGTAACACACTCAAGGAGCTGAGAAGCTTCAAGAAGAGCTGTAGTGGTCAGGTTACCTCCCAGAGCCTCACACGAGGCTTCCTTGTTGCAGATGATAGAAATGAAACAAAAGAATTAAAGTGGCACTCGCACCTGTTCCCCATCATAGAGGCCTGGACTCGATGACCCAGGAGGCCACTTCCAGTCCTATGTCCTTCAACCATCTTCTTAATCAGATCATGTGGTTTTTTGAGAATGATCCTTTGGGGCCGCATAAAGGCCTGTACCATCCCTGCATGCCACCTTGATTTACCCAGATTGGGCAGCAATGGGTTCACTTTAACAGCCTGTGGGAAGGAGAAGCCACCACACACTAACAAAACGGCATGGCCCCTTTTAATGGAGGCTCAGGACAGGAGCAATCACAATACACAGTCATGAGGGCTTCACCTAAGGGCCCTGGTTCAGAGCTCTCACACTAAACGTCCACCAAACAAAGTCTCTGAGTTGGATCAGGCTGGTCTCTGGGAGCCGGAGAGAGAACCCACCACCCACTTCTACTGCCCTCTCTCTCTCGCTCAGCTGCCTCTTTAAATAGCCCAGCCGTAGGGCAGGGCGGGGCCTCCTTCGTTCCACACCAGGCTGTCGTGGTGGTAAGCTCCAGCCTGTCCCTAAAGGGGCAGTGCGCTCCTTCACCAGCCCATTGATGATCCCAGTGAAGTCAATGGCAGTTTTGTTACTGATTTCCCTGGGAGCAGGTTAGAGCTCCTTGTGCTGGGAACAGCACACAGAAGTTGGACCTTTTTAGTCATCCTGTGGTAGCTTGTGAGATGAGTGTCTGACTCCATCAAAGGCCTTTGCCGCTCTCCCAAGATGAAAGTCTATCCGCTACAAGACGGAAAAAGTTCTTCAAAACACAGTGCTCACTGACTGCATCATAGAATCATAGAATCATAGAATATCAGGGTTGGAAGGGACCTCAGGAGGTCATCTAGTCCAACCCCCTGCTCAAAGCAGGACCAATCCCCAATTAAATCATCCCAGCCAGGGCTTTGTCAAGCCTGACCTTAAAAACTTCTAAGGAAGGAGATTCTACCACCTCCCTAGGTAACGCATTCCAGTGTTTCACCACCCTCCTAGTGAAAAAGTTTTTCCTAATATCCAACCTAAACCTCCCCCACTGCAACTTGAGACCATTACTCCTTGTCCTGTCCTCATCTACCACTGAGAATAGTCTAGAACCATCCTCTCTGGAACCACCTCTCAGGGGTAGTTGAAAGCAGCTATCAAATCCCCCCTCATTCTTCTCTTCTGCAGACTAAACAATCCCAGTTCCCTCAGCCTCTCCTCATAAGTCATGTGTTCCAGACCCCTAATCATTTTTGTTGCCCTTCGCTGGACTCTCTCCAGTTTATCCACATCCTTCTTGTAGTGTGAGGCCCAAAACTGGACACAGTACTCCAGATGAGGCCTCACCAATGTCGAATAGAGGGGGACGATCACGTCACTCGATCTGCTCGCTATGCCCCTACTTATACATCCCAAAATGCCATTGGCCTTCTTGGCAACAAGGGCACACTGCTGACTCATATCCAGCTTCTCGTCCACTGTCACCCCTAGGTCCTTTTCCGCAGAACTCCTGCCTAGCCATTCAGTCCCTAGTCTGTAGCTGTGCATTGGGTTCTTCCGTCCTAAGTGCAGGACCCTGCACTTATCCTTATTGAACCTCATCAGATTTCTTTTGGCCCAATCCTCCAATTTGTCTAGGTCCCTCTGTATCCTATCCCTGCCCTCCAGCGTATCTACCACTCCTCCCAGTTTAGTATCATCTGCAAATTTGCTGAGAGTGCAATCCACACCATCCTCCAGATAATTTATGAAGATATTGAACAAAACCGGCCCCAGGACCGACCCCTGGAGCACTCCACTTGACACCGGCTGCCAACTAGACATGGAGCCATTGATCACTACCCGTTGAGCCCGACAATCTAGCCAACTTTCTACCCACCTTATAGTGCATTCATCCAACCCATACTTCTTTAACTTGCTGACAAGAATACTGTGGGAGACTGTGTCAAAAGCTTTGCTAAAGTCAAGAAACAATACATCCACTGCTTTCCCTTCATCCACAGAACCAGTAATCTCATCATAGAAGGTGATTAGATTAGTCAGGCATGACCTTCCCTTGGTGAATCCATGCTGACTGTTCCTGATCACTTTCCTCTCGTGTAAGTGCTTCAGGATTGATTCTTTGAGGACCTGAATGGCAAGCCTGGGGAGAGCACTGTTTTCTGATTCTGACCAATGCACTGTGCTGGATGGAAACCTCTTTCAGACCTTGAGAACTGCCACCAATGTGATCCCATGTATCCCCATGTTTTAGACGTCCTACGTACACACAGGCCATCCCAGATCTCAGTCATGCCTGTGCTTGTCCCTGTGCCCTTCAATGAATAATAATTAACCATAGGGGAAAAACAAAGACAGCATAACCACAGTCTATTTCAGACCCTGGCTTCCTGGATAGATCTCTGATTAGAAACCAATTCTGGAGTTAGACTGTAGGCAATGGCTAATCAAAGTCATTTAGACATTGTTGCTGCTTTCTAGGGGAGGAAGGCTGATCTTGTGGTTCAAGCCCAGCCCTACAAGTGAAGAGCCCTGTGTTCTAATCCCAGTTCTACCAGAGGCTTTCTGCGTGACCTCACACAAATAACAGCCTTGGTCCCCCATCTCTAAATTAGGGGAGTTACAAATCCTAATTCCTTAGCGTTGGTAAAGTGGTTTTGATCTTCAAATAGAAGGCACTAGAGAACTGCAGAGTAAACAATGGCCTCCCTAGACCCAGATAAAGCTGTCAGGAAAATACCTCTACATATTCAGTGCTGACTAGCCCCTGCAAGGTACATAACAATAGCCTATGAGGTCTGAAACGGAAATATCAAAAGAGGGGAAGCTCTCCCTGCTGTTTCCCATGTCCATGACAGACAATACAGCAAGCAGAAATCAGCACTGACATTGAAGACGATCCTGTACTATGTGAATGTTCAGATCAACGTGTCTGGTCAATACTTGCTATTCTAGCCATTCAGGGTGCGTCTACACAGCAAGCGGCTGCGAGTCTCAGAGCTTGGGTCAACAGACTTAGGCTACGGTGTTAAAAATAGCTGTGTGGACATTTGGGCTGGGGCTGGAGATCAGACTCTAAAGCCCACGCCTCTCCCTAGGCTTCCAAGCCAAAACATCTACAGCTGGTTTTAGCACCATAGAGCAAATCTGTCCACCCAGGCTCTGAGACTCACTCGCTGAGTGGGTGCTTCTGTCAGCATAGCTAACGTCATTCAGGGACATGATGTTATGACACCGGTTGAGCTATTGCTGTTGGCATACATTGTATCTACCCCCGGCGGATCTGTCTCTAGAACTATACCCATAAAGCTGGATCCGCAGAGCCCATGTAGCGTAATCACGGCCTGTGTTGGGAAAGACTGCCTAATTCAGTAAGGGATGTTCTCAGTGACAAACCATTCAAATACGGGGGTGGAAAAGAGCCTTCTCTAAGCTTAACCTGGTCGTCAGTCACAGATATGATGCTCATATTTCTAATAAGGAAAGAATCTGATTTGCTTTTTTCCTCTCTGTCTAGTGCAGACCTGAGTTCTACGTGCTGCTTTCTTAGGTTGCTGGAGGTCATACATTCATCAGGTCTACAGCTGATGCAATTTGGCATGATTCATTGACTTCACCAGAGCTGAAGATCTGGCCCTCAGTATTGCCTCTCTTTCAGGGGCAACAATCTCTTGATCTAAGCTGAACCTACAAAGCAAATAATCCTCTTCATTTCATCCCCTAAATCGTCATCTGCAGTTAAATGTGAACCTAGCTTTCGCCTGTGAAATATGAGCAGATCCCAAAAAGCTCAGTGTTGCTGACCGAGCTGTGGTGGGCAGGCCTAGTGGTTGAAGTGAGAGTTCGGCCTCCCAGTTAGTGTTCAGGAAATAAGCCAAGGGTCAGTACCAGAGCAACAGGAGCCAAATGCCAGAGCTGGGGGTTAAACCAGTCATAAGGCAGAGGTGGAGCCAGGGATCACTACTGGCGTGACAGAAGCCAAATGCCAGAAGCAGAGGGTCAAGTACAGTCATAAGCCAGAGGCAGAGACAGGGATCAAAGCTAGCAGTCTGAGGCTGGAGGGGAGCAGGGGCTGGAGGGACTGGAACAAGGGCAATCACAGGTAAAGGCATGGTACGCATCAAGCAGCCACTGATCTGGTGTGGACGCCCGGCTTATAAGCAGGACTGCTAAACCAGCAGCCAGTCAGGGGCTGGGCCATTCTGTCAATTCCAAGGCAGTGCAGCAAGCAGGGGAGTTAGTGGAAACAGGCCAGCAGCTGGTCCTGGCTGGTCTGGTCCCTGACACTAGGTAAATCTGTAGTAAAGCTTTTGATACTATCTCACATGACCGTCTCATAAACAAACTAGGGAAATATAACCTAGATGAACCTACTATAAGATGAGTGCATAACTGGTTGAAAAAGCATTCCCACAGAGTAGTTATCAACGGTTCACAGTCAAGCTGGAAGGGCATATTGAGTGGGGTCCTGCAGGTATTGCTCCTGGGCCCATTTCTATTCAGTATCTTCATAAATGATTTGGATAATGGCACAGGGAATACACTTATAAAGTTTGCGGATGATACCAAGATAGGAGGGGTTGCAAGCATTTTAAAGGATAGGATTATAATTCAAACTGGACAAACTGGACAAACGGTCTGAAATAAACAGGATGAAATTCAGGAAGGACAAATGCAAAGTACTCCACTTAGGAAGGACCAATCAATTGCGCAAATACAAAATGGGAAACAACTGCCTAGGAAGGAGCACTGCAGAGAAGGATCTGGGGATGATGGTGGATCACAAACTAAATATGAGTCAACAATATAACACTGTTGCAAAAAAAAGTGAACAACGTTCTGGGATGTATTAGCCGGAGAGTTGTAAGCAAGGCACAAGAAGCAATTCTTTAATTCTACTCAGCACTGATAAGGCCTCAACTGGAGTATTGTGCTCAGTTCTGGGCACCACATTTCAGGAAAGATGGGGACAAATCGGAGAAAGTCCAGAGAAGAACAGCAAAAATGATTAAAGGTCTAGAAAACATGACCTACGAGGAAAGACTGAATAATTGGGTTTGTTTAGGCTGGAGAAGAGAAGACTGAGGTGGCACATGATAACAGTCTTCAAGTAGGTAAAAGATTGTTATGAAGAGGAGGGAAATAAATTGTTCTCCTTAACCACTGAGGACAGGATAAGAAGCAATGGGCTTAAATTGCAGTAAGGGAGACTTAGGTTAGGCAATAGAAAAATCTTCCTAACTGTCAGGGTGGTTAAGCACCCGGACAAATTGCCTAGGGAGGCTGTGGAATCTCCATCACTGGATGTTTTTAAGAACAGGTTAGACAAATGCCTGTCAAGGGGGGTCTAGATAATACTTAGTTTTGCCTCAGTACAGGGGACTGAGTTTATGACCTATCGAAGTCCCTTCCAGTCCTACATTTCTGCGAGTCAGACCCTAAACATTTTGTAGCGTCAGGATCCAGCTAATGCTGGGGCAGCAATCCAACAATCCTACATAATGGACCAGATCTTCAGCTAGTGTAAATGGCATTGCTCCATTGATTTCAACGGATCTTCATCAGTTTACATCAGCTCAGGCTATGACCCAAAGCATGTACAATGCAGTGCATCCATTTCCAATACTGCTTCTGTATTCAGCGAGTTCTGGACTGGGCCAGCCAAATGAAAGAGACTGTCTAAGAATGTGCATTTATTGGTCAGCTTGTCAGTCACTGTAGCAAGTGCTGAGTTGACAGTGGCATTGTTGGACTGAAAGTCCTTAGACACGGCCAGGCAGTTAGGGGAGAGGCCTGTTGGGCAGGTTCCCAAGCCCACATGTGTGCGTAGCTGTTATTGAAACATAATGTTATGGCTATAAAAAGAGTCAACCTACTCAGGGTGAGCTATGTTTTCATTTTACTTCTGTCGGGGCATATTAAATGATCAAGGATAAAATTTACTGAAGGTCCACATCACCCACACATACACGCACAACCCCTTGATTCTGGTTCCTCCAAACACGAGCAAGGGGATTGGCTGGGACACGTGAAATTCTATATTACACTCCCAGCCCCTCCTGTATCAGATTGCGGAGAAGTCTCGTGCTCACTCGCAGGTAAGTAGGCCTGAGTCTCCTCTCACGCCGGGGTCACGTTGGTGTGACCCTGTGGGGTTACCCCAGGGTGAGGGAGAGGATAACTGGGCTCATTAAACCCATCATCCACACAAAGGGCACCAAAAGAACAGACTTTTTTCTTGCTCTTGCAAAGGGATTAGACCTATCAGAATACAAGGGAGCTCCTGACTTGGGCGGGGGAGCCCTTCTTAGCCAACAGGTCCATAAATTCTACATGGAGATCAGCTCTTCCCTCTTCCACTCATGTGGCTGAAAATGTTTCACTGGGCAGCTGTTCCCCCCCTCACCCATGTCCAAAATATCCCACGGGATTACCCCACCTCCACCCCCAATTTCTGAAATAGAATGTAGTAATAATCTCTTACATTTTTCTTGTCCCTGTTCATCCTGAAGTGCTTTACAATCTATTGTAGCTACAAGGTTCATTTTCCCCACCACATGCAGCCACTTCTGGGGAGAATCACAGCAGCCTTTAAACAGTGGGCAGCTACCCCACACTAATGTGTAGCTGAGGGACTGAAGAAAAATACTGTATCCAATGGAAAAGAGATGGGGAATTTTAGGTAAGCAGGCTATTAGAATTTAGCTGGGGTTCATACTCTTGTGAAAAGTGCTATGGAATCTCTAAGGACCATAAAATTAATATTTCATCTGAAATCAATGGAGTTCAGCGGCAGTACGCTGGGGCAAACCCAGAGTAACTGTGAACCAGATCCTGCTCCCGTTAAAATCAATGGACACATTTCAACTGACTGCACTGGATCGGGCCTTATATTCATGTATATTTCAATATTCACAAAGAATCCATCCTCCTCTGGGCCTTTTCAGGCTTTTGTGTCAATCCTTGTTATGCCCATAGATTGTAGATTCATGTAGATTTCAGATTAGGGTACAAATGAGCAGGGGTTTAGTTGCCATAGGCTTTGATCAGGGTCATGCCCCTCACCAGCTAACCTTGTTCTGCGTGTGTGTTAATCAGCATCAGTGTTTCAAGCACAGTTGTAAATAAAAAGTAAAAAACGACACCTGGTATAGAAAGTCCAGGAGCTGATCTGGCAGCCCTGTGTTTATGAAGGGCTTTGAAGGAAGAGTATAGAAAAAGCTGTGAAGGGGACTTGTTAAAACAGGCGGGGTTCTTGGCCTGTTGCATCTTAGCCACTCTTGTATCAGTGCTGACTTCTACACGTGCACCAAGTCCTGGTGCTAAACAGCACCATTGGGCTTCTAGGGGGTTGTAGCTACTGCACATACATGGAAATAATTTCCCTTTGCACTTGTACACAGCACGTCTCATTTGAGGATCTCAAAGCACGTTAATGAGGCCTCATGACCTGCTCCCCACCAGACATGGAGGCGTTAGTGTAAAGTGAAATCTTCTTAACTGGAGCACTCCTTGGACAGCCCCATTAAAGGGTCATTCCCAGCTGATGGCCTAACCCGGTATCCAAGGCAGTCATTGGGAGTTTTGTTGTTGACTTTAATGGAAGCTGGATCAGGTCTAATGGAAAGCGGTCTCTAAAAAAACATGTCAAGATGACTTCAAGGCTCACTGGTCAAATAATTGTTCCTGGATTCTCCAGTGACACTGATGTTTCCCTCTACATTAGCAAAGTGCATGCGACCACAATCACATTCTTGTTGAGTTCATGGTCTCAATGATATCCCAGGGCAGTGGGTTCCACAGGTTAATTGTGCATTGTGTCAAACAGTACATCCTTTTATCAGATTTATCATCCTTTTATCATCCTTTTATCAAAAAACTGGGTGCCTCCTTGTTTTTGTGGATTGAGGAAGGATAAATCCATGTTCCTCATTGACCTCCGCTAGACCAGACATCAGGAGCAGCGGAAGCACCCTAAAAGGGGGGAGGCACAGGCATCCGAACCGTGGCCCCGCCCCGCTGTGCCATGCCCCCAAGGCCCCGCCCCCACACCACCCCTTCCCCCCAAGCACCTTCCCTCCCGCTACCCATTCCCCCAAGACCCTGCCCTTGCACTGCCCATTTTCCCCAAGCCCCCGCCCTCACACCACTCCTTCATGCAAGACCCCACCCCCGCACTACCTCTTCCTCCCAAGACCCTGTCCCCCACTCACCACCCCCTCCCCCTGTCACTCGGCCTTACGGCGGGTAAAAAGTGACAGAGTCATGGCCCCTGGCTCCCCCTGGTCTGGTGCCCCTGCCAGCATTACAGTAGCATTTAGAAGCCCCAGCTCTAGGCGCGCTGTACAAACACACCGTACCGGACAGTCCCTGCCCGGCAGACCTTACAATGTAACTAGACCAGACAAAGGGAAACAGAGGGGAAGTAACTTACTCAGGGTCAGGTTACTGCAGGTCTGTGACAGAGTCGACAATACAACCTGCTAACTCCCAATCTAGTTGTCACTGGACCACTCTGCCTCTCTGATTTCATACACCTCTTTCACATCAGCTTTTATTTCTCTCCTTGGTATTCTGAACTGCCCTAACCATTACTGCCTCTCCCCCCCGGGGGGACTCTTTCCATGTCTTTTATTGCTTTTCACTGGACCATATCTAGGTTTGCTACGTGTTCCATTAAAGACTTGTGCCAGCACAGATTACAATTCTTGCACCAGGCCATAGTTAACTACAGTGGTGTGAGCAATACTTCGATGACAATGCGCGTGGACATGTGATCTTGTCAGTTCTGATAGTTTGGCCTGGATCTGGACCAACCGGAAGACGACTAAAGAAACCCAGAGCACTGCAGGAAGCAACGCTAGAGTTTCATTAGTTGGTCCGTTCCTCCTTGAGTCAACACTGAAGCAATATCCTGGCAGGGTGTTGGGGGCACTGTGTTTCTGGGGAGGTGTCACCCTTCAAAGGAGGACTAAAACTGTGATCATGACCACATGAGGTCATTATAAATCTCGTGGCACTTTCTGGAACAACACGGATACAAATCCTGGTGGCCTGCGCTAACTTCATAGAATCACAGAAGATCAGGGTTGGAAGGGACCTCAGGAGGTCATCTAGCCCAACCCCCTGCTCAAAGCAGGACCAATCCCCAACTAAAACTTCTCTGCAGGTAACTGCATTCTGCTCAGCTGCCGGTCCTCATTTCTAATGAATAAGTTACTCTGCACCTCTTGCCTTAAACGGCTGTGAACTGTTTGTGATGTATTGATAAATAATTACCATGCTTGAACCCTGTTTCAGTAATGAGTGCTCACCATCTGGAATGCCTTCCGTCAACCTGCGGTGTCTATCATGGGGCTTTGGTTGGCTTAATTAGTCTCTCGGGATTTTTCACACCCTGAGCCACATAGCTAGGTCAACCTACATTTGAGGTGTAGCCCAGGCTAAGGGCACATCTACACTTGGAGCCAGAGGTGTAAATTCCAGCTTTGAAGCTAGTTCTGACTGATTTATGACCTCAGAGGCAGGCTACCCCAAGTAGGTACCCCTCTGAAATCCTAGCTACCTCCACAGGGCAGCCAGCCCCTCCCACCTCTGCAGTGACTCTGTAGTGCATAGGAAATTGCACCCACTTGGCCTGAGTCCCAGGCCAGCACCCTAACACCTGGCCCATCCCTCCCGTTCTGTACACATCCCCAGGTTATTTGTGCAAACTCTGAGGGGTTTCATTTCCCACTACAAACCTCCATTCCAGTCAATCTAATATTTCCCAGTTTGGAGAAATCTACAAATGCCAGCTCAAGGAGCCACAGACATGCTCCCTCTGATTGAGCACGCGCACTAAAAACGGGTCTCTGCAAGATCAGTTTCCACCAGGATCTTTATAGAGTCGCTAGCTACTAACCGTATGTATTTGACTGATTTTGTTATTATTGGGTTTGTGCTAGCGTGGAGTTTACATTATATAAGGGGGTGCAATGCTTTGGGCTGGGCTCTTGAGTCATCACACTAACAGCCAGACCCACCACCCTTACACTGAGTAATACCTCACTTTTCATGCCATCCCATTGTTCTAGATCATCCCAGCTAGATCCATGCACTGATCCTCCTTCCTTCACGAGGAATTGATCTAGCTAAGGTGCTTATATGGCCCCCAACACTGCAGTATCTGAGCCCGTCTCAATCTTCAGTGTATTTATCCTCCCACCAGCACCCCTGTGAGGCAGGGCAATGTTGTTCTCTACATTGTACAGATAAGGAACTAAGAGGCTAAGTGACACAATCTGTGGCAGGTCAGGGACTTGATGCCTGGTCACCTGGACCCCAGACTAGTGCCTTAACCACTGGACCATCCCTCCTCTCAGAAGAGGGGCTCAGGGACTCAATGCACTGTACTCACACTCAGAGACCTCTCTGTGCTGTCTGCGATCCTTACTGGAGAGGAGATGGAGTCAGGGTGGGCCTGGGAGCAGGGGGTGGGCCAGGGACAGGATTCGCAGAGGATGTGCTCTGTCCACATTCCAACCCCACGGATCTACACTCTGAAGTTAATAAACTGCCAGGTTTGCTCTGGATAATCACCGGTAGCAAAGCTCCAGTAGTGCCAAATTGGTGGGGTGGAGGTCAGGAGGGGACAAAGCTGCTGCAGAGGTACAAGGCTTCATGCAGATCCCAGGGACAGCTTCTCCGCAGGGGAGCAAATCTCTACTACCCCATAAGAGGATGATTCAGGGAAATCTCAGCTAGGAAATTCCCATGTAGGCTTCCTCCCAAGCAATCCCCTCCGACTGCTTTTCCCCCGGGAAGGAACAATCTAAGCCACCGATTTCACTGGGATAAGGGTGGCAGAATCCGGACCTACACGAGTGAATCCACAGCACACATAGCCACAGTAAGGTCTGGCACACACAGGGTGTCTATACGCTCAGACTAAAATCTACCAGCCTCTGCTGCCACTGAATCACTTTTGAAGCCCTTGGCTAGAACAACATCGAACCCTTTGGAACTTGCTCGCTGCCCGACAGCTGAAAGCAGACAAGTTAACAGGTGCAGGAGCTGGAGTAGCCGCTGTCTAGCTGTGTAAAAGAGAGACCTCTTCTGGTCGAAGAGGGGAGAGTTATGTCTACAGTCAGCCCTGCTTTCTTTTAGCTCACCAGCTAAAGGCTCCTACTTCTACCTTTTAAGATCCCCAGCTAGCATCGCCCCTCCATCTTCCCAGCCCTGTTAAATCATTGCTCCCTGGGACAGCCCTCAGCTGAGTTAGCACTGATCTCAGAGATGTAGTTTTGAATTGCCATGTGCCTTGCAAAATCAGCTGTAAAGCATGTGTGAAGTGGCTCAGCTGATTTGAGCAACATCTACTCACACAACTCAGATCAGGATTAAGCCCTAACACTTTTATGTGCTGGGGAATAGGAAGACGAAGAAGCAGATGACGCCATAAACTTTGGCCACAACACTCTATTGTTTCAATATGATAAACTGCATTACCAATAGTTTACCAGTTTCCAAATCGCATGTTGGGATGTTATTGCATCTGGTGAATAAAAACCTGTGAATGAAATAATCTCCTGACTCCCTAGCCAGAAACATCCCCTACCAGCAATATCGCCTGTCTCACTGAAACTCAGAGGTAAAGCGAGGAGCTGCTGGGGTTGGAGGATAGGGCTTTCCCATGTCAGTGGACCAGATGCCAAAGAAGGAACTCCTGCATCATGGCCAGCAGAAAGATGTCCATGCTTATGTCCCACTGCAAAACAACCTCCCTGATAGGTTTATGAAGGCACAAAATAGGCTTGCTGTATAGCATGAGCAGAGAGGAAAGGTGAAGAGAGCAGACTAGAAAAAGAAGCCAACCATGCCCTTGTTCTTAAATCAGGTTGTTAGTAGTGAAGGACAGCCAGGCAATTGACCAGGCTGAGATATATACTTCCAGTCAGAACTATTGCTCCGAAAAAATATCTTCTTTGGGGGAGCTGGTGGGAACAGGAAGTTCTGCAAGGTAAGTAACAGAATCGTATATGTGCCTGGTACCATTGTTTCTAAAGGATATTCCCCAGTCAGTGGAAATCTGCAGCTCCTACCTGCCACTGAGAAGCAAGAACAAGGTAGGGATTGCCAGACTGGATCAGTTCCGAGTTCTAGCTAGACCAGATCCTGCCTCTGACAATGGCCAGCACCTGATGCGTCGGAGGAAGGTGCAAGAAACCCCACAGTGAGCAGATGTGGGAGAACCTGCCTCCCGTGAAAATCTCATCCTAATCCCTAATAGGTAGGGAATGTCTTAAACCCTGAAGCATGGGGCTTCAAATACCTTCCCAATCCCTTTGGTTAGTATCAACTATCACAATACTAGGAATTGGTTCTGTTAGTGATACGTTTGCCTTCTGATTAGCTCTCTCAGAAAGTGGAACGATTCTCAGTTATCTGGGCTTGCCTTGGAAAACTTTTCTTACAGCCTTGTCTGCCATGAGAGGAAGACCCAGGCATGGAGGATATTCAGCATAAGCAGCGAGGGTGAGCATGAGGCTATTGCTAGGGGAGATATCAGAAACGCTTGCAGGTGGACCAGAAGCATGTGGGTTCTCAAAACAAGACTGTCTAGAAAAGGAGCATCCATAGCTCACTGCACTTAAAGAGAGCCTGCACTGTACTCACTTCGGACGGGAGGGAGAGAGAAGAAATTATAAACAAAAGCTTTACTGGTAACAACTCCCTTAGAAGCTAGGCAGAAGAGCATGCATCCACACCAGTTTTCAATGCAAATACTTCTATCTGTTTATTAACAAACCTTTCAACTTTGTTAGCACTTCTGTTATAATCACTGATGCCTGCATGCAAGGCACTTTATGGTCAAGTATGAAGCCAATACCCTAAAGACAGGATCTCTAAGCATTTTAGAGACTGTAATGACTTATACCTCAAACACTGAACACCACAGTGTTATTGGCCCCATTTTACATATGGGGAAACAGAGGGGTTAAGAGACTTGCCCAAGGCCACATACAGCAAGCCTGTGGCAGTGCTGGGAACAGAGGTCAGATCTCCTGCATTCTAGGAATGCAATCTAATCAGAAGAGCATCTTTTTTTCTCTGTAGCTGAAAGGACAAGCCTCCCAGCGTCAATCCATTGGAACACCGGGCTCTGCGTTCCTTACTACAGACTTGCCACAAGCAGGGCTGCTGAAGCATTGCTCGTTTCTCTTTGGAACACCACTGGAGCAAAAAGCAGATTGCTCAAAAATCATAACTCCCCGCACCTGAGAGTCTCTTCTGGGGCAAGAGGTTCACTGACATGTTACTGACACTGCATTCTGTCACCTGAGTACGGATGTCTGGTTAGTACAATCCGGAGCATCAATCAGTAGCTTGCGCTCTTTAAGGCAAAGCTGTCTCTAGCAACTGAGCTGTTCACAACCTCGTGACTCAGGTTCAGTTCTCGGCTACACCAGTGGAAAGCAGTAATAGAGCCAGTGAAGAGAATTTACACAGGTGGGACCCAGGTTAGAATCTGACCCTATGTTTTCATACCTGGTACCCACTGCTGTCAGCATAAGGGAGACCACATGCTAGCGATACATGCATCTCTGCACTTATTCCTGCCAAATGCAGCCTTTCCTAATTATCATTAATTATCCATTATGATCGTTCCTTCCAGACACAGAATCTCTTGAGGAAAAATTCCCCAGCAGACAACTGCACAGTCCTGGTCCCCATCATTCAATTCCTTCCCTCCCCTACTTCTCATCCTTAATCATTCCTTTATATCTTATTTTTTAATCGCTCTTTACTTACGAGCTCTGGCTTCAATCTCAGAGGCAATAAAAAGCAGCAAAAATCCCAGGAAAAAGGAAAGCTCTCTGATTTCAGGAATCATTCTTCCTTTCAAGGGGAGGAGGGGGGGAAAAACCAAAACCCCAAACACTTTCTTTGCAGAGTGCTTAAAAAGGACTCAATATCCAAAAAGCTACTTAAGAGAAGGCAGCAAGCAGCCACAGAGTCAGCATATGAGACACACGCACGACACAGCTAATTCCTTCTTTACACAGAGCTCCCGCCAGCAGTTTGTTTTAGTCTCATCAAAGGCGCCTCCTTTGGGGGAAAGCGAGGAACTCTGTTAGTTGTTATTTAAAAAGAAAAAAAAAACAGCACTTTTTATTTTTTTTATTCCCCCCCCCCTTTTTTTTTAAGTTTTGTAAAATTCCTCTGCTTCTTGGCTGCACTAGGGGAGGGGCTTCAGTGAGGAGGATTTGGAAAGAGTGGAAACATATTAACCCCTCCCTGTCTGCAGCCTTCCCAGGAATATTCTCTCCCCCCGCCCCCCCCCCAACCCCGTCACGGTGAATAACATTCCTTGGATTTTTTCCCCCACCCTGCAGTTTTCTCCCTTCCCCCCAAATACCTTATCCCTTCTGTAGAAAAAAAAACCATACTGAGGGATTCTTACAACACATCAAAGGCTGTATCGTCAGTTTCACATCTGATATGTCCCCAGTCGGGGAAACATATCCTGCTCCCAGGGTATGTCTTCACTGCACTTTACCCAAGTCCAGGCAGCCAGGTGAGCCAACCCTGGGTGTGAATGTACACCCTGCTAAGCCAAGCTCAGGTCATACCCATGTAGCTGCGTCCAAGCTGGCGCTGCATTAACCTGGGTCAGGTGCTAGGATTTCTGAGGCGTAGCCCATGGTTCTTAGTGCTGTATAGAGCTGTGCCGTGTTTTGTGGGAGAACTTGTCTGTCTTTCCCAGGCCCTTGTGCGGAAGTGTTCTTAGCCTGCCAACACAGCAAACTAAAGTACTTGTGGCTCAAAGATTCAAAGCCAGAAGGGACCATTAACACTATCTAGTCTGATGTTCAAAGCCAGACAGGACCATTCTGGCTATCTAGTCTATCCTAGGCCATAATTTTACCCACTAGCTCCTGTATCGAGCCCAAAGATTCAGGTTGAGCTAGAGCATATTGTTATGATGGAGGTTGGGCAATCACAATAAGCGCTGACTTCCCCTCTGCCTGGTGGGTGCCTGCCCCGCCCTGCCCCTGGCCCCGCCCCTGCACCGCCTCTTCTCCACCTCCTCCCCTGAGCATGTCGCATCCCTGCTCCTCCCCCTCCCTCCCAGAGAGTCCTAAGCACCACCAAACAGCTGTTAGGCGGCGGGGGGCGGGAAGGGCTGGGAGGAGCAGGGATGTAGCGCACTTGGGGGGGGGGAAGGAGGCAAGGAGAGGGGAGCTTGGCTGCTGGTGGGTGCGGAGCACCTGCTAATTTTTCCCAGTGGGTGCTCCAGCCCTGGAGCGCCCACGGTGTTGGCACCTATGGCAATCACACCACCACCTTGTTGGAACTGCTGAGCAGGATAGCTGCCTTCCATTCATGCTAAATGCGGGAGCAATTAAATGCCTGTGTGTTTAGTGATAGCTGAAACAATGCAAAACCACTGCCCATGGACTAGACCACATATAAACCAGGGCAATGGCTGAGCCATGCAGTCCAAGTGTTTTTCTGGGAGTCTGTTAACAAATGATAGGATGGAGGATTGATTTAATTACAACTGTGTGATTGTGCATGTGAGAGAGAAGCAGCAGAAATCCAAGAGGACAGCCAGAACAAGCATAGGAAATGGGGTCTAAGAAAAAGCCTAGAGACAGAGAGAACTTTTTGGGTGGAGTGCTGGCTGAAAGAGGCTTGGAACTGTGAGCAAAAAAACTGTCTCCTGCTGTTTGATTCCTATTGTGCTCAGGGAAACAAAACTTTGTACATTCTTTGTAAATATTCAGGATTTCATCAAAGAAATACCTGACTCCATCATCAGTTTCTCCACTTCACTGAAATAACCTGCAAGACTCCTAATATTGGCTAAACACTCAGGTCAAAAGAGGTAATATCTTTTAGAAAGACATCCAGTCATGCTTTAAACACTTCAGGTGATGGAAGTGATTGTACGAAAATACACCATATCTCTAGGTAAGTTGTTCCAATGGTTAATTACCTTTGCTTAAAATAATGCTCCTTATTTCTAGTCTGATTTTGTCTAGCTTCAGCTTATAGAATCATAGAATCATAGAATATCAGGGTTGGAAGGGACCTCAGGAGATCATCTAGTCCAGTGGTTCTCAAAGCCGGTCCGCCGCTTGTTCAGGGAAAGCCCCTGGCACACCAGACTGGTTTGTTTACCTGCCACGTCCGCAGGTTCAGCCGATCGTGGCTCCCACTGGGCACGGTTTGCTGCTTCAGGCCAATGGGGGCTGTGGGAAGGGCGGCCAGCACGTCCCTTGACCTTTGCCGCTTCCCGCAGCCCCAACTGGCCTGGAGCGGTGAACTGCGGCCAGTGGGAGCCGCGATCGGCAGAACCTGCCGACGTGGCAGGTAAAGAAACGGGTCTGGCGCGCCAGGGGCTTTCCCTGAACAAGCGGCAGACCAGCTTTGAGAACCACTGATCTAATCCAACCCCCTGCTCAAAGCAGGACCAATCCCCAACTAAATCATCCCTGCCAGGGCTTTGTCAAGCCTGATCTTAAAAACTTCAAAGGAAGGAGATTCCACCACCTCCCTAGGTAATGCATTGGATCTTCTTATGCGTTTGTCTGCTAGATTAAGGAGCCCTTAAAGCATTTTTGTAGGTCTTTTCTGAACCCTCTCCAATTTTTCAATAGCCTTTCTGAAGTACAGACACCAGAAATCCAGTATTACATTAATAATCTTATTAATGTCATATACTAAGGTAATACCACCTCCTTAACCTTACTCAATATTCTCTTGCTTATATATCCAAAGATAGCAAGATAGCATTCGCCATCTTCAAAACACCATTGCACTGGGAGTTCATGTTCAGTTGGTTATTCACCATGAACCCTATGTCTTTTTCAGAGTCCCTCATCCTGTAAGTGTGACCTACATTCTTTGTTCATATATATAGGCTTTGCAATTGACTGTATAAAAACATATATTGTTCAAGTGAGCCTAGCTTACCAATGATCCAGATCGCTCTGTATAACTGAACTGTCATTATTATTTACCGCTCCACCAATTTTTGTGTCATCTGCAAGCTTTCCCAGAAATGATTTGATATTTCTTCCAGATCGTTGACAAAGCTATTGAATAGCTTTGGGTCAAGAAAAGATCCACTAGAGACACCCTCTGCCTTATCCTCTGAACTGTTTTCCTGAAGACGGCAGCACTGACGTTTGAAAACATCTCTAATGTGTGTCTGCTGACAAGGTTATGAAAATACGTATCTTAGAGAGAAGAGAACTGATCATATACAAAGTCTGAGACAATGCAGTTATTCTGGTTCTCCACTGCAACGATAGCCCCTGATGTCAAGGGATACTGACCCTGGCCATGTGACAAAGGTATAACCTGATGTCAGGTGACAGAGGCAGGAAATAAAAGTCAGTCTGGCATCAAGCACAGGTGTTATTCCAGGGTGTGGAGACGGTTGGGTGCTGAACTGAATTAAAGTTAGTTTATGTTAGTTTAGGGGTTGTGGGAAGTAAAACCTGCAGCTGGATGTGAGATGCTGATGTGACTTCTGAGGACTCTGAAGTCCATTGGGCTGCAAAGAGTAACCATGGCAGGGGCGACGGACTCTTCCCACACGTGGGGAGGCTACGAGGTCCCACCCCCTCCGTGGCTCCATCCCTGTCCCTCCGCTTCCCCCCGAGGCCCCACCCCCTAGCCAAGCCAGAGCCAGTCTGGGGAGCTCGGGCCCCTCCGCCTGCTCAGGGTGCAGGGACCCGAGAGCAGCCCCCAGCCTGTGTCCCCGCCCCCTGGACCTCCCGCCCAGGCAAGTTAGAGGGTCTGCAGCTCCCCACAGCTGCCCAGGCTCCCCGGGCTGCTTTTACCGAGGCCAGGCTCCAGCTTCCCCTGGCCCCTGACAAAAAATGGATGGGAGAATCATGGCCCTTTCAAAAGTGGGAGAGCCATGGCCCTCGGCCACCCCCCTCTCCCCGTTCCAGTGCCCCTACACCATGGGATGCTCATTCAAATGCTGGCAGTTGGGCAACGACTGTTAGAAGAGAGAGCTGAGACTTGCCGGATAGAGATGGGTTGTTCCAGGACCTGGCTGAAGGTGCCAGGAATGGACTCTCAAGACACCAGAGACTAGTTTCATTGGGGACTGTGTGGGTCCAGGTTACTGAGAAGGAGGCAGGAAGACCAAGTCTGGAGGATGTAGGACCCAGCAGCTTTTGAGAACGATGTCTGAACTGGGATCTGTAATAAGACTTCACTGTGCTTGGGAGGATAAAGAGAGCACCTCTAGAGGAACATTCATGGGTTTACTTGTAATTAATAAAGACAGAATTTGTTAACTAAATCTGGATTGGAGCTAGGGTTGCCGAACCTCCAGGATTGTCCTGGAGTCCCCAGAATTAAAGTTTATGTCACGTGACGAAACCTCCAGGAATAAGTCCAACCAAAACTGACAACCCTAAGTGGAGCTGTGGTGACTGGGATTTCCTGCAGTGGCCTTTGAAAAGCACTCACCATATTTATCAGTGACCACCCGGTTCCTGTGACGAGCCGGGCAGAGTGAGGGGTGACATGACAGAAATTTTATAAGTGCAAAGCTCAGAGATGGCAGCAATTATCCACGCTCAGGGCGTAGGATGAGTTTTCTACGTGCTGCTCCTTTACCAAAATAAATAAATAAATCCTGCTTTTCCCTCCATTCAGCCAGGCAGGGAGGTGCGTCACTATCGCAACTTGACACAAATACTGAACTGGAAAAATTCTTATGGAGGCTGCCTGAAAACCCATTAAAATAACATGACAATTTGTTGTTACACAAACGTTCAATCCTCCATATACTCTTCTTTAAGGAAAGAAACCGCATCCCTGCTTTAGCGGAATAGTTCTTAAAATTCAGGGTCCTGGCAGTAGCATTGGCAACAAGAGAGACTCTGCACTCACCCGCCATCCTGCCCTCCTAAAGTAAGCACCCAAAGTGCCACACCCTGCCCAGGTGACCCATGCGGAGGGCACTGTTCACAATCTACATGTTCAGCAGATGTTTCCTCTCTGTGACAGGAATGCACCTCAGGATTTAAAAGCTCCCTCATTCTGCTTCCACAAAGAGATGCAGGCTAGGAAGGGATCTACTCCCAAGACCATTTTAAATGCAAGGCAGTTTATTCCGTTTCTAAAGCCTACAAACTGCTAAACCCACATCACTGGCAGGCTACCAGCATCATTCACTGTAATGAAGACGTGCTATTTCATGGGGGAAAACATCAAATTCAGGGCACCACTGAGACCCCTTTTTTCCCCCGGGGGGCTCATTTCAGCCATGTACTGTCTTCCATGACCTGATCTCTTGCACCAATACTGGAGAAATTCCTCCGACTCCATTTTGTGTCCCTGGCTTCGATTTTGAACAAGCAAAAGTCACTCCACCATTGGAAGCTGCAGGTCACATGATATTTCTGAGCATGTGCAGTACAAAAATAGGCTAAAGGTCACATAGCCACTGAATGCAGGTAAAAGGTCACAGCATGCTGTGTGCAAAGGTCACAGAAAGTAGTAAACAATGATGATTGACCGACAACGGCCCTCGAGGGCTGACGGTTAGTCAATAGGATGTGAACAAGTAGGATGATGTAACAATTAGCCAATGGAATGCTTGGAATGTTGGAATACGAATATGTATAGAAAGATCTGATAGCTGACAGGACAGTATAACGGACAGGGAGGTTAAGAGCTGCCGAGAAGGAAGAGAGCAGAGAGGAGAGGAACAGCTGGAGAAACAGGAGCTGAGGAAAACAGAAAAGACGCAGACCTGGAAAAGCAGCAGCAACAGAAATCAGTGGACAGAGTAAACCTGCGAGATTTAATTATAGCATAGCACAGTATGTCTGTGTATAGGTTAATAAAGATGCATGAGTGGGTGTTAATCGTAACTTATATATGTTAAACTTAAAGTACAATTTAAGAACTGCTGTCAGTGATCTGTAACAGACTGGCCACCTGTTCCAGAGCGCATCCACTTAGAATCATTTGAACTGTACGTTATTACAGCTTGAAAATGCTCTTTAACTGGCAATAAGGGATTTGTGTTCTCTTTAGATTTTTCAGGTATTACCATATTAGGGATTATTAGTTACATTCATAAAAAGGTGTCTTGTTTTTGGAAAGAATCCTGATTCTTTCAATGTGTCAATCATTTATCCGTGTCCTTCAAGTATATCCTTAACTACCCTGGAGACCCATATCTTAGGAAGACAGATTAAGGGGGCAATAGGTAGGTTATTCTAGGGGTGCTCTGAAACCTGTTTTTTGGGCTAATCGTTTGACCTGCATTCATGGACCCAGCTCTGCTTTAGGCCTCATTAGAGCAGTCTGATTGTAAAAGACATGTCACTGAGCTATGAGATTCCCCCAGAAAACCACCCCCAAAGTGCATCAGCAACAAGCTTCTTTGGAAGCTGAGCATGGAGCTGAAGGAAACTCCTTGTCTCAAGGCAATCAGCACCTGTATGTGGATCAGCAACACAGAAGCTTGAGGGAGGGCACCCCAGGCTGTAAGTTTTAGTACACATTGCTCTGCCACCTTCTTTCCTGTTTCCAGTTCCATTTTGATGAGTGGCCAAATGCAGGTAAGAGCAGAGCAGTCCATTGAGGGTGACTCTCTACGGAATACTGGATGAAAATCAGTGTCTGAGCATCGCATCGCACATGTTCACAGGGAAACGATCACTGAGGACATTCCCTCTCTATTGTGATAGATCACACCCAATGGAAGATCCCAATAGCTGTGTGAAGGCATGTATCTTAGTCTCAGAGGAGAACCTCAGTAGGGTCTTCCAGCCAGACACCCAACCTGATAAATTACTCTATCCCATTGCTCCCAACTGATATGTTTCACTGACATCAGAGACTCGGGAAGGATGGTATGTCAGTCATACTTACTCTAGTACAGTGCTAGATCACTGAGAAACAGGGAATGATGTACTGTGTGTAACATTATTTATAACAACTTCTTTAATGCAAAGTGTATGCCGAAGTGCTTTATAAAGTTACACATGGTACATCATTCCCTCTTTCACAGTAAATTAAAGCCAAAGTTGGGGAATGTCTGTTCCTCGTAAAAACAGCCATAATCTCTTGCAATCAAAAGTATCTATGTGTGAACATGAATCTTAGAGAGGATTTCTTTTTAACTAAAAAGGGCTATAAACCCTCACTTTTCAGATCATGAGGCAGCCATTAGCTGATGAGGGTTAAACAGAAACTTTTCCTATGGAAAGGTTATTTCATAATTGTCCATTATCAGGTTTTTGGCATGTTCTTCTGATGAATCTGGTGCTGGCCACTGTCAGACATAGGACTGCGGACTGGATGGACTACAGGTCTGATCCAGTCTGGGAATTCCTGTTATTTGTCAATGTCCTGTTTCAGAATTTCATCCATTCCAACCAGGAAGCAGAAACAAATCTATTAACATTATTTTTTGTATTGTGGTAGCACCTAGGAGCCCCAGTCATGGACCATGGCTCCGTTGTGCTAGGCACTGCACAAACAGATCATAAAAAGACAGTCCCTGTTTCAAAGAGCTTACAATCTAAGTATAAGATTTAGGTGGATCCAGACAAACAGATGGAGGAGCACAAGGAAACAATGAGATGATAGTGGTTAACACAACAGGCAGAGATCACAGCACACCAGCTGTTGAGCTTTCTGTAGGCATCACAGCAAAGGAGAGTTTGAAGGAGGAATTTCAAAGGGGACAACGAGGTGGTTTTTGGGATGTTTACAAGTGGGAGAGGCAGCATGGGAGAAAGTGCAAAGATGCTTGTTTGACAATGTAACAAGCAAGCAATGAAATCTAAGTGGGCTAGGTGGCCAGTCACAATAGTTAGGAGGATCTAATACTTTTTCAGAAATCAGGATCAGTTTGCTAAGGATTCATGAGCAGAAAAAGGGCTAAGTTCCCAACCAATATAATTCACCACAAATAATTTAACCACCTCTAGTTACAGTGTTGAAGTCAAATAATCTGTGGGAGATGGAGGTAAGGCAGGAACACTGTGTTTCAGATGATCCACCAAAATAAATGGGGAGTCTGAATGATTTAATCTGCGTCTGATTTAGAAGTGAAGACCTTGAAGAAGGGACTCTTATCTTCCTATGCCTGAATATGTTGCCAAGCACAATGTCAATACTCAAATAATCTATAATCACAATGAGTCAGTGGCATGGAGAGGCACAGGTGGGATGTTCCAGACGACAGGAGCTTCAAGAAGAGAGATGAGGTTCTCTGAAGGGAGAGAGGAGGACAGCATTGGATGAGCAGGGAGGGAAGGAGAGATAAAGGCCTGTTAAATCACGTAGAACAAGTCTAGGGAGGACTTTAAAACCAAAATGAGCAGTCTTCTAATGGATCCTGAAATAAGATGAGAATCCAGTGGCGTGGGCTAAGCGTGGGAATGACATGGTTGTGTTTATTTGTGCAAAGGTGGGCAGCAGCATTACACACATGCAGGAAATTGGAGAGGTGGGAATTGCAATGCAAGAGGAGATGAAGGTATGGATAGGCTTTCAGCTGGAGTCCAGGCAGTGGCATTACACAGAAAATGATAGGGAGGTGGTGATAGGCAGACGGCAGACATGGGAGGTCCAGGGGAGGAAAAGTCAGGGACAAGGAGGACACCAGCATTATGGACAGAGGAAACAAATTGAGTATATTACAGTACAATGCCTGCATAGTGACCAGGGTGGGGTTGATGCCTGATGCAGTACAATGTTCATGTCAAACATCCAAGCCGTACTGTGAATCATCTACACAAGCCCCCTGAGTGGGACTATTGTGATCCAGTAACCCATCTCTTGATCTGAATTTAGGTCTGCAGATGTTGCTGTGAAGGTTGAAGAGCTTCAGAAGTGAAATAATGTTACCTTCTATAGAGAGGGGAAGAGGTAAGGGCTTCTCACATGCTGGAAGTGTTCTTCTACTGATTCAGTAAGTAAACAAGTTCAGTACATTTGGCTGCACAGGGCAGCATGAGTTCAGTATAGAGTGCTCTCCAGTCTTAGGATGTCATCTGTAGCCTAGTGCTGTGCTATATAACTTCCTTTATCTCAGGTAACCGGGTATCTCTAAATATGATTATATAGACATAGTGCTCGTGACACTGAAATAAAGTCCAATCCAGGTTCTGACAGAAGGGTTCAATCAGTGTGGGCAGTATATGTTGGAGAGGCCCACAAAATCCTGTTCTCAATTCATTGGAATGATACGGGTTAAATAACTGTATGTAAGTTTCCCTCATATGTGCACACTTGGTGGGTAGCAATTGCTGACACCCCCGCCCCGCCCAGCATGCCCTCCAATGCAATGCAATGCACCACCACTACCAGTCTTCTCTCTCTGCTCCAGGGGCAAGGTTTAAAAAGCAGAATCAGTGAGTGAAAGACAAGAGGAGAGAGTGCAAGCTATCAAACTGCAGCAAACAGAAGCTCTGAGCCACAGCAATGGAAATGTCCTAGTAACTCTACTTGGAATAGAGGCCAGGTTTTGATCACAGTGACTTTGGTGGATTTCTCCAGATTCCCACTAGTGTAGCAGATCCAGATCTGGCCCACCACGGCTTTGTAAATGTGAAATGTTTTGCTTTTTGGGAACACGTTACCATCTGCAGTAATAACTAGAGCAAAGCCTGGCTCTGTATAACAGAGACATCTACTGGAGACTTTCTTTGAATGCATGTACTGCAGCTCTGGCTTTTGGATTGAGTACATACCAAGTATTAATCCTAAAATTTCTTCTAATTTAATTTTACCATTGTGCATAGTAAAAGTCATAATTATGGTCCTTTTTTTTTTAGCAAGTTCTATTTTTTTAACCTGAGTGGCATTCTGTGAAACAACAGAGGCTAAAACAAACTCAATGTAACAGTATAAAATTACAAAAACAACAAGGAGTCCAGTGGCACCTGAAAGACTAAAAGATTTGGGCATAAGCTTTCGTGCATAAAAACCCCTCTTCTTTGAAGCTTATGCCCAAATAAATCTGTTAGTCTTTAAGGTGCCACTGGACTCCTTGTTGTTTTTGTGGATACAGACTAACACGGTTACCCCCTGATATAAAATTACAATCACTCAGATCACACAATTAGGATGCAAAGAGGACAACTGGGGGGCGGGGAATGTGAATAAGCCAGTGGGCAGCGCACACTGAGCAAGGCTTCAGACCACAGAAATGGGCATAGACTTCTCTATCCACACCCTTCTGAGGGAGCTGCACTCCATGGGGACACCAGGGGGTGAAACCAATGACATCCCTTGCAGGGACTGACATGGAGCATTCACAGAAAAGGGCCCTTCTTGGCTATGGAATTTCCATTTCCTTCAACATTCCAATATCCAGATTGCCAAGCGTGGTCTTTCAGGTGACACGGATGTCATGGCAACTTCCATAAGAGCAGGGATTTACTTGCAAGGCTTGAACGCTAAGCACTGAACAGGAGGAGCTGCCCCCTTCCTTTTCTTTTCCATCCTCTCAATCTAGTATCTTATTTTAACCTCTCTAGTGCTAGTGGTTAGCTAAGCGCCTGGTAATCACCGCTGGGGGCTTGTGTGTACACAAGCTGTACTGCTTGACCTATACCAGTATAGCTAATGCAGTACAACCCTCCCCCCATGTGGTTAGGTTTTGTACAGGCATAACGGTATCGGTAAACAATCACACCCCTAACTGGCGCAGCTGTTGGAGTACAAAAACTGTGTGTGCTCCTCCTCTTTTCTAAGGACCTTCTCTTGGTGGGGGATAGAATAAGCACAGCTTTGGCGGTAGAAGTTGCGTCCACACTAGGAATGCTTTGCCGGTATAGTTTATCTATGCCGGCAAAGTGCTCCTAATGTAGACGCGGCCTCAGCTGGAACACTGAGGCCATGTCTCTGCTAGAGAGCTTACAACAGCACAGCTGTACGAATGCAGCTGCGCCGCAGTAAGATTTCCCATGGAGCCACTCTATTCTGATGGGAGAGACCTCTCTCATCGATATAATTAAATCACCCCCAATGAGTGGCGGTAGCTATGTTGGCGGGAGAGCGTCTTCCGCTGACAGAGCGCTGTGCACACCAGGGCTTCTGTCAGGGTAACTTGCGTTGCTCAAGGGGGTGTTCTTTCACACCCCTGAGCGACATCAGTTATGCCAACAAAAGTGCTCGTGTAGACATAGCCTGAGTAACTCTTTGCCTGTTTCAAAGCATTATTATAGGCTCGTATAGGCTTTTTAGAGCAATTTCATCGGTGTGTTGAACCATGCCAATGATGAGCTTGTCCTGGCACTGATCTTCAATCAGATAAATTCAGGGGATTGTTTAAGCTTAAAAAACAAACAAACAGGCTGTATCATAAAGGATGCAAATGCTTCGCTATTTCTCCACTGGACCTGTACTAAGGATCTAAGCTACATTTTGACTTTCTTTGTTCGAGTTGGGGGGGCGGGGGGGGGGGGGGTTAAGCCATTTCAGGATGTGGATGGAACAAACCCTTCGCAAGTGAATAGAAAACATGAGGGTTAGAGTGAATTCAGTGACCAGATCACCTACTTTTCCTCTGTTTCTCTCGAACCACCCTGAACTTGCAAACCAGTAGGTGCCCCTTTAATCAGGTTCTCCAGAGCTGAGGTCATACCTCATACATACAGCTGTGATGACAGAAGCTGAATTGACCAAGACATTGGTGAGAAAATATTAAAACTCCTTCGACTCTGTAAACTGACTTCTGGCACTCTTGGACCGACAGTTCGAATTCTAGCTTAATTTTGCCTGTTAATGTTTCTGAAGATTGTTTGATACTTTTTTACTATTCTGCAAGAAACCCTTTTTTTACTTGTGGTACTACAGTATCTTTGGCCAGAATTTCCCCTTACTTGTGTCCGGTGCACTGGTGTTGGCGGACACCTTCCATCAGTGGGGAAATATGTAGCCAGCTAACAAGGCATATTAAAATAAAGTTGGTTTAGACACTCTGTTTTCAGGTATTTAGATTAAAAGCATCAATGTTTCTCTTATGCTATTTCTCAGTCATAGGCTGGGTCCTAGGGTCTGCCACCCCCTCGTGGCCAGTAGTAGCTCTGCAGTGGCCTGCCTCAGGTTTCCCCAGGTTTTCCTACATAAACAGAAGGGTTTTCACGAGACCAATAATAGCCCTTCTTGGGGCCTGGTTTTATTAATGCTAAATTCAAAATAAACACAGCCTTCCAACCTAGCCTTAAGCTGAGCACAATCCCTCCTCCCAGAGGTATTGTATCTTTGTGATCTCTGAGCCGCGGGAGACACAAGGCCAGACCTGCCTTCTTTGCCTTCTCCCCAAAAGGAAAATAAACCCCCCAGCCAGGGCTTTCTATCCAGCCACAACTCCCTACATCTGGGACTGTGCAGAAGACTCTCATCCTGCCAGCTTCACTCTGCAGTCCCCCCTTTGGCTGTCCACTAGGGTGACCAGGTGTCCAGTTTTCAAAGATACAAAAAGGGACCCTGGCGGCTCCGGTCAGCACCACCAACCAGGCTGTTAAAAGTCCAGTCGGCGGTGCTGTGGAGTTAAGGCAGGCTAGTCCCTACCTGACCTGGCTCCGCACTGAGCCCCAGAAGCAGACAGCAGGTCCAGCTCCTAGGTGCGGGGGCCCCAAGCACCAGCTCCGCAACTCCCATTGGCCAGGAACTGCAGCCAATGGGAGGTGCGGCGGCAGTGCCTACTGAACCTGCTGGCTGCTTCCGGGGCGTACCGCGGAGTCAGGTCGGACAGGAAGCCTGCCTGAGCTCCCCTGCTGACCAAGAGCTGGCGGAGGTAAGCCCATGCCCCAACACCCTGCCCCAGCCATGACCCCCCCCCAAACCTGAAACCCCCTCCTGCACCCCAACCCCCTCATCCCCAGCCCCACCTTAGAGCCTGCAACCCCAGATGGAGCCCTCACCCCCACGGCATCCCAACCCCCTGCCCCAACTTTGAGCCACCCCCCACACCCTGAACCCCTCTGCCCCACCCCCCAGCCTGGAGCCCTCTCCTGCACCCCAACCCCCTCATCCCCAGCCCCAGCCCAGAGACCACACCCCCAGACAGAGCCCTCACCCTCTCCTGCACCCCAACCCCGTGCCCCAGCCCAGAGCCCTCTCCCACACCCTGAACCCCTCTGCCCCACCCCCCAGCCTGGAGCCCTCTCCTGCACCCCAACCCCCTCATCCCCAGCCCCAGCCCAGAGACCACACCCCCAGACAGAGCCCTCACCCTCTCCTGCACCCCAACCCCGTGCCCCAGCCCAGAGCCCCCTCCCATACCCTGAACGCCTCTGCCCCACCCCCCAGCCTGGAGCCCTCTCCTGCACCCCAACCCCCTCATCCCCAGCCCCAGCCCAGAGACCACACCCCCAGACAGAGCCCTCACCCTCTCCTGCACCCCAACCCCGTGCCCCAGCCCAGAGCCCTCTCCCACACCCTGAACCCCTCTGCCTCACCCCCCAGCCTGGAGCCCCCTCCTGCATCCCCAGAATTTCTAAGATGGCGACTTGGCAAAAGGCCAAATGTGTGTGTACAGACTGGCAGAATCATAACTCTGCGGTAATCAACAGCAGTGAGCATGTGCAAAGTTAATAGCTACTTTGCATGTGTGGTACGGGGTAGAGAGAGAGGTCAGCTAGCTGGCTGGTCATTGTCCACTCATAACTTGTTCTAAAGGTCAGAGCTGTCAATCATAGCTCTGAGGTAAGCGTTGATATTGAGCATGTGCAAATGAGGTAATTGCTTCTAAGAACGGAAAGTTATTGCAGGAGAGAGAGTCAGAGTGCAGCTGCCAGGAGGCAGAATTTAATTTGGAGAGAGAGAATGCAATCGGGAAAGGACGGGTAAGGGGGAGCTGTTGCAGAGAAAAATAAAGAAGACTGGAGCAGAGCAAAACCGAAGGACAAGAGCGAAGCTGACTGATCAGAGCTGAGGAGCAGTGGCAGGCAGCAACTGTGATTTAAAGGGATACCAACAGATTGATAATTAAGCCTGCTATTTTTAATTGTAGTATAAATATAGTGGAGGATAGTATATAGGATTAGCATGTGTGTGTGTGCTGATAAGAATGCATAAAATTCTGTTATTAATTGCAACTTAATGTAAACTTTATAGCAAATTTAAGAACTGCTGTCAGCGACTTGTTGCAAACTGGACATTTGTAATAAAGCGCTTTGGTTAGAATCATTTAAATTATATGCTGTTGTGAACGCTCTTTAAACTCGCAGTAAGGGGTTTGTATAAGGGATTTTGTGCCGCCTTTTGGGTTTTTAGACCATACCATATTAGGGATTACTAGCTACATTAATAAAAAGATCCTCTGTTCTGGGAAAGAATACTGCCTGTGTCAATTACTTTATCAGAACGTTATATCTGTGTCCTTTAGGGTTTTCCTTAACAACCCTGGAAATGTATACCTCGGAAAGGACAGATTAAAGGGGGCGAGAGGCAGGTCATCCTAGGTGCACCCAAAACCCATTATTCGGAGTATCACTACAGTCTCTCGGGGAGGTGGACTACTTGCATAGCCAAGAGAACCTCTTGCGTTGGCCTAGGTAGCTTCTTCACTGAAGCGGTACAGCAGCACAGCTGCAGCGTTTTAAGTGTAGACAAGCCCTAAGGGGGCAAACGCTGTGGAGATCAAGGCTGCTATGATAGGGTGGTAGCTTTCCTAGGGCTGCCAAGTCAGGAAAACCAAGGCTGCCATCTCACAGGGCACAGGGAGGTTGTACTCCTTCCCCTTTGCTTCTGTTTAACTTTGCCCCCGCTCTTTTCCCTCCCCTAATCATTCTCTAACCCAGTTGTCCGTTGAAACCTTCTCAACCTGCCCTCCCTTTTCTTCTGAAACTCCCTGTCCAAAAGCAACTGCTAGGGAAACAGACTGACATTCCCAGCCACCCAGGTCCAAGCCCTGCCTGCAGCAGCAGACTAAACTTCACCAGGCTAGCAGCCATTTTAACTTCATCTGGCTGTTTATCTACAGATTTGTGATTAGGCTTGTTCCTGTGTGTCAATATAAATGGTATTTGATACACTACGCACAGAAGATTAGGCCGCTCAGTTGTTGGCAAGTGCCCCAGAGCTATGGATCAATCAGGCAATCCTATGCACGAATCCTATGCATAGGATCAGGCAATCCTATGCTGTAGCTCACGAAAGCTTATGCTCTAATAAATTGGTTAGTCTCTAAGGTGCCACAAGTACTCCTTTTCTTTTTGCGAATACAGACTAACAGGGCTGTTACTCTGAAACCTGTCATTAGAACTTTTAGTAAGTAATCTAGCTAGGCATCTGTTAGATTATGATTTCTTTAAATGGCTGAGAAAAGAACTGTGCTGAATAGAATAACTATTTCTGTCTGTGTATCTTTTTTGTAACTTAAGGTTTTGCCTAGAGGGGTTCTCTATGTTTTTGAATCTAATTACCCTGTAAGATATCTACCATCCTGATTTTACAGGGGGGATTTCTTTATTTCTATTTACTTCTATTTTTATTAAAAGTCGTCTTGTAAGAAAACTGAATGCTTTTTCATTGTTCTCAGATCCAAGGGTTTGGGTCTGTGGTCACCTATGCAAATTGGTGAGGCTTTTTATCCAACATTTCCCAGGAAAGGGGGGGTGCAAGTGTTGGGAGGATTGTTCATTGTTCTTAAGATCCAAGGGTCTGGGTCTGTAGTCACCTAGGCAAATTGGTGAGGCTTTTTACCAAACCTTGTCCAGGAAGTGGGGTGCAAGGTTTTGGGAAGTATTTTGGGGGGAAAGACGCGTCCAAACAGGTCTTCCCCAGTAACCAGTATTAGTTTGGTGGTGGTAGCGGCCAATCCAAGGACAACGGGTGGAATATTTTGTACCTTGGGGAAGTTTTGACCTAAGCTGGTAAAGATAAGCTTAGGAGGTTTTTCATGCAGGTCCCCACATCTGTACCCTAGAGTTCAGAGTGGGGGAGGAACCTTGACAGGAACCTACGCAGAACACCTACAAGACAATCCCAAAACCAAGAGTTGAGACACCTGGTTATAAACTGGAGAAGATCAAGGAGGAGACTTCAGATGTGCAAGGAATCTTTGCACAACTCATCCAGTTGTACATTTTTGCAGGGTGATCCTGACCCAGGCAGGTGATTGTGCTGAACTTGAGCAGTGCCCAGCTGTTCTGAGAAAACATGATCAAATATGGTATGTTGGTGGATCCAATACAAGACAGAAAAAAAAGGGAAAGGATTGAGTTTCCTGCCCCAAATGGCACTTTCCCAACTCTAGCTGCTTTTCTGGACACAGGAGTGGTCGGTTTTATACCTCACTATTCAGAAACATAACAACTGGCCCTTTTCATGACAGCTTTTTTGTCCTAGAGGAGAAACAGCAGCATAAGCTGGGCCTCTTGGTTTGGGAGATGACTGGTCATATCTCCTTTCTCCAGCACACAGTTTAGAAGCGCTGTTGGTGAAAGTAAAATGCTTTTGTGTTCTTGGCTGAAATAGAGGTGTATGTGACAGCGATGGAAGATGCACTGGTAAAAGATGTGCCCTTGAAGAAGACCATGATATCTTTGTTGATACAGGTTTTGAGACCCAGTTAAATCAAATGGTAAATTTGCCACCTGATTACATTGTGATGTCTCAGGACATTTTTTCTGCCTCCTTTTCCTCCTGGCAACCCCTTCGTTTAAGCCAAAGAAGTGGAAATCCCCTCTTGATTCGCTGTTGAATGCGTAAGAACAGTCATAAGAAAACTGAAGACCACCCATCCACTAGCAGACATTAAGTAAAAGTATTTGGAGATGTGCGCTTTCTAGCATAAACTGTCATCAATAATGACAGGTTTCAGAGTAACAGCCGTGTTAGTCTGTATTCGCAAAAAGAAAAGGAGTACTTGTGGCACCTTATGAGCTTTCGTGAGCTACAGCTCACTTCATCGGATCCGTAGCTCACGAAAGCTCATGCTCAAATAAATTGGTTAGTCTCTAAGGTGCCACAAGTACTCCTTTTCTTTTTGTCATCAATAAATGCATGTAGAAAGGCAATGCATATTTTTTAACTTGTACAATACAGAATAAACACACACATACAGTTTTATTCCCTAATCTAACCACACATTTATAAATCTATTAGGAATAAATATACTCAAACCAAATTAACTGCAATAAATAATGCTAAAAGGTCAAGTTCATTATGTTTAAGGATAACTACCAATTAATGTTTTAGGGCTGATTGGTTTGTAATGATATTAACATTTTGAAACTCTGGGTCCTTTCAAGACAGAGTTGCTAATGGATGGATGTGACAGAATTGACCCCTACAGTGTTCACCCCCTACACACTACTGTAATTATGTTTACACAAAGTATGCCTTCTGAGGTATCATTTAAAAACTCATAATTTGCTGATCAATCATATCATGGCAAATGCACATAGCAGCATTCTATGTGAAGTTATAATCTGAAATCATGACCAAAAGTATGTTTTTCAGATACATCTGGGGAGTGGCCAGACTAGTTCCTCAGAGATGAAGGGCACACTGATGCCTCAGCCAGGTGTAAGCAAGGCTGGTGGACCATTACCAGCTAAGTGGCCATTCTTTGGCAGGGGCAAAAAATCTACATCTTGGCAAAGAAACAACATGGACTTCCACACAGACTGCCTGTCGCCATGCTCCCAGCTGGAAATGTTTTTCAAAAGGGGAACTGAAACTATAAAAAGTAGGGGCAAACACCCCAAGACACCCATTTCTCTCTCCCTGCCCATCACATTCAATGCACCTGGAGAGACAAAGGAAGCACCACTGGACTCTGGGTCAGAGGTCCTGACCTAAAGAGTTGGTCAGTAGGATTGCTGAAAGCATGTGGTGAGAAAACTTTGCTTTGAATCTAATATAGTTTGATAGGTGCTAGTAAGCATTTTACCTTAATTTTTCTTATAACTATTTCTGACTTTTATAGCTCATTATTTGTACTCACTTAAAATCTCTTTGTGGTTAATAAACTTGCTTTATTGTTTTATCTAATCCTGTGTGTTCAAGAGTCTGGGTAACCCCATTTGGGGTAACAAGTTGTGTGCATATTATTCCCTTAAAGGAATAACTGACTTCATATAATTGTACTGTCAAGGAGAGGGCTGGGCAGGAGAGAACATATGTTTCTGGGGGAAAATCTGAGACTGGGAGTGTGTTGGGGTGACCCTTTGGTAATCACCAAGGCTGGTAGAAGCCAAGGTATGACTGACACACACACACACACACACACACACACCGCTGAGAGTGACTTTACATGCTGGAGGCTACAGCAGCAAGGCATTGTGAAGGGCACCCCAGGGTAGAGGGCAGGGATGACACAGCTACTCAGTTAGTCTGGATTGTACTCTGATATTTCACCATAGTGTCTTTTTTAAAGTAGGTGTTTATAATGATTATTTATATTACAGTAGCACCAAGGGGCACCAATCAGGGACTAGGTGCTATATGGAGACAACCCCTGCCCTAATGTGCTTACAGCTTCATAGATATGTTTTGTATTTGTTTGCCATAAAGAAAAGTTAATTTTTTTCTATTACCATTTATGCCAAAAATATATTTTATCAGCTCTTCCATATGGGAATTAAATCATGTGAATTCTAATAATTATATAAGGGATCTTCCCAAATCTGTGAATAGCCCCTAGAGAGAGGGATTTATGTAACTTTGCGCAATGCTCAGATTCTACAGGGATAAGTGCCGCATCGATAGATTGGATTGATTCCTACTGTGTGTTTGAAAACTAATCCTGGAATCGGTCAGCCTAAATATAGGAATAAATGAGTGAATTTGGCAAATCATCACAAAATAGTTCTGTCTTGAAAAAACAGTCCATGATTATGTCCCCAACAGCCGCTGATGGGACAGTAGATGGGGAAGGCTCTGAGTTAGTACAGAGAATTCTCTTGCAGGTATCTCCCTGGTGGGTCTTGCCCACGTGCACCGGGTCTAATTGACTGCCATATCTGTGGTCGGGAATGAATTTTCCCCAAGGTCAGATTGACAGAGACCCGGGGGTGGGGGGACATTGCCTTTGTCTGCTGCATGTGGCATGGGTCATTTGCAGGTTTAACCTAATGTAAATGGTGGATTCTCTGTAACTTGAAGTCTTTAATTCATGATCTGAGAACTTCAGTAACTCAGCCAGAGGTTCTGAGTCTATTACAGGAGTGGGTGGGCAAGATTCTGTGGCCTGCAATGTGCAAGAGGTCAGACTAGATGCTCATGATGATCCCCTCTAGCCTTAAAGACTGTGAGTCTATGATTACACTCAATTCACTAAGACCTGGTGAGAATAGGGCATCTTCCTACTGAGTTCATTGCTTGTGTCTAAAATAGCTGATACTATCCTATCCCTGCTCCCATGTTCTCCACAGACAGGCAGGTTAGCACATCACACAGGTAGACTCGGGTAAACAGGCAACGTCTGTAGTGGCTAGTTACAGCAGGCTAAATTGTAGCTAGGCCCAGGAGCCAGCAGGGTTCCTATCTCCTCCCCCCTTGACCCTCCACCCCTGCTGGCCATTCCCACAACTGCCATTCCCAAATGTCATGGAGCCTTCTGGTCCTCTATGTTCCAGCTCTCCCAGTAACCGTTCAAACTAGCCCCTTGCACCTGAGCTCTACGCCCCCTGCTGCGCTCACCAGCAATCCTCCCGTGGATCTTAAAACCCGATCCTCACAGAACTTAACCTTTCTGGAGGTGTATGGACCAGCTGACCTATGTGAGATTGTCTCCCTCTGGAACAGTCCTAGGGGGGTATATGAGACAGCACTTCTTTGTCTGTAGATCTCCCTCCCTACAAAGCATGCCCCTATACTCCTCCTAGTTCAAGTCCAGTTTCCTCCTCAGGCTTCAGGGGAGTTGTTTGATGTAAGATTTAGCTAGAGACGGTGCAATGGCCATAAAGAGTTTTGGGCAGACAGAGGCTGAGGAAAAGGCATCCTTGACGGAGTTATTGCCTTCCCATGAAAAACGTCGTGTCTGTGGCTATAACGACAATACCCAAGAGCAGAGACCGTTCAGTAAAGTTTTGCTTATTATTTGTTACCAGGGCTGGAGTAACTCAGCGCTCCTAAAGCAATGCTCTCCTTAATGCAAGAGCGAGTTTCTTTATGCTCTCTGTCCAGCTCAACAACTTTTGAACCTTGCACCAAAAACAACTCTGCTAGGGGATGTCCCATAAGCACGTGTGGGATGATGGCTAAAGTAAATGAGAGCACAGATACAAAATGAGTTCAATTCTGCATGGGGGCTTGTTTATCCCAAACCACTTAAGAGACTACACCATACACCCTGCTGGGGGAAGGAGCTGCTCCATGCTCTAACCTAGCAGCTGCTGGTTGCAGGTCCAGAACATGAAGTGTTTATGGGTTAGAGACAATCTGTTTCTCTTGCTATATTTAACTGGGTTTTTTTTAAAAAAAAAAATCTTGATAGCAATATTGAGATTCTGTTGGGGGAGAAAAGTCAAACCTATGCTTTAAAGCAAACCAGTTTTAGGTTCAACTGGGAGAAGAAATGGAACCAATTTATACAATTAACAGTTTTGCTGAAATACATCTGAGGACATACTCAGCTGGATTGTCAAAGCATGTTCCGTCCTACTGTTCCATTCAGGGGTTTGTACTTGATGGAAATGAGCTCCTTCTATATGACTTATTGGAGCAGCCAGGAGATGTAGAGCTCCCTAGAGCAACCAGGGACAAATAGATTCATTTTAGGAACCTCACGTGCTGAGGTTTGTTAGTCTCTAAGGTGCCACAAGTATTCCTTTTCTTTTTGCGGATACAGACTAACACGGCTGCTACTCTGAAACCTGAGGAGGATGTGGAATTCAAACAGATAATGGGTGCAATTTTGAGATTTATAATAATAATCCCTAGGTTCTGTATAGCACTTTGCATCAGCAGATCTCAATGCACTTTACAAAAGAGGCAGTATCATCCCCAATCTGTGCCTCAGTTTCCACATCTACAAAATGAGGAAGTAACTTGCCCAAGGTCACCCAGCAGTCAGTGACAGAGCCATGAATGGAACTAGGTCTCCAGAGTCCCATTCCAGTGCTCTATGGACTAAGCCATACTGACCCAATTTGCACTAGAAGGGCAGAAATTAGGCTTAACCCTAAAAAACCGCTATTTTTCACAACTTGTTCAGATATCCCTTTGCTTTCTTCCCATCATTTATGTAAAATTCCCACTCCCACTGGTTTTGGGGCTTGCATTACAGCTGCCAGTGTTTCTGACTGTGGGGCTATATCTCTGCTCCCCCCATACTACATATGAATGAAAAGGCCCAGATAGTTCAGTAAGGGGATTTATTAACCCTCAGCCCTTCCCTTCAGACTGGGGTGAAGGCAGTGGTGCAAGCAGAATTTATTTCTTACTGGTACGCTGCGCATAGGCGACTCATGGGAGGGACACAAAGGGGGGGCAGCAGCTAAACGGGGGGCACGTGACCCCCCCACATGACTCCTTCCCACCCCACCCCCAGCCTGGGCCCCCAATGCTCTCTCTGTCTCCTCCCCATCCCATGTTACCTGGGGGTGGGGCTCTGTCCTCCCACTGCGCCAGATACAGACTTCTGTACCGCAGGGCTCTCTGGAACTGCAGCGGCAAAAGGAGCAGAATGTGGGGCCGCCTGGCTCACAGTTCCTCTGGTGTGGCTGTACCACCCCCAGCCCTGTCTTCGGGCAAGGCTGTACAGACCCCAGATAGGAGATGCAGCTGCATGGAAGGGCGGGGCTGGGGGTGGTACAGCAGCGCCAGAGGAGCTGGGCGGCCCCACCTTCTGCTCCGGTGTCTTTCTGGTACGGCGTATCGGCAATAAATATCTTAATGGTACGGCGTACAGGACCGCCCTACTTGCACCCCTGGGTGAAGGCAGCCATTGCATTTTTCAGCTGAGCGGGCGTATCTCTCCCCATTAACAAAAGGTTAAGTAATGTATAAGCCCCGCTATGCTCTGTAGCACTTGATCCATAGGCCTTTCAGAACTGGCCACAATGCTGGCCTTTCTTTATAATAATCAAACATATTGTACCAACTGTGTACAAGTGTGGGGCATCATCTACAACCCGGGTTCCCTTCGTGTCTGAGCAGCTCACAGGCTTTAATTTATTTATCCTCACAACTGCCCATGAGATAGGGCAAGGCTGTTATCCCCATTGTAGAGATGGGGAACTGAGGCCCAGGGAGGCTAGGTGACTTGCCCAAGGTCACACAGGAAGTTGGTGGTGGAGCAGGGAACTGAAGCTTGGTCTCCCAAGTTCTAGGCTAGTGCCCTGATCACTGGACCGTCCAGTAGTTTGATGGGCCATCACAGAGATTCAATGAGCAACTAGTGTGGCCATACAGCCCAAAGAGGGGAAAGTCCCAGATAACTCCCCAAAGCAGCAGTTTACTGCTATATTAATCCTCCCTGAGTCTTCACTGGTAGATTAATTAGCACCCATCCAGAAGCACAGGAAGTCTATGTCGGGCATTTACTGTGTGATTCATTTAGGCAGATCTGGTAGCCAGCAGGGCCCCTCTTCCCCCCCCCCCCCCCCCGCCCCACATTGGCTACATCCATAACCTACCTGGAACCTTCTGTCCCCATGTAAACTAGTCAGAACAGCCCCTCCCACCTGAGCTCACAGTTTTCACCCACATTCACCCCATTGGTAGAGCCCTGTAAATAACACTTCTGTGAAGTAAGGAACTATTATCTTCATTATTTGGCAGAGAAAGAAACTGAGGCAGAGGGCTTCAGATGCATACCCAAAGTGGCAGAGGGAATTAGTCAGAGCTGGGGTTAGAATTCAGGAGGTCGTGGTTGCTAAACCCGCACTCAAGCCTACTGCTCTTTGCCTACTGCTTAGATACTTGAAACAAATCACTGTATATTTTTCTGGACTGACCACTGCCAAGGCTCCGAAATATCCAAAATTGCCACTCCACCCACAATTTATATTTAGACATTATGCAAAACCTTCCTAAAAGGGAAGGGGTGTGGGTAGAATTGTAGCTAACTGCCTAAATGTTAGGACTGTATTCAAGGGCAGACAAGCAATTAATTAGTCAGTAAACACTTATTATTTTACTGAGCACTTGGTGCGCTCGGTCCTGTACAAACATCGCGGTGGAGACAGTTTTGCTCTGATCTTATGATTTAGCCTAAATTCAGCTTTGAAAAGGCCATCAGAGCACCTGGCTGTTACTGCTGATCACTAGTAAAATGCAACAGCTGATGTAGTTATTCTGCGGAACTTCTCAATGGGCCAGCTCCGTCTGCAGGAAACGAATACCAGGCCAGACAGAGGGATAAATAGGCCCTTTTGATTTCGTGCATAAGGCAACAAACGATCTCCTTAGGGGCGTACAATATCAATAGCCTGTAACCAAAGTAGTGTCGTGAATTAGAGTGCCCTCTGCGATCCAGACCCCTGTACTTATCCCTCTCTGGCCAGAAACAGACTCCTTGTCTCAGATACAGGAAGAGGGAGGCAGGTCAACATTTCATGGAGCAGTTCTGGCCCCTGCTGGCCATGGGGATGAACCACTAAACACTTGTTCAAGCTGAACTAGCGTCAGTTACAACAGGGGAGCAAGTGAGCATGTGGTGGTAGTTCAGAGCACAGGTATTAGGATTCCCTCTGTTCTATAAATGGGTCTCCACTGGTTGTATCAACCTGCGAGCTTCATAACCTCCCTGTGACTCAGTTTCCTTTTCTGTAAAATAAGGCTAATGATGCTATTCTCACCTAGTGTTTCAGATTCTTCAGTGCACATCACATTATAAAGGCATAGCATTAATATTAGTAATTTACACACGGCCTGAGACTGCTGTGTCCTCACTGACAAAGGAAAGTCACAGCTGGATTTCACACTTCCATGATGAATGTGATGTGTTGCTCTGTTCAAAAGTGCTACCTCAAGCCAAGAGTCCTCATAGCACAGACCCACCAAATTTTCATAATAGCCACATCATACAGGCATTTATAATCAGTAACTTTTTTCTTTTCTTCCACCATTGCACTGAGCTACAGGAGTCCATTTTCCCCCAGTTAGGGCCTGATCCTGAGGGGAATGGAGGACACACAAGTCCCTCTGAAGTCAATAATTATTATTATTATTTATTACTTGTATTATTGTGGTACCTAAACATACCAGTATTGGACCAGGATCCCACTGTACTACGTGCTGACCAAACAAACCAAAGAGATGGTTCCCCACCGCAAAGAGTTTATTAGATCAATGAATAAGTAACCATACTCAGCACTTGTATGGGGAAAGGACTCAGAGTGGACCCCATGTGATGGGATTAATGCAAGGAAGAAGACGACAATACTTCCACAGTGCT
The DNA here is from genome assembly GCF_965140285.1 of Lepidochelys kempii. Classification (NCBI taxonomy): domain Eukaryota; kingdom Metazoa; phylum Chordata; order Testudines; family Cheloniidae; genus Lepidochelys; species Lepidochelys kempii. Next base: position 12,070,876 of record NC_136380.1, read on the forward strand.
TTACACTGTAGATCTCAAGGTGCTTTACAAAGCACCAGGGGCATGTGCAGGAATTTAAACTGGACCCCTTTTGAAAGGGCACATTCTGTGACCCCCGCACCCATGAGCTTGCTCTACCCCCTCCCCACCCGGACCTGGGAGGAGTTCGCTGCCCCCCACTACTCCTGAAACCTGCTTGCGGCCCCACAGGGGTCTCAGACCCCCCCCCCGCCCCAGCTGAGAACTGCTGATTTAGAAGGCTCTGCCCCTTTAAGGGCACCCTACTATGCTTAGAGCATCAAAATATCCAGAGCCAACCCTGGGATTGAGTTGGGAAGTGTTCTCTTTCTACAACTAACGCTACCCTGCCAGGACAGCTCGGGGGTATTTTTGCAGTTAGGCAGACTGGCAAATGAATGCCCCTCACTAGCCACTAAGAACCAGAGTTTTAAAGGAATCAATCAATCAATGGAAGTGCAATCAATGGAAGTCGGACACTTAGGTGCTTTTGAAAATCTCACTAGGCACCTACCTGCATGTTTGGGTTCCTAAATACCTTTCCAAATCTGGCCCTAACATCTTCTCATCCCAGGCCATTTGCTGTTCTGACGGCATGGCAAAGCCAGCCACATGGCCTCCATGGACTGAGCCTTAAAAATGCAAACTAGTCAGTGCAGCCCTAATGATGCCTAGAGTTCCAAGGTGCCAGGAGAGATTTGCCTCCCCAGCTTGTCCTTCGGGGGGAGGAAATCAGGTTCTGAGCTGTCATAATCAGCCCATCCAAGTGATCTAACCACAAGTTCCTTTTCCAAAGTGTGACAGGCAGAGACATCAGGTTGCAAGCTGTTTGCTTCCCCCTGTAGTTCCAGTTTCAGGGAGATTAGGCCAGACCTGTTCTTTTGGGTACCCTGTATCCAGTACAGATTGTTACTCACCAGCTGACCTTATATCAGTCATGAATGGGACCTGAGAGAAGGAAGCATTCTGATCCTCCCAGCCCTTCCAGTAACAGGCCAGATGGGAAGGCAATTCACAGGCTGATTCCTCCTCTTCCAATACCTTAGGGTCCCTATAAATCATTAGGCCAGTTCTTGGCTGGCCCATGATTTGTGCCGGGGCAGGGTCCCTTTGTACCTTGCTTGTGTTTTACACCACATGGATCTGAAGCTACAAACAGTGTTCGTGTAGGTAACCAATTGTCTAGCTTCTTTTCTCCAAGCTACTAGTCCCGAGAGATTAGACAAGGCCTACATGTCCCTGATTCCTGGGAAAGGCATGTGAATCTGGATTTCACAGACTGTCTCCTTTAACCTTCTCTCATTCAAAACCACCTGCTCTTACCCTGGAGCTGATTTTTAAACACCTCTTCAAATCCTGCACAGTGCGGAAACGTTTCTACTGCAATGTCCCCAAAGATCTGCTCTCGGGCAGCTGGAAGCAGCGGCAACACTGAATTGCAGGGGCTTGTGTGGCAGCGGCAGGGCACGCACCCGCGCTCTGCTGCACACGCCCACTCCCAGATGCCTGAGCCGGAGTTGTTTACTTTCCAAGCTATTGGCTGTGCTCTTCTCCCTACGCAGCAGGCTGGCACTTGCAGCATCCGCAGAGTTCTGCTAGCAGGAGGGGTCTTTGCACGAACACTCACTGCTCCTCAGCCATTATTCTGCAACCCCCGCCTAAAAGTATCTGAAAAGCATTTTGCTTTCCTCATCCCAACAAACCCCTTTAATTTCACACCTTCCATGATTAAAATACTTAAAAGCTAGCCCCCCCCATTAACTTTTGTTTGTTTAATCAATGAGCAAGGAAGGCCCATCTGCCCCGTTTTCTTTTTACTTTGCTTCTAGAGGCCAAATCTTGCTTGCCTTATTCACACAAGGATTATTATTGTTAAACATCTGTTAATTATTTCTATTAGTATTAATACAGCTAAATATCTAATACTCAACACTGATCTCAAGAGGCACACAGCATTGCACCCTCCCCCCCCCCTCCGAGTCACTTGCAAGACTGGGAACTTATCCAACAGTAAAAAGAAAAGGAGTACTTGTGGCACCTTAGAGACTAACCAATTTATTTGAGCATGAGCTTTCGTGAGCTACAGCTCACTTCATCGGATGCATACCGTGGAAACAGTGTAACTAAGCCTGTTGCCTTGCAGATTTTTAAAATGACAAGATCCCTGCCTCCACCCCCTGATCTTAGACTCTAAATTAGTTAATTTTAGAGCCTCATTCTCCACCATCTTGCGTCCTCACTGAGGAGAAAGTTTTGGGGCTGTGGATGAAAAAGGGGTGGGAATCCCTGGGTGAAACCAGTGGGGAAAGATTGCCTTTTGGAAATGCTTGAACTTCATGGGACCCAAGAGTGGAGCTCTGAGCAGCCCAAGCTCTGCGGTGGGTTATTGTGATGCTGGGAGACTGAGGTTTCGAGCAGTCTTCCTAACTCTTTGGTAGTGTTGGAAGCATATAGTGATCCCTGGAAAGAAAATTCACTACCCCGCTATTTACTGCAGGGGTATATCCAGCTCCAGCAAGAGTTAAATCATAGGGTTTGATTACCATTTGGCCCTTTTTGCCTGGCCAGTTAATCCAGCAGGAAGTTTATAACCTACTAATCTTACCTATGGAGCTCCCCTGAGTTTATAGACACAAGCCAGAGAGTTTGGAGTGAGAACATAGATAGTTGGGAGAGTGGGTTATCTAGGGCTTAGCACAGTGGTTCTCAAACATTTTTTTTTCCATGGACCACTTGAACATTGCTGAGGGTCTCGGCAGATCATTTAATGATCTTTCCAAATGTTGTTTGTACCGCTAGCTAACTATTGTAAAGCACTTTGGATAAAAGCGCTATATTTTTAAAAAAAAACCTTAATAATTAACATTTTTTATTCTACAAATAAAAGCACACCACTCATATTTTAATACCAGTAGTCTTACCTTTCTAATGCAATGGGTATGCCCTCTCTCCCGCACTGCAGCAGCCCCTGAGGTGGGGCTGGGAAGGAGGGGGAGGGTCTGTCCCCTGCCACAGCACTGGGGCTGGGGAGTAGGGCCGTCTCTCCCTGGCAGCCAGCCACAGCCCTGAAGCTGGGGAAAGTCACCTCCTCTGGCCACCGCAGAACTGCATGTTCCAAATTCCCCCGCCCCCTTTTCACCTCACTGCCCCTTCCCACCTACCCCCTATTCCCCCAAAGCCACCACCTCACCCTTATATGTGTATCTTCTCCAGGGTCCAGGCAAGGCGTGGCTCCACTAATTGGGTGGATGGCCCTTCATTCTCTCAAGTGCAGCTGCCCAGGCATGCACCTCAGAGGGAACTATCCACGGACCACCTGAATGGAGCTCGCGGACCACAGTGTGAAAACCTCTGACTTAGCCTGTTTCTGTTTAATCAGAATTGTATTTAATTGTTGCTATTTAAAGACTTTAAAAGAAGTCAGAAGCTTCAGATCCATGTGGCTTTAAAAGAAGCATCTGGCTGGATCCTAGAAAGAGAATTTGTAAATAACCACAATAGCCTTGGCAAATAGAGAAGAGTCTTGTTAATAACAAAGTATCTGGCATCTTTTTAAAGAGAAGGAAACATGAGCTTTGTTGGGGGGGGGATTAATAATGATGTGAAGAATGGGTTTTGGGGTAGCTCAAGTTTTGTGGTGGGTTAATGTGGGCCGGGAGTGGGGGAAGACGGTGCTGTAAGAGAGGCCTGAGCTGTATGGTTTAGATGGAGGCAGCTTGAGTTCTATGGTAGATGAGAGCAAGAGGAGGCTCTTAAGGACCCTAAAGAGCCTTGGGAATTTAAAGCAGATGGTTAGCTGACAACAATAGAACGTTATACTGTCTGCTCACTGTGGTATCTGCAAAGGGAGGAGGATTGTTACCCTCAGCCTGTGATTTTGTTGCTGTCCATTCCAGACTTGGTGGTGATGTTGTCCCTCTGTGTCCCTAGTTTTATTCATCCATGTTTTGTTTTTCTCATCATTTACTAATGGAAAGTCCCTTTACATTTCAGCTACTGTGAGGTAATTTCTTTCACGCTCCCTCCTATTCTGGACACACGAATAGAAAGTGTCTTTCAATTGCTCCTCTCACCCCATGGCTGCCACGCTCACCTCTCTGGATTTATACAGTGGTTTCTCACTCCATCTCTACCTCTTGTTTATGGTCCCTGAGTCTGTATTTGAGAGCAAGCTGTAGCCGTGTAGCGTGACAGTCTGTTAACCTGCCAGTTCTGGGCAGGGATTTGTAAGCCTAGCTTCTTTTTCATCTGGTTATCCTAGTGATCTGTCTAGTGGTGGCTCAGCCTTTGGTTTAGTGTCTTAAGCATCAACTGGCAGTGGGTAAAATTGTTTGCTGTTGGTCTTGAGCAGGTGGGAGCAAGGCCCAGAGGCGGCAATGAGGGTTGGCCTGGCTCTTGGGGTGTACTGAGGTGACGGCCTGAGAGTGTGGACATGAAAGGGGCAGAAGCGGAAGAGACAGTGGTGCCTGATGTCATGTGCCGCGTTAGGCATTGACCAGACCTGCTGCATCTGCAACAGGGATCATGCTAAGGTCTGGTCTACAGTATGCAATTATGTCGAATTTAGCTGCATTAGATCGAATTCAAACTAAAACCGTCCACACAACCAACCCGGTTTTGTCGACTTAAAGGGCTCTTAAAACCGGTTTCTGTACTCCACCTCGGCAAGGGGAGTAGCGCTAAAATCATAGAATCATAGAATCATAGAATATCAGGGTTGGAAGGGACCCCAGAAGGTCATCTAGTCCAACCCCCTGCTCAAAGCAGGACCAATTCCCAGTTAAATCATCCCAGCCAGGGCTTTATCAAGCCTGACCTTAAAAACCTCTAAGGAAGGAGATTCTACCACCTCCCTAGGTAACGCATTCCAGTGTTTCACCACCCTCTTAGTGAAAAAGTTTTTCCTAATATCCAATCTAAACCTCCCCCACTGCAACTTGAGACCATTACTCCTCGTTCTGTCATCTGCTACCATTGAGAACAGTCTAGAGCCATCCTCTTTGGAACCCCCTTTCAGGTAGTTGAAAGCAGCTATCAAATCCCCCCTCATTCTTCTCTTCTGCAGGCTAAACAATCCCAGCTCCCTCAGCCTCTCCTCATAACTCATGTGTTCCAGTCCCCTAATCATTTTTGTTGCCCTTTGCTGGACTCTCTCCAATTTATCCACATCCTTCTTGAAGTGTGGGGCCCAAAACTGGACACAGTACTCCAGATGAGGCCTCACCAATGTCGAATAGAGGGGAACGATCACGTCCCTCGATCTGCTTGCTATGCCCCTACTTATACATCAACATCGCTGTTCCAGATTTGAGGTACAGTGGACGCAATTTGATGGTATTGGCCTCCGGGAGCTATCCCAGAATGCTCCATTGTGACCGCTCTGGACAACACTTTCAACTCAGATGCACTAGCCAGGTAGTCAGGAAAAGCTCCGGGAACTTTTGAATTTCATTTCCTGTTTGGCCAGCGTGGCGAGCTCATCAGCATGGATGGAACAGGAGGTACTGGATCTGATCGCTGTATGGGGAGAAGAATCCGCCCAGGCAGAACTCCGTTCCAAAAGATGAAATCCCAATATATATGCCAAAATCTCCAAGGACATGGATGGAACCCCAGGCTGGGCTGAGCGGGGCCAGCGCCCGGGACCCCAGCTGGCAGGAGGCGGTGGCCGGAACCCCAGACCAGCAGCAGCAGGCTGAGCCGCTGAGCCCGCTGCCGGTCTGGGGTTCTAGCTGCTTGCTCCACTCAGCCCGCTGCCGGCCTGAGTGAACGGAACAAAAATCGGCACGCGTGCCGCCGGTTGCCAACCCCTGTGTTAAATGAGCGCGATGAGGGGAGGCAGGATGCAATGCTGAGGCTAATGGGGGAGCAAACTGACATGCTCAGGAGTCTGGTGGAGCTTCAGGAAAGGCAGCAGGAGCACAGACCGCCGCTGCGGCCCCTGTGTGACCGCCCGCCCTCCTCCCCAAGTTCCATAGCCTCCTCACCCTGACACCCAAGAACGTGGCGGGGGGCCCCCCTCCGGGCACCCAGCCACTCCACCCCAGAGGATTGCCCAAGCAACAGAAGGCTGGCATTCAATAAGTTTTGAAGTGCAGTGTGGCCTTGTCCTTCCCTCCTCCCCTCATCCCCCACCCCAACCAGTGCTTCCCTCCTCCCCCACCCCTCCCAGGCTACCTTGTGAGTTTTCCCCCTATTTGTGTGATGAATTAATAAAGAAGGCATGATTTTGAAACAACAATGACTTTCTTGCCTCTGCAAGCGGTGATCGAAGGGGGAAGGCCGGTTGGCTTACAGGAAAGTAGAGTGAACCAAGGGGGGCGGGTTTTCATCAAGGAGAAACAAATAGAAGGTTACACCATAGCCTGGCCAGTCATGAAACTGGTTTTCAAAGCTTCTCTGATGCACAGTGCACCCTGCTGTGCTCTTCTAATCGCCCTGGTGTCTGGCTGTGCATAACCAGCCGCTGGGCGATTTTCCTCAACCTCCCACCCCACCTTAAACGTCTCCCCCTTACTCTCACAGATATAGTGGAGCACACAGCAAGCAGGAATAACAATTGGAATATTAGTTTTGCTGACTTTTCCTTTCACTGTTTAACCATGGTCCTTGTATGATTCTTACAGAGAGTAAGAGATGGGGAGAAGGGAGGTAAAGAAAGTGTGGGAAGAGGACAGAGGGGAAAAGGGAATGGGAAACCACCTGAAGCTTCTTGTATAGCACTAGGGGCTCAGAGTGAAACTTCCCTAGGAGTGGAGGGCTCTCAGCCTGCCCCTGCTGAATCCTTGGTCTAGGACTTGCTATGACAGTGTCCAGCTCTTTGAGACCTAACTCTTTCTGCAGCCCCTGAGATTGGGGATTGCGATTCCTGCCCCCTACTGCAGGCTTTAGATCCTGCTCTGCTGTCCTCTGATCACTGCTACACCATCCCCAGCGGCTTCTCGCAATAAACAGCTGCTGGGTCTGTGCTTTGAGAGAAGTCTGCATCCATGTCCTCATCACTATCGTGATCGCGCTATCGTCTCCTCCTTGCCTGCTTTTGCAGGTTCTGCACATACTGCAGGATAATGCATGAGGTGTTTACAATGCTCACAACTGCAGCAGTGATCTGAGCAGGCTCCATGCTTGCAGTGCTATGGCATCTGTGCAGGCAATCCAGGAAAAAGGATGCAAAATGATTGTCTGCCATTGCTTTCACGGAGGGAGAGAGGGAGGGGTGACTGACGACGTGTACCCAGAACCACCGTTGACAATGTTTTTGCCCCATCAGGCATTGGGAGCTCAACCCAGAATTCCAATGGGCAGCAGAGACTGCGGGAACTCTGGGATAGCTACCCACGGTGCACCGCTCCAAAAGTCGACGCTAGCCACGGTACTGTGGATGCACTCCGACAACTTAATGTACTTAGTGGGGACACACACAATCGACTGTATAAAATCGCTTCCTAAAAATCGACTTCTATAAAATTGACCTAATTTCGTAGTGTAGACGTACCCCTTCCTAGGGAGTTTCCCCTTCCTAGGGAGCACTGTAGTATTGGGGTTTGGCAGCCCAGAAGCGGAGCGCAGAGGTGAAAGCTGGCTGAGGGGTGAGATGGGGAAGAGTGGGGGCTTAGAGAGGATGAGAAGTGGGCTGCTAAAGGGGAGGGAGGTGGGATTGGTGAAAGCTTCCTGCATTTCTCCCCAAGCTCACCAAGGCGCTCACTCCCACCCTCATCACAACAACCCTCATAGGCATGGCTTCCCCTCACCCCAGCCCTCCTCTGGGCTCTCTCCTCAGGCTGTCCCCTACATGCTTCACTAACCCCCTTGCTCCAGCTCTCCCCCAACCCTTTGCTTCTGAGGTAAATGAGGAACAGGGCTCCTGCTTCCCCTACACCTGCACTCTAGGCTGGGGCAGAGACCCTGTGGTGGAATAGGGAGAACCCAATGGGGGGGTTGGGAGAGCACACGAGGGGGGCAGTGGGGTAGGGCAGACTGGTGTAACCATAGTACAGGTGGGAGAAGTCAGGAGAGCAGGGGGGTGCTGGGGGGTAGGGCAAGCTGGGGTAACCCTGGCCTGGGTGGGATAGGACAGGGGGCCAGTAGGGGGCTGGGGGGGCAGGACAGGCTGGGGTAACCCTGACCCAGGTATGGATGGTGGGGGGGGGGGACGGGACAGTGAGGTGCTTGGGAGCAGGGCAAACTGGGATATCCCTGGCCCAGGTGGGGGAGGTCAGGAGGCAGTGGGGTGCTGGGGGGGGTAGGACAGGCTGTGGTATCCCTGGCCCAAGTGGGTGGGGGGCCTTGGGGAGCAGTGGCATGTTTGGGGACAGAACAGGCTGTAGTATCCCTGGCCCAGGTGGGGGGAGGTCAGGGGCAGTGGGGTGCTGGGGGGGGAAGGCAGAGCAAGCCGGGGTATCCCTGGCCCAGGTGGGGGGAGGTGCTGGGGCAGTGGGGTGCTGGGGGAGGGGGGGCAGAGCAAGCCAGGGTATCCCTGGCCCAGGTGGGGGGAGGTGCTGGGGCAGTGAGGTGCTGGGGGAGGGGGGGCAGAGCAAGCCGGGGTATCCCTGGCCCAGGTGGGGGGGAGGTGCTGGAGCAGTGGGGTGCTGGGGGAGGGGGGCAGAGCAAGCCGGGGTATCCCTGGCCCAGGTGGGGGGAGATGCTGGAGCAGTGGGGTGCTGGGGGAGGGGGGCAGAGCAAGCCGGGGTATCCCTGGCCCAGGTGGGGGGGGGGGTGCTCGAGGAGCAGACCAGGCTGGCCCGGGTGGGGGAGGGGCATGGAGGCCAGCTGCGCACCCCGCCCCCTGCGGGACCAGCCTGGAACGTCAGGGATCTTCACGCGAGGGGGCGGGGCACGGCGGCCCCGCCCCTGGGGACGATTCCCGAGGGGGCGGGGACACTCTGCGGGGCCGCGCGGGCTCATGAATATTACCCGCCCTGCCCTGCTGAATATGGATGAGGTGGGCGGCGCCGCGGCCTAACGCTCCGCTCCAGTCCCTGCCAAGGCTGAGAAGATGGCGGCGGCGGCGGCGGGCCCTGGCGGCCGGGCCGCGGCCCCGGGGCGGCGGGGCCGGCGGCGGCGGGCGCCGGCCGAGGAGGAGGCGGCGGCGGCGCGGGCGGAGTGCCCGCTGTGCCGGGAGGCGCTGGTGGAGGCGGTGACGCCGCCCTGCCGCCACTCGCTCTGCCGCTCCTGCTTCCAGCGCTGCCTGCAGGGCCCGGGCCTCTGCTGCCCGCTCTGCCGCAGCCGCCTCTCCACCTGGGCCCGCCGGCAGCAGAGCGGGGCCGCCGCGGGAGGAGGCGGGGAGCAGCGAGCGCCGGACGAAGGTGCGGCCGCCTCCGGAACCTCGCCTCAGCCGGGGGGGGGCGGGTTACATGCCCTGAGTGCGCGGGGCTCAGCCGGGGGGCGGGGCGCTGGGCTATGGGACCCCCCCGGGATCGGTGACACACAGTGCGGGGGGGGTTACATGCCCTGAGTGCGCGGGGCTCAGCCGGGGGGCGGGGCGCTGGGCTATGGGAAACACCCCCCCCCCGGGATCGGTGACACACAGTGCGGGGGGGGGGGGGTTACATGCCCTGAGTGCGCGGGGCTCAGCCGGGGGGCGGGGCGCTGGGCTATGGGACCCCCCCCGGGATCGGTGACACACAGTGCGGGGGGGGTTACATGCCCTGAGTGCGCGGGGCTCAGCCGGGGGGCGGGGCGCTGGGCTATGGGACCCCCCCCCGGGATCGGTGACACACAGTGCGGGGGGGGGGGGTTACATGCCCTGAGTGCGTGGGGCTCAGCTGGGGGGAGGGGCGCTGGGCTATGGGACCCCCCCCCCAGGATCGGTGACACACAGTGCGGGGGGGGTTACATGCCCTGAGTGCGTGGGGCTCAGCCGGGGGGAGGGGCGCTGGGCTATGGGACCCCCCCCCAGGATCGGTGACACACAGTGCGGGGGGGGTTACATGCCCTGAGTGCGCGGGGCTCAGCTGGGGGGAGGGGCGCTGGGCTATGGGAACAACCCACCCCCCCACACCCGGGATTGGTGACGTACAGTGCTGGGGGGGGGGGGGGTTACATGCCCTGAGTGCATGGGGCTCAGCACTGGGGGAGTGGTGCTGTGCTGTGGAGTGGCCCCCCTAGGATCAGTGAGACATTGGGATGCAGGGGTTACATGCACTGAGTGCATGGGACTCAGCCTGGGGCAGGGTGCTAGGCTGTGGAGGGTGTGCCCCCCCCCAGGATCAGTGACACAGTGTGGTGTGTGGGTTACATGTATTGAGTATTGTAGGGCTGAATCCAGGGGGCTGTGAAGGGGCTGTTTTCACCACGATCACACAGTGGGGGATGAGGGGATTACATGCACTAAATCTCCAGGGGCTCAGCTCATTTCTTAGAGTGGTGGCACTCAGCTCATGGGGGACACTGGGTTCTTTCTCCCTCTATGATATTCTGCTGAATGGGGGTACAGGAAAGGGGCTGGAGTGACTGAGTTTTGGGCTCAGTATAGATATATGCTCAGATTGTGCAAATTCTGCACAGCCTTTCAAAATTATTCTAGCCTTCATAGCTGCATAGTGAACTTTCCAAATAAATAATCCATAAAAGGCTGTCTGCCTCAGTCTACAGAAAGCCTGAAATATTGACTCAGTGATGTGTGAACTCTCTTGCCCCCATCCTTCTAATTTGGGTGGATTAAGACCTTGTTGTCATAATGTATTGTGATTATTTTCTTGGTGTTAGCATTGCCTCCTTGTTACTGCTTCTCAGCCTAAGTCATGCCATTGTCCGATAGAACTGACTTTCTAAAAATGGTAGGTCTGCATTGAGGGAGGATATGTTATCCAGGGTTACATATCCTGTCACATCAGTAATTAACCATTACGCTGAAGGCCACACAAGCTTTCAGTAAACTAGAACAGATTGCAAACTCTCTTTCTGTAACATACAGCTTCTTACATCTCATCTTGAAGCTGGTCGCTTTACAGGAGCTGGTAGCTTCTCAGACTGTCTGGGTTGGCCATGCAACTGTAGTCAAGAGACAAGATCAAATAAAGTCCAAAAACTCAGTTTTTCTTGAGCTGACTTGCTCATGTTAGAATAACTTCTTAAAATGGTGAATTGAAAGAGTAGAGGGAAAGGTGGCATTGCCACTTCTCTCATTTCTACATTTAACTACATCATATAGTTAATCAGTTGTACCTGTGTCCTCTAAATAGGTAATCAGTTTTTCACTTTATTTGTGTGCGTCATACCAACATGGAAGAGAAAAACATGAATCGCTAACGCACTGTGATTCGAATACCACAGAGGTTGACAGGTGGGCTCTGGGTCAAGGGGAGTACCTAGAATTACTTTAACTCCTTGAAATTGACTGGACTCCTGTTGACAAGAACAGCCGGACTAGGTCAGACCAATGGGCCATCTAGCCCAGTGTCCTGTCTCTGACAGTGGCAGATGCTTCAGAGGGAATGAACAGAACAAGGCAATTTTGAGTGATCCATTCTCTGTGGCCCAGGCCCAGCTTCTCGCAGTTGGGAGTTTAGGGATACCCAAGGCATGAGGTGGTGTTCCTGTCAATCTTGGCTAATAGCCTGTAATGGATCTGTCCTCCATAAATTTATCTAGTTCTTTTTTGAACTCAGTTATGAGGTTCTTTTAAATAGAAAAGTTGGTGTCAACCATAGGTATCATTTATAATGCTTGAGCTGCATTTGCCCTCATGCTGTACTTTTTTTACCCATCACCCTAAATGTTGTTTGACTGGGGTGTGTGCTGAGGGGAACCAGAGCAAAAAAACTAGATGGAAGGTCCTTAAGCACCCCAACGTAGGTTACTTTATGAATGTAAGCAGGCAGTAGAGACAGAGACTAGTGGTTCTTACTGTTGAAGTGAATGCAGGGTTATTGTGTGAGATATTGATAAGTGATATCTCAAGACAAAATACTTTAGAATTAAGCTTGTAAGTACATGGCAGTTGCCTTAAACCAACTTTATTACAATGTTGAGCTTTTAACCAGTTTCTCTGTAGTGAGTTGTAATAGGTCTGTTCTTAGGGGAGAAGAGTGAAAGGAAATAAAATAACTACTGTATTAAAATATCTTTTGGCTATTTTAGTCAACAAATAGTGACAACATGAATTTATTTTAGAAAAGTCAATAAAGGGCAGACTGAGGTCTCGGGGTGTGGATAATGTATTATTCCTCTTCTCTGTATATGCTTAGCTTCAGATTAATAGTGCAAAGTCTTTAAAACTCATTACCATAATTTTGGGTGTAGAATTGAAAATTTTCCTATAGACTGAGATGGCAGATTGGGAATTATTTTGTAACTGGCAAAATATATAGTCCAGAAGTAAATGATTACTGAGGTATTTTCTTTGGCATCAGGTTAGTCAGCTGGTAAAAGTAAGGTCAGTTCATCTGTATGGTGTTAGGAAAAGAGAAAAGTTTTGTGCCAAAGGGAGTCTCTTCTTGGCAAAATATTTACTAGCACTAAATTCATCACTTCTTTTGGCTAATTCCTTGTCTATCTGTAAAGCAGGCAACACAGTTGAGGGAACACTCACTACAAACAACTTTCTTCTAAAAGTTGTAGCTATAACACTTGATCATTTAAAAAATTAACTCTTCACCACTGATGCTTTTTCATTAGCCATGCACCATTAATACTGATGTTTACCCTCTGGAGACTGGACAGTGTAAACAGATTAGCTAGTTTCACTTTCTCATTCTCAAACATTAACATAAGGTTTGTCTTCATTGCAGCAGTTATTCTGAGTTAGTACACTCTGCTGTGAAACAACACATGACAAGTGATTGCTAATCCGTTCATTCTGCTAATCCAGTTGATGAGTTTGGCTAACTCTAGTTGTAGCCTGTAGCTGCGTATCTCCACTGCTTGAGCATCAGCAGTAGAGCTTCAGTCCATGTCCCCTGAGTTAAAGGCGTGGATGAACCTGTAGACTGTTCTTAAATCTCTTCTACCCTTCCCCCCCCCCCCAAAGATAAGTAAATTGTTAGCTGTCTTGGTTGTGTAGAAAACATTCAAAATGAAACCCAAGAGTAGTTGTTGCAGTGTTGTCTGCAATGTACCTGAAAGGGTAGCTCTCAGGTGTGAACTGCCCTCTGCTTTGCAGGGGGTGTTAACTCAGTGATATGTCACTATTGTTAGAGTAGATTGTGTAGATCTTCATCATATGATATTCCACCTTGAGTGTCTACAGGTTGTGGGTAGGTCTTTAACAAATGGCAGTGTTGAAAGGGAACTGGGCTTAGCTTTAAAAAATTGAGGAAACTCTGTGTAGGGGAAGTGTTAAAACAGTGGTGGTCCTCTTCTACACTTAGCACTATTACTGTACATTAGCACAAAAGTGATTTTTCCTTCCTTGGTATTCACCCCTTCTTGTCAACTGTTGAGAATAGCCCACTTCCATCTTAATTGAATTGGTTCATTAGCGGTAAGGCAACTCCCATCTTTTCGTGTGCTGTGTATTTATACCGGCCTCTGTAATTTCCGCTCCATGCATCTGATGAGGTGGGTTTTAGCCCATGAAAGCTTATGCCCAAATAACTTTGTTAGTCTCTAAGGTGCCACAAGAACTCCTCGTTGTTTTTGCTGATACAAACTAACACGGCTACCACTCTTAAACCATTTAAAATAATGACAGGTTTCAGACTAACAACCGTGTTAGTCTGTATTCGCAAAAAGAAAAGGAGTACTTGTGGCACCTTAGAGACTAACCAATTTATTTGAGCATAAGCTTTCGTGAGCTACAGCTCAAAGCTTATGCTCAAATAAATTGGTTAGTCTCTAAGGTGCCACAAGTACTCCTTTTCTTTTTATTTAAAATAATGTAGACAGGACTTTGGGGTGGGATTCACAAGGGAAACTAAGTGCCTAACTGCCACTTTAGATGTCTACATCCAAAATTTAGATTTTCATAACCCCTGCTCAGCTGCTGCCTAACCTGGTAGGTGACTAAATTTCTGCTACTGGGAATGTACACAGCCACCTCAGTCCTGAAATTCCTGAGCACTCAGTGCTGAACTCAAGCCTAAGCCTCTGTAGGATTCACAAACTAGGATCAGGTCCTACAGGCAAGAGGCAGTAGATGTGGTCTGAGGCCATGTCATGGTATGTCTACCAGATTGAGTCCTGCATAAAACACAGAAGAAGGAGATGATGCTCCCCTGAGGATGGGGAGCAATTGTTCCATGAAAAATATTCACCCACAGGTGATATGGTGCTCCTATCATTTTTCTGTGTACGTTCATTTGAGAGCATAGTGATTGACTGGTTTCAGTCATGTTATTATTGGGACATTTAGTGTGCTGGCTGAGATATACCACATGTTGTGATAGATATGAGTAGGACCCATGGATTTGAAAGGTGTGTTGGGGGAATATTGACCACTGTAGCAGTGGAATTTTGTCTGCCGGTTTTGCATCAGTTGTTGTAGCAGGGCCTAGTGCCACTGTGAACTGGTGGGTCCTGATCTGTGGGGAGCTTGCTTCTGATGATGAGATTTGGGGTGTTGTTTTTAGGCCAGAAGAGGGGGTTCAGGAAAGATGTCTTTCAGGGTGGAGTCCTCATTGATGATACCTTGTATGGATTCCAGTGTGGGGTGGCATGTGACCATTAAGGATGTGCAGTCAGAGGGTTTTGTTTTGGGTTTTTTTTTTCCCCATATTGAAGCAGCTTCTCTCTGGATATTTAGGTAGCCCGTTCCATGGTGCAATCTATTTCTCTGGTGGAGTGTCCTTGTTTGATGAAGTCAGTTTTAAGTGTGTTAAGGTGTGTATACCAGACTTTCTCTATGGATCATATCCTGTGGTATCTGAGTGCCTGGCTGTAGATAACTGATTTCTTGGTGTGTTTGGGGTGGTGAGTGTGAGCAGGTCTACACTTAAAACACTGCATCGACGCAGTTGCACTGATGCAGCTGTAGCGCTTTAGGGAAGACGCTGTACCCCAATGGGAGCTCTCCTGTCAGCGTAATTAATCCACCTCGGCAAGAGGCAGTAGCTATGTCAGCGGGAGAGCTTCTCTTGTCAACGTAGCGCTGTCTACACCATGCTTAGGTCAGTATAACTACATCGCTCGGGGTATGAATTTTTCACACCCCTGAGCGACATAGTTGTACTGAAATAATTCTGTACTGTAGACCTGGCCTGTGTCTGTGAAGATAAGTATGGTGATCCATGGGTTTCTTGTATATAGTCTGTAGGGTTCCATTGTTGAATCTGATAATAGTATCCAGGAGGCTCATGCTGGTGAGGGAGTGTTCTGTTGTTGTTGAAACTAAAACTAAGTTTTGTAGACTCCCTTTTAACAAAACTTAATTTTGGGCATGTACTAAAATAAAATAGAACTTTTACCATTGGACAAAAGATAAATTCCTTAAGAGTCTGGCGGAGGGAATGGGAGTGCATAACCCAAGGCTGACTGTCAACAGAAGAAATCCAGACAAAAAACCCTCTGTACAGTGAAATGTATGAGGATCATGTCAGTTTCACTGTGCTTCTGCTTTTGTGAGAGCACTGAAGGTGGCAGTGGGGATGGCGGAAAAGAAACATATGATCCTGTGTAAGAAGGGAGACAAGTGAGAGGCAAAAACACAGATCTTGTCTATGCTGGGCAAGTGCATCCTGTTAGAAAGTGTGTTAATAAGAATGATGTTAAACACAGTTTTGCCCTTAGTGTCCTTGTATAGACTAGAAAAATAGGTAGCTTGAAAACATTTTACCTCAATTACCCTGTCCAGTTAATGTGCTTTAAACATGAATGGTATTGTTCATACAAAGGCCAAATAATATTTGATTTGTTAGTATGGCTTCTGTCTACCGCAGTGCTTTTCAACCTAGGGGTCTGCAGACTATGTCTTAGGGGTCTGCAAAAGGTTGTTGTTACCATAGAACAGCGGTTTTCAACCTGTGGTCCGTGGACCCCTGAATGGCTACGCAGGTGGTGTCAGAGAGAAGGCTTTGGATTCTTTGACCATGGGATGGTGTTCCAAGAAGGAGGAGTGCTAGGCAGAGACGGGCTCCACCTAATGAGGAGAGGGAAAAGCATCTTCGCAAGCAGGCTGGCTAACCTAGTGAGAAGGGCTTTAAACTAGGTTCACCGGGGGAAGGAGATCAAAGCCCTGAGGTAAGTGGGGACGTGGGATACCAGGAGGAAACACGAGCAGGAGAGTGCAAGAGGGGAGGGCTCCTGCCTCATACTGAGAAAGAGGGACGATCAGCGAGTTATCTCAAGTGCCTATACACAAATGCAAGAAGCCTGGGAAACAAGCAGGGAGAACTGGAAGTCCTGGCACAGTCAAGGAATTATGATGTAATTGAAATAACAGAGACTTGGTGGGATAACTCACATGACTGGAGTACTGTCATGGATGGATATAAACTGTTAAGGAAAGACAGGCAGGGCAGAAAAGGTGGCAGAGTTTCACTGTATGTAAGGGAGCAGTATGACTGCTCAGAGCTCCAGTATGAAACTGCAGAAAAACCTGAGAGTCTCTGGATTAAATTTAGAAGTGTGAGCAACAAAGGTGATGTCGTGGTGGGAGTCTGCTATAGACCACCGGACCAGGGGGATGAGGTGGATGAGGCTTTTTTCTGGCAACTCACGGAAGTTACTAGATCACAGGCCCTGGTTCTCATGGGAGACTTCAGTCATCCTGATATCTGCTGGGAGAGCAATACAGCAGTGCACAGACAATCCAGGAAGTTTTTGGAAAGTGTAGGGGACAATTTCCTGGTGGAAGTGCTGGAGGAACCAACTGGGGCAGAGCTCTTCTTGACCTGCTTCTCACAAACCGGGAAGAATTAGTAGGGGAAGCAAAAGTGGATGGGAACCTGGGAGGCAGTGACCATGAGATGGTCGAGTTCAAGATCCTGACACAAGGAAGAAAAGAGAGCAGCAGAATACGGACCCTGGACTTCAGAAAAGCAGACTTTGACTCCCTCAGGGAACTGATGGGAGAATAACATGAGGGGAAAAGGAGTCCAGGAGAGCTGGCTGTATTTTAAAGAATCCTTATTGAGGTTACAGGGAGAAACCATCCTCATGTGTAGAAAGAATAGTAAATATGGCAGGCAACCAGCTTGGCTAAACAGTGAAATCCTTGCTGATCTTAAACACAAAAAAAGAAACTTACAAGAAGTGGAAGATTGGACAAATGACCAGGGAAGAGTATAAAAATATTGCTCAGGCATGCAGGAGTGAAATCAGGACGGCCAAATCACACTTGGAGTTACAGCTAGCAAGAGATGTTCCGAATAACAAGAAGGGTTTTTTCAGGTATGTTAGCAACAAGAAGAATGTCAAGGAAAGTGTGGGCCCCTTACTAAATGAGGGAGGCAACCTAGTGACAGAGGATGTGGAAAAAGCTAATGTACACAATGCTTTTTTTGCCTCTGTTTTCACGAACAAGGTCAGCTCCCAGACTACTGCACTGGGCAGCACAGTATGGGGAGGAGGTGACCAGCTCTCTGTGGAGAAAGAAGTGGTTCGGGACTATTTAGAAAAGCTGGACGAGCACAAGTCCATGGGGCCAGATGTGCTGCATCCGAGAGTGCTAAAGGAGTTCGCAGATGTGATTACAGAGTCATTGGCCGTTATCTCTGAAAACTCATGGCGATTGGGGGAGGACCCGGACAACTGGAAAAAGGCTAATGTAGTGCCCACCTTTAAAAAAGGGAAGAAGGAGGATCCGGGGAACTACAGGTCAGTCGGCCTCACCTCAGTCCCTGGAAAAATCATGGAGCAGGTCCTCAAGGAATCAATTCTGAAGCACTTACAGGAGAGGAAAGTGATCAGGAACAGTCAGCCTGGATTCACCAAGGGCAAGTCATGCCTGACTAATCTAATTGCCTTCTATGATGAGATAACTAGCTCTGTGGATGAGGGGAAAGCAGACATGTTATTCCTTGACTTTAGCAAAGCTTTTGACATGGTCTTCCACAGTATTCTTGCCAGCAAGTTAAAGAAGTATGGGCTGGATGAATGGACTATAAGGTGGATAGAAAGCTGGGTAGTGATCAATGGCTCCATGTCTAGTTGGCAGCCAGTATCAAGTGGAGTGCCCCAAGGGTCGGTCCTGCGGCCGGTTTTGTTCAATATCTTCATTAATGATCTGGAGGATGGCGTGGATTGCACCCTCAGCAAGTTTGCAGATGACACTAAACTGGGAGGAGAGGTAGATACGCTGGAGGGTAGGGATAGGATACAGAGGGGCCTAGACAAATTAGAGAAATGGGCCAAAAGAAATCTGATGAGGTTCAACAAGGACAAATGCAGAGTCTTGCATTTAGGATGGAAGAAACCCATGCACCGCTACAGACTAGGGACCGAATGGCTAGGCAGCAGTTCTGCAGAAAAGGGCCTAGGGGTTGCAGTGGATAAGAATCTGGATATGAGTCAATAGTGTGCCCTTGTTGCCAAGAATGCTAACGGCATTTTGGGCTGTATAAGTAGGGGCATTGCCAGCAGATTGAGGGATGTGATCGTTCCCCTCTATTCGACATTGGTGAGGCTTCATCTGGAATACTGTGTCCAGTTTTGGGCCCCACACTACAAGAAGGATGTGAAAAAATTGGAAAGAATCCAGCGGAGGGCAACAAAAATGATTAGGGGATTGGAACACATGAGTTATGAGGAGAGGCTGAGGGAACTGGGATTGTTTAGTCTGCAGAAGAGAAGAATGAGGGGGGATTTGATAGCTGCTTTCAACTACCTGAAAGGGGGTTCCAAAGAGGATGGATCGAGACTGTTCTGAGTGATAGCAGATGACAGAACGAGGAGTAATGGTCTCAAGTTGCAGTGGGGGAGGTTTAGGTTGGATACTAGGAAAAACTTTTTCACTAGGAGGGTGGTAAAACACTGGAATGCATTACCGAGGGAGGTGGTGGAATCTCCTTCTTTTGAAGTTTTTAAGGTCAGGCTTGACAAAGCCCTTGCTGGGATGATTTAGTCGGGGATCGGTCCTGCTTTGAGCAGGGGGTTGGACTAGATGACCTCCTGAGGTCCCTTCCAGCCCTGGTATTCTATGATCCACAGACTATGCCTAAGATTTCCAAAGGGGTCTGCAGCTCCATTTGAAATTTTTTAGGGGGTCTGCAAATGAAAAAAGGTTGAAAACCACTGCTCTAAACAGTCCATTTCCCAGGATAGACAAGGACCCAGTGGGAGAAACAGCTCAAACAATGTGAAGCGGGGGATAGAGCCATAGTAGAGGGGTAGGAGACTGACAGAAGGAGGGAGTTGCTGTACGAGTGGCAATGACTCCTAGCTGAAGACAGCATTTGGTACCTCATTCTGTTGACCAGCAGAGATTGGGACAGCTGAAGCTAGAACACTTAGCAGCAAAAATGTATGAGAATGAAAATAGTTATCTATAACTCAAACTATAGTTTTAGCCATCCACCCCCCCACACACACACTGAATTAAACCCCTTCCTTTCCGTCTCCACACAAGCACTTGAGAATTGCTCAGGGCTCTGTGTGTCTTTTATAAGGTGGGGGCCCATTTTATTCCCACTGCATTCAAAAAATGAAACAAAGCCGCTCTAGGTCGGAGGAATATCTCTTTACAAATTGAAGCTTACCCCCAGTTCTAGTAGGCCTTCATGAATCTGGCAGCTTGTTTGTATTCAGTGCATTGCTGTCATTCATAAAATGGCATGTTAATTATGAAAGAGCTTCAAGAAGCAGGAAGTTTGTGACTTCCCTGTCCTAGCATGGGGGTAATTGAATTGGGGAAATCTTTATCTCACTCTCTGCTAGCCATAACCTGCAGAGATAATGTTATTATGCTGTCTAATATTTGCCATAGTAAAATGAATAACAATAAATTTAGATACAGTTTAGGCCTGCATCTAGCATGGCAATTTAAGGGCACTTGTTTGTTAACTCACTG
Organism: Lepidochelys kempii; assembly: GCF_965140285.1. NCBI lineage: Eukaryota > Metazoa > Chordata > Testudines > Cheloniidae > Lepidochelys > Lepidochelys kempii. Next base: position 12,090,758 of record NC_136380.1, read on the forward strand.
GTGGTAATGCAAATATTAAATTATGTGGCAGCACCCTAATGCCCCAGTGAGGATTGAGGCCCCTTTATGTGAGATGCTGTACCCACACATAAAACAAGGTCCCTACCCTGAAGAATTTATAATCTAAAAACACAAGCCAGACAAATCCTAATACGCAGATGTGAGCAAAACATAAAGGTACCAATCTTATTAGTTACATTTGTTTCCCCCATGAACCATCCCTTCTACCATCATCTCCCTAATTAACTATAGGAACAGATTACCAAGGCATGTGGTAAATTCTTCAGCACTTGCAGTCGTTAAATGAAGATAGGAAGTCTTTCTAAAATGCATGATCTTGTTAAGCTGCAAGTTATTAGGCTGGAAGCAGGAACCACTAAGTGAAATTCTGTGGTTCATGTTTTGCAGGAGGTCGGAGTAGATTATTTGTATTTCAGTAGCACCTATGAACCCTACGTACAGACCAGGACCCCACTCTGCCCGCCACTGTACAAACACAGAACAAAGAGACATAGTACCTGCCACAAAGAGTTTGCAATCAGAAAACAGACAACAGGTGGATACTGACAGATGAGGCAGCAGAAGGAAACAGACAGTATTGGTCAGCATGATAGGCAGCAGTCTCACCATACTTGCTGCCTAGCTATTGTTAAGTTTTAGCAGGCCGATGATTTTGGAGATTATTACAAAGTCCCATTTGGCCTTGAAATATATGAATCCTTCTGTTTGGATGCCTTGGCTAATATGCTCCTCCACTGCTGACTCAAAGTGCTTCCGCTTTATATTATATTGTATTTTATTGCTTGCCTGTTGCCTCACCTTTCTGTACGTCTCCTTCCCAAATCTGTTTCAGCTCTAATCCGCATCTACACCTTCCCTTATTCCTCTTCTGTGAATTTTCAGTATACTTCACAGTTTTGCTGCCAGGGGTTCTGAAAGCATCCTACGTCTCTGATGGCCTGCTTCCTCTGTCCCAGTGCTGCTCTGGTTGCTGCTGCTCAGGTCTGACTCCTGGGAATTAGTATATTCTACTGCCTGCATGTTTTGGGACGGCTGTGGGGATATTACAAAATTTATGACATAAATTGTCCAAACCTTAAGATAGTATAAGTGTTTGCTAAGGTTTGAGAAATGAATTCCACTCTCGAAGACCATCTTTACTATCATAGGGATGGAAAAGACTTAGTAGGTCATCTAGTCTCTCTCTTTCTGGCATTGCAGGATTCTTCCCTGCAGTGCATTCTCTAGTGCTTTGCCCAGTCTAGTTAAATAATGGAATTTCCACCACTTTCTTTGAGAGAGCAGGCTACTTACTAGATCTCACTTTCAGGAAGAAATTACTGCTCTTTTTTTTTTTTTTTCAGCCTAAATTTTCTTAATTTCTGTCCTTAGCTTCTAGTTATAGTCCTTGGATTGTTCTAAGGAATTCCTTTCCCTACTCAGTGTTCACATCCTTAAATCTTTTGAAGGTTGTGAAAAACTTCTTCTTTTTCTGAAGATAAAAGAATAAATAGGTTTTATCAGGGCTTCCTTCCTTCCTGCCCCCATTTCTGCACCTCTGTATCACTGAAATATTTACATAAACATAATTTATATTTAAAAGCACTAGCCTCTGTCTGTGAATGAAAACATTTTCTACTTTAAAATGTAAAAAGGGAAGCAGGGAGACCCTCAAAGTTTTTATGATGTCTACCAGGAAACCAAGAGTGACAGTGGTCTAAGGGCTTGTCTACACTGGCACTTTACAGCACTGCAACTTTCTCGCTCAGGGGTGTGAAAACACACACACACACACACACGAGCACTGCAAGTTTCAGCGCTGTAAAGTGCCAATGTAGACAGTGCATCAGCGCTGGGAGCTATTCCCCTACTGGAGGTAGGTTTTTTTTATAGTGCTGGGAGAGCTCTAATGTTGCTAGTGAAGACATGCTCTAAATGCTCAAAGAGAGAGGAGCGTGCCCAGGGGGCGGGATTAACTGTTGAGAGTGGATGGAGTTATGAACTTGTAGGATGGAATTGGTTTAGCAGAATGTAGGAGCTTCTGGAAGATGAACAGGGCATCTGATGATGTTTCCATATAAAGCTAGCTAGTTCATCTTATTTTTCAGTCTTCATATTTTTGAATGTACTAAGTGAGAATTTAAAGAAACATTTGAAGGACATCATCCTGGATGCACATCCAGACAGATTTAAACTTCCACTGCCCCATACTGAAAGTGAGGGAATAAAGGAAAAATTAAAGAAGTTAAAGAATCAATATTGACAGTAATGCAAGATGATTGGCTAAAGATAAGAAATTATCTGATAATGTCTACAAACATCTGTACAGGAAAGAATGCTTTCCTTCTTAATATTGATTCTGTGTCTGAAAAAATAGCCACAGAATACAGAGTCCAAATGGTTGAAGCTGTCATCCAAGAATGTAGAGAAGAGTGCGACATGGAGGTCTTTACCATTTTTCATACAACAAAAGTAAAGTGGGAGGGGGGACCAGTCTTCCTAAATAACGTATGGTGGTTCAGCACACTAAGCCTTATTATGTAAGTAGTAATCTAATAGAGTTCTAAAGCACATTCTGAAAGTTTAAAAATGAATTCTTCCCTGATCAGTCTCATTTAAGGGGGGGAGAAGATTATTGCCCAACTTCCCAACACAGTGGAGTCTCATCTTACATGGGGGTTAGGTTCTAAAGTCAGCGCGTAAAGCAAAAATCACGTATAGTCAAAATTACCCTTGAAAATCCCTTAAATCACCCGTAAAGTACAGTCTACTGCACATGGTTTTGTATATACTGTACAACCCTGTACAGTAATATGTATAATGTATACAGTAATGTACAGTATATAATAGAGTACATATGCTAAATATAATTTTACAATACTGTATTTTTAATTACGGGGGGTAATTACAGGGGATCATCAGGGCTTGATGTCGATCCAGGAGATGGAGGTAACAGAGAGCGAGTCGTAGATGAAGGGGGCGGCTCTGGTTCAGCTCAAGAAGTTGATTGCGTAGGCTAATCTGCTGCTGGTTGTTTTTCCTTGAAGTGATCAGCAACTGTCGCTGTTGTCTCTTGAGCCGCTCAAACATTTCTTGATATGGTCTCAAATAGTCCATACTACTACGTGTGATTTTGAGGCTTCGTTCCACAGAGGGATCGTATTCAGAAATCATTCAAGTGTTTTCGCTGCTTGTAACACTTCAGCAAGATTCTCCTAACAGATGTGCAGAGCAGCTGTAAGTTGTGAAAGAGGCAGAAGCTGCCCCCCCCAAACAGCCCCAGGACAAGGTGTGGATGGACATAATACTGGCATAGTCACTTTTGCCATCCCTACATACACACCCCACTTGGTTCCAAGCACAGCTCAGACAAAGCCACTAATTTAGTTCTCAGTCTCACAAAGTATCTACAGCTGAGTTGCATCATATGCGCATTTAACTTACGCAAATTCAACTGTGTGTGCTTGGCCGAAAAAAAAAAAAAAAGATACTTGTAAATAGTGCGGGCGATTCCGCCCACCATTACACTCAATGAGCGTGAGATGGGAGATGTGAATCTGCTGTTCCCTCAGTCGGTCTCAGTTCCCATGTGCCTCTCACAGTGTGAGCATCTTGCCCTGCTGAGTGTGATTCTAGTGTTTAAAGATACTTATTTTTTGTACATGGCCCCTAAACGCAAGCCAACTACTTCATCTGGTGCTCAACTGAAGAAACAGCGATCTGTTGGAAAAACTGGAAAAACGCTGGAGGAAAAACTGATTCCAACTTGCTGGCTCTTCCTTTTTGTCGTCGTCATCTTCATCTTCTATAGACTATTTTATCAGTTCCCCTAACTCTTCATTAGTCAATGCGTCTCTATGGCTCTCAATTAATTCTTCAATTTCTTCCTCAAGGATGTCGACGAAGCCATCACCGTCCACCTGCCTGGCCACCTGAACAATGCGTTTCACTTTGTCAATGGTCGGGAAACCCTTAAAATCATTCACACATTCTTTCCATAGGTTTCGCCAACATGCATTGACTGTTTCAGGCTTGATTGCATCCATTGCCTGTTTAATATAAGTGATGCAATCAGCAATGGTGAAGGACTTCCGGCACTCCATCACATTAAGACTGGGATCAGCATCCATAGCGCTATGTATCTGTGAGAATGTAAGCCTCGTGTACATGGCCTTAAAACAGCGAATCACGCCTTGGTTGAGAGGTTGGAGGATGGACGTGGTATTGGGGGGGGAGAAAGACGACTTCAACATCATTATGCGCAAACCGGAGTGCCTCAGGGTGGCCAGGAGCATTGTCTATGATCAGCAACACTTTAAAGTCAAGTCCTTTCTCTCCGAGGTACCTCTTGGCCTCTGGAATGAAACACTTGTGGAACCAACCCAGAAATAATCCAGAAAATCCAGAAATGCTCCCGTCACCCAAGCCTTTTTATTTATTTGCCAGAACACAGACAGATTTTTGTTCTTGCCTTTTAGGGCACGGGGATTTGCAGCCCTGTAGAGCAAGCCCAGCTTTATTAAATGCCCAGCCACATTGCCATAAAACAACACAATCACATGGTCTTTAGCTGCTTTAAAGCCAGGGGCTTGTCTTTCTGATTTTGAAATGTAAGTGCGGTTGGGCATTTTTTTTCTAGATGAGCCCAATCTCGTCAGCATTAAAAACTTGTTCCAGAAGATAGCTCTTTTCTTCTATGATTTTCTTCAATTGTTCGGGGTAGGCTTTTGCTGCCTCTTCATTGGCAAATGGAGCTTCACCAGTAGTCTGCACGTTTTTGAGGTTGAAGCGGTTCCTAAAACTGTTAAGCTCCCTGTGGCTGGCTTTGAATTCCTTCTCATCAGAAGGCTGTCCCTCTTTGGGAAGTTTGAACAGTGCGTAGAGGCTAAGAGCCTTTTCTCGCAATGTGTTGCCATCAATAAGCACACGTTTACAGTTTGTCTTCCAGCCATAAGTTTAATGCCTTTTCACTCTTCACTAAAGTCTTATCATGCATCTGGCTTGTCGCCTTAACAGTTATTGGAGCACTTGATGCCACAGCTTGACGAATTTCTCTCTCTCAAATCTTGATGGCATGGATGCTAGGTTCGTTGTGGCCATTTTTACGCACCACTTTGGAGACCGACATACCGTCTCTCAATAAATCCAACACAGCCAGTTTTTCCTCCAGCGTTTTTCCAGTTTTTCCAACAGATCGCTGTTTCTTCAGTTGAGCACCAGATGAAGTAGTTGGCTTGCGTTTAGGGGCCATGTACAAAAAAATAAGTATCTTTAAACACTAGAATCACACTCAGCAGGGCAAGATGCTCACACTGTGAGAGGCACATGGGAACTGAGACCGACTGAGGGAACAGCAGATTCACGTCTCCCATCTCACGCTCATTGAGTGTAATGGTGGGCGGAATCGCCCGCACTATTTACAAGTATCTTTTTTTTTTTTTCGGCCAAGCACACACAGTTGAATTTGCGTAAGTTAAATGCGCGTATGATGCAACTCAGCTGTAGATACTTTGTGAGACTGAGAACTAAATTAGTGGCTTTGTCTGAGCTGTGCTTGGAACCAAGTGGGGTGTGTATGTAGGGATGGCAAAAGTGACTATGCCAGTATTATGTCCATCCACACCTTGTCCTGGGGCTGTTTGGGGGGGCAGCTTCTGCCTCTTTCACAACTTACAGCTGCTCTGCACATCTGTTAGGAGACCCAAAGAGCCGCCAGGTATAGCTGTGCCCCTACACAGGAACCAATGACAGAGGGTGAAAACCTGATTATACTGGCTCTGCACCATAGTGCCGGGGAATTCTTAGCTGGCTAGTTAAACTGGCTTTACAGCTACTTGTGGCTAAGAGTCTGGCCCCATGTCTGTCTGTATTTGACTCCAGATATTGTAAGTGTGGTGAATACATTAGGTATAAGGACTTCGTTCATAACACATAATGTGTTTTACATAGTAAGGGATCTACAGAGCCCATATGCACACAAAGTTTCAGCCGTTTGATGTTAAACCAACTTACTAAACCAGTGTAACTTTGTGTGGATATTCTTATGTCAGTTTAAACCTCACTTATATTGGGTTGCTAAACCAGTGTAAGAAGATTATAAGATGGTGTAAGAATGTCTATACCCAGAGTTGTACCAGTTTAGTTGAAATGGTTTAGCATCACGGTTTTAGTTATACTGGTGCAACTCATGGTTTTTTAATTTCTTTTTTTTTTTTTTTAAAGACAAGTCCTAAATGTTGAAATGCAACTGAAGGTTGTTTTAGGCATATTATAGGTTCCACTGTTGCAACACCATCTCAGCAGAAATCTGGCTTTATTAAAATTAACAACGAAGAACTGGAGCTGCTCAAGGACACAATTGAAAAACGGTTTGGAGCAGCTCTGGAACTTTTCCGTTACTTTAGCCCATGTGACTGGTCCCAAATACAAAACTGTTAGGTTGAGAAGAGGATGAAACTTAGGGGATGGAATTGTCAATGCTAGTGAAGCTATCATAAGTCTCATATTTTTCTAGCGTCGTAACTCTTGAAGTCATGGGACTAAGAAGAAATTTCAGCTTTAATTTAAAAAAGCAAAGTAAATTTATACAATTAATGGTTGACCAGAAAAGCTTGACAGTTTGCTCCCTAAAGGCAGAAAGACCAGAAGGACAAATAAAAATGAACCCAACATTTATTTCTGAAATTCTCATCTCATGCTTTATGAACCTTTTGGTGCTGGCAATACTGGTTCCTTCTTTCTAGTATTTAAAATTGAAGCTCCAAATGTATACCCCAAATTCACCCTTCTGAAGGAGGTCGTCTTGTGTTTTTGTTGTATCAGAATGTTGGAAAATCATGAAAGCTAAGTCATGGAAGACGACGAGTTGAATTCAAAATTTTTCAACTTTTACAATGCCTGTACTGTCCAGCCAGCTCTCTGTCAGTTGAGTGTGTGTTTTTAGCATGGCTGAAATTTTGTGATAGGCAAGTGACTCTAAAAGCAAGTAGGTTGATGTAGATATTGATACTGAAAAGCAGGCACAAAAGAGTGGTAGGACCTCGCTAGTTAGTAAGCTGGAGACTCTGTTGTTGTGTTCTTTTAAGTTAGTTACACAGTTGTGAACTTTTCCTTTTGGACTATAAGTATGCCCTCTTACGTTTGAGGAATAAATCTGTTTAAAAACTGACTTACATGGTTTGTGGTTTTGTTTCATTTCATAAAACCTTTTACTCTCTCTCCCCTCCCCCCCCCCTTTTTTTTGGTGGAGGTTGGGGATGGTTGAGTAAAATTATAGAACAAAAAAAACGAACCCCATAAATTTTATATAAAATAGGCCTAGCTTGCCTGTATTAATGCTGCATCATGGGTATGAAACATGTTTTTTTTAGGTTTTTCGCTCTTTTGAATTCCTCTTAAAAATTTCTCTGACTCTAGAGTGTAACTGGTTCAGACTTGTGCTGTATAAAAGTGGGTGGGGACTTTTAAGCTGACATTAGGAGCTTAATAGAGTAACAAAACCTACTGCTGTGGAACCTTAAAAGTGACTGTTCACCAAGATGATAAACTTGGTTTTGTTTCTACTTCTTTAGTTTTGTTTTAGTGTACTCAGGAAAGAGTTGAATAAATTGTGTGAGACTTAAGAATGCTGAAGTTACTCAGTGCATTGCAAACAAAATACAAGCTCTGTTTTCTAATTATAGTTAATAAGACAGCTAATTGAGAAGTTCACACTGCAAAATGTTTGTGTAGGTGAATGGAATGTAGATCTCATAGGTATATTGATAAATGTAACAGATCATTTAAACAAAATTTAGAAATTATGTTTCGATTAATAGCTTTGTTTAAATGGAAGCAAGAGACGTATAGGAATAAGGATATTGTACTGCCTTTGTAAGTAAAGACTTGTAGATGGTCTTGCTAGTTTAGTTTAGTATAGCATAGCGCTGGTTTCTATTTCTGCCTGTGCCACTGACACACTGTGACACTTCAAGCAAGTTGCTTAAGTACTGTTTGTTTACATGCATGTAAAATGGAGATAACACCTCCGTTGGGGGTTATGACGCTTAATTGCTTGTAAAACGTTTGGAGAACATTAGAAGTACTATAGAACAGGGAAGTGTTATTGCTTGGCACTTAGCTCTCAGAACACTTTTGTGTATTGAGTTGGGAGAGCAAGACAGTGTAACAAGGGCAGCTTAGGAATATCGTCAATTATCATACATTAAAGTATGTTCCCTTTTTTCTTTTCTTTCTAGACTTTATATTCAGAGCACCCATCAAGTTAAGCAAACCTGGGGAACTACGTGAGGAATATGAAAGCCAGCTGAAGAAGGTATAGTATTTTGTTTAATTGTGACTTTCTTCCAGAGTAACTTGGAATCCTTACAGATATGCCTGCTTACCTATATGGAGAATTCAAAGCGTTCTTTTCTTTTCTAAAACAAAGGTCATTTATCCCTTCATACCATTCAGTCAATTCAGGAAAATGTTGGCAGTTGTCAGTAGTTCTGGAACCAGCAAACTGCTATCTTAGGCCATGTCTACACTACAAACTTTGGTTGACACAAGTTACGTTAGGGTACAACCTCCAAAGTTTGTATACCACTCATGCGCATGCATACTTGGCTATTTGCATCAGCGCTGCGCGTGTTCACTAGGAGTGCTTGTGTTGATGAATAAGGCTGTGTGCCATGCACTACCATCTGGTGTGATGCCTTTTGGGAACTCTTTGCAGTGGATTGTGGAGTAGAAATGAGTATCCCAGGATCTCTAGGAGCTAGGGGTCAAATTCCCAGAATGCAGCTTTCTCTGTCCCATAATGCCATCATGTCCCATAACTTTCTCACCCTTTTTTTTAAAATTATTTTTAAATCTCACAAACTTGGGCAGCACTTTTCAGTGTTCACCATCTTTGACAGAAGCATGGAGCCCGCAGACCTCTCTACTATTCTCACGAATGCAGCAAATACAGGACACACAATCCTCTTGTGTTTGCAGACCTGCTGGAAATACACCTCTACCCTGGTATAACGCGGTCCTCGGGAGACAAAAAATCTCACTGCGTTATAGGTGAGATCGCGTGATATCGAACTTGCTTTTCGAACCTTTTCCTTGTTCCCTGACCCCCCCCACCCCCCCAAGACCCTCCCGTCCCTAATCACCCCCAGGACCTCACTCCCTACCCAACCCCCCTGCTCCCTGTCCCCTGACTGCTCCAATCCCTATCCACACCCCTCGCCCCCTGGCAGGCACTCATCAGCAGCGGTGGGAAGTTGAGCAATGCGGCCCCAGCTCACTCCACTCTGCCAGCTCCCAGCCGCGGTGCTCCGCTTCTTGCCGCCAGTGAGTGCGGGGAGGTTGGAGAAAGGACGCTGCCCGTACTCCCCTGCAGCGGGAAGCAGAGCGCAGCGGCTGGGAGCTGGCGGAGTGGAGCGGACTAGGGCTGGGCTGTTCCCCTTCCGCCGCTGCTGGTGAGTGCAGGGGGATCCCTTCCCCCAAGGCCTTACCGCGAGCGACACGGCTGGGGCCGGGGCAAGGGAAGCAGAGCAGGCTGCTCCCGCCCCTCCTCCCCTGCTAATTCCCCGGGCCAGTCTGGGACTGCAGGGCCCCCAAAAGTGCCCCCCCAGCTCCTGCCTCCCAGACCTGGGGGGGGAGAAGCCCCTGACTGCCTCCATGACCCTCTGCCCCTTATCCAACCCCTTGGCCCCGGCCCAGCCCTGCACCCTTAACACGCTGCACAGAGCAGCGTGTTGGAGCTTTACTGTGTTGTATGCAAACCCGCGTTCTATCGGGTCACGTTATATTGGGGTAGAGGTGTACTGCAACAATGGTGGACGTGATGATTTCTTGGAGGACAGTTTGCTGGAGGACATAGTGAAAAACAGTTCAAGGTTGTTGGTGACATTCACGGAGCAGCTTCAGATGGTGGAGTGCTGCTTCTGGGCCAGAGAAACAAACACTGTGGGATCACATCATAATGCAAGTTTGAACAATGAATAGTGGCTACAGACCGTTCAGATGCGAAAAGCCACATTCTTGATCTATGTACTGAGCTCACTGCAGCACATGGATACCCGAATGAGAGCTGGATTGATAAATGAGAAGCTAATGGTAGTTGTACTGTGGAAGCTTGAAATACTTGTTTTCTACTAGTCAGTAGGAAATAATTTTGGAGTAGGAAAATCAACAGTTGGGGCCATTGTCATAAAAATGGGTAGGGCCATTAATTGTCTCCTGCTATGTAAGGCTCTAACTCTCAGCAATGTGTAGGCCATAGTGGATGGATTTACAGCAGTGGGGCGATAGATGTACGCACATCCCTTTTGTAGCACCTTGGACAGAGTATGTCATTCAAAAAGGCTACTCTTCTGTGGTTCTGCCAGCATTGGTGGATTACCAGTGATGCTTCACCAATATCCATGTGGGCTGCTCCAGGAAGGTGCAAGACTCTTGCATCTTTAAGGACACAGGACTGTTCAGAAAGCTGCAAGTAGGGACATAAATTCCCAGCCATCAGATTACCATTTGTGATACTGAAATCCAGGAGTGATTCTGGGGTACCCAGAGTAGCCCTTGCTCTCCTGGCTCAGGAAGCTGTATGCTGTCCATCTCAACCGTATCGAGGAACTATTCAGCTACCCGCTCAATAGGTGCGGAATGACAGTTGAATATGCTTTTGGTAGATTGAAGGGACATTGGCAGTGTTTACTCACTAGATGGGATATTTTTCTCACTGAGATCCAAATGGTTATAGCTGCCTGTTGTGTCCTGCATAATATCTGTGAGGCAAAGTGGGAAAAGGCTGCCGTGGAGGTGGAGCTGGAGCGGCTGCCTGCTGACTTTGAGCAGCCAGACACAAGGGCCATTAAAAGGATTCAGTGTGGAGCTATGCCGTGGAGGGGGGGGCTTTGAAAGAGCACATGAACAGTCAGCAGCAGTAACGTTCTGTGCTGCAGTCTTCTCTGGCCTGGTGCTCTGGGTGCTGCTAAGAACTGTATAGTGCTTGCTGTACATTTTATAAATGACTGTATGTTTTCCTGAATCTCTGATTTATGTGGTCCTTCCTGTTTGTTTACAAGTACTGCATGTTTTGAGTACTGCTTTGCATTCTGCAGCATGCGTTGTGAACTAATAAAGATAACTGTATTCTCCTCAAATAGAACGTCATTGAGTGGCAAAAATGCAAGAAACGGGTAAACTTTTAACATAAATTCAGAGAATAGAAATTTGAAATTGGAAAGGCAGCGAACAAACATTTCAGTCCATTTCAGTGCACAAATGTAGTCCATCATGGCTACATACACTGACCTGTGAGAACCTGTGTGCTGGTGTGTATGTGAAGCTGTAGTTTTCCTTCTTGTTCCCCGGTGTGGCGTGAGAGGGATAAGGATCCTGGCCCATGATGCCAGGTGGAATGTTGGGGGGTATAGGGATCTGCTAATATGGAGTTCTCCAAGGACAGCAAAGGGTGGGAAGTTCTGGGATTTTTTTTGTTTGTTTTTTTGTTTGACCTGTAGGTTCACCAAGGTGTGCATCATTTGTGTTTGCTGCCTGGGAAGACCCATTATGTGCGGGTGCATCTCCCTATTCTTTTCCTGCTGAGATTCCTGGACCTTTCTCCTGTCTGCCCTTTCCTTCTCCATGCTGTCTGCTATGGTATCCCTCCAGGCCCTTTTCTTGCAGGCCAGTGCACTACTGGCTTGCAGGATCTCACTGAACATGGCTGCTCTAATCCTCTTCTTTTCCTCCTCATCAGAGTCAGGCATTCTGCAAGTGTGAAGGGGGCATCTCAAGGCTGCCAGAGCAGCAGCTACAGCCAAAACAGACACATGTACCATTGGATTTACAATCATCGTGGAAAGGGAAAGATAAGTGTCAGAACTCACTTTTCTTATTCCCATAAACACTTTTAAGAAGACTGCTTATTGATCCTTCATCTTTGGAATGCCTTAAGACAGCACTGGTCGCCAGCCCCAGCCATGGTGAATATGGCCCACCGGGGACGAGGGTGCGGAAGAGAAGAATAGGGTGATGGCAGTCAACATTGGCACTATTTTCCACAGGTAGTGGTGTGGTTAGCTGATACCTCACTTCTGAGGGTGACAAAGGCACGGAGAGCACAGCTGGCACCCTGAAGACTTGAGGCCTGTATGCTGCTAGCTTGTTTACTGCAATGATGCTAGCTGAACACATCGTGGGGTGGGGTGGGAAAGTACCCTACCTCAGAGGAAGAAATAAGGCAGCCATCTCTAGAGACCTTTGGGAGAGGATTGCACAATATCTCCATGAAAGTTTCTCAGGGATATGTCTCAGGAGATACAAGAGACACTCCTGTGTATGTAAACTGCTCTGCCCTGCCCCCCCCCCCCCCCCTTCTCACTTGCCTAAACCAACAGGGGAATGAATAGCAGGTGCCAGTTCTACATCTGTTTGTTGTACCTCTACCTCTTCTCATACGAGTAAAACCGTGAAAAGTTGATACCTGTGTCTTGTTAATTTGGGGCTGGGTGCCATTTTTAAATTTAAACATTGTAAGGGAAAGTGGATGCACACACTTACCTGAGGTTCCTTCCCCTTCCTTGCGCTCAGCTGGTGGAACTGGCTATACTCAAACAGGTCCTGGCTCGCAGCATAGCCGGACCACCCCATCGCATCTCTCCTCTCCTCTTGGCTGTTCACAGCAGAGGTCTCTGGCTTTCCTGAGTTATCCATGGTGGCCTGCAAGGTACTCGTGGAGTCTCTACCATGTATGGCATGCAGCTTGTCGTAAAAGCAGCAGGTCTGCAGCTCATGACCAGATCAGTTGTTGGCCTCCCTGGCCTTCTGGTTTACTTGGCGCAGTTCCATCACTTTCATGCTGCATTTCTGCTGATCCTGTCGTACCCCTTTGCCTGCCTTCCCTGTGCAATCTGCTCTTAAATATCCATGTTGCTGTGGCTGGTCCACAGCTCTGCTTGCATAACCTCTTCTCCCCAATGGCCCAGGAGATCCCATACCTCCTATCTGCGCTTAGCCAGAGGACATCTAGTACATGGAGCTGGCATGGTTGGTTGGACAATTGCTAGGGAGAGTTGCTAGGTGTGCCTGCCAAGGTGGGCAATCAGGAAAAAGCATTTCAAAAATACTCAGGGGGATGTAAAGCAGGGATGGCTTCAGGTCTCTGTGACCCCTGGGCAGTGGAGTGTACAACTGTGACCAGAACAGTCACTGTCACAAGGAATGCGACATTGTTGGGTAGCTGCTGGAGAACTGTTAGGGTTGCCCTTGCACTGATTGGCCCCAGTAGCTCAATCATGGCTCCATAAGGGAGGTGGTTTTATTATATAACAATAACAAGGCACTTACATTTTGTCGATCTAACTTTGTAGTGTAGATCAGCCTTCGGTTGCCTTCCAAAAGGTGAAAATGTACCTGCTTGGTGCAGTTCCACCATCTTTGTTATACAGGGTTTATAGAAGAATGAGCAATAGTGAATGTAGTAGGTTTGCAAAGCCAGTTGCAGTAAAATCTCCCCTTTCCTTACTATAACTCTTTCAGAATCTTAATCTGTCAAACTGAAGCTTTCAATGCTTGGTATTAGCCAAAAGATGAACTCGGAAATATTTGAGGAGAATCCATTCAGCCCTTTTGGACTTAAACTGTTTGGGTGTTTTCCCCTTTTTTAAAAAAGAAGCATTTTTTACACACACACCACTGAAATGATTGAACTCTAACCCTTAACTATCTCGTGTGGCTAGTCATCATTCTAGAAATGTCATAATGGGGCAGTGACTGCTGTAGTTAAGCTACGATAATAGTTTCCATTCTAACACCCCGCCCCCCAGTTCTGAGTTATTCATAACTTTCTGAAAGGTTCATTTTTTTCCAGGCATAAGCGCTGATCATGTAATCAGATCTGCTTGTGTGGACGCATGCAGAACCCTGTTTATTTCAACAGGGCTCCACACAAGAGCAAGGGCCTCTGACAGCAGATCCATTTGCTGGATTGGGGCTGTGCGAAGGTGGGATTTTGGGGTGTTTTGTATTTTTTTGTTTTTGTTTTTTGTGAAGCTTGACCAAAAGTGGTTGAGCTCTTTTTGATAAGGATAGTATATATGCATATCTGCATAGGGAAGGAAATAATTTTTTCTAATGAAATAATCTTTGCAGTCTTCATTTGAAGAATTCAGCAGCCTCTGAAGACCAGCATAATGCATATAACAAAGGGGCAGATTTAAGGTTAAGAGTGACATCTGGAAGAGTTGATTGCACTGATTTTAGCAGTGAGTTGCAGCACTGACATACAGTCAATAGAGCTTCAGTTGATGGAGGCTTTGTCCCTAGGAGTTATTGATTGTGGTCTTTTCAATTGATTTAAAACACATTTGCAAGTGGATGGAAGGTGTGAATCAGTCAACTGAGGGATGCTACAATTAATTGATTTCTCTATCTTAGACAAACCTCTAGTGTAAACCAAGCACAATGGCTTCGGACATTTTTTACCACTGTCGGGAATGTGGTAAAAGATTAGGTGCATAGAGATTTTATTCATGTAAATATCTAATTTATCAGTTAACTTAAATGGACACCACTATAGTTAGGAAATTACAACTTTAAAAAAAATTAATTTAAAGAGGAATATTTTTATAACTGAGCCTCTTGGCTTAAAAAAAATGAGTGTAACTTTAGACCTCTACCAAATGTATCAGCCATGCCAGGATTTTATAAATTTACTTCCTAATGGTGAGGAGGAGACCTTCCCTGGTGAGATACAGGGCTTATTCATCATTTCTGCAGAATTTAATTTTTGTATGTCTGTCTGTCTGTCTCCAAGGAGATGTGACTAGTTGCAGTTTTTCTTTCTGAATTGTGTGAACTGCAAATAGCTCAAGTCCTGGTCTCAGCACACAGCCCAACCAATTAGGATGTGTACCTGGGATTTCTGCTGGGCTTGAGGGAATATCTTTCTTCTATCAGCTGCTGGCAACTTTGTGTGATGGCTGCTATTCCACCCTCAGCTACAGTGGCCTCTGGTAACTACAGGGGTTTGAAGTGCCTTAGTGCATTTCAATGGGGTGTTAATTCTGACATCTGATTTTGCTCCTCCAAACCACTAGATGCCTGGAACTTCAGGGGGGACTCACCCATCCTCCTCCCAATGTTCCACAAACCTTTTATATGAGCACTGTGCAGGATACATCTTCTGGTTAGTGAACTTGTAGTTGATTTGTAGTCCTTTGCATAGCTCTGGTCAGTCAACAAGTATTGAGTATACAGCAGTCCTAATCTAAGTGCTGCTGAGTCTGTTTGGGTGTGGGAGTTTTGATTTATATATATATATATAATTTGAAGTTCAGTGTAATAAGCCCACTTTTAATCACAGTAATGTTGTAGCAGCTATAGATCATTCTGAGATCTTTTTGTAACTATTTCTTGACCTGAAAAAAATTGATAGCAATCCTTCTCATTTCCATTCCAGCAAAAAGGAAAAGTATTTTAATGTGCTTCTGGCATTTTGACTATTCCACTTGTGTATTTTGAGGATGGAATTTTTTGTCTATCTTCCTCTTTTCAATCTTTGTTCCCCATTGCCAGACTGGAACCCTGTTTCCTTCCCTTCACAATGTGTACATACCCTTTCTGAACCTCATCTGAAAAAGGAGGGGATTGGGGATATTCCCCAAATCTCATCCTGTGAGCAAAGAACAACTTAATCCTTCTGACATGTTGTCAGTTGAGAAAATTCTCTATCACTTATCACCAAACCTTATGTATCTAATACACAACTTAAAAAAAAACCCAAAATTTTTACGCTAAGTAAAATTTTGAGGGCTAAATACTGTCCCACTTAACTCTTGTAATGAGAGTTTCATAATATCGCTTTGTATCATTATTTGGATAGAGTCCTAAACACTAGGGGAACATAGCATGAAACTGAGGGTGGTTCCTTATTTTCAGTTCCTTATTTGTAGTACAGCTCCTTATTCGTGGTCCCTAGTTCCTTTTTCGATGGCCAAAATTATTTAAAAATATAAGTGGGAGCCCGGACTCTTGAGTTCAGATCCCATATCTAACATTGGCCTTGTCTACACTGGCAAGCTTCTGCGTAGTAAAGCAGCTTTCTGCGCTGTAACTCCTGTGGTGCACACATGGCCAAGCCACCTAGTGCGCAGAAACTGCACAGTTGCAGCATTGTAAAAAACCCAGCCCGACGAGAGGTGGAGAGCTTTCTGCGCTGGGCCTACGGCACCGTGGTTCTACTGTAAACACCCTGGTCGATTACAGCGCTGCAGTTGGCCTCCAGGAGGTGTCCCACAATGCCTGTTCTGCCCTCTCTGGACATCAGTTTGAACTCTACTGCCCTGCCCTCAGGTGACCAACCGTGAGCCCCACCCCTTAAATTCCTTGAGTTTTGAAAGTCCCCTTCCTGTTTGCTCAGTGACGAGTGCAGTGGTCTCAGGGCATCTTTCCAAGTGGCCGCGCCTGCTCTATGCACCAGGCGATCCCCCGCTTGGAGCAATGCCGAGCTGCTGGACCTTATCAGCATTTGGGGAGATGAGACTGTCCAGTCCCAGCTGCGCTCCAGCCATAGGAATTATACCTACGGACAGATTTAACGATGCATGACTGAAAGGGGCCATGACTGGGACACAGTGCACTGCAGGGTCAAAGGGAAGGAGCTGTAGAATGCCTACCACAAGGGGCAGGAGGGAAACCACTGCTCCAGTGCTGCGCCTACAAGCTGCCAGTTCTACAAAGAGCTGGACGCGATGCTCGATGGCAATCCCACCTCCGCTGAGAAGACCACTGTGGGTTCTTCTGTGGTACGCGTGCCAGTCGACAGTGGACCGAGCCAGGAGGAGGAAAACTTGGACAAGGATGCGGAGGGAGACCCAGAGGCAGAGGATGACTCGGAGGTCAGAGATGTCAGGAGCTCTCCTCTACCCCAGAGGAGACTAGTCAGTCACAGCTGTCGGATCTTGGCAAAGCACAAACAGGAGAGGAGGCCCCTGGTAAGTGGCTTTGATTTTGGGAATCGCTGAAGCGAGTTGTTGGGGACAGGAGGGTTGCAGAAAGCAGGCTTGTATCTGTATGATGTGCATACACCACATGCCTAGTCTGAGCGGTGGAAGAGGGTGTTGATTGACTCCCTCATTTCACGGGAGTCTGCCTCAGAGATCTCCCGGAAACTCTCATGGAGATACTGGGCAATCCGCTGCCGCAGGTTCTTTGGCAGACCTGCTTTGTTTCTTGCCCCATTAAGGGTAACTTTCCCATGCCACTCTGCCATCACTGGGGGGACTATTGCCGCACACAGGCAAGCTGCATAAGGGCCAGAGCAGAAGTCTTAGAGAAGACCCTCCCTTGATTCCCTGCTCACCCTCAGCAGCAAGATATCTTCCCTAATGAACACAGCCTGTGGAAAATGTGGGGACAGGAATGATTATGAGGCCCTCTCTACAGCACTGGCTCTCCCCAAGAACCACGTGTACAGTACGGTTCTGAAACATTGATTTCCCCTTCCCCTGAGGTTACTCACCATTTTGGGGGGCTTGTGGCTCATGTGCGCTTGCCTAGGATGAGCCAGTTAGTGACAGATATGTGAATAGTGGCTGTGTTTTTAATCACTGAATCAGTGGTCTGTGTATTGCAAACAATGCTGCTTCTGTAAAATGTTCCATTTTGGCTTCTCATATATGACCTTGGGAGCCCAGCCTCCCTCTTTGTTGTTGCCAGCTGAACGGCTGCGCAGAATTAGAAAGCAGCCACGAAGAACTAAAGAGGACTTTCTGCGTGATGTCATGATGCGCTCTGCGGCCGAAAAACAAGAATTGAAGGAGTGGCAGGCCAGTGAGAAGAGGAACCGAAAGGAGAACGTGGTGCACCAGGATGATGCCACGGAGCAGCTCTTAAACGTTATGAAGCACCAAGCGGACGTGGTCCGGGCACTACTAACGCTGCAAACCGAGCAGCTCCATGCCTGCCCTCCCCTGCAGCCGCTATCTCAAAACTCTTTCCCAGGTGCCTCCCAGACACCACCAACACACTCTTCTCAATCTCCTGGCTCCCGTCTGTACCTGCGGCATTCCACTCCTGCCCCGTCACAGTCCAGCCCTGCGGTCTCCCAGTACCCACTCCACTCAACACCCATCCCTCTGCAGTTTAGCCCTGCTGAAGTACAGTGCCCACTGCACTGTACTCCAAAGGACAAGGTTGGATATGATACCTGGACATACACAAATCTTTAACTGTCCCGGGACCCCGCCTCCTTCTGGGACCCTCCCTTTCCCCCATCCCCCATAGTGCTGATGTGGAGTTTTTTTGTTTTGTTTTTTTTCCTTTGTGTCTGTCCTCCAAAATGTTGGTTTGAAAGCCATCTTTATTCCATTCCTTGAAATCAAACAGAGTCCTGCAAAGCAACAGGCAGTTTCTTATACCTTCATTGTGATTGGTGCAGACGATGAGCTCAATTCTTAAAGAGGCCATTTAGGGATCGGGGCAAAAAAAAATTGGGGATTGGTCGTACTTTGAGCAGGGGGTTGGACTAGATGACCTCCTGAGGTCCCTTCCAACCCTGATACTCTCTCTGGGCTTTGTCTATGGCCATACCACCCTGAACACGCCCAATCTCGTGTGATCTCAGAAGCTAAGCAGGGTTGGGCCTGGTTAGTTGGATGGGAGACCTCCTGAGAATACTGGGTGCTGTAGGCTTAAGGGGATGGGATAGCTCAGTGGTTTGAGCGTTGGCCTGCTAAACCCAGGATTGTGAGTTCAATCCTTGAGGGGGCCATTTGGGATCCGGGGCAAAAATTGGGGATTCGTCCTGCTTTGAGCAGCGGGTTGGACTAAATGACCTCCTGAGGTCCCTTCCAACCGTGGTATTCTATGATATGCCATTATGTCATCTTCACCTCCTAGCATTACAAGCATTGCACTCCTGAGCATAGCAACAAATATTAGTGGCTTTCCGCTTCAAATTGCTGCCTCAAAGCATCCCTGATCCTTACGGCTCCGCACTGCGCCCCTCTAATAGCCCTGGTCTCCGGCTCTTCAAATTCAGCCTCCAGGTGCTGAGCCTCTGCGGTCCAGCCCTGAGTGAAGCTTTCACCCTTCCCTTCACAAATATTATGGAGCGTTCAGCACATGGCTATAAGCATCGGAATATTGTCATCGGCCAGGTCCAGCCCCCATAAAGGCAGCACCAGCAGGTTTTTAAATGGCCAAAATGACACTCAACAGTCATTCTGCATTTGCTCAGCCTGTTGTTGAACCTCTCCTTTCTGCTGTTAAGGTGCTCCGTGCATGGCTTTGTAAGCCACAGTATTAAGGGGTAGGCAGGGTCTCCTAGGATCACAGTAGGCATTTCGGCTTCCCCATGGTGATCTTCGGGACCAAGAAGAAAGTCCCTGCTTGCAGCTTCCTCAACAGGCCAGTGTTCCGAAAGATGTGTGCGTCATGCACCTTTCCGGACCAGCCTGCGTTAATGTCTGGGAAATGCCCACGGTGATCCACAAGTGTCTGGAGAGCCATTGAGAAGTACCCCTTCCGGTTAATGTACTCAGTGACTAGGTGGTCTGGTGCCAGAATTGGAATATGTGTGCCATCTGTCACTCCTCCACAGCTAGGGAAGCCCATTTGTGCAAAGCCATCCACAATGTCGTGCATGTTGCCCAGAGTCATGGTCTTTCAGAGCAAGATGCGATTAATGGCCCTTGCACACTTCCATCAACACGATTCCAACGGTCTACTTTCCCACTCCGAAGTGGTTAGCAACCGATCAGTAGCAGTTTGGAGTAGTCAGCTTCCACAGTGCAATCGCCACGCGCTTCTCCAGTGACAAGGCAGCTCTCATTCTCGTGTCCTTATGCTGCAGGGCTGGGACGAGAGCACACAGTCCCCAAACATGCATGACATTGTGATCCCACCACTCAGTGCTTGTTTCCCGAGCACAAAAGCGGCATTCCACTGTGGTCATCACCTCCGTGAACGCCACAAGCAATCTCATGTTGTAGCTACCTTGAGTGGTGAGATCAGTGTCGAACTCCTCTTGCCTTTGTAGTTTAAGGAGTAACTCCACTGCCACTCGTGACGTGTTAGTGAGAGCGAGCAGCATATTGGTCAACAGCATGGGATGCATCCCTGCAGGCCGAAGAGGCAGAGCACACAGTACACAGGCCGTTGAAAGATGGTGCCAAATGCAGACGGAAGCACAGGGATTGCTGGGATATGAAGCAATGCATCACGGGACATTGGGACAGGACCCAGGATGCCCCGCCACCTCCTCCACCTTCCCACAATTCTTAGTGGCAGAAGAGGAAGAGAAGCTCTGTGGGATAGCGGCCCAGTGTGCACCTCTCCAAATACCGCTGCAAGTGTGAACGCGCTATTGCGCAGGCAGCTCACAGTGTGAACACACAACAGTGGTTTTCAGTCAGCGCTCTGAGCGGCGATAGAACTGCCAGTGGTGTAACTCTGCCAGTGTAGACATACCCTTAGATTTCCTCTGTGATCTAAAGCAAGTCACTTAACCTTTGTCTCAGTTTCCCCACCTGTAAAATGGGGGTGATACTTGCTTACCTTATAAGTGTGAGTAATGATTAAAGTGTTTACATTTTTCTTTAAGATGTAAGGCACCTTAGAAATTCTAAACATTGACTCTAGTTTAACCCTTTGCAGTCGAATACAATGCAGTCTTTCTGTCTGCCTGTCTTTGTTCCCTCCCTCCTTCCTTCCATTTATTTTACTGAAGAGTGTTGATTAGATTTAGATACTCCAGTAAAATACTCTAAAATACTCTTCTTGTCAGTATGGATGACTTTGTTTCAGAATAAACTAGCACACTGTAGAGTTGGATATTTGTTTTTCCATCTTACTAAGCAAAAAAAAAAGATGGTTTTCTTGTTTTGAGCAACTTGCTTTGGGTACTTGTATTTTGCTGAGGTGAGAAGGCCTTGTAATACTGAGTAAATCCATAGTTGCATCCAGTTCTCTTCACACAGTTTTTTCCTTGGAAACTCTGTAATCAGTAGGGAAACTCCTACCTGTGGCATGTGCTGACATGTCACTTTTCAGCAACAGAGAAGTTTCACCTAAGACGGGGGACACCTTTAAAGATTACATAAACCTGGACTAGTTCAAGGAAGAGAAGATATCAAATGTGAATTTCACAGATTCTGGAAATATATGTTGAGCATATAGGAACAGAATTTCTGATCTCAGGAAATGAGAAAACTGATCACTTTAAAAACCAAACAAATCCTTTTCCTTTAGATTACTTGCAAGGGATTATTCTCTGAAGCTCTGAGAATAGCGATCAGGGCCTCTGGGGTATTAAAAGGACGTAGCCAGGTTAAAATAAGAGCTGTTACTTATAATTACTAATAACATCTGAGATTGTCAAAACTGAAACTTCTAGGAATCTACTCTTTTTACTTCTCACAAGTTGGGTGTTACAAGTAAGAGAGTCTGTTTTGCTTTTGCTTTTCCTCATGCCTTAGCACAGTAATGCAGTGTTCATGTTGCAAATTCTTCCCTGAACTGTTTGCATTCAAACAAAAATTTTGGGCCTAAATTCCTAGGCAGTCTCCCATTGATTAGAACACAGGTTGTTTCTGCTCTGGTGGTGGGTTTTTTGTTTTTGTTTTCCACTGTTTTTCCCCCTCCAGGTTAAAGAAACCTACTTGTTGCAGAAGCTACTGCATCCAAATGGGTATATCTGGGGAAGGGTACATGGAGAGTAACTTCCAAGCCAGATTTGGAGCTGTTGGCTTCCAAACTTTATACTGTAGGGCAAACTTTGCATACTTCTAAGTCAAATGGAAACAAAGCTCTCAGTTGCCTTTGTACAAACATGTTATTGGATGCCAACATTAACCCTTTGGCTTGAGAAAGATCTATATGGTCTCCAAAATAGAGCACAAAAATTCTTTGTCCACAAGAGATGCTTTTTTCTTTTTGTAAGGTTTTTGTAGAATTCTGCTGTTCTTAATATCCAAGGAAGATAGCCCTGAGTGTTTTCTGTTGACGGAGGTTATGTTTGCACCTTCATAGATTCATAGATATTAAGGTCAGAAGGGACCATTATGATCATCTGGTCTGACCTCCTGCACAATGCAGGCCACAGAATCTCACCCACCCACTCCTGCAATAAACCTCTCACCTATGTCTGAATTACTGAAGTGCTCAAATCATGGTTTAAAGACTTCAAGGTGCAGAGAATCCTCCAGCAAGTGACCCATGCCCCATGCTGCAGAGGAAGGCGAAAAACCCCCAGGGCCTCTTCCAATCTGCCCTGGAGGAAAATTCCTTCCCGACCCCAAATATGGCGATCAGCTGACCCCTGAGCATGTGGGCAAGATTCACCAGCCAGATACCTAGGAAAGAATTCTCTGTGGTAACTCGGATCCCACCCCATCTAACATTCCATCACAGGCCATTGGGCCTATTTACCATGAATAGTTAAATGTCAATTAATTGCCAAAATCATGTTATCCCATCATACCTTCTCCTCCATAAACTTATTGAGTTTAATCTTGAAGCCAGATAGGTCTTTTGCCCCCACTGCTTCCCTTGGAAGGCTGTTCCAGAACTTCACTCCTCTGATGGTTAGAAACCTTCATCTAATTTCAAGTCTAAACTTCCTGATGGCCAGTTAGTATCCATATGTTCTTGTGTCCACATGGGTACTGAGCTTAAATAATTCCTCTCCCTCTCTAGTATTTATCCCTCTGATATATTTATAGAGAGCAATCATATCTCCCCTCAGCCTTCTTTTGGTTAGGCTAAACAAGCCAAGCTCCTTGAGTCTCCTTTCATAAGACAGGTTTTCCATTCCTTGGATCATCCTAGTAGCCCTTCTTTGTACCTGTTCCAGTTTGAATTCATCCTTCTTAAACATGGGAGACCAGAACTGCACACAGTATTCCAGATGAGGTCTCACCAGTGCCTTGTATAATGGTACTAACACCTCCTTATCTCTACTGGAAATACCTCTCCTGATGCATCCCAAGACCGCATTAGCTTTTTTTCACGGCCATATCACATTGGTGGCTCATAGTCATCCTGTGGTCAACCAATACTCCAAGGTCTTTCTCCTCCTCCGTTACTTCTAATTGATGCATCCCCAGTTTATAACTAAAATTCTTGTTCTTGATCCCTAAATGCATGACCTTACACTTCTCACTATTAAATTTCATCCTATTACTATTACTCCAGTTTACAAGGTCATCCAGATCCTCCTGTAGGATATCCCGGTCCTTCTCTACAATACCTCCCAGCTTTGTATCATCCTCAGACTTTATTAGCACACTCCCACTTTTTGTGCCAAGGTCTGTAATAAAAAGATTAAATAAGATTGATTCCAAAACCGAACCCTGAGGAACTCCACTGGTAACCTCCCTCCAGCCTGACAGTTCACCTTTCAGTATGACCTGCTGTAGTCTCCCCTTTAACCAATTCCTTATCCACCTTTCAGTTTTCATATTGATCCCCATCTTTTCCAATTTAACTAATAATTCCCCATGTGGGACCGTATCAAACCCCTTACTGAAATCTCGGTAAATTAGATCCACTGCGTTTCCTGTGTCTAAAAAATCTATTTCTTTCTCCTTTCTCAAAGAAGGAGATCAGGTTGGTTTGACATGATCTACCTTTTGTAAAACCATGTTGTATTTTGTCCCATTTACCATTGACCTCAATGTCCTTAACTACTTTCTTCTTCAAAAATTTTTCCAAGACCTTGCATACTACAGATGTCAAACTAACAGGCCTGTAGTTACCCAGATCACATTTTTTTCCTTTCTTAAAAATAGGAACTATGTTAGCAATTCTCCAGTCATACGGTACAACCCCTGAGTTCACAGATTCATTAAAAATTCTTGCTAATGGGCTTGCAATTTCATGTGCCAATTCCTTTAATATTCTTGGATGAAGATTATCTGGGCCCCCCGATTTAGTCCCATTAAGCTGTTCGAGTTTCGCTTCTACCTCAATTATGGTAATATCTACCTCCATAGCCTCATTCCCATTTGTCATGCTACCATTATCCCTAAGATCCTCATTACTGTCTGATAAATTTTTAAACATTCTTGTATGTCTCACTGTACCTGGACGTTAAAATAAAATCCAAATAGAACCATATAGATTAGAAGACAAATAGATAATTCCATGTGGATTTCTACAAATTCTGGGGGACAAGGGAAAGGAGGGAAGATGTGGGGAGGATTTCAGACAGATTGCCAGAAATAACTTTTTAAAATCCTGGTTTATTTACCTCTATTTAAATCCTGTATACAGGACTCCTTAACCTCTGAGATTGTGTGTCCCATAGTAAAAGAAATAGAGCAGACTCTCTTTAATTCACACTTCCCATTACTGAGTAAAGACTTAATATGAATCCTGTAGCGAGGTTCTGTATTACTCAGACCAATCACTTTAGTCTTCTCCTGAGAAGTATTAATAAACCATGCATCAAAAGAATGTACCCTCAACCCCAACTTCAGCATTTGGTCATACAATTTTTGCTCCTGTTTCTGCCCTCCTTTCTTCACTTTCTCTCCTCCCGCTCCCCTTCTCCCCCCATTTATGGATGGGGAAACTGAGGCATGTGGCGGAATAAGGAACTTTCCTACGGTGAACCATTGTAAGAAACCAGGATTAGAATACAGGATTTTGTGGCTCCCAGTTCCATGTTTAATTCAATAAATGCATAGGCTGTTAATACAGGCAATTTCAAGTATGTTATGTTATCTCCTTTGTTATTTTATTGCTAGTTGAGGGGAGAAAAATTACAAGAGGAAAAAACATCTGAGGATCTGATCCACAAGCTAATTCTAGAAGACATGGAAGTGGGAAAAAGAAAAATGGAAGAACAGCAAAAAAAAGATGAACCACTAATGCTTAAAACGAATCAAGAATGTGTAAGTAAATACGACACTGTTCCCACCCCAGATATAGCATTAAACCTACCCAAGACTAACAGCATTCAGTCCTGGATCAGTAATCACTTTTCTAGACGTAAAAAATGATCTGATGTCTCTGACTCCTGCACAACTGAAACTAGGGGATGTATGTCATTGGAAGGGATAGAGCCAGTCCCTAGCCTGTTCGCCTGAAGCTGGGAATGGGTGATAGGGGGTGGATCAGTTGGTGATTATCTGTTCTGTTCATTCCCTCTGAAGCACCTGGCATTGGCCACTGTCGGAAAACAGGATACTGGGCTAGATGGACCTTTGGTCTGACCCAGTATAGCCGTTCTTATGAAGCTGTAATTTCCCAATAGAACTTGTTTGATTTCTTTCTAGCTCTAGAAGGACCTGAGATACCAGACTGTACAGTTTTGGTATTTTTAGCTATAGGAAACCTACCTTAGGTCATCTTTTTGAGGTTTGAATACTCTTCTATGCATTGTACGTTTGGATTCCATAGTGACTAAGTTTCAGAGTAACAGCCGTGTGTCTGTCTTTGCAAAAAGAAAAGGAGTACTTGTGGCACCTTAGACTAACCAATTCATTTGAGCATGAGCTTTCGTGAGCTACAGCTCACTTCATCAGATGCATCATTGAGCTCATGCTCAAATAAATTGGTTAGTCTCTAAGGTGCCACAAGTACTCCTTTTCTTTTTATAGTGACTAAGGTACCTGGCTCTAGGGGGAAGGAATACAAGAGATAGTCCCAGTAACATTTTAAAAACATTCCTAAAATCATTTATCTGTCAGACATGTGACATTTTCGGAATACAGGATGATGTGGAATGAAGGTTTTATTTCAGAGTAGCAGCCGTGTTAGTCTGTATTCGCAAAAAGAAAGGGAGTACTTGTGGCACCTTAGAGACAAACCAATTTATTTGAGCAAAAGCTTTCGTGAGCTACAGCTCACTTCATCAGATGCATAAGCTATTACCAGCAGGAGAGTGGGGTGGGGGGAGAGAAAACCTTTTGAAGTGATTAAACACCCATTTTTTCATGGTCTGTGTGTATAAAAATATCCTCACTGCATTTTCCACTTTTATGCATCCGATGAAGTGAACTGTAGCTCACGAAAGCTTATGCTCAAATAAATTGGTTAGTCTCTAAGGTGCCACAAGAAGGTTTTATTGGCTCCCATTTGGAGTGATCTGTTTAACTCGCTTCTGGCTTCCCCACTTATGAGTAATGTGGCCGTTTCAAACTCTGTGGTGATAAAACCTGTATAGCAAACCATACCATTGCATGTATCCTCTTTCTCACACATGTTCAGACTTGTAGAAATACACATCTACAAATGTGTATAATACGAGTCATCAGGGGAATATATGGCAGCATGGTAAAAGAGTAACTTCTTGTTTAGCTTTGGCTCTTGCCCATATCAGTCATAGACTGTGTGGAAAGTACCATAGAATAGTTTATAGTTGATAAAGGTTACGCTGATATCAAACTGTTGCTCTCTTAGTATTGTTTGCTGAGTGCCTTACTTTGGGCTCTGAATCCTGTAGCATTTGATAATGAAATGCTCATCACTGAACCACAGTTGCACATATAAGTTCATTTTTTTTCCAAGTGGCAAAAACGTTGGGCCAGATCTTCGGCTGACATAAATTGCTCTAGCTTAAGGCAAGTTAATAGATCTATGACACCATTCACCAGCTGGCACTCGCATTCTGTTCTTTACATACTTCAAATGTCGCCACTTTTGGAGACTCGAAGCATTTTCCCGAGGAATATCTATTTCCTGAGTGACTTTTTTGTGTATGCCGGCTGATTCTTCCTTTATTAACTTCAGTTTCCTGAACGCCTCTCGGATTCAGAGAACGAAGAACCATTCCAGAGCAAGCACACACATCGGTCGGCTTTTGTCTCCAAAGGCAGCACCTATTCTTTTGCCTTCCTGACAGGGTAAGAAACAGACTTTAGTTCACACTGGCTGTCTGTTACGAACATAAATATTACTCCTTTCATATTTTTGTTCTAAACATCCCTGAAGTACTTAAATCTAATTCAAACAGTCACCACAGCCCAAAATAAGTTATTACAGTTTTAGAAAATGTAGTATTGAATAATGATCAAATACAATCATAGAATCCATAGAAATGTAGGGCTGGAAGGGACCTCAAGAGGTCATCAAGTCCAGTCCCCTGTGCTGAGGCAGGACCAAGTAAACCTAGACCATCCCTGACAGGAGTTTGTCCAACCTGTTCTAAAAACCTCTGACGGGGATTCCAAACCTCTCTTGGAAGCCTATTCCAGTGCTTAACTATTAACTCTAGTTGATATCTAAAGCCGCCATGCAGCAGATTAAGCCCATTGCTTCTTGTTCTATCTTCAGTGAACGTGAGAACAATCACCATCCTCTTTATAATGGCCCTTAATGTATTTGTAGACATATTGGGTCACCCCTCAGCCTGTTTTTCTCAAGATGAAACGTGACCGGTTTTTTTTAACCTTTTCTCATAGGCTAGTTTTTCTAAACCTTTGATCGAGAATAGGACCTATTTGTCCCACGGTTGCCATAGAATTGAGGAATAATGCATAGGGTATGTGTCCTTTGAAGGATGTATTGTAAAATTCATTACATTTACAGTCTCTGTAGTTTATAAAGATCTACATGGTAGGTTCATATATAGAAATGTTTGTTTATACGGTTCTCAAAAGGGACAGGGCACAAATGCCAAGAGCTGGCCCCAACTCCAAGGAGCTGCTTCTATAACTTTACTCTCATTGGTTGCATCAAGTGTAACAAGTGGGGGCGATTGGGTAGTACAGGACAAGGGTTTCTGTAATGTCATGCATTTATTCAGGGCTAAATTGTGGCTTTGCCATAAGCCCTGGGTGTAGAGCAATATGTTATTGCAGTGGCCCAGGAAACAGATCAGTCATAATCTCCCTCCAAGTTCCCCCTGCTCTGGTAGTTGGGAGGTATCCTGTGCAAGCTAGATTCTGTCTTGGTGGCTACCCCTGCCTCCTGCATGACACAGGTACCTGGTGCACATAAGCTGAACGAGCTATGTGCCCATCTTGATGGTGCCATGAAATGTGCTGTTTTTAAATTAATACACAGTCTAATGTTTTACACATTCCTGATTTTTAGGAACCTAACCTCCAAACTGGAAAGGAGTCAGAGTTGCAATGACACCATTCAAGATCGATCAAAGAGCAGGCAGAGATCAGCCCCAGCCAACAGAACAAAGGTACCAGATGTTTTTGGAAATATATTACATCCAGTGAGGGAGAAGTTTGTACATTTCATAGAAATGCTGTTGAAGGCTATACAGTGACAGTTACTTGGAGACCATCTATCTATCGGTCAAAAAAATTGTGTCAGCAGAGGTTTGATGTTAAATCCATACGGCTAATCAATCCCTTACGATTTACAGCAGGAGCTGACTGCCAGTCCAGGTTGGAAGTAATTGAACAGAAAAATGGACAGCGCACACACTTTTTTGCTAGCATTATGTGATAACAGAGAATTCGAAGGGTACTCCACTTCCTTTTTTGTAAATCAGATTTCTTTTCAAACCTGATTCACTGGTGGTTTAAAAAATAGCTCTCTCACAAGCTTGAAAAACAACTGTCTCCATCTCTCCCCCAAACTACTTTTTAACCTCTGCATTTTAGCAAAAAGTTATTCAATCTCCCCGCCCCTGCCCCGCACCCCTTGCAGATCATTTTTAAAATGGAGCAGAAATGATCATTGTTGACCTGGTCTCTGTCTCCTTCCTCGTCCACTGTCACTGATTAACATCGCCTCTCTAGGAACAGTTGGTCTAGTCTTGCTCTTGCTGAAGTCAATGGGGCTCTGTTTGTGAATGAACTGGTGCTACAGGCCCAGCAGAGGGAGAACAGGAGGCCTGATTTCCAGAGGTGCTGAGTGCCTATGGCATGGATGGACTTCAGTAAGAGTTGTGGCTACTAAGCACCTCTGAAAATCCAACCCATGATTTGCTCAGGCAAATGTCCGTCTGCCGTTCCAGCCTAACTACTGGGCTGCTGTTGCGCGTCTGGCAGACTTCTTCCTTTGCACCATTTCTGAGACTCTTAAGGCCTTTGTAGCACCATCAGCCTCAGGATTTGATCTCCCCAGCAGCAGCAATTTGATTGATATCATTGTCTGTGCTTTTACTCCACCACTAATCTCCACGTACTCGGCCATTTTCTGCCTCTCTGGCCTGCAGGCTCCTGGTGCCTGGCAGCAGCACAGTGGATTCAGTCAGTGTTATTTAGTCCAGTCGCACCAAGTATCAGGTGCCTCATGTCCACTCCAGAAGGCCCAGCCCAGTCCAGGTAGGAGATATGGGGGATGTGGTATGCTTCAAAGGGCTTCAGTGGCAGGGGCTTCTTATGAGACCTATGGCCCTTCTCCTACCTTCCCTCCACTCTCTGCTGAGTCTTCTTGCATGGAGATGGGGTGTCCCCTGCAGCCATTGGCTGAGCCCTTGCTCCAGAGCCTTTCTCCCCCCCCACTGCACCTTACATCCATCAGAGCCTTCACCTCCAGTCACTAGAGGGAAGCTCCACTCTTCCTCCACATCTCCCTTTCCAGCGAGAGATCTTCATGACCTCATTCTCCCCAGAACTTCACTTCTTTCAAGAAGGAATAAGGAACCATCCCTCTTCTGCCTGCATCTGTCTCCTTTACTAGGACTGTCCACTTTTTGCACCAAATCCCCTTCTCTTCAGCTTTTGCTTCATCTTCATTCCACAAGGGGCGGGGGGGAATCATGCTAAGCATCCAGTCACTGTCGGAAGCCAAAGGAACCCTTGGGATAGCCATTTGGTGGGGAACCCTGCTTGCAAGATGGGGAGATCCTCGTAGGTCCTGCTCAGGTGACATAAATAGTCTTGGTGACAAAGTACTGTGGACCTCCCTGAGGTGACAGTCATGGGCCATGCTCCTAAAAAAGGACCCTCTTTCTAGTGGTTCTCAAACTATGGATCGGGACCCCAAAGTGGGTCATGATCCCATTTTAATGGGGTCACCAGGGCTGGCATTAGACTTGCCAGGGCCCGGGGCTGAAACCAAAGCCTGAGGGCTTCAGCTCCGGGTGGCAGGGCTCATGTTACAGGCCCTTGCCTGGGGCTGAAGCCCTTGGCCTTCGGCTTTGACCTCTTCCCCACCCCCCACCCCCACCCCACCTGGGGCAGGGGCGCTAAGGCTTTGGCCCCTCCACCCGGGGCGACAGGGTTTGGGTGGGCTCAGGCTTCAGTTCCCCCTGCTGGAGTCATGTAGTAATTTTTGTTGTGAGAAGGGGGGTCGTGGTGCAAGAAAGTTTGAGAATCCCTGACCTAATCTAACTCTCATTGAAATTGATGGGAGTTGGATCAAGTCCAGAATGAGGCACTGTAAAAGTAATCTGTCTTCCCAGCTCCCAGATCTTTTTTAAAGTAGACTGTGAGTGGACCTGCCCAGAGAACAAGTGCTCCACGAAAAGGATGTTCCATAACCTGTATTAACTCCAGAGCCATAAGCTTGTTAAAATCCCCTCTCTCTAAACTGAACAAAGAAAAGTCATTCCAGTGCCGGGGCTAACCACCATATAAAATCACCTTGACTTTGAAAAGGAAAACTCATTTGCATTTGTGTATATGTAGTTTTTACTCTGTGTTATTTGTAGCTGTATGACCTCACGCTCCTAAATATGACAGTGTTAGAAATGTCTTTGAACATGGCTGGCCGTGCTGCTCTTAAGGAGTCTCTGCTGCCAGCTCCCTTGTTGTTTAATCACTAGCAAACTGGAAACCATGCTTTGTGTGCTAATAATGTACAGGAGATTTGTTTACCTTACCCTATTCAGTGTCCTCTGGCCAGCCTTTTCCCTTCGTTTGTTGCAGTAAGCGTGTTAAAGCCTGGATCAGCCATTTCTTATACATCAGTTGATGGCAAGAAAATGTCTGAGTTTACTCGCTGTAAACAGCATGCCCCTGGCAGTACAGTCATGCTGCTACTAGGCATGTCGTAGATTCATAGATTGCAAGGCCAGAAGGGATCATTATGATCATCTAGTCTGACCCCCTATATAACACAGGACTCCCCCTCCCCCCCCCCAAAAAAAATCCCTAGAGCAGATCATTTAGAAAAACATCCAACCGTGATTTAAAAATTGCCAGTGATGGAGAATCCATCACGACCCTTGGTAAATTTTCTTTGAGTTAGTCTAGTTCCATGGTTATCAACCTCTTTGTTCCTGTGCGTCGAGCTTTTGCCACCGCTCTGGCTAGCTACTCTCCATTCCTTTGATGTCCCAAGCACAGCCCTCATGCTAAGGATGAATTTGGGACCCAGGCTGTGGTGGATTCTGGTGCTCCCTTGTTACCTGTGGGCCATTCAATGTGCTCAAACCAGCCACAGTCACTTAGTCTGACTTGCTGCAGGATCTGGAGCACCCCAGGCTGCATTCCAGATTTGACAGTGCACAGTTGAATGGAAGGCAAGCAGGACTGCAGGGCCTAGCCCCAAGGCTGGACTTAGTGCTCATTATTGACGTGGTGGGATAAGGAAGTTGCTGGCCCAAAGGAAGAAGGTGGCTGAGGCTGCTGGCTGGTACAGCAGACATCGTGGCCTGATAAACAGGTACAGTTGCCTGAAAGATTAGGAACTAGTGGTCTAGTTAGTTGTTTGAGTGATTTGTAGCGTTTCCTATTCTCTTGTGATTCACCCATTTCACTCTTACTCTGGCCCCTCTTTTTAGATCACTACAATGACAAACTTTCTAATCCCAATGACTTGTTTTACAGGTTCTATCTGTGACCAGTGCGTCGACTCCCATCGTTGGAGTTTTGTCATCCACCCAAAACAATCGCTGCCTCTCTGCCCCAGATTTGACAGCAGAAAAGCGTCTGGTTTCCAACTCTGTTTCGTCACTCTCCATCCTGCACAAGCCGGAGCGATCCATCAGCCCTGAGAGCAATGACAGTATCTCAGAAGAGCTCAATCATTTCAAACCTATTGTCTGCTCACCATGCACTCCTCCCAAGAGGCTTCCCGACGGCAAAGTCTTGAGTCCTTTGATTATAAAGTCTACTCCAAGGAACCTGAACCGAAGCCTGCAGAAACCAACCACCTATGAAGCTAGTCCCAGAATCCTGAAAAAATGGGAGCAAATATTTCAGGAGCGCCAGATTAAAAAGACTCTCTGTAAAGCTACCCTTACATCTCTGGCTTCAGAGACCGGAGAGGACTTTCTGGTTCCTGACATTGCTAACTCCAGTAAAGAGCAGCTGCGAATCTTAAATGATCAAATTCTACCTGATACTGCGGCACACACAAACACAGAGTTAGATTATTTCCCTTCGATCAGTGAAGTGAAGCTCGAAAGGGCTGGTAACAAGAAAAACCGTTCACAGGCCTTAACAATGGATGGCAGTTCCTCTGATCTAGATACAAGATCAAATGGAACCTCTCTGAACACTCAAGTTTCAGATGTATCTGAAGTAAAAACAAATTCATATCTGGACAAATCTTGTCTTAGCATTGGGGCAAAAATAATGACCAGAAGAATAATTGGAGTCAACCCAGCACTGCCAGGGAACAGTATGCTAGGAGTTTCTATCAAGACAGCAGGAAAAAAGCAGCTTAAATACCTGAACAATAGTGAATTAATCAACGTACAAAATGGAACCTGCAATTCTGTTGAAAATGTGATTGGCGAACAGCCCCCTTCACTGAGACGAGGACGGAAGAGACACTGTAAAACAAAGCACTTGGAACAGAATGGTTCGGTTAAAAGACTGAGGCAGACCGCTGGCGAGATGGGCTTGGCCACAGGTGATCCTTTAGTGAGGGAGATGGAACAGAAGCTGCAGCAGGAGGAGGAAGACAGGAGGCTAGCCTTACAACTGCAGCGAATTTTTGACAGTGAAAACAGGACAATGGATAGGCGGAAAGCAAGAGTAGATCAATATCTCTTGCGGTCAAAGAGCACTACAGGTGCAAAGCAGCACCTATGAACAATGTTGCCTTTTGTAGAGGACATGAGGTTTATCAAAATACCCCATAGGAGGAGCTATTTTCTTGTCATACAACCACCCACAATTTTTTTTTTTCTTTTTGATGGTAAGACATTTTAGATCCAGTTCACGCTGAAGCCAGGGTCCTTGCAGGCTAAAAACAAAGATTCACCTGTCCCGTTTTGTCCATCACTCTGAAAGACAGCCGATCCTCCCCATGTATACACTGAAATGTACTCATACATAGTAGGTGACATTTCTGAGTTAAATGCTGGTGGTGGCCATCTTACTAATGGGATACCAAGAGTATATGAGCCCAATGATAAAGACCTTGTAAATCCAATGTCCAGCCTGCTGCATCATGTCAGACAGAAATTAGGGATTGAAAACACATTTACATAAATCATCTAGACTGTTTCTCTCCAACCCCCAGTCCTGTGCCTGTTTCACACTCTCCCTTATGCTGCAGCCAGATACTGTGAATGGATCGTAAGTTATACCATAGTGATGTAAACTCCCTGGTTTGTGATAGCCTCTTTATTAAGGGGTCCCACTGTTAAGATTATGAGCCATGCTTTCTCCTTTTTGTCCCAGCAACTAAGGAGCAAATGGATACACCGATAGTGGATACGATTCAGTAACCCCTCCCAGGGGCACAAAAAATGAAATACATTAGACAATGTAGATCAGGGGTTATTTTAATGAGACCATATGCAATGTAGGAAACGTGCAAACCAAGGATTTCACGGAAAATGCATTGCTGAAAACTAGTTAATCGATGTTGGTAATATCGCAGAAAACTTAGCTATAAAGAGAAGGTAAAGTGAATACTACCAACCCACTCTCTTGGGGTGGCACAAAGGTGAGACCAATCAACACGGTTTTACTCATCTTGGACATTTAGGAAGAGAAGCATCAGTAAGGAAAAGAGCCACCCAAATGAATCGGTTGGACATGGGCAGCATGGGAGCCCTGTGTAGTGCTCATTCCCTAGGTACAAACCAGCCACGGTTGGGTCGGGGAATGTGTGCACTGCAGTGATAGTAATACGCTTGCTGCACTGTTTACACAGAGGTTTCAAAGTGTTTGGTAGCAGTAATTATCCATTATCTTCACTTTAGAGATGTATAAACTGGCACACAAAGGTTAAAATTCTCAAAACGGCTGCTAATTTTGGGCACCTCCCATTCCAGTTGAAGTCATTGGGAGCTGGGGGTGCTCAGCACTTTTCAGACTCTTGGTCCTAGATCTCCCAAACGGGGCTCTCCAAAGACAGTAGCATCCAGTCATTTGACTCTATCAGCTTGCCCGGGGTCAGTGGTAGAGTTGGGAATAGAAAACAGGACTCTTGACTAGTCCAGGCCCCTATCCAGTGGAGAGCGTGTTCTCCTCCCCACATGCAGCAATCACCACATGAAGCCCTTTCCAAGTGAGAATTCCCACAAGGCTTTCACTGTTGAGCTTTATGCCACAATCTGACCCAAATCACTCTGATGTTTTAAGCAGCCCGATGAAGTCTGTCTGTCTGTGTCATGGAGGGTGTTCGTTGTTCTCTCTCGGACCAATTACACGGAATATAGATCAGTGCATTAGGTAAGATAAATGTCCATGATCACTGTTTAATGAGTGTGCTTCCTTCCCAAAGAACCTCTGCTTTTCTCCCTTTCATCTCAGGCCTGTCCTCGCAATTGTTTTACTGAGTGAAATAATTTTCTTGATTACCACCAGTAATGGGCTCAAAAATGTCACTCTTGAATCCTGAATTTCTAGACGATGGATCTTCTGTTCTTTCAGTGGAATTTTCCCCCCCCCCACCTCAGAAACGTGAGTCTGCCAATTTAATATCTTGTTGCTCCTTATACTAGGTGACACTGGCATTTTAAAGAGCTACCTGAAACACACTGAACCAGCAGTACACCAAGCAGCTGGCAAACTTGCAGCTGACCTGTGGAGTGCGGGGAGGTTCTGCTAATGCAGCATACAAATGAGGTTGATGTAAAAGGATTTTAATCATCTATTTCTGCCGTGTCTTTTGCTCTCTCCTTCCATCTTAAATGATGATGAATGGCTTGCCTTCGGCAACGAAGGAATTGGTTTCGTCTCCGGCTTGCCACTTATTCATATAACTACAAGGACCCTGAAGCTTTTTACTGCTTTAAACTGGATTTTTTTTAAAACAAAAGAAATCTTATATTTTAATGGATAAAATTTATATATTTTAAATACTATATTTCAACAGATCGACACTTTCATTTTGAGAAATCTTGTAGTAATGATGACATAATATATATCTCGTATTAACACACAAAAACTACTGGCTATTAAACTAATATGTGAAGCCAGGAAGTTGATGCTGGCTTTCTGCACTCTCTTAGACTGGACTGCTGTGCCTAACTGTTGTAGCTCATGGGTTGTGTATTATTGTATCCTCTTCGGAGAGGAAATTCTGCCCTTAGTTACACACTTGCAACCTTTCTGGGCCAAATGCACAGCTGATTTTAAGCTGATACAACTCCAGTGACTTGACCTGCATTGCACTCACTTAAGCCAGCAGTGAATTTGAAGGAAACTGCCGAGTCGTTGACTTGATTGAAGTCAGTGGGATTGCATGGGTCAGAGTTACTGATGATCAAATTTGGTCTCATCAGTACTTACGAACAGCAGAGTACATTAAGGATGGAGCAGCAGTCTTTAATCCTGAGTTTCTTTTATTTTTGTTCCGAGCAAAAGCTTTTTTTACACTATCCAAGAGTATTCTTGATTCTTCTCGCCCCCCCCCCAAGTCTCTTTCAACGTCCCCCTCGCACCACCCAAGTAAATACCTTGAAACAGGCTTCCTTACTCAATTACCTTGCCTTGTTCTAGGCCTGGGCTGCTGGCTTTTTTTTTTTTTTTTTTTTTTTTAAACAAAAGAGCTTTTGAGAAACTCACTTTATGTGGGTTTCACAAGCTGAATGTATCTTTCCTGAGAATGAGATTTTGAGTCCTACCCACCTAGGCCAGCGTCCTTTTGTGTGTTTTTTTTTAAAGGTCACTTAAACACTTGGGTTTTATGTGTTAATTTCTTTTTTTATTTTAAATCTGAGTCTCAATGGAGGTGCAGGAGCCATTGCCTCAATTATGACAGTTCCTCAAGCTAACATAGCTTGATAGAAAAGAACCAGGCTAGAATGTCTGTTATGTACTTTATTATCTATGGGTCGTTCACACAAAGGGCCCTACTCTGCAAACTGTTACAGGATTAATCCAAGGCCCTGATCCCATTGAAATTAATACAAAGCTCCCATTGATTCAGTGGGTGCAGGTCCGGACCATAATAGAAAAGCCCTTACAATGTATGGTCCATTGTATCAGTATTTATTTAAGGAGGCCTTTGATTTTGGGATCCTCGTGAGGAATAACTGTGGATCCTAAAAATCTTTGTCACTTTTTTTATGAGACATTATTACTCGTATGCAGTAGCATCTTTAAATAATGTGGCAGGGTTGGTTTTAATATTTCCAAGGGGTATTTGTCCACAAAATATGGTGTAGGATTTTAGTCCATTAATTTCAACCTTTCTTAAAAGAACTAGTTTATATTTATAATTTTATCCTCCATCTAGTTGCTTAAAGATCAAGAAAGAGTTTCCAGTTTGCTAGAATAGGTGAGTCCTACTCCCTTTGAAGTCGGTGAGAGCAGGCTTGGGCCCATACTGCCTGGTCCAAAGTCCAGTGAAGTCAGTCCACTGAGTCTTTCCACTAACTCTGGGCTTTGGATCAGACACCTGGTTTGTGCACCTCTGTGTGCACTGAGCCTGGGAGGCTGGAGACTCGAGTTGATGGAATGTTGATGACTCTGTTGGAATGTTTTACTACTTTAACATGAACAGTGCTTTTATTCGTTCCTAGAAAAGCTTGGGTAAAAAATAGGGTACTGTATACAACTGCACTTCAAACAACGGAAGTTCCCAGCCCCTCGTGCATTCAGAGGTCCAGTTTACACTTCCTTTGTCACAACTAATGCCATGTGAGAAGTATCAGTAAGCCAGCAGCTCTGGTGGAAACACCAGAACCATGGATGGAGTCAAAGATCTCCACATGTCTGGAGACACTAAAACAACAAAAGATTTTTATTAAAAATCTCTATTTTGGCAATTGTTTTGCATCCTACTCCTTTCTGATCTCACATTCTCTAAGGAATTGAACCAATCCCTGCAGTTTGCGTGAAGGTGAAGGCATGTACAAATTTTTCCAAAATGTGAAAGTTTCTCACCTTACTGCCCTCCTGTAAGATCAAATGGGGCTCAGCTGTGGCAGCCCTGTTGCTGGTGAAGTAATTGCACTGCTTATTGCACTTCTGTGTGACCAGAAGGGGTGGGGTTAGGGATTTCATTTAGTAGGTGAATGACTGAATCTGCCAAAGATGCCACAGGACTTTAAACCAACTCTGACTCTACGTAGATTTCTAGATGGAAAAAAATGTATTAAGGTTCTTTTTGTGGGGGGTTAGTGACTACAGACATCAGTAAAAAAATGAAGGAAAAGTGCCAAAAGAATGGATTGTGCAGAAGATGATTGTGTAACACTGTCCTATATTGTCAGTATTTTTCTTCAAATGGTATTGTACATGCAGTATGGATTAGTCTTGAAGTACAGCTTAAACAAGTGCTTCTTTGTCTTTTGTCAGTGAAAGCAAAGGGGAGATAGAAGCCTTAAAGACTATAACTGATTTTAAAACCAGGCCTTTAGCCATGCATCAAGGAGATAGCCCTGCAGTGCTCTCTGCTGGACTTTCCGGACCTCTTTGCCATCTTATAGTTTTCAAGTGAAAGGTTGGTAAGGAGCTTGTTCTGTGAGAAGGGAAAATATTTCATACAAACTCATCCTCCCCAATTTTTAAAGGGGACGAGAAATGAAAACTAAAGACCAGTCCTTATTCAACTTGTGCATGTGGACATGAAGGTCCAGAAAGTCACTGATCGAGCTCCAGGGGATCTTTGGTGGATCTTCACAATGAGCTCAAAGCTGTGCCAGGTCCGCTGATTGAACTGCAGCTCGGAAGCCGGAACGGTCGCTCTCCGTGTTGTACGTGAGTTTGATGCAAACTTTTTTCTTCCCTGTATCTTTAAAACACTGCGATGCATCAAACAGAGAATTAGCTATTCACTATGCAAAGAAAAAAATGGTTTAACTGATGGGATCATGTGTACGCCTGGTTTTCTGGTGTTTACTGTCAAACTGTTTAAAACCAAGATAGATGTTGCTACATTTTTCCCAATATGCTTTAAATTATTGTGCTGTGGTGTATCCTCAACTTGCTGTTCAAAACCCAGTGCAGTAAAAGACAAAAGGTCATTTAGGGTCTCAGCTGAATCACTGTGGCTTCATCAGCACATTATAAAACACAGTGGAGTTTGCTGAAAGCTTATTTACTTGCATGTGTGTAATGTGTGGGTAAAATAACATGTGGGGACATGGTTCTATGGGACTGTGGCTTCTGTTATTTCAAGCAGAGTAAAAAATTCCCAAACTAGACCTGTGTCAGCCATACAGATACCTTGTACATTTTAACAGCAGCGAAGAGGGCTCTAATCCCAGGACAAAGGCAGAAGTTAAAATAGAATAAAACAAGGTTCTTGTAGTGAATTACCTGTTTGGCCTGAAGTTGCTGAATGTGAAAACGAGCAAGTCCGTCCCTGTGTCTTTTCTAACCTGTTACAGCCCCAGCTAGGTGGGGACTGGTCCTGCTTTGAGCAGGGGGTTGGACTAGATGACCTCCTGATATTCTATAAATGGTATGCAAAAAAACAGCTGCTGAAACTTCCAGTTTGCCATAATAAAACACATTCTTCGTGTAGCGAAGTAACCATCTGGCCAGTGCTGCTAGAAAAGGCCGGGCTGGGGCTGGGTGGCCTGCAGGTGGTAAGTGGCAGTTGAGAGCTCCGAGGGTAGGACTGGTACTGGGCTGAGACAATGACACCATGAGTCCAAACAGCGCAAAGTTTTGCCTGTGTTGGTGAGGGCCCCCTCCCCTTGCTAACCGCAGGAGACCTGAACTGCTGTTTTTGTAGTGCAGCCAAGGCTTGGGGCTTCCACGTATCACAGGGCTGGCATTTGCCATAGTCTTACTCTGTTCCCATTGCAGTCAGTGGGAGCAGAGGCAGGGCTAGGGTACAATCACCAGTAGCAATACAGCTGAGAACAAGAACCTCTGCTGTATAGTCAAGGATAACTTCAGCGAGGTGGAAGGAGAATGAAAGACGGCCTCCACCATGGTCCTTCTAATGCCCAGCTGCCGTCCCACACAGGAGCCAACCCTGGCTGCAGAAATGAGATGGAGAGGAGGGTTTTGGAGTTGGGCCATTGGGACACTTCCTATGCTAAGGTGTAGATTCATAGAGTCCAAGCCCAGAAGAGACCTTTAGATCATCTGGACTGGCCGCCTGCTTAACACAGGCCACAGAATTTCACCCTGGCTTGAGCCCTGTAATTTGACTAAAGCATCTCTTCCAGAAAGGTATCCCGTCTGTAACAGGCAACTAGCATCCTCCCAGAAAAGTTCAGAAACCTGGTGCTCTGATCCCAAGCATGGGGGGAGTTTATCTCTACAGAATGCTGCCCCCAGGCATGGTGGCAGGCTTCAAAACCCTTCCCTTGCTACTGAGGGAGCAGTCATGTTCTGTCCAGCCAGCACCAGAGTGCCCCCCAGCCCACAAGGAGGTGAGGGGAGCAGTCCTTAAAGGGGCCAAGGTTTTCTTTCTCCTGCTGGCCCAGATAGATAGACAGACATTCACACACACACTCTCTCTCTCTCTCTTCCCCCCCCCCTCTCTGGCTCTCAACTGCAGGGGGGGCATTGGGAGTTGTTACACCTTTCTCTGCTAAATGAAAAGAGCCCTTAGTAGCTGCTGTCCTCTCTGTGAAGGTGTTTATATGCTCTGATTAAATTCCCCTCTCGTTCTTTTTGATAAACAGGTGGTGCTCTTTCAGTCTCTCACATCCACACCTCAGATCAGTTTTAACGGCTCTTCTGTGCCCTCTCCAACTTTTCAACATCCCCTTTAAAATGTGGCCACCAGCCCTGGATGCAGTCTTGCCATCTCAGCTTGCCGAGCAAAAATAGTATCTTCCCCCTTCCATGGTGTTTACCATCTTCCCCCCCTGCATATGCTGAGCATTATCACTGGTTTAGATTTGGTTTAGGTAAATTAGCCCAAGTACCGTGGAATCCCTTCAGGGCTGAATTTGGCCCACACTAGTTCTTTTAATCAATCCTCCCAGGTCACTTCCCCCCAAGCCCTGTGATTGTTTCTGTCAAACATCTGCCTCTTACAGGAAAATTAGTCTTTGCATTGATGAGTGCTGCACGAAGTACTTCAGTACAAACATGAACACAGCCCATTCAGACAGTCAAACTGCTGCCACACGGCCTAGAGCAACCGGGTCTGTAACAACTCCGCAGCCACTGTAGCAACGGGTGTTACAATGGTGCTCCTTCGCCCTGCCGCTGCACCTCTAGAGTTGAGGGGAGGGGCTTTAATTTTAAATACAACTCAGCCCACACATTGTTTTCCTAACTCAATTCTGAGCCATGTAGAACTTTTTAAAATCTCTCTGGGCTATTGCTGTACTCCAAGCAAGGTGAGCTCAGCAGCAGCTGGTCTTGCAGGGTAGGAGTGAATGGTTAGTAACTTGTTTTAAAAGCTGAACGCTGGATAAGTTTCCAGCAGTCACCTGAGTTAGTGCACTTGCCTTAGAAACAAAGAGTGTATCAGCTTCACACGTTTCACAAATCCAGCCCCCCTGCTGCTCTGGGAAAGACACCACTGCGATACACAACCACCAGGCAGGTGCCTGATTGCTGGGTTATGCTACAGGTGTGACTCGCAAAAATGCATGCGCTGGAGTATATTTTGCTTAGAAAATGTTTTAATATTTTGTCTTGAGTTCTTACCTATTCCTAGCTCAGAATGATTCAGTTACGTGGAGTGGAATCCTCACCTTGCTTATCTATGCTCGAAATACAAGTACTTTAATGCGTTAGTTTCCTAGGTCCGCAATCCATGTGGAGTAGGTGTGAGGGGCATGGAAGAGAACTCGTCGTCCATGTAAATTTAACCAGGCAGGGTTAATGAATGTTCTGCTAAGATGAGCTGAAGTTAGTATGGCAACATGTGAAACCAGCTCCATTTGTTGCCCTTCCCTCTGTTTTCACTACTTTATGAAGCCGTCGCTGGCATCGGGCGAGTGCCTTTAGCCACCCTTGTTGTCACCCATCTACAGACACTGCACTGCACCCTGGGTGATGAAAGGAGTTCTGCACTCGCCCCCATCCACACCTGGAGCAGCACGTTAGCCAGCTGGATTCCTTACTTCAGAATAACCACGTTATAGCGGCAGACGCCTTGCTGGTGGCAGCAGCAGGGCAATAACTGACTGGGTGTTTTGTGAGCTATTTGTTTATTTCAACTGATTGCAGTTGTAACTATGTGGACTCAAGTGAGAACAATTGTCCTGGCATGTTACACACAAACCTTTTCACTGTGCTGCATTTTCAACCCTCGCTCCGAAAAGCGCACTAACCTCGTTATAAAACTAACTCAAAAATATATCTAGAAAGAAACACAAAAGTTAGGAAGCTCCTGTTCTCCACAGACCCGTTTACAAAGCAAATGTCACTAAGCTCCTCTTACGAGATGAGCTTTTCTCCAAATCCGTATCCTGAGGCAGAGAGTCTGGTTTACTTTCCTCTATCTTGACAAAAGTTTCCTGAGTGGGGCTTTGCCCCGGCTCTGGGCTATTCACACTCTCCTTGCAAATCACCTTATTGGAAGTTGCCAAAGCAGCCTTGTACTTCTTGTGGAATTCCTTCATCAACCTCAGAGCCTCCTGATACTCCTTCCGGTTGGATTTCTTCTTTCGCAAAACAGATGCTAGGGAAGATCAGAAACATGATCTCACTATGTTTCCCCTGGAATTGGTCTTTTAAAATCTCACTGTGACTTTGATCTTTACTGCTTCCCTCCCACTTCTGATACAGAAAACATTGTCAGGTCAGATCCTATGCTCTGAACTCAGCCGCAGCTCTTACTGTAGGCAACTGGGACTGCACAGATTGGGTCCATACAGTAAAATGGTTTAGTCCATAGATAGCTGGACTCCAGCTACCTTGTTTGAAGAACCTCACTCACTAAACTACTTCCAAACGGGACTGCTTCTTCCCACGCTAGGTTTTGATGCGTCGGGAGCACAAACAGTAGAGTTTGGGATGAAAGGTTCTGCTCTGGAGCTAGAGAGGTTTAAATGGCCTAGGTATTGGATTGGGCCCCTGGCATTCTTGAGTTCAACTCCAACTCGTCTGGCCTTGGACAAGTCACTTCCCTTTGCCTCTGTTTCCCTTCTCTGTCAAATGGGGCTGACTGCAGTACAAGAGTGGGGTGAAGGTCAGTTACAGGGCTTGATGCTGTGGCCCCTGTTCTCAGGATTATTCTGTTATAAAACCTGAAAATACGGACTTTAGAATGGAAATTTGAACACGGTGCCTCCACTTGGTTAGTGGTCTGTTTAACCTGCAGCGGAAGGTACTCGGTTAGCCCGGAAGCTACACTCTGGTTTTGTACTTTTCCACTTTAGGAAGCCATTTTTCCATTTAGTTTGAGGAAACAGATGGCAGCAGGGTCCAGTTCATGATTCGTTCCTGGTTCACATCACGGAGTACCATGCGCGCCCTGGCTGTTGCGGGTCTGAGACTATAACATGCTGCCTACTGCCTAACTTGTACAGGCTACTCAGCACCTCCTAGAGGGATGGGGAAACTGAGGCACAGAGAAGGGACATTTCCAAGGTCACCCATAAGTCCCTGTCAAAAAATCACGAGTGGAACATAGGTAACTTGTCTTCCAAATCTAGTGCCCTTAGTCACTGGACCACACACATTTAATTTCAAATACTTCAGAATGCAGATGTTTCCAACATTTGCACAGGTCTGTCCTATCACAATCTTTGCATGCAAGTGAACAGTAGTGAGCAGAAATACAGAGGGGAAAATACCTAGTGGAACTTCTGTGATGTTCATGTTGCCTCTCATGGCTAGGAAGACTTCTTCCAGCAGCTCAGCTTTAGTCTTTTGAGACGGAGGGCCAGATGGCTTCCCCATCTACAAGGAAAGCAGACAATGACGAGTAGGTGTGATGGTCCATGTCCCTGGTCATCTTCCACTATTCTCCTACCCTGCCCTGCAATGTTCGGCGCACTGCGCTTTCACTGGAAACACGGCCTATCCGTTCTAAGTGCTCGGCTCAGTTTGCCCTGAGCAAAGCTGGTCATAGACGTGTCTCAGATGTGCCAATCTACATCAGGTCCATGTTTCTCAGCTGTCCTTTGTACCTAAAATGCTGCATGATGTGCAATTACAGAGTAGCATGGCTCTTACATCATTCTACGGCAATGTAAGAATT
Source organism: Lepidochelys kempii (assembly GCF_965140285.1). Classification (NCBI taxonomy): domain Eukaryota; kingdom Metazoa; phylum Chordata; order Testudines; family Cheloniidae; genus Lepidochelys; species Lepidochelys kempii. Next base: position 12,134,075 of record NC_136380.1, read on the forward strand.
TACTCCATAGCATCGACCCATCCTGGTGGGCTACTGTCAACATTTTGGAGATGGACAGTTCCTCACTAAACCATAGACCAATGGTTGCCAATCTTTTTGGGCAACTGTGCCCAGGTACCAGATTAAGCAGGGGTGAGCCCATGCCCAAAAGTTCCCATTCAAACTGCACACAACATGCCATGATTAAGCTTGGAATGATCGTGTAATGGCAAGGTGGGGGTCTGGAGCATGCCATGGTCCTAATATCCAACAAAAGGTTGGATATTAGGAAAAACTTTTTCACTAGGAGGGTGGTGAAGCACTGGAATGGGTTACCTAGGGAGGTGGTGGAATCTCCTTAGAGGTTTTTAAGATCAGGCTTGACAAAGCCCTGGCTGGAATGATTTCGTTGGGGATTGGTCCTGCTTTGAGCAGGGGGTTGGACTAGATGACCTCCTGAGGTCCCTTCCAACCCTGATATTCTATGAAAGGCAAGGATGAGCAATAGCCTGGGGCCCTGAACAGAAACTCTTCACTCAGGAATAAGGGAAGCTTATTGTACCAGCCTTGGAAGCCTGACACGCGACATATCAGGAGATGGGACCCACTTGCTTAGACTAGAAGGTATCTGATAGCACTGGGCCAAAACTTTGGAGCCTGACATGAAAAGAGATGAAGGATTTAATAAGAGATGACTCAGGGATACAAAATTCTGACCCAGATCTGACTGGGGGACATTCAGATCTAGGGCTTCCATTTGAGTCCATTACCAAGTTCTGAGCGCAGTTTGGCAGGGGTTGGATCCAAAGTTCTGGCTTGGACCCAGTTCCAGATATAGACAGAGAACAAAAATAACTATTCTGCCATCAAAGCCTAAATGTTTTACCTTCTTTTTTCTGGGCACATATGGCTTCTGCACGCTGTCGAGCCTCGCCTTCGAGTCACGATACACCAGGGGCTGTTTCAGAGCACGCCTCAGCGCCTGGATGTTTTGCTGCATTCCTAGAACAAAGGGAAATCGGTGTGTCTGAAGAAACCCCCTGCTGCGGCTGACAATTACAGTAACACTTAGCACTTACAGATCTCTTCAAAAAGCCTTCCCCTATTTAATCAGATAAGAAATCATCTTTAGCTGCTTTCATCATAGAATCATAGAATATCAGGGTTGGAAGGGACCTCAGGAGGTCATCTAGTCCAATCCCCTGCTCAAAGCAGGACCGATCCCCAACTAAATCATCCCAGCCAGGGCTTTGTCAAGCCTGACCTTAACCTCAAAGGAAGGAGATTCCACCACCTCCCTAGGGAACCCATTCCTGTGCTTCACCACCCTCCTAGAGAAAAAGTTTTTCCTAATATCCAACCTAAACCTCCCCCACTGCAACTTGAGACCATTGCTCCTCGTTCTGTCATTTGCTACCACTGAGAACAGTTTAGATCCATCCTCTTTGGAACCCCCTTTCAGGTAGTTGAAAGCAGCTATCAAATCCCCCCTCATCACACTGCCATTAACCAATGGATCTACCAGCTATGTACACAAGACATTGGAGGACTATACACCTCATTCACCACTAAAAGATGGCCCATTGTGGAGTAGGACTCGGCCCCTATTTAAAATCCACACTATACACCAGGTTCAACACAGGCTAGAGAATGGTTGTTCACAAGGGTAACATTCCCAAGGGAAAGCTGGATCTCAGCTTTGGCTAGCCAATGAGAAAACGGCATTGCTCCAATTGCTTTGTAGCCTGCAGTGCGGCATGGGGTCAAGGCAGCCACTGGAGACCTGGCTGGGCTGGGAAGAATACAGACCATTTCTTCTGCTGTTCACTGGCACATGACAAGCAAACTGAGACAGGGCTTCAGCTCGCACATGCCAGTCAGACACCCAGCTCAGCATGCAGTTGGCAATGAACAAATACTTCACTTGCATGGATCAGAACCGCAGTCAGCCCAGCCTGGGGGAGAACAGGATTTTTCACAGGAAGTGGAGAATATCAGCCAGCTGAAAGTGCAGGGGAACCTGGGGAGCAGGAATTTAGCCAGGACACCGAGGCTAATGCCCCTCTGCTTGCAAAATAGGTCATTGGTTCTTCAGTGGCTCCACGTGGCCAGGGTCTCAGACTGAGGTATGAAAGGGCAGACCCCGCACCAGCACAGGGCCCTCTAGCTCTGCCAGCACTAACTGCTGTCTTTTCATACTTGGGTGGCTCAGAAGCTGACAGACTGAATCGTACCCAACTACCCCAGGGAAACGGCCTTTCAGAGCAAAGAGATGCATAAGATTCCGGGCCAAAGGATGATCTGGTTCACTCCACTTACCCAGAATGCACCCCTGCATCAGGGCCAGCCTCATAGGGCCGAGAGGGACTTGCGTGACACAAAGACCATGTACTGGCCCCCTGCCCAGAGGTGAACGTTACCCTTATTGTGGAAAACTCCAAAGGCAGCAGTTTAACACCAACATTGCTCAGGGGCAAAGAGAGGCACTTTAGGAACATGGTTCTTTCCACTGACTGTTCAGATTCTGAGTTACACCTGCTAACCTAAAGGTCAACGGCAGGTTCAGATTCAGAGGTTTTAAGGTCAGAAGGACCTTTCCGACCAGCTCATCTGATCTGCAGAACAAGCATTTCTGAGCAAGAGAAATCAGCTTTCTGGACTTACCCACTGGCTCAATGAACTCAGGGTCAGTTTTCACATGGAGCAATTCTTCATAGCCTTTATATTTCATGGGAATATACATGCAGCTGCCCAGTGTCTTGGGCTTGTGTTTCCTTTTCCCTTCTCTTTCCTCCAGTTCATGTCTCCAGACGGAGCTGGGGATGTCATCCGCATGATCCAGCTTCAGACATCCGGGGGAAAGGATTTACAACAGGCACTTTTCATTGCAAAGCAAGTCACCAAAAACCTGCCTTTACCCCACCCAAACTCTAGATCGGACGCAGATCTCTCAGAGCCAAATTCTACCAGCTACATCAACTGCAACTGCATAGCCCCTCGGGGCTACTCGGGCTTAAGTGAGGGTAAAAATGGCCTTTAAACATCCAAATTTGATGCATCGAGATTTCCTAATTGAATGCATTGTAATAATAATATTTAATAATTAAAGTATAGCATCTAATATCATAACACACTCCAAGCGTTAATTTACCTGCAACCCCGCTGGAGAAGCCTATATTATCCCTGCTAAGCTGGGATTTTTCAGACAGGCTAAGACCTGCTTAGTTGTTCTTACCACAGTCCAACCTTAAGGTTAAACACCAGGTAGTAGTGACGCCTGAGCTCATCTCAGCCCTGTCTATGGGATTGTTTCCAGATCAGAAAAATCCTGGTGCAGACCAGACTGAAGACCAACAGGGAGTTTGCTCATTGTCACACAGAGAGTCACTAGAAATGCTGGGAACAGAAGTCAGCAGTGCTGGTGCTTGGCACCCTGCTCTCACCACTAGACCACTATCCCTAGGCCAGGTGCAAAATAGGAAGTGGCCTACAGAGATCGGAAGCTCTTTGGTTGGGGACGGTTTTGTACATGTGCGATGTGTATACAGGGCCGAGCACAATTAGGGCCTGTAGGTGTTACTGCAATCCAAATAACTAACAAGAACTTCACCATTCTGCCCAGCCAATGCACCTCAGTCTGGATCTGGACCAACACCTCAAGAGGAGAGGTGGGAATTCAGTTTCCATGCACAAGTAGTCCCTTGAATGTGGTCACCTCTACTGAGACTTCTAATAAGGGAATCGATTGGTGCCAATGGCTTTTGTGATGTGGTTACTTTCCCAGTGGGAACAGAAAAGCAACAACCAACTTGTTTCACACACATCAGTAAAGAGCCACTAGACGTTAATGATTTTTGATGACAAGGGCTGGATTTGAACCAGTAACTGCAAGGGCAAGGTTCTATAGTCAGTTACCAAGCGCCTAACCATCTAGTCCACCTGCAACCATGTTACCTTTGTAAATGCAAGCATGACCAGGAAAGCAGAGAATTGATTTTTGGTTTCTACTAACACCACAGCTGGGCATGTAGTTGTACTTGTTCCTGCTGGGATTTCTATTTCCAGCTGGCTTGTAAATGGAGAATTGACTCACCACCTTCAGTTACATGCATGCCATGCTTTCTTCTTTTAGAAAACAAAGGTCATTTCCACCGTCTGAGCATGTCTGGACTAGCCTTTGGCTCTCGAAAGCTAGATACCTCCCTCATGAATTCACAAGTGAAGCTGGCTTAATACTAGGCAGACACACACGGTACACGCTCACACACCTGAGTCAGGAAGAACAATTCAGTGTCATCTCCAGCGCTGTCAGGGCCAAGCTTGGAATCACATTTCTCTTTCTCCGGCACCTCCCTATGGCTACCAAGCATTTCGGCGGCGTCATAAGGCTCCTGGTGCTGCTGCTCTGATGATGGTCTGATCGGCGGAAGAGGATCAGACAGGCTCAACCTATGTGATCCTTCCTCAGACTCCTCTAGTTTACCCCCTTCTGTATCCGACCAGAGTTTCCAAAAGGAGGACTCAAGAGGAGCTTCTAGCATCAGCAGCTGCTTTGGAACCTTTGGGACATGTGATGTTACCTGGAAGAGAAGTAAAGGCTGAACCTCCAGAGCTCTCTGAGCCCTGACAAATACTGAGCGCCCTATAGGACTTCTGACCCATGCTGGAAGGGACGGTGGCATTTCTAAATAAACGGTGTGTGTAGGTAGGGCCTGAATGCAGACACAGCCAACATCAGCATCCAGGTATGACTCATATACTTTAAGGCCAGAAGGGACCATTGTAATCATCTAGTCTGACCTCCTGCACATTGCAGGCCACAGAACCTCACCCACCCACTCCTGCAATAGACCCCTAACCTCTGGCTGAGTTACTGAAGTCCTCAAATCATGATTTAAAGACTTCAAGTTACAGAGAACCCACCATTTACACTAGTTTATACCTGCAAGTGACCCAGGCCCCATGCTGCAGAGGAAGGCGAAAACCTCCCAGGGTCTCTGCCAATCTGACCTGGGGGGAAATTCCTTCCTGACTTCAAATATGGCAATCAGTTAGTTAGACCCTGAGCATGTGGGCAAGACCCACCAGCCACACACCTGGGAAGAAATTCTTGTAGTAACTCAGAGCCCTCCCCATGTAGTGTCCCATCACTGGCTGCTGGGGATTTTTGCTACTGGCAGTCACCAATGGGCAACACACCAGTGTAGGCAGTCTCCTCACACCATCCCTCCATAAATTGATCAAGCTCAGTCTTGAAGCCAGTTAGGTTTTTTGCCCCCACTGCTTCCCTTGGAAGGTTGTCCCAGAACTTCACCGCCTCTGATGGTTAGAAACCTTTGCCTAATTTCAAGCCTAAACTTCTTGTTTATATCCATGGGTTCTTGTGCCAACATTGTCGCTTAACTTAAATAAGTCCTCTCCCTCCCTGGTATTTATCCCTCTGGTGTATTTATAGAGATGGATCAACTCTCTCCTCAGCCTTCTCTTGGTTATGTTAAACAAGCCAAGTTCCTTAAGTTTCCACTCATAAGGTAGGTTTTCCATCCCTCAGATCATCCTAGTAGCCCTTCTCTGCACCTTGATCCATTTTTAAGCTGGTTATAATAGTTTAGCCACATCCCCAAAGACCAGAGCAATCCATGTTATACCTTCGCTCAGCCACAACAGAATTTAATTGCCATTGTCGTGGGAATGTTTTTATTCCACAGTTTCCAGGCCAGGTTGTGAGAGCCGAGTGTCAGGAATGTGCTAGGCTCTGCCACATTCTGGGAAGCAACTTGTCTTCAGTCAACACCCTAGCGATGCACTTGCTGGACAGCGCAAATCTCAGGGTGAAGCAGCCCTGGCTGGACATCCAGGGGAAGTTTATTCATTATTGCAAGAAATGCAGGCAGGAGTAAATCATGCTTGATGCATCCTTAACTCCTGTAAGCCCCCCACCTTCTACTGAGCAGCCACAGGAAGACTTTGCTAGTGGCAGCTCAGACCCTGCTGGAGCCACAGAGCAGGAATCACTGGAAGAAAGTCTGTGGCCTGCATTACACGCAAGTTGAAACTATGTGATCATAAGGGTCCCTTCTGGCTTTCAAATCTATGAAGCATGTGCCAGGAGGAAAGGAGCCAGCAGAGCAGCAGTCATTCATGCAGAGCAGCTCCTGCCTCCATATATCAGGGGGTGCCCATCTTTACGGATCCCCTGGATCCATGGGATGGAGACGTCTATGCTCCTCCAAAGCCCTCTCACTTGAGGGTCGAGTCCCGCATGCTCTGCGGGGTTCACTACATGGAGGGGCCCCATGTAATTATACTGAAAGTCACATTACGCAGTTGCAGTGCTTAATAGAGCTGGAATTCCGCACCTGCTTAAAATTAAGCATGTGCTTTAGTGCTCTGTTAAACTGGGGCCATGATACGGACTGTATGTTATTTAGACCGTAAAATCGCCAGGGCTAGGAGCCTGTCATATTTCTCTGTGCTGATTGATATCGATATCTTGTCTATACTTGGAATGAACAAACAGCTAATGGGCAACTTCAAACCATCTCGTTAGTGGTTGGTGGTGAGGATTGTCGCTCCACCGCCCAGAACAACATGCAGTTCGAGCTTTCAGCCAGAGAGAAGCACAATTCTGTCAGTACTGCAACGTTTTGCTGCAGTATTTGGTTTGGGCTGATGTGAACTCCTCCTACACTGTTAAGAGTTGGACATGGATCAGATGTACCACTGGGGAGTCCACAATAATTGGACCATTCTTCATGTACGTGTTCTTTGAATATGTAACACGACTAGCGCTCTGCAGACTGTCTAGTGATTAGAAATGTCGGGTCAGCCAGGTGCTAGGAGCCAGGAGCGGTCAGAATCATGCAAGTCAATGAGAGTTTACCACTGACTTCACTGGGCTCAAGGTTGTGTTTACCACGCTGATCCATTCATACCTTCCTATTCGCTTTGACTGGAATGAAGATGTGTGGTTTCTCCAGTTTTGAAATCTTTCTTCTAATTAGCTTAATCCCTAGTCTGTGCTGAAGGAAACTGGTTAGCAATGGTGGATCACCTGCCAAACAAGGAGACTGTATTAAAATCAGCTGTATCTGTCCTGGCGCTCTAGAAGCAGAAAGCAAGCTCTCTTCTAGATCCCGCGTTTTGCTCAGTTCCAAGACAAGGCTCTCCGGGCTAGCAGGGGCTGGACTGACTCATGCAGTGAGACAATGAGCCAGCACCTCCTCTGGCTTCCAGCGGTTGCTGCTGGATTGAAGCTTTAATCTGTAAAAGCATTGGGGCAGATCCTCAGCTGGTGTAAACTGGCATAGCTCCACTGAGCCACGATGAGACGCAGCAGCTGGGGATGGATCTGTCCCAGTCCTCACTGGTCTATCAGCAACAGGCAGCTGATCGGTCACTGCAATGGGACTCAGCAGCCCGGAGCTCTAGTCATAGCAACCTCAAGGAGTTGGGAACCTAACTCCCAGAAACTCAGTGGAGTCATGCACCTAACTCCCTTAAGCTCCAGCTCCGCACAATTTAGAGTGACAGGGCTTGCTCCCCCCGGCCGGTATGTGGGCATAGGCTAGGCCTTGCCTCCTCCCCGCAGACTTTGGAGTGGCTTAAAGCTACAGAAGGAGTGTCCAGGAGAGCACAAGGGCTGTAACAGGCCCAACCCTTCCCAAGAGACACATCCCTGGCCCAGGACACTGAGAACCTGCGTATTGCCCTGGAGATGTCATGGAGGCTAAGGCCAGTGGGATTTCTCCCAGACCTGAGCAGGCAGCCAGCGGTTTAAAGTAACAGCAGCTCTAACACCTCAACTCCTGTGTCCGGCCAGCTGTCAGAACAACAGGTGCTGGAGCAGCAAAACCGAGGCAATGCGTGGAAATAGCCCCTTTTCAAAATGAGCAGCACCGGGGAGCAATGGATGGATCCTGCACCTCAAGGGGAGTTTTGTTACTGACTCCAGGGGAGCGGGAGCAGGCCCTGCGGGTTTCCCTTCTTCTTAAAGGGCCAGACCCCTCAGGGATCCTGGCTGGTCCCGTACCGCTCCTGAGGGTGGTCAGGGGGTTGCTATGGAATGTCAGCTCCGTCAAAGAGGGAAAGAGCGCCACGGCTAGCAGGTCCTCCTCATTTTTGATCTGCAAGATAAAATACAAAGGCACAGCACTCCCTGCTTGCCTGCGCTGGGGCACTCTCTTGGACTCAGATTTTACTGTCATCATAAAGGTACCCGATGGGCTGAATCCCCGAGGCAGCAGTTTGGGGACAGAGAGGACTGTGCTGTCTAGTGGGTAGAGCACGGCCCTGGGACTGAGGAGACCCTGGGTTCTATTCCCAGCTCCGCCACTGGGTGACGTTAGGAAAGTCACTTCACAGCTCTGTGCCTCAGTTTCCCCATCTGCAAAACAGGAATGATGATTCTGCTCTCCTTTGTAAAGTGCTTGGAGATCTATGGATGGAAAGCACCGTGTAAGGGCCAGGTACGCTCTCTGAGGGGCAAAGCTTGTGTTCTTCCCGAGTAAACACTGACGGCAGGGCTGGGGTGCAGCCACCCTCATCTGTCACATGGACATGCAGTCCAGTAGCTTGAATCAGCATGGAACAATGCATGCTGGGAAGTGTAGTCTCAATGAGCCACACCTCCATAGCAAAGAGGAGGGTGTATCTGCAATCATAATTTATAACAAGATGAACAACAATTCCATTTACATCTAGCTTTCCCCAGGCAGATTCTCTGTGAGCATCAGCCATGCTGCAGTCTGACTAGGAAGACCCAGCACTCAGGTAGCAGCCAGGCGAGAGAGCGGGCTAGACTGGATCACTCTGCCGTCCCTAGTGCTCAAGTGTCTTAGTACTGCTCTGTTACTACAGCTGACTGTGCGTGGGGGTGTGAGGAGGAGGAGGTACCCTCCACTGCACCCACGCACTGGCATAACCCAATCCCACTCTCCGAGCACAGAGTGCCAGGAGCTTCAGAGGAGGCAGGGCAGGGGCAGGCTCTGCTCCCGCCCTTCTGCACCGACGTGCAGCCAGCAACTGGAGCCTACTGATTTCAAAGGTGCAGCAATGACCACTCCTACCTGGGCTGCTCCAGTACACCCAGAGGCAAGCACAGTGCCTCCAGCTCCTGACGCTGGGGCAATGCCCTAGGCCCTACCTCTGCCTCCCAGTGCCTTCTACAGCCTCAATCCTAGAGCCTACCACCAGGCCAGGAGTGGAGTCACTGAGGGGACAGCAAGTGTCTAGGATAGAACAAGGGGACAGAGGTTTCTAAGTTCCTTACAATCCCATGGTACAGCAGAACACGCCTGGCCACAGGAAGTCTCCGGGGTGAGTGTATTTCCAGTTCCCTCAAGAAAGCATACCAACGAGTTGCACGTAGCAGCACAATAATGGCTCCCCTGTCCCCTGACAGGCCCAGATTTCGCCATGACTACTCCGGAAAGCACCAACCTGTAACCACATGGGCTGACTCACCTTGTTGTTGGCCAGGCTCAGATAGCGCAGTTCCGGAAGAGGGGGTGTAAACTCCTGGATCAAGGTGTTCCTGAAACTGGCAGGGAGAGTCCCAGAGTCGGCGAGACATGAACGGTCATTTCCCTCCACGAAAACATCCTTACAGAGCAAGGGAGAATGGTGAGAGAGAGACAGACAGAGCTGCCACACGGGGATCTCCAGGACATGGTCACATCTAAATCCAGTCCAATTACCATGAAAAATCCACACTCACTGCAGATCAGCAAAGTACTCATGGAATGAAACTAAGTAAGAGATAATGTATGAAGCCTAATGGTTAACACCAAGGACTAGGCCTCAGGACTCCTGGGTTCCATCCCCATGCCTGCCACTGACTCAATGCGAGATCTTGGGCAAATCACTTAACCGCTCTGTGCCTCGGTTTCCCCATTTGAAACAGGTCAGGTGTGTTGCCGTTATTCTATCTACAATGTTCACATTGGCCTGGCTCCAGGCAGCACAACCAGCGGGTACTTTCCCCCGCTGATTGCATCTTATGCTCCAGAATCTAAGCCTTCATTTAAATAAATTAAAACTCTAACCTTATAGTTGTAATGAAAACCTTCAAGATAGGAACCAAACACACCACTGCTGTGATCTCTGCTTGAGCCTACAGGTAGCCTGAAAACCAAGAGCTATCAGAGATGTGAACGGCCCGGTAACGGGTTTCACTCCCTGCTCTGACACCTCCTCATGGCTAGGCCTGGGGATTAGCTCTTGCCTGGATTGGTGCCCCCTTCTGTCTGTCATTCGCTCGCCCCACAGGCTCTGCAGGACTCGGGGCGCTCTCTGTAACTCAGCCCTCCGACTATGTTACGATACAGTTTTCCCCTTCCAGGGAGCCAAGTCCCACCAGACAATCTGCCCATGGGCCATCTCAGGCAGTGTTCTAGAATTCCCAGTCGGTGCCACTTCCCCAGTCGCGGGTAGGAAAACCGAGCCCACCTGCTACTCCATGTTCCAGCTCAGGGACCCTAAAATCAGCAGCCATGGTCTGCACAGTATCAGTCCTCACTGCTCTTTCCTCCTCTGCCTCCCACAGGCTATTTCTCCCCACAACTCCTCGAGATAAACCCCTTCCGTCAGGGACAGAATACCAGGGTTTTTGCTCCTCACTGGGTCTCCTACTACCTCTCTGTGCCCAGAGAGTGACTGTAGAGTCTTCCTGATGCCCCCTTCTGCTCTCAGCATCTGGCTTTACACAAGCCCAGCCTGCTCCTGCACCTCAATTAGAGCTTATCAGTCAAGCCAGACTCTCCCACAGGTGCTGCCTATAAGGTTAATTGGGCCCTTCTGAGCCACCTGAACCCCTTCAGTGCTGCTGCAGGGTGAACACCCCATCACAGACCCTTCTCAGTCTCAAGGGGGTGTTAACTCTGAAGTCTAATGGTGATGGGTCACCCTCCTCAGGGGGTGAGGGATAGTTCAGTGGTTTGAGCATTGGCCTGCTAAACCCAGTGTTGTGAGTTCAATCCCTGAGGGGACCATTTAGGGATCTGGGGCAAAAATTGGGGATTGGTCCTGCTTTGAGCAGGGGGTTGGACTAGATGACCTCCTGAGATCCCTTCCAACCGTGATATTCTGTGATTCAATATTTTATCACCGTTGATGAGAGCTTGCCTGAAAGGAGAGTGGAATGATCATTTTAGGAAAATCTGCCCCAACCAGTGAATGGCACAACTGGTTTGGTGACAACCCTACCTTTTTTCCCCTCACTCACCGCTGTGTGTTTGTAAAGCCCATTGAGACCTTTGCATGCAAGGCACTGTGTAAGTGCCTGGGAGTAGTAGAAATGAACAGAGTCTTCCTCAGAAAATGCTCCCACTGGGATAGTTCATAGGACCAACTGTGTTATTTAAACAGCAACAGAAATGTGCATTAAATCTGCTTTAAACAAAGACTAATCCATCAGAGCCAGGGAGCCTTGAGAGAACTTGCTTTTGCTTGTTGCATTAATGCTGGAGTTCTGCGTGGAATTTTCTAGAATTTTTAAATACATCAAACTTTGTTGTTTAATATTTGAAATGGGTAATGAACTGCCCCCTACTGGATGGAATCAGAACTACTCTCTCTCCTCCGGGTGTGCGTGCACACATGCTTCTAAGTGAGCTAGCATGCAAAACATAGCAGCACTGCGAGTGGCAGGAAGGGCTAGCCATCCCACATACATACCTGTCTGTGATGCTAGGTATGTACGCAGGGCAGCTAGCCCCTCCCACTGCTCACACCACCGCAGCTACATTCTTTTTAGCGCGCTCGCTTGATCAGAGCTAGCGCGGGTATGTCTTCTCCAGATGGGAATTTCACCCCTCGCTTGAAGCACAGATATAAACCGAGAGAGAGCGAAGCTGAGGTGTAGGTGCTTAGCATCTCTGAAAATCTGGCCACTTATTTAAGTGCCTAAATATGGATTTCAGAGCCTAACTTCAGGCACCCAATTGCCAAATTATGGCCTATGTCACCTGACCATGATCCCAGATTAAGAAACTGGCAGTGGTGGGACAGAACTCTGGACTCCTGTCAGCCTGACCCAGAAACCGTTAGAACGCACTTTCCCTCTGTGTGGGGAGCACCACACAGCAACATGGTATACAGCTTTAGTTTGAACGCACACCGCAGATTGAAGAGCTGAAACCTTCAATCCAACAGGGTATGTGAAAATTAGCTGAACAAGACTCCAGGTTATGGCAAGCGATTGATCAGAAATCATTCCGGCTGCTAAGGCCTTGGCATTCCCAGAAGGGTTTCTAAAGAATAAGGCAGAAAGAGGCTAATGCTCCTAAAGAGAAGAACCCGAGGAGGAGGAGAACTTTGGAATGCACATCCTATACCATAATCTCATTGGAGAGTTTGAAGAGCGGTTAGACAAACCCTTGTCAGGAATGGTCTCAATAATACTTAGTCCTGCCATGAGTGCAGGGGACTGGACTAGGTGACCTCTTGAGGTCCCTTACAGTCCTATGATTCTATAAGCCAGCAGACAATTCTTACCAGCAATGGTGGTTCTCGAGAGACAGAAGTGACAACGACCTCTGTAATAAAACACAAACAAATCATGGTCTTCTAAATACAACTGCATGGGACTTAGCTGGTCATCTCTTTGGGGCAGGACCATCTTTTTGTTCTACTGTGATAATATAATTGATAAATAAATCATAATGGAGCTGTGTTTTGTGTTGGCCCATCCCGTAACTAGGGGAATCGGAAACATATATGCAGTGTCGGTCTGAGGCTGGACGAGACCGTCTTCATGGTGAACAAAGCCTCTGGCTGAGTCTGCCAACAAGTATAGCAACTAGTACTGCTCACGGCCTACTGGCGAAACATCCATGGATGTCAAGGGCGCAGGATGAGGGCCTCAACATACTGGGCGTGTTGGTTGCACTGTAATCCACAGGTGAAATCCTGGCCATAAGCGCCGACTCCGTGAGTGCTCTGGGGCTGGAGCACCCACAGGGAAAAATTGGTAGGTGCTCTGCACCCACCACCAGCCAAGCTCCCCGGCCCCAGCTCAGCTCCGCTTCCTCCCCTGAGCGCACCGCGTACCCACTTCTCCCCCTAGCTCCCAGCACTTCCCCAAATCCCTGTCCTGGCCCCACCTCTTCCCTGAGCGCGCCGCGTTTCCCCTCCTCCCCCCTCACTCCCAGCGCTTGCCACTGCAAAACAGCTGTTTCGCAGCGGGAAGTGCTGGGAGGGAGGGGGGAGGAGGGGAAACGCGGCGCACTTGGGGAAGGGGCAGGGCCAGGACGGGGATTTGGGGAAGGAGTCCAATAGGGGCAGGGAGGGAGCGGAGTTGGGGCAGGGACTTTGGGGAAGGGGTTGGAATGGGGGGGGGCAGGGCGGGGAGGGGCGGGGCAGGGGTGGAGTCGCGGTGGGCCAGGAGGGGGGGAGATCGAGCACCCACCGGCACTGGGAAAAGTTGGCGCCTATGATCCTGGCCCCACTGAAGTCAATGGGAGTTTTGCTGTTGATTTCAATGGGGCCAGGATTTCACCCCATATAGATGTTTAAGGCCAGAAGGGACCATTAAGATCACCTTGTCTGACCTCATAATGAACGGCACTCTCTGAGTTACCTGTCTCCTCCACCCACCCCCACACCCCCCATAACACACACACACACGTTATCCTCCACAGTATTGCTGTTTTAATCATGGCATGCAGTCTCTCTGATACATGGTTCTGGAAAGGCTCAGCCGTGGATTAAGAAACCTGATCCTTCTCCCACTAAAATCAATGGCAATGTTCCCATTGATTTCAACAGGAACAGGAGCAGGCCCTGAGAGCCGGGAATGAAAGGCAGCGCTGTTACCTGTCCTGTCTGGATCCTGGTTGTTTTGTAAAATTAAGTATTCTAGTTGCTCTTTCTCCGTCACCAGCTGGCCTTGCAACCCTGCCCCAGCTTGCAGCAGCTGCTCATGCTTCTTTCCAAATCTAGGCGGAAAGCTGTATGACTCTGCCTTGGTGCCCATCTTTGCCGATGGTGGGTGGAGGGAGAACTGGGAATTCTCCATTTGATGCAGGTAAGGGACCTCTGCAATCCCATTCTTGTCCAGATTTAACTGCTTCAGGCTGATCAGAAGAGGAAGTGACCGTGAAGCCTAATGAAAGGTACCATTGCACAATATGCAACAAAGCCCTGTTACTAGCACCCGGAGTGGGAAACCGTGCCTGAACCTCTGTGGACGCTGTACTTCTCCATAACAACGCAAGAGGAAGATTTCGGAGAGAGCTGCTTCTCCCTCAGATCTTCCTCTATGCTGCAATACGCTAAGGTAACAATCACAGGCCTGCTCGAGTAAGGTGCTGAGGGTCCTTCCCTCCCATGGAAGCCGATGGGAGTACTCAGCTCACAGGAAAGACTCAGCGTCTTGCAGGATTGGGCTCTGTAGCCTGAGTGACCCCAGGTTTGCTCAGCTATCTGGGCTCTAACAGACAGGAAGACTAGCTGGCAGTTGGTTAAAGCAGGAGGTGCTGATCCTGGGGTTTGGGTAAGTGGGATCCTGCTGTAAGAACAGAACGACACTTTGTACCTCCACAGCAGCTAAAAATCATTGATGAATTTAACCTGTGTGGAAGGTAAGCATGGTTATCCCCAGCTGACAGATGGGGAAGCTGAGGCCCAGAGAGATTAACTGACTGGTTCAGGGTCACAAAGGAAATTTATTGAAGAAACAGAAACAAAATCAAGGGCTCCTGATACCTAGTCCCATATCCCCACCCAATCTGTCCGTCCTCCTCTCTTCAGAACTTCACAGACAATGAAATTCTACTCCAGGAAGTCTACACTGAGGAAGAACAATAACATATAGAGCCTCTCTTTGAATTCAGACCAAACCACCACCTCCAGGCCACTTACAGTTCCAAAATGCTTGCAAAAAAATACAATCTAGTGATTAATGTCAGCACTAGAAGTCAGAGGAGAACATAAGAATGGCATACAGGATCAGACCAAAGGTCTGTCTAGCCCAGTATCTTCCCACAGTGGCTATATTCTAGTCCCAATTCTGCCACTGACTGCCTGAGTGATCTTGCATGAGACACTTCACCGCTTTGTGACTCAGTTTCCCTTCCTGTAAAATGGGGATAACAACACTTAGCCAACTCACAGGGTGCTGTGGTGTCTGACTCGTGAATGTTTACAAAGGGCTTTCAGATCATTTAGTGTGATAGAAGTGCAGGGTATTATTATAAAATGCTCTCCTGCCAGTTCCCCGTGGCTTGTTCACACACTCCTCACGAGAGCTGGGAGAGTTTTCAGGTTGATGGCAATTCCGAAAAATTGAAAAAAATTATTTCAGGTTGAACCAAAAACATTTTTTCAAATTTGAAGCAAATAAAAAAGGGAGAAAAACTGCTTCAGGTCTAACCGAACGTTTCATTTCAAACCCTTCAAAACCAAATCTTTCAGTCTTGACCGTGGTTTAAGGGTTTTGCTTTTTTTAAAAAAAATGAAACTAAAGGAAAGTTGGAAACAAAGTCATTTTGAAGCAAAAAATCAAAATGTTTTGTCTCTAAAATATCAAAGCAAAACATATCCTTTTTTTTTTTTTTTTTGGATTTTACTTTGTTTGGCTACTTACAATTGAAATAATTTGGCAAAACGGACACAAATTTGTGCCCCAAATCTGCTTTTTTTCATCGAAAAAAAGTTTCAGTTGAAAAATTTCACTCGGCTCTCCTCCGCCCGCCTCCAAGCTTTCCCTGCTGCTCCGCTGCATGCCCCCTACAAGACTCCTCCCTCTTCAAAAACCTTCTCAAATCCTATTGTTCTATAACACACCGCATGTGTAAAGACCACACCACTGTGTTCATGATTCTATTGCAGCAGGTGGCTCCCTCCTGGCGAGAGCTTGGGGCCTGATTCTCCACCTACTGATCTCCTCGACTCAGATGCCTCTAAAATGCAGCGCAAACCACCAGTGGGCTGTATGAATAGCTAATACTGATAATAAATCAAAGGGACTTTTCCCACTGGCTTCCGTAACTCAGCTGGACTGAAATAACCTACTGGGTCTACCTGAGCCTTGGGACATGAGCAAAAGCATTTGGCATGATTCCGAATTACTTCCCACCCATTTATTTTAGGGCAGCCAGAGGGTCATTGTCACTTTGCTGCTGTTTTCATTTGATCTACAGTTCCCAAGATGGAACAAAGTGGAAAGGAAAATACCCTAAATGAGTTAAAAGACTCATTTATTTTTAAGTTTCAATGTGTTGCTAAGGGCAGCGAGCAGAGACGGGCCGTGTGCCAAGAGAAGTCAGAAACATCTGCAGCAGGATGGTTTCTTTACCTGCGGAGATTAGCCAGGCTTACAAAGATGCTCGGGTGAGAAAGATCATTGTCATCCAGCAACAAGACTTCTAGAGATGGAAACCTTAAACGTGGGCTGTCACTGCAAGTACAAAAGGGATCTCATTAATAAATCAAACAGGTGGAGAGAAGTCAAAAAACACATTTTTGGCTGCTGTGCAAGAAACAGGTCTTCACTGGTTCAACCAGAGACATAAGCCTTGGACTTTACATGTTACCTTTTTAAAATACAGGCTCCATTAAGACTTCATTTGTAAATGGTTTATAAAGGGTTAATAACTTATTAATAGCTGTTTAAGTATGTTATGGGCAAGATTAGATGGTTCTAAGAATGTTACTGACATTTAGATGCATGAAGCATGTTTCTGGCATGGGTTAGATGTTATAGGTAGTTCTAAGCATGTTACTGGCACGATTTAGAGGCGTTAGGTATATTTCTGGCATGGTTTAGCGATGTTAAAGATGGTTCTAAGCATAGTATTGGCAACAGTCCTTAAGAAGCAGATCCTGCTCCTATAGAAGACAATGGGAGTTTTGACATTGGCATCAAAGGAGCAGGACTGGGCCTAAGGGCCATACTCAGTCAAATTCCCATAGTCAAGATCACTGACTTCAATGGGAGTGCTGTCTGAGCAAGGACTGAAGGCCTGATCCTGGGAGGAGCTGATCACCCTGCCTCCCATGACGCCTCTGAGGTCAATGGGAGTTGGTGGTGCTTAGTACCCCCTAACAATTAGGCCTTCAGGTCTGGGCTCAGTAAGGGTCTGAAACCCTTATGGGAGGGAGTCACGCTCACCAGGAGAGCAGTCCCACTGATTTCAATGGCATTGTTCATGTGAGTGAGGTCTACCCCCAGGAGCAAAGGCCTATGGGGGATCGGAATCTAAATTATTATGGTCAGTTACATGAAGTTCTCCCTGTGTGTTTGCTTTTTAAATCCAACCCTTCATTTTTATGTATTTATTCTTTGCTTTTCCTTGTTCTGGACAGTGACGCTGACTACCTCTCCACCGAACAGGTAGCGCACTGCAGCAACGCAAGCTTCCCTCTCACCACCCACTAATGTGCCTCACCCCCGACCTCAGGACCCCCTCCAGGGGCAAGAGCGGGGTCAGCAGGACGGATTGATTTCAACCACTGGTTTCAATCACAGTTTAAATTAGCAAGCAGAAACCCTGGATTTAAACAACTGATTTCCAAGAGTATGTTTAGATATTTTCCCAAGGAAAAGCTCATTCTCATTGGTTGTGATAACCATTCAAACATGTTAATTTGATTACTTACAGCTAAATAGAACCTTTGCAATACATATTGTACTTTTCTTTTGCTAACGCGAAGGATACACTACGACTGTACATATCTCTTTAAGCAATCCTACAGCTCAGTGTAACATTTATTGACGTTGGAATGTCTCCATTTTTTGTCAGCAGTATTGCCAACCCCAAACATTCAAAAATAATGAGTCAGCCCCCCCACCCCAACCCTACCCCCCATCACAAGATTATCTTAAAAATCAAGAGATTTTAAAAATAAAGTACAGGTTGGGTTCTGGGTTTTAAGCTTTCACTTGGGTCACATTTTCATTCTCTGCAACCAGGGGGGCTAGCAACTTCTTATTTTTTCAGATGAAAGCTGAGATCCTCATATAATCACCTCTCTCCAAGAGCCCAGAGCTTTAAGTGAGACATCATGAGAGTAGGCAAAAGTATGCTAGAAAATGGTGAATGATGTGTTTCTTATTTACTAGATAATTCACTTTTTACTTGTATCAAGCTTCGTCTGGATGAAAATTGAAACTCAATTTCAAATATGCACAAAAAACACATTTTTCAAGTTTCTACAAAATGGAATTTGGAAACTAAAAGTAACTAGGTAAAAGACTTTCTGCATACACACACACAGAGAAAGAGGAAAATACTGACATTTAGAAAAAAGAAGTAATCAACGATCATTCCTTTGTAAAGACTGAAAATGATCCTGATACTTAACTTAAAGAGGTACAGAATATTGTGCCATATTTATAATGCTTTACCTAAAAAGTTAAAGAAGTTTCCCCCCGACTGAGTATATCAAACAGCAGCCTTTAACTTTTTAGTCAAAGTTTATGAGGTGTGCTCAGTATATTTGTTACATTTATTTCATAGAATCATAGAATATCAGGGTTGGAAGGAACCTCAGGAGGTCATCTAGTCCAACCCCCTGCTCAAAGAATGATTTACATGATATATGAATAGACTGAAGCAAGTTTAGGCCTTTATGTAGTTTATCATAAATTCAGATTTAATTGTAAACAGAAAATGTTAAATGTCTTAGCTTTTAAAAAGACAAAAATGATCACTTTATTTTTAAATCCAACTTAAATGAAAAGAATCTGATTTTCCCTAATTTTTAAACAATCGTTGATTTTTATCCCCCGGTGAGTAAATAGTTATACAAAACCTTAAGGCTTTCTGCCTTCTAAGCACTATGCAAGCACTAACTAATAAATATCAGCCTTGGCCCTTTCATTCCAACTGTCAACAAGGGGGTTGTCATAGGGTGGCTGGCCCCTCTAAATGAAGCAGGTCCAGCTCCCCTATACCCAAACAGGAGCTCCCAGTTTGGCCTACTAAGAGGGCAGGGCGAATCATCGGCTTATGGAAAATAGAGCTGATCTAACTTGATATCGTTTTCTGATGAGATGACAAGTTAGGTTGATAAAGCTAATGGTGCTGATGTAATATACTTAGACTTCTGTAAGGCGTTTGACTTGGTACCGCACGAAATTTTGATTTAAAAACTAGAACTATATAATTTTAACAAGGCACCACATTCAATGGATTACAAACTGGCTGATAGGTCTCAAAATGTGTTTGTAAACAGGCCGTTGTCATCGAGCGAGTGTGTGTCCAGTGGAGTCCCACACATATTGGTTCTAGACCCTATGCTATTTAATATTTTTACTGATGACCTGAAAGAAAACATAAAATCCTCACTGATAAAAATTTGCAGATGCCACAAAAATTCAGGGACTGGTAAATAATGAAGAGCAGGTCACTGATTCAGCACCATCTGATCGCTTCGTAAACTGGGCACAAGCAAACAACATGCATTTTAATATGGCTAAATGTAATGTATACAACCAGGAACAAAGAATGTAGGCTATGCTTGCACAACAGGGGACTCTATCCTGGGAAGCAGAGACTCAAAAAAAGATTTGGGGGCGTGCTGGATAATCAGCTGAACATGAGCTCCCCATGTGATATTGTGGCCAAAAGAGCTAATGTGATCCTGGGATGCATAAACAGGGGAATCTTGAGTAGGAGTAGAGAGGTTACTCTACCAGTATTTGGCACTAGTATGACTGCTGCTGGAATACTGTGTCCAGTTCTGGTGACCACAATTCAAGAAGGATGCTGATAGACTGGAGAGGGCTCAAAGAAGAGCCAGGAAAATGATTAGAAAACATGACATAGCAGTAGACTCAAAGAGCTCAATCTATTTAGATGAAGAAAGAGAAGGTTAAGGGGTGACTTGATTACCTACATGGAAAACAAATATTTACTAATGGGCTCTCCAATCTGGCAGAGAAAGGTATAACACGCTCCAATGGCTGGAAATTGAAGCTAGATAAATTAAGAGTGGAAATAAGATGTACATTTTTTAACAGGGAGGGTAATTAGAACGATTTACCAAGGGTCGTGGTGGATTCTCCATCACTGGCAACTTTTAGATGAAGACTGGATGTTTTTCTAAAAGCTTTGCTCTAGGAATTATTTTGGGGAAACTCTATGGCCTGTGTTATACAGGAGGTCAGACTAGATGATCCCAATGATACCTTCTGACCTTGGAAGGCAGGAATAGAGAGGGAAAAGGCCCCTGAAGGAGGCTGTCGGAGGTTCTGGGCAGGCGGGCGAGTGAGTGAGTGGTTTGCTGGCTGACTTCCCCAAACTGGAGAAGGCTCAAGGCAGCAGCAGAGGGAGGTGCCTCCTGACTTCCAAGTTGGGGCCAAGGGCTAGATAGCGCTGAAGGCAGGGGAGTATCCACTGATCCACTGAAGGGGGGGCTTACCCACTGGTGTCTGCACATTGGAACCAGAGAGAACTGAGGGCCAGGGGAGCAGGCCCAGCTGACAGCCTTTCTGAGATGAGAGGTTAATGGAACTGGGGGAGTGATGAGTGGTCCCCTGGTGAGGATGAACCCATGCCAGAGGATGAACTCCCAGCAGAGAGGCTGGGGAAGGGCCTGCTGGGAAGAGCAGGGCTACACTTCATCTGGAAGGGTTGCAGTAACTGTCCAGGCAAAAGGACAGGTGAGGACCAAAGAAGAGCATGGATGTAGTGGAAGATGCCAGACTGTGGTATATGCTACATTGATGTCCCAGATGCTGTGTGAATTTAAGGACTGGGGACAATAAATGGTCCATGTTTGGGGAGTTTTCTTACAGATTGTTTGCACGATGTTTTGGTAACAACGGTCCCAAGGAGGGGTATTATTGAGCCTGTTGTAGAGTCTGAAGGGGCTCAAGGGGGTAAGTGGATGGTAATCACAGCATCAGAGTGCCCAGCCACAAGGGGGCACTCAGGAATGAGGGGGAATTGTTCACAGGGGCCAATTATTGCAAAGACTCCTCTGATCACTTCAAACTGGAATGACATCACCAATCCATTTCACACATAAGAACCCCTAGCTCTTACATAGCACTTTTCATCAGTACATCGCAAAGCACTATACAAAGGAGGTCAGTATCATCATCCCCATTTAACAGAGGGAAAAACTGAGGCACAGAAAGGGGATGTGACTTGTCCCAAGGTCACTCAGCAGCAGAGGTGGGAACAGAACCAAGGACTCCCAAGTCCCACTCCAGTGCTCTTTCCATTAGGCCACCATGCTTTCCTCTCACAGGCAATCAAATAGGTAACAACTTGGGATAATTACCAACC
This sequence comes from Lepidochelys kempii, assembly GCF_965140285.1. NCBI lineage: Eukaryota > Metazoa > Chordata > Testudines > Cheloniidae > Lepidochelys > Lepidochelys kempii. The sequence goes on from NC_136380.1 coordinate 12,155,293, forward strand.
TGGGCTGGATTCAAACCAGAAGACACACAGATGACAGGCTCCTCTTAAAAGGTGTGGAGGACCTTTGACTTCAATGGGAATTTAAGTGCTCAGAACTTCCCAGAAGACACCCAATAGTTTGGATGGTTGGGCCCCTTTAAGTTACAGAGGAACGGGCTGACACAGGAGGAGCTGTTGGAGTGCACAAATAAGATTCTGCAATACAAAGGTTCCCAGCTTGGCCCTCTTCTTCTGCTCTGGGATGGGAGGCAGCAGCTGGGCGTGCAGTGGTAGGGGAGACGGATGGGAGCAGGGCCTAGATTTCTAGGGGAGGCAGCTGTTAAAAAAAAAACCCAACACTTGGGTGTTGGGGTGGATGGGAGGTTCTTCTCCCACCTTGATCACGGGACAGGTGCTGTCATAGTCCCCATGGGGCTGAAGTCAACAGGACTGATCACATGCTTATAGCTAAGCACATGCTTAAGTGCTTTGCTGAACTGTATCCAGAGTCTTCAGCACCTTGTGTGCAAGCCTTTAGTAAGGGGGGCTCTGTCCTGCCCAATCACCCATGAGAGTAGGGTGACCAGATAGGAAGTGTGAAAAATCAGGACAGGGAAGTGAGGGTAAATCACCTATACGAAAAAAAGCCCTGAATATTGGGAATGTCCCCATAAAATTGGGACATCTGGTCACCATACGTGGGAGGGGAAGGGGAATATTTGGTCTCATGGGCATCTGTTGCCAGTGAAGCTCCATTTCAGAGCTGACTGACAGAGAGAAGTCTGCAGCTCACACAGTTCTTCTTCAGCTAACTGATCGAGCTGGATTTTCCACGGTAAACCTGTGTGCTTTTGGAATCTAACCTGCTGGCCAACTCCGTATTTCCTGGGGGGCAGGAGAGTCACACTCACTCTGCCATCAGCCACGAGGCTCTTTCACTGATGGATTTTTTTCACCCAGAAAAAAAAAAACAGGTTTCAGTTTTCCAGGTAAGAAGTGATTGCTGTCAAGACAAGCTCAATCCTTGGCCTGCCAGCCATGACAACAGCCATCCAACAGTCATGTTAACAACGTAACCTGCTACATGATCCTCACCTTACCTACAACAGCATGTCTTTTAAACAGCACAGTGCCGTGGTTACATTTCAGAAAGACTGATAATACACAGTGAGAGTCTGTCTTTTTATTCAGCTCAAATGAATAATGCTTCACGAGTCTCTCTCTTTCTGGACTTACTTCTCTGAGACTACCAGGTCAGAAGGAAGAGATCTAAGTCCATTGGCTGTTAGGTGAAGAACCTTAAGTTGAGACAAAACTCCCAATGTCCGAACATCCTCAGGAGACAAATTGTTATAAGAAAGATCCAGTATCTAGGGGAAAGGTAAAATAAATTCCCAATGTAGCAAAAAACAAACACATTGGCCTCTGCTGGAATTATTTATGGCTTCCTATATATATAGGATATTAATAAATAATAATAAGTAAGTAATATTCAGTGAGGCCCGATCCTATGAGATGATGGGGACACGCAACTTCCAGTGACTTCGGTGGGGGTGGAGGATGCTCAGCCTTTTGCAGGAAGAGCTCAGCATTGAGCCCTTGCTTAGATGCATCTGATACCTGTGACAACAGTTCAGGTGTGAGCAGGGAAACAGAAATTGTCAGGGAAGTGCCTGAAAAAGGAAGATTTTGTGACAGAAGAGTTTTCAAGTCATCATTAGTGGAAATATTTTTATAATACCTTGCACTTCTGATGCACCTTCCACTGGAGCTTTTCAAAGCACTTTCAAAATGATTCTGAGTGTGTGCAGTGTAAGCCTAGCTTGGCTTGCAAATGGAAGAGGTCTCGGGGGATTGGGAAACTGAGGCACAGAGCGGTTCCTTGACTCACCCAAGGTCACACAGTATCCCTCTGGCAGGGGCGGGAATAAAACCTGGTCTCCATGCTCCCAGTCCTGCGCTCTAAAGACTACACTTTGCTCCTTCCTCTAATCACGAACATAACTGGTTTAAAAGAACAGCTCTAAAGAATGTAGGAATTGGCTTTAGTTAAAACACTGAAAAATTGTATCTAAAAATGACATTTTCCCATAAAAGTAGCAGAAAAATCTTTTCAATGTTCCTTATTCAGTGTCTGAATGAAAGATGCCCCAAAATAGCCAGCCTGGGAATTTAAAGCAATTCTGAAGGCATCACCATCTCATCCCACCAATTTCCAACATGGGTATCACATGAAATACTGAGTAACAACCAGCCTATACGACAGGTTTCAGAGTAACAGCCGTGTTAGTCTGTATTCGCAAAAAGAAAAGGAGTACTTGTGGCACCTTAGAGACTAACCAATTTATTAGAGCATAAGCTTTCGTGAGCTACAGCTCACTTCCTCAGATGCATATCGTGGAAACTGCAGCAGGCTTTATATATACACAGAGAATATGAAACAATACCTCCTCCCACCCCACTGTCCTGCTGGTAATAGCTTATCTAAAGTGATCATCAGGTGGGCCATTTCCAGCACAAATCCAGGTTTTCTCACCCTCCACCCCCCCACACAAATTCACTCTCCTGCTGGTGATAGCCCATCCAAAGTGACAACTCTTTACACAATGTGCATGACAATCAAGTTGGGCTATTTCCTGCACAAATCCAGGTTTTCTCACATCCCCCCCACCCCCATACACACACACTATTACCAGCAGGAGAGTGAGTTTGTGTGTGTATGGGGGTGGGGGGGATGTGAGAAAACCTGGATTTGTGCAGGAAATAGCCCAACTTGATTGTCATGCACATTGTGTAAAGAGTTGTCACTTTGGATGGGCTATCACCAGCAGGAGAGTGAATTTGTGTGGGGGGGTGGAGGGTGAGAAAACCTGGATTTGTGCTGGAAATGGCCCACCTGATGATCACTTTAGATAAGCTATTACCAGCAGGACAGTGGGGTGGGAGGAGGTATTGTTTCATATTCTCTGTGTATATATAAAGCCTGCTGCAGTTTCCACGATATGCATCTGAGGAAGTGAGCTGTAGCTCACGAAAGCTTATGCTCTAATAAATTGGTTAGTCTCTAAGGTGCCACAAGTACTCCTTTTCTTTCAACCAGCCTATAGTTACATTCACTCTTGTCACCAATGGAGTATGTGAATCACATCTGTGCCCAAGGTGAAAAGATAAAAATCTCCTTATTGAATTCCTCATTATATATTCTGCCCACATCTTCACCATTTTGCTCAGGTTTCCTTTACAATATCCACAATGAAATCCAAATACCCTGCTAAATAATGTTAATAACAAATATTCAATAATGTTACACCTGGTTATGACAACTCTAAATGTGGGTGGGTAGAAGATGAGTTTGGTTTCCACCTTCCCTCTGAGCTTACTTCCAAGTGCAGAAAGTCTCCAGCGCTGATTTTAAGATTTCTTAGTCCATTCAAGGAAAGTTCTAGTTCCCTTAGCCCAGAAAACTTACGAAATGCTTCTAAATAGATAAAAAGAGAAAAAAGTCGTATGAGAAATTGAAAGCACAATTGACATCTTGCTGTGGAACCAGCCAAGGTGCCCAGCTGGCAGGAGAGAGTGGGACCATGTTTTTCTGGGAGAGAAAAACAAAGGAGATTTTATTTCTAATGATCATTTATATGGTTTTGTTTTTAAATTCTAGCCTTTAAAAAAAAGGGGAGGGCTAACAGTGAGGGGCCTAGCTCTCACTGAAAGTCAATGGAAAATGGACAGCTAACTCCCTTATGCTGCCTTGAAAATCTCTCATAAGTGAATTTAGTGTTGGTGAAAAGCACTGGCCCCTAAAGCCTGAGAGATGGGCAGAACCCACACAGCAAGAGAAGGCCTGCCCCCTCAGGTGAGTGATGGGGCAGCATTTAGCACTTAACTGAATATGGGGGATAAAAACATGAACAAACAGGGATGGGGTGAAGAGGTACAACATGAGGGAACCACAAGGAACACCAAGCAGAGAATCCTGTGTGACAACCCTGGAGACCAAAGTCCCTTATTTATATAAACATCAGGTGCATCATGGGTAATGGCAGTGAAAGCTACTGTGGCCTCAAGCCTGCCCTAGAGGGACCGACCACCTCTATGAGCTCAGTCTCCATTGCCATTTATTCTCTGGTCTCAGTACCAATTCTAGTGATTGTTTAGTGGTGTGTATCCATGTCCATTAGGAACTGGACTGAGGCCATCAAAGTCACCATTGAAGGGCCAGTGAACAGCCATCAGACAATAACAACTTTTAGTCATTACTAACCTGGGCGGCAGTCAAAGTGAAAGACTCTATATCCTATTACGTACCCCTTGGGCTATCCAGAGCTCCTTTTTGTAAAATGCTCAATGTTAATTTTCAGCATCGCTTCCCAGTCTTGAGCAAAACAAACTGAAACAAAACACTGGCCAACACGGAAGCTAACTGCTAGCCCCTTTAAACAATCAAGAGCGGGAGTTTGGGAACCCAAAACAATCTGTCCCACCAAGGATTAGGAGAGTCACTGGAGTGCAGAGGTGGGAGTTAACAATGTCCTTTTTTGTTAAGTAAAGAACTGAGTCTGCAATTTGATTTTATGGTGGGTCCTGGGAATTTGGAATGGCCTCCACATGGATCACAACTAGGACCCCAATCCTGCAATTAATAACACATGGAGTGTCACAGGCAGTCCTCCAGGTGCTATCAATGACCGGATTGGAGCCAAAAGTGTTCAGGAACATTGGTCCACTTCCAACAAAATAATGCCAGCCATTGCTTCTCTTCCGATCCCCTCTCCTACTGGCTGTGTCAGGAGCAATCCTGCATATCCCTAAATATGCCTCCAAATGCAGCTCTCACCCCCTCGGTAATATTGACCATGTATGGACCTGTTTCAGCTGCAGTCTTCATCCATGCCTCAAGGTTGCTTCTTATCTTGATGGCTGCAACTCCCTTCCCCGTAGCATCTCCAACCCCTACATTCCAGAATGTACAGAATACTGCTTCTTCTCTTCCCATGTTAATAAGAAAGCATGACATCATCCCATCCTCAGATCATTCCAGTGGCTCCCAATATATTTCAGGATCCGGTTCACAACTGCTGCCATCTTTGTTTTTAAAACCCTGCGTGAACTCCTATCATGCTGAGTGTTTAAACTCTTCTAGTGTGCTCCTTCACAGACCCCACCCATAAACTGACATCTTCGATCCCTCAATGTTTTTGCCTGACCATCACTGTTTTCAGTTTCCCAGTTTTGTCTCATTTAAGGGTATGTCTACACTGCAGAGACTATGTCAGCATAGCTAGGTTGGCACTGCTATGCCAACATCGCCCCATAGCAGCCTATACCTACAGAAGGGTTGTTTCTTTTTTGTCAAGGCAGGAACACCACCTCCCCAAATTACATTAGCTATGTCAACGGAAGCACTCTTCCATCAACATAACCCGCAGTGTAGGAGCAGTTATGTCAGCGTTGCTACGCTGGGCAGGGGTGGGTTTTTTCACACCCCTGATTGAGGTAGCTATGCTAATATATCTTTCAAGTGTAGACCAAGCCTTAGTCTTCCTCTGCATGGCCAACCATCCATACTTCAATCCTTCCTGGCCTATCCTAGATATCTCCCCATAAAGATGACCCACCAGCTGGATTACATGCCCCAGTGTTCTCTTATGCTCATGCTGTCGTAAAGCTAGTAAAGGTTAAACAGGTACAATGGAAGATGGTCAGCTTATGGATCAGACCCAAGGCCCATCCAGTCCAATAGCCTGTCTCGGACAGTGGCCAGTGCCAGATGGTTCAGAGGAAGGTGTAAGAGCCCTGTAGTAGGCAGATGTGGGGCAATCTGTTCCCCACATTAGGTCTCATCCTGATCTCCAAGAGCAGAGACACAAGCTTAAATCTTGTAGCATGATGTTTAATATCCCTTCAAAAATGTTGTAATTAATTATTACAACTCTGGAAATTCTTGATATTACTGACAAACACGTTTGAAAGAAAATATAAACCACACCTCAACTCAACACGATCTCTACAGTACATGAGTATAATTTGCTCTTTTTCAAAGATGTAAGTCAGTTTCACACGTTTCCTCCCCTCTGATCTGGGTGTATCCTTGAACCACTGAAGGAAACATTTAGCTTAACTTTTTTATTCTCGACTGAAATTAGTTTCTTTTATTTTCTCCAAAGTAATAACTGATCATACAGCACTAGGCTTGTGTTGGCTTGAAATACACCACTCTGCAAGTGGGTCTACAAATCTGTATAAAGACAAAGCGCGAACAAGCAGTGATCAGTTACTTACAAGTGGGAAAACACATCAGGATGATCTCACCACTGTCAAGTCCAGCACCAAACAATTCACAGCTTCAACTTCCCTTCGTTAGGCTGATATATATATAACTTTTTGTTATCTTTTCTCATACCTATTTATTAGTCTCTCCCTATCAATCCTCCACCCCTGCCAGTACAAGTTTTGTGCTAACTCAGACCAGTTTCTTCCAGTGCTGTAGTTGCTTGCATCTTCTGATTTTCCTCACAAACGTGATTACGTTGCATCTTTCTTACTTATGTACAACACTGAACAAGATTACTCTGCAATTTCTGTTAAATCAGAGCAGGTGTCTGTCAGACCTGTGCTCCCAACACTTGGGACTAAGGAGACCTGGTTTCTATTCCTTGTTTCTGCCACTGGCCTGCTGGGAGGCCTTGAACAAGTCAATTCACCTGTTGGTGCCTCAGTTTCCCCATCTGTAAAATGGGAATAGTGATACTGGCCTCCTTCTTACAGTGCTTTGAGATCTTCTGAATGCTGGGGAGCAATTCTCCTGCCTAGAGGCGCCACATGTGTCTTCTTGTTTAAACCTATTTGTGAGATTCTAGCCATAATCTCAGAGATGTTTAGCTTCTCTGTATTATGCGCCTCTGTCTAAGAGATATGTCTACATTTCAGCAATGTCTCTTCTTACCTAAAGTCAATAGGTTTTCTGTAGCATTGATATAAGCAACAGAATCAAACTGCTCAAAGTCATCTTCTTTAGCCTGAAAGAAGAGAAAGAAAAACAAGTGTTCGTACCCATTTTGAAATAGCTGGATCTTTTTTTCTCACAACTTCTAAGCTGTAGCACTTCTTAGTATTTGTTTCCTACTGTGCATTCTGAAAATGGACAGCAATTGTCTGAGGGTCTGTCTTCACTGCAGAGTTACTAACTTGGGTGATCAATTGCTCCAGTCTCTTATGGCTCAGCCAGGAACTCCACTTTAGCCCCTCACTGGGCCCCTCACCCCTCTAACCCCAGCATCAGCATCCCATCTTCACAAAAGGACTGGTGACCTTTTCACCTCTTCTTTCCCTTTCCCCTCTTGTCTTCTTGGGGTGGGCAGATGGCTTAGACTCCCTCCCCTGTTCAGAGGAGCCTGACACCGAAAATCTGCAAGTGGCGAGAGCCAATGGGACAGAGCGGGGAGCCAGTCCCAATCCCATGGACAGGAGCAGCTACTGCAGGGTGAGTGCAGGGCACACTCACTCTCCAACACAGTACGTGTACCCGCTGACTCTCCGAGGCCTCCCCTCCGCACTGGACTGGGATAGAGACAGGGACACCCCTGTACCCTGCCGTCCACACACATGGGAGTGTGGGACCTGACAGTTTTACTCAGCCACGCACACCCCAAGAACATTTTCACCAGTCATCTATCCACAGGAGCCACCACTTCAGTATGTCCAGGGTACTTATTTAATATTTAGTATGGGAACATGTATATTACGTATCATGGGTAAGAAATATTTAATAAGCCAGATATTTTTGCACTAAAGCTATTTATTGAGTCACAGCAGGCCATCAAGGTTTACAGATGGGTCCTGTCCCCAAAAATGTCGAGGACCACTGAGTTATACTAGAAGTGCACAGTTGCCTGGCCTGGCTGCAGAGAGGAAGTAGGCGTCCGCATTTTCACACGTTGTTTGCCTGCAGCATGGACACTCACGAGCTAACACAGTGGATCTCTCTCAGGATTTGAGGTGGTTCTGCACATTTATTTTAGAGAATATCTCCTACTTACCGAGACCAGATTTTTGTTGCTTATATCCACAGAGCATAGATCTGAAGGGATTTTCACACAGTGGAGCTTAATCTGGGAACACAAACCAAAGGGTTAGCCCTGCAGCCTAGCCAGGCAATTCCAGGTTCAGCCGTTGGGTATCGGGACACAGGAAGGCGCAGGACCAGGACCAGGACCAGGACCAGGACCAGGACCAGGACTGCCAGGGGTTTACTATCTGGATGATGCCTTGGGGCCACGTGCCCTGCTCTCAGAGGAGCTGCACCAGCGTATGTGTAAGCAGTGTCAGGATGAGCTCCACCCTGACATCTGGTGGTGAAGTGTGGCAAGTTGTGGAAAAGAACTTCAGGGGCTGATCTCATTTGCATAGGCACACCCACCCAGCCTAGAATGAGGCCATACCTGCCCAAATGGTCACTTTGGCTGCTGTGGGATCCCCAGTGTTTCCGTTATTGGGGCAGGAAGAATAAATGGTTATTACCCTGATTATGGGAACTGTGCTTGGAACTGTATTTGGCCTTTTGTTATGATGGAGGGACTCACCATCAACTAAGTAGCACTTGCTAGGCAAGGGTCATGGGTTCCAAAACTCTGTGAATGGAGAGAGGTTGGGGACAAGTATTAATACTTGGTGGTATTGGCTCCTGGGTGAGGGCCTTACATGCTAGTTGCACGTCCTCCTCTCTCCACTGTGGAATATCAGAGCTAATTTTGATTCTATTAGGAGTCTAGTTACAGGCTGCTGAGCTCACTTGGGGCTAATGGTGTCCCAGCACTGAGGCTCCCCTACTACAAGCTGAATTCACCTAAGAGCTGAAATCACTGAGTGTTGTGTTAAGTAGTGGGGGAGCCTGAAGATATATTGTGGAGCAGTTTGTGGGATGGCTGGAGTGCCTTGTGGACAGGCTGGTGGAGCAGTTCATAGGGATGGTGGGAGCTGCTGGTGGGATGCAGAGTGGAGCAGTTTGTGGGCCACAGAGCCAAGCGAAGCAGTTTGTGGGGCGGCTGGCGGAGCGGAGCGCCGCTATGGAGCTATGGGGCGGTCAGCTTCAGATCATGTAAGGTGCCTTTTACCTCTCTTCTCCCCCATCTCCACCCAGGTTGGGAGGTAAAGCTCTGCAGATAAACTTTCGAACTCTGGGGCTGCCCTGACCAGGGACAGAGACTTTTGGGTCATTGGACTTTTGGGACTTTGGGTGATTCGGGGTTGCTGGACTCAAGAACCAAAGGGAAAAGGGCATGCCCCAATTTGCTTGGGGTGTTTTTTTTGCTCATGGGTTGTGTTACGAATCCTGTTGGTGGTGTTTCCCCAACATAATGCCACATTATTTCTCTCTGTTATTAAAAGGCTTTTTGCTACACTCAGACTATGTGCTTGCGAGAGGGGAAGTATTGCCTCTTGGAGGCGCCCAGCGGGGGTGGTACATATTTGTCCCAGGTCACTGGGTTGGGGCTCGAGCCGGTTTGCATTGTGTTATTGGAATGAATCCCCTACATATTCAACCCGGCCTTTGTTGCTGCCAACTCTGACGGGCAGAAGGGTTACATATGTAACACGTGCCGCCCGCTGCCGCAGGACACGCCGTGAAAAGGTGCAGGGGACCCGGTTCTGCCGGCCTGAGCCCAGCTGACAGCGTGCGGGGCGCTCGCTGTGCGGGGAGCCGGAACCACATGCTGACTGGGGAGCAACCGGCGCCCCGCGGGCTGGGCTCAGGATCGGGCGAAGGCAGCAGGTGCTGCCCCCTCCTGCAGCCTCAGCCCAGCAGCGCCCCCTGCCGGCAGGGCCCGGGTCCTGGTGGAGCAGGGCGCGCCGCAAAGGGTGAGGCCCGCCCCTGCCAGACTCCAGCCCACACGCACCGCACCCGTGCCTTGAGCCCTCGAGGCCTCAACGGAAACAGCGTCCGGCGCCGGCCAGGCCTGGGGTGCGGGCAGAGGGGAGGCCGCGGGGTGATGGGTGGGGAGGCCGCCGGGGCCAGAGGCACCAAACTACACATGGGCCCGTGGCCACGTTTCCCTACGGCCGGCCCTGAGCTCCTCCTCGCCCCGCCAACTCCTGCCCCACGCTCCCCCTCCCTTTGCCCCCGCCCCCTCGGCTCCTCACCCCATTGACCCCTCGCCCCCCCAGCCCTCATCCTTCCATCCCAGCTCCTCGCCCCACCATCCCCACAGCGCCCCTCTGCCCCTGACACTCTCCCCCCTTCCCTTCACCCCCCACCCCACCGACCCCCCTCAGAGCTCCTCCCCAGCACCCGCACACTCCCTGGGGATGCCCCCTTCTGTCTTTGCCGGCCAGTGCCCGGGGCTCGCTGTGCTGCCCCTCCGACCTCCTGCCCCATGGCACTAACAACAGTGGAGGGGTAAAGCCGATGGGAGACTTCTGCCCCGATCCTCCCTGGTGGGGGAGGGGGGGCTCTACACCACTGCAACAGCGCCCCACTGCATCAAAGCCACTGCCTAGGGGAACCTTTGGGGGGTACAGGACTGTCCCGTCCCCCGTCCCCCGCCCCTCATGGCAGGAGAGTAGTCAGGTAAAAAAGGACGTAGCCAATGCCGCCCAGTGATGGCTGGCTGCCAGGCTGGGGTTTTGAGGCCTTTGGCAACTAGCACCAAGAAATGTGCAAGGGACCTTAAAACTACCTGTGCGCGCACACTGGGAGCTGGGGACGCACTGGGGACACAGAGTTTGAGTCCATGCCAGTAGATTCTGTTAACATAAACATGGATGCCAGTAGCTCTGATGGGACCCAAATGAGCTTGTGGAGTCAATGCAGCTCCAGTTGCTGTTAATAGTACTTGGGTAACTCTCTCCAGAAGAGCCCAGGGTTAATTTTCACATCCGAGATTTAGTTTTATATATTTATTGTTTTTTATTTTCTGTCAAGATCACCCCTCTGTACTCCAACAGGGATCCCAGTGACACCTGATAGGAAAAAATTCAGAGCCATAGTAGACCATCATGGTAGACCAGAATAGAATAATGAAACTCATGGATGATCTGGCCAGAACCAGAAGAGAGTTCAGAGCGGCTGGACATTTTGGGAGCCAGGAAGCTGCCCTGGGAGAAAAGCTCCATCGGGCATTCCCTAGAATACCGCAAGGGTTCCTCACCAAATTCATCCAATGCCACAGGATGTGCCAGTTGCCTCCTACTCACTTTGAGAAGAAAATTCAAAAGACCTCCCAAGACAAAACCAAACTGTTCTATATCGGCTGCAACCATGAAATATCTCACTATCTGTGGGAAGCTGAACCACAGTCAAGAAGGTGGCTGGAAATCAAGATGAAGTACAGGAAAGCCTGCACATATTATTGCCATGCAGGAGAGTGGGATGAGACCTGCACTGTAGAGCGACTTATCAGGCAGTACTATGGCATCAATCCCCGGTGCTTCAATGTCAAATGTACCAGAGCAAACCACTCTGGTATCATTTTTCTGTTGATCTACAAATTGAACAGACATTGGGGGGAACCTTGCAGTTACTTTCCACCAGTGACATTGAGTGAGCGTGAAGAAAATGTTTGGGTACTAGAGAGAGAAATCATCTTTAGGTTCTGCCAAATGGAAGACAAGAATGAGCTAGTGCAGTTTTTGAAGACTGATTTCTTCCAGGTGATGGGGAAATACCCACATTACCTGCAGTGCCGAGCCATGACTGAGTTTCATCCCTCTCTATTCCTGCAAAATGTGGAAATGATCCTCTATGGGCTAAAGAAATCGGAAGGTTTTCTGGTGGGGATACTGGATGCTGAATTAATATCCCTGCGACCTTACCTGTGGGAGATGGGATCTACCAAACATGAGCTGGAGGCTTGTAAGAAAGTGCACACCTACTTCACTAAGGTAGATGGTACTATTGATGTGAGGAGATTCCTGGAGAAGAAGTGGTGGGATCCTTGCTGCCTTAACAATCGTACCCATTGGTACCAAGGTGAGAGGGTACCCATAGGGTCCTTCTTGTACCTGGTGAAATTTTACATTGGTCGTCCGCCTCTTATGGAAGCTTGCTCACACTGTAAGCATAGGAAATTACAGAAAGAACCCTATGTCTTAGGGCAGAGGAAGGGCCACAGATGAACCAATACGGAAAAGAAGAAACGTCGGAGGAAATACCTGTAATTAAAAATTCGGAATGAATATTCATTGTATATTCTGGACTCCCACCATTGCCTTTGCATACCTTGCCCACTCCTCTGTGACTAACCTAAAGAACTCTGAATGCTATTTTTCAGCTCTTCTGCTTTAGAGGACCAACATTCTGAAGATTCTTCCTACCCTCTCTTGCCAAGAGCCTAAGAGATCCTCACAACCACTTTGAACAAAGGTGCATGAGTCCTGCCATATTCTCTGCTGCTGAACTAGAGTGAACTGAGCTGAACTAGTCCTGCCTGTAATGTCTTGTTGCATCTTACACCCATTTTCCGATACAGGGATCTCTGGTTAACATTTGTCATTCAGCCATACTTCTAATTGCGAGGCCTCAAAGGCATTTAGGCACCTAATTCCCATTAAAATCAATCAGAGTTAGGTGCCTAAATATCTTTGAGGATCTGTGCCAAAGTGCTCAAACAGGATGTTGCTGAAGAGCCCATAACAAAAGAATGCACTTCTTTGCATTTATTGTCCTTTTTCAAATTTAATAAAATAAGCGTTCAGAGTGTGACTTGTTGACGCACTGGTCTATGAGTTTATACACACTGTGTACCCAATAAACAGAGCAACATCAACAGTTTTTATGCTGCCATTTCATATTGGGTGCAGACTAAACATGGAAACTGAATCAGAACTGGCATAGTGAGATGGCTCTACATTGTAAAGGGAGGTCTGTTCTGGGAAATTCTCAGTGGAGGGTTGGGTAGCAACAGTATGGAGCAGCTGGGAAGTGAGGACTGGAAGCAGTATCAGAGGATTCCCTAGGCATTCAGGTCCCTAAGCTTTCATTTTAAAAATAAATTCAGCATGTAGCACTTACAAGGGCAAAGAAAATCAACCTTAAGTAACCAGATACTGTGTAGTGAATCTGCAAACAGCTTGACACTATATCTCTAGTATAAATTTTCCTCATTCACCTCAGTATCAGTGGTAGATAGTTTAAATGTCGGCATTATTAACTGGTACACCACAGCCATTTTCAATCTGCAGCCCTCTCTCCCTCTTTCACACATTCCAGAGTTAAAACAGTTTTTCCAACAAAGGAGACATCGCTTTTAATGATAGAAGTGGGGCTTGAACCTTTTGCCAGTAATAAACTTGTTCCAGGATACAAATGTCTGTGGCTTATCCTAGGGATCAGGCTATGGCAAATCATAGAATCATAGAATATCAGGGTTGGAAGGGACCCCAGAAGGTCATCTAGTCCAAATCACAAACGTTTGTTTCTTGGAATGAATGTTTGACGAGTGTCCATACTAGCAGATACAAATGTGATAACTACCTCAAATTAATTAGCAGTCAGTTAACTCAAAACTGATGAAACAAGAAATCTTTGGGTAAGGGGAGGGAAGGAGGGCTCAGCCTATGGTATAAAGCACAAACATTTGTAGTGTCCAGATTAGCACGTACAAACTAACTGGCAATCAATTAACGCTCCAGTCAGTTAAACACTTTAGTATAGATAAATCAGTTGGTTGCACCAGCAATAGTCAACAATGCCATGGTGAGAACCCCACTTCTGTCCCGCAAATGCTGAGAATAGGGAGGTTGTTGGGATTCCTATCAGGGTGCTTGGTCCTGAACTCTGCTCAGGGGTTCCACTGTTTGTCAGCCGTTGAGTACTTGATGTCTTCATAAATTAGAATCTCCATCCATTCTGTTGCTGGAAAAGAAACAGCTTTTGCTTCCCCATCCCAGAACCAGCTAATTGTTTGGGATTTCCACAACTCTCTTTTCACAGCCTCTTGGGGGCTGCTGTGAAGGGGGTAGGTGGGAAGAGTCTGTTTCATTGCTGTCCAAAGTGAGTTCTGAATCCTAGCCATGAAACTGACCAGAGTCTTGTTAACGTCCCCCTACTGATGCTTGGGAAAGCCAGGAGCTGCAACAGAGACATTTGAGCTGTCTGTCTGCAGTATCAGAAAGAAAGCACTGCATCTGGTCATGTTTGGAAGCTTATTTTATATTCTTAAGGACAAGAAACGTTTTTTTTTCCAAATTAAAGCATAAATTCTGCAGAAATTGCTGATTTTTAAGTCTCATCCCCAATTACCAGGACGAGTTTCTGCTCACCAGGGGTGAGTGAATTTTTAAGCCTTAAACTAAAGAATCATACATTTAATGAGAAAAACATTGCTGTATCCAGCCTGATGCCAATTCCCCCCCAGCAAAGGGGGCATCCTGGGGGTATGCCAGGGGCAGTGACACCAGAGTGGCCTCTTGAGGGTCATTATCCATCAGCACAAGTTAGACCAGTCCCAGAGCTGCTCTGATATGCAATGGAGGCCAGTTGACCCCTATGAGCCCCTAGGATCAGAGTAGGAGGAAAGTGGTGTAAAGCCAGTTTTACCTCCCTCTAGCACACTTGGGGATCCATCCCTTTGCATTTAGATTCAATAATTTTAAGCTTCATATAACTGTGTTTAGTGTACAAACTGTTGATTTTTACACTACTATTTTCTTTAAAATCTGTTTTATGTGAACAGTAAAGTGCCCTAATTTGTTACCATTTAATATTTAATGCTAAGATTGTATAATTATGATTGAGTATTTTTTAGAAACTTACAATTTGAGAGAACAATGTTCAAACAGGAAGACATTATTTGAGTTTGGACTCTCTAGAAAGAGAACTTGCCATGTTCTCTGCTGCTGAACTAGAAATAACATTTGATAAAACCAGCCTAAGAGTCTGATTTAAAAGAAATTGGAAAAGTTTCCAAGCATACGCGCTTCGTCAGTAGAGACCATCTCCCAGAACAAAGGAGATCTCACATGCCTTGCCAATATTAGAGAACATCAAATAACCTAGGAATTTTTTTCAGAGTAGCAGCCGTGTTAGTCTGTATTCGCAAAAAGAAAAGGAGGACTTGTGGCACCTTAGAGACTAACCAATTTATTTGAGCATGAGCTTTCGTGAGCTACAGCTCACTTCATCGGATGCATCGGATGAAGTGAGCTGTAGCTCACGAAAGCTCATGCTCAAATAAATTGATTAGTCTCTAAGGTGCCACAAGTCCTCCTGTTCTTCTAGAAATTTTTAGTCACTGTCTATATCCACACACGCATTAGTGTTTCTATCAAGCCGATGAGAACAGTATGAACTCTGAAAAGTCAGTCTCAGGAAGACTGAGTTGTGTCTCTATGGAGAGAGAAAAGTGCAAGCAAGGCCATATTTAGAGCAATGACCAACTGGTGGTAGCAGCACAGACTAGGAATGGCTTCACAGAGGCACTAAGGAGTGCCACAGATACTGAAGACTTTAAGCAGCTTATGCTACAGAAGACCAAGCCAAAGAAAACATATGGTGAGTACATGAAACTTTTCATAAACACTATCCAAGGGATAGGTAAACTCACAACCTGAACTGAACTGATTTTAATGAAGGATCTAGAATATTTCCTATAACTGTTTCCTGTCTGCATCTATCAAAGGTAATGCAAAAAGTCTTGCTCCTACATGCAGCCTGGTTTAGGCAGGTTGAAAATCACCCCGTGAAATATAATTAAAATAAAAAGAGGAAGAATGGTCCCATTTGGGTCTGCACAGGCACAGGGGCCCACCCACATGGAGTAACTTGAAGGATCAGGGTCTAAATAAGGACAAAGGGATGTCAGGGGTGTGTGTAACGTCATTTTGAGGTATATACGGGATCAGATGCTTAGCCGTAGAGACTTGTGCTCATGTGGACAGGGCTGCGCTGATCATCAGGATCAGGGAGGAATTTCCCTCCTGCAGATCACACTGGCAGGAACCCTAAACATTTTTGGCTCTCCGGAGTATCCAGCAGGGAACCACCATTAAGAGGAAGTGGGCATATCTCACGCAGTCTAATTCCTGCAACAAATGCACACACCTATATATTTCCATTCTTTTTTAAAAAATCTGTTTTTGATAAGGAATAGCCTATGTTTGGAGACCCATTTAATATGTAGGTCCAACCAGGGAAGGTAAGAAATTAGAAGTTTTGTCATGACTCTGATTGTCCCTGAAGTTACAGGTTTAATCAGACCCCAGATATTAAGGGCCTGTCAACACATAGAGTTATTCTGGAAGAGCTCTTCTGTTTTCAAGTCACAGCCTACCTTATTCTTGAATACTTTTCATGTGTAGACAAGCCCTAATTCAACTTTTGTGTGTACGTATATATACAATATGTAATGCAACCTTTTGGGGGGAATGAAGGGGAGAGGGAATAAGACATTGATACACAGTCTGAGGTCCTTTAAATTTGATATTCTGTAACATAATACTGCTGTTCAGTAATATCCTAGGAAAAAGGAGGGAGCGTGGTCTGGTCACTGGACAAGGAGTCAGCGACTACGGATTCTATTGTCATATCAGCGATTGACTTGCTGTACACTCTCCGGGGCAGGATCTATCTCTTACTATGTGTACATATAGTGCCTAGCCCAGTGGCGTCCCAAGCTCAGCTGGCGTCTCCAGGAGTGCCTGTAATCCAAATAATTTATAATAGCAATAAAGCAGATGCCGGGGGAGGGCGTGGATTAAGGGTAATTTTAACAGGAAAACAAGATGTGCAGAACCCAGACCGCTCTCTTCTCTCCTGTCTCTCTCTCTCTTTGATATAAGAAAAGGAGGACTTGTGGCACCTTAGAGACTAACCAATTTATAGTCTCTAAGGCGCCACAAGTCCTCCTTTTCTTTTTGCGAATACAGACTAACACGGCTGCTACTCTGAAACCTCTCTTTGATATGTACACATACAGACCATGCACATAGCATGTTTTCCTCTCTCCCTGAACTACTGTAATACCAAAAAGAAAAGGAGGACTTGTGGCACCTTAGAGACTAACCAATTTATTTGAGCATGAGCTTTCGTGAGCTACAGCGCACTTCATCGGATGCATACTGTGGAAAGTGTAGAAGATCTTATTATATACACACAAAGCATGAAAAAATACCTCCTCCCACCCCACTGTCCTGCTGGTAATAGCTTATCTAAAGTGATCACTCTCCTTACAATGTGAATGATAATCAAGTTGGGCCATTTCCAGCACAAATCCAGGGTTTAACAAGAACGTCTGGCGGGGGGGAGTGGGGTAGGAAAGAACAAGGGGAAATAGGCTTGAATAGAGACTGGGAGTGGCTAAGTCATTATGCAAGATAGCCTAAGTTAATTGTATCCAATTTGCAAATGAATTCCAATTCAGCAGTTTCTCGCTGGAGTCTGGATTTGAAGTTTTTTTGTTGTAATATGTCAACTTTCATGTCTGTAATCGCGTGACCAGAGAGATTGAAGTGTTCTCTGACTGGTTTATGAATGTTATAATTCTTGACATCTGATTTGTGTCCATTTACTCTTTTATGTAGAGACTGTCCAGTTTGACCAATGTCCATGGCAGAGGGGCATTGCTGGCACATGATGGCATATATCACATTGGTGGATGTGCACGTGAACGAGCCTCTGATAGTGTGGCTGATGTTATTAGGCCCTGTGATGGTGTCCCCTGAATAGATATGTGGGCACAGTTGGGAACGGGCTTTGTTGCAAGGATAGGTTCCTGGGTTAGTGGTTCTGTTGTGTGGTATGTGGTTGCTGGTGAGTATTTGCTTCAGGTTGGGGGGCTGTCTGTAGGCCAGCACTGGCCTGTCTCCCAAGATTTGTGAGAGTGTTGGGTCATCCTTCAGGATAGGTTGTAGATCCTTAATAATGCGTTGGAGGGGTTTTAGTTGGGGGCTGAAGGTGACGGCTAGTGGCGTTCTGTTATTTTCTTTGTTAGGCCTGTCCTGTAGTAGGTGACTTCTGGGAACTCTTCTGGCTCTATCAATCTGTTTCTTCACTTCCGCAGGTGGGTATTGTAGTTGTAAGAATGCTTGATAGAGATCTTGTAGGTGTTTGTCTCTGTCTGAGGGGTTGGAGCAAATGCGGTTGTAACTTAGAGCTTGGCTGTAGACAATGGATCATGTGGTGTGGTCAGGGTGAAAGCTGGAGGCATGTAGGTAGGAACAGCGGTCAGTAGGTTTCCGGTATAGGGTGGTGTTTATGTGACCATCGTTTATTAGCACTGTAGTGTCCAGGAAGTGGATCTCTTGTGTGGACTGGACCAGGCTGATGGTGGGATGGAAATTGTTGAAATCATGGTGGAATTCCTCAAGGGCTTTCCATCCCACCATCAATCTCAGCCTGGTCTAGTCCACACAGGAGAGTGGGTTGGTGGGGGGGGAGAAAACCTGGATTTGTGCTGGAAATGGCCCAACTTGATTATCATACACATTGTAAGGAGAGTGATCACTTTAGATAAGCTATTACCAGCAGGAGAGTGGGGTGGGAGGAGGTATTTTTTCATGCTTTGTGCGTATATAATAAGATCTTCTACACTTTCCACAGTATGCATCCGATGAAGTGAGCTGTAGCTCACGAAAGCTTATGCTCAAATAAATTGGTTAGTCTCTACGGTGCCACAAGTACTCCTTTTCTTTTTGCGAATACAGACTAACACGGCTGTTACTCTGAAATACTGCAATACCATACCTCTTCCATACATAAACATTAACATGAACGTAGGCAGTGCCAATAACTTAGCTGAGGCTCCAGCAGGTTTATGTGGGGGGCAGCATCAGCAAGGTTCTCCCATGTGTTTGAGGAAATACAGCATCTCTCTACAGAAAACTCATGGTTTTAGTTTAATTCCCATCACATATATGTTGTTTTAATAGATTTATTATTTTCTCCCATTCAGAATTTCTGCAGTATACTCCAGCCAGGATTCCTCAGACAGCAGATCACAGGAATCTATTCAGAGTCAAGACCATGCACTGTTTCCCAGATAGGACAGTGAACCAGGAAACTTGTGTATTGTCTGGCCAGAATCACAAAGAAATTCAAGGCACACGGGCCCTTTGAAAGATGCCTTGAGAGAGCAGCTCCCTTAGGCTACCCCCAGAATACTGCAAGCATTCCTCACTGAATTCAACTAGTGCTTGGGATGTGTCAGTTGTCACCTAGCCAGTTTGAGGAGAAAATACAGAGGACATCCCAGGACAAAACTGAATTTTTATATTGGCTGCATCTGTGAGATAACTCCCTACCTGTGCAAAGCTGAACCAAAGTAAAAAAGGTGGCTGGAAATCAAGATGAAGAGTAGAAAAGTCTGCACATATTGCCACACGGGAGGGTGGGATGAGACCTGCACTGCAGAGTGACTTATCAGGCAGTACTGTAGCATCAATCCCCAGTGCCTCAGTGTCAAACATACCAGAGCAAACTCCACTTGTGTCACCTTTATTTGAATCTCTGAATTAAACGGGCAGCAGAGACATAGGGAATGGCGTTGGGTCGATTTTCCAGGCATACGTTAA
Organism: Lepidochelys kempii; assembly: GCF_965140285.1. Lineage (NCBI taxonomy): Eukaryota > Metazoa > Chordata > Testudines > Cheloniidae > Lepidochelys > Lepidochelys kempii. The sequence continues at coordinate 12,174,778 of NC_136380.1, forward strand.
CGTCTGTCTTGACTTTTGTTCACATGGATTCTGCAGCGCTTCCAGCAGTAGAGAATTCAAAATTTTATTTATTAGCTGCATTGCACTAGTGTCAGTACCCCACTGTGCTGGACAGAACAAAGAGAGAGTCCCTAGCCCAAAAAGTTTACAATCTAATGTGACAAAGCTCTGTCCTTGCCTCTGTGGGTCCCACGTTTCCTGGCGGATTTCACTAGCCTCAGGGGCTCACTGTGACCCTCCACGTAACCCTTCTCTCTCTCGAGACAAGGGTCACAGTCTTATAAGCCAGCAAGAGAGGTGAGGAGAAGTTATCCTTCCTTGCACAGTCTCTGTTGTCTCCCAGTCTCAGTGATTAATCAGGGGGCAAGGGTGAGGGGGGGAGCCCGGGCCCACCCTCTACTCCAGGCTCCAGCCCAGGGACCCTAATAGTATCAGCTAGGGTAGCTGACCTTTTAGAAACATGACATGTACAATTCCCTGGGCTACTTCCCCCACAGCAGCCCCCACTTCCTCAAGCTACACTTCACCCTTACCTCAGGGCCTCCTTCCTTGTGCCTGATATGGTGTGTACTACTCAGCCTCTCCAACAGCACAACTTCCTCCCACAGCTCCTGACATGCACACCCACCTGACTGGCTGGGAGGCTTTTAACTAGTTTCAGCCAGCCCCTGATTGGCTTCAGGTGTCCCAATCAATCTAGCCTTCTCCCTGCCTTCTGGAAAGTTCTTAATTGACCCCAGGTGTCTTAATTGACCTGGAGCAGCTTCCATTTCACTTAACCTGGTACCAGGGATTTGTTTAGCCTGGAGCTAATATATCTATCTCCCACTACTTTTCTATAGCCTTCTGGCCTTGCCCCATCACACTAAGTAATATTTGACCTGTGCCTGCAGGTACAGTATTGTCACTGAAATGAAATTACCTATTGCATGGAAGATGGCAGCCAAGCAGACCACTACTGAATAACTTGGCTATAGATGCAGCAGCAAGTCCCTAACTCTTTCAAAAACTGCCACGGGGTCCAAACAGAAGGAAGAGAACCTCAGCTTTTAAGGTATCACCTGTGTGACCCACACAGCCTGAACAGTATAGACCCCAGGATAAAAGCATAAGTTGACTCCAATACTATGGAAACTGTAGTAACAAGATCACCAAGGTATATTAAACCAGATGCTTAGATGCGCCCTCCCAAGACTGTTGTGATGCTTCCTCAGTTAGCTGGGAAAGCACTTTGAGAGCGAGGGATTAAAAGTGCTATATAACTGCCAAGTATAATTTACAAGTATTTTGCCTCCTCATTTAGTTAGGTTGGCACTCACCAGAAATGGCCCATCTAGGATATTCTCTTGAACCATTTCATCTGTGTACCCATGGTGTTGGAGCTCTGCCAGGTACTGTGGAGTCCCCCCTACTTTCTCTTGAAGGGATTTTGCACAGATCACTGCTTCAAATTTGGTCTTCTGGGCAGCTCTGTGAGCCACCAGCCAGTGACCGGCCCCTGGCATAAGGAAGTACAAGATTGGAATAGACATCAAAGTAAGCAAACAACCCTTAGAATGTGTTTGTGCAGCACCAACAGTGTGCTAGGCACTTCGGCATTTGATCTGATGTAAAACATGGCTAAATCACTGTTTTTTAAAAATGACCTCTCTGTAAAATATTTGTGTATAAAATAATTAATCGGGGGCAACTCGATCATCAGTTAAGGACAGAAATATCAAGCCTGTTGCCAGAGACACAGAAAAGCAGAATTTTACCACTGTTTTTAAGTAAATCCTGGATTTTTTCTGTAATTTCTAAGTTTTTCATGGATATCAACTCAGCCAAAACAATCCCACAAAATATATAGGACATAGCTAAAGACAATGACAGGGGACAGATGCTGCTCCCTGGATCTCTGGCTGCAGCAGTACTGTTCCTGTCCTACCCGGTCATCAGGCTGTGATTCCTATTGAAATTCTCATTAAAATGAAGCCCTAGAGATTATACAACTGTCCACTTTGTATCAGGTGAAGTTTTGGAACATTTTCAGGTACATTTAAACATAGTTTTAGAATGTACTTGTTTACATTACAAATTCTGATTATTATTGTGTGTCTTCCTATAGCATCTGGGAGCTCCAGTCCTGGACCAGGACTCTGTTGTGCTAGAAGCTGTAGAAATGCAAAACAAAAAGATGGCCCCTGCCCAAAATACTTTACAGTCCAGGGGCTAGAACAGGGGTGGGAAAACTACAGCCCGTGGGCTGGATCCGGCCCCTGAGTGCTTTGGATCCGGGCTGCGGGATTGCCACCCTCTGTGGCGCTGCGGGCCCTGCACCACGTCCCTGCGGCCCCTGAGGGAGGGGGGGCAGAGGGCTCCACGCACTACTCTTGCCTGTGGATACCTCCCTCGAAGCTCCCATTAGCCAGGAACAGGGAACCGTGGCCAATGGGAGCTTCGGGGGAGGTACCCACAGGTGAGGACAGTGCACGGAGCCCTCTGCCCCACCCCTACCCCAGGGCCGCAAGGACGTGATGCCAGCCGCTTCCCGGAGTGGTGCGGGGCTGGGGCAGGAAGGCAGGGAGCCTGCCCTAGCCCCAGTGCGTGCCGCTGCCACCCCAGAGCTGCTACAGGTAAGCAGCGCCAGCCCAGAGCCCACATCCCGAACCCCTCCTGCACCCCAACGCCCTGCCCTGAGCCCCCTCCCGCACCCCCTCCTGCACCCCAACCCACTGCCCTGAGCCCCCGACCCTCCCCACACTCCTCCTGCACCCCAACCCCCTGCCCCAAGCTCCCGACCCTCCCCACACTCCTCCTGTACCCCAACCCCCTGCCCTGAGCTCCCTCCCGCACCCCTCCTACACCCCAACCCCCTGCCCTGAGCCCCCTCCCGCACTCCGGCCCCTCCCTGCACCACTGCCCGGAGCCCTCTCTCGCACTGTACACTCCCTCCTGAACCCCAACCCCCTTCCCTGAGCCCCCTCGTAAAGCCCGCACCCCTCCTCTGCCCCAACCCCTTGCCCTGAGCCCCTTCCTGCACACCGCACCCCCTCCCACACCCTGCACTCCCTCCTGCACTCCAACCCCCTGCCCAAGCCCTACATTCATGGACCTGCATGCAACTTCCCCACCCAGATGTGGCCCTCAGACCAAAATGTTTGCCCACCGCTGGGCTAGTATGTGTTATGAAGGTACAGCCCTTAGTAGCAGGAGGTGCAGATTTGCACCACCCCAAAGAGAGCTGGAGTAGAGCTTTTGACTCAATGGTTGCATCTGCGCTACAGAATTGAACAATTAGTAAATGAATGTGCAAGCCAGTGCCTGTACCAATGGTGCAATGTTTAACTAACCACTCTGCTTCAGGTGCAGCTTTTCCCTGCACATATATACGAGTGCTGTTCTGCACCATTGTAGCTGCATTGTCACCTGGATACTTAACAATAGCCAGCACACTTCCCTGAGGTAGTGGCTCATGGGAGATTTCAAAAGGTGTCAAGGAGGAAAATTAAGGAAGAACCAGTGCCATTTCCAAGTCCTTTTCCCAGCATCACAATTACTTTTCAAAAGCTCCAGCAGAAACCCTTCTGGTTGAGCAAGAAGCAAAAGGTGAGCGTTGTTCTTGGCCTCCATTTGGCTAAAAGGACTTGGAAATGGCTCCATGTCTTGGAACCTTCTGGGACTTTCCCAGGAAATAGAATCATAGAATATCAGGGCTGGAAGGGACCTCAGGAGGTCATCTAGTGCAACCCCTTGCTCAAAGCAGGACCAATCCCCAATTTTTTCCCCAGATCCCCTAAATGGCCCCCTCAAGGATTAACTCACAACCCTGGGTTTAGCAGGCCAATGCTCAACCCACTGAGCTATCCCTCCCTCAACTTCTACAATTTTCTGGGCTCCCACAAGGCCTTTTGAAATCTCCCGGAAGCCACTGCTTCAGGGAGCTGTGCTGGGAGCTGTGAAGAAGAACGAGAAGACAATGCAACTGAGATGGCATAGTCTTATGCAAGTGTCGGTGCAAGGCAAAACTTAAAAGTGCATGAATAGTGTGCACACAATACACCATTAGTACTTACCCTTATGATGTCCCATCTGTTCATTACCAATGATCAGTTCCCTGGTGCAGACATAGTCTTAATTTGTTGTGTTCACACATGACTCTACACTAAGTTTGTAAGGGCAGGGGCTCTTATTCATCTGGCATAAATGTACAGCATTGTGTACATTTATGACATGCACATGACAGCAAATACATGTGTCATGAAAAATGAGTTATTTTCTTTGGTTTTCCCCTCCCCAGATCATTATAGTGACAGTTACACTTGAGTTACTGTCTGTGATGATAATCTAATTAAAAGTATCACATTTAACCAAATTTAGCCGTGGTGTAAAAGGGTGCAGTTCCCATAAAAGCCATTTATGCCAAGGCTAAATTTGGCCCAGTGACTTTTCGTACATTAAGTGCATGCAGATGTAAGAACTCTTGTACACAAACTGAAGTAAGTGTCTAGAGTTTCTAGTCTGAATGAGACTCATCTCTTAACGCATATATTTTAACATATGGGTGATGGAGACAAATCAAAAGTCCAATTGCCAGATTCCGAGGTGGCGTAAGTCAGCATAACTTCACTGAAAATAATGGAGCCACATTGCTTTATACCAGCTTAGGATCTGGCCCCAAGCCTTTAACAGTTCTATGGAATCTGACATGGTATTATACAGCGGGGTGACAAAGTTATTAGCAGTCAAAAAAATGTTACCTTCTTCACTTGTCCGCAAAATGTTTCTGGCAGGGAAGCAGTTGGTTGCATAACTGTTTACATTGTCCAGTTTATACAGCTTTGTTGTAGCCATCTTGTCTGCAGAGTTACTAAGATCAAGGCACAAATAAACCAGTTTACACTTTCACTGGTACTTTTACTTTCACAGCTAATAATATTACTCAAACCACTGTACAAAGATTAGCTAGTAAATCCTCAAAACAATCCTGTGAGTGTACATGGTAGGCATTCCCGACTTTTATATACAAGAGAAAACTGAGATGGAGAGATTACAGCCAAAATTTTCAAACTTGAGTTCCCAAATATAGGCAGCTAAATCCATCTTTAAAATATCAGAACATGTTTGCTTGAGTCAGTATAGAATATGACTCCAATTATTTTTCTGCTTTAACCCTCATCCTCCCTTTTCTTACCCCTTTCAGAGAATCACAGAATCTCAGGGTTGGAAGGGACCTCAGGAGGTATCTAGTCCATCCCCCTGCTCAAAGCAGGACCAGTCCCCCAGTAAATCATCCCAGGCAGGGCTTTGTCAAGCCTGACCTTAAAAACCTCAAAGGAAGGAGATTCCACCACCTCCCTAGGTAACGCATTCCAGTGCTTCACCACCCTCCTACTGAAAAAGTTTTTCCTAATATCCAACCTAAACCTCCCCCACTGCAACTTGAGACCATTACTCCTCGTTCTGTCATCTGCTACCACTAAGAACAGTCTCGATCCATCCTCTTTCAGGTAGTTGAAAACAGCTATCAAATCCCCCCTCATTCTTCTCTTCCACAGACTAAACAATCCCAGCTCCCTCAGCCTCTCCTCATAAGTCATGTGTTCCAGACCCCTAATCATTTTTGTTGCCCTCTGCTGGATGCTTTCCAATTTTTCCACATCCTTCTTGTAGTGTGGGGCCCAACACTGGACCCAGGACTCCAGATGAGGCCTCACCAATGTTGAATAGAGGGGAACGATCACATCCCTCGATCTGCTGGCAATGCTCCTACTTATACATCCCAAAATACGATTGGCCTTCTTGGCAACAAGGGCACACTGTTGACTCATATCCAGCTTCTTGTCCATTGTAACCCCTATGTCCTTTTCTGCAGAACTGCTGCCTAGCCACTCGGTCCCTAGTCTGTAGCAGTGCATGGGATTCTTCTGTCCTAAATGCAGGACTCTGCACTTGTCCTTGTTGAACCTCATCAGATTTCTTTTGGCCCAATCCTCTAATTTGTCTAGGTCCCTCTGTATCCTATCCCTACCCTCCAGCATATCTACCACTCCTCCCAGTTTAGTGTCATCTGCAACCTTGCTGAGGGTGCAATCCACGCCATCCTCCAGATCATTAATGATTAATCACTAATCATTTCCTTTGTTATCTTCATGTTCTGAGGCCTTGAGCAAGTCACACAGGCCAACGTTTGAAAATCTGGATGTCAAATATTAAACACCTAAACAAGTGATTTGATGGAGGAATGATGATGGTCAGTGTGGCATTGGCATGACAGGGTAAAGTGGTGAGGTAGTGGCATGGGTTACCAATGAAGGACACAAGGAAGTGGTGAGGTTGGCACCTGGTTGGTGTGGAGGTGCTGACAGGGAACGCGGTGCGAAGCAGTCAGCACGTGGTTGGGGTTGGGGTGCCAACGGGGGACAAAGCATGAAAGAGTTGGCATGGGGCACCAGTGGGGAGATGTGGCATGATGGTGTTGGTGTGGGCTATGAAGGGGGGATGCGACATGATGGAGTCGGCGCGTGGTTGGTTTGGGGTACTGACGGGGAACACAGAGCAACAGGATCGGCAGGTGGTTGGCATGGGGTACCGGTGGGGGACGTGACACGGCGGAGTGGCACAGCACAGTGGAGTCAGGGAGTGTTTGGCCTGGGATACAAGAGGGGGATGTGGATCAGTAAAGTCTGTGCATGGTTGGTGTGGGGTACCAGAGGGGAACGCGGCGCGTGAGTGGGATGGGAGACCAGTGGGAGAGGAGGCGCGGGGGAGTTGGCGCGTGGTTGGCGTGGGGTACCAGAGGGGAACGCGGCGCGTGAGTGGGATGGGAGACCAGTGGGAGAGGAGGCGCGAGGGAGTTGGCGCGCGGTTGGCGTGGGGTACCAGAGGGGGACGCGGCACGTGAGTGGGATGGGAGACCAGTGGGAGAGGAGGCGCGGGGGAGTTGGCGCGTGGTTGGCGTGGGGTACCAGAGGGGGACGCGGCGCGTGAGTGGGATGGGAGACCAGTGGGAGAGGAGGGGCGGGGGAGTCGGCGCGTGGTTGGCGCGGGGTACCAGAGGGGGACGCGGCGCGTGAGGGGGATGGGAGACCAGGAGAGGAGGGGCGGGGGAGTCGGCGCGTGGTTGGCGCGGGGTACCAGAGGGGGACGCGGCGCGTGAGGGGGATGGGAGACCAGTGGGAGAGGAGGGGCGGGGGAGTCGGCGCGCGGTTGGCGCGGGGTACCAGAGGGGGACGCGGCGCGTGAGGGGGATGGGAGACCAGTGGGAGAGGAGGGGCGGGGGAGTGTGGGCGCGCGGTTGGCGCGGGGGACGCGGCCTGACGTAGTTGGGAGTCCCCCATGGGGGGTGAGGCTAAAATCATAGAGTTCTTGGTCCTCCAGTTCCTGGAGAGGCCTTTAGCCTCACTCCCGGGAAGACGCTGCGCGGGGCACCTCTCACCCCGTCTCTGTCCTGTGGGTGCCGCTGGTACCTGTGCTTCCCTCGTCATCGCCCTGGGCAGCGTCAGCCCCTGGCGGAGTCTCCGCGCGCCGCCTGTCAGGGCCACCAGGCATCCGCCATGTTGCCTTCTCCCCGTGCCGTCCCCATAACAACGGGGACGCTCCCGAGGGCTCGCGCACATCGGGCCACGCAAAAAAACTACGTGTCCCGTTGCGCCCCGGGGCGCGCGCTTCCGGCCACGTGCCCCAAGCGGCGGAAGCGGTAATATTCTGTCGAGGTGGACGCGCTAGCAATCCCGTCAGCCCCCGCGCGGCTGCCCTGCGCAGCCAATCGCCGGCGCACAGCTCGCCCCGAGCCGCGGGGTGGAGGGAGGAGAGAAGATGGCGGCGAAGGGCGGCAAGAACGGGCTGCTGGAGAAGGTAGCGGGCTGGGGGAGGGCACGGCGGGCTCGGGGCGCCCCGCGGCTGGGGCCTCGGGCTCAGGCGCTGCAGCCCGGGGCTAGGCCCCTCCCCTCGGGGGGCACCCGGGACTGATGCCTGCCCCCCTTTCCCCAGAGCCGCCTCCTCTTCCCCTCCCCCCCCCGGCATCCCCCCTCCCACTGGGTGCGGGCTGCTCCCTTCCCCCCCAGAGCCGCCTCCTCTCCCCCGGGTATCCCCCCCCCACTGGGTGCAGGCCCCTCCCCTTGGGGGGCCTCTGTGGGAATGGGCGGGGGCACCCGGGCCTGATCCCTGCCCCACCTTCCCCAGAGCCGCCTCCTCTCCCCCCGGGCATCCCTCTCACTGGGTGCGGGCTGCTCCCTGTCCCACCAGAGCCGCCTCCTCTCCCCCTCCCCCCCCCAGCATCGCCCTCACTGGGTGCAGGCTGCTCCCTGTCTCTCCCTTCCCCCCCCCCCCCGGCCAGCCATCTTCTGTGCGCCCCCAGGGGTCACCCTCACTGGGCACAGGCTGATCCTGGCACACACACTCCCTTTTGAACCCTGAGGTGGGGGCCCCGGCCCCTTAGAGCATTATCTCCAGAAGACCTGGTACAGGGGCACAGGCATCCATCTGGGGCTGGTCCTGTGACCCTCAGCACAGGAGTCCTGGCACCCATGCCCCCCCCCCCGAAGAGCATCCCTCACACCCTTTATCTGAGTGTCGAGAGACCTCTACATGGCTCCCTCCCCATGAGTATTGAAGCAGGGCTTTTGAGCCCATATGTGGTCCCCTTTCCCCACCCTGAATGTAGGAGGGGGACTCTTTGGTTCCATAAGGCTTCCTCACCTATGTACATTGAAATGGTGCTCTTAGCATGTATGTGCTATGTGTGAGCATTGAAACAGGGCTCTTGGCGCAAGCAAGCCCTCTTCTGCCAACATCCCATTTTGCAATTAACGTGCTCCTCTACAGGCACTCCTTAGTACCCAACCCTGCTTCATGGAGCATTTTGCTATCGGAATTTACTCAGCACAGAGGTGTGGTTCTGTAAATGCACATTTGAAATAATGGACAGCTGTAACTGGTCCCTCTGCTTTGTCCCTTTTCAACGTTGTCTGTTTGCCTGGCATGTGCAGCATATGATAGGAAGTAAAATGCAGAAGTAACGAAACAAAGGAAACTAAGGCCAGGTCTACGCTAAGAGCATATTGCTGGTACAGCTATACAAGATCAGCAAAGCACTCCTAGTATGACTTCAGCTTATGTTAACATTCCTTATTCCAAATGCTCACCACCACCACCTTACTCTGAGCAAAATAAGCTCCACTGGCAAAAGTGTGAGTTTTGCTGGTATAAGCTGTGTCCACATGAGGGGCTTTTACTGGCACAGTTTTGTCAATTAGAGATTGTACCTCATTGTACTCCTGACAGACATAGCTATACTGGGAAAAGTTTGTAGTGTAGATCTGGCCTAATCCCTATGGTTATTAATATGAAGTGAGTTTGGTAATCTCAGCCCAGTTTTGAAGGGCCAGGTGTTTGCATCTTTATTTCTCCCTTTCTCTGCACCAGCCTTGACTTTGGCCTGGAATGGGACAATCGAGTTTGAGATCAAAATATACTGTAGGCAATATGTTTTTAGAGCTGCAGTCATCTCTTAAAAACACTTGCGTTAACTGTTGCTATAAACGATGGGGTTTTTTAAAAATTAAATACTTCCAGGTTTCTTGCTGCAAGCAAATGTGTTTAATTTTCGGATTTCAAATGGTAGCAGTTTGTGGTTTTAGTGTGATGCCTTCTGGAAGTATCCTCGTTATTTTTCAATGTGCTTGGTAAGCCTTCAATTGTGGTTATGTAAAGTGCAACCAAAGCAAATGTGTGCTGGGGAATATAAATATCTTTATCTTCTGAAATGGCGGCTGTCCAGTTGGTGCAGAAACTGAGTCATTCAGTAACAGTGCATTGAATCTGTTGGAAACCCTAACTATAATCTGATGTATTCTTCTCAGGATTTCTGTTTGCATGCATGCACACACTCTTACTTGAGAGCTGTTCTTTCTCACTCATGTTGATTCTTGGATGCTTTGGATGGCTTTGATGAAACCTGGTGATCTCAGGGAGCAGAGCAGTTGGGGCACATGTTGGTGAAGTGATATCTGGAGAACTGCTGGTGTCTGAATATCTTTGGTTACAAGGGTTTGTGTTCAGCTTTACAGAAGAGCTAAGACTAAGGCCAGGAGGTATGCCATGGCAAGGGACAAATATTTAGCACACTTCTCGTGTTTTATAAATATACTGTCAGGTAGAACTTTTCTGGGTACTATGCATACTGACTACTCCATACTGTCTTGCTCCATTAGTAGGGCTTGCAGTTCATCTTTGACCATAAGCTAGATCAGGTGCAGCCCTTTTGATTTTGATAGCCACAACCTGACAGACTGTCTTTCTAGTTGAGTTTAAATAGATTTATTACAACCATAGTCTACATAGGCTGCTGACTTGTTCCTCTTGGCTACTTAACCTCATGTGGAGGAGAGGGTGCCAACCATCCTTAAACATGCAGATGTTCGCTCCATCCTCAAGGTCTGAAACCCTCTCTTTTGGTGTTGTAGTGTAAGATGGGAATCAATTAGTAGTGATGACAGGGATTTGACTTGTACTGTCTTTTGAGGGCTGATCTGAGCTCCCTTGTTGCTCCACGTAGTAGAGGCCCATTGGTGAAATTACTTGCAAATATAAGAGAGAATATCATTTATGCCCCTTGCTTATTGAGGAGACTTGCTTCCAGGCAGTGAGGTGGTTTAAGAACTCGGGTGTCACTTTCACTCAGTCCTTGTCATACAAGGCTGTGGGTTGGATGTAGTATACGAGTGCGTTTTTACTGGAGCAACTTGTGCAGACTATATCCTTGCTTATCCTCGGATGACCTTGCAAGACATCTGCTTATTTATGTCTACAGCACCCTAACATGTGCTGTGTGCCTTCTAGAAATATGTGAAAAGACAAGTTCACGCTCCTAAAAATGCCACAGTCTAATAAAATGAGAATAACAGGGTGAAAGGGGTGAGGAAGGACCAAGGTAAAGATCATGCAATGACTTGTGAACATGTTGAATTCCTTCCATAATGGGGTGGGGTTGGGTTTGGGGGGGGTGGGGAGGGTTGGTGTGTGTTAACTTGCTGAGATGCAGGAGTGAGCTTTAAGGAAGTATTAACATGGTGGTAGCTTAACAAATGAGTCTTGGCGTTATCGTAAGCACATGGTTACTGGGAGGGGTGGAAGCCTATAAGTACAGTAGAACCTCAGAGTTACGAACACTAGAGTTATGAAGTGACCAGTAAACCATACACCTCATTTGGCACCAGAAGTATGCAATCAGGCAGCAGTAGAGACCAAAAAGAACGCAAGTACAGTACAGTGTTAAATGTACACTACTAAAAAATAAAGGGAAAGCAGCATTTTTCTTCTTCATAGTAAAGTTTCATAGCTGTGTTAAGTCAATGTTCAGTTGTGAACTTTAGAAAGAATAATCATAAAGTTTTATTCAGAGTTACGAACAGCCTCCATTCCCAAGGTGTTTGTAACTCTGAGATTCTACTGTACTTAGCCTCTAGAAGAGATTATTACCTGTCAGCAGGGCTTCTCCTTTGCTGCTGCATCCTGAACAAGCTGCTGTGCATTTTCTAGGGTTGGCATGAGGGTAGCTACGCTGAGGCAAAAAAAGGAAGATGGGGCAAATCCTAACACACTGGGTTGAGGCAAAATTCGTTAATGTGAGGCACTCAGTTACTAAAGCAGTGAACATTATTGACCAACATGTCAATAAACTTTTTTAAAGAATCACTTTCATCTCCATATTTATCATCTATCCCTAATTGCCCTATAATGGACACCTTTGAATTCTTACACATTTCTCATTTTATGAGAGGGATTCTTTTATTATAACACAGACATTTTATTCAGTGGCTCAAATGTTCAGAGATCACTTTTAACATAAGTTAGTATTAAATGTTTAATCATGGAACATGAAGACAACTTCCCTTTAAATATTTTTGGATTCCAAGTCACTTTTTCCCTTCATTTCCTATTTTAGGAACAAGCCCAAGAATACAGTAATGACTTTGTGAAGAGAACTAGTTATTGTCGCTTCAGAAATGGGAAGCAATTCGGTAGCTAACGTGTGTTCTGGTAATTTAATAAAGGGCACACAGAAATAATTGAGAATTTCTTTGATTTTTCACAGTTCATCTCAAATGGGGCAGGTCAGTTCCAAAAAAGAGACTTTTAAATGGCTTGTTGAACTTACCTGTTATATCAGTAAGTCCAGATCAAATTTGTTCAATTTCACAAGTAAAAAGCTAGTTTTTCTAAAAAGAAAAGGAGTACTTGTGGCACCTTAGAGACTAACCAATTTATTTGAGCATAAGCTTTCGTGAGCTCACGAAAGCTTATGCTCAAATAAATTGGTTAGTCTCTAAGGTGCCACAAGTACTCCTTTTCTTTTTGCGAATACAGACTAACACGACTGTTACTCTGAAACCTAGTTTTTCTATCAGCCCTGAAAATCCAGCCTCTCCTTGTACTTCATCACCAGTAACGAAGATTCTACAGGTCAAATGACACTTTTGCTTCTTTGTAACACTGTTGGTTTCATTGGGTTCTACCGGTGTAATAGAGGACAGAACATGGTCCTGCAATTGACAGTTCACAGTTCTAGTCTGTACATCAGCAACAGAATAGGATCAAGCTATTCTATGTGGACTCTGACTCAACAGTAGTAACTTGTTTTTGACACTTGAGTGACACACACAGCAGATCTGTAGCATAAGAAGCTGCCATTTTTACGTCATTTCTTTTTGGAACAGTAATACGTGTTAAGGCTCTAGTAATCAAAATACAATCACCTGTAGGCAATTATTTTCCCATAAAACTCCCTCTCCCCCGCCCCCCATCTTCCCCTCTCACCCCAGTTGAGAAATGGAGCCTAGATATTTTGGCGAAGGATGCCTAGGAAATGCTCGTGTGCAGTCATGACATTTGAATTATTTTCTTCAACTTCCTTTTGGTTTCTTTCTGCCAACAGATAAGGAGGGACTGAGGGACTCAGAGGTGGTGTGGGGATGTAAAGCTTACTTGACCTTTGGGTACCAGTCTAGTTATTAGAAAGAAACTCAAAAATCCTTCCCCCTCAACCTTTTTCACTTTCCCTTCTCTCCCCCCACCCACCGACTCCAAACACACATGTTCAACTAAACCCCTGTGGGTGATCTAATGTGGAGGGTGGAAAAAAATCTAAAAATCATTGACTTGTATGCCGTTATAATCTGTGGGAAAGGGTTTTCTCAGCTATGATTCATTCTATACTAACCTTAGTATTGCTGTAAAAATCGGGGTCCAGTGATCTTCCATAAATATCTTCTATTTTAAACTTACACAAAAACAAGGGCTATATTAACTACTGGCAAAGGGCCTGTTACTACTCTGCCTTGTAAAATCAGCTCCTGCACTTGCACACGTGCTGAAGTTTCCTAGGCATTCAGCAATTCATGCCTGTGTCTCTCGGAGCAGAATTGTGTGATTATTTTTCAGCGCCTATAGAAGTAAATCAGGGCAAACATCTTATTTTAAAATAGTTTATTTTAACCAGAGAGAGAAGTGTGCTCTTCTGGCACTAAGTCAGTAAGTCATCTTGTCAACTTCACTTAGGGGAACTAATGCAAGTTCAGAATATCTCCTACCAGGATCTAACGTGTGGTTCAAGTTCTACTGAAATATCGGGCCATTTAAAATACACACAGCTCAAAGCAGTACTGCAAAGTCCTGCCAAATGAATTTAAGACAGATATTGCTATGAGTTTTATGGACTTTAGGGAGGGAGTTAACTCTTGTATTACACATGTGAAGTTATACTTGGTCCATCATAAGCAATAGGGTCGCATCTCTGGGCGACAACTTGTGGAAAATTTGAATGTAATAATAATACCCAACTCGTACATATCACTTTTTATCAGTAGATCTCAAAGCGCTTTACATAGGAGTTCAGAGTCGTCATCCCCATGTTACATATGGGGAAACTGAGGCACAGAGAGGCTAAGTAATTTGCCTAAGGCCACTCAGCACACAAGTGGCAAAGCTGAGAATAGCACCCAGGTCTCCAGAGTTCCAGTGCAGTGCTCTTTCCACTAGCTCACACTGCCAAGTGGCTAGATGGCCAGTGTATAGCTGGGTTAAAAGAGTGGGGATTATTTTTGTTCTTGTTTTCTTTAAAAATCTCTCATTCGTCTAGGACAGGGGTTCTAAAACTTCATTGTACCGTGACATCCTCCTGACAACAAAAATTACTATACAACCCCAGGAGGCGGGACCGAAGTCTGAGCCCAGCCAAGCCCCACTGCCCTGGGTTGGGGGTGGGAGGGCAAAGCCAGAGGGCTTCAGACCCGGGTGGGGGGCCTGTAACCTGAGAGAGAGAGAGAAAGACAGTTTTCATAGCAAATGTAAGTACTTTGGAAGATTTGATGGAAAAGAATTAACAAATCATCCAGCATCATTAACATTCCTATCACTGGCAGTGGCATCTGTTGGCAAAGGCAAGCATAGAACTGAAATTACAATCACTCCATTTTAAATTGTCACTTTATGAGATCATTTCTACAGCACTGCTTATAAGACTCATCAGATTAAACCTTTTCAAAACTTGGTATATCATGGCCACAACAATAAAATCTACTAAACCTGAGGTTTGCTTTGAAAAAAGCATGGTTGGAAGGTCTAACATCATGCTGAATTGCGGTACAAACCACTTACAGTACTGCAGCACAATTGTGTAATAGGTACTAGATTTCATTAATCTTTGGGCAGTTGTTCATATACAAATAATACTTGCTATGGAGCACTTCCTTTGAGTGTGGTTTTGAGTTACCATTTGCTCTTCTCTTCCTATTCAGTGTGGAAACACGTGTTTTACAAATAAAATGTTTACTCATGCCAAGTTCTTGGAAGTGACTTGATTTCTCAATTTGCATTGCAGTGGAGGATTGATGACAAACCAGTAAAAATTGACAAGTGGGATGGATCAGCTGTGAAAAATTCTTTGGATGATTCTGCCAAAAAGGTATATTCTGACTGACTGACCTATGCTAGCCTCCCGATGGGCCTTTTGAAATCACTGCCGTGGGAGCCACAAAGGTACTTAAGTGCCTACATTTCATTTTTAGGCACTACTGTGAGGCACAAAACTCCCACTCGGCTGCTGCCTAACCCAGTAGGTGCTTAAACTCACTTGGCATCTAAGTATTTTCCTCTGGGCGTGCTCGTTGCAGCTTCACTCTAGGCACCTGAGCGCCTGTTTCCTTCCTGAACATAAGCACTACTGCGTCATGATAGGTATTTGGAGGCTTATCTACTACCTCAGCCCCAGAGTGATTCACAAACCAGGAAAGACAGGTGTTTGGTCCCCTAAGTCATGTGCGCGGGCCCAATCCAGTTGGCACCCTCTGAGCACACCTTCCAGATCAAACTCACCCAAGGGGCCCACACAGAACAGCCAGGGGCGGGAAAGACCTCCCTTCTAACCTTTAGCCTTGTGTTCAAGAAGGACAAGTGCAGAGTCCTGCACTTAGGACGGAAGAACCCAATGCACCACTACAGACTAGGGACCGAGTGGCTAGGCAGCAGTTCTGCAGAAAAGGACATAGGGGTGACAGTGGACGAGAAGCTGGATATGAGTCAACAGTGTGCCCTTGTTGCCAAGAAGGCTAACGGCATTTTAGGCTGTATAAGTAGGAACGTTGCCAGCAGTTCGAGGGACATGATCATTCTCCTCTATTCAGCATTGGTGAGGCCTCATCTGGAGTACTGTGTCCAGTTTTGGGCCCCATACTACAAGAAGGATGTGGAAAAATTGGAAAGAGTCCAATGGAGGGCAACAAAAATGATTAGGGGGTCGGAGCACGTGATTTATGAGGAGAGGCTGAAGGAACTGGGATTATTTAGTCTGCAGAAGAGAAGAATGAGGGGGGATTTGATAGCTGCTTTCAACTACAAAAGAATGGCCATACTGGGTGAGACCAAAGGTCCATCCAGCCCGGTATCCTGTCTACAGACAGTGGCCAATGCCAGGTGCCCCAGAGGGAGTGAACCTAACAGGTAAGATCAAGTGATCTCTCTCCTGCCATCCATCTCCACCCTCTGACAAACAGAGGCTAGGGACACCATTCCTTACCCATCTTGGCTAATAGCCATTAATGGACTTAACCTCCATGAATTTATCCAGTTCTCTCTTAAACCCTGTTATAGTCCTAGCCTTCACAACCTCCTCAGGCAAGGAGTTCCACAGGTTGACACTGCAGTGTGTGAAGAAGAACTTCCTTTTATTTGTTTTAACCCTACTGCCCATTAATTTCATTTGGTGGCCCCTAGTTCTTGTATTATGGGAACAACTAAATAACTTTTCCTTATTCACTTTCTCCACCACTCACGATTTTATATACCTCTATCATATCCCCTGTTTGTCTCCTCTTTTCCAAGCTGAAAAGTTGTGTCTTTATTCTCTCCTCATATGAGACCTGTTCCAAACCCCTAATCATTTTCGTTGCCCTTTTCTGAACCTTTTCTAATGCCAGTATATCTTTTTGAAGATGAGTGCACTACATCTGTACCCAGTATTCACCTGAAAGGGGGTTCCAAAGAGGATGTTCTCAGTGGCACCAGGTGACAGAACGAGGAGTAATGGTCTCAAGTTGCTGTGGGGGAGGTTTAGGTTGGATATTAGGAAAAACTTTTTCAGTAGGAGGGTGGTGAAGCACTGGAATGCGTTACCTAGGGAGGTGGTGGAATCTCCTTCCTTTGAGGTTTTTACGGTCAGGCTTGACAAAGCCCTGGCTGGGATGATTTAGTTGGGGGATTGATCCTGCTTTGAGCAGGGGGTTGGGCTAGATGACCTCCTGAGGTCCCTTCCAACCCTGATTTTCTATTATAGGGTACACACCCAGGATGTGGGGGACCCCTAGTTCAAGTCCCCTATTCCCCCCCCTTCCCCTCCCAGCAGGAGAAGGGATTTGAACAGGGAGCAACAACCTCTCAGGTGAGTGCCCTAGCTACCAGGCTATGGGATATTCTGTTGTGATTTCCTCAATGTCTCCTTCTGAAGTTGTTCCACTTGAATTCAGCAATGGAATACTTCAGTGCTAATTGGGCCAGTGACCAAATTAGAATGCCTGTGTAGCCTAGTAGTTAATGGCACTCAACAGAGAGGTGGCAGATCAGGAGGAGGAATGACATGATCCAGGAGTCTCTATCCTGGGGGAGTACCCTAGCCACTAGGCTAATGAGTTGTATGGGAGGTCCTCGCCCTCCCCTCGGCCATTTTGTTTTAGGCTCTGCACACAATTTAGGCCTATCGTCTCCTGGTTCATGAATCACAAGCAGAGCTGGGCGACTCCCTGGAGCCCAGACTTAGGCGCCTGTGTCTATGAGAGGGGCAGGGCTTAACACCCCCACCCCACCCCGGTCAGCATCTCCCATAGGCTGATTTAGGTGGCTCCGCACCTAGCAGGCTGGCTTTGGTGGAGTGCTTTCTTAGGCGCCTGTCTCTCCCTGTTCATCGTATAGGGAGCCTAGGTGCCTAACCCGGTTTGGGGGAGGGGAAAAGGGGGGTGTTGCACTGTTGCTTCTGTGATTTTTCTAGGTGCCCTCAGTGTTGCAACACTTGAGTCCCTTCACGGATTCCACGTTGGAGCCTCACTCTGTACAGAACTCTCATGAAAGCCAGTGACAGATCTGTGTGCAGACGTTTCCAGGATCAGACTCCTATTGAGTGTCTCCTCCTAGAGCTGTGAACGACTCAGAAATCACTTGCTTTCTTAGATGTTTCCAACTCAATTACCATGTCATTTTCCATTAATAAAATTGGCTAGTTAGCCTTAAAATGGCTTTTACTCGTGTTAGGAAAAGTTTAAAGAACTTATGTACATTTAAAGACTATTTAAATTAGATATAAAATATATCTAAAGTTGCAGCACTCTCACCACATTTATTGCTGTTTCTTTGATGCTCCTGGAGTTGAATTGGTTTTTCCCTTTCGGATGCTTTAATTAAAATCATCTGGATTATGCAGTTAAAATTAGTGCATCTATAGAGAATTAATTTAACTCTTCTTTGGAAGCCATCTGTAAAAGTAGCCAAGTATGCAATAAACTGGGCTCTTTGCTTTCCCATCAGGTTCTCCTGGAAAAGTACAAGTATGTGGAGAATTTCTGTTTGATTGATGGTCGCCTCATCATCTGCACAGTCTCCTGTCTCTTTGCCGTCGTGGCTTTGATTTGGGATTATCTGCATCCCTTTCCTGAATCTAAACCTGTTCTCGCTTTCTGCGTGGTATCATATCCTTTCCTGTGTGCTGCAGGTTTAAGGTGTCTGTCTTTCCCCAACAAGTAAAAAAAAAATTTAAATATCCATAATTGTCTTTCCCCCTTTTAGAAGACACAGAAGTAAAACTGGTAGGTCCTGTCTGAATTTCACAGGCAGTGGGGCTTGCCAGGTTTCTATTTTAGTATTTTATTTTAACATCCAAGTCCTCTTCCACATTATTTTAGTGGAAGAAACTTGTATTTCTGCAAAGGGACTCATATAGCACCAGCTGCTTCCTGTGATACTACAGATCAGGTGCTGGGAGTGAAATGGCAAGCAAGAGCAATTGTCTGAGGCTGCCATCAAGGAATAACAGGTACATAAAAATTGGGAAGAGGACAGCAGTATAAATGTAAGTTACATTTAGAGAACAGTTAGTAAATGTGAAGTATTGAGTAACTTTTATCATTCAGGTTTTTTTCAGCAATGTTCTCTGCCATTCTGAATACTGACTTTGTTTCTGCTGTTTGGCTATAGGAGTTAGTCTCCTGAATTGTCTGCACTAACCATGTCCAGAGTGATGGCTAAAGGGTGCAACATTTCTCTGTATATACAGCAATCTCTCTGAATTGTGCAGATAGTCTCAGGGGGGCAGTGTGAGCTGGTAAATTGAGCACAAAGCTGAGAGTCAGGAGCTTTGGGCTTCTAACCCCTACTATTCCACTGACCTGCTGTGTGACCCTAGACACACGGATTATTTCCACTGCTTATTCTACCTCAGGCTTTCATGAGGCCTCCTTTAGATGTAGCCAGTGAAATTTCAGTCAAGTAACTGAAAACACCATTTATTCTTTTCTATTCACGCTTAATTGTCTTTTAATCTTTTGATTTTTCTGTCTGACTCCTTGGTAAGTCTCGTTCAAGAGAGGTTCTGATAAACTTTTGCCCACCATTCATGTTACTTCAGGCATTGATCTGTGGTCTTGTGGTAGTGGGAAGATTTCTAAGAGCTAGAGATTGACACATTATATTTGCATTTAACTTGTTCATACTAATAAAAATGTCAACCAAAAACCAAGCTCTAAATGATCTTGTCAGAAGCAATTAAATCCCCAGCCGCTGTGTGGAGATGAATCATTTACTTGTATGCATTCCACTGTTCACATGTCCTCCTTGTTACTGTTGCATGGCTCTCGTATTCCCTTAATTTCTTTAACTTTCCCGAACTTATTTTGTGATGATGGGAATCCTGACCATCTATACCTCATACAAGGAGAAGAGCATTTTCCTGGTAGCACATCGAAAAGATCCTGCAGGGATGGACCCTGATGACATCTGGCAACTTTCCTCCAGTCTAAAAAGGTATTTTTGCTTCTAGAACCACATTTACCAAAGGACCATAATGACAGAACATCCACACCCTGCTGAGGCCTGGGATTTGCCTACTTACTAGTTACTGTGGGGCAGGAATGTCATTTCCGCTTCCTGTTAGTTCTGTCATCTTTCTCTGTACAGATTTACTCAGAGCAGCGCAGGAGCCAAATGGCTGGTGTCTGTGTTTATTTGCAGCACTGTGGCATAAGCCTTATACAAAGTGTTCTATATTACATCTGTGTCATGTACTGCATTGCCTCCCAGTTGGCTTCTGGGCAATATTCAAAGTGTTGGTTCTATCAAAAGCCCTGAATGACCTGAGACCTGCTTCCTTAGAGCCTGTCTTTCTTCCTGTGCTCTATTGCCGTTAATACCCACGTGGAATCACCCCACATGTTTTCTGCTCTCTGTATCAGGGTTTCTCAACCCGTTGGTAGAGCCCTATAGTGGGCATGGTATTGCCACCCTTACTTCTGCACTGCTGCTGACCGCAGCGCTACCTTCAGAGCTGGATGCCTGGCCAGCAGTCGCCACTGTTCAGCCGCCCAGCTCTGAAGGCCAGATTTGAGTCAGTGGCATTGCAACCCCAAGAACCAGGTCACAACTCCACGCAAACAAATTTGGTCCAGTCATGGGGGTGGGGCCAAACCTGAGTGGTGCTGCAACCCTGGAGGTTGCAGTGCCCGAAGCGGAGAGCCACGCCCAGCCAGCCTCACAGCACTGGATTTGCCACTGTGGGGTGAGTGCTGGGCAGGACCCAACCGAAACCACCCCAGGGCCTCCACCTCCAGACTATTTACTGAGTCGCAACAGGCCATAAACATTTGCAAATGGGTCCTGAGCCCAAAAAGGTTGAGAAGCAGGATCTCTATATTGCACCCTTTTTGCGTCCGTATTTGTCTGGTGTTACATCCCCTTTTAGTCATTACTTAGCCAAGTTAAGTCTCTTTTCTCTTTAAGTCAACTCCTTCTGTCCTTTAGTCGCTTAGGCCTGATCCTTCAGCCCTTAGAAAAGTAGACCCATTAACTCTATTTGCATGAATGCAGATTGCAGTATTGGACATTTAGTTGCTTTTATTTGAGCTCCTATCATGATTTCTAGTTTTGAGATGGCTAAACTTTTTATGCAGTATTCAATTTTCTGTCCCCTATTATAACTAATATATATAACTTGATGCCACAAGATATTGGAGTCCCCAGAGTTTAGCATGATTCAAAAAAGAAACTTTTTAAATGGGGAGAGTGTTAGCTTAGATAGGTTAAAAGAATAAGGGTTACAAACCCTCATGCTTCCAGCATAAACCAATCACTGACTGATGGGTTAGGAAGGAATCCTGTACCTTTAAAACATCTGGTACTGGTTGCTGTAAGATATGACACCAGAAGAGATGGGACACACATCTCTCCCTATATGAATAGCTGGTTGCCTCCCTGTTTGTGATTTAATTGTGCTTTCTATTCCTGGCCTGTAAAATATATTTTAATTAAAGTGTAAAACAGTCAGACTTTTGGAGACACAAGCATTTTATTAACTGAAACAATGAAAGCAGAGCAGGAAGGAAGTAGGTGGGGGAGGGAGCGGGAGTAATGTTAGTTCGCTTTTAAGGGCAGAGGAATTGCTTACATGGAATTGGTTCATGTCATTTAAAACAGGGAGGCATTACCCCAAAGTGTGGCTTCTAAAATGTGGCCCAATTAACCTCATCTTTGACTTAAAAACACAGTTTTCCTTAAAAGATCATATAGATACATATTAATACACACACGGTGGAAATCTTCCATGGCTGTTGAACTGATCTCACGGCATGGAAACTGTCATTTTCAGGAAGTCAGGTCCACTGTGACACGGAGAGACTGATCTTTACTGACATGTGAAGAAAGCACTTCATTTTGTCTGTTTGCAGACTCAGGAATGGATGGGCCTTTCTGCCTAGGTTTTTATTATCGCTATGTCATTTGAGCACCTTAACAGAAAAAGAAATGAGGTTAGTGCTAGTCGCTTGGGGAGACGAGAATCTCTCCTGCAAATTCAGGACTCCTCTGTCTGAAGGAAACAAAAAACAAGATAATTTCAAGCAAAACTGCCTCTTAAATGCATATTGATGCTTACCAAAAAGCAGGGTTACAATTCATGAGCTTGCCCATTAACATCTACATCAGTTTCACCCTGTTAGAATTAAAATAGCAGTAAGGTCAGAGCAATCAACAGCCATGGAGAAGTTTGAATTTTACTAGTTATTTTAACTCTAATGTTAATTTAAGAAAGTGCTAACCCCAAAAAGAGCAGTAAAAAAATCCTTTAATATCGAGTTATTTACTGATACTGCATGTTGCAGCATCTTTGTGCATAGACGGTGGAGCATTGCATGCTGGGACCTGGGCCGTACACCTGTGGTGAAGATGTGGGATTGCTGCAGCATGTGTCACTTGTTCAAATTCGGGGTGTTCTTTTGGCTACTAGGCTCTCAGCCCAATGTAGCCACACAGCTGTGCCAAATCTGAGTAGCCCCCTCTCTAAACTGTGACTCACGTTCTCTTTCTGTGTCCCTTCAAGGTTTGATGACAAATACACCCTGAAATTGACTTTCATCAGCGGGAAAACCAAACAGCCGAGAGAAGCAGAGTTCACCAAATCTATTGCTAAATTCTTTGATAACAATGGAACATTAGTCATGGAGGCCTACGAACCGGAAATCTCCAAGCTTCATGACAGTTTGGCCACGGAAAGAAAAACAAAATAATGATTCCAAGGGCCATCTTCCTGCGTGGATCATGCTAAATTAATACTAATAAATAAAGTGAAATAGCAAAGAATGTTACTTGCCTCTGTTTTTGTCCTGAAATCCTATTTAATTCTGGATAAAGCAGGATTTTTAAACTTGGATCTGAAATCTTGAAGCTAATGCAGTCAGATTAAAGCTACAGACGGTCTTGACCTGTGTGGTTGCAGTGTTTAACCTGCCTTTCAGGTTGCTCTGTCACTTTTGAGATGATGTTGGATGACATTTGACCTATCAAAGACCTTTAGGAGAGAGGTTTTTGCTCAATGCTGTATTGACTTCCTCCTTTTTACCTGGCACTGCTTTATAGTATGTAGCTCTGTGCCATGCAGTGTTTGGGGGATTTTAGCATTCACATTTTGCTGACTTCATTTTATCTTTTTCTTAGTGAATCTTTATGTTAGGAATTCAGGACAAAACCTTCATGTAAAACAACTCTGTCCATTCACAAACAAGTGTTTTCTTTATTTTTATATTTATCTGATTGGGGAGTGGGTGGGTGGGATCGATTTTTATATCAAATCCTTTTATCTGTTGGAAGAGAAAAATATCGAGACTGCAAATATGCTACTTCTGTATGTTAGAGCACGAAATTTATTGACAAGGTGAAAAAAGCAATGGCATTTTTAGAGCTGTAAATGTCCTTCATGTTTGTCCAACTGGCATATTTCGTATTGAGATTCTGTTCAGTTGTGTCCCTGATATAAACTGTCATTTTTCTAAATGATTTTTTTTTTCAATAAAAGGAAAGAACAGATGTGAAAACGGTGTTGCGGTCTTCATGGGGGAGAGATTACCGGAGCCCAGTTGTCTTAAAATCACATTCCTGTCTAGAAAACCCTGGTACCCACTACCACATTACATACATACCTGAGACCACTAACACTGAAGAGTTAGACCCAGATCCCCAAAGGAATTTATGTGCTTATAGCCCTTCCTTTGCCATTTTGTGTGGAGTTAAGTGCACCACTGCTGTTCTTGCGAGAAACTGCTTAGGCACCTGCCTCCAGAAGAGGGGTTTCCATCTGTGAATCACAAGCACAGCTAGGTACCTCCATCCATCTCGGACATAGGTTCCTAACTCTTGAGAGGTGTGAGACTTAGGACACACCCTAAGTTAGTTTAGAAGACAACCCACCTAGGGTGCTGGTTTTTGTGGGTCTCATTCTCAGGGCCGAAACTCTCCCCATGCATAGCCTAGGCATCCAAGCTAAGGTCTGGGGATGTCCCAGTCCCTTTGTGGATCTGGGCCTTTGACTCCCTTCAGTTTGTGCATTTGACAGCACTTTCTCGGGAGTCCATTTCACTGTTTCTTGGAAACTTCAAGGGAGAAACTGCCCAACTGAAAACACCTTTATAACCATCAGCAGGAGAGTAAAAGTACTCTTTGTCTCTCAATGATTTGAAAAAAAAAAAAATTCAATTTCAAAACAATTAGGTTGTCACCCTTTAAAGAACAGCAATGGGCCAAGACAGCCCATCTTGTCTTTCAAAACGAGTTGTCCTCGCTGTGATGTCATTTGGTTGGAAGGAACTTCGCTTTCTTCATGTTAAAAAGTGAGATTACATGACCTGTTTGTATTGTGCTTATTTGCATTGCCTCCAGGGTCCCAGTCAAGGATCAGGAGTGCACAGTGGTAGACACTGTACAAAAAACAGCAAAAATTTACAAATTTTGTCACCGTCTTTGTTGAATAATACATAAAAGGGGAAGCAATGGAATGTGCTGGAAGTAGTGGAGAACAATTTGTTCCTGTTCTGGGGAGTGAAGAGAGGTTAGCAGTGCAGGGGGCTGCTATGGGGACCAGTGTCATGAAGGGAGGAATTTTCACAAGCACGGGGCCTTGGCCAAAGTAATGGCAGCCTCCTTCAATGAGAGCTGTGATTGGCCAAGCCTGAGTGCTCTTGAAACCTCCCACCCTGACTTCTTATTTTTTTGAGGGGAGGAAGTAGAAGAGAAGCAGCTGTGTTTGCTCAGGGTGCTCTCTGAATTGAATGAGAATTGGAGGATGGTGAGGAACTTCTGAGAGCAGCCATTCCCACACCCACTGTGCCCTCTTGCCAGGTGCAGCTCAGCTAGAGGAAGAGCATGAACGTGACAACATTCGTCTAAATACCTTGCACGTTTGGAGGGCTCTGTGTCTCCGAAACCTCTCAGGAAACCATATCCATCTGTTTTGGACAGAATAATGAAGTTGAGAAATCAACTCATACAGCCTAGCCTCCAGCTGTAGGTCTGTTTACTGCAGCTGGTTCCTTCCAGAAGGGGTTTTACAGGGATAGGAATCACCGGAGAGGGATATAAAGTCAAACTTCAGACCTTGTTATGGGGCTCCCTGTCTAAGCGCCGTCCCTGGAAACCAAGCACATAGTGACAAATGCTCTTCCCCTACCCCTCCTGCTGTTGGGTCCCAGTGACCTTGTTCCATTCATGCTTAGCATGGTTGCAATTCACCCACCACTGACTCAGTTTACCATCATTGTGATAGCTCCGGCCAAGCCAGCATTAGCCTGGCAGTGCCACACTGTTCTCTGCAGGTCATCAGCCGCCTAGGCTTGTCAATCACCTAAGGAAGTAGCAGGCTGATGAGCATATGTCTACACTGCAGAGAAAACCCTGGGGCTCTGAGTCTCCAAGCCCAGGTCAACTGACTCAGGGTCACGGGGCTTTAGCTGCAGGTCTAAAAATAGCAGTGTAGACATTCCCGCTCGGGCTGGAGCCCAGGCTCTGAAACTCAACAAGGTGGGAGGCCAAAATTCTAAGGAGGAGTACAAAAAAGCAGCACAGAAAGGCTAAGGCACAAAATGAGTTACACCTAGCAAGGGATGTAAAAGACAAGAAGAAGAGGTTCTTTAAATACATTAGGAGAAAGATAGATAGGTCTTCTACTTAGGGGAGGAGGACAGCTAATAACTGATGACATCAAGAAGGCTGAGGTGTTTAATGCCTATTTTGCTTCAGTCTTCACTAAAAAGATTAGTGATGACCAGATACTCAGCACAATTCATATTAACAACCAGGGGGAAAGGAAGGCAAGTCAAAATAGGAAAAGAACAGGTTAAAGACTATTTAGATAACTTGGATGTATTCAAGTTGGCACGGCCTGATAAAATTCATGCTAGAGTTAAGGAACTTAAGGAACTAGCTGAAGCAATCTGAGAGCCATTAGCAATTATCTTTGAGAACTCCTGGAAGACAGGAGAGATCCTAGAAGACTGGAGAAGGGCAAATATAGTACTTAACTTTAAAAAGGGGAACAAGAAGGCCCTGGGGAATTATAGACAGTCAGCCTAACTTCAATTCCTGGAAAGATACAGGAGCAAATTACTAAACAATCAGTTTGTAAGCACCTGGAGGATAACAGGGTGAATAGCCAGCATGGATTTGTCAAGAGCAGATCAGACCAAACCAGACTAATTTCTTTCTTTGACAGGGTTACTGTCCAGTGGATGGGAGGAAGCAATAGATGTGATATACCTTGGTTTTAGTAAGGCTTTTGACACAGTGCTGCATGATATTCTCGTAAGCAAAGTAGGGAAATGTGGTCTAGAGGAAATTACTATAAGGTAGGGACACTACTCAAAGAGTAGTTATCAATGGTTTGCTGTCAGTTTGGGAGGGTGTATCTAGTGGGTTCCCACAGGGGTCAGTCCTGGATCCGGTACTATTCAACATTTTCATTAATGTCTTGCATAATGGATTTATGGGCAGCACGTGAGCCCCCCTTCGGGGACGCTAGCTATGCAACTCCGTCCCTTCTGCCCAAGTCCCCCCTACTGCCTGCTGGAGCCCCAAGGGCCCCCCCCACACCCAATGAGGCCCACCCCCTCCCCACATCCGAAGGAGCCCCAGCCGAGCAGCCCCGGGCCGCCAGCTGGCCTCAACGCTGGCCCCAGCACCCGGCTGCCACCCTATCATTGGGTTGCGCACTGGCCCCAGAACTGGGTCACCGGCCAGCCCCAGTCACCTGCTGGCCTCTGGCTGGAGCTAAGCTGCTGCCGGCTTGGAGGAGAGGATGTAGGGTGCGCAGGGCCGTGGCTTGGCTTGGCCTATTCTACCTGTCCCCCATGAATGGAACAGAGAATGTGCTTATAAAATTTTCAGATGACACCATGCTGGGAGGGTGTTGCAAGCACTTTGGAGGGCACATTTAAATTCAAAATGTCTTTGACAAATTGAAGAATTGGTCTGAATTCAGCCAGTTGCAATTCAATAAAGAAAAGTGCAAAGTACTTCACTTAGGAAGGAAAAAGCAAATGCCCAACTACAAAGTTGGAAATAACGGTCTTGGTGGCAGGACTGCTGAAAAGGATGTGGGGGTTATAGTAGACCATAAACTGAAATGAGTTGTCCATGTGATGCAGCTGCAAAAAGGCTGATCTGATTCTGGGGTGTTTTAACAGGAGTGTTGTACGTAAGACACAGGAGGTAATTGTCCTGTTCTACTTGACACTGGTGAGGCCCCAGCTGGAGTACTGTGTCCAGTTCTGGGCACCACAATTTAGGAAGGCTGTGGACAAATTGGAAAGAGTCCAGAGGAGAGCAACAAAAATGTTAAAAGCCTTAGAAACCCTGATCTGTGACGAAAGGTTGAAAAAACAAGGTATGTTTAGTCTTCAAAAAAGAAGACTGAGGGGGGCCTAATAACGGTCTTCCAATACTTTGAGGGCTTTTATAAAAAGGACAGTGATCAAATTGTTCTCCATGTCCACTGAAGGTAGGACAATTAACAGGCTTAATCTGCAGCAAGGAAGATTTTAAATGAGATGTTAGGAAAAACTTCCTATCTATAAGGATAGTTGAGCTCTGGAATAGGCTTCCAAAGCAGGGCATGGAGTCCCCATCATTGGAAGCTTTTAAAAACCAGTTGGACAAACACCTGTCAGGGATGGTCTAGGTTTACTTGGTCCTGTATAGCACAGGTGACTGGACTTGACAACTTCTCGAGGTCTCTTCCAGGCCTACATTTCTATGATTCTATGAAATCCCAAAGGGACATGGTCTTCTTGCAGACCATCCTCTTAGATAGGTCCTTAAGGTGGTCTGGCTGGATATTCAGTTTATGTGCCCCACTGGCAATCTTATTGTGCCATCGCAGTTTTTGGTGCCCACATGATGGCTGGCTGGGTAGCGGCATTCCTGGGCACAGGCACGTAGAATTTTCTGATTTTCATGACAATATGTCTGTACCGAGACAGCCTCCAAAACTGAACCAGTGCAGGTGGGAGGCAGCTGCTGGGTTCAGCTTCAGGCATCCCATTTCTGGTCTTATCCTGCCACTTAATATGGAGCAACTGAGAAAGTCTCCAAAACACAAATCCCATGTTCCTCAGCCTTCCTCAGCACCCATGTTTCACTGCCCTGCAATAGAGTTGCTATGACCATGTTTCCATCGATCCACAGCTCCGTGGCAAGTCTGATGCCATGCCCGCAATGTGGCAACTGCTGCTGCTATACAAGCGCCCACATCTTTTGAGCATCCTCCAGCGCTGTAACACTGCCCAAGTATTCGACCCTTGCCACCTGCTCGATGTCCCATCTGGACAGATTAATAGGGAGCTGTTTGTAATGTGGGGCTGGAGATGGCTTGGTGGTAAGAGCCAGAGACTTAGTTTTATCCAGATTAATAACCTTTCCATCGAGGCAGGTTCTGTATGAGCTTCTGGCCCTCGGTTAGGCATGTTGTGAAAAGGAGAAGCCCTGAACTGTCACTGCCCATTCCTAGTTCTGTGGATAAACCAGGGCTCCTACCCGGAGTCAGGCCCTGAATTAGGGTTGCCAGTTTTGGTTGGATGTATTCCTGGAGATTTCATCACATGATATAATCTTTTATTAAAGATTAATCTTTAATTCCTGGAGACTCCAGGCCAATCCTGGAGGCTTGGCAACCTGAATTTATGCAAGCCTCTTTAAAAAGGGTGAAAAGCAGCCAAAGCAGCCAGAGGACAGCTGGGCTGTGTTACAGAAGGAATCATAGAAGATTAGGGTTGGAAGAGACCTCAGGAGGTCATCTAGTCCAACCCCCTGCTCAAAGCAGGACCAACATCAACTAAATCATCCCAGCCAGGGCTTTGTCAAGCCGGGACTTAAAAACCTCTAAGGAACCCATTCCAGTGCTTCACCACCCTCCCAGTGAAATAGTGTTTCCTAATATCCAACCTAGACCTCCCCCACTGCAACTTGAGACCATTGCTCCTTGTCCTGTCATCTGCCACCACTGAGAACAGCCGAGCTCCATCCTCTTTGGAACCCCCCTTCAGGTAGTTGAAGGCTACTATCAAATCCCCCCTCACTCTTCTCTTCTGCACACTAAATAACCCCAGTTCCCTCAGCCTCTCCTCATAAGTCATGTGCCCCAGCCCCCTAATCATTTTCGTTGCCCTCCGCTGGACTCTCTCCAATTTTTCCACATCCTTTCTGTAGTCCCAAAACTGGACGCAGTACTCCAGATGTGGCCTCACCAGTGCCGAATAGAGGGGAAAAACAGTTACTCACCTTCTTGTAAGTGTTGTTCTTCAAGATGTGTTGCTCATATCCATTCCAATCAGGTGTGTGTGCGCCGTGTGCACAGCTGTCGGAGAGTTTTTCTCCTAGCAGCACCCGTCAGGTTGGCCGCGGAGCCCCCTGGAGTGGCGCCTCCACGGCACTCAATATATGACCCTGATGACCCGGCCCCTCCTTGGTTCCTTCTTGTGGTTACTCCAACAGAGGGCAAGGCGGGTGGGTTTGGAATGGACATGAGCAACACATCTCGAAGAACAAGTTATTAGAGGTGAGTAACCGTTTTTCTTCTTCGAGTGATTGCTCATATCAATTCTAATTAGGTGACTCCCGAGCCTTACCTAGGTGGTGGGGTGGAGTTATGGAATTCCTGATTGAATTCGCTCTGTTGAAAGCTGCATCATCTCTGGCTTGCTGGACGATGGCATAATGAGAGGTGAACAAATACACTGAGGACCAACTCACTGCCCTGCAGATTTCTTGGTTCGGGACCTGGGCCAGGAATGCCACCGATGAGGCCTGTGCCCTTAATGGAGTGTGTTGTAACTGCCAGGACTGGTGTCTTGGCCAGCTCATAGCACATGCAGATGTAGGACGTGATCCAGGACAATATTCTTTGAGATGAGACCAGGAGTCCTTTCATGCAGTCAGCCACCGCTATGAACAACCGGTTTGATTTCCTGAATGGCTTAGTGCATTCAAAATAGAAGGATAATGCTAGCTGAACATCCAAGGAGTGCAACCCCTGCTCACAGCTACCGGCATTCGACTTTGGATAAAAGACAGACAGGAATATGTCTTGGCTGGTATGGAAATGAGAGACCACCTTAGGCAGGAAAGCAGGGTGAGGTCTGAGCTGCACCATGTCTTTGTGGAAAACTGTATGAGGTGGGTCGGAGGTAAGAGCCTTTAACTCAGACACTCTTCTTGCCGATGTGATGGCAATTAGGAAGGATACCTTCCATGAGAGGTAGAGAAGGGAGCAAGTCATCAGCGGTTCGAATGGGGGCCCCATTAACTTGGAGAGGACCAAATTAAGGTCCCATGCAGGGACAGGCTGTCTAATCTGAGGATGTAGCCATTCCAGACCCTTGAGGAACTGTCCCACTATGGGGCTGGTGAAGACAGAGCGCCCAGTGATTCTGGGGTGGAAAGCTGAGATAGCCACTCGGTGTACCTTTATGGATACTGCCAGGCTTTGCTGTTTCAGGTGCAGAAGGTACTCCAGAATAAGAGGTAACAGTGCCTGAAATGGGGGTGTATGACGCTGGTCCCACCAGCAAGTGAACCTCTTCCACTTTGCCAGATATGTGGCCCTCCTGGAGGGCTTTCTGCTGCTGAGTAAGACCTCCCTTACCTGCTGTGAGCACAGAAGTTCATGAGTTTCAGCCATGAAGCTTCCAGGCCGTGAGATGGAGGGGCCGTAGGTCTGGGCGATGAAGCTGACCGTGGTCCTGAGTGGTAACGTCGGGGAGGAGCGGCAACATGACCATGGCATCAACCGACAGATCCAGAAGCTTGGTGTACCAGTGTTGTCAAGGCCATACTGGTACCCCCAGAATTATTTCTGCCCCGTCTCTGCAGACCTTGAGCAGGACCTTGTGCACGAGAGGGATCGGGGGAAAGGCACAGAGGAGACAGCCTCCCTAGGGTAGCGGGAATGTGTCCGCGATTGAGCCCGGGCTGCTTTTCTGGAAGGAGAAGAATGTTGGATACTTCCTGTTGCTCCGAGCGGCGAACAGGAAACCCCCACCTCTGGAAAATGGAGTGAATGACGTCCGGCCAGATGGACCACTTGTGGCTGTGAAAGGACCTGCTGAGGTGGTCCGCCAGTACGTTCTGGACTCCTGGCAGATATGATGCTTCCAGGTGAATGGAGTGGACTATACAGAATTCCCACAGTCTGAGGGCCTCCTGACAGAGGGACAAGGACCGCGTTCCACCCTGCTTGTTGATGTAAAACATTGCAGTGGTGTTGTCCGTCGTGACTGCCACATACTGGCCTTGCAGTTGAGGCTGAAAGGCCTGGCATGCGAGATGCACAGCTCTCAGCTCCTTGATATTGATATGGAGAGAGAGCTTGTCCTGTGACCACAGGTCCTGCATTCGGAGATCTCCCAGATGTGAGCCCCAACCTAGACCTGACGCGTCCGTCACCAGAGACAAGGAGAGTTGAGGGCTGCTGAAGGGGACTCCCCCGCAGACCATCGGAGCATTGAGCCACCACTGGAGTGACTCTAGGTCCTTCTGTGGTACCGTAACCACTAAGCCCAGGCTGTTGCGCCCCAGGCAGCATGTCGAAGCAAGTCATGTCTGTAGATGCCTGAGCCCCAGCCTAGCATGCCGGACCACGTACGTGCAGGTGGCCATGTGACCGAGGAGACTGAGGCAATTCCTCGCTGTTATAGTCGGGTACTCGCTCATGCATCGAATCACGCATGACATGGCTTGGAATTGGGACTCAGGCAGACATGCTCTTGCCTGGACCGAGTCCAACACTGCCCTGATAAATGCTATTCTGTGGGTCGGTGACAAGGTTGACATCTTCACGTTGAGGAGGAGACCGAGTCTCTCAAACGTGGATGTGACCAGACTGACCTGCGACTCCACCTGCTCCCTGGTGCGCCCCCTGAGTAGCCAGTCATCTAGGTAAGGGTATACCTGCACCTGCCTCCTTCGGAGGAAGGCTGCTACCACTGACATGCACTTGGCGAACACTCATGGGGCTGTCAACAGGCCGCAGGGAAGAGCCATGAACTGATAATGTTTTCGGTAGATCACGAACCTCAAGAAGCGTCTGTGAGCAGGGCGAATCACTATCTGAAAGTACGTGTCTTTCATGTCGAGGGCAGCGAACTCATCTCCCGGATTCAGGGAAGGGATAATTGTATTGAGGGAGACCATGTGGAACTTCAACTTTGCCATGAACTTGTTGAGTCCTCGCAGGTCTAGAATGGGTCTGAGACACCGCCCCCCACCCGCCCCACTGGCTTTGCGGATTAGGAAGTATCGGTAATAGAATCCCTTGCCCCTTAGCTCCTGAGGAACCTCCTCCACTGCTCCTATGGCAAGGGGCGCCTGCACCTCCTGGATAAGGAGTTGTTCATGAGAAGAGTCCCTGAAGAGGGTTGGGGAAGGGGGGTGGCAGGGACGGTAGGAGCCGAATTGGAGAGAATATCCCATTTCCACCGTGCGAAGAACACAGCAGTCTGATGTTATTTGGGACTATGAATGGTAGAAGTGGGATAGATGGTTCAAAAACCACGGGGAAGGATCCGGTGTTGACACAGGTGCTCCGTCCTCAGGTGCACCTTCGAAATATCTATTTTGAGCCCAAGGAAGACTTAGTCGTACCCTGGACCTGTCAGATGGGGGATGAGAAGGCTTACACCTGCCATTCCTACCCTTGCACCTGTAGAATTCCTGCCTCGGCCGAGGAGGATACGGGTGCTGTTGCGGCGGTTGGGGCTTAAAGGGCTTTTGTTGGGTTGCCGGGGTGTGTGCATAGCCAAAGATTTCATTGTCACCCTGGAGTCTATGCCGTCTGGAGTCAGTCTGCTCGGCAAACAGACCCACCCCGTCAAAGGGTAGGTCTTGCATAGTTTGCTGAACCTTGGGCGAGAGCCCCGAGGCCTGCAGCCAGGAAGTACGCCGCATAGCTATCCCTGAGGACAAGGTGCAGGCTGCTGAGTCCGCAGCATCCAGTGTGGCCTGTAAAGAGGTCCATGGCACTGCCTTGCTGTTAGGGGCAAATTCCTAAAGCTGTGTTTGTAAGGTTATTGGTATTATGATTTATGATGTTTGTATGAAACCCATTTTGTTATCTAAAATGGAGGACTTGGTCATGTGATCAGGAGGGTTGTGCAGTTGGAGTGTTTTCCCGCCCTTTCCAACGGTCAGCAGTGGCCCAAGTAATAAACAAGTTCCAGTTTTAACTGGATTTTCCCGCGGATTCTATGGGGTTTCCCAATGCAGGGGTCTCAAACTCGTGGCCATGGGCCATCTGCGGCCCACGAACCTCCCCCGTGTGGCCCGCAGGACTCCAGGAGTTTTGGGGCCGGGTCTCTCCCTTGGCCTCACCTGCCACCCCCGGGTGCTCCCCCCACACACACCCCAGGTGATTTACAATGGCCCGGGGTCCCGGCAGCGCAGCGGAGCTGAGTGGCGTCTGCCAGCTCGCTCCACGTGTCTGCTGGCCCCTTCCTGCGGCCCCGTGGTGGGGTGGGGCTGTGCCTCCATGCGCTGCCCCCACCCCAAGTGCCCCTGCGGCCCATGGGAAGCTGCGGGGTCGGTGCCTGGGGGCAGCAGTGCACAGAGGCCCCCCGGCCCGCCCCACCTTGGAGCCCCAGGTAAGCGCCGCACCCCCTGAACCCCTCCCAGAGCCTGGACCCCCATCCCCTCCACACATACCCCCTCCTGCCCCCAAAATCCCTCCCAGAGCCTGCACCCCCTTCCCACACACCCCCTCCTGCCCCCAAACTCCCTCCCAGAGCCTTCACACCCTCCCCACACACCCCAGCCCCCAAACTCCCTCCCAGAGCCTGCACCCCCTTCCCACACACCCCCTCATGCCCCCAAACTCCCTCCCAGAGCCTGTACCCTCTCCCCACACACCCCAGCCCCCAAACTCCCTCCCAGAGTCTGCAACCCCACCCCCTCCTCCTGCACGCCCCAGCCCAGAGCCTGCACCCAGCACCCAAACTCCATCCCAGAGCCTGGACCCCAGACTCTCTCCCCCACCCAAACTCCCTCCCAGAGCCCAACCTCTCACTCCTTCTGCACCCAAACTCCCTCCCAGAGCCTGCACCCCAATCCCCTACCCCAGACCTCCTCCCCTACCCAAACTCCCTCCCAGAGCCTTAGGCAAGTGGGGAGTGGAGTTTTTTGGGGGGCAGAGTTTTGGGGAGCAGGTTCTGGGTGACATGAGTGACATTATTGGCCCGCTGGAAGGATTTGAGGACTGGCACTGGCCATAAAGTAAATTGAGTTTGAGACCCCTGCCCTAAGGGATTTTGTGCTATATAGTCTATATAAGAGCGGCAGTTACCTCAGTTCGGAGCTGCCCATCTGAGTGGCAGGTGCACGCAGGTTTGCTTCCACAAGTGATCAAAACTCTGGACAAGTGCCATCTCCAGCTATTGCTTACCATCTGCAGCAGTTAACGTCCACCGTTGTCATTCGCCTGTGAACACCCAGCTGTCATCCGTGAGCCTGCCGCCGTGTCATCTGGAGCCAGTGAGAAGGACGAGTCATCAAGGGATCTCCTCAGAGTTCCTCTCCTGAGGCTCTGTACAAGCCAAAGGATCGAAGTCCTGAGCAACCATCAGAAGGGTGACATTGTATGTTTACTTACCTTTTGTACTCCACGGGTGTCTAGTTTGGGTCTTGGCTTCAGGCCACAGATGTTCTGAGTTACTGTACCAATAGAATAAGTTTCTGTTATTGTTTTATGCATTTTTCCCGTTCCCATTTATGTTCCTCAGTTTCCCCAAAATAAACACAATGTGTTTGGTTTATATATACCTGATTCCACTTGCCTCATTCCAGCAGAGGAAGGGGAAGAGAGGTTACCTAAGGAGGACTAGCTTGGCTACCAACAGGTGATAGATACTGGAGCTCGCAGTAAAGGACTGTGGGCCTATATTTTTGTTGGGGAGTTCCCTGCAGCCTTTCCAAATTTTATTCCTTGACCTAACATTGCCCTCCTCGACAACTGCCCCAAACTCCTCCCTGGACTCTGCTGGTACCAGCTCCCTAAACTTCAGCACTGACTTCTAGGAGTTAAAGGTACCTGCTCAGGATTGCCTGTTGGTTGGCAATCCTGAGTTGCAAACCTCCCAAGGAGTAAATTTTGTGTTAGAATAAATCCAGGCGCTTGGCGTCGTTAGGTTTAGGCGCTGGGGCTTGCTGACCCTGCCTCTCCTCTCCCTCTCCTTTACTGCCAACACTACCAACGAGCAAGGCTGTGGGTGTGTGAACAGGTAGTCAAACCCCTTGGAGGGCACGGAGTACTTCCTCTCCACACCCTTAGCGGTGGGAGGGATGGAGGCTGGGGTCTTCCAAATGGTCTTTGCACTGGCTTGTATAGTTTTTATGAGGGGTAGAGGGACCCTGGATGGTCCTTCTGATGCCAGGATGTCCACCATAGGGTCCTTCAGCTCTATCACCTCCTCAGCCTGCAGGTTCATATTCCGTGCCACCCTGCGCAGGAGTTCCTGGTGGGCACGGCTATCTATAGGGGGCGGTCCCAAGACGGAGGTGCCTGCCACCGCCTCATCTGGAACCCAGCCCAGTTCCTGAGCCAGACCCTGGAGTGGCTGGCACGGAGCTAGAGGTGGGGCAGGAGGTCCCCAAGGACAAAGGGGGTGGAGGAACTGGGTCCGCCAGACCCACTTTGTCCTCGGGGACCTCCTGCCCCACCTCTAGGGCCATGCCAGCCACTCCAGGGTCTGGCTCAGGAACTGGGCTGGGTTCCAGGGGAGGTGGTGCAACCGCCGAATCCTCTGCACCCTTAGGGGTGGGGCGACTGGCTGCTGCCTTCAGCACCCTAGGCTCGGACGCCACTAAGCATGAGGCCTTGGGCTGGGCACCCTGGGCCTAGTGGTATGCCCATGGGGTCCAAAATGGCCACGGTGCTGGCCCGTGACACTGCGCAGGCCATGGCCCTGCACCGACGTCAGGTATGTTCCATGCCGGCGCGGCTGCGAATATTTGGACCCGGTCTCCAAGTCCGAATCGGTGCAATTTGGGGTGGGGGGGACTCAGTGCAATGAGGGCTCGCGGGGGCCAGGTCTGTTGGGGGGACTCGCCATGACTGGGGACAGTGTGGAGGCCTTTTTTGGGGTTGGGGCACTGTAGCACGTCTCTTTAGCAGTAATCTTGGGCCAAGCAGTGTCTGCGGGAGGGGAGGGACAGGCCAGTCGCGTGGGGACGGGCTGAGCTCGGCTCAGTAGGGCTTGAATCCCTGCCAGGGTTAGAGCTTCTACTTTCACTTCTCTTGCTGTTTCTAGGCTCCTTGGTCTAGTTTGCCCCCTTCGCCGTTGGAAAGAGCAGAAAGACAGGCCAGGAGGGAGACTCCAGAGCCGGTCTGCATTGGAGACAGCACTGCAGAGATCACCTCCAGCGGGGCAGGCACCTGCTGACGGTAAATTACTGCACTGGGCTGGTGCTGGGAAAGTCTGGGCTTGGAGGAAGGCCCCTGTTTGTCACTTGGAGGCAGTGGGGGCCGGGTTCTGATCTCTGTCACGCTCATGTAAACCCAGAGCCAGAAATTACTTTGGCATAATTGAGCAGAATTTGGCCCTAACTCAGTGTCCTAGCCCCCCCTCACTGATCAGAACTGGATCCTGCTCTCATTGAAATCAGTAGGAGCTAAGCTTGCACCCTTGCAGCACTGATCTCTGAGCTGGTTGCCTGATGCAGTGAGTCTATGGCAGGGATGGGGAAAGAAGCCAGATCTCCTGACTTGTGGCTTAACCACAGGGCCATCCTGCCTTCGTCCACATTTCGCTGTGGCCAGCGTTTGTTCTTTTTTTAACTAAGGTGAAATGTCCCTTTTCTAATCTAGGTTGATCCCTTGGGGTTTCTCTTTCTGTTTCTTTCACTTCCTGGCTCTGCCCTCCCTCCCTCCGAGCTGTTGTTTGTGGCATGGTTTGAAAGACAGGCCAAAGTTTTTCATTGACACTTTAATTAAAAATGTTATGATCACATTTCTCCCGACGTTATCTACAAAACCTCAAGGTGGGGCTTAAACTGCCCCATCTCCCTTTGAAGTGTGAGGGAAACTCTGGGCGGCGTCAGAGCATGGAGGAAACAAAGTCCATTTTGGGGAGTTGGGAGCCAAAGAAATAGCAGCAAAAGGAAAATGAAATACAATTGTGCATAGCTGGAGGTGGGCTGTAACCATGTATGGCTGAGCTCTGCAGCAGGCCATTAATGCACTCCTACCTCTGTGGCTCAGGCTTATTGCTTGTTCTGTCTGAGGAGCCCAATAATGTTTCCTGTCTGAGCAGGTGGATGCAGCTCTGCAGCTGAGAGAAGCTCCAGAGCTAGCATTGGTTTAACCCCCTTGATGCCTTTTCTCTCCCAGCTGACGTGTCTGGTACGTCGAGACATCATGATCAAGGCTTCGATGAGCTCTGGGAAGGTGACTCTCTTCCACCAGGATCCGCAGAGTGAGGTCACCTGTCGGGTCCCCGCACTGCTGTATATCCTCACAGACACGCTCCTGGCGTTCACGGAGAAACGCTCCTCTGCCAGGGACGAGGACGCTGAGTACCTGGTGCTGAGACGAAGTCGGAAGACAGGGACTTCGGTCGAGGTAATTCCTTGTGCGTTGTTTCCCTGCAGACCCCCCCCCCTTGCTTGCTGCCGCTCTCAGCCCGAGGTGTCTCAGCATTAGCGCTTCCCATGTTACCCGGGGTTCTTTCAACCCAAAGCTCTTGGTAACTTTTACTCTGTGCAAGGTGGACGGTCACATACCTGCTTCTGCGTTCCTACGATCTGTGCTGCTTGCGTCAGAGACATAGCTCTGAGAGCATCAGATTCTGCCTTCAAATTAATTACTTCACCTTCCTTTTCTGCTCTGATTCTTTCCAGTTCCTGCACCTGGTCTTTTAACCAATCTATCTCCTGATCCAGTGTTGTCGCAACCATCCACAACCCCAGCAAAGCAGCCCTTTTCTTTGCCCTACCATTCGGACCTCCCCACCTTCCTGCATTAACCCAGATATCCCATTGCTTGTGGAGCTGCAGGAAGGCTCCGGGGCCAGTGAAGGCACCAGGCTTCCAGGGTCCATTACCCCCATACTCTTGTACAAAATCTGTCAAGCTGTTTCCCAACATAATGTTCAACTGTTCATTCTTTCCAGTTGTTCCCCTGTCTCTGGACATAATTTCTCAACTCGAACAGGCAATCAGCCTGAGTTCTGAGTCCCAGTAACGGAATGTATACATAAATTAACTCGCAAACTGCGACACGGGAACTTGTAGGGAGCGACCCCACTTCGCCGTCTTTTACCTCCTATTGCAATGGACAAACTACAAACTGTTTGTACCATCCGTCTCCTTCCTCTCTACCACATCCTTGCTGGGTCCTCCAAATTCTGTTACCCAGGGTTCTTTCAATCCATAGCTCTTGGTAACTTTTACTCTGTGCAAGGTGGTGTCAGGAAACAAATCAGTGGAGACACGGCCGTCCGACCGATAGATGGCTGGCACAAAGAGGACAACACAAGAGTGCTTTCACTTAAAGCCAAACTTTATTTAGTCTCAAGCACTAACACACGTCCGCAAAAGGTTAGTAAAACACCCCCAACCCTTGATAATTACCAAAGCTGAGTGTGGCTCTCGAGTGGCACAGCGGCAGGCTTCCAGTGGCCAAATCTTCCGTCTGCCAGTGGGGACTACAAGATGTATCCAGAGGGAGAGTCCAAAAAAAAGTCCAACTACCTCAAACTTTTCCCCCTTATTTCTACATTAGTAATAGAATGACATGTCCCTTAAAGAAAACTTGTTAAGTAAGCAGTTTCAATAGTCAAGCAAGAGGTTTCTTCTGATTATCGATTAACCAGGTGTGGGTTTTTCCAGAGTTTGCAGCCTTGAGGCCCCAATAGACATTCCTGTGGCATATCCTGCTCTTCAAAAATGCATGTATCAGCCACTTCAACACAATTCTTATCAGGAAGGACGGGGTCAAGCTGCCCTCTCTGTGGCACCCAAAACTCCCCCACCCCCTGCCTTCGTCAAACTGAGAGTGCTGAATGGCCAATTTACAGCCTGCTGACTTCGCTGCTTTTAGCAATAAGCTATAGTGGTTTCAGGCACTTTACTGGTTTGCCAAAGTCTCCCCGTACACCCGCGGTGCTGCCGTTCCCTCTCCAGGCTATTCACCCCCCAGTAACTAATGGTACTGGCAGGTTTCGAGTAACAGCCGTGTTAGTCTGTATTCACAAAAAGAAAAGGAGTACTTGTGGCACCTTAGAGACTAACCAATTTATTTGAGCATAAGCTTTTGTGAGCTACAGCTCACTTCATCGGATGCAACTGGGCAGGGCTAGATTCTGTGAGGGGCAGAGCGCTCCGATGAGGTGCCGGGGGCCTTTACCTGCCTTTTGAAGTGAGGAGGGAGTTGATGCTGCTCAGCACCTTGCAGGATCACACCACTAAGGAATATGACGGGGGAAGACACCTGGCAACCCTACTGCTGACCTGGGCTGGAAGGCTCATTCCTAATGCAGTGTAAATGTCCAAGAGAGGAGCTCAGGAGAGGGAGGCCAGACCTGGAAACTGGCTGGGATTGCAACAGTTCCTGTCCCACGGAGTGACTGAATGATTGGCATGTGTCTTGTCTCTAATTTCAGGCCTGGATCCATGTAGGGAGGAAAAGCAGAGCCAAGCCACTAGAGCAGAAGCCAGCACAGCCCTCAGGGGAGCTACTGCAGCCCAGCCCCTGCTCTCTTAGGGGAAGGCAGAACCAACAGCCTAAAATGAGGCTCTGAGAGCCCCGTTTTGGCACCTGCTTGGTTTTCAGAAGTGCTGAGGACTCATCAGCTCCCCCTGGCGGTGGGGCGAAGTGTGAGCTCCATGGCCCATCCAGTCCTGAGGCGGCAGTACAGAATGGTCATCCTGATGTACTGAGGAGTGGACCCTGCTCACTTACCCCTCTGACCTACCTGTTCTTGCCCCCTCTCTCCCGCTGCAGTGAGGGCCCACGGAGCCCTTGACGAGCGCAGTGTTACCGGCTCACCGCCCGATGAACCCCTGCCCGGTGTACGAGCAGAAGAGTCAGACCGTCTTCCTGTTCTTCATCTGCGTGAGGCAGCGCATCTCAGAGCAACGGCAGATCCGCACTGGACAGAACGCCGCCCGGCTGTGCTACGTCTGCAGCGGAGACGCCGGCCGGACCTGGAGCTCGGTAACGGACCTGACGGAGCAGGTGATTGGGGAAGACTTGAAGGACTGGGCCACGTTTGCGGTGGGGCCGGGGCACAGCGTGCAGCTCCGCTCCGGGCGGCTGGTGATCCCTGCTTACGTCTACCACATTACCGCTCGCTGCTGCCGCCTGCCGCTGCCCTGCTGGACCCAGCCCCGGTCCTTGGTCTTTTATCGTGATGACGGCGGGCAGTTGTGGCACAAGGGCGAGCTGATTAAGGGCATGAAGACGTTGGAGTGCCAGGTGGCCGAGGTGGCAGGCCAGGCCTGTGACCCCGTCCTGTACTGCAACGCCCGCGCCGATGCCGGGCGGCTGCGCTCAGCACAGACCAGGGGCTGACATTTGAGAGCCCCTCCTCATGCAAGAAGCTGTGCGAGCCGCCTCACAGCTGCCAGGACAGCATGGTGAGCTTCCCGCCGACAATGGGGCTTCTGGACGCAGATGACGTGGAAGAGCCAGACGCCCCAGCCCACGAGATGACTTGCCTGTTGAACAGCGGGAATGCCGCCTCCGCCCTCCACAGAAGCACCACGTCATGGCTGCTTTACTCCCACCCGATGGATAAACGCAAGCAGGTCAACCTGAGCATCTACCTCAACCGCTCCCCATTGAATGAGGCCAAGTGGGGACACCCCTGGCTCCTGTACCAAGGGCCGTGTGGTTACTTGGACCTGGCCATGTTACAGTAGGCACCAGCGCTGCTCTTGTTTGGCTGCTTGTTTGAGTGCGGGGTGAGTTACGCGTGTGAGGAGATCGCCCTCCAGTTCTTCTGCTTTGATGATCTCCAGAAGAGCAGAGGCTCCTTCCCCTCCTTGGAGCAGGAGCCCGAACCAAAGCTAAAATCTGACTAGCAGTGTCCTCCAGGGGAGTAAGTGAGGCAACCCCTCCCGAAGATCCCCACCCTCATGAGGCCTGGGCTTCCAAAAGCAGCCTCTTCTTTTGGGTGTCTCTGGTTCAGGGCCTGAGACTTCCTAGGGCATGGGTGGGCAAACTATGGCCCGTGGAATGAGTGTAATAATTTCTGTGGAGTTATGACAACTGTTTTGTCAGAGTTGATGTGCCACAGCCCTGTGCTAAAATTCTTATGCCCTTCCAATGGAAATTCTTAATGACCACCACTGCCCCCAGCTGGTTAGAATCACATCAACTCATAGGCGCAGGAACTAGGGGTCTGGGGGGTGCTGCAGCAACCCCAGGTTTTATGTGGGGCTCTGCTTCTGGCCCCGCACCTGGGGTCCCGGCTGCTGGCCCTGCACCCAGAATCCTGGCTTCTGGCCCTGTGCCCAGGGTCCCGGCTGCCAGCCTCAGGGCTCTGCTCCCGGCCCCACATGCGGGGTCCTCTCCTGGCCCTGAGCCTGGGGCTCTGCCCCCAACCCCAGCTGTGGCCCCAGCTTCAGTCCCCTTACCATGTCCATGTTCCCGCTCCTAGAGCCATGGCCCTGCTCCCAGCCTCAGCTCTAAGGGATGGCAGGGAGAGCGGACATGGGTAAGGGGGGGTGCAGCGTCCCCACTATAAAAATGATACTGGAATCCATCTTAAACCTGGTGCTTTTTCATTTAGAAGGAGGGGGGAGAACCCAGAGAAAGACAAAGGATTCTCGCCTTGTGCCAAAGATATAAAAGGGGGTGGGACAGAACAAAGGGATCTTCCAGAGAATACCCCGGCTTTCCATCTAAGGTTTTGGCTACAGTTGCACGTTATACCACAATAAAGCCTCCCAGAGCGCTCTACCTTACTCCCCATCCACACTGGCAAGGCACAGAGAGCGCTCTGACTCCCTGGCTGGAGTGCTCCTGGTACTCCACCTCCCCGAGAGGATTAACAGCTGTTGCGCACTGGCTGAGATGCTCCAGCTCCAGTGTAAATGGGCAGTAAGGTTATTACGCACGGATTGACCTCCGGAAAGTCCCTATAATCCTTTTAACTGAAGCATCCTCTTTTGTTTTGTTGTGAACTCCGGGTGCGGAAGTGCCGTTTCAAAGCTCCGTTTCGGGGGCTGCTTATCAAAAAACCAAACACAGCCACTGTTGGCTTTGAATGAGTGAGAGGCAGGCAGGGGGCTCCGTTTGGAGCACCGACAGCCAATGTTTACTTGTAGAGAGAGGCGGGGAGGGGAGTTGGGGACCCTTTCGGGGAGCAGCTGCTTATCTCGTCTATGAGAAAAAAAGAAACAGCTGCCGTTTGCTTTCGGTGAGTGAGAGCAAGCGGGGGAGGGAGGGGAGGGTCTGTACTTACAAGGCAACACGCTGACACTCTCTCAGCCCCCCAAACATCCACTCTCTCTCCCGCCACGCTCCCTGTCACACTCCACCCCCGCCCCCACTGGAAAAGCACGTTGCAGCCACTTGAATGCTGGGATAGCTGCCCATAACGCACCGCTCCCATTGCCGCTGCAAATGCGGCCACGATAGTGCGCTGGCAGCTGACAGTGTGGACAGGCTGCAGTACTTTCCCTACTCAGCTGTACGAAGGCGGGTTTAACTCACAGCGCTGTACATCTGTAAGTGGAGCCAAGGCCAAAGATGTCTGCTGGAACTGACAAGGACTGTACCAGGGGAAAGGATTGAGCCCAGACTAGGAAGGAGTCTAGTCTGTGAAAGAAGATTATTGGAACATCTCTGAGGGTGAGATATTACCTGTAATCAGTTTCTTAATGTATTAGGTTTATACTTGTGTGTTTTGTTTCATTTTGCTTGGTGACTTACTTTGTTCTGTCTGTTATTACTTGGAACCACTTAAATCCTACTTTTTATACTTAATAAAATCACTTTTGTTTATTAGTAAACCCAGAGTAAGTGATTAATACCTGGGAAAGCAAACAGCTGTGCATATCTCTCGATCAGTGATATAGAAGGCGGACAATTTATGAGTTTACCCTGCATAAGCTTTATACAGAGTAAAACAGATTTATTTGGGGTTTGGATCCCATTGGGAACTGGGTGTCTGGGTGCTGGAGATAGGTGACTTGCTGAGCAGTTTTTCATAGAATCATAGAATAACAGAGTTGGAAGGGACCTCTGGAGGCCATCTAGTCCAACCCTCTGCCCAGAGCAGGACCAAATCATCCCAGCCAGGGCTTTGTCAAGCCTGACCTTAAAAACTTCTATGGAAGGAGATTCCACCACCTCCCTAGGTAACCGATTCCAGTGTTTCACCACCCTCCTAGTGAAAAAGTTTTTCCTAATATCCAACCTAAACCTCCCCCACTGCAACTTGAGACCATTACTCCTTGTCCTGTCATCTGCTATCACTGAGAATAGTCTAGATCCATCCTCTTTGGATCCACCCTTTCAGGTAGTTAAAAGCAGCTATCAAATCCCCCCTCATTCTTCTCTTCCGTAGACTAAACAATCCCAGTTCCCTCAGCCTCTCTTCATAACTCATGTGTTCCAGTCCCCTAATAATTTTTGTTGCCCTTCGCTGGACTCTCCAATTTCTCCACATCCTTCTTGTAGTGTGGGACTCAAAACTGGATACAGTACTCCAGATGAGGCCTCACCAATGTTGAATAGAGGGGAACGATCACGTCCCTCGATCTGCTGGCAATGCCCCTACTTATACACCCCAAAATGCCATTGGCCTTCTTGGCAACAAGGGCACACTGTTGACTCATATCCAGCTTCTTGTCCACTGTCACCCCTAGGTCCTTCTCTGCAGAACTGCTGCCGAGCCATTCGGTCCCTAGTCTGTAGTGGTGCATGGGATTCTTCCGTCCTAAGTGCAGGACTCTGCACTTGTCCTTGTTGAACCTCATCAGATTTCTTTTGGCCCAATCCTCCAATTTGTCTAGGTCCCTCTGTATCCTATCCCTACCCGTTTGTGGAGCGCCAGCTTTTTTTAAACAGCCAGGCTCACCTGAAACAAACACTCCCAATTCCCG
Source organism: Lepidochelys kempii (assembly GCF_965140285.1). NCBI lineage: Eukaryota > Metazoa > Chordata > Testudines > Cheloniidae > Lepidochelys > Lepidochelys kempii. Next base: position 12,218,428 of record NC_136380.1, read on the forward strand.
CCCTTTTCAGCCAACCAATCAAGCACTCACTCAAACTTTCAAGCTGCCCTCACTACAAACACTCCGATCCTCTCACCAAACACACACTCAGATACCCAGATACTCACCAGCACAGATCCCAGGCAAACTCCTGCTGTTTGCTGCTCTGCTGTCCCCCACTGCTCAGCTGGTTCCCCGTCGCTTTTGGTTAAAGCCTGCAGCTTTGGGAGTGTGGACCAGACCTGGGTCTGTGTTTTGGACTGTGTTCCGGTTGTCTAATAAACCTTCTGTTTTACTGGTTGGCTGAGAGTCACATCTGACTGCAGAGTTGAGGTGCAGGGCCCACACGGGCTTCCCCGGGAGCCCCGCCTGTGCGGACTCGCTGTGGGAAGTGTACAGTGTGGAAGGGGATGCTGAATGCTCCGAGGTCAGACTCAGGAAGGTCAAAGCTGTGTAAGCTTCTTGCCCTGGAGACAGTCTGCTCCCAGAGGAAACACGTTCCCCCAGAGTCCTTACTGGCTTCGTATGGAGCAGTTCCAGAGCATTGCCCGGTGACTCCGTGACAGAAGGCAATCAGGATGGTCAGGCATGACTTGCCCTTGGTGAATCCATGTTGACTGTTCCTGATCACCTTCCTCTCCTCCAAGTGCTTCAACATGAAGAAGGTCCACTAGGTGGCGGAGCAAGACTGCCAGATGCCGGGGAATCAGGGAGGGACAGACTGAGGGGTGGAAATGAGAGGTGCTACAGGATAATGGGGGGAAGAGAAGTGGTGGCCTGCCGGTGGGAGCCTGCCTGTCTGGGGAGAGCAGCGCTGGGGCTTTCTCTGTGCAGCTGAGAGGCCAAGTGCATGCGGTGAAAATCCAGCACACGGGATTGGAAACAGTATGGGCTAATGGTTAGAGCACAAGCCCCAGGACTGAGTTCTATTCCGGGCTCTGCCCCTGACTCACTGCCAGACCTGGGGCAGGTCACGGTTCCGCTCCCTGCTTCCGTTTTCCTATCGATCTCCCAGGGAAGGGCCAGGAGATTGACCCCTGCTGTGAAGCCCCGTGAGAGCTGGAAATATCGAATAGGGAGGGTAACGGGCCGACGGCGGAGGCCATGCTCCATGATCACAGCGGTCCTTGCTGGCCTGGGACCGGGCTGGGGCTCGCTGGGTGAGAAGGGCTGAGCCCGAGCACTGGCCCGGGGTCACCCCTGGGACCGCGCGGTTCACGGGGCTTTACACCAGCCAGGATCTGGGCAGTTAGCGGGAGCACCTTAGGTTTTACCTCCGGTGCCGAGGGAAGCGATTCAGCTGCACACCGGCCGTGGGAGGAGGGAGCCGGAGGGAGCCGGGGACAGGCAGGGACCGAGCCCTGCTGCTCCCCGCGCCCTGCGGTGCCCGAGCCCCGCGGAGCCGTGAGTGCGGAGCAGAGTCTGCGGTGAGGGGCGGCGGGGGCAGGTCTGATGGGGCGGGGGGGGACTCGGCGCAATGGAGGAATGGGGGGCAGGTCTGATGGGGCGGGGGGGGACTCGGCGCAATGGAGGAGTGGGGGGGCAGGTCTGATGGGGCGGGGGGGACGCGGCGCAATGGAGGAGTGGGGGGGCAGGTCTGATGGGGCGGGGGGGGACGCGGCGCAATGGAGGAGTGGGGGGGGCAGGTCTGATGGGGCGGGGGGGACGCGGCGCAATGGAGGAGTGGGGGGGCAGGTCTGATGGGGCGGGGGGGGACTCGGCGCAATGGAGGAATGGGGGGCAGGTCTGATGGGGCGGGGGGACTCGGCGCAATGGAGGAGTGGGGGGGCAGGTCTGATGGGGCGGGGGGGACTCGGCGCAGTGGAGGAATGGGGGGCAGGTCTGATGGGGCGGGGGGACTCGGCGCAATGGAGGAGTGGGGGGGCAGGTCTGATGGGGCGGGGGGGACTCGGCGCAGTGGAGGAATGGGGGGCAGGTCTGATGGGGCGGGGGGGACTCGGCGCAATGGAGGAATGGGGGGCAGGTCTGATGGGGCGGGGGGGGACTCGGCGCAATGGAGGAGTGGGGGGGCAGGTCTGATGGGGCGGGGGGGGACTCGGCGCAATGGAGGAGTGGGGGGCAGGTCTGATGGGGCGGGAGGGGACTCGGCGCAATGGAGGAATGGGGGGGCAGGTCTGATGGGGCGGGGGGGACGCGGCGCAGTGGAGGAGTGGGGGGGCAGGTCTGATGGGGCGGGGCGGGACTCCGCGCAATGGAGGAGTGGGGGGCAGGTCTGATGGGGCGGGGGGGGAGGCGGCGCAATGGAGGAGTGGGGGGGCAGGTCTGATGGGGCGGGGGGGACGCGGCGCAATGGAGGAGTGGGGGGCAGGTCTGATGGGGCGGAGGGGGAGGCGGCGCAATGGAGGAGTGGGGGGCAGGTCTGATGGGGCGGGGGGGGACGCGGCGCAGTGGAGGAGTGGGGGGGCAGGTCTGATGGGGCGGGGGGGACGCGGCGCAATGGAGGAGTGGGGGGCAGGTCTGATGGGGCGGGGGGGGAGGCGGCGCAATGGAGGAGTGGGGGGGCAGGTCTGATGGGGCGGGGGGGGACTCGGCGCAATGGAGGAGTGGGGGGCAGATCTGATGGGGCGGGGGGGGACTCGGCGCAATGGAGGAGTGGGGGGCAGATCTGATGGGGCGGGGGGGGACTCGGCGCAATGGAGGAGTGGGGGGCAGGTCTGATGGGGCGGGAGGGGACTCGGCGCAATGGAGGAATGGGAGGCAGGTCTGATGGGGCGGGGGGGACGCGGCGCAGTGGAGGAATGGGGGGCAGGTCTGATGGGGCGGGGGGGGACTCGGCGCAATGGAGGAGTGGAGGGCAGGTCTGATGGGGCGGGAGGGGACTCGGCGCAATGGAGGAATGGGGGGCAGGTCTGATGGGGCGGGGGGGACGCGGCGCAATGGAGGAGTGGGGGGGCAGGTCTGATGGGGCGGGGGGGGACTCGGCGCAGTGGAGGAATGGGGGGCAGGTCTGATGGGGCGGGGGGGACTCGGCGCAATGGAGGAATGGGGGGCAGGTCTGATGGGGCGGGGGGGACTCGGCGCAATGGAGGAGTGGGGGGCAGGTCTGATGGGGCGGGGGGGGACTCGGCGCAATGGAGGAATGGGGGGCAGGTCTGATGGGGCGGGGGGGACTCGGCGCAGTGGAGGAGTGGGGGGGCAGGTCTGATGGGGCGGGGCGGGACTCCGCGCAATAGAGGAGTGGGGGGCAGGTCTGATGGGGCGGGGGGGGAGGCGGCGCAATGGAGGAGTGGGGGGGCAGGTCTGATGGGGCGGGGGGGGACGCGGCGCAATGGAGGAGTGGGGGGGCAGGTCTGATGGGGCGGGGCGGGACTCCGCGCAATGGGGACTGGCGGGGGGCCAGGTCTGTTGGGGGGACTCGCCATGACTGGGGACAGTGTGGAGGCCTTTTGGGGGTTGGGGCACTGTAGCACGTCTCTTTAGCAGTAATCCTGGGCCAAGCAGTGTCTGCAGGGGTGGGGCTGGGCTGGGCTCGGCTCAGTAGGGCTTGAATCCCTGTCAGGGTTAGAGCTTCTACTTTCACTTCTCTTGCTGTTTCTAGTTCCTTGGTCTAGTTTGCCCCCTTCGCCGTTGGAAAGAGCAGAAAGCCAGGCCAGGAGGGAGACTCCAGAGCCGGTCTGCATTGGAGACAGCGCTGCGGGGATCCCCTCCAGCGGGGCAGGCACCTGCTGACGGTAAATTACTGCACTGCATTACTGCTGGGCTGGTGCTGGGAAAATCTGGGCTTGGAGGAAGGCCCCTGTTTGTCACTTGGAGGCAATGGGGGCCGAGTTCTGATCTCTGTCACGCTCATGTAAACCCAGAGCCAGAAATTTCTCTGGCATAAATGAGCAGAATTTGGCCCTAACTCAGTGTCCTAGCCCCCCCTCGCGGATCAGGACCGGATCTGGTTCTCATTGAAATCATTAGGAGCTAAGTCTGCACTGAGCCCCTTGCAGCATTGATCCCTGAGCTGGTTGCCTGATGCAGTGAGTCTATGGCAGGGATGGGGAAAGAAGGAGCCCAGTAATGTTTCCTATCTGAGCAGGTGGGTGTAGCTCTGCGGCCGAGAGACACTCTGGAGCTAGCATTGGTTTAACCCCCTTGATGCCTTTTCTCTCCCAGCTGAGGTGTCTGGTACGTCGAGACATCATGATCAAGGCTTCGATGAGCTCTGGGAAGGTGACTCTCTTCCAGCGGGATCCGCAGAGTGGGGTCACCTATCGGATCCCCGCACTGCTGTATATCCCCACAGACACGCTCCTGGCGTTCACGGAGAAGCGCTCCTCTGCCAAGGATGAGGACACTGAGTACCTGGTGCTGAGACGAGGTCGGAAGACAGGGACTTCGGTCGAGGTAATTCCTTGTGCGTTGTTTCCCTGGAGACCCCCCTTGCTTGCTGCCGCTCTCAGCCCGAGGTGTCTCAGCATTAGCGCTTCCCGGGGTGCTGCCTCTCCCTGGATATCTGCACTCCAGGCTATTCACCCACCAGTATCTAATGATACCGGGCAGGGCTAGGTCCTGTGAGGGGCAGAGCGCTCCGATGAGGTACCGGGGGCCTTTACCTGCATTTTGAAGTGAGGAGGGAGTTGAGGCTGCTCACCACCTTGCAGGATCGCACCCCTAAGGAATATGATTGGGGAAGATGCCTGGCAACCCTACTGCTGACCTGGGCTGGGAGGCTTGCTCCAAATGGAGTGTAAACGTCCAAGAGAGCAGCTCAGGAGAGGGAGGGTGGGCCGGGCCAGCCCGGGGAACTGGCTGGGATTGTGACAGTCCCTGTCCCACGGAGCTAGCAACTGTGTGTTTGGCATGTGTCTTGTCTCTAATTGCAGCCAGCTTGTGTCTGGCTGGATCCACACAGGGAGGAAAAGCAGAGCCAAGCCACTAAAGCAGAAGCCAGTGCAGCCCTCAGGGGAGCTGCTGCAGCCCAGCCCCTGCTCCCTTAGGGGAAGGCAGAACCAACAGCCTAAAATGAGGCTCTGAGAGCCCCTTTTTGGCACCTGCTTGGTTTTCAGAAGTGCTGAGGACTCATCAGCTCCCCGTGGCGGTGGGGCGAAGTGTGAGCTCCATGGCCCATCCAGTCCTGAGGCGGCAGTACAGAATGGTCATCCTGATGTACTGAGGAGTGGACCCTGCTCACTTACCCCTCTGACCTACCTGTTCTTGCCCCCTCTCTCCCGCTGCAGTGGGGGCCCACGGAGCCCTTGAAGAGCGCAGCGTTACCGGCTCACCGCCCGATGAACCCCTGCCCGGTGTATGAGCAGAAGAGTCAGACCGTCTTCCTGTTCTTCATCTGCGTGAGGCAGCGCATCTCAGAGCAACGGCAGATCCGCACTGGGCAGAACGCCGCCCGGCTGTGCTACGTCTGCAGCGGAGACGCCGGCCGGACCTGGAGCTCGGTAACGGACCTGACGGAGCAGGTGATTGGGGAAGACTTGAAGGACTGGGCCACGTTTGCGGTGGGGCCGGGGCACGGGGTGCAGCTCCGCTCTGGGCGGCTGGTGATCCCGGCTTACGTCTACCACATTACCGCTCGCTGCTGCCGCCTGCCGCTGCCCTGCTGGACCCAGCCCCGGTCCTTGGTCTTTTATAGTGATGACGGCGGGCAGTTGTGGCACAAGGGCGAGCTGATTAAGGGCATGAAGACGTTGGAGTGCCAGGTGGCCGAGGTGGCAGGCCAGGCCTGTGACCCCGTCCTGTACTGCAACGCCCGCACCCCGTGCCGATGCCGGGTGGCTGCGCTCAGCACAGACCAGGGGCTGACATTCGAGAGCCCCTCCTCATGCAAGAAGCTGTGTGAGCCGCCTGACGGCTGCCAGGGCAGCGTAGTGAGCTTCACACCGACACCGGGGCTTCTGGAGGCGGATGGCGCAGAAGGGCTAGACGCCCCAGCCCACGAGATGACCTGCCCGTTGAACAGCGGGAATGCCGCCTCCGATATCTGCAGACGGACCATGTCATGGCTGCTTTACTCCCACCCGACGGGTAAATGCAAGCGGGTTGACCTGGGCATCTACCTCAACCGCTCCCCATTGAATGAGGCCAAGTGGGGACACCCCTGGCTCCTGTACCAAGGGCCGTGTGGTTACTCGGACCTGGCCGTGTGCCAGGAGGTCCCAGCAGTGCTCTTGTTTGGCTGCTTGTTTGAGTGCGGGTTGAATTACGCATGTGAGGAGATCGCCTTCCAGCTCTTCTGCTTTGAGGATCTCCAGAAGGGCAGAGGCTCCCCCCGCTCCCTAGAGCAGCAGCCTAACACAAAGCAAAAATCCAGCTAGCGGTGTCCTCCGGGGGAGTAAGCGAGAGAGACACATGCTCACTCCCCCCGGAAGATCCCCACCCCATGAGGCGTGGGCTTCCGAAAGCAGCCTCTTCTTTCGGGTGTCTCTGGTTCAAGGTCCAGGACTTCAAGGTCCGGGGCCTGGTTTGTAGAGGAGCAAAGCATCCGTCGCTCCATCTGAGATTGAGAACTTGGCCACAGCCCGGGCAGCCCTGCCAGCCTCTCCGGTGCCGTCCTACTGATGTACCAGCACCCTGAGCCAGATGCACCACCGCCAGGGGCCAGAACGCCTGCTGGTGTAAATCAGCTCCACAGGTTACACCAACTGAGGGTCTGGCCCAGAGAGAGGACTGCTCAGTCCGTACTCCACAGACCTGTCGATCCTTGGTCCCTCTGCTGAGACTGCCCGTCCATTAAGAATTGTACTACAACAAAAGAGAACTCACTCTGGGTGCAGGGAAGGGGAGGGAGAAATGTGCTTTGCTGCTGGGGGTGCTGTCCTAAGTTCCCCGTAAGCTGCGCAGCCGTGCAGCAGCCTGTTGAGTGTCCCACAGGCACTCGTGGATCTCGCCCGGCTGGGACCTGCCGTGGCCGGGCCACCCCTCCTCTGGCCCCAACTCAGCCCGGACTTGCCGTGGCTGGTGGGAGGGATGCCCTTCTCCCAGACCCAACCCAGCCCCAGACCTGCTGCAGTGGGGAGAGGCACCTCTCTCCCCAGCCCAGGTGCTGCTGTGAGGAGAGAGAGCTAGGGGGAGTCCTCTCTCCCCACTGTAGCCCCGGGGCAGCCTGTACCCCAAACCCCTCACCCCTGGCCCCATCCCAGAAGCCGCACCCCCATCTGGCGTCCCTGCACCCCGACCCTCTGCCCCAGCCCTGAGCCCCGTTCTACACTCTGAACCCCTCGGCCCACCTCCACCACATGAATTTTGTTATGTGCACCAATATGGAGGTGATGTGTGACACATGACAAAATTCATTCCACACATGGGTGGGAAAAGTTAGAGAGAACACCGGTGCTGTCTTATTAAAGGAGATACTAAGAACGTGACCACACATGGTCACTGAAGATCCCATGTTTGCAGGAGTAGTAGTTTAGCATCTTGGCCATTTCTCAGTTCAGGGAACAATCCAAGCAGCTTCCTTAAAGCATGCTTTGCAGTGTCAGCTGGAGAAGTTGTTCAAGTATTTCCTCTCCTTGGGCGAGTCCCGATGTACCTGGTGTGTGGGCGAGTGAGCTGTTTGTTCATTTGCTCTGTAAACTGCTCCAGGAGCATGCACATCCCTCCCTTCATAAATCAACACCACAGTGTCGCTTCTGCCCTGGGGAGCAAGCAGGCACCAGCTTGGAGGCAGACGCCAACGCTACTCCCCATCATGTCTGTGCACGTCAGCCCCAAGCTGTGCAGCATCTCTGCTGTGTTACTGGTGTGCCAGAGACCCCAGGTTAGCCTGTGGCTCTCCCTCCTGAAAATAGTTATAGAAAGCCCTGTGGTGTAGCATCTATGGTGCTGGACTGAGACTTGGGGGACCTGAAGTCTGTTCCTGGCTCTGCTGCTGAACTCCTGGGTGACCTTGGTCAGGTCACTTTGCTTCTCTTTGACTCAGTTTCCCTCCCACCCTTTGTCATGTCTGTTTAAACTGTCAGCTCTTTGGAGCACAGCCTGTCTCTTACCATGTGTCTGTATAACAAATGGGGCCCTGATCTTAGTTAGGGCCTCTTGATGCTACTGGAAAATCAGTAAGTAATAGTATTACATATTTATAAGCAGCTACCTTATTTCTTCTCCCCCCCCCCGCCACCCTTAGTCAGCACTTAGCCAAGCAGTACATATCTAGCCTTTACAGAGGCAGAACCTGCAAACACTCATCCACCTGCTTAACTCTACTCACATGAGTAAGTGCCATTGACTTCAATGGGACTCCTCACACAAGTAAAGCTACCTGTATTTCTAGGATCTAGCCCCAAATCTTTCTTGGTGAGCTAGCAGGCCTGATTCTGATCTCACTTGCTCTGGTGTAAATGACAGTTTCATAGAAGCTGATGGAAATCCCAGGCATAAGCGAGATGAAAATCAGGCCAATTATTTTGAAATCCGTCCCTGCAGGATCTTTGCTGCCCTGTGAAAATCCCTTTAATCACCTGATGATGAATTGGCTTTTGTTTCTTATTTTTTTTTATCGGTTCTCTGTTTGTAGCAACTGCCACCAGTTCTGTAATGGCACTGATCACTCACTGCATTGTCTGGGTCCCTTGCCATGAAACACCTTCAGCAAGAGAGTGACTACGGAATGTAAAGGGCTAGATTCACTCATTCCCCACTGGCCAATTTGCATGTCTCCGGCAGCCCAGGACAGCTGGAGAGTGTCGGTGAATCTGGCCCCCGAGTCTGCTTGACCCAGTGATGTCTGGTGTTAAGGAAAAGTTAGCACATGTGACTCCATTTTGGTTTGGGGCCCACCATTGTTTAAATGCCAGCACATCATACACCAGGAGGAGTAATCCTTAAATACTGAATCCCTGTGAAAATCCTCCTCCTTGTCTCCAGCCTGCCTTGACTCCCAGTATCTGGTTTTTGTCAGTCTCTAACTCCCTGTCTCTTGGCCTTGATGTGAGGCCTCCCATCCTGATAATAAAAGTTACTGATGCATGGCTTTAGGACCATGCTGTGTAATTAACATAACTGGTATAGCACGAGGAATGCACCAAGCAGGGATAGGTGGTAGATAAGACAAGGGTTTGTTTATTGGCTAAGGTTCCGGATGCATGAGGGCAACATGCTTTGCTAAAAGGTATATAACCTTTGTATAATCTGCATTCAGGGTCCCCTCCTGGCTAGCAGGGGGGCACCACGCTCGAGCGTAATAAGTTTAGTGTTTTTTGGGAACTCTGCAGTTGTGGACTTTATTTCTGTGCCTCAGCCTAGATTCGGACTGTGCGTGACCTACCAGGTGTAATTCGCAGCACTTGTGTGCGTGTCCTACCAGGTGTAATTCATAGCACTTGTGTGCGTGTCCTACCAGGTGTAATTCATAACACTGGTTAAGTCAGTAATGAGCAGATGCTGGCTCAACGACCGAGTGTAATAATTTCCGCGGCGTTGTGACAACTGTTTTGTCAGGGTGGGTGCGCCATGGGCCTGTGCTAAAATTCTTATGCCCTTCCAATGGAAATGCTTAATGGCCACCACTGCCCCCAGCTGGTTAGAATCACATCAATTCATAGGTGCAGGAACTAGGGGGTGCTGTAGCACCCCCAAGTTTTACATGGAGCTCCACTTCTGGCCCTGCGCCCGGCGTCCTGGCTGCCAGCCCCGTGCCTCGGGGCTCTGCTTCCAGCCCCACATTCGGGGTCCTCTCCGGGCCCCGAGCCTGGGGCTTCACCCCCAGCTGTGGTTCAGCCTCCTTACCCCGTCCATGTCCCCCCACCCAGAGCCATGGCCCTGCTCCCAGCCTCAGCTGTTCCTGTGCTGGGTAGCAGCACGCAAAACCTATTTGTATACATTGAACGGAGCTTTAATTTTAGAAACTCAAACTGCTGACTGTCCATCCACTGGCTGAGAGGATGTAACCATGTCTCCCTCCAGTGGTTGGTCCCAGCAACTATCACAGCTATTCACCTAGAGTCACAAGGCGTTAAATCCTCTCTGCTGATGAGGCCAGGGTGCGTGGTTGCTGCTGGTGCATCCAGATCTGATGCACAATGGTAGCCCCTGGCGCCTCTATCTGTACGTGGCCATGGTTCATTAGTAAGGATCTTTCTCTGCATGGGTCTGTGTTGGCTGTGCTTGTTTTATTTATTCCTCGTCTCCTTTAACAAACGGAATGTGCAGCCTCTTTGCACCTAAAGTGAGAACAAGGCCCATATTTTATATTCGTCTCCACAAAGAGGGCTGTTGGCGTCAGGCCCCTGGTGCTTTGAATGCCTGCTCGAGCGAATGCAGGGTCGAGCCCTCCCTTGCAAAAGAGGAGGAGGGATGGTGTAATCTGAGCTGGATGTTAGCAGATGAAAGCAACACATGATTCCCAACCCCACTGAACACAGCGGCTGCAGGCTGGGGCTGCACAGCCGTATTAACAGATGTTCTTCTATTAAAGCACGCCTTGATTTGTGCCAAAAACTGGCCTCTCTCTCAAATGAGGGCTCGGGGTCTGTCTGAATGCTTTTCTGCGTCATGCAAAGATGTTGCTTGAGCCTGTAACTGTCTAAAACAAAAGGCCTTACATACGATACAGTTACACCACTGATCTCCGAAAGAGTGGGTATTAATAAAGCTCTCCACTAATGCCTGTATCCCTCATGGGGTGGTCCTGCTTGTGTAACTGCTGCAGGGTGGCAGCAGCTACGTTCAGTTCGGAGGCTGAGTTGTCCTGGGGTCAGAGCGTGGGATGGCAAGGCAGGAGGCCTGGGCTCTAATTCTGGCTCTTCAGCTGATTCGCTGCGGAAGTTGGGCTGCGTGGAACTGAGAACGGGCTGTGATGATTGCACCTGGAGCAAGGCGTCTCGAGCTGGAGCTGCTGGTTGGGTGAGCCAACTGTGCTGGTTTCTCAGTCCTTCTGCTTGTCTCCTGTTCCCAACACGGCAGAGCAGAGGGACGGGGAGACTCAGCCAGACCACCCAGGGGATGAAATCAGATGTACCCTACCAGAAATGGGGCCTTAGCAGGTATGTATTTAAGGGCTGAAACTTACAACCTCTAACCCAGCAGTAGATGATTAAGGACTAAGTACAGAAACTCCTCATTTAACCGTGTCCTGGTTAACCTTACGTTGCTGAACAATTAGGGAACATGCTCGTTTAAAGTTGCGCAATGCTCCCTTCTAACGTGTGACGTGGCGGAGGCAGGGGACTATGAACTGTTCAAACAGGCCCTGCTCCGTGAGTTTGGGCTGGCCCCCGAGATGTACACCACCATTTGCCCACTGAGGTTTTGATGGGGGGAGACCTAGAGGACTGGCCAAGCAAGCCCCAGACTGCCCTGGTTGTGACCCGCAGCCAGAGCCGGCGATGGGCACTGCGCCCTGACCTTGGGGAGGGTACCACACCGGAGGCGCAGGATGCTATCCTGGTGGGGAGGGAGAGCCGAGGGGCACGGCTCAGAGAGGCGGAGGCCTCAGACCTGGCCACTGCGGGGGAACCGGGCCCCATCCCTTCCCCAGCCGCTGAGTTCCAGGCCGAGTTGAGGAAAGATCCCTCCTTGCGGAAGCTCAGGGACCTGGCCAACCTCAGTGTGGGACGGACCATGAGGAGAGGCTGCCAGGAGAGGTTCCTGTGGGAGAAGGGGTTCCTGTACCGAGAATGGGCTCCCCCAGGGGAAGTGGAGTCCTGTGGGATCAGGAGGCAGCTGGTGGTCCCCCAGAAGTATCGCCGCAAGCTACTGTACCTGGCCCATGACATCCCCCTCTCAGGGCACCAGGGAATCTGGCACACCTGGCAGAGGTTGCTACAGAACTTTTACTGGCCCGGGGTCTTTACCACGGTCCAGCAGTATTGCCGATCCAGTGACCCCTGTCAGAGGGTGGGGAAGGCCTGGGACAAGGGGAAAGCGGCTTTGAGACCTTTGCCCATCATAGAGGAGCCTTTCCAGAAGGTGGCCATGGACATTGTGGGGCCTCTCAGCAAGACGACCCGGTCGGGGAAGAAATACATTCTGGTGGTGGTAGATTTCGCCACCCGCTACCCCGAGGCAGTGCCCTTAGCTTCCATTGAAGCAGACACCGTGGCAGATGCGCTCGTGACCATTTTCAGCCGAGTGGGGTTCCCCAAGGAAGCCTTGACAGACCAAGGGTCCAACTTCATGTCGGCCCTGCTCCGGTGCTTGTGGGAGAAATGTGGGGTCTGGCACGACTAGGCCTCAGCTTATCACCCCCAGTCCAATGGGCTGGTGGAGAGGTTTAACGGGACGCTAAAGATGATGCTGAAAACCTTTATGAACCAGCACCCGCAGGATTGGGACAAGTACTTACCTCACCTGCTGTTTGCGTACAGGGAGGTGCCCCAGGAGTCTACCGGATTTTCGCCTTTCGAACTGTTATATGGAAGGAGGGTGAGGGGCCCCCTGGACCTGATGAGAGACGAGTGGGAGGGGAAGGCCACTCCCGATGGAGAGTCAGTGGTGGAGTATCCTGATCTTCCGAGAGAGACTGGCTGAACTCATGGGCCTGGCCAGGGAGAATCTGGCCAGAGCCCAGAGGAAGCAGAAGGTCTGGTATGACCGCACGGCGAGGGCCCGTGCCTACGCCACCGGGGATCAGGTGATGGTTCTCATCCCCGTGAGAAAGAACAAACTACAGGCCACCTGGGAGGGCCCTTTCAAGGCTGTCAAGCAGCTCAATGAGGTAAACTATGTGGTGGAGCTGTCGAACCGGGCGCACCACTGCTGGGTGTACCATGTGAATATGATGAAGCCATATTATGCCAGGGGGAATGTGTTGGCCGTGTGTGGACAGTGGGAGGAGCAGGGAGATGACCCTTTAGTAGATCTATTCCCTGGGACCAGAGCTGGTTGCCCCCTGGAAACAATTCCCCTCTCGGATCGGCTAACCCCTGCCCAGCAAGCTGAGGTCAGGGGGGTGCTGCATCCGTACCGACAGCTGTTTTCCAGCCAGCCTGGACGCACTAATCTGACTGTCCACCGGGTGCAGACAGGGTCGCACCCGCCGATAAGATGCTCCCCCTTCTGAGTCACAGGGAAAACTGCTCAGGACCTGGAAAGAGAGGTCCGGGACATGCTGGCTTTGGGGGTGATCCAGCTATCTGCCAGCCCTTGGGCCTCGCCGGTGGTGCTGGTCCCCAAAAAGGATGGGTCGGTCCGGTTCTGTGTGGACTATCGGAAGCTCAATGCCATCACTGTATCTGATGCCTACCCCATGCCCAGGCTGGACGAGCTCCTAGGCAAGCTGGGAGGAGCTCGGTACCTTACCACCATGGACCTTACAAAGGGCTACTGGCAAGTGCCGCTGGGTGCAGATGCCCGGCTGAAATCGGCCTTTATCACCCCTCTGGGGCTCTATGAGTTCCTGACCCTGCCTTTCGGCCCCAAGGGAGCGCCGGCCACCTTCCAGCGCCTAGTGGACCAGCTACTGAGGGGGATGGAGAGTTTTGCCGGGGCGTATATTGATGACATCTGTGTCTTTAGCCAGACCTGGGAGGACCATGTGTCCCAGGTTAGACAAGTGCTGAACCGACTACAGGGGGCTGGGCTGACTGTAAAAGTGGAGAAGTGCAAGGTGGGGATGGCTGAAGTATCTTACCTGGGCCATCGGGTGGGGAGCGGCTGCCTAAAGCCGGAACCAGCCAAGGTGGAAGTGATCAGAGACTGGCCCGCTCCCCACACCAAAAAGCAGGTCCAAGCCTTTTTTGGGATGGCTGGATACTACCGAAGATTTGTGCCCCACTTTAGCGCCATAGCCACGCCCATCACTGAGCTATGCAAGAAGGGGAAGCCAGACAAGGTGGTCTGGACCGAGCAGTGCCAGGAGGCTTTCCGGGCGCTGAAGGAGGCTCTGATCAGTGGCCCAGTTCTGGCAAACCCAGACTTTGACAAGCCCTTTGTGGTGTTCACCGACGCCTCCGACACGGGACTGGGGGCGGTGTTAATGCAGGAGGATGAAAAGGGGGAGAGACACCCCATCATGTACCTGAGCCTGGGAGCAACACTACGTGGCCATCGAGAAAGAGTGCCTGGCCAAGGTGAGGGCCCTCAAGAAACTAGAGCCCTATCTCTTCGGGCGACACTTCACCATGTACACCGACCACTCTCCCCTGACCTGGCTGCACCAGATGAAAGGAGCCAACACCAAACTCCTGAGATGGAGCCTGCTCCTGCAGGATTACGACATGGACGTGGTCCACGTGAAGGGACGTGCCAACATGATAACGGACGCGCTGTCCCGGAGAGGGGGCCCCGAACGTCCCCAGGTCACTGGTCAGTGTGACCCCACTCAGTTCAGTCTCGAAGGGGGAAGAGATGTGACGCAGCAGGGAGAGGGGAGTGTTGACCTGGGAATGTGCCCTGGGGATGGGAGACCTGAGAGCCTGTCACCTGAGCGGGGGGGGGGGGGGGGGAAGAAGAGGTAACACCTTGGCCCAGGAATGTGAAGACAGGCTGCAGCAGGGAGCCTGCTGCGGGGGTTTAGTTTCAGTTTGGGGCTGGGTGGAGGAATGCAGGGAACCTCAGGGCTGGGGTCTAAGCTCCCTGCTCCCCCAGAAGCACTTGACTGAGGGGTCCTGGTTGTACCCACAATCTCTGTTTTGGACTGTGTTCCTGTTGTCCAATAAACCTTCTGCTTCACTGGCTGGCTGAGAGTCTCAGTGAATCCCAGGAAGAGGGGTGCAGGGCCTGGACTCCCCCACATGCCGTGACAACTGGTCATTTGGCAGCCACCTGCTTTGTCCACTGCTTGCAGGAAGAGCAACCCATTAGCTGGTGGGGGCTTGGAACCAGAGTGGGCCGGCAGCCCCCCTATCAGCTGCCCGCTCCCCTAAGTTCCCTGTGCGGTAGCCACCCAGCAGGCTATCAAGTGCCAGGCAGTTCAGGCTGCTCCCCGAGACTCCTGCTGGCTGGGCAAGGTGGGGGTGGGTGGGCGGAGAGGGGTGCTAATGACAGAGTGTTCCCCTCCTGCCCCCCCATCGCCACAGAGCAGGGGAGGACACGACAGGGCTCAGGACAGAGGGAGCTTGTTGGCAGCAGGGCCAGTGCAACCACTAGGTGAACTAGGTGGCTGCCTAGGGCGGCAAGTGGTTGGGGGCCGCCAAAAGCACGCTCCGGGGAGGTGGTGGAGCGGAGGTGAGCTGGGGCAGCGGGGTGTGGGGAGGGCCGCCTGCAGCAAGTAACTGGGGGGAGGGGGCTGTGCACAGGGGAGCCGCTCCCTGCCCCAGCTCACCTCTGCTCCGCCGCCTCCTCTGAGCACGCCGCCCCGTTCTGCTCTCTCCCTCCCAGGCTTGCGGCACCAAACTGCTGATTGGCGCCACAAGCCTGGGAGGCGGGAGAAGCGGTGGCAGCGGCATGCTCAGGGAGGAGGCGGAGCAGAAGTGAGCTGGGGTGGGGAGTTGCCGCGCGGCTCCCCGGGCCGAGGGGAGTTGCCTCATGGCTCCCCGAGGGGAGAGGGGGCTGCTGCAGAGGGGGCGGCTCAGGGAGGCTGGGAGCTGCTTTGGGGGGTGCCTCAGGGCTGTGGGGGAGTGCAAGGTGGAAGTTTCGCCTAGGGCGCAAAGCATCCTTGCACCGGCCCTGGTTGGCAGCACCTGCTGTCTCAACTTGCTGATCTACTTAAAAAGGCAATGTACTTAGAGTGAGGTCAGTGTACTTAAAGGGGCAATGCGTGTCTCTCTCTCTCACACACAGTGTGTATCTCTGTCTATCTCTGCCATGCTGTCTCCCCTTCCTCCGTTCATGCTGCCTTGCAGAGCGTGAGGCTACATTAACAATGTGTTAACCCTTGAGGGCTCAGCCAAGTGCTAGTTCATCATTTAGCAGTAAGGCATTCGCTGGGAAATATCCCCCCCTCTTCCATTCTCTGACTTCACCACCTCAACCAAGCTTCACAGTCATCATAGCTGTCTACAGTATTAAATTGTTTGTTTAAAACGTATACTGTGTGTGTGTGTGTGTGTGTGTGTGTGTGTGTGTGTGTGTGTGTGTGTAAAATATAGTCTTTTGTCTGGTGAAATTTTTCCCCTGGAACCTAACCCCCCCATTTACATTAATTTTTATGGGGAAATTGGATTTGCTTAACATAATTTCACTTAAAGTCGCATTTTTCAGGAACATAACTACAACGTTAAGCGAGGAGTTACTGTAAGTACTTCAGGGTGGTTCAAATAAATTTGATGACCCCCTCCCCACACTGAGTCAGACATTTGGGCCTTCCAGCTGAACAGCTACAATCTCGCTGTCTCCATCCAACCCAAACTCCCCAGACCATCCTAGCTATGGTGGGGTAAACTACTATGGACAACTGGAGAACCTACTAGGTTCCTGCCATCACAGTGGCATAAAAGAGATTGAGAGGGGCAATGATTTTTATTCAGCCTGTTTGGTTTTGTTAATAACCAGTTAACTCAAATGCCCGAGATCCATGGAGGAGAAAAGTTCTCTTTGTTAAAGATTCAGCACTCTGCCCTTTCAGTTAAGGACTTGGGAAGATCTCAGTCCACATCTCAGACCTCCAAAGAGTTCTCCAGCAAAAGCAGCATCCTGATATTTCTAATCCTTTCTGCCTTATCTGTAAAATAAGGCTAATACTACTTACCTGCTGCATTCTGGGGGTGGTAGGTGTGAGATTGAATTCATTCAAGCTTGTAAATTGCTATGAGCGCCTCAGATGGGAGATGTTACGTGCAAGGTATTAGGAGTGTAGTGAGCTGGATAGTATGTGTGTGTATATCACTATTGCCTGCTAATGGATGGAATAGGAATTGTTCAACTATGTCAGTCTGTGTTGTTAACAGGTTTTTCTTTAGCTTGATGGTAGGGTGTTGAGCTTTTGGAGCAGGAGGCTGTGAGTTCTAGTCCCCACTTAACTTCATTTAATGCTCTAACTCTTTGTCCCCACATCTTTAACTCCGTTGCTACAAAAAACAAACAAAAAAAAGTGCTGATTTTTGAAAGCTCATTTCCAGGCCTAATTTCCCTCTGAAATGGAAATCATGCCACATACTTACGCTCCTAGGAGAGCAATGAAACAAACAAACACACCCTCCCTTAGCTTGATTTTTTATTTTGAGGTCTGTGCTAGTTCGAACCCAGTTTGGCTGTGCTGGTGTATATTGTTTTTAGACAGTCATCCAAGCTCAGCAGAATAGACGGCAGCCACCCACTGCACAGCCCCTCGCCCCATTAAGCCAGGTCAGACATGCTTTCAGCTGAGAATGGCTTCAGTGCTGTGTCAGCATTCTGGCTGCAAACCAAGCAAACAGACAAAAGAAGAGAGTTGTGAGTGTGCATGTGTGGGAGGCAAAATACACCCGGAGGCAGTGGGAGCGATTCTGCTGCTATGGGAGTCCATGGCAGCAAGCCCCAGCGTGCCAATCTGAAGCAGTTTTACAAGCCACGCAGGGCTAGATTCTGCGCGCCCGGACTCTGGATTTACCCTGCAGTCGCTCCATGGACATCAGTGGTGTTACCCCTGATATACACCAGTGTACCTGAGACCAGGATCTGACACAAAACAAACCATACATATGTGTTGGCCCAATCAGCATCCAAGCCTTTACAACCCCTATTGACTTTGATGGGGATTATGCTAGGGGATAAATAAGAGCAGGATCAACACTCCAGCCAAGCCCAAACCCAATAGCCAGAATTAGACCAAAGCATTACAACCGTCAAGAGCCTAATACGGTGTGCCATAGGCAGAGAACAAGAGGGACGGAAGTACATTGGTGCCCCAGGCCCATGAAATGGCACAAAATTTATTACAATTCTGGACAGTTCATGGCGCTGAATCGGTAATGGGGGGCGTGTTCCGGTGACGTTACAACTTTTAGCCTTGTGATGGCTCAGTTCTAGTTGTGTGGACAGAGCCCATGTTGTGGCAAAAGCTATTTGGAAAACGGAATCTCCTGCCATGGGAAATTCTGATATTTTGCTGTTTGTGTTTATCCCGATTTGGGACAGAAAGTTGAACTCTTGAAAGTGTTGTGCAATGAAAAGTTAAAATTGATTTGGAAAAATCTAAATGAAAAACATGGGGATTTTTGATTGAAATGAAATGTTTTGACATGTCAACGTAAGATGTAAAATGTGTGTTTCAAATCAATGGGAAAATCCCCAAATTTAATCAAAATTCTCCTGTAGGGAGTATTTTGCAGTCCTTCGACAATCATATCTACCCATTACCCAGACTCTTCTCCTCTTTCCATCTGTACTGATGGATGATGGCACCAGACTCCTTCCTGGTTCCCTTCTCTCCCGATACTAACTGGTTTCCTATCAGCCATGTTTTGGTTTGTTTTTTTACAGTATTTTCTGCTCTGCCACATCTACATCTCTCAGATTTGTTTTCTGTGTATGTCTGAAGGGCCAGAAGCATCTGATCTCACCCACCCCTGTGTAAATGCAGTCTTCAGTGGAGTTACTCCAGATTTATACCAAATCAGAATCTCAGCCCAAATCTACATCATGAATCTTTTTCCTAAAAGTTGTGTGAGTGATCGATGATCAGGACAAAGTGTGACTCTTCTGTCTCATGTCTCTTACCCTCTGCAAGGAAAGTGGAAAATATACAGTGAGCCATCTCTGACTAAACTGATTAACCTAGTGCTAATAAAACAGGCCCTTGTGGTACCATCTGTCTTGAAGCAAAAGACTATCAGATCTTTGGGGCAGGGACTGTCACTGTTTGTGTGTTCAGTGCCTAGCACAATTGGGCCTTGATCTGGGTCCTAATTGAAATCAGTGAGGAGTCGACTAAAAATTGAAGTCCCTGTATGGCCCAGCCATACTCCCATACTTAGCAGTGAATGAGGCAGCCCCCAGGGAGTAAGGGTGGAAGAATCAAACTCCTGGGCATGATCCGACTCCCATTCAAGTCAATGAATCATAGAATATCAGGGTTGGAAGGGACCTCAGGAGGTCATCTAGTCCAACCCCCTGCTCAAAGCAGGACCAATTCCCAACTAAATCATCCCAGCCAGGGCTTCGTCAAACCTGACCTTAAAAACCTCAAAGGAAGGAGATTCCACCACCGCCCTAGGTAATCGATTCCAGTATTTTACCACCCTCCTAGTGAAAAAGTTTTTCCTACTATCCAACCTAAACCTCCCCCACTGCAACTTGAGACCATTACTCCTCGTTCTGTCATCTGCTACCACTGAGAACAGTCTAGATCCATCCTCTTTGGAACCCTCTTTCAGGGAGTTAAAAGCAGCTATCAAATCCCCCCTCATTCTTCTCTTCTGCAGACGAAACAATCCCAGTTCCTTCAGCCTCTCCTCATAAGTCATGTGTTCCAGACCCCTAATCATTTTTATTGCCCTCTGCTGGATGCTTTCCAATTTTTCCACATCCTTCTTGTAGTGTGGGGCCCAAAACTGGACACAGTACTCCAGATGAGGCCTCACCAATGTCAAATAGAGGGAAATGATCTCGTCCCTCGATCTGCTGGCAATGCTCCTAGTTATACATCCCAAAATGCCATTGGCCTTCTTGGCAACAAGGGCACACTGTTGACTCATATCCAACTTCTCGTCCACTGTAACCCCTAGGTCCTTTTCTGCAGAACTGCTGCCGAGCCATTCGGTCCCTAGTCTGTAGCGGTGCATTGGATTCTTCCATCCTAAATGCAGGACTCTGCACTTGTCCTTGTTGAACCTCATCAGATTTCTTTTGGCCCAATCCTCTAATTTGTCTAGGTCCCTCTGTATCCTATCCCTACCCTCCAGCGTATCTACCTCTCCTCCCAGTTTAGTGTCATCTGCAAACTTGCTAAGGGTGCAATGCACACCATCCTCCAGATCATTAATGAAGATAGTGAACAAAACCGGCCCCAGGACTGACCCTTGGGCACTCCACTTGATACCGGCTGCCAACTAGACATGGAGCCCTTGATCACTGCCCATTGAGCCCGACAATCTAGCCAACTTTCTATCCACTTTATAGTCCATTCATCCAGCCCATACTTCTTTAACGTGGCAAGAATACTGTGGGAGACCGTGTCAAAAGCTTTGCTAAAGTCAAGGAAATGGAAAGACGTAGGTTGAATGGGAGTTGAATCAGGCCTGAATCGACTGATTGAGACTGGCAAGGTAGCCCAGCTGCAGTGTCAAATGTCACTTGCTAAAAGGCTGAAGCACAAGCCAAACCAGAGAATGGGGGGAAACATGATACACACCTA
Organism: Lepidochelys kempii; assembly: GCF_965140285.1. Classification (NCBI taxonomy): domain Eukaryota; kingdom Metazoa; phylum Chordata; order Testudines; family Cheloniidae; genus Lepidochelys; species Lepidochelys kempii. The sequence continues at coordinate 12,238,517 of NC_136380.1, forward strand.
GGGGGGAGTTGATATGGATCTGGCACTTCTGGGCTTGGTCCATTCCACAAGATAGATCTTTGGCACGCAGCACCTGTAAATAAAAGAACAGGCCTTGCCTATGTAGCCCACTGGTGATTGTGTTTTCTGGGTCCCCCCGGTGACAAATATGGCAACCCCCTGCAGTAGTTTTGGGGACCGTTATGTTTTTAACACTGAGAGCATAAAAACCTCAAAAAGCCATTAGATTGAGCTGGGTCAGCTGTAGAATATCCTTGGCCCTTTGTGCCAGTACAGGTGATGTGTATTGTGCGTTCCTGGAATCAGTCTGGGGCAAGTAATGCAAATCCCCATGATGGCTTTGAAGTGTGACAGCCTAGGGGACAAGGAGAGGGCCTGATTTTACCTGTTTGCAGGAGGCTGGGAGACAAAGCAAATCTTTGGGTATAAAGGGCTGATTTAAACAGACTCAGGGGCCTTCCTTTGGATTTAGCAAATCGACAGGATCTTTGGTCCTCCGGGGACTCCCGACCCTGGCTGAAGGGTTGGAAAGTCTGTGGTCTATAGGGCCCCATAAGATTGCTGGGTGACTTCTGGCATGTTCACTAAGCATGTAGGAACTGATTGTTTTTTATGTTTTTTCTGGGATGCTTTTACCTGAAGAATAAATGTACTCTGCTGAGAAAGAGTGGTAACTTGTAACTACTGGCATATAGGGGGTCATAGCTTGGAGAGACAGTACAGCCCAGATGTTGGCCTTTAGGCAGATTGGCTTGCTGGGAGTATCACAGAGTAGGGCAGGGGGATGTGCAGCCTTACACCCCACAGTCAGGAGGGGCCCTGCCCAGAGACAGGTGACAGCTGGAGGCCTGAGACCTCACTTGGCCCTCCTGGAGTGGACCACAGAGGGGGGAGGTACCCTGAAACCGTGACACTTGCTGGCTGCTGATCTGCAGAGGGTATGAACCTCTTACAGCCGGCAGCTGTGGAAGGCTGGCTCTCTAGCTCAAGCAGGAGCACTTCATGCTTTTTCTTGTAGAGGTACCTGGTTCAACTCCCGGTGTGCCAGCCAAGACGGTGGCCATAACATGTGCTCTCCGAGGCCATTGGGCCAATAGTGACCCCGGGCACAGGCAGTGAAAAGCCATTCGTCCCTTCCCTACCGGTGTATTTCTTCCTCCTCACACACAGCAGGGGGCCGCTCCCACGCTAGGAGAAGCTGGGCCACGCAGCCCCGTCTTACCTGTATCGCCGCGGGCAACCATAGTGGCCTATGTGTACCTCGTGGGCAAGGCAGAAGCGGCGGCAGTACCCTCTCCGGTTCGCGCAGGTCCAGGTGCTCACGGGAGCGACCGCCTGGGCACCTGGGCAGGGAGAAAGCAGCAGCTGAAGAAAACACGCCGGAGGGCCCAGAGCCCGTACCCATGCTGCACTGCCTGGGAACCCCATCGGATGGGGGACGAATTCGTAAGACAACACGCTGCCCTTCTGTCCTGCTGCTGGACACGCGCACCAATGGGGGCTGGTCCCTTTGAGTAGACCGGGGCCAGTGCCGCTGCATCAGAACAGCTGGGCCCGTGTGAGCCAATTAAAAGGGGCAGGGCTACACCCGAGGCTATAAAGGTCTGTGTGCACGAGTTATGAGGAGAGGCTGAGGGAACTGGGATTGTTTAGTCTGCAGAAGAGAAGAATGAGGGGGGATTTGATAGCTGCTTTCAACTACCTGAAAGGGGGTTCCAAAGAGGATGGATCTAGGCTGTTCTCAGTGGTACCAGATGACAGAACGAGGAGTAATGGTCTCAAGTTGCAGTGGGGGAGGTTTAGATTGGATATTAGGAAAAACTTTTTCACTAAGAGGGTGGTGAAACACTGGAATGCGTTACCTAGGGAGGTGGTGGAATCTCCTTCCTTAGATATTTTTAAGGCCCGGCTTGACAAAGCCCTGGCTGGGATGATATAGTTGGGGATTGGTCCTGCTTTGAGCAGGGGGTTGGACTAGATGACCTCCTGAGGTCCCTTCAAACCCTGATATTCTATGATTCTATGAGAGGAGGGATCGGGGCAGGCTGTGCCTGGGGAGAGAGGGACCACAGATGAGTGGAGCTATGTCCGGTGGTGGGTTCCTGGAACAAGGGAGTGAGGTCGGTCTTTGGTTCCCAGCAAAGAGGGGGGGAAATAGAGGCAGGGTGCCACAGAGCGACCCTTGGCCACAAGGGGGAACTGAGGTGGCATCTGCCATATTACGGGACTCTTAACGTCCAGTGGTTGGGATGCACCTCGGGTCTGCTCAGTGGAAAGTCACACACTGACTTCAGTGGGTTTTGGATCAGCCCCTAACTGAGGACAGCTGGCCTCTTCAACAGATGTAGCCTAAACCTTTAAGACAGAGGGGTGCAGTGCCTGGAAAACTGGGCTGTAATTTGTAGAGCTGGGTGGCAAATGGGTTTCTTGTCCCATGACAATTGAAAAAAATTTCCCGTCCTGAATCAGGGTAAAAAGTTGAAATCGGGAAAAATGTTGTGATCTGAAAAAGATTAAACGGTTTGGTTTGGCCATTTTAATTTTTTTTTTTTATCTATAGCTCACGTTTCAAAATGAAAAGTCACTTTGCAGTGGAAAACCAGAACTTGTTGTTTGGAAGAGGTCAGAACAAAAGACTCTGACAATTTCCAAACGTTCTTCCACATTTTTTTCAAGTCAAAAAATTGTTCGAAACTGACCCTTTTCTGCAGAGTTTCCGTTTCAGCTCATCAGCATTTTCTGATGAATACCCATGACACTGCAAAATTCCCAACCAATTCCCATTCTTTGTGTTCTAGTAAAACCTAGCAGGTCCAACCATGTTCATGGCCCCATGTGCCACGTCTGTAGAGAGTAGACACACAGACAGAGTGCCTTTCTAGGTAGCCCTGCCAAGGCAGACAGATGGTGGAAGGAAGGAAGTTTTATTATTCTTATTTTACAGCTGGGGCACTGAGGATCTGAGAGTTTAAGTGATTTGCCCAAGGTCACACACAGGATCTGTGGCAGAGCTAGGAACTAAACCCAGGTCACCTAAATCCCAGTCTAGTGCTGTAACCACCAAATAATCCTTCCTTTCCTAGGCCTGGCCTCTGTTTCTCATTCCGGCTCACACTCACTTGCTGGTAACCTTGATCAAGTCATGTCAGTGCTCTGTGCCTCAGTTTCCCCATCTGCACAACGGAACTAATGAGCCTGACCTCCTTTGTAAAGTGCTTTGAGATCTACTAACAAAATGCACTATAAACCCTCTCAATTGTCAGTCCCATAACCAAAGGTCTTTGCCTTCCCATCACTTACACTCACAGCTTCATCCGCACTCTTCTCCTTCAGGAGCTATATGGTGGCAAGAGGTCCTGTCTACATGGTTAAACTGGAGAAACGTACCTCCACATAAGAGCATAAGAACGCTCATGCTGGGTCAGACCAATGGTTCATCTAGCCCAGTATCTTGTCTCTGATGGTGGCCGGTGACAGATGCACCAGAGGGAATGAATAGAACAGAGCAATTTTCAGCAAAAGAGGTTGAATCTACCCTTCCATTATAAACAGGGCTGAATTAAAGCAATCCAAGACACATCCCATGTGGGTCTGCCATGGCCCCATGCCTGCCCCTCCATCATGTCCCCCACCCCATGGCCATGCCATGGCCTCACCCCTTCTTGGGAAGGTGGCAGAAGATTTCAGCAATAAGACGAATGGGGCAAGTCACACCTCCTGGAGCTACTATTTCAAGCAGCCTGCATACTCAGGCGGGGGCCAGTTACGCTTGGCTCACAGTTTCAACCTTTTCTGTGCATCCGCAAGGACATTTTAAAAGGCAGAGATTCTGACTCCAGGAGCTGGGGCCCTGGCTTGGGCCAGTAGTGTCTGGCTCAGATTACAAACCTGATTTTGACATGCACACAGATGTCACCAAAACTAGAGCAGTCTGTCTGACATTCCACAGGGTGATCTTATGCCTGGGTTTTCTGGAAAGTCTGAGGCGAGCAGGACAAGCTATTTGGGAACCTGGAATGTTCCAAAACCAAGGGTGTGATCTCACAAGCTGGAGAGTTTCCTGACTCTTTTGGGTTCATAAATAGACTGGATAGACAGAAAGACTCAGATCCCGGGGAGCTGCCGTGAACTCCCTGGGAGCAGCATCTCTGGTGCCTTCCCCTCCTCCGCAAGCTGCAGTTGCAAACGTGAGCATCATGGAAAGGGGGGTGGACTAGCTCAGTGTCTCTCTGCCTCAGCTGATGCTGGGTTACTCCAGTCCAAGCCCAGTGATTAGCACACAATGCCCATGGCCTTCTCTGCTGCTGTTTGCCAGGGGCTGAATGGTGACTTGTCATTTTTCCCCGGGCCCCGGCCTGCTGCTATAATCAGGGCACTTGGGTATCCTCCCCTGGGAGTTTATAAGCACTGTATAGGCCAGGAGAGAGGAGAACTCCAGGGACAACTTCAGCAGTGCCCCCCGACTTCACTGCTCAGTGGAGTGACCCCAGGGATGAATTTGGGCCCATTTGTTTCTAGTGCCGGACCATGTGGAGCGTGTCTCTGTGAGATCCCAATTTAGTGAAGGCACCCTGGTCTGGGGTTGCTGGTGCTCCCAGGAGATGCTGTTCATAAATGGGCCATATTCTGCTCTCAGTTGTACTGGCGTAAGTTCTGAGTAACTCCCCTGAACTTCAGTGGATTTACATAGGTGGGAACAAGAGCAGAATTTGACCCAGTGGAACGATCTCCCTGCCTCAAAAGTCTTGAGCAATTTTCCTGCCGCATGCAAAACAAACCGATCCTAATGGTCTTCCTCCAGATTTCTGAGTCTGATCACCCTAGCTGCTTTCACAAAGGCAGGCGTCCTCCCCTGGACAGTGCTAGCCAAAGACCCAGAGGCTGTGATAGTGTTACAACTCTGTGTAGTCCTTTAGCTTTGGATTCTTCCATGCACACACAGTTAGCTCATGCCCTTAACATGCCAGGAACTTCAGAGACGGTAGCAGTTTGAATAGTTTAAAGTGAGGAGGGACCCATCTCTTTTGAAGGAGTACTTACTGATGGTTCCTGTCAGTGCCAGAAGCAGGAGAAACCCTAGGCCCAGGGCATTCATGATGGTGCTTGGCTTTCGGGATGTTGATTTTCTGTTGATTCTAACCAGCTAGCCTGTATTTATCAGTTCAGTGCCTGACAGCAGAGGGGTGGAGTTTGGCATGGGAGCACTAGCAAAGGGCTAAGAGCAGCTGTGTCATGATCCGGGCCTTGATTTGGGAGGTAGGTTAGACATCACCCTTAAGAGTCACTAAGCTCCTTCGGTTTAAATATTGGCTGGAAATCCTTTGGAAATCCAGAGCCAAGAGACCTACTCTGCTAGGAGGGAAATCAGCAGAGGAGGGGGAGACCTTGAGCTTCCGTTCGTTAGTCTCTAAGATGCCACAAGTACTCCTTTAGTTTTACAGCAGTGACTTCAGCGGAATTATTCCTGCTTGACACTGGGGTAAGCGTGGGGAGAATGGAGTCCCTGCTATGTTAGATCAACCCGCGTTAGACTGCAGACTCGTTTGACTCATCATGTCTGTTCAGGGCACTGCACACCCATGGGTGCCATACACATATGTATATGGCGTCTTCAGTCTGTCCTCAGAACCCAATCCCTCCAGTCTCCTCCCCATTTTCAGTGCTGTTCTCTAAACTCCCTCCACTTTGTCAGCATCCGTCCGGGGCAGTGGGACCAGCACGTGATCTCAATGACACAGTGCGATGGGTGAGGAGGTGCTGTGTAATAATCCAGGAACACTGCTGTAATAGTGTTCTGAACACTGTATGGGACTAGGCAGTGAGGGGAAGTTACTGTATGTTGCGTTATAAGTCTTTCCTGTACGAATGCATTGACAAAGCTTGAGTGGGGGTGGTGGGGAGAGCAAACAGGAAAACCACACAATAGGTTTCAGAGTAGCAGCCGTGTTAGTCTGTATTCGCAAAAAGAAAAGGAGGACTTGTGGCACCTTAGAGACTAAATTGGTTAGTCTCTAAGGTGCCACAAGTCCTCCTTTTCTTTTCACACAATAGCTGTAGATGAGCAAACATCGGCGGGGGGGGAGGGGGTCAATTACAGGACAATAATCTACTTCCAGGCTAATATGACCCTGCTGTCCTGCTAATGCTGGGAACTAACAGATCAAAGGGCTCTAAACAGCTAGAAAGCTCCACTCAGGAGAGGAAAGGGTGATTTGCCAGGAGCTATCCAGGGGGACAAGCTCTGCAAAGGGAAGCCTGAAGGAGTTGTCCCTTTCCTTGTCCAGGGAATGGCAAGCGGTAGGGAGAGGCAGGCAGGCATGTAGATAGTTTAAGAGCTATTTTCTCTTAAGTGCTTTGGTTCTAAATACTTTGCACTAAGGAGGCTGTTTGGCCACTGATTTTTGCTCTGTCATTGCTCCTAGGGGGGGCAGAACTTCAGGCACTGAAGCTAATTCAGGCCCGGTGAGGTCATCCCAGTAGATCCCAGGGGCAGCGTCGGCCCTCGACCAAATAGCACCCCAGGCAAGGGGCACCTTTGCTGCCCCCTGCATTTCTTAAACTTGTGGATACCTTATTTTTTGTTGCATTTGCAGCCCATTTCATGACTTTGTTGCACGATTTGCAGGCATGATTTATCCCTGTCATATAAGACGATAAAATTGCATGGTAGGATCTGTAAATCTGTATTTATTCGTGCCATATATAAGCAAATAAAATCAAATCATTTCCTCGAAGCTTATGGAAACTTTTAAATTTGAAGAATAACTGAAACGTACTAACATCAAGAAATTGACCTGTGCACCAACATTGGGTGGACCAATATTAGCGTTACAGTAGGTGACAACCTTAGAAAGTTAACCCCAGTCCTTTCGTCGAAAAGGCCCTTTTCTCGCCTTTACCCTCGCGAACTGAGGCACAGCATCAGCGAGATCCAAAGCCCGGCCAATGGCATTTCCAAGTGACAAAATAGCCAGCAATCGTAGTCTCTCGTCGGCCATCGTCGATCAAAGATACGTTTTAATGAGCCTGAGCTGCCAAAAGCTGCACTGCCCACTCGTGCCTGTGGCTGGCAGCGTGAGCAGGATCTTCCAAGCTGTCCCCACATGGCTGACGACATTCTAGGAGCTTCGAGGAAAATGTAGTTCTCAGAAAGTCTGGAAGGTTCCATGAGATTCTACAAAGGCCCAGAACATTCTAGGAGGTTAGTGAAAAATGAGTCCACGTGCGGAATAACCGAAACAGGTTAATTCAAACATTCTCTTTTCCCTTTTGTCGCTAATAACAAAAACAGCACCCCGAGCCTAACACCTCAGATGGCCACCTGGGTCATCTGCCTTTAAATCCGGCTCCTCCCAGGGGACTGCAGCCAAGGGCCTGGTCTAAGAGTGGAGAACCATGAGAGAGGTGGTGGCTTGAGACCCCATGAGGTGCACTCAAAGAGACCAGGAGGGGTGGGGGCAGTTAACCCATTAACAGACACAATGCAACCCTCTACTCTCCTGCCCTGCTGGGCCACCCTGCCTTAGCCTCAGATAAAGCAAAGGAGGTATGGAAGGGACTGACCCTTTCTGGGTCCCAGGGCATCTGCCCTACTAGCCTTAGAACATAAGAACATAAGAACATAAGAACGGCCATACTGGGTCGGACCAAAGGTCCATCCAGCCCAGTATCCTGTACTCCAACAGTGGCCAATGCCAGGTGCCCCAGCAGGAGTGACCCTAACAGGTAATGATCAGTGATCTCTCTCCTGCCATCCATCTCCACCTTCTGACACACAGAGGCTAGGGACACCATTCCTTACCCATCCTGGCTAATAGCCATTAATGGACTTAACCTCCATGAATTTATCCAGTTCTCTTTTAAACCCTATTATAGTCCTAGCCTTCACAACCTCCTCAGGCGAGGAGTTCCACAGGTTGACTGTGCGCTGAGTGAAGAACTTCCTTTTATTTGTTTTAAACCTGCTGCCCATTAATTTCATTTGGTGGCCCCTAGTTCTTATATTATGGGAACAAGTAAATAACTTTTCCTTATTCACTTTCTCCACACCCCTCATGATCTTTTAGACCTCTATCATATCCCCCCTTAGTCTCCTCTTTTCCAAGCTGAAAAGTCCTAGCCTCTTTAATCTCTCCTCATATGGGACCCGTTCCAAACCCCAAATCATTTTAGTTGCCCTTTTCTGAACCTTTTCTAATGCCAGGATATCTTTTTTGAGATGAGGGGACCACATCTGTACGCAGTATTCAGTATAAATCCATGGATTTATATAAGGGCCATAAGATATTCTCTGTCTTATTCTCTATCCCTTTTTAATGATTCCCAACATCCTGTTTGCTTTTTTGACTGCCGCTGCAGGCTGCGTGGACGTCTTCAGAGAACTGTCTCATTGTATCTTTTCCCATCAACATTTGTTAGCGTAGGTTAGTGTGACAACTTGTGAACTTTCCCGTACATTTTACCATTGAGCTCACAACCAGAGTCAATTTGTCAGCCCACTTATCACAACATGGCTAGCTCCTCAAAGGTGCCTCATTCCCATTAGATCAATGGGCGTAGTTAGGTGCCTAAATACCTTTGAGGAGCCGGGTCACTAGAGTCTAGACCCATGTGACGATCCCCACACCTGCATCCTGCCCCGCTCTCAATGTCAGCAAACCGTGCAGCTGTGAGCGAGCTCTGAAGTCGGATTCCCCTGGCAGTTGTGGTGGTTGTTTGCTCACTGTCCACTAGATGGGCACATCGGTCTTCTTGAGCGTTAACGCAGAGCCCCTGGGGGCACTGAACCCCCAGTGAAGCATAGAGCATGGCCTCTCTAGGGCCAAACCCTGAGGAACATGTTGCACCTGCAACTTCCACGCAAAGTGATGGGCCAGATCCTGACATGTGCAGAGTGCCCTCTCCCCCGGCCCCCCGCAGCTCCCACTGCAATAGGAGGTTGGGGTGCGCTGCACTTCACAGGAGATTTGGCCCTGTAGCCCGCTTCATGTATGATCAGGGCTTAAATTCAGCCAGAGCTGCCCAGAACACAGCTCTGGTAAATATTTTCAAGGCCCCCTGGAGTTTTTCTAGCACGTTGGGGGCGGGGGGGGGGCATGGCTTGGGAGGCTCTGGGAAATACTCTGTGAGAATTTAAGCCCTGTATATGATGCAACTGCAGCTGGGCCAGAGCAAGCAGACTGCTGGAGAGATCATTGCATGGGCACCAGCCATGGGGAAGGGAAGGCTCTGTGCTTGGAGCTGCAAATCTGGCCCCTCTCCCCCTGGGTGTGGATCTGCTCAGTCAGTTGGCATTTTCTCAGCCCCTGACAGGGAACAAGAGGACTGGACTCATAATAATCTATAGCTTTTATACAGCACATCGGCTAGCACTTTATTCAGAGCTGGAAAAGACCAGCTAGATCAGCAAGTCCATCCCTCTGCTGCTGGAGGATTGTTCCCTGCAATTCAGGGGTTCTCAAACTTTTCTTGCTGGGTCCCCCTTTGAAAATATTTCAGGCTGTGATGACACCCCCCTCAAAAAAAAGTGGTAGCAAATTACTGTGCACACTCAGAGGATAATTAAAAGAAGCAGGGAATCATTATCCCTGCAAAGGCGCTGAAGCCTTTCTAAACGTGTAAAGCAACAGGTTTCAGGAATAAATACATGGGCATTTAAGAAATACATTTTCTGGGAGGAAAAGACAACAGGATACAGTGTGAGGAGCAGGAAGCCTTTTCCAGTGATTGTGGCAATAATCTTGACATTGTCCAATTTGTGGTAATAATCATAACATTGTCCACAGATTGTGGCTTTATACAAAACTATATACAAAAAAAAGCTTCTGGCAGGGTGGGGGATTGAGGTAGATTGCCTGGCTGCCCGTTAGGAGCCGCCAGAGACCAGGGCAATAAGAAGAGCACATCGAGATGCACCGTGTCTCCGAGAGGCTTTGAAAACCAGTTTCATGAATGATCCAACACGGATGTGACCGTTCTGTGTGTTGTTCCTTACCAACCTGCCCCTTTGTCACATGTACTGCCCACCAACCACAGTGTGCACAGTGACTAAAGAGCCTCTTGTCCTCAATTCATGCATTTTTATTATGCTAACAAACACTGACCAGAGACAGCAATGAATAGCAATGATAGCCCGGGTCGAAGGGCCTGATAACACAGCGGGGCAGGGGCAGGGACGCGGCACTTGTTACAATTGCACTGTCTAGCAATCAAAGCTGTGGGAATGAGAGCTTTCTGCTCCGTGAACCATCCCCTGGAGTTGAGGTCAAGGGATAACGGAGCTTCCCCCCACCATAGGACGTCAGGGAGAGGAGGATATGGAACTTGGTGAGGAGGGCAGCTGGTTCATCACTGGGTGCTGCGGGACTCTAAGGTCTAGCTGCCTTTCCTGCACCTCAACCACACGCCTCAATAGGTCTGTTTGCTCCTGTATAGGCTGCAACATCTCCTCTTGCTTGTTGCACGCTTGTTCCCTGCATGCTTTCCTGCTCTCTGACAGTGTAAGCCTCCGTGCATTCAGCTGGGCCCTGTCAGCCTCGGAGGAATGCATCAAATCACAGAACATGTCTTCCCATGTCTGCTTTTTTCGCCTTCTAATCTGGGACAGCCTTTGTGCTGGAGTGGAGGAAGCACCCAGAGACAATGTTGCAGCTGCAAGGAAAAACATACATAGTGGAAAACAAAAAGTTGCAATGAATGAAACAATTCACAGCAGGAAATACATTCCCAGAGGTACATGGCCACATTTTTTGGGGTATGTCTACACTAGGAAATTAGGTCGATATTATAGAAGTCGGGCCCCGCTCCTGCCGGCCGGGGGCGCACACGCCGCTGTCCGGGCGCTGGAAGGGCCACCGAGCGGCGGCTGCTGCGGCACCTGGGGGCCTACCTGGAGGCGGAGACCCACCGGCTGAAGGACCTGCAGAGGTAAGTGGGCCAGCCCAGCACGCAGCACCCAGATAGGGGCCCGAACTGACCCTGGACCCTTTGGCTTTCCCGGCGCCCTGCCCTCCCAGGCTGACCTTGATCCAGACACCCCCACATCCGGCGGGGTCCGCAGCCCGATCCACCCCCAGATCTTGCATCTTGCAGCCTGGCTCTGCCTCGGGACCAGCTCCCAGCAGAGTCCGGATCAGCCTGGCCATTCAGACACGGGAGGGGCAGGCAGCTAGGTCAGAGAGCCCCCCGGTCTGCAGCCAGGACCCGGAGCCGTGAACTTTCCCAGTGCTCAGCTGCCCCAGTGGGGTCCCCTCCGGCCCCTGGCGAAAGCACTTGGCTGGGCACAATCCCTCTCCTTGCAGAAGGGACCCACCCTGCCTGCCCGCCCCATCCCTATCGCTCCGGTGCTGCTCCATTCACTTCCATGGCAGGACGGCGGATCCAGCGGAGCCGCAGACCCTGGGTATTTCAGAAGGCGGCGCACTCCGCACCGGGAGGGGTCCAGGCCTGGAGCAGGACCCCATGGTGCTAGGGGCTGTACAAACAGAATGGAAGAGGGTCCCTGCCTCAAACAGCGTAATGGGCTGGGATTATCAAAAGCCCAACTCCCACTGAACGCAGGCACCTAACTCCCTCAGGCTTGTTGGTGATCCTGGCCTTTAGGCCACGCTGGTTAGCAAGGAACCTGAGAGCATTTTGCGTTTGGTTTGCGTCTGTGTTCCTCGGTGTGCAAGCGCCTGGAGCGTCAGGAGAGACAAGTTTTAAATAAATCGATAAAAGACAGAAGAGAGAGTACCAGACGCCACAGGAGATGGGCTTTGTAGAATGATGGCTGTGTCTCACCTAGGGCTGGTCAGTTCGCAAACCAAACACGGGAGGACCCAGCCAGGGATGTGCTAGCAGAGGGCATGTGTGGGGAGTGAAGGCATGGATGCAGATGAGCTTGTTGTTATTATTAATGCTAGTTTGCAGTAGCAGCCGCTGTGTGCCAGGTCCTTTCCAGACACTTGAGAAGGATGGTCCCTGCTCGCAGTCCGAGGGTTCCCATGCAGGGAGGGCATGTGAGTGCGTGTGAATGAAGTGGAGACTTTTATGGGGGTGGGAGGTTGAGGCAAATCGCCTGGCCACTGGTTAAGCGCAGCCAGATACCAGGGCAATTAGAAGAGCACAGGAGGGCATGCTGCGCATCAGAGAAGCTTTGAAAACCAGTTTCATGACTGCCCAGGCTACCGTGTGACCTTCTATTTGTTTCTCCTTAATGAAAACCCACCCCCCTTGGTTCACTCTACTTCTCTGTAAGCCAACCGCCCTCCCCCCTTCAATCACCGCTTGCAGAGGCAATAAAGTCATTGTTGTTTCAGAATCATGCCTTCTTTATTAATTCATCACACAAATAGGGGGAGAACTGCCCAGGTAGCCCGGGAGGGGTGGGGGAGGAAGGAAGCACAAGGTGGGGTGGGGGATGAGGGAAGGACAAGGCCACACTGCACTTCAAAATGTATTTGAATGCTAGCCTTCTGTTGCTTGGGCAATCCTCTGGGGTGGAGTGGCTGGGTGCCCGGAGGGGGGCCCCCCGCCACGTTCTTGGGCGTCAGGGTGAGGAGGCTATGGAACTTGGGGAGGAGGGCGGGTGGTTACACAGGGGCCGCAGCGGCGGTCTGTGCTCCTGCTGCCTTTCCTGCAGCTCCACCAGACGCCGAAGTATGTCAGTTTGCTCCCCCATTAGCCTCAGCATTGCATCCTGCCTCCTCTCAACGCGCTCCCGCCACCTCTTCTGGCATTCGTTTTCTGCTTTCAGGGACTCTGCCATTGTCTGCCTCCACGCATTCTGCTGAGCTCTTGCAGCACGGGAGGCCTGCATGAGCTCAGAGAACATTTCATCGCGGGTGCGGTTTTTTTGCCTTTTTATCCATGCTAGCCTCTGGGACGGAGATGATAGGGGGAGCGTTGAAACATTTGCAGCTGTGGGAGGGGGAAAAAGGGAGAGTGGTAGTTAAAAAGACACATTTTAGAGAACAATGGCTAGACTCTTTCATGGTGATCCAAGCTGTTAAGCACATGTGCTATGTAATGTTTCGGTACACGGTCGCATTTTGCCTCTTATATTGAGGGCCTGCCGGTTTGGTGTGAGAGATCACACACGCAGGGCGGGGCAACAGAATTCGGCTTGCAGGCAGCCATGGTAAGCCACAGTCTTTCGGCTTCTTCAACCTTCATCACATGTGGGAATGGTTTCAAACAGCAGTGCCCTCCTTTCCCATGCCAAGCACCCGTTGGGTTGGCCATTTAAAAGGAGGGGCTGCGGTTTTCGGGTTAACGTGCAGCACAAACCCAACGAACACCCCCCACACGCACGCCCCCCAGTTCTCTGGGAAGATCGCTTCACCCTTCCCTCCACCATGTGACCAGTATCAGGGAAGATCCCTGCGAGCCAAACGCAAACAGCTCAGCATGAACCCCGGCCCCGCCCTCGCCTCCCGCCACCGCGTGGCTAACAGCGGGGATGATTTCTTTTCAGTCACAGGCAAACAGCCCAGCAGGAACGGGCATCTCTGAATGTCCCGTGAATAAAATTCCCCTATTTCAACCAGGTGACCATGAATGATATCACTCTCCTCGTCCCCCAAATCCTCTTTCCTGGTGCAGGGTTAAATCGATCTAACGCTGCTAAATTCAACCTCAACTCGTAGAGTAGTCCAGGGCCTAGTCTTCTAAAAGAAGAGCCTGCCAGTGAGGTACAACACCTGGCAGAGTGCTGGGCAGCTGATCTTGGTTTGCAGGCAGGCGTGGTAAGCACACAGGAAAGGGTAGGCGGTGGCAGAGCAGGCCCGGAGACATTTTTTTGGTGTGGAAACTCTTGGCACATAAACAGGCTTTTCTGGGGAGCCCCCTTTGCACAGCTGGACTGGCCCCCCCAATTGTTCACCTCCAATTAAACATTAACCACAATTGCATTGAACCCCTGTAGTGTTACTGCAAATATGCACTCACCAGAGGTGCCTTCCCCACCATCACAGTCCTGCAACAGTGGGTCCTGGGAGGGGGCTGGCACCCGAGGTCCTGGTTGTTGGGGAGAATGGATCCTCTGCTTGCCTGCTGCACATTCTCCTCCTCCTCCTCCTCTTCCTCATCAACAGTGTCCTCCTCGCTGTTCCCCGTGGCCGCCTGGGAGCTATCCGCGACGAATATTGGCGCACCGGTGAAGTCCCTGTCTAGAATCGCATGCAGCTGCTCATAGAAGCGGCATGTCTGTGGCTCAGCCCCAGGGCGACTATTTGCCATCCTTGTCTTCAGGTACGCTCGCACGAGGGCCTTGATTTTCACACGGCACTGCTGTGAGTCCCTGGTGTAGCCTTTCCCCCCCATGCGCTGTGCGATTTGGGCATAGCGCTCTGCCTGCCCAGGCTCTTCTCCCCACAGGGCAATCAGATCCAGTGTCTCCTGAACGCTAAAGGCTGGAGCACGTCTGCGGCCCTGGGCAGCCATGGTCAGGGGCGGTGGTGAGCTCCCCAGGCTGATCAAACAGGAAATGGAATGCAAAAGGGCCCTGTGTACCTGGCTGAAGTGCAGTGGAGTTGAAAGTGCTGTCCAGAGCGGTCACATTGGAGCACTCTGGGATAGCTCCAGGAGGCCAAACCCCTGGAATTACACTGTGCTGTGTCTACACTACCCCTAATTGGACCCGGGAAGGTCGACTCTGGCGCTACTCCTTTCCTCCAGGTGGGGGACAGGTGTGGGTTTTAAGAGCCCTTTAAGTCGGCAGAAAGGGCTGGGTAGTGTAGACGCACACATTATAAATTCGACCTAATGCGTCTAAGGAGGACCCTAGCCCTGTCCGTAGGTCTGTGCCGCCAGGCAGTCGCTCGCAGGGATCACTGGGATCCCGGCCCGCTGGCTGGCTGAGCTCCTGGCCTGGAGCCACACATCGCCAGGCTGGTCATTCCTCTCTCCAGGGCCAAGTGACCCCGCCCGTGTCTCTCTCACCGGCTGACTCGCTGCGCCGGGGGACGCTGCAGGAAGCCCCCAGGGGGCGGGGTGATCAATCCCCCTCCCCCGGGAGAGCTGCCTCCTGCCCACGAGCGAGACTCACCGGGCCAAACCCCTGCGCCCCCGAAAGGCGCCGCTGGTGCGATCCTGCCTGGGCGCCCCCTTGGTCGGTGCCGGCTGCCGGCCCCCGCCGCAGCTTTCCTCTCCCCTTCGCGTCCGGAGCTTCCCCGCCCCCGGTGCCTCTCCCTGCCACTGGCCACGGCGGAGCGCCCGCAGCCGGGCCCCGCTCCTGCCGGCCGGGGGCGCACACGCCGCTGTCCGGGCGCTGGGAGGGGAAGATCCCGGAGCCGGGGCCCCGCGCAGGGCAGCTGGGGGGCGGCCGGAGCCTCCCCCGCGGCGCCGCAGCGATGCGCCTGGCGGCGGTGGCTGCGCTGGGTCTGTGGCTGGGCTGGCTGCGCCGGGCGCCGGGCGAGACCTTCAGCTCCATGCTGAGCGTCCGGCAGGCGCTGGCCACCGAGCGGCGGCTGCTGCGGCACCTGGGGGCCTACCTGGAGGCGGAGACCCACCGGCTGAAGGACCTGCAGAGGTAAGTGGGCCAGCCCGGCGCGCAGCACCCGGAGAGGGGCCCGAACTGACCCTGGACCCTTTGGCTTTCCCGGCGCCCTGCCCTCCCAGGCTGACCCCGATCCAGACACCCTCCCCATCCGGCGGGGTCCGCAGCCCGATCCACCCCCGGACCTTGCACCCCGCAGCCTGGCTCTGCCTCGGGACCAGCTCCCAGCAGAGTCCGGATCAGCCTGGCCATTCAGACACGGGAGGGGCAGGCAGCTGGGTCAGAGAGCCCCCCGGTCTGCAGCCAGGACCCGGAGCCGTGAACTTTCCCAGTGCTCAGCTGCCCCAGTGGGGTCCCCTCCGGCCCCTGGCGAAAGCACTTGGCTGGGCACAATCCCTCTCCTTGCAGAAGGGACCCACCCTGCCTGCCCGCCCCATCCCTTTCGCTCCGGTGCTGCTCCATTCACTTCCATGGCAGGACAGCGGATCCAGCGGAGCCGCGGACCCTGGGTATTTCAGAAGGCGGCGCACTCCGCACCGGGAGGGGTCCAGGCCTGGAGCAGGACCCCATGGTGCTAGGGGCTGTACAAACAGAATGGAAGAGGGTCCCTGCCTCAAACAGTGTAATTTGAGGGCTGGGATTATCAAAAGCCCAACTCCCACTGAACGCAGGCACCTAACTCCCTCAGGCTTGTTGGCGATCCTGGCCTTTAGGCCACACTGGTTAGCAAGGAACCTGAGAGCATTTTGCGTTTGGTTTGCGTCTGTTCCTCGGTGTGCAAGCGCCTGGAGCGTCAGGAGAGACAAGTTTTAAATAAATCGATAAAAGACAGAAGAGAGAGTACCAGACGCCACAGGAGATGGGCTTTGTAGAATGATGGCTGTGTCTCACCTAGGGCTGGTCAGTTCGCAAACCAAACACGGGAGGACCCAGCCAGGGATGTGCTAGCAGAGGGCATGTGTGGGGAGTGAAGGCATGGATGCAGATGAGCTTGTTGTTATTATTAATGCTAGTTTGCAGTAGCAGCCGCTGTGTGCCAGGCCCTTTCCAGACACTTGAGAAGGATGGTCCCTGCTCGCAGTCCGAGGGTTCCCATGCAGGGAGGGCATGTGAGTGTGTAAATGAAATGTGCATGCCCAGGACTGTGTGTGTGGGTAACAGTCCATGTGTGCAAGTGAGCAAGCATGTGCAACCAGGATCATGTGTGTATGGCAGCACATGTGTGTGAGTGAGTGTGTGTGGCCAGGACTGTGTGTGTGTAACAGTACATGTGAGCAGGTGAGTGAGTGTGTGTGGCCAGAACCATGGATGTGTAACAATACATGTGAGCAAGTGTGTGCCCAGGACCGTGTGTGTGTAACAATACATGTGTGCGAGTGAGTGTGTTTTCACAGAGTTGAAGGCCGGAAGGGACCATTAGATCCTCTCACCTCCTGTCTGTCACAGGCTGTTCAATTTCACACCGATCCGCTCGTGGTACACCCAGGACTTTAATCAGACTAAAGCATTTCAGCCCCCAGGAGACTAAACTGAGTGCCACAGGGAGTGACCGAGGTGCTACCGATGTCCCAGACCCCTGCGGTAGCAGGGAATGGATTAGGTGAACTATGCCTAAACGATCCCAGCAGGTGAACCACCCGGCATTCTGCAGGGGAAGGTGAAAACCCCCCTTTATTGAAGGGATTCAGGTTGTATTATTAATCGAGGGAGATCTGTCCGTCTACACTGCAGCTGGAGATGTGCCTCCCAGCCAGGGTAGACAAACACACCCTCGTGCTGCTTGAGCCCTGAAATACTCCTGCAGGAATTCTGCGCCAAAAAATTAAAAATGGTGCCTCAATATTTTAAAATTCTGCAAGTTTTATTTGTCAATAAAGAAATGTGGCTCCAGCGTGGCAGAGGGGAGCACAGGCCACTGGCGGCATTGAGGTGGACGATCACCCTGAAGCCCCCACCCCCTGCAGTACCGGGACTCGGCAGTGAAGCTGCACCTGACCCTGACGCAGTGCAAGGCCTGGGTCTGCCCCAGAAACACCCCGGGGCCCTGCCCCTCTGTGCCAGGTGCACCAGGTGTGGCTGGGCAGGCTCAACCCAGCAGGATCCAAGTGTGGAGAGGCTTAATGTGGGGGGATCCGGGTGTGGGGTGAGGGGTTTCTGTGTGGGGCAATCTGGGCGTGGGCGGCTCAGTGGGAGATCTGGGTGCACGGGGGCTCGTTGGGGGCTTCCGGGTGTAGGGGCAATGGGACTCTGCAGGGGATCCAGGTGATGGTGGTTGGGCTCAGAGGGGGGGTCTGAGTGTGGGGAGATGGGGCTTGGCAGGGGGGTCTGGGTATGTGGGGCTCAGTGGGGAGGTGTGGGTGCTGGGGCAGTGGGGCTTGATGGGGGTGGGGGTCCAGGTGCAGCTTGTTCGGGCTCAGAGGGATGGGGGTCTGGTGTGGGGGGCTTGTCAGAGAGGTCCAGGTGTAGGGGGTTGGGCTTGTCAGAATGAGGATTCAATGGGCATGCTTAACGGCGGAGCCCCAGCTGCTGCTGCGGGGATGCCCCATGCTGGGCTCCCCCTGTGATTCCCCAATCCCCTTTTCTTCTCCATCCCCCTCCCCTCACTCCCACATTCCCCTCCCCCTGCCCTATTCCACCACCCCTTCCTTCCCCACTGCCCCTTCCCCCACCCCCTCCCCCGCTTCCCTCACTTCCCCCACATCCCTTACCCAGCCCCACCGTGGGCACGCTCTGTTGCACAGAAAACAGGAAGGCTCCCTGCACACAGAAGGGAGCAACAACCTGCACTTGCAGAAATCGGGAGGGGGGCAGTGACACGTAACCCCGTGTGCCCCCGTATGCCTCACCTCTGTTTGAGGGGCAGTCCCCCCCACCAAAAACCGTGCATATGGTCGCGCCCCCGCGCAGCTCCCCTGGCGTTTTCTGCAGGGAAATGCGGAAATTCTGCAGGGGGCATTTTGTGCGGGTGCGCGGAATCCCCCCAGGAGTAACTGAAACCGAGAGACAGGTGGCAGCCCCAGAATACAGACCCAGGGGGTCAGGTGGACTTGTGCTCGGGCGGCAAGCCCAAGCCCCCGTGCGGCAACAGCCACACTCGTCCAGCCGCGTTCTAATGCAGCGAGCACGTGTCTGTCAGCGTCCACCCCGGCTCCCCCCAGCTGCCGTGTGGACACGCCTTGTGCATTGGGGGCCTGCCAGGTGCCTCACCGAGCCCGGTGCTGGAATTTTTCTTTGTGTCGGCTGTTAACTGGAATAAAGGGGAAGCCCTTGTTTTACCTTACACAGGGCTTAGGACTCATGATTGCCGGTCTGACAGTGCTTAAGTGTGTTTGTCCATGTTTGTATGTACAGTACATGCGTGCATATGAGTGTCCCATGTGAGTGTGCCAGTGAGTACGTGGATGAATGGGTACCTGCTTCTGTGTTTGTGCAAGTGAATGGGGATGTATATACGTTAGCATCAGGGGGTGTGCAGCATGCATATGTAGGGGTGTGCATGTGACTGACCCTGTGTGTGTGTGTGTACGTGGACTACCAGGCTCACTGGACAAACTCGCTGTCAGAGCTGCCGTGTTTGTTACTCCGTCTTACCATGCATCTGCGCTGACCGAGCTGGGCCGGACAGGAGTCAGCAGCAGGGCACTTACATTGCTCATTGCTACTGTGGGTAACAATGGGGGTGAGAGGCTATACATGCAAAGGTCCAAGCCTATTCCTGGTGCAAGCAGGGCCATGCCACTGCAATCAGGGGTGAAGCTGTGCTGAAGGACCTGCTTGGGTGGCCCCTGGTCTTGTTTACACTGGTGTAAATGTAGAATGACTCCAATGAAGTCACTAGAGTTACGCCGAGGTAAAACTGATGTAAGCAAGAGGAGAATCAGGACTAAAAACTTCCCAAGTCATCCGTAGTGCAGAAGAAATCTTTGCCCAGGAAACCCAGAGTCTGAGCATTGTGCAATAATCCTTTCCTTTCTTTGCTAACTAAGAAGGAGTCCCCCATCCCCCATCAGCCAGAGGCTGCGTGGTGGAAAGCCTTCCATCCCAACAATGGAGCATTCAGCTGTTCTGCGGTTTCCTGCATGGAGCAGTTAAATGTCTGGAAACAAAAGCACGTATCGGGAATGATGTATTTCTTTACCAATGAACCTTGTGGCCTTATTTGTAACAGACACGGAGCGGGTCATATGCATGTCCGCGGAACCTGGCCCCCAAATACACCAGCTTTTCCACCAATAACAAACATGACTAAATCCCTCAGAATTGTTGCTCTAACGTGTGAAATAACAAAGTGGGACTTGGTCAGATTGGCAGCAGGGTCAGATCTGCAGCCCCAGGCAGGGGGATAACATGGGTATCTAGCGTTATCCTAATTCACGCTTACAGAAATGTGGTGGGAGGGATATTAAACCTCATGCTTCTGTGCATAAGCCAATGAGGCAAATTGTCCCATAGCTCCTCCTGGTGTGGGGTTTTTACCCCTTCCTCAAGAATCTGATGTTGGACACTGTCGGAGACAGAATATTCCTGTGCTCCTGGAGATTTTCCCAGCTCCCTAATTGCCAACCCCAATCATTCAAAACTCATGAATCAGCCTCTCCTCCTCCCCTGCAAAATAATCATGAGACTCAAAACAATACATTTTGCGTCATTTCATTTGAGCCTTTATTGGCCATGTTTTCAAGCTTTGCTCTGATATCATGAGAGCTAGAAAGTTACATTAAAATAAAAGGCATCTCTCATGATCCCATGACACCGGGAGCTGGGGCTTTGAGACAAACCCCACACAGTGTGAGATGGGGGATCAAATCATGAGAGTTGGCAAGTTGAATGGGTTCTGTGAGTCATAGATTCCAAGGCCAGAATGGACCATTGCGATCATCTAGTCCAGGGGTGGCAAACTTTTTGGCCAGAGGGCCACATCTGGGTGGGGAAATTGCATGCAGAGCCATAAAGGGAGGGCTGGGGCAGGGGGTTGGGGTGCAGAAGGGAGTGCGGGGTGCAGTGTGCAGGAAGGGGCTCAGGACAAGGGATTGGGGCAGGTGAGGGGTGCGGGATGTACGAGGGGGCTCAGGGAAGGGGATTGGGGTGCAGGAGGGGGCTCAGGGCAGGGGGTTGGGGTGAAAGAGAGGTGTGGGGTGCTGCAGGGTTTGGGGTGCAGGAGGGGTGCGAGGTGCAGCAGGGGGCTCAGGGGGTTGGGGTGCAGCAGGGGGTTCAGGGCAGGGGGTTGGGGTGTGGGGTGCAGGAGAGGTTCAGGGTGCGGGCTCCGGTGGCAGCGGCGTGCACTGGGGCCAGGTTAGGCTCCCTGCGGCCCCTGAAGGAGCAGGGGCAGAGGGCTCCACGGGCTGCCCTCACCTGTGGGTCATTCCCCCACAGCTCCCATTGGCTGGGAACGGGAAACCTTGGTATGCTATGGTATTGCTGTGTCAAGGTTGGGTGCAGCCTCACCGCTGAGTCCATGTCCCGGGGGGGAGCTGCACAGTGATTTCCCACCACTGTAGAACCAGTGGCCTGTGCTCCCCAATGCCAGGCTGGAGCCTCCACATTTATCGGACAAATAAAATTTGCAGAATTTTAAAATATTGTGCACAGAATTTCTAATTTTCTGGCGTAGAATTTCCTCAGGAGTATCCTTTGCATTTGACTGGAGATGGGCACAATCTATGGATCTAGATTTCAATCACAAAGGGAGTTTGGCTCTGGGGCTTTGGTTCATCCCAGTATAATGAAAGGGGCCATTTGTAATATACCCAGTTCCAGGTTCAAATTTTGTACCAGCCCAAAGCTGAATGGTGTGCAGACCTGGGGGGTTCCTTCTGGCCCCTCTGACTGGCCAGGTGACACACTCCAGTCATCATTGCTCATGGAGGAGTCAGGCTGCAGGTTCAACATGTGACTCCTGACACAGAGGCATTTACTGCAGGGAGTCAATCTCAGGATCGGGTTTGAGCTCAGGAGTCTAATAATGAGGGCAGTGGAAAATACCTTTTTATGAGGATGGGTCACATGACTAACATCTGGAATGACTCAAGCTCTAGGTGCCATTTTATGGCTTTTCCCCCTGCTCTGCTGAGCACAACAGAAAATCTAAAGTTAGATCCAAGCTGAAGTCAAAGCAGGGATCTGGGGCTTGGGTATCTGTGAGCTGGACAATGGGGCTGGCCATTGCAACTGCTGATATGCCCATGGAAAAGACAAAGTACCAGGCACTGCAAGCTCACTTGAGCAGCAGGAAGTGACCCCTCCCATCCCTTGCATTTCTGAGTGGGTTTGATCTGAACTCAAGCAGAGGGGAGCTGGGGGAATGAAAGTTGTTAGAGATGTTAGCTTATCCCCATCCTGCTCGTTCCTGCTACACACGGTGTCCTCCAGGGCTTAGTAAGAGCAAGCTCTGTTCTTGTTATCAAAAGAGAGATACCCAGATCCACCAGAGCACCGCCCTTCCTGCAGCTGAGGGGGCAGGACCTGCCCATCTGACCCCTGCTTTGTCCTGTCTAGTTTCAACTGATGGCGCTTCCCGCGAGCCACCATCCCTCAGTCTTTCCAGATCTCACTGCTGAGGAGTTTCCCCAGCTCCGTGCTCCCCGGCCCGTCGCCCAGCCTGCTGCAATGGGCCGTGCTGGCTGGTTCCAGTGTCTCTGAGGGATTGCCCTGCTCATGCCTTCCAGGTTTTACAACAAGGTGCAGGATTTGCACCAAGGAGCCGGGGGCTCTGCGGCAAACCCGTTACTCGCCTACACGCTGATCAAGAGGCTGCAGTCTGATTGGCTGAATGTGGTGCACAGCCTGGAGGCCAGCGAGAACACCCAAGGTACCGGAGAGGGGCCTGTGCCGAACCCACAGCTGCCACGTACCCACAGCGCTTGACCTGCTTCGAGTCAGCAGATGAGCGCAATGGGTGGGATTCACAGAGGTATTCAAGTGCCTAATTCCCATGGATCCCAATGGAAGTTAGGCACCTACATGCCTTTGTGAATCTCTCACCATGTGTCCAGAGGAGCTGGGGCTTGGGGCTAGAGGTTCAGCTGGTGTCACCGGGCCTGGATCCATCTCCCCCATGTAGAGATAATGAGGGGGATGCTCAAGGGAGGGATTGAAAGTGGGAGGGAATGAGGGAGGAGGGGAAATTGGCAGCGGGAGGAAGGTGATGGCCAGGAAGGAGAACAAGGCGAGGAGAGGAAATGGGAAGGGAATAACAGGAGACAATGTGGGGGGTCAGTTATGGGGGACAGAGAGGAGTAAGAGCAAGGGGCACAAGCTCGGGCAGGCTGCGTACCCATGGATGGGCAAACAAGGGGAAGTTCCCATTTGTTCGGCACTGAAATGCTTTCGGATGGCGTTTCAGGGGAAGCCCCTTCTCCATGAATCCCTCCTTGGCTCCAGCCAACGGAAGCACTTAGCTGGGCACTGGCGAGCCGTTCGCCGCCGCCCAGCTGACGCTCCCCCCCGTCACTGACATTACAGCGCTCAAGAATGGCTACACGCAGGTGGAGAAGGACCTTCCCGAGTTCGAGGACTTAGAGGGAGCAGCGCGGGCATTGATGAGGCTGCAGGATGTCTATGCTCTGAGTGTGAAGGGGCTGGTGAAAGGTGTGTTCCAGAGAGCCAGCGGCACCCACCTCCCTGACATCTACAGTCCCGGGCAGCTCTTCCCGCTCTCCGCTGATGACTGCTTCCTCGTCGGCAAGGTGAGGGGGAGCCGTGGGGCCAGCACTCCAGGGGCATGGGCAAGAGGGTTACCAGGCTGTCACTCAACCTGTGCGTAAAAGCATCTCCTATGGAACCGTCTGCGGGGACAAACTCTAGCCACTAGAGGGGGACAAAGAGCCAAGCTGCTTTAACGTGGGTTGCACGTATCTCATGAAGGCTGGTGGGGGCACTGACTGCAGTGGCTTGAAGTCCCTGTGGGTTAGTAAGAGCACCCAGGTCCATCAATGCCCTGCCCCTCCTCAGCTGATGGGACAGGACCTGCCCACCTGATCCCTACTCAGGGCAGCCACGGAAGACACCAGTGAAATGACGGGTAGCTAGTCCACATGCAGGGGCTCCAGCCCTTGGCCGGGCTGGAAGTTGGAGCCAGGCCGTTGTAAGAGCTGCCCGGGGGCTGGGGTGCCCAAGAGCAGCTTTTGGCCCGTGTCCCCACCCTCTGGGGCATGCTGCCCAGGGCAGGTGGAGAGTGCGGGGTTCTTGCTACTGCCTGGCTCTGGCTTTTGGCCTGGCCAAGGGCAGGACCTCAGGGAGAAGAGGAGCAGTAGGGGGCGGGGCCTCGTGGTGAAGGGGGCTAAGGCCCACCTCAGGCCTCCTCCCCCACTAGGAAAAGGCTGATGCCTCCAGCAGGCACAGAGCAGCACTGTCGGGAATCCCGACAAACGATGGAAGTCCCCCTGGAGCACACCCCACTGAGCATCAGGGGCTGGTACCAGGAGATGCAGCATTAGCAGGAGTCAGCCTAATATAAGCCACACAGGGCAGGTGCTGGGACCAGAATGTGAATGCTGTGACCAGAAGGGAGTTACGTCCCTCGTCAGTATGCCAGGCCGGATACGGTGCTCTGACGCCGCTGTGTTCATGTCACGCTGTCACAAATTCAGAGCTCGCTTTGCTACGAAAGGCTCCACATGTGATTTAAATAAAGGGCCTGCCATACACAGCGTACGCCGCCTTCCCTGGGGCCTGTTGGCCCGGAGCAAGTATCGCCCTTTGAACCAAATACAGCAGCACCGGCACCCCAGGGAGCCCCAGTCCCAGCGGTGAGAGCTAAGCTAGGTTCCCATCTGAGCTCCCCCAGACAGAGCTGGGGGCCCTGAACTCAGGCGCTCAAGCTGGAAGCGAGTGCTGAATGCCTCTGTCAGAAAGAGCTGGGACTCTCTCTGTTCTAGCCCAGAATTTCTTTACCCCGAGGGAGCACCAGCCGCAGTATCAGGAGACCTGGGTTCTAGTCTCAGCCCTGCCATGTGAACTCGGGTGAGGCACTTCACCCCACTGTGCCTCCGTCTGTCCAGCTCTGAAATGGGAACAATCAGACTTGCCTTGCCAGGGTGACAGTCCCTGGATGTTGTAAAGTGCACAAATATGAGAGGGGTAGCCGTGTTAGTCTGTAGCCACAAAAACAACGAGGAGTCAGGTGGCACCTTCAAGACTAACAGATTTATTTGGGCCTAAGCTTTCGTGGGTAAAAAAAAACCTTCTTCAGATGTATGTGACCGTGATCGTTCAGGGGGAAATTATGAAGTTACAGTGATAAGAAATTACACTGGATATTTCTTTCCTCAAATATTGCAAGCGAGACCCTTTCTGACTCATCTCTTAGACATTCCTGGCAGACAGTGACAGCAAGCTCTGCGATCCTGTTTCATGCAGTCACACCAGGGAAGGAGACGCCTGGTCCCGATCTCTGACTGTGATTAATTACAACATTCTGGGAGTTCAGTTATAGCCCGGAGAACAGGTTTTCTCACTGCCTGGGGCTATAGGAAAGGAAGAGCTGGGACAGCAGAGACCGTAACTCAGATTTCCTGATTTCTTTTTCCCCTCACCTTTTAGGAGAACTCCACATTCCCTTCAGTAGATCTAGGGCACACAGGCGATCGTTCAGCTGTTACAAAGTGCTAATCAATTAATTAAGCCCCACAACCTGAAAACAAGTATACTGTGGATGTGCTGAGACCACTGCCTGTCATGATGGCCAATACTGTCTCACTGTTTCTGTGTATTCCCCAGGCTGTCTGTATTTACCTGTTGTCTCTTCTTGACTTATACTTAGGTTGTGAGCTCTTTGGAGCAGTGATTGACTTTTTGGCCTGTGTTTGTAAAGCATCTGGAACAATGGGCTATGACTGGGGCTCCTACATGCTATGAAAATACAAAATAATCATAATTAATAACAATGCCCTTGGGAATTAGGTTAAGTATCACTTGTCCCCATTTACAAAGGATGCAACTGAGTCATAGAGAAATTAAGTGACTAGCCCAAAGACACACCGCAAGTCATTGGCAGAACTAAAAGAACCTTGAGGACCTGAGCCCAGGCCCTCGCTCTAACCACTAGACTATACATGAACTATCAGCATAGAAAACACAAATAAAGTGCTGGACAAATACATTTACGCTGGTGAAGAGCAATCATTGTAATGTCACTGCAAAACTATCACTTGTTTGGATAATGAATCTCAAACACAGTTGCCAGTTCTTGCATATTTATGAGCCCCGGCTCCAGCAGTCCTGTGGTGTCAAGTGAAAAATTTCAGCTTTCGTTGAACAAAGTAAGTTTCTAGCCCTCACGTTTGCCAAGGAGAGGTTGGAAACATGACCCCCTAACAGGTCAAAACCCAGAAGGCCCATAAAAAGGGATCCCAAGTGTATTGTGGTTCAAATCTTATTATTTTTGAGATTATCTCATGATTTTTTGCAGCCAGACTCACCATTTTGTGGGGCTGGCCAGACCAGATACTGTCCAAACCCCCCAGTCGCCACTTCTGAAAATGTTCTGTGTTGTTTTGAACACGGCAAATGGTTCAAATCTCAACTACACCCCACCCCCCCAAATACTTTAAAAAATGCAGTTGGCGAGACAGCAAAGGAGCAGGGGGAAAATAACGGGAGGAAGACTAAGGGCTGGTCTGCGCTGACATTGGCATAGCTACCTCCCATAAGGGGTGTGGATTTTTCGGGAGACGGAGCCATGCCCCAGTGTAGACAGCGCTAGGGTGACGGAAGAATTCTTCCGTCAGCCCAGCGACTGCCTCCCAGGGAGGTGGATTACCTGCGCCAGCCGGAGAACCCCTCCTGTCAGCGCAGGTAGTGTCTACTCTGAAGCACTCCAGCTGTTCCACTGTAGCATTTTAAGTAGCTGAATTTACAGCAATCCATGCTTAGCCTCTGATAGTCCTTAACCTGGATGGAAAGGTCACTACGGGCAATTATCGCTAACTGGATTAGCCCCAGCAGCAACGTAACATGAGCTATGCCCTAATGGGAAAGGGGGCCCACACTCCCAGGCAAGGAATTATTTGGGGTCCCACCCTGCATGTCTGACTGAGCCACTAGCCCCCTTGTAAGCAGTGGTGCTAAGATGCTCAGGGACAGGCAAAACTATCACTGGGGAGAGAAAGCTGGTCATGGGGATAAGGCACTAAACAGGTACTCAGGATATGTGGGTTCAGGTCTCAGCTGGGCCACAGGTTTCCTGTGTAATACTGGGCAAGTCACTTAACCTCCCGGTTCCCCTATGTATAAAAGGAATGTATAAAATATGGAAAAATCCTAATTCTTATCCAGCACTCTTCCTCTGTAGATCTCAAAGTGTTTTGCAAAGGAGAGCAGAATCATCAACCCCTTTTTATGCCTGGAGAAACCGAGGCACAGAGCAATGACGTGACTTGCACACCAGGCCCGCGGCAGAGCGGCAAATAAAAGTCAGCTCTCCTGAGTCCCAGCCCAATGCTCTATTCACTAGGCCACGCTGCCTCGCAGGAAGTAACAATATGTCCTGTGTCTGTCTTGCCTATGTAGATTGCAAGCTCTACAGGGCAAGGGCTGCCTCTTACTATGGGTCTGTACAGCACATTGCACAACGGGGCCCTGCTCGCAACTGGAGAACAAATAACAATAAGATAACTAGCATGGAGTCAGATCAGGGGTGCATTTGACCCACTGATTTCTGTGTGAGCTTTGCTGAGCTGCCGCACTGAGACCAAGCTGTGTTATAACCCAGCCCATGGATGCGTTTCCTTCCCCTCCTCCCTGCCCCACCACTCCATGCCCCGCTCCAGCCCTCAGGGTGGACGCGGCATCTCGTCTGATACCTTGCAGGTGGCGTACGACATGGAGGATTACTACCACTCCATTGCGTGGCTGGAGGAAGCCGTCAGCCTCTTCCGCGTCTCCTACGGGGAGTGGAACACAGAGGACGAGGGCAGCCTCGAGGACGCGCTGGACCATCTGGCTTTTTCCTATTTCAAGGCGAGTCCGTGGGGCCAGCCTTCACCTGCCTGGCAGGGCTGCGTTCCAGATCTCACTGAGCTAGAAACACGGGCAGCTGGCAGCAAAAGCCTGTCGTGCTGTTTCTGTTGGGTAACGTGAGGGGCTCTCCATTGGGTGCGTATGGAAACAAGACCTGAACCAACACCCCAGATCCAAACACCTGGGTCCAGCTCCTGGACTCTGACTAGGGAGCACACAGACTGGGAGTGTGTGTGTTTGGGGGGGGGGGGGTTCAGTCATGTCTTTAAACCACC
Organism: Lepidochelys kempii; assembly: GCF_965140285.1. Lineage (NCBI taxonomy): Eukaryota > Metazoa > Chordata > Testudines > Cheloniidae > Lepidochelys > Lepidochelys kempii. The sequence goes on from NC_136380.1 coordinate 12,266,228, forward strand.
TCTGTGGTCTCCTAATCCTGGGCCACCTGTGCACAAGTCAGTGATCACCAGGACTCGCTGGCCACGCCTCCTTTTTCCTGGCCACACCTTCTATTCCAGCACATGGGAGGAGGTCCTGGCTGTATGCCCAGGAGATCCCCCTATGCTGGGCTGACCCCACCCCACCCCGCAGGGCTGACTACCCCAGGATCAGGACATTTTGTACCAGCAGCCAAGCGTACAGCAGCTGCAGCCCAGGAGAGGGTCTGGCCTTCAGGGATTTGGGTCACTGGGATTCCAAACCCGGATCTGGCTCTGAATTTTGTAGCTGGCTCCTATCTTTATAGCAGGGTGAAATGAAAGCCGGATCTGCCCTCCCCAGACTGTGCGGGGTTTGGGGGCCACAGCGGAGCTGAACGCTGCAGCACAGACCCATCTCTGGTGGCTTTGCTTATTTGTGCATCAGTCCCAAGTTCACCTCCCCACCCACACTGGCCCCCTCATCCCACTCAGTAACAAGCTACCCTGCAGGCAGCCAGAGCTTGTGCCCTTTGTCTGCCGGCCAACTCCCCTCCCCCCATTTCCTCGAATAACAAAACTCTTGTTTCATCTCATTCATTTCCCTGCCTGCTCTGGGACTGCGGCTGGTTTGCTCAGGCGCCTCCTGCTGGCTGAGCAGTGTGTTACCGTGCGTGGAAGGAAGCCCCTTCTGCTGGCATCCTATCTGCCCCTGCAGCCAGCATGGACGCTGTCTCTGAGCCTCTAAGCCACTAACTCCCCAAATCCCTCCCCAGCCCTGCTCCAGTGACTGCAATTGACTGAATGTCCGGCAGCAAGCTGCTGGCACTGGGGGAATCTCACCCTGGCCGGCCAGAATGACTCAGCCTCAAATACTCTGTCCAGGGGCAGCCTCCCTCCCTCGTCCCACTTCCAGCTACCGCGAGCAGCAGCTTGGCTGTCTGGCTGTCGCTAATCTGCTCTGCTTGATTCAGGCCCGGATAAGCTGGTGTGATGCAGGGCTTGGGCCCCCAGTGATGGCAGACGGTGGTGATGATGCAAGGTGTCAGCATGGCCTGCTCTCTGGATGGACCCGCAGCCAAGCCACACTGCTCCAGAAGTGGGTGGTGCCAGCCTCCACCGGGCAGCTTCTAATGGCACCCAATCGCTGATCAAAGCTGGTGGGATCCTTAGGGGAAGCGTCTTCCCCACCCTGCCCAGGGCACCGGGTGCATGTGCACGCAGGGCCCGATCCAAAGCCCGATGAAGCCAACAGACCCCCCCCCCCCGCCCCCACATTGATTTCAGTGGTGCTTTGGTTCAGACTCGTCGCCGTTAAGACTCTGAATCAGCCTGAGCCGTGATGCTCGGATCAGAATCAGAACTCGGAGCGCGCTCGTACGCATCCCCTGGCACTGACGACACCAGTGATTCCTACAGCTGATCTGGCTTTGTTTGTGCCTGAGGTTTGTGCCCGTTTCTCTGGTGCATGGTGGGAGCCGAATAGGAGCAGGGGGCAGGGGATCCTGGCTTGAGCAAATGCAGACGGGACGCCCATTGCACCAGGGACACCCATGTTTCCTCTCTCTCTCTCTCCTAGGCAGGAAATGTTTCTCATGCCTTAAGCCTCTCCAGAGAGTTTCTTCACTACGGTATGTGATTGTCAGCGGGAAATCAGTGACTTTTCCCTCCGCTCTGGGTGAAAAACTGCTTTTCATTGAAACCAGGGGTTCTCCAGCGGTGGCCCATGGAGCCCCTTCCCCATGCTGTGCAGTATATAATGGGCTGGCAAGGAAGCACAGGGGGGAGGGCTGGAAAGGGCGGGTCCAGGAGAGCAGCTCTTTCCTACACGGCAGGCTGTAAAACTCCAAAATTGCTGAGCTAAATGAGCACCAGGTTTATAGACCAGCTGCGCTGAGCTCATGCTCACCGCAACTGAGGTGTGAGGAGGCAATTCACCCCTGCCCCAAGTCTGGGGTAGCCAAGGCCAAACTGGCTTCAGATGCAAGTTAGAGCAGCCCCAGGGTTGCTTTAACCTAGGTAGCCTGCACCGTTCTGTCACACCAGCCTGGCTGCAGTGTATGGTCCAGGTTCTGGCCTAGTCCCCAGGCAATCTACCGCTGCCTGATGAAGGCAGCATTCATTCTCTTTGCGCCACTGGAGTGGCACTTAACTCACTTAACAACCTTAACTCAGGCTGCAGATCAGGCCCAAGGATTTATTGGTCTCTCTTGCGTATCTAGCTGCTAGACGCTTTTCTAAGTGCCTGAAAATTGTTACCAGCGTTGGTAAACTTCATAACCAACCGGCCAGTGTGTGTGTGCACCACTGACCTCTACTAGCTAGAATTACAACTGCTCCATGGTATCCTGTAGAGTCAGGTGATAGAGGCCCCGCTTTAGCTCAAGTGGCCCAGGGTAGGGCTTTTAGAGCAGAAGGATCTGAGTTCTGTCCTCACTCTCCCCATGAAATTCAGTTTGGCCATGGGACACAGCATGGCATTGTTGACAACCAGGAAATCTCTTAGTGACTGTGGATTATAGATTTTAATTAAGGACAGAAGGGACTGTTGTGATCATCGAATCCAGGGGTTCTCAAACTGCGGGTTGCAAGGTTATTATGTTGGGGGTCGCGAGCTGTCAGCCCCACACCTGGTGGGGCTCTGGCTGTCAGCCCCATTCATGATGGAGAGCCGGAGCCCCTCTCACCCAGCTCCACCCCCAGCCCTGCTCCACCTCCAGCATTTAAGCTAGTGTTTAATATAAAAAATGTGTTTTTAATTTATAAGGAGGGTTGCACTTGGAGGCTTGCTGTGTGAAAGGGTCGCCAACATAAAATGTTTGCGAACACTTATCTAATCTGATCTCCTGCATAGCACAGGCCAGAGGACATCACCCAGTCATTCCTGGGTCAAGCCCATAACCTGGGTCTGAACTAGCCTGTGCCTTTAAGAAAGACAGCCAGTCGTGACTTTAAGGCCGCAAGTGATGGAGGATCCACCACGATCCTTGGTAAATTGTTCCAGTGGAATGAGTTACACTCTCCTCTGGTGTTATTTGGTGAGAGAGACAAAGTTTTGAGCTTTCGAGCTTGTCTCTCTCTCATCAGCAGAAGCTGGTCCATTGAAAGATACGACCTCACCCGCCTTGTCTCTCTAATATCCTGGGACTGACACGGCTACAACGACGCTGAGTGATTTTACTTGTATTTCAGCAAATAGGGACAGAGCAGACCAAGGAATAGCTGTTAAAACGCTATGAAAGCCGACAGATGAACTCCGTCAGTGGTGCCCGTGTCCATGGAGCATCGAAGCACTACCAAAGCCAGCTGCCGAGGGCCAGGGTAACGTGCCTATGCTGTTCCCCACAGATCCCAGCAACAAAAGAATCGCTAGGAACGTCCTTAAGTATGAAAGGTTCTTGGTGGAAAGTCCAGAGCGCACCACGGCCGAGGTGGGCCTGCAGAGGCCGAATGTGACTCACCTGCAGACTAGAGACCTCTATGAAGAGCTGTGCCAGACTCTGGGGTCACAGGTATGGAGCCTTGAGCCTTCCTGTGGGGCTAGGGGGTGATGGTGAACGAGACCCACTCACGTCCTCTTGCCCAGGACGGCCCCGGTGTGTGCCTCACACCTGCCCAGACAGTCCTGGCTGAGGGTGTTGTGACACATCTGTGTTGTAACCCGCGGGTCGGTGTTTGTTGTGTGCCCACCTCCGTGCCTCTCTCCCAAGGGTTTGGGGCTGGTCCAGCCCCCAGCGCTGGAGCCTGGCTCTAGACTCAGGCCTTTGAGTGCTGCAGGTCCCCTGCTCCGTCTCTGTAGTTAGCCTGGCTGCGGCTGGTGGCCGTCAGGCGAGAACCGGAGGGAGGCCCAGCAGGCCCCCAGTAGCCATCACATAATAGCCGCTTTGGGTCACTGTCAGCCTAGGCCAGGTTTGAGCCGATATCCCTGAGCTGCCTGGCTCTGTGACCCATTCTCAGCCCCTGGGATTCTAGCTCCTGCCTCGTCCGCACTGCAGGTGAAGGCTTTGCAGACCTTGTCAATTCTAAGCACCATCCTGCTGGGAAAGAGGGAGCATGTGGCTCCAGGGCACCTGAAGCTGCCCCTCTCCCCAGCACTAGATGAGGTTCAGTCCCGTGTAAGCTGGAGTCTCCAGCCGTCTCCTCACACATTCCCTGGGCTGGTTCCCTTTCAGCCAACCCAGTATCAGATCCCAGCCCTCCATTGCTCATACGAGACGAACGACAGCCCCTACCTGATCCTCCAACCGGTGAAAAGAGAGCTGCTCCGGCTGCAGCCGTACGTAGCCCTGTACCACGACTTCGTTAGCGACCTGGAGGCGGAGAAGATCAAGGGGCTTGCAGCTCCCTGGGTGAGTTCATCAAACAAGGCTCCTTGCAGACCTAATGCACACACATGTCCTCATACAGCTCTGTGGGGAAGAGAAACACCTTTCCATGGCAAGCGGGGAGGGGATGTCATCTGAATGCAGTCAAATGGGAGCGTCTGGACGGCTAGAGGTGGGTCTGAACCCCATCCACACATGCAAAGAAACCCACGAGATAGTTCGGCACTCAGTCAGGCCTTCATGACTCCAGCCCCCAGCTACACCTATACCTGCACCCGGTAATGGGATTTTAGCCTTAAGTGGTAGGGGCTTGTTCCTTCCATGCCGAAGGACGTGGGTCCGAGCCGCACTGCAGCCGAGAGCCGGGTGAAGCGTTTTTCAGGACTGGGTGTGTTTCTAGAAGATCTGCTTTAGTTTAGCCAGGTATTGCGACAGGGAAGTTCTCTGGCCTGTGCTGTGCAGAGTTGTTGTAGCCGTGTTGGCCCCAGGATATGAGAGAGACACTGGGGGTCAGGTCATATCTTTTATTGGCCCAAGTTCTGTGGGTGGAAGAGACAAGCTTTTCAGCTCCACAGAGCTCAGTGGTGGCCTTAGAATCTAAGTTCCTCAACACAGAAGCCATCTTAGAAACATGAACAACTGTCTGGCTTAATATTCTGGTGGGCATGTTCACGGCCTGGCTGCCTGCACCGATTGCCAGCTCACCACTTGGAACAGGGACGAAATTCACTAGGGATCGTACAGCAGCGTGAGATTGTCGGGCGGCTCGTTCTTTAGGAGGGCAGGGAGCTAGTGGTGAATTGTCTCCCAGCCAGAGGAACGCGAGGAAGACGCTGCTATCCTGAGGTAACAAAAAGAGAGGGACGGAACCATCCGCTCCTCAGCCCCGCATTTAAATGGTTTGTTCTGAAGTAAACCGCATGCCTTTAGCTGCCTCTCTGGGCTCCCGGAGGAAGACCTGGTGCCTTGGTACTGGAGCAAAGCAGCCCACGGGGAAATTAATAACTGAATCCAGGACTGACAAGTCGTCAGTGCTGTAGGCCTGGGACTGTACGAGAGCCACCCAAGCTCAGCCTCTTGCTGGGCCCAGCTCTCCTCTCTCTCCCACTGTCTGGTATGTGCTGAGTGGCTCATCGCGGCACTCGCGGGGCCTGCCCCGTTACAGGGAGGACTGTGCGGGTTGCAGCTCAGCTGATGGCCAGCCTTCCATCCCCTCCTCCCACGGCCACGGCTACACCTGAGCCTCAGCGGGGAGAGAACTTGTCGGGCCGGCGATGCCAGCCAGCGGTGCAGCAGCAGGCGGCTCGGTGCCTGGCTCTCACTGGCTGGCTAATAGCACCCCAGCTTGGATCCCCACTTTGTGGGCCCCATCCCGGCGCAAAGCCTGAATGCACGGATCCATAGCTCCTGCCTCAATCCACCTGGGAGTGTAGGTGCCTGTCGGCCTCCCCATGCGACTGCAGGTCCCATATTTGTTACGTCCCCTGACTATCTCGTGTGCTCTCGTCTCCCTGGTGCTCAGCTGCAGAGATCAGTGGTTGCCTCAGAAGAGAAGCAGCAGAAAGCCGAGTACCGGATAAGTAAGAGGTAATTAACCCCTCGCCCCCCCTCCCCCACAACATTTGGGCACCAGGGTTCTCACAGCTGGAATTTCATGCCCTGTCTGCCCCGTCTTATTGTTAATCATATTACAGCAGTACCTAGAGGGCCCCCGACTAGAGCAGCGTCCCATTGTGCTAGGTGCTGTACAAACACACCGCGTACGTCTACACTGCAATGGGGGGATTGCAGCACGTGTGGACCTGGCTGAGCTAGCTCCGGTCCCAATAGCAATGAAGCTGCAGCAGCACGAGCTTGCTGCCCGATTATGTACCCAGGCTCCCTGGAGAGCTTGTACTGGGGTGGCTAGTCTGTGCTGCCTTGGCTTCACTGCTATTGGTACCCAAGTGACAACTCCAGTTGTGGGAGAGGGATAGCTCAGTGGTTTGAGCATTGGCCTGCTAAACCCAGGGTTGTGAGTTCAATCCTTGAGGGGGCCAGACTTAGACCATCTGGGGCAGAGTGGGATGGCCAAGGACTCCCTGACAGGAAACAATGAACAGTACTGAGGCCTCTGCAATCACCTCTCACTAGGAGCTGGGAACTTCTGTGTCCCAGGGTGCGTCTCCACCGGAGCTGGGGGGGCAATTCCCAGCTTGAGGGGAGGGCCTGCACTTGCGCCAATCGAGCTAGCGCAATAAAAATAGAGTCTGGCTGTGCAAGCAGCGGGACGGACCGGCTGCCTCAAGTAGGAGCCCATCTGAGACCCTGGGTCCATATCCCGGGCGGCCGCTTCTATTTTTAGCACACTAGCTCAATCAGAGCTAGCGCAGGTAAGGTCGCTCCAGCGGGAAACTGCACCTCTGGCTCCAGTGTCCATGGTCCCGTGATGACGCAAAGCGAGGTGAGCAAACAGCTGTGAGATGGGAGTGATACTGACCAATTTCCGATGGGAGGGACATTAGACCATTCTCACCTTAGGCTGGGTTTCAACCAGTATCGCCGGAGTGAGGGGCTGCAGATCCCATTCCTGGTCTCTGAGTTCCCCTGCAGTGACAGGCTTTTCAGTGCCGCAGGAAGAGAATGTATGGCTGGAACTCAGACGGTCGCTTGCTGGGGAAACTTCGCTGAGACAGAGAGGACAGTTATCCTGGCTCCCTGCAGAGGAGGAAAGAGTTAAATCCAGAATCCAGGCACGGGATAGTGATCCCAGTAAAATATTTCCAGGCTCAGCCTCCCAGCCTCATCCCCAGACGCCCCGTTGAATGGAATTCTATTCCCAGGCCCAGAGCCAGATGGGGAGAGTAACTTTTAACCCCTGCAGCTCCAGAGGGCTGCTAAAGAAGGCAGAAGGGGCATTGGCAGAGGTCACCCCATTGCCAGTGAGAAGGTGTTTGTCATGACAGGACCCAGAAAAAGGAGGGGGGAATTAAACCGTGGGGAGAAGGAAATGATAACTAGATAAATTAATTTAAAAGACGAAGACCTAGATCCCCTAACCAGACGAACTCATCTCCAATGTGCATAGCATCTGATAGAGAAACCCAGTCTACGCACAGCACTTCCCCGCTGAGCAGCTGAAAGCCCTTCATATTCAGTCATTAATTCTAGCTACTGCCTCTGTAATGAGGTACCTGTTAGTATAATGACTGCTGTCGTACAGGTGGGGTAAACTGAGGCACAGAGACTTTGTCCAAGGCGACACAGTAAGTCAGTGGCAGAGGGAAGACCGAATCCAGCCGTACTAATGCCTAAGCCCCTACTCGAACCAGCAGACCCCAGTAGTCACTATCGAGGTACAATATAAAAAGCAAGACCGGCATTGTCTCCAGGTTTAATGTTCTGGGTGTGAACCTGGATTCTCCACAGACCTTGTAATGACACTGAAAATCCCTCTGGCTGAAAAACAACGGAACAAATGAGGCGCTTCAGACGTACGTCTGGGTGGGATTCAGTTATTTGTTAGCCAGCAGATGATTTGTTCCTTATGGGGCTCTGCGGGCTACATTCTGCTCCGATGACTCTCCCGCGCTGCGGAATGTGACTCCACCATGCGGACAGCAGTTCATGGCCATTGGCAAGAGGCGGCCGTTGAGATGAAAGAGCTGATTTTCTTTCCTGCCCTCTCAGGATTGTTGGGCCCGTCCCCCCGCCTTTCTGCACATTCCGGGAAACCCCCAAGTGGATGCAGCAGCAGCTTAAGGCAGGATCCTCCGTGTTTATGTAGCTCAGCCCGAGGCTCGGTCCGCACACAGAATTTGCAATTTAGCTAGACTGGTGCCAGCCCCAGTGTGGCCACTCTTCTGCCAGCGGGTGCCATTCTGGGTTCTCACTGACAACGTTGGCACTGAGTCCTTGGCACCGACAGGGTGGGTGGTGGGGAGCAGGGTGGCTTTTGCACCTTTGCAATATTCTCTCTTTGGACTGGCAGGATCGCTCTAGCTCACGGATGTCTGAGCCCCTCCCCCCTTGAGTCAGCCAACCTGGGCCGGCCGCGGTCGTGCCCTGGGTCTTTATCGCAGTATAGATATACCCGAACCTCTCTGAGCCTCAGTTGTCCTTCCGTAAAATGGGGCTACAATACCTCTTCCCTGTCCCCACCTTCTGTCTGTCTTCTCTATTGTAAGCTCTTTGGGGCAGGGACTATGGCCCAGATCCTCAAAGGTATTTGGGCACCCATTGAAATCAAAGGGAATTAGGTGCCTAAGTGGCTTTGAGGATCTGGACCTGTCTGACTATGTGTGTGTGTACAGCACCTAGCGCAATGAGCCACTGACTGTGCTTGAGGCCTCTAGGTACAAATGTCATAGAAGAAGAAGAAGAATAGTAAAATAGGTGCCGTTCATGGAATTTAGTGTTGGGTTTAGATTTCGTACCCCCAATCCCACCCCGTTCTGTTTGGCTCCAGCGTGCTGGTTCTAGTCTATTTCTAGCTGAAGTGGAGAACAGAATCTGGCAGATGATTAGATTCTGGAACACTCTGAAAGGCTGGCCCACAGCAGCGCCAATGTCAGCAAACAGATCTGGTAGAAGAATACGGTTTCCATGCACTGATCCAAAACACACTGCCTCCAGGACGATTACAAAGGCAAAGGCCTTTGACATAAATAGTCCGGGTACATCAAGAAGCTTCCAGGGCTGCGCACAGTGAAACCAGCTCCAGGAAAGTAAAGATCCCTTCACTGGACACATTTTACCTGCCAACCTTCAGACAGCAGCTGCCATGCCCCCGTCTCTGTTTGGAATGGCCTCTGCTCTGAGTGAGGCATTCAGCCACTGGCAGCATGTTAGAGGCAGGAGAAAAGCTGATTTTGTTTCAGAAACAGGAGACCTGGGGCGGGGTCCTGGCTCTGCCACAGACTCACTGGGTGAGTTTGGGGGGAGGGGTAGCTCAGTGGTTTGAGCATTGGCCTGCTAAACCCAGGGTTGTGAGTTCAATCCTTGAGGGGGCCATTTAGGGATCTGGGGCAAAAATTGGGGATTGGTCCTGCTTTGAGCAGCGGGTTGGACTAGATGACCTCCTGAGGTCCCTTCCAACCCTGATATTCTATAATTCTATGAAGTGGATTTTCCCTTTTAAAAAATCTGGCCCTTTGTCTCTCTGTGCCTCAGTTTCCCCTATCCGTCCAATAAGGACAATAACCCTGAGCCTACTGCACATGGGGCCAGATTCGTCCCTGGGGAGCTCTTCCCTGGTGGAACTCGATTGACTCTGGCTCGTTGGGCATTTAGAACAGATTCCACCTGGGGATCCTTTTGCCAGCTGTTCTGGGCGACCCCTCTGAGCTTGTCTGCTGTGCATTCTAGCGCCTGGCTGAAGGACACGGTCGACCCTGTGATCGTGTCGCTCGATCAGAGGATTGCAGCCCTGACTGGCTTGAACATTCGGCCACCGTATGCGGAGTACCTACAGGTGGTGAATTATGGCATAGGTGGACACTATGAGCCTCATTTTGACCATGCCACAGTGAGTAACAAAGCCCGTGAGACTGGATCACAGTGGGTCATCTTCACACAGGGCCTGAGCCAATGATCATTGAAGTTTACAGGAGGCCTCCCATTGGCGTCTGTTGGCACCATGCCATGCAGCAGTGTCCTGTGTTTCAGTACCGCCCCAGGGCTGTGGTGCTGATCAGTCTATTTCCTGGGGTGTGTCAGGGCTGATTCCCCACTCCGGCACTTCATGGGGGTCCGCAAGGATTCTAAACATTAACACTGCCACTGCAGCCTGGTATTAAACTCCCACGGTTACAGCTTCTCTCTGACCTTGGATGGGTAGATGCTGCCACCACCCAAGTTCAAAAACCCCTTTGAGAGTCCAGGAAGGTGCACTTGGGAATTCCTCCCTGTGGGGCATCCTCAAGCCCTTTCAGCCCCCCTCCGGGGAAGAGCTGAAGAGGAAAACAAAGGAAATCAGCTGTTGCCACCAGGTAATTAAACAACATATGCACAAACCTCTGAGGACACAAAAATTCAATCCTGTTCTTAAAAAAGGTAAATTTTATTAAGAACAAAAAAAAGAAAGAAAATACATCTGGAAACTCAGACTATTGCTAGATTTAAAGAACCCACTTACAAAAATTAAGGATCAAGAATAACCTTCTTGAGGTCCAGCTTAAAGGTTACAAGCAAAACAAAAGCATTTGGAGTTAGCACAGAGGAGTCCACAAGCCATAAAGAAATAAACAGAGATAAACCTATTCTCGTCTTCCTAGACATTTCCTGATCTACTTACATATCTGGGGTTTTAAATGAATACTTTCTAGGTATGATCTGATGATTTTTCATACCTGGTCCAAAGTTTTTACAGCATCACTGCTCCGGAGAACAACACAGACAGAAAAAGGGGAAGTTTTTTCCTCAACTTTAAAAAGTTCTGGCCTTCCCATTGGCTCTTTTGGCCAGGTGCCCACTCCCTTCCTTTTACCTGTGCAAGCAGTCAGACTTTTTAACCCTTTACAGGTAAAGCAAGTAGAGAACAGCTACGAAGAGGGATTTTATAGCTTACTGGCTGACTGGGTCCATAAAAGGGAGCTATTCCCCACCCCCCTCCCCTTCATTTATCACAGGATTCTTTCGCATGATCCTTTCCACCTGACTTAAAAAATACTTCCTTTCTGGAACCCCAAGGGCTGCTGTCTCCCTGGGACAGAGAAGATGGCCAAAGATGGGGTTAAAAAAAAATCAGCGTTTTTAAATGGAAACATTTTACAGGAAAATCTCCCGGTTTTGGCTTGGGATAGTTCAATGAAAACACAAAACATTTCCACGGGACATTTTGAAATAATGAAAAAAGTTCACATTTCCAGTGAAAACTTATTGGCATTTTAAAGCCAGTTCTACACATATTATACCATAAGCTGAGTTCTGCTCTCCCTTGCACCTGTTTACACCTGGGTGACACCTGATTTCAGTAGAGTGACTCCTGATTAGCGTGAGTGTAACTTAGATCAGAATCTGCCCAGTGTTCATTGCTTCCATCCTAGTAAAGATTTGCAGGCCTTGATGTAAGGGGTGGTAAATATGGCAGAATTCAGTGCATATGCTTCGAATAGCAGTCATGTTTAGGAATCTGCTACAAGATTATTTGCTTACTGGCCCTGAGGTGGCAGATGCAAATTGGCATAGGTGACCTGTCCATTGGCCTTTCCTGTTGTTAATTTCTAATTTCTGTCTCAACATTGCAGGCAACTGGGCACAGTGGATCTTATTAAGGTAGATCGGGCTTTTGGCCTGAACTGCTTCCTTTGAACGCAGGGCCATGTCCCATAGCACTGGTAACATTAAGCTCTGTTATGAATAGTGCAGCAGTGCTGGGTCCGTGAATGAACAACTGTTCTCTTTTGATGCAGTCAAGAAAGAGCCCCCTTTACAGAATGAAGTCGGGTAACAGACTGGCCACAGTCATGATCTATGTGAGTATTCCCTGCCAGCTGGGGCCTGGGCAGGCTTTTGTTTCTTAGTGAGTGTGAAGGGTGGTTAAAAGATGTCTAGGGATATCATTCGAAGGGAGCCTCGATCACGCTAAGCTGAATTGCAGCCTGCAACCAAGTCAGGCAATGAGATGTGTTGTGGGCTAGTGGTTAGAGCAGGGAGCCTCCTGGTTTCTATTCCCAGCTGCAGGGGTTGGACTAGGAGCGAATGTGCTCTATACAAGCTCTGTCCGCAATCCCAGACCAGCTGGATGTTTCTGATTAAAAGGATCAACAGGGAAAGAGTTAAGAATGTTTCAGGGTGTCAGTAGGGTTCAGGGTCAACACCCAATTGAGATGGATTAAGGCACCCAACACTTCTCTGAGCTCTGGGTTACAGCCCCCCCATCATGTCACAGGCAGGAGGTTTTCTTCCCATTACTAGGGCTAGACATATGGTTTCAAATGAAAGCTCAGATTCTACAGAACCTCGGCACAGCGTTGGTACAATGAGCCAGTCAGTAGCTAACACCAGCCTAGCTCTTCCCTTGTGGGTGTTCATTATGTGCACCGTGGCATGAGTTAGCTCAGGTAGGACATTCCAGGCAGTGTTAAAAAAATACAGAGAAGTCTGTGAGGAAGCCAACAAATTGGCTTCAAGGCAGCATTGGCAGCTCAAGGGAGCAAGGTGATAAAAGACAAGAACAGACAAGCAGGGAGGGGCAGAATTGTGCAGGGCCTTGAAGGCCGTGTGATCTCAAGCCAATCAAAGCGTCGCTCTGTGCCTCAGTTTCCCCACGTGCAAAGCAGCCTCCTCGGTAAAGCGCCCCCTGTGAAAGAGGCTTTGCAAACACACAGTGTTACACTGAGTGCTGCCCTTGTTTTCCAGCTGAGCTCAGTAGAAGCCGGAGGATCCACTGCCTTTATCTATGCAAACCTCAGTGTGCCTGTGGTCAAGGTGAGTGGGAGTTTTTTCCAGCATGATCTCTAGAAATATAGTCTCTCCAGCACAGCTGGGAAGGGACAGCCACCCCCCGAGGTACCTGGACCATTAACTCCAGTCTGCCATTTCCTCATCTGTTCCATGAGTAACACCTCCCAAGTGGAAACCTCTCCCAGGGGCCGCGGTGGAAGCTCCCTCTCTGGGGACATTCACGGTTAGACCACAGAACCCGCTAGTCAGTGCTCAGCTGGCCGTGAAGCTGCTCTGGCTGGACAACAGGAACCGCGGTCACGTCTCAGGGCTGGAATGTGCCAAGCAGGCTGTTCCCAGGGGACAGGTGCCAGCTCCTTGTGTGTCCCCATTACGCACGGAGCTGGGTGCAGCTTTGGCTTGTGCAAATGTTTGGCATCCTGCAAAGTGTGTTTGAGTTTGGCTAAGTCTCCCTCCCCCCCCAAACACACAGGGACGCTCTCTCCAAACACCCGTCCCATTCCAGGCAGGAGCCATGACAGTCCAGATCCAGACTTCTCTGGAGTTCGGGAGTGGCTGGATCTGGGGGTTTGGTTCAGCCCATTGCATAGCTAGGGGTGAGCTGCAAGGTTCCACTCTGGAACTGGTCTTTCCTGGAGATTTGGGGGAGAGGGGGGTTCAGGCTTGCACTCTGGAGGTCTTTACTTGAACCTGGGCTGAGAAGCTGCAAACCAGGTGAGTTTCTCACAGTTTGGGGCTTGATTGGGCCTGATCCTCATTTCCACTGAGCCCCTTTTCCCCACTCCCGACAGTGCAAAGGGGCCTTCGGGGCCCATGTGTCAGTGAGCCACTGGCCCATTGCAAACCTTCTGCCTTGCTCAAAATACAACGCTTCACAGTCTGAGTCCAAAATTAGATTCACCTTGTAATGATTCCATCCCCTGTGGGAACAGGCACCACCCTCTTCCCATCACTGTCTTGTAGGGACAGTTCCCACTAAGTGTAACCTGTTGGGGAGGAAGCAGGATGAGGTCAATTCTGGAGGGACTCTGAACTGGGTAATCAGACATATTTGGGGGGGGGAGAAGTGTGGTCTGAGCACAGGCCTGGCAGCCAGGATCTGGGGGGTCTAATTCCAGTGCTACCACCAGTGTCCTAGGGCTTCGGGCAAATCACTTAATCACAGAATCAGAGAAATGTCAGGCTGGAAGGGACCTTGAGAGGTCACCAAGTCCAGCCCCCTGCGCTAGACTAGACCATCCCTGACAGGTGTTTGTTCAGCCTTTTCCTTAAAAACATCCAGTGATGGGGATTTCACAGTCTCCCTTAGAATCCTAGTCCAGAGTCTAACTACTCGTAGAGACAGAAAGCTTTTCCTAATATCTAAGCCCCCTGCCTGGGGCTGAAGCCCTTGAATTTCAGCTTTGGCCCCCACACCTGGGGCAGTGCAGCTCGGGCTTTGGCCCCCCGCTCCTGGGGTCCTGTAGTGATTGTTGCTGTCAGAAGGGGGTCGTGGTGCAATGAAGTTTGAGAACCCCGGACATAAATCTCCGTTGTTGCAGACTAAGCCCACTAGTTCTTGTCCTCCCTTCAGTGGACGTGGCGAACGATTGATCCCCGTCCACTCTAGAACAGAGCTGAAGACGGTTATCAGGTCCTCCGATCAGTCTGCTTTACTCAACACTAAACATGCCCAGGTTTTCAACCTTTCCTCCTAGGTCAGGGTTTCTGAACCTTTGATCATTTTTGTTGCTCTTCTCTGACTCTCTCCAACTTAGCCACATCTTTCCTAAAGTGTGGTGCCCAGACAGTACTCCAGCTGGGGGCTCACCAGTGTTGATTTCAGACGAATTTTCTAATTTGTCAAGGTCGTTTTGAATTCGAATCCTGTCCTCCGGCATGCTTGCAGCCTTTCCCAGCTTGGCGTCACCTGCAAATTTTATACACGTACTTCATTATCCAAGTCATGAATGGAAATATTGAAATGTACTACACCCAGGACTGACCCCTGCTGGACACACCCTAGATTTGCCCTTCCAGTTTGACAGTAATTATTGATATCTACTACCCAGGAAAGCTTATTCCCAAATAAATTTGTTTGTTAGTCTCTAAGGTGCCACAAGGACTCCTCGTTATCTTTGAATACAGACTTTCAACCACTTGTGCACCCACCTTCTAGTAATTTCATGTTGACCAAATTTCCCTAGTTTGCTTCTGAGAATGTCATGTGGAATTGTGTCAAAGGCCTTACTGAAATCAAGATATAGCATGTCTTCTGCTTGCCTCCTAGCCACCCGGCCAGTAACCCTGTCAAAGAGAAAATTGGGCTCATTGGTGCGATTTGTTCTTGACAAATCCATGCTGGTTATTCATATAACCCTGTTATCCTCCAGGTGCTAACAAACGGATTGTTTACTAATTTGTTACAGTATCTTTCCAGGGATTGAAGTTAAGATGACTGTCCATAATTCCCCAGGGCCTCCTTGTTCCCCTTTTTAAAGATAAGAGCTAGGTTTGCCCTCCTCCAGTCCTTTGAAACCTCACCCATCCTCCATGTGTTCTTGAAGACAATTGCTAATGGTTCTGAGATTGCTTCAGCTAGTTTGTTAAGTACCCTAGGAAGAATTTCATCTGAATTGCATTTAATCTCTGCCTCACCTGTGAAAGGGAGATGATAATTCTTCCCTTCTAGAGCTGGTGTGTGGCTTAGGTAATGGTTAAATAATACATTGCCCTGCTATTGCCTCTTTCACTACAGGATCTCAAAATCTTTTACAAGTTAAGCCTCGAAACGCCTAGGAAGTAGCATTATTATCACCATTTTACACATGGGGAAACTGAGGCACACCGAGGTTGATTTGCCCAAGAGCACAGGATGAGCACTGGGATTAGAACCCTCATATCCTGGCTCCTGGGCCTGTGCTCAGACCCAAATATGTCTGATTGCCCAATTCAGAGGGTGGTGCCTGTCCCCACAGGGGATGGAATCGTTACAAGGTGAATCTAATTTTGGACTCAGACTGTGAAGCGTTGTAATCTGAGCAAGGCAGAAGATTTGCAGTGGCACCAGCGGCTTACTGATACATGGGCCCCCGAAAGCCCCTTTACACTGTCGGGAGTGGCCGAGCCAGGAACAGAAGCCAGATTTCCTGACCCATGGTTCAGTGCTGTAGCCACAAGACAGCTGTTGCCCGCATTGTGCTGTGGGGTCTCCTTCCCCAGGGAGTGCTAAGCAGCAGCAGCAGTTTGCAGCCTTTGCAAAGCAATTGTCTCGGACCCCTCCAGTTTAATGGGAAGGCTGGGAGCAGGCCGAATAACAAGTGTGTCTATACAGTAAACTGCTCCTCCTTCAGCTTTTCTTCCTGAGCAATGAAACTAGCATGTCCCTTGGGCACCACAGACACAGACAGGTCATTCCAGTGCACAGATGTGTGTGGGACAGCCGCCGCGCTGGGGGATGGAACTGGGGAACGCCAGAGCTAAAAACACTACACCTCCCAAGAAGGGACTGCAACAGACTCCGATCTGCTGTGAATGAGCCGCGACAGAACCCGACTCACTCACCAGTGGGCGCCGCGTGCTGCTGAGGGAGCCCCCTCCAGCCATCACGCATCTTGTCTCATTTCCAGAATGCAGCTCTGTTCTGGTGGAACCTTCACAGGAACGGAGCTGGGAACGGGGACACCCTCCACGCCGGCTGCCCAGTCCTCGCAGGAGACAAGTGGGGTAAGAGACGCCGGAGATCATCACAATGCACAGCCCGCTAGCCTCCCTGATCAGGTGTTCTTTTGTTTGAAACCCTGGTGCAGTGAAACCCGGAGAAAGGATGGCCTGACAGAGGGCAACAAGCTAGTCACTCTGTCTGCCCAGGATGGGCATGCTAGTACAAGCAGGAAGTAGGGATGAGATGGTGCTGCAATGCCAAAATAGCCATGGGACAGAGGGACTGGGCAGCAGATGAGAGACACCTTTGAAACACTAATAATCCTCTGCAACAGGAGTTCCAAGCACTTTGCAAAAAATGATGTCTAGGTGCGGGATACTTAAATACCACTTCACCCCTTCTGAAATGCAGCCACCTCTGGGGTGAAGCCTGGCAGCTGTTTAACTGTTCACAGCAGTGCTGCATGACAGTTTAGGACAGGAAGTGGAGAATACTGTATCTGACTGACACTATGGGGAGAATTTAGGGAACCACGGTGTAAGGTCCAGAAGTAGAATTTGGCCAGCACGCCCTGACGCTTGTGAAAAGTGACTCGAGACCTTTAACAGCCACAAGTGGTCAGGAGCTTAGTTTTCCATCTCCTCCAAATGCCAAAACCTCCAGGAAGACCGTGTGCCTCTAGCACCAGAGCACCCCCTGCTGGATTGCCGCATCTCTGCTCTAGCTCTTTGTGGAGGTCTCCCGTGCATGTGTTAAGCCATCATGACCCTGCTTAGCTTCTGAGAGCTGAGAGGCTCACAACACACAGAGACCACATTAAAATAAACACAGCTGGGGAAACTGAGGTACCGCGGGGAGATGAAGGGACTCAGACACAGTGGGGAATCAGCCTTTCCTAGCTGCCTGTTTGGGTGGTGTCTAACAAGCAAATGTATATCACGTGCAAAAGTGGGATGGTTTAAATTACAAACAATCACAGAAATGACCTTTATGCCAGTTGGCAGCAATGTCTAGTGATTAGAACAGAGGGGCCAGGGAGTCAGGGCTCCTGGGGGTCTAGTCCCCACTGTGTCTGAGTCCTTTCACGTCCCCGCTATACCTCAGTTTCCCCAGCTGCAGAGCTAATGCTGCCTTGGGACAGAGGGGCTGTCCGAGGGTTCATGCATGGTTCATTCAGTGCTTGGCGAAGGCCCAATGGCACGTGCTAGGAAAGCACCGGGGGTTACTACTTCTCATCATGCTAGCCTGCTCTGCCCAGCCCTGGGACAGTTTCTGTTGCCATAGTAATGAGAATCCTTCAAAAGGGGAGGGAGGCTTTAAAAATAAAGCTAGTCTGGGGTGTAAATAAAAGCTGAACTAGCTCCCTCCCCGTGAAGATGGCAGCCAGCCCAGAGTTTGGGGCCCGTGTCTTCCCAGCACCCCGGCACGGAGCTTGCTCCGGCTTCAGTTCAGCCTGCTTTGCACCTTCTCTTAGTCTTGAGCAGTTTCTGACGGGGAGGATGGGCCGGGGCTGCCTGCGCTAGCAGGGGACTGGTGTCAGTGACCCAGAAGGTTCCTTCCCATCCTACGGGCCGTGCTTTCCGGTTAGGGAGCCGTCCTGCATTGTCGCAGGGAGGGAGCTGCAGCTCCGGCTCCACTTTCTACAGCCACCGAGCGCGTTGCCCGCCGGGTTCCCCAGCACCTGTGGCTGCAGCAGCTTGGCACTGCCCAGGGAGTGAGCGCCACGCTGCCAGCTCCCTCCCAGAGCGATCCGACTCGGTGTCTCTACGCAAGGAGCAGCCCGGCTCGACGGACTGGGGCTCGCGCGGCTTGGGCGACCGCCCTAAGAATAGCCCCGCAGGCTGGAGCTTGGGCTCCGAAGCCCACCCGCCTCCCCAGACTGCAGAGCCCGAGCCACAACGGCTACGTGGCCATTTGTAGCCCGAGCCCGTGAGCCCCAGTCAGTTGCCCCAGGCTCCGGCAACGCACACTCTCCCTTTGCCCTTCGAGAACGCCTCCCACCTGAGGCTCTCCACGGGCTTTCCAAGCATTAGTGGCTTTACACTCAATCATCCCATCTCTGACAGTGGCCAGAGCTAACTGCAGGAGAAGAGGTAAGAAAGGCCTAGGAGGTGGGTGATGGCAGAATTACCAGCTCATCGGGGAGTTCTCCCTCTGGCCTCTTCAGTCAGTGGGTGGCTGACTCAGGAGTGTCTGTATCCCTTCCTGGCATCTCTGTTACTCTCTCCATTTTAGAACTTTAGGGAAACTGAGGCAGGGAGCACTTCACACCAGAATGTTCAGCCTCTATGGAGTCACCCAAATAAGTGGCCGGATTTTCAAACACAACTCAGACCGCTGGGGGTGGGGGCAGAGCCCTTGAATATCTGGCCCCGAGCAATTTGGGATGCTTGACTTGAGTCCGTGTCTGAGCCAGGACTAGGAACGAACCCCTGGCTCTTAGTCCTGACTGCTCCCTGCTCCCTGTATGCTGCAGGGCATGATCCCCCAGCAGCAGGCAGATGGGCTGAACGCCTGAGCTTCTCCTCCACCTCAGCCTCTGAGACTCTCGTGTTGAACCCGTGCGGACACCCAGTGCCGCCCTCTCTCAGTGTGCGTCGCCCCCGTCTCTTACAGTGGCAAACAAATGGATCCACGAACACGGGCAGGAGTTCCGAAGGCAGTGCGGCCCTGACCCCAACGACTAAGGGCCGGAGCAGAGCGTGACCACTCCACCCAATCCAAAGGCATGGAAAGAGGTGCAGGATGGAAACTCACCACCATCAGAGCCAGAAGCAGGGACCACCTGGAAAAGCCAGCTGGTTGGCTGCAAGGGAATATGGCCTGCTGCCAAGGCACGTCTCAGCAAGGCTTCCTCTGCTGCATATTGAGTCTAAGGATCCAGGAGGGGCTGGGAGGGGGGAATGGAACAAAAGTCACAGTGGGAGGGGAGCAGGGCACTTGTAAGGAGAGAAAGAGGCAGCTGGATGCGCCGGGGCTGGCTCAGCTAGGGAACAAGAACAGCAGAAAGGGCGTGATGCCGTTCCTAGGAAGTTCCCATGGGCCAAGGGGGAGGAACTAGTCCGAGGGCCAGAGTCTGATTTCAGTTACGCTGACCATGTTAAGTCTGGACTTATTCACTGACTTCAACCCTAGGTTGGCACCAGTGTCATTTAGAGCAGAGTTTGGTCTATCGGGGAAAATAAAGCAAAGGGAGACTGAATAGCCAGGGCAACCCCCTAACGGGGTGACTCTGGCCTGCACAGTATGCTGGAGGAATCAGTGTTGCATTGGGCGAGGGTAAGGCAGCAATACTCAATTAGATCTGGAGAATTTTATGACCCGAGGCGGGCCATTTGTGCAGAAGGCTGACAAAATTAAAAACAAAGAATAATTTCAGCTGCCAACAAATAAAGACCTTGACTGCAACACAAATATTAGTGTTTCTATCTTTTAACCAAGTCTACAAATCACCATTATTCCCTGTGTTTGTGGCAATCTCTACTGGGAGAGGTGAGATCGATGACTCTGGCAGGCTTGGTGAGGAGTGGTTTGTAGGAGATCAGGGCAAGGCGCATGCACTGGTGAAGATGCTCATCTGTCAGGCAACTGCAGGGTTGGTTTTTTTATAAAGGTCATAGTAGAAAACCCAGATTCACAGAGGTACATTGATCCAAACATTATTAAAAGATAGATGGCTGGATTCTGGCTATTCTGAAACTGGGCAGCATATGGAGTCCAGAAATCACCAAGTCCCACTTTTCTGAATGTTGCCTTCAAGACAGCTGAGCTCCGGAGTCTTACAGTTTCAAATGGAAAGGCACCTTCATCAGTTGAATCAAGAATGTTCTTTGCTTCAGAAGGGCAAGGTCCATTGGCAGAGACGACAAACAGAGCCTCACCTCTTCCCGCCCCTGCTCCACCCTGGCCCCACTTCTTCCTGTCAGGACCACCTCCTCCTCCTCTGAGCGCATCGCGTCCTCGCTCCTCCCCCCTTCACCTCCCTCCCAGCCTCCTGCAAACCACAAAACAGCTGTTTGCTGCGGGCGGGAGGCGCTGGGATTATCAGCAGGGGGAAATTAGTTTTTGTAGTGACCCATCCACTCCCAGTCTTTATTCAGGCCTAATTTGATGGTGTCCAGTTTGCAAATTAATTCCGGTGCTGCCGTTTCTTGTTGGAGTCTGTTACTCACACCTTCTTGTTAATTGTTTGAAATGAGCCACCTTGATTACATTGGCCTCATTAGCACTACAAAAGTGATTTCCACCCCTTCTTGTCAACTGTTGAGAATAGCCCACTTCCATCTTAATTGAATTGGCTCATTCACACTGACCTCCCCCCCTTGGTAAGGCAACGCCCATCTTTTCATATGCTGTGTATTTATACCTCCCTACTGTATGTTCCACTCCATGCATCTGATGAAGTGGGTTTTAGCCCACAACAGCTTATGCCCAAATAAATTTATTAGTCTCTACGGTGCCACAAGGACTCCTCATTGTTTCTGAAGACCAGTCTGTAGCTCTGCCTAGTCAAACAGCCTCGCGAAAGGAGGCTGACCCTCCAATAACATAGCCAGCTAAGGAGGAATGTTGATGTCTTACTGTATTGCCCCCCCTGAGGCTGCTGTCTGTTCAGCAGTAGATTTAAATGCATAGAAGAGCAAATCATTGCTAATAACACTGCTGTCGCAGGGCGCTGAATGATGCTGATTTGCTGTGTCCGCTGGCAGTCCCTCAATTTACAGCAACCGGACAGCTACCTGTAAGCCAGCTTTGGGCTGGCTCCCAGTCCCAAGGCTGTGCTCCGTTCCCTTGTTGCAATGATGGGTCTGAAATGTAAATCTGGCAAGAAGCGCAGCCCAGGAGGAGAGGAAGGTGCTAATGTCACCTGTGTTGGTTGTATCCCAGCACCAGGCCAGCATTCAAAGGATCCAGTGGACCAGCAGAACCAGCAGGTCCCAGGGAAGCTGCCTGCCTTAAAGGGGAAGCGTCACCAGCAAGAGAGCTTGTAGGAAACTGTTTTTCTCCAGAAGTTTGACATCTTGGTGGCGTTTGCATCCATTAGCCGTTAGTTTGTTTTTAATACATTGCGTAATCAAAGCTTGTACAGAAAACAGTTCTGACGGTTTTCATTTAAAACCTGCTGGTTTTGAGAAGCGAAACGCATTTTTTTCAGTAAAACTTAAGCTTACGAAAGTCACAAATATTTTCACGAAAACCAAACCATGGCGGCCATTTTTTCGCAACGAAAGATTTTGCAACCCGCCTCCCAGCTCTTCATTTGTAAAAATGTCAAGCGAGTCTAATCCGCAACTCCTGGGGAACTTTGGAAGGGGATCTCAAACCTTGTGATTTGTGCAGCTTTTGTTTACGTCCTGTATTACCCTGCTGCTTTTTTAACAGCTTCATGGTTGCATTCCTTTGCCTCACAATGGTGTTTCTTCCTCGCTTGTCAGACAGAGCTTCATTGCTTGTAAGGCCTGAAAGCACCATTGCGTTCATCTAGTCTGACCCCCTGCATAGCCCAGGCCAGAAAACCTCACCCAGCAATTCCTGCATCCAGCCCCTATCTTATGGTTGAGCTCGGCATAGTTTTAAAAAACGCGCCCAATGACTTTTCCATTCACTAGTCTCCTTTTATTCCCTCCTCTCCCCTTTGCCTAGGGTCCGCTGTCTCCACCTCTACAACGTCACGGGCAGCTAGCATAGTAGCCTTTTAAACCCCGTGCCCAGTGGGATACTGACTAATGTCGAGGCCCTGTTTTCCCTGCCGCTTTTGCCTGTTGAACAGTTCTTTGCTCGCTGCTGAAATTCTGCCCCCTGCTGTAGAGCGGTGCACAGTACGTGTTCAATTCTGTGCTGCAAAGAGCTGCGGGGCGATAAGTGGCAGTGAGGAGCTACCCAGCGAACAGTGAACGCTGTGGAACTGGGAGTAATTAGCTGTCTCTCTAGGACAGAGGTGGGCAAACTGTGGCCCGCGGGCCACATCCGGCCCGCGGGCCCCTCCTGCCCGGCCCCTGAGCTCCTGGCCCGGGAGGCTGGCCCCCGGCCCCTCCCCTCCTGTTCGCCCACCCCCACAGCCTCAGTGCACCATGCCGCCAGCACCATGCTCTGGGCACTGGGGCTGCGAGCTCCTGGGGCAGGGCATCTGCAGAGCCCAGCCTGCCCCGGTGCTCTGAGCTGCACAGGGCATGGCTGGCTCCAGCCGCACGGCGCGGCTGCAGAGCCACCAGCCACCGGTGCTCCAGGCAGCGCGGTAAGGGGTCAGGGAGCGGGGGGGTTGGCTAGAGGGCAGGAGAGTTCGGGGGTGGTGGTCAGGGGATGTGGGGGTGTGGATGGGGTCGTGGCGGTCAGAGGGCGGGGAACAGGTGGGTTGAATGGGGGCAGGGGTCCTGGGGAGGCAGTCAGGAAGGAGCGGGGGCTTGAGGGGGTGGTGGGGGGCAGTCAGGGGCCAGGAAGTGTGTGGGGGGCGGATAGGGCAGAGGTCCGGGGTGGGGCAAGAAGCAGGGGGTGGGGAGTGGAGAGGGGAAGGGGGCCTGGCCACACCTGGCTGTTTGGGGAGGCACAGCCTCCCTGAACCGGCCCTCCATACAATTTCCGAAACCAGATGTGGCCCTCAGGCCAAAAAGTTTGCCCACCCCTGCTCTAGGACAAATACTCTAAGGTCTGTATAAATGTCTTCCTCTCTTAGCCAGTTTTCTGGTTCCATCAGGCATGTCTCTGCTGCAGCTGGGAGGTGTGACTCCCAGCCCAGTTAGAGAGACACACGCTACCTCTGCTTGATGTAGTTTGCTAAAAGTAGCCATGTGGCCGTTTGTCCCGGGCGGTGGCTCCGGCTAGCCACCCAAATCCAAGCCCACCTGAGTCCAGGCAGCTCCCATGCAGCACCATCCACACTGCTATTTTTAATGTGCTAGCTTAGCAGCGCTCCCAGCTGCAGTATGGACAGCCCCAAGAGTCTTCCTTTAAACATACTGGTCTGGGTATAACAATAATAAAGCAATAAAACCCACAGCTGGTTAGGCTGCGACTATGCTGCACACCCCAGCCAGATGGAACTTTAAAGTGGCAGCAGGGCTTGAACTCAGATCCTACTGCTCCCAAACCACAGACCCCAGTGAGTTGAGCTAGAGGAGAATCACCATAAGCACTGCAGGGTCTATGACACATAGGAGAGCAGTTCATATTCAATCCAGCAGAGGACAGCGGACTCACACTGACTAGCCAATCAGCTTAGTATATTGTGTAATGCTCTATAGTCAACTCACCTCAGCCCTGTGAGACAGAGAAGGATTACAATCCCCTTGGATAGCTAGGCACACTGATGCCTAGAGCCGGAGGTGACATTATTTAGCCAAGGCCACCCAGCCAATCACTCTCAATGCTGGGATTTGGACTCAGGAGTTCCTGCTTCCCCACCCCATGCACAGGCTACCAGATCACTCTCTAGCTGAAGAAGTTTCCTGTCCAGCCATCCTCTCCCCGGCCCCATATTTAGATTGACGGCCCCAGTCTGCTCCACTCAGATGCACTATTACTGGTCGCTAGCGAGCTTTGGGCTGGAAAATCAGAGGCCTCCACAATGGAACAGCCCTCCTAGACCAGCGGCTCCCACCCATCTCCTGTGCAGGCTCCACGTGGGCTCCTGGTACTGGGCTCCTGATACCAGGCCCTGGCCCAGCGTTAGCAGGTGGCTTAGTGGTTAGAGCGCAGGATTGGGCTACATTCTATTCCTGGCTCTGCAGGGTGCCCTTGGGCAAGTCACTTCATCTCTCCATGCCTTGGTTTCCCCATCTGTAAAATGGGGATAATGACACTGACTTACTTTGAGCTCTAGGTATGAAAAGTGCTATGTAACAGCTTGGTTTTCTGTTCCATTTTCTCTCTCCTGTCCTTCCTTTTCTGCTTCTTTTCTTCTCTCCTTCTCATCCTCTGTCTCTGCTAATCGCTGCTCTCGGGTCTGTTTGGCTTTCCTGTTCCACGGCTCCCCGGCCCTGGTCCCCGCCAGCAGAAAGCCGCATGCCGTGGGGGGAGGAGGGGTGTTAGTGTCTATGGGAGCCTCCATGAGGCTGATCGCATTTAGCTCAGTGCTGTAATGAGCAGAGAGAAGCTTTGCATTGTGGGGTTTCCACCTGAGCCTACAGCTGCTTCTATGGTGGTTTTCTTGGAACTGAGGACGGGGGGGGGACAGCAGGCAGGTAGATTTCCAGGAGCCGCTTCTATCCTGGAGCCCTGGGAGCACATTGCAGGGAGGAGAATAGAGCTGGGGTCATGCAACTTTCTGTGCTCCCACTGTTTTCCTCTGCCCTGTGTCTCTGCCTCCAGAGTAATCAGGGGCCCATCTAGGCAGACGCTTCCACTGGAGTGGGAAACTCACTACCAGGCCACTCAGTCAGTCCATGCCCCAAGACCCAGGAGGTCTATTCCCTATAGCATGTCCTCCAGTCTTCTGCCCGCTCTCATTAATGACTGATTTGCCTGGGCTCCCATCTCGAGCCATTGGGAGGCTCTCACACAGTCTCTCAGCTTTCACCTCCCCTGCTCTGCAGCCTAGGATGGGCCCTCAGATACCCTGGGGATGGGCTCAGTATAGGAACCTGAACAGAATACCTCTCTTCACTCGGCTTCATCCCATTCCTCCTAACTGCCTCCGCTCGTTAACATCAGCCCCATCCAAAGCCACAATAGGCCACCCCTGGTTCTCCAGTTCCATAGCTGCCCTTCCTAGAGCTCGGGTCTTGCATCTTTCTGGCACTCCGCCCTGGCAGCCAGATGGCCACAGAAGAGGAAAAGAAAGCAGCATTTCCCTTGGAGCTGTGGGTCACACGCCCACCTCCCTGACAGTGTAAAATCAACTGAGTTAATATTTGAGGAATGGCCATTGTGGTTAACCAGCACAGAGCTGGATTTCCCTCCTCCACCCCCTTTCCCAGCATAATAACACGCCAGGGTTTTTTTCTGGCCGCAATCACAGGAGAAGGTATTGGTTGTTCTGGAAGCCTCGAATGCACTGATGGCTGAGCCTGTGCTGCAAAAGCTGCTTCATGAGTAGCCTTGGAAAGAACTGAACAGCTGGCACCATAGCAGCTGCTGAGCTGGTAGACAAGTGGCTCAGTGGGATTGTTTTGCGCTGTAGCCGAAAAGATTTTCAGAGAGCCTCAAGTCCTGCCCGGTGCATAAGTAGGACCTTCAATAACTACACCAGACAGTCCAGCACCAGCTTTTACCATTATTTAGCTCAGCTTTCTGCAGCATACCCACCACCATATTAATTGTAACAACCAACCTGGAACTTGTAGGGAAGGGCACAGCACTGGAAAGTCAGTCTGTGTACACATGGCTAGAATGTTAGCTGCATTTTCAGCTGCTCTGTAAATAGTTCTCTTAGGGGCTTGTCTACACTACAAAATTAGGTTGACTTAAGTTAGGTTGACCTACAGCAACTAAATCAACTTTTGGTGTCCACACTACCCTCCTTCTGCCGGTGGGGTGCACATCCTCACCAGGAGCACTTGTGCTGATTGAAGTGGGACATTGTGGGGCACTGACAGCTGCACGGGCTCACAGCTGGAGCCCCCCCCCCCCCCCGCCCTGGAGCTGACAGCCTGAGCTGTGAGCCCAGCAAAGGCTAAATTTCACAGCAGGGATCCTACCAGCAGTGAAATTGACATTCTTGTCAGTTTCACAGCTGCTATTGTTTCACATATTGTCTCCGGCCCTAAGGGTCAGCCCCATGTCTACATGGATGCTGTGTTGCCCTAATTACATTGACCTAAGTGCTATGCCTCTCACGGAGGTGGAGTTATTAGATGTCTGTAGTGGGCGACTTACGTGGGCGGGAGCAACATTGTAGTGTAAACGCTTACAGAGTTAGGGCGTTGTAAGCTGCCTTATGTCAACCTAACTCTCTAGTGTAAACCAGGCTTTAGTAAAGAGCCAGTTAGAAACATGGAGTCCTCGCATGTTGTGGAGTCTCCATAATTGGAGGTTTTTAAGAACAGGTTAGACAAACACTTGTCAGGAATGGTCTAGTTACTACTTAGTCCTGTCTTGAGTGGAGGGGACTGGACTAGATGATCTATAGAGGTCCCTTCCAGTCCTCTACTTCTGTGATTCTGTTATTACCCAACACATGGTACATGAGAGAGTAATGGAATGCGTTCGGTGTCAGGGCTCAGATTGTAAAAAGAAAGAGGCAGGCAGTACTTTACTCAAGCTCCACCCATGATCCCCAAATCTTCCCACTCAGCCCCAGAATAGCTGTGTGTGTCAGCTAAAAGGATCAGCACTGAAATAGTTAAGGATGCATTTCAACACCAATCAGTAGGATCCAGAGTTAACATCTTGAGATGAATGGGGGCAGTTTGCATAGGCTGTTTGCAGACTCAGCAAGAGAGCATGGCCTTGGACTGCATTCAGGTATTCTTCACAGTCAGAAGGGCTAGATGCTTACTGGCCCTTTCTAATGAACGTTCTAATGACTCTGCAGAGGCTGAGGGGACAATCTGTGAAGTGCCGGGGAGCTGGCTTGATATGGCCACAGGCTACTCCAAAACTTACCATTAGTGGCAAAGAGTGGGACACAGAGCTGTAAAATAACTACCTAAATTGGGCTGCTACATAACACGCTCCAGAGACATAGGGCTTTATGAAGCCCAGCTAGCCTCAGGTGTCCACTGAGAGACAGATGAGTGGTAATTATCATCCCTAACTTACAGCTGGGCAGCTCAAGCAGAAAGCGCTTACAGGGGAATCCTATATCCTGTGCTCAGACTATTGGCCCAGGGCCTGTCCTTCATCAAAGCAGCTAGATACCACTGTGTGTGGCTGCCGTAACCCCAGAGCTGGTAGGGGACTGTCTGGTGTAGGTACTAAGATCCCTCCCACTCATGCCCTGTACACCATGTGCAAATTTATTGCAACCCAGCCTCAGGCCCTTGGGTCACAAGCATTCCTCCCTGGGACTCTGTGCCCCACTGTCTCCTCTCTGTGCCAACACACTGCCTGGCTGCTGGCAGCAAGCTGGGGCTCTAAGGCCAAGCGGAGAACAAGGCTGTGCAATCAGACCTATGGAGCCTATCGGAGCTTGGAGTAGGCACGGAGCTTTAGGGCCACAGGGTAAGCACTCGTGCCCTGGACTGGGCCTGCAGGTGTTACCGTAATATACATAATAATGCTCCATAAGAACCTCCTAATGGACTGGAAGAGACCTGCTGGGTCAAGCCCAAGCCTCACTGTCCAGCCAGCCCCGTCATTTGTCCTCACTGAGCAACGGCCAGTTCTTGGTGCGCTGTCTGAAAAAGGGCCTGAGGGAGATTGGGGCCCCACTGTGGTGGGCACTGTACAGACACATAGTAAGAGGCAGGTCCCACCCCAAAGAGTTTACACTCCAAATAGACAAGACAGCCAAAGGGCCGGGGAGGAAACAGGCATGGAGAGGTGAAGTGACTTGCCCAAGGTCACCCAGCAGAGCAGTGGCAGAGCCAGGAAGACCAGCGCCCTGGGCTCTAACCTAATGCCTTGTGCTGGAGCAGGAAATTTGTGTTTGTTCTGGGGGTAGGGTTGGCTTAGCCCCTCACGCCAGCCATGACAAGCAACCTTTATCAGACAGCCTGCACAGAACAGCTTCTCACAAAGCAGCTCACAAGGGGAAGGGGAACATCATGTCCGCTGTGCAGCCAGGCTGGCCCTGGGTCTGGCTGTGTGTGTGTGTGAGAGAGAAAGAGAGAGAGACAGAGATCAGGAAACAGAGCCGCTCCATGGAGCAGACAGGCTCTTGCCTCCTCCTGCATTCCAGCGGCGTGGGCTCTCTTGGCTCTGTGCCTGCCTGGAGAGGAATTCAACGCTGCCTGTGTGAGAGTCGAGCTCCCACGGGGCACCAGATACAAGATCCCTTTCTCTGGTCACCGCTGCAGCACCTGTGGCTGTGTGACTGGAAGGTAAAGGAGCCTTCAGCGGGGAGGCAGGCCACGAGGCTGGTTCCCCAGCAGCATCTGGTGACTAGGCAAGGAAACTGGCTGTAATGCAGAAGATTCCTAAGAGCCCCGTCCTGCATTGCTCGCACTCCCAGAAGGCCTGTCAACCCTCACTGGGGCTGGGCTGTCCTCTCCTAACACCGGGGAGCCAGGCACGCTGCAGCACAGAGCTCCAAGCCGGATCAACAAGCATATTGACCACTCGGGCCAAGCGGTGCTGGCTCCCAGCTGATGAGAGGGGCTGGGAGCACCTCACTACCCCCTGTTTTTCCAGACTCGGTGGACCTGTTTTTGCAAAGGTGACAGGCAACTACCGCTGCATTAGAATGAAAGGGGAGCGGTGGGTGGTCAGCAACCGGTCCCAGTTCAGATAAACGAGCCATCGCCTGAAGTGGTGTGTCCGGGGTCAATCGAAGAGAGCTGACGGGATCAAGCACAATGCACACTTGGAAATGCTAGAGGGCACTGAAGCAAGGGAGCTGGAAAAGCTATAAGTTTCTCATCACGCACAGAGAGGCCAGCGAATCCCGCTCACCGCTTGATCGCTACAGTCAAAGCCCCGTAGCACAGCTTAAAGCTCATGCTGACCCTTGGCCCAGGTTTGCAATGGGTCAGTGGACGCAATGGCATAGGCCCGAGTCTCTGCTCCACGAGAGTCAGAGAATCTGTGTTCCTCAGCATTCCCAGCCAGGCTGCTACAATCGCGCTGTACCACAGACGCTGTGACAGGGCCTGCTGTGGCCCGCTCAATAGATATCAAGGCCAGAAGGTACCACTCTGATCACCGGATCTGGCCTCCTGCCTGGGATCTCTCTGCAGCCCCAGAGGAGCAGCTACGCGGGGTCTGGTTCATCTAGTCCAGCCAAGCGGTCGCCACCAGCAACCAGCGCCAGAAGATCCCCCAGCAGAGGCAGCAATGGGCTAACCTGTCTCTGCCCCCAGCAGCTGGAAATTGGCAGCTGCTAAGAGGCTCCGTTAACGTTTTTATTATGAGAGTGGGGGACTGAGAAGAGCAGGTTTCTGCCCCCAGCTCTGCCACCGACTCGCTGCGGGACCTTGGGCAAGTCACTTCGGCTATGATTTTCAGACGCCAGAGCTCTCGCTGTGGCTCCTCATTGCACATTTAGACACCTAGTCAAGGGGCCTGATTTTCAAAGTTGCGGAGCAGCCAGACTTCCTCTCTCCACCTCCGTCTGTCTGCTGCCTCTCTCCCCCTTCCCCCCACCCCCATGTTTCTCTCCAGTCTTCCCTTTCCTCCTAGTCCCATTCCCCTGCTCTGCTAAATCCTCCCCTCCTGCCAGGTACCCTCCCTTGCCCAGTTCCTCGGAGGGCCTGGCCTTAATTAACCCATTTGCCCATAGGCTCCCTGAGCTTTCGCTACTGCTCCCAGCTTTTCCTCCCCCTCCCTCAAGGTCTCACAGAGTCACTTCTCCACGCAGGACTGGCCTAGAAACCAGGAGGGGGTTGGCCTGTTCTTTAGGGGGTCTCTATTTCCCTTGGTCAGGCAGCTTGACTCCGCTACCAGTGAGCTGGGCCCGGTGTCTGCACCTCAGAGGTGGGCTGGACCCCATGCCTGCTGCAGTCTGACCACAGCGGTGAGCCAGGAGCAGAGCAGCCCGTCGCCCTCCAAGCACGTGGGTATTTGTTCTGCTGCGGCCCTGCACTCAGGGGAAAGGGCGAGAAAGGGAAACTGAGGCACTGGACTCGGGTCTAATAGACAAGAACACTGGTTTTGGAACCCAGATCTCCCAGGCCCGTTCTCTGTCCACCAGGCCATGTTGCTTCCCATGCAGATATTTTTACAAGAATTAATTTATACCCGAGCCTGCTGTAGCTTTACTGATCACAGCAAACAGCGGCTCAGCCTGGACCTTTCATTGCACAGATCATGTGTCTCACTGTGGATGGGCCCCGTTGCATTCAGGCTTGTACGATGCGCTTGCCCTATTACTTACATGTAGGCTTGGAAGGATTCAAGTTTTGCCAGTAAATGTCAGTAAACATCTGTGACGGGTTCCCCGGGATGCAACCTGGAACTGGGGTACCACTGAGCCCTCTGTCTTAGCAACCTGAGCTCCCTCTCACACTGCGATGCACCTCTCCAGGAACTGCACTTACACAGACAGGGTTACCCAGCTGAGTTACTGGAATGCTTTCACCATCCACCCCTGAACCAACAATGGAGAGGCTTCAGCCAATTCCCCGCAGCTTCCCAGCCTAGGACCCCAGGGCTGTACCGTCTTGTCCTGGTCAGAAGCCTGACCAGTGTAAGTTTATTACCCAGTCCACCCCTCCCTCAATGTAGAGAGGACATGCACCAGCTCTTGTTCCTGAGCAGACTTCCCAAGCATGTCAAGCAAAACCCACTGCTTTAGGTAAAATATAAAACAGATTTATTTACTACAGAAAGATAAATTTTAAGAGATTATAAGTAGTAAGCAAACAGATCAAAGTTGGTCACCTAAGAAAGAAAGGACTTGCACTCTGAGTTCTATAAACTCGACAGGATTTGAATCGAGCAGTATCTCACCCTGATGGTATTGTTCCTTCATTCACAGGCTGAGGTTCTCCTTTCCAGCCTGGACCACCAAATGTTCGTCCTCCAGCCAGTGCTTCCAGGGGATGAGTTGTGAAGCAAATGAGGACCAGTGATGATGTCATTTTCCCTCCTTTATAGGTTTTTCCTATAAAAATCACTTGTGCCAAGTGACCCACACTGTAACAGGCAGGAGCGACGGCAGAGCAGTGTTGTTAGACCTGCGAAGAGATGGGGAGCGCAGGCCATCCTCCGCGGCACCAGCTGATCAGTGCAGGGCTTCCACCAGCACCCCTATCCATAGTACTGCACCATTGGCCGGGGGCGGGTTCGGTCTGCTCCCAACCTAGGCTACTGTTGGAAGCAACTACCAGACCTTATGTCCTCCTAAGATAGTATGGGATGTATAACGGCTATAGCCACCTGGGCTGATTTTCGGGGGGACTAGCACCCACCACTCCCCCTAGAAATCAATGCGAGCTAGACGTACTCAGCACTGTTGGAAACCAGGGCAAAAGCTTTTAAGACTGGGTGCCTAGGAGGTGGCTCCTAGAGTCCGTATTTAGGCAACACAACAGCCGTGACTGGGTTTTACAAGCGCTGGTGAGCATCCCCAGCTCCTGTTTGGCTGCAATGCGATCGAGGCGTGCTGAGCACCTCTGGAAAAAAATAATCAGCTCACTTCTCCGAGGTGCCTAAATCCAGACTTCAGAGCCTCCATTTGGGAGAATCGGAGTGCGGGTCCCTATGGATTAGATCAGCGTGTGACAGTGAGGTAAACTAGGAGATGTGGAAAGTCGCTGGAAAAAAAGCACGCCCTGAAAAACATGCCCATTGGACCTAACCTATCTCATCTCTTATTATTCAGTGTTCATATCATGGGAGTGCAAAGAGGCCAACCAAGATCGGTGCCCGATCACGCTAGGCACTACACAAACATAAATGAGCCAGCTACTTGGCTATTAGCCAAGATGGTCAAGGATGCAGTCCTGTGCTCTGGGTGTCCCTTAACCTCTGACTGCCAGAAGTTGCGACTGGATGACAAGGGATGGATCACTTGATAATTGCCCTGTTCTGTTCATTCTCTCTGAAGCACCTGGCATTAGCCACTGTTGGAAGACAGGATACTGGGCTAGATGGACCATTGGTCTGACCCAGTATGGCCGTTCTTTTGTTCTTACTCTTTCACAGTGGCGGTTCAGTAGTTAATGGAGAATCAATAGTCCTTTTATTTAAAATGTTGCCAAAACAAACTAATTATCTCCATGTTTACAGCTAGGAAATCTGGGTTATTCAATGCATCTTGCCTGCCAACCTGAACTGAGCTAACACATCAATTGCAACGAGAAGTCTAACAAGCAGGAGGGTAGTGCCACCTTGTGGCCACATTACATATGTTAGCGAAAGGAAGAAATGTCTAAGTTCATCTACGTGACAAGAGGAAGGTCCCAGCTATGATCTATGGGTGGAGAGCTGGCTGGGCCCATGGTGCTGTGATCTGTGGATGATGGAGAGTTGGATGGTGCCATGATTGTGGTTTTCCTTATTTACAGCTGTTTACCACACATTTCCCCCCCCCTTGATTTGACTTTTCCCTGTAAGGAACAGCTGCTGTTGCAGCAGCAGGCCCATTGTATATTTGTAAAGGGGGTGGGCAGGTGGCCCCTACGATGGTGAATGGCAGGAGGGGAAGTGAGGCCCGTTCACTCATAAATGGGAAGAAAGACGGGGTCTGTACAGTTATGAATAGCAGAGATGCTCCATGATCTCTATCCTCATTAAGCTTGGGGTAGCACTCACCCCCTGACACCCCCTTCAGAGGGACACAGTGGTTCATGCTATGGAGAAAGTTTAAGATCCCATTCTAATCCAACTGCTCTGAATGCAGAAGGCTCTGCCAGATGTTTGTAATGCTTTGTCAAAGCTAGTTTTAAATCATGGTTGCGGGCTGGAAAGTAACACTAACAAGGGCAGAGGTCGGCCCTGTTTGCTGCATTTAGATGTGCAGTGATGTGCTTTCTAACTGGCAGCCCAAGCACACTAAACCTGCGATAGGAAAGGCAGGCTAGGGGCTACTTGGCTGTGCATCACTAAGGATGCAGATCCTGCAACCAGAACTTAGCGAACAATGCGGTGGAGGTGGGAACCAGAAGAAAATCTAGCTCCTTTTCCCCATGCCACGTTGGTTCTGCAGGCCAACACCTTATGTTACTCACTGAAGCACCCAGCAGCTGCTCCAACTGGGTATACCCAACACGCCGGGCTATTGAGGCAGTGGGGCCTGTTTTTACAGACACTTTTTTGAGGATTCCCTACATGCTGTACAACAAGCAAGGTCTAGTGCATAGGACACTGGACTGCGGGTCAAAAGGTAGAAGCCACCTCATTACTCTTGGAATACAGCTGTCATTCTGGATTCAATGGCAACCAAGAATTGGAACTCTCCCCATTATCACAGAAACTGAAACGTCGCCAGTTACAAACAACCTACCCAATATAGCATGTCCCCACAGCGGATTTTGCTTAGACTTCTACAGAGTCCGGCTGTCCAGCACAGGCAGGGAGAATGAGAAGATGTAGCCTGTAGCTGCTTGCTCTCTTAGAAAGAAAAGGAGGACTTGTGGCACCTTAGAGACTAACAACTTTATTAGAGCATAAGCCTTCGTGAGCTACAGCTCCTACCCAAGGTTTGACACTGCCAGTGTAGAAGCAAAAAGAAAAGGAGTACTTGTGGCACCTTAGAGACTAACCAATTTATTTGAGCATAAGCTTTCGTGAGCTACAGCTCACTTCATTCATTGCTCTCTTAGGGGAGGGGTAATTCCAAATTGTCCTAGCAACACACGGGTGAGTGCACCAGAGGACACAATAGCTCGAGTGGGTTTGCAGTGTGGCTTCCCACATCCAGCTGAGGCTGACCTGGGTGCTCATTTAATTCCGCAGTGAAGATACACCCTAAATTGCTGGCGAGTTACCAATGTGACTGGAGTGGCAGTGGGGCAAAGTTTGGATTCTCCTTGTGTTTAGTGCTACATCTTTATTGTTCTACAGTACTTACAGTGAGTAGTGCTGAAGAATTCTGTAGGATAACAGAACAGGCCAAGTGGTTTGAGCACAGGACTGAAATCACGAGATACAGACTCTACTCCCAGTTCTTCCACAGACTCATTCAGGGACCACATGTGAGTCGCTCAACCTCTGTGCCTCCCTTTCCCCTTCCTGTAAAATGGGGTTAACTCTTCCCAACCTGAACTCAGTACTGTCTATAATGTTCTCAAGACCCTCAGAGAGACGGCGCAATGCAAGTGCATAGGGTGTTGAGAGAGACACAAGCCAACACACCACAGTACAGGTAACTTAACAGCCAGAGAGCCACATTTATTACTTTCAGATGTTTCTATACAGATGGGGATAACCAATCAGGGGAGTGGAAGAAAAGCACAAATTATGTGGAGAATTATTTCTCCCTTGATACATCCCTGTCACATTGGATTATGGATAGAGAAGGAAACTCAGAACATTTACAAACACAAGAGACTTCCATGAGTTACTAGAAAATAACTAAGTCTGACAAGTAATGAGAGTGATTTGAAGGCAGGCAAGACACACATCCATCCTCTCTAGGCAGTTAAAGAAAAGAAGCAAACATACCACAAGTGAATGGAAACAAGGGAGGTTTTTAAATGGAGGCTTTTCACAATGCTTTATTGTTTGTACACAAGAGTAATGGGACACTGAACAGGATACAAACAGAATGAAGCTCATACAAACTATAGGACACAGAGGGCATTCAGGAACTTCTCAGGAAGTTAGCAGATAGACACTGCCATTTTTTAAAAGGAAAAAGGTAAACGATAAGAGGTCACAAAGCTCTCCCCCCTCGCCCCCCCAGCTAGAACTGAATGTAACTTTATTAGCTCCCAAGTCTGAGCTCCAATGGCTATACACCCAATAAGGCTTGTTCCAAATAGTCAAAAGGCCAAGCACCTACCACCCTCCTGCAGGCTCATACAGGCTTGCAGGCCTGGGTGCTAGACGTGCAGTGTAAACCATCTGGAGAAACAATGAACAAACCAGACCAGGGCAGACCATACAGCCAGGAGAAAGAGGCAGACGTGTGCACAGTCGAGGGACAACGGGCAGCACAAACTGGCAATTGCTGCTCATCAGCAGGGCACCAGGCTTTGGGACTATACCAGGGCCAAAAAAATCATTTAAAAGGGGCAGTACCGTACCTAACGCACTCATGGTAGGTTTGTGAAGTGAGATTTATTTCGGCCTTATGTGAGGGTCTACGGCCAGATTTTCAGGGGCTCAGTTCCCACTGAGAACAGTGTTTGCAGCTGGATGCTGAACATGTGTGAAAATCTGGCCTCTGGAGCTTTACACTATTTTTAAGTGAACCTAAAAGTGGCAATGGAGCAGAGCGAAGCTCTCTGTGCTGGATGGCCCCACCAGTCAGCACAAACACTTGTTACTTCCTTTTCCACCATGCACCTGCTCTGTGAAATCCACACAGAACTTCCCTGGTTCAGTGACAATAGCCCTGAACGTGAGATCACAAACACCACTGTCCCACTGCAACTCATCCAAGCCACAGCCGTTGTGATGTCACAAGATGATGCATTCCCAGAACGTCTTCATTGAACCAGAAAGTACCAAGTCACAACGTAGGTTTGTACTGAATTTCTGCCGAGCACAGCACAATCATCTGGCTGGCCTGGAGACGGAAGCTGTCTAGTCCCCGAATGGATATGGCATATGGAGTAATGCAAGCGCAAGTCTCCCCCCTGCCCTTGAGCGATCTTTAGGAGGCAAGAGGGTAGGTCATTCTGCAATGCCCCAGTTCAAGTCTTAGCCCAGTACTGACACATGATCAACAAGGGAGCCAACTTGCTATGTGATACAGAGAAGTTTTTTAAGAACAGGTGCAAGACCACAAACGTTTCACAGCCAGCAGACAGGAACTTTGTCACCACTACTATTGGCTCCATTGGGCAATTGAGTAGGGTCTGTGCTCCCACCACTGAGCTATCCACTTATTCCCCTGCTTTTTACCCAGCTGGTGTATTCTGATAAACACGACTAGCTTCAGGGATTCTACTCCTCAATACTAATGACAGGTCACAACCTTAATGTAATGCTGTAGGGTTTGGGATTTTTACTGGAGGGGTCTTATTATTCAGAACAGTTGCTTCCATTTAGGGTGGACAAAATATTTAGTTGGCTTTGGTCTAATCTCCAGCCCACTGCGGTTTTGAAAGTGTGTGAGACAAGGCCAGGTTGAGAGGAAAAGGAAAAAAGACAAGCCTTAAAAGAAAATCCAGCTCCAGACAACAGCCCAAGTCAGCAAGCGTGTTAATGTAAAGAGACAGCCCTTTGATTTTCAGCTGCGCACTCCTCCAGACTACAGTGTTCCCTAACACCAGACTAGTGTAACTTCCATTAAGATAGAAGTATGTGTAAATGAGCAGCATGCAGCTCTATTCCCAGGAACAAAGCAGGGCTGCACATTCCTGGAATACCAGAGAGGTTTGGGTTTTTAACAAACAAACCTTCTGTGGTCCTCAAGGCTCCTATATTTGGTTCAGATAACCCTGGGCTTTTAGCAAGACTACTCCTGCATTAAGTCCGATTTAAAAAACCCCCAACCTTAAATAAACCAGACTCTCAAATAAACAAATTGTGTCTTGTGTTAGTTAAGACACGAGATTTTTTCCATGGTTAAAGGCTCCATTGATCCTTAATCTAATGCAACCTGAACAGAGGCAAGAGAGATCTCTAAATAGTTAAGGATGCAATATAGAAATGGTACCCCTTTTCATTAATGTCCCCTTCCTCCCCTGTAATGTTTGCCTTTTACACAGGGGCATTAAAAATGTCACTAAGAAAATGCTGCAGGTGTGTTAGACTCACAAAGGTTGATGTAGTTCAACCAAAGTAGTCACCCCTGCACACAATTTTCTCCCCTGCCCTTTGAATCTGCTTTTCACAAACCTAAAGCTAGTTGGATCCTTGCAAAGAACATCCATTCTCTGCTACAAGCCAGGACTTGGAGAGCTTGGCGTAAAACATAGCCACACCAGAAGAGGTTGTGAAATATTTATTTTTCATAAAACAAGGTCATAGTTGCCAAGGTGTAACAACCAAAAAACATTTCCAGGGAGCCAATGGCACAGTGCATGGAAATGTAGCCCCTCACCCCCCTTGTGGTGTGATAGCAAAGGCTGAAATAGAAGGTATTTTACTCTTTGTGGGGCCATCTGATAAACCAGTTCCCTTCTCTAGAAAGGGAGAGGACAGCAGAAGAGGTGAACATGGGGCGCTATCTAATGTAGTAACCCACAGGAGATTTAAGCACATGACAGAATTTGACTCTAAGTAGACTATTCACATGCTTGAAATTAAACAACGAGGGCCTTGGTTAACGCTGCATTACCACTGCTTTGGTTCCCGCCCCTACAAACAGTTTGACAACCAGAGTAATCTGAAAAGGGTCAAGAACCTTGCAAGACTGCCAAGATATGCAGTGGGGGAAGTGGAGTTTTTTGTTGGGTTTTCCAATTATAAACTGACTTTTCAATTATCGGAAGCCATGAAACTAATCAGCAGACAAACTGGAATGGACTTAGTCCAGGGTCCGTATTGGTCAGTGAGCAGAATCACATGGTGAAGCAATGCCAGATTGTGACTGATAGGGAGGGCTATACAAGGAGCCAAAAATCGCTTGTTTAGTACCTCAGCATCAGTTGCCTAAGTGTCGCATTGGACACAGAACTCACCTGGAATTGCAAATTCTCATTTCTAATCCAGCGGTTTCAGACTCTGGTGGTGGTGCGGGTGAAATATGCAGCCAGGCCACAGCTGAAAAGTCCACCACTGAGGGCTTGTCTACACAACCGCGCGGGGTCGATCTAAGATACACAACTTCAGCTAAGGGAATAATGTCACTGAAGTCGACGTACTTAAATCTACTTCCTGCGGTGTCTTCACTGCGGTAAGTCGATGGCTGACGCTCTCCCGTCAACTCCGCTTGCACTTTTCGTTCTGGTAGAGTACCAGAGTCAACGGGAGAGTGCTCAGCCGTCGATTTATCACGTCTAGACTAGACGCGATAAATCAACCCTCGCTGGATCGATCGCAGTCCGCCAATCCGGTGGGTAGTGTAGACAAGCCCTTAATGTGTGTGTGAATCAGATAGAAGAGAACAATAGTTCTCCCTCATGGTAAACAATATGCTTGACTGGGCTTTACCTGCTATTTGTGCCATTTCCCCCTCATCCCTACCAGCACAGCACAAACGTAAAGGATTTACTAGGACTGTCATAGGATACACCCGCCACCATTACATCTCCAAGACCAGGCGAGTAACAGAGCTGTGCTTCAACTAGCAGAGTCACATCATCACTTGGCATGAAACGGTCAAAGAATAAAGCCTCATTTTTATTAGTTCAAGAACATCAGGATATTGTTGCAAATAGCTCCAAGTGCAACTGTTCTATTGCTCCCGTGGGGGATTTCATAGGAGGTGAAAAGGATCTAACAAATTATCCCGGGCTGGCCTGTGCCCTGAAGAAACTCTCTCTCATAGTAACCGCATTAATAAAAGACCTGAACATGATCAGTGCTAAACATCGAATACAGAACAGTGACTTTCCCACAATACACTGAGCAGGGCCTCACATGGCAAGCATGGCAAGCAACTGCTTAGGCCAGGGTCAGACTGCTGGTGGGATTTCCCCCCAAGTCCCTATCTCTCCCTACTGCTGGCTAGCTCAGCATTCCATCCACTGCCCGGTCTGTCTACTTGCCTCCTAAAAACTGCCTGAGGTGCCAATCTCCACTCACTTGTGTGCGGTGACAAGAGGTGCAGAACCAGGTAGGCAGAAACTCCACAAGCAGAGAATAGCCACTGGCCTGTTTCTGACAGATCATGATGTTACTGGTGATATTGTGGTTTCCCCTTTAAATGTAGAGCCCCAGGCCACTGAGTGCCTGCCATAGAGTGAAGTGCTGAGGCCGGAGACCCCAGGAGTGAACTTGTCAAGGAAGCAACAGGACCCCGCACAGGAGCTCATGGTCCCATTTTCCCAGTCCTGCCCTTAGTGGAACTGGAAGGGAAGGTAATTCATAGTGCAGTCGGTTCTCTCCCCCACAATTTACAGGCCCTAAAAATCATGCAGCCAGCCCTGGGGAGACGAAAAACTCAAAAGAAGCCGGTTCCTCAGGCTTAAAAAAAAAGCAAAAGCTCTTGTGGGGCCTTTCCCATATAGTTCCACGAAGAAATCCTGACGCCTTCAGATTTGCTGCAATGCCCCTTGGGGAATCCGATCTGCCTGAAGTCCCTTAGTGATTGTGTCCAACAAAGCCTGAGGATTCGCAGAGATAAGAGAGATGTTCTACTACTCGGGGTTTCAGGCTGTCTTTCCTTGCGGCAGCGGAGAGGAGCCCATGTCCAAGAGACCGACGAGCTTCACAAGGACTCCGATACGAGCTGTCTGCCGGCAAGGAAATTCCTAGAAACCAGCTCTACAGGACTGATCTCCTGCCAATTTCTTGTCATTGCTGAACTGGGTAGATGAGAAGGATATGGATACATCACAGTGGCCTCTGGTGCAGTTTATTTACAATGGAACTCAGTGCTGGAGAACATCAGGATATTAACAAGCAGGAAACACACTGGCAGGGGAGAGAAGAATATCACCGTACATTAAATCTCAAGGATCCTCCGTAAAATTCAAATCCACACCACCCAAGGTAACTCGCTAATGCTAATGAAGCTGAAACTTAAAGGATCTAAAATGTAGGTTAAGTCTTCATGGGCAATATCCCAGTTAGGTGCATGCAGATAGAATAGCAATTCTAGATACACAGCTCTCACTATTACTAGTTTTATCCTGCTCTCTATGGCTTAAAGCAGCAGACTGCAGTAGGTACAACAAACTGCCCATCCCTCAGATGCACCTCTCTTGAAGCCGCTGTCAAGTACAACCAGGATAGCAGCATCAGCAAGCTAATGCCTTATAATCCTCAGCAATAACTTGCCAAAGCCTGCTACAGGCTCAGACGCAGCATAATGTTGCCCTGGCGACTTCTCCCGCTTCCATTGCTTTAAAACATACCCAACACCCTGTACCCTTTCCTCAGGCTTCCGATTCATATTGTTAATCGTTCTACACTCCTCCCGCCTTTCACCCTGAAGAGCCTGGGATGGGTTCACCCGCTCATCGATACCACTTCCCCTAAAAACACAGTCACTTCGGGGATGGAACATGATAACTTTTGTGGCCTCGTAACTCTGAACCAAAGTTTTTCTTCATTAAATCTTCAGGAGGAATTTTGGGACAGAGGAATTATTGCCCATGACATGTGGGTTAACCTGCCTTTTCTTACAGATCTGTAATGACAGGTGGCCAGAACAACACTGTTTCACACCTCATCTGAATGTAGTCCCTCCAGCAGCTCAATGCCCCCTCCCAACAGGTCAGTATTGCCTGTTGTAAATACGATTAGGAGATACTGGGAGTCAACATGCAGCAGCCTGCAGAGTTCATTCACCTTCAGCGTTTCTTCTACGTTATCTCGGCTCATCAACCGCACTGCCAGGAGAGGAGCTTTGGCTCCTGAAGTTCATTATGATGGGAGACTACTTTAGATATTGTGGGTGACACAGCCATGAGATTTGAGAAGCAAAGTATGCAGCTTTAAGCTTTAAATGCATGTTCTTGCTAATGTTTCTTAGCAGGAGGAAACATGCTGGAAATTGCATTTTTCCATGACAGAGATCCAGATTACAAGAACAGCCATAGCGATTCTTAGAAATTGGAAGATCTTCTCCACCACATTATGCAGGTCATTCTTGGGTCCTAAACTATTTACAGTGACTGGGTCTGTTTAACAAAATTCAATGCAATTGCTAGTTTTGCCCCATCAGGGACAAGGATTTCCACCACAAAGAAATAAATCAGCTAGGTCAGGCCCACGTCTTCTCCTCCCTCCAAGTCTGAGTGTTTTATTATCACAATTAGTAAGTTCAAATATGAGACGTTTAGAGACGGTGACAGCTTTACACACTGAACATGAAACACAATACTGCCTGTGATCTAGGCTGCATACTGACATGCTGCTTTTAATGTTACATTAAAGCTCCAAGTTGATCCTTACTTCCCTTTCCACCCAACCACTTGTTATACTCATCTCTCCCCACCCTGGATGCACACAAGGAATGCAAGGGGGGTCAGGAAGAGAATCATGCAGCCCGAGGACTCAGAGATCCTTACCACTGAAATCCACCAATTGGTTCTGTAAACCGGTGACGGATCAAGAAAGTTGCAACAGCTTCAGCAACCTGAAGGGAGGTAGGGGGGAAGGAATCAGAGTTTAAAGGGACACAGTCAACTTGAAGCCTGGTCAGTTTCAAAATTTAAAGTAGTTCAAAGTACTACATCTTCCTCCCATTATTTTAAACTGTTCCCCCACCCTCCCACCTCTGTATGAAACATCTCACAAAAGGGATAAATGTCTATATACTACCAAGGACCCAGTGAAACCGACCATGCATCAAGTGCACAACTGAAAAAAAAAAATGTTTTTTTCACCATCTTCTTCAATTACAGTAATTTAGGCATGTACTATAGTAGGTAAAAAAAGACAATTGTGATTTAAGTTGGTGTCCCTTTAAGGATTAGCTCAGAGCAGCAAATTACTTGTATCACGCTTTACAAATAACTTTTCTTCCAAACATCTCATGAAGATAGGTAAAAATATCCCCATTTTACAAGGGTGAGGCACAGAGTGGTTAAGTGACTCAAAGCCACACAGTCAATAGTAGAGCCGAGATAAGAACTCCCACGTTCATTTCCAGACGTGCTCAGTCCACACCACCATTCTATTTACTGGCACACTAGCGTGAGTGAAATACTAAAGTGTCACTGTTTGTCAGTACATAAACTGCTACAATAATGTTTATACGACGTTTTCTAAATTTTAAACTACTTAGTTTTAATAAGACATTATCCCTCTACGAAAGCAGCCACCTGCACTGAAGGCTGGAGGGGGAAGGGAAAAGCTGAGCTAACCCAAGAGAAGTTAAGGATGGAAAATCCCATGCTGCATTTTAAGTACTGTATCATTGAGTCAGTTATACACCACCACTGGCCCCCGACACAGGTAAAGCTGTAACGCAGGTGGGACCTGTCTCCCCACAAGCAGACTAAAGTCTTGGCCAGTCAGGCTCTCAAGGCAGCTTCACGGATATGATTTAGTCCCATCTGCTCCATCAGTAACCAGGTCTCCTTATAGGTGTGGTGCACGTAAGGCCTATGAGGTTTGCCCTCGGTTTTGTATTAGCGATGGACCCATTTTGCATGTAACTCGTAAACGGACTGCTACCAAAGCTTTGCGGCTCACCTTGTCTGGAGCATCTTCGTGGACTGCATGGCCACACTGAGGGAGGACTTGCATCTGGAACTTTCCTGCAGACCAAACAGTCATTGCAGCTACTTTTAGAGTGAACGTATCCCTCCCTGGCAATGACTCAGGCATGTGTTACATGCAACCGCAGAAGCCAACCCCTATAAAGGCTAAAGGCAGGGACCGAACTTAAGGTGCAAAAATATTCTGCGCTTTTATGGGCATTTCTACTAGAGATCTCAAACTCTTTACAAGTTAGCCCCACTGTCGTATCTAGCAGATGAGGACTCAAGAAGCTATGTTTGACACCAGATGTCAAACAGCAGCATATGGAGAACACAAAGCTTCTGCAGGAGGCAAGAACCTGCCTTCTTACTTGTGCAGGAGCTCTGAATTAACTACAACCATGTTCACTCACTATCTTCTTAATCCTTAATTCCCAAGAGCTTTGTATTAAATGCTATCCCATCTTTGTGACATGAATGTAGCTGTCAAACCTACCACACCAGGACCTTTATCCAATCA
Organism: Lepidochelys kempii; assembly: GCF_965140285.1. Classification (NCBI taxonomy): domain Eukaryota; kingdom Metazoa; phylum Chordata; order Testudines; family Cheloniidae; genus Lepidochelys; species Lepidochelys kempii. The sequence continues at coordinate 12,309,005 of NC_136380.1, forward strand.
TCCATTTTCCCTTCCAATATCCAATTTCCAAAGAAAACAGTGATGGGGATTGGACGGGGAAAGATGCTAATGTAACTGTCAAGCATTATTAGAGGTGGTTGTCCTGGGACCAGCACGGCTACATTATACAGACAAGGGGTGAGGGAATATTGTTTATTGGACCAACTTCTGTTGGAGAGAGACAAGCTTTCGTGCTTACACAGAACTCTTCTTCAGGTCATAAGCTCGGAAGCTGGTCCAGTAAAAGATATTACCTCCCCTGCCATGTCTCTCAAGCATTAGTAGAAGTCTGCCAGCACCAGAAAGAGAGATGGTTTCAGGTGGCACCAGGTGGTGCAACTAGGCACAATGGGATGGAATTAAAAGAAAACAGACTGAAAATCAGGAAAAGCTTCCTAATGGCAAAACTGAAAATCACAGAAAGATCCCCACGAGACATGACAAAGCCCCATCACTTGAATATTTAATACCAGACTGAACAAAAGCAATATCACAGCCCTGCATCAGCACCAGGGTGATTGGCAAGATCTAATAACTCCTCTAGCTTCCATTACAGAGAATCATAGACAAGGGATCACACTGTTACTCTGGGGATTAACTACATTCTTTAATGCTGGTTTGTCTCAATACAGATTGCCCTGGCCAGGACCATTTCAGCCTTCTTCTCCAGCTCTCTTTCACTCTCTGCAACATAAACTATCCCCTGAAAGAGCATTATAGCTAGCAGTATTAAATATTTACCTTGCATCTGTCCAATTGTTAGATCTTTATCCAGCCTGTCAACACCTGGAATAAAGCAAACGGATGTGTTGGGGAGAAGCCAGGGAGAGAGCGTCTAGTCAGGTCCTGCTAAGACTTTGCAAAAGATGTTTGGTGTGAAAAAATGGAATAGAAACAGCATCTCGACACTCACTAGACTGTTTCCCTGCTGCACATCAGGAGCATACAGCGACAGGAGAGGATCACTGCCAAAAACTTGAAGGAACATTCATCCATCCATCTTCCCAGACATCATTAAATGGCACTCAACTATGGGAGACTCAGTGTTCCCTATCACAGGGGACTGGAGGCTGATAGGGATTGGTCTTGGAATACTGATCCTTTCACCTTCAGGTCATGAGTTCAAATCCAGCCCAGGACTGCAGTAATTAAGTGATTACTCCCGTGGGTTGGCTTGGGTCTCAGTCCTGTTCCTAGCAGAACATTAGCTCAATTCTACAACTGCAACACCTGCCAGACAGCTGAGGCACAGTATCACAATACGCATATTTAATCCCACAATTCCCATGTGCATGTTGCAGAGAGACTAAAATGACTTGCCCAGTCTCTCAAAGTACATAGAAGGGCCAGGATAGAATCCAGACCAGTATCTTAGCCACAGTTTTTCCCTTCCCTCCTCTAAAACACAGGCTGAATGTAATCAAAGTGAATGACAGCTCGAACTAAGGAGAAAAAGGAAACACCTACCCGCTAAAAGCAGCAGCTTTGGAGTAGAACAACTGAGGAAGAGGTTCGATAAGCCCCTGAACCACCCCTCCCAGTACTTTTCGGTTTTCGACAGTTCGATTCGCCATGTATACAGATGTTCTTTCTTCGTCTACAGGGGGGACAAAGAGCTCAGCATTAGTATTCAACTGAAACGAGCGTAGAATGAACCTCAGCAAAGCGCCACTTGGAAGACAAAGTAAAAGCACAGAGTCAAATGCGGATGCGACTAACGTCAGTTTGCCCCCCATGTGTTGCCCTAACTAGGCAACCTTGCTCACAAAGACCGGATCACCCTCTTAACCCTGAACGTGCTCGCTCCATGTCACAGTAAGTTAACGGGGCTGCACATGCTGTACCTGGGGCGTTGAGCAAGAGAGGCCTTCCATTTCCAGACTGTCAGTCTGCCCCCTTTCACCGGAACTAAAAATTCACGCAGAAAGACACCTGGACCTGTCCTTCCATGAAGCCTGGGCAAGACACAGTTTTGCAGCACCATGCACGAATAGCTTTACATGTGGGAATAAGACTGTTAGGTCATATGGTCTACACCACGCAGCAGAAACCGATGAGCCTTTATAATATGATGAAATAGAGTCAGGACCCAGCACATAGTGACTTACTGGACAAGAAAGTAGTTCCTTTCTAGACCATATACAATGGCCACGTTCATGAACATCTAGAAACACTTTCAAGTGGTAACTCACAATGTAGCCAGCAGTCCAAGACCAAGGCCCAAACTCAGACCTGGAGCAAGCAATGAGGTCGCAGGAGTTACTCCTGTTTACACTGAGGCCCTGAATGAGAGCTGAACAATTGCTCACTGCTCCTTCTTTGGAGAACTTTTACATGTCCCATAGGCACCTAGCTCCATGGAAGCATCTCCTTTGCTGGCTGCATGGTTGCCTTCTTGCTCCCTATAGATCGTCAGATACCCTAGAGAGGAAGAGGCTAGTGAAGACATTAGTTCCAGCAGAACACAGTGAAAACTCCCCACCTCTGTATCATCTTCCTTCTTCCTTTTGTTAACAGATCCTCTTCCTTCATAGTCTTCTTCCTCTTCCTCCTCCTCCTCCTCAATAATCCCTTCTACTATAGCTTTAGGGACCTCAGGACTAGCAGCATCTTCACACCTGGTAAAATAGGACTGGAAATTGATTCCTTTTCCATTGTGAAAAGCAACATCTTAACGATTCTAGGAGAGACCACCTGCACCTAAAAGGATAGAATTGGCTTTCTCAGAGAGACTGGCTGATCTGAGGCTCTACCACATCAAGGAGAAAGAAAGGAAGTGTCCAGGTCAAATGAGCAAAATTAGTTTTTTTTATGACAATACTGGAATATAAACAATAGAAACACCTGATGCTGCTGGCAAGCATCATGTGTTGTATAGGATTACGGTGCAATACACAGATTACTTTCATCACCACTCAACTCCACCACCTTTGGAGTGTAATGGACAGCTATTTAACAATGCACAGCAGCAGGAGGACAGCAAGTGAAAAATACCATATTCAGTTGAATTGTCAGGAGGAATTTAGGGGCCAAATTTCTGAAGGCACATCCAGCTAGTCTACTGGTGTGAGCAAATCTTTGCATGGGCCATTGCACACCCATTGTTTTGCGCTCTATCATTTGCATGTACAAATGGCTTTTGCACAGTAAAAAAAAAAGTATCCTTGATGGGTAATTACATTCTACCCTAGTGAAATTTTGACTGACATTCCTAACCATAGGAACGTGGATGGTTGTAAATGGTTTAGTACTACTTTCCTCACCCTCTGTGGTCAGCCTTGGCAGGTAAGTTCAAGGAGGACCGGATATCTGCTAGAAGATGGATTTGATTTTTTTTTAAAGTACACTTATGCTCTGTTACCGATTTGGGATCTTAAAACATTTAAGAAGGTTTTAGAAAACAAAACCTACTGTTTGATTTGGCCAACCATAGAAACTCTGGCTGATTCGAGATTTCTTATCTGTCCACTTTTTAAACTAGAAAAAAAAAAAGGGAAAAGGGGGAATCAAAATGGTCAAACATCAAGGGTCAATTGCATACATTAATCTAGTATCATTCAATATTTAATAGGTCCAGTAATAATAGGAGCACTCCCAAGTTCACCCTGTGAGCACTCATCTCGAATACAGAGATGTGGCATACAAACACTGGAGTTCCCAGGATGCTATGATTATCGAGATGTTTATATGGCTCTCACATCACTGTGATCGAGCATCTCATAAACATTAATGACTATCTTCACAATGCCCTTGCAGGGCAGTGAAGTATAATGCCCACTCTGAAGATGGGAGAATTGCATTGGTAGTCAGAAACAGAACTCAGGCCTCTGGTGCGCCAATCCAATGCCTTAACCACAAGACCATCCTTCTTCCAAGATCAATTGCAGAATTAACAGTACAATGAAGATTTCTGAAGAGTATACAAACTTGCACATTACCTCCACTCAATTGCATTCTCAATTGACTTGAACGTTTTGGGACGACCCCGTAAGAAATTCTGCATGCTGTTCAACGCGTCCATGGCTGTGCCTAAAAACAAACGTTTTGACTTAAATGAACCCAACATCTGACAACATCCTTGCAACAGTTCTCAAAGGTCTTGGCATATGACAGTGTGAACTATGTGAGGGAGAGAACTGAGGCAAATTTCATGATATAAGATAAGTTGATTAACAGAGTTATAGTCATGAACTATACACAGCTGCTCCAAACCAGCTTTCACACAGTTTTTCCAAAAAACTGGTTTCCAGGTCTGCAACTCTAAGTTCTTTGCTTCCCGCATCCACGTTAACAGCTCTTACAGGTATTCTATCATTACAATAAATCTATCAGCAAAACCTCCGGTAGCTGTAACAGTATCAGGGCTTGTATAGTTTTGTACACTGCTGCCATTAGAGGGTGAACAGGTCTGATATTTTAGGCAGAGAGCAGTGGTGACACTATATGGTTCAGTAAGACACTCCCCAGCAATCGTGGTCCTTGTTATAAGAATGGGTGGTGCACAGCAATCATGATAAACAAAATCAAATGGAAAATTCCAAAACAAAAGGCTAAGGTGATGCTAACTATACCATACAATAGCTGGCATAAGAGAAGAGAAAGCTTCATACAGTTAACACAACTGAGAAAGACCTCCCAGGCCCAACAAAGTTAATAGGGAAGGAGAGAGGAAGACAGAACATAACAGATGATACTGTCCAAGGAGATAACAAAAACAACAACAACTTACCTTCCACGACATCAATCATGCAAAGACCCAATAAACTGGGTACCAAATTGGATGCTGCTGTGTGCACTGCAATAGCCCCACCCATACTGTGCCCAATCAGCATGATTGGAGGTGGGAGGTCCCCGTACATAGCTTCAACCACGTTTCCAACATCTCTGGTAAAGGAAGAGAGACAGAAGGTTGGCATTCTTTCCCAATGTGTTTCTGAAGCAGATTTGTAAAAACACACCAGCAGGGGAATTGAAAAATTCAATATGAAAAACTTACGCTGAACCCTCTGCTTTTATTTCCTACTCTTCCCTAATACGGAGTTTCTTTGCACATTTGCCTTTTAAGTTAGATCATCTGCCCCAATGGTAATAGATATGGAAGTCTAGTCTCTTATCAATGGCCAGGGATTCATGAAAGCCCTCAAAGCACATGCTTAACATTAAACAAGTGCTTTCCTGAATCAGGGATATAAGGATGTAATTCCCATTTCTGTTAACAGGAGATGCTGTCTAAAGTGGGAGACTAGACCACCCCGCCCCAGGTCTGTGGAGCACAAAACAAACTACAGGCGAGGTGAGGAAACTAATCAATTCTCCTGCTTTCTCAGCCCTAATCATTGAGAACCTAAACACACACCAGCCACCAGGATTGCAAGAGGTTGGGCATATAGAACAGAAGCAAAACGTGTTCTCTCTCTCTCTGTGGAAGATAAGCTCTTTGGGGCAGGGACCCTATGAACCAGTATGAAGCCAAAGTACCAAGCATATTGTTATATTCAGGTTCTTATAACACTTGTCACTGCAGTATCTGAGCACCTTTTGGAAAGAGTATAGTAAATAGTTTAAGGGACACAAATAAAAAAATGCATACAGGCTTTCTTGGCTGTAACAAAAATTTTGAAGGAGAAGGTAGTTAAGGACACTGAAGTCAATGGTAAATGGGACAAAATACAACATGGTTTTACAAAAAGTAGATCGTGCCAAACCAACCTGATCTCCTTCTTTGAGAAAGTAACAGATTTTTTAGACAAAGGAAACGCAGTGGATCTAATTTACCTAGATTTTAGTAAGGCATTTGATACCGTGCCACATGGGGAATTATTAGTTAAATTGGATAAGATGGGGATCAATAGGAAAATTGAAAGGTGGATAAGGAATTGGTTAAAGGGGAGACTACAACGGGTCCTACTGAAAGGTGAACTGTCAGGTTGGAGGGAGGTTACCAGTGAAGTTCCTCAAGGATCGGTTTTGGGACCAATCTTTTTATTACTGACCTTGGCACAAAAAGTGGGAGTGTGCTAATAAAGTTTGCAGATGATACAAAGCTGGGAGGTATTGCCAATTTAGAGAAGGACAGGGATACCTTACAGAAGGATCTGGATGACCTTGTAAACTGGAGTAATAGTAATAGGATGAAATTTAATAGTGAGAAGTGTAAGGTCATGCATTTAGGGATTAATAACAAGAATTTTAGTTATAAGCTAGGGACGCATCAACTAGAAGTAACGGAGGAGGAAAAGGACCTTGGAGTATTGGCTGATCACAGGATGACTATGAGCCGCCAATGTGATATGGCTGTGAAAAAAGCTAATGCGGTCTTGGCATGCATCAGGAGAGGTATTTCCAGTAGGGATAAGGAGGTTTTAGTACCGTTATACAAGGCACAGGTGAGACCTCACCCGGAATACTGTGCAGTTCTGGTCTTCCATGTTTAAGAAGGATGAATTCATCAAACTGGAACAGGTACAGAGAAGGGCTACTAGGATGATCCGAGGAATGGAAAACTTGTCTTATGAAAGGAGACTCAGGGAGCTTGGCTTGTTTAGCCTAACTAAAAGAAGGTTGAGGGGAGATATGATTGCTCTCTATAAATATATCAGAGGGATAAATACCGGAGAGGGAGAGGAATTATTTAAACTCAGTACCAATGTGGACACAAGAACAAATGGATATAAACTGGCCACTAGGAAATTTAGACTAGAAATTAGACGAAGCATCAGAGGAGTGAAGTTTTGGAATAGCCTTCCAAGGGAAGCAGTGGGGGCAAAAGATCTATCTGACTTTAAGATTAAACTCGATAAGTTTATGGAGGAGATGGTATGATGGGATAACATAGTTTTGGTAATTAAATATTCATAAATAGGCCCAGTGGCCTGTGATAGGCTATTAGATGGGGTGAGATCCGAGTTACTGCAGAAAATTCTTTCCTGGGTATCTGGCTGATGAATCTTGCCCATATGCTCAGGGTTTAACTGACTGCCATATTTGGGGTCGGGAAGGAATTTTCCTCCAGGGCAGATTGGAAGAGGCCCTGGAGGTTTTTCGCCTTCCTCTGTAGCATGGGGCACAGGTCACTTGCTGGAGAATTCTCTGCTCCTTGAAGTCTTTAAACTACGATTTGAGGACTTCAATAGCACAGATATAGGTGTGAGGTTTTTTTTGTAGGAGTGGTGGGTGAAATTCTGTGGCCTGCGTTGTGCAGGAGGTCAGACTAGATGATCATAATGGTCCCTTCTGACCTAAATATCTATGAATCTATGAATTCACCATATGTATTGGGAATGGGTGACAGGGGATGATAATTATCTGTTCTGTTCATTTCCTTTGGGGCACAGGGGGAAGACAGGATACTGGACTAGATGGACCTTTGGTCCGACCCAGTATGGCCATTCTTATGTTCTTATGTGTTAGGAACACAAAGAGCATTGTGCCTAGTGCATGACAGTCACAAAGCAAGTCTGACTAGCTTGTTTTCTCTGTTCAAGCCGAGAGACTAGAAAAGCAAGCACATATAGCATCAGTGATGAAGAATAATTTAAGGTATTAACAGGTAAAAAAATTACTTAAATATCTGATTTTTTTGTTTTGTTAACTATTTCCTTTGAAAATGCAGGAGGATTTAAAAATCTGAAAAGTTAGTGACAGTTTAAAACTCCAGTTTAAAGACAAACTGGAAATAGCTTTCAAATCTATCACTAGGAGGGTAGGAAGGTTTAAAATGAAAGGCTGCCTATTTGTTTGGTCCCATATTAGAGCTGCTCGAGATCTGAAAAACGATCATTGCATATGGCAGCTCCTCAGGACACCAACACGCACATCAGAAGCTGACAGGATGTGAGAAACAGCAATAAGGTACACAGTAAGTCAAAATCTATTTCACAGATGGCCTCCCTGGAGCAAACCAAGCAGGTCTGTTAGTATGAAGGACTATAACCTTCAGGAGAATCTCTCTGCACTAAATGTGGGCATTATATAGTATTTCTAGTGGAAGGTAATTGCTTCTCTCACAGCTTGTCACAAAAGAAGGGTTTGCATTCAGAAGCAGGTCACCGCAATTTGATTAAGTCTCATTCTGTGCAGGACATGTTTTCTCGATGTAGTGGTTCCAAACTGGGCATGAGTCACACTTCACCTTCACCCAAGGGTGAAGGATAGGTATAGAAAAGGAATCTTTTAAGGGAAAGAAAGCTGACCCACATCAGGATGGATAAGAGTGTTATTTGAAATACAGGCTGAAATAAAAATGGAAAGGGGGTTTCCCTGTATTTATGCCCTGCACGGTGCACCCAGATACTACAATGAGTAGAGTAATACAAGAACCAGACCCTGAGCTGGTGTAAATCAGTGTGGCTTCAGTGGAACTACACCCATTTACACCAGCTTTCCATCTGACCCTAATCGTGTGTTTTGTGACCTCTTCCAGGAACAATGAATAAAGGAGAATATGAATAACTGTCTCTTCCTGACAAAATTGGTAAAGCTATTGGGCAGAGAGGAAAGTTGAGAAGACAGGGTTGGAGGCAAAACAGAAGATCAGGAGAAGCAAGGGTGGAATGAAGGAAGTCTATATGCTTGCTGTTCTTTTCTCAGAGGCATTTAAAAGCAACAAAATGAGTCCACGGGAAGGTCAAGGCTGGGGGCTAGGGCTTAGAACAGACAATCATGGGAGTGGGAAGCACAGGCTGAAGTGCAGTGAAGAAGGTGGAGCTGGGGATGGAGACAGTCACAGGGGAGTAAGATTGGTGTGGGAGCTGCTGTGCAAGTGGAGAAATCACGCTCACTTCTGTCTTTACAAACATCAAATACTAAGAAATAGTGTAAATGCCACATTTAGGATGAAAAATTAAATTACCCCCCCCCCCCCCAAAACCATGACATTCCAGAAGATCAGTGCATTCCTGCAGCGTTAAATCTCTCACAGTGCAGAACATGATAGTACAGTAACAAATAGCTCTCCATCAAAATTTGCATTTAACAGAGAAAAACGTAAAGAATACCACACTACATGTGAACAAAAGTGGCTGAGTGAACACTGCAGTAAAAACTAAAATTCAGCAGTTAGCTTTGATGTTACATTAATTTTTTTATGGAAAGAGTTGGAGAATTTTTTTAAAAGCTTAATTGCAGATGGCTTTTAACTGAGGGAGTTCTTTTAAAAAAAAAAAAAGACTAAAAAGGGGAGAAAAATTCTGATGTGGGTCCACAGCATTACCAACTTTAAATGTTCATAACTTTTAAATCACAAAGGGGAATTTCCTCACCAGATTTACCTTTCACTGAGATCTACAGAACAAATCAGGTCTGAAATATCTAGCTTCGACTGTTGGAGTTATGATTTCAACTTGCGCCTAACCTGATGTTGCTCAAACTTTCCAAACAGGAAGGAAAGTTATGATGAACTAAGGGCAGGTCTTCAGTACCCGCCAGACAGTGATCGATCAATCGCGTCTAGACGAGACATGATAAATCGATCCCCGAACACGCTCCCCGTCGACTCTGGAACTCCAGCTCGCAAGAGGCGGAAGCGGAGTTGACGAGGGAGCGGCAGCGGTCGACTCGCCGCCATCTTCACAGCCAGGTAAGTTGACCTAAGATACACCAACTTCAACTACACTGAAAAGTAGAACTCAGCTTAAGTTCTAGTGCCCCCTTACATGACTGGCATGTATGATGTCTTCATAGAAGGAAAACTGAAGGTGGGTAAAAAGTTGATAAGAATGAAAGAACAAAGAATTGAGAAGATAAGGATTTGGGAAAGTCTGAAATGGCTAAAGAGATTGTAAACTTCCATACTTTGACATAGTTTCTGCGGACAGATCTTCAGGATTCCTAACTTTTGTTTCACCTGCAAAGCAAAAAACAGGACACATCAATTCAAAAAAGACACTATTAAAGCAGATTAAAAATCTTCAGAATCCTCAGGATTTAAATAGGAGCAACTATAAGCCCAGATAATAGTTTTTCTGTATATATTTACTCGATAATCACAACTGTGTTTGCATCATCTCTTCACCGTCATCTTGGATAATTAAAACTACAAAGATTCATAAAAATGCTTGGCACTTTATTACGTTGTAGTTCAGAGGTGGGAAACTATGCCCAAATAAAGGTCATATATTGGCAATTTAAGACTGTGGATCATCCCTAGGTTCCTACGAAATGGACTACCTACACAGTCATCTTTTACATGGTCGTTGGGCTCACCAGGACTATTGATCCCAGTATGTATGGGGAATCAAGGTGGAGCATCATATGCAGGCATGTGGAATCTCTATTTCTATATAACAGCAAACACTAGCTTTATTGTGGTATTACATGGGCCACATTCTTTTCATCCCTACCTTAGTTATAATGTAGCAATGCTTTGATTATTTCATAGGTAGTCTATAAACTCAGTTTTTGGATGGCGTAATTCAGTTAAATCTAATTTAAACACAAATGTAAAAAATAACTAGTAAATTGAAATATACTGGAACATGAATTTGATTGTAAGTCTAATTACTTACCATGACTTCTGAGATCTAAAGCCACAGTCCTACACTGAATCCTGTTAATGATTGCAGACTGCAAGAGGAGACAAAGATATACAGTTTGAAAACTGCCAAACCTCATTTAAGAAAGGGGATCACAATATTATATGAATCAATGCAACAGAAGCAAAAGCCAAGATGGTGTGTCAAAAAGAAACTCAATTGTCAGTGACCGTGCTGAAGCAAGATTGGACATGGGGCACAGAGTAGCCATGAAATCAAAGTTGAAGCAAGAATCTTTAGTATAAGTGATCTTTAATTACTAAATAAAAAAGCACCACCCTTTTCACCATCAGTCAATTGATTACCAAGGATATTCCCCCAGCCCCCACTACATTCCATATCTCAGACAAATGAGTATTCAAATTTCTTAGGATAAAAGTTTCAATCTCTACAACACCTCTGAAAACTGAAGTGCAGCAATACCATTATACACATGGAAGTGATACGTTCCCTTCCAAGCCCCCACATGTTCCAAAATTAGCACTGCCTCCACAGTAGGCAAGAAGATATAGCAGCTGCTTTACAGCACAGACTCGATTCGCTCTCAAAGAATGGAATTTTACAGTAACACTGAAATATACCAAACGGAGTGTTCTTGTCCTCCTCTGGGTTACTAACAAATTATGATGCTTTTTAAAGTAACACCAGGCTGCAATAAGATCACGTCTCATTATTTGTTCCTGCCATCTAAATTTACATAAGTTATTTCACGCACCATGGTGATTAAGTGGCATTCTGTGCTGAATAAAAGGCTTCAAAAATAGGATTGTGTGTTGTGAAATCAATCGCTGAAATCGTGTCCCAGTGGTAGTGGTGAAATCTGTTAAAAGTCTCTTAACAGAAGGAAGAGCAAGAGAGCACCATCCACTTGATAGGCACAGACTGACAGTTACACTGACCCGATGTTTCAGAACTTACTATATTCAAGTCCAGGGAAAATACACTGCTGGACCAAGGGACTAAAGACGGTATCTCATAACCAGTAGGGCTAGAAATGAATGCTTTATACCATTCAGATATGAGAATCCCTTTCTGTCATTGATGTAGAACATTCATTTCTGACCCAGCATGTCATGAGATATTGGCCATTAAAACGGTGTCTTTCCGATTACTTTTTCCAATGGGTTTCCTTTTCCCAATTCTAAAATAATTGTGGCAGCCACAATCTAGAGAACAACTACAGCCAGAAACGATTTTAGACCATTTAAAAATCAACTTGGAACCCCGGTTTGCCAATGGTAAAAAACGAAGCATTAATTTAACGAGCAGTTTGTGAGGTCATCTGCTAAAAAATCACAATGTAAGAGAGTAATCTGAATGTGATAGTAAGGGAAGTTCTCTCATGACCTTGACTTACCAGAACAGAACTGCTTTGGTGAGACAAGAACAAATACATCCATGACCATTACGTTTACCAATAAGTTGTTAGACCAATGAGCAGAGAGAGAAAGATGGGTAGATTCTGCTTGTAGTAATTTTATTTAGTCTTTACCCATACAATTATTTTTAAATCCCCCCCCCATCATCCTAAACAGTTAACATATGAGCAAACTTTCATTAAAAAAATATACACAGGGAACAAGTGGATACTGACAGCAGAATGGAATGGACTAACTGTCTTTGTAGTTTTCTCCAGTTACAGTTTTTGTGAGTCTAGGGCAAAGTCAAATGACATGCATACTATACACTATTTAACTGCCAAGTCCAGAAACTGCATAGATAATTGTCATACTAGAAGTTACAATGGTATAACTCTGGAGTTTCTTCTACTGAATTTAGTGGGGTAACTCCAGATTTGCTGTGCATCATGGTGTAACAGATAGTAGTATTTAAACCGATCAGAAGTAGAATTTTAGAAAGGATGGAAGGTTTCAGAGTAGCTGCCCTGTTAGTCTGTATTCACAAAAAAAAAAAAGAGTACTTGTGGCACCTTAGAGACTAACAAATTTATTTGGGCATAAGCTTTTGTGGGTAAAAAACCCCCACTTCTTCAGATGCATTGATTTCACTCCATGCACCTGAAGAAGTGGGTTTTTTTAATCCACGAAAGCTTATGCCCAAATAAATCTGTTAGTCTTTAAGGTGCCACTGGACTCCTCGTTGTTTTTATAGAATTCAATGAGAAAGTGCTGATTTGAAAAAACACTTGCCCCACATTGGAGGTCAAACTTTAGTTGACAAGATGTGGGTCAACTCAGCCTATACATGCAAAAGAACTAACCTAGCCTGTCAAATCATCGTGAGGCACCTTGACCCAATACCCCACATATATCAGAATTTTAACACCCCACCTCTTAACTGATGACTATAACAGGATTCATGGCGAGGTGTACAACCTCTGTTTTATTCAGTGGCAATCATCTTGGGACTCTGAAATGCTTGCAAGCTGTTCATTCCCATTAGTTGTGTGGGCCTTTATTCATAGTGTCTAGAGTGTCACTTTGTACCGGCCTAACTGCACGAGGACCAATATCACGGTGAAAACTGCATGTGACTGGCGTGTATCTGATCTGTTTAAGGTTTTTATAAAGTTCACAGATACTTCACTAAAAGTTGCCCTAGAAAAACCTTAGACAGACTAGATCAAGAGATGGAGAGAGACCCACCTACCGGACCCAAGGTCTACAATTAGAGTGGCTGGGTTAAAGGTCAGGGTCCCAAGTACAGCCACACATGCTGCTACTGGTTGGGTTTATAACCTGTAGGCTTTATATATATAAAAAATTTGTTGGAAGGGAAAGAGTTAAGCCATGAAACTTGCTCGCACTGACACATCATCAGGTTGGGTTTCAGTGATTCTCAAGCATTGAGGCTTTCTGAATTACCATTCAACCTGGTCATAATGTGGCTTCATCATTGCCACACCAGTACTGTCAAGGTAAAAAGTAAGATAGCTTAAAACTTATTCCTCTCCATTAAAGGTTGTCAATATCATCTTCCGGTTATCTGTGGGAAGTCAATCTGGGGAAAAAAGGTTGGTTTAATTGTGACGAGCAAGATCCTGGCATCTCAGATTAAAACAGGTCAGAGGCACGGAGACTGCTGTTGCTTTGATGAAGCTCCACATCCTAATTGTTGGCAGATGCTCGGCCTTTGATGCGTTTTGTTCATAAAATATATTTACTGCTTGTGTTAAAGAGTCCAAATGCATTAGTTAGACAGGCAGATTAAAAGGACCTTTCTGAATTATCTATCCCATGCTTAGCAGGGCTTCATATTTTCATGTCATTCATAGATGGAAGACGCAACATTTGTGTATATCAATTTACTTACATTGAACACAGCCCAGGAAAGAGCAGAATGGCCTCCGCCATGCAACAGAAGTAAGACAGGGCCCTCCGATCCACTTTTATAAATTCGAAAAGTGTATGAACAGTTAAGGACAATGTTTCTTACCTGAAACAAACTACCGAGTTAGACCGTTAACAGCACATACAAGGTTGCCACCACTTGATTATTACTCACGGACATAAGAAAGCCCCAATTCTGCCCTCGGTTCAACTTCAATAGGTTTGTACAGAATGATGGCCACTGATGAGGAGGAGGAAGGTGATGGTGATGAGGAAGATAATTGCTAACATTTCAGGTTGTTCAACAAGGGATGGTGTGAGTATATGGATGTTCAGATGTACATTCTGTGTTATCGTCATCTACCTGGCTGGGTTAGAATGTTTGCTAAATGTATTAATAAACTACTGTAAATACAGAAGGGTTCCTACAGTGCGAGTGTTGCAACTGTGCACATCAGGGTTCACAACTGAACAGTAATTTTAATACTGGGCCTGATCTTGGGACAAGAAACTGTCACATCTCAGAGTGATAACTGGGAATTCTTAAGTAATCAGATTAATACATAATCTATAGCTCAAGCTACAAGTAGGGGCAAAGTTTAGCCCATGCTATCCACCTACCTTCACTGCCTACCTCCCTATCATCCCATACTCCTATTATATTCCTTACCTCCTCATCACACCCCCTCTTCTCCATGAAAATAGTAACTGTACGTAATGTGTATCAAAGAAAGCAAATCAACAGGAAAAAAATGAAGTTAAAAGCTTGGAATGCTCAGGATACTGTTGGGGACCACAAACTGGCATTTTGTCTACTACACTCTCCCATCACTTGTCAGAGGAAACAGACAAACCTATACATGTCACTCTGGGCAATAAAACTACCCTTGTGAATCCATGAGTTAGTATAGTGTCTTCGTTAAGGTAGCTGATGTCTCCCTACAGCCTATCTGCATATGCTGGAAAGCCAGCTAAAAAGGCATCAATCACAAGAGCAGCGGTTTTCAACCTGTGGTCTGCGGACCCTAGGGGGTCCCACAGACTACTTCTAAGATTTCCAAAGGGATCCACACCTCCATTCAAAATTGTGTAGGGGTCCGCAAATGGGAAAAAAAAAAAAAAAAAAAGGTTAAAACCCACCGATCTCGAGGTAGTGTGCGCCAGGGATAGGACACTGGACTGGGAGTCAGGAGCTCTGGGCTCTAATACCCAGCTCTGTCCCAGATTGATTGGACAAATCACGTCACTAGAGCTGGCTAAAATACAAAATTTCTGTTTCAAGAGAAATCCTGACATTTTGAAAAAGTTTTTTGGGGGCGATTGGAACAAAAAGTAGAAATAAAAAATAAAATGGAGCAGCCAGCAGCACCTGACTCCCAGGGACCTTCCAGAGAGTAGGGAGCTAGAATCTGACAGCCCTGGCTCCTGGCTGCATGGCAGGGAGCCTGACAACCATGAGAGCTCCAGTTTGAGAGGCTCCCAGACTCCCGGCTGCTGAGGAGTTGGGGAGATTACCACTGGAATGTTCCAATTTCAATGAATTGGCATATTCTGTCAAAAAATTTCCAGCCAGCTCTACATTTCACCTCTGCTCTTTTCCCTTCTACCCTTTGAATGTCTCATCTATTTAGAACGCCACCTGCAGGCCAGGGACTGCGTTTACTATGTTTTTGTGCTCTGCCTAGTGTAACAGGGCTCCAATTTTGGTTAGGGGCTGTAGGTGCTACTCTAATACAAATAAGTCAGTAGGAACTCTGAAACCTGGGAGAGCTGCCTAATCTATGCAGAACACGATTCAAGAGAAAACAATGGACAGTAGTGACAAATGAAGTAAGTAAGGAATATTACTCAGGTTGCTTCCATAGTGCCTTTAATCACCCTGGATTTGTGCTGGAAATGGCCCACACATTGTAAGGAGAGTGATCACTTTAGATAAGCTATTACCAGCAGGAGAGTGGGGTGGGGGGAAAGAAAACCTTTTGAAGTGATAAACACCCATTTTTTCACGGTCTGTGTGTATAAACACATCATCACTGCATTTTCCACTTTTATGCATCCGATGAAGTGAGCTGTAGCTCACAAAAGCTTATGCTCAAATAAATTGGTTAGTCTCTAAGGTGCCACAAGTACTCCTTTTCTTTTAATCATCTAATGCACCACACACACTTCCAGACCTATAGAAATAATGGCTCTTGGCTTTGGATTGTAATTTGGCTTCCTATCAGCCTGGAAAGGATTTACTTTTCCTGTCTCACTTCGCAGTTGAGACCTGTTTAAGTTATACTAATTTGTACAAAGTCTAACCTATAGAAATGCTACTTTGCAGGTCTCCAGCACGTTTTATTCAAGGATCTCAAAGCACTTTATGAACAATAAGTAAGGTTCACAAGAGTCCTGACCGGCAGGTGTTGTTCCCATTTTATAAATGGGGAACCTGGGGTAGAGAGAGAAATAGCTTGCCTAAGGTCATTCAGCGCATCTGTGGCAGAGCCAGGTAAAGAACTCAGAGCTCCTTATTCCTGTGCATTAGCCTTCTTTTTGTTCCCCTTGCTCCTGAAAGTGAATGGTCCAAGGGATTTCCTTGGCAGTTGGACAGATTCATCACTTGGCTCCCAATGGACAACCAGAGTGGGCAGAGTAAGAGAAGGCACTCAGGAAATGTACTGTTTCAGAGCAGCTCTCAGGCAGTCTCTACTGGCAAGGTTTTTCAGAATCCTGGGCAGAATTTAAAGGTGTCTTCGTTCTAGGAGAAGGATGAGGTAGCACCAGAGAAGCTCTCAACCTAGCTACAGATCTCCTCTCTGTGGAAAGTAAGTTCCTCCCCCATTCCCAATTAGCATGCAGCCAGTGGTACATTGCTAAAGGGCATCACTCATCCACAGGCTGAATGAACATGGTGAAGCGTAAGAGGAGTTAAGCATCTTTTACGGAAGAGAGAGGTTTTCCCCTGGTGAATTTGGTGCTAGTGAAACAGTGTCTCCAGATGCCTGGCTCGCTCTCATCCCAGTACAGATACATAGTGTAAACCTCTCCCACACAGCTGTGCCAATGCACCTCAATCCTGACCTGCACCTCATCGTGTCATCCTTGTCCTTGGACTCAACAGAATGATGATTGTACTAAAAACTGCAAGGTTCTTGTGCGATGTTGACAAACCCGCACTAGAAGAGTGGCCATCCCAGGAACTTGAACTAACCCAACAGTCAACTCATTGTGTGTGCGTGTATTAGAATTTGATCTCACATCTTCAGAGGAGAAAGGCTAGAGCATTAACACTATTACTTAGGTCCCATGGACACTGTTTTGAATGACCAAACATTAACTGAGGCGAGAAAGCAATACCAAGAAGCTAACTTTTCTAGATATTTTCCTTCTGCAACCTAATTGTTGGCACACAGATGTTGCCTGGGGCAGTAGCATTGATTAGCACAAAGGAAAAGATGGGTAATAGAGGGAACAATTAAAAAAATGTAAAAGAATCCCTGATAACCTCCAAGATACACAATCCCACCAGTCACTCGAGATCAGGAAGAATTCAGTCTGGGAATAAAATAAAAGGATATATCCTTGCCATTTTCGTTTTCAACCACAACATCTTCCATAGATTCAAAGTACTGGCTCCAAGGGACTGGGGAAAAGTCTCGTTTCCTTCCAGGACTGCAAAACAAAATGTTTGCAAGAGTATAAGTATTTTATAATGCTTCACTTCGAAATTGCCATAAGCTGATGAAACTGCATGTTTTAACAATATACATGTCACAGCAACACTAGACAGAGGGTTAGGATAGAAAGTGAAGGATACTTTGCCTGTAGTTCCCTCATACAGTATTAACAGTTTTATAGTTATTAGCCAATCACATTTACCTCCCATTAGGTTTCTTTGAAGCAAATCAGAGAGAAACAAAGGACAGAAATAGGGGAAGCTGTGAAGGTGAGAATGCTTTCCCACTAAGTGATACTGAACAAGACTTCTTAGGATAATGAAAAGGTTACTACAGAGAGGTCAGAGTCTATCCTTGATCTTTGTGCAAAGTTCCACTAACATCAGGAGTTCCACTTTGATCGAGAGTAGCATACAGTCCTAATTTTATGCTTCAGCCCAAGGACCATAATTAAAAATGGAATTTGGCCATCTACAAAAACCATCTTGATGCTTTTGGCTTGAACAGTAAAGAGTCAGCCACTTAGCAAGGGTGGTCTTTAATCTAGCATGGCATCTAAATCAGCGGTTCTCAAACTTTTGTATTGATGACCCCCTTCAAATAACAAGCCTCTGAGTGCAACCCCCACCCCCTTATAAATTAAAAACACTTTTTAATACATTTAACACCATTATAAATGCTGGATGCAAAGCAGGGTTTGGGGTGGTGGCTGACAGCTCGTGACCCCCCCATGTAATAACCTCTCACCCCCCTGAGGGGTCCCAACCCCCAGCTTGAGAACCCCGATCTAAATAAAAATATTCTACATCTGATAAATCAGCGTTTGTGATGATATCAGAATTGTGCCAACAACAGTCTCCTCTTGTTATACAGTGTAGTTAGTACCAATGAAGATAATCTAGAAAGAGGATGCAAATTTCACTGTGGCTGACAAGATAGTGCAGAAACTATGGAATGAAAAGTTAAATCTAGTGAGGTATATGGGGATTTACCTATTTAATGCCTATTAACATTAATGGGAATAGAACAGCTAAATCCCAGGCTGGAAGTTTACACAAGACATAGGCGCTGGAGCACCCACAGGGAAAAATTTGTGGGTGCTCTGCATCCACTGGCAGCCAAGCTCCTCTTACCCCCCGCTTGGCAGCATTAGCATGTTCCGGGGGGAGGCGGGGTGGAGTTGGGGCTGGGGGGAGGGGGGCCGAGCACTTACTGGAAAAAGAGGGAAAGTCAGGGCCTATGACACAAGAGAGAGTTTTAATAAAAAAAAATTCTCTGGAATCTATTATAAATCACATAAAACAAACATGTACGTACACAGGTCGAATATCTAAATGCTGTATGTACTGCAGCATTACCAAAAGTTATACTGAAGTAAAATATGATTAACTCCACAAGAGCCAGCAAATTCAGAGTCTATGTTTCCACTTATATATTGTCCTGCTGAGCCTTTGGACTGTGAGAATTTGATCAGTGTGTTAGTAAGTGCTCTCCCAACTGCTTCTTTGCCTGTTATTGGAGTGTTATCACAGGAGCAGCATGGATGAAACGAATAGTGAGATAAAAATCAAGCTGTCAACATCTTGCCTAGATTGTTTAGGCAAAGAGATATTACAGGGGCACTCTGTACTAATGGAAAATACCAAAACTTTATTTTTCAAATAATTGGGTTTCCCCTGGTTGACAAATAGAACATTCCATAATACAACATACCATTAGGAAGGATATTACTCTAAAAGTGTTCCTCAACCTTTTCAGATTATTCGAAGTAAAAAAAAAAAAAAAAAAAAAATCTTCATGACTCACATAAAAGAATAAAAAAATATACGGAAGAGTATCAATGCTAAGCCAATATAATTAGTGTGTGTTTCGAGAGGCTGAAAGAATATTTGACGTTGAAGGGCAAGGGAATGTCGAAGCAAGTTTTTGTTTTAGATTTTAATAGAGTTTTAAATGTCTTGCAAGCCCCTGGATTACCTTTTGTGAATCCCCTGGAGGTCAAGACCCACTGCTTGAGAAACTCAGTTCTAGCTTCACCAAAAAATTGAATGGCCGAGTGATCCAGTTGGCTGAATATTCCTAGATATTTAATAGCACACATGGGAGAAATATAGCCCAGAAAACAGATGGTTTCACAATTAGATATCTGCAATCATTGCGAAAGTACTCCATGAAAGAGCATTGTACTGTGTAACTGGCACTACGTATACCTGAGAGATTCATAAGGGAGCGGTCATCGGTACAGGGAACAAGAAAGGGTCTCTTCATGCTAACACTATTGGCTTAGAAAGCTATTCTCTAACAGTGGACTAAGAACAGAAGCCCAGACATCAATGGCTGGATTGAACAGATTCAGATGATGTATACAGGAAATCGTCTGTTCCATCAGGTCCATAGAGACCTTACGTATTATTAAAGTGCCAGTCAACTTTGTAAGTAACTGACTCCTTTGGTGGTTTTTTCTATGGTGAGGGAGATAAGGCATGTTAGCAAGGCACTGTGTACTGCTGATGCCTCTGTGGAATCCTCTCTGTCGCTAGAAAAGACTTGATCACTTGGGCTATTCAGCATTATATTCACACCAAAACATTAAATATGAAATGCCGCCATCTCTCTGGAGCATTCAGTACATAGCACTCAAGAGGCAAAGGTGTTGGGAGGTACTACAGCTCCCTTCTAATGTATGCATTTTCGTTCCTGTCCACCATGCACAGTCCCTTTTGCTGCCCACTCAATCATGGCTCTCAGTTGGTGCAACTTTATGTGGCCAGTTGGTGACTTCCTACTCAGCACTGAACAGCCCTGGAGACTGAAGCCTGAACACAGGCAATAAAGCAAAGCTTGCTCTTTTGCAATACTGCACTTTTTCAAAATGTGAATATTGTCCTTTATTCCCTAGAGGGAATAACACAATATTAGAGCAAGCAGACTTACTTCCCCCCCTTATAACAAGGATCTAGCCTCCAGCCCTGCTTATTGACAGGTATATCACTAGGAATAGCAAGCAGCAAGAACTAGCAATTGCACTGAGTAAGAACTACACTTTGTGATCTGAAATTGGTAACAATACACTGTGAGGTGCCGAGCTGCTACTCAAAATGCAGCCTATTCTGAGTATGAAGCTGTAAAAGAGACACTGCGGGAACGTTACACAGCACAGTAATGCCCAGTTTACAAATCTGAAGAGGATCCCCCCCCCCCCCCAACTGCCATAACAGAAAACTCAACCACGAAACTAGAAATCCAGCTGAGCTCAAGGCCTTTCTCGGTCTCTCTCACCCTTACATCACCATTACGAATAAGAGAACCTAGAAAGGAAATTTTGCTGACAATTCTGTTGATTATGCACAAGACAAAAATCTCTCTCAGCGTTAAACTCATTCAACAGGACCAACAAGGCTTTGCTTTCGCAAAAACAAAAGCAGCAGAGAGGAGGAGTACAAGACGACCATTTTTAACTGTCTTTTTTCCCCCGCTTCTATTCTGGGAAGGGTAATCAGCAGAGAACATTAACAACAGGGCTTGAAACATCCACTTCCCACATTTAGAAGGAAATCTTCCCTGGTGAATGTGGGACATTTCTACACAATTTTAACTTTTTTTTTGTTTTGTTTTTTAAATGAAAAAGACCTGGAGAGGCAACTTGAGGTTTTGTAAAAATAAAATCTATTTTTCATTCTATTTCTAGATGTATTTCTCTGGATTTCCAGGCTTCAGTATTATTTGCTGTCAAGCGTCAATCAAGAGAGGATACAATCACACACCTATTTTTACGATAATGAGAAATCCTGTTATCTCAGCTTCCTCTCATTTTCTGAATGTGGAAAACGAGATTTGAATGCTGATGTTGAGGATCCAGCTGGCTGAATGAAGCAGAGAGGCGCACACCACACATCTGTGGATAACTGCTCAGCCCAACCTGTAAAAAAGTCAGGTGAGCCCATAAAGATCTCCATTCATCCAAGGAAGAAAGACTATCCTTTTTGGGGACTCTACACCAAGGGCATGTCTAAACGATGAGTTAGTGCACGGCAAGGTAGGGTGCAAATCTACAGTTCATAGCATGTAGGAGTGCTAACTCAGTCTAGGTGTACCCTGCTGCTATGTGCTAAAAGTTCCCTGGTGCTTTGAAAGAAAATTCTGCAAAAGCAATAAGCAGACAAGGACCCGCTGGTCTCAGTGCATATCAGCACTAATGACATTGCTTTATGGGATACTTGACAGATTATAGATGACTTTAGGGAACTCTGAAGGAGAAGAATGGCTAAGTGATCATCACAGAAACCCTTCTTGTCTCACAAGCGAAAGATAACAGAAGGCAGAAGATTTTGGAAGTGAATTGCTGCCTAGGTAAGTGGCATAAGGTGGTTTGGATTTTGTGGAACATTGGTCTACTTTCTGTACAGTTTGTCTGGCTTCCATCTCAGTGGAAGGGGAACCAATCTTCCAGAGGGTTTAAAGCTCTGACTGGTCTAGCCAAGAACAAAAGAGGGTGAAAAGAGGGAACAAATGAGCATTCATTTAGCACAAAATCATTATGATGTGAACAAAAACAATAAGATACAAAAGGATGTGACGAAAATTAATTATTTACTTGCTTATACACCAATAATAGGAGCCTGGCTAACAAACAGAAGGAATTGGAAGTTCATAGTAATGAGTATAAATCAAAAGCTAGGAACTGTAGAAAACTGATAAGGAAAGCAAAAAAGGACACAAGGAGAAATCTATGGTCACCAAGATTAAGGAGAATAAGAGTTTTTTAAAGTACATTAGGAACAAAAGGAATCCTAACAATGATATTAGTCTGTTACTAGATGGAAATTACACCATTGTCAATAATGCAAAAAAGACAGAAGCGTTCAATAAAAGTGTCTGTTCTACATTTGGAAAAAAGTCCAATGATGTATTCATATCGTATGATTAGGAGGATGGAAAAACATTCAATTTCAACAGTAACTAAGAAAGATGTCAAACAGCAGCTACTAAAGCTAGACATTTTTAAACCAGGAAGTCTGGATAACTTGCATTCAAGAGTTTTAAAAGAAATAGCCACGGAGCTCTCTGGACCATTAATGTTGATTTTCTATAAGTCTTGGAACACTTGGGAAGTTCCAGAAGACTGGAAGAAAGGTAATGTTATGCCAATACTTCAAAAGGATAAACAAGGTGAGGTGGGTAATATAAATCTGCCAGCCAGCCATCAATCCAGGGCAAAATAATGGAACAGCCGTCATGGAGCTCTTAATAAAGAATTACAGGAGGATAGTATAATGAATGCCAATCAACATGGGTTTATGGAAAATAAAGTTAGCTTGACAAGATCTGATATCAAAGAGATGGTTAAGGGGTGATAGTCTATAAGTATCTACACAACATCAATTTGATAATAGAGGGTTCGGCTCGTCAATCTAGCAGACAATGGCATAAGAAGATTCAGCGACTGGAAGTGGAAGCTAGATGAATTCAGTCTAGAAACCTGGGGGTTTGTGAAATGTTACAGGGGGTTCTCAGGGAAAAATTCCCTAATGGTGGACAGAGCTGTCCCTAGGGTCCCCAGGCAGCACGGGGCCAGCAGCCCAGAGCCCCTGGACTTCCAAGAGCTACGCAGATCAAAGCAAGCATATCTACCACACTGGGGAGATTTAAACTTCAAGACTTCTCATAAGAGATGGAAAGGGAGGTGGATATTTTTTGCTGCTTTTAAAATTAAATAGGCAGCTAGTTTTGTTTTTAAAATTATTACGAAGAACAAGTTTAAGCTTTGTTGTAACATGCGTTGTTTGCCTGGACTGTTCAAGACCCGAATGCTGGTGTAGGAGGAACTCTTGGAGTTGGCTTCTTAAATACCTATATGCTGTTTCACATCTGATACTCCTTGATGAAACATAAGAGCCTTGTCTTATAACAGGCTTATTCAAAGTGATACAAGCTACGAATGCGAGATCTTGGAAGAGCATTGCTGTTTTCATAATGTAATAAAAATACTGTAATGATCAAATTAGTAATAAGTAGTATGTAATAAGCATGTCATAAAAACAAATGTTATATTTCCAAGATCACTGCTTTTATAATTTATATTCAGGTAAAGGAGAAACATCCCCGGAAATATTTATTTTTAGGAGGGGGTTTGCAAGACTTGACATTTTAGTGAAAGGGGTTCACAGGTTGTTAAAGTTTGGGAACCATTGGTCTAGCATTAAGGCACAAATGTTTAACAGTTCAGATAATTAACCACTGGAATAATTTTACCAAAGGTTGTGGTGGATTCTCCATGACTGGAAATTTTAAACATCGGGACTGAATGTTTTTTCTAAAAGATCTGCTCTCGTTCAAATTAATTCAGAGAAGTCCTCTGGTGTGCATTATACTGCAGATCAGACTAGATGATCAGAATAGTCCCTTTTGGCCTTATATCTACAAATACATATTCCGGATAAATCATTGATTCTTGACTAGTAAGACGATTTTATGAAGTTGACTTTATATTTGTGGGGGTTTTTTACATGCCAAGAACTCCTAAATGGTTTTTGATAAATCTTAGCTAAAAAATGGTTGGTTGTTTTTTTTTGCCGTCTCTATGGCATTTTCTACTGTGCACTTTCTTTGGCTGGATTGGATATTTTTGGTCAATAGAGAATCCTGTGTGTGACTGATGCTATCAGTCCTTTTAATTAATATTTATAACTGTAGGATTTAATAAAAATTTTAAAAAGAGACATCTCTAACAATTATGGTAGCAAAGAAAACCCTTCTGGAGTGACCTGATGCAGTCCCATCTCCTGGAATCTGCAGACAAAAAGCACCACCTTCTGTCCAGCTACTATGAGCTTTCTCAAGCAGGGCCAGGTTGCAATTTACAAAAAACTCGAGTCAGTTTCATGCCTGCTATTTACAACCTATAAATAACACTGAAACAGCCCAATTTTCACAGTGTCTGCTTGGGAAAACTGGTGGTGGTGTCTCTAGCCTCTTCGCCAGAAGCTGAGAATGGGCGACAAGGGATGGATCACTTGATGATTACCCTGTTCTGTTCATTTCCTCTGAATCACCTGGCATTGGCCACTGTTGGAAGACAGGATACTGCGCTAGATGGATCTTTGGTCTGACCCGATATGGCTGCTCTTATATTCTCAACTATGAGCAAGGAGAACTGGAGCTTTTCATGAGGAAAAGAGGATCAAAGAAATCAAGGTCAGGAGGAAGGGATAGCGATACTTCCTTCCCAACCCCAAACCTGCTGCAGGCAGCAATCAGAAGACAGTGCAATTTAAGCTAGCAAAAGAGAAAGTTCCTTCTTCCTTCCTTCCAACAATCAAGGGAGGTGGGCCTTCAGATTTTTCCAGATGCCTATTAACCAGAGGCTAATATGAAAGACTGAACATCTGAGTAGGACCCAGGGAGAACAGTATGGTAGGAAACCTATTACTTTGACTTTAGGACTGGGCTCTTCGCCAGGAAGTTGCCCTGCATCTCACTGGAGGGGGTCACCTCATCTTTTGCAACTGCCTCTGACTAGGTGAGCTTTTTAAAATGTTAACTTTAGATAGAGAGTTTTCCTAGGGAAGTAGTGGAAGCCCCACCGTTTGAGACATTTAAAATGTGATGGGACAACATATTCTAGCAATCCTATATTAGCAGGGGGAATGGGACAGAAAAGAGTAGATGTCCTAGGAGTTAATAGGTCCTTCCATCTCTAACGAAGATATATATCTGCAGCTTACTTACTTTTATTAAAAAAAGATTTGTTAAAACAATATTATAGCAGGATTAAGATCTGACACTGGGCTCTCTTACTAGGAGTGAGAAGAAGTATGAAATTTTTCACAAGATGGCTGGGGCCTGCAGAAGGCTGAAAAATATCTTATTTCAAGCGAACACTTGTGTATTACACAGGAGGAAGATGTATCGGCGAGATGGAGCAAACAAGCAAATATTTTACAAAATGGACTGCACAAAAGCAATGGAGAACATGCAGCAGAGAATTAATCTCCACTGGTCTCTGAAGGAATATACTCGATAGAATCCAATACGTCTTTTCCTTCTCTATTTTCCTTAGTGACATATCAAGCAGGCATCCAAAAATCAGATGCAAGCCCAACAACAGCTGTGATTTTGCACCTTTTCATGTTGAAACAGAATTTTTCTGGCCAAATAGTTAAACTGTGATGGAGAATAACTAATTACTGCTTTTTAACATGTCCAACAAACTAAAACAGTAAATAAAAATGGATCCAGTGTAATAACATCTGTAGATTGATCTGAGAACTCAAACAATAAACGAAGCCAACTAACACATGCTATGAATTAAATCAGAATCAAAGAACTAGTTCTGGGCACTTTCGACAGCTAATTTTAACCTACTGTGTGGCTTATCCTCGCCATTGTATAATGAACATGTGCACGTACCACGAGTGAAGCAGCAGACATAACAGGAGTTACTTCTATTCCTACGCAATACTCCATTCCCCAGCAAGAAGCATCCACCTCCTTTTTGACAAATCCTAGGATACATGTTAAAAGGAACACAGTGTGCTAGTCAAATATGCACCACCTACAGTCAAATCCTGTTGTGACAAAAGATGATAAATGGTCCTGGAAATAGTTTGATTCAGTTAATAAAAAGCATGTGACAAATCCTTGTTTTCAGTATTAAACTTGCTATGAAATAACGGATCTGAGTGTTCAGTGAATACTTAAAATACAAATAGTGGTGGGGAGGAGGTTAACTAGAACAAGGGGTCTGTCTCTGGAAGGAGCTAGTTAGAGTGCACTGCATCTTTCTGCTAAGATGTGAGAAAAATCAAATGTACATCTTCTAGCTCTGTTAAAGCCAGCCAGCACTATGTTGCAGCAGCCATTTTAACCTTTCAGTGCTCAGGTTATTATTTAAAATACTAACACGAGCATTATTCATAAATTAAAGTACAGATCAAAGATTCATTTCATTCCTGCTACATGGCTGTGCTCATTTGTAGTCTCACAGGGCCAAATACTGTTCTTATGACACTGCTGTAAATTTGGAGTAACTCCACCGACACCTGCTGAGTTGTTAGATTTACACTTCCGTCGCACAGCAGAATTCAGCCTCATGTGGCATCACATGTGGATACAGCACCATGGTTTTCCTTTCCCTACCACTCTGAATATCATGTGCTAGGCAACACGAGGGCGCCATCATGCTGGAACACAGCATAGCAATACAAGCAAACCTATTTCCTGACTGTTCTCTTAGCCCTGGTCTACACTAGGACTTTAGGTCAAATTTAGCAACGTTAAATCGATTTAAACCTGCACCCGTCCACACGGTGAAGCCCTTTATTTCGACTTAAAGGGCTCTTAAAATCGATTTCCTTACTCCACCCCTGACAAGTGGATTAGCGCTTAAATCGACGTTCCCAGCTCGAATTTGGGGTACTGTGGACACAATTTGATGGTATTGGCCTCCGGGAGCTATCCCAGAGTGCTCCATTCTGACCACTCTGGACAGCACTCTCAACTCAGATGCACTGTCCAGGTAAACAGGAAAAGAACCGCAAACTTTTGAATCTCATTTCCTGTTTGGCCAGCGTGGCAAGCTGCAGGTGACCATGCAGAGCTCATCAGCACAGGTGACCATGATGGAGTCCCAGAATCGCAAAAGAGCTCCAGCATGGACCGAACGGGAGGTACGGGATCTGATCGCTGTTTGGGGAGAGGAATCCGTGCTATCAGAACTCCGTTCCAGTTTTCGAAATGCCAAAACCTTTGTGAAAATCTCCCAGGGCATGAAGGACAGAGGCCATAACAGGGACCCGAAGCAGTGCCGCGTGAAACTGAAGGAGCTGAGGCAAGCCTACCAGAAAACCAGAGAGGCGAACAGCCGCTCTGGGTCAGAGCCCCAAACATGCCGCTTCTATGATGAGCTGCATGCCATTTTAGGGGGTTCAGCCACCACTACCCCAGCCGTGTTGTTTGACTCCTTCAATGGAGATGGAGGCAATATGGAAGCAGGTTTTGGGGACGAAGAAGATGAGGAGGAGGAGGTGGTTGTAGATAGCTCACAGCAAGCAAGCGGAGAAACCGGTTTTCCCGACAGCCAGGAACTGTTTCTCACCCTAGACCTGGAGCCAGTACCCCCCGAACCCACCCAAGGCTGCCTCCTGGACCCAGCAGGCGGAGAAGGGACCTCTGGTGAGTGTACCTTTTAAAATGCTATACATGGTTTAAAAGCAAGCATGTGAAAGGATTACTTTGCCCTGGCATTTGCGGTTCTCCTAGATGTAGTCCTAAAGCCTTTGCAAAAGGTTTCTGGGGAGGGCAGCCTTATTTCGTCCTTCATGGTAGGACACTTTATCACTCCAGGCCAGTAACACATACTCGGGAATCACTGTAGAACAAAGCATTGCAGTGTATGTTTGCTGGCATTCAACCAAAATCCGTTCTCTCTCTCTCTGTGTTATCCTCAGGAGAGTGAGATATAATTCATGGTCACCTGGTTGAAATAGGGTGCTTTTCTTCAGGGACACTCAGTATAGCCCATTCCTGCTGGGCTGTTTGCCTGTGGCTGAACAGAAATGTTCCCCGCTGTTAGCCACAGGGAGGGGGGAAGGTTGAGGGGGTAGTCACGCGGTGGGAGGAGGCAAAATGCGACCTTGTAACGAAAGCACATGTGCTATGTATGTAATGTTAACAGCAAGGTTTACCCTGAAAGACTGTAGCGACTGTTTTATAAAATGTGTCTTTTTAAATACCGCTGTCCCTTTTTTTTTCTCCACCAGCTGCATGTGTTTCAATGATCACAGGATCTTCTCCTTCCCAGAGGCTAGTGAAGCTTAGAAAGAAAAAAAAACGCACTCGCGATGAAATGTTCTCCGAGCTCATGCTGTCCTCCCACACTGACAGAGCACAGACGAATGCGTGGAGGCAAATAATGTCAGAGTGCAGGAAAGCACAAAATGACCGGGAGGAGAGGTGTCGGGCTGAAGAGAGTAAGTGGCGGGCTGAAGAGAGGGCTGAAGCTCAAATGTGGCGGCAGCGTGATGAGAGGAGGCAGGATTCAATGCTGAGGCTGCTGCAGGACCAAACCAGAATGCTCCAGTGTATGGTTGAGCTGCAGCAAAGGCAGCTGGAGCACAGACTGCCACTGCTGCCCCTCTGTAACCAACCGCCCTCCTCCCCAAGTTCCATAGCCTCCACACCCAGACGCCCAAGAACGCGGTGTGGGGGCCTCCGGCCAACCAGCCACTCCACAACAGAGGATTGCCCAAAAAAAAGAAGGCTGGCATTCAATAAATTTTAAAGTTGTAAACTTTTAAAGTGCTGTGCAGCATTTTCCTTCCCTCCTCCACCACCCCTCCTGGGATACCTTGGTAGTCATCTCCCTATTTGTGTGATGAATGAATAACGAATGCATGACTGTGAAGCAGCAATGACTTTATTGCCTCTGCAAGCGGTGATTAAAGGGAGGAGGGGAGGGTGGTTAGCTTACAGGGAAGTAGAGTGAACCAAGGGGCGGGGGGTTTCATCAAGGAGAAACAAACAGAACTTTCACACTGTAGCCTGGCCAGTCATGAAACTGGTTTTCAAAGCTTCTCTGATGCGTACCGCGCCCTCCTGAGCTCTTCTAACCGCCCTGGTGTCTGGCTGCGCGTAACCAGCAGCTAGGCGATTTGCCTCAGCCTCCCACCCCACCATAAACGTCTCCCCCTTACTCTCACAGATATTGTGGAGCACACAGCAAGCAGTAATAAGTGGGAATATTGGTTTCACTGAGGTCTAAGCGAGTCAGTAAACTGCGCCAGCGCGCCTTTAAACGTCCAAATGCACATTCTACCACCATTCTGCACTTGCTCAGCCTGTAGTTGAACAGCTCCTGACCACTGTCCAGGCTGCCTGTGTACGGCTTCATGAGCCATGGCATTAAGGGGTAGGCTGGGTCCCCAAGGATACATATAGGCATTTCAACATCCCCAACAGTTATTTTCTGGTCTGGGAAGAAAGTCCCTTCCTGCAGCTTTTAAAACAGACCAGAGTTCCTGAAGATGCGAGCGTCATGCACCTTTCCCGGCCATCCCACGTTGATGTTGGTGAAACGTCCCTTGTGATCCACCAGAGCTTGCAGCACTATCGAAAAGTACCCCTTGCGGTTTATGTACTCGCCGGCTTGGTGCTCTGGTGCCAAGATAGGGATATGGGTTCCGTCTATAGCCCCACCACAGTTAGGGAATCCCATTGCAGCAAAGCCATCCACTATGACCTGCACATTTCCCAGGGTCACTACCCTTGATATCAGCAGATCTTTGATTGCGTGAGCTACTTGCATCACAGCAGCCCCCACAGTAGATTTGCCCACTCCAAATTGATTCCCAACTGACCGGTAGCTGTCTGGCGTTGCAAGCTTCCACAGGGCTATCGCCACTCGCTTCTCAACTATGAGGGCTGCTCTCATCCTGGTATTCATGCGCTTCAGGGCAGGGGAAAGCAAGTCACAAAGTTCCATGAAAGTGCCCTTACGCATGCGAAAGTTTCGCAGCCACTGGGAATCGTCCCAGACCTGCAACACTATGCGGTCCCACCAGTCTGTGCTTGTTTCCCGAGCCCAGAATCGGCATTCCACAGCATGAACCTGCCCCATTAGCACCATGATGCATGCATTGGCAGGGCCCATGCTTTCAGAGAAATCTGTGTCCATGTCCTGATCACTCACGGGACCGCGCTGACGTCGCCTCCTCGCCCGGTATCGCGTTGCCATGTTCTGGTGCTGCATATACTGCTGGATAATGCGTGTGGTGGTTGATGTGCTCCTAATTGCCAAAATGAGCTCAGCGGCCTCCATGCTTGCCTTGGTATGGCGTCCGCACAGAAAAAAGGCGCGGAACGATTGTCTGCCGTTGCTCTGACGGAGGGAGGGGCGACTGACGACACGGCTTACAGGGTTGGCTTCAGGGAGCTAAAATCAACAAAGGGTGTGCCTGTACATCAAGGAGTATTTCAGGCAGGACTGCACGGAGGGTTCCGATAAGAAATGGTGCACCAAAGTTATCGTTGTTATTGGAACAAGGAGGTTAGCCTGGCCTCTGATTGATACATGGCTAGATTAACCTCGCTGCGCCTTCTCTGTGACTGACTGCAGTGTGATCTAGACAGGGGAGGAGGAAAATGAGTACAAAACAAATCTGGTCTATTTCTTGTTCTGACCCACTCCATCTATCCTTTACATCTTTGGCTGGCAGCAGACAAAAAAGGCGCGAAATGATTGTCTGCCCTTGCTTTCACGGGGAGAGGGAGGGTGGGAACGGGTTCCTGACGATATGTACCCAGAACCACCCGCGACAATGTTTTAGCCCCATCAGGCATTGGGATATCAACCCAGAATTCCAATGGGCAGCGGAGACTGCGGGAACTGTGGGATAGCTACCCACAGTGCAACGCTCCGGAAGTCGACGCTTGCCTCGGTACTGTGGAAGCGCTCCGCCGAGTTAATGCACTTAATGCACTTAGAGCATTTTCTGTGGGGACACACACACTCGAATATATAAAACCGATTTCAAAAAAACCGACTTCTATAAATTCGACCTAATTTCATAGTGTAGACATACCCTCAGTCTCCCTGAATTCAGATACACTGTAACATCACATTACACACAACCCACTGAGACGCCTCATAAAAAGGCTTTACTGTCCTCCTTGCCTGAGAAATCATCCGTACAAATGGCAGCAACAACTCCTTCCCAGGATGCATAACGTCAGAGTCAGAGGAAGATGTTACGAAGAAAGCATCCGAACACTATTTAAAGGGCGGCTGATTTAGAAATCTCAGTTCCCTTGTAAATCAACTTTCTATTTGCTTGGAGTGATCCAAGTCACTCCACTTCTACCTCCCATGATCTGCTCAGACTGGGTGACTAATGATTGACGAGGGAGTGCTGACTTGTCTAAGGTCTAGTGGGAGCAATCCAGAGGGGTTACTGAGAGGAAATTGGTCTGCTAACACAGGGACAGGCAAACTTTTTGGCCTGAGGGCCACATTGGGTTTCGGAAATTGTATGGAGGGCCGGTTAGGGGAGGCTGTGCCCCTGCCCCCTATCCGCCGCCCCTCCTCCCCACCCGGGACTCCTGCCCCATCCAACCCCCCCGTTCCCTGACAGTCCCCCCAGGACCCCTGCCCCATACAACCCCCCCTGTTCCCTGTCCACCCCCGACTGCCCCCCCTCACCCCATCCAAGCCCCCCTCCTTCCTGACTGCCCCCCCCGGAACCCCTGCCCCTATCCAACCCCCCCCGCCCTCTGACAGCCCTGACCACCACCCCGAACGCCCCTGCCCTCTATCCAACCCCCCCCTCCCGCCCCCTTACTGCACAGCAGAGCACCTGTGGCTGACGGCACTACAGCCTCGCTGCCCAGAGCATTGCGCCGGTGTAGTGTAATAAATTGTAGCACATTCCTACATGGAGCAGTTTAATACACTACACCGGCAGCATGGCGCAGAGGCTACGGGGGAGAGGGACAGCGGGGGAGGGGACGGGGGCTAGCCTCCCGGGTCGGGCACTCAGGGGCCCGGCAGGAGGGTTCTGCGGACCGGATGTGGCCCATGGGCCGTAGCTTGCCCACCTCTGTGCTAACATTTTAAGCTACTAAGTCTAATCAGATTCCATTGGGCCTATTCCCAAGTCTGAAAAAATTAAACCCAACTCTTCTCCAGGTGAACAGATGCATGAACATGATGGAAGAAGATATCATATCAACTTAGAATTTAAAAAAAAAAAACAAAAAAAAAAACCACATTCCTGTCTATTTTTTGTTCCAAGTAATATCTAAGATGATTATAAACAAAACATTAGAGAAAAATGTTTCTTTACATTTACTTTGCACATCTGACAGCACTTTCTTTATGCAGTTTAGTTGTTGCCACAGGATATTATGTTGGCCACAGGATATTAGAGAGACGAGATGGGTGAGGTAGTATAATAGAATCATAGAAATATAGGGCTGGAAGGGACCTCAAGAGGTCATCAAATCCAGCCCCTTGCACTGACGCATATTTTTATTTATAGTCAGTTTTACTATTTCCCTGTGTGGTCAGTCGTTTTCTCCTTGTTTGCGTGGGCCTTTCACACAGCAACAGGAGACAGAAAAACGCAACAGCAAATTGTGACTGTGAAATCTTAAAAACTGGCAGGGGGTGTTGGTAACTCTACACATTTTACAGCTTCAAAATGTTTACTGTTCCACTAGCCAGAGCATATACAGAGGAGATTTGAAAGCTCTTTGAAGATGGGAAGAAGTGCTAAGCAGTATTATTACTAAGAAGCACTCCATCGATATTATCTAACTGCAAAACTTAACCAGGAACAAACAGCAAGTATTTTCAATCCATCTGAAATTACTAGATATATTCATTGCAATTTTGATCTCTGCTAATCTGTGATGAATGAAGTGAAGCAAGAAACACTAACAAAGCCAACATGACATCAACTAGAGGATAAGAAGCGACCAGAACTTACTAGGCTTTCATTTTGTGTATTGTTCCAAGTCAAAATTTTTAAAAAGGGTCAGTAAGTTGGGTATTTAGGAATCTGTTGTACTGATGTAAAGGATACATCACACAATGTACCAGTATTTTGCAAAAGAACTCAAGGAAATTGTTATCAAAAGAAATTGTAGCCACTTTGGTCTGTGGGCTGAAAGGTCCCATGACATCAAGCATATATCACCCCATGTATGAAGGAAAATGTTTCTGAATATTATGTTCATTAAAAAGAAACATTTTGGAGCCACCTGCCTTCAGGAACCACATGACAGAAGTGGACACTGACAGCACAACAGACCAACATAGGATTGCAAATTGATTTCCATCCTGCTTTTAAGACAGACTTAACTCCAGAAAAATATTGGTGTATAAATATTTTACTTAAATACTAAAGTAGGATAACAGCACTAACGACACACTTTTCTATGAGTATCTCAGAGCGACTACTTAACATTTGTTTATAGTGCCATAGGTGTGCACAGTGCTTTAACTGAAATAATTAAGACAGGTTCCCTGCCAAAGTGCTTACAGTACGTGGACCCAATACAAGGTCCTGTATAGGACAAGACTCCAAGTTATATTTAATGTAAATACAAGAAGAGATGATGGACAAGAAATGGGAAGGTTTACATAAAATAAGGCTGAAAGATCATTTTTGCGAAGTGTGTATGTTAGGGTGGGTTTTTTTAAAAAGCAAATTACCATAATTAATCTAAATAAAAGGTTGATGTGGGAATGGGTTTAAGTGTTATAAACATTAATCCTCAGAACATCCCTATGAAGTAGGTAAGCAGCTCTGTTTTATAGATGGGAAACTGGTGGTTAAGGGACTTGCTCAAAAGTCTTACAACTCCGTGGAATGTCCGAGCATAGAACGCAGCAATCCTGACCACGAGCTAGGAGAGAGAGAGCTCTCAAAACCAGGTGCACTCTCCAGACAGATATCCTCCTCTGATAAGTCACTCAGTTCTACTCATTTTATTAAAACCTCTTGTCAAAATGATTTCACAGCAGATACATACAAACTCTTCTCTGATAGGTGGACTGCATTTTCAGACTTTTGTTTAGTTAAGTTGTGGCAGTTTTTAATTTACTCCACAGTGCTTCTGTGCTGCAGTAGAACATTTGATACAAAGACATATTGCTCAATGGCCTAAGACCGCCGCAGTAACTAAACAAAATGTACCATAGATTTTTTTCATTATCTCATTTCTACTTCTGTGAAAAGTAGAAGGTAATTCTTAACTCTGATATTCCTTGCTTTAGGTCCAAAGCCATGTCATTAAACACTTCAACGCAATTCAGTTTTTAAAAGAATTATGAAAAAATATTAACAAGGAATATAGCTTATTGTTTATTTGAAACTTTTAAAACAAAGTAACTAAGATCTAGAGTAAGTTTTATTGCACATCATTCATTTATATCAAATGGAATAAGTTGAAAGTTACAGAGCCATTTAGAACTATGTGAAAAGTTTCTGCAGAGGTAAAAATAATAAAAAAAAAATACTAATTTTCAAGAAGTAACAAACTATCCACTTAAACATTCCCTCCACCTGCAGATGCCAAAAGAATTTGGTTAATATCACAGAGGAGCAGCTTACAAAATTAAATTTTGTAAGTTATCTGATCTCATGCTTCAGGGTAAAGCTGATTTCCTGTACTCGTCTGATAAGATATTTCATCCAATAAATGGCATTGAACCTCACAGAATCAGGCCTTGGGCATTGTACCTATGCCCTCAACTCACACTGAAGTCTACGCAATTTGATGATGCTAGCACAGAGGTGGGCAAACTATGGCGCGCCGGCCACATCCGGCCAGCGGCACTCTCCTGCCCGACCCCTGAACTCCTGGCCCAGGAGGCTAGACCCCGGCACCTCCCCTGCTGATCCCCCTCCCCTGCAGCCTCAGCTCACTGTGCTGCCGTGTGCCAGCAATGCCCCTTTGCCTTGTATATTGGTCAAACTGGACAGTCTCTACGTAAAAGAATAAATAGACACATATCAGATGTCAAGAATTACAACATTCAAAAGCCAGTTGGAGAACACTTCAATCTCTCTGGTCACTCGATTACAGACATGAAAGTTGCGATATTACAACAGAAAAACTTCAGAAACAGACTCCAAAGAGAGATTGCTGAATTGGAATTAATTTACAAATTGGATACAATTAACCTGGGCTTGAAAAGAGACTGGGAATGGTTGATTCATTATAAAAAGTAACCTATTTCCCCATGTTTATCCACCCCCTCTCCCCCCACTGTTCCTCAGACTTTCTTGTTAAACCCTGGATTTGTGCTGGAAATGGCCCACCTTGATTATCATACACATTGTAAGGAGAGTGATCACTTTAGATAAGCTATTACCAGCAGGAGAGTGGGGTGGGGGGAAAGAAAACCTTTTGTAGTGATAAACACCCATTTTTTCATGGTCTGCGTGTATAAAAACATCTTCTGTATTTTCCACAGTATGCATCCAATGAAGT
Organism: Lepidochelys kempii; assembly: GCF_965140285.1. NCBI lineage: Eukaryota > Metazoa > Chordata > Testudines > Cheloniidae > Lepidochelys > Lepidochelys kempii. The sequence goes on from NC_136380.1 coordinate 12,344,486, forward strand.
GAGCTGTAGCTTGCGAAAGCTTATGCTCAAATAAATTGGTTAGTCTCTAAGATGCCACAAGTACTCCTGATCTCTTTCAGTGTGGCAAGTCTTACATTCCTAAAAACCAGTGGTTTTTCTCCAAATTTAACACTCTTGAGTTAGCAACAATTTTTCCCCCCCCGAGATGATACATGCCAGCTCCTGCAGAGAGGACATTTTTATAGCATAGTTTAAGCTTCTAAAAATATACAAGACTTTGGCAGAACTTTATAGGAGTGGCAATAGACCTCCTTCTAACAAGTTCCATTCAACAGTTATGCTGTTAAACTTTTTCAGACTAGTAAAAGTTGTTTCAATAGAAACAGCTAGTGCACATCAGGGTGAAGGATCTTTCTGTTCATCTGACTAGCATATGAAAAGGGTAGAGTCTCTCACTACCTGTACTTTTGAACAGTCCATCACCACAATACCTAGGCTGCAGGATTAAGAATCACTACAAGTTACATCCAAAGTAGGATTAGATCCTTTGCACTCCCCTTGCTAACCACTATTTAACATCCTTTTAAAGAATGTAATGTTACCTTAAACATGGGACTAATAGCTAAATTCAAAAATATGGGTGCAGAAGCTGAAGTTATTGTGAGTGATCACTAAGAAATGGTTAGATCCAGGGTTGTCAGGACCTCCGTGTTATATTTATGACGGTCATTAACTCACTAGAAGACTATGGGCCTACCATTTAACTACTCTCTGCTATGGTTTCCCCATATGCAAAACTTGCGATAATGGTACTTTCCATCTGCATAAAGCATTGCCAGTTTTTTAGAGAAAAGATGGTAGAGAAGTACAAAACACTACTTCTCATACTCTGGGTTTCATTCTGTACCATCATTTTCTACCCGATTTTGTGCCATCATTTCAAATTCCAACTAAATTCATCCTTGGCCTAAGTGAAAGCAACATGCACCCTCTTTGGTTTGGAGGTGAATCTGAGCCAGTAATGTGCACACCCAAACATATTACCCTTCCATAAGCCCTCTACTTTTCCATTAGTCTGTCACTGTTACCAGCACTGTCCTCCCCCGCGCCCAAACCTTGTCTCCAGCCCTTCATATCTGGGTCTTCACCAAATTCTGCTGCTTTACTTTACAACATCTCCACATACAGCCTGCGCAGTGGTGTGATTACTGCTAACCTCCCCTTCTCCAAATCTGCACAGCTATAATCTCTCCCCTCCAGGTCATCCAGAACCCCGCTGCCAAGACCACGTTCCTCTGTGACCGCTATAATCATCTCCTTACCTTGGACGCCTCCTTTTCTACCATATAAAAATTCAAGCTGCTTCTCCTCACCTTCAAAACTGTCCTTAACTCCAGCCCATCGCCTCCCCCTCTGTCACTATGCTCCTGCCACGCTGCTTTCCTGGCCATTTCCTTTCTTTCATCCCTCCTCCTACACCTGGAACAGTCTCACAATTAACATTGGCCAATCTTTCTCTCTCTCTCAGGGCACATCTACACTACAGCAGTACAGCTGCATCTCCATAGTGTAGACACTTCTTGTGTTGACGGAAGGTTTTTCCATTGATGTAGGTAAACCACCTCCTTAAGGAGCAGCAGCTAAGTTGACAGAAGAATTCTTCTGTCAACCTAACTGTATCTACCCTGGGAATTAGGTCAGCTTAGCCATAGGGCTCAGGGGGTGAATTTTTCACTCAGGACTGAGGTAGCCAGGATGCTCTAAATGTTAAGTGTTGACCAGGCCTTTGCTCTCAAATGATACACTTAGACTGGTTTATAAAGCTCACTACCTGTTTGCTCTGTGTTCTGCCATCCCAGACGGTACATTATCACTTCCCAGGAGCAAGGACTTACTCGCCTGGCTGAGTTCACCTACTGCTCAGTGTAGTAAGAGGAGGGCCTGAAACAAAAATTCTTGTATCAGAGGACCCGTCCAAGGCCTGAAGCCTGAACCAAAGTACTTCCAGGTAGCGATAAGCAAAGCTGGGCTGTGAGCCAGAGGCAGGTCCCACTCACAGAAGTTGGCAAGAAAAGGTTGTTATAGGCAAGTGCACACACACAAGTGCTAATGAGAGGAAATTGTGCCGAGACAGCGGCAAGACACTCCATCGACATAACAGGAACAGGCAGGTGCATCTTAAAGACAGGGTCAAAAGGACAACATGATGGATAGATTCGTTTGAACTATGATGAATTATCTGTCCTGCAACGGTACAAAAGTAGGTCCCGGAGCGCATATCTTTAACCAGCCTAGGGGGCAGCGGAGTGTCCCGCCACTGACTGAGCTGTGTCCATTGCCAGGGAGCACAAATTCGTAGTATGCCCTGTCGAGTCTATAGGGAACTATTACTGTGCTTCGTTTGACAATAAACGTGGCTTGGGTTCCTTCGTACCTTACTAGAGTCTGTGGTTTTTGGGGGTTCTCTCTGGGTCTGCTGAGTTAGCTACCTGCGCAGAGCTGGAGCAGCGAGCAGAGGGAACACGCACGCAGCCGACTTATCATCGAACAAGAGCGGAGCACCACACTGGTAGCTACCGACAACACCCAGCTTCACGTAGACTCCTGCTGTGTAATAATATTTAAGCTAAACTTGCACAGAGTTTGCACCGGTTAAAAGAGCATTTCTTCATGCACAAATAAACACAGCTTCAGAGAAGAATCATAGTTGAAAACGAAGAGATGCCCTGAAATATTTATCTTCACCAGGCTCTGTTCATGAGAGAAGGATGTTGAGAGATCTTAATAATAAAGTGTATTCAATTAGACCAGTGAGTTAAAGGAAAAGGCAGCAGGTAGGCACCAGTTTCAAACTATGACTATTTCAAGTCATCATTGTCAGTTGGTTAGAAGGAACACTAGCTCCCACTTAGACAATGTGCATTAATTAATAGAATCTCTTTGAGTAGGAGTCAAATCAGCTGTCTATGCCAGGCTAAGGAGATGCTCTTTACCATACATAGGTGTTCATCTGTCTAGTTCTCTTCATATAGACAGACAGATGGTCTGACAAGTTAGGTCCAGACACATCTCATAAGCATTTGTGAACGCCCTGATTCGAAACTGAATTTGCAACAAAAACACACAAGAAACACCAAAATTATTTGCGTAAAGTAACCCTCCAGAGAAACTATTCAATCTGCTGAAATACATCTCAAATTAACATGTTAGAATTCCCATCCCATGCCTGAGGCCAATGTCCCAGATGTCCTCTCGCCCACAACCGGCACCCTTGCCTCTCCTGCCAATCCCCACCCACCCTGCAATGGGCACCTTCACCTCCGCTGCCAATCCCTACCACCACCACACAACCAGCACCCACGCCTCCTCTGCCAATCCCCCCACAGGATAAGTATAAAATTAAAGAATTAAAGTTAGCTTCAGTTTAGTTAAGTGTTTGTGTGTTGTAAAGAAGGCCCCAGCCAGCAAATTAAAGAAGGCTGTGAGAATAATAAGTAGGATTACTTGTAGTGCAGGAAGGATGTATGGTTTCAAACTTAACTAATAAAATAAAGAGCTACAGTAAGAAGACAAAGAAAAACTGTCTTAAAAGAAACAAGCTCAAAACTTCCCTCTGTTCTGCTGGGGAGGGGAGGGGAGGGGAGGGATGGTGGGGAAAGGAGAAGATAACAAAGGCCTTAGGGGGGAGGCTGTAAATCTTAACTGGATTAAGATTGGAAATAAGGATGAATTGTCTTAAATTGGTTTTTAGCTGAAGTCAGTAATTGGTGATGACATCACTTGTTTGTTAAAGGGTATAAAAGTCAAGCCTTAAAAGGGTTCATTGGTCAGACAGGTTTTAGCACTTTGGAGCTGACCAATAGGTGTCTCAGCACCCCAGGGTTTAGCCCACTTGTAAATATCTCGATCAAATGCTTACAAATGTTTTGTTACTGTTTGGATGTAGTAACTTACTTATTAGTTAGGCTTTTTAGGCATGTTTAGAGCAATGGTATAAATATCATTTGGCCCTTGGATTTAATAAAGGAATTTATGGTTAATTAGTGTTTCCTGGTTTCCCATATCAATATTAATAATTTCAATTACTATTGCCACCACCAACACCCCCGCCCCGCCCCGGGCGCCCTCGCCTCCCCCGCCGAGCCCCCCCTCGCGGCCCCCCGCCCCGCCCCCCCTCGCCTCCCCCGTCGATCCCGCCCCGCCCCCCGCCCCGCAACGGGCGCCCTGGCCCCCTCGGCCGATCCCGCCCCGCCCCCTGCCCCGCAACGGGCGCCCTGGCCCCCTCGGCCGATCCCGCCCCGCCCCCTGCCCCGCAACGGGCGCCCTGGCCCCCTCGGCCGATCCCGCCCCGCCCCCTGCCCCGCAACGGGCGCCCTGGCCCCCTCGGCCGATCCCGCCCCGCCCCCTGCCCCGCAACGGGCGCCCTGGCCCCCTCGGCCGATCCCGCCCCGCCCCCTGCCCCGCAACGGGCGCCCTGGCCCCCTCGGCCGATCCCGCCCCGCCCCCTGCCCCGCAACGGGCGCCCTGGCCCCCTCGGCCGATCCCCAACGTCCCCGCGGTAAAATGCCCGGCTCCCCTCCCCCACCTACCCCATGCGCATCTTGGAGCCGGACTGGCCGCCCCCGCCGGGCACGGCGGGCCTGGGGGGCAGGCGGCCCAGGTGCAGGTGCTTCTCCAGGGTCGACATGACGGGGAGAGGCCCAGGCAGAACAGCAGGTACCGCCCCCGCCCAGCCAGCAGCACTGCACCCACCCCCCGCCGGAAGTACCCCCTGCCGCGCCACGCCGCGCTGCACCACGGGAAATAGAGTCCACCCCCACTCCTACTCACGGGCGGGGGAGCGCCTCCTCTGCCGGAAGCGTCTGCCCTCGCGCCGCCTGCCCTCGCCGGAAGCGGGGCCGCAGCGCCCCCTGGGAATTGTAGTTCATCTCGGCGGGCTGGGCGGGGCTCTCCCGGGGCTGGCTGACTCTCCCGCCGTGTCCCAGGGGGCCCCGCGGCGAGCTGAGGCGGCGGCGGCGGCGGTTGCCGGGCAGCGGCGGTGGCGGAGAGCCGGGCCTGGCGCGGGGGAGCGGCGGAGGGATGAAGCAGAAGAGGCCGAAGGGCCCCGCTCCCAGGATGGGCGGCGGCGCCCGCAAGAGGCGAGGTGAGAGCCCCGGGGAGCGCCCAGCGGTACCCCGGGGGACAGGGCAGATACCCTGGCTGCGGGGGGGGGGGCGGGAGTACCCGGGGGACAGGGCAGATACCCTGGCGGCGGGGGGGGGGCGGGAGTACCCGGGGGACAGGGCAGATACCCTGGCGGCGGCGGCGGCGGCGGCGGGGGGGAGGGGGAGTACCCGGGGGACAGGGCAGATACCCTGGCTGCGGGGGGGGGCGGGAGTACCCGGGGGACAGGGCAGATACCCTGGCGGCGGGCGGGGGGGGCGGGAGTACCCGGGGGACAGGGCAGATACCCTGGCGGCGGGGGGGCGGGAGTACCCGGGGGACAGGGCAGATACCCTGGCTGCGGGGGGGGGCGGGAGTACCCGGGGGACAGGGCAGATACCCTGGCTGCGGGGGGGGGGGGCGGGAGTACCCGGGGGACAGGGCAGATACCCTGGCGGCGGGCGGGGGGGGGGGCGGGAGTACCCGGGGGACAGGGCAGATACCCTGGCGGCGGGCGGGGGGGGAGTACCCGGGGGACAGGGCAGATACCCTGGCTGCGGGGGGGGGGGGCGGGAGTACCCGGGGGACAGGGCAGATACCCTGGCTGCGGGGGGGGGGCGGGAGTACCCGGGGGACAGGGCAGATACCCTGGCGGCGGGCGGGGGGGGAGTACCCGGGGGACAGGGCAGATACCCTGCCTGGGCGGGGGGGGGCGGGGCTTGGTACCCTGTAGATACCTGGGGCAGGGATCTGGTAGCAGTTGGTGGCAGTAGGGGCCCATAAGAGGCAGCAGGTCCTGTGATGGGCATCTGAAGGGGTGGGGTGGTAGCACCCTCCATAGCATGATTCGCGCCCTAAGCACTGTGTGGGATTGGGGTCATGGGGTGGCAGTACCTTGGGCACCCTGTCGGGAGGTGGTAGTTGCCTGTGTTGGTGCTGTAAGTGTATGGTGCCTTTGGGGATTATAACGTGGTGTGTCGTGCCCTTGAGGTGCAACAGAGGGCTGGGAGCCCCGTATGGGTCTTGGTGATTACTTAAAGACACTTAGGGTAGGTCTACACTACGATATTAGGTCGAATTTATAGAAGTTGGTTTTTTAGAAATCGTTTTTATATATTCGAGTGTGTGTCCCCCCACAGAAAATGCTCTAAGTGCATTAACTCGGCGGAGTGCTTCCACAGTACCGAGGCTAGCGTCGACTTCCGGAGTGCTGCACTGTGAGTAGCTATCCCACAGTTCCCGCAGTCTCTGCCGCCCATTGGAATTCTGGGTTGAGGTCCCAATGCCTGATGGGGCTAAAACATTGTCACGGGTGGTTCTGGGTATGTATCATCAGGCCCCTGTTCCCTCCCTCCCTCCGTGAAAGCAGCAGCAGACAATCGTTTCGTGCCTTTTTTCTTGAGTTACCTGTGCAGATGCTATACCACGGCAAGCATGGAGCCCGCTCAGGTAACCGTCACCGTATGTCTCCTGGGTGCTGGGAGACGTGGTACTGCATTGCTACACAGCAGTAGCAACCCCTTGCCTTGTGGCAGCAGACGGTACAATAGGACTGGCAGCTGTCATCGTCATGTCCGAGGTGCTCCTGGCCGCGTTGGCCAGGAGTGCCTGGCAGACATGGGTGCAGGGACTACATTAGAAGTGACTTGACCAGATCATTCTCTTTAGTCCTGCAGTCAGTCCTATTGAACCATCTTATGGCGAGCAGGCAGGCAATACGGATTGCTAGCAGTCCTATTGTACCATCTTCTGCCTAGCAGCCATGAGATATGGATGGCTTGCAGTCCTTCTGCACCGTCTGCTGCCAGCCAAAGATGTAAAAGATAGAAGAAGTGGATCAAAACAAGAAATAGACCAGATTTGTTTTGTACTCATTTGCTTCCCTCCCCTCCCCCCAGTCTAGGGGGTCTCATTCCTCTAGGTCACACTGCAGTCACTCACAGAGAAGGTGCAGCGAGGTAAATCTAGCCATGTATCAATCAGAGGCCAGACCAACCTGCTTGTTCTGATAAGAACAATTACTTAGGTGCACCATTTCTTATTGGAACCTTCCGTGAAGTCCTGCCTGAAATACTCCTTGATGTAAAGCCACCCCCTTTGTTGATTTTAATTCCCTGTAAGCCATGTTGTCAGTCGCCCCTCCCTCCGTCAGAGCAACGGCAGACAATCGTTCCGCGCCTTTTTTCTGTGCAGACGCCATACCAAGGCAAGCATGGAGGCCGCTCAGCTCACTTTGGCAATTAGGAGCACATTAAACACCACACGCATTATCCAGCAGTATATCCAGCACCAGAAACTGGCAGAGCGATACCAGGCGAGGAGGCAACGTCAGCATGGTCACGTGAGTGATCAGGACATGGACACAGATTTCTCTGAAAACATGGGCCCTGCCAATGCATGCATCATGGTGCTAATGGGGCAGGTTCATGCGGTGGAACGCCGATTCTGGGCTCGGGAAACAAGCACAGACTGGTGGGACCGCATAGTGTTGCAGGTCTGGGATGATTCCCAATGGCTGCGAAACTTTCGCATGTGTAAGGGCACTTTCATGGAACTTTGTGACTTGCTTTCCCCTGCCCTGAAGCGCATGAATACCAAGATGAGAGCAGCCTTCACAGTTGAGAAGCAAGTGGCGATAGCCCTGTGAAAGCTTGCAACGCGAGACAGCTACCGGTCATTTGGGAATCAATTTGGAGTGGGCAAATCTACTGTGGGGGCTGCTGTGATGCAAGTAGCCCACGCAATCAAAGATCTGCTGCTACCAAGGGTAGTGACCCTGGGAAATGTGCAGGTCATAGTGGATGGCTTTGCTGCAATGGGATTCCCTAACTGTGGTGGGGTCATAGACGGAACCCATATCCCTGTCTTGGCACCGGAGCACCGAGCCGGCGAGTACATAAACCGCAAGGGGTACTTTTCAATAGTGTTGCAAGCTCTGGTGGATCACAAGGGACGTTTCACCAACATCAACGTGGGATGGCCGGGAAAGGTACATGACGCTCGCATCTTCAGGAATTCTGGTCTGTTTCAAAAGCTGCAGGAAGGGACTTTCTTCCCAGACCAGAAAATAACTGTTGGGGATGTTGAAATGCCTATAGTTATCCTTGGGGACCCAGCCTACCCCTTAATGCCCTGGCTCATGAACCTGTACACAGACAGCCTGGACAGTAGTCAGGAGCTCTTCAACTACAGGCTGAGCAAGTGCAGAATGGTGGTAGAATGTGCATTTGGATGTTTAAAGGCGCGCTGGCGCAGTTTACTGACTCACTTAGACCTCAGCGAAACCAATATTCCCACTGTTATTACTGCTTGCTGCGCGCTCCACTATATCTGTGAGAGTAAGGGGGAGATGTTTATGGCTCGGTGGGAGGTTGAGGCAAATCGCCTGGCTGCTGGTTACACGCACCCAGACACCAGGGCAATTAGAAGAGCACAGGAGGGCACAATACACATCAGAGAAGCTTTGAAAACCAGTTTCATGACTGGACAGGCTATGATGTGAAAGTTCTGTTTGTTTCTCCTTGATGAAACCCCCCACCCCTTGGTTCACTCTACTTCCCTGTAAGCTAACCACCCTCCCCTCTTCCCTTCGATCACCGCGTGCAGAGGCAATAAAGTCATTGTTGCTTCACATTCATGCATTCTTTATTTATTCATCACACAAATAGGGGGATGACTACCAAGGTAGCCCAGGAGGGGTGGTGGAGGAGGGAAGGAAAATGCCACACAGCACTTTAAAAGTTTACAACTTTAAAATTTATTGAATGCCAGCCTTCTTTTTTTTGGGCAATCCTCCGTGGTGGAGTGGCTGGTTGGCCGAAGGCCCCCCTACTGCGTTCTTGGGCGTCTGGGTGAGGAGGCTATGGAATTTGGGGAGGAGGGTGGTTGGTTACACAGGGGCTGAAGCGGCAGTCTGTGCTCCAGCTGTCTTTACTGCAGCTCAACCATACACTGGAGCATATTGGTTTGATCCTCCAGCAGCCTGAGCATTGAATCCTGCCTCCTCTCATCACGCTGCTGCCACATTTGAGCTTCAGCCCTGTCTTCAGCCCGCCACTTACTCTCTTCAGCCCGACACCTCTCCTCCAGGTCATTTTGTGCTTTCCTGCACTCTGACATTATTTGCTTCCACGCATTCATCTGTGCTCTGTCAGTGTGGGAGGACAGCATGAACTCAGAGAACATTTCATCACGAGTGCGTTTTTTTTTTCTTTCTAATCGTCACTGGCCTCTGGGAAGGAGAAGATCCTATGATCATTGAAACACATGCAGCTGGTGGAGGAAAAAAAAGAGACAGCGGTATTTAAAAAGACACATTTTATAAAACAATGGTTACACTCTTTCAGGGTAAACCTTGCTCTTAACATTACATACACAGCACATGTGCTTTCGTTCCAAGGTCGCATTTTGCCTCCCCCCACCGCGTGGCTATCCCCTCAGCTCTCCCCGTGGCTAACAGCGGGGAACATTTCTGTTCAGCCACAGGCAAACAGCCCAGCAGGAACGGGCACCTCTGAGTGTCCCCTGAAGAAAAGCACCCTATTTCAACCAGGTGACCATGAATGATATCTCACTCTCTTGAGGATAACACAGAAAGATAAAGAACGGATGTTGTTTGAACGCCAGCAAACATACACTGCAATGCTTTGTTGTACAATGATTCCCGAGTACGTGCTACTGGCCTGGAGTGGTAAAATGTCCTACCATGGAGGATGCAATAAGGCTGCCCTCCCCAGAAACCTTTTGCAAAGGCTTTGGGAGTACATCCAGGAGAGCCGCAAATGCCAGGGCAAATGAATCCTTTCACATGCTTGCTTTTAAACCATGTATAGTATTTTAAAAGGTACACTCACCGGAGGTCCCTTCTCCGCCTGTCGGGTCCAGGAGGCAGCCTTGGTTGGGTTCGGGGGGTACTGGCTCCAGGTCCAGGGTGAGAAACAGTTCCTGGCTGTCAGGAAAACCGGTTTCTCCGCTTGCGTGCTGTGAGCTATCTACAACCTCATCATCATCTTCTTCTTCGTCCCTAAAACCTGTTTCCGTGTTGCCTCCATCTCCATTGAAGGAGTCAAACAACACGGCTGGGGTAGTGGTGGCTGAACCCCCTAAAATGGCATGCAGCTCATCATAGAAGCAGCACGTTTGGGGCTCTGACCTGGAGCGGCCGTTTGCCTCTCTGGTTTTCTGATAGGCTTGCCTCAGCTCCTTCAGTTTCATGCGGCACTGCTTCGGGTCCCTGTTATGGCCTCTGTCCTTCATGCCCTGGGAGATTTTGACAAAGGTTTTGGCATTTCGAAAACTGGAACAGAGTTCTGATAGCACGGATTCCTCTCCCCATACAGCGATCAGATCCCGTACCTCCTGTTCGGTCCATGCTGGAGCTCTTTTGCGATTCTGGGACTCCATCATGGTCACCTCTGCTGATGAGCTCTGCACGGTCACCTGCAGCTTGCCACACTGGCCAAACAGGAAATGAGATTCAAAAGTTCGCGGTTCTTTTCCTGTCTACCTGGCCAGTGCATCTTAGTTGAGAGTGCTGTCCAGAGCGGTCACAATGGAGCACTCTGGGATAGCTCCCGGATGCCAATGCCGTTGAATTGTGTCCACAGTACCCCAAATTCGACCCGGCAAGGCCGATTTAAGAGCTAATCCACTTGTCGGGGTGGAGTAAGGAAATCGATTTTAAGAGCTCTTTAAGTCGAAAAAAAGGGTGCAGGTTTACATCGATTTAACGCTGCTAAATTCGACCTAAAGTCCTAGTGTAGACCAGGGCTTAGGTAATAGGGAGTACCTTTATTGGAGCAACAGGTACCCTAAGGGCACGCTTGGGTCAAGACAGTCTCCATGCATACGGTGGGCACCCTGGTGATGCAGAAGGGATCTGGAGGATGTCATTCTATCATCCAGGGAGGTCATTCACTGAAGGATGGTGGGGCGCATTGCAGGGCAGTATTGAACAGACCAGTTGCAACAGCAGCACTTTCCGGCTTCATTGGCACTAATGGGTGGCTTTGCACGGAACAATCGTAGTCTCAGTGGTGGTGTGAATGTTAATTGTTGCAACAAATTTTGTATGTGAACACCAGGTGTGTTACAGTCATGCCAAGAATCTGCAATGCACAAATGTTGTAGGCCATAATGTTCTAAATATCTATAGGGTAACCCTAAGTATAGTATAGAATGATAGACATATCTGCAGAATAAACACCAAGTATTTTTTTAACTCTGTAAAGTGATCTGCATCTCAAATATACTACTTACATTTATATTTTCGAGAAATAATACTGTGTTATATCTCCACAGGTGTCAGTGATATCTCCCCTTCTACAAGTTTACCACCTCTTGTTGAAGGCCAGTTGCGTTGTTTTCTCAAGTTAACAGTCAGTAAAATTTTATGGATGGTCTCTAAACCGCCTACTTCTGTTCTCATCCGGGTGAGGTGGTGGGGGGAGACATCAGATGGTACGCTGTTTAATCCCAGGAATACTTCACAGACTGAGCAAAAAGCAGTGAAAACCACCACCCGCTATGCAATTCGCTGTGGGCCAAAACAGTTTGCCTCATACCTGACAGGTACAACAGCTGTATCCTCTGTATTAATTTTGCAGTTGAAATTGTTTGTATATGGCAACTATTCAGTAGACTTTAGCAGGAATTGGGAAGTGCATTAATAAGTAATAAAACATAACTTAATTTTATTTTTACTGAATCTAAAAGGTGGTTTTATGTAGTGTCTTATGTTTGATATTTCAAAGGGCATTGCATGTTTATAACCCTCAGGAGAATCATCAAAATAAAAAGCTATTCCATACTACTAGATGTTCTTAAATATACTTGTAGATTGATCATGGCAAAAGTATTCAAGAGACAGAGTGACAGCTCTGTGTCTTCTGGCCAAAGAATTGTCACAATAAGCATCCTGTGTTTCTGCAGCTGAAATGTCATGAAGACAAAACAATCCCATCAAGTGCCTTTTAAAAAAACCAAAAACTTTAAGGCCCCAATCCTCCAGCAAGCTCTGTATCACCTTACACTTGTATGAACCTTTATTGGAGGATTGGGGTCTTAAGTAGTTTAAGTGCTTCTGTGCGATATTATTACTTGTAAGTATGTAAACCATATTTATAGTAATTTCTTAGCAGTATAACATTTCTCTACCTGTTACATGTCCTAGTAATAATACTCTTTATCTAGTGATTTTCATCCCTAGAGCTCAGTGCTTTACAAAGGAGGCAAAGTATCATCTCTATTTTACAGATGGGGAAACTGATGCATACAGGGGAAAGTGACTTGCCTGTTGTCACCCATCAAACCAGAGCCAAGGATTAAACCCAGGTCCCCGGAATCACTATCAAGTGCTTCATCCACTAGACCTCATTGTCTCGCATATAGTCCCCCTCTCCCTATTTTAATTATGCTTTTTTGTTTTGTTTTTTTCGCATTTCATTCTGGTTTTTAATTTTGAAGTTTTAATTATATTTTAACTAGGGCTATCAAGTAATTAAAACATTCACAATTGTGTGATTAAATAAATGAATTGCCATTAATCATGTGATTAATCGTGCAGTTAATAATAGAATACCATTTATTTAAATATATTTGGATGCTTTCTACATTTTCACATATATTTAAATTATAACATAGAATACAGAGTGTACAGTGATCACTTTGTATTTATTTTTTATTACAAATATTTTCACGGTAAAAAACAAAAGAAATAGTATTTTTCAGTTCACCTCAGACGCATACTGTAGTGCAATCTCTTTATCATGAAAGTTGAACTTACAAATGCAGAATTATGTACAAAAAAAACCTGCATTCAAAAATAAAACAATATAAAACTTTAGAACCTGCAAGTCCACTCAGTCCTACATGTTCAGCCAATCACTCAGACAAACAAGTTTGTTTACATTTGCAGAAGATAATGCTGATTACAAGGTCATCTGAAAGTGAGAGCAGGCATTCACAATACACTGTTGTAGCTGGTGTCGCAAGATATTTACGTGCTAGATGCACTAAAGATTCATATGTGCTTTCATGATTCCACAGGACATGCATGCACGCTGATGATGGTTCTGCTCGATAATGATCCAAAGCAGTGCAGACTAATGTGTGTTCATTTTCATCATCTGAGACAAATGCCACCAGCAGACAGTTGATTTTCTTTTTTGATGGTTCAGGTTCTATAGTTTCTGCATCGGAGTGTTGCTCTTTTAAGACTTCTGAAAGCATGCTCTGCCCCTTGTCCCTCTCTGATTTTGGAAGGCACTTCAGATTCTTAAACCTTGGGTCGAGTGCTGTAACTATCTTTAGAAATCTCACATTGGTACCTTCTTTGCGTTTTGTCAGATCTGCAGTGAAAGTGTTCTTAAAACGAACAACATGTGCATGGTCATCATCCAAGACTGCTACAATGTGAAATATATGGCAGAATGCGTGTAAAACAGAGTAGGAGACATATAATTGTCCCCTAAGGAATTCAGTCACAAATTTAATTAACGCATTATTTTTTTAACAAGCGTCATCAGCATGGAAGCATGTCCTCTGGAATAGTGGCCAAAGCATGAAGGGGCACACAAATATTTAGCATATCTGGCACATAAATACCTTGCAATGCCAGGTACAAAAGTGCCATGGGAATGCCTGTTCTCGCTTTCAGGTGACGTAAATAAGAAGCAGGCAGCATTATCTCCCGTAAATGTAAACAAACTTGTTTGTCTGAGCGATTGGCTGAACAAGAAGTAGGACTGAGTGAACTTGTAGACTCTAAAGTTTTATATTGTTTTGTTTTTGAGTGCAGTTATGTAACAAAAAATCTATATTTGTAAATTGCACTTTCATGATAAAGAGATTGCACTACTACGCTACTTGTAAAATACTATTTTTGTTTATCATTTTTACAGTGCAAATATTTGTAATCAAAGTAATAATATAAAGTGAGCACTGTACACTTTGTATTCTGTGTTGTAATTTAAATCAATATATTTGAAAATGTAGAAAAGCATCCAAAAATATTTAATAAATTTCAATTGGTATTCTGTTGTTTAGCCTTGTGATTAAAACTGCAATTAATTTTTTTAATCACGATTAATTTTTTTGAGTTAATCTCATGAGGTAAATGCGATTAATTGACAGCCCTAATTTTTAACTGCAATATTGTTGTTGTTCACAAAGGGTTTTTTAATATGTTGTCTTATGCCAGATCTAAGTTAGCTGTTCCTGTCTCCTGTAGATATGGGTGTTCTTTTGTTGGAGGTAATGACCAAACCTGACCATCTTCCAATTGGTAGAGCTCAAATCAATGGACTATCACAACTATCTCCAAGCCACCCAATCAGTGGATTTTTCACTGTTATTTCACCAACATCTGAGAAATTAGGAGAACTGCAGGTAGTACTGAAATCTCTTTCTCCACAACTCACCTGAGCCAGCCAAGATTTTAAAAAATTGGTGCCTAGAATTAGACTTGTAAACCTATATTTAACCTTAAGTATTTGTTTTTGAAAGTCCTGCTTCGGGGCTATATTCCCTTGAAGAAACTAATTCCTTTGATTGAAAATGTGTAATGTGAACTAACTGCTTGTAAATATTCCAGAGATTAAGCTAGTATCTAACACAACTGTATCGAATACATAGCCTCTTGTACGGGAAATGCAGCATGCTATGTAATACGGAAAGAAAAACAACTGTAGAATGTTTGGCACATTTAATTAAAAAGCACATTCTTCTTACATTGTGTCTTTCAGGTATCTCTAGTCTTAGAGCCCTTGTCTGAAACCTATGACAGTAGCAGCTCCATCCCAACCACAGATGTGAGTTTAGACATTGCTGCTTCTGCTCAGGGAACCAGAGGAATGACTGAATCCAGCAAGACTCCGTTTCTTGCTCCTGCACAACTGCATGGACCACCTGGTATGGCTGGAAGAGAGTCTGTTAACAGTAGCAGGGCCGCTACTCCAAGGTAACTTTTTTTTCCAGATAAAATAAAGGAATGTCTTTTCATTTCAAATGTTTTATTAAGCATCAGCAATGTGTTTATGACTAAGGCTGTAAGAAAATCATGGGCCGCAATTTTGTTGTGGAAATAGCAACTTTATAAAGCTTCCACAAATTCGAGTGGTGGTGTGCCCCATGCTCCAGGTCACACCGCCGCTCACTCAGATTTGGGACCAACTGACCCTCCATCACACTTACCTTCAAAAGCAGAGCGGGAACACATGGCATGTCTTTTGTGCTGACCACCCCACAACCACAACTCTAACAAACCAGCTGCTATTTTTGAACCAAACAATCAAAACTTTTTTACAGCCTTATATATGACTCATGGATTAAGAAGGTACATCCATGTGTAGTCTAAATCATGTTGTAATTAGGCATGTAAGAAAAGAATAAAGGGCCAGATCCTCAGCTGATATAAATCTGCAAAGCCCCATTGACTTCATTGGAGCTATGTGGTTTACATAAGCTGAAGATGTGGCCCATAATGTTTTAATTATAATTTGAGTCAGCATATTTCATAGTTCGAATGTAAGAACGGAAGTCAGGATTTTCTCTATGCAGCCAAATACAAATATGTCATGTTTTTCTTTGAGGTGGGGGATACAGTACTCTGATTAAGGAATGTGCATAAGAGTTTGAGGAGCACTATATTTACAAATCAACTTTGGGTTTTACTAAACTTTATCTTTTTAAATAGAGGAATAGACCACTTGCTCTTTCAAGAGAATTCTGAGAACATAAAGAACAGTTTCTCTGGGTCTCAGCATCGTCTGATTTTACCAGATGAAAATTTAAAAGTGAATCCTCCAAAGAAACAGGCATCATTTCCCAACAGTTCTGATCTTGAATTGCAAGCAGGAACACCTGTGGGGAGCCACAGTAATGCACATGTGCTGTCTTTGCACAACCCAACTACAAAAGACCTCCTTTCAGGTTTGTAAATATTTGCCATCAGGGTTTAGGTTTCATTTGAAACTGTACAAGCTCATTAATATTTCAGCTAGCTGACATGTGATACAAGTTGGTGCTCTTGTAAAACTGAAGGCTTCAGGATAAGTGTTTCTTGTAATGTTCTAGAGACAGTATTTGGAACTTAAACTGACAGTCAAAACACTTTTTGTATTTAATATATAAAGATTTAATTTAGTGCTGGTCCTATTGGGATCCAGGAAGTGGGCGGGCGAAAGCCCACCCACTGCTAAAGGACCCCCCTCAGCCTAAGGGGAGGATCCACAGGACCTGGAAGCCAAGTGATTCTGGGGGACAACTAATGAAATAACAGGGACAGGAGTGTGGTCAAAGGGTAAAACGAAGGGAACCTGACGGGGACATCGAGCAGAGAACCCCAGACAGCGCCCACTGCTCCTTGAAGGCGTCAAGGGAGCCAGTGGACACCGCCCAGAGGAACTCTGCCCAGATATGTGAACGGACAGAGGGTCGGAAATAGGCCCCACAGTCACAGGAGGCCCCGTTGGCCAACTTCCTCTCCCTGGTTTTATAGATGGCCACTTTAGCCAAGGCCAGGAGGAGGTTGACCAGATGGTCCCTTGACTGTGGGGCCATGGATAGGGAGTGCGTAGATAAGGAGGTGAGGGGAAAAGTGCAGCCAGAAACGTAACAGGATATCTGTGAGGAGCTGGAATAGAGGCTGCAGCCTGGCGCACTCCAGGTAAACATGCGCCAGGGTCTCCCTCGCGCTGCAGAAAGGGGCAGGTGTCTGGGACGGGGTAAACCGTGCCAAGTACACACCCGTGCTCCTGGCCCTGTGAAGGAGCAGCCAACTGATATCCCCGGCGGGCTTCGGGACTGGTGGCAGGTGGCCTGATTATCCATAGAACAGGTATAGTATGGGCAGCAGCTGTACAAATTACCTCATCCTGCCCTACCTCATACTGCCTCATCTCTGACCTGGAGGAACAAGAAGGGAATATCAGTCTCCTAGCCTATTTAATCCTTGATTTTATCTGCTGAGATGGCTATCAAGAGTGCAAACTGTGTTAGTGGGATTTTTTCTATGCAATCAGCACTTGTTTGATAAGAATTGGACTTAGATCACTAACTTAGTTGCTATAGGCCACCAAATTAGCTGTCAGGCTTTAGTATTATTAGCTCACTGTCATCCTGAGCTGGATTTAGATGAGTAAATTAGCAATGGAAACTTCCCATATCCTATTGCCAATTTTCTGAGCTGTCCATTGTATTTACTGAGAAATCTTGAAATTGGACTGCTAGTGAGGAACCTTTGGATGTCAAGCCAACCTTCCATGGGTTAATCTGGCTACCATACCCTCTCTCCACCATCTGGTTCAGTCTATCTAGCACAAATGAGTTGTGCCTCATACTGCCCTGTGCTCAAGACTGAAGTAGGCTCCCTCTAACTCCCCGTTGTGTTATATGTTTTATGGTATATAACAAGTTTAATCTCCAATATGTCAAGGGCTCTTTATAATGACAGACATAGATATAAAATTTACATCTGGCATATTTACTTTGTATGCACATGGCTTTTCTGTTTTAAATTACATTTTAATTTTGAATTTTTATTTTTTATTTTCCAGCTCTTCTGGATCAAGGCAATAAACTCCGCAATGCCATGGCTGTTTCTGCATTGAAATCCAGCCCAGATACTGACGTTGAGTTGAATGAAGTGCATCCTTCTGTAAAGAGAGACACTTTCAAAGCAACAGCAAAGTGAGCTTGAAGGAGGGAGTGTGTTTTACTTCCAAGCCATAAATTTCAAGGCATTATCATATTTTCCTATAATGATGTGATTTGTCTCACATGTTTCAGAATTCTTATTCAAACAGTTGTAAATAAGTGCCTGTATTTCACCTCACCAGTTGCAGTCCATATTGGTAATGACTTAACGTCAGTGCCATCTGAAGGTCATTCAGTGATCTGTCTGATATGAGTGAGTAGGTCTCTTCGTGATGTACAGGTATCCACAATTGGCAACCTTGCTGGTAGTTTAAGCAGAGTCAAAAGGTTACCTGAGTTTAGAGGCTGAGATACCCAGTCAGACCTAAAAGAGATACCACAGTTTGAAGCATGTTTGGTAGGGAGACAGTTTCCGCGCTGCTGCCTATGCTATATTTGATTTGTAAATAAGTAGAGGATTTCAGTCTCCCCAGGAATGTTGATCAGGCACCTTTCATGAGCACTTTAAAAAAATAAAAAGAGAAAGAATGAGAAAAAGCATAGAGAGCCTGCAGCTGCTATGTTTATATTGCAGGATTGGGCTGCACTTTTGGCACATTATAAACTTATACTTACAATTTTTGATCCAAAGTTGTAACTTTAAGTCAAATCTACCTAGTGCTGTACAACAGAATTTGTCCTTTTTGTACTTAGGGAGTTAAAATGCAAATAGAAACACACTGTATATAGGTTTTTATTTGTGCTAAATGAGAGAAAATCTGTTTATTTGATAGCTAAAATGAATAAAATCTGGAACAAACCAGAAACACTTATTATCCTTATTCCTCCTCCTGATCCCTCTTCACTGGAATAACTGTCATCCAGGAGCCTTAAAACCTTGGACCCTGATGTTACATCCACTGCTGAAGATCCACTTCTCCTAGCATCTGAATACACAGTTCAAGAATTTGACTCCCATGCTGAAAAAAGAGCAATACAACTGCTACTGGGCAGGTGAGTGCCATGGCAGGCATTGAGATGTTGTCGTAAACATTCCCAAAATGACCCAGTTATCTATTCCTTGTATTATATGGGATACTGGTTGAGTCAGTGCATCCTCTCCATCATTGCTGGAAATATTTTGGAGTACGGGGTTATCGGGTGGTGGTAAGAGAAAATATTTTACACTTGGAGTTTGTGCCCACTTTTGTGAGGGTTTTTTGTTCAAGCAATATAGCTGATGTTGTTGGAAGACTAAGCACTGTTTCTAGTGCAAATTGATTTGTAGTTACTTATTACTTATGTTTTGCCTGCAGAGATACTAGGCAAATGTTAGGCAAAAAATATACAATCTAGACTTTAAGCAAAATAGAGAATGGCACTAGTTATATTTACCCTTTGCCCAATTATTAATTTGCCTCTTCTCCACTCTTAATCCAAAGAGTTGCTTACGTTTGTATGTGGCTTTTCAAGATAGGGTATATACACATGTACACAATATATATATATTTTTAAAACACCATCCTTAACTGTTGTTGAAACCTAAATTAACTTTTTTTTTTAATTACTTTTCCCCATTTATAATTGCTTCCTTTTTGCATTTCAGTTAAATAGTGAAGCCAAGTTAGGCCCTCATCCTGCAAAGATTTATATATTTTAGTACATTTACTAACTTAGAAGTTAAATTAAGTAAAAACTTAATAGACATGAGTGGTGCCATTGACTTCACTGGAGCTACTTGCTCACACAAAGTTAAGAATGTGCTTAAATCTTTGCAGATTCAGAATCCTAATCAGTTTCCCTTTCTGGTTTTCTTGCCATTGTGTTCTTGTATTTTCCCGCTTTGAGGGAAAGTTAAATTTTTTTTTTCATTTTTTTTTTTTGGTGCCAGCAAAATCAGTGAAAATCTGTCTTTTCACTTTTTTTGTAAACTCCCCTTCTTTTTATTTAACAGTCTAACGTATTGGAGGAATATCCAGATTTTAGATTGACGCTTGTGAATGGTACCATATTGACAGCCTTGGAAAATGCAGTTGTTGCTCTGTTCCAAAGCTAGGAGCACAAGAAGTGTTCCACTAATGTACCTTTACCCTGTTCCCAATGAACAATGTGAGAGTTGGCTCTCCATGCCCATGCAAATCTGGGTGTCTGAGTGCTATCCTGACGTTCAGATGTGGTGGTGAAGTTGTGTGCTGAAATTGAGAACTTCCTAATGGGAATTGGACTGACATTCACCAGCTCATCTCAGAAAAGGGGCAGGTTTAAAATACCACTTTGTGAAAACTTTTTAAAAAGTAGGTTATTAATAATGTTTTTTGGGGAAAAGGGATGCTTTTTAATTCAGGGCATTGGTAATGGGGTATGAAGCCTTTCACTTCTACAGTAGGTCACTAGCAGATATCCAGCCAGGTTGGTAGTAACTGAAAGTTGTTGTTATCTGGTAGCTATTCAGTGACTTATTCAACTTGCCACTCCTAAGTCCTTCCCCCTTTTGACAGTTTTAGAAGCAAGGCCAAAGACTCAAGGGCCAATGGAAAGCAGGCTACCCATTAATCCCTTTAGGACAGTGATACTCAGACCTCAATGGATCAAATTAGCGATCAACATTACCCAAAAGAGCCACAGTAGTGTCGATTCATTCTTTCATTTACAATTATTATATCTCACAGCAAAATTACTGACCAACTATTCTGTAATTGGTTAATAACATAGCAAATGCATCCTGATTAGTTAATAAGTTAGATTAGTTAATAATTAAATCATGCAGTGTTTTAATATCATGAGCTGCAAAAAGCTGCAGGAGACACATTAAAGAGACATTTGTGGCTCCCAAGCCTCAGCCTGCTTTAGGAGGCTTTAGGAGTTCTATTCAGATCAGGTTTGAGACACATTGTGAGGGAAGCTTGTTTTGTTTCTGCCTGTGCCATATCTCTTACCTGGACTCTTCATTACTGTCAAGCACTATCTTCACTGTTGCTAGTTTGAACATCACAACTAAGTTCAAATCTGGATATAAAGGTGGCTGTTCTATAAACAATGCCATTAGAATTTATATGAAACTGCTATATTAAGAGGGATATTTTTTCCTCCTCTTGTGTCCACAGTGCTGATTTGTCCCCTGTGCATATCTGGGATGGGACAGGTTCCCCTCCAGAATCTCTCTCTGCAGGAAGTGAGGTGTATGACAGTGAGCTGAATGATCCTCACTATGATCAGAGTCTCCTGGAGAATTTGTTTTACACAGCTCATGTAAGTGGGGGACGAGGGGAAGATGCTTAGGCCACAGTTCTATAGTAAAAGAAAATCAAGACATCAGATGAGAAGGAAGATAGATGTCTTAGTATCTATAAGGCATTTTTGTAATGTAGCCTATAGAAGTTTGCCAATATATTAAAAATTACATTAAAAACTGATAAAAGAACATTATTAAGATGACAGTCAAGCACTCAAATCGGGAAATGCCAGAACAAAGAATGCCCATGCAACGTTAATTCTGTTCCCTTGTGAGTATGCTTTTTGATAGTCTGATTACATGATCACATGCTATTTTTCCCACCCTCATTTATTGTGGCTGTTGTGTACCTTTTGTTGGCGTTGATAATAATAAATTTTTATTTTTTCTGATATCTTTTTAGAAGTCTGATACCAGTTTAAGTGACTTCCTCAGTGATGATGAGGATGTTATATCATCTAAAAAAGTAATCAGGACAAAAAAGCTTGTGAAAGGTGACCACGAAAACCATCAGAGGTCACAAAAAACTTTGGATTCTAGCATCTGTGATCAGAAAGAAAAGGCAACAGAAATGAAACCCAGGTGAACAGTTCAGTTACAGACTCCTTTGTGCAGTAGCCGCCAATCATAAGTTGCCATTAACAATAGTCATGCAGTGGTTCTCAACCCACGGCTTGTTGCAGAGCTCAGTTGGGAGGGTATCCTGTCTTATGCAGTTAGAATTGCATGGAAAGAAAACGTCTGCACTTTTCCTTCTTTACTGTAAGTAAATAACACATTTTAATTTAGAAGCCACCTTCATTATCTGCAATTTACATACTTTGACTGTAAAGGGTGAGTAAAAAACTTTTGTGATGAAAAGTGCAGTACAGTGAAAAAACAAATGTGCGTATTCACGTATTGTGAACCATGCATCCGATGAAGTGAGCTGTAGCTCACGAAAGCTTATGCTCAAATAAATTAGTTAGTCTCTAAGGTGCCACAAGTACTCCTTTTCTTTTTGCAAATACAGACTAACACGGCTGTTACTCTGAAACCTGTCATTTAAAAAAAATAAAACAACCACCCTCCTGCCAGCCTACAGTTTTCCCTTAGAGTTTTGCTGCAATGAATGTTTGTCTAAACTGGATTCTCTGCTTTAACCCTTTTCAGCTGTTCTCCTGCTAGACCGCTACCACTTTCTGAAGCTCCCACAGAATACACAGAGGAAGGTCAAGCCATAACCTTAAATGTGGATAGGCTGGCTTTGCTGGGTCGAATACACTTAGCCAGAGTCATAATTGAAAGCTTGAGAATTCCTCCTGAAAGCACCCAGACTACACCAGGCAAGAAAAGCTTTACAGGGAAACCACCAAGACCAGCATTAGCTAAAAAGCGGTAAGAATTATTTTTAGGATTTTTTTTTTTTCCAGAGTAGCAGCCGTGTTAGTCTGTATCAGCAAAAAGAACAGGAGTACTTGTGGCACCTTAGAGACGAACAAATTTATTATTTATTTATTTCATGAGCTACAGCTCACTTCATTGGATCCATAGAATGGAACATATAGTAAGAGATAGATAGATAGATACAGATAAGTTAGAAGTTACCATACAAACTGTGAGAGGCTAATTAGTTAAGATGAGCTATTATCAGCAGGAAAAAAAGACTTTTGTAGTGATGATCAAGATGGCCCATTTAGACAGTTGACAAGAAGGTGTGAGGACACTTAACTTAAGGAAATAGATTCAATATGTCACATCTAGATGTCAAGATGGCCCATCTAAACAGACTCCAATGAGAAACTGCTGAGCTTGAATTAATATGCAAACTAGATATCATTAACTTGGGTTTGAATAGAGACTGGGAGTGGCTGGGTCATTACACATATTAAATCTATTTCCTTAAGTTAAGTATCCTCACACCTTCTTGTCAACTGTCTAAATGGCAGGTTTCAGAGTAGCAGCCGTGTTAGTCTGTATTCGCAAAAAGAAAAGGAGTACTTGTGGCACCTTAGAGATTAACAAATTTATTTGAGCATAAGCTTTTGTGAGCTACAGCTCACTTCATCGGATGCCATCTTGATTATCACTACAAAAGTTTTTTTTTTCTTCTGCTAATAATAGCTCATCTTAACTAATTAGCCTCTCACAGTTTGTATGGTAACTTCTAACTTACCTGTGTGTGTGTGTGTGTACATAGTCTGATTATGTGTGTGTGTATATATATATATATGTATATAATCACACTATATGTTCCATTCTATGCATCCGATGAAGTGAGCTGTAGCTCATGAAAGCTTATGCTCTAAGAAATTTGTTAATCTCTAAGGTGCCACAAGTACTCCTGTAATTTTTTTTTTTTGTATGCCTTTGTTTGATTTTGGAACCAGGGTTCTCTGAATGCTGGTGCTTTGTTCAATTGACCTTATTTCAACAGGGTCCTAAGGTTCTTTCCTCCTCCTCTCCTTGTCTTAAAAAGTAACACATCATAGACTTCTAAACAAAATACAGTGATAAAATACGCAGCGTGGTAGCCGTGTTGGTCCCAGGATATTAGAGAGACAAGGTGGTTGAGGAGTGCTGGGTACAATCAAAATAGCGTGTCTCTCACCAACAGAAGTTGGTCAAATAAAAGGTATTACTGTGACGGGATCCCCCCAGGGTGCAGCCTGAGACTGTGGGACCGCTATGCCCCCTTAACTCTCTCCAGCCTGGGCTGTCTCTCACAGTGCCTTGCTAGTGACCAGCAGCAAGCCCCTCCAGGCGCTGTGATCACTCAGCACAACAGGATGTGGAGCCCCACACCCGGCTATATTGCATGAATGCTCCCAGAGCCACTCAGGAATCACACAGAAAGGCACCAGCCTTCAGAAATGTACCGTCTAATTTATTAATTGGTTTACCACTTCAACAACAGAAAGGGGATATACACCAGCCTTTGTCAAACCTGAGCAGATTTGCCCTCACACTTCATACCAACTCACTGGTAAAGATAAACAGTTAAATGAATTTATGGACTATAAAAGATAGATTTTAAGTGATAGGCAAAAAGTCAGAGTTAGTTACCAAAAGAAATAAAATCTAAGCACGCAGTCTAAACTCTCCACCCTATTAGACTGGGCAGCAACTAGAAGCAGTTTTTCCTCACCCACTGGATATTGCAGCCCATAGTATACAGATTTCACCTTTGAAATCTGGTCCAGTCCCCCCAGTTGGAGTTTCAAGTCTTCAGCATCCTTGTTGCTTGCAGTGTAGGTGGGTGAAGGAGAAAGGCCGAGAATGTGTCCACTCTGTCTGTTTTATACCCTCAGTTCATGTGCTTGGAAAACACAAGTCCAGGCATGTCTGGGGGTATTGCTGAGTCTCTCCAAGCAAAGTTGAGCAATTCCCCTGGTGTGGCCTCATGCAGGTGAGTCATTGAATTGTAGCCCCCTTACTGGACAATACACTGTTGATGGGTTGTTTCACACCCCGCCCGGGCGTTGGTTACTTTCCTAGCTGTTGCCTCTGGGAAGCTAATAGCTGGCTGATACCCAAAAACATGCTGTAAGTTGGGGAATGTCTACACTGGCAGAGTTACAGTACTGGCAGTTACAGTGCCACTCAGAGAGCGCTGAAGGGAAACTGCTGTTGTGTGTTCACACTGTCAGCTGTCCTTGCAATAGCGTGTTCACACTTGCGACACTTGCAGCGGTATTTGGAGCAGTGCACTCTGGACAGCTGTCCCACAGAGCATCTATTCCTCTTCTGCCGCTAAGAGTTGTGGGAAGGTGGAGGGGGTCATAGGGCATCCTGAGTCCTGTCTCAATGCCCCATGATGCATTTGTTCGCATCCCAGCAATCCCTGTGCTTCCGTCTGCATTTGGCGCCATCTTTCAACGGTTTGTGTGCTGCATGCTCTGCCCCTTCCATCTGCAGGGATAGATCTTGCACGGTTGACCATTATGCTGCTTGCTCTCCCTAACACGGGGTAGTGGAGTTATTCCTTAAACTACAAAGGCAAGAGGAGTGCGGCATAGATCTCGCCATGTGTACTAGCTACTACACAAGATTGCTTGTGGCATTCACGGAGGTGCTGACCGCAGTGGAATACCACTTTTGGGCTCGGGAAACAAGCACTGAGTGGTGGGATCACATCCTCGTGCATGTCTGGGATGTCAAGGAATGGCTGCAGAACTTTCGGATGAGGAAAGCCACATTCATGGAACTGTGTGAGGAGCTCACCCCAGCCATGCGGCGCAAGGACACAAGAATGAGAGCTGCCCTGTTGTTGCAGAAGCTTGTGGCTATTGCACTGTGGAAGCTGGCTACTCCAGACTGCTACCAATCGGTTGCTAACCAGTTCGGAGTGGGAAAGTCGACCGTTGGACTCATGTTGACAGAAGTGTGCAGGGCCATTAATTGCATCCTGCTCTGAAAGACCGTGACTCTGGGCAACGTGCATGACAGTTTAGATGGCTTTGCACAAATGGTCTTCCCTAACTGCCGAGGGGCGATAGATGGCATGCATATTCCAATTCTGGCACCAGACCATCTAGCCACCGAGTACATTAATCGGAAGGGGTATTTCTCAATGGTTCTCCAGGAGCTTATGGATCACCGTGAGTGTTTCATGGACATTAACGCAAGCTGGTTCGGAAAGGTGCATGACGCATGCATCTGTCAGAACACTGACCTGTTCAGGAAGCTGCAAGCAGGGACTTTCTTCCCGGATCAAAAGATCACCGTAGGGGAAGTCAAAATGCTCATTGTGTATTGAGTGCAGTGGGTACTGGGAGTCTGCAGGGCTGGATTGTGACAGGGCAGGAGTGGAATGCCGCGGGTACAGACTGGAGTCAGGAGGTTGATAAGAGTGTGTTGGTGGTGTCTGGGGAGTGCATGGGAAAGAGTTTTGTGATAGCGGCTGCAGGGGAGGGCAGGCATGGAGCTGCTCGGTTTGCAGCGTTAGTAGCGCCTGGACCATCTCCACTTGGCGCTCCATAAGATTTAAGAGCCGCTCTGTGGCTTCGTTCTAGTGTGCCGCGTTCTCCTTTCAGTCCTTCTTCTCACTGTCCCCTCACTCCCTCAATTCTTGTTTTTCAGCTGCGGAGTGCATCATGGCATCACGCAGAAAGTCCTCTAATTCTTTATGGCCGCTTTCTAAGTCTGTGCTGCCGTTCAGCCGGCGATAACAGAGAGGGAGGCTGGGCTCCCAAGTTCATATATGTGAAGGCAAAATGCAACATTTTACAGAAGCAGCATTGTTTGCAATACACAGACCACTGATTCAGTGATTAAAAACACAGCCACTTTTCACATACCTGTCACTAACTGGCTGATCCTAGGCAAGCACACATGAGCTAGAAAACCCCCAAAATGGTGAGTAATTGCAGTGGAGGGGAAATCAGTGTTCCAGGACCATACTGTACACTGGGCACGTGGCTCTTGGGAAGAGCCAGTGCTGTAGAGGGGGCCTTATAATCATTCCTGTCCCCACATTTTCCACAGACTGTGTTCATTATGGAAGATATTTTGCTGCTGAGGGTGAGCAGGGAATCAAGGGGAGGGTCTTCTCCAAGACTGCGGCTTCTGCCCTGCGGCTTCTGCGGCTCGTCTGTGTGCAGCAATGGTTTCCTCCCCCTCCCCCAGTGATGGCAGAGTGGCGTGGAGAAGTTACCCTTAATGGGGCAAGAAACAAAGCAGGTCTGCCAAAGAACCTGCAGCAGCAGATTGCCCAGTGTCTCCATGAGAGTTTCCTGGAGATCTCTAAAGCAGATTCCTGTGAAGTGAGGGAGTCAATCAACACCCTGTTCCGTTGCTCAGACTAGGCATGTGGTGTATGCACATCATACAGATACAAGCCTGGTTTCTGCAACCCTCCTGTCCCCAACAACTCGCTTCAGTGATTCCCAAAATCAAAGCCACTTACCATGGGCCTCCTCTCCTGTTTGTGCTTCGCCAAGATCCGACAGCTGTGACTGGCTAGCCTCCTCCGGGGTAGAGAAGAGCTCCTGGCTGCATGCATCGCTGACCTCCGAGTCATCCTCTGCCTCTGCTCCCCCTCACATCCTCGTCCAAGATTTCCTCCTCCTGGCTCGGTCCACTCTCGATTGGCATCGCGAGCCACCAAAGTATCTACAGTGGCTTTTGCAGTGAAGGTGGAGTCACCACCGAATATCGTGTCCGGCTCTTTTTAGAACCAGCAGCTTGTGGTCGCAGCACCGGAGCAGTGGTTTCCCTCCCGCCCCTTGTGTTAGGCGTTCCACAGCTCATTCCCTTTGACCTCGCACTGCAGCGTATCCTGGTCATGGCCCCTTTCTGTCATGCATCGTGAAATCTGTCTGTAGGTATCCTCATTCTTATGGCTGGAGCGCAGCTGGGAATGGACAGCCTCCTCTCCCCAAATGCTGATGAGGTCCAGCAGCTTGGCATTGCATAGAGCAGGCGTGGGCACCTAGAAAGATGCACCAAGACCACTGCATGCGTCACTGAGCAAACAGGAAGGGGACTTTCAAAATTCCCAAGGAATTTAAGGGGTGGGGCTCACGGTTGCTCATCTGAGGGCAGGGAAGTAGAGTTAAAACCGATTACCAGAGAGGCGAGAACAGGCATTGTGGGACACCTCCCAGAGGCCAGTCGCAGTGCTGTAATCGACCAGGGTGTTTACACGGCCAGTGCAGAAAGCTCTACGGCTCTTGTCAGGGTGGTTGATTGTTTGTTTTTTTTACAGCACTGCCACTGCGCAGTTTCTGTGCATTAAGTGGCTTGGCAGTGTGTACACCTCGGGAGTTACAACGCAAAAACTTGCCAGCGTAGACAAGGCCTTAATAACAACCATACAACACAATTCTTATAACTTCACATACATTAATGATCTATATATATATATATACAGGTAAATGACTTTCAGCAGATCATAACATTTTCCCTGATACTTTACAAGGCATGCTTTATATGTAATATCACAAATATGTACAAATGAGGAATATGGGGGGTTACAGGGTGCTCCCCCAAGGTACAAAACGTCTCAGTTACCTCACCCACCTTGTCTCATTGATAGACTTCAACAAGATCAAGATATTTTAAGGTCAGGTTGTGTATTTCTCTATGGTTTTGAGGAACTCTATGTGTGTATTATGGGTGTTTGCGTCCTGGAAATGAAAGCAAGTTTGTGGAGAAGAAGAATCTCTGAGGGCATTTGGATAATCTGATGTTTGCAGGGTAAAGCATATGAATTGAGATTAGTCTGGGTAATAAAGTTGTCTTAATTGGTTATTTCCTTGATAGAAAATGCATTTAAGCAATCTTAACTCTAATTTAACAAATGTTGTTCTTGGATATTGTGTAAGTAACAATATTGCATTACATTGAAGAATAAATTCTTTTTCATCTCTTTAGTTCTTTAACCGAGTCACAGTAGCAACAGCGCTCGGATAAAACATGCAATAAAAAAAAAAAGGTGGTCCCCTAATATTGAAGGACCTGTGAGCCCAATAACGTGGGCTTGTGGACACTGTGGCTGCAAAGTTTACTCCTGTTGTGTATGGCCTTATTAGGGGCACTACACCATTGTTAGCCTAGGATCTTTAATTCACTTTTTCATTTGTAGCACTTTCTTTGTTGAGTACCACTTTCCAGTGGGAGTCTCCAAAAATGGAACAGGACAGATTTCCCTAACAACAGAAGTGATTCGCATAGCTTCAAGTAAAATCACAGGTGAAGGTAAGACTTTTATTTTTTCTTAATCTTAATTGTATTGAATTCTATACTTTTTAGAAATTTATTAGCTCTTTCTGATATTTTATTATGCTTTGTGGAAGGAAGACCCAAAACATTCACTCGTGAACTTGCATAGATTGCATCTGACCCAGGATAGGTGGTCGGTGCTAGGACCACAGGGGCTTTGGAGATGAAATGCTCTCCTGCAGGGAGAAGGGATCTAAACATAATTGAGTTTAATATTAAAAATGAATGAATGAATAAATGAGATGGCAATAGCAGACTTGCCCCCAACGGAAAACTTTCTTAACGCACAGGTATGGCTGAGCATTTGTTACTCCTCCAAAAAGGTAAGTTTCTGTTATAACAGAATTGAATAGCTAAAAACTCAAGATAGTCTATTTTAAGGTTCCAGCAAGATCCTCATACTCCATCCATCATAGCTGTCAAAAACAACAAGGAGTCTGGTGGCACCTTAAAGACTAACAGATTTATTTGGGCATAAGCTTTTGTGAGTAAAAAAAACACTTCTTCTTTAAGATGCCACCGGATTCCTTGTTGTTGTTGTGGATACAGACTAACACGGCTACCCCCTCATACTTGACTCATAGCTGTCAATCTTCCTTACAGTGGTGAAATTTCAACAGCGTTCTGTGTTCCCTATTCACTTTGGTGGAATGATGATAGAGCACTGGTGGAACTCTGATCTTGCTTTCAAAATCTACATGAGAAAAAGCACACAGAAAAAGGTACTTGCCACAAGTTAATCAGTGTAAGCAAAACTTTATGCGTTTGGGCACCCAAATACTTTTGTACAATCTGATGTCCTTTGTACATTATCTACAGTGCTGCATTGGAATTGCTCTAATCTCAATCACAAGAGAAAGACAGACAAAATTGATGGCATCCAAATGGGCTGCTGCTTTAAAATATCTCAGTACTTATTACTTAAAAGGGGTTGAGGTATGTGCAGCTGCTTTTAGGGGAATAATATGGTGTTCATCTTGCTATCTCAGTTCAAGACTGAAAAGCCCAAATATGTTTCTCCTTCACCCTTCTCTAAAATCACAGTATTGCCGTTTAAGGAGTAGAGGGTGGATTTAAGCATTAACCATCAAACAGACATGAGTAATCCAGCATAACCCAGTGCTACTGCATGGAAGATGTATACATTAAGTTGAGTAGGCCTTTAAGAACACAGCAAGGTTGAAAGGGGGCATGATTGGTTTCATTTTCCTGAAGGAGGGGCTCAGCTGCCAAAAGCTTGGAAAACACTAGAGTAACCTGTGCATCTGAAAAAAAATAAAATGTATATTCCTTTTGGATAAATGAGTACATGTAAGTAATCACATTCACGTAATCTGCTGCCTACAGAAAGTCAGGGAGTGGGTTTAACTCAGTTCAGATATTGTTATAATCGGCGATAACATTAAACATATCATTCTCCATTTGCCCTAATAATCATTTTCTAATGGAAAATGATGAATAATTTATCTCCTTGGTAAGTGTAAAATCATATTCTATCCCTGGAATCTGGGATGCTTATCTTGCAGTGATCCAAAAGTCTCACAGAAATTGAGATCTCTCCGTTACCATCATCCCGTGCTGATGCCTGGATGAGGAACTAATAGAAACCTTAGTTCTATACAAGCTGGGTTTGTATTAATATAACATTGAGACTTTGTGCTGAAAAGGAGAACAGTGGTGTGAAGGCTCCTTCAGAAGTTGTCACTTCACAATAACTCCCGGGTTTCTTCCTGATGAGAAAATCTTTCAGAAATCTTAGAAGTAATTTATTTTTTTTCTGTCCTCAGCCGGTAGTGATTGGCTCAGCAACTCTTACACTGCGGAAGGTTATTCAGTCTGAATTGCTCACTGTCAGCTGTGAACTACCTGTGGAGGAAGAGGGAGGTCAGATGCAGCTTGGACCTATTAAGGTAAATAAATTCCCGTACAATGTTTGAGTTAAATCATCTTTTACGGTTATATTTTGGTGGCTGAATATTCTTTTCTTTTTCCTTTTCTTTTTCCTTTTCTTTTTCCTTTTCTTTTTCCTTTTCTTTTTCCTTTTCTTTTTCCTTTTCTTTTTCCTTTTCTTTTTCCTTTTCTTTTTCCTTTTCTTTTTCCTTTTCTTTTTCCTTTTCTTTTTCCTTTTCTTTTCTTAACTTTGATGCCACATCTTAAAGCTGGAGGTTTGTGGCTACAGCAGAGTAGAACCCTGATATCTATATTTTACAAAGGCTTTGGGGAGACACCTGTAACTGTCTTAAAATCAGGAGTTCTGATTGTAGTTCCTCTGAGTACAGTGTAGAACCATCCAGTTCAGGTGAAGGGGAGGGGGAGGAGGAGGAGGAGGAGTCTACCTGGGAATTTCAGCCCTATAGAGTTGGGGAATCCCTGGGGAATGTAAGCAAAGGTTGGTTCAGTTACTTTTGTAGTCCACCAGAGTGGCAAGTCTTTTCTATTATAACACTTGAAAAACCCACTGACCAGGGTGAGTGGGCAGATTCCTTTCTCCCAAGAGCAGGGGAAGCTATGGAGCAGAGTGGCCAGGGAACTGATCTACTTGCCACTCAGTAGCAGTGTAGAGATTGAGACCATTGTGTATGGGCTGAGTTAGTGAATGGAAGGATAAGCATGACTGTGTTGGTTACAGGGGAGAATGGAATGGGATAGTGTGAGAAAGGAGAAGAATGGAGGGTGGATGAGAAAGGAGGAATAGAATGGCGGGGGGAGGAATGCAGTGGATTGTGCAAATGACGGGAAAGAGAGGGAATGGAGCCTGAGGAGGGAGAGATTTGGAGACAAGTAAAATGAATGGGGAAATCAGTGGTGAAAGAGGAAGAGACCGAGAACAGGAGGAAAGGAAGGAGTGTAGAGGTGGCTTAAATGAAGGGGGAAAGAAATAAAGGGAAGGAAATATTACAAAACAGAAAAATTAAACTGGAATAGTCATTGAAAGATGAAGGAAAAGACAAAGAATACCGTAGCAGGAGAGGAAAAAATGAAGAGAAGAGATAGGAAGAGAGAAGGAAGTACAAATGAAAGGGAGGAATTCAATGCCAAAGTATTGTGATCAAATAATGCTATATAATGTGGACAAAAATAATATATAGACATGTCCAGAAAAAGTGCCCAATGAGAGGTAATATTTTTTCCCTTGGCTAGTTGGTATCAAGTACATTTTTCAAGCTGTATTATTGCATAAGTTTGAAATTGTACAGGTTTTCTTCATGGCTGGGCGGGGGGCGTATTAGAGAGGCATCGTTTTATTTAGCAAATCTTTCTATAGGATTTCTTGCAGTAAGGGTTGAGATTCATGATCAACACATATCCATAAATGAGCTTTTAGGGTTCTGGAAGGAAAATTAATGCAGTTGTTAAACCAAGTATGCTATATATTTCTGACTTGATATTTCTGGGCCTGTTCTTCATAGAGGGCAGATATTCTGATTAAATATTTTCTCGTTATATAATGCAGGTATCATTGGAGCTAGCAGCTGATAACAAAGACTTTAGTATTGCCAATGCCAGGTCAGCTAGTACTGTCCAGCAAGCCCCAGTTTATGCCATCAGAAGTCCAGGGATTAAGTTACAAGAAGCTGACAGAAATGTTATACATGCAAAAAGCCCTCGACTTTTGAAAGAAAGCAACCAGGAAACCTCAAAGAGAACAGAAGTACCCAGCACAGGGGCGCTGCAGTCACCACCATCCATTCCATTGTCTGCATCCCGTAACTTGATGACAGAAATCAGTGCATCGGAAGAGGATGGATTATTATTGCATGTATTGTTAATGGTGCCCGATGGAAAGGATTTTATTGCTGGAAACTCTGGAATCCATGGTTCCTGTAATGTGTATTTAAACTGCAAACTGTTCAGCACAGAGGAGGCAACAAGATCTGCTGTCATGTGGGGCACAACACAACCTGCCTTTAGCTTTTCTCAGGCAAGTCACTCCTGTTATACTGTCTAAATTGCATATTCCTGTGAGGGCAAACTTTTTCCCAAGCCCAAGTTTTTATCTTAATACAAGCCATAAGGACTTCTCTGTCTATCTTTTTTTGATGTATTAAAGTGCTCTTATTACTACTTTGATCATACCACAAACCATGAAAAATGCAGGTCAGTGGGTCCTGGAATTGCCCAAACAAGACCTTTAAAATTCCAGAGGAAAGTAGGCAGGGAAGCCCGTATATAATAAAGCAAGGCAAAGAAGGCAACTACTCTTTGCGGGAAGGGAAAGAGATGCTTAGAATGTTGTGTCCAATGCTGTATGGTTGGAGGGATGACTTTATTTCTTTATAACCTGTATTTTTTTATCTT
Source organism: Lepidochelys kempii (assembly GCF_965140285.1). Classification (NCBI taxonomy): domain Eukaryota; kingdom Metazoa; phylum Chordata; order Testudines; family Cheloniidae; genus Lepidochelys; species Lepidochelys kempii. Next base: position 12,377,457 of record NC_136380.1, read on the forward strand.
CACATTAGTCATTAGTCAGCACAAAAGCTAGTTAATGCAATGTTAAGGGGAAGAATACTCAGCCAGGAAATTCCAAAAGTTTTGACTTCTGTTGTTACACAAACTCATCCATGTTTCACATACTGTTGTATTTACATCATTTTGACTAAATTGTTATAGCAGAAATCCCTTTTTTGTTGTTGTTGTCTGTTGTTTTTTGTTTTGTTTTTCTTGGGGTTTTTTCTTTAAAAAATGTCAAATCTGTTTTCCCCAGTTTTATTGCAGGATTCATTGGGAGTCTTAGAGATGTGAATTGTGGGGGTCCTCAGGCCTTAATTGAAGGTGTTGTTCCACTGAAAGATGTATCAAAAACATATTTTTATCCCAAGTCACTTCACTGGTATTTATGATAAATAGGTGTTACTCCCCCCTGCCCCCCCAATAAAAAAGTTTAAAACAATCTAAATAAAAATCTCTTGCCATCTCAATCACACTTTTTTTTGTATGGTATGTTTTCCAAATCTACCAAAACTGGGTAGACAAGCCTGAACTGAATTTTTTATTTGGGTCTCCAACTAATAGTACTCGGCAAATCTTCCTCTGTTAAAACAGAATACTCTGTATTTGACAAACAGCTTCCCCTTCTGTTTTAATACAGTTTGCTTCATTTACTAGTTGTGCAGTAAACTCTCTCCCATACTAGGTGATACCTATTTCATTGACTCCCAAACATCTGGAGAGACTCAAGAACAATGTAATGGTTATTGAAGCTTGGAACAAGATGCGAACCCCTGGATGCGACAGACTACTAGGACTGGTGAAGCTTCCTCTGCATCAGTTTTACATGTCATTCAAGTAAACAGGCTCTTGAACTTTTTGTTCTGTTTTTGACCAGAGTGTGGAGTATGTACTGACCAGTGGCAGGGGAAAGAATGAGAATGTATGTCCTTATAGCAGCTTACAGTGTGAGTCTGCTCTGCATTGTAGGATGCAAGAATTGAGGGCCAGACTCTAAAACACGTGTCCTTGGTCAGACTGGAAAGGCTTTGTCAACAGTGCAAAATGTCTGATCCAAATTATTGTTAACCTATATTCTCCATGGGAACTTTGCTAAAGTAGCATTGGCATTAAGTCCCTGATCCTGCAATCAGATCCTTGGAGGTGGATTCAGAAGTCTGTGCAGAGCCCACTTTAAAGGGGCCATACATGAGTTCAGGAGTCTGCCATAGCTGATAATTGCAAGGTCAGGCCCTAGATTTGTAACAAGAAAATCTACAAGACAAGCAACTGTGGTCCCACTGATGTTCACTAATGTGAAGTGTGTGACTTTCACTACTTTAAATCCACCATTTGCACAGCATTGTTGTGCAGAAACGAGCCCATAGAAATGAAGACCGCTGCAGTGCTGTCCAACTAAACCAACTTAACTTATCTTGTTTGTAAGAAAATATATCTGTAGCAGATCAACCTGACCATTCTCAAATAGCAAGCCATGGCTTTCATGGTTATCATTAGTTACATTGGATTAGCATAGTAATTGGTATGTGCATTATAAACAGTATTCGGTGCCTTCCACTTGTTTCAATCTGTCCTTTCCCAAACTGTGACTGAAATAAGCAGGTGATCTTATCTGTAAGACTACCATGGAACTGTCAGTTTACATAGCACAGGTTAGTGCTTCTTACATAAAAATATTGTCTGAATAGCTCAACTTTTAGTTGTAATTGTCTCATTATCAGGTGGTCTTTCCTGAACGTTTCTTTTTTCCTCTTTTGTTCAGGATTTTGATTCCTTCCTTCCTTCCTTCCTTCCTTAATTTAATGGTAGCTTTTTTCAATCAATGCCTGCCTAAAGTGATTTAAAATTGATCAAAATAAAGGCCACAAAATATATTATTTTTAATTCAAGTTACTGGTTCATGACATTTCGGTCAAATTAAACAGAGGAGCAAATCCAGTTAGTGCCTCAGTTATGTGGAAGGTGCTTTATTATTCAATTCAGTGCACATTAGACACTGGGATTTATCAAGAAGTAAATACATGTTGCTATGTCTTCCGACTACTACCACTAAAGGCCTTGGTGTTTCTGTCCATTGTCACCCATCTTTTTGTTCTTTTTCAATGGTTTTTAACTAGTAAAATCATAACCTCAACGGCTGTTTTTGTAGTCTAGTGGCAGTATGTTGTGCTCCCAAATGGGGATCTTTGGACAGATCCCTAGCTCTCATCGTTCATTTGCTGGGCTGGCAGTAGCTGAGAGCATTTACCTAATTTCCCAGAGACCACTGCTCACTAGCTGGTGAAGGTAGTTTCTCCTATCCACCAGAAGGGGCATCAGTATGATGTGAAGTCCAAAGGTTGTGGGGGGGGGAAGCAGTGTCTCCTTATCTGTGATGGGCAATTGTAAGACCAAAGTTTTTTTATTTTTGTTGTTTTGGTTTTTTTGAAGGGTAATAGATTGGCTTGTCTCGTTGCATTGAGGGCTTCAGGTGAAATGAGTTGTATAAACATGTGATACCCTAGTGGCTTGTTCTGATACCTGTTTTTTCATCTCCAGAGACCCCAAGATTTCTCGCCTGCTACTTCAAGCTCAGTATCCAGTGGTTGCAGTGGACAGCTATATGTCTGTGATGGATGTTTTTACAGGCAATAAAAACGGGAGCCTGAGGGTCATTCTAGCAATGGGTTCAGCTGATCAAATAGTGGCCCTGCAGAGAGTAAAAAATGAAGAAGGAACTGTACCTCCCATCATGCTGCGGCCTCCCCACTCTCTGGATCCTCCCTCTGTGAGTCACTCAATGGTATGCTCCCATAACTGCTGTTTTAGCTTTTAGAGACTCATTACATAAGAACGGCCATACTGGGTCAGACCAAAGGTCCATCTAGCCCTGTCTTCCGGCAGGGGCCAATCTCACCTTGTTCAGTTTATCTTTGATAAACTAGGGGTCCCTCATCTTTCTTTTTTGTCGGAGCCCATCTTACAGTAGATTGTCACGTTGTCACCCCTCATTCCAAACAATGGCACAATTGCTGTTATCTATACTCTACTTTTTTTTCCCTATCCTTTCCCTCCTCCCCTTTTTGTCTCCATTCCCTTTTATCCCATTCTCTTGTTTTTTTCCCTCTTTTTTTCTTTGTTTTAGTTTATTGTTACATAGATACATACATAGATATTAAGGTCAGAAGGAATCATTATGATCATCTAGTATGACCTCCTGCACAATGCAGGCCACAGAATCTCACCCACCCACTCCTGCAATAAACCTCTCACCTATGTCTGTGCTTATTGAAGTCCTCAAACCATGGTTTAAAAACTTCAAGGAGCAGAGAATCCTCCAGCTAGTGACCCATGCCCCACGCTACAGAGGAAGGTGAAAAACCTCCAGGGCCTCTTCCAATCTGCCCTGGAGGAAAATTCCTTCCCGACCCCAAATATGGCGATCAGCTGAACCCTGAGCATATGGGCAAGATTCACCAGCCAGATACCCAGGAAAGAATTCTCTGCAGTAAGTCAGATCCCACCCCATCTAACATCCCATCACAGACCATTGGGCCTATTTCCCATGAATATTTAAAGGTCAATTAATTGCCAAAATCATGTTATCCCATCATACCTTCTCCTCCATAAACTTATTGAGTTTAATCTTGAAGCCAGATAGGTCATTTGCCCCCGCTGCTTCCCTTGGAAGGCTATTCAAAAACTTCACTCCTCTGATGGTTAGAAACCTTCGTCTAATTTCAAGTCTAAACTTCCCGATTATATATTTTTATCCATTTGTTCTTGTGTCCACTTTGGTACTAAGTTTAAATAATTCCTCTCCCTCTCCGGTATTTACCCCTCTGATATATTTATAGAGAGCAATCATATGACGAGATAACTGGCTCTGTGGATGAAGGGAAAGCAGTGGACGTGTTGTTCCTTGACTTTAGCAAAGCTTTTGACACGGTCTCCCACAGTATTCTTGCCAGCAAGTTAAAGAAGTATGGGCTGGATGAATGGACTATAACGTGAATAGAAAGCTGGCTAGATTGTCTGGCTCAACGGGTAGTGATCAATGGCTCCATGTCTAGCTGGCAGCCGGTATCAAGAGGAGTGCCACAGGGGTCGGTCCTGGGGCCGGTTTTGTTCAATATCTTCATAAATGATCTGGAGGATGGTGTGGATTGCACTCTAAGCAAGTTTGCAGATGTCACTAAACTGGGAGGAGTGGTAGGTACACTGGAAGGTAGGGATAGGATACAGAGGGACCTAGACAAATTGGAGGATTGGGCCAAAAGAAATCTGATGAGGTTCAACAAGGACAAGTGCAGAGTCCTGCACTTAGGACAGAAGAATCCAATGCACCGCTACAGACTAGGGACCGAATGGCTAGGCAGCAGTTCTGCAGAAAAGGACCTAGGGGTGACAGTGGACAAGAAGATGGATATGAGTCAGCAGTGTGCCCTTGTTGCCAAGAAGGCCAATGGCATTTTGGGATGTATAAGTAGGGGCATAGCGAGCAGATCGAGGGACGTGATCGTCCCCCCTCTATTTGACATTGGTGAGGCCTCATCTGGAGTACTGTGTCCAGTTTTGGGCCCCACACTAAAAGAAGGATGTGGAAAAATTGGAAAGAGTTCAGCGGAGGGCAACAAAAATGATTAGGGGTCTGGAACACATGACTTATGAGGAGAGGCTGAGGGAACTAGGGATGTTTAGTCTTCAGAAGAGAAGAATGAGGGGGGATTTGATAGCTGCTTTCCACTACCTGAAAGGGGGTTCCAAAGAGGATGGCTCTAGACTGTTCTCAGTGGTAGCAGATGACAGAACAAGGAGTAATGGTCTCAAGTTGCAGTGGGGGAGATTTAGGTTGGATATTAGGAAAAACTTTTTCACTAGGAGGGTGGTGAAACACTGGAATGCATTACCTAGGGAGGTGGTGGAATCTCCTTCCCTAGAAGTTTTTAAGGTCAGGCTTGACAAAGCCCTGCCTGGGATAATTTAGTCGGGGATCGGTCCTGCTTTGATCAGGGGGTTGGCCTAGATGACTTCCTGAGGTCCCTTCCATGATATTCTATGATTCTATGATCCATATCTCCCCTCAACCTTCTTTTAGTTAGGCTAAACAAGCCAAGCCCGCTCACTACCAGAAAACCATATTTTTGTGTCCATTGGTGGTTCTCTAAGGCCTCGTCATGGACTCTTGCAGCTGAACTGTGTTCTGAGAGGAGACACATGCAACCTGGGCTGGTGACCTGCTATTTTGAGCCTGTAGCCCTCTATGTATGATGCTTTGTCCAGCTGTCTTATGGACCATGTGCCTCAGGAGCAGGGAGGGAAGGAGAACTTAAAGAAGCTGCCCACAACAGCATGAAATCAGAGCAGATCCAGGGTCATATAGCTTCCCCCCATACCAGTGCTGACCCTCTCCTACATCACCACTGCTTCCATCTAGATTAGAATTGTCTATATTGTCCATCATTATAATGTCTAAGCCCTGACCCTCTGCACCATGTGCACCTAACACAAGTCTGGTATTCTCCCAGGGGACTCGCCCCAAGTTTGGGAAAGACTTGTATGAACAGTTAGAATTGGGAGGAAGGGGTGTTTCTCATTTTCTAAACAAAAGTTGCTACCATGTTTTAAATGTTTATATAAATTATAGAGGAAATGACTTAATGCAATTTCAGTGTCAGGGTGATGAACCTCATCTTCATTCCTTTAGGAATGTAGCTCTTGTACTCTATCGCCAGAGGTGCTGCTCTTGTTCACAAAAATTCCCTTTATCTTATTTAGCAGTTGGAGAGAGAAGTGGAAGGACTGATGGAGCATGTATTTGAGATTCATGTGGAGAATGTTAAAGGGCTCACTCCCCTACAGTCCACAGTCTGGGGAGAGGCTGACTGTTATGTGCAGTACTATTTTCCAGTTCAGGAGCCTGACTCCAGTGTGTTACAAGGGACTGAATTATATGAAAACGGTAAGTTTGCTTTGGGATAGGACATTGTTTAAAGCATTGCTTTAGCTAAGTGTTGTTTATTTCTGTTCTAGCTTCCTAGGTACAGTGTTTGTATCTCTGTGCTTCCCTGATATGACTAGTGCTTTCTTTACACAGCAGAAAGCCAATGTACAGCTAGCTTTGGGTCAGTTCAACAAACTAAAAGCTGCACCCTTTGAGGTAGATGGTAAGACTCCCATTGATTTTCAATAAAAGGTATCGGGTCCTACGTCCGTTGATTTTAGCACCTTTCACCTAAAGATCCGAAAGCACTTTACAAATTTTGACCTCAATCCTGCAAAGATATAAGCATATGCTTAACTTTACACACTGTGAGTAATCCAGACTTCACGTGCATAAGACTTTGTAGGAAACAGTTCATAAGCTGACTTACTTACAGACTATATAGGTTTCAGAGTAACAGCCGTGTTAGTTTGTATTCGCAAAAAGAAAAGGAGTACTTGTGGCACCTTAGAGACTAACCAATTTATTTGAGCATAAGCTTTCGTGAGCTACAGCTCACTTCATCGGATGCATACTCATATGCATCGGATGCATATGCATCCGATGAAGTGAGCTGTAGCTCACGAAAGCTTATGCTCAAATAAATTGGTTAGTCTCGAAGGTGCCACAAGTACTCCTTTTCTTTAGACTATATAGGGCTTATTTCAGCTGCTGCAGAAGTGAAATCTGGCACTTGCTTTAACTGGAACACTATACAAAGTCTTAGGACTGAATGATATATGCAGTTGAAACTGCAGGGGAATTTTAAGTATAGATAATTCCTTAAGGGGAAATTGGGACAGGATACCTGGGTTAATCTCTCTTTTTCTTGCTAAAAGAGCCATGGGCTAATGCTTCTGGCAGTCAGAGGTTTAGGGTTATTAGTGCTTTGTACCTCTGATTTCTATCTCATCCAAAACACAGCACTTCCTGCAGCACACTGAAGAACAATTGCTGTGGAATTAGTTCAGTGCTACTTTTGAATCACCAGCACTACATTCTGTAGCATTCAGGTGTTTCTTTTGAGAGTTCCATGGGGAGAGAGTTTGGACAATGAGCTTTTAAGCAAAGTCACATGAGGTTGTTTTCAGATTACAATCTGAGTGCTTGCCATCTCGTTCCTTGGATATATAAAGTTGGGATCAAATATTTAACTGGCTTTGTTTGACTTTGTAGGAATTAGGTTAAAGCCTTTCCGCTCAGCGACTACTTTGTGCATCCCTGATCCCATTTTTAATGATGAGCATCATCATTCCCTGTTGTTACCTGCTGATGTCCCAGTACAGAGGCTCCTGCTCAGTGCATTCTCTCCACAAGGATTAGCAGGAGGAGGAGGAATCCAGTTTGAAATCTGGTGCAGGTACAGAATAAAGATCCATTTCCTCACAGCTCAGAAAACAAACTAGAGGAGTGACAAACAGTGAAATTCTCTTGTCAAGCAGTAAGTTAGTGATGTCTCTATGGCGTATGCATTTTGTTCCTCTGAAACCTGTTTACAGAGAGATTTTTTTATCTGATTTTTTTCCAGAGACACAGATCACCTGACTCTCTTTGACATCACTGGGAAATTTTACTTTCGCTTTATAACTAGTTTAATGATCTGTTCGTTGGGTTTAAATAATCCATGTGTCCATAGGTTCCATTTCTTAATAAAGTGGCAGTATGTGGTGTTTTATGCTGCTATTTTATTGTTTCTTTCCACTGTGAGCCACTGGTTTTTAGGAGAATATGGTGTGAATGTTTGCATATGGTGAGTTTTGTCTTCTGTATATCTCACAAGCTGTATGACCCTCTACTGCTCATCACAGTCTGAAGAAAATGCTTGGCTAATACATAAGCTTTGCTGCAGCAAACTCAGGTCTCTTGTGAGCCAACTGAGTGTGTGTTAGAGCCAAGTACCGCAACCCCCCCCAAAATAACCTTGCACCCCTCCTCCCCCATCCCCCCCACACCTCCTTTTTTGGTAAGGACCCCTACAATTACACCACCATGAAATTTCAGATTTAAATAGCTGAAATCCATGAAATTTATAATTTTTAAAATCCTATGACTGTGAAATTGACCGAAGTGGACCATGAATTTGGTAGGCCCTACTCACACTGAAAGCACAGTTAAGTGTGTGTATGTGGTTACCTTTCTCCTGATTTAATCATTATTCACTAAATGGAATGCATTGGCTTTAAAACTGTAATTCATAGCTGTAGAGCACAGTTAAGAACTGTCTAGTCATTATTTTCAAATCTTCTTTATTGTTAGTAAACCGGTGCTCCGAGAATAAACTTCATGGTATTGTTACTGATTTTTAAATCCTTTTTCATTGTCCTGCATCAGGCTCTCTTAGTAATTTACATACATTTACATTTTATTGTTTGGTCTATTTTGTGCTAGTCCCTTCCCTTGTTTTCTTTTAGATGCCAGTTTCTAGTTGCAATATTGATAGGTGACCTTCTGTACCTGTCACATCAATACAGCTGTAGAACGATCATCTCTGAAGTATTCAGACTATTCACCTTTTTGGAAAATTGCCATTGTGTGGGTTTCTATAAATGTAGGAAAGTATCTCAAGATGTGTGAATTAAAGCTGACCAGTATTCAATCTTGAGAGCCAGTAATCACTACAGCTTGTCCAAAACGTCATGGTTGATGCATCTGTGTGTCTTCTGCAGGTACTATTATCCTAATGTTAGAGATCAGATGGTTGCAAAAGGGATCTTGCCGTTGTCTCGCCTGTGTGCCATGGTAACAATGCAACACCGTGAAGAAGTAGGGATACAGACCTTTACTCTTCCTTTAGTCCCAAGAACCGAATGCTCAGAAGAACTTCGTCCACGATCCTCAGGTAAGTGAAGACAGTCTTTTTTCTTTTAAAAAGTGAAGTGTGTGTATCCACTGCCAAGGAGAACAAGAGAAACTCACCTTGATTGAAGCCTAATAATAATCCAGCATGTTGGTCCTACCAGTCCAAGATGTCAAAACTCACTGTTGGAAATCAATGATAAAACTTCCACTGACTTCAGTGGGTGTAGGGTTGGGCTTATATTGTATTTACTTACTAGAAAACTGTTTGAATGAGCCAGCCTCGGGCCTACCACGTCTCACTGCCACATGAGAGTCTCCAGTTTGGTCTCCCACTTCTCAGACCAGAAGGGAGGAGAGAATTGAAGCAACATGCTTAGCCTGCGGAGCAGGAAGGAGCCTGTCTACCCTGCAGAGGTTCTTCTAGATGATGCAAAAGTAGCACTGAAGAGACTTTTAGGGAAATCCTTTTAGGAATCTTCAGTCAGAACAAAAGTGGTTGTTGTGATGGGTTGCCCCCACTCAGGATTCCACTTGATGTTCTGAGATACCACTGAGCCTGTCTATTATGCCAGCCTGGGTACCCTTTTTACCTGTCTTGCTGAGCCAAGCAATTCTATTAAGCCTCCTCCAGCACACAGACAGGGCCACACCAAACTGCAGAATGAAACACTGAGATAAGTTCTGTGAAGGCTCAGCTTAAGGGTCTTGCCCCCACACTCAGCTGTCCATCTCCCTTGGGGTGCAGACCCAAAGATTTATTGTGAAATCCGCTTCCTCCCTCAGTGTGGAGGAAGGTATGCACAGCCTCTTATCCCCCCCCTTCAATTATGAATTATACACACAGGGTTATATTACAAACAAGAAATAAGCTTATTAACTACTAAAGGTGAATTTTAAGTGAATATAAGAGATAACAGACAGAACAAAAACAACGTGGAGTCCGGTGGCACCTTAAAGGCTAACAGATTTATTTGGGCAAAAGATTTCGTGGGTAAAAATGGGCTTTTTACCCATGAAAGCTTATGCCCAAATAAATCTGTTAGTCTTTAAGGTGCCACCAAACTCCTCATTGTTTTTGTGGATACAGACTAACACAGCTACCTGTCTGATACTAGACAGAACAAAGCAGATTACTGAGCAAATAAAACAGAATACTCAAGCTAAGCTCAATATACTTAAGAAACAGGTTACAAAATGTAATCTCTTATCCTAAATGTTATTTTAGACAAGTTGCAAAGTTTCTGTGGTTCAGAGTTCCAGTTATATTTCTCTTCAGACTGGATCCCTGTCTCAGTATGGACCCCTCGCCTTTAGCAGTCTTTCTTCTTGGGCAGACAGGCCCTGGAGAGGAGGAGTCCTGTTTGCCTTCTTCCCCACCCTTAAATAGGATTTACATAAGGCGGGAATCCATTGTTTCCCAAACTTTTTTTTTTTCCTCTCTCTGTCTCTCCCTCTCGCCCAGTGGGAAGTTACAAGAAGTCCCAGATAATGTTTAGTATCTGGTGACAAGACCACCTGACCTACCAGTGTCACAGTTACATCCCCGGACGCTTCCCAGGAGGGAGAGAGATCTTCATGGTTTTGTTGTCCCTTCCTGATGGCTCATCAAATTTGATGGCCTGTCATCTGGTGGGTGTCTTCCCAATACACACCCAGTTGTGATTGTTACACAGTCCGTATTCCTAGCATAGGCGTGCGCAGCACATTTCATTTAGGGTGTGCACCCAGGGAATTTTTTTTTTTAAAGGCGAACATTTATTGAATACTCAATCATAAAGGACATTATTTTTTTTCATCAAACAAACTAAAGAAACTAAAACTTAACTAAACTTAATTTTTTTTTAAATTAACAACTAAACTTTACTTAAAAAATGAGACACAAAATACCAAATTTTTGCTGTAGTGATAACCAGGCATATACAAAGATACAGTCAATTTTCATGATCTTTATCTTTAACCAGATAATAAGCTAACCCAAATTGACCAAAACAGATTAAGTTTTCTTCATCTTCCTGTCCTAGAGAATGAGATGTCGCTCACCAGGTGTTATGGACTTAAATTCCTCAATCACATCTTGTAATTAACTGACGAAGCCAGTTCTCGTTCAATGTACAAAATCATGAGTGAGTCGAGGCGCTGTTGGGACATTGTTTTTTACATATGCTAGTTTCGAAAAGGCTCTTTCACATGAACAGCTTGTCTGCTCCTTTTCTTATCTTAACAACGAACTGATCCATATTTTAAAAGGGGGTATCATACGATTGAATTAAAACGTAAAGCCACGGGCTTGTCATGCTATTTCAGTAGAGTACACGCGACAAAGATTACAAACCCTGTAGACGCTACGCTGGGCACACCTGATGCGGTCGCTTATATAGGTCAAAGAATTTTCCAGAATAGTAGTCGGAGGGGAGGGGAGGGGAGGACCAATGGTAATGCAGTGCCGCAGTAGTGGGGATGCATGCGGCGAGCGAGCGCAGGCTTTCTATGTAGAGTGTATCATGTGATTAAATTAAAACGAAAGCCACCTTTTTTTTTTTTTTTTTTTTTTGAGACATTAGGGCAGGCATGGGCAAACTTTTTGGCCTGAGGGCCACATCGAGGTTCCAAAATTGTATGAAGGGCCAGGTAGGGAAGGCTGTGCTTCCCCAAACAGTTTGGCCCTGCCCCCATCTGACCCCCACCCACTTCCTGCCCCCCGACTGCCCCCCTCAGAATCCCCGACCCATCCAGCTCCTTGTCCCCTGACCGCACACCCCCCCCAGATCCCCCCAACCACCACCCCAGGATGCCACCCCCTACCAACCCCCCCCCCGCTCCCTGTCCCATGACTGCCCCAAGCCCTGTCCATCCCCGTGCCTCCTGACAGACCCCTGGAACTCCCACGATCCAACCCCCCATTCCCCATCCCCTGACCGCCCCCCCCCCGAACCTCTGCCCCATCCACCCCTGCTCCCTGTCCCCTGACTATCTCCGGGGCTCCCTGCCCCTTATCCAAGCCCCCGTTACCATGCTGCTTACCCCTGCCTCCCCCTCTTCTGGAGTCTCGGCACGCTGTGTCTAGGAGCAGCCCTGGACAGCGCTGCAGCTGCACGGCTCCGTCAGGACCTGAGCTCCTGCCGTTTGGCCCACCAGAGCTCACAGCCCCACCCCCTTACCACATGGCTCCAGGCAGCAGGAGCTCAGGTCCCGCCGGAGCCGTGCCGCTGCAGCGCTGTCCAGGGCCACTCCTGGACGTGGCACACTGAGGCGGCGGGGGATGGGGGAAGGCGGGGCCGGGGGTGGGAGCCTACCTGGCCAGGAGCTCAGACAGGCCAGGCAGGAAGAGCTTGCCAACCCCTGCATTAGGGTGTGCCGGGGCACACCTCGTACACACGCCTATGATTCCTAGCTTTAGATACAGAAATGATACATGCATACAAATTGGATAATCACATTCAGTAAATTGTAACCTTTCCAATGATGTCTTACAAGACCCATCTTGCATAAAGTACATCTCAGTTATGTCATGTCCACATCATAAGAATATTTCCATAAAGAATATGGAGTGCAATGTCACAGTTGTGACATGGAGTCTGAGAGGAGTAAACCACAAGAATAAAGGAGAGGGATTCTTGGAGGGAGTGACCAAGGAGAAAAAAAACAGACGTTTGCTGGTATGGCGGAGTGAGCTTCTTGCAGAACATATACTTGCATTGGCAAAAGGGAATCTGATAACTTTGAGAGTATTGTAGATGTTAAAATCTTCAGAGGATTTTATATTTCATTTTACTCCCATCCCCCTGTTTGTAAGCAACTGTCTGATATAATCACAACATCTTGGTATTATATAAGTAGTGGGGGAGGGATAGCTCAGTGGTTTGAGCATTGCCTTGCTAAACCCAGGGTTACGAGTTCAACCCTTGAGGGGACCATTTAGGGATCTGGGGCAAAAATTGGGGATTGGTACTGCTTTGAGCAGGGCTTGGACTAGATGATCTCCTGAGGTCCCTTCCAACCCTGATATTCTGTGATTCTAAGTGAGGACTGAATCATAACGAATTCACACAAAAGGGCAGAGTTAAGGTTGTGCAGCTGCAACCTTAACTTTCATTTTATAGATTCATACATTGGAAGGTCAGAAGGAGCCATTAGGATTATCTAGATGGACCTCCTGCATAACACAGGCCGTAGAATTTCATGCGGTAACTTCTGTATCAAGGCAATAACTGGTGGTTGAACTAAAGTGCATCTAGACATTCAATCCTGACTTATTTTCATTCTTAACTATGCAACAATAATGCTGCCTTTTCATAGATTTTTTTGGTATGAAATTATTTACGTTAATAGAATAAATCTTGGTTAACCTTGGCTGTAATTTAAAAAAAAAAATAGATGGATGTTTTTCTTTCTTTTCTTTTCTTTTTTTTTTTTTAAATCCAGGCTTGCTTGATGTGAGTGTGAGGTACAGACATTCACTAAAAACAGCAGGGGGAGTAATAGCTGCTCGAGCCATTTCTATTTCTGTACAAATACACAGAGCAGCTGGTTTGCAAGCAGCAGCCAGGTAATATCTAATTCTAAGACAAGATTTTCTCTTAACATAACTTTTGGGGGTGAGGGGGATAGCGTGCCATGGTGGTGGAACAAATTGTCATTTGTGAACCTTTCATCTGTGGAGATCTAGATTCAAATCTTGTTCAGTTCAGAAGTGAAGATAACTATGAAAAGAACATCAGTGGCTATTTTTGTCCACCAAACCACTGGAGAGTTTAGTACAGTTTGCTTAAGAGAGGCCTGGAACTGAAATAACAGGCAGTGGTGTAGTTCAAGACTTTGGTGCATTAGCAAAGCTGGGCTAGGGAGGAAGCTTGTACAATACCTACCTATAACAGATGTGGCTCTAGCCATTCCTTTTGGCCCCTCATTTTACTGAGCAGAGCTAAATTCAGCCACGGTTTTTCCAGTATAAAAGACTTTGTATTAAAGGGAAAAGAGGTTGTGCCAACCTTTGTGCTTTGGATCCTCTTCTCGTTGATTGGGATTTTGCACGACGGCACATAAACTAAATTAATTAGTAAACTGAACATTCTTTTTTAAAGGAATGCTACTTTAAGAGAACTAAATTGCTTGAAGGTTAGTCTCAGCAGTCTTAGTGAATTATATAAGGAAGGGTTAAAACAGAGTAGTCAGCTCTTTAAGGACAAGAGTGGTTCCCAGCATTCCTGAGCAATGTCCTTTGGCCTGTTCTCTGAGCAGCACTGATGGGCTCCTCAATCAGGCCCTGATTCAAAGCCATTGGACAGACTCCCTTTGACTTCAGTGAGCTTTGGATCAGCTAATCAAAGTCTAAAAAGAGTTTTGGTCTTGCTCTTTGCTTCCTTCTGGAGCAGCTGCTCTGAGGAGTGTTCCTGCTGCCCCCTTTACAAAAGGGGATGTTCTGGTAGCGCTCGTGGACCTGATTTTAGGCACTGAGTACCCACATTCCTGCTGTAGTCACTGGTGTGAGCAATGGTAGGGGCACTAGTATAGACAGGCCACAGCAGTTTTGGCCGCCATTTCATTACTGATCATAGTAGGTCGAGATAAAAAAGAGCTGAAAATTATCAGCAGCCAGTCTACCCTAGAATTCCTGCCTTTACTAGCACTGATGGAGTTGCTACAGTGCTAGATCAAGGCTGGGAGATTCCCAAAAAGTCTCTGTGTAAACAAGACCTGAGAGCACATATTGAATCCACTGTTTTGTTCTTATCGTTGTTCAGCTAGGGGTTAAAAACCCATTCATTTTGGTGGCATACATATGTACTTCTAACTAGATTACCTGGTGCGTCTCCCTCTCTTTTTTTTCCTTATTACTTGAAGAGCTGTGGCCGAAAAGAACCCTTCACTTGAATCCAGTGCAGAAGTGGGAGTTAATGCCTATGTGTCTCTGCACCTCTCCTTCCTACCTGAGGGGGAGAAGCGTACCACCCGAGCTGTGGCTCGGACTTTCTGCCCGGAGTTTGATCACCACACTGAGTTCCCTTGTAACCTCGTCGTCCAGAGAAGCAGCGGAGAAGCATGTTGTCTGGGGGAGCTCTTGCAATCTGCACAGATAGTCTTCTGCATCTACCACCAGAGCATCAAGTCAGGTAAGCAAAACACAAATGAGTAGGAATCCTAGGTGGCTATTGGTAATGGTGTTATTGACATTAACTTCTCAGATATAGGACACACAGTGAATATTCACTGTGTAACTGAAGTTTAGGTAAATGTATTTATTCCACTTATACTTTGGCCAAGCCCTTGGGGCTACAGCTGGTTTTCAAGGGGATTTTCAGTGACCACAAGTGGTCGGGATGTCAATTTTACATCTCATCCAAAAGAAGGTAATAGAGTAGTGATGCTGCCTGCACTTACATAGCACCTTTCATATGAGGATTTCAGGACCCATTACAAAGGCACGTTAGCCTTGTTACCCGCATTTTACAGATGAGGAAACAAGAGAAGGAAATTAAGTGACTTGCTTAAAGTCCCGCAATGATATTACCCCCCCACACCTTGTCTCTCTAATATCCTGGGATCAACACAGCTACAACAACACCGCATTCCTCCTGAAACATCAGTTTTATTTCCTGCAGCCCCCTGGGTTTCCCCTGGAGGTCTTCCACTGAACTAATGACATTGCCTGACCTTGCTTAGATTGAAATGTGATGAGATCACAGCCTGAAATGGTAACTTTTTGTAAAGAAGGTTACAGATTATTTCTAAAAGTGGAAGATATGTTTTGAAAGTGGTATTAAGTGTCATTGTTTACATCTTATTTAAACGGATTAATTGATTGTTTTCCTCCAGCTGCATTAAGGCACTAGTATCTCAAAAATAGCATGCAATTTTATGATGGCAACTTTTCCTGTTGTCTCCATAGACAGCGGAGACCTCTTCAAGCTTTTTATAGCATTATGTTGTAGAATATTCTAATAATACAATTTAATTAAAGATATCAGTCTTCAGTGATAGGCAAAAAAACTCAACTGTTGGCACGAGTAAGCTACTCAGTTACTCTGTGGACAGTACAATAGCTCTTTGATGCTTATTTTAGAGCACGTTGGTAGTGGAAGTACTCCTTAGAATGCTCCCAAAACGCGAGAGTGCTGGAGCACACATCCTATAAGTAGAGTGCACTACTTGTGGATTTCCAACAACTGTGGTTATTTACTCCACCGTTTTTCGCTCTGAGTTTGACCAAATATGTGTTGTGCCTCCTCGGTGGACTTTCACATTTCTTTTTTTTATGGAGGGAAGTATATGCCAATGTTATGACCTTAGATCTCTTCTAACAAAATGATATAGCTCTCACTAGGAGATTAATGTTTTATGAATTACTTGTGCATGTTTTAAATCAACCCCAGCTTGATGTGTCTGGATATCTTTGATTTTGATTCTATAGCCACTGGTTCAATGAAAACTCAAACATCAGGAGACTACCTGCTTGGAACAGTCAGGGTGCCAACCAAAGACCTGTTGATCAAAAGATCAGGTAAAGTGGAAATGCCATATTACTGACATTATCAATATAAACAGTACTTCCGTAGTAACATACTGTATTGCTTATGTGGGTTACATGTTTTGCTTCCTATTTTCTGAAGCCAAAGTTCTCTCATAAGCATTAGGGTTTTTTTATTAGATTCCTTATTAAAATCACATTTAACTGAAGTTCATTGAAAATCATCTGCTGGGATATGCTATGATCTGCTAGGAGGTAGCCCATGTGAAAATGAGATTCATTCTTGAAGTTGGGAATAGCTATTATATTAGACTATGAATATGTGTTGCACAGCTCTTTGGCTTCTTTCTCATCAGATGTGCACTATTAGCCCTTATTATCTAGAAGTATGCGCAGGACATAAGAAGAAAATGGAAAAATACACACCTACAGTGAACTGACCCAGTGAATATTAATTGTCTGAATTTTTTGGTGCAAGTGCTATGTATTAACAATTCTAGGGACTGAAAACTACACTGGCCTAAAATCTAGAACTTGCAATATTCAGTCAGGGATATGTGATATGCAACAGCTATAAACAAATGCTCATACAATGAGAAAACAACAGGTTGGATTCCCAGATTTCCATAGTGTAAAATGACCACTTCTGGCACTGACAGGTTGGAAACTATCAGGCCTTGAAATCAAGAGATTATGATTATAATCTTGTTTATTTACACTGCAGTCTGAATATGATTTTAGCAACCACTTTCTCAAACCTTAAGAGTTTAAAAAACAATTGGTTTGTATATTCCATCTGGAAGTTAAGAATCCCAGCTTTATTGACTAGATCTTCATGAGATATTCACTTGTAAAACCATATCATTAATTAAGTGGAAAATAAAGTAAAATGGTAATCCGGATCATGTGATTTTTTTTTTATTTTATTGTTATTATTATTTATTATTATTTTTAAGGCCGGATCATTTTTAACCTTGACAGGTGGCAAATACTTATATGAACCAAATGCTTTCAAGAGGAATAAACTTTTCCAAGTATTGGTTCTGGAACAGTGATCCGGAAGGGAAAAAATCTCTTTTTCTATTTGCATTTCTCAAAAATGAAATGATTGAGTCTGATTACTCTCTGTTGTTCTGTTGAAGGTATTACAGGATGGTACTCAGTAACCCTACCTGAGGATTTGGTGCTTTCTCATTGCACAAACATCATGGAAAACATAGTAGGAGGGCTGGAGCTTTCTATTACTTTTGCTCATCATGGTGACAGAGAACGAGTTGTGGAGGCTGCTAAGCTTTTAGGCTGGAATCATGAGGAAAGCCATGAAGATAGTATGGATGATGATGACGAATGGCATCTGAGCAAAAATCCCGCCACTGTAACCATTTCTACCCCCAGAGTGTGGTTACCGGTGCATTGCATGCTACTTGCAGGCCAGACGCACATAAATAAAAGCACTTACTGCTATCTCCGATATAAATTGTACGATCAGGAAGCTATTTTGACTTTACTTCAGAGGCCAAAATTAACTGAAGATGAAAAACAAGTTACAGTGATGTTTAAGAAAACAAAAGAGATGGAACTTACAAGGAGCCAAGCACTGTTGTGGTACTTCAGAGAGGAGAAGCTAGAAATCCAAGTGTGGCGGGCTTATGGGAAAGAAAACAACGTTGAAAGACCACTTGATACAGATCGCCTTATTGGCTCTGCTTTTGTGGACCTTGCAGCACTTGGACAGAGGTCAAGGAGAACACTCACAGTCAGTGGTCAGTCTATAAAGAAAATTCTTACACTTCATTCCTCCTTTTATTCCATTTCCTTATGTACTTTTTAGCTGGTTTAACCTCATCCATATGTAGTTGTCTGAAGCAAACCAGTTGCAGCCTTGTTTTGTCCTTTCTGTGTTGTTGGCTCATGTTGTTTTCTTGAAAAGATGAGCAAGGTTAAAACACTTACGTCAAAGTTCAAAGCTTAGTGAGTTATACTGGTGAAGAATTTGGTAATGATGGTCAATAAATGGGTGAAGAATTAGTGTTAGTGACTTGAGGAAGGATTCCTCATTAGAATCTGAATCACTGAACTAGTATTAATGATGATCAGGCACAATAGCACAGCAAAGGAGCCACTGGTTAGAGTTCACTCAAGAAACCTGTATTGTCTGCTAGTAGTTAAAGTAAAGGACTAGAAAATTGGAAAAACCCTTAGAGTTTTCTATTCTATTCTGTTCTGGTTCTATATTTCATACATCACTATGATATCAATTCCAGGTCACCCACCAACTTGCAGTCTGATCTTCTAGACCAATGGTTCTCAACCAGGGGTCCAAGGCCCCCCGTGAGCAGGTTTCAGGGGGTCCTCCAAGCAGGGCCAGCGTTAGACTTGCTAGGGCCCAGGGCAGAAAGCCGAAGCCCCACTGCATGAGGCTGAAACCTGGGGCCCTGAGCCCCACCACCTGGGGCTGAAGCCAAAGCCTGAGCAACTTAGATTCGCAGGGACCCCTGTGGCATGGGCCCCAGGCAATTTCCCTGCTTGCTACCTCCTAATGTCAGCCCTGGCTTTCATATGCAGAAAACCAGTTGTTGTGGCACAGGTGGGCCGGGGAGTTTTTTTATCATGTTGCGGGGGGGGGGGCCTCAGAAAGAAAGAGGTTGAGAACCCCTGTTCCAGACAAGTCATTTGATCCTCATTTGGCCAGGCTTGAACCTGGTGTGGTTAAAACTAGAAACTGCAGGTAAAAAACCCTCAGAATAAAAACTCTGCACAGGCTGTATCTGAATTTTGTTTCCTGGATAGGGTCACAAAATCATGCCAAAGGCAGTGTTTCCAATTCACATATGAAGTTGAGAGAAAAGTTCAGTATATCTTAATTTCAGCTGTCCATGGGAAAATGAAAAATTAACTTTTCTAGAGTTGCCCATTGCTTTTTTCCTTTACAGACTGATGTTACTAACAACTCCTGGGGGATCTGTTTGTGTAGAGATGACATTACCAGATTTGAGATCCACCCCACAGATCTGAAAACAGACTTTTGTCTTCATGAAATATAACCGCTCTTTCCAAGATACTAAATTTTGTCTTTTCTTTGTTTGTAAATACCCTGTTACAGGTATCTATCCAGTGTTCAGGCGCAATGCTTCAAACCTGTCAGGAGCTGCTGTACGAGTTCACCTTACACTTGCTTCTACTCATGCTCATATTAATTCTGCTCATGGATTTGACTGTGCTGAAGATGTCAGTAACAGTGAAGATGAAGGTACAGAGAAGGTTCCTGACACAGGCCAGCAAGTCTTGAAAAGCAACAATCACAAACTGAATTCCTCAAGCTCAGAAATCCCTGTTGTGAAACCATCTGAGGAGATTAACGCAAAGGATCTGGAAAACACATTTGCTGTCACTATCCTTGTGGAAAGAGCAATGCACTTAAGTTTAAAAGGTAAGAAATTTTCTTGCAAAATATATGTTCTTTTAAAAGATACTGTCAGCTATTTTACAGCAATTTTAAAAAAAGCAATTCCCAAGAGATTTTACAAAACTTAATATTAACAGGAATGTTTTCATTATGTTTTGAATTTTAATCAGAACAATTTTCATTTGGATTTAAATATTCCCCTGCAGAGCTGCAGCCCCATACCACTACATCATCATGTTAGTTCATGAGCATCAGAAAGTGAACCTGCCCATTCTATTTCTATTCTCCATGCACAATGGACATGGGCAAAATGTAAACGAGCAGCGTAATGTTAAAAAAATACACTTGTTGAAATGACTACTGAATTCTGGAGTCAGAGGCTCATCCGAATAGCAGCCTATTTGCCCATCCTTAATTCTAGGTAATGTTAATAGAAGACATTCTTTCAGACTAGCAATTTTCAGCTTATTCATTTCTGGAACTAAGCTAGTGACACAAAACTAGAAATCTGGGAACTGCCAGAATCTGTGGTGATAAGGGGTGATGTAAGAATCTATAAAGATTAGAATGAACTCACGGTAACCTTGAGCAAGTCATTTTGTGTCAGTTTTCCACTTTGTTAAATGAGAATGATATTTAGATGCCCAGTTACCATGATGATGAGCACCAATAATTACTTTTTAATATATCTTCCAATCTGTTAATTCTGAACATATTTTAAAATATTCCATTTTAGTGAGATTATACTTAGCACTTGGTGTGCTCCTAAGGTGACACGTTTGCTGGCTTTTTAATTTTTTTTTAAGCTGTCTGCTATTCCTGCCACCTGCAGTCAGTACTAAATGAAGGTCTTTTTGTTGAAAAAGAAGTGAATCAATCCCTTGAGATTTCCACATACATCCCAGTGCACCTTCACTCCTCCACATCTTGGCCCCTTGCATGTGTGTGTTTAGCACTTAGCACAGTGGGCCCTTAATCCTGATTGGAGCCTTTAGGGTCTAGGCAATACCTGAATGCAAACAATAAATATTAATAATAAAAGCAATACTGCCAGGAAGGACTGTGCAGGAAGGCCCAGATTAGCTAAAGCTTTGAAGTTTTTCCTAGAAATGGTCCAGTTACAATCTACTGTGTAACAATGTAGATGAATAAATTTAAATGATTGCCCACCAGAGTTTACTGGCATGAGGTATTGCAAAAGCAAGAATAAAATGATGATTGACCAACTGTGCTTTAAGCACAAGTGCTGCTGGTACGCTCGGAGTCCAACTTGTTTTTTTGAATGAACAATGATTCTATAATCTTCTGAAGGTCGTAGTCTGTGTGTGTGTTCAGGAACTTGATGCAATACTATTTGCTACTAAAAGGATTTTGGAACACAATAAACAATGTTTCTTTTGTGTGAGTTTTAAGATGGAATTGTTTGTGAATACCGAGAGAGATGCTCGCAAATGGAAAAGAGTTGGAGAAACTATTTTATGCCTGTTTCAGCAACAATATTTATCTTAATAAGGAAAAGTTCATTGTGATACTATAGATAACAAGGGTAGAATGAATGTTACTGTCTAGTACATTAAGGATGACATTTTTTTCTGGAACTTTAATGAAACATTGTCAACTTAATAGCTAGTCAGTTTCAAAAAATTAGCTAAACCTAGCTGCAGGTAGTAACCCTGTCTCTGAGCCTCCTGCCAATTTTTGTGGTTTTACAATCACATTTTCCCATTTTAATTAAAAATGGGGGAACCAGTTAAACTGACTATACATAAAGTGCTACCAAACACAAAGTAAACTGGAAAAAATAGGTTTTTTTTCTCGAACATCATTTTAGTTACAATAATATTGGCTGTCACTTGTAAAATAATAGCTCCTTGCAAGTTCAGCAGGAAAAATACATTCAACTTTTCTTCCAGTGGACTGAACTGAAACCCTTACCGCAGGATTTCCAATGAAGGATCAGAAAGAGGGCTGTGTAAGAAGCATCTCATTAGGATCCACTGACTATCATGGTAACAACAAGGTAAGCAGCCACTGCACTATGCCCCTGATTTTAAATCACTTTCTTCACTTTAATAAAATCAGGGGCATAGTGCAGTAGCTGCTTACCTTGTTGTTACCATGATAGTCAGTGGATCCTAATGAGATGCTTCTCACAGAGCCTTCTTTCTGATCCTTCACTGGAAATCCTGCGGTAAGGGTTTCAGTTCAGTCCACTGGAAGAAAAGTTGAATGTATTTTTCCTGCTGAACTTGCCAGGAGCCCAAGTGCTGCATCTAATTTTTGTAAAATGCAGCAGGCTGCTTAAACCACCCTTATTTTTTTTATATGGAGTGCAGCCCACAGAGGCACTCCAATAGCATACTGGAGGAAGTGATCAATAGCAACCTCTCTGGCTGATAGAGGAGTGGTATCTGGTTCCAGAGAGAGTCCTGTCCACCCCACCTCCTTGATTAAAGCCTCACCTACCAGACAATCACGTAGCTGTAATTCATCACCGGAACAGCTCCGCTGGCAATTAGACAGCACAGTGGTAAAAATACCAAAATTCTCTTTCTACTACAGCTGCTACCACTGTTAGAACTACAGCATAGTGAATTATGGCTGCAAAGCTGCTAGTGTTGACACGACCTAAGAAGAAGAATTGCAAAACAGAGAGAAAATTGGGGGGTGGGAATCCTCTGTTGAAGGACCCTCCCAAAGGGCACAAATCAGGCCAGACTCATAGCTCCTCATTTTTCCAATATAATTCAGTGCAGATGGCCACAGAATATATAGCACCCAATGCTTTCTGAGGTACTTTATATTCCATGTCTTCCAGTTTTTGAAAGTGTCCAGATTCCTAGATATGACCTTGTGTTACTGTGAATGCACATTGTCTGCCAGGGGAGCCAAACTAGGTCAAGCCAATTAACTGATTACTTTATCTTTTTTCTCACAAGACTTCTCCCAGGTTTTTAGAAAACAAAAAATTGGGGGGAAGTGTTTGTGTTTCCAGTCCCGAACTATTTTTATACAAGTCATAATAATCGGCTTGTAACAAAAGCCTTGCAAAGCTTTCTCCTCTGCGTTGCAAAATGTATGGCGTCTGTGGTAGCTCAGCTTGTTATTAAGCCTCTGTCTGCACTTGTACTAAAAACAGTGTTTCCTAAAGCTTTTAGAATCCGATTTTACAACCACTGTAGGGAAGGCTAGTCAGAGTCCATTATCTATAGCCTTGTGGTTAAGAAAAGGGACTGGGCCACAGGAGATCAGTTGTTCTTTGCTGTGGGGTGGACTGTTTCCTCGAGCAAATCACTTAGCTCAGGGGTTCTCAAGCTGTGGGACGTGACTCCGAGGGGTCATGAGGTTATTACATATAGGGTCGTGAGCTGTCAGCCTCCACCCCCGAGCCTCGCTTCGCCTCCAGCATTTATAATAGTCTTAAATATAAAAAAATGTGTTTTCAATTTATGAGGGGGTCACGCTCAGAGGCTTGCTGTGTGAAAGGAGTCACCAATACAAAGGTTTGAGAGCCAGTGACTTAAGCCTTTTATGCATTACTTTTTTTCCCCCTAAAATTTCCCACTGGTGCTGCCAGTGATAGGACCTGGGGGAGAACAAGTGCAGGTGAGGTGCCAGTGGCCACCAGTGCTCTAACCACCATATTCATCCCTGCTCAGAGAATGTCTAGATGACACTATGGCAAAAACCCCAGAGGCTGCCAGCACCTTAGTAGGTCAAGAAGTCCCACGTATTGCTGCCATGGGAGCTGACTGGTGGTAGAAGTGGGGGGAAGGTTTATTTTGGGGGGCGAGTGTAGTATAGACAGAGCTTATTTCTCTCTCTGCCTCAATTCTTTATCTATACGTGGGGTTAATACCTTACGGGGATGTTCTGAGCCTAAATCCCTGTTATGTAATGTTTGTGAGACATTACATAAAAAAACTTACTAACCCTTGGACATCTTTGGCACCTTGCATTTGTCTGTAAGTTGGTGCACATTTCCTTATTTCAAGCCTGACAGGAGATGGGTTCCTGTGTTGTCATTCTAAATAGCTGTGCTTGGTACAGGAACGTATTCAGTCACCGATCAGTATGAGGGCCCTGCAGAGCCAACACAAATCTCATAGACTTCAAGGCCAGAAGAAACCATCATGATCATCTAGTCTGACCTCCCGATACACTGCAGGCCACAGAACCTCGCCCACCTACTCCTGCAATAGGCCCCCACAACTTCTGGCTGAGTTACTGAAGTCCTCAGATCTTGATTTAAAGACTTCAAGTTACAGAGAATCCACCATTTACTCTAGTTCAAACCAGCAAGTGACCCATGCCACATGCTGCAGAGGAAGGCGAAAAAACCGCCAGGGTCTCTGCCAGTCTGACCTGGGGGAAAATTTCTTCCTGAACCCAAATATGGTGATCAACTACACCCTGAGCATGTGCAAGACCCACCAGCCAGACACCCGGGAAAGAGTTCTCTGTAGTCACAGCCCTCCCCCTCAGTCAATTGGAGATATTTGCAAACAGCAGTCATGAATGGGCCATATGCAGTTGTAGTCAATCTCATTGTGCCATCTTCTCCATAAACTTACCCAGCTCAGTCTTAAAACAAGTTAGGTTTTTTGCCCCCACTACTCCCTTGGAAGGCTGTTCCAATCTTCACTCCTCTAATGGGTAGAAAACTTTGTCTAATTTCAAGCCTAAACTTATCGATGGACAGTTTATACATTTGTTCTTCTGCCAACATTGGCCCTTAACTTAATTTAAATAACTCCTCTCCCTCTCTGGTATTTATCCCTCTGATGTATTTATAGAAAGCAATCATATCTCCTCTCAGCCTTCATTTAGTCAGGCGAAACAGACAAGCTCCTTAAGTCTCCTCTCGTACAGTAGGTTCTCCATTCTCTGATCATCCTGGCAGCCTTTCTCTGGACCTATTCCAGATCTGGGAGAGTGAGTTAGGTTCTATTTTGGGTTGTGCATTATCCACAAAATTGCTGTCTAATTTCTAACTATGTGACCAGTTCTGCCCCTATTATACCTACAAAACCCTATTGATGAGAATGGTGTTGCTCAGGTGTAACTGAAAGCAAAATTTGTCAGGAGGAATTTTTAACACTGGTTACTGGTGAGATGAGCCAGAAATAACCCAGTTTGACTTTTGGATCCTGAAATACGTTTGCAAGGCAGATAATATTTATTTAAAAAAAACAAACACCCTTAACTGGGCAAATTTTTATATGTAATCAACAATCACAGAACCCCAATGTCATTTTTAGAGTCACTTTCATAGTAAAGGTACAAGCTAGTATTTTGCACTCCACTCATATCCTGACTGGAGCTAGTGAATGTCAGCAGCTTCCTGGGCTCGCTCTGCTACCCTAAGGAAACCACCAGCTGTCAGGCTGAGCTGGCCTTTGCCATGATGCACAGGTTTTATCTTTGTCACAAGGTGAAACCATTATTATCTGTAGCTAATAGGTTTGTTCTGTTGTAACACAATACTTAATTTTTTTATGAAATAATTAATCATCTGCCTTATTCTAACCACAATTCATTATATTTTAGGGAGTCCTCTCACTGAACGTGGAGTGACAGCACCCAGTAGCTATGTGACGTTTGCGGTTGCTGATGCGGATGCTCCAATAGCCACTGCAATAATAGAAAACGCTGAGTCACCAGTTTGGGACTTTCAGCGGCAAACAAGGTACGTAATGCCTTTCAGAGGCAGACACTTTCATAGCCATGGTGTCTGGCAGCCAGTGGCCAGACATTGAATGAATAGATGCACTTAGCAAAGTGGTCCTCCAGTAACTGGACCTGTTCTGTTATGATTCCTACGTGTTATTTTATCACCACTCACAGTTTTATGCAAGTCCCCTTGTGGTCTAGAAGCAGCAGCTTTAACCAAGTAAACAGAGAGAGGCTTTCTCCGGCCAAAGCAGTAGGAGCCTTGCTAAGCTTGTCACAGCTGAAAATCCGTGTTTGCATATCTTGCAGTAGCTCTAGTGCCTATAATGTCTGGATTGAGTTGTACGAGGGAAGGTATGGTCTGGGCTAAAACACAGGACCAGGAGTCAGACCTGTGCTGTATTTCTGGCTGTACCATAGACTTCTCAGGTGATATTAGGCAAGACATTTAACATCTCTGTGCTTCAGTTTCCTCACTTGTAAAATGGAGCTGATAACATTTTCTACCTCACAGGGCTGTCGTGAGGATTAATTCATTAATGTTAGCGAAGTTCTTTGCACTTTGATGTCTTTTTATTAAGTTTGTATGGTGTCCAGAACAATGGGGTCCTGGTCCATGGCTGGGGTTCTTGGTCCACAAAACAATTAATAAATAACTTACACTAGTATGTCTGTGGTGGGGATCTCATGGTTTCTGCAAAGTTTTGCAGTCAGGTGTTTGAATTAAATCTAAAGCAGTTGCCATTAGGATTTTCTAAACTGAAAGGGACCAACCACTGTGAATCAGTAAATAAAATATCTTCCATTGTTGTATACAGTGGTGTTGTAACTGAGTTGGTCCCAAAATATTAGAGAGAGAAGGTGGGTGAGGTAATTTCTTGTATTGGACCAACTTCTGTTAGTGTGAGAGACAAGCTTTGGTGCTTACACAGAGCTCTCTGGATAAACTCATCTCTCTCTCCAACAGAAGTTGGTCCAATAAAAGACGTTATCTCTCCCACATTGTCTCTCAATAAATAAACTGTATTTAGCATGTTCGGCACTAACTTGTCAGTCATAGACTGCTTGGAAATTATACCAGTAACTGCACAGAGACAGGTTTGCTGGCTAGACAGTTGTTCTTATAATGCAGAGACCAATCATTCAGACACTGATAGCTGCAGTTACAAGTTTTTTTCTCTAAGGTTGTTTGTGCTCAGAGCCAATCTTGAATACTAGAAATATGCCAAGTGACTTGAAAATGCTTTGGGGGAAGTAAAGGATTTTGTCTCATCACTATTTTGGAGAGGTGTTTTTTCAGAAATTAGGTTACAGTGTTTCAGGTGGCCATCTTAATCTTTATTAAAAGTTTGTTACTATAGTGCTTGATAGTATTTTCACTGTTATCTCTCTCTCCCTTTTTCCCTGCTGTTTTCACTACCCTAATTTAAAAATATTTTAGAATAAGAAAGGAAAAAAAAAAAAGCAGAAAACAAACCTATGTAGTGGTAATTATGTACATTGCACTTTTAAGGACCTATACTGTTGTTTTTCCCCATTACTCAGATAATACTTTTCATAAGGTAGACAAAATGTTATTGAAATTCCAGAGACACTTTGCCTTGCTAGCTTCTGACAAATATTATTGTTCTGCATAACAGATTATGATGATTTTATTCTTAATAGGCTATCCAAAGAACTTCTGTTGGATCCACAACAAACCTTGGTGTTCAAAGTATGGCATAAAGCAGGTAAACCACCATGATGCAATGCAGAGAAGCCCCTGGTTCAGTGTATACAGTGGGTAATTTGGCTCCTTCCAACAGATGGAGATAGGAATTTCAACGACATTAGTGGCCTGTCCCTAGGAGAGGGCTATACTAGCTAAGCAGTCCCCTTCATTTCCTGTCTTTCCAAAGTCCCTCCAACTGTGAGACGCTTTTAGCTAGTTTTAGTTAAGTTTAGGTTTAAAACCTTGCTTCTCACCAAGTTTAAATTGACAGGATTTTAGAAGTCAGATTTTCCTGGGGCGGGGAGATGGATTATTATTTCTCTTTTTCCTTCTATTTGTTCCTTCCAGAGTTAGCTGAAGAGTGTTCTGCAATGGCTTACAAACTCCAGTGTCTCCTGCTATCAGCAGAGGCAGGTATCATCCTTCTAATTTATGGCCTCAGTCCCGTTTCTCTCCAGAGCCTCATTTTTGGCTTTTTCGTGGGCCTTCCCCTAATCCTTTGGAAAGCATGTAGGGCCAGGTTCTTACAGCTCCCATATGTGCCAGGCTCATCTCATCAGCCTGAGAGCCTTTAACCCAGCAGCCCACAAATCCTTACAAGTCTAAGCAATTCTAACAGGAGATGTTTCTGTGATTCCCCTGGTTTACTTCTTACAGACATTATTTAAAATAGAATCTGATTTACAGATAAAGATTTCAGCTCTGTCAGAAGGTAAACTACTTTGATCCTCTGCCACAGCTACTCAGGGCTGGAGTCCTTTGCCCATTATTACCAAAATGTAACCAAATACTTTTATAGCAGCATGAACATACTTTAAAAAATGACGTTATAGCCAATATTCACATTTATTGGGACAGTTGGAAGCATTTGGCCGTAGGCCTTATGCCTAGCAACGTACCTATTCACACTTCCTGTTTGTTGTTACAATGGTAAAGGTACTCATTCGCCATATTACTGTTTGCTCATGTCATTGTTAAACTAGATCCTCCAATGTTTAATTGCTACAAAACAAATTTAAGTTAACAAAATATGCTGTGATGTTGGGGAGATAGCTGTATTTTATTATTTTTCTCTCCAGTGCTGATTTAAAGTACTAATTTTTAAAAATGTATTAAATTTTAGCTGGCTGATTTTTGCCAGAGAAACTTTTATTTTGAGTCTACAATAAGTGTATAAGTCTGATAGACTTTTGTCTTATTGTTAAAAAAAAATCTCCATTAGCCATTGACACAATTTCTGCTAAAAGTTTTTTTCAAAAAAAAAAAAAATAAATAACTTGAACTGCTGGAGTAACCCAAACAATGTTCTCTTTTGTGTTTGCTGGTAGGATTGTTTGTCTCTCTACCTGCTGACGTGCAGGAGAGAACAGACAAGTTATTGCAATCAACATAACAGTGTAACAATAATCACACACAGGCATTTTAAAAGCTTTTTGAAAAGGGAATATGAGTTGGTAAATAGAAACAAAAGAAATTCTAGAGGGAGGTCATGGAGCTACACAAATTGGTCTTAAGTTTTTTTTCCCCAACTCTCTCATTTTCCTTTACTCCCCTGTTTTTTTCAAAATGTGTTTACTTTTCCCTCCATCTGTTCAAGCTATCCATGTCTCTTGTATCACTAGCCTTTCTGGTGTCTCAGTTCATAAGTGTATAACCCTTCATGTAATAACAGAGGTGAAGTGAAGGCATTGTACCTGCCAAAGCGTGAGTTCGGGCCTTCAAGTTACTTTAAATTCTTACACTGATCTAAGTGCTGGTAATATCAACAACTGCAAGAGCAACAGTGAGTTTTGGCAGCTAAGGAAAAGAGGGAAGAACTGGTTTTAAAATGCATTTGGGATTTTTCAAGTCTAAACATGTCTCTAACTAATGATTAGACATCTTGAATGGCTTCTGGTACGTCTGTTTTAAAAATAATTTCAATGGGGCTCAAGTTAATGTGTATAGTTATTTGGTATTTCAAACCTATGCCTGCACCACTGCTCATTTCCTTATGTTTTTGGCTTCTGATTCCTTGGTGGCCTGCTGAAGTGTCCCACAGCATCATTCCAACTGTTCCTACCTGAAGTGAAGTAGAAATGCACAGGCCTATGTCATAAATATAAAGGGAAGGGTAAACCCCTTTGAAATCCCTCCTGGCCAGAGGAAAGCTCCTCTCACCTGTAAAGGGTTAAGAAGCTAAAGGTAACCTCGCTGGCACCTGACCAAAATGACCAATGAGGAGACAAGATACTTTCAAAAGCTGGGAGGAGGGAGAGAAACAAAGGGTCTGTGTCTGTCTGTATGCTGCTTTTGCCAGGGACAGAACAGGAATGGAGTCTTAGAACTTTTAGTAAGTAATCTAGCTAGGTATGTGTTAGATTATGATTTCTTTAAATGGCTGAGAAAAGAACTGTGCTGAATAGAATGACTATCCCTGTCTGTGTGTCTTTTTTGTAACTTAAGGTTTTGCCTAGAGGGATTCTCTATGTTTTGAATCTAATTCCCCTGTAAGGTATCTACCATCCTGATTTTACAGAGGTGATTCCTTTACTTCTATTAAAAGTCTTCTTGTAAGAAAACTGAATGCTTTTTCATTGTTCTAAGATCCAAGGGTTTGGGTCTGTGGTCACCTATGCAAATTGGTGAGGATTTTTACCAAACCTTTCCCAGGAAGTGGGGTGCAAGGGTTGGGAGGATTTTGGGGGGAAAGACCTGTCCAAACTACGTTTCCCAGTAAACCAAGTTAAAGTTTGGTGGTGGCAGTGGAAATTCCAAGGGCAAAGGGTAAAATTAATTTGTACCTTGGGGAAGTTTTAACCTAAGCTGGTAAAAGTCAGCTTAGGAGGTTTTCATGCAGGTCCCCACATCTGTACCCTAAAGTTCAGAGTGGGGGAGGAACCTTGACAGCCTACAACTCTCATATCACTAACCATCTATGTTACTTGCAGCCTTAATACACTTCTATGTAAACAAATCATTTATAGGTGTTTTGGAACTGTGGCATGCTGTGTGACACTGTTAGCCCACCACAGAGTGAAACCTGGGATGGAGTAGGAAAGCTGGACTTTCTTTTGGACTAAATCTGCAAGACCCTTGAGCCTCACCTAGACTTTCTGCCAGGCAGGGAAAGGGTTTGTGAGTGCGATAGCATTTATTACTTAATCCTTAGTGCATTGAGTCCTTCACCATATCTGTTTTAATTTCTTTAACACTGCTGCTATTTTGAACAAGGGAAATATTTAATAGAATAATTAACGTGATGTTAAACTAGACAGAAGGAGAGAATTATTATAGTCTTCAGATGCTTCTCTGACTATTCCTCTTGGATGTGCCCCCTTCAACCCAAACTCAATCTCTCCAGAACTGAATCCCTGATTTTTGCCTGCCTTCTCTATCACTGTCACCAGCTCCACAGCTTTGATTTAATCTTGGCATCTCTCTTCTCCTCCCCCTTTATAACTGATTTCTTACTAGGTCCCATTACTCCTCATCACCATAGTCTGCCCTTTCCTCACTGTCCCCACCACTAAAACCACTTGTCTGGGCCTGGGTCACTTTCTTTTTGATTACTGTAACCTGCTTTATGACCACCCTGCTTATTTGCTCATTCTTGTGTTCTATCCAAAAGTCTACTTCTTTCCCTGACCACTCCAGTCACATCATTGCTTCCTCACACACCTTCCTTGTCCTTCTGTTTTTAAGAACATCATATTCAGGCTCCTTGTCCTCAACTTTAAGGCTTTATGTAATCTTACTACCACATATGTCTCTGACATTTCTCCCTCCATTCATCCCTATATTGTTGCTTTACAGCTTCCTTCTTTTCCTCCTTCACCATCTTGGTTTTATGTCAACACTCCTATTCTCTCCTACATTTGAAACCTTTTTCCTCTTCTTGTCCTGTCTCTTCCTTCAATCCCTCCTAAAAACCCATTTCTTCCAGGTGCCATTTCTACTTTGTTCTCAGACTCCATAGTCCCCACTTCCTTTTTACCTGAACTTGTCCTTTGCCTTTTAGGTGTTCTCTACTTACTATCTGCTTTTTGAAGTTTGCTCTGTAAAGCTGTGTAAAGTTTCAGGGTTGTGTAACTGTTTTAAAATGTGCAAATGTTACGCTTGCACACCTTAGTTTTAACTGCATGATTTACAATCTTCTTTCCCCACAGATGTTGAACGAGTGATAGGATTTGCATCTGTGGATCTCTCGCCCCTTCTTTCTGGCTTCCAGTTAGTCTGTGGGTGGTACAATATTACAGACTTCAGTGGACAATGCAGAGGGCAGATTAAAGTAGCTATTTCCCCTCTGGAAAGTATAATTCATCTCAAAGAAGTAAGACAGGCAAGGATTCGGACCAGAGCACCAGGTTCTTCAGTATGTACTCCAGTTTCTTTCTATCCACAAGTCTGATTTAGTTCCTAATAACCAACAGTGAATTTTCTGGATTCACACAGTGAAAAGTTAACTGTACATACAGCAGATTGGCAGCATTGTGTAGTGGATTGAGCATGGCTTTACAAATGCTGGAAAGTCCTGAATTCTCAATTTTAAAAATTTATTTATATTACAATAAATTTACCTGGAGGCCAGAGCCCCATTATTGTAGGGGTTGTACAAACATATATCAGAGAAAATCCCTGCCCCACAGAGCTTGAAATTTAAGTGAAAAGACACACCTGTATGAAATTATTACATGTAACATATAAGATGACTATAAATTAAAAACATAATTTTTCTCTATTTTCAGTTTCTTTACCGGTATATTTGATAGCACTCTGCATGTAGTCAATTTACGGTTTCCCCTGCATAGTCGGTTAGTCAGTTTCTCCTATTGTTTGTGTGGAACTTTTCACACAGCAGCAGGGGAGAGAGTCATTTTTTTAACTCTGAAGGTATGATTGTAAAACCATAAAAAATGGCCGCAGGACTTGTTGGTGCTAGTACCTGTCTCACTTTTAACTAAAGTCTATAAAACAATCCAGATTTTAAGTTGGTTTGTCCCGTTGGTCAGTCTTTGTAAAGTGCTTTGAAAATGTAAAGCAGTATATAAAGTTAAGTTTATGCTATTGGTTAGCTCAATGAAGTCTCACATTTTATTTCTCCTTAATCTTGCTGTTGCAGATTCCTGCACACAGTCCTTTTTCATTCCAGGCAAGGGCCTTGTGTACTGCATTCCCCAGCTATGTTACGAGACACTCTGGACAATTGTTTAATACTTCATCAAAGGATGTTGATTTTACTACTCAGGAGCGGTAAGAAAACTGATAAAAGAATATCTTTGGAATAAAATAATAGTAAAAGTAAATATTTATTGTTTCCAGAGTTTGAAAATTTTACCTGACACCTATCAGCCCAAATACTAAGTCTACTGACCAGGGTGAAATAGACCTGTGCCACGCCTCTCGCTCCAGATCCACGCCCCTGCAATTTAAAGGACCAAAACAGTTTTGTGCGGTACTTGCATTTAATTGTAAGACTGTCAAATATACTTTTGAGTGAATGTCCCAAGAGATGCCAATCTCCTAATGTCCTGGTACCGATTCCTTACCACAACATCATGGTCTCTCCCCAAAGAGGCACCCAGCTGCTTCTTTCACTCCCTGTACCACTGCCAATACTGGCTGTTGTTTTCCTCTGCCCTGCTTAGTGGGAAGTGGGGTAGGGATGTGTGTCTGTGACATCTCTGTGTATTTTGTCATACTTCTTTTCATTGTCACCAAATAAGGGATGAAGAGGCATGCCCATATTGCACATCCCTGAGACCAGCTTTTATAGAAACCCTGCAGTAATTTCTGCTTACTCTTGCTAAAAACAGATGCTATGGG
Organism: Lepidochelys kempii; assembly: GCF_965140285.1. Classification (NCBI taxonomy): domain Eukaryota; kingdom Metazoa; phylum Chordata; order Testudines; family Cheloniidae; genus Lepidochelys; species Lepidochelys kempii. The sequence continues at coordinate 12,410,275 of NC_136380.1, forward strand.
AACATCCCTTTTGTTCATAGCTGTTACTGGCAGTAACTGCAGCTCACAGTGAGTGACATGTAAGAAAGAGGATTAATTCATGGCTTGCTTGTTTAGAGTATGTGGAGGGCAATCCTTCTACATAGACCCTAGAAGCAGCCTGCCAGGCAAGGTTTTATTAGCTCTGTCTGTTGAAGTTTGCAAAGAGTACCAGCACCAGCATATAGTGGTCCATCTTCATCTGAACAACCGCTGGCACCTATGTCTGTGGGCACTTCTGTGTTAAAAAGGAGGATGCCTGCAATCTATTCTATCATGATGCAAATTAGGTGCAGTTCTCAGGCTTTTTGTGAATTACTAATGTCATTCTTGCCAAATTTTGCATGCTTTGGGCTTAATCCATTAATGTTTCTTTAATGATGCAGGGGGAGTATTTTTAACAGATGTTGGCAGATCTTTTCATAGATATGCTGGTGCATGTATATAAATATATACCCATTTTTAGCAGAATTAGTCCCACAGAAACATGGACACCTCGTCATGAAGAGCACATGCAAAATGTCCGCAGATTTCATGAGTCCTTGCAGCAGGTGGAAGGGAATGCACAAAGGGCTGGAAGATTAGATTCCCTGTCACATTCATCACGTACTTCACTTCTAACTGCTCTCAGGTAAAGCAAACCCATGGCTACCAGTGTGGTATATGGCTTTAGGTTCACAAAGTAAATCTTGAAATTTTGCAATTCTTACATCCTCTCTTCAAATAAACTAAAATTAATATAGTAATCTTATGAAACTGGGGGTTAGTGGTATAGTAGTGTAACTTAACAGCAATATTAAAACAAGACTGGAATAGTGAGGGTGGCTACAGGTTAGATTTGTCCCGCTTTGGCAGAGCTGTGAGAAGCCCCAGGACTGGATAGCAGCAGTGATTGCAAATTAAGACTGAATACTTAGCACTACCCATCTCTGTCATCCTGTAACTTAACTTACTCTATGTTACCAAAAGACCTCTCTGAGCTAAGACAGGAAAATGAACAAACCCTGTAAGCATTTTGATCTCTCACAAAATTCAAAGCATTAACTGATTTACATGAGGTTCCCTTTATTTTTTCCTGTTTGGCTCAGAAAGAATCATTTCTAAGCTGGGATTTCATGGATTAAATTTTTGGCTGGATAATAGTTTTTTAGCCTAGTTCTAAACCTTAGGAAAACCAAGGTTAATTAGTCAGGTATTTATATATTATGAATCTTTATGTTCTCTTACATGGCTTACAGAAGCAACTTGACTGAGCTGGATGAGATTCAGAGATACTTCAGTCAGAAATTAACCAGCTCGTTCCCCGACAATGTCTATGGCAGCACATTAAAGAGAAATCTGGAACAGCAGGATGGGGATTGCCAAGAGTTTGGGACCAGAATGGTAGATCCTGATGGACACCATCTTCTGGAAAAATCTAGTCACTTGATCTCTCAAGTCAGCACTCTGATCAATGGTAAGAAGTTACCTTGTTTGGAATACTTTACAAAGAGCCACGGGCACTAGGTAATCCCTTGTTTTAAATCCCCTCTTTAAAGTAGCCCCAAAACTCCTGACACAGTTTTTCCCAATCTTTAATTTTAAGAAGACCAACCTCTAACAGACAACTAATTTGTGCTGGTCCCAGAGGCGATTGCTCCAGTTCTGTAGTGGTAGTGTTGGAATCTTACCTGACACGCCCATTAAGTAACATATATTTAAATATAACATTAGGAAGATGAGATTAAATAGTAGTTAGTGATTGGTTTCTGTCCTGTTAATTATATGCTAGCCTACCTAAATTTCCCTACATAATTTCACGTGCATCTGTTCTTCATTAGTAGTACTGACAAATTTTGTGCCACATTTATCTACAGAAGCGGATATGTAGCAGTAGTGAATCAAGTGAAATATCTTTGCTTCCCATGGTGATTTTAAAGTCTCCATCTCCTCATTCCACCCTGCCCCTTAAACCACCTATCGACTTACTGCCCTTCCTTGGCACTAGCCTGTTTGCAGTTAATTTCATATTAGCCTAGTCGTCTGTGACCATTCTGATCCAGCTCCAGTACATTGTGATTAGCAAGTTGGCTGGGAATCCCAAGTGTCTGTTGTGCCTTTTTATAATAAAGTAGTGGATAGAAGAGAGACTGTCATCAGTATGAAGCAGGCTGTCTGCAGTATCTACCTCTGTCTGCCCTCTAGGATTCGTACTGTGCCACCATCTCCCATGGTACAGGGCCATTCCTTCTGGTATACAGTATTAGCATCTTGATTCTGATGCCACTTATTCCTGTTCTCTAGACTTTGCCATCTTTGTCCTGCTCACCTCAGTGTACTATTTTCTTTGCTTCTCTTGCCCCCTCTCCTCCACATATCTATCTGAAACTCTCTTCTTACCCTTTTTCCCAGTGCCGCCACCCCCGCCACTTATTGCATCCTCTTTACATCTTATTTTAAACCTGTTGTTTGTCTCCAAGAGCACTAATTTGACATTTACCTTGATGGTGAGTTCAGCTAAATGCCAATGGCCTAATTCCTGAAGGATTTTGATGAAATAAGGTACATCTGACTGGAAACTAGAAACTAAAAATAGATTTCCTTATTATTAAAATAAATCGTAAATGGCCAAGACATGGCTGTATCACAGGAGGCTATTTATATTTAGACTCCTAGGCCAATCAACCTTTCCTTTCCCCTGCTTCCTACCTTATATAGAGGACACATGCAACTCTTCATTTTTAATATTGAAATATATATATTTTGCAACTATTGCACTGTAACCAATCAGTGTTCTCTAGTGCCTTTCAGTTAGTATAAATATTTGACAATCATGTAAGTGGGTTCTCATATGATTTTTAATATAGAAATAGATAGAAGCATGCAGATTACCATCAGATATGCAAAACTAGAGTGTCAGTGAGAGCTATGTCCTCTAGCCCTGTTCCATAGGATTGTCGAAGCTACTGATAGAAAAAGTATCTAGTTCCCATCTCCTGTTTCTGTCCAATGTAGGATTGTTCCCTTGTTGCTGGTGGTTTTTGTCCAGACTGGTTTTAAATGTCCCAGCAATGGAGGCTGTTCAGTTTCTCTTGGGGGACTGTTCCACTAAAAGGCCTCAAAGTCAGTGAGTAAAAAAGTGTAGAAACTTTTCCTCATAGTCAACTTTTCTCTTCCTCAATTTCATCACAATGCTTTTCATTATTCTGCCTTACACTACCCTAAACAAATTCCTTCCCCTTCTCAGTGTTTGCGCCCTTCTGACATTTGTGAACTGTTATCAAGCACCATCCCCTTCCAGTTGTCCCCATTTTTATTTGACCCAAGCTTTACATATTTAGCTCTTTTAGTCGTTCACTGCATATGTGGTTATTCACAAGTAGTGCAGCTATAGCACTACTGTAGTTATAAAGAGTAACAATCAGAGTTGAAGCCTTCATCTCTTGTATGTACTGATGCTGTTTACCATCAATCAGATTTGCAGACTATAACGAAAAATACCAAAGAATCTTCAAATGTGCTTCAAGACAATATCAGAAATTCAGGCACTAAACATGCCCTTCATGTTGCATCAGATCAAAAGGATGGAGCAGTGAGAACTGAAATGCACCAAGACCAATCAAGAATGGAATCGCCAAATGTCCACACAGATGCACCACCTGTATTCTCTCTTGGAAGGTCTGCATTTAGGAGAGGTATGCTCTATGAATTTCTAGACCAAGCAGTCACTGAAAATGAGCATCCTGTGTCATTGGACCACATCCAGACAGAGGGGGATACACATGTCATCCGGTCCAACAGCGATGAAGAGTATGAAGAGGATGTCATAGAACCAAGGACTCTGAATGAAATAACTACTGTAACTGACAAAACCAGTCCCTGGTCCAGCATTGTATCTGAAGGGGAGCAGGGTCCTGACAGACAGCCAATAGACTTGAGAAATGAGAACCAATACTCAGTGGCTACTGAATATTTACAAAAAGGAGAGAGTATAAGAAGTAGCTCTTTGTCCAGTATACCAGAGAACAGCCACCCAAGTATGCCCAGCACTGCTAGATCCTATGCTAGTCCCTATATTGAAGAGAATGCTGCATGTGTAATGAAAAAAAGCGTTGAAGGTCCAAATAGCGATACTGAAGCAACTGATTCAGAGAGGTTTCAGCCTGCACATTTACCCAAAATGCATCAAGCAAATGTTGGATCATTAGAAAAAGAGAATGTCAATCACAATGGAGCAATTGAAGCCCAAGAAGCAGAACAAGACCAAGAGTTTCATGCAATATCTGGAGAACCATTGGATTTACCAGGCAGTGGAGATTTTGGTGTGGTCAAGACCATTGCTAGAGAAAGAAAGGAGGAAAGTAGTGAGTATTTAGATGCAGACTATCAAGGTGAGGAAGGAAATGAGTCTGATGAAGGGATGCATATTCAGAATTTATCTGCGCAGTCAGAGTCTACAAGAAATAGCGGGAACTGCTCTGATGAGAGCCATGAGGACCTGCCTGAAGAGTCAGAAAAGTCTGTGAAATCTAGTATTGTGTTGTATCCTTTTTTGTCTTTTTCATCAAGTGCAGTTTGCACGCTAAGAAATAGTGAGTGGCTCTATTAGAACGTAATTGGTGATCACCACTATGACTGGGTTACATTTTCCTTTTAAACCTCTCACTTTTACAATCCCCCCCGCAAAAAAAAAATCTGCTGGTGTAAAACTTAACAGGCAAGGATTCAACCTAACCACAATTGTGTGTTTTACCAATTTTTATGTGTGAACTTTCAAGCTCTTGTTTCAGCCATTGTCTGGCAAAATGCTTCTTGTTTAAACTGTTCCATTTTTTCTGATTAATTTAAATTAATGTTAAAGCTGGATGGAAACTGATGGATCCCCGAACACTGGGATCCCATGTTGGTCTGTCACTTGTAAGCAAATTAGTGTTAGTTAACCAGAGGGTTAGTCCATTTTAATCAAAAACTTAATTTTCAATTACAGTTGGCAATTAATACATGATCAATTCCACCCCTTCCTGCCCCCTTCCACCGGTATCTTCCCAAACACTACATGGAGCAAACTGGATGCAGCTTTCTTTAACTGGAAAATTGTGTCTTGAACAACTCTGTTGTGCATAGGTTTAGCAATAGTCCCCCAATTAAGGGTCATCTTACAAACTGCATGTGTTGTAATACTTGGGCACAATTGAATGGATTAGGGTCACAGTTTTAGTCCTAACTTGTATTACTTTTGGAATTGTCAAAATTATCAAATTTAGTTTTATTGAAGCCAGTACCACCTTGTGTTGTGATCCCAGGAGACTTCACAATTTGGACCTGGCCATTATTTGAATGGGAATACTTAGGGGCTGTAGGAAGTGGGGATTCAGTATGTAGCATTCTTCCCTCTTAAACCAGAATTGATGGCCCAGCAGCGTTATTAGGAAGCATTGTTCTGCTATCAGTCAAGTGATCTGTAATTGGTTCCTGACCATTTGTGGCCATTAATTCCCATGACACTTTGTGCAGGGATTAGGCGTATTAATCACAGTGTCTCAATCGCATTTCAGTCTGGCTAATTACATCCTGCCTACGTGCATTTTTCTGAACAGCTTGAACTGAAAGCTATTTTTCACTTCTTGCCAACAATTGTGTGATGTTGGTGTGCACTATTGCAGCTTGCCATGTTTCCTTTCTGCAGTTCTTCAGAAAAGGCAGCAGTTCTGCAGAAAAGGACCTAGGGCTTACAGTGGATGAGAAGCTGGATATGAGTCAACAGTGTGCCCTTGTTGCCAAGAAGGCTAACAACATTTTGGGCTGTATATGTAGGAGCATTGCCAGCAGATCTAGGGACGTGATCATTCCCCTCTATTTGGCATTGGTGAGGCCTCATCTGGCGTACTCTGTCCAGTTTTGGGCCCCACATTACAAAAAGGTTGTGGAAAAATTGGAAAGAGTCCAGTGGAGGGCAACAAAAATGATTAGAGGGCTGGAGCACATGACTTATGAGGAGAGGCTGAGGGAACTGGGATTATTTAGTCTGCAGAAGAGAAGAATGAGGGGGGGATTTGATAGCTGTTTTCAACTACCTGAAAGGGGGTTCCAAAGAGGATGGATCTAGACTGTTCTCAGTGGTACCAGATGACAGAACGAGGAGTAATGGTCTCAAGTTGAAGTGTGGGAGGTTTAGGTTGGATATTAGGAAAAACTTTTTCATTAGGAGGATGGTGAAGCACTGGAATGGGTTACCTCGGGAGGTGGTGGAATCTCCTTCCTTAGAGGTTTTTAAGACCCGGCTTGACAAAGCCCTGGCTGGGATGATTTAATTGGGGATTGGTCCTGCTTTGAGCAGGGGGTTGGACTAGATGACCTCCTGAGGTCCCCACCAACCCAGATTGTATGATTCCATTTTAAAAGAGACTTAGATAACTTTATTGTTTTAATTAATTAAAGAGAATTGCCACATTTCAGTAATGGTCAAAGTAATACCTATATTTCACATATCACCTTTTGTAAAGCATGTTGGATTTTTCAGAATAAGGATCTACAGGAGTGTCATATTATGTTAATGTTCTGTACTCTGTGGAAATATGCAGCAGAGCTGAGTGATCTGAATTATCTAACGTTCAGAGATTAAAAATAAATAGGATTATTTAGAAAATCATGGATCCATTAAGAGCAGCTTCTGTGATGATGCTGAATCTAAATGCATAACTACAGAGTTTTCTATCATTGTAAAACACTGCAAAATGTTATTGCTTAACAGCTCTGTTCAGGCCAGATCCTATTGTCCTTCCTAACTTCTTTCTTCCACCCCAACATTTGGAAGTCTCCATGAGAATGCTCAATATTTCTTCTTCTTGCCCATCTGCCACAGCTAATAAAGTAAGTATGGTGAACTCTTAATCTTTTACAGTCCTATCTAAATGACTGCCCTCCTCCCAGAGAAGATGTTAAATGGAAGTTCCTTCCTCCTTCTTTGGCTTTCAGGTTTTACATAAGAGATCCCATAGCAGTTTTCAAAAAGGGTAGGTGCGAACCTTGTTGTTCATGATGAACATTTCCCCTCTCAGTGAAACCAGTTTCCAGTGTTCAAGGCTGTGTTAGTTATGGTATTCTAGCATATATCATAGCTGCTGTATTTGCCTATGTAGTCACTGGATCTGATTCTCCTGTCCCCTAGGGGCAAACCAGAAATAACTCCATTGAAGTTTGAGATCTGCAGGTGCTCAGCACTTCTTAAAATCAGACCATTCCTACTTATGTGTCTTAGTATGAATTTAGGTGCCTAACTTTAAATACCTAGCTCTGAAAATTGGGTGCTTTTGCTGTGTTTTCAAAATTCTATGCACAAAAACGTATTTGCTTGCGATGTTCTGCTTTGTTAGGGAATAGGGGCATTATAATTTTCAGAAATTTTTAGGGTGTCTCTTTTTTTTTTATGGGGACTAAATATTGTTTGCATCTCGCAGTGAACACAAGAAATCAGTGTTAGTTTCACTGGTGCAGATCTTGGTATTGCAACAGATGGGCTATTTGCTACCACTTCCAGCAGAAGTAATGTGGTCATTCCTCTCCCTTTGAAACCAATGCGGAACAGAACGTTTACGTAACAAGGAACATCTTGCTTAGCTAAACAGAACAAAAACAGGCAGAACCTAATGGCCCTGAAGTAATAAACTACCTGAAATTGGCAAACATGTTTACAGTATTGTCACTACACCTGCGATTGCTGATTTGAGTATTTATTTTTTCTGAAGTTTGCTCTCCATGTATTAGCCTATTTTTAGGAGTAAAATTTTCTTTACCAGTGTTACAAACATTGTTTCCCTGAAGTAATTAAAAATTCTCCTTCTCTGGAGCTTTCAGAAGTTTTTAGGGTCAGGTATCCTTTGATTTGACTTTCTATTTCTGTAATTAATGAATGACTTGAATGCAAGCTGTTTGCATTCAGCTAAGCACTCTTTTTACTCTCCAGAGTAACTCATTCCTGATCGTAATATAAATAAATATCAAAGAAGCCTCTCGGTTATAGGATGCTTCAAGGACTCAAACTTAGAGTTTGATTGTAATGAGTGGGCATGAATTTCCCCTTATTGTTTAACAAGATTACTTTTTGTGTTGTTTATGTATATTCTGGATGAAATCTGGAAGAATCTTAATGATATTCTGCTCAGAATCCATCCCCGAAACTCTCTTTCACTTAGCTTCTGTTGCTAATCTCTGATTCAGTTTTCAGAGTAGCAGCCGTGTTAGTCTGTATCCGCAAAAAGAAAAGGAGTACTTCTGGCACCCTAGAGACTAACAAATTTATTTGAGCATAAGCTTTCATGAGCTACAGCTCACTTTATCGGATGCATTCAGTGGAAAATACAGTGGGGAGATTTATATACATAGAGAACATGAAACAATGGGTGTTACGATACACACTGTAATGAGAGTGATCCGGTAAGGTGAGCTATTACCAGCAGGAGAGTGGGGGTGGGGAACCTTTTGTAGTGATAATCAAGGTGGGCCATTTCCAGCAGTTGACAAGAACATCTGAGGAACAGTCGGGGTTGCGGGGGGGGGGCGGGGGAGAATAAACATGGGGAAATAGTTTTACTTTGTGTAATGACCCATCCACTCCCAGTCTCTATTCAAGCCTAAGTTAATTGTATCCAATTTGCAAATTAATTGCAATTCAGCAGTCTCTCGTTGGAGTCTGTTTTTGAACTTTTTTTGTTGAAGAATTGCAACTTTTAGGTCTGTAATCAAGTGACCAAAGAGATTGAAATGTTCTCCGACTGGTTTTTGAATGTTATAATTCTTAACATCTAATTTGTGTCCATTTATTCTTTTACGTAGAGACTGTCCAGTATGACCAATGTACGTGGCAGAGGGGCATTGCTGGCACATATCACATTGGTAGATGTGCAGGTGAACGAGCCTCTGATAGTGTGGCTGATGTGATTAGGCCCTATGATGGTGTCCCCTGAATAGATATGTAGACACAGCTGGCAACCGGCTTTGTTGCAGGGATAGGTTCCTTGGTTAGTGGTTCTGTTGTGTGGTTGCTGGTGAGTATTTGGTTCAGGTTGGGGGGCTGTCTGTAAGCAAGGACTGGCCTGTCTCCCAAGATCTGTGAGAGTGATGGGTCATCCTTCAGGATAGGTTGTAGATCTTTGGTGATGCGTTGGAGAGGTTTTAGTTAGGGGCTGAAGGTAATGGCTAGTGGCGTTCTGTTATTTTCTTTGTTGGGCCTGTCCTGTAGTAGGTAACTTCTGGGTACTCTTCTGGCTCTGTCAATCTGTTTCTTCACTTCAGCAGGTGGGTATTGTAGTTGTAAGAATGCTTGATAGAGATCTTGTAAGTGTTTGTCTCTGTCTGAGGGGTTAGAGCAAATGCGGTTGTACCGAAGAGCTTGGCTGTGGACAATGGATTGTGTGGTGTGGTCTGGATGAAAGCTGGAGGCATGTAGGTAGGCATAGCGGTTGGTAGGTTTCTGGTATAGGGTGGTGTTTATGTGATCGCTTATTAGCACCGTAGTGTCCAGGAAGTGGATCTTTTCTGTGGACTGGTCCAGGCTGAGGTTGATGGTGGGATGGAAATTGAAGAACTGCTCTCTACTCAGCTGTTGCCCCTAACCCACTTCCTGTCCACATACACGATCTCACATCCCAGTTTGATGTTGCTTTAAACTCAGGCTGGCTGGTTCGGCTGGGGGTGCAGCTTTCACTCCTGTTGGTAACCCATCATTTTGCAGTAAGGACGTCGGCTAAATCATTTGAGTGCTGGTGGTTCTCTAGTGCCTTCCCACAAATCCCACGATGTGCCCAGATGGACAAACAAGTTCTCCCACAATTCACTGGGAAAGAATCAATGGTTAATGCTGAGCACCCCTGGGAAGTGCTGAATATCTGCAACACCAGTGCAAATCAGTGAGGGCTGAGGGGATTCCTGTCTTCACAGGATCAGACCTTAGGCAGTAAATTCCTCAGGGGAACGCTCTTGGTGATTTACAAATACATAGAGAGAGATCCACAACTTTGGCTTCATAAATAATAAAATACTGTTTGAATCTCCTCTTTATCCAGCTACTAAATGCGTAGTTAAAGTTAGAACATAAAAACTCAAGCCTGAATGAGTCCTTTCAGCCACTACAGTTCTAGAAATGACTAATAATAATAAGGAAGGGTGTTAACCAAATAGTGTTGAATTAGTCATTTTTCTCACTTTAAACAAGGTTAATTCCAGGGGTATTTTATTATTAGCATTAACAGTAGTATTTCTATATTACAGTAAGCATGCAGGCCTCACCCGATTGTGCTATATACTATCTAAGCACTTAGTAACAGAAAGTCCCTGCCCCAGAGAGCTTACAATCTAAATGGACAAGACAGACAAAAGGGTTGCAGAAAAGAAGCATTGTACCCATTTTATAGATTGGGGATGGAGCCCAAGAGAAAGTGACTTGCAAAGGGGTCACACAGAAAGTCTGTGGCGGAGCTGGGAATTGAACCCAGTTATCCTGAGTCCAGTGCCTTAACCACAAGATCATCCCTCTCCTTCCTCCACTGGAATTTAGCAAGGATGAAAACATAACTATAGGGTATGTAAACCAATGACAAAATTAGCTTCTGTAACAAGGAAGGATGTCAGTTTTATACCATAGGATATTGGTTGAAGTTTGTAAATAAAGAGGGAAAAAAAGGTTAGTATTTTTTTCAGATTTTCAAAGTTCTGACCCAGTCCTTCTCCCTAATGTTTACAAAAGCTTTGCCATTTACTACAGTGGGAGCAAATTTGGGCCCTTAAACATAAAGGTCCTTTCAGTTAACAGTATAGGAATTACAGTGCAAGTTCAGCACCTGTGACCAGTATGGGTAAAACCAAACTTTTCTAAATGTAGATTGAATTCATATAAAGGTGAACTGCAGAGCTTGAAACAATGGGGTTTCTGCATTTTTGTGTGGTCTTGATTAGGATATTCAGAATGTCAGTTTTGAACTCTAGCTTTGTTTTAGGCTTTTTTCAGAATTCATCAAACTTCAGAGACACAAATATAAGCTGCAGGTGTGGCTTTCTACTGAAGATCAACACCACCCCCCTCCTTCTCTTCCCCCCCTGCCCCGCTTCTCACATGGCAGCTGGCAAATACCCCCTACCCAGCCTCTTAAGTGCCTCTGCCACCATCCATTCTCCTGATTGAGCTGCTTTTTGCCTTCCTGCCCAAAATGGTGGTGATATAAGAGAGTAGATGAGCAGGTAGAGGGACTTGACTGTCAACATGGAAGGAGGCAAAGGCACTATAGGAGGAGTCTGTCCAAGGACAGGTTGGTGATCTTTACTGAATGGAGGCTGCAGCTCAGATTTCAGCCTGAAGCCTGGCATCACGGGCCAGGTGTCTGAATTTTGCTGAGCCATATAAAAAAATTTAAAAAACACTGAATTCAGATTTTCACCACATCAGGCTCCAGCTTCCAGTCTTCAAGGCCCTTCCCAAGTCTTCTCCTCCATGCTTCTCTGGTCTTCTCTTACCAGTTCATCCTCTGCCCCTCTGATCTACCAACAATGCCAGCTTTGACCCCCCATTTGTCAACTTCTGCATCTCCATGCCTTCTTCCACTCTGCCTCAACATAGTATGAACTGATCTATGTCATATGCTCTCCTTCAAATCCTTTCTCAAGACCATTTCTGATGACCTGCAAGTTGAGCAACAGCCAGTGTTGCCTGATATTTGTTTACTTTAAACATTTAACTACTTTTTAAATGACTCAGCACCATTAAGTTTTGCACATATCCAGTCTGCATAACCACACAAACATTTATTCTTGACTTCCCTTCCCTCCTTTTCTTTCTTGCATTCGCTTGCTCCATCTTCTCTTAAGTTGGATCAGAAACTCTTCCAGACAGGAATCATGCATTCCTATATGCTTTGGCAGCATCTACCACCCTGTGGCTTTTTTGACACTGATGTGATAGAATAATAAAAAGTAAGGAGATTCCAGAATAGGATCTGAGCTATGAAATGCAAATTGAAGTTCTCTTCCTTTCATAGTTAACTGATCACCCCATCAGTATGAGGCCTTATTGAAAACATATTTTAAAAGCCGAACAGTTAAATAAGCTTTGTTATTTTTGCCTCCAAGAATATCCCAACGGGATAGGTAATTTATACTGAAAGCAGGATTCTACCCAGAATATATCTTTTCCATTCATATTCTAAACCCATTTACCATCAAAGCAACACAGCCTCTTGTGTCTCTTACCAGACCCTCAAGATATTATATTCCTATTCATGACAAGGATGGAACTCCTTAGCAATAATATAATCAGCCTTTCTTGCCTCTTATGATTATTCCTAGTTTAATGCTTCCATACCAATTACCACTTCCTGCCCCCAATTCTATACAACTAGGGACTTATTTTCCTATGCTCAAGATATTTAGAGAGCCTGGGCTAGGGGACTTATACTGTCAAAATTGTCATCATAGTGTATTGGAGAGAAATGTTGACATTCTTTCCCTTGTTGCCAAGGAAAGGATGCCCAGAAAGAAAGAGTAGAAAGGGTTGCTCTACAGTCCATGCAGATTATTGTAATCAATCTGAATTCAGAAGGCATAACACACACCAAGACTCATGGCTTCACGCAAACCTTCTACTGCACAGGCACCAAAAGTATGTGCAATGTCACTTTTCTGAACATGTAATTGTGCAGTCTAGAACTGTTTTCACACTTTTACTAATGCAAGAATAAAATCGGCTGCCAAACAAACTCACAGCACCAAGGTACATAATGTTTTCAAAGTTCTCTCTATTATCCAGACTTCTTTGACATTTAAACAGCCTGAGCCTCAAGATTTGAATAAAATATTCATAAGAGTGGTCACTTTACTGGTATCCCTGGCACACCGTCATTACATAATCCTGAGTTCGCCTGCAGTGTCCTGGAAAATCATGGTCATTTCTATAAAAGGAAAATCAAAGCATGATCTTTTTATACATGAGCCTCTTTCCTCTTACTGTTTTGCAGATTAAAGATGTACACTAATAAGGCTGTGCATCAGGTATTCACAGATCATGTGTGATTTTATTGGCTCAGAGACCTAGAAAGAGGAAACCAGAGCAGGTGTCAACCAACATTCAGGCCATGAACTGAACTGGCACAGGCAGTTTCTCTGGACAGGAATGGAGTAAACATAGCGTGGTTTCAAGTGTGTGCTCTGGAAACTATGCAGGAGGTTAAAATTGTTTTTATAGTGGAGTCACAATTTTTGATGTCAAAGGTGCATCATAAAAATGCCACATTGGTTCAGTATGCTTCACTAAGTTGCGTACTCGTTGCAAGGCACTAACGTATTTTAAACAGTAAATGTTTTTGTGCAGAGCTAGCTATAAAAGTAGATACATTGTCTATATGCTTATCCCCAAAAGTACAATGAAGATAAACCACCCTGCTTAACCTAATACTCAAACTTCTAGTATATTATGTGAGTTGAGAACATCTTTACTGTGCCCTTCATTTCTCAGGGTTTGAGTCAGATCTGCACATGTATAGCAACAAATATGGAACTTCCTCATCTCAGAAGATGCCATCTCTGCACCACAACTGTACCTATGGCAGGATGTGTGCCCTCCAAAAGGTGCATTAGTACAGATACATGTATCTGACACATCTCAAAAGGGGCATAGTATGACTTACCCAGCAGTAATTTACGTACATCTCTCTGATATTCACAGATCAGTGGCATGTTTTACAAGCATAATATAGTCCATATACTCTCAGAAACACACAAGTTAATCGCCACATAGCCCAATAGGGAATGGTCAGCCTACATATGATTTCTATCATTCTTCAGCTCTGAGTTGTGTTCTCTTTTGGGCAATTTTCATCTATTAATGACTTGTCCTAAATGTGACCTACGTAGCTCTGGGAAGAAGGATAAAGGAGTTTGAGGCGCAAGTGGTGTTCTCGTCCATCCTCCCCGTGGAAGGAAAAGGCCTGGGTAGGGACCGTCGAATCGTGGAAGTCAACGAATGGCTACGCAGGTGGTGTCGGAGAGAAGGCTTTGGATTCTTTGACCATGGGATGGTGTTCCATGAAGGAGTGCTGGGCAGAGACGGGCTCCATCTTACGAAGAGAGGGAAGAGCATCTTTGCGAGCAGGCTGGCTAACCTAGTGAGGAGGGCTTTAAACTAGGTTCACCAGGGGAAGGAGACCAAAGCCCTGAAGTAAGTGGGAAAGCGGGATACCGGGAGGAAGCACAGGCAGGAATGTCTGTGAGGGGAGGGCTCCTGCCTCATACTGAGAATGAGGGGTGATCAGCAGGTTATCTCAAGTGCTTATATACGAATGCACAAAGCCTTGGAAACAAGCAGGGAGAACTGGAGGTCCTGGTGATGTCAAGGAATTATGACCTGATTGGAATAACAGAGACTTGGTGGGATAACTCACATGACTGGAGTACTGTCATGGATGGTTATAAACTCTTCAGGAAGGACAGGCAGGGCAGAAAAGGTGGGGGAGTAGCACTGTATGTAAGGGAGCAGTATGACTGCTCAGAGCTCCAGTACGAAACTGCAGAAAAACCTGAGTGTCTCTGGATTAAGTTTAGAAGTGTGAGCAACAAGAGTGATGTAGTGGTGGTAGTCTGCTATAGACCACCGGACCAGGGGGATGAGGTGGATGAGGCTTTCTTCCAGCAGCTCGCAGAAGCTACTAGATCGCACGCCCTGGTTCTCATGGGTGACTTTAATTTTCCTGATATCTGCTGGGAGAGCAATACAGCGGTGCACAGACAATCCAGGAAGTTTTTGGAAAGCGTAGGGGACAATTTCCTGGTGCAAGTGCTAGAGGAGCCAACTAGGGGGGGAGCTTTTCTTGACCTGCTGCTCACAAACCGGGAAGAATTAGTAGGGGAAGCAAAAGTGTATGGGAATCTGGGAGGCAGTGACCATGAGTTGGTTGAGTTCAGGATCCTGACGCAGGGAAGAGAGGTAAGCAGCAGGATACGGACCCTGGACTTCAGAAAAGCAGACTTCGACTCCCTCAGGGAATGGATGGGTAGGATCCCCTGAGGGACTAACATGAAGGAGAAAGGAGTCCAGGAGAGCTGGCTGTATTTCAAGGAATCCCTGTTGAGGTTACAGGGACAAACCATCCCGATGTGTCGAAAGAATAGTAAATATGGCAGGCGACCAGCTTGGCTTAACGGTGAAATCCTAGCGGATCTTAAACATAAAAAAGAAGCTTACAAGAAGTGGAAGGTTGGACATATGACCAGGGAAGAGTATAAAAATATTGCTCGGGCATGTAGGAATGAAATCAGGATGGCCAAATCGCACCTGGAGCTGCAGCTAGCGAGAGATGTCAAGAGTAACAAGAAGGGTTTCTTCAGGTATGTTGGCAACAAGAAGAAAGCCAAGGCAAGTGTGGGCCCCTTACTGAATGAGGGAGGCAACCTAGTGACAGAGGATGTGGAAAAAGCTAATGTACTCAATGCTTTTTTTGCCTCTGTCTTCACTAACAAGGTCAGCTCCCAGACCTCTGCGCTGGGCATCACAACATGGGGAATAGATGGCCAGCCCTCTGTGGAGAAAGAGATGGTTAGGGACTATTTAGAAAAGCTTGACTTGCACAAGTCCATGGGGCCGGACGAGTTGCATCCGAGAGTGCTAAAGGAATTGGCGGCTGTGATTGCAGAGCCATTGGCCATTATCTTTGAAAACTCGTGGCGAACAGGGGAAGTCCCAGATGACTGGAAAAAGGTTAATGTAGTGCCCATCTTTAAAAAAGGGAAGAAGGAGGATCCTGGGAACTACAGGCCAGTCAGCCTCACCTCAGTCCCTGGAAAAATCATGGAGCAGGTCCTCAAAGAATCAATCCTGAAGCACTTACATGAGAGGAAAGTGATCAGGAACAGTCAGCATGGATTCACCAAGGGAAGGTCATGTCTGACTAATCTAATCGCCTTCTATGATGAGATTACTGGTTCTGTGGATGAAGGGAAAGCAGTGGATGTATTGTTTCTTGACTTTAGCAAAGCTTTTGACACGGTCTCCCACAGTATTCTTGTCAGCAAGTTAAAGAAGTATGGGCTGGATGAATGCACTATAAGGTGGGTAGAAAGTTGGCTAGATTGTCGGGCTCAACGGGTAGTGATCAATGGCTCCATGTCTAGTTGGCAGCCTGTGTCAAGTGGGGGTCGGTCCTGGGACCGGTTTTGTTCAATATCTTCATAAATGATCTGGAGGACGGTGTGGATTGCACTCTCAGCAAATTTGCGGATGATACTAAACTGGGAGGAGTGGTAGATATGCTGGAGGGCAGGGATAGGATACAGAGGGACCTAGACAAATTGGAGGATTGGGCCAAAAGAAATCTGATGAGGTTCAATAAGGATAAGTGCAGGGTCCTGCACTTAGGACGGAAGAATCCAATGCACAGTTACAGACTAGGGACCGAATGGCTAGGCAGCAGTTCTGCGGAAAAGGACCTAGGGGTGACAGAAGCTGGATATGAGTCAGCAGTGTGCCCTTGTTGCCAAGAAGGCCAATGGCATTTTGGGATGTATAAGTAGGGGCATAGCGAGCAGATCGAGGGACGTGATCGTCCCCCTCTATTCGACATTGGTGAGGCCTCATCTGGAGTACTGTGTCCAGTTTTGGGCCCCCCACTTCAAGAAGGATGTGGATAAATTGGAGAGAGTCCAGCGAAGGGCAACAAAAATGATTAGGGGTCTGGAACACATGACTTATGAGGAGAGGCTGAGGGAACTGGGATTGTTTAGTCTGCAGAAGAGAAGAATGAGGGGGGATTTGATAGCTGCTTTCAACTACCTGAGAGGTGGTTCCAGAGAGGATGGTTCTAGACTGTTCTCAGTGGTAGAAGAGGACAGGACAAGGAGTAATGGTCTCAAGTTGCAGTGGGGGAGGTTTAGGTTGGATATTAGGAAAAACTTTTTCACTAGGAGGTTGGTGAAACACTGGAATGCGTTGCCTAGGGAGGTGGTAGAATCTCCTTCCTTAGAAGTTTTTAAGGTCAGGCTTGACAAAGCCCTGGCTGGGATGATTTAATTGGGGATTGGTCCTGCTTTGAGCAGGGGGTTGGACTAGATGACCTCCTGAGGTCCCTTCCAACCCTGATATTCTATGATTCTATGACCAAGAATAGCAGTCTTTTGTGATGCGTAACAGCAGACCTGCCGCATCTTGTACTGTATTTTTCTGCTGAGGCAGCTTCCTCTCCTAGGTGATGACATGTCAGTTGAAACGGCTGTTTGTGACATGTCTTTCACTTCAGGACACACAGATGTTGCAAACCTAACAGTTACGTGTTGGGCTACATGTTGGATGCATGTGTCGGGCTGTCTGGAGTGATTTGTGCCCTGATACGTAACAGTCTGCCCTGAGGTTGGCACTCACATTCATGAGTGGTCTGCCAGCATAACAGGGTAACTTTTAAGGTCTATTTGCATGCAGAATAAGGTTTTTCCAGTGGTCTTTGGGTTACTTTTAAGCAAAAAAAAAAGTCGTTAAATAATTTTCTCTACGCTCTTTAATAATTTAACAAAGAATTTAAAAAACTTGCTTCACTTTCTAAAAAGAAATTACTTCGGGGCTAAGCTCTAACATGGAAAACTTCAGCCCCAAAGGAGAGTTTTTCAGAATGATTACAACCCTGTTTTCACATACTCAACAAAGTCCCCCTATAATTGTAACAATTGTCACTATCATAAAAGCTATAATAATGGAATGACTTTAGAATTTTGGGCACAGCTAGTGATTTCTGAGTCAGCCATTTCTGTCATGTCCAAGAAATGAACAGGTCTAAAAAGTATAAAGTCCATTGCATAATAGCAATGAAGCATTCCAGATAACGATTTCAAGATAATCATATCCTTTTATGCCTTTATAATATCACCCAAGGTTTACTATCCTGTCTTAGTGTGAGATCCTGCTCTCAGCAGAGTCAGTGGCAAAATTCCTTTTGGCTTTAGTGAGATCAGGCTGTAGTTGTTGCTTAAGTACAAGATATGAGTTCGTATGTTTGAGATCACTAAACTGACCTGCGTCAGTTGTAATGTACTCACAAAAATGGCAAACGCAGCAGAAAGCTAAAAATCCTTTAACACCAAGTGGATGGAATTCTGTAGCCAGTCTCGATATATATTTTTTTAAGACCGAGCCTATATACCTGATGTTCTCTTTCAGCTACAGAACAGGTTCTAAAGCTGAGTAAGGGAATGCATTTGTGAAGGCCTTGCCATTTAGATCAACAGAGAATATGGACAAGAGTTAACATTTGTAGGGAGAACGATCATGAAAATCGTTGTTTTAACACAGTAATACTGTTTCATTGGAACTTGACATGGGGATGGGTTGATGGCTCACTGGGAATGCCACAGATGCTAAGAAGCAGGTTCAGCTCTGGGAGCAAATTGGAGTTAGCCTCACAGTGTCCTGCATTGGCCTCTGTTGATAAAGAGCTATTTGCCTGGAGACAAAGGTGTTAGTCTTTTGTTTTTGTTTTTTTTAAGGATTCTGATTTTTTTAACAAGAAGCACAGATTTTAAAAAGGAAATTTTTTTTCCTTTGGGCTGCTGGAAAGCAGGTTTTCGGCTGAAAACAGTTAGTTTTTTTTTGTCTCTGCTTTGGGGCCAGAGCAGAGACAAAAGGGAATTGCATTTTGTGAGCTGGAGTTTTCTCTACCTAAAGGCTGGGTAGTTAACCTCCTTCAGGGAAATTCACAAGTCTTCACAGACCTGAAGAAGTTTTTCTTTTCCTAAGAGCAACTAGAGGGGTTTTCTGTCTATTTGCCTGGAGACAAAGGTGTTAGGTTTTGTGTTGTTTTTTTTAAGGATTTTTCTGTAGGCTTACAATCACTATCAGAGATCATAGGTATCCGGTTACAGCACAGCAAAATTTTACAAGCCAATTTTTTTGTTTGTTTTATTTCTAACTCTCGGTTGTAAAGTTAGTTAAAAACAGAGAGGCAAACATGACAGAAACCAAGACACAACACAAATTGGAGTTAACCAGACTGGAGGCAGCGAAAGAGGCAGAAAAAGCCCTAGAAGCTGCTCACAGGAGAGCTATGGAGGCAAAGGACAAAGAAATAGAGGCAGCGAAAGAGGCAGAAAAAAATCAAGAGGCTGCCCACCTGAGAGCTATGGAGGTAGAAAAGAACCAAGAGGCTGCTCACAGGAGAGCTATGGAGGCAAGGGAAAAAGAACTGGAGGAAAAGGAAAAAGAGAGGAAGCATGCACTGGAGATGGAGAAGGCAAAGGCTCAGCAGAATAGCAATCCTTCTCCAGGTACCGCTTCACATCCCAGGCAATGATACCGAGGCCTTCTTAGAAAACTTCGAAAGGGCCTGCCTTGGGTACAGCATCTCTACAGTCCAAGAATGGTAGAGCTGAGGCCGCAGCTCAGTGGACCCTTAGCTGAGGTGGCGGCTGAAATGCCTAAGGAACACATGAACAAGTATGAACCGTTTAAAACCAAGGAGAGAGTCAAAATGGGGCTAGCACCCGAGCATTCCCTTCGGCGGTTCAGAGCCCTAAGGTGGAAATCAGACGTGTCATTTACCCGACATGCCTACCACACTGTGAGACATTGGGATGCCTGGATATCAGGAGTGAGTGTTAAATCTCCAGAAGATTTGCCCTTTCTAATGCAAATGGAGCAGTTCTTGGAGGGTGTTCCTGAGGAAATAGAAAGATACATCCTAGATGGGAAGCCCAAAACTGTAATCGAGGCGGGGGAGATTGGAGCCAAATGGGTGGAGGTGGCAGAAAAGAAAAAAACTGGTCGCAGTTAGAGCGGATACCAGAAGGGACAACCTCAGACCACACCCTACTACCAGGGGCAGCCCAAGGCCCCAAGGAACCCTCCAGACGCCTTATTGTTCCACCACACCGTTCTCCAGCAACCCACCTCGCCCCAGTGACCCGTCAGCTGGACGATGTTTTAAATGTAACGAGACGGGGCATGTGAAGGCCAACTGCCCCAAGAACCCCAACAGATTACAGTTCATTGCACCAGAATCACACCAGAGGTCCTCGGGCCCAGATACCTCCCAGATACCCTCGGAGCGAAGGGAAACTGTGAGTGTGGGCAGGAAGATGATCACTGCTTGGAGGGACACCGGAGCACAAGTGTTGGCTATCCATGCTTCCTTAGTGGACCCCAATTTAATCAACCCAGAGATCCAAGTGACTATTCAACCCTTCAAGTCAAACTCTTTCAATTTGCCTACAGCCAAGTTGCCTGTCCAGTACAAGGGCTGGTCAGGAACGTGGACTTTTGCAGTCCATGATGATTATCCCATCCCCATGCTGTTGGGGGAAGACTTGGCCAATCAGGTGAAGCTAGCAAAGAGGGTGGGAATGATCACCCGCAGCCAGGCTAAACAAGCCGTGAGGCCTAGCTCTGTTCCGGAAACTTCTACCAGGACCCGGTCAGAGGTGATGGACCCGGACCCCAGGCCAATGTCTGCAACAGCAGTAGTGGATTCAGTCCCAGAGACCTAGACAGAGCCAGTCCCAGAACCGGAGGAACAACTAGCACCAGACCATTGCCAGCACTGAATCCAGTACTTGCAACCCCAACACCAGAGAGCCCCACCGAACCTGAACCGGCAGCAGCCGATAACCCTACACAAGAGGCTCAGCTGGAGCCTGAACCCCAACATAGTGCCCCAGCGGAGAGCGGTTCACAGTCAACGGAAACAGTCCCATCCCCTACATCGCTTCCAGAAGGACCAAGCATAGGTCCACAATCCAGTGAGGAACTGATGTCTCCAGCATCAAGGAAACCATTTGAAACCGAACAGGAAGCAGATGAAAGCCTCCAGAGAGCTTGGACGGCGGCACAGAGCAACCCACCATCTCTCAGCTCTTCTAATTGATCCAGGTTTGTTGTCAAAAGAGGACTTTTATACAAGGAAACTCTTTCTGGTGGACACCAGAAAGACTGGCATCCTCAGAGACAGTTGGTAGTTCCAACTAAGTACCAGGTCCAGCTCTTGAGCTTAGCCCATGATCATCCTAGTCGCCATGCTGGGGTGAACAGGACCAAAGACCATTTGGGGAGGTCATTCCACTGGAGGGAATGGGCAAGGATGTTTCTACCTATGTCCGGTCTTGTGAGGTATGCCAAAAAGTGGGAAAACCCCAAGACCAGGTCAAAGTCCCTCTTCAGCCGCTCCCCATCATTGAAGTTCCACCAGTATTAACTGAGTTTTGCAGGGAGCTCAGCTGATTCCTCGTACTTGGGCACAGTGAGGTGAGGTCTTTGTGCAGGGAGGAGAAATGTTCCATTAAGTGGGGATGCAAGGACTTCTTGAACAGGCAGATTTTCACAGCCCCCTGCTGCCAGATCCCAGGTTACATGAAGGGAACATAGGATTTTTTGCCTTCTTCTACAACCTGGGGCACGAGTCACTTGCTGGGAACATCTGCATAGATCTCATTTAATCCATTCCCTGCCACTGCAGGGTCTTCGGATATTGGTGTCCCTTGGTTCCTCCTGTTCTCTGCCTATGGCACACAATAGTTTGGTCTCTTGAGGGCTGCAATACTTGGGTATAATTCTGGTTGTCAGTTTTGGTGCAGAGATGCTGGGTGGTGTTTAGTGGCCTGTGATATGCAGGAGGTCAGACTAGATGATCTGGTAGTCCCTTCTGACATTAAACTTTATGACTCTGAGTTTCTGTACTGGATCAGAAATTCACAATTCAGCTAGTCCAGTATCTTGTCTCCAATGATGGCCAACACCAGATACTTCAGAAGAAGACCCAGGGTCGGTCCTGGGGCCGGTTTTGTTCAGTATCTTCATAAATGATCTGGAGGATGGTGTGGATTGCACTCTCAGCAAATTTGCGGATGATACTAAACTGGGAGGAGTGGTAGATACGCTGGAGGGGAGGGATAGGATACAGAAGGACCTAGACAAATTGGAGGATTGGGCCAAAAGAAATCTGATGAGGTTCAATAAGGATAAGTGCAGGGTCCTGCACTTAGGACGGAAGAACCCAATGCACCGCTACAGACTAGGGACCGAATGGCTAGGCAGCAGTTCTGCGGAAAAGGACCTAGGGGTGACAGTGGACGAGAAGCTGGATATGAGTCAGCAGTGTGCCCTTGTTGCCAAGAAGACCAATGGCATTTTGGGATGTATAAGTAGGGGCATAGCGAGCAGATCGAGGGACGTGATCGTTCCCCTCTATTCGACATTGGTGAGGCCTCATCTGGAGTACTGTGTCCAGTTTTGGGCCCCCCACTTCAAGAAGGATGTGGATAAATTGGAGAGAGTCCAGCGAAGGGCAACAAAAATGATTAGGGGTCTGGAACACATGACTTATGAGGAGAGGCTGAGGGAGCTGGGATTGTTTAGCCTGCAGAAGAGAAGAATGAGGGGGGATTTGATTGCTGCTTTCAACTACCTGAAAGGGGGTTCCAAAGAGGATGGCTCTAGACTATTCTCAATGGTAGCAGATGACAGAACGAGGAGTAATGGTCTCAAGTTGCAGTGGGGGAGGTTTAGATTGGATATTAGGAAAAACTTTTTCACTAGAGGGTGGTGAAACACTGGAATGCATTACCTAGGGAGGTGGTAGAATCTCCTTCCTTAGAGGTTTTTAAGGTCAGGCTTGACAAAGCCCTGGCTAGGATGATCTAACTGGGAATTGGTCCTGCTTCGAGCAGGGGGTTGGACTAGATGACCTTCTGGGGTCCCTTCCAACCCTGATATTCTATTATTCTAAGAGTCCAGAAACCCTACAGCAGGCAAACGTAGGATAACATGTTCCCCATGAAGGTCTCTTCCTGTTCCCTAATATTTAGATTGGCTTAAGTACTGAAGCATGAGGTTTGACATCCCTTCCAAAATTTTTGTTAGCACTATTATAGCTCTGGATATTCTTGTTATTGATATAAATGTCCAGGCCTCCTTTGAATCTTGCTACATTCTTGGCCTCAACATCTAGTGGCAACGAGTTCCACAGTCTAATCACACATCATTTGAAACATCAGTTTTGAATTTGCCATCTTTCAGTTTCATTGAGTGCAGTTTTTTTTCTTTTTGCTGAGAGAACAAAAGCTCCCAATCTACCTTCTCTATACTATTCATTATTCTGTAAACTCTGATCATATCCCCTCTTAATCTGGTTGCATTATTACCACCCTTTTTGCAGCTTTGGAGTTAATAAAAGGAATACATTGGGAGGAGCAGGCATGCTGGCTGAGGAGTTGCAGCATTTTAAGGGAGGGGAGATACCAAAGTAGAAAGGTAAATGCAATAGAAATAGAAGTTCTGTACATACCAGATCCACAGACAGCTCATGTTGAATTCATTATAAGAAGTGGAATGACAGAATATTAAATGGGACTGTTACCATTCTGACACTTCTTAAAAAAAATATAAATTAGAGACGATATAGGAACAAATGGGGTAAGATTTGAGAAGTTTTAAAGAGAAATATTCTCATGAAGCCTCTACTCAAATCTTACTTATTTGTTACCTATATCTCCAACCACACAACATATTCAGAAATGTGGAATCATAGCCTTGGCTTGAAAATTCACTTGAAAAACCCATTGCCATTATTATAGTGTAAATCCACTTCTTCAATATTCTTACATTTAGTTCCTTTCATTCTTAAGGTTCCATAAGCACTTCAAAATGTAAAGTGATGTACAAACAATATATAAAAGATGATGGAACCCACCCCTGAAATGCAGGCACCTCTAGGTTAGAAACAGGCCAATTGTCAAACAGCCCACAGTAACATTACAATTTAGAACAGGAAGTGAACAATACTGCATCCACTTGAAGCTACAGAAGAAATTTAGGGAAGCACAGCATAGTTATCCAAGGTGGAATTTGGCCAGAACAGTAGGGTTAATACCCCAGATTGCCATGGGTTCTTTAATAATAGCTGAAGGACCTGTATGAACTGATCAAACTAATTTATATAGGAGTCGGGTAGGGTGACATCCTGACAAGCTATTTTTGAGAAAGATACTTAACACTTTTCAAATATGTAACTTTTGTGGTAAGACATTAATCTGGAGTCAGAGCAACAGCACCACTTATGCTTTCCGTTTTACGTTTTCAGGATAACTTGCTTACTAATCGTGTGCATAGGTCAAAAGAGTTAGCTCAGAGCCAGTTTGAACTGGTTACTGTTTCTCCAGCCAGTGTTAATGTTTCAGCTGTTTCTCAGACACTTGGCAGGGGGAGGAGAGCGAGGCAAATAAGCTGCTGATTTGGTCTTTGAGCAACCTTGAGAGGGACATAGAGCAGACAGGAAGCTGTATATGGATGGTATTAGCAGAAATAATCTATCACCCCTTTGAATATTTGTTCTTCAGTATGTTTAAAGAGGACATCATTTGAAGGTTTTGCAGAGCTGTAGCATTATTACCTGACACTGGTCCCCTTCAGAGTAAATGTTCTGATCTGGTGCAACACAGTTGGGAAGCTGCAGTGTTATAACAAAGGCCCTGTATAAAGCACAATTTTCTTTCAGAAAATTAATGACAGTGTAAATGGCAAAGTATTGAATTTCATTGAGTTTGCATAGAATTAATTTTACAAGTAACAGTCAAAACAGAATGAAAATTCATTCTGTCCTTGAAATTGAGTAGGTATTTTCTATTAAAGACTTTGTAGACATTTTCCTTTTTTTTTTTTTTTTTTAAAGTGTTTAAAAGATCACAGTTTGGGGGCATTTTGACAATTTCCATGTCCTCCATGACATAGTGATTGGCACAAGGGTCTAGTATAACTTGGTAAATGTCTAATCTTTAAGTGCAATCATGTTATAATTGAGTCTTGACACTTATCTTCGATAACACAAGAACTAAGGGGTCACCCAATGAAATTAATTGGCAGCAGGTTTAAAAGAAACATAAGGAAGTACTTCTTCAGAGAATGCACCATCAGCCTTTGGAACTTGTTGCTAGGGGATATTGTGAAAGCCAAAAGTCTAACTGTGTCAAAAAAGAAGTAGATAAATTCCTGGAGGATAGGTCCATCAATGACTATTAGCCAAGATGGTCAGGGACACAACCCCATGTTCCGGGTGTTTCTAAAGCTTCTGCTTTCAGAAGCTGGAACTGGATGACAGAGGATGCATCACTCGATATTGCCCTGTTCTGTTAATTCCCACCGAATCATCTGGCATGAGCCACTCTTGGAAGACAGGATACTGGGCTAGATGGAGCATTGGTCTGACCCAGCATAGCCATTCTTATGTTCACTGGTTGCAGTAAAATAATTCAGTTTGCGTTCACATAACAGCTTTTTTTTTTTTTTTAACCATACAACTAAAGAATGCATGAATGTGAAGCAACAATTACTTTATTGCCTCTGCAATCGGTGATTGAAGCAGGGAGGGGAGCGTGCTTAGCTTACAGGAAAATAGAATGAACTGGGCTGGGGGGAGGGGGGGGTCCATCAAGGAGAAACAAACAGAACTTTCACATCATAGCCTGGCCATTCCTGAAACTGGTTTTCAAAGCTTCTCTGATGTGCACCGCGCCCTCCTGTACTCTTCTAACAGCCCTGGTGTCTGGCGGCGCGTAATCAGCAGCCAGGCTATTTGCCTCAACCTGCCACCCCACCATAAACGTCTCCCCCTTACTCTCACAGATATTATGGAGCGCACAGCAAGCAGGAATAATAATTTAGCTGAGTTTACCAAGTCAGTAAACTGCGCCAGCGCGCCTTTAAACGTCCAAATGCACATTCTACCACCATTCTGCACTTGCTCAGCCTAGTTGAACAGCTCCTGACTACTGTCCAGGGTGCCTGAGTATGGCTTCATGAGCCATGGCATTAAGGGGTAGGCTGGGTCCCCAAGGATAACTATAGGCATTTCAACATCCCCCAACGGTTATTTTCTGGTCTGGAAAGTAAGTCCCTTGCTGCAGCTGTTGAAACAGACCAGAGTTCCTGAAGATGCGAGCATCATGTACCTTTCCCAGCCACCCCATGTGGATGTTGGTGAAACGTCCCTTGTGATCCACCAGTGCTTGCAGCACCATTGAAAGGTACCCCTTTCGGTTTATGTACTCGGCGGCTTGGTGCTCCGGTGCCAAGATAGGGATATGGGTTCCGTCTATGGCCCCACCACAGTTAGGGAATCCCATTGCAGCAAAACCATCCACCATGATCTGCACATTTTCCAGAGTCACTACCCTTGATATCAGCAGCTCCGTGATAGCATTGCCTACTTGCATCACAGCAGCCCCCACAGTAGATTTGCCCACTCCAAATTGATTCCCGACTGACCGGTAGCTGTCTGACGTTGCAAGCTTCCACAGGGCTATTGCCACTCGCCTCTCAACTGTGAGGGCTGCTCTTATCTTGGTATTCTTGCGCTTCAGGGCAGGGGAAAGCAAGTCACAAAGTTCCATGAAAGTGCCCTTACGCATGCGAAAGTTTCACAGCCAGTAGGAATTGTCCCAGACCTGCAACACTATGCGGTCCCACCACTCTGTGCTTGTTTCCCGGGCCCAGAATCGGCGTTCCACGCCATGAACCTGCCCAACTGACACCATGATGAGCACATTGAAGGGGCCTGTACTTCGTGAGAAGTCTGTGTCCATGTCCTCATCACTCTCGTCACCACGCTGCAGTCGCTGCCTCCTCGCCTGGTTTCGCTTTTCTTGCAGGTTATGGTTCTGCATATCCTGCTGGATAACGCACATGGTCTTTATAATGCTCATAATTGCCACGGTGATCTGAGCGGGCTCCATGTTCCCAGTGCTATGGCGTCTGCGCTGGAAAAAGACGCAAAATGATTGTCTGCCGTTGCTCTGACAGAGGGTGTGGCAACTGACAGCATGGCTTACAGGGTTGGCTTACAGGGAATTAAAATCGACGAAGGGGGTGGCTTTGCATCAAGGAGAAACAGAATGGCCCCCTCAAGGATAGAACTCAAAATTCGGGTTTAGCAGGCTGTTGAATTCACAGAGGGAAGGAGGAGAAAATGAACACAAAACAAATCTGGTCTATTTCTTGTTTTGGTCCACTTCATGTATCTTTATACATCTTGCTGGCAGCAGATGGTGCAGTACGACTGCTGGCCATCGTCATCTCCTGGGTGCTCATTAGAAGACAGTGCAGTAGGACTGCTGGCAGGACTGAATCGCCATGAGACGAAACTTAAAAGGGAAATGACCTGGCTGAGTCACTCCCATGTTTGCCCAGCCGCCCCTGACCGACCTCACCGAGGTCGGCTAAAAGAGCACCCTGGAGTACGGCGACGATGGCTACCAGTCATACTGCACTGTCCGCTGCCAAAAGGCAATGAGCTGCTGCTGTGTAGCAATGCAGTACCGCGTCTGCCAGCACCCAGGAGACATACGGTGAGTTGAGTGGGCTCCATGCTTGCTGTGGTATGGTGTCTGCACGGGTAACCCAGGAAAAAAGGTGCGAAACGATTGTCTGCCCTTGCTTTCATGGAGGGAGGGAGGGAAGGAAGGAAGGGAGTGCCTGACGATATGTACCCAGAACCACCTGCGACAATGTTTTTGTCCCATCAGGCATTGGGATTTCTACCCAGAATTTAAATGGGCGGTGGGAACTGTGGGATAGCTACGCACAGTGCAACGCTCTGGAAGTCGGCAGTTGCCTCGGTACTGTGGACCACTCCGCCAACTAAATGCCAACTAAATGCACTTAGAGCATTTGCGTGGAGACACACACAATCTACTGTATAAAAACGCTTTCTACAAAACCGACTTCTGTAAATTCGACTTAATTTCGTAGCGTAGACATAGCCTAAGTCTGCAAAACCTTCCTCAAGAGAAAGAGCCCAGCTATGTGGGTGAAAGGTCACAGGCTGGTCTGTGCTTAGAGTATGATAAGTCTATCTTCAACCAGAGTTAAGAGAAGTGCAGTTTATGCCAAGCTATGTGCTCCTAAAGCACTCAGTTTTACTTCCAATTCTTAATGTTCAATAGTGGACAAACTCTGATCTCTTAATATCTCTGTGGTTGCCAGAATTGGTCTAGTTCTGAACTTATTGGAGAGAGAAAGTTTCCCTAAGTCCCTCTGCTAGTGTTCAGCTTTTCGGTGTGTATAATGGGGCTGAGTGAAGGAGGAAGGCCCCAGAGGGGTCAATGTTAATCGTGTGTTTTAATGTACGCTGCTTTTTAAAATAATTTAAATGAATATGCATTTTATGTCTAAAGGGTTTCTTCAAACTTTGAGGGTCTCTGTTACTAGACTAATTTTTGTGTGGAGAGGTCTGACTACAGGAAAGGAAGTATAGCAGGTGTGTCTAGGGATTATAATGCTAGTTTTTACAGTCTGGACCATCTGTCCTCACTCCACTGACTTCAGTAGCAGAGGGTTTGCATAGAGAGAGACCTGAACCCACAGATGTGCCATCCACAAACTTCTGAGAGTTAAAATCCATATCTGAATTTTGTAGCTCAGACTCTTATCTAGTTCTAGGCCCAAGCTTTGAGCTCCCGAAATATTTTGTTGGGGGAAATACTGCAGACCCTAAATCATTTTGGGCAGGAAGAAATAGGCTCTTCCATTGTGAAGTAATTTTCAAAAACTGGGTTAAGAAACAAATATGCCTTTGGCGGAGGGTCCTCCCTAACCCCACAGCAGTTAATTGCCAGATAGAGTTACCCTATGCTGACCTAAATGAACAGTTGCTGGTGCACAGAGATAAGCGGACATTTGGCAAGTGGAGATGCTGTATAAGCTGAAGATGTTTACAAAAAAACTATCCATTTGAGTTTTAACTATTTAAAATATGGGGGACCATTGCTTCCCAAGTGAGAAAAGAATAAGATGGGTAAGGAGTTTTATTAGAGTGTTTCAGAGAAACAGCCGTGTTAGTCTATATTCGCAAAAAGAAAAGGAGGACTTGTGGCACCTTAGAGACTAACCAATTTATTTGAGCATGAGCTTTCGTGAGCTACAGCTCACTTCATCGGATGCATACTATGGAAACTGCAGAAGACATTATATTTCATGGTCTCTGTGTATATAATGTCTTCTGCAGTTTCCACAGTGCTCACGAAAGCTTATGCTCAAATAAATTGGATAGTCTCTAAGGTGCCACAAGTCCTCCTTTTCTTTTATTAGAATAATGGAGAGGACCAAGTGTAGCGCTTGGAGACCAACTATTGTAAGTGTGACATTCAGAGAGCAAATACTTTGAGAAGGGTTCAAGATCTGGAGAGGACACTTGTTCTTAGGATCCATGAGTGGACAGCTTGAATGCAGCTCACAGGTGGCATTAGTTCCAAAGGAGACATAGATGCTGGAACTAGGGGTGCTTCCGCAACCCTTGGCTTGAAGTGGTTTCCATTATATACAGAATTTATAGTTTGGTTCAGTGGCTCTCAGCACCCCCACTATACGAATTGTTCCAGCAACCCTGAAAGGAGAACAAGTGGATTTTTGAGAATCCTAGAAATTAGAGATGGGAAAGACCTAATAAACCCCCATATAGTGGATCCTCCACCCACTTACAGGGTTGCTGTCCACCATAAAATCCTTGGTGTTTTGTTTTCTGACCAGTCGTCCACCACTACCTGGATGTGATACTAACACACTAGAGCTAAGCCATCGTCCTAAAGAATCTAATAACTCAAGCCACTGAAGGGGGCCACTGACAGCTCACATTTGGCCCCCTATTGAGAAATCATAGAAATGTTTCCATTTCTTTTTAATCCCAAAGTCTATAGCATTTTTAAAACAAATACATTCGCTTATCCACTCCTCAGATATGGTTTCCAACCCAGATAGTGCAGCACTGTGTTAATATGTGAGAACCGTAAAGTGACATTGACTAAACTGTGCAACATCGAGAAATGCAGAAAGTAAGCAAGCAACAGCAATAGATAAAATATGACTATAATTTTAAAAAATTTTCAGATTTTGTAATCTAAGATGTTAGTAACAAAAGTTAGGAAATGTCTTTAAAATATATTTTTAACCTGGCAGTGTCCCTTTAAAGTTAATCGTTTTTGTGGGGGAGGGGAAAAGGGAGGTGTTAAAAGCTTTTTTAGAAGCTACAGGAAGATGGATAACTTGGGGCTCCTGTCCGCCATACTGAGCCATTATGCTTGTTGGTGTATGGAATGTGAGGAAAATCATTTAAAGGAGAATGAGAGATCAATGGAAAATACAGCACTTCCAGTAGGTTATATCCTCCATGGAAGCAAGAAGAGCAGGAAAGGTAATCTCTTTGGATTCCCAAGTATCAGCCATGCACTTCCCAGACGCATTGCTGTGCTTCCTCATGATCAGTAAAGCATTTCAGTGTAAGTTCTAAGTGGTGTCTAATATTATGTCACTGTCTTTTCCTTAGACAGGAGATGGTGCCGCAGCCGGGGGAATTCCCTATCGAAGACAGAACCGTCACAAACCAAACCTGACATCAACCGATCTGCCAGAAGAAGAAACAAAAAGAATCGCCAGGATATTTTCTGCACAATTGTCCAAAAAAGAATAGCAGAAGTAACCAGAGTAGCTGTGTAGAGAGGAACTGCTTTAGTGCTCATGCTCTACATTTTGGGGAAACTATGACACTTTCAATAGGAGGGGGAGAGGAAATTACTTTAACTCTCCTGACTTCAAAAGAAAAATGTCATTCTACCCGCCCCCACCATGTCAGCACAGAACCACTCTCCTAAAAGAGAAGTAGATTCTACTCTCATTGATTTAATGTGTGTAATTGCCCCTCATTTAAATGGGAGTTAACTACCCATGTCAAACAGGGAATCTTAGATGCAGAATATCCTCTATTCGCCTGGGTCTGTTGGAAGCTGAGGGTGCTGTGCATCTTGCAAGATCAGATCACTGGAGTAAGGCACTGATAGACTTTAGTAACCTGAACAGTGTCATCTCATCTGTGGGAAATTCGTCTAATTACCCTTTTTTGCCTGCTAGGTAATGGAACATCCAGTTGTTTGGGGACACTACTTTTTTCTTGACACACGGAGGGAAAGTTAGAAGCTGTTTCAGTTTTAAGAAAAATGAAATATCCATTTATTTTTTTTCCCTGAGAGAAACTGCATTAGAATCCTTTGCAACAAGACACACAATTGCAGTCTCCATGCAAATGTGCACAGACAACCCAGACTTGGGAAGCTACAGTCACTGTTTTGTATGCTAATGACCTTTTTAAAAAACATGTTGATTTGTAAGACAAATCTGTTGCCTTGAATACTGAAGTAAGGCTTATTTTTACACGGGTTGGGTAGATTGTAAGTAAAATGTACAGATACTGTAAAATAAATTATCTATGCAAGACTGTTTTGCTAGTAAGTATGGAATTTTGTGGACAAATTATTTTTCTTATTTTTATTAATTTATGTAGTCATTTCTAATTTTAAAAAAATCACAAGTTTCAAGTGTCTCTGGATAACTGACCTAAACACAAACCATGCTAACTTATTTTGAATGATAAAGTTTGTTTCAATAAAATAAAACTTGTATTTTTATGCCTTCCTGCTGTTTAAGATGTTGTTTTAGAAATGTTATTGTTCACATGTTAAAAAGTTAGAGCCTGATCCTCCCAGTGGAGTCAGTGATAAAATGCCCATTGACTTCAGTGGTGCAGGATTGTGCCTTTAAGCCCAGAACCTTAAAGACTCCTAAGTCCCATGGGCATTGAAATCAATGGAAGTTAGGTGCCTGAATACCTTTGAGGGTATGGGCCTTAGTAACTTTGCTGGGAGAGGATTTTGTAAAAGTCATCTGTCGGTGGGAGCCTTTCCCTGAAAATGTTTAGCCCCAGGGAACTGGTTAGCTTGGAAACAAGCAATGACGACTCCTTTGAAATCTAATTTAGGTCCATAGTATTCAAAAACTACTATATGATGAAGTTTGGGTGTCTACAAGGAATGAGTCTGTGACCCTCAGAGTTCCCAGTGGACACATGTCCAGGTCTCCAAACTAATCTGAACTGCCACGAAGGACCCCCTTGTTGGCAGTCTCAGTAAGGAGGCCAAGGACTGAACGGGCCAAAAAGGCAGGAATCCCCTCTCCTCACCTCTAGCACTTTGTCTACACCAGGAAAAATCAGCTGTGTAATTCATCACTGTTTCAGGTCTCCAGGTTAGATAATAGACCATGGCTCTATTGGGACTTAGTCCCTATTTCTGCAATTGCCAGCTAGCAACCAGTGGAACTGCACTACTGCAAACCTGCCGTGTTTTGCACTGGTGACACTTACCCATGTTACACACAGGGACAAGCTTTCCCCAGTCAAACGGTGTTTTTTCTTGTCTACAGCTGAGGTTTGCTCTGGTTTAGCCTAAGCGGTCATAGGTGCTGGAACTAGGGGCGCTGCCAAACCCCTTGGCTTGAAGTGGTTTCCGTTACATACAGGGTTTACAGTTTGGTTCAATGGCTCCCAGCACCCGCATTATAAAAATTGTTCCAGCACCCCCGTAAGCGGTCACTAGTGACCTGTGGCCTGTTTGCGTTACTTCTTCCACTGGGGGATGGTTACAGGTGTAATATGATTTTGGCCCATGGGGAGGCACCCTAGCAGGATGTGGTTTAGGCACAATGTGGAAGGGAGCTTGTAGGGAGCTGGCATTGCTGCTCCCCACATAGTACCTGTTCCGATGGAGAAATGTCAGGACATTTAATCTTCAAGGCTAGCGCTTCTTATCAGCACTGAGTTCAATGAATAGAACAAGCACAGAGAGGAATTTACATGCCTATTTCACAGTGCATCAGGTTGGCCTTTCTACTCTGAGCCAACCTTGCCCTGGTCCTTTGTAAAATGAATTCCAAGTCCCAACCATTCCAATCCCCTGTCCTACACACACTTCCATTTTCCAGATTACCAGCCACAATGAATGGGTAGGAGGTCAAGAGGGAGCATAGCTGTGTAAATATCTGATACGCACAACCCTCTCCTCCTCCATGAGAGCAACAGCTATGCAACAGCTTCTTGCTCAGCTCCTGTAACACTGGGCAGCACCAGGAAAACCTGGCTACGTTGTGCACAGAGATCTGAGCCTCTGCCTCCCATTCACGCAACATGCTTGGTGCAATTGTGTTTACATTTTTGGATGTCTTTGGTGCTGTTGTGGACACAGGTGAATAATCCAGATGGAGCATTGTGGAGTTCTGTAAAGCAGTGACGTTCCTTACCCTGAACTAAATGTCCTGAACCTAGCAACTCAATAGCTGCTGGCTGGACAAATGTTGGCTGTGTGTGTCCTGAGAGGCTGCTAAATACCAGTTGGAACAGGAGCACCGTCACTGAGCAAAGGACCAGAGGAAGGTTGACAGTGTGTGCAAGGATGGCTGTGTTGCCGTAGCCACTGTTACAAACCTTCTTCCTCTTTATATCATCAGCTGTAACCTGTAGAGCAAGCAGTTCCTGTTGCTTGCCTGAGCTAAATTCACGGAAATACCTGCAGCAGGACCGAGCGCAGGAGGCAGCCGGTAATTGCTTGACGGCAGGTGCATGCGTTACTCTTGGAGAGGCTGAGGGCTGCAGTTCGTGCAGCGTTTGTGAGGAAAAGCTCTGCGTGTGCTCATCAGGCTGAGACGGGGGCGTCAGGCACAAATGCGATCCAGTGTCTCTGCACTACAGAAGTAGACTAACTCCTATTAAATGTGAGCTGCAAAGGGGAATAAATGGGTTAATGCCCCTTGAGGGGTATAAAAAGAGCCAGAAAGTCCATTTCCCACCATACACACACAAGTGGGGGGGGTTTCCCCTGCTAGTTTTTTTGGGGTGTTGAATCTTTAACAATGACGTCTTTTCTCCCTAATGCTTCTCCTGCATGTGAGAGGTAGGTGTTAACAGCATCGCTGCGTAAACGTTAAGCTGTCTGAATAAAAAGCGCTCCTCTCAATCAGGTTCCACTTGTGAGACATCTCTCTGGTTTCCTTGATGATTCTCCAGGGCTTGTCATTGTACTAAATCAGTGTGCATTGCTGAGGTGATACACGGCAGTGAGCTGTCTGCAGCAAAGCCATAGGAAGAGGCTGCTGCTCTCATTCACCTGAATGGAAGCCTGGGGCCAGCCTCCAGTGGCATGACCTTCTGTCCCAACTGGATTCTTGTTCTAACCCGCTCTGTTTGAATGGGCAGAGGGAGAGGAGTGTTGTTTTTCCTGGCCTAGATCCTCCCAGCACCAAGCCCTTGGCAGGTCAGAGACTAGCGAGGGTTCTCTTGTCCCTCCATCTTCTGCACTTGAACAGAGATTGGGCAGCGGGGACTTCTCACTGCCTGCCGCCCTTCCCCCAGCAGCGAAGAGGGATCCCTCTCAAACCAGCTTCCTCCCCTGAGTAGTGACCAACAGAGCCCCAACCAGCTGAGCCCTTTCATTTTTCCCAAACAGAAGCTCGAGGGAGAATACACCACCAGGGCTGGAAATCAGCAGAGGAGCATGCTCTTATAGCCTGACAAACCCTCCCACCCCCCGCCCCTTCTGATTGGCACAGCTGGCCACACCTGGGGTCAGAGAGAACATTACATCATCGTGGTTCTTCCCTGTGAACCCAGGAGCTGAAATCTGCACATGCCCATGTGGGAAATAGCTCCCAAAGCAGCCTCCCATAAATAAACAGCAGGGTTAACCTAGGACTGGGACAGGTGGCCAGACTTTGACATGTGGGTTTCATGCTGCATGTCTGCATCATCACAGGCACAAGACTGCTAGTGCCCTTTCGCTGCCCTGGCCCACTGACAGTTTGGTCTTGCCATCTATTTCCTTTGCTGTCCCTGCCCCTGCTCCGCACTGGGGGGCAAAGTGGTCTGTCATGTCTGCTTTCTCTGGGGTTTGGCTCTTAGCTCCATCCTGTGATGGGTTGGGTCAGAGAAACCCCCTTGGGACTGCTACCTGATGTGCTGGGACTATTTCTGAGTCCATTTTCCTTGGCAGCTTGGGACTTCAGTACCTTACCTTGTTAAGCCAGACACACTAGCCTGCTACAAACACAGGCCCAGGTCCGAACCACATTCCCCCAAAAGCTGCAGGCTTAACTGAAAACAGCTTAAGAAGTGTTCCTGTCTCCACCACCCAGATGCCCAGCTCCTAATGGGATCCAAACCCAAATAAATCCATTTTATTCTGTATAAAGTTTATACAGGGTAAACTCATAAATTGTTCGCCTTCTATAACACTGATAGAGAGATATACACAGCTGTTTGCTCCCCCAGGAATTAATTAATTGCTCTGGGTTAATTAATAAGTAAAAAGTGATTTTATTAAATATTAAAAAGTAGGGTTTAAGTGGTTCCAAGTAATAACAGACAGAATGAAGTTACCATGCAAAATAAAATAAAATATGCAAGTCTAAGCCTAATACAGTAGGAAACTAAATGCAGGTAAATCTCACCCTCAGAGATGTTCCAATAAGCTTTACAGACTAGACTTCCTCCTAGTCTGGGTCCAGCAATCACTCACGCCCCTGTAGTTACTGTCCTTTGTTGCAGGTTCTTTCAGGCATCTCTTTGGGGTGGAGAGGTTACCTTTTGAGCCAGCTAGAGACAAAATGGAGGAATTTCCCAGGGCCTTATATAGTCTTTCTCTGGTGCAACATCACAGCCACAAGCAGGAGTCTCTAGCCACCTGGGCAAGTCACATGTCTATGAATGGTTTCAGAGTAACAGCCGTGTTAGTCTGTATTCGCAAAAAGAAAAGGAGGACTTGTGGCACCTTAGAGACTAACCAATTTATTTGAGCATGAGCTTTCATGAGCTACAGCTCACGCATACGCATCCGATGAAGTGAGCTGTAGCTCACGAAAGCTCATGCTCAGATAAATTGGTTAGTCTCTAAGGTGCCACAAGTACTCCTTTTCTTTTTATGTCTATGAATGATTCAGCTTTTTGCAGGCCAACGCCATTGTTTACATGTTAGTTTGAAGGTTCCCAGGAAAGCTCAGATGTGGATTGGAGTCTCTCAGTGTCCATTGTTAGTTAAGTACTCCCAATTACTTGAATAACCCCTTCATGCTATGTTGACCAAATTAGCCTTATGTGCTTCCTACAGCAAACACTTTTAATA
This sequence comes from Lepidochelys kempii, assembly GCF_965140285.1. Lineage (NCBI taxonomy): Eukaryota > Metazoa > Chordata > Testudines > Cheloniidae > Lepidochelys > Lepidochelys kempii. The sequence goes on from NC_136380.1 coordinate 12,446,266, forward strand.
CAAGTATAGAGCCAATGCTCATAACTTCAAATATTAAAATGATACATGCATACAAATAGGATGAATATATTCAGTAGATCATAACCTTTGCAAAGATATGTTACATGGCATATCTAGCATAAAACATATTCCAGTTATGTCATATTTACACTCATACGCATATTTTTATAAAGTATTATGGGGTGCAACATCACACATCCCTCAACCTCTTGCACCAATGAAAGGAGCAAACAGGTGCGTGACTGCCTGGTTAGCTGCTAACAACATCCTAAGAAATTAATTGTCACCTATGAGCTTCATCATTGTCCTTAAGCTACACCCCCAATTGGTGTGTTGCAGTGACAGCAGGGATGGGACCTAGTTCCTCCTCCTAAAGCTTAGGCCCCTACCACTTGACATAAAGGAGAATCTCCATTAGCAGTATATGGGCATTGACTCAAAATTATGCAATTCTGATTCTCTCCAGTAATCACAGGTGGTGAATTTATTACCATTTCAGGAAAGAGGGAGAAATCAAATTCCACGTTATCTTCACCCTTGGATTTCCCAGTAAAATATCTGTTACTTTAGTATTTGTTATTGATAGTGCCCAGAGAGTGCTAGGTGCTGTACAGACATAAAAGAACTGTCCCTGCCCCAGAACATAGAGGCCATTTTTCTATTTAGAATACTATGTGTCTGTCTTCTGGACTGTAAGTTCTTGGGGCAGAGAGTGACTTTCCTTCTCATATTGTAGTGATGAGCAACATATAATAAATCCATCTGAGGGCAGTGGTACAGATGTACCCTAGCCCATGCGCCTAGAGCAACTTCCATCAAAGTGCTTTACAAACATCAGTGAATTTAGTCTCACACTGTGAGGTGGGCAAGTATTATTCTCCCGAATTTAAAAATGGGGAAACTGAGGCACAGATGGACAACCACAACTCACCCAACATCACATAGCAAGTCAGCAGCAGAGTCAGGATTAGAACTCAGCTCTCCTCATCCTCTCCTCTGTGCTTTAGGCACAAGACCACCTTTCCCCGTACTGTGTGCTCGCATGCCACATCAGCATCCACATGTGCTTCGGTTAATTTCACAACACGCATAGGGTAATAATAACAACACCTAGCTCTCATATAGCACTTTTCAGCAGCAGACCTCAAAGCATGTTCCCATTTTACAGATGTGGAAACTGAGGCAGGGGCAGCTGAGCTGCATTAGCATTACATGGAACGCTGGCTGGCCCCTGGGATGCAGTATTTATGTTCCTTTAAGTTACCTGCAGTGTTTTAGTTGGAAGCTCAAGTGTCCCCAGCTGTCCCCTCCCCAGGCCAGGAGAGCAGGTGACTGGTGTGAATGTTCACACATATCCCTGTTGACACTTGTAGCCCTTTGCAGTTTCTCCCCCCTCCCTTGTGAGTTGGGGTCACTTGATCCATTTTGGATAGCACATCATCCGTAGGCTTCTTAGCTCACTTTACAGAAACAGCTTCTGCAAATAGCTGAAACAGTTGCTGGGGTGAGTCCTTGCTTAACTCCAGGCTCACTTGCTATAAAAGTATCTATTTTCATACAACTAGAGGCTACCCCAGCCCAGTCAGGCCGCTCTGGTTTCAAGCTGCAGACGGAGAGATGCAACGTAGACGTTCCAACTCAGGCTCCGAGCCAGCTGTCGTCACCAGAGAGTTAAATTCACAAGGGTTCACGTAAACCCAAACCCTCCAAGGTTTGCAAAGCCGAAACAGCTGCATTGTACGCTAGTTCCACCAGAGACTATGTACTACCCTGCTTTACGTAGGGACCTACGACAGGAAGGGGCCGCTTGGGTCACTGAGTCCAATCTCAGCTATTGCGGGCAATCCCATCATATCATCCAATTCATATACTGATCAAGTTCCATCTTAAAACTAGTTTGGTTGTTTGCCCCCTCCCTCCTGCTACTTTCGGGGGGGAGGAATTCCCCTGTTCCAGACCCTGATTCTTCTGATGGTTAGGAACCTTCTAATTGACAACCTCAATTTATTTGTGGCCAGTTTATCCCCATTTGTTCTTGTGCTAACATTATCCTTTAGCCTCAATAGCTCTTCTCCCTCCCTGGTGTTGCCCCCCCCCATGTATTTATAGAGAGCAATCAGTTCCCTGCTGGATCTTCAGGTTTGTCAGCATCAGAAGCTGTGCTGTTTGTCTACCTTGTGTGTGTCATTGACCTCAGGCAGAGAAATGAGGCAGGTCAGTTTCCCTTTGGTTGTTAGTTTCCCTTCCTGGGTTTCATGCACTACTACAAGGCTGCAATGTTTCTGCTGCAAAGATAGCAGCAAAAAGTTTAAACCAAAACAAAAATGTTTTATTGTTGTTTTTTTAATGGCATCAGATGTCTAATAATTTTAGGTTTGGCTAAAAACCTCACTTTTGGGGGCAAGAAGGGGTGGTTGGGCATTATACACAAAACCAGAATTTGTAGCCTAAAGAGTGTTGCTAACTCATGATTTTATCATGAATCTCACACTATTTAGTGTTTTCTTTAAAGCCCCAACTCCTGGAATCATGTGATTGTATGAAAACCTCAGCCATCATTTAAAAGAAAAGGCAATGTTCTAGCCCTGATGCCTGCAGAGAGAACTTGGAAATGTGACACAAATGCATCCTAAAGGGTTGAAAACCAGAGGGAAAATAAAAACCACACCACGTTATTTTAGGTTTAAAAATCCTGAGATTTAAAACAATCTCATGATTTCTGGGGCCTCACTCGTGATTTTTGAATGCTTGAGGTTAACTGTGCTGCCGGACAGCAGGCACTTGTGACTCATTTTGGGCCCCATATCTAGAGGTACAAAAACTAAAGTTGTGGAAACGTTTTCCTGATATTTTTAAATGGCAGTGACATTGTATTCTGCTTAGCACAACGAGCTCGTGAGGTGCTCTCTGGCCAGGCAAAGACAAGGGGCCAAAGTCAGTAGTGATGCATAAGGGGGTATAAATTCGATCCATACACCCTGCCTATTCCGCTAACTCAGCTTCCCAATGGAGCTAATTACACTGAGTTGCTTGGATGTGTTCTTATATAGCCCACACCTTAGTGCCTGAGCACCTCACAGACAGTGACAAGCTTGTCTTCACAACACCATTGCAAGGTGCGGTTACAGTAGACTGACACAGGCCGGGGAGCTGTGACTGCACCAGCCCAGCAGCAGGGCGAGTGCTGCTTACCCACCCCTGAGAGTGAGGCGGAGCCATGCTTTGCTGCAAGGAAAGGGAAGTTATATCCCCATTATACAGATAGGGGAAGTGAGGCACAGAGAGGCTAACGCCAAGATCCACAAAGGTATTTAGGCTCCCAGTTCCCCTAATTTCAATGGAAAGAAGCCTAAATACCTTTGTGGGTCTGGACTGCAGTGACTTGCCCAAGGTCTCACACACACACAGGCTGTGATGAAGCAGAATTGAATGCCAATTTTCTGAGGCCCAGCCCAGGATTTTCACCACAAAATCATCCTTGGGAAAGACCGTGTACGCTAGGCAGCCCACCTTAACACAACACGAGATGGCTGGGCAGCAAGTGAGTACATGAGCTTTTAAAAATATACCGTATATCTCTAATGTGCTGCTCTCTTCACTTGCTTGTGGCCCCTCCAGATCACTTTCCCCATCACGTCTCTCACTTTAGCCTTGCACTCGCACTCCAGGGCTACCACCGTTGCTGCCTCCCAGTGGCGGAGCGGCACTGTCCAGAACTAGTGTGACAGCCTGAGGCTTTCTGAAAAACACCAGGGTCTCATGACTTTTCTTCTCTGATCTATTTTAAACCTCGGGAGGGAGGCTGGTACTTGTGAACTTGCTGATGGTAAATGATCTCTGTCCTTATCCTTTGCCATTCGGCGAAGAGTGCAGCCCACGAGGGATATATAAATCAGGAGCCAAGACACTCGGCTCACAGAGGATGGCAAGGAGCGGCGTGCACTCAGCCTGCTGCATCTCTAAGGTAAGGCTAAGCGTTCACAGTTGCTGTGGGTTAGTATGAGTGGGTCGAACCCTGCAGGTCTTGCTCTGCGTCCTCATTCCTCACCCATTGCCACCAGGATCTATCTACCTAGGTGCGGGTGCTGCTCTCGGTCCCATTGGGGGGGAGGGATAGCTCAGTGGTTGGAGCATTGGCCTGCTAAACCCAGGGTTGTGAGTTCAATCCTTGAGGGGGCCATTTAGGGATCTGGGGCAAAAATTGGGGATTGGTCCTGCTCTGAGCAGGGGTTGGACTAGATGACCTCCTGAGGTCCCTTCCAAACCTGATCTTCTATGATTCTATGAGAGCGTTGCCTATGTGAAGGCTGACTAAATAAGTGCCCCCATTTACATCTCAGCAGCCCCACTGCAGAAAGGGCCGGCTCCAAAGCCCCCTGAAGGCAATGGAGATTTGAAGGAGCCCATTGGTTTGAAGGAGCTTTTGACCAGGTCCTAAGAGTGACCGTGCAGGGCAGAGGCTGGCTTAGGGTTTGTGCTGTATGCAGCTCCCTTTCTGTCATCCCCAAACACCTCGTCCCTCCAAGCACCCAGGTGTGAGAAGCCTCATGCTGTCTGTCCCGTTTGGAGTGAGTGCATCTCTGGCTTCGGCGACACCCGCATTAGTCTTCACATCTCACTGCTCCGGCCTGCCGCCGAGAGTCACCAATGCTGCATCTGCTTCCACCAGTGGGGAATCTGGAGCAGGGTTTCTCTGGCTCTCCAGAGGGCTAAGAGCAAGAGTAGCTGCAGTAACCGGGTCAGATGAGGGTCTCATAGCCTGGGTGGTTATAAAAACAAGCTGGTACTGCTAGTGTGGATGGGGATCTGTTCTCACGAGCAGTCCCGTTGGCTTCGTAAGAACATAAAAGCAGCCACACGGGATCAGACCAATGGTCCACCTAGCTCAGCATCCAGTCTTCCAACTGTGGCCAATACCAGGTGCTTTAGCAGGAATGAACAGAACAGAGAAATTATTGAGTGATTCATCCTCTGCTGTCTAGTCCCAGCCTCTGGCAGTCAGAGGCTTAGGGATACCCAAAGCATGGGATTACATCCCTGACCATCTTGGTTTATAGCCATTGACGGACCTATCCTCCAGGAACTTCTCTAATTCTTTTTAAAACCCCGTTGTACTTCTGGTCTTCACATCATCCCCGGGCAACAAGTGCCACAGGTTGACTGGGCATTGTGTGAAGTATTTCCTTATGTTTGTTTTAACCTGCTGCCTATTAATTTCATTGGGTGACCCCTGGTTCTTGTAATACATGAAGGGATAAATAACACTCCTTGTTTACTTTCTTCATGCCATTCTTCAATGAGCACCATAGGAAGGGAAAAGGATGGTCCAGAGCTTAGGACACTAGCTGTGGTTTGGGGAGACGTGGGTGCAATCCCCTGCTCTGCAACAGACTTCTTGTCTGATCTTGGGTATGTCACCTAGCCTCTCTGTGCCTCAGTTCCCTGTTAGCACGATGGGGTTAATAGCCCGGCCCTGCCTCGCCTCACAGGTATGTTGGGCTGTGAGGATAAATACAATCAAGATTGTGAGGTGCTCAGATACCATAGTGATGGGGGCCACAGACGTCCCTAAGCTCAATAGTATCTGGGACAGTAGTAACTTGTCCAAATCCATCCAGTGTGTAGGTAGCTGAGATAGAAAACTCCAAAGGATGCTCCCCCTATATGCAGAGTTAAGCGACGATCAGTCATTGTTGTTAAATAAATAAATGGGTGTAAAATATTTTCTCTCCTTATCCATCAATTATTATCCATTTGACTGAGATCCAGAGAGGCATTATGTATATTTTGGGGCTGTAAATTAACTGCAGTTAACTCAAGCAATTATCTCAAAAGAAATTAACTTGATTAAAAAAATTAATGATGATTAAAAACATTCATCATGATTAATCAGTTTTAATCCCACTGTTAAATAATAATAGAATACCAACTTAAATTTTTGATAAATATTTTTGGTTGTTTTTCTACATTTTCAAATATATTGATTTCCGTTACAACACAGAATACAAAGGGTACAGTGCTCACTTTATATTATTTTTAATTACAAATATTTACACTGTAAAAAAGATAAACAAAAGAAATAATATTTTTCAGTTCACCTCATACCAGTACTGTAGTACAATCTCTGTATTGTGGAAGTGCAACTTACAAATGTAGGAATTTTCTTTGTTATATAACTGCACTCAAAAAAAAAAGTCAAACTTCAGAGCCTACAAGTCCACCCAGTCCTACTTCTTGTTCAGCCAATTGCTAAGATACACAGGTTTGTTTACATTTGCAGGAGATAATGCTGCCCATGTCTTATTTACAATGTCACCTAAAAGTGAAAACAGATGTTCACATGGCACTTTTGTAGCTGGCATTGCAAAATATTTACGTGCCAGATACGCTAAACATTCGTACGCCCCTCATGCTTCGGCCACCATGCCATTCTGTACATTTTGTATTCTGCATTGTAATTGGAATCAAGATATTTGAAAATGTAGAAAACATCCAAAAATATTTAAATAAATGGTATCCTATTATTGTTTAACAGGGCGATTAAAACTGCAATTAATCGTTTGACAGCCCTAATATATTTACAGCTTCATTCATATCTTCCAAGGAGAATATCACTGCTGGTCCATCACTTGCTGATTGAACACTGCTTCCAGAGGAGCATCTATTTGCTGAACTGTGATTCCTGCTAACCCAGGGAAGCAATGGTCGGACTGAAGCCCACAGAAATCCCTCCAACTGCTACTGTTAAGTTCCTGGGTGCTGGGACAGCAGCATGCATAGCAGATCTCTGCACCTTCCCTCTGGACACTGCGAAAGTCAGACTGCAGGTAAACATTCTTGTTGGTATTACTATAGTACAAGGATACTGGGACTCAGCTGTGTCAGGCACAATGTATAGATGCGTAGTGGGAGACAGTTCCTGCTCCAAAGAGACAACAGTCGAAATAGTCAAGACGAAGAGATTTGTTCTGAGTCATATAGCAGGTCAGCAGCAGAGCTGGGCACAGAATCGAGCGCTCCCAAGTCCCAATCCTCTGACCCATGTGGTCTCTCAAATTGAGTGAAAGGCATTTTATATTAAATCATTGGACAAATCCAGCGCTTGCTGATAAACAGACTAGGTCTTTTTTCCTCCCATCTGTTACCTTTAAGGGTCAATCCAATTCCCATTAAAAGTTAATGTAAAGACATCAGCGGGAGTTGGATCAGGCTCTAACATATCTGGTTTGATTTCAGATGATGTTTGTTGTGTACCCTGCAAATCTGTGGGTGCCTAGAGATGTCTCAGTAGTATTCTTCTCAGCAAGTCCAGGTTGTTTTTCTGCTGTAATGTGATTAACGGAAACCACGGATAACTTTTTTTACAGACATGACTTGACTATAGTTCTGAGTGAAATCCACCCCATGCAGAGGCCCCAGCACAAGAGCTAGGGACCACTTAAGAGAGCAGAACCTCAGCCGGGGTAGACTGTCACTTGGAAGTCAATGAGCCTGTGAGAGTTTACCCCAGCTGAGGATCTGCCCCAAGCCCTCAAAGTGGATCTGAAATGGTACCTAGGCCTTGTGTTGTCCCCCTGCACCAGGGTGAATTTCACCCTCTTTGCATTGATATTGGAGAACATTTTCTATCTGATCTCAAAGCACTTTACGAACATGAATTAATTTAGCCTCCCACCATCACTCTGGCATTCTGGCCAAATTCCATCATTGATAATTACATCTAGGCTACTTATGTGCTCCACCATTTTCAGCTGGATACGGTAGGCCACTCCAGTTCCTGACTTGATTTGGCCTGTAACGTTGCTGTAGATTGATAAACAGCTGCCACACTCTACCCCAGAGGTGGCTGCATTTCAGTGGTGAGCAAAGAGATGACGACGCTATATCGCTGGCACAGTCCTTTTGCAAAGTGCTTTGGTATCCAGCTGGATGGAATCTGATGTGTAAATGTATGACAATTATAGCCTTGCAACTAGTTCACTGATCAAAAACGCAACTGCAGGTTGAATGCATATATAAATGACAATTTAATACCTTCCTAGCTCAGTACATGCCCCAAACTACCATGAACTGAGCTTACAGCTTATGAACTCTCCTAGCTAATGGGCCCATCTCTGCAAACCCTTACTCATGGATGACTTTACTTGAACTACTGACATGAATAAAGGTTTCAGGAGCAGGATCTAGCTGGCTGCACTAGAGGTGAATTGCCATCTGCTAATAATGATGTCTGTCTGTCTGTCTTGAAGATCCAGGGAGAGTCCAAGCCTAGCAAGAGCATGAAGACCATCCACTATAAGGGTGTCTTTGGCACAATCACCACCATGGTGAAGACGGAAGGTCCCAAGAGCCTTTACAATGGCCTGGTGGCTGGGCTCCAGCGTCAGATGAGCTTTGCTTCCATTCGTATCGGGCTGTACGACTCCGTGAAACAATTCTACACCTCCACGGGATCGGAGAGTGAGTGTCGGCACCACATGCTTCCAGGGGCGGTGTTTTTGGCCTCTATTTCAGAACGTCGAGCCACATCCTCAGCTGGCATGAATCAGCTCATGGAAGTCAATGAACTACATGAATGGAGCTACGCTGATTCACACCAGCTGAGGCTCTGGCCCATTGTCCTAGATGTTGCCACTTAAAAAAAAAAAATTACAGGAAACCAGTCTTTAGAGTGAGCTGAATAACCTGAGATCCCAAATGACGAATGGGGTAAACATGCTACACGTAGGATCCCAGTCTCATCCAGGTCCTGCAGTGCCCTGAGCACAGCTAAACTAGATGTTTGAGCACTTGCTTTGGGGCATGATCAGACACCTCAATGTCTTGTTGACAGCCAGTGCCCCGTCAAACAATGGCAGGCCCAAAAATCCAGGCCAGGTTTAAAGAGCGTGGTCCTTCCCATTTAAAAACTACATATTAGAACCAAATGTGTGACAAGCAGTTCCCTCCCTTTGGAGCCAGAGTCTGCAGCTGGATCAGCATGGGGGCGGGAGTCCTAGGTCAGTGTTGTCAGAGTGCAAAGGGACGGTGTAGTGGGACAAGGTGAGCAGGGCCTTCTCTTACCCTACTCACAACCTCCTGATGGTTGCTATTTCCGGTGCTGCTCAGCACCTCTAAAAACCAGACCAGGATAGTTTAAAGTTGGGCATCCAGAAAACTAAGGCCAACCCCCAAATTAGAGGCCACCTGAAAAGTTAGGCTAAGTGACTTCCCCAAGGCCATGCAGGGAGTCGGCCTTCGCCTATGGCCTCAGTGCTGGATAGAGGGGACGTGCTCGCGCCCAGTCCTAGCAAGGGGGATGAAAGGCACTCTGGTTTAGTGGGGAGGCTGAGAAAAACTCAGCTCTGTGCATTGCTACTTAGCTGTCGATCCTAGAGACAAACCAGAGATTGCTACCCAGTTTATTCGCTCCCATTCAGATGCCGGTATTCTCACCCGGTTGCTGGCTGGCTGCACCACCGGAGCCATGGCAGTCACGTGTGCCCAGCCGACCGACGTGGTCAAGGTGCGATTCCAAGCCCAAGTGAGGCTGACGGAGGGAACCAAGAAATACAGCGGGACTGTGGATGCCTACAAAACCATCGCCAAGGAGGAAGGGGTCAGAGGCCTCTGGAAAGGTACAGGATTTATCTGTGTGGAGCAAGAGAGCCTCCCAGACCAATCACCCGCTGGTGTAAAGCAGGGTGGCTCCACTGAGGTCAGTCTCTGGAAGTCAATGGAGCTGCGCCAAATTACACCAGTTAAGAATCTGGGCCCAGCGCCTCAAAAGTGTGTAGGCCCCTAATTCCCATGGCTCTTAGTGAACAGAGCAAGCCCAGCTAACAGAATTCAGCTCTGGCCCCTCGGGTTCTGCAGATATCCCTGGAGGACAGGGCCAGCTGGTTTTAGAGTGGCCATGCGACAGCTCTGGCAGCAGGTCCATGTGACCAGACAGCATTCCCTTCCCTGCTTCCCAGATCTTCATTTCTGCTCCAGCACAGTGGGGAGGAGGCCTGCTCCTCTATCCTGGGGCTGGCTGCCCCTGTGCAGGTTAGGGCAGCCCTAAAAGGGCTTAAAATAGGACCTGAGTGGTACCTAACCCTCATCCTGGCTCGGCACAGGCTGGGACTTTCATGTATAATCCACTGTGTAGTATTTTTAAAGTGAGACAAGAGAGAGGGATGCATTTCCCAGACTGGCTCATCCCAGCATAAGCCACAATAAACACACTGACTATTAGACCCAAAAGGGCAGATCACAACCAATCACGGACCAGAGCAAACCAAACCAAAATGCCACCCCCCTCCCAAATGTGGGGGCTGGTTGGTCAGAAAAAGGAAATTGAGGTGCTCTATTCAGGCCCTGCTCACAACCCCCGACTCCACCCCAACCCCAGAATAGTGGGATGCTTCTGCCCAAATGATCAGAGATTAAATCATTAACAATGTTGACATAAAATCATCATTAGCGTCACCACTCACCTGCGATGGATGGGGGACACATCCCATCCAGGGCAAGGGTGAATGTCCTTGTTAGGGGGCTTATTCCTTCACCCACTTACTTCCCTGGTCCTTCTCGCATGAACAGAGAGCAACAATACCCGAAGTCCAAAGGTGCAAACAATTCGATGTTTATTGGGGTGAACTTCCAGCAAGCATGATTCCAGTTTCCTTCCTTAGTATCCTCCTTCCCAGCTCTGACACCACAGAGCCTTACACCTGTGTCCCTGTTCCCATTCCTACCCTTAGTCAAACATGATTCCAACTTCCTTACTCCCATTCCCTGTTCCCATCTCCCCCTTTAGCAAAACATGATTCCAATTTTCTTACCCCCATTCCCTGTTCCCATCTCACACCCCCACCCCCACCCACACCCACACCCCATCACTTCCTCATTGACTACAGATTATATAGTAAAACTTGAGTTCTGCTTAGCTATACCTTAACCAATCATTTTCCTGAAATTTAACTAACCAATCCTAACATATTGTAACATGATTATGTAACCAATTATATCCCACCACCTCAATTAGTTTACACCCAGCAAAATTAATTAGACAGCAGACAGGAACAATCACAGAACCAGACAGAGATTATACAGACAAACAACAGCAAAGTGGGAACTATAATGACAAAACAATACAGAAGTGAGGATTTCACATCCCAGCTATTGATAAGTGAGTTCTTGCCAGACAGGATGCTATCAAACTAAGTTTCCTTTTACATTTTCTAGGCACTTCCCTTTCTCTGGAGGTGATAGGAATACAATCCTGTCCTGATAGTGCCTGACAGCCCAATAGCACCTTATTTCAATGTGACTAGTTTGGAATGTGAGGATGTGACCGGTCGCTTCCCAGCTTATGGCTGCCTCTGCTGCTTAGCCAAAGGCCTTAGCCTAAGAACAGGGCCTCAGACTGTCACAGTAAGAGAAGGCCCTTACACTGGCAGACAGTGGTTTTGATTCTTTCTTTTATACCTCTATAACTAGCCAAGTGATAAGAATACACCTAAATTCTTAGAGTACAGGCCTTTGCAGACAGGCCTGAATATCTATATCCTAACAGTCCTTTTTCCTCTTGCATCACAGAAGTAAGGTTCATGGCGAGCCCACAGACCTGCAATAAACAGGTTTGCCTCATCACTTACTCTCTCCCCATTTCCTTGTGTGCTCAAGATGGAATGGTGATCCAACTATCCGAGCCCAGCACTGAGTCAAGGGCTCTCAGGTTCCATTGCTTGCTCTGCCATTGAATTGCTATGCAACTCTGGACTTCTCTCTCCCCAGCTGTATAATGGGGATAATGAGTCTTGGCCACTTTTGTAAAGTGCTTTGACCACTGTGGATAAATAATGCCACGTAATGGCAAGTATTATTCTTATTATCCCTTAAAATCCTGGTATCATAGAACTCCTGTTACCTAGCAGAGCTCCTTTAGGCACAGGTGTAATAAACACGATTAATAATAATACAGTCATGGTCATCACCAGCCCTACTCTGCTTTCAGAAGAGCAGTGTGATCTCGTATGGTCAGAGTCACTCTCTAAACCATTCATCCTTTGCGTCTTTTGCCTCAGGGACGTTACCCAACATCACCCGCAACGCCATCGTGAACTGCGGAGAGATGGTTACCTATGACCTCCTCAAGGAGATGCTGCTGAAATATCATCTAATGACAGGTGAGGAGGGGACCAAGGCCTTGAGTGAGTGAGGGTGTCCTTCCTTCTTCCTTTCCATCTGGGGAGCCTGGTGGTTAGAGCTCTGTCTCACTGAGCCCTCTCCATTGCTTCTCCTTCCCTGATGGCCTTCCACAATGGGTCATCCTCATTCTGCAAAGAGGGCTGTAGCCAGCTACCAATGCTGCTTCAGACATCAGGTGGAGGTTTCAGCAGCATGGTGGTAAGGATGGTCTAGTACAGAGCACTAGACCTTAGAAGACATAAGACCTATTCGCAGCTCTGCCACAGACTCCCTGCATGACCTTGGGCAAGTCACTTAGGGCCAGATTTTCAAAGGGATTCAGGCACCTAGGGGTGCAGATGGGCAACTAGTTGGATTTCCAAAAACCCCCATTGGGAGTTAGGTGCCTACACGCTTTAGGCAATCCCACTACATGCCTAAATCCCTTTGGGAACCTGGCACTTAGGCCCATATTTTCAGAAGTACTCATTGATTTTACGTACTTCAGTTTGGGGGCATCCAGCTTGGGGCATCTTGGGCCTGATTTTCAGGGGTGCGGAGACCTCGCAGCTCTCATGGACTTCAGCTGGCATTACAACTGGCTCTGTAGCTTTGAAAATCAAGCCCAAAGAGTCTCAAGGTATGTGTCCCAAAGTTAGTAGCAAACCTCCCATGGCTCCGTTTCCCCCATGTGGGGAATGGAGATACTTACCACTCTCTCGGGGAGAGGATCAGTTTACTGATGTCTGTAAATTGAACTGAGGTCCTTGGGTGGCATGCGCTCTAGCTGGGCATGGCACTGATGACTAATTGCAAGTGGCTCGTAAAGGCGAAATCATCCCGTTGGCAATGGAAAATTCCACTACCCCAAAACCCATTACCCATATTCCACCCCCAGACACTTTTCCTTGCCATTTCGTCGCTGCTTTCGGAGCTGGCTTCTGCGCCACTGTGGTGGCTTCTCCCGTCGACGTCGTGAAGACGAGATACATGAATTCCACCCCCGGCCAATACAGAAATGCCTTGAACTGTATGCTCACCATGGTGATCCTGGAAGGACCCACAGCATTTTACAAGGGGTAAGCGGCGCTTAAGCACTGAGACAGCTACAAATCTGTCTCCAGGCCTGTACCATGCCTATAGCCTATTCAAGGAGCAGCGCAGGTGACAAGTCTACAGAGGAGACTGACAGGGGCAGAGCACTGGGCTGAGAGTCAGGAGACCTGGGTTCTCGTCCTCACGCTACTACCAGCTCGTGTGGCCGTGGGCAAGTCACTTCGGGCCAGTTTTTCCAAAGCAGCCTCTGATGGGTGGCTTGGTCCGTGGCCCCCTCAGCCTGCGATTTTCAAAGGTGATAAGCAGCACAGGGCAGGGCAACTCCACCGCTAGTTCCCCTCAGTGATCCCGCAAGGGCCCGCTCAGAGGCTTCCGGCTCCCCTGGCTGTCCCCTCTCTTGGGCGGAGATGCATCTCTTTCCCTTCTGCCAGGCAGAGCTGTTCCCTGCCTTCACTGTGTTATTCCCAGCCTGCCCAAACAGGCCTGCTTGCTTTCTCTTCAGAGATGCTTAACAGTGTGACGGCCCCGGTTATAGATATCCCACCGCTCTTTCTGTGCACGTCTATTTTATTCTTGAGGTAAAAGCACTACAGAGAAAACATATTAAAAACAAGGGAAGAACCTGCACACATGCTAAGAACCTCATCAGAGATCAACCCAGCCCTTGCATGGGCTCGGGCAGGAGCAGTCCTGCAACACCCCACCCATGGGGTTTCCTTGGGGTTTCAAGTTCATCACAGCTTTACCTCAGAACAAGCGCCCAGTAGGCCCAACCCTCCCCAAAGGACTGGGGCCTCCGCTTGCTGGATCAGGAAGACGGCCCTGAGCCGGTTTGTAAGAGGCTATTTATCCCCAAACCCTTCCTTTGTCTGTGGGTCCCTGGGGAATCCCATCTGAACTCCACTTCCCCGGGGTAGCTCCAAACACCCAGCTGGAGGAATGACGTTAGCATCCTCCTCCTCCTCGAGGAGCACCACACCGTGCCACAGACACCATTGCCTTTTTAACACAATGCCCCCAAAGGCATTAACCCTCATCCAGTCTGCTATCCACTTATCTTCATTCCACAAGGTTGGTCCAGGACATTGTCAGTCTGTCCCATAAGCACCTGTTGGCTTCAGCTGGCTTGTGGTGGATGCTTAGTACCTTTGCAGAGCAGGCGTGAGGCTCTCACCACGGGCATCTGAAACACAAGACGCCCAGAAGCCTTTACAACATGGGAGCCTGAAGCTCTCTGCTCCTCCACTTCCCTGTGTGTAAAATGGGGAGAATTATACCTACCCACCTCCGTAAAGTTCTTTGAGATCTGCAGCTGATGGGCGCAAGGGCCCAGATGCTCACAGGTATAGAGAGGCGCCTGACTTCCATTGACATCAGTGGGAGTTTGGTGCCTTTGCGAATCTGGGCCTAGACCAGGGCTAAGTATTACAGATTATTAGTCTGGTTTCATATTCTGCTGTGCTTGCGAAACACGGGAAAGAGTCGAGCCCACCTGACTCGGTCTCATTATTTACAGAGCACCATATGTGCGCAGAGCAACTGGTAAGGTGTCTCCAGCCAGGGGTGGGCGCCGTGTCAGGTCAGGCAGGAATCAAGGCTACTGTTAAAGAATAGGAGTGGCAGGGGGAGCTGTCTGAAGGTGTGTGATGCCAGGCAGGAGAGAACAGAGGGGAACCCATGGATAGCAGGGATCATGAGGGAGCTAGTGGATGGGGGATCCACCAGCCAAGGGCAGGAAGAGATACAGCTTGTTGTTGGTTGCCAGGGGCATGGAGTACCCTGGTTGGGGATGAAGGGGAAATTCCTTAGCCTCTATGCTATTGGATCTCTTAATATCTATGGTCCCCTCCCTCAGGTTCATGCCCTCGTTCCTGCGGCTGGGATCCTGGAACGTGGTGATGTTCGTGACCTACGAGCAGCTGAAACGCGCCATGATGCTGGCCCAGGAGACGTGGGCATCTCCATCCTAAGCCCCAGGGAGGTCTCTGGGATGAGACGACAGAGGACAGCATGGGGGCTCCCATGGATTCTCCTCTCCCAGGCAAAGCTTGCAGAGCTGGCTCTTGCTGCTGAACTTTGACTGGGACATTCGCTCCCAGCCACTGAGGTGGGGGCATGCAGCTTTGGATGGACTGTCCGGAGACAGCTGGCTTTTCAAAACCCACTTGTCACAATTGGTGAGATGCCAACGTAAATTACGTTATTTAAACATGCCCAAGGGATGCACGATATTGAAGTGACAAAAAAGGACTCGAAAAAACAAAACCATCAATGAAGCCAAACTTTAGTAAAGCTTTCGATACGGCCTCTGAGCTCTTCGAACCATCTTGGATCCAGGTGCTGCCATGTGGACAGGAAACTGGAGCATAATCCAAGGGTGATGATAGAGGGCCAGGTACACTCTGACGGATGGGAGAGCAGTTTGATGGGGAAGCACAGGGGTCAGGATTAGGTTTAGTCTTATTAACTATCTTCAGAAGGAATAAACAGCCTTCATGAGTGATAGCAAATAGGGAGGAAATTGCCAATGTAGTTAAAGAAAGTGATCGGGGCTTAGCTTTTTACAGATTGGTGGGTTCTTTACCCAAGTGGGTTTTTCTGCTTAACTCTAGGCGCCACTTTTTCTCTGGACTTTTTATTTTCATGGCGCACGCGGCATGGTCCATGCTCTGCCCCCTGCCCAGCCTGATGACACAAACCCTGCCCCATGCTGCTCTCTAGCCCTGGCTAGTTGCGCTGGTTTTTAGAAAAATTTATGCTTATTTCTTTAAGTTTTCTGGCAAGCCACAAGATCAGAGCAATAACTCAAAGGAACTTAGAGACACTTGGGACATGGGAAGAAATAAATAGTCAAAAAATGTTCATCCAAACTTTTTGAAGAAATGGAAATTTTTGCAAAAAAACAAATTGTTTTTGTCAAAAAAAATCGTGGGTTTTATCAAAACAATAGTTTTTTTGGGGAAAAAAACCTTTAAAATCTTCTAGTGGAAAAAAGTCATTTCCTGACAGCTCTAGAAAGAAATACCCCAATGAGATTCAAGGTGGGTTCAATTCCCTGGTCTGCTGCGGATGCAGGGATAATTCTTCCTGAGCCTCACAGGGGTGTGGTGAGGTGCTCAGATGTTACTGTGCTGGGGGCCGGGAGCTGGATAACACCATCGAGGGGATGATTTGGTAAGGGTGGTCTGAGAGGAGTAGGTAACTGTGAGTGAGGGGATGAAATTAAACCAAGGAAAACGTAGGAGGAAAATCAGGGAAGGTTTCCTAACAGTGAGGGTCAAGATTGGCTCCCAAGTGGTGGAAGCCCCATCCTTCAAGTTGTTTAAAGGTAGGCTTGGTCTACACGTAGAAATATTGCTAGCCTAATTATATTGAATAGAGCCAAGTTGTCAAGGTTCCTTCCCCACTCTGAATTCTAAGGTACAGATGTGGGGACCTGCATGAAAGACCCCCTCAGCTTATTCTTACTAGCTTAGGTTAAAAACTTCCCCAAGGTACAAACTTTGCCTTGTCCTTGAACAGTATGCTGCCACCACCAAGCGTTTTAAACAAAGAACAGGGGAAGAGCCCACTTGGAGACTTCTTCCCGCCAAAATATCCCCCCAAGCCCTACACCCCCTTTCCTGGGGAAGGCTTGATAATAATCCTCATCAATTGGTACAGGTGAACACAGACCCAAACCCTTGGATCTTAAGAACAATGAAAAATCGATCAGGTTCTTAAAAGATGAATTTTAATTAAAGAAAAGGTAAAAGAATCACCTCTGTAAAATCAGGATGGTAAATACCTTACAGGGTAATCAGATTCAAAACATAGAGAATCCCTCTAGGCAAAACCTAAAGTTACAAAAAGACACAAAATCAGGAATATACATTCCCTCCAGCACAGCTTATTTTACCAGCCATTAAACAAAAGGAAATCTAACGCATTTTCTAGCTAGATTACTTACTAATTTAACAGGAGTTGGAAGGCTTGCATTTCTGATCTGTTCCCGGCAAAAGCATCACACAGACAGACAGACCCTTTCCCCCCCCCCGGCTTTGAAAGTAACTTGTCTCCTCATTGGTCATTTTGGTCAGGTGCCAGTGAGGTTATCCTAGCTTCTTAACCCTTTACAGGTGAAGGGGTTTTGCCTCTGGCTAGGAGGGATTTTATAGCCCTGTGGACAGAAAGGTGGTTACCCTTCCCTTTATAGTTGTGACACAAGTCAACACCTGGAAGGCTTTATCGGCACAGGTATACCAGCGTACTAGATCAGCAAAGCGCTCTTAATGTGGAGGCAGCAAAATTATGCCTTGGCAGCGTAGCTTATTCCAGTGCCCCCAGCTCTCCTCCCAGCTAAATCACTGGCCAGCAAAAGCCCCACCGCAGATACAGTTTTACCAGCAAAAAAAGTCCTGTTGCTCGTATAGTTGATTTTCTTTGGAGAACAGGTATCAGGTGTACTGGGAAAAGAACTCTCTTGCTGGTCTACCGGCATAGCTCTACTGGCAAACCCTTTGCAATGTAGCCAAGGCCTTAGATTGGATTATTCACTGATTAATAGACTTTAGGGAACAAGCCCAGTGAAAGGACCAACCAGCTGGGACCTGCCAGGTCTTTTCCATCTCTGGTCTCTGTATGATTCAACCAGCCCAGCTGATGTGCCGGGAAGCAGAAGTGGGATAAATAATGCAAAAGAAACGCCTACCAAGACACAGGTAACTTTAGATCCTCTCTCCCTCCCACAGAGCCGACCGCCCACAGATGGATCTGCAGCAGGACACCGGCCCGAGCTGCCTGCGGTGCATACTAGTCAGTGTTCTGGAGCTGCACTGAGAGGGAATTATTGGAGGAGTATTGCCCACCTCACCTGGATCACTTGTGTCACAGGGGACAAGTGGCCATTAAACTGTGTCATGGTTATTGCTGCCTTGCAGCCATTGCTAATAAAAGGACTCAGACAGCCCCCAGGGGATCTCGTTGCAGGTCTCCTGTCTTTTCTTTGGCAGATTTAGTCCTTTCTCTCTTTTTCCGATCTGGCCCATGCTGAAAGGTCTGTGGTGCAAACCCAGAGGGGACAGCTGAGGGATCTAAGCATCGGGTTAGAAATACCTAGAATGATCCCAGTGCTTGAATCCGAGTGGGATCAGCTCACCCTGCATCTTTCTGAGCTGGACGAATGAGCCCCCGTGCTTCACCGAAAGCACTAATCTGAGACCAAAGCAACAGCATCACTCTGGTCAATGAACGACAATGGCAACTACAGCAGGCAGGCCCCCACCCGAGCAGTGGAGTGGAATTCACCCCGGTCCAGGTGCAGAAACCTTGTGCTGAATTTCCCCTTCAGTGCTGAGCTCACAGGAGTGATTTGGGGAAGTCTCATCCAGCAGCACCGGCCCCTTTCCAGTTTCCTTGGTTCACATCCTAAAGGATCAACAAGGGACACACGGTCAGTCTTTTAAAAACACCCTTCACAGGTCACCTTTAACTGTCCCGGTGGAGCAGTTAATGGCATCCCAAATGATACAGGGCTTTGCAGAGCTCACTTCATCGGATGTCTTATGAAAGGAGATTCAAGGAGCTTGGCTTGTTTAGCCTAACTAAAAGAAGGTTGAGGGGAGATATGATTGCTCTTTATAAATATATCAGAGGGATAAATACCGGAGAGGGAGAGGAATTATTTAAGCTCAGTACCAATGTGGACACAAAAACAAATGGATATGAACTGGTCATTGGGAAGTTTAGACTTGAAATTAGACGAAGGTTTCTAACCATCAGAGGAGTGAAGTTTTGGAATAGCCTTCCAAGGGAAGCAGTGGGGGCAAAAGACCTGTCTGGCTTTAAGATTAAACTCGATAAATTTATGGAGGAGATGGTATGATGGGATAACATGATTTTGGCAAATAATTGATCTTTAAATATTCAGTGGGCTGTGATGGGATGTTAGATGGGGTGGGATCTGAGTTACAACAGAGAATTTTTTCCTGGGTATCTGGCTGGTGAATCTTGCCCATATGCTCAGGGTTTAGCTGATCACCATATTTGGGGTCGGGAAGGAATTTTCCTCCAGGGCAGATTGGAAGAGGCCCTGGAGGTTTTTCGCCTTTCTCTGTAGCATGGGGCACGGGTCACTTGCTGGAGGATTCTCTGCTCCTTGAAGTCTTTAAACCACGATTTGAGGACTTCAATAGCTCAGACATAGGTGAGAGGTTTTTCGCAGGAGTAGGTGGGTGAGATTCTGTGGCCTGCATTGTGCAGGAGGTCAGACTAGATGATCATAATGGTCCCTTCTGACCTTAATATCTATGAATCTATGAATCTATGAATCACCAGCTTGAGCTACACCTAATAGCAACGCTAACTCAGAGCTTGCAGCCAGAGCAGGGCATCCCTGTGCAGTCAGTACAAGGTTTATGCAGCACTCATCTGGGATGGATGCACCCTCCAGGCCAAGTGGGATACATGCTGCATACCCTGCGGTGATTTGCTGCGCAGAGGTGAATTTCGCCCTCCGTGCACAGCTGCTCTGTAGCCACAGCCCCATGCTCTTTGCAAGCACTGAAATTCATAACACATAAAGATTAGCCCAGCACAGCCCACTGGTGCAGACACAGCCTACCCGACGATGGAGTTTTTCTGTCGGTGCAGGAACACCACCTCCCACCATGACATTAGCTATGTCAACAGAAGCATTCTTCCGTTGACATAGCTGCATCAACCCTGGGGGTTAGGTGGGCATCAGTCGGGGTGTTTTCTTCATACCCCTGACTGATGTAGCTCTGCTGATATAACTTTCAAGGGCAGACCAGGCCTTAGATCAGTGGCTTTCAACCTTTCCAGGGTACTGTACCCCTTTCAAGAGTCTGATTTGTCTTGCCTACCCTAAATTTCACCTTAAAAATTACGTGCTTACACAAGCAGACATAAAAATACATGTGTCACAGCCACACTGTTACTGAACGATTGCCGACTTTCGCATTTTTACCACATAATTATAAAATAAACCAATTGGAATATATTGTGCTTACATTTCAGTGTATCGTATATAAGTCATTGTATGAAATTTTACTTGGTACTGACTTCGCTAGTGCTTTTTATCTAGCATGTTCTAAAACTAGGCAAATACGTAGATGAGTTGCTGTACCCCCTGGAAGACCTCTGAGTACCCCTGGTTGAGAACCACTACCTTAGATACTACTGTGACGGGCACAATAGAAAACTCTAACACAGATACATCAACATTCAATTCTACTTCTAACTGGACTATGACTATAGCATTAAAGAATTAAGCCACACCAGAGTGTGTCTTTTATTGCTGCCCTCTTCTGCAGCGGTGGGAAGCAATATAACAGATAGCATCAAACCATTCAAAGAAGCATTGAGGAGTTAACAGATGTGATGGGATCTGGTCCCTTTTCCTTGTGGAGCAAAGTGATGCTTTTTAGAAGGTTTCTTCAAAATGTAGCAGTGGGGGGATATTTTGGCTAAAGCTAAGCAAAGCACTAGTGAGTCCCAGCTCATTTGTGGCCCTTTTCAGTGATCAGTCCCCAGATGTGAGCCTCTGGGTGTTGGAGCCAACCAGCCAATCAGAACACTAATTCTGAGGCAGAGGTTGGGTCAGAGACTGGAACCAGAGTCTGGTCAGCAAGGGTTAAAGTCCCAAGTGTGCTATGCTGTTACTTTGGACAAATCACCTGCTCTGTGCCTCAGTTTCTCCATTTGTGGAATTCAAGTGGAATGAGATTCCCTCGTTTTTTAAAGTGTCGCCTGTTTTTTGAAATCCCTCACGCCGCTGCACTCTGCTGGGTGTGTTTCAATGCACATTCTTTAATTCACCCTTTTTAAAACACAAAGCTCCTTGTGCAATTTATCCCAGCTCTGCTTAGGCCCAACTTTCACAGAACCAGAGAAATGCGGGGCTGGAAAGGATGTCAAGAGGTCAGCTAGTCCTTTGCCTGCGCTGAAGCACGATGAAGTAACCTTCCAATCCAATATTCCTCAACGAATCCCAGCAGAGAGGCTACTAAAGTCCTGAGTTCAAAGGAAGAGGCAAAAGAAGCCAGAATACTCAATCTCCTGGTTTCTACGGCATCAAACCTTATACGTTGTCCAGCCCTTCTGGTTATAAAGGGAACCTTCAAATGCAACCACTGCCTTTTAGGGGATCAGGAAAGAGAATGAAACAGCACAAAGAAATGAGAACACTCCTTATGCAACCCAAAAGGCTGTTCATTGTCAAGCCTCAGACTTCATGAGCCCTTGTTCACCTTGACAATGCTGATCCATGGACCAGGAAACTCCAGCTCATTTTGTCCCATTATCGTGTCCTGATGGTGCAGTCGTTTGACAGGCTATTTCATAAGACTGATTGGAATATGCAAATGATTGAATATTCCTTTGAGGATTCAGGTAATTAAAACAATTGCTACTGTTCTTAACGACTGGGTGGAAAGGCCAATAGTCTCAAATTTGTGAATGCAGCTAAGGCACTCGAACTGATTAAACAGTGTCCTCACTTGCATGGATTTAAGTGAATGAATGTAGAAACCAATTTAGTTAAACTGGCGCCATTTCTGGATGTAGAGCAGGGCGAGGCATCTAAAGTGAGGCACCCAAATCCATACTTAGGCATCTAAAAAAGCAACTAGGTGCTGAACGCATGCAGTTCGTATTGTCTTCCACCTTTATGTCAGGGCTGATTTTGGTCCAAGCTCAATGAAAAGGTTCACAGATGTCTCAAAATCATTTTGTTTTTCAGGGATTGGTCTTAGCAGGGGTTGTTTCTGGTGATTAGAAAGATGCAGTTAGTTGAACATAAGCCTCCACTTCTTGCCTGTGTCTCATGTAGCATGAGACAAATCATTTTAAATGGCTAACAGAATCTTACCTCCATTTTTCAGGCAATTCTGTAACAGCAATCCCCTGGAAACCGATCTTTCCCAGACCTCTTAAACAGGGAAAGTGTGTGAGCAAATAAATCCTCTCCACTTGGAAGATACCCGATTAGGACTGTGTTTTGACCAAGGGTTATTTGAGCCACAGAAGCTCAGCCAAAAGCACAGTCGAGAAATAAGAACAGCGTGGGTGCGTTTTATAATTGAAGAGACTGACGGAAAACAGAGAGATCTTATCCCATAAGGATGAATTGTATAGAAAGGAGGGTACATTTGGGAAGTCTCCGTAGCATAGACTATTAGTCATTTTTAGTCTTTTTGCCTCTGGTGCCCGTTTTACACACAGAACTCTAGTTGACATTGGTTTATGGTGCCACGTTTGTATCAAGGAGACAATCCACAAGGAAACAGAAGTGTACTCTGAGGATCTGGAATAACAGTGGAAATATGAATTTAGAGGCTGCCGGCTACACAGTCCCTTATCTCCATTCTGTCCCCTCCCTTTTCATTTTGTTTGGGGTTCCAAGTGAATTCCACGTTCCTGACAAGTGCTGGGTCCCCCACTGAACAATAGACCAAGGGAAGCAGCAGTGCAAGCTTCACCTGCAGGAGCATCACCTCCCACCTCCACAGCTGACTTGGAAAGGACCATTTCCGGGGTTCAAAGGAGCATCTATCCCCCATGTCTGTTCAGCCTTTTGGTTAGTATCACCATCTGGCTGGGGCCTCCAGCTGAAGTTGTATAGCCCCGATCACTGGAGGTTTTGAAGAATAGCTTGGACAAACACCTGTGAGGTCTAGGTTTACTTGGTCCTGTCTCATTACAAGGGACGGGACTAGCTGACCTCTCATGGTCCCTTGGGTTCTTTGTCCACTGCATAGGCCACTGAGTAGCCATCAGATGGTGGCAACTTTGGGGGCCTACCAATCTACACCAAATCTGCACCAGTGCTGTAGAGCAAAAGACTTATTGTCCCACTAGCAGCCCCCTGAGCCAGCCAAGCCCCAGGGCAAAAAGTTCCTGACCATTGTTTTGTGGTTCTTTGCCGGATGTTTTCATTTTTGCTTGGTTGGTTGAACTCTCCCGCTGACTATGAGGAACCGAGAAAGAGAGAGAGGCCACACTCTGTGTCAGGGTCAGTTAGTTTCTGACTTCAGCCGCAGCAGGGGGGGGCCCAGGGGAGCAGCTGAGCAGGGCCTTTCCCTGCCAGGGACTTACTGCTTCCAGCTGGTTCACCTGTTCGCCTCAGGGACCGGTCGCCCTCTGCAACCTTTGATCGCCAACTCAGCTGTGCTGACAGATAACACTCGCCCCACCTCGCACCAGGGAGGGGCCATCAGCCTCCTAACCTTCATCAGCGCCCCTGCTGCTCCCAGCAAGGGGGGGATCCCTTCCTAGCACGGCTCCCCCATTGGCTAGGGCAGTGGGTGTGGGTAACGCGAGGGCAGGGAGTGGGGCGATCGGTGGGGGGGGTAACGCGAGGGCAGGGAGTGGGGCGATCGGTGGGGGGGGTAACGCGAGGGCAGGGAGTGGGGCGATCGGTGGGGGGGGGTAACGCGAGGGCAGGGAGTGGGGCGATCGGTGGGGGGGGGTTTGCTCCAGCTCGGTCGGGACGGAGCTGCCGATCCCCACCCCCGCGGGTGCGGCCGCCGGGGCGGGGCGGGGCGGGGCGGCTGATGCCGGCTCCCGGGCGCTATAAAGCGGCAGCGACCGGCGTGTTCCTCCTCCTGCGACCGGTGCCGCTGCCCCCGTGTCTCTTCCTCGGACTCAGGTCAGTCCCCGCCCGGGGCGCCGCAGACGGAGGCTCGGGCGCCTGGACGGAGCGGATCCCCCCTGGGAGCCGGCACCCTGGGTGGGCTCCGGCCCCTGCAGCGCTTCGCTGGCTCTGCCCGGGTGACCCGACCCTAGATCTCCCCGCACGCCTCCAGGGGACTAGCCCAAGTCCTGGCTCTCAAAGCAGGGCCATCTGCCCCCCCAGCGTGCCCAAGGATGGCCAGCTGTGGCTCGAAGTGACTGGCCTTGCGCTCGAAACCCCTGCCCCCACGGTAGAGAGGAGCCAGGGGCTGAGCCGCAATCCCTGGTCCACACTGGGCACCAGACACGGGGCGGGCTTTCCTTGCTCTTGTCTTGGCTTTTTCATGCTGCCCGAAAAGCGCTTTCGGGGCGCGGCCGGGCTCCGCTGCGTCTGACTCCGGGGGCCGCCCGAGCTGTAAACGCAGGTCGGTGTCTCCGCGCAGATCAACACGCGGCGGTTCCGCAGAGCGGCTGGACTGCGCTGCCTTTGCGCGTGGGCCGCAGTTCAGCTCCCGCTCCTGCGTCGCTAGCCCATCTTGACTACGGGCAAAAACTCCGCCTGTAAAACGTACTTTGCTCCCATGTGTGCTCTCCCCGCAGGCTAGGGAGTATGATTATCAGGTGTCTCGCTTCTAAACGACCGTCTATGGAAAACCAGGGGGATCAGAGAGTCCTTGCAGTAAGCAAATTTGACGAGCGCGATACCTTCAGAGAACCCTGATCGAAGCGCAGTCGCCCTGAAATACTTGACTAAGGTAACGCTTCAATGTACCGTCTTCCCTAATGCTCTTCGGTTGCATCGACCAGGTTTGGCGGCGCTCTTGCCTCTGGGACTGAAGCCTGAGCATTAGTTTCATAAAACGAATTGGGCCAAGACCTAATTCTGGCTTGGTAGATCGGTGCTAGGTGCTGATCTGTTAAAGGGATCCTCTTCCAGGTGGGATTGTTAAATGGAGTCACCTGCTGAAATTAACTCCACAAAGAGCAGCCTAACCGGGTTTGAGGTTGGTGGTCTGATTGCAGTCGCTGATCACAAAATGAGGGCTGCATTACTGGTCTCTAAGTTGTTACACTGTAAATCTCTTTAATAGGTGAAGTCCATAAATCCAAAGTCTAATCTCCCCCGTGACTAGATGGCCGTGTATGTGTCTAACTCTGAGAAATGGTCCTTCTGCAAGATCTTGGACCCCATGGTCTATCCTAGCTTGACCAGCAGCTGTGTTTCTAGAGCGACTTCAGAAGGCAGTAAAGCAGTGCCCTTCTCTCCCCCTTTTAACTGGTGGAAATATTCATTTAGGGCAGTAGTTACCCTGTTTAGGAGAGAGCTCTCCTAAGGAAACTCCTGCTGCACGGAGGGTGACTGGGTAACAGTCCTCCTTTCCTGTGGACAGGGTTACAATTGGGAACCCCACCCATGTAAGAAAATCTTAGTGAAGGCCAATGCAGATCCTGTCCACACTGGGACCAGAAATGGCCTACTCTAGCTACGACTGTGCTCAAGCGTGGTGGCTACTAGCAGGCTGTTACTGCCACGTGGCAACCACATCCTGGACAATGGCAGCTAGGTTTCTTGGCTAGTCACAGCCTAGCAACAAGTGCACCCAGTCAGATCTGAGCTCCATGCTCAGCTGATGCATGTTGTATCTACCCCCATCAGTCACTAGGACAACAGTCTTTCAGCTGACCAAAACAAGCCTTTAGAATCTAGCTGGGGATGGCGGGGTGGTGGTTGGTGATGTTACCCCCAACTGGTGAAACATATCGCCTTCATCTCCAGCTTTCAGTGTGGGGGGGTTACCGGGCTTGACTTACACCAAATCCTGAATGGTGCCCTACCAGCACATCTGTCTCCTCTGCAGCTGGCTTTGCGCTGAGGCTGCACACCTCAGTCATGCATCCAGTGGCTTCATAAAAACCAAGTTGGAAGAACTCGCCTCCTGTTTTTAAGGAACTAAAAATGTCATTACCGTTGAATGAAAACCTGACCAGACCGACCCAGAATGCAGGCTCGGTTAGTGATGAAATTGCCTGCTAATCCGCCTCAACTCCCTCAAACTTGTGGTGTTAAACACATGATGGTTGCCTGGTGACAACTTCCCTATTTGCAGCATTTCTAAAACTCCTGCTCCAAGTGGGGAAATGGACTGCTCAGGGCAGGTTTTGCATGGCCCAGATAATAAACACAAATGTACCAAATGCTGAGTACTACCTACTTCAGTACTGCCAACCTCTAAGGAACAGTATTTTGTGAGGATCTGTGTGTCTCTCTCTCACCCCCAACCCAAGAGGTGGGAAATGCACACAGGATAGGTTAAATTTAGCTAGCCGGCTAGTCACCTATTTAAGCAGCAATGCCTTAACGCTTCTCCATGCCAGATATTTAAATGTATTTAATCCAAGTTTAGCATGGAAGCCAAATTGAGAAGGCAGTGTGCTCTAATGGTTAGAGCAGGGAATGTATAGCCAGGTTTCCTGTGTCTCCTAGCCTCAGCTCTGCCATAGATTCTGACTCAATTTGCCCATCTGAAAAATGGGTGTTATGAATGGCAAAAGCACCCTGCATGCGGATAGAAGCATCTCCTCTTGGAATACATGGGCATTGCTTGTATCCCGTGATGGAGAACCAGATGCCAGGGATGGAGCGTTGCTTAATGTGCATGGTGATCCTTGCCTGATGTAATGTAGAAAGCGGTAGGGTGTGGCCCAGATTTTAGAGCTCTGTTTATCGCTCTTGTTTCTGTCCCATCTAGACTGGGACAGAGTCCATTTGTCTTGCCCTTTGCTACATCGGAACGCAACTCGCTTCCTTTCCACTCCTCGTGCGCACTTGGCTTCTCCAGAGCTGCTCAGAAGCTTGCAAAATGGTTGGATTCAAGCCCACCGATGTCCCCCCGACAGCCATGGTGAAGTTCCTAGGGGCTGGGACAGCCGCATGCATAGCCGATCTGATCACCTTCCCCCTGGACACGGCGAAAGTCAGACTGCAGGTGAGAACTTCTGCAGGCGCGTGGACAGGGGTCTCGGGGTCCATGCTGAGCTCAGCATCCTTGTGGCTTGAGCTGCTGTCGTTGCATGATGCTGAGCAATGGCAGACGTGCCTTCGTATTTAATCTTCAATGACGTGCGTTCTCAGCCAGCCCCCAGCCGGTCCAGTGAGCGTGCGAGAGTGTGGGCCCAAACAATGATGCTGCCACCACTTTCCTTAGCTGGTACTTCCACAGTCAAATACACTTCAGTGTAGATCCCAGGCAACTCCTGGATTTTTCCTTTATTTCTTCCCATTGCTCCTAGTTACACCCCTTTGTACCGCCCCCTCCTTGATGTGTGTCCCTCTAACAATGGGTAGATTCACCCCATCCACTCCCCACCCCTTAGCCATTGCATAGCTAAGCTGGGCATCTCTAGCCCTGCAGCCATGGGGCTGATCCTGCAAGGGGCTGACCACTTCTTGTGGAGCGCTGAGCGCACTCACGAACCCCGCCGCCAGGGAGTGGGGGGAGCACCGCGCCTCTCCAAATGCAGCCCTTGGATTGGCAGAGGGGGAAACGGAAGCAGCTGTGATGCATCAAAAGCCTGCGCCAGCTTTCATAGACATCCGAGAGGTCTGCGCAGCCCTTCCCTCGGCAGCTCTTCATGCAAACCTGGCTTGGGTCAGTGTGGCTCTGAGACTGGCTTTTACACTTGGCCCAGATTTGGGGTGATGGGGTTTTGTTCATAATTTAAGGCCAGCAATGGGGGTGTTGCTCCCCCAGACTTTCCTGAGTTCATTTAAATTTAACCCTCAGCCCCTTTGTATGGGGCACTGGAAATTGGCCCACACCCAGGGTGCTGGGACACAGCCCATTCTGGCTGTAACCTTGTGCTACCGTCTGATGCTTTAGGCAGCTGATGCCACCCTGACTCACAGCTCTTTGTTGTTAAAACACAAATTGCAAACAAAGGACCCGAAGGGGCGGTAAAGCCCCCAGTCTCCAGGATGGGAATCCAGATCACACTTCAACACAGGCCACGCATGGGCTGGAGTAGTGAGTTGGGCCAAGGCCCCAAATCACTGTCAAGCCTCTTCATCCCATTCTCTCCTGTACAGATCCAAGGAGAGACCAAGTCAGCAGCTAACACAAAAGCTGCTCAGTACAAAGGTGTCTTTGGCACCATTGCCACCATGGTGAAGACGGAGGGTCCCACGAGCCTGTACAATGGCCTGGTGGCTGGGCTCCAACGTCAGATGAGCTTCGCGTCTGTCCGTATTGGGCTGTACGACTCCGTGAAGCAGTTCTACACCAGGGGATCTGAGCGTGAGTGCCTGTTATGTGGGCCTTTGACTCCCTCTCGTGGCTGGAGTGGGTAAAGGTTTGCAGCTGCTATGGCTTCCAAGCTAATGGCCTGGGTCCTCTAGCTCACACAATAAAGGCTCATGCTCTTCCATCCAAAGGTCGTGGGTTCAGTCCCCATGATGTGCCCTGGAGGGTCTCCCATGCATCCATTGCAGTGGGTTTAGCTGGGCTGAAATTTAATTTCTGTTGGGGTCAGGTGGCAGTTGGGACCTGACAAGATCCCCAAGAGAGGCCTGTGTATTTCCAGGCCCTGTGCTAGACAGCCAAAAATGGAGCCTTTTAGAGGCTCCACTGCGCACCCGGCTGCCTTTGGTGGCAGTAGCGGCCACAACCCGAGGGTTTGGTGTGGATCTGACCTTCCCAGGGGAAGGCCAGCTTTGTGGGCAAGGCCCAGGGAAGTAGGAGGTTTGGGAGCCATTCTCTATGGCATTGGAGTGAGTGGTTAATGGGGATAATACTCCATGCCCAAGGGGCTCCACTCCTGGGGGTAGAGCAGGCTAGCAAAGGCTGGAGAGGAAGCACTTCCCAGTGGTTAGAGGTCTAGCCTGGGCCGTGGGAGACCAGGGTTCAGTTCCTCCTTCTGCACCAGGCTCTGGGTGTGACATCTACCCATGGGGTAACTGCCCTGCCCCACAGGGGTGCTGGGGGAGAGACCCTAGATTGTGAGGGGCTCAGATACTAAAGCACTAACTGGGGGCATGTGAGGACCCAGGACAGAGGCTAAAACCCTGTAGAGTCCACAGCTCCCCTGCGTGAACTGACTTTCCTCTTTCTGGCTCTCACTCTGTTCCCTGCTCTTTGCTAGGTGTCAGCATCAGTAGCCGACTCCTGGCTGGATGTACCACCGGAGCGATGGCTGTGGCCATTGCCCAGCCAACGGACGTGGTGAAAGTGAGGTTCCAGGCCCAGGCCCGAGTGGAGGGTGGCAGGCGATACCAGGGGACGCTGGATGCCTATAAGACCATTGCCAAGGAGGAGGGACTCAAAGGGCTGTGGAAAGGTTGGTGCAGTTCCAGAACCCTGCATGGAGGGGCCGGTTCTAAAGCAACACTCGTTACGTCTACACTGCCAAAAACCTGGGGCAGCAAGTCTCAGCCTGGGTCAACTGACAGGCTTGTGCTACAGGGCTAAAAATAACAGTGTAGACATCCTCTGGGTTTCGGCACTTGAGCAGGAGCATTTACATGCCTGTTTTTAGCCTTGTTGCCAGAGTCAGGTGGCCTGGGCTCTGAGTCTTGCTGTCATTAGCTTCCGCTGTGTAGACATACCCAGAGCATCCATTTTGCTGACTACTTCTTTTTCTCCTTGTTCTACAGGAACTTCCCCCAACGTGGCCCGTAACGCGATTGTGACTTGCACGGAATTGGTGACCTATGACCTGATAAAGGACACGCTGCTCAAACACAGCCTCATGACCGGTTGGTGTCCGGCTTGCTAGTGCAGGATGCTGACCTTGTGTCTGATTATTGCCAGGCGCTGAGTGCTTTCAGTTCAGACGCCACAGGGCAGTGGGCGGGCTAACGGCCATCCAGGACTTGATACGTACAGACCCAATTCTGATCAAGAACATGGGCTCCTACTCCTAAAGTGAGATTGCGACAGTCCTAAGCAAGAGGTGGGAAGTCACGCCAGAGTAACCCCTGCTAACGCATTCCTGCCTGCACTGAGCAATCGCTGGAAGATCAGCCAGCTCTACTTGGGCACTGTAAATACTGCACCGACGGAATGACCCACCCATCTCCTATTGCCTTGGCCCAAAGAGGTGCCTGGCTTATTCTCCCCTGCATAGC
Organism: Lepidochelys kempii; assembly: GCF_965140285.1. Lineage (NCBI taxonomy): Eukaryota > Metazoa > Chordata > Testudines > Cheloniidae > Lepidochelys > Lepidochelys kempii. The sequence goes on from NC_136380.1 coordinate 12,476,273, forward strand.
CAGAATAGAGGGACTGCTGCTGGCTCTCAGAGGGTGGAGTGAGAAGAAATATTCCCAGGACACTAGGGGCTAGTGGAGCCAGTCCTTGGCTGTCGTGCAGGGGGCAATGGCAGGTGGATCTAGGTAGCAGCAGATCCATTGGCTCTAGCCTGGCCTGTGTGACAGCCTGCAGGGAGATCCCATAGAGGTTTGCGCCTGATATGTAGGGATGCTGTCTCCTGGACAGACTCCCAGAAAGTCCTGCACCAGGAGGGAGGGGGTCAGGGTTCACACCCCCCAAGCATGGTTTGCTGCCTGGCTTGACAGTGCATGTTGTCCCCTTGTGAGCACTCTGGCAACAGCGGTGCTAGATTAGCCCCCAAGCAGCTAAGAATCCGGTTACTGACCTGCATGCTCAGAGACCCATCCCCTCTCCTGTCTGGCAGATAACCTCCCATGTCACTTCACCTCTGCCTTCGGGGCCGGCTTCTGCACCACACTCGTTGCTTCCCCCGTTGATGTAGTGAAGACCAGATACATGAACTCTGCCCCCGGCCACTATGGAAGTGCCATCAGCTGTGCCCTTACCATGCTGAGGAAGGAGGGGCCCACGGCTTTCTACAAGGGGTGAGTAGAGCTCCTACTGCTAGGATTCTCTACACCAGCGACCTCGCATGGTATGCCCAGCACAGTCCTAGCATCCCTGCACCTGCCACTGAAATGCAACCACCCCTGAGGTGGAGCCCCAGCAGCTGATCTGTGCATGGCAAAGCTCTGGACTGAGACAGCAAGCAAAAATACCCCAGGCAAAGGAAGCTGCAAGTGATGGGGAGGATTTTAAAACCTTGTGCTACAGAATGGCTCTGTTTGGAGGATCTGAAGCCCATGGTTTCAAGTGTGGGGCTCCCTGGCCCAGGCTAGCACATCAGGGCTGAACTGATACCCCCAGGAGCACTGGGAGGGGGAAGGGAAGAGGATGGAGCCATCCTTGGATGGCTCCATGCCTAGCAGTGACCAGCCCTTCAGAGGTGGATCTGGACACCAGTGACTGAGTTGATGGGGCAGTTGTATTTTCAAAGGAAGGGCCCCTTCCTGATTGCAGATCTGTTCCTGTGCGGTCCAGGGGCAGCTCTGCTGATTCTGTAATGAATGAGTAAACTAGCAGTGTGAGCCCTGCCTGCAGCGCTGGCTGCCCTGTTCTCCTCACGCTTCATCAACAGAGCCCCAAGTTGGGCCACAAACACCTGGAGGCAAAGGGCTGCCACTGGTGTGACAGGGAATAACTCAGCCCTGCAGAGCCCTCCTTGCTGGTGAGGTATAAGGAGGGAAGGGTCCAGCTTGACTGATTCCAGGCTAGCTGTCCACACTGCAAACTCAGACCATCTTGCTTATAAACTGAACCTGTTTGACCTGAAAATTAAGATCTATGGAGCCCCATCCCCTGTTCTAGTCTGTTTGCTGCTGAACTGCACACATAGGTTAGACTGATCTGACTGAATCCAGCTGTCCAGTTCCCTGCTGAAGCACTTTAACTCGCATCCACTTCACTCTCACTAGCTTATCTCCTCATGGGGCTGTCCCAGGTGCAGGGGAGTGAACCAAAGGCAAAGACATGGGAAGTCTCAACCCACAGACCTAGCTGTGACTCTTCTCCCCTCTTGCTGGCTCTAGGTTCATGCCCTCGTTCCTGCGGCTGGGATCCTGGAACGTGGTGATGTTTGTGACCTACGAGCAGCTCAAACGCGCCATGATGGCTGCCCGCAGCTCCTGGGAGGCCCCTTTTTGAGCCTGCCATGGGTGCAGCTTACAGATGTGGCATGAGCCCTTGCTAGCACTGACTGTCCTGTCTGTGAACTGAGATTGGCTCCGGACTCTTCCAAACTGCCTCCAATCACTAATGTGTCAGCCTCTAGTCTCTGATCTCTGCTCCTCTTCTGGAACAAATCTGGGCCTGCAGGGAGGAGCCGTAGCTGTAGTCCCCTGGGAGTGGGAGCAGGAGCCTCTGCCCTAGTAGGGAATGTGACCCTTCAAATTGGGCTTTGTTTTTTAATGGCAAGTTTGCTTCTTCCAAATTAGAAGGGCAAATGTAGATTTCCCCCCGCCCCCCCAGGGCCAAGATCTGATGGACCTAGGCTGATGAGCCACTACAGCTCAGAGGGTAAGAGACAGGAATTGGAGTTAGCACCTGGGATGTGGCAAAGCCCTGGACCAGTCTGGTAGCAGGCAGTAAAATCACTCTATCAGGGAGTGAGATCCTTCCCTGATGGCAAGACAGGGAAACAGTCTTCAGCTGGATCATTCCAAGGGCTAATCACTAGAGCCTATGTGTTCAGACTGGCAGGCCTGGCCTGAACATTAGGCTGCCTTACTCTGTATTTCATTGACTTGACTTTTCCAGCTGCAGAGCTCTGAACTCCCCTCAGCTCAGCAGAAGGGGCAGATTCTTGGTGCCTTTTGAAGACCAAGCCACTTATTTACATGCCTTAATATGGATTAGGGGACCTGACTTCTAAGCACCAACACTTTAAACGGCTGGCCTAGAGCTTTATGTAGCAGCTGTTCCAAGGTCTAGTCAAGGAGTAAGGATTCTAGTGCAGTGATGCTGGAAGTTTGAGGAGGGTGGGTCAGGCAGGTTGATGGGGATTTTTTTTTTAGTCCTAGTAACTATTTATTTAATTTTAAGTGGAAAGAATGTTGGCCCCCAAGTTTCCTGCTGTTAACACTGTTTTGATGAGAGAGCAGGTGTGTGGAGGAGCAACAATGACCTTGTGGTAGGGGTGAGTTCAGGTCTTAAAATAAAGCTGGAGTCAAACTCATAGCCTGCTCCTTGTGTGAACTTGCTTTGTGGGGGGGAAATTGATCTGCTGCTTTTTGCTCATAATGCCTTGAACTGAAAGGGCCTTCACACCTTGGCACTGGTTTGTGGCTGCAATGAGCTCTGGCTTTGGGTGCCTGAGCAGAGCACTTCCTGAAATGGGGCCCCTTGAAGGTGGGCATCCATCTGGGCACCTTAAAATCACCAACTGGTCTACTAAGCCCTCTTCACTACCAACCAGCCTAGCTCTTTGGGCCCAAAAGGAGGGTTACAATTTGGAAGGAGAGGATACTGTGTGTTTGTGTTTGTGTTGTTGGGTTTTTTTTTGTTTTTTTTTCCCCCTTGCTGACAGGGATCCCTGCTGCTGCCCAAGAGCCACACAGGGGGAGGTGGGACAGAATGGAAACTAAGCAATGAGAAATCAGCCCCTTGCTTGGTGCGGGACAGAGGGAGGCAGTTGGTGAGGAGGATTTCCAGTGCTCAGGCCAGCACTAGGCACAGGGATGGGCAGTAGGGCTCCTGCCCCTTAGGTCAGAAGTCTCCCTGCCAGGGGAATGAAAGGCATTTCTTTCTCTACAGGTGGCTGCATTTTGCACAAGGCTGGTCAATTACATTTTTCTAGCCTCTTTCATCCCCAAAGGCTTTCCCCATTGCCTCTGGCACTGCAGCCACCGGGGGGATGGAACAGGGCAGCTCTGTGGCAGAGCACAGTGTTGCTACAAACTGCTGGAAGTGAGGAACATCAGCGTCCAGCAGAACTGCAGGGAGGAATGTAACAGGGCCAGGACAGCAGGGTTCCATGTTGAGCTTTAACCAGTACAGATCTCAGGTTGGTCAATAACCCCAGCTGATTCTTTTATTGCTCTTCACTGCAGTCATTACAGAGACTGTTTCAAAGACACCATGCAGTGGGGGAGCCATCTCTAACACCAATAACATACACCCAGTGACACAATCTGTACAAATAGCTAGAAAGCTTTATGCCCCTGGGTCCCATGGAGCTGAAGTCACAGCATGCTTAAGTCAGGAGTGCTTGTCTCAGGAGCTGCTTCTTGGCCGGTGTGAGCCTTTCAGGGAAGCGGATATCAAAATACATGACGAGATCCCCTTTGCGCGTGGGGTCACTAGGCAGAGGCATCCCTTCCCCAGGCACGATTTTGAAGTACTTGGGGCTGGAAGAGCAAAGGCCAGCATTATGCATGAGGGTGCAGGGAGTAACCTTCCTAAGGCTGCAGTGAGAACACACCCGGCAGTGCCACCTGGAGTGCTCGGGAGGGATAATCTCATTAAGGAGCAAATTGTCTCTATGTGCAGCTCCCTCCGAGGGCAGGAGCTGGCTCTAACGAGCTTGCTGGGAGGGATGCACGGAGCTTGGAAAAACGCAGGTAACAATTTCTGTAAGGTGCTGTTCTCTGAAAAATGATGCTAAAAATGGGCTTTGGGGCTCTCTCTTCCCTTTGTCTCAGTGACTCCTGATTGGATTTCCTCAGCTGGTTTTTCTAACGGCTGCCCTGGGATCTGAAAGGCCAGCTGGGTTCATTCTGGCTCAGGCATTGCAGTTGGTCAGAGAGAGTCTGCCCTGAGTGACTCAGTGCAAGGGGTTTGTGCGGGTGCAGCGAGCTGCCTCCAGTGTTGGGGTCAGTGGGGGCAGAATTCGGCTCTGCAATCGGAACTGAGCTAACAGTCCTGTTCATGAGCCGGGTCTCCCTCCTGGAGCTGTGTGGGCGCCGCAGGCCTGGCAGGATTAAAAAACAGTAAGCCCCTGGGGGTGTCTGTGATGTAACTAGATCTTACTCTGCAGACACAGGAGAAGCAGAGCTGGGTAGTATGCAGAGGCCATTTTTACAGTCAGGCCAAGACTTTCAAAAGCAACTAGTGATTTGGGGTGCCCAATCTAAGACCTAAAGGGGCCTGATTCCCAGAGAGCACTGAGCCCCCACCCTCGGATGGTCTCGAGGTGCTTCCCTTTGAGCATCCCAAATCACTGTTGAAAAACTCGCCTTCCCTTGTGAGAGCAGACCCACGCTTTACTAAAAGCGCCACAAATCAGCCTTTCCAAATACTAGGCGAGCAGGGTAGTTTGCCTTGCTGATTGCATACGGGGCTATTTCTGCTCCGGCACTTACTGGACTATGTCATTGATGGGAATATTAAGCAGTCTGTCATCTAGGGTTCTCACATCCACTGTACAGCCAATCAAAGCCTGCAAAAGACAGAGCGAGGCACTGAGCGAAGATGTTCGTTGATTCTGTTATTCCAAATAACAGGCACAGGCTGAAGCAAATTGCGATCCATGGGAGCCTGGGTAAGGCTACTACAAAGGGGCCTTTACACCCTGAGCGTTCCTCCAGGCACAAGAGGATCATCCCAGTGTAGAGGGATCTTCTGAGTTCTGACTGCGCAGAGCCAGCGTACGGGCTTCTCTGCCACATGCACCCACATGTCCAACTGCCAACTAGGGGGTGTGCCCAGAGAAAAGTGGGGTGTGGCTGAGGCACTGCTGTAACCCCGGGTGGCCTCCAGCTATTTGTGCAGCCCCCAAGCTGATCTACATTACGCTGGGGGGGATCAGATCGAGCCACAACCCACCTAAAACTGAAGGGCTTAACACCACCTTTGCACACCCCCTCCCTCGAGTTGCACTGTGACGCCTCTGGGCCAGATCAGAGGATCTGGTGTGAAGAGTGGTAAAGTACCCGTGAGAGCTCATTCGTGTGAGCAATGGAGAGAGAAGCTGAAGGAATTTCGCAATCACTCACCTTTGCTGAGGAAGGAGCTGAGAGTAGTGAGGCCATTGTCCTTAAAAGGCCTGGTGAGCAAAGAGAAATGCAATGCACGAAGGGACAAGCTTGTCCCAAAGGGTGCAGGGGCCAGAGCAAGCGTGGAACCCTTAAGAACAGAGCATTGTGACTTAACAATAATCCCTAGCTCTTCCACAGTGCTTTTCATCTGTAGCTCTCAAAGCGCTCGACAAAGGGAAGTGTCATTCTCCCCATTTTACAGACGGAAAACTGAGGCAGAGAGACGTGAAGTGACTTGCTCAAGATCACCCAACAAACCAGTGGCCGGGCTGGGAACAGAACCCAAAGCTCCTGAGTCCTGGTCCAGTGTTCTAGCCACTAGGCAACATTGCCACCCGTGTCATGAACGAACACCACATTCAAGACTACCTAGCAGTGGATATTTTAAATAAGGAACTTTTTGGAAAAATTTTTGTTAATGTCAGAGCTAACTCTAGCACCTGACACCCTGAGTGGAATTCTAGCTGCAAGGACCTGTTTCCTTATACAAACTGGATACTGGTTGGCAGTGCAGTAGAATTACAGTTGCTCCTTGTGTTGTTGTTCTGGCTTGTTGCAGACTGACCAATCCATAGGCCATTGTAACTGGAGTTTTAAGAGTGCTGGGTAACATTATGACCAACACCACCACCAGTAATCATACTTTCAGCTGAGTTCAGGGTCACCCAAGACCATGCTTCAGGGCATGAACGGACAATGGAAAGGGTCAGGAAGGAATTCTCCCTCCACCTACCACGTATGACATTGCAAAACTGGTGAGGTGCCCTGTTTCGGGTTGGTGTGGGCAGTGCCAATTCAGAAGCAAAAGGCATTAGCCATAAATAGATAATCAATTTGATGGTTAGCTCTTAGGACAGAGGTGTGCAAACTTTTTGGCCCGAGGGCCACATCAGGGTTGCAAACCTGTAGGGAAGGCTGTGCCTCTCCAAACAGCCTGGCCCCCACCCCCTATCCGTGCCCTCCCAGTTCCCGCCCCCTGACTGCCCCCCTCTGAACCTCCGACCCATCCAACCCCCCCGCTCCTTGTCCCCTGACCGCCCCCTCCTGGGACCCCACCCCCCTATCCAACCCCCGACTCCCTGTCCCTTGACTGCCCCGACCCCTATCCACACCCCCACCCCCTGACAGCTCCCTTCCCGGGACTCCCACGCCTATCCAACCCCCCCTGCTCCCCATCCCCTGATCGCCCCCTACAGAATCTCCGCTCCATCCAACTGCCCCCTGCTACCTGTCCCCTGACTGCCCCCAAGACCCTGCCCCTTATACAACCCCCCACCCCTTACCATGCCGCTCAGAGCAGCAGGAGCTCACAGCCTCGCCGACCGGCTGGAACCAGCCACACCGCCGCGCTGCCCAGAAGGAGCAGCGGGCCAGAGCGCTGGGGGCGCAGCGAGTTGAGGCTGCGGGGGAAGGGGGACAACAGGGGAGGGGCCGGGGGCTAGCCTCCCCAGCTGGGAGCTCAAGGGCCGGGCAGGATGGTCCCGTGGGCCGGATATGGTTTGCCCACCTGTCTTAGGACAAGGACCAAGTCTTTGTTCTGAAAAGAGCCGAGCACACTGTGAGGCACTAAATAAATAAAAAATACTGGAGATGTTGAATTCTTGGGGCCTGGTTTTTATACAGTTGAGACGTGTGATTGCACATCTAACTGGCATGCACGGTTACCATGACGGGGTGTGTGCGTTCACACAGACACACACCAGGTAACTGTGTGCACAGAGGGATAAGTATTTGCATTGCATTTGCATTGCATTGCATTGCATTGCATGCATTTGCAGGCATGATGGTCATATCTACAGATGCAAAATTCCATACCTCAAACGCATGAAAATCAGGCCCACAGCTCTTCTGTTTTCAGCAGAATGAAGTCAGCCAATTCAAGAGCGGCTAATCCATAAATACTGAGGATTAAGATGATAAATAATAGGCAGCCTCCCAGCAGTCTGACTGGCTGGCCCAGACTCTGTTTGGTTCAATTATAAACTGGCAATTCCTTTCATCCCCAATGCAGTTTGTTGTCATGCTGCAAAACCTCACTGCCTTATGGGAAGGTAAGAAAGGAGAAGACACCGTCCAACTCCACTGAAGTCAACGTGCATCTCTTCCTTTTCCTGCATGCAAGTTGGATCAGGCCCAAAGTGCACTAATCATAGAATATCAGGGTTGGTGGGGACCTCAGGAGGTCATCTAGTCCAAACCCTTGCTCAAAGCAGGACCAATCCCCAACTAAATCATCCCAGCCAGGGCTTTGCCAAGCTGGGCCTTAAAAACCTCTAAGGATGGAGATTCCACCACCTCCCTAGGGAGCCCATCTCAGTGCTTCACCACCCTCCTAGTGAAATAATCAACATCCTTACCTTCCCTAGGGGGATGGTGGCTACATAGAGCAGGTCATCATCCTCCCTTTTAAACCTTGGGTGGAGTTTCTCTCGTACAATGAAGATAATATCAGCTGGGATAATGTTTGGGCCCTAAAGTACAAGAAATAAACCAGGGAATAAGTCAGTATCTAGCAAAGACAGGCACTGTTTACAGGGAAAGATAATCAGGTCTTTGCCTTTTTCTTTTTTTTTTTTTTTTGCTTCTTTCTGATGTCTCCAGAAGGCCTGGGAAGTGTGTTTTTTAACAAAATATTTTTTCCCTGATTGCCTTTACACTGGATGCTCAGGTTCTTAGCACGCTGTATTTCCTGGAAGATAGAAGTAGTAAGGTCATGACATCACAACTCCCAAGGAAGTGAAACCTCAGCAACTGAGAATGGGAAAGGATTTTAATCAGATTGTTTAAAATGCTTTTTCTTTGTTTATATTCATGCCTTCTAAACTCAAACATCAGACACACATTTGGGACAAAAGCTGTCTTTGTTAAAGCCCCGGGTTCTTGGCTGGCTGGTTCTTGCTCACATGCTCAGGGTCTGATTGGCATATGTGGGATCGGGAAATAATTTTCCCCCAGGTCAGATTGGCAATGACCTTGGGGGGTTTTCACCTTTCCCTGCAATGTGGTAGGTGGGTCACTTGCTGGGATTATTTCATTTAATCAATTCCCTGCCATTGCAGGAGCCTTGGGCACTGGTGCACCTCGGTCCCTCCTATTCTTTGCCTGTGGCACATCATAGTTTAGTCCAGTGGGCTGGAATACTTTGGTCTCATTTCAGTTGTTGGGTTAGCGTGTGGGTATTGGGGGATATTGGTGGCCTGTGCGATACAGGAGGTCAGACTAGATGATCTGGTGGTCCCTGCTTGCCTTAAGCTCTATGACTAATACTCCCCCCTCCATTAAAGGCTAAGAAAGTCCCCACTGAGCCCTTCAGCGAATCCTCCTGCTAGACCAGATTTGACATTCCTGGGGTTCTTGCGGTAAAAACAAATAGAAAAAAAAACTAGGGCTGTCAAGCGATTAAAAAAATTACTTGTGATTAATCACACTGTTAAACAATAACAGAATACCCTTTATTTAAATATTTTCTGATGTTTTCTACATTTTCAAATATGTTGATTTCAGTTACAACACAGAATACAAAGTCTACAGTGCTCACTTTATATTTATTTGTATTACAAATATTTGCACTGTAAAAAAACAGAAGAAATAGTATTTTTCAGTTCACAGTAGTGCAATCTCTTTATCATTAAAGTTGAACTTACAAATGTAGAATTATGTACAAAAAAATAACTGCATTCAAAAATAAAACAATGTAAAACTTTAGAGCCTACAAGTCCACTCAGTCCTACTTCAGCCAATCGCTCCGACAAACAAGTTTGTTTACATTTGTGCCCTCTTCTTGTTGACAATGTCACCTGAACATGAGAACAGGTGTTCTCATGGCACTATTATAGCTGGGGTCACAAGGTATTTACATGACAGATACACTAAAGATTCATATGTCCCTTCAAGCTTCAACCACCATTCTAGTGGACATGTGTCCATGCTCATGACAGGTTCTGCTTGATAATGATCCAAAGTGGAGCGGTCCAACGCATGTTGATTTTCATCATCTGAGTCAGATGCCACCAGCAGAAAGTTAATTTTCTTTTTTGGTGGTTCGGGTTCTGTAGTTTTCGCATCTGAGCGTTGTTCTTTTAAGACTTCTGAAACCATGCTCCACACCTCATCTCTCTCAGATTTTTGAAGGCACTTCAGATTCTTAAACCTTGGGTCGAGTGCTGTAGCTATTTTTAGAAATCTTACATTGGTACCTTCTTTGCGTTTTGTCAAATCTGTGGTGAAAGGGTTCTTAAAACGAACATGTGCTGGGTCATCATCCGAGACTGCTACGACATGAAATATACGGCAGAATGCAGGTAAAACAGAGCAGGAGACATTCAATTCTCTCCACCAAGGAGTCACAAATTTAATTAACTCATTATCTTTTTAAACGAGCGTCATCACAAGGAAGCATGTCCTCTGGATTGGTGGCCGAAGCATGAAGGGGTACACAAATGTTTAACATATCTGGCACGTAAATACCTTGCAACGCCAGCTACAAAAGTGCCCTACAAACGCCTGTTCTCACTTTCAGGTGACATAAACAAGAAGCAGGCAGCATTATCTCCCGTAAAGGTAAACAAACTTGTTTGTCTTAGCTGAACAAGGAGTAGGACTGAGTGGACTTGTAGACTCTAAAGTTTTGCTTTTGTTTTGTTTTTGAGTGCAGTTATGTAACACAGAAAATCTATATTTGTAAATTGCACTTTCACGATAAAGAGATTGCACTACAGTATTTGTATGAGGTGAATTGAAAAATAATTTCTTTTGTTTACATATATTTGCACTGTAAAAATGATAATCAAAAATAATACAAAGTGAGCAGTGTACATTTTGTATTCTGTGTTGTAATTGAAATCAATATATTTGAAAATGTATAAAAACATCCAAAATATTTAATAAATTTCAATTGGTGTATTATTGTTTAATAGTGCGATTAATCGCAATTCATATTTTTGAGTTAATCGTGTGAGTTAACTGCAATTAACTGACAGCCCTAAAAAAACCCTCCCAAACCTCCATTGTGAATCCCAAAGAAGCAAAGTGAGACAAGAACCCTTCTGTTTTCCCTTGTTGCAGGACTCTTTAAAATATTTCTAAATATCATAAAGTAAGACGACCGCTTCAGCTATAGGAGAACTGGGCACTTCCCCAGTACTAGTTACATGAGAGATCACAAAAAGCAAAAAGCCAATTACTCAAGCCGCCAAAAGAACATTCTTGCACAGGCAACTTTAACTGTGGAATTGCCGAGCTACTGAGTGCTTAACATAAGAACGGCCATCCTGGGTCAGACCAACGGTCCATCTGGCCCAGTATCCTGTCTTCCCACAGTGGCCAATGCCAGGTGCCCCAGAGGGAATGAACAGAACAGGTAATCACCAAGTAATCCATCCCCTGTTATCCACGCCCAGCTTCTGGCAATCAGAGGCTTAGGGATACCCAGAGCATGCGGTTGCATCCCTGATCATCTTGGCTAATAGCTTGATTTTGCAACCTTAAGAATGTTCTTTTAACGGAGCTTTTTGGGTGTAACTTTGGTACTGAGCACTGCTGCGTGCGCTCCCTCGGGGATAAAATTCACCCCTGTGCTGAGGGCCAGCACAAGCCACATGCTCGAGCTAAGTCCCACTTAAGCCCTCAAATAGGGTGTAAAGCAACGCCTCGGCCTGGTACTTGTCCTGTGAACAGGAGTGAATTTCACCTGACAATATTAACATTCTGCATATCTGGGGCCTGATTCTCAGTTACAGCTCTCTGATCCTGAGGGCTGATCTGCGCCAGCCCCAACCCCAGTGGGAGTGACAGCAGCCAAGAGACTGCTCTAATCTGTCCCACTGGCATGGCTCCCCTATCTCCTGTGCTGGGAGCAGGGGATGCAGAGGCCACCTCCGTCAGCTGTTTGCCAGCGGTTTTAGTTCTGTGATTCTCCACTGCCAGTGGAATGCCTGGCTGGCTACGTACGATTGGATTCTGGGCCATCGATACTGCCTGAGCAGAGCCCCGAGCTGGATCGCAGCGGAGAATCAGGCCCCTCATCTTCAAAGCACTCTACAAACATTAACTAGTTAATCCTCACAGTGCCCTGCAGAGGAAGTGGAGGGTTATCAGATGGGGAAACTGAGGCAGGGAAGTTATGTGATTTGCTCAATGCCATTGCAGGAGTCCCTGTCAGAGCTAAGACTTGGGCTCCTAACTCCCTTAGGCAATGTAGAAAATCTCCCCCTTAGCCTCTCTGTGCCTCATCTTAAAATATGCATCATTACTCAGGCACGTTTTGTGTGGCTTGTTGATTAGTGTCTGTCAAGCACTTTGAGATCTTCAGATGGAAGGCGCAACAGAAACACAAGATCCCATTACAGCAAACAATGAATGAGCCATTCAGTACTGGTGAAATCTTGCCGGGCAACAGTCACTACAAGCCCAGCCTGGAGCGACTGTTCTGTCCCATGTGTATGGTTTAAAGCACTGCCCAGCAACACTCCCATGGAGACATGGGATGGGGTGACAGGTCAGGTAAACCAAAGCCAATTGCAGGAGAAACTTACCTGGTCTCCTTCTTTTTGAAAGGTAATCCTGGTGCCCTGCTTCCACCCGGGCTGCACGTCGATTGTTAAGATCTTATCTCTGATGGTGGACGTGTGACCGTCTTCATTCATCACCTGGGGTTTGAAACGGATGAGTGGGGCAGTCGGGTTTGGTCTGTATCTAGGAGAGACACCTGGGCCTTTGATTGGCTAGGATGCCAGTGATACTGCACCAGCCTTGTGGGCAACTGCCTTTAGGAAACGAAATCAGTTCTGACTTGAATTGCAGAGCTTCTGTGCCCAGGCAGCTCTGCAAACCATGGTTATTACAGGAGTGCCTAGGGACCAACCAAGATTGGGCCCCAAGACAAACAAAGGGTGGGGGGAAAGGGGCAAAACACACAGAGGGAACAATGGGATGGAAAAATCAGGCCACCTGGAGACAAATGCGGCTCCCAGTTACCCCTGTTCTACCTCACTGGAGTCTGCCAGGGAGATTAATATTTGCATTTAATTTCCATCTGACTTTAGTGGGATAGCCATGGGGTCACTGGCCCTATATATTTGGCTTAATGTTTGAGGATTGTATTTTGTTCATTTCAAGACAGTCTGATTGCCAGCACAACCCACCAACCCCCTAGAGCCCTGTTGATGGCAGAGGCCACATAGCTAAGATCAAGGCAGGCAAAGAGACCCGAACCTGTTACGTTAACACTACAGAAGGCCAAGCTTTTCCTGCACCCTGCTCAATGCTGTGTAAGACAGTGTCAACTTTCAGCAGGGCCTCCTGTGCTCTGGCAGCGGGGTTGGGTCCCATGGCACCAGAGAGAGCACGGAAACTTTGGCTGCCGGGGTCCTGCCCGAACTTGTTGCTCTGTACAGCACACGTGAGCTGCTGCTGTGGCTGGCTATGAAAGAGAGGCCACCGCAGGAGCAAGAATGGATCCCTGGCTGCTCTCTGCACAGCCACAGGAGCACAGTTGCCATGGAGATGGAGTGGGGTTGGGGCCATGCACTTTCACCCCACCCTACTCTTCTCAACTGCCCTGCCCCTCTGCCTGGAGCAGGTTACTCCCCACCTGTCCATTCCCCTATCGGCTGGGACTCGGGAGATGCTATCACAGAATATAGTGATCAGTCACATCCACTAATTTCAGTGAAACTTCCAGTGCCCTCCTAGTGAAACATACAACCCAGCCCAATGGGAAAGAACAGCTCTTCCATGACAGGCTCCCTTCGGGCAGCTGTCCCGCTCCAAACGCCACCGATTCGGGCTCACGTCTCACCACTCCTAATTCAGTCCCCTTCTTTCCTTACCCTGCGAGAAATCTTAATTTTCTTGGTGCATCCGTAGAACAGGTCCTCCAGTGACAGGTAGAGATCTCGCTCAATTGGCGGGTCCTGCTTCGCCACCCCTTTTCCCCGCAGCCCCCCGAATGCCATGTTCACCTCAGATCCATCTGGGGCAAAGAACTCTGTGCATATCAAAAAACAGAATCCCAGCTGTGCATATAAAATGATGGGGTCTAAATTAGCTGTTACCGCTCAAGAGAGAGCTCTAGGGGTCATCAGGCATAGCTCTTTGACAACGTCCACTCAATGTGCAGCAGCAGTCAAAAGAACGAACAGAACATTCGGATCAATTAGGAAAGGGATAGATAATAAAACAGTAAATATCGTAATGACACTATATAAATCCATGGTGCGTCCACATCTTGACTTCTGCATGCAGTTCTGGTCGCCCCATCTCAAAAAAGATATATTCGAAAAGGAAAAGGGACAGAGAAGGGCAACAAAAATGATTAGGGGTACGGAACAGCTTTTATACAAGGACAGATTAAACAGGCTGGGACTGGTCAGCTTGGAAAAGAGATGATTAAAGGGGAATATGATAGAGGTCTATAAAATCATGACTGGTGTAGAGAAAGTGAATAAGGAAGTGTTATTTACCCCTTCTCATAACACCAGAACCATGGGTCACCCAATGAAATTAATAGGCAGCAGGTTTAAAACAAACTAAAGGAAGTATTTCTTCACACAACGCACAGTCAACCTATAGAACTCTTTGCCAGAGGATGTTGTGAAGGCCAAGACTATAACTGGGTTCAAAAAAGAATTAGAGAAGTTCTTGGAGGATAAGTCCATCAGTGTCTATTAGCCAAGATGGTCACAGATGCAACCCCATGCTCTGGGTATCCCTAAGCCTCTGACTGCCCGAGGCTGGGACTGCATGACAGGGAATGGTGTCTTGATGATTGCCCTGTTCTATTCATTCCCTTGGAAGCTCTGGCATTGGCCACTGTCGGACGACAGGATACTGGGCTAAATGGACCACTGGTCTGACTCAGTATTGCCATTCTTATGTTCAATGACCCAGAAAAAGGTTAGATGCAATCACACCATCAGCTGAGAGTGGCATGAACTAGTGGCCTGAGCACAGGTCTGGGAGCCAGGCATTCCTAGTTCTAGTCCCAGCTCTGACACTGACTCCCCTCTCTGCCCTTGGCAAGTCACTCAGGTCAGAAGTGTGTCAGTTTTTCAATGCCCAGCTTGAGACATGCTGGGCTGAACATGGGCACTCACAAACCTTCCCCCTGCCCAGTTCTTGTTGATTTCAACTGCTGTTGTGGGTGCTCGGTGCCTCTGAAAATCAGGATCAAGATGGCTCACATCAGCCACCCAGCAAGTGAGACATTCCAAGACACTGACAGCTTTTGGCAATTTCCAAAAAGGCCTCCTTGTGCCTCAGTTTCCCCATTTGTAAAATGGGAGTGATCTCACCACTCTACCAGCTGGGATAACTTTGTGAATGTTTGCAAAATGTTCTGACCATGAAAAGCATGAATTATTATTTATTTATTACATGTTTATTACCATGCTAAAGGAATTCCTGCTTTCCTCCAGGAATCCCTGAAGTTCTTGTCACTATCTTTGTTTGAAGGAGTTTTTTACTCCCCCTTTTTTAAACCAACATAAACGTAAAAAGTTTCCATTCTACCTCCCAAACTCTAAAATCAATAATTGGACTTTGCTCTCCTCTGGTGCCTTCCATCCAAGGACCGAAGACATTTATGAAGTAAGCCTCCCAACCCTGCTATGAGGTGGCACACTAATAATTAT
The DNA here is from genome assembly GCF_965140285.1 of Lepidochelys kempii. Lineage (NCBI taxonomy): Eukaryota > Metazoa > Chordata > Testudines > Cheloniidae > Lepidochelys > Lepidochelys kempii. The sequence goes on from NC_136380.1 coordinate 12,491,500, forward strand.
TAACCCCATTTTACAGACAGAGAAACTGAGCCATAAAGAAGTTAAGTAACTTGTCCAAGGCTGCCAAGTGAGTCAGTGGCAGACTAGGGAATAGAGCCTAGGTCACCTGACTGCCAGACATGTGCCGTGCCCCTAAGACCACCCTTCTTGTTTCCAACATGGTAGTTTGTTGCAAGTTCTTTGGGACCTGATCCTGTGATCTCCCCAAACAGAATGTAAATTCACTCCTGCAGACTTACAATATTAAGCCTTTAATTAGTTTGAAAACTTCACCGAGCGCCCAGATTGGGAAGAAACCTTTCAATCAGATTTTGTGAGTGTCCTGAGCTCCACTCAGAGCACAATGTGCTCCCAGATATCCAGGGACATGGGTCCAGAGTAACCTGGTGCTAGGAATGTCTCAGTGCTGATGGTCCCAGTCTCTGGAGAAATAAACGAGGCAGGTTGTATCACTCTTCACCACCACCTAGTGGCTGACTGCAGCATGGCATTAAAATCTCAGTGAAGGCTGCCTGCTCTTTGGGTCTCCAGGTTCTGGTGCAGTTGCCATTATTTGAGCCAGGGGATTTTCAAGAGGAGAAAGTGACGGGCTCAGGGGAAGACACTACAAGCCCAGCCTGGAGCGACTGTTCTGTCCCATGTGTGTGGTTTAAAGCACTGCCCAGCAATGCTCCCATGGAGACATGGGGTGGGGTGACAGGTCAGGTAAACCAAAGCCAATTGCAGGAGAAACAACCCTCAAACTGGGGTTCCGAGGGCTAATGGTGGCAAAGGCACAAAGGCAGGGTCTGGTTTTCAGGTGACTGTACAAAACTTTAACCTACTTCCTGCCAACCACAGGGCTGGTTCTGTTGAAGAGACTATGCTTGGGGCAATCACCATAAAAACAAAACAAGAAGCATCACAGGAAGGAATTATACCTACCAGCAAAGGGATTATCGCCTCCAAAGAACTCCTTGAAGACTTTATCAGCATTGCCGTGAAACACATAGCCAACAGACCAGGGATTTTCACTCCCAAATTCCAGGGGGATCCCACCTTTGAGACCCTCTTCTCCAAATTTATCATAGATGCCCCTCTTCACAGCTAAGGGAGAAAGAGGCATCAGTAGATGTGCATATGCTTTGATCATTTGTGTGTCAGATGAAAGTATATAGTTCTAAACCCAAGTCTTTGCTTGATCCTGGGATGTGTCACCCAAAGCTGTCATTAAGCATTCTCCTTGCCATAAGAAAATCTGAAGTAGCAGAAAGGATGCTACTGCATCAGTCTGGTAGCAACTATCTATAGGAGTCTCATACTTAGAAGCAATCTCAAAGGCTCACCCTTCCAGCTGGGGAGGGTGATACACTGAGTGATCCAGGGGAAGGTGGCTGATCCCCTCCTGTCCCTACCCAGCCAGTCATCCAATACACAGAATGGAAACCACAGAGAAGACTGTTACAAATCATTTTCCTAATAAGCTCATTAAGGTTACCCACGACTCAGTTTCCACACAAGGATTCCTTTATTAGTCCCAAAAGCCACCTGGTGTTAATTACATCCAAAATACAAACTCAAGGATATATATGCCTATATTCTATATCCCAATGCCAATAGTTACAAGCGCTGGTCAAAATGCTCACAATAAGATCAAGTACCTGGGAGGTACCTTGCCATCATAGCGTGACTCCAGAGGAAAAGCTCTGACAAAGAACCCCTCGAAAACTTTGCTTTTTTGTACACTGTAATAAACAGGTAGTGTGGGACCTGAGCTAAGGACAGATAAAGCAGCTAGGGCTGAACAATGTCTTCTGCCCCAGTCAAGACAAGATTAATGACTGGGCCTCTTTCTTCAAGGTTTTCTTCTTATCTCATTGGGCCATATTTGTTTCTAACTACTAAACTACACAATTTTTAAATAATAAACTAAACAAACCAAATATATACATCACCTGGTACCCAATTATCCAAGTTGTCTTTATTTCTGTGATCTCAACCCAAACTTTACATAAGAAGACACTGATATTTAAGAGTTACCACAAGTTTAACACAAACAATTTTTGTTTCTCTTCAACCCATCCTTTTACATGCTTCGGGCCTATCACTCATGCTAAAATCCAAACTCAATTTAACACCATAGTTTGCTTAGGCCTGATGTGGGCCTATATTCCCACAAAGACTACGATCTTCTCTATCTCCAGTCTTTACAGTCTAGAGAGACCCCAGAGAGATTACAAACATACAGCAACCCACAAGCAATATGGGGGGGGGCGGGGTCATGGAAGGTCAGATTTAGATGTCTATAGGTGCAATCTGCCAACAAAAGCAGAGAGAAAGAGAACAACAACTTTCAGCCATTATATTTTCTTGTGCCTGTGCATTGTGGTGGATTCTCCTTCATTGTAAATTTTTAAATCCAGATTGGGTGTTGTTCTGAAACCTATGTCCAATTCAAACAGGAATTAATTCAAAGGAGTCCAAGGACTTGTGTTCTACAGAGGATCTGACTAGACGATCACAGTGATCCCATCTGGTTTTTATAATCTAAGAATCTTATGCTATATTAAAGAGAAATATTTTCTTTACATGTAAGTACTTATAGATCAGTGGTTCTCAACCAGGGGTACACGTCCCCCTGGGGTACGCAGAGGTATTCCAAGGGGTACATCAACTCATCTAGATGTTTGTCTAGTTTTACCACAGGGTACATAAAAAGCAGAGCGAACTCAGTACAAACTAAAATTTCATACAGACAATGACATGTTTATACTGCTCTATATACTATACACTGAAATGTAAGTACAATATTTATATTCCAATTGGTTTATTTTATAATTATATGGTAAAAATTAGAAAGTCGGCAATTTTTCAGTAATAGTGTGCTGTGACACTTCTGTATTTTTATGTCTGATGTTGAGTACTATACTAAGCAAGTGGTTGTTAAGTGAGGTGAAACTTGGGGTACGCAAGACAAATCAGACTCTTGAAAGGGGTACAGTAGTCTGGAAAGGTTGAGAGACACTATTATACACCATGATCAAGTCACCTCTTAACCCTCTCTTTGATAAATCTAAACCGATTAAAATATATTTACTCTCACCGTAAGGCATATTTTTCAGACCTTGAATTGTTCTTATAGTTCTTTTCTGCACTCTCTCCAATTTTTCAACATGCTTTTTGAAGCGTGAACACCAGAACTGGAGGTGGTTTTTCAGGAATGGTCTCTCCAATGCTGTAAACAGAGGTAATATAACCTCCCTGCTTCTACTTAATATTCCCCTGCTTATATATCCAAGGATCAGGCTAGTTTTCTTGGCCGCAGCATTGCATTGGCTCCCTGCTCCTGCAATCTGACTGGCACAGGTCACCGTGACCCTTACACCCATGCTAGCGATGTCAGTGGGGCTCCAAACACACACAGACCTTCACCAGCCTGGATCAGACTGCAGGAGCAGGGATCAGTGCTGCATGCAATAGATAAACAATTAAGTAACTGGTTTCAGAGTAGCAGCCGTGTTAGCCTGTATCCGCAAAAAGAAAAGGAGTACGTGTGGCACCTTCAAGACTAACCAATTTATTTGAGCATAAGCTTTCGTGAGCTACAGCTCACTTCATCGGATGCATCCGATGAAGTGAGCTGTAGCTCACGAATGCTTATGCTCAAATAAATTGGTTAGTCTCGAAGGTGCCACAAATACTCCTTTTGTAATTAAATAACTGATGTTAATAGCCAGACAGAGGATACACCAGCTAACCAGCATGGCAGCAAAGCAGATGATATGATGTGCCTAATGAAATCCCCCTGCAGAAAGTACACTCTGTACTTGAATATGACTTTCCAGACCTTATCCCTGAACTGCACAGTTTATCAGTGGGAAGAGAAACGTGTTCCTACTTACGATCACTTAACACTTCATAGGCTTCTGCGAGCTGCCTGAATTTATCCAGCGCCCAAGGTTCTTTATTTTTTAAAGGATGGTTCTTCAAGGCTAGTTTCCGGTAGCTGCAAAAGAGAAGCCAGGGAGGCCCAGCCCCACGGTGGGCGCAGTTAGATCCTGTTCTGACATGCAATCTGAAGCGCTTTTCAACTAAGTGCATTTGTCAGACGTTTAAGATCCCAAAACACCAGCGGAATGGATGCGTGGGATTGGGGCCCGACCCTGCCCTCCCGAGTTCCTCTCTTGCACACTGCAAGGTCTGGTTCCAAGGCTGGGTGTCTGCCCTGCTGTGGCTGAGGAAATCAGTAGCACCTAAACACAGCTGGTAACGGCTCACCGGACCGGACCACTCTGGTTACAGGGTGTATGGTCACGCCCATGGCGGCATGTTCTCCGTGTATATACATCTCCCCACGGCAGTTTCCACGGCACGCATCCGCTGAAGCGAGCTGTCGCTCAGGAAAGCTCATGCTCAGGTAAATTGGTTCGCCTCCAGGGCGCCACCAGTCCTCGGTGCATGGCTCTGCGGCCTGCCCCCCAAAGCGCGGGACGGTCAGAGGGAGCGGAGGGCGCGCCCGCACTCTCGCCGCCCCGCGCGAGGCGCAGAGCCTACAAGGTCTGTGGGCATCGAGCTCCCATGGGTTTCTAAGGGAGTTAGGCACCCCCCGAGGCCGACGGGCCCCCGGGGGAGCCGCGGCCGGGCCGGGGCCCCCGTGACCCGGCGGGGCGCACCCCCCCCCCCCCCGGAGCCCCGCTCACGCCTGTTTGATGTCGGCGTCCCTGGCGCTGCGGCGGAGCTCCAGCACCGCGTAGTAATCCTGCCCCATGGCGCCCGGCCCGCTCGGCCCCGCTCGCCCGTTGCTATGGACGCCGCCGCGCGGGGCAGTGTGGGAGTTGTAGTTCTTTTCACCCGGACACCACTTCCGGACTACACGTCCCTCCCCCCCCCCCCCCGGGGCCTGTGTTTAGGGGAGGGGGTAAGAGACGCCGCCCTCACCCACAGCAGCCCTCGGCGCACCCCACCCCACCCCCCCGAGCTCCTGGGGCAGCGGCCCAGCATGGTTTGGGAGCCCCCTCAGAGAGACACTGCAGCCCCAGGGCCCCCATCCCCCCACCAGCTCCACCCCGCTCCTTTCCCCACCCTTTCCTCCACCCAGGGTTGCCAGGGGTGGTTGGAGGGATTCCTGGAGGTTTCATCACATGACAATTTTTAATTTAAAATGTATCTTGAACTCCTGGAGACTCCAGGCTAATCCTGGAGGGTTGGCAACCCTACCTCCGTCCTGCCCCACCTGCATGGGGCCTGCTTCTCTTGTCTCACTTCCCCTCTCCATTTCTTCTGCAGAGCCCTCACCCATGAGCCCTCCCCAACACCTGGCCTACTGAAGCGGCTGTGTGAATGGCTCCGCTGTGGGGTATTCCTTGCATTAGGGAGGGCCGAGCGCACTTCCCCGTGTGCATTCATTTACCAACAATGCACAGCTCAGCACCCACTGTGCCATCATCCCCATTAGCAGTATTGGGGCATGATGGTATTTCATTTTCACAAATATCGGGAGGGAGGGAGGACAAAAGTCTTACAGGTGAACAGGGAACTGGTATGGATGGAGCCTTGCTGTATTCTGATAAGCCAGTCCTATATTCCTAAATGCTCCCTGACACCATGGCATGCGCTGTGATAGTTATTTAAAAGTAAATGGTTACTTGTCTTCAGAGTACTTTACACACGTTAACTCAGCCATCACAAATTCTGCTGGGGCTGGTGGGTTTTATTAGCAGATTTTCAGGAGTAAAAGGTGGGAAAGTAGATTTTGTACATGGGCTAAATTCTTATGACAATTTTGATTGGCTAAAAGGTAGTTACGGATCACCCCCTTTTTACAGATGGGGAAACCAGGCATAGAGAGATTAAGTGATTTGCTCAAGGTCACATAGTGAGTCAGTGGCAGAGCTGAATTAGATCTCTGGAGTTCCTAAATCTTATCCCACTGTTCACTCTAATACCATGTGACAGCACAGGAATTTACAAACACATGCACACAAATTATGGGGGTAGATCAGAGTCCACAGGACTGAACCTTTGTCCCTTAGACTTAACATTTAGATGAAAATGATAGTCTGCCATTATTATTCGAATCCTATGGCAAAAAGATGCTTTTCACCATACCATAAGAGCTATATAATTACTGATTTAACAAAAACTGGTGGAATTTTAATGTGGCCTTCACTACAATGGCTACAACTGGATATATTTTTAAACTGCACAAGAACATATGTATTTCATTCAAGTGGAGATCAAACTGAAGTCTCAAATTTAGTCTGAGATCAAATCATGGCTGCTCACTAAATTCACAGAATAGTCACACTTTTTGTTGTAGAATAGTCACAAGAAAGATTATGAGGCATTGAATGTGACATGGACATAGCAGAGTAGTTTTGCTTTTAAATTAACTGTCTTGAAAATACACAAACTTCTCTAGACAGAGGTGATCAAAAGTCAATCCCTTTATTTCAATCAATTCTGCAGTGTGGTCACCTCCCCATCTCTTGTCTCTCCAGCCCCAAGATCATAGTCTTGTTAGAAATACCAAAAATGTCCACTGCGAAATGCGAAAACAGTTCTGTAAATATATTTGCAGATACAGAGGGTCTTGCATTAACATCTTCTATAAGCTGCTTACTGGAAGAGAATGGTCTAAACTTTGGTTGTAATAAGCAGCACAAGATCAAGAATTCTATGTACAGTCTTGTTCTTAGATTTTATCACAACAATGTTCTCAAAGCTTATATATACACTTCATACATACTGTACAGTCCTAGAAAGGTAGCTTTGCTTTTATTGGGAAGTGCTACTTAGCCTAGGTTCCAAACCTAGCTAGATTTTAGCCTTGGTTCTTAGTTCATCTGTTTTCCACACACCACAAGTGGTCAGATGTCAGAAAGCTGGTATCTCCTCACCATCCCATCTCTGCAACATGTATAGACTTGTTTCTCCCATGTCGCTACCTAGAAGAGGGAAATGAAAATATTATTTAAAAATAAAACCTCTTACATGAACATCGTCCTCATCTGCTTTTCCACAAGTGCCTTAGTGCTTTCTCCTATGCAACCCTATATGAGTAGGGAAAAACTCCCATCCTCTTAAATCCACCCTTAAAACACACCTCTCCCATGAGGCAGACAAATCACAATAACTGGCCACTGGCAAGGTGAAAGACCAGCCGCGCTTGACAACTCACAATAGAAACATATCCATATTAAGCTAGCTCATCTTAATTGATTAGCCTCTTACAGAGAAAATGAAAAAGTGGAGAATCTTCTTACTATATGTTCCATTCTATGCATCCGATGAAGTGAGCTGTAGCCCACAAAAGCTTATGCTCAAATAAATCTGGTATCTCTGTGTTAACAATTGGAAATCCTACTGGTACCGCCATGGATAGGGCAGTTTGCTACTGACAGAAGCTCATGTACTTCCCCAAATGCTATATTATAGTGGATTCTGAACTCAGCAAAAGCCTGAAGAGAAATGGGAACATTTGAAAATGCAGCAGTTTCCCTGAAGGAAAACTGGAGGAAGAGTGAAGAAGACACATCAGTAAATCGTGAGCGGTCCTGTTGAACAGCACTGTTGGGCATGTTTCCTGGTCCACTAGGTATGTCCATTTTTCTTCAGATTTGCAATTATAAAGATGACTTTGTAACAGCGCTTGGGGTCTACAATGTGACAGCTAAATGCTTTATAGTTATTCAGCAACGACTCTTAGAAACAAGTTTTTTTGGGGGGGTTTGAATTGTTTCAAAGATGATGGGCTTTTCTGTCAGATCTGAGAGAGAAGATGGATTTCTTTTGCTCACGGATCACCACCAGTTAAAAGTCTGCAGGCCAAACTCTGCCTTTGGGTATGCTGGCCTACGCTGCCTTCAGGGGGTATACTGTTGGAACAGATGGCAAGATATGACTTTGCAATAGGGCTGTCAATTAACTGCAGTTAACTCATGTAACTAGATCAAAAAAATTAATAGCGATTAAAAAAATTAATCACAATTCATCGCAGTTTTAATCGCACTGTTAAACAGAATACCAACTGAAATTTATTAAATATTTTTGGATGTTTTTATACATTTTCAAATATATTGATTTCAATTACAACACAGAATACAAAATGTACACTGCTTACTTTATATTATTTTTGATTATCATTTTTACAGTGCAAATATATGTAAACAAAAGAAACAATATTTTTCAATTCATCTCATACAAATACTGTAGTGCAATTTACAAATATAGATTTTCTTTGTTACATAACTGCACTCAAAAACAAAACAAAAAGCAAGACTTTAGAGTCTACAAGTCCACTCAGTCCTACTTCTCGTTCAGCCAACCACTAAGACAAACTAGTTTGTTTACATTTGCAGGCGATAACGCTCCCCTCTTCTTATTTACAACGTCACCAGAAAGTGAGAACAGGTTTTCGCATGGGACTTTTGTAGCCAGCAATGCAAGGTATTTATGTGCTACATATGCTAAACATTCATATGCCCCTTGATGCTTTGGCCGCCATTCCAGAGGACATGCTTCCATGCTGAAGACGCTCGCTTAAAAAATAATGCGTTAATTAAATTTGTGACTGAACTCCTTGCGGAAGAATTGTATGTCTCCGGCTCTATTTTACCTGCATTCTGCCATATATTTCATGTTGTAGCAGTCTCAGATGACGACTCAGTACATGTTGTTCATTTTAAGAACACTTTCGCTGCACATTTGACAAAATGCTAAGAGGGTACCAATGTGAGATTTCTAAAGATGGCTACAGCACTCAACCCAAGATTAAAGAATCTGAAGTGCCTTCCAAAATCTGAGAGGGATGAGATGTGGAGTATGCTTTCAAGAATCTTAAAAGAGCAACACTGTGATGCGGAAAATACAGAACCCAAACCACCAAAAAAGAAAATCAACCTTCTGCTGGTAGCATCTGACTCAGATGATGAAAATGAAAATGCATCCGTCTGCACTGCTTTGGATTGTTATCGAGAAGAACCCATCATCAGCACGGACATGTCCTCTGGCATGGTGGTTGAAGTATGAAGGACATATGAATCTTTAGGGCATCTGGCATGTAAATATCTTGCGACGATGGCTACAACAGTGCCATGCGAACACCTGTTCTCACTTTCAGGTGACGCTCTGAACAAGAAGCAGGTAGCATTATCTCCTGAAAATGTAAACAAATTGTTTTTTCTCTGAGCGTTTGGCTGAACAAGAAAAAAGGACTGAGTGGATTTGTAGGCTCTAAAGTTTTACATTGTTTTATTTTTGAATGCAGTTTTTTTTGTACATAATTCTACATTTGTAAGTTCAACTTTCTGATAAAGAGATTGCACTACAGTATTTGTATGAGGTGAACTGAAAAATACTATTTCTTTTTTTCTTACAGTGCAAATATTTGTAGTCAAAAATAAATATAAAGTGAGCACTCTACACTTTGTATTCTGTGTTGTAATTGAAATCTACATTTTCAAATATATTGAAAAACAACCAAAATATTTATATAAATGGTATTCTATTATTAACACTGCAATTAATCGAGCAATTGATTTTTTTAATCGCTTGACAGCCATACTTTGCAACTGGAACCTGGTTATAAGGAGCGCTAAGCATCATCATCAACACTGTGGCTGTATGGAGCTAGATCCTAATCCAGTGCTCTCCCCCAGAGCTGTGTTGACTCAGCAGGGTTTATGGGAATAAAGAGTAGCAAAAACTTACTCTGATTTCTGAAATCAACAGATGAGATTCGGAATATGCGCAGTGGGCAGCTCAGCTGGGTAAGAACAGTGCCATTTTTACCGTCACTTTTCTAAATAGAATTGCCCTTTAAAATAAGACTTGAATGCAGAGGCAGGAGCCCCTAAGTTCTAATCAGAGCTCTCTCTGACAATGGACAAGTTACTTAACCTCTCTGCCTCAGTTTCCCCATCTGAGAGAGGAGAAATTACGCTAGGAATGGTTTTTGTAAAGTGTTAAAACTATTCAAATAAAAAAGTAAATTTAAAAATTCACTTCTCAAAAAGGTGCCAGCTCTGCCGGTTGCCAAATCACCAGACAATGGCGGCCATGGCAGAGTGCCACCTTCATTCCCCCTCGCTGTTACCCAGGGCAATAGTGAGCAGACCTAGCCATTACCTTGTATACAGGGTCACAGTCTGCTTCTGTGAGGTCAATTACGTGATCAAGATCTTGCTGAATAATAAAGCAGGTTCCATCACCTAGAAAAAACAAAACAGGTAAGGAACACAGAACTGCTTGCAAGATAAGACAGTCTCACAACTACAAACGGACGCAGATTGGCATAATACAGGCACCATTTTGTATCAGAGCCCAATCGCTGCTTTATATCATAAGACTGCAGAAGAACTGCACTTGTTACACAAAGCCAACAGAGTCCTTTGAATAGGAGTTGTGGGCTGCCAGTTTGGCCAGACAGACGCTCAAAAGATTGGGGTACTTTATGGAAGAGTCAGTTGTTTTGGGAGACCACTGCGGAATGATGACAGAAGAACATGAGATGTTAGGAAGTTAATGAAACACTGATTAACACTGTTCCCATTGTCACTTGTCATCCATTTGCAGTGGATATGTTTTCAAAGGGTATGTCTACTCTTGAGCTGGAAGATGTAATTTCCAGCTCAAGCAGATATGTCCACGCTAGCTCTAATCGAGCTAGTACGCTAAAAACAGAAGCCTAGCCATGGGGATGTGAACAGCGGTAGGGATTAGCCACCTGGTTATGATCCCACCGCTTGCACCCCTGCAGCTACACTCCTATTTCTAGTAAGCTAGTGCAGGTATACCTCCTCGAGCTGGAAATTACATCTCCAGCTCCTGCATAGACCAAAATGTCACTTGGACAGCCAGCTATCACCTTGCACCCCAACCCAGGAATTCACAGAGAAAGCAGAGCTGCATGATCGCAGTGAGACGTTGGCTGATCATATGGAGGGATGTGAACATAACCAAGAGGAGAGATAAGAGCAACTCCAGCTAGCCCTTTGGAAGCTCCCCTCCAGCACCAGACTGGAAACAGGTCAAGAGGTTAAAAAAAAAAAAAAAAAAAAAATAGATACGATCTAAAAGCTCTGGTCTTTGGTCAGAACATACTCATCACATCCTCTTAATTCACTGGAGGCCTGCTTCTGAACAGCCTGGTATAGTGATTTATACCTCTGCAAAGTGGGTAGGAAACACTCCCAACTCAGAACAGTAGCATTACACACCCATTTTGCAGAGCCGTAAGAGACTCCATGAAGAGCAAGGAAATGGAGAATCAGGTCCTTGTTTTATAAAGTGCCTTTCACAGTTCTTCTCCGCTTCAGAGGACCGCAAGCAGAAGCTGACGTGTCCACACACTGCAGAGCAATGTGCAGAAGCGTCTTACGAGGATGACGATTAAGGTAACCACACTGCAAAGTAAACACTGTTGCCTCAGGAACTCTTGTACTACCTTGGCTGGCAATAAATCCGTCTCTATAAGGGAGTAGACAAAGCACCGGTGCTCCTGATCTATGAATGATCTGAACTGGAGCCCTAGAAAAACCAGCAGAAACAAGGTCAAAGCATTATAATCAAAGACCACACTGTTGTACTGATTTAGATGGAATATATGGGCCAAAGGTGTTAACATAACCTGGTCACTGTTTAACATTAAATAGTGTTAAACAAGGCTTGGTATAGACCTCAGCCTTCTTAGTACCAGGGCAAACCCACCATTAAATATCCTTTTAACCTCTTATTAAAGATAAAGAAAAGGAAACACAGTCAACGCATTTGAAAGGTAAAATATTAAATAAGACTTTCATTTTAACAACATCCCTTGTTCCCCTTCTCTTTAGCTGGAGAGAGTTTGTAAAAGGAAAACTCCTTGTGTTTGACAGTCTCTTAGATTATATGAAAGATGGCAACAACTGTCCTTTGGGGAAAAGAGATATTAGTTGAGATGGGCTAGAGGTGTTGCTGTTAAGCTCTGATCCCATTTCATCCCACGTGATGACTGCGATTCAGCTGGAGCTGATGGTGATAGTGATGTCATCTGGGTCCCTCTCTCTGCCTTGGTCTGGTCAGGACAGGACATCTCTCAAGGTTAGCATAACAAAGACCGAGGGCCCCAGGAGATGGTGAGGGTGGCAGCCATGATGGTGAAGCTTGCTTCAGTACCCTGTTCTCTCATTTCCCCCAAAAAGTTTCTTTCTTCAAGGATCCAAAAAGGGAGTGGTGGGTAGAACAGACCAACCCCTCATTTTGTCTACCAATTAGGCCTAGTTTCTGACACACCAATTTTGGTTCATTAATTTGCAGACCCACATTTTCTTGTTCACAAACCCTGACTTCAACATAGTCCTTGAGTTATATCAGTAGGCTTTTTTGTTTTTGTGTCTGGTTTTCTTGCACCTATTTATAACATTCTTTACTAAAAATAAACTTGATCTATTTTTCACAGTTAATTCCCAAGCAGGCAAAAAGGTATACGCCCAACTGTCAGAACAATGCCCATATGCAATATAATAAAGAACAAGCAAATAGACCAGAGCAAGAAAGTTATTTAAAGATTAAAATCATTACAGTCACATGAATTATACAGAGTGAGATTGGAAAGCTGGTGGTTAGTCACCATGGACAAGGGATAAAACTGGAAAGATAGAGATGCATCCAGTCTGCAAAGCTCAATATTTTATCCTTCAGTGGATAGATCAGGGCAATGATTTCTCCAAAGGCAATTCCAGAAGATATAAAGGGATCTAAATGCTAGTTAGTTTGTAGGCATGCACCATGATTCCCTCCGTACAGAATTTAAAGAGATTATCCTTAATGAAATAGATGAAAGCTTGGAGATTTTCCAATAACAGAAAAGGAATTTTTCAGAAATTGAATGCTAAATTCTCGTGTCATCATCTGAAAGTACCATCTTGACAACCTCCCAAGTGGAATGTGCATTTGGCACGAATATAAACAAAGTTAATCATTGCATTGTACGTACGAGCTTGATGAAGAGCTTTCAGAAAAAGGAAACACTTGGCAGTGGGTAGATCAATTCAGAAATACTAAATTGGAACGGAGAATCATATTGCAAGTGGAATTCACCACTTATAAAGCATGTTATATCGAAGGCCTAAAGAATTAAGCTCATTGTCAGAGGCAGTGGGGGATGGGATTTCCGTCTGGTGGAAGGTGTTTTAAGCTGTACTGGTTGTAGAACAGCTGATAAAATGACGTGGTAGGAAAAAGTGCTGGTGCTTTGAACAGGTTTATATTTAACTCCTACATTATTGCGATTTTCAGTGCATGTCCAGAGCATCCAAAGCTTTGGATGGGCGCGCACACAGCATACAACCAAAATCTATATAAAGCAAGACAAATTCCATTCTTCAGCAGTCTATATAAAATGAATCCGTGTTGTAGTCTCAGTCCAGTTCCTAGCGGAAGAGAGTCTACAACAAAACCACCACAAACACAAGTGGCATCCTCATTGGTCATCTCTGTAGAGATGCCAAGGGCTGAATAGGCCAAAGAGACCAAGTTATTCTCTCACTTCTAGCAGGAGTCCCTTCAGATCAGGCCTGAAGCACAGAGGTAGGGCACTAAGGAAAAGACTGAACTGTAACGGACCCTGATACACCTGTTCTGTGGCTAAATTTAGGAGCCAGCATCCCAGGGACTCCTGCACTGCTGATGCTTGTGTTGCACCTGTTCTACAGTCACCATGGCTGTCAATTTAGCTCCTTTCACCAACGTTGAATTCACGGCTTTAAACACCTCACCACACTTGCCCCTCACTTTGTATTTCTGACATCCAGCTGATATAGATTTCCATCCTGAGTCCCTGCTAGGAGATAGATGCTTGAGAGGAAGGTACAGCAGTTAAATGCATCAGATCCAACGAAGAGAAACACCTGGGAATGAAAGGAGAGAAGACTTTAAATATCAGTTTATTCACAGGTAGCATGAAAGACAAAACCCACCAGCCTTATTCTTAATAGGAGTCCCAGGGAAAAGGGAACGAGTGATTTATTTAGGAAGTCACGGATACGGTCACTTCCGTGAGTTATCACAGACAATTATACACGACCTGTCAGAGGCAACATGGGGCTAACAGCTCTTTGCTCCTTCCCAAGACATCCAGAGGCAATAATGCAAAGAAAGCCTCCAGGAATGAGCCTGTCACACTAGCATTGGCAATATATATAGTTAACACTGCTGGGATTCCCCTGGAGAGATAAGGTAGCACATCATACAGAGACAGCAGGGACAATACTGGGCATATAATACCCTCCATGGTCTTCCTCCAGCCTTCATTGCAGGGCCTAGAAATCTCACTTCTCTCCCTGCTAATCTTGCAGCAACCTCCCTCTGTTTCAGGCACAACTGTGTTGGTGGAAGAGTCTTCTCCAATGCAGCATTTGTCATCTCTCCATTACTTTTCCAAACTCAGATGTTCTCCCATGTCTCTACCTCTTCAGTCTCTGTCCTCTATTTAAACTCTATAAGAGGATTTAAATCTGGCCCATGTTTTGGAAGTGTGTGTACAGGAGATACTATACAAGAAAGGAACCTGTACTGTGTAAGGCAAACATCTGTCCCAATACCAGAGACTGTACTTGTATAAGATCATTGCTACCAGTCTTAACATTTTGTGCAGAGGATCCACTGCCTCAATTTAGTCACTGGTGTGTAAGAGAACAAATATTTAAAGCCAAGTAAGATCATCAGACCTTATAAACCCATTCTTGATGCTTTATGGAGTACACTGGTATTTTAGCCCTTTGCTGCTTACATTAATCACTCTCTAGACAGAACTAGAGGAGTTGTCAAGGCAGCGTTTGCTCTGTGGCAGCAGTACTTGGTTTATGGATATATTCTGACCACTGTTTAAACCCTTGGAAAGAAGAGTTAAATTTGGATTATAACTACTGAGTTCATTAAGGGAGATGCAGTCTGAGATTTGTTCATTCCATAGATGGAGCTATTATGAAGAAGTCTTGCACAGCTACTCCCAGTTGCTTCTCCACATGTCATTACTGGTATGTCTGGCTTTTGGCACAAGCATATTCTAGGCCCCCACCTTCTTGAGGCTCTATCATAGGCCCTGCTATGCCATTACTACACACTTCCCATTCCTATTCCAGTTTGGGCTGCTCCAAGCCTGTCTCGCAAGTGAGAGAGAATCCCAGGCTCCCAGCTGGTTAGACCAGACCACCCACAGTTGACAGGAAGGCAGAAGGTACTGGTTGGTAGACCACAGGTCTCCATCTGGTAAGATGGCACAAGTGCTCGATAAGGCAGCTCTAGTAAGGACATTTTGGGGAAGGTGGCGTTATTGTAAAAATGAGACCTACTACAAATTCGTTGTTGCTGATCAGAGAAGAAGCCATCGCTTGGAGTGATCTCATATAGATTGTATGGAGGGTGAGTCAGATTGAATACATTTTTCCAACGAATTTTTGAAAATAATGTAATCCTTTTATGAAGGATTTTTTTTTTTATGAAATGTAAGAGATGGTTGCAAATTAACAAGATTATGCTAGGCTGATTTTACACTGGGCTTTCAAACGGAACAACAGTTTTTAGAAAGATTGTACCCATGTTTTTCTTTTTCTAGTATTACAATATAAAACCAAACATCACCATGCAGTTGAAAGGGGGAGGCCTTAAAATCCAAGGGAAAATGTGTGTGGACATTAAGAATTCCAGGGTGCTTTTCGTAAAACTAGGGTTTGCCGTGGTGTCCTTGGCCAAAATTCCACCGCCGCTCCCCCCACCTCCCCTACTTATATACTGTGTCAGTGACACCCCCCCCAGAGAAGGCTGTATTTCAGTGGTGCTGTCTGCATAATTTGCAAAAAGAAAAGGAGAACCTGTGGCACCTTAGAGACTAACCAATTTATTGGAGCAATTGGTTAGTCTCTAAGCTGCCACAAGTCCTCCTTTACTTTTTGCGAATACAGACTAACACGGCTGTTACTCTGAAACCTGTCATAATTTGCAAAGCATTTTGGGATTAGACACATGATAAAAAGACCATTTTGAACCTCTGGATTAAAATCTAGAACACAACATATGAAAGGGAGAAAATGCAAAGTTATAGCTCCTACCACACCTCTGCCCCTTTAGTGTTAAATTTATGTCTTAATTTACAGGTGTAATAGCCACATTTTCTGAATTTTGTAGTTAAAAATTGCGAACTTCTACTAGCAGTCTTTGCATTTAATTTCCTTTAGAAAAAGAAATGATTATACACTGAATGGAATTTGCTACATATCCTCATTTCAATGTGTAATCGCTGCATTGGTTTCAACGCATCACACTCCCGATATGCATGCTCCAGTACTGAACTGGTGCATTGCACACCTGTATGTTATGAAGTCAGGAGAAAAAGTGTATTGCAGACAGACATTAAATGAGTTCCAGATGCTTGTTAACATTTCATCTTATAGGTCAAAAGGTGCTAAGAGGTTTTGAATGGACAGTAGTGAACACGTCTCATGAGATCCTTACCGGCTGCCTGCTCTGTAATCCCACACCTTGGAGCTTTTTGTCTTCCCGAGCCAACAGCAGGATTTTCCCTTCTGTCCCAATTTCACGTTCACCTGTTAAAATTCTAATTGTTATCATCATTGGCAGTGATGCAAGGCATCTTGGCAACAGAATTGGGGATGCTTATGCTGATGGTACCAAAATCTCTACCAGATGCTCATAGGACATACCTCTTTCTACATGGAAATCCAGCAGGTCCCTTTGAGGTTCAGACTAGGACTTGGTGTGGCAAAATGTCTGATGATTTTGGGGTGGGAAAGGGGAAGAAAACACCCTTTTAACTAGGGAGGGAAAGGCAAGGAGATTCATGTACCAACAGACAATATACTCATTTCCAAAGGCCTCAATTATATAGAGCCTAATCTTACTCCTGCTGAAACCCACAACAAAGCTCCCTGTGGAGCAGAAGCATACCCCTAAACACCAAGAATGGCAGGGTGGACCAATAATCACACAGATACTAGAGCCAATGGAACCTCCTGCTAATTTTAGCCAATACATACATGTTAGATGTAATATACACCACACTAAATGAGTATTATGCACTTGGTATGAATATAATACCCGTTATAGATATATAGATATTGTGACGAAGTTCCTCCTCTACCTTGGTGGGTCTTGCGCTTATTGGCGGATTTGCTCACCTTAGAGATTCACGGCGGCCCTCAGTTTGGCCGTTTTCGTGAACCCACAGTCCAGGTCAACTCCTCCTGTGTCTAACCAGGAGTTGGGAGGTTTGGGGGGAACCCGGGCCCTCCCTCTACTCCGGGTTCCAGCCCAGGGCCCTGTGGAATGCAGCTGTCTAGAGTGCCTCCTGGAACAGCTGTGCGACAGCTACAACTCCCTGGGCTACTTCCCCATGGCCTCCTCCCAACCCCTTCTTTATCCTCACCATAGGACCTTCCTCCTGGTGTCTGATAATGCTTGTACTCCTCAGTCCTCCAGCAGTCCCCGTTCTCACTCTCAGCTCCTAGTGCCTCTAGCTCCCAGCTCTTCACACACATGCCACAAACTGAAGTGAAGTCCTTTTTAAACTCAGGTGCCCTGATTAGCCAGCCTTAATTGATTCTAACAGCTTCTTGATTGGCTGCAGGTGTTCTAATCAGCCTGTCTGTCTTAATTGTTTTTAGAAAGTTCCTGATTGTTCTGGAACCTTCCCTGTTGCTTTACCCAGGGAAAAGGGACCTACTCAACCTGGAGCTAATATATCTGCCTTCTATCACTCTCCTGTAGCCAAGGAAACATCTATACATGCTCGTGCTCCACACCCTGCACGTCCTCACCCTTGCGTCCCGCCCTGATACAAAATGGTGGGACCTCCTGCCACTTCTGGAGGGTGAGGAGCCCCGGTGGGCCAGCCTATACTCCACCTTGGTCCCGAGGCCCGCCGGGGATATCAGTTGGTGACTCCTTCATGGAGCGGTGAGCACGGGCGTATACTTGGCACGGTTCACCCCATTCCAGACACCTACCCTTTTTGCGGCGTGAGGGAAACCGTGGCACACATATACTTGGAGTGTGCCAGGCTGCAGCCCCTATTCCAGCTCCTAACGAATATTTTGTTGCGCTTTTGGTTACACTTCTCCCCTTTTTATTTATGCACTCCCTATCTGCGGCCCCACAAAGTCACGGGACCTCCTGGTCAACCTCCTCCTGGCCCTGGCTAAAATGGCCATCTATAAAACCAGGGTGAGGAGGTTGGCCAATGGAGTCTCCTGTGACTGTGGGGCCTATTTCCGATCCTCCATCCGTTCACCTATCCGGGCAGAGTTCTTCTGGGCGGCGTCCACTGACTCCCTTGATGCCTTTGAGGAGCAGTGGGCGCTGCCCGGGGTTCTCTGCTCGGTGTCCCCATCCGGTTCCCTTCGTTTGACCCTTTGACCACACTCCTGTCCCTGTTATTTCATTAGTTGTCCCCTGTAATCATTTGTGTCCAGGTCCTGTGGATCCCCCTCTTAAGCTCGGGGGGGGGGGGGGGGGAAGAGAAGGGAAGAGATCCTTTAGCAGTGGGCAGGCGAAGCACTTCCCGGATCCCAATAGGATCACTCTCCTGTAGCCATCTGGCTCGACCCTGTCACAATATGCACACACAAATAAATAAGTGTTGGGAAATTATGTTAACTAAATGTATTACACTCTCCCTATAGTTCCGTTCATCCATGTCAAAAATCCCACTGCACTTTGCAAAGCTGAAGTCAGCTCTGGCATTAAAAAATGGGAAGCCTGTCAAAGCTAAGAGACATGAATGTTGTGTCCTAGCATAGGCTGGGATGCCGCTCTACACCCAACTGATTTGGAGTGTAGTATCTAGAACAGAGATAAGAAAAGTATAGAACAAAACAACAACTGTTGTGAACTGATGGGCTGGATCTTCGTACAGACTTTTGTAACTTGTAAAATCATACTAGAAACACTACTAGCTGAAATGCCTGTCTTTGAAGCACAACTTCTGTGTAAACATAAAGGTCATACTGCGAGATAAGAATTCCTTCCCAGAAGGAGGATATGTATGTTTGCTTTTCATACTTTACTGCTTTGTCTTTAGACAATAAATTTGGCTAAGTTCAGTTATTTGGTCTCAGACATTTTTAATAATGAACTAGGAGTGTAGTCAAATAATTGGCTACACCTTTTAGTCTATATCATCCTCTGAAAAGGAACTGTATTCTTCAGCTTCTCTCAGGACTCCAGTGAGCAACCCTGATGGCCCGCTTCCCTTCCTCTTGAGAGTTTATGCTGTCAGAAGAGACCACTGAGGATGGAACTGCTGCCCTAGCGATGAAGGATTCCCCTCTATAACAGCAGTTACGTATTTTCCCTAGAGTCTGCACATGGTACATCTTTTTAAGGGAAAAAGAAAACCTCTCTATATTACTTACTAGGTGCTTTTTCAGGTGAGCCCAGATTTACTGTATTGTCAGCAACGCACAGAGCAATGCCATTCACAGGAGAACCACAATCTGCAACAACGCCTAGGCACGCAGATTTCCCACAATCCCAGAGGCGGGCAGTGCCATCTCTAGAACTGGAAATGACATTTCTTCCCCGATCCACAATGGCTGTGTCCAGGATACCTACACCAAAGCAAAGAAACTTCTCAGAAGGGTAGAAGTGAGGAAGTTACAGCAAGGTTGGAAAAAGCACCTATCTTGCTTTAAAAAGCTGGAAGGCAAGCACCAGAATCTCACAGGCAGTAGGCCAGTTGGGTGAAATCCCACTGGAGTTACATCTGCTTACACCAGAACTGAATCTGGCCCCTGAGCTAGATAACCCCATCATGAATTTGGACAGGTCAGTGATACTTGTGTATTCCAGATACAGCAACATGAAAAGCATGTTTCTTACCAGCTGTTAACATTCCCTTACAATTTTATAAAAAGAAAAGGAGTACTTGTGGCACCTTAGAGACTAACCAATTTATTTGAGCATAAGATTCCGTGAGCTACAGCTCACTTCATCGGATGCATAAAGTGGAAAATACAGTGAGGAGATTTATATACACACAGACCATGAAAAAATGGGTGTTTATCATACACATTGTAAGGAGAGTGATCACTTAAGATGAGCTATTACCAGCAGGACAGTGGGGTGGGGGGAGAGAAAACCTACTCTGAAACCTTACAATTTTATATCACTGTTGTTTCTAACATTTAAAGAGGTATATTTGAATAGTTACAAGGTTTAATTAACAGTCTGCATACAGAAGCAAAGTTCAAATGCCAGGGCTGTTTTTCAAACAAAAGTCAACTGCAACCAGACGAAACCAAATTTAATTATTCTAGCTGACTGCAGCTACTGAGACTCCTTGTGATCCAATAATGTATACAACGGATTAAGTCAATTTTGGAGACAACAGAAATCTGCTAGATTTCCTCTCATTGAAGCTCTACTACATTTCCTGTCAGATTAATTTACAACATTGTTGCAATACATCCACAAAGCCTTTTACACGTTTTAAAAATCCAAAAAAAGTCAAGTGAAAATTATGCTAGGTTCACTGCAGGAGTCCAGAAAGATACTGCATTAATATTTTGCTCAACTATTTCAACAGATGCCACTTAAGTTAGGCTGACTCAAGCTGTAGTGTAGACATAGCCTAAGTCACTCGGAGGCGTGAATAAACCAGCCCTCTGAGTGACATAAGTACCAGTGTGCACAGCGCTATGTTGGAGGGAGAGCTTCTCCCACCACATAGATACCATGGCCCACGGAGGTGGTTTTATTTTGCTATTCCTGTCCCCTGCCCTCTTGTCAGGTAATCACCCTCCCCTAAATTCAGCACGACACAACAGACTTCGTGCTCTGAGGCACAAACAGTGTCTTTACTTGTTTTATGAGGCACCTACAACATTGCTGGACATTTGAAAAATAACAGATCATCTGAAGCAACAGCGGTACAACCTTTATTATCTGAATGTCTTGATTAATGCTGAATAACCATTTATAATGGAAGGAATTTTCAGTGTAATCCATATAACCAGGGGATATCAGCCTATTTAGGACAGCAAGGAGTTCGACAGCCAACTGTACAGAGAAGGAATAAAATGCTACCCGACAAGAACAACTTCAGGTGTTTAGAATAGCAGCTGTTTTTGTCTGTGTTTTATATACAAATGCAGGGAGTCTGAAGAAGAGATTTGAAGCATCTAATGTTAATGCACAGCACAAAAATGTAATAGGCTGATGCTTGAACTTTAGCCCTCTGCTGTGATGTAATTATATAGGCAGCGGATTAAGCATTTTAAAGGCTAGTTTGTGTACCTCCTTTGTGACCTTTAAACGTTACTACACAGCTGGCATCTTCTGCTGACCAGATCTTTAGCTGGGCATCCATTCCCCCACTCAGAACCACAAGGCCCGACGGGAAAAACCTGCAACAATTCACATCATACACATGGCCTTCCAATAGTCTCTGGAAAAACAAAGAACTGCATGCTAGTTCCACTGTTATCACCCCGATGCCATCCTGTATTAAGTTATTCAGTACTAGAAAGCACACAGTGTTTTTACCTAAATCGTGGACATGGTCAAATCCCCCACGAACACAGCTAATCTTCTACAGTGGGATAAGTTCAAAAGCAGACAGTGAACAATTGCGCCGTAGCTACCATCACTTTTAACTATGCCTCCATGTTTTAATATTTGCAAAAAGAAAAGGAGTACTTGTGGCATCTTAGAGACTAACCAATTTATTTGAGCATGAGCTTTCGTGAGCTACAGCTCACTTCATCGGATGCATACCGTGGAAACTGCAGCAGACATTATATACACACAGAGACCATGAAACAATACCTCCTCCCGCCCCACTGTCCTGCTGGTAATAGCTTATCTAAAGTGATCATCAAGTTGGGCCATTTCCAGCACAAATCCAGGTTTTCTCACGTGAGAAAACCTGGATTTGTGCTGGAAATGGCCCAACTTGATGATCACTTTAGATAAGCTATTACCAGCAGGACAGTGGGGCGGGAGGAGGTATTGTTTCATGGTCTCTGTGTGTATATAATGTCTGCTGCAGTTTCCACGGTATGCATCCGATGAAGTGAGCTGTAGCTCACGAAAGCTCATGCTCAAATAAATTGGTTAGTCTCTAAGATGCCACAAGTACTCCTTTTCTTTTTGCGAACACAGACTAACAGGGCTGTTACTCTGAAACATGTTTTAATATTGGCACTCATCATCATAGCCTCTGAGCATCACTTCCCTTGGGAGATTATGCCACAGTCTATTAGATCTTTGACCTCAGAAGTGAAATTTACGCTAACGTCTCACTCAAAGGAGAACACCGTAACCACACTGGACCTCAGTGCACAGTCACTATTAGTTAGGAGCCAAAGCTAGGGCCGGGACACTATAATCTATGAACTTGAGACAAAGAAATGTATAAGAACCCAAAGATAGAGCCAAAGTTCTTACTCTTATTTCTCCATTAGCCGCCTGCCAGACTTTCATGGTTCCATCGGTGCTGGAAGAGACGCCAAGGCCCCCGCCACTGGAAATATCAATGCAGAGTATCTGTTTGGAAAGACAGCACCAAATAGTTTGAGCATTTTGTGTGACCCTACGAACACATGCTTATTTTGCTCACTCCCGCAAGGGAATTTTGCATTGAAGGAGACCTGCTAACCAAAGCATTCAGTAATAACACCTATATAGAGATAGATATTGCAGATTTCACCATAGCACCTGAGCAATCATAGTCAATCACTTCACATGCATAACTGAACAATTCTGGTCTGATAATACTTTCCACATACAAAGCACCTTTCATTTGAGGACCTCAAGACCTTTTACAGACATTGGTCTCAGATGTTAGGAGGCACTCATCGAGAAATGTTAAGAATATGTTTAACAAGGTCTTGGCTTTCTCATTTAGTCTAACCAGAAAAAAGGGTTGTCTCCCTTTTGGGAGGGAAGGGGGCTTGACAGAAGGGAGTAGGTAGCTTAAATGAGTGTTTTCTGATTAAGTTGTATTATACAGACAGACATTCTGTGTCTCTCCCTCAAGGACAAGCTGCTGGTATGATCTGACCTGAACCCAGGCTTCAGACCTATTGACTGACTGGATTATCTGACTTGATTAACCTCGATTTCTTACAATTTGGTGGCATTTACAAGCAGAGGCTTTGCTAAATTTTTCCTCTGGCTCAGCTCAGAATTCTGCCTGGGCAAGGAGATGGAGTGGATTTTGAAGGGCAGGTCAGCAGCATGTATAGATAGCAATAATTACATTTCAATTGGCAAGACCAAGTTTTTGGTTGCCCTGGGTTGAACAGAGGCCAGGATTTTTCTAGACTGTAGGCATAAGCCCCTTTTTGCAAATAAGAAACTGAAGTAATGAGGTTACGCAACTGGCTCAAAATAACAGTCAGTAGCAGAGCTTAGACTAGAACCCTGACGCAGACCTTTGCTCTCATTACTGGACAATATTCCCTTCCTTACGCTATATGGTACCTAAGCGTAGCCTCTTCTGTTTAACTCCCAGTGCCATGAAAGGGCATTGTGTTTGCGAGCATAGGAAAACAGATCCAAACCTGCAAAAGATCAGGTTTGAAATACTCAGACACCCAGCAGCCACAGCCTTAAATTCTAGTAGGGCTGACTTCATCCTCATTAAGTAGATAAACTGACTCCCACACAATTTACCACTTTTTGTGACAGCAAACATTTGCCTTATATCCTTTCACAAATTTCTCTTTCCCTAAAATATTGTGCATCACTGCTGTGATCTGGTAAATAGATTTCTTCTACTCTGAAGGGGGCTGCATTTTAGTTGTGGATGAAGTAATTTTGTAAGGCATTGTGTAATCATATCACTTCGCCCACTGATAAAGTACAGCTACTCCTGGGGTGGAATATGACAGCTGGGTAACAGATTGTATCAACAGTGAACAGTTAAGGACAAAACTGTAAGAATAGTCTTCAGCTGAAGGAAAACAGAACATAATTACTCAACCTGGAACTCTGATAGAGTAAGGCCTTCGCTCCAGCATCCCAGTAGAAAAGGATATGGGATCCTTACTACTCACAAGTAGTCAGCACTCAGGTTTTATGTCTTATCTAAAAGAAAAGCTCATCTAGTGGCATCATACTGAGGCATCAATTCGATACCAACTCAGAATGAAGAATGCCACCTAACGATTTGCCACCACGTTTTCCCTGGTTTCCTATCCAAGCAATGACCAAGCCAAACTCTGTTTAGCTCATGAGCTCTGACAAGCAAGACCACAGCTAGGGGTGACATGGCTGCACACCAACAGTACTCCATTACCCATTTTAAAGAAAAAAGTGAATTTGTGGATTGCTTTTGTGTTTAAAACTACTTAAAACTCATATAAGAGCTCTGCTGGCTGGGGCTATTCACTGAAAACACAAGTCAAATCAGACAATAATTTAGCACGATTTGATCACAGAAATGTAAGACGACAACAGAATAACTTCACAAACAATTCCAATCCTCTCAGCAGTAATACACTACCTCACAATGAAAGGATTAGAAATTGCAAAGCACTCTCAGCAGACACTAAAAGGCACAGTGTTAATGTTTGACTAATTCAGAAACTAACAAGGGATCAATAAGCAGGCTGAGGTAATGTGCGTTAACTCAGACCCAGATGCAGAGGTAGAAGTGATAACTGTAGCTTATAGTGTATCTGCTTGAAACTCACCTACCTAATAATAGACATTTACCGCAGTCTGTTTTCCAGAGCCAGCAATCTGCAGCCCATCACCCTCATTCAGTAACACTCAAAGCACAGGTTTCAGAGAAACAGCCGTGTTAGTCTGTCTTCGCAAAAAGAAAAGGAGTACTTGTGGCACCTTAGAGACTAACCAATTTATTTGAGCATGAGCTTTTGTGAGCTACAGCTCACTTCATCAGATGCCTACAGACAGCCCTGCAACCTGAAGCAAATACTCACCAACAACCACATACCACACAACAGAACCACTAACCCAGGAACCTATCCTTGCAACAAAGCCCGTTGCCAACTGTGCCCACATATCTATTCAGGGGACACCATCACAGGGCCTAATAACATCAGCCACACTATCAGAGGCTCGTTCACCTGCACATCCACCAATGTGATATATGCCATCATGTGCCAGCAATGCCCCTCTGCCGTTTACATTGGTCAAACTGGACAGTCTCTACGTAAAAGAATAAATGGACACAAATCAGATGTCAAGAATTATAACATTCATAAACCAGTCGGAGAACACTTCAATCTCTCTGGTCACGCAATCACAGACATGAAGGTCGCTATCTTACAACAAAAAAACTTCAAATCCAGACTCCAGCGAGAAACTGCTGAATTGGAATTCATTTGCAAATTGGATACTATTAATTTAGGCTTAAATAGAGACTGGGAGTGGCTAAGTCATTATGTGAGGTAGCCTATTTCCCCTTGTTTTTTCCTACCCCTCCCCCCCCCAGATGTTCTGGTTAAACTTGGATTTAAACTTGGAGAGTGGTCAGTTTGGATGAGCTATTGCCAGCAGGAGAGTGAGTTTGTGTGTGTTTCCGGGGGGGTGGGGGGGGGGTGAGAAAGCCTGGATTTGTGCTGGAAATGGCCCACCTTGATTACCATGCACATTGTAGGGAGAGTGGTCACTTTGGATAAGCTATTACCAGCAGGAGAGTGAGTTTGTGTATGTGGTTTTTGGAGGGGGGTGAGGGGGTGAGAGAACCTGGATTTGTGCAGGAAATGGCCCACCTTGATTATCATACACATTGTGAAGAGAGTGGTCACTTTGGATGGGCTATTACCAGCAGGAGAGTGAGTTTGTTTGGGGGGGGCGTGGGCGGAGGGTGAGAAAACCTGGATTTGTGCTGGAAATGGCCCAACTTGATGATCACTTTAGATAAGCTATTACCAGCAGGACAGTGGGGTGGGAGGAGGTATTGTTTCATGATCTCTGGGTGTATATAATGTCTGCTGCAGTTTCCACGGTATGCATCCGATGAAGTAAGCTGTAGCTCACGAAAGCTCATGCTCAAATAAATTGGTTAGTCTCTAAGGTGCCACAAGTACTCCTTTTCTTTTTGCAAATACAGACTAACACGGCTGTTACTCTGAAACCTGTCTTAACACAATCTCACTTTCTTTTAATACTCCGTTGTAGAGATGTGAAAATGCTACTTTACCCAAACATACTGTGCATCAACATGTATTTTCACAAAGAGATGGAGAACATTTATTTTTCAGCTTCTACTATAGCATTTTCTATAGCACCTATTATCATAGTATCTAAGCACCTCACAAGTAAGTTAGATCTGTATAGCCAAGTCCCTCGCAGAGTGTACAGGTTTCTGCTCTTCTACCTTCTGTGGCAGAACAGGTTTCATTTGGGATAGACGTTTTTTAGTTTCTTTGGGTAAGCTTTATGTAGAGTTAGATAGTCAGCCAAACCAAAGGCTGATGTTTCCAGCCATGTGCTCCTTTCCAATGCCAAAATGAAAGTCCCAGATGAAATTCAGCTTTGCCATGTCACTTAAGAATGTGAGCAGCTCCCCAAAATAGAGACTGCAGAACAGGGAGGTGCAGGTACTATATGGGAGTAGAGGAGGGGGAGGAGCAAATTAAAAAGCAGAAATATCCCACAAAAATAAGAATTATGTTTAAATAAAGAACAAAGCTGGGGCAAGGAGATGGACTGGAAGCCCAGGAAAGTGAGGAGTCCTCTGTTTATCCACAGAGCAGACACAGTACAGGCAGCAGTAGTGTGACCTAACCCACACTGCCCTGCCCTCACACCTAGCCCCGGAGCTGGAGGGTAACTTTAAGGGGTGAAAGTAACTCATTATTCATAAACCATTCAACCCTAGCCTCTCTGCTGAGTCTGCCAACAAGGGGATTATGTACAGCTGTTACACCATAGACACTAGAAAGGCCAAGTTCATTTTCTCTAGGACAAACAGCCACCAATTCAGCAGCTTTGCCACGACAAGCTTGGTCTGGCCTTGAATTAGAGACCTAGAGTTGAAGAGCTCCATACCATTCCTAGCCCCCTAGCCCAGCCTGTCATGCTCTCTAGTGTTGTAATGATTTCTGCTGTAATTCACCCATCTTTTCCCTTTATGATGGAAGCTGCTGGGGGACTGGAGTGAGCAGAGACTGGAGCTAAAGTGCAGGATAGAGGAAAACAGAGAAAACAAGAGCCAGCCAGAGGAGACTGTGGGAGAAGGGCATCCTTCCCACATTTTGGGCAGGTACCATGTCACCCCGTATGTTTGTACAGGACCTGTCACATTGGTCCCCTGTTCTCACTGGGGTCTCTGAGTGCTACTAGAACAAAAAATAAAGCATCTCAATCTCTCCTTTTACTGACACACAAAACAAGGCACCGAGGTGAAGTGACTTTCCCAATGGTCACACAGGAACTGTGGCCTAGTCAAAAACCAAATGCTTGTTGCCTGATTCAGTCTTGTCCTTTAACCACTAGGCCATGCTGCATCCATGGGAAAGTAGGCCAAAAGTGATATTTTTGGAGCCCAGTTATTGAAGGAAGGGATATGGAGTAGCATGGTCACTGTGTAGGGTGAATGTAGTGCCATTGTTGTAGTTACTTCAGGAATTATTGCAGTAAATCCAGCGGCACTCTGCTGACCCACAGAACTGCTCCTGTCAAAGAGGTGAAGTATCCAGTTGTCAAAGAGCAATGCTCTCCTATTATTTATGATTGAGTACAACTACAGTACCTGAGACCGCTGTTAGGACCAGAGCCCCTTTGTGCGAAGCACTGTACAAATAAGCATACAGGAAGACATGGCCCCTGCCCTGATGACATTATTTGAGTTTGGTTGCATATTAATGTAATGTAACAATAGGGAAAGTGAAAATCTGATGGTTCTACGAAAGCGGCAAAGAGCCATAGCACCTTATAGACTAACAGACGTACTGGAGTATAAGCTTTTCTTCAGATGCATGTAGTGGAAATTTCCAGAGGAAGGCATAAATAAATAAATATATGTATGCCTGCCTCTGGAAATTTCCACTACATGCATCTGAAGAAGTGGGTATTCACCCACGAAAGCTTATGCTCCAATATGTCTGTTAGTTTATAAGGTGCCACAGCACTCTTTGCAGCTTTCACAGATCCAGACTAACACGGCTACCCCTCTGATACTTGATGGTTCTACGTCACTGGAAAGTTTGTTTTTTCCTTCTTCATTATAACTGGCCAGTTCCTTGTAGCTGTCACAGTAGAATTGGATCTCGAGAAGGATTCCAGGGACCAAAGTTTCCAGAGATTTTTACCAAGAAAACCAAATGCCTCTCTGTATCATATGTGACTGCTTCATGTATTTTTTAGGGGTGTTGGATGGAATTTAACCACAATTAGATTAGATTTACAGGTGACCCAAAAAACAGCAAAATGCAACAGCACCCTATTCTTCCATGTAACTAAAGGGAATCTCTATTTTAAGCTGCCCAAAGGATTGCAGAATTTACTTTGGATTGTTTTCATACACCACCCCTTTAATGAACTGGAGAGACCAAGTTTAAAGCTAGAAAGTGGAAATACTAACTTAATTCCAACCTGATTAGAATAGTTTTTTGCTAAGTTTCTATGCAAAGGCATGTTTTACTCCATTTGCTTAACTGGTCTGCAACAATTACAGACAGACAAAGAATGTTATTAACATTCAGCTCTGTGTATCTCTAATCACTCAGCAAGATTACTTACGCTTTTTTGATGAATTCTGCAAAAGCTTGTGTATGGTGCCAAAAATTTTGTGGAAACATTTTCATGAGGGCAAGAAACAAGTATGCTTTTCTAAAGGAGGGGACGGAAAAAGATTACAATATTGTTAGAATTAATTGTACAGAACTATAACATTTACAGTCGTCTTACGTTCATGTACAGATGGAAAACAATCTTTACTATCCCTTTACCGCCTATCTACTCATTTTACTGACTCAAAAACGTGCTTGTTCCCATTAGTATTGCAGAGGCAAGTCAGTTATAGGAGAACACGCCTGATGTGATCAATTTACCTCATCACTGCCTACTGCAGGGTTTCTTGCACCGTCCTCTGAAACAGCCACTACTGGCTACTGTTGGAGACAAAATATGGGGCTAGATGGACCACTGGCCTGAGCCAGTCTGACAACCACTATGACTTTTTGTTCTGCTTTATGCACCAGAAACATCAGCTGACTTCCAGTTGGAGGATTTTTGTCATCAATGACATAAAAAGCAGAAAAAGCACATCTGGATTTTCAGATTCCTGGCTTAATCTGTGGAACTGGCAGACAAAAATATTTCTTGATTAGTAAAACCTAGTACATTTAAAATCTTGATCATGAAAGGTGTTGAGTATCCTCAACTAGCACCTCTCAATATTGGACATTGGATCTGGATCAGTGAAATAAGAGAAAGCCTCCAGATTTTGTTTTTACGCAGTTATGTATCTAACCAATCCATATTTACAGTAAAATTGCAGATAAAGCCATGTAGGTGGCTTTGCAAAGCAATTGCTGACATATGAAGATACAACAGGCTCTGATTTAAGGACAGTCATGATTTGTGCATAAAGTGCAAGTGACTTCAGTCTATAGGAAAACCTGATGAATGACTCTTACTAAAGCTTGAAGTTGCATTTTCATCAAACGGTTTTCTTTCCATGCATGCTTCAAATACAGATTAATCTGACTGGAGGATAGCAGCAAGCACAGCCAGGGATCAAGATCCATCAAGCCACAGAAGATATAGAATCCACAACCTGGTCACACACCACCAAACTTCAGTATATTTAGAGAGCATTCCTCATAGTAGTAGCTAAGTGCCAGTACACCTCAGTGGACAAAGTACTTGGCCTTTCACTTTTAAGATCATATTTTAAGATTAAAGATTTTAAATGAAAAAAGTTTGATGGCCTCTTTTCATGTCTAGAAGATATTGGTCCAAAACCCACCACGTGCAACTAAATTCAAGTGGTGCAGTTACTATGTCTAATCAGGAAATATTGTTAAGCACTTTCTATGCGAAGGTTCAGATCATAAGGCAGTACATGGAACAGCACACTGTGTGGCTGGCATCTCAGTAGTGAATGACTGTAGCATTTTAATTTTGAGTAGTAGCTACTTGCTGACCCTTCAAACATACAAATACACTGAAATAAGAGTACCTTGGTTATTTCATTTACAACAAATCCTTCAGAGGCTGAGATCTCTGGAATCCCATCTGAGCCTACTCCCTGGCATGTCAGGCTGCCATACAAAGTAGGTTTCCCTGCAGTACAAAGACATATTAAAGATCAGAGAAAATGATGATTTAGCATTTTACACACTTCACATGTAACTATAATCCTGTATTTATTTTTGGCCTTCAGCAATTTCAGTGATACACAGGCAGCCTATTCAGATCCAAAATCTAATCTTCCTTTATGAGGTTTTTTTTTTTTTAAATTAAACATTCAATCACTAAGTGAGATTCAATGGGACAAAGGCACTGAATATATCTGGGAGAAAATTCATGAACATGATTGATATGCCCTGTGTATCAGGCAGAGAGGAAGGTTTAGAATTCACGGATCATAACAGGTGAACAAGGAGAGTAAGAATGGGAGCTTTTGCTTAACTCAAATGGTCTGACGGGTTAGTAAAGAATAAATTTGACCAGACAAGCTTAAATGCTTTTTTGAATCACAAAGTTAGTAGATTAAAAGAATGCAGTAGATATATTTTAATTTAACCAAAGCAGTTGATAGTATGTCAGGAACACTTACTTGGAAAAATTAATTCACTTTAGCTTAGATAGGAACGATGTCATATGGCCTGAAGTTTGCAGATGACATTAAACTAGGAGGAGCTGGACACAAGAGTAAACACTGACCTAACAAAAAGGGCCTGGACACAGGCAAAAAATAAAACAGGATTCTGCTTGGAAAACTCCACAAAACAGATAATGTTCAGAGATGCAAGAGTGAAGCCAGACAGCAAATAAGACAAGTGTGGCAACAAGGAGAAGGTTATGAGTTCAGGCTGCATACAAAGCAGCATCACATCATATCACAAAAGGCAATAGCTGTTCTCTATAAAGACACAATGTGACCAAACCTGGAACACCATGATCAGTTCTGGGTATGTTCCAACTAAGGTATTGACAAATTGGAGGGTGCTATGGAAGAGCAATATGAACATGGGGTGGGAGGGAGAAACATTCTTAAGGGTCCCATTCTAAAGTAAGTTCTTATATTACCCACCTCTCACCGTCATAGCTGATCACTCTCCAGACTGCATGAAGTGATGTAACTAACACTTATTACATGTGATTCATTCTCTCTCACTTCCTTTCACCAGGAAAAGCATGTGCAGTACAGGGCTGTGGTTTATTAGGATTTTTTACTTATAAATCATACATGCTGCTGTGAGTTTATGTTAGAAATGGCAGATCAAAGCAGCATACACGACATTTGAAATAGAAGGTGGGCAGGTTTGTAATAGTCCTTAGTTTCTGGGGGAGTTTATTCCACAATCTGAGACCAGCCCCTGGGAAAGCACAGTCCCGTACATATATGAGCTTCACTCTTATGGTAGAAAGTTCCATTGTGTCAGAAAAGCAGAGTTGTTGACTACTCTCTTCATCCCTGAACTTTAGGCTTTTAGATATCCAAGGCCTAGACCTTGAAGATACGGACCAAGATCTTGTACTTGATCCCATATTCTATAGACAGAAAATGCAAAGAATGGAGGACAGATGCAGTGGGCTTGCAGTTGCCCGTGTTGATGAGGAAGTGTCCTGAAGCCTTCTGTACTACCTGACATTTTCTAAGAGTTGATGGTTTCGTGTCCAGGTATATTGCACTACTGTAGACCAGATGAGAGATGACAAAGGCATGTATAATGGAGGTCAAGTTATTGCCACTAGACAGCATTACTTGCGGATGCCGCTATGTGAGGTAAGCAATGAAGAGAAATCCAGGTACACACCTAAACTACAGGCTCAACTGACCAATTGTAAATTTGTACCTTGAATGAACCAAAAGGACTACACTATGGGTGCAAACTCTGATGTAACAGCGGTTTTCCCTCTCTAAGATTTATTCTTAAGAGCTCAGCAGAAACATGCTGTGGTTCACCCCAGCTCCAACTCCCCTGAAGGAGAGCAGGAGGGCTTCATGTGTGCATCCAGACACCCAGCTCTGAGTTTCTTGGGTCAGGACAGGACTCCAGGTGTTTATACAGTCTTCCTTTGGGGCCACTCTCCCGGAACACAGAACAAAGGGCAGGGCAAGAGGTGAAATCTGGCTGCAGAGAGCTTGGTGGGGGTGTCATTCCAGGCTGGAGATCTCACCACCCACACATTCCCATTTTCCAGGTCAGGTAAAGTGCTTCACGGGGAGAAGACACACCCCTACATGGCCCCCCCAGCTCCATGTATGATGCATCATGTTACGTGCAACACCCAGCTCAGAGCCAGGAAGTCTCTTCCAGTGGCAGGAGAGGGATGCTGAAGCCGGGGAGTCGCCACTCACCTGGGCTCCTACAGCTCAGCCAGGCTTCACCTTCGTTCCTCCTGCAGAGAGGCACAAAGGGCCTGTTAGCTGCGGACAGGACCAGCAGCACCGGGGAGGGGACAGGGCAGCCAGGAAGCACAGAGGGAGAATAAGGAGAGGGGGGCGGCTGTAGGGCGGCGGAACGGGGGGCCGCCCCCAGGACAGAAGGGCTCCGGCGTAGGAAGTGTCGCTGCCGGGGGTGAAGGGGGGTCTCGGGGGCGGGGGAGAGTTGGGGGTCGCCGCCCAGGAGCGGGAGGGGGGTCGCTCCCCGGGGGGGGGGTCTCTGGGGAGGGTACCGCGGGAGTCATTCCGGGGGGGGGGAGGGGCCGGCTCCCACCTCAGCACCTGGTTCCAGTCACTCTGGATCCGCACCGTCGCCGCCATCTTCCCTCGGCACCGGAAACGCCGCCTCCTGACCCGGAAGCGCTGGGGGAGGCTCACCCAATAGGAACGCGCCTCCCCCCCTTCCCCCGCTACCGAATCCTTAAAGGGGCCGCGAGGCGGCGGCGGCGGCGCCTGGTCCCGAGGCTGCTGCCGGGCTCAGGTCAGAGGCGGCTGCTCGCACCCCCCCCCCCGCCCGCGCGTGTCCGTGACCCGGCCCGGGGGCTGCTGTGGGGGGCGCCGCTCTGGGCTGGCACAGGGGGCTCGGGCCTGTGCTGGGCGGGGCCGCCCCCGGGGGAGGGGAGCGGTGCCGGGGGGAGCCCTCAGGGGTGGCCGCGGGGGGCTGTGCTGGGGGCCCCTGGGGGCCGGGCCCGCCCCGGGGGTGTGGGGGGGAGCTGTCCTGAGGCCCCCTTGGTGGGGAGGGGGGGAGTTTTAAGCCGGGCTCTCCTGGTTCCGTTTCCACCTCGGCCAGCTGGGCTCTGGCTCCCCAAATCTCCCTCCCCTGGGATTTCAATCGGGCAGCAAATGAATCCTCCCTTTCGGCCCTAAGCTGCTGTGAGATGCCACCGTGCGCTGTTAACCAGTGGCCACGTCTCACCCCAGCCATGGCCATGTGCGCGCCTGGGGTTCGGTGAGCCTGACTTCAGGGCCGGGCAAACTGGTCGAAACTATAGTAAAGAACTAAACTGTCAGACACGCAGGGGAGCATAAGTTGTTGGGGAAGAGTCAACATGGTTTTTGTAAAGGGAAATCATGCCTCACCAATCTACTCGAATTCTTTGAGAGGGCCAACAAGCCTGTGGACAAGGGGGATCCAGTGGACATAGTGTACTTAGATTTTCAGAAAGCCTGTGCCAATGTTTCTCACCAAGGCTCTTAAGCAAAGTAAGCTGTCATGGGATAAGAGGGAAGGTGCTCTTGTGTGTATAAAAAGATCTTCTACACTTTCCACAGTATGCATCCGATGAAGTGAGCTGTAGCTCACGAAAGCTTATGCTCAAATAAATTGGTTAGTCTCTAAGGTGCCACAAGTCCTCCTTTTCTTTTTGCGAATACAGACTAACACGGCTGCTACTCTGAAACCTGGTTAAAAGATCGGAAACATAACCTCAGAGTGTAGACCAGCCCAAAGGGTAGGAATAAAGGGTCAGAATGGAGAGAGGTAAATAGTGGTGTCCCCCTGCAGGTCTGTACTGGTCCAGTCGTATTCAACATATTCATAAATGATCTGGGAAAAGGGGTAAACAGTGAAGGGGCAACATTTGCAGATGATACAAAACTACTCAAGATAGTTAGTTCCAGGCAGACTGCGAAGAGCTACAAAAGGATCTCTCAAAACTGGGTCACTGGGCAACAAAAATGGCAGATGAAATTCAAGTGTTGATAAATACAAAGTAATGCACACTGGAAAACATCATCCCAACTATACATATAAAATGATGGGGTCTAAATTATCTTTTACGGTTCAGGAAAGAGGTCTTGGAGTCATTGTGAATAGTTTTCTGAAAACATCCACTCAGTGTGCAGTGGCAGTCAAAAAAGCGAACAGAATGTTGGGAATCATTAAGAAAGGGATAGATAAGGCAAAATATCATACTGCCTCTATATAAATCCATGGTACGCCCACATCTTGAATACTGCGTGCAGATGTGGTTGCCCCATGTCAAAAAGGATATATTGGAATTGAAAAAGGTTCAGAAAAGGTCAACAAAAATAATTAGGGGTATGGAATGGCTTCCTTATGAGGAGAGAGTAATAAGACTGGGACTTTTCAGCTTGAAAAAGAGATGACTAAGGGGGGGCATATTATTGAAGGTCTATAAAATCATAACTGGTGTGGAGAAAGTAAATAAGGAAGTGTTATTTACTACTTCTCAAAACACAAGAAGTAAGGGGTCACTAAATGAAATTAATAGCCACAGGTTTAAAACAAACAAAAGGAAGTATTTCTTCACACAATTCACAGTCAACCTGTGGAACTCTTTGCCGGAGGATGTTGTGAAGGCCAAGACTCTAAGAGGGTTCGAAAAAGAACTTGATAGTTCATGGAGGATAGGTCCATCAATGGATGCATCCGATGAAGTGAGCTGTAGCTCACGAAAGCTTATGCTCAAATAAATTTGTTAGTCTCTGAGGTGCCATAAGTCCTCCTTTTCTTTTTGCGGATACAGACTAACACGGCTGCTACTCTGAAACCTGTCATTAAATCTTTAATGTTTGTAAAATTCTTTGAGTTCCCTAGAAGATGCTATAGCAGGGCAAAATATTCACAAGGAGTATGGGAGGTCCCGCCAAGGTGGGGGTGGCAGTAGGTAATGCTGGGAACATGGATATGCAGAGTGAAGGCTGGGAGTACAGTATCTCCACTGGCTCTTCTCCCCTCCTTCCCTATCATTTCTTGTTTGTGATTCCCCAGCAGCACAAGCCCTGTGACTGAGTTTT
This sequence comes from Lepidochelys kempii, assembly GCF_965140285.1. Classification (NCBI taxonomy): domain Eukaryota; kingdom Metazoa; phylum Chordata; order Testudines; family Cheloniidae; genus Lepidochelys; species Lepidochelys kempii. The sequence goes on from NC_136380.1 coordinate 12,526,832, forward strand.
TGTGACAGAGTTTTCTAATGACATTTTCCTCCCCCCTCTGCTACTCTCCTCTGATCCGTTACTCCTTAGATCCAACAAGATGTCTGGTCCCAGCCCTCAAGGTCACAACTGGAGCCAGAAGTCCGAAGACGAGGAGGATCCCTTGGATCAAATGATCTTGCGCACTGGCTGTGCCACTTTCCATTATGCAGTGCAGGAGTGCATGGCTGAACACCAGGACTGGAGGAAGTGTCAGCAGCAGGTACAGGCCTTCAAGGACTGCATGAAGGAACATCAGAAGCAACGAACAGAGGAACTGCAGAAGAGGCAAAGGTTAGCCCAGGCCAAGAGCTGACAGAAAAGACTCAAGCTTGAAGCTCAAGGGATCCAAGAGTCCAACTCAGCCAGAGCATGGAGAATTTAACTCCTGAGAAATATCCTGCTGAATCAGAGGGATAAAACCTTTTCTCTCTTGGGACCTGGCACATGCATTAAGGGGACTGATCACAGTAATCAGGATGGGGGTGGCTTTGCTGATTATGTGTCACTGAATATTTTTTTACAATGGAAATATCAGGTAAAAATTTATTTTAAATTTTCAGGTGAAAAAATAAATGGATTTATTGTTCCTACTTTGGGCAATCCTATCATTCCTGTTCTGTCTCATGTTGTTCTATAGCGCCCATCGCTGTAATACAGGAGCTGAGGATGATTTAACATTGTACCCAGGGCAGCCACTGGTACATTCTCCGTTCAATGCACTCACGCTATGTAAGAAATAAAAAAGGATTATTTGGGTGGCACTGCTTGTATAGGTTTAGTTCAACTAACCCCATGTTGACAGGCTGGGTAATTGCTGGGACATCAAATTTATACCAAATCTTTCAGGCTGACCGGTCCAAAGCATTTCACAAACTGTATACCTACAGAAAGAAAAGGAGGACTTGTGGCACCTTAGAGACTAATAAATTTATTTGAGCATGTTAGTCTCTAAGGTGCCACAAGTCCTCCTTTTCTTTTTGCGGATACAGACTAACACGGCTGCTACTCTGAAACCTGTATACCTACAGGACTCCCTTCACCCAGTCACCTCTAGGGTGGAGGATCAGCAAACGGACACACCTGGTGCTGCACACCCTTGCTAAGGCGGAATTTTGCCTAAGGCCTGGTCTATACTAAACAGTTAGGCTGACCCAGCTACGTTGCTCAGGAGTGCGAAAAATCCACACCCTTAAGCAATGTGGTAGAGCTGATCTAACCCCCAGTGTAGACAGTGTTGGTTGATGGAATGTTGGTAGATGGAAGAATTCTTCCATCCACCTCACTACTGCCTCTTGGTGAGGTGGATTGGGAGGGCAGGGGAGGGATAGCTCAGTGGGTTGAGCATTGGCCTGCTAAACCCAGAGTTGTTAGTTCAATCCTTGAGGGGGCCATTTAGGGATCTGGGGCAAAAATTGGGGATTGGTCCTGCTTTGAGCAGGGAGTTGGACTAGATGACCTCCTGAGGTCCCTTCCAAGCCTGATATTCTATGATTAACTACAAGAATGGGAGAACCCCTCCTGTCAGCACTGATAGCTGTGCTGCTATAGGGGTTTAAAGTGTATACAAGCCCTGAGGCCATACACAATGTCCTGCACTTGAAGATCCAATGGTACTTTCTATATCATCTGTGCAGAGCGCACACAGCTTTGGTTTGTAAACTGTCATCTGAAAAAAGAAAAGGAGTACTTGTGGCACCTTAGAGACTAAAAAATTTATTTGAGCATAAGCTTTCGTGAGCTACAGCTCACTTCATCAGATGCATCCGATGAAGTGAGCTGTAGCTCACGAAACCTTATGCTCAAATAAATTGGGTAGTCTCTAAGGTGCCACAAATACTCCTTTTCTTTTTGCAAATACAGACTAACATGGCTGCTACTCTGAAACCAGTCATCTGAAAGGCTCTGCATAAACAAAGTGAGTTCTATGCATTTTACTGAGGATGAAGGGTAGAATCAAATGCACTGAGGTTTGAATCTGCTATTCCAAGGAGTTTGTGTACTGTGTACTACAAACATTAATTACATTTGAAGAACATGATTCAGGTTGCAAAGTCAAGCACTCAAAACGTTAGGAGACACCAGAATTAAGGTTGTCTGTGAAATCTTAATTCAGCCCCCTTGTGCATTGAATAACGGTGGCCTGTGCCTTGAAGGGCCTGGGGCCTGCCAACTCTGTTTCCTATTTCAGACCCAGTTGAGAAGGGGTCAGGTATCTTCTATAAAGGGCTGAGAGGGGTGAGCGAAAGGGAAACTCAGCAACTCTAGAGCCTGCAGAATGGAAGCTGGAAGGGCCTGATGACAGCAGAGGGTCAGTGGGGAGCCGTGTGCATGCACTGGGGGGCAGGTGGGACAGAGACTAAGGCTTTAGAAAGCTCCTCTGGCTAGAAGGGGAGAGGATGGGGGGGCTGCTGGGATCAGGCACTAAACTCCTACAGCAGACTGGCCAGCCTTTGTGGACAGTGGGAAAGGAGGAAATTGAAGGGAGCAGCTGTCCCTAACCACACTCCTGCTGGAAGAGGCTGGCCAAGAGGGTTTAAATGCCTCACCCCTTTCCAGCCCAGTTGGGCTATAGGGGAGAGCTCTCCCGCTCCAGAGGAGGAATGGGGCTGGGGCATTGGGCACCTTCTCAGCCCCCTACACGAGGGGGAACTCAGGCTTCCTAATCCTCCTCTGGAGGCTCCATCCCTCACAAGGCCCAAACAGTCACGGCCAGTGAGAAGTGTGTGCACATCCGTGGTGGGAGCACTGAAAATAAATGTCCCCTAAGATGCCTTTGCTGACGGAGAAGGGACAAAGGCACTTGTTCAGAGCGGGGTCCCTGGCAGCCTCCTCCAGGCCAGTCTTCTAATGTCATTGTACAGGGGCACACTTAGTGCTCAGGGCAGTCTGGAGCGAGCCAGGCCCCTGACAGCGCTGCAGACCCATCTGCTCTCTCTGTCAGCAGGTGCAATAGGAACAGCAGCAGCAGCAGTCTCCCCACCGGTCCCGCAACGTTCCTGCGGTGAGCCTCAGTTCAGAGTGGCCAGGGGCCTCACTCGGGCAGAGTCTGAACCGCTGATCTGGCCCCCTTTGTACCTCGAGGTGCAAACCCTGAGGCTGCGGTGTCACTGGCTGACCTACTCTTGCACCAGCGCTGCCCTCTGCTGGCACTACTGTGCACTGACAGATTCAAAAGCTCCGTGTCTGGGCCTGGTTTGTACTGACAATGGCGGTTGCTGTGGGGCAGGAATTGGCTTGGAGCCCTGTGGGCGGTGGGCAGCGACAGACCCTGGGAGAGGCCTGGCAGACCCAGCCACACTGGAGCTGTTGGGGGAAGTATATGCTGCAGCAGGAAGAGCCCTTACAAGGCTGCAGCGTGCCCCCTCCCACAACCCGAGGAGGGATTCAGCCAGGAGTGCCCCATGCATTCAGCACAGTCAGCAGGGGGTGGAGGAACCATGGTGTCACTTACTTTATGTGCCCCGTTCTAGGTAACAACAGGGGAGGACTCCACGGTTGTTAAACTAAATGGCTCTTTGTTACAGCAACTATTTACCAAGCTATTCCAGCCACGCACACACAGACTGACTTCCTACAGCCTCCTAGGGTGGCCGCTCATGCATCCCCAGACTACTGGACCTTGCAGTGCTCCTGGGAATGGTATGGGCCTGCAGGCATGGGCTGCCCCGCCCGGACCTGCATGACCCCACTCCTGCTGACGTGACCTGTGCTGCCCAGAGGACATCAATTTGAAAAGCAGTGAGGTCATGCCAGCGAGGGTGGAGTCTGGAGTGGCGCACTCTTCAACATGGCATCCCCCATCCAATGCCAGACAAAATCACATCTATGACAGGGGGCACACCGTAGAAAAGCAGAACTGTCCCAGCTTAAAACTGGACGAATGGCCTGCCTAGTGCCTCCTCCAAACACCTCCATCCTGCAGCATGTGCTCTTCCTGCCACACTCCATGATGTCTGCTCCATCTTTCCAGTATTGCCAACTTCAAGAGATCACAAATCATGAGTCAGACCCCCCAAAATCATGAGATTGGCCCAAAAATCATGACTTTCTTTTTTGAAAAAAGATTAGATTGTGTTTTTTAGGTCCATCTCTTGATGTCTGAACTCTCCTTGCCAGTCCCCAGGGTGTGTGGATGTGACAATAGAGTTGCCCACTCTTCCACAGGTACTGTCTAAGGTGATTTCTGGCCCCTGCTGCAGGAGCTCTCACCCCCACATCTGCCCATCTCCTGCCCAGCGATTAATCCTGTCCCCCAATCCCCCACCAGTTCTCTCCCCACCCCACTCCCCTCAGTTCAGCCCCCCTACCCCATTGACCTCCACCAGCCTTAGTTCACCCTCCCATCACTCACCCCATCAGCCCCCACCCTACTCACTTCAGCCTCCCTGTAGCCCTCCCAGCCTCACCTCTGTTCCTCTTAAGGTTCTTCACCCTCCATTTCCCAGGGTGGCAGCTGAAGCGCTGGGGCAGATGACAGGATTTCTAAGTAAAATTAAGCCACACTTTTAGAATTCTCAAATGTCTGGGTTTTTTGTTTTTTTCCTTTTCTTTTCAGTTTATTCAACTGCTCATTTGAGGGTAGGCCCTCCCCCTTCTCTCTCAGATGAAGTTTCTCTTCCCTGCTGGGTTGTAGCCACACGGTCTCTTGCCCCAGGATAGTGAGTTTGTGTGTGTGGTTTTTGGGAGGGGGCTGAGGGGGTGAGAGAACCTGGATTTGTGCAGGAAATGGCCCAACTTTATTATCATGCACATTGTGTAAAGAGTTGTCACTTTGGATGGGCTATCACCAGCAGGAGAGTGAATTTGTGGGGGGATGGAGGGTGAGAAAACCTGGATTTGTGCTGGAAATGGCCCACCTGATGATCACTTTAGATAAGCTATTACCAGCAGGACAGTGGGGTGGAAGGAGGTATTTTTTCATATTCTCTGTGTATAAATAAAGTCTGCTGCAGTTTCCACGGCATGCATCCGATGAAGTGAGCTGTAGCTCACGAAAGCTCATGCTCAAATAAATTGGTTAGTCTCTAAGGTGCCACAAGTACTCCTTTTCTTTTTGCGAATACAGACTAACACGGCTGTTACTCTGAAAAACTGGTTAGCTGGAGAGCCTTCTTTCTAATACGCAAATGAATTTTCATTGTCTTTCAAGTTTCAGAGTGCTACTTTGGAATTACCTGCCTGGTGGAGAAACCACATTCCTTTGTTTAGGGTGGGGTAATTCCTGTCTGACTGGAAACACATTTGTGCCAGGGCTGGAAAAAAATTTAAAAATCCTGACATTTGAGAGTTGAATCGCAAGATCATGAGCGAGGCTTCATTTTCCTCACAAATGTGTCTTTCGTGATCTATTTGAGAGTTGGCATGTCTGTCTTTCCTTTAAATAAACCAGAGGTTTGGGCCAGAGGCCACTAGCACACAGAGCCTGTGCAGGAACAGGGCCTTTTCCACCAGCCCACTGCAGGCTCATAAATATGCTGGTCTTCGAAGCCAGGTCCCCTTGCCTCGTTGTGTTCCTGCTAGGTGTATTGCTGCCTTCTTTCTGCTGGGTGGCTTCCTGGTGGTCTTCTGTATTGATGATACACCCCATAGCTTCTGACTCCCCTGCATCCAGCCGACTAATCAGCATACAGGGCCCCAGTTACAAAGGTGTGAAAAAGCAGGCTAATGAGGACAGAAGGTAGAAAGTTGGGGCCCAGATATAAACAATTATTCCATTCCCCTGCCCCATCTCTGTATAGCTCCCCCTGGTGGGGCACAGCATGGTAGCTATATGGGTGCTCTGTATAAAGCACTACTTCTTGGTCCACCTTCATTCATCCCTGAGTGCGTCACCTCCATGCTAAATCTACTGCTACGCGCCTGAACTGATTAAACCAGGGCTTGGATTTTAAAACTGAGGGGACTGACTCTCTTTATAAAGTAAGTGCTGGAGAATGGGGGTCATTTGCAATGAGACAAGATGTTTCCAGCACCAGGTTGGCTCCAACACAGCAGAATGGTGGGGCCCAGTTATAGACTGGTGAAAAACCAGGGTATAATCAGGAATGATGCACGATAGTCTAGCCCCAACACACACAACAGGTTATGGCACAGTTCTAAACCGTTCTGGGTGAAATCTTTGCCCTGCTAAGCCAATATGGGTTTTGCTGTTACTTTCAATGGAGCCAGAATTTCACCCTATTACTCCACTAACCCCTAAAATGCTATTGTGTGGATCCACAGGTAGGGCTTAGACTTGAAAGACATGGATGCAGGGAAGCAAACAGCACCTCTTTCCCAACCCCTCCTCACAAGAGCCATCCCTGAGAGGGTCAACTCTATCCTCTCTACTTAATCTACATCTAACATAGTGTTCGGATCCTTTCCCCCATGAAAGCAGAACTCAGATTTTAGAACTGGGACATTGGCTTTTCTCCTAATAGAACTAAAAGTGGGGTAATTAAGCAGCAGGTGGGATGGTTCCAACTCAGAGTCAGCTCAAACTCAAAAGCAAATGCTCACCTGGTAGAATATGGGGACTCAAGTCATGGAGCTGGAAAAACCAAGATAATGAGGAATAAAAAAGGACAGTCAGTGCCACTGTCAGTTCAATCCCAAACGTGTGTCAAATCACACAAGCCAAATGCTCTGCTGTTGGACCAATGCCCTCTGTATTCCTCAGGCCCAAACTAGGAACAAATCCAGCATCTGGAACTTAACAGAAATGCATTTTCCAGGCGGTGCTATCTACCTCCCTTTACTGATGTGGTTGGGGGGGAGGGAGGGAGAGAATTGGTTAAACAGAACAACAGATGAATGGAGTCTCTTGTTCTTCATCCCCTCTGCGAATACACGCATACTGGAGATACAGGGTTTCTCATAGGCCAAGGAAGAAAACATCTGTGGGAGCCCCCTGTTAAGGTACTGGCAGCTTGTCACAGCTCCTCAGTATTCCTGGGTGAGTGCAGAGCTGTGAGACTCCAACCTCCTGTCATAGCTTTTGTGTAATGCAGGCGTCAGGGCTTTTTGGACACAACTAGCTCGTTGGCTGCTGTCTTACTTTAGTAAGTGAGGGCAGCAAGAGAGCGATCTGCCTGGTGCGAGGCCCGGGCAAATGCACAAAAACAAATCCCCCACTTTTCTAGTGGGTTTTAAGTCCAGATGTTCCAAAACAGGTGCCTAAATAAGGACTGAGGAACCTATATACCACGGCCTGATTTTTCAGAGGGTACGTCTCCACCACAGCTGGAAGCAGGTTGGAGCTAGCGAGCTAAAAATAGCAGCATGCATGCTGCGGCTCCAGCAACGGCTGGGGTAGCTGCCTGAGTCCAGGACCGCCGGACCCCCGGGGTCTGAGCTCAGGTGGCTACCCTGCGCCTCCGTCTGTGCTGCCCGGCCGCACTGCTATTTTTAGCCTGCTTGCTTGGGCAGCGGCAGCGGGAGCCCACCTAGCCAGGCTGGGACACCGCTGCAGTGTGGACACTCTAACCCGCCCAGCGCCCCAGCCACTTCCGCGGCAGTTAATTGGCGCTACTGGCTGCTCAGCCCATTTTAAAATCTGGCCACATATCAAGGGGTCTAAATAAGAGCACAGGAGCCGGACTCCAGGCATCTGATTTTGAAAATCTCAGCCTAAAAACCTGCAAATAAATCAGAAAAACAACTTGGATTTAACAAGAGCTTAACAGAACAGCACAGCAAGGGACAATGTTCTGAACTATTCCACCAGACTCACTCCCTCGTCCCCCAAACTCCTCAGCAGGCTGTCAGGAGACAACACATGCAGCCAACGAAACAGCAAGAAGCATTCTATCCGAATCAACTCTCATCGGCCGACTGTGCACTGAGGAGATTGGGAAAGCTACTTTTTCCACAGTCAACCTTTCTGTCGCTACTACACACCATTTACAATTCAAGTCAAAAGGACAACCAGCAGGGACCTTAAAACCGGTCTTGGCAACAACTGCCATGTGAGAAAGCCCAGTTATATTTCTTATTGCTGGTTAAGAGGAGTATCAGTATTTACCTCCAAGATCAACAGAGACCTGATTCTCCTCTCTTTTAACCAGTGTAAATATGGAGTAACTCCACTGAGTAAGAGATTTACATTCTGCTAACCACTGAAACAGGAAGTCAGTGGGCCAAATTCTTTTGTCACATACCTAGTCTGTAAGACATGTGCAGCCCCTGTGTAAAATGTTATGTGGTAAACCCAGGACAAACAGCTACAAAAAAGGGAGGGGTAGTAATTAGTCCCAGGAGATTAAAAGGCTCCTCCCCCTCCACTGAGGATATAACAAGGGGGAAATAAGGTTCAGCTGGAAAAGGGGTTGCTAGGGAGCTAATTAGGTTCAGTTGGCTCCAACCCCTGGAGACCTCTTTAAACCCTCCCTGGCTGGAAGGAGAGCGGGAGGAGAGAAGCTGCCAGTAAGCTAAGGGCAGCAAGACACCGAACCCTTCAAGGAAGGGAGGCTACACTCCCCTGCCCCAGAGGGAAGGGAAAGAAAACAAACACAAGGGACTAATCAGGGAAAGGAATAACTGGACCCTGTGCTACCTGTAAGGATTTGTCTTGCCTAAGCCAGTGACTCCAAGGCAAAAAGGACTGAGTCCGCTGAGGAGAACAAAGTACTTTGCCACAGTTACCAATCAGAATTCTCCACTCTCACCCCTAGTTTTACACTGACTTTGCACAAGTGAAAGTGACTACAAAGCTCCAAGGCAGTGGAGAACCAGGTCCCAGCTATGTATTGTTATGTAGGTTCTGAATGTTTTTGGAAACTACAAAAAAAAAAAAATCATATATGCCTGTTGTCAAGGGCAGATCCAGAGGAAAATTATTCTTCACCAGAGATGAAGAATAAGAGTCAGATACAAGCCCAGGCGAGTAATTTTCCTGTGTAATCTGATTGGTTGACAGTGGTCCAACAGTCACTGTTATTGGCCTTTGACGAGGTCATTTTCTGTTGCTGACTCATCTCGTGATTATTCAGCCACTTGTGAATCAGGATCTCTCGTTTGTGATTAGTACTTTCCACCCCTCACAGGGATGTGGAGGCTCCATCCAGGTTGGCAAAATGCTTTGAAAACCTCCCATGAAAGGGGCTATACAAGTGCAAGGAATTATTATAGCCTTCGCTGTAGGAAATTAACTAGACAACTGCGTTAAAACCAGTAGCATTTGGGGGTATATTCTGGATCAAATGTTACCTATAGTGTTTCTGGAACAGGATTAAATTGAGCATCACATCTGAAGTTTGGACGGGATTTTTCCCTGCCGCCTGACAGTGACATTCACCTTTATCTGGCTCATTGAGAATAAACAGACACCTCCTCCACAGTGAGGGCAGCTGGTAACAACCGAGGTCCATCACTGCCTCCCATCTTAGCTCTGTCTATCTTCCCTCGATCTGGGCCCGACTCAGCTCCCGCAGCAGTGTATGGAAAGAATCCTATTTTCTCCAGCAAGAACTAGAGCAGGACCTTTGGGCACAAGCCTGCAATTCTAGACCGTGGTGGGAATTTTGACTGAGAAAAGACTGCAGATTGGGCCCTCTATTTCTAAACCAATGTGTAGAAAAGGCACCCAAGGCAGAACAAACAGGAATGAGGGTGAAGGAATCAGACATGCGATCCAGCCTTTTCATCACCACACGGCTGCAAATCTCTCTACAAAAAAGCACCAGTTGGTCAGATACACAATGGGTACATTTGATTTCATTAAAATAAGCTCCTGAACAGGGCAGTGGAAACATCTTCCAAGCAATAAACATATCAATAAGACCATATTAAGAGTTGCCTTTGAAGGCTACCAGGAGCCAATTAAGGGATGCTATGGCTTCACAAAGACGGCTTTGAAATGGATTGGATAGTTTTAGCTGGACACTGGCTCAGCTCATTTGCGCCATCAGCTCTTCAAGTTCCGGTCGAGCCTTTAATCGAACCTTGAAGTCTGCCTCTGTATGCTGTGGGGAGGAGAAATGGAGGAAATAGGAATAAGTCTTGATTATGTTCCAAGGTAATAGCAAGACAATTATCTCCTGATATCGGCCGTGCCAATGTTCTGTACTATACCAAGGGCTTGGTGGTAAGTAAGTGTTCACAGTTCTACTGAGCCAAGCAGTGCTGGAACATTTTCATAGGAACGGCCATACTAGGTCAGACCAAAGGTCCATCTAGCCCAGTATTCTATCTTCCGACAGTGGCCAATGCCAGGTGCCCCAGAGGGAATCAACAGAACAAGTGATCAGTCCCCTGTCACCCATTCCCTGCTTCTGGCAAACAGAGGCTAGGGACACCATCCCTGCCCCTCCTGGCTAATAGCCATTGATGGACCTAGCCTCCATGAAAACAGAGCTTGACATGTGGCACTATCATAACTCAGGAACTCAGTATGTTTTAATCTCTAAAATAATATTTTGAACTTGGGCTGTCAAGCGATTAAAAAAATTAATTGCACGATTAATTGTACTGTTAAAAATAATAGAATGCTATTTAAATATTTGGATGTTTTCTACATTTTCAAATAAATATATTTCAATTACAACACAGCATATAAAGTGTACAGTGTTCACTTTATATGTTTATTACAAATATTTGCACTGTAAAAGCAAAAGAAATAGTATTTTTCAGTTCACCTCACACAAATACTGTAGTGCAATCTCTTTATCATGAAAGCGCAACTTATAAATGTAGAATTATGTACAAAAATATCTGCACTCAAAACCAAAACAAGGTAAAACTTTAGAGCCTACAAGTCCACTCAGTCCTACTTCAGCCAATTGCTCAAACAAGTTTATATTTACGGGAGATAATGCTGCCCGCTTCTTGTTTACAATGTCACCTGAAAGTGAAAACAGGCATTCGCATGGCACTGTTGTAGCTGGGGTCACAAGATATTTACATGCCAGATGCACTAAAGATTCATAAGTCCCTTCATGCGTCAACCACCATTCCAGAGGACATGCGTCCATGCTGACAACGGGTTCTGCTCAACAACGATCCAAAGCAGTGCGGACCCACAACTGAGTGGACTTGTAGGCTCTAAAGTTTTACATTGTTTTGTTTTTGTGTTGCAGTTATGTAACAAAAAATAAATCTACATTTGTAAATTGCACTTTCACGATAAAGAGTTTGCACTACAGTATTTGTATAAGGTGAATTAAAATATACTATTTCTTTTGTTTATCACTTTTACAGAGCAAATATTTGTAATCAAAACAATATAAAGTGAGCACTATACACTTTGTATTCTGTGTTGTAATTGAAATCACTATATTTGAAAATATAGAAAAACATCCAAAAATATTTAATGAATTTTAATTGGTATTCTATATTTTAGCAGTGCGATTAAAACTGATTAATCATGATTAATTTTTTTAATTGTGATTAACTTTGAGTTAATCACGTGAGTTAAGGGTGTTTAATCGACAGTTCTATTTTGAACTAATCTGTAGTATCTTTCATCCAAGGATTCCAAAGCACTTTACATCCATTAACAAATCAAGCATTACATCACTCCTCTAAGGCAGGCTCAGAATCAGTGTTTTACAGATGGGGATATGAAGTCAGAGAGAGGTTAAGAGACTCACCCAAGGACATAGTGAATCAGTGGCAGAGCCAGGAATAGAATTCAAGGGCTCTAATTCTCAGTACCTTGCCCTGAACCACACACTCTTCAGAATCCATTGCATAGTTGGGTATCAGTATTTGTTTGTGCAGCGAGTGACTCATACAGAACTGTGAGGGGAAGTCTTTCCGAGAGCCAAGAATTTATTTCTTCTACAAAATGTGTTATAAAAGGAATCTTAACAGGGACTTAACTGAAGCTGGTGACTGACTGTCTGATTCTCCGCCCCCTTAAGATGGTCTAAATCAGGAGTAACTCCACTGAAGTCAATAGAGTCGCATGGGTGTAAGTGAAGAGAATCAGCACATGAGTGCAGAAGTCTTGACTCAGTGAATAAGCAATACAGACACATACATAAACCCTAAATAGCACACACAGACTGGGGTAGCTTACACACTGCACTGTGAAATGTATCCCTTCCCTAGGTTTCCACAGCAACTACCTGTAGCTGTCCTGCTTGGTGAGTTACCTTCTGAGGTTTACAGATCATGAGCTAATGTGGATGCATAAATTAAGAGTAAACAAAACTGGACAAACCATTAAACATATGGAGATGGTTAAGTGCAGCTATCAATGCAAATTGTAGAAGTTCATTTTCAGAGACAGATACAGTTTATTTTATTGGAAGGAGGGGGAAATGGAAGATCTACCTATCTTAGGGCCTGATCCAAAGCTCACCAAAGCCCTTTGATTCAGTCCTTTACTTATTACTATTATTATTATTATTATCCCATCCTCTTAGCATCTACGCACTATTGTAGAGCTGCCATCTCTCCAGAACTTCACAAGACCATCCGGAGCTCCACATCCCTCTTCTGGGTTACCAAAGGCTAATGTAGTCCACGGATGCAGAAAGCATCACTGACATTGCATATTTTTTGGTCCACAAAAACTACCTTGAGGAAACAGGGCCCCCCAGAGCTGATTTGCTTTTGTAATACAAGGACATACAATGTATAGAGGCTTGAGGGCTTAAATTTTCCTCACCCCACCCCGGTGCAGCAAAGTTTCTCTCTACCCAGAGCCCAGCCAAGGAGTGTGAACTCTGGCTCGCCTCAGTGCTCTGGTGAAACAGAATATAAGAATGAGCTTCTGCAGAAAGCAAACAAACCCTCTTCCCAGGAGGAAGTGTGATCTAATAGTTACAGGAGGGCGCTTGGCTTCTGGGTTCCATTCCTAGTCTACCACCGACTCAACTCATTAATCTTGCATAAGTCAATTATCAATCTGTTTCTTCACCTGTAAAAGAGGGACGGTATTTCCCTGCTCCATAAAGGACTTTGTGATCCTTGGATGAAAGGTGCAGTATAAGCACTGCGTAGTACTGAAAGGAAAGTATCCTACTCTGAACCCTGGAGATTTTCTCCAGGTGCAAAGCCATTTACAATCCACGCTCCTCATGGGTGGTAATGGGAGTTGGTTGGAAAGGTGTTGGTGGCAGGGAAGGCATGTCACAGGATACAGAAGTCCAAATGCTATCCAGGGCATTGGTCAACGAGCAGAGGAGACAGTGTCACGTAGGCCAACTGACCAAGTGGGGGTCTTAGTCTGAGGCGCGTTGGGCACCCACACATCAATGGGAGAGGCGGGTCTTCTCAGGATCAAGACCTTGTTCTGTGCTGTTGTGAGGCAGATTTCACCACATATATAGTAAACACTTTCTAAATGTGAACACGTCAGTAAACTTAAAGGTACCTCTTTCACCGACAGATGGACCCCTTCGGGCTGGTTACTCTGAATAACCTCCAAGAGTACAGGAGCAAACGTTGAACTCAAACCACTGATCTAAAAGAAGAAAGGAAATGCTGCACGAGAAAAGCCAAACACCGAGTGGACCTGTTACATTAATGGCACAGCAAAGGAGTCGATTTCAATGCAAGCCCAAGGTGGAGCCCAAACAAGACCCTTGCAGTCCAATCACTCCAGGCCAATGTACGTAACTTTAGTTTGCAGGTCATCTTCCATGCACACTGTAAACCAACATGTCCAGTTTTGACATGAACCACCCCACATTCCTGCCCACAGTATCCCCACCCTCTGTGCGAGAACCTCCACTGCAGCTGCTGCTGTCTGGAGCATGCATTTTGTATCTCTCCAGCTCACTGTTTTCCTGACTCAGTTGAAAATACATCTCCTGGCCCTTTCCTATACCACTTAACTTCTTTAACTCTGCTACTGAGAAGCAGAAAGACTGACATACAGATGTATGCGTTGGCGTGTGCACGCACTGTAGGTACAGAGACACATTCATGCACAGCATAGTTTTTTTTAATTCAGGTTAAATTGTTGCTAATGTCTGGATCCCTACCACAGAACCTGCCATGGAAAACTTGGGACATCAGTGTCAACTCTGAAAGTTCTCAGCATCAGCTCTGTGCCGTGGAAAACTTCTACCTTTTAAAGCTTCGAAAGTTTAACCCAGAAAAGGTTTAAGCACAAGTCTGAGTGTATGTAGCTATAAGATGAGGGGGAAAGCATCACTGAGGAAACAGATTCTAGTTTAAAAACTGCTAAGGGTCAATATAACCAGTGAGCTTAAAAAAATTATTACAAATCACTTCACGGTGATAGCAGCCAGTAAAGAAGCGTCTGGACAAATATCTCGTTATGACTTTTCCATCCGTACTGTCGACCATTTAGTGTAAAAGAGATAGTACCTCTAAAAGTTAGAGATGAGAGACAAGCCTTCTGGGCTCTCCACTCTGCAAGCGGCTCACTGTGTGACTTTTAGTTAATTAATTTCTTCGTGCCTCAGTTTCCACATACAAGTGGTTAGAGAGTTAGTTCGGTGCTTTGAGATCTTCAGATGTAAAGTGCTATGCAAGAGCAGAGCTTCATTATAGGCAAACAAAATTTCATACCTGTACAACTCGCTGGTGGGTTGTAAGAACAGCATCTGGGTACAGCCTGGACCCTTGCTCCTGCATGACCATTACCTCCGTGGTTTTAGTGGGCATCGCATAGCTGTAGAAACAACAATTCAGCTATCAGCAATCGGGGAAATGTTGACAGCCCTTGGCAGGAATGAGTGAACTTTCAGCAGAAGAGAACATGGGATGAGATGAAGCATTCATGAGAAATTAACTATGCAAACAAGGAAGACTGCATTAGGGGCTGACACAAGCAGGGCTGTATAATCACTTGTGTGACAGGACAGAGATAAGTCCACAGCATTCCTGCTGCCCAGAAGCTCTTTTGGGCACAAATGCTAACACAAGAGGAGATAACTTTATTCAATGCCTTTGTTGCTGAAAGAGAGATTTAAAGCAAACATCTAGTACATAGTTACTGCGAATGAAAATTAAACCAGGTACATTAACTGACTTGTGTCTTTCACAATGGTTATTAAGAAGAGTAAGAAATGGCTGGTGTAACTTGCCAGTTAGAAAGACTTTATTTTCACCAAAATGGGCCTAGTATGTACAAAGGAGAGATACTTGGCCAAATTCTGTTCACATTTACATCAGTGTAAATCTACAGATTTCAGTGGTGTTACTCTGGATTTACAATGGTGCAAATGAGAACAGAATTTGGCCCACCGTGCGAACCGCTTGTACTGCAATTCAATTAGCGAGGAGGGATGATCTGGTGGTTAAAGGCACTGGACTCTCACTCAGGAGGTCTGGGTTCAATGGTCATGTCAGCCACAGACTTCCTGGGTGACCCTGACCAAATCATTTAATATCTCTGGCCTCACTCAAAGGTTGCTAATACTTCTTTTCTCCCCTACTTTGTCTGTACTATGTGTACAGCCCCTAGCACAATGGGGTCTTGCCCTCAGTTGAGGCATGCAGGCATTACTGTAATACAAGTAACAATTTATGTAATAACCACAGCCTAGGGTATGAAGCAGTCATCTTCGTTGTGGGCTCTTCCTGTAACTATTCATAGGCGCCGAGCAGAAGGCATATTAATTTCCAAGCATCTGTGGGTCTTGTTCTTAAATGTTTAACAGGGGGTTGGAGGACTCGAGGGATTGGTGATCCATAGAGTTTGCGGGCAGACGGGACCATAAGATCATCTAGTCTGATCTCAGTGGGATATCCAAATGGGATCCAAGAGCCTTTTAATTTAAGTCTCTGCCATTTGACAGCTGTTCACTGAATTATATGACATTTGTGAGTGGTCCCAGTTTGTCTAGAGCATCCACATTGCAGAAAGAGACCATCACAACTGGTCTACGCATGCAGGACTTTCAACTCCACGGCTGTTGATACAGCACCTCATACAAGAGTAGGGGTTCTCAAACTGGGGGTTGGGACCCCTCCAGGGGTCACGAGGTTATTACATGGGGGGTCATGAGCTATTAGCCCCCATCCCAGATCTCACTTTTCTTCCAGCATTTATAATGGTGTTAAATATATTAAAAAGTGTTTTTAATTTATAAGGGGGTATTGCACTGAGACACTTGCTACATGAAAGGGGTCACTGGTACAAAAGTTTGAGAACCACTGTACAAGAGTCTAAAAAAGTCAATTCACCTTCTTTACATTTTTAAATAGGGTTTAAACAGTGAGCATTACGCACCATGCATACATTAAACAGCATTCGGGCACAGATTCCCATATGTGCTAACATCCTTTCACAGTAGTTATGACAGGTCCCTTGGACAACATCATGAAGACCCCAAAGGAATCAGCACTTATCACAGGGGATGGTCATGGCTGCACACTTTTACAGATAAGCTTTGTGCATAACCCTCACTGAAGTGAAACAGATGGCATGGTTTCGTCCCACAATTATTGCTCTGCAAAGACACTGCAGGAGTCGCACGCCCTGCCACATAATCCACAGAAGCATTCAGAACAGCACAGTTCGATTCTCAGATCTAACATTGGAACCACGGTTATAAGAGATCCCCCCACGCTATCTCGAGGAGAGCACCACGACTCTAACCTAGAAGAGAGGGGTGGGGTTAGTATGGATCTGACAAGAAAATACATTCAAAGAACATTTCCTTAATGAAACCCTCTCTGTAGATGCCCACTGTAGGACAGCAGGGAAATGGTTAATGTTGACATGTTAAATGTCATCATTAGCATCTAGAGTTAATATCGTATCGAGATGAACAGGAATAATTCACACATCATAGAGCTGTTGTTACAGGTGATCTGCAGACTCAGGCAGACAATGGTGCAGCAGGTCAGATCCTTCACATCTCCAATGTGAAACAAAGTGAAAGCGTAAATCCTGGCAACAATATTGGGGTCCCTGGAGAAGAGCTAGTTCAATTCTCCCCCCACATCTAGTTCAATCTCGTCTCTGCTATTTATAAACTGAAAAAGTGCAGTCCAGCCCCTTCACGAAAGCTGCCTTGTGACAAGCCTTTCCATGTCTTTGGAAAGCAAATTAAAATACAATACTTTGAAGGGTCTCTTGTCCTATTTTTAGGGAAATTATAGCTGTGGTGGAACAAAGAATTTGTAGGACAAAGCCCACAAGTCACTGTTCTGCCTGATCCAAGCTCCATGGTGCTACTGTAATTATCAGAGCTTTTAGAGGAGAAAAAGATCAAGACAGAGTGGGTGAAAAGTGACCTTGTCTCTAAATGTGGGGCAGTGAGGAGAGATCCATCCACGCAACAGATGTACGGGAACAAAATCTGACTCAAATCAGCAGAAGCTCTGTCTGCATTACATGCCCCATTTCTTTTCTGAGACACAGACAAAAGTGAAATGTGTCAAGAGGAAAAGAATCCAGCGCAACTGACAGGGCATTTTAACACCTCACAACATGTGGAAAAGACACATGGAGTGCTAGGACTCTAATTAGATTTGTGGCACTTTTCATCTTCAAAGAACTCTACCCACGTCCAGCCATCCTCAAGACCTGTGAGGTAAGCAGGCATTAGTCAACACATTTTGCAGATGGAAAAGCTTGGGCAGAGAGGTGGCAAGTCCATGGAGTAGCCAGGATTAGAACTCAGAAATTCCCCTTTCCCATTCCTGTGCTCAGACCACAGGCTAATGCCCCTTTCTCCACCAACTGAAAACTGAGAGCTAAATTCTTCCCTGTGATCTGCACAGCCAGTCTATTGATACCCATCCTGTGGCTTTTCCTACTTGAACAGAGCTCTCAGTGAGGTCAGTCAAGAGCCCATGGAGACTGAAAGAACAGAATAAATTCAAGAGAATCATCATACAGATCAGAGAGGAAAATTCAGACACACACAAATGTCACAGGGGTGGGAAAACTACTGCCCGTCAGACATTTTAATCCTGCCCCTGAGCTCCCACCGGGGAGTGGGGTCTGGGGCTTGCCCTGTTCCGCACGTGCCGTGACTCTGCGTGGCTCCCAGAAGCAGCAGCATGTCCCCCCCTCCAGCTCCCATGTGTAGCGGCAGCCAGGGGGCTCCACACACTGCCCCTGCCCCAAGCGCCACCCCTGCAGCTCCCATTGGCCGGGAACCGCGGCCAATGGGAGCTGCAAGAGCAGGATCTGCAGATGGTGCAGTACGCAGAGGTAAGCGCTGCCCGGAGCCTGCACCCCTGACCTCCTCCCACGCCCCAACCCCCTGGCTCAGCCCTGATCCCTCTCCCGCCATCCGAACCCTTGGTCCCAGCCCGGAGCACCTTCCTGCACACCAAACCTCTCACCCCCAGCCCCACCCCAGAGCCTGCACCCCCAGCCAGAGCCTTCACCCCACTGCACCCCAACCCCCTGCCCCAGGGGGGAGCCCCCTCGTGCACCCTGAACTTATTTCTGGCCTCACCCCAGAGCCCACACCCCCAGCCAGAGTCCTCACTCCCTCCCACACCCCAACCCCAATTTCGTGAGCATTCATGGCCCGCCATATAATTTCCATATCCAGATGTGGCCCTCAGGCCAAAAAGTTTGCCCATCCCTGGTGTAACACCTTCACCTGCAAGGCTCTTATTTTTGTACTGTACCCCAGCAAAACCAAAGAACATATGGCATGTCATGTAAACACACAGAGATCACATGCAGGGGTGGCCTTTATACCTTTCGATCACTCTAATGGAGAATCGGTTGCAGAGTTTATGAACATATTGAGCAAAATGCTCCACCAGGCACATGTCGTACGCAGTCATCTGTATGTTCAGGTCTCCATATGCATGATCTGATCCAGCACTAATCTCCTTCATCCGTATCCTGTCCCTTTTCCTCTTTGAAAGCTATAAGAAAGTGAAATACCCTTCAGCATTCTTGGAAATGTCTAACTATACAAGATTCATGCCCAGTAGTGGTTAGAGCAGAGGACTGGTAGCCTGGAGTCTATACCCACCTCTAACGCTGATTTGCTGAATAATCTTAGGCAAGTCAAGGCTTCTCTGTGTTCATTTTCCCAGTTGTAAAATTCAGGATAACACCTAATTTACAGAAGTGTTCTGAGACTTAATTGGGATGACAGGCCCTCTAGAAGCACCACACTTGCCTGGACAATGTATGCTTAGCATGAAAAACTACTTCTTCCAGAAGGAACTAAGGAGTTGGAACAAACTGCTCCTATTTCAGCCTCTGCCTTCGAGGCACCTGTCTAGACGAATTATTGTTTCATTTATCCAGAAATGTCTTTTCCAAATTCCAGGTAAAGGAAAAAGTTCAAAATGGACCAAGACTTTACTCACTAATATTCAGCAATGGCTTGTGATTGGTTTGGTTAAGTTCAACATAATTAATAGTTTCCATTAGCCGAACCAATTAGAGACTTAAATAAGGAAGTAATGAACGCAAGAAAATATTTGTGCAGTGCTTTGAATAGGATATTTCTCATTGTACAACAATCTCTGCTGGGAGAGGCAGCAGGAAAGCAGCATAATCTTCACTTGGATACTCAGAAGCCCACAGAATTAGCAGCACCAACATTTTAATTAGTCTGTAAATGTATCCGAATTGATTGAAAGTCAACACCGTCAGAGCACTGAAATGCCTACCTCCAGCGGAAGCAGGTGTCTGAACCTCCCAATGCCATGGGTAGGCTGGGACCTGTAGTGTCTGTTGCAGCTCAGCAACGTGCTGCCTTTAAAGAGGAAGACAGAACACATACATTTCAAGTTAAAGGTCAGACAACTCCTCTCCTGATAAAGCAGTAACAGTATGGAAGCTAGGAGTTCTCCAGGAATCTACTGAGGAGAGGTGGGGCTGGCAGGGGCAGAAACCTGGAAGAAGAGTCTTTCTGTCTGTAATGAGGTGTTTTAGAGCAGTGGTTCTCAACCTTTCCAGACTACTGTACCCCTTTCAGGAGTCTGATTTGTCTTGCGTACCCCAAGTTTCACCTCATTTAAAAACTACGTGCTTACAAAATCAGACCTAAAGACACAAAAGTGTCACAGCCACACTGTTACTGAACAATTGCTTACTCTCATTTTTATCATATAATTATAAAATAAATCAATTGGAATATAAATATTGTACTTACATTTCAGTGTATAGTATATAGAACAGTATAAACCAGTCATTGTATGAAATTTTAGTTTGCACTTGCTTTTTATGTAGCCTGTTGTAAAACTAGGTAAATACCTAGATGAGTTGCTGTAAATGCAATATTGCTATTTATATTATAATAACAAATATATATTATATAAATAATATTTCAAGCGTATGCATACCCCTGGTTGAGAACCACTGCTTTAGAGTGGCCAGAGGTGGGCAAGATGCTTCACACAGAAGACATGTCCCTGCCCTAGTCTACACTGTAGGTTACTCAGGGTTAGTCATGTACCCAACACACCACAGTGGTTCAGTTAAGTATTGGGGGAGGAGTAAATATTTG
This sequence comes from Lepidochelys kempii, assembly GCF_965140285.1. Taxonomy (NCBI): domain Eukaryota; kingdom Metazoa; phylum Chordata; order Testudines; family Cheloniidae; genus Lepidochelys; species Lepidochelys kempii. The sequence goes on from NC_136380.1 coordinate 12,547,195, forward strand.
TTGCACATAAGGAAGGTTGGGGGGCATGTCCCATTGTCTCTTGTCAAGTTCTCAGGTGAGATATAAATGAGGCAAGGGTAGTGACTTGGCAGACCACAATAGACTGGGAGAAAGGGAAGGGATCCCTAACAGGACATTCAAGGAGTTCAGCATGGAAAGGGCTGGAGCATGATGGTAGTGGTGAAACTGTGATGGATCCAGGTTCCCAGTTATCCTTAAATCCAGTCCTGCTTCAAATATTCATGTATCCAAAGAAAAGACAAGCCCTTGTTTGTTCTCATTACTCTGGGGCAAAGTGCTGTCCCTACAGCCTTAACTTTAATAAGGGCACCCCAGAGTCAGGCGATTTTTTAGACTGAAACACAATACCTTGAACAAGCAGGGTTCAAGAACACACTAGACCCTGTCTACACTTCAAGACCAAACTGTGTTTTAATCACGTCAGAGGACTGCTGTGTTGTAACAGAATCCACCAGCACAGTAGATACTGAAGTGTAGATGGAAACTTAAATTGGGTTTAAAACTGGTTCCACTAAGAGTTCCTGACCCAGTGTAGACAGGGAGTATTGGGCTAGACCAGAGGTCTCAAACACACGGCCCGCCAGCTCCCTGCGGAGCTTTGGGGGAGGTACCTGGAGGCGCAGCCAGGGCAACACACAGACCCCTGTGCCCCCCCAGGTCCCGGCCGCTTCCTGGAGCGGCGCAGGGGTAAGGCAAGCGGACAGGGAGGGAGCCTGCCCTGCCCCCGGTGCGTGCCGGGCTGGACCCGCCCCCCCCCCCCCAAACCTCTCCTGCAGCCAAACCCCTTGCCCTGAGCCCCCTGCTGCACCCCGACCCCCTGCCCTGAGCTCCCTGACACACCCTGCCCCCCTTCTGCCCCCCCTGGGGACAGGGAGGGGGCGGAGTTGGGGTGGGGATTTTGGGGAAGAGGTTGGAATGGGGGCAGGGAAGGGGTGGGAAGAGGAGGGGCAGGGCGGGGCCTCATGGAAGTGGTGGAGTGGGGGCGGGGCTGGGGTGGTCAGTGGTGCAGCCTTCGGGCTGATGTACTAGTCCTCATGTGGCCCTCGTGGTCATTTGAGTTTGAGACCCCTGGGCTAGATTCACAAAAGGACTTAGGGGACTGACTGTCACGTTAGGCACCTAAATCTCAGAATGAGGCCCCACTGGGATTCACAAAAAAACCTTCAGCTACTGACAAACACTGTGGGGTAAATTCACCCGGCACCTACGTTTTTGCAGTAAAAGTTCTGTGGGCATCTACAGTTCAGCTTCTGAGCATGTGCACTGCAGCCCCACTCCAGGCATCCAGAAACCTAAGCCCCAAAGCGATGCACAATCTGGAGGAAGGACCGGTGTTCCTCCCCCTAATTACTCGCCCGTGGGACCCAATCAGGTAATGTCCAGAGCTTACCTACTGGATCAGGTGCCTGTAGGCAAGCTTACATCAAATGGCTGCCGGGGGAAGGCAGGAAAGGGGAGAACAGGAGGAAGAAGATTCCTTCATAACTTTTAGTCCAGTGGTTAGGACACTCGCCTGGGATGTAGGAGACCCCCCATTCAACTTCCCCCTCCACCTGATGAGGAAAAGGGATCTGAACAGGGATCTGCCACCTCTCAGGTGAGTCCCTTAGCCACTGGTCTACTGGATATTCTGATATAGGGCTCCCTCACCCTCTTTGTTTGAAGTTGTTCCTCTGGCAATAAATAATGAAAAAATTATTGGGACAGAGAGAGAGAGCAAGCACAAGCATGAGAATAACTTCCTAGCCTGGTGGCTGGAGCACTCACACTGGGAAGTGGGAGACACAGAGTCCAGTCCCCCTGCTCCAATAAAATTTTAAATTATTTACTCACAGTGAGACAGCTTCAACAGGAGAGCCCCATATCAGAACATCCCATAGCCCAATGGCGAGGGCACTCAGCTAAGTAGCAGATCCCTGTTCAAATCCCTTCTCATCAGGCAGAGGGCGGAATTGAACCAGGAGTCTCTCACATCCCAGGTGATAACCTAACCACTGGGCTAAAAGTTATGAGGGAGGTCCTCCTCCTCCTCTCCCCTCCTCCATCCAGCTTGTTCCAAAAATGGGGCAGACACCTAACCCAAAGAGAAGGTTTGCAGATAAGAATCTCAAGCAGGGGACGGTACCTCCCTGCAGTCTGGATTTAGGTTCAAGAAGAGGGGCAGGGCTTAGAACACACCGCTCTCCTTGGCATCTCCCATTGGCTATCTTAGGCGGAGAGCGACCTAGTGTGCTGGCTTCTGTGAATCCCACTCCAAGGCACCTTCCCCCACATTCATTGTACAAAAAGCTGAGATGCCACACTAAACTCTGTGAATCCCAGGGATTTTCTAGGCACCTAAAAGTTAAGTGTGGTGACACTACATTTCTTTGTGAATACAGCCCATAGTCTCTAGCACATGTTTCTCCACAACATAAAGTCAGTCTGACTAGGACTCTCTGCTTAGCAGAGTCCTAGGAATGGAACAAGAGGAGGATTTTCAGCCAGATCAAAGGTGTGACTGAATGCTGGCCCAGTGCCCACCTGAATTATTTATTATAACACCATCAATCAGCTCAAATTTGGTTTAAAGAATTAAACAGCAAGGTGACATGAGGGCTCAAGTGTGAATATTCGTTTCAGGTACAAGAAGGTTTTTAGTGTATTGTATTCAAAATCTACAGCGAGTTCTTACCTACAGCACAGGTGGGGCTCTCTCTGGCTGCTGTTACTCTAAAGGAAAAGCCAGGATGAAAGTTAAAAGCTATTGTTGTTTCATTTATAAAAGTACTATATAGATTTTCAGTCTCTAAATGGAAAGTCATTATTCTTGAGTGACAGGTATTACAGGCAGAGAGTGTGGAAAATGGATTATATCTTTACAGAACTGCAGCCCTCGTTCCTGCATTATCTGCGCACCTCACACCACCACTGTTGGGTAGGGTAGCATTATCCCCACAGGACAGATTAATTGGCACAGGACAGATTAAATGACTTGCCCAAGGTCACACGGACCTAGGGCAAGTCTGGGGTTGAGCTGGGAATCAACACCAGGTATCCCAAGTCACAATTCACTAGACCCAGAGTGTCAAACTCATTTGAGGGAAAGAGAGCCAGATTCCATGTTTCATTATGTTGGGAGCTAGGGTGGGAATTCAGGATGGCATACTCTGCTTGATCCCCATTGGAGACTCCTCTGATGTCAGTGGGAGGAGCACACAAAGATAGAGGAGACATAGCTTTTACATAGTAACTAAAACATTTATCTATCCTTGTTTTCTTTCTCTGCAGCAACTCCCAATTCCCACCCCTCGAGGACTTCACTCCCACCCCTCCAATCTTTCCATCTGCTACAGTGATCCATTAATGCTGACATTACAACACCATCAGTGGGCTTTAGAGATGATACACTGATCAAATTAATAAGGAGTAGGTCACCCCGACTCATTTTTTCAGTTCTCTGCAAATTCAGACAGACATCATGACATTGGTTTACACCCCATCCACATTACATTTGGAAGATTATGGCTGCAGCCATGATGTCTAGAACTTTCATTTTAAAAACAAAGTTTAAATTCCGCACAGTATGAGTATGGCATGTGAGCCACAAATACATCATGCACACCTGATCTGGTCCATGGGTTTTGAGTTTTGACACCCATGCACTAGATCATTCTTCCTACACTGATGGTGCAAGGAACTATCTCTTCTACAGATCCTGCTATTCCATCAGCTTCCAGATGTCATATGAAACATTCCTTTCACTATATCTCAATGTTTTACCTTTCTCTGATATTATTTTTCAACTGTATAGTGATTTATTTTTTATATATGTACAAGTTTTCCAGGCCAGTTTGTAAAAGAGACAGGATTTTAAAATGTTATCTTGAATCTTACATTTACTCGGTCAGATTTCAGAATCCTTACCTGCTAAGAGCAAATGCCTGTTTTAGAAACATTTCCTTCCCCAGGCATAGAACCTACAACAAACCAACATTGTTAGAACACAAACAAACATGTAAGAAAAGCATGAAGATTTTCAAAGCAGTCAGTTGTTAGCTTATTCATCTTGGAATGCATCTTCCCTAACAAAATTCAATAAATTCATAATGTACCAATAAACTTCCCAACCAGTTGTCACGTGCCTAAAGCAAAGCATCACTTCTCAGTACACTGCCACAACACAAAAGGGCACAGAATAACAGGAAGACAGATTACTGTAATTTCTCTTTCATACACTCGATCACTTGTACATGTGTATTCCAGTAACTTGATATTAAGGGACCCACTACTGACCAAATTCACCCCTGGTGTCACTCCACTGACTTCAACTTAAACTAACTATATTAATTACCTTCCCATTTACTCCAGCAGTATCTGGTTTGGTAAAGATACAATTCCTCTTCTCTGCGATAATATCTAGCGTCCACCCAAAATATCTGACACAATTTATGATAGGAGGAAAAATATCAAAAGACAGACAAGACAGACTAAAGTGCTCTAAATATCCATCAAGAGCTCAGTATTTAAGCCTCGTCTACACTAGACATTTTCGGAATATCTCCAAACGGTTCCTCTGGTTATAGCCACATTTGGAGTGGTAGCATAAACAAGGCAAGCTCAGTGGTTTGAGCATTGGCCTGCTAAACCCAGGGTTGTGAGTTCAATCCTTGAAGGGGCCATTTAGGGATTGGGGCAAAAATTGGGGATTGGCCCTGCTTTGAGCAGGGGGTTGGACTAGATGACCTCCTGAGGTCCCTTCCAACCCTGATATTCTATGAAAAAACTAACTTTTACCATACCTTCTCTAGTGTAGGGGAAGACCACACGGTGGTAAGGCTGGTGACCAACTCACCCTACTGCTCACACTGTTTGCCATTGCTAACACTGGGGGATTTGCACTGGTTTTAGTGCACCACTTGGGATATTTCCATAGAATTGTCAATGTAGACACATCTTCAGATCCCTCCATTTTACAGATGAAGAAACTGAGGCACAGAGAGAATAAGTGACTTCCTGAGGTCACACAGAACAGAACCAAGTTCTCCTGACTCCCACTATCCTGCTCTAAATACTGAACAATAGTGCTTTCTGATACAAAATGCACTATTGGAAACAATCTCCCACTGGCCTTTGAGGAAAGAAGGGGTGGCCAAAGCATGACCCACAGAGTTCAATAGTGCAGCCCACAGGTCGTTGCATGGTCTCTCCTGATGCAAGCAGAGGATTTGTAATTGGCACAGGAACATGAGACTTTCCATATGAAGGAGAAGGGTGACTATATTCAACTCCTTTTCATAATAAATAAGGCCTGGCCTACACCCAAAACTTAGGTTGACTTTACGGTGCTCAGGGGTGTGAAAATTTCACAGCCAAGAGACATAGTTAAGCCAATCTAAGCCCTGATATAGACACTGCTTTGTCAATGGAAATACTATACCGTCAACTTAGCTACCACCTCTTAGGGAGTTGGATTTATTACAGCAATGGAAAAACCTCTTCCATCACCATAACAAGTGCCTATGCTACTGTGCCGCACTAGCACTTATTGTGTAGACATCGGCTAAGAGTCTCCCATGTTAAGAAAGATTAATTCAGTCTGGAAGAGCTGCAGAGAAGGGCTACTAGGATGATCAGAGAAATGGAGAACCTACCTTATGAGAAAAAAGAAAAGGAGTACTTGTGGCACATTAGAGACTAACAAATTTATGAAAGTTTATGCTCAGATAAATTTGTTAGTCTCTAGGGTGCCACAAATACTCCTTTTCTTTTTGCGAATACAGACTAACATGGCTGCTACTCTGAAACCTACCTTATGAGAGGAGACTTAAGGAGTTTGTCTCATTTAGCCTAACCAAACAAAGGAGGAGAGAAGATATGATTGCTCTCTATAAATACATCACAAAGATAAACACCAGGGAAGGAGAGGAATTATTTAAGTTAAGTGCCGGTGTTGACAAAAGAACAATGGATTTTAACTGGCTCTCAATAAGTTTAGGCTTGAAATTAGGCAAAGGTTTCTAACCATCAGAGGAGTGAAAAATCTGGAACAGCCTTGCAAGGGAAGCAGCGGGGAAAAAAAACCCAACCGGCTTCAAGACTGAGCTTGATCAGTTTATGGAGGGGATGGTATGATGAGACTGCCTACCCTGGCATACGGCCCATCTGCAACTGCTATCAGCAAACACAAGTACTCCTTTTCTTTTTGCGAATACAGACTAACACGGCTGTTACTCTGAAACAGCTAGAGATGGGACACTGGAGTGGGAGGGCTCTGAGTCACGACAGAGAATTATTTCCCAGGTGTCTGGCCGGCAGGTTTCGTTCACATGCTCAGGGTCTAACTGACCGCACAACACTCGGGGCTGGGAAGGAATTTTCCTCCAGTTCAGCGTGGCGGAGACCCCGGGGGCGGGCCCCCTCTGCGCTGTGGGGCGCGGGGGCCCCCTCTGCGCTGTGGGGCGCGGGGGCCCCCTCTGCGCTGTGGGGCGCGGGGGCCCCCTCTGCGCTGTGGGGCGCGGGGGCCCCCTCTGCGCTGTGGGGCGCGGGGGCCCCCTCTGCGCTGTGGGGCGCGGGGGCCCCCTCTGCGCTGTGGGGCGCGGGGGCCCCCTCTGCGCTGTGGGGCGCGGGGGCCCCCTCTGCGCTGTGGGGCGCGGGGGCCCCCTCTGCGCTGTGGGGCGCGGGGGCCCCCTCTGCGCTGTGGGGCGCGGGGGCCCCCTCTGCGCTGTGGGGCGCGGGGGCCCCCTCTGCGCTGTGGGGCGCGGGGGCCCCCTCTGCGCTGTGGGGCGCGGGGGCCCCCTCTGCGCTGTGGGGCGCGGGGGCCCCCTCTGCGCTGTGGGGCGCGGGGGCCCCCTCTGCGCTGTGGGGCGCGGGGGCCCCCTCTGCGCTGTGGGGCGCGGGGGCCCCCTCTGCGCTGTGGGGCGCGGGGGCCCCCTCTGCGCTGTGGGGCGCGGGGGCCCCCTCTGCGCTGTGGGGCGCGGGGGCCCCCTCTGCGCTGTGGGGCGCGGGGGCCCCCTCTGCGCTGTGGGGCGCGGGGGCCCCCTCTGCGCTGTGGGGCGCGGGGGCCCCCTCTGCGCTGTGGGGCGCGGGGGCCCCCTCTGCGCTGTGGGGCGCGGGGGCCCCCTCTGCGCTGTGGGGCGCGGGGGCCCCCTCTGCGCTGTGGGGCGCGGGGGCCCCCTCTGCGCTGTGGGGCGCGGGGGCCCCCTCTGCGCTGTGGGGCGCGGGGGCCCCCTCTGCGCTGTGGGGCGCGGGGGCCCCCTCTGCGCTGTGGGGCGCGGGGGCCCCCTCTGCGCTGTGGGGCGCGGGGGCCCCCTCTGCGCTGTGGGGCGCGGGGGCCCCCTCTGCGCTGTGGGGCGCGGGGGCCCCCTCTGCGCTGTGGGGCGCGGGGGCCCCCTCTGCGCTGTGGGGCGCGGGGGCCCCCTCTGCGCTGTGGGGCGCGGGGGCCCCCTCTGCGCTGTGGGGCGCGGGGGCCCCCTCTGCGCTGTGGGGCGCGGGGGCCCCCTCTGCGCTGTGGGGCGCGGGGGCCCCCTCTGCGCTGTGGGGCGCGGGGGCCCCCTCTGCGCTGTGGGGCGCGGGGGCCCCCTCTGCGCTGTGGGGCGCGGGGGCCCCCTCTGCGCTGTGGGGCGCGGGGGCCCCCTCTGCGCTGTGGGGCGCGGGGGCCCCCTCTGCGCTGTGGGGCGCGGGGGCCCCCTCTGCGCTGTGGGGCGCGGGGGCCCCCTCTGCGCTGTGGGGCGCGGGGGCCCCCTCTGCGCTGTGGGGCGCGGGGGCCCCCTCTGCGCTGTGGGGCGCGGGGGCCCCCTCTGCGCTGTGGGGCGCGGGGGCCCCCTCTGCGCTGTGGGGCGCGGGGGCCCCCTCTGCGCTGTGGGGCGCGGGGGCCCCCTCTGCGCTGTGGGGCGCGGGGGCCCCCTCTGCGCTGTGGGGCGCGGGGGCCCCCTCTGCGCTGTGGGGCACGGGCCACTGGCTAGACTGAATTTGAGCAAGTGGTGGGTTTTCCGCCCTTTGAATCATGATTTGAGGCTGTTTTAGTAACTCAGTCAGAGGCTGGGGGGTCTCCAGCGGGGGGGGGTTTCTGTGGAGGCAGACGAACACGGCTACCCCGCGGCTACAGGGCTGGGCTAGCGAGGCCCTGGGGGCTCCCAGGCGCAGGAGGCCGGACCAGGCGATCCCGGCGGACTCGCTGGCCGTTCCCCCGGGAGCGCCGCGCTTGGGCTCCCAATCACTTACCAGCAAACCCGGCAGCGGGGCGGCTCCTGGCGGAGTGGCCAGGACCGGGGCTAATGACCCCTCACGGCCCGCCGCCGCCGCCGCCGATCCCTCCCCCGCCCCTGGGAAACGCCCGCCCCGGCGCCCTCCTGCCCCGCGCCAATACCTTCCCCAGCGCCGCGCGCATCCCCGCCCGCCGCCCGGCCGGAAGAGCGGGGGCGCGCCCGGCAGGCAAACGCGTCCCCCGCGCTCCCGGTCCGGCAGCGCGTGCATCCCCCTACGCTTCCTGAGTCTCACACCTGCAGTTCCGCAGCAACTCGGTTCCCCCGTCTCCGCCCCGGGCCGCAGGGAGGATACCGACCGCCAGGTGGCCTGAGCCGGGCAGGGCTTGGTCAGGCCAGCCTGGACCCCGGGCGGCTCTTGCTCTGGGCCGGAGGCTGGTTCCCTTGCAGGAGGCATGCAGGGAGGTGGTGTGCCACAGCAGCCTGCAGTGCCCGGGGTGCAGAGCCCTGCCTGCACCCCCCCCCCCACGGGCCTGCACACAAGGACAGCCTGGAGCGGGACACGTCTGGCCCTAGACTCGCTGGGGAGAGGCGGGTATTTTAATGCCTCTGTGTTGGAGCGTGTCCAATTATTTCCTCTGCACAATATTAGGTGGAGGAAAAATTCCATCATTGAGGTATTAGCCGGGGGCTTCAGAGAAGCAGGAACAGGTTCAGGTCCCTGCTTTCCCTCCCTCCCCCGGCCCGACTTCCTGTGTGGAGGGGTGTTTTGAGGATAAATGCATTACCCATGGGGAAGTGCTCACATACTGAGGTGTCAGGGTCCACATGGCTACCTAAGACGGGGGGGGCAACCTGGGGCTCCGGAGCCACAAGCGGCTCTTTAGTAGTTAATATGCGGCTCCTTGTATAGGCACCGACTCCGGGGCTGGGAGCTACAAGCGCCAACTTTCCAATATGCTGGGGGGTGCTCACGGCTCAACCCCTGGCTCTGCCACAGGCCCTGCCCCCATTCCACCCCTTCCCACTCCCTCCCCTAAGCCTGCCGTGCCCTCGCTCCTCCCCCTCCCCGAGCTTCCTGCACGCCACAAAACAGCTGATCAGGAGCTGTGGCAAGGTGCTGATCAGTAGGGCTGCTGGTGGTCGGGAGGTGCCGGGGCGGGGGGATCTGATGGGAGGCTGCTGACGTATTACTGTGGCTCTTTGGCAATGTACATTGGTAAATTCTGGCTCCTTCTCAGGTTCAGGTTGCCACCCCTGACCTAAGAGATGCATATATGTCCATGTTTCCCTATATCCATGTATCTATGTCTGCATGTGTCCACACTCATGTGCATGTGTTGTGTTGGCAAGTCCTTTAAACAACATGTGGGTTTTCTATATCCACTCATATATGTTCTGGTCTTTTAAGGTGTTATTAACATCTGTTTTGTTAATTTATTATTGTGATCATTAGAACTGCTGATGCAGCTCCCACAGTCCTTTATCATAATTATTATTTTTTGTCTCTCCCTCCCCTGCTTTTTGCAAGGTCGCCAGCAGCCAAGGAATAGTGCTAAGCTCAAGCATAAAAGTGCTAAATAAGCAGGATCAGTTGCGGAGGAAAACTGATTAAAATCATGCAATTCCTCTGCAGTCAGCCTTGCTTATAAAGCACATCATCAACTGTGTAGCATTTTCAATTTCATGTTTTTTCCCCCTGCAGCACTGGAACCCCTAATGCAACAGCCTTATCCTAGTCTAGTGCATAAGAACCAGAAAGTGACCTCTTGAATTTTGACAATCTTCTAATATTGTTAATTGAAAGATGAACAGGGTATAGATGAGGTGATGTAACAAGTCCATCCAACTTCAATGGTTCTATGAATAATGTATTATATTAGTAACACATATAGAAGGAAATTAATACCAGCCCTGCCAAGTAGCTCACATTTGGTACATAGTAGATGGGAGGAAGCAGTAGACGTGATATATCTTGATTTTAATAAGGCTTTCGACATAGTCCCACATGACATCTCATAAGCAAACTGGGGAAGTGTGGGCTAGATTAAACTATTATAAGGTGGGTGTGACTTGCTTCCCCTGGGGTGCCACCTGGAACTGGGGTACCACTGAGCCCTCTGACCCACCAGCCTGGGCTCCCTCTCACACTGTGCTGCTGTGACAAGTTGCAAAGTCCTCCAAGCTTGCACTTTCACCAGCATTCACACAGGTATGGACACACCCAGCTGGCAGTCACATGCAGTCTCTCTAACCACCAACCTAGGATCTCAAAGCAGTACCGTTCCGCCCTGGTCAAACCTGCCCTAGTTTAACACCCGGTCTGCCTCTCCCACAATGTGAAGAGGGCCATGCACACTTGTAGTAATCAAGCTGAGATTTTCCCCAGACACCTTAGTCCAGTGTTTCTCAAACTTTTGTATTGGTGACCCCTTTCACACAGCAAACCTATGAGTGCGACCCCCCCACCCCGATAAGTTAAAAATACTTTTTTTGTATTTAACACTATTATAAATGCTGGAGGCAAAGCGGGGCTTGGGGGTGGAGGCTGACAGCTCACGGCCCCCATGTAATTATCTTGTGAGCCCCCTGAGGAGGCACGACCCCCAGTTTGAGAACCCCTGCCTTCTCAATGCACACTGGTTTGGATTAAAACATAAAATAAGTGTATTAACTACAAAAGGATAGATTTTAAATTATTATAAGTGATAGCAAACAGATCAAAGCAGATTACCTAGTAAATAAACAAAACACACAAGCTAAGCTTAATACACTAGATAGGTAGGATATGAATTAGCAAATTCTCACTCTGAGTGATAAACAGGCTGGCAGATTCTTAAGGCATAAACTACCTTTGCTTTGCAGCTTGGGTTTCCCAGGTTTTCATACACAGGCTAGCAATCCCTTAGCCTGGGACCATCATGTCCCCCAGTTCAGTCTTTATTCCTCAGGTGTTTCCAGGTGTGTTGTTGTAGAGAGAGTGAGGTACCATCATGATGTCATTTTCCCCCTTTTATATATTCTTCCCACTTGCTGGAAAGCTCTTTTACTGTGACCTGGGTCAGACAGTTCCCAGGGTGTAGTGCTATCTCTGAGAGGTTTCTATTATACACAGTTCCTGGAGTAATCCTTGTTCTTGTGTGCATTTCCTCAATAAGCCATTAACATTGTTTGGCCTTTTTATTGTTGTACCTGAAAGGCTGCTTGTGGGGGTTTTCACAACATGTTTCAGTAACACATACATAGCCAAATTTCATAACTTCACATACAGTGATAGCACATACAATCCAACAAGATATTAATGTCTTAACAGATCAAGACTTTTAGAATGATACTTCACAAAGCAAAAAGAAAAGGAGGACTTGTGGCACCTTAGAGACTAACCAATTTATTAGAGCATAAGCTTTCGTGAGCTACAGCTCACTTCTTCAGATGCATATCGTGGAAACTGCAGCAGGCTTTATATATACACAGAGAATATGAAACAATACCTATTCCCACCCCACTGTCCTGCTGGTAATAGCTTATCTAAAGTGATTTCCAGCACAAATCCAGGTTTTCTCACCCTCCACCCCCCCCACACAAATTCACTCTCCTGCTGGTGATAGCCCATCCAAAGTGATAACTCTTTACACAATGTGCATGACAATTAAGCTGGGCTATTTCCTGCATAAATCCAGGTTCTCACATCCCCCCCACCCCCATACACACACAAACTCACTCTCCTGCTGGTAATAGCTCATCCAAACTGACCACTCTTCAAGTTAAAATCCAAGTTAAACCAGAACATCTGGGGGGGGGGGTAGGAAAAAACAAGAGGAAACAGGCTACCTTGCATAATGACTTAGCCACTCCAAGTCTCTATTTAAGCCTAAATTAATAGTATCCAATTTGCAAATGAATTCCAATTCAGCAGTTTCTCACTGGAGTCTGGATTTGAAGTTTTTTTGTTTTAAGATAGCGACCTTCATGTCTGTGATCGCGTGACCAGAGAGATTGAAGTGTTCTCCGACTGGTTTATGAATGTTATAATTCTTGACATCTGATTTGTGTCCATTTATTCTTTTACGTAGAGACTGTCCAGTTTGACCAATGTACATGGCAGAGGGGCATTGCTGGCACATGATGGCATATATCACATTGGTGGATGTGCAGGTGAACGAGCCTCTGATAGTGTGGCTGATGTTATTAGGCCCTGTGATGGTGTCCCCTGAATAGATATGTGGGCACAGTTGGCAACGGGCTTTGTTGCAAGGATAAGTTCCTGGGTTAGTGGTTCTGTTGTGTGGTATGTGGTTGTTGGTGAGTATTTGCTTCAGGTTGCGGGGCTGTCTGTAGGCAAGGACTGGCCTGTCTCCCAAGATTTGTGAGAGTGTTGGGTCATCCTTTAGGATAGGTTGCAGATCCTTAATAATGCGTTGGAGGGGTTTTAGTTGGGGGCTGAAGGTGACGGCTAGTGGCGTTCTGTTATTTTCTTTGTTAGGCCTGTCCTGTAGTAGGTAACTTCTGGGAACTCTTCTGGCTCTATCAATCTGTTTCTTTACTTCTGCAGGTGGGTATTGTAGTTGTAAGAAAGCTTGACAGAGATCTTGTAGGTGTTTGTCTCTGTCTGAGGGGTTGGAGCAAATGCGGTTGTATCGCAGAGCTTGGCTGTAGACGATGGATCGTGTGGTGTGGTCAGGGTGAAAGCTGGAGGCATGCAGGTAGGAATAGCGGTCAGTAGGTTTCCGGTATAGGGTGGTGTTTATGTGACCATTGTTTATTAGCACTGTAGTGTCCAGGAAGTGGATCTCTTGTGTGGACTGGACCAGGCTGAGGTTGGTGGTGGGATGGAAATTGTTGAAATCATGGTGGAATTCCTCAAGGGCTTCTTTTCCATGGGTCCAGATGATGAAGATGTCATCAATATAGCGCAAGTAGAGTAGGGGCTTTAGGGGACGAGAGCTGAGGAAGCGTTGTTCTAAATCAGCCATAAAAATGTTGGCATACTGTGGGGCCATGCGGGTACCCATAGCAGTGCCGCTGATCTGAAGGTATACATTGTCCCCAAATGTGAAGTAGTTATGGGTAAGGACAAAGTCACAAAGTTCAGCCACCAGGTTAGCCGTGACATTATCGGGGATAGTGTTCTTGACGGCTTGTAGTCCATCTTTGTGTGGAATGTTGGTGTAGAGGGCTTCTACATCCATAGTGGCCAGGATGGTGTTATCAGGAAGATCACCGATGGATTGTAGTTTCCTCAGGAAGTCAGTGGTGTCTCGAAGGTAGCTGGGAGTGCTGGTAGCGTAGGGCCTGAGGAGGGAGTCTACATAGCCAGACAATCCTGCTGTCAGGGTGCCAATGCCTGAGATGATGGGGCGCCCAGGATTTCCAGGTTTATGGATCTTGGGTAGTAGATAGAATATCCCAGGTCGGGGTTCCAGGGGTGTGTCTGTGCGGATTTGATCTTGTGCTTTTTCAGGAAGTTTCTTGAGCAAATGCTGTAGTTGCTTTTGGTAACTCTCAGTGGGATCAGAGGGTAATGGCTTGTAGAAACTCGTGTTGGAGAGCTGCCGAGCAGCCTCTTGTTCATATTCCGACCTATTCATGACGACAACAGCACCTCCTTTGTCAGCCTTTTTGATTATGATGTCAGAGTTGTTTCTGACATCAATTAATTTAATAATTAATTTCTGACTATTAATTTAGGCTTAAATAGAGACTTGGAGTGGCTAAGTCATTATGCAAGGTAGCCTGTTTCCTCTTGTTTTTTCCTACCCCCCCCCCCAGATGTTCTGGTTTAACTTGGATTTTAACTTGAAGAGTGGTCAGTTTGGATGAGCTATTACCAGCAGGAGAGTGAGTTTGTGTGTGTATGGGGGTGGGGGGGATGTGAGAACCTGGATTTATGCAGGAAATAGCCCAGCTTAATTGTCATGCACATTGTGTAAAGAGTTATCACTTTGGATGGGCTATCACCAGCAGGAGAGTGAATTTGTGTGGGGGGGTGGAGGGTGAGAAAACCTGGATTTGTGCTGGAAATCACTTTAGATAAGCTATTACCAGCAGGACAGTGGGGTGGGAATAGGTATTGTTTCATATTCTCTGTGTATATATAAAGCCTGCTGCAGTTTCCACGATATGCATCTGAAGAAGTGAGCTGTAGCTCACGAAAGCTTATGCTCTAATAAATTGGTTAGTCTCTAAGGTGCCACAAGTCCTCCTTTTCTTTTTGCGAATACAGACTAACACGGCTGTTACTCTGAAACTTCACAAAGCATACTTTATGCAAAACATATCCTAATTACATGACAGTGGTGAATATTGAGTTGCCAGGGTGTCACAGTGGGTCCAAAACTGGTTAAAAGATCATATTGAAAAAGTCGTTATCAATGGTCCACTGTCAACCTGGGAGACCATATCTAGTGGGGTCCTGCTGGGGTCTGTTCTGCATTCTGGCTATGCAGCAGTACTGCAGAAAAGATTTTGGGGGTTAGAGTGGATCATAAATTGCATATGAGCCACCAATGTGATGCAGCTGTGAAAAAGGCTAATGTTATGGGGTGTATTAACAAGAGTGTTATATGTAAGACATGGGAGGTAATTGTCCCACCGTAATCGGCCCTGGGGAGGTCTTATCTGGAGTACTGTGTCCAGTTCTGGCCCCCACACTTTAGGAAAGACGTGGCTAGATTGGAGAGAGTCCAGAGGAGAGCAACAAAAATTATCAAAGATTTAGAAAACCTGACCTATGAAGAAAGCATAAGCAACTGGATATCTTTAGTCTTGAGAAAAGAGGATTGAGAGGGGACCTGATAGTTTTCAAATATGTTAAGGATTGTTATGAAGAGGATGCTAACCAATTGTTCTCCATGTCCACTGAAGGTAGGAGAAGTAGTAATGGGCTCAATCTGCAACAAGGGAGATTTGACTTAGATATTAGAAAAAACTTTCTAAACTATAAGGGTAGCTAAGCACTGGAACAGACTTCCAAAGGAGGTTGTAGAAACCCCGTCATTGGAGGTTTTTAAGAACAAGCTGGACAAACACCTGTCAGGGATTGTCTAAGTTTGTCTGGTCCTGCCTCAGCACAGGGAGGTGGACTAGATGACCCCTCAAGACCCTTCCAGTCCTACATTCTATAATTTCTTCAAAAACTATACATCACTTGCATGCTAAGAAGAAGAACTTGCACATCTATATGTAACAGCACTATTGGGTGACTACTGCGTTAACAATACTTTGTATACCCCGGTTATCTGAGGATATCAAAGCCCTTTACAGGCATTCATGAATTAGCCCTCCCAGCCCCCATGAGGTATGTAAGTAATGAAACTCCCACTTTACGGGTAAGGAAACTGAAGCACCAAGGGTCTGATTCTATCCTTGCATTGTCATTTACATGGTCCAAGGGGAATGCAATATGGCTGCAAAATGTTACCATTTTGAGCTACAAGCATTCTACACCCACTTTGCCCAGAGGTAAATGACTATGCAGGGTGTTAAGGCAGTGGACAGTCAGGCTATTCACACAGAAAGTTGGCTTGGGCATAGAACCCCAATCTTGCACCTGATTCTGGTATAAATCAGGAGTTACTCCACCGAGAGCAATGGATTTATACCAGTGTGATATAAGTGAGAGGAGAATCAGACCCTTTTATCTACCTGTATCTATAACCTATTATCTAGATCTGTAACCCTAATCTATAAACACACTAAGAACCCCCGCAGTTGCTTCCCCCCTCCTTCCTTTCCTCCCTATGACGGGAGGAGTGTAAAGGGCCACTTCACTCTGAATGGTCCCTTGAAATGTGTGTTAACTACTTATGCTAGACAATCTGTTCCACCTTGTATTTAGCTGTGACACTCAGAGGGCAGGTCTATACTTGAAATGCTGCATTGGCACAGGTGCGTCACTGTAGCGCTTAGTGAAGATGCTCCTAAGCTGATGGGAGAACCCGTCGACATAGTGCTGTCCACCGAAGGAGTTGGGTCGGTAAAACCAAACAGAGGTTGGTCCACTAAAAGATATTACCTCACCCACTTTGTCTCTCTATCTACCTACCTATCAGTCTTAGTCTTTCTAAGGGGCCTGCTACCTGTATCTTGCCACAGCCTCAAGTCAATCCATCCTCTCTTTTCAGATGATTAACCTGTCTCTTGTTAGGAGAAAGTCATCAGCAACAGCATCTGGAGCTCGTGGCTATTCTGAGCCAGCACTTTATAGTAATTATTTTTCCCAAGTAACTTTACCAGCCTTGGGCACTTGCTGTCATATTTAATGGGATTTCTCTTTGTTCCCTAGGGAGAGTGGGGTCACCTGCAGACTATCTCGGTCTCCTGGCCGTGTGTGGATGCTCCCACCTATGGCTGGACTAGATTGTCACACCACCAACCACTGTAAGTTATGAAACAGCCATCATGTGTACATGGTCATAGAGAACAGCAGTATGGTGCAGGGATAGGGCACTGGACTGGAGGTCAGGGGCCCAACCAGTTCTGCTGCTGACCTGCAGTGTGATAGTGGACAAGTCACTTCGCTTCCTGATACCCCCCACCCTTGGTCTGTCTTGTCTATTTAGATTCATCTCTTCAGGGCAGGGACTGCCTCTCGTGGTCTTTGTACAGTACCCAGCCCCATGGGATCCTGATCTCTGTCAGAGCCTACTGAGTGTAGACACTACAGTAATACAACTAAGTAATAGTAACATGCCCCACTGAGTTCAGCTTTCTTTATGCTCTCCAATGAAAAGCAGGGTCCGGGGACATTGGCTAGCCTTGTGAACATCTGGATTGGGTTCATGAGGTTCTAGAGAGTGGCTGAGATGGATATGCCTCCTCCCCTGGTTCAGGAATTGAGGGAGGAATTGATCTGCAGATAGCTTTGTCCTCACTGAGCCTCAAGATTTGGTAGAAAGCTTGCAAAACAGTTACTCCCCCATGGCATGAATGTGTGGGTGCCTTTTCCTGCCGCTGGAATGAACTGACTGTAGTCAGAAGGGCTACCAACATCTGGATTTCTCTTCTTCATTATCAGATTAATTGATTTGTATAGGTACTTTTAAAAAACTTTGTTCTCCACTGTGCTGGTCTGGCCTTGGATATAAGCAGCCACCGGGAACACTGTGGTCCTGGCCTAATTCAGGAACTCACCACCAGGCCCCATTTCTCCTATCCAACAGCAGATTTTGAGAGGTAAGAAACTTGTGGTCCAATCCCTTTTACTGGGACTAAAGGGGGAGAGAAAGTTTATCACTCACAGTCCCATACTCTAACCACTAGGTATATTCTAAAGAGGAGAACATTGTCTAATGGTTACAGCCCAGGACTGGGAAGCTGAGGAGCTGGGTTTCATTCCTGGCTCTGCCAGTGATGTACTGTGTGGCCTTAAGCAAGTCACTTAAGTCCAGATCCTCAAAGGTGTTTAGCCTCCTATCGTCCATTGATTTCAATGGGACCAGGCACCTAAATACCTGTGAGGATGTGGCCCTGAATCTCTCTTCGCGTCAGCTGAGCTATCCACAAGATCCATATAATATTGTCCTACTGACAGGGCAATTGCTAAGCTTGTCCATTAATGACTGTAAGAAGCTTTGAGATGCTCAGTGAGGTATTGCTACAGAAGTGCCAAGGATTATCCTAAAAGTTTCTAGTCTGTTTTGTTTTATAGGAAAAAAAGGGGATGGGGGAGAATATAGGAAGGCCAATACCTCTGAGGACGTTACTCAGATTTTCTGTGGAAAGGTTTCTCTACAAAAGCAGGTTATTGGATCCGGCTTGTAGCTACAATCTGAAGTTTCTCCACATTGTTTCCATACTTTATTTTGAAGCCTCAGTTCCCATTAGGAAAAAAAATCACCCTGGAACAATTCTGTGAAACAGAACCAGTGTTTAACATGGAATTGTTTGGCATGGACCCCAAAGTGTCTTCTATCTGTCTGGCCTGCTGAATCCACCGACTTGGGAGTCTAGCACAGGACTAGGACACAGGAGAACTGGGCTCTATGCCCTGCTCAGACACTAACTCTGGGCCTCAGTTTCCCCATCTGTAAAATGGGGATAATGATACTGAACCACTTGTAAATTGCTTTGAGATCGAGGGATGAAAAGCCCAAGGTATGTATTATTTCCTTTCAGGAAGATGACTTTCCATACTTAACCTCATGGAGCCAACCATACCATCTTACTCATTCCACTTCTGCAATTCCCCCCAAAAGTAACTAGGAAGCTAAAATTCTTTAGACTGAAAGGAAAATCTCTGAATGATTTTCTTCACCTGTACCGACGTGAAACCAGCCAGGGGGCCAGTGATACTTAATACTTCTAGAATGTGGTGGCAAGTCATTTATAACATTAACTAATCACAGCGTCCCAGGCTGTTCTCCCAATTGGCAGGTGGGGAAATGGCGACAGAACTGTTAAGCGACTTAACAAAAGCTACAGAGCAAGTCAGTGTCAAAACCGGGATTAGATCTCAGGAATCCCAGCCTTCTACTCACATCAGGCTAGTACATCACATCCCGCTCTCTTTCTGCATTGCTAGCGAACTGACTCCCAACTCCCCAGCATTGTGCTGGGAGCACCAGGCCGCTGGAGGTGTCCTTTGTCAAATGAGACAAACTCGAGGCCCTGACCTATTGTGATTAACGAAGATTTTTGCCAGAATGAGGTTATGAGCCTTAGTGTCCTGGCCAGATTCCAATTAGAATCATTACAGTCCGCCTCCAGCCTGCAGTTTCATTTGGAAGCTGTATTTTTTCACTTCCTACTTAAAACTTTTGGGCAGTGTTGTTGTTAAGCAGATGCTGCGTTCCACCTCAGAGGTGGCCGCATTACAGTGTTGGGCAAAGTGATTCCTCCACCCTCTGAATAGTTTGGGCAGTCAGTAAAGTTTATTAGGCATTTTTACATCCAGGTGGAGGAAGCTCATCGAATTGGGAAGAAGATTTTCAAAATGTGCACTGGAACTGATGTTTGGTAGCATTAGAATTGCCATGAGTTTTGTGTAATGTACTGGATGTGTTGTGCTATTATTACAGGCAGGACTGGGATCTGGGTAAAAAAATTCCACCCCAGAGATTGGGGGGAGCAGATGAGTCTGTTCAGAAGATGACCAGCAAGGCTAGTCCGAGGAGCCCAACTGGCCCTTTGGCTAACAACTACAGCAACGAAGTACATTTGGATAACCCATACCCACTCAGTGTAGCGGTCTCTGTAGGGTGACCAGACAGCAGGTGTGAAAAATCGGAATGGGGGTGGGAGGTAATAGGAGGCTATATAAGAAAAAGATCCCAAAATCATAGAATCATAGAATATCAGGGTTGGAAGGGACCCCAGAAGGTCATCTAGTCCAACCCCCTGCTCGAAGCAGGACCAATTCCCAGTTAAATCATCCCAGCCAGAGCTTTGTCAAGCCTGACCTTAAAAACCTTTAAGGAAGGAGATTCTACCACCTCCCTAGGTAACGCATTCCAGTGTTTCACCACCCTCTTAGTGAAAAAGTTTTTCCTAATATCCAATCTAAACCTCCCCCACTGCAACTTGAGACCATTACTCCTCGTTCTGTCATCTGCTACCATTGAGAACAGTCTAGAGCCATCCTCTTTGGAACCCCCTTTCAGGTAGTTGAAAGCAGCAATCAAATCCCCCCTCATTCTTCTCTTCTGCAGGCTAAACAATCCCAGCTCCCTCAGCCTCTCCTCATAAGTCATGTGTTCCAGTCCCCTAATCATTTTTGTTGCCCTTCGCTGGACTCTCTCCAATTTATCCACATCCTTCTTGAAGTGTGGGGCCCAAAACTGGACACAGTACTCCAGATGAGGCCTCACCAATGTCGAATAGAGGGGAACGATCACGTCCCTCAATCTGCTCGCTATGCCCCTACTTATACCAGGACTGTCCCTGTAAAATCGGGACACCTGGTCACCCTAGGTCTGTCCTCCTCAAGTGGTGGCCGGGCCTATTGCAGCTTTGGCTATCAGAGATGGGTCTTTTAAATTCAGGCAGTAGTGCCTTCTATGCTTTGTGATCCAAAGGTCCCTGGTTGAGCCTCACTGCCGGTGACCCACCCAGGGGCAATAGCATTACGTTGACGTGGCGGCTTTCATCTCACAGGATCCCCAGTTGTTTCAAAGGACTATAGAGCTTGACTCAGCAGGCTGCTGAGAGCCTCTTGCAAGGTCCCGAGGCCCTCAACTCCCTTGTCTTAAAGTCAGTGGGAGCTGAGGGCTTGCAGGCCCTCTTAGATTCTAAAGTGATAGGCACCTCGGAAATGCCACAGAGACACAGACACAAAATGCTTAGTGCCTTGCAGGATTGGGCCTTACATACACACAGGAATCACTTCGTCAGCCGGTGAAATGCTGCGGCCTCTGGGGTGGATTTTAGCTGGAATGTTCTCTGACAGCACACAGCAATGCTACACCCCAGGAAACAAAGAACATTTTCCAATTGAAGCTGCCCTAGGAGTGTAAGGATATAGAATGGGAGTACTTGTGGCACCTTAGAGACTAACCAATTTATTTGAGCATAAGCTTTCGTGAGCTACAGCTCACTTCATCGGATGCATCCGATGAAGTGAGCGAAAGCTTATGCTCAAATAAATTGGTTAGTCTCTAAGGTGCCACAAGTACTCCTTTTCTTTTTGTGAATACAGACTAACACGGCTGTTACTCTGAAACCTAAGGATATAGAATGTAATTTACTCCTTTGGAATTTGGGCAGGATACTTGGACTAACTATTAGGACATGGGCAAGCATGCCTAGTGGTTAGGAGCAGGAATCAGTAGCCAGGAATCAGAGTCAGAGCCAAGGGTCAGAGTCCAGGGTTGGAACCAGGTTACTCAGAGTGAGGCGAGGCGAGCCGAGGCAAGTGGGTCCAAGGCTAGGATGAGCAGATGCAAATGCTCTGAGCAGCCAGCAGGCTGCTTCTGCTGCTGGTCTTAAGCACAGGTCAAGCTGATCCCCAGCTGAGGCAGCTCAATTTAGGCCCAGCTGCATTCATCAGGTTAAGCTAGCAGGTAAGCAGGGTAGCTGTGGGTCCTTCCCTTACTCCTGACACTAACACCCCTCTCCTGTGTGATGTTTGATGGATGATTTGTCCAGCGACAGACCCATTATTCAATAGAAACCCTGTAGTTCAGCGTTTCCCAAATTGTGTTCTGCACGATGTGACTAGGTGTTCCATGAACAATTTGTAATTAAAAAAAAGGGGTCTTGCACTTGATTTTTGTACTACTTTATACGCACTTTCCAGTTAGAAATTGTTAGTTCAAGTTATTTTAAATTTCGTTTTATAAAATAAAATATATTTGAGCATAAATAACACAATATTTTATTTGAAAACCAAACAACTACCAAATAATATTATAAGTGATCCATAAATATATACCGGGTGTACCGTGGCCAAAAAAGTTTGGGAAACGTTGCTGTAGTTTATTGCTTGGCTGGCATCAAAGGAGATGAACAAACTCGCTATTCTTTATGGCTTGTCTGGGATGACTTTGGCAGCAACAATTTTTAGTCCACCTTTTCATGTTCTCTGTATGTGTGTATATATAATCTTCTTACTATATGTTCCATTCTATGCACATGAAAGCTTATGTTCAAATAAATTTGTTAGTCTCTAAGGTGCCACAAGTACTTCTGTTCTTTTAATGTAGCTAACAGGAAATACTATAAAAAATCTAGTATACAACAGCATTTGCTCCAACCCCTCAGACAGAGACAAACACCTACAAGATCTCTATCAAGCATTCTTACAACTACAATATCCACCTGCAGAAGTGAAGAAACAGACTGACAGAGCCAGAAGAGTTCCCAGAAGTCACCTACTACAGGACAGGCCTAACAAAGAAAATAACAGAACGCCACTAGCCGTCACCTTCAGCCCCCAACTAAAACCCCTCCAACGCATTATTAAGGATCTACAACCTATCCTGAAGCATGACCCAACACTCTCACAAATCCTGGGAGACAGGCCAGTCCTTGCCTACAGACAGCCCCCCAACCTGAAGCAAATACTCACCAGCAACCACATACCACACAACAGAACCACTAACCCAGGAACCTATCCTTGCAACAAAGCCCGCTGCCAACTGTGCCCACATATCTATTCAGGGGACACCATCACAGGCCTAATAACATCAGCCACACTATCAGAGGCTCGTTCACCTGCACATCCACCAATGTGATATATGCCATCATGTGCCAGCAATGCCCCTCTGCCATGTACATTGGTCAAACTGGACAGTCTCTACATAAAAGAATAAATGGACACAAATCAGATGTCAAGAATTATAACATTCATAAACCAGTCGGAGAACACTTCAATCTCTCTGGTCACGCGATTACAGACATGAAAGTTGCAATATTACAACAAAAAAACTTCAAATCCAGACTCCAGCGAGAAACTGTTGAATTGGAATTCATTTGCAAATTGGATACAATTAACTTAGGCTTGTATAGAGTGGGAGTGGCTAAGTCATTATGCAAGGTAACCTATTTCCCCTTGTTTTTTCCTAACTCCCGCCCCGCCCCTCAGAAGTTCTTGTTAAAGCCTGGATTTGTGCTGGAAATGGCCCACCTTGATTACCATACACATTGTAAGGAGCGTGGTCACTTTAGATAAGCTATTACCAGCAGGAGAGTGGGTTTGTGTGGGGGGGGAGGGGTGAGAAAATCAAGTTGGGCCATTTCCAGCCCAAATCCAGGTTATCATTCACATTGTAAGGAGAGTGATCACTTTAGATAAGCTATTGCCAGCAGGAGAGTGGGGTGGGGGGAGGTATTTTTTCATGCTTTGTATGTATAAAAGATCTTCTACACTTTCCACAGTATGCATCCGATGAAGTGAGCTGTAGCTCACGAAAGCTCATGCTCAAATAAATTGGTTAGTCTCTAAGGCGCCACAAGTACTCCTTTTCTTTTTGCGAATACAGACTAACACGGCTGTTACTCTGAAACCTATAAAAAATCTAGGATTTCATGGCTGCCTGTCACAGAGCTGCAGCTTGTGAATATTTTGAATTTCACAGTAACAGCAAGAGAACCCAGATCCTCAGCCTCCAGACAGCGGACTCCTACAATGTTAGCTAAAGGAGACTCTTTAGTAGCTGTTTCCAGTATAGGGGCTATGACAAACAATTCTGATTCCATCCAGTGGAGCGTAATGACACACACACAGTTTATATCTCTGGGGGCAGGGAGAGAGACAATGCTTCTCTGCACAACACCAATTCTGCCATGGAGACAGACTGAACTAACAATATTTTCAAAAGTCTATTCTATATCTGCAACAGTCACTCAAGCCTTGACAGCGCAGAGCTGCTCATCATCTACAATTCCCATTAAAGTCATCTTTGAACGTCAGGCCCTGAACCAATGACATCTTTAAAGCCACACAGGATTTGGACAAGAACATGAAATGATTTTAACGATTTACCATTAAGCAAGTCATAATACAGGGATGCTGATCTCCAGGCTCTTTCTATAATCTAAACCACAATGACATTTTCCAAGCTATCTTTGTAACTGGCAGAACTGTTATGCAGGGTCCCATTTCTAGGCAGAAAGATGAGCCAGTTCTATTTAAGCACTTTTAAAAAATCCTTATTTTACAGAATGCCCAGAAATTATTTTGTCAGGAGTTGGATGCTGTTGCTTTCCTATCTGCAGCCTGCATTTGCAATATTAAGACATTAGATCACTTCATATAAAAATAATGTGGAAAGAGATCTTGGAGTCATTGTGGATAGTTCTCTGAAAACATCCACTCACACTGCAGCGGCAGTCAAAAAAACGAACAGAATGTTGGGAATCATTAAGAAAGGGATAGATAATAAGACAGAGAATATCATATTGCTTCTCTATAAATCCATGGTACGCCCACATCTTGAACATGCAGATGTGGTTGCCCCATCTCAAAAAAGATATATTGGACTTGGAAAAGGTTCAGAGAAGGGCAACAAAAATGATTAGGGGTATGGAACAGCTGCCGTATGAGGTGAGATTAATAAGACTGGAACTTTTCAGCTTGGAAAAGAGACGACTAAGGGGGGATATGATAGAGGTCTAT
The DNA here is from genome assembly GCF_965140285.1 of Lepidochelys kempii. Taxonomy (NCBI): domain Eukaryota; kingdom Metazoa; phylum Chordata; order Testudines; family Cheloniidae; genus Lepidochelys; species Lepidochelys kempii. The sequence goes on from NC_136380.1 coordinate 12,571,453, forward strand.
AAAATCATGACTGATGTGGAGAAAGTAAATAAGTAAGTGTTATTTACTCCTTCTCATAACACAAGAACTAGGGGTCACCAAATGAAATTAATAGGCAGCAGGAAACAAAAGGAAGTATTTTTTCACACAACGCACAGTCAACTTGTGGAACTCCTTGCCAGAGGATGTTGTGAAGGCCAAGAGTATAACAGGGTTAAAAAAAAAAACTGGATAAATTCGAAGGTTAGTTCCATCAGTGGCTATTAGCCAGGATGGGCAGGGATGGTGTCCCTAGCCTCTGTTTGCCAGAAGCTGGGAATGGGCAACAGGGGATGGATCACTTGATGATTACCTGTTCTGTTCATTCCCTCTGGGGCACCTGGCATTGGCCACTCTCAGAAGATTGGATACTAGGCTAGATGGACCCTTGGTCTGATCCAATCTGGCTGTTCTTATGTGATGCAGCACCAGGATTAAGTTGCTGTGACATGAAGTTAGACGGACTGCTTCATTTCTTCCAACCCAGTGTTGGTCCAAGGCAGGTCAAAGGCAGCCCTGACACAGAGATGCAGCCTGCGGAGACGACAAATCCCTTCATTCAAAGCTCCCTCTGGATTCAGTGGAGGCTGCTGGTCTGGAGCTGGACTAACTGGGCAGCACCGACCTGTTGTCCCTCTGCACCATCAGGACCAAGCCAGACCACTGCCGTTTGCAAGGGGTTGTCTCGGGGTGCGGGGAGGGGTCCTGTTCACATGGAAACGGAGCACCCACATGCTAGGACAAAAATAATAACAATAATACAGCTGGCGGCAGCAGCTGTCTCCACAGGCGGCTTGGCTCCAGACCTCTGTGACCCAGGAGGTCAGGCTAGAAGCTCACAGGGGTGCCTTCGCGCCTAACAAGCCACGAATCTAAGACAGAGGGAGGGCCTGGCCCCTGCTCCCTTTTAGGCCAGGGCAGCCCTGGGCACAGGGGCTGGAACTAGGGGTGGCTGCAGGGGTTTCCATCACATACAGGGTTCACAGCGCCCTTCAGTGGCTCTCAGCACCCCTGGCCCAAGCAGCCCCTGGGCGCCCTGGGGTGGCCCTGGCATCAGTGACTCCGCGGCCGCGGGGCTGGCTGCTGCCTGCGGGGGGGGACGCTCTGCAGCCGGAGGCCTCGCCCCCCTCCCCCAGGGGAGTTCAACCCCCGCGTGCTGACGGTGGCGCCGCCGGGAGCAAAGATCAGGCCGGGCCAGAACTAGACGGGAAACGTGGCAGCCGCTGCACAGCGCAACCACACTCCCCAGGCAGCAGAGGCACCCTAACCTGGCAGCTTTCCACGGCCCCCCTCGCCCCGCTCTCGCCCTGATTGGCCCAAGCACCGTCCTCTGTCATTGGACGGTTGCAGCGTCAGTCAAGCCCAGCCGGGCCGGAGGAGGCCGCCCCAGCCGCCGGCTCCGGGCTGGGCTGGCCCGCCCGGGCGGCCATGTTGAGTGTGGCCAAGGCCCCCGCGGGGGCGGGGGAGGCTGGGATGACACGGTGCGCGTGGCCGATCCCAGCCGCCTGCTGACTCAGGGCTGGGCTGGAGCGGCCCATGGGAGCGGCAGCCGGGCAGCTCCTGGTGCCCCTAAGGGAGGAATTGGGGTCACCACCCAGCCCCCGTTCTCCATTGTGGGGATGCCCCTCAGTAACCAGAGGCCAGGGACCCCCACCACCACTCTGCCCCTCCTCTGGGACTAGGGTGACCAGATGTCCCGATTTTATAGGGATGGCCCCGATATTTGGGGCTTTTTTTTTTAATATGGGCTCCTATTACCCCCCCACCCCCTATCCCGATTTTTCACACTTGCTGTCTGGTCACCCTAACTGGGACCCTATTATTTGTAGTACCATAATGCCAAGGGGCCTCCGCATCCTGGGCCGGGACCCCGCACCCTGGGCCGGGACCCCGCACCCTGGGCCGGGACCCCGCACCCTGGGCCGGGACCCCGCAGGGCTAGGTGCTGTACAAACCAGACCCACAGAGGCAGTCCCTTCCCCAGAGAGCTGCCACGTCCAGCGATCTGTCGACCCCACCTCCCCAACCGCTGGGTGTGACCCGGCGGCACACAGTCCTGGCATGGCAGGACGGGCGTGTCCAAGGCGAGGTGATTTACGTCAGCACGTTGCCTCAGGATGTGATAAGTGACGCATGAGGGGTATACACTGGCCAGGAGTAAATCCAAGCTGGAAGTTAGAAGAGAAGTGAGGCTCTGGAGCTGCCTCCCTGTAGGAGCAATTGCGGGTAAACAATCAAACTGCAGTAATTACAAGATGGCGCTTGGTAGGTTAATGAACAGGATTTTAGGGAGGGGGTTGCTGGCAGTAGCAAGGACTAGTAGGGTTACCAGGTGTCCGGGTTTCGAATGGAACGCCTAGCCAAAAAGGAACCCTGGCGGCTCCAGTCAGCACTGCCGACCAGGCCATTAAAAGTCTGGTCAGCGGCGCAGCGGGGGGCTCCCTGTCTGCCCTAGCTCTGCCCGGCTCCTAGAAGCGCTGCTGGGACCCCGCACCCCAAACCCCCTCCTGAAACCCCAACGCCCGCCACAGCCCAGAGTTCCCTTCCACAGCCAAACTCTCCTGGAACCTGCACTCTGCCCCCCCAACCCCCTGCCCCAGCCCTGAGCCCCCTCCTGCACCCCAAACCCCTCATTTCCGGCTCCACCCCAGAGCCCGCACCCCCAGCCAGAGCCTTACTCCCCCCTGCACCCCAACGTCCTGTCCCAGCCCTGAGCCCCCTCCTGCACCCCAAACCCCTCATCCCCAGTCCCACCCCAGAGTCTGCACCCCCGCAGCCAGAGTCCTCACTCACCCCTCCAAACCCCAATCCTCTACCCCCGGCCCGGAGCCCTCTCCTGCATCCTGAATCCCTCATTTCTGGCCCCACCTGGAGCTTACACCCCCAGCCCAGAGCCCATACCCGCCCCCTACCCCCCACTCCAGCCTGTAGCCCTCTCCCACACCCCAAACCCCTCAGCCCCAGCCCAGAGCTCGTACTGCCAGTCAGAGCCCTCATCTCCCCTCTCACACCCCAACCCCCTGCCCCAGTCCAATGAAAGTGAGCGAGGGTGGGAGAGAGTGAACAACCAAGGGATGGGGGACAGAGCAAGAAGGGCTGGGCCTCAGAAAAGGGGCAGGGAAGGGATGTTTCGTTTTGTGCAATTAGAAAGTTGGCAACCCTAGGGACTGGACTTGGTGACCCAAGAGGTCCCTGCCAATCCTATGATGTGCTGAGAGGCAGTGACTGACCCACATGTGTGTCCCATCAGATACAGTCAGATGGCTGGCAGCCATCAGAAGCTACATATTGTGATGCCAGCTGGTTACACTGTGACTGGTGTTGCCATCTTTTAACATATGGCTCTATCACAGTGTCATAACAGTGTAGAGTTATCACCTGTTGATCATGAGCGAAATCAAGGGGATTTTTGAGTGCTCTGCAGAACCACGTCCATAGGGGCAAATCTTCTGCCCAGTGCATCGCCCAATTTATACCCAGGCCTTATCTACATTAGAGAGATAGATGATGATGCTAAGTACCATTAGTTTCCCTTGACTGATCCCAGTGAACCATGTGTCCCCATTCACAAGTGTGCCAGCCATTGATCAGTTGTGCCAAGTAATGCAAGACTCACCCCAATTCTGACAGGTTCCCCTCCTCCTAGACGGCAGGCTTTTGAGAAGTCAGGACCATTGTCTTCCTCATGCCTTTTAATAGTCTTCCTTAGATGTTGAGAAGCTGTTGCTGTTCCCGGAGTGTCCAAATCAGGGGGTGCTGCAAGAGTGAGTGAGTTCAGGACAAAATGAAACACAACAGTCATGAAAGCTGTTCTCTTTCCAGTGTTGGTGGATGGGGTGGAAGCTCTGCTGGAGGTGACCTCCCTCTGGGCTGCACCTTGTCCTCACATTCCCTGCCCTCTTCTGGATGCTGCTGCACAAGGTGTCCTCCCCCTGCAGCATTCAGCTTCTCACTGTGTAGTGGTGGGCACTCTGCAGCCTTGTCTGCCTTATGGTGCATCAGAGCCACAGCAGTTTGCCTGCCAAGGGAGCCTCCAGTGGTACAGAGGCAGAGGCAGGATTTGCCCCTGAATAAATAACCATGGAACTCCTAGCCATTACCAGATCAGTCATTCTCACCCGGACATGTGGCCTAATGTGTGTGGCCTCTTTATTAAATGGAGGGTGGGGGGAGGGGATAAGCCTCTTAGCATGATGCTACTTGCTACTTCCAGCCCCTGCAAAGGGATACGTTACCATTATTTCTCGAGATTTTACCCACTAAGTTAGCTGAACTAAACTCTTCTTTCAATTATAATCCATCTGACAGTATTATAATATAGCTCTAACAACTAGATTTGTACTTGTGAGCTCTTTGGATACAATCCTGCTCCTGTGAAGGTCAATTTCTGACAATGGCTTAAGTAAAAAGCAACCAAAGAGGGCACTTTTATGACCCAACAACATGAACATTTAGTGTTTTGGTGGGAGATGCTGCAGCCTCTATTTCAGGTTCCCAGTCAACCCTTAAAGTGCAGTTCTAGTCTGAAAAAGGACAGGGAATATGTCACCTTCTTTCTCAGCGGACTGGATCCCTGGGTGTACTAAGTGCATTTGCTAACTTTAGTTACTAATAAGAGTTCTGCAGATTAAATTAAACTCTGAATGGATCTGCACCCTCCCACTCCCCTTGATGTTGGTGGGTTTGCAACTGTAAACCACATTAGTGCATGGGGAAATCTTTGTCTCTCTCTAATGGATGGACCCTGTAAGAGGTTATAGCTGATTGGAGCACAGGCTAAAATGTTCAAGAGTGGCCATTCATTGTTGAGGTCTCACTTTTTGAATGCCCAGCTTGAAACACATCACCCTCCTGAACACACCATCCTGGGCAGTCACCCACTGTGCCCACCCTGCCTGAACTGATCCATAAGGCTGCTACCCTGCCAGTCCTTTTGAGAGCCACCTCTACTAGGGTGCCATAAAAAAACAGCCAGCATATGATGTTTGGGCTGAGATGCAGTTGGGGAAGTCTATAATTTCCTTATTGATTTGTCTCATTACAAACCAAAATAAAAGCCAGCGAACACACAAATACATGTGCATAAAACAGTATAGCTTTGCCAGCATTGTTCTCTCCCACCCTTCAAATGTCATTGGATTAGGGGTTATAGAAAGTCAATTGAAGTCAATGGAAAGACTCCAATTGACTTAAAGGGGTTTGGGTCAGGCTCCTATGTGTTGAAAGCTCTTTGGGGCAGGCAATGGATCTTCCTATTTATTTGTAGAGTACCCAGCACAATGGGATGCTGATCCTTATCAAGACCCTTGGGCACAACAATCAATCAATCAATCATTATTAATAAAAAAAACACACTGGTCCCAGTTCTCCCAATACAAGACGCAAAACTTGCTCTGAAGTGAATGGAAGCTACAGGGATCCAATGAGTGAAGAATCAGGGTCAATATCAGCAAATAAGCAAATTAAAAATAAAGAAAATCTGTTCACTTAAAATGACGTTAAATCCATTGAAAACAGTCTTTTAGCTGCCCAGATTCTCCAGCCCCCATCAGAGCAGTAAAGTACACAAGACAAATGTCATTAAGATATTGCACAAGCAGGGAGAGATGGAGGCACTCCACCAATGCCAAGTACAAAGGAAAATGAGAACACTGGCTCCTGTCCTATTAAAACTTATTTAAGATTAATCTCTTTAATAAAGTTCCATTTCCCCCTCAGTTCACTAGCAGCTCAAGGCCTGAAAGAGCCCCACAGAGAGGTAGTTAGTCACGTCAGGGGCATACGATTCAAATAATCAGAAATAGGATGAGGATCTACAGTCTTCAGAATATCTTCTAATACTGCTCGTAAATGATGGGCTTTGGTAGTGGTGTGATCTGACTGAGAAAACGCTCAGAGCGGAAAGGTTCATTGTACCCTTCTCGCTCATCAAGCATGTGACAGGAAAGAGAGGAAACAGAATGATGAAGCTCAAACAAGATTCACAATTGCTGCTGACCCACTTGAAGGGGGGAAAAACAGTGTCTGCCCAGGAGTCAGACACCTGACCACGCAGACAACCCGAGTGATTTACAAACTCAGTGGGTCTAGTCGTGGGCACAGGAAGAGACAGGATTTTTTTCTATGTTGCTAGTCAAAGAGCAAGTGAAGTGTTTTTGGATGATGTCCCTTTAAGAGGAGAAAGGATGGGATGCTGGGCTCATACGGCTCTGGGGCACCTGAAAGCAGTGGCAGGGAGGAGGCAGCTGAAGAGGGGATGACCTTTGGGGATGGGTAGTTGAGAAGCGGCTGGTGGATAAGAGAATTGGGAGGGGCTGGCTGGGAGTGTGAGTTGGCTCCTGGATTGGGAGTGGTGGCTCAGAATGACCGTTGGGAATGATGGTGGCAGTTGGGAGTTAGGAATGCCAGTCTGTTTGGTGTATGTATTATTTAAGTGCTCCCATCAAACAGTCTTCTCTGGGGGCATGAATAGAGTTCTTTAAAAAGAGTACTAAAAAAAAAGACACACCACACACTGATTGCAATATTTGTTGAGCCATGTCAACTAGATTAAGGCCAGGTCTACACTACAAACGTACATCAGTAAAGTTACATCTCTCAGGGGCGTGAGCGACGTCGTTATACTGACCTACCCCCTGGCGTAGATGTAACCCACTCACCTCCTGGGTGTGGTGTTCTGTCCCCTCTAGTGGCACCGAGACTACTTTGAGATCAATGAGTCTGCTACAGCCTTAGCTAACGGCCACGTGGCTTGAAGCTCATGTATTTAGCTCCAGCGGTCCCAGGTTCGATTCCGCCCTCCAACGACCGGGGTCTGTCAGTGTTACATAGATAGCGCAACGGGAAAGCCTCTCCCATCGATATCGCTGCTGCCTGTCGGGGAGATGTATTAAGATGCTCTCCCATTGGCATAGTAGTGTCTTCACTACAATGCTGCAGGTACAGCTATGCAGTACTGTACGTGTGGACAAGCCCTTAGAGAGATTTGCTCAAAAATGGGTACACCTCAGACATAAAAGCTGTGGTGCCTAAAAGTGCTCTCAGATTTTGGGTGCCACATGTGCCCGATGGCCAGCTCGAGACTCCTCATTAGCAGAGATGCTGAGGGCTCACTTTTCTAGCTGACACCAGTAGGAGGTACAGTTGCTTGGCACTCTTGAAAAATCAAGCTCAAGCTGTCTCATGTTGGGCCCCCAAAGCTGGAGGTGCCTCAAACTGGTGGACAATTTCAACAGTTTTCAGAGTAGCAGCCATGTTAGTCTGTATTTGCAAAAAGAAAAGGAGTACTTGTGGCACCTTAGAGACTAACCAATTTATTTGAGCATAAGCTTTCCTGAGCTACAGCTCACTTCCTCCCAGCCTAAACCCCAACCAACCAAAACAGGACATTCATAACAGCTACAAAAATAAACCAAACACCCCACCCCACGCAGAATTTTGTCCCCCACAAGGGAGAAGTGCCAGGGATTCCATGAAGTCTACCAGGGACTCTGCTATTACTATTGATTTTCCAGGGGAGGGGCTAAGAGACGATGCTGGTGGGCAGCAGTCCAAGAACAAACAAACTCTGCTCAGAAAGGTAAATGATGTCCTGGGCCCATCTCGCCGCACTGAAAGGCATGAAGGGCTTGCATACCTTCTTCGGTCTTTGTTTCTATGGAAAAAGAGTTTCTTTCCACTGCTGTCGAATCACATTGTATTTTGTCAATGGCAATTGAGGTAAGTAGGTTCAGGGGAAGCACTGAGCCATTGCAGCCAGATGCTGTGGGCCTCTGTAGAGAAGCAGGGATTTGGCATCATCCATCTTGAGTGATACTGAGATCAGGCACCCTGCGAGCTCTCCAGGAAGTGTTGTGCCGTCCCCACCGCTGCAGGAAGAGGTTGGAGGCTGCAGTGGTGCAAAGAGGCTCTAGCCTCTCCTCCACTGGGAGGCCTGCAGCTGGTGATGCTGGCTTGCAAGGAGGCATGACCAAACAGAGGCAGGGGACGTGCTGATTCAGGGCAGTCCCGCAGCAGCTTCTGCTACCGAGAATCCTATGGAGCCCCCAGTGGAACTTAAAGTTGCCCCCACAGTTGCAGTGAAAAGCTACCTTTTGGCACAATCTGTATCCTCCAGCACTCGGAAAAGCAAATCCAGCCCTCAGGTTCTAATACAGCCATTATATAAACAGGCATGTCAGTTGGTCAGGAAATGTGACTTCAAGGTCATGTAACTTGTGCCGTAGTGGGGCCGGCTGCCTCCAGAGTACCCCCGTGTGGCAGAAGTCACATCAATCTGTGGTGCCCTGCTACCAATGTCCCCCCTCATCAGGGCCTCTTAATAACTCACAGTTCACAGTCCATTACAACATTCCTTCGGTGCCATTTAATGAGTCCTTACACACTGGCCCTCCAAACGCCAGTTCGGTCACTCTCTCCTCTTCTTCTCAGAGAAGTGAGTCCCCATAAGTGTCTCTCCAGCTTTACCTGGCTGAAGCTCAGCTATCTGGTTCCAGCTGCCAGGCCCAAACCCTTATCTCAATCAATCTCAAACTATACATGTAAAATGATGGGGTCTAAATTAGCTGTTACCACTCAAGAGAGATCTTGGAGTCATTGTGGATAGTTCTCTGAAAACATCCACTCACACTGCAGCGGCAGTCAAAAAAGCAAACAGAATGTTGGGAATTATTAAGGAAGGGATAGATAATAAGACAGAAAATATCATGTTGCCTCTATATAAATCCATGGCACATCCACATCTTGAATATTGAGTGTAGATGTGGTTGCCCCATCTCAAAAAAGATATATTGGACTTGGAAAAGGTTCAGAAAAGGGCAACAAAAATGATCCGGGGCATGGAACAGCTTCCATATGAGGAGGGATTAATAAAATTGGGACTTATGAGCTTGGAAAAGAGACGACTAAGTGGGGATATGATAGAGGTCCATAAAATCATGACTGGTGTGGAGAAAGTAAATCAGAAAGTGTTATTTACTCCTTCTCATAACACTCGAACTAGGGGGTCACCAAATGAAATGAATAGACAGGAGGTTTAAAACAAACAAAAGGAAGTATTTCTTCACACAACACACAGTAAACCTGTGGAACTCTTTGCCAGAGGATGTTGTGAAGATCAAGACTATGACAGGGTTCAAAAAAGAACTCGATAAATTAATGGTGGATAGGTCCATCAATGGCTATTAGCCAGGATGGGCAGGGATGGTGTCCCTAGCCTCTGTTTGCCAGAAGCTGCGAATGGGCGACGGGATGGATCACTTGATGATTACTTGTTTTATTCATTCCCTCTGGGGCACCTGGCACTGGCCACTGTCAGAAGCCCTTAGAGTCTGACACACTGGCTTTCCCGTTGCACTATCTATGTAACACTGACAGACCCCGGTCGTTGGAGGGCGGGATCGAACCTGGGACCTCTGGAGATAAATACAGGATACGGCTCTAGATGCACCTTTGGTCTGACCCAGTATGGTCGTTCTTTTGTTCTTATGTCTCTAGCAGGAGCCTGCAGCTCACTGCAGCTCTTCTTCCTCACCGATCTCTTCATCTCAGGGCCTTCCCAGCAGGAGCCTTCCACGCTCTCCACTGACTACCATTTCTTGAGCTTCCTTACAGCATCCTGCTGCTCTGTCTTGGGCACTCCCCCGCTCTCTCCCAGGCAAGCCTCATTCTCTAATCAGGGCTGACTAGCCACCTCTTATGTGCACCAGTCTGGCATTCACTAGGTGTGCAACACAAGCATAAATCATACCCCTCTTACTGGCATTCTGTGAAAACCAAATGCAGCCCTAACATAAGGGGATGCAGTTAATGGAAATTGCGTCTGCCTATGCCAGGCCTTTGTTTGCTGCCTGGGGATTTGCAGGAGGTGCAGAAGTAAGTTAAAATAGGGGGACTGCTTTATATTACACCCTCCTGCCAATTGTTTCCTGCCAACATCCCATTATCCTCCCTCTCAGCATGTAAATCACACTCATTTTGCACACTCCCTGAATTCCCAGGAAGTCACACTTACGCCCACCTACACCTGTTGGCAATTTACTCCTGACGTGTAACTTACATCAGTTTGTTACTGCTCAATTTCTGGAGGAGATTTGGGGGATTTGCATTTACTGACTACAGGCTGAGTGTGACTGAATTTGCTCCTGTATCTAATCTAGATGACAAGGGCCCAATTCTGCCCTTACATTTGTGGATATAATAATAATAATTAACAAGCAATCGGAATAATACCTAGCTTTTATTGAGTGTTTTTCATTAGTAGTGTCATTATCCCATTTTTCAGATGAGGCACAAAGAGGGGCAATGGTTTGCCCAAGGTCACCCAGCTGGCCAGTGACAGAGCCAGGAATAGAAGGAAGGTATTTTGAGTCCCAGTCTAGTGCTCTATCCAGGCCATACTGTGAATGCCATTGATTTTGCTGGGACTTTTGCCTGGGTTTCTGAGGGCAAGTTTGTTATTTCCAGCCTTCGCTGACCATTTTCTGCCACGTTTGTGCACTGCTGGTGCTCAGTAAATAAGGGATAGTAATGAAAGTGGTACATTTTCTCAGGCTAAATAAATCCACCATGGTAGATCACAGCTTCAAAGAAAGCCACTTGTTTGATAGACTCTGGCTGACCAAGGGTTGCAAGCATTAATGGATAAGGAAGATATAAACCTTTGCAGGGGGTGCAAAAAAATGGATCCTGATTTTTGGCCCTGCTTTGCATCACCCACCAGCATGAAACAGCCATACAGCTGTTTTACATGGCCCCTGGAGAATTCCCCATGGATGGGGACATCCTTGGATGGCTTGTTGGCCTTCACCGCATCTAGCATAGGGATGTGGCCAGGGAAAAGAGAGCATGGCCCAGTGGTCTCTATTCTCTGGCTGTTGGAATGGCCCCTTGCTCTAATTTAGGCAGGGACCAACTCTGTGGCTGGATCAAGGGAACACAAAGGTTGCTGAAAGCCACATTTGTGCATACCCTTGCTGATCTGCACCAAGTACAGCTTGTCCTTCTGGACTATACACCCTGCATCCTTCAAAGGATCGGTTTGGCTGGCAGTCTGGAAAATTCTAATTCCCTCCAGGGTTAAAAGAAAGACGGAAGGACAAGATTTTAAATGTCTTGTTAAAACAGATTGCACTGAAGCCAAAATGGGTGAGATTTTGCAGGTCTGGAGCTGGAGCTTGGGGAGGGGAGGATGGCAGAGGAAAAAGCTGTATGAGAAGACAGCGCTGCAAATGCCTTATCTTTACCAGGAGCAGCAGCAGCTATCTAAAAGCCTGTAGAAGCCAAAGCAGCAGTGACAGATTGTTTTGTAAGAATCTGGGGCTAGTCAAAGTAATTATAGTTCCAAAGTCCAGATCCACCTCGATGGCTGTTTCTGAGAGTACAATACAAATGAACACCTTTCAGGAGAAAAAAGTATACCCACTGCTCGGTTTGAGTGCCATCGGGAATTTGTTTTTAACAGCAGGAGTTTTGATAGGCTGTACCTTTTTCTTTAGGTTTCCTGTGGGGGGGGGGAGGCGGAAGGGGGGCTGCCAAGCTGTGACAATGTGAGAGATTTAAATCATTCATGACTCAGTTTGTTAAATGGCTCATGGAGACACGTTGCCAGTGCTTTCATCATCAGCGGGATGAGAGACAACGAATGTCAGCGAGCCTCCAATAGGCAGATAGGAGTGTGAAATTGCTGCTGCAGCTTTTTGGGTGCAAGAGAAAGAGGAGGCTTGAAGAGCTGGGGTTCCCTTGTAGCATAAAGGGGGAGGGGGATCATTTGGCTTAGTCATTGTCAGAGAAAAAAAGTGTGTTCGAAGCACAGGAGTGGGAGCCAGGAACTCCTGGATCCTAATCCACCAAGCTCTCACACTGAGTCACTGAGGCCACGACGGCACTACAAACTTTGATTGATGCAAATTACATTGCCATACAGCTGCCAAAGCTTGTGTATCGACCAGGCACACACATACTTGACTGCTTGCATCGGGGCTGCACGTGGTCACCAGGAGTGCTTGTGCTGATGCAAATTGCGGTGCGCCATGGGTAGGTATCCCAGTGTGCCATATGCTACCATCTGGTGCAAGGCCTTTTGGGAAATTTTTGCAATGTGTTGTGGAATAGAAATGGCTCTCCCAGGGATCTGTGAGATCTAAGGGTCAAGTTCCCAGCATGCACCTTTCTCCATCCCATAATGCCATCCGTATCCCATCATTTCATACCTCTTTTTAAAAATCCCACAAACCTGTGTGGCACTTTTCAGTGTCCGCCATTCCTGACAGAAGCACGGAGCCTGCAGAGCTCCGTGCTATTGTGACTAATGTTGCAAATACAGGACTCACAATTCTTCTGTATTTGCAGATCCACAGGAAGTATTGCAGTAATGGGGGTCATGATGATTTCTTGGAGGACAGTTTGCTGAGGGATACAGCGAAAAGCTATTCCAGGTTGTTGGTGACATTCCCTGAGCAGCTGCAGATGGTGGAGGAGTGCCACATCTGGGCCTGACAAACAAGCACTGACAGGTGGGATCGCATCGTAATGCAGGTGTGGGACAACAAGCAGTGGCTACAGAACTTTTGGATGCAAAAGGCCACATTCCTGGGTATGTGTGCCACGCTTGCTCACCCCAATACTTCACGACAGGGACACCAGAATGAGAGCTGCATTGACAGAAACAAATGGCAATCGCACTCTGGAACCTTGCAACACCAGATTGCTACTGGTTAGTGAGAAATCATTTTGGAGTTGGGAAATCCACAGTGTTGGCTGTTGTCATCCACTTGTGCCAGGACATTAATTGTCACCTGCTGATTCTCTGCAATGTGTAGGACATAGTGGATGGATTTGCAGCAATGGGGCCCTGTTGCATATCCCTATTTTGGCAGCATGTATATACCTGTTCTGATACTAGGGCACCTTGCCACAAAGTACATCAACAGAAAAAGCTACTTTTCTATGGTGGATCAACAGGGATACTTCATTGACATCAGTGTGGGCTGGTCCGGGAAGGCGCATGATACTCACATCTTTAAGAACCCAGGACTGCTCAGAAAGATGCAAGTAGGAACATTCTTTCCCGACCAGTGGATTACCATTGGCAATGTAGAAATGCCAAGTGATTCTGGGGGACCCAGAGTATCCTTTGCTCCCCAGTTCATGAAGCCGTACATTGGCTACCTTGACAGTACCAATGAAAGCTTCAGCAGGTGCAGAATGACTGTTGAATGTGCTTTTGGTAGGTTGAAGGGACACTGGTGGTATTTACTCACTAGATTGGATCTCAGTGAGTAAAATATCCCAATGGTTAGAGCCGCCAGTTGTGTCAGGGAAGAAAGGTTGAGCTGGGAAATAAAGGAGATAAAAGTGACCCAAAGAAAGCTTCTGACGCCAGTTTAAGGCTTTTTGCATTCATGAAAAAGAAATCCCAACCAGTGCTGGCTGGTGATGCTGGGAGATTGCTTTAGGTGAGAAACTGCTTGTTTAGACTATAAGAAGGGTGTTCTACTTTTGTTTTATTTGTAACCATTTCTGTTCCCACTTCTTATCCTTGCTCACTATTTCTTAGATCTTAGCCTTTTGTACTAAACTTGATTTTCACTATAGATGTATCTCAGTGCTGCGATGTTATAAAGGACCTGATCCTGGGCTGTACCAGCCAACCTGGGTTTAAACTGTTCCTTTAGATACCACAAACCTGGAGAATTCTGTGAGTGTCCAGTGGCTAGACACAGCGGACCACTTCAAGCGGGCTGGTGTATATCTATCACTAGCCTGCACAGAGAGAGTGAGGTCTGAAGAGACCTGGAAGGCAGCGCTTGTGTGGCCAGAGGCTGATGGTTTCAGGGAGCTGAACTACAGCAGGCAGAAACAAGGCTGTTTCACACTAAGGGGAGGTAGCAGTAAGGTGCCTCACAAACCTGGGTATTGTCACAGCTGGAGGAGGGATTTGAACTTGGCTTTTCCACATTGCAGGAGTGTGCCCTAATGCCTAGACTAGTGGTCTCACATTCTCTCCTGTTAAAGCTGTTCCATGCCATTTTTATATAAACTACTTGACTCGTCATTGGGCCAGAGAGAGAGAGTGAGAATTACCCTATAGATTGGTGGCAAGGGCATTCATCTGGGAGGTGGGAGACTCAAATTCATATCCTGCTCTAATGACTATCAAATTATTTATACAGAGCGAAACAGCTTCAACAGGAGAGACTAAGGACTGGTCTACACTGAAAACTTACATTGGGATAGTGACGTCTCTCAGGGTGTGAAAAATCCACATGCCTGAGAGATGCTGCACAGAGAGAGTGAGGTCTGACCTAATCCATGCTGACCTAACCCTGGTGTAGACAGTGCTAGGTTGACAGAAGAATTTTTCCATTGACCTAGCTATTGCCTCTTAGGGAGGTGGATTAACTGCAGGAATGGGAGAACCCTCATGATGAAGTGAGCTGTAGCTCACGAAAGCTCATGCTCAAATAAACGGGTTCGTCTCTGAGGTGCCACAAGTCCTCCTGTTCTTTTTGCGGAGACAGACTCACACGGCTGCTGCTCTGAAACCTGCCATGTTGTTGTATGTCCATGAGTGTCTATGTTGGCATGGGCCAGCTCTGCAATGTTTTCCGTGTACACACACCCTAAGGAAAACCCACCCCAGAATAGTCTATATCCCAGTGCCTAGGACACTTTCCTGCAAATATGAGCGACTCAAATTCAAATCTCTTCTTCATATCAGGCAGCGAGGGGAATGAAGCTTGTGTCTCCCATGTCCCATGGGCTAAAAGTTACAAGGTTGGTAACAGCTGCATGTCTTTGGCTGGCTGTGTTGTAAATGGTGTAGAAAAATTACAAGTTGATATGACCAGGCAAATTCATGTCAAATTTACTGTGGGAGCTTCAGGCTCGGGTGCATCTCCATCCTTCCTAGTCTCTCCCTGTAGCACATGACACTCTAGTCTCCTGTGGGCTGTAATACTTTGGTTTCATTTCAGTTGATGGGTTTAGTGTGCAGGTGCTGGCTGGTAGCCTGTGATGTATAGGAGGTCAGACCTGACGCTCTGCTGTGCCTTTCTGGCCTTAAACTCTATGGCTCTAAATTCACTATTAACAAATAACCTACTTGTCAGAAAAATGTGCCTCTCTCTACTGCTCTCTCTACCCCTTATTAGTGATGGGGAAGATACAGCTCTTCCTTCTCAAGGCGTAGCACCAGAGGACTCAAAAGATTTTTGGGAGCAGAGCTCCCCAACCCAGGAAGCTTTGACAGCAGCCAGCTGCCCAGCTCCCACATCCCTGCCCAGGAACAACCGCTGCAGCCGGCAGCAGCAGCTGAGTTGGTCAGCAGTGAATTCCTTAACAGCCTTAACTGGGGTCTGCCCTCGTTAGGTTTCAGGGTTAACGCCCCGCCGAAGGGCAGGAGGGAGCTGGCTGCCCCCAGACCGTCCAGCGCTCCGCCCCGCCTGCGGCCCCAGGCCTCTCCGCCCCGCCCCTCTTCCCTCCGGCCCCGCCCTCTGCCCGCGCGGCCACACTCCGCATGGCCCCCGACGCGCGCCGCGCCCGGCCCCCTGATTGGGCGGCGCGTTCGGGCGGGCGCGCGCCCGCCCCTGTGTGGGCGGGGCGGGCGCGGCGCGCGCCGAGTCCCGACGCGAGAGCCGCGGGGTCGGTTGCGCTGCGCGTTGCGAGCGGTTGCGCCGCGCTCTCTGCCTTGGTAACCGGAGTTGCGGGAGGCGGGGACTGTCCGCCGCTGCCAGCAGCCCCGGGGCCCCTGCCCGGCTCCAGCCTCCCTCCCTCCCTCCCTCGCTGCCGGCCGCCGAGAGCGCGAGTCCCGCCGCGGGGAGCGGAGCCAGCGCGGGGCGGCGGCGGCGGCTCCATCATGTCGGCGGGCGGCGACTTCGGCAACCCGCTGCGGAAATTCAAGCTGGTTTTCCTGGGCGAGCAGAGCGGTGAGTGACCCGGCCCCGGCCGCGACCGAGACCCCTGTGACGACCCCCCCCCCCCCTTCACGCCCAACGGCTGAGCGGGGCTCGGCCCCCTCCCCCACCCCGGAGCAGGAAACCCGGCCCCATCGGGACCCCGCTGAGCCTCCCACGGGCCCCGGCCTCTCGCTCCGCCCGGCCTTGGAGCCCCCGCCCGGCCCCCCGGGCTCTGTCCTCGCCCCCGGCGGGGCGGGGCGGAGCTGAGCTGCCCCTGCCCGGGAGCCGCAGCCCCTCGCCCCACCGGCTGATGCAGCCCGCCCGCTGTGGGGTTTGGTGGGGGCCGCAGCCGGGCCCCGCCCGATGGGGAAGGGTCCCCGCCCCCCACCGCCGGGGCGAGTGTCGTCTTGTGCGGAGAGCGACGGGCTGGGAACCTGCTTCGGGAAGCCGCCCTCTGCCGCCACCTTCCGGGCATCGGTTCCCCCCTCCCCGCGGAAATGGTGTTGCTCTCTCCGGTTGCGGCTGGGGGATGCTTGACTGTGATCTTTACCTGTATAATGTCGTAAATTCAGCCCCCCCCCCCCAGAAGAACCAACTGGTGTTTGCTCCAGTGGGGGCAAGAGGGGGAAATGAAAGTGGCCAGTATTTCTCTGAATGAATTTTAATCACTGTCTATTTGGTAATGGGGGGGAAGAGATTTCAAATAGTGCAGTTGTGGTAGAAGCAGCTGCTGATTTCATATGATCTGGGTTTGGTTGGTTTCCTGGGGAGGGTGGAAACCGAGACTGGTAATTCTACTAAATAGTGGATTTTTTTTTTTAGGAAACTGTGAATTACATTCTATCAAAGTGTTTTGAACACCTTACATATTTAATGTAGCAAATGAGAATACCCTCTCCCTCTTTGATGGAAGAAATCTGAATGCCCGCTTCCTCCTCAGCAAAAGGCCCTTGCTATCTCACCAGTGCAGTACAAAACCCTGATTTCATTCCTCGGGAGTGGATTGCTTTATTGAAATAATGTTGTCTGCATTTATAAGATGTACTATAATGAGACACTTTGATGAGGGTTGAGCAAAAATATTTAGTCTCTTCTGTCCCTGGGTGGGGTGGAATTGGTATCTGCTGCCACAGCCAGCACTAATGTGTTTTGAAATCTGCCTGGAAAGGGATGCTAATCCATAAAGGATCCCTTCTACCTTCTCTGGAATGACTTACATTTTGGTGTCGCTTCAGTCTACTTTAAACTGTCTTGGAGGTGGGAGACTGCTGTTGGCAAATCAAGTCATATACACGGGCAGTTCTGTGCCTCTTTCCTTTGTTGGGAGAGAGCTCCTTTCCATGTTACTGTATGCCCAACTTGTATATCTTTTTGGGTAAGTAGCGTCATACAGAAAGTGAGGTGCTGCCTGGACAGCCATTTTATGAGAATTTCAGGAGAGGGTCGTGTGTAAAGACACTGTTCATACCAAGTAAATATTGATAAAATGAGTTTAAAGTGCTTGCTACACACCCCTGGGATGCTGCTGCCGCCTGTTTTATTGTGTTGCTGATATTTAGTTAGGAGGAAGCCTTTTAATATGGGTCTCAAAGGAAGAATTTTAGCTTCTAGTACTGCTTAATACATCTTGGTAGGTAGTTTCCTTAGTTGACAAATAAATTTCTCACATATTTCAGTTCTATCCAACATATTGCAGACCATCTAGTGTCTAAATCTTCCAATCCTGTTCATTTTTGTGCTTGAGCTAATCATATTTGTACCAGAAAGGTTTACATGATTCCCATTGATAATACCAGATGTATATTTTGGGGGTAGGGAGGAGAGGAGATGATCATGGGTACAATGTAGCGGAATGCTACCAACGAACCCACACTTCTGACGTACATGATTAAACAAGGTCCTCATGTACATTGGAAAAATCACTACTTTTTCCATGCTGTCAAAGTGAGGTTTAGACAGCTCCACGCCATCTTGAGGTAATTTGTGTATGAATTATTTTTTTTAGTAGCCTTAGTGCTGTGAATTTTAATATTGGATTTTGCCACCTTTTAGCTCATTCCCCTTGTCCTTTCAGGGTTGGTGAACGAGGAGGATGCAGAGAAATCTAGAAACAAACGAACCCTTGTAGAATAGCAGCATTTGCAAATCCAGCATCTGTTTAAAAAACACTGCAGCTGGAATATCTTTTTCACTTCCTGTTTCGCTAAATCGTTGTCTGCCTTGTTGGAAGGCCATAATTAAAGGTATCCTACTGCTGCTGAGAGGAGAACAGAATGCTGCTTTTGCATTGTTTTCTTTCAGTCACTTCAGAATGGCAAGTGAAATGTTATAGTGGGCTCTGCTGCTGATTAGCTGGAGGGAGATGCATGCCAGGGCTAAGATCAGGCCTCTTGTGTTGGCTGCATTCAGTCTTTTCAATAAATGTATGTGTTGCTGTTCCATTATTCTTAATTGGAGTTGGTTAAAGTTTTTAATACCTTGCACAGGCGATGTAGTAATGTGATCAAGGATAATATCTTGCCATGTGAAACTGGATATGTTTGTGGAGATGTCAGTTTTAAATAAGACACAGAAAACCAAGTTAACAGTAAAAGATGCAGATCACATCTATTGTATTAAGCCATATTACAGCAGCCTTCTTGCTAGGCATATTTACTTGGACTGCAGTGATTCTTCCTGATTATGCTGTTCCTTATTATCTGCTGCAGGTTCTCTTGCTGTACTAACATGCTGATTGGTTTATTATTATTTATTTATTTATTTATTATTTTTAGATTATAAACTTCCACCTTCTCCCCACTTCGGCTGTCTCCTCAGCTGGTGTCTCCTCAGTTACTTATATTGCCTGCCATTCATGCTTTAGTTGAATCAATACCTTGAGAGCTCTCCATGCTGGAGAAGGAAAACTGACAGACTGCTGCAGTCTTCTGCCAGTGCTGATCAGTCCGTGGGGGTGTGTTGGCTGGATGACCTAAAATCACTTGCAGCTTCTTTCAGGATTTACTGCGAGTTGGTGGTTCTCAGCTGAAGTACATTTTTATTTCCAAACTAGATTAGCGATACTTGCTGTGGATTCCTTACCAGCCTGCGGCTTGTTCCTTCTCTGGCCCGAAAGAGCTCTGTTTGAACCTTGCATTTTTTGACTGTGGTATAAAGACACTTCTTAGGCTAGCAATGGGTAAAATTTAACTGGTGCTAGCCTTGATTGAATTACTATTTCTATGATTGCAGATTACATAGAGTTTAGTAGTGTTAAATATGTTAATCTTCCCTGAAAAGACAGAGCTTTGTGCTGAGGATTTAGATGCAGCTAGAGTAAAATCTGTGTAATTATATATATATATATATATAAATCATCCCCTTAGTACCTTTTGATCTTGTTTTTCTTTCAGGTGATTTCTGGTAGCCTAAATGTCCCAAGTTAATATTTAATTGCTATTTCAGGGTCCGATTATCAGCTAGAGTGGCACAAACCACCCTTATTAAAGTAGTTTTCAAATACAATTGCTGTGTGCTTGAAAACTGTAGAAAATGTTCAGCAGTCTTGTCCTCTTCATTGTTGTCTGGCATGTGTGCTCCCCCTTTCATTCTGGGTACACGCGGCCAGTTCCCTGCCTGAGCAGGCAGGAAGAAGTGTATGCCAGTGGCAGGTAATAGAAGTATTACTCTTCCTGATTTCATTGGATATGTTTATACCATGAGTTTTATTAGAAAGGAAACCTGGACGGCATCTATACAGGGACAAATGCAAATACAAATGCGAAGCAAGAAATCACTTGCTTTGGTATGTCAGGTAGGGGTGGGGAGAGAATGTCAGTCTGTCTGCCTTTTCCCCAGGTTGTGGATGCTTCCCTGCAATGGATGACCAGAAAAATCAACTATGTTAATCTGTATCTATCTTCTAAAACACTTTATCACCATGGTAGCTAAGTGTTGTGCAACAGCTAAGGCTCTGTCTTCCCTAGGGAATATATTTATCTGTGTTTTGAAATGACTTAACAATTGGGTTAGTTCATACAATGCTGACCTGCGTAGGGCAGACCGAGTCATGGTTTCCATATCAGCTAGCCATGGGACCACATGGGTCATAGGTCAACAAATGAGCTACAGTGGTGATCACAGCTTGGTCACCAGCAGCTGGGGACAGCATCACCATGTAACTTGATTCTTTAAGTATGATTAAACTTCCAGTGAAGACCAGTCTGAAGAAGCATTGAGCTTGACCGCCAAAGATTAATATCTTGTATCCTTCTCTCTCTCATGTTTATTCCTTGTTCCATTGTATTTGGGCTATCGTTATTGAGGAAGGGTGGTCCAATAGTGAGGGCTGCAGCCTGGGATTCAGGAGACCTGGGTTCAATTCCTTGTTCTTTCACAGACTTCCTGTGTGACTTTAGGCAAGTCACTTAAACCTCTTGGGTCTCAGTTCCCCATCTGTCAAATGGGATAATAGTACTTCTCTACCCTATAGATGTGTGGTGACGATTATACATCAAGGCCTGGTCTACACTTAACACTTAGGTCAACCTAGCTACATCACTCAAGAGAGTGAAAAAGATTTAGTTAAGCTGCCCTAAACCCTAGTGTAGACACAGGCTGAAGGAATAATTCTCCCATCGACCTAGCTACCGCCTCCTGAGGGGGTGGATTGACTATACAGTGATGGGGAAACTTTTCTGTTGCTGTAGCAAGTATCTACGCTACAGTGGTGTAGCTGCAGGTGTGCCACTATAGCGCTTGTAGTGTAGACATATCCTAAGGATTGTAATGCAGTCTGAAACTATAGTAATGGGGGCCAGATAAGTGTTGACTATATATCATCTGTTGGAGGATGGCTTCATTGCGGGGGAGATCTTCTTTGGATCCAAAGACAGTAGCAGTTCTGTCTGCATTTATGCAAATGCTATCTAACAAAATGGATAGAGATTAAATGATCTTTCCTACCCCTAAAGGTGAACTGAATTGTCCTAAAAATTACAACTGTTTGAGTCTACCAGTTAGCCTTCTGTTCAAAGCACGGTGTAGATCATGGTCTCCTTTGAGAACAGGACCCCGGCCTTTCACGGAGCTGGAAAAGAACGCTCCCCTGGCCGACACCCTGAGAGCAAAGGGCTATGAGGTGCAGATGGGTGCCCTGATTGTCAGAGCCCTGGGCACCTGGGATCCCCGCAATGAGCGTGTGCTGTGGACCTGTGGGATTGGTCGATGCTATGCCCCGCTCATGCGGTGCCTCATGGTCTCAGACACCATCCAATGGTCCAGGAACATCTACACTGAGCACATCACCGACAGTACCAGGAGGCGTGAGCCGGAGCGACATTGTGCATCGACTACGAGAAAGGGACTGGAGAGACTTTGTCCGTTGGACCATATGAATTGGAACCATAAACTCACTGAACGTAAAATCTCACCAGATGAGGGTCAATCCATCCTCCTCATTGTATCCACTCATTATATTCCACACCTGAACATACCCTCATATCTCAATGTCTGTACTTTGACCCGTTAACCTTTTACCCCCAATCGAGGATATTGCACGTTATGTATTCCTTATGCCATCCAATCTTAAACTGAACTTCGCACCCCTTGATAATCTGTACGTTATTCCCTGATCACCAGAAACTTCTACGCTTAAACTGTGTGTGGTTCACTTTTTAAAAAAAAAATCACCTTAATATTAAGTAGCTAAACTTTGCCTCACTGCTGTGAGGCAGTAGGTAGGTGTTTTCCCCATTTTACAGTTAAAGAAGCTAAAACAAAGGTGAAGTATCTTGTCTGGGCCTACTTGGATAATTGCAGAGCCAGGATTATAATTTAGGGCCCTTGGGCTGCTAATTCCATGCTCTTTCTTCCAGATCTCTGTGACTTCTTAAACTCCTTAAAGAAGACAGGTAAGATTACAGCTGGAAACAAGAATAAACAGTTAGTTCCCTTCTCACTTGCCTCCTAAGACCTGGGTTTGCGGTTCTTTGTTAATTCTAAAAACTGATTTTACAGACACCTCAGTTGGCATAAGGAATTTTATCCTCCTATGTGGTGTAGGTGCTGTGATGTATGCTACTGCAGGAAAGAGCAGTGTCTTGAGGACCTGAAATACGGCCCAAATGGGGTAAATGGCTTTTCTGCTTACCTTCTACTTGTGACCATTTTCTATAATCCTGTAACATCTGAAATTCTCTTGTGGTCTCTGGATCCCTAACTTACAGGAAAAGTTAGCTAGTGACAGCTGCTTCTGTGCTGGGAATATCGTCTCCCAAAGGGAAGATTTAAGTCTCTGAAAACATCTTGCCTACTATGAATGAGCCTAGTGAAATTCCAAGTAAATACGTGCATTCATTTTATTATTTGAGTCCCACTGACTTTCTTGAGCCCCATGCAGACCTGTTTATGTGCACAAGCAGACTTGGAGCTCACTCTTCCTAAGTGACTCTTACCGGCTCAGTGAAATGCTTCTAAACTAGGATGAAAAACTATTTTGACTGTAGCTCTAATCCAGCTCTTCACCATGGTAGTGGCCCATGTTTAATTTATGTGAACAAGTGGTGAATTCTTTGAATACTCTGATTGTCTCAGCTGACTCCTTGAGGGGAATGTAAAGGGTATGATCTCTGTTTTGTTCTGCGTACCATTCTGAATTCTTCTTCACTGCTGGCCCACTCTGCACCCTGACAAATCACTGCTGTAGCCAGAAGTCCAGGCTGGGCTGCACTGAGCTGCCAAACAATTAAATCTTTTCAAAGCTTATTTCTTATCCCTCTAGAACGCCCAGTCTTAGATTACATTCATATAAATTGGCCATGGGAAAGTACACCCCTCCCCATCCCCTCCCAAAGAAAAAAAATAGTGGTTGCACAAAGGAGGTTGAAGATCAAACTGTTGTTCAATGCTTGTTTTGGAATTTTATTTTCTTTCTAGCTTTTCACAAAGACAGAGATACAGTCCTTAACCGACCAACTGCCAGTAGACACCAGCCCCAACTAAAACCAGTACTTTCCCCAAAGTCCGTCCCCTTCCCCCATACCTAACCACTCTACTGCCATGGCAACAAATTACAATTTAACACCCCCCAAGTTACATATGCAGCCCTCCCCAAATCATGTCACTAAACTGCTACTTCCAGAACTACTGCTCACTCACCATCCTGCTTGAATAGGTCAGATTTTAAAAATAGTCAGTCAACAAAACATAAAGTCGGTACCATCCAAACTTCCCAAGTTCAGGGTCTGTTGTACCATGAAGGGGAGGGAATCCAGAGAGTTAACCCAGCAACCCACACAGCAAGAGGATCTCAGTCGTTCTCTACTGCCATATCGGGCATAGGTTGAGGTGTATCTCCCTGACCATTGAGGGCAACAGAGATGAGCAGTAACTTGAAATTCACCTGTAACTGACTAGAAGGCAATTGCAAAGCTCTGAGCACTAATGTTCCATGCTCATGGCAGTTACCTGTTACTGCACAAAGTCTCAGGATAGCCTTCAAGAAATAGCTCTTAGTAGAGTGCTTGACAGCCTCTCCTGGAAGTGTCAGAAATGGATGCCTATTACAAGGTTTGTACCAGAGAGGAGCATTTGGAGCTTCCTGGCCAGGTCTGAATTAAAGAGTGCTAAGGGCTACTGATACCCAAGTATTTAGGAACTTTGATAGATTCAATAAGCTATTCCCAAGGCTGAAACATAACATGAAGGTTGGCATGCTGTAGGGCTTGCATAAACAATGCAAAAAGAAGCAACGCAACCGAGGTTAGCAATGGACAAAGCATAAAGTCGCAAGTGGCCTTGTAAATAACATACAGTTAGATTAAAAAAAAAAAGTAAAGAGTTGAGTGACAAGCTTGCAGCTGCAGCTTTGCTCACTAGCATACTTTGTAGCTCGTGGACAGTTCAATCTGTACAGGGATTGGTTACAAAAATTAGTAGACTAATCATAAATTAGATCAATCATAAAGTACATGATACACTTAATATTATTGATTCGTGATTATATACATTGGATGTGTGGTATGCCCTGTAAACCCCCTGCCCTCCTCCCCCAACTTGAGTCTGATGAAGTGTAGCTTGATTGTATGCCAATAAAGAAACCTCAGTGATGAGTCTGGGGCTGAACTGATTTGTTGGATTCCAGAGAACTGGATAAAGTGTTTTCCCAAAACTGGCCGAGGTGTTCTGGATAGCCTGCATGGAAAAGAGCTCTGAGAGAATCCCAACGCATGCCAGATTAGCTGAGCAGTCTGATATCTTGTCTTCCTCAGTGGGCAGAATCAGCTGCTTCAGAGACATGTGCAAGAAACTCTGCAGTTGGAAGTGATGGAATAACCCACCTCACAAAGAGAGCTTCTTCTAACCTCCATTCGTTTAGAGGTTGGCTTACACTCTGAAATATGTGGGTTCAGATCCTTTCCAGCCTTTCTTGCTGTTTTAACTTCAGACGTTACTGTTCTTCTTTAGCAATGTATTTTGTGGGACTGAATTCCACAGTTAACTGACTGAACCATTGTATCAAAAGATAGGGCAACTTACTCAGTAGTTAGGATAGAGGCCACCTAGGCTCATTCCTCTAAATGTTTGTTCTTGTCAGCAAGCACAATTTGCATCCGATTAGGTTTGAGTTGCAGCCAATTTACTTTCTTACAGTTCTTGATCTCTCTCAAATGCTAGGAAAGTAGTGGAAACTATAGTCTAGGTTAGATGAAAGGGAGATGAGGCCTCCTCAGGGAAGAGCCTCATTGGCAAAGCTGTGAGCAGTGGGAAAGCTGTCAGTAGCAGAATGAAATTGATGTTGGCAGCCCTGAAACTGATAAGGATCACAAGTTTCTGGATAGCTGCTGTGGAAACTGACAACTCTGGTCAGTTTTCATATCTGTAGGTTGGGAAAGCTCTGAGCCAGGTAGGCAGTGGAGAGCAGTCTGCAGTCATGGAAAGACAGTGCTGCCTCAGTCCACTCTTGGACAACTTTCTTTGCGGAAGTACTTAATTTCTTTTAATGAAGTGTTAAATTCTGGAAAAGTTGGTGGTATTGGTTCCTTACCCACCCCCACTGCCCGCAGCCCAAAAAAAAAAAGTGGCTGGGAGAAAATCCAGTGGATGTCTGGGTTGGAGGGGGAATGAGAGAATATAATTTATTGTAAATGTGAAGAGCAAAAGCGCACCGTGCACGAGGATTGAATCTCAGCGAGAGCAGCTGGAGCTTCGAATTCGGTAGAGGGCATTAGAAACACAGGTACTGGAGAACGCCACCTATTACAGTAACTTAGTCCCTGGTGCACAGTCACTTCTGAGGAAATGAACAGGGTTGTTCAATTTTTGTTTGTTTTTAGCTGCATGATTTGGCTGTCTGTAGCACCTAGTCCACAGCAGACTCTAATTCCTCCTTGTTGTAATAGACATCAGCTGGCAAGTCCCAATGCTGGAGGTTTGGTGCCTTCTTTTGGTCCCTCCCGAGAGCTGCTGTCACCAGCTTGTTCTTCTGGCTTCACCTTTGAGTTTGCAGCAGCAGAAGCTTTTAAATACAGTGTGTCCACAGCTCACTCAAAATGGCTGAAACTCAAACTAAAGTAAATGCTTCATTCTGCAGAATTACTCTGGAGACTTCCAGAATAGCTTTACTTAAACAGTGCCCTGCTACAGCAGACCATCCCTGCACATCTGTGGCCACCTCAGGCAGGCTGTGCAGCAAAAGGAGGCCCCAATTAAAAAGGCGGAACAGACTGATAGACTGAAGTGAGTTTGGCACAGAGCCTCAGGCAGACCCAGAGCTTTCATCTCTGACCTCTTGAATGCCTTGCATAGAGCTTTCTCAGGGCAGGCTCTTTCCAGCTGCTCTCATTTCTGGACCAACCCGTCAACTCATATTCCCACAGCTCTACATCCAACAGCCTCAGCTTTCAGAACCGGCTCCTGCAATCAGTACTTCATGTGCATGCCTTAACTGTCTGTACTCCTCCAGCTCCCTCGGTTTCCATTACTCTTAAAACTGTCTCAGCTTCCTTTAATCCCAATTTTGCCTCTTCTGCCAGACAACCATCTCTAGTGCCTTTCACTTCAGATCATGTCTTCCCTGGCAATTATTGCTCCATCCTGGCTTCTCCCTATTTTAGTTGCCATATAAACCCCACATGATATAGAGGAGGATGGGCTTTTTTTTTTAGTGAGCACCAGGTGGAATGCAAGGCTTGTTTACTTCCAGTTTCTGCCTACTTTCTCGATTGGTGGACGATCTAATCTATCTCTACACTTGAGAGCGGGCTGCTGAGCCCATAAGAGCACTCAGAAAATGTGAAGTAGCAGACCAGTCCACTCTACTAAATGAAAAGTCCCAAGACATTTCCCTCTTTATCCAGAAAAGACCTCATCCTGTTATGAATATGTTGTAGGGAAATGATGCAATATTTGTGTTGTGGTTGTCTAGATGCCCCAGTCACAGACTGGGACCCTGTTGTACTAATCACAGCACAAACTTATAATGAAAAGACCCCTGCCCCAGGAACTTGCAGTTTAAATAAAAATCCAGAGAAAGATATTCTTGGTCTACTTTGCTGTGAATTCCCTAATTTAATCCCTTTGGGAGAACCTTGAGCTCTGAAAAGGAATTATTTGGGGATCCTTTCCTGTGGTACTTGGTCAGAGTTAGTCCTTCACCCTAGAAAGAAATGGGTTCCTGAATGACTGTGTGGATAAAGTGAGTGGGGTAACTTTAAACAAACAAAAAAAATCCCCTAACCTTTGACTGTAAGTAATGTTGTCAGAAGGTACCTGTGTGGTGCTCTGCTCATGTTCGGTGATAAGTCGGCTGCATATCTTTATGCAATATCAGCCTTTTCCTTGCCAGCTTCTGTGAGCAGGGCCTGCCTCTGGCTCACAGCTTAACTTTGCTTTTATGTTAGCAAAGTCTTGACTATTACTTTAGCTCAGGTCTTAGATCTCATACCGGGGCCTCTGATACCAAGGGTTTATGTTTCAGGGCCTCATCTTACTACATCATCATTGAATCTTTCTGCACACAGCTTGGCCGTGTGAGAACAGGTCAGACATTCCAGATCAGCTACTAGCCATGTCTGTCTCATTCCTGGTTTCAGTGTTAGAGTCTATCTTGTCTTTCCAGCTTCTTTCATGAGACAGCACAGCAGCCCTGTAGGGCGTTAACTGGCTGCCTTGGCCCTACATTTCAGGTGTCCGTCTGATCTTTCAGCAAAACGTAAGCTACTTGCATTACCTTTCCAGAGGAAGGAGTGGGGAGGAGAGGAAAGAATTAGTTGAGTGCCTACCTGAGACATGTTTCAGGGGAGTAGCCGTGTTAGTCTGTATTCGCAAAAAGAACAGGAGTACTTGTGGCACCTTAGAGACTAACACATTTATTTGAGCATAAGCTTTCCTGAGCTGTAGGGAGTGTCAGAATTGCTTTCTTTGGTATGTGTCGAATATTTCAGAAATTAACTCCTGGCAAGTACTTGCTGAAATGCCTGATTCAGATAGGCCAGACTGCTTTTGGTTGGTCTCTCCGGGCTCTTTGCTTTCAAGGAAGAATTTTTTTCATTTGAGAACAGGGAGGGCAAGGAGATATGGCTCTTGAGGGTATGTCAACACTGCCCCCCGCCCCCAAATATAACTTGGGTTAGCTAACCCGGGTTGCTGTCTTGGGTTAAAATAGCAGTGAAGACATGGCACCGCATGTTAACTGCTCAAGTTAAAGCCTATAAAGGAGCCCGGGGTTGAACTCAAGCACCTAACCTGAGTGAAAAGCCAGGTTGCTGTTTCTTCACTGCTTTTTAACTCAGGTTAGCTAACATGAGTTAAGGACACTCTTTGGTTTTTTTCTTTTCAATGTAGACATACCTTCAGCCATCTGCTAAACTGACCACTAGTTCCTCATCAATCTGAATGGAAGTGGGAGAGGAGCTCCTGTTTTTCTTCAGAGCTTTTCAACCATAGGTCTTAAAACACTTGTAAAGAGGGACATGTTTCACAGCTGGCAGAGGACTGGGGCTCCACAGCTGTGACTCAGGGGGAGGGATCTCTCAGTGGTTTGAGCATTGGCCTGCTAAACCCAGGGTTCTGAGTTCAATCCTTGAGGGGGCCATTTAGGGATCCAGGGCAAAAATTGGGGATTGGTCCTACTCTGAGCAGGGGGGTTGGACTAGATGACCTCCTGAGGTCCCTTCCAACCCTGATATTCTATGATTCTATGGTTGTGCAGTGAATTGGCAGCTGTTGAGCTGGAATAGAATTTGTCTCTCCACTCCCAGTGTAGTGTCCAATCCACAGGATCACAGTGCCACTTAAAAGCAGTTCCTCCTGCCACGTGGAATGAATGCATTAAAGATGCTCTTAATTGTGTTTTGGGGGGTTTTAGAAAGAAGTGAAGAATCGTTCTAATTAATTGCAAGAACCAACAGATCTATGTCCCTGCAGTGCTAGATCAGAAGGGGAAGGGTTTATTCCTTCTCTGAAGTGTATTGCTTAAGGGGAAGCGCATTTGCTCCAAGATGTGCATATGCATGGTGCCTCATCTGAGTTCCGATAGAGTTGTCCTCCTTTAAACAACCTGCTGATCAAGAAGAACTGCAGAATGATCCAGTGGACTGGGAGTCAAGAGATTGTGTTTCATTCCCAGCCCTGGCACTTACCTGCTGTGTGACTTTGGGTCAGTTACTTAATCTCTCTGTGCCTCTGATTCCACTCCAAGCCTTTGGCTCTTCAGTACGGGGACTGACTCTTGCTGTGTGTGCTGTGCACATTGGCCCCCAATTTTAGGGTGCCTAGGATGTCTATCTTATCAATAAAAAGAAAAGGAGTACTTGTGGCACCTTAGAGACTAACCAATTTATTTGAGCATGAGCTTTCGTGAGCTACAGCTCACTTCATCAGATGTTTACCGTGGAAACTGCAGCAGACTTTATATACACACAGAAATCATGAAACAATACCTCCTCCCACCCCACTGTCCTGCTGGTAATAGCTTATCTAAAGTGATCAACAGGTGGGCCATTTCCAGCACAAATCCAGGTTTTCTCACCCTCCACCCCCCCACACAAATTCACTCTCCTGCAGGAGAGTGAATTTGTGTGGGGGGGTGGAGGGTGAGAAAACCTGGATTTGTGCTGGAAATGGCCCACCTGTTGATCACTTTAGATAAGCTATTACCAGCAGGACAGTGGGGTGGGAGGAGGTATTGTTTCATGATTTCTGTGTGTATATAAAGTCTGCTGCAGTTTCCACGGTAAACATCTGATGAAGTGAGCTGTAGCTCACGAAAGCTCATGCTCAAATAAATTGGTTAGTCTCTAAGGTGCCACAAGTACTCCTTTTCTTTTTGCGAATACAGACTAACACGGCTGTTCCTCTGAAACCTATCTTATCAATGAGATTCCATCTCAAGATGCTCACTATTACCATGAGTATCCATTGAACCTGATACCTTCCAGCCCTTAGAAATGTGAGAGCCTCCTGGAATCCTGCAGGCCTTGCTTACACCAAGAATCTCCAGATAGTTCGTAGGACCCAGTGGTGAGAAATTGACAGAGGTACATGCTATGTAAACTGGGACAGCCTTTCCTAGCTTCATGGTTATGAAGTCACAGTCTAATAC
Organism: Lepidochelys kempii; assembly: GCF_965140285.1. Taxonomy (NCBI): domain Eukaryota; kingdom Metazoa; phylum Chordata; order Testudines; family Cheloniidae; genus Lepidochelys; species Lepidochelys kempii. The sequence goes on from NC_136380.1 coordinate 12,600,949, forward strand.
TCTGAAGGTAGCAACATCTGGGCACAGTGACATTGGATTTATAGGGAGAAACTTTGGGGCATCCATTAAATAGACTAATAAAGTCTATTTAGTGGCTTTGTCTTTAATGTCTTAATGTCTGCAGAACATGGGTATTTGGGTTTTTCTTTAAAACAAAACACACACACCACCCCCATAATTAACCTTTACTTTTCCTTAGCTTCTCTTTCTAAAAGGCTGCATTTTGGGGGAATTTAACAAGTGTTTTGGTCTGTGCTTAGTTATGCTAGTGTATCATTAACTGGTTTAATTGATTTTTCTGTGTTGCTGTGAATTGCATCATCTAGGTTAAACATCTCTGTGCCTTGTAACCCAGACAGGATTGTGTGCAGCTGTGGTTATCTCAGAGCAGTCCCAGGGTGCTCTTCACAGGTATCTGGTGCCAGTTTGGCTCAGCAAATGCTGCCCAAGTTCTTACAGCATTGTATGGTAAAGTGCACTGAATTTAAGTGATCACTGAATGTTCATTCTGCACAATCTCTTCTTGCCTGTCCCCTTCTGAAACTTCAGTCTAAATATATCTTAAAACTGAGATAATGTGAAGATTATTCTGAATACTTCTCACGTCCTCCCCCGGCCCCCCCGCCCATATTCTCAAATATCTGTGATTGTAGCAAGGGTTGGAGAGAGAAAAGCTACTAGATGGCTGAATTGGGAAGTTCTTTCCCTTCTGCAGAGGAAGAGTTAAGACCAAATGCTAGTCTTTCCACAATCGGCTAGCGAGTGTTAGGTTGTAGGAATTGGAGGCTGGGATTCAAAAAGGGATTGGATACTTAAATGGATATCAAAAACATCCAGGGGGATCAAAGTGAATGGTGACAACCATTTTACCCAGTGGGAACTGGAGCTTGTCTGAGCCGCATCTTTCAAGCAGGAGGGAAACTGCTGCTGGGCAAGAGGAAGGCTGCTGGTTTCTTGTGGGCATGGCTGGCAATGACTGGGCATGTTGGGAGTGAATTTTACTTGCAGGAGACAAGAATACATTAGGAGGAATTTAACTTGTGCGGGGAATGGAAAGAAAAAATCGCACACGGATTATACAGCAAGTATGAGCCCTTATGCCAAGTGAATAGTCTACAACACCACCTTCCAGAATACCTTGTAGCACCTTTCTGAGGTATCCTAATATTTCCACAGTTCTCATATGGGGTGGGAGATATTTCAAGAAGTCAAGTGACTTGCACAATGTTGCCCAAGAAGTCAATGGCAAAGCCAGGTCCCCTGATTCTCCTCTTGGCTGCAAGGCCACAGAACGTGCTTTCAAGGTTTGTACAGAAAGTACTAAACAATAGGCTGAACAGATAGACAGCGCTGACTTTCAGATTCCACTTGGAAACTGGCAGGGTGGTGATAAAGGAGAATAATAACCAGATCCCTTGTTTGCATTAAGGTAGAATGGCAAAGCCATAGGTACAGTTGCCTCAGAGAATAATGTTAACAAGCTAAAAGTCTGGAAATAGCTGCTAAATGTTTTGCTTCAGAAATATATACCAGTGCCACCCACTCTTACATCTGCAAACGCATCCTGATTGTTCTCTGCCTCTGGACATTCCTATCTTCTAACATCACTTTCAGGGCCTGTGAAAAGTCCTTGCATGTCAACTACTATGATGCCATGAGGGAGGAATTTTTCCAAGGGGACAGATTTAATTTGCTGTATCTAAATTGTTGTATTTGGACAAATGCTTGATAATGACCAGCCTTGAGGAGCAAGGGGTTCTGCCAAGCTATTTTTCTTTTATAGTTTCTGGGATGCAATTGTGAATATTCTTTTGAGGTCTTATTGCTGCTCCGTCAATCAGATAAAACAAGCTCTAGTTCATTAAATTATGTAAATGAAGTCATTGTCTTCCATCCCCATTCAAAAAGAGAAAATGGAACACAAAGAAGGGTTTGGATACTTGTACCAGCCCATCCACTTGGAGGTGAGAAGGAAGGTGAAAGGGCAGTGAATACAAGACTTCCAAATTGTTCTTTTCATAATCAACTCATCTACAATCCACATGCTTCACGATGGTGACAATGATCTCTGCCTTGAGACTGGTGTTTGCAAATCTTCCTTTTGGGCTGAAATCTCTCTGTCCAGAGATGGCTTTTATGATTCTTCCGAAGCAGTTGCAAGTAATGCTTCAGGGGAAATCTTAACATCCTGTTAATCTCAGTAGTGCCTGATGACCAACCAAGAATGGGCCCTACTGGACCACGTGCTGTACAGACACACAGTAGTAGACAGTCCCTGCCCCAAGGAGCTCACAGTCGAAATAGACAAGACATGCCATGTGAGGGAAGGGATATCACACACACTGAGAAAGCAGTGCGATGGCAGCGGATGTCATGTTAGTTCTGTGACTTTTTGTGGGGGGTGGGTGGTGAGGTTTAGTTAGGAGGGATAAACTGAAGGGGAGAAGGAGAATGAGGGTGTGGGGCGGGGCAGGGGATGAGTGACGCTGAAGCAAAGAGACTGAGGAGGCAGGGAGAAAGTTGGAGCAAACACCCAATTAGCACAGGGCAGAGGTGGTTCAGTCAGAACTGTAGAAAGTTATCTGATTGTCCAAAGGTCCCTGTTTTGGCTGCCTCTGCAGCTGCTCTGACCAGCTGGAGTCTCTGGCTGGTTCCTCTCTGCAGGTTTTTCACCAAGGCCAGAGGGAGGGGAGACACCCCTGGATCGAGTGGGTGGGATGGAGTCTTAAATACAAACTACCTCAATTTCAGTGGTTGCTCCTTCTGCTATTTTAGAGATGCAGACAAGGGGGAAAAGATGTATTTTCACCTGAGATTTAAAATGAGCCTTTTCCAGGTGGCAGGAAGGACAGAGAAGACCTTGATGCCAACAGTGGCCAGATGATGATGAGGAATGGAGAGGAATGTGCTAAATGAGCAGGAAAGGCAAAGTCCGCGAGTGAAGCTGGAGTAAATCCATGAAAGGCTTGAAAACCAAAGGCTGCCCCTGAATCCTGGCACAGATTAATGAACCAGTGGGGTTGGGAATGGGGTGCTGTGGCCATGATGTTTTCTATATGTGAGCAGCATTCTGCACGTATTGGAGTCTGCTTTCCTCACCAGGAGCCTTGGCTTTAAAAGTGAACTATGGGGCTAAAAATGAACCAGAGATATGCTGACTTTTCCCTCTAGCCAAGAAGAAATAAACGTTAGCATTACCCCTGCCTCAGTGAAAATAAGACTACATGTAGCATGAGTAATTCAGAGTATGGCTCATAAAGATGGCCATTTGCAGCCCTCAGTGTCATTTTTTTGACCCTCTGTGTGCTCCTCAGTCACCCAGCCAAATGTACTGATTTGTATTTCAGTAGTCCCTTGAGGCTTGCAGTCAGGATCAGGGACTCATTGTGCTGTAGAAACAAAGTGTGACAGTCCCTGCCTTAGAGATTTCAGAGCCTAGTTTTGTACCAAGATTTCCATGCTTCAGACTGTTCCCAGAGTGTTCTACTTCAGCTGGTCACAAGCTTAAAGGATGAACATTAATCCATATTTGCAGTTTTGTAATAACTTCATTTTTATTTATAAAAAGAAAAGGAGTACTTGTGGCACCTTAGAGATTAACCAATTTATTTGAGCATAAGCTTTCGTGAGCTACAGCTCACTTCATCGGATGCATACTGTGGAAAGTGTAGAAGATCTCTTCTACACACAAAGCATGAAAAAATACCTCCCCCCAGCCCACTCTCCTGCTGGCAATAGCTTATCTAAAGTGATCACTCTCCTTACAATGTGTATGATAATCAAGTTGGGCTGTCTCCAGCACAAATCTAGGTCGTTCCCCCGCCCCCCCCCCCCCCCACACACAAACCCACTCTCCTGCTGGTTTCAGAGTAACAGCTGTGTTAGTCTGTATTCGCAAAAAGAAAAGGAGTACTTGTGGCACCTTAGAGACTAACCAATTTATTTGAGCATGAGCTTTCGTGAGCTACAGCTCACTTCATGCATCCAATGAAGTGAGCTGTAGCTCACGAAAGCTCATGCTCAAATAAATTGGTTAGTCTCTAAGGTGCCACAAGTACTCCTTTTCTTTTTACTCTCCTGCTGGTAATAGCTTATCTAAAGTGACCACTCTCCTTACAATGTGTATGATAATCAAGGTGGGCCATTTCCAGCACAAATCCAGGGTTTAACAAGAATGTCTGGGGGGCGGGGGGGTTAGGAAAAAACAAGGGGAAATAGGTTACCTTGCATAATGACTTAGCCACTCCCAGTCTCTATTCAAGCCTAAGTTAATTGTATCCAATTTGCAAATGAATTCCAATTCAAGTTTCTCGCTGGAGTCTGGATTTGAAGTTTTTTTGTTGTAATATCGCAACTTTCATGTCTGTAATCGCGTGACCAGAGAGATTGAAGTGTTCTCCAACTGGTTTATGAATGTTGTAATTCTTGACATCTGATTTGTGTCCATTTATTCTTTTACATAGAGACTGTCCAGTTTGACCAATGTACATGGCAGAGGGGCATTGCTGGCACATGATGGCATATACGCATTGTTGGATGTGCAGGTGAATGAGCCTCTGATAGTGTGGCTGATGTTATTAGGCCCTGTGATGGTGTCCCCTGAATAGATATGTGGGCACAGTTGGCAATGGGCTTTGTTGCAAGGATAGGTTCCTGGGTTAGTGGTTCTATTGCGTGGTATGTGGTTGGTGGTGAGTATTTGCTTCAGGTTGGGGGGCTGTCTGTAGGCAAGGACTGGCCTGTCTCCCAGGATTTGTGAGTGTGTTGGGTCATCCTTCAGGATAGGTTGTAGATCCTTAATAATGCGTTGGAGGGGTTTTAGTTGGGGGCTGAAGGTGACGGCTAGTGGTGTTCTGTTATTTTCTTTTAGGCCTGTCCTGTAGTAGGTGACTTCTGGGAACTCTTCTGGCTCTTTCAATCTGTTTCTTCACTTCCGCAGGTGAGTATTGTAGTTGTAAGAATGCTTGATAGAGATCTTGTAGGTGTTTGTCTCTGTCTGAGGGGTTGGAGCAAATGCGGTTGTATTGTAGAACTTTGCTGTAGACAATGGATCGTGTGGTGTGGTCAGGGTGAAAGCTAGAGGCATGTAGGTAGGAATAGTGGTCAGTAGGTTTCCGGTGTAGGGTGGTGTTTATGTGACCATCGTTTATTAGCACTGTAGTGTCCAGGAAGTAGATCTCTTGTGTGGACTGGACCAGGCTAAGGTTGATGGTGGGATGGAAATTGTCAAAATCGTGGTGGAATTCCGATACAACCGCATTTGCTCCAACCCCTCGGACAGAGACAAACACCTACAAGATCTCTATCAAGCATTCTTACAACTACAATACCCACCTGCGGAAGTGAAGATTTCTGTCCTGTGCTCTGTTACATTATCAGAATTGTTCTGAATGGAAGCTGGTCCTTCTAGATTCCTCTCTTGCCTTCATCATAGCAAAGCAAGGAATTCCTATTAAAATGTTAAGTCTTGTGGCATTGCTAGGTTCACTGCTGTGTTTGGTAGCATTAAAGTATTCTAGAAGTTGGTCCTCTGAGTTGCCTTCTGAGCACCAGTGCTGGAGCTTTTTCTATGCTGAGGTTTATATTTTTTCTAACCCTTGCACTAGTGCAGCTCCAGTGCCTCATATTTCTACCACTTTCTGGACCTCTGCTGAGCATGTTCGTGTGATACAGTGGTTAAAATCACTGTTGGCTGGTCAAGTGAATTAACCAGTGCTGCGATAAATAGCTGATATCAGCTGCATTTGAGAGTGGTCTGGTTTGCATTGATATCTGGTGACTACAATGTGTATTGTGGAATGGCATGAAATACCCAGTGGAAAGCTCTGAACTCTTGTGATTCACTAGATATGATATAGCTAGAGCAGCTTCTGTATCTGGATAATTCCTGAGATCAGAACTCCACTCTGCTGTGGTAAACGGGGGCTAAACAGCTTTGTCTGAAACGTGAGCATTTAGAGCCTTTGATAAAAGTTTAACACAACCTCTTGTGTCAAATGTCCTTTCCAACCCAAAATGACGATGGTCTTGGAATCTCCTTGCAATGTACTGGTTTGGATATACACCAGTGTTGAGTGCTCTTCTGGATTACTAGAGTCTAGCAGGGCAACTGATAGGTCACCATACTTCTGGCATTAACTCAGTCACTATTGAAATGGGCTGGATTAGAGTATTCAACACTTGACACGCTGGTGATTTGAGGGAAATCTCAGTATTCCATCACCAATTCTGTGAGCCACGCCTGGGATGGTGCTTAGGTTAATGAGTGTACCATACCAGCAGAGCCACCAGGTCCTGTGATAGAGTGCATTTTCCAGATAGTTGGCATCTCTCTGCACCTGCTCAGTGGGATCCATTAGGTACGTGAGCCATAGCGTGCCTAATTGGAGAAACAAACTCTTTCAAATAATGTTTTAATTTGATTTTCTACAAAGGGCTGGTGGGTGCCATGTACTCTGCTGGGGTAACCATCGAGCATTTGAGATATTGGTTCAGTGATGGGAATCCTGGTTTGCTCATTATCTGTGAGCAAAAGAAAAACATTACCAGAATGTGTCAACTTTAAGAAAAGCTGTTTTTTTTCTGGGCGCTTGGTCCTTTTGGGTGTTTTTGGGAACGCCTTGGTCTAATGTCCCCAAATTTAGATCACTGACCATACCCTGTGCCCTAAATTTAGGTGCACTAAATTTCAAGGCAATCTGGTTGACTCGATATATTTTAGAGCAGTTAGAACAGTCAAGCTTTAGACAGAAATCTGGTCTGAATGGTAAATTTGAGTGTTTGTAAAAAGGTAACTAAAAAGCGGGGATAGCACTGTTTCTTTCCCTTTTTTTGTTGCTTAATAATGTGAACAACCAGAACACTGATTCTAATTTTCGTCTTTGTCTGAAAGATATAACATGGCTACAAGGAATACAGAATTAGAAGCTTTTGTTCCCCCAATGTGGGAATCCAGGCAATTAACATTGAATCAAGCTGGGGGGTGGTGGTGGTGGGGTTTTGACATTTTTCAAGCATTGAGGAAGCAACGGGCCTTTTAAAAAAAGAAAAATTGTCAGCTGATCCAGAATTGCTGTACTGCATTCATGGACTTATGTGAAAAAAACAACAGAGGAGTTTGTTTTTTACTGTCATATCTGAAATGACTTAACATTTTCTGGGGTGTGTGGGGTGTGCGCACATGTAGGTTAGTTATATATAATTACTAGTATCCACCTAATGTGGCCATGCCAGTTTACCTTCCCACCCAAGATCATGTCCTGATTAAGAGAAGTTGCCATTTTACTTTAGCAGGTCTGCAAGGGTAGAGTACATTATACTAAGTAATGATCCTGCATTGCATCTGGATTTCTTTCATTTTTGGCTTATTTGTAAAGGGCTTGAAGAACTTTATGTGAAAAGCATGATATAAACTCAAAGTATTAACTTTGTTAAAAGATTAGCTTAAAACTTCACCCCAGGTTAAGCAACACAATTACTTGGTACCAGCTGAATGCATCCTCATTAGCACAGTATTTGCAGAAATTCTACTTAGTTAAATCATTGACCATCACTGTCATTTAATAAATGTAGATTAAAGCAGTTCCTTTGAAGACACCCTGATAGAGCCTTCATGATAAGAATACTTGAAATCACTAACTTAAATTTAATGTTCTTACTCATTTCTACAAGATCAACAGTATATCACATGTGGATTAGTTCTTTGTGTATCCTTTGGTGCACTCTGTAGGCCTGCACTGCATATTTGTTTGCTTCTTAAACCTCTGTGCATTTTCTTCCATTCTTTCTTTTGTACGTGGAATACCCTCCCTGAGCAAGTCCCTGTCGTCCCACTTGTCAAGAACCATTTGTTGCAGTGCTTACAAGAAATTGAACTAAGAAATGGGTCTCAAGCTCCTGTGTGATAAACCCTTTTTTGTATAAAAATAGCCAACTGTTTAAGCACTCTGAACCTTCATATGTTCTTAGGTTGTGTGCTCTCTGGAGCAGAGAATGATAGTGGGTAACAGAATGGTATTGTAGCATAAATTAGATACTAGTCCTATAACCTCTAGAAAACATTTACTCTGAATTTTAGTGCTTCAGAATGCTGGATTGACTACCCTCATCCACAGAGTAGGCATCGACAGAGAGAAACTTCCTTACACAACCCATCAGTGCACATAAATTGTGAAGTGTCTTCTGGGAGTTCACTTCTTTGCTATTCTGTGAGGCTGATAATTAGGAAGGTAATTTTTGGACACCTGTCAGCTAGAAGCTGGACTGACCCCCCCCCGCCTCCCTGTAATTTATTTCACTGGAACGGAAGAACCATTCATTGGTAAATATTTTAGTAACTATTTGTACCTGATTTGAGTCTGAACCAATGATCTTGAGGTGAAAACTTCCACTATCCCACTGCAAGTCCTGGGAGCCATATAATCCCCTCCCTATTCCTATTCTGATGTAAATTTTGCAGTGAGCATTGCTCCTCGTTGCTGGTACATTGATGATACATTTGTAGTGTACATGCCAAAATTGATCCTCCCACTATTTATAAAGCTCCACTAATTGTAAACTCACATCTCTCATCAAATGGTGGCATCCTATTGTCTGACACTTAGTAATTGTCCTTGATTTTTCTGTTGTTCTGCAGCATTTAACTAGGATGGGAGGAAAAAGTATTACTATGATACCTTTTCAGTTTAGGGAGCAGTAAATCTCAGACCACATGTTATGGTATATTGATTATTATGTTTGAAAGGGATCGATTACACTGTAAGCCTCCGATTACTGTTCTATTAAACTTCAGTGATGTAACTGATCACATCTAGCTTGGTACAAAGAATACAGGACATATGGAGCTCAAATGCTCTTACATGTTACAGTGAAAATCTCATCACAGTCCTGTAACCCTCTAACAAGAGAAAGGGATGATAATCTGAAATAATCTAGAAGGGATCCCAGTTAGCAGTCAAATTTGGTGACTGCAGGTGATGACTCAACAGGCAGTAGCAGTAAAGCACGTCACTGGTGCTGTCCCTTCTAGTGTGCATGTGTTCTAATTGCCTTTGTTCGTGCTTATAATCCCAGGGGAAACTAAAGTATGCAAAGGAGAAATGTTTAAGGTTTTTGAAAATGTTTTAAGCATTTTTGCTCTGGAATAGAATGAATTTTCTGTGTTACCTTATGCCATGGCTTGGGTGTAGACTTTAGTATGGAAGGGGGCAAAGATAAAGACAATAAATGTCTGTATTTTAAAGCACCAGGGACAGGAAAGAAGAGGAGTTTTCCAAGACTGTGTCACTGTGACTGACTCATCTTGCTCGTTTAGCCTTTTCTGTGTTTTATTTGTATAACCCTGAAATAAACAAAAGAAAAGAGCAAACTGAAAGCTTATACTTTGCTCCCTCACTTTTAAATCCATGACTGTCTGTTCAGTAAGTGTTTGGAGAATGAACCTCAGTTTGCTGATGCTGGGGTGCAACTTCTGTAACAACTATGCCATGTGATGTTTTGGGGATCACCCAAACCAATAAGGGGTTCGGTCACCGCCTACCCTGTAACCTTGGGAAGCCTTTGTACTGTGCTGCTATGGTTCAGATCCCTGACCCCAGTAGCCAGCCCACAAACATAAGGTCTCACCCTGGCTCTCACCAGCCCAGCTACTCTTCACAGGGTGAATCAAACAATCCTCCTAGTTGTGAGTCTTCCCAAATACACCCTCCCTAAGTTCTTAACTACCAGACACTTGGACTGTTCACCCCTGGTTTGTCACCCCCACACCGGCTCACATTGGTACGTGCACTCCACACAGTTTACACACCAGAGACCTGCTTGGGATAAAAATAAACATAATTTATTTAATAGGAAATACCACTGAGTTAAAGATGATATAGTAAGGGAACACGAATGTTTACAAGTTACACAGAAAATAAACAAAGACGCAACCTCAGGCTTTATTTCCATATTACAGTAGAAACTCAGAGTTATGAACACCTCGGAAATGGAGGTTGTTCATAACCCTGAAATGTTCACCCATAACGTTTTGTTCAGAGTTATGTTCTTTCAAAAGTTTACAGCTGAACATTGACTTAATACAGCTTTGAAACTGTACTAAGTGGACGAAAAATGCTACTTTTAACCATCTTAATTTAAATGAAACAAGCACAGAAACAGTTTCCTTTCCTTGTCAAATCTTTTTTAAACTTTCCCTTTATTTTTTTAGGAGTTTACATTTTAGACAGTACTATACTGTATTTGCTTTTTTTTTTTGAGTCTCTGCTGCTGCCTGATTGAGTACTTCCATTTCCAAATGCTGTGTGTGGTTGACCGGTCAGTTCGTAACTTTGGTGTTTGAAACTGAGGTTCTACTGTAGATAAATCTCTTTTCGAATGGTAGTTACCTGTTGCCTTAAAACAGTTTCTCACCATACCCCCTAGCTATAGGTGGGATCCAGCATTCCTGGACAGCCTCCTGCCTTGAGACTGTCCCCCAAGTTCTGGATAAAACAACCTCCGTTACAGTCCTGCTTTCAAAAGGCTTTTTCCTTTTTTCCTCCCCGCTTTCAGTCTGTGGAGACTCATGGTTAATCGGAGTGGGGAAACTTTCTCCTTTCTTCATGTTAGATTTCAATCTATCTCCTCCATTTCTCTTCATTAATGCTAATGGTCTACCATTGTCTTTTCCTGGGCTGGACAATGTATAGTCAGAAAAGCTGGTTTCATGTAAACAACTGGTTTGGGAGGTGTCTTTCCCGGCTTGACTGCTCACTACCCTGTTGTGAGGTGGAGCTGAAGTTGCAACACAGATTATGAGCATAGATTTCTGTTGTCACAAATATGTAATTCATAACCACAGACGGAATACATATCTCATAGTGACCATCAAATCCAGAACATTACAAGCTTTCATAAAAGACCTTACTTGATATATTTTTATAGTGCAATAGCAGTATGCGATCAGTTGGATTAACTGCTTATTTTGGCGATTTAAACCTTCTTTTCTTCCCTTGGGGTGTCTGGACCATGATTGTCATAGTCACCAGAGCAGATTACAGCTCTGGATCTGGAAGAAGGCTCTTGCTTTATGTATTAGATGTTACTGTCCTGAACCCTTAAACTTGAAGAGGCAGAGGAAATGCAGACAGGTTTAAAAGAATCAATCACATCTTAGTGCATCCCAGCTTAACACAGTTTTCCATCTGGCACTTGGGTGAAACAGCTTAATATCGGAGCTTTGGCTAAAAAGAACACGAGCAAGCATTATTGTTGACCTCATTACAGATTGTCCAAATGAGTAGCTAGCCATGGGGTCACCTGGCCGTGACACACAGTACTGTGCAAGATTGCAGACTCCTGTACGTGCACAGCTGTGTGAAACTGATCATGATCAGCTGGAAAACAAATAACTTAAGGGTCCCTAGAGGAAACCAGAAAGTCATAACTATCAATAGAAATGACTTGTCTTCTATAATATTTTGGTATGCTTGATATCCCAATGAGTCGCTCATTTTATATTATAAAACTGTTGGATCTCTTTGTGACATTAGGCAGTGAGCATTTAAAGGAATGATTCATGCAGCCACATTCAAGATCACCATAAAATCTGTGGTTTTGCAGGGCAATGTAGAGTCTAACTTTGCTCACATTCTATTGACGTTAATTCATTGTAGGCATGGGATTCAAGACCTGAATTCTTCTTCTTCTCTCTCCACTTTCTCACACCCAATCAGCTTTTTGTCCTCACAAGAGGAAGAAAACCATCCACAATGAGAAGGCATATTTTCATAGGTGTTCATGACTTGGAAATTCAGCATGCTCTGTAACTCTGCACAAAACTTCTGGGCTGGATGTTTGTTTTGTGATTGAAGGAGTTCTTGGTTCATTCCACTACGGGAAGTGGCATTCGCTGTACAGAGGAGAATATAACTGTTGTGCTAGAGCCACTTCCATAGAAAGCAGATCAGCATTTCCAACAGACTTTCTATCGTAAGATTTAATTACTCTTGATCGTTTATGTATTCAATATAGTTATATACTGCTTTACGACTTCAAAGTACTCTTCAAACAACCAATTAGCTGTTCAGAAATAATACAAGACATTGAGATTGTAAAAATTGGATGCTATGAATGATTAACTACTCTTCAAGGACTCCTTGTGGATTTTTATGTTCTGTGTAGCACATGTTCTAAAGTCATATCTGACGAGTGTAACTCCCTATATAATGTGCACTTCAAAAAAAAAATCTGATTCACCTCCCTTGGTTTTTAACTGCCACCTCTCTATACTGTAACTGCCACCTCCTCATATAAAGGGCCTAACTTAAAGTTTTTACAATATTGTCATTTAAAGGTAAACAGCCATATCTTTTGACTTCAGTTGGGCTCAGACTTCTAGATAATGGTCTTCCTTTCCACTACCAACAGATGTTTTAGCTTTTTATTAGGAAGCTGTCTTGGGGAAACGATGATTTGATTAGAGGAGAACTAGAGTGCAGTAACAAGAACTCATTCAGTTTTTCAGCGATGTAGCAGTCATTTCAGTGAATTTGCTTAGTAATCTTAACTTTATGAGAACACTATCAGAACGGACTTGACCTCAAAATAAAGATTTTTGTGAAAACTCTTACAACGTCTGCGATGTCAGCAAATACTTACATTTATTTTTTCAAATTTAATTTTGAGAGCTTTCAAGCAAACCTTTCCCTACAGTGTTTCCAATTGCTACAACATTTCAGTGTGTTAATGCATGAAAACAGAATAAAATAACTAGAAACTGTAAACCAAAATAAAAATAAGAGCTGGTTCTGTTTTTGTTTGTACAGTACCAAGCACATTAGGACTTCTGAGTGCTAAAGCAATAAGTATAAATAACTTGTCTTCAGTGTCTCAGTAAAAATGTAAAGTGTAAAGAGTGGGATCTTTTAAAAAGTACTCACTGTTTGGCCAAATTCTGCTCTCACAGAAGTGATTGACATTTTTACTACTGACTAAAATAGGAGCAGAGCTAGGCCAATGTTGCATGCGCTGGACAATCCTACCCAAACAGCATACACTGTCAAAATTGCCTTATTTGAAGTCTTAACATAGCTAAGGAAACTTTAAAAAAAGACTTTTGGTAAAACATTCTAAACAAATGGAGACAGTTTCTGACTAGGAGCACAAAATAACTACTAAACATAATCTGTTTTGACCCTTTGGTCTCCTAGTTGCTACCCAGTTGTGCAATTTAAATGTAGTCCTACTTGACATCCCTTAGGACACTTGAATGACAATCCAAAGGTGATGGGTTTGCAATTTCACCAGTCTTGGGAACTTTGGCCAAACATGCATTATCTACATGAACTTGAATTAACTCTCATTCATAGTTCCATTGGGAATGTGAAATCCACTTTTAAACTTCCCCTAACAGAATTGCTTAGAAGCCTCTTCCACTTGAATCTTTCAATGCCAGGGTGTCTGTAGTAATGGAATTAAAGATAGGATTTATTCAGTAAGGGAAGACTTGCATTTTAAGTTGTTCACTTAAACCAACATATGCTGCTGTTCAGGGAAGGGCAGATTTTCTTCATCCGCACTTTTTTCAGAGCACCTGACTGAAGCAGACAGGAATATTTCTGGGCAAGATTTCATATCCTTTTCCCCCCAGAAAAGTTCCAGAGACAGAGTCTGTGGCTTGTTGTCTAGTATGAGTTCTATTTGCCATATAAATTAGGAATTTAATATTCGAGGTTATAAAAATCAATCTGGAAATGAGACACTTTGCTATGTATGGTGTAAAAAAAAAAAAAGCTTCATCTCAAAAGCAGGGTGAAGGCTGTGTCAGCAAAGTTAATAAGACCTCATGCGAACTGGTTGCTGTAATTTTTCTATATCCGATTACCATGGTGTGGATATCTAGATTTTCCTGGCTGACATGGACCCTGATCATAGAATCAGTTTGTACCTGGAGTTAACGGAACGCCATGAAGAACCTCCAGATGGTATAACATGCAACTGCCAATCTTCTTCCTTGCGTAGAAAGGGAAATGTGATCTTCTAATGCTGAACACACCATTCTGGCTCTTGATCTAGTACTGAATCCATTTTAACATCCTGTTGATTTTAAAGCTCTTTAGTGGGCAGGGCCCCGAATATTTTACACATCCTCTTTCCATGGTGTTGACCTATTATGGCAGGGGTGGCCAACCTGAGCCTGAGAAGGAGCCAGAATTTACCAATGTATATTGCCAAAGAGCCGCAGTAATACGTCATCAGCCCGCCATCAGTTCCCCCTCCCGGCACCTCCCACCCACCAGCAGCCCTGCCAGTCAGTGTCTCCCCACCCTCCCCACATCTTCTGATCAGCTGTTTTGTGGCAAGCAGGAGGCTCGGAGCGGGAGGGGAAGGAGTGAGGGCATGGCAGGCTTGGGAGGGGGCCAGAAGGGGTGGAGTGGGGCAGGGCCTGTGGCAGAGCCAAGGGTTGAGCAGTGAGCACTGCCCAGCACATTGGAAAGTTGGCACCTGTAGTTCCAGCCCCGGAGTCGATGCCTATACAAGGAGCCGCATATTAACTTCTGAAGAGCCACTGGTTGGCCACGCCTATATTATGGCAACTGCACTTTTCAGGAATTTTGGCCTACAGCTTTGGAACTCTCTTCTATGAATGGTTAGACTACAGATCCTTTCACCTTAGCAACACAAAACACCCATCTCTTTAAATTAGCTTTCACACAAGAATCTTCCTGAAAATACCATGCATAGTTTATTGAAATACCTTGAGGCAAGGGTAGTATAGTGAATCTTTCATGATTTGCTCTCTCTTGTTTTGATCATGCTTACAAACCGCCGTGGTAGGTATGTTACAAATATTTAGAACTTATCAGCAGACTCTATGCATTTAAAATGCCTTTATACTTTCTCCATACGGTTTCACTAAGAGATTAACTGTACTCAGCAACAGATTTTTGAAGTGGCTGGAAGTAATGAGGAAGCGATGAGTATAGTATTTCTTGCCTTATTAAAGAATGCTCTTCCTGCAGCTTGGAACCCATTATGACCAAAACCATGTGTTTATAAAGGACATGAAATGTGTAAAATGAATGAGATTCTGAGAAAGAAATGAGATAAAATTACACCACTAGAAGATGTTACTTTGTTACATATTTTCATACTGCAGTGCTTTGACTCTGGTCCTCTTAACCAGCAACATGTGGCAGATTTTCAACTTCTCTTTTCCTCTACTGGAAAAATACAATGGAGAAATGACTCCATTGTGTTGGCATTTGGAAATGCACAGCTGATTTCTGTGGTTATGCTTCTCAATTTGACTGACTGTGATGAATGGCAATATAATCTACAATCTAGACAATGGAACAATGCCACTGGCCCATGTAGGTTCTTTTTCTTGTCTAGACAGGACTACTTAAATCAATCTGGTGGTGGTTTGTTGATTTAATCCAAAATATTTAAAGATAGGAATTTTTGTTCAGATTCCACTCTGAACTGTGTGTTTAAAAGAACCCAAATAGAAGTTGAATTACCCTTTTTGTGTCTAACTGATTACTTAGCACAATACTAACTAACCTCTTAAACACTCTTTCGGATGTTCCTTATTTTGAATAAAAATGTAGCTCATTTCTGATAGCTTAGTCCAATCTTGTTGTTTGTTTAGCACAAGGGAGACTTAGCCTTGCATTAGTAATTAGAGCTTCAGTGTTTAGTTTACATTAACTATGGCAGCATTTGTTGTGATTTAAATCATGGTGAAGAATGGTGAATCTTGAGCAGGCTACCTTAATTCATGTAGACTCTAAAGCATTTGCATTTGAGCAGAGTGTACTTAAATGCTGAAATTACAGATTAAAAAATTGATGTCCAGCTTTACATGTAGCTTGCTGGTGGCTTCTAACTTGGGCTATGCTAAGCCACTAATAGTATCCAGCCTCAGTGTGTAGCATTTGATTTTTATATCCCACATGAATTTTTCAGCATGGATGTCGGTAACTTTCATTTACACTAGTTTTTTTTACACCCCTTATACATGAGTTTTTAAAGTTTTTGAAACTGTCTTGTATGTTAGTGAAATAACAGAACTGGTGCTGGTGATTGCTCTGCTGATACCTAAAGGATGGAATACAGTGGCTGAAGTCCAGAGACTGAGGCTGAAAAAGGAGGAACAGTTACAAAACTTGTAAACACTGTCTTTTCCTCTGGTTTTCTAGTGATTGGTGTTGTCGTGATCCTGTTTCCCAACACTGACAATCACTAAATAGTCAGTGAATGAATCTCTGAATTGGACAGAATTGAATTTTCAGTTGTGAAAACCTTTGAGGTTCGGGAATATTTCCTTCTGAGGCAGGTGGACTGAAACCCAGGGCAAAAGGATAGACTTCTTGTCGCTCTTCTCTTGTGCCTTGTCTTGATTGTTCTGCTGCCCACTAGATGTTCTGATCACTCTGGCACTGCCCATTGCATTCTTCTGAATATTTGAAGCTTTGTTTTGAATTCAGCACCAGTACACTAGGGAGTCCCCAGACAAGACCAAATGTTACTGGATTGAGTGGGCCATGGCGGGGGGGGGGAGAGGGAGAGGATTGTCTAGTTTGCCTGTGGTGGATGAGTTAATCTATTGCTGTCAAGGCTGGTTCCTAGAGTGCAAACATGCTTCTGGGTGCGTGGTCTCATTTTCAATAGTAGCATTTACAGTAGGATGTGCAAGGCTTTGAGAAATGCTAATAGTAATATTTAAACTTCCTATTCATTTCCCTTTTAACTTCTTTGAGATCAGCGTTTCAGCCCCCTTACATACCTGATGAAAAACAAGACTTCTGAAAAATATTGTGATTTTATATTAGTGTTTCTGGTCCTTCCTGTTTGAAGGGTGACTTGGTCACACTTATTTTTGGATGTCCTGTCTGCTTCTGCTGTTCACCACCTGAGATAGTCAGTCCTAGCCCATGCTGAAGTGTGCGCTACGGCAGTGTCACAGCTCTGGTACCCAAGCTCTCTCCAGGCTTAAGCTGGCGTAGGTATGTCTATTACAGCTACAGTCGTATTCTTTGATTGCAATGTAGACAGCTGCATAAGGATGATACTGCATCAGTTAAACTATATTTTGCTTTGGAAAGCTCTCTTCACAGCTCCAGTACTTCTGCTGTTTGAATCTTGGCTGACTACAACAGAATGGAATATTGCTCTTTTAAAATGTTCAGCTGTTGATATCCATCAAAATTGAGCTCCCTACCTCTCCACTTTAGTGCCTTTGCTACTAGGGAACTCCTTGAAATCCTGCAGTAGAAAAAAATTGCAGCTGATTAAGGAGGGTTCTCCATTACGACCACAAGAGCTAGCATAGATCTATTCCTAGTGTGGACACAGAATATTGAACTGGCATTGTCTCCAGAGAAACTACCATCCTAGTGATCATGGAATAACTTCTGTGCTGTAGCCTAGCATTTCAGAAAGGATGTGGTTTCATTGTAAATCTCAGCCCCCAGCTGGGATTTTTGACTGCTTGCATTATCAGAGCTGTGGTTTTCTGTATTAAACATGTAGTACGAGTGAACTGATCAGTACCATTGCTGACTTCAAGTATCGTATGATGTGCAAAATAAACTTGCTTTGAATATCTCTGTATAAAATGTACAATTTACTGAATCAAATACAAAACAAAGTCAAGCTCTTAAAAGCAGCGCAAGTTAAATAGTCTTGTGTCTGGAAGAGATCCTAATAAAAAATACCTTTCACCACCTTTTGGCTATTGATAATTTTAAGTACAAACACCAATTTTTTCACTCTCCCTGCCAATCCTGACGTGCCGAGAAACAGTATTAAAAATGTACTTAAATGGCACTGAGCTCTTAGATCTGTGGCGTAGTAGACCTTTATCCAGTCATTCTTCAATATGTAGCTGTCAGCTATAGAAATCAATTTTCTTTATATTGTGGCATTTGAATCTTAGTGGATTGATTAGATAAAGGGAGATCCTTAAGAGGAATTAAATTACTGTGCTTGGTAAGGCAATTTCATGTCCATTTGATGCCATTTAAAAGATTGTGTTTGAAGTTTAACGCTACGGGTCACTGAGCTTTCCTAAACGTCATGTGAGCGAGTAACTATAAAGTGGTCCTGCAGCTGCAGTGTTTTGAAAGCAGAGGCTTGCTGTTGCGAAACTCCTCATTGTGCTCTTGTTCAAAGTTATTAGTGAAGTGCATATTGAGGATGCTCTAGCTAGCAGGTTGTCAAGGTTCCTCCCCCACTCTGAGCTCTAGGGTACAGATGTGGGGACCTGCATGAAAAACCTCCTAAGCTTATCTTTACCAGCTTAGGTCAAAACTTCCCCAAGGTACAAAATATTCCACCAGTTGTCCTTGGACTGGCCACTACCACCACCAAACTAATACTGGTTACTGGGGAAGAACTGTTTGGACGCGTCCTTCCCCCCAAAATACTTCCCAAAACCTTGCACCCCATTTCCTGGACAAGGTTTGGTAAAAAGCCTCACCAATTTGCCTAGGTGACTACAGACCCAGACCCTTGGATCTTAAGAACAATGAACAATCCTCCCAACACTTGCACCCCCCCTTTCCTGGGAAATGTTGGATAAAAAGCCTCACCAATTTGCATAGGTGACCACAGACCCAAACCCTTGGATCTGAGAACAAAGAAAAAGCATTCAGTTTTTTACAAGAAGACTTTTAATAAAAAAATAGAAGTAAATAGAAATAAAGAAATCCCCCCTGTAAAATCAGGATGGTAGATATCTTACAGGGTAATTAGATTCAAAAACATAGAGAACCCCTCTAGGCAAAACCTTAAGTTACAAAAAAGATAGACAGAAATAGTTATTCTATTCAGCACAATTCTTTTCTCAGCCATTTAAAGAAATCATAATCTAACACATACCTAGCTAGATTACTTACTAAAAGTTCTAAGACTCCATTCCTGGTCTATCCCCGGTAAAGACCAGCATATAGACAGACACAGACCCTTTGTTTCTCTCCCTCCTCCCAGCTTTTGAAAGTATCTTGTCTCCTCATTGGTCATTTTGGTCAGGTGCCAGGGAGGTTACCTTTAGCTTCTTAACCCTTTACAGGTGAGAGGAGCTTTCCCCTGGCCAGGAGGGATTTCAAAGGGGTTTACCCTTCCCTTTATATTTATGACACAGGTGTTGTGCAGAGGTGCACTGGTGCCGGTAAGTCTGGCGCTTGCTGTTTGGAAGAGCTGATCAGGTTCCCCTTGAGCTCTAGGGAAAACGTTGTTTTTTAGTTTTCATACTCTAAATAAATCACGTTCTGAACTTTCCGATGACATCAGACCTTTTCTATCTCTGGTGTCCTGGGTTTTCTGAGATAGTTTTGTCAGCCCTTCCTATTAGTTTCTGATGTGTGCTCCTGTGAATGAATATTTCTGGGATCCGAATATCACCAGTGTGGACTGAAGCTGAATCCCTCTTCTGACAGCCAATGAAAGAGCAGCATTTTTATATCTATAGCCATCTTCTAGGATCTCTCCCAATGCACTTACTGTCTCAGATGGAGTGGTCATGTTCATAAGCAGCTCTTTACAGACCAGCTTCTACCTTTGTTCCTTCCACTAGGTGCACAATATGTAAGTCTTGCCTTCTAACATCCATAACTGGATCTTCCAGTAGTGTTGTGCAGAAATGGAGTGCAGTGGAAAGTCTGGTGTCTCTGCTGTGCTGGTCCTCCCAGGCAGGGAAGTGAGAGACCTCTCCTCCTCCCCCGCCCCCCCCCACTGTTCTAGGCAAAAGGCTTTTGTTGTCATTAAAGTGGTCTCTTCAATAGAATATCTTGAAGATCAGCAGAAGCTTGTTCAGGTCACTAAGCAGGCTGTGAAAATTAAATACATTGCTCTTTCCCTCCAAGGATGGTATGGAAAGCATGTGGAGAGGCTTCCCTTTTCTTGTCATGTACCAAAATAAGCAGCTACCAAAGGCAGTTCATTAGATGGACTAGGGCAAGGACTCCTTACTGAAGGAATCTTTTACTGAAACTCTACCCCAAACTAGGTGGGAGTTCTTCCCATTTTTC
Source organism: Lepidochelys kempii (assembly GCF_965140285.1). NCBI lineage: Eukaryota > Metazoa > Chordata > Testudines > Cheloniidae > Lepidochelys > Lepidochelys kempii. Next base: position 12,620,964 of record NC_136380.1, read on the forward strand.
TGTTGTAGATCAGCCTAGATCTTCCCGTGGCATGACAAAACCCCCACACAAATAACTGGTTCTCTGCCCAACTTCCTTGCTGTCCCATTTGTGAGCAGAATTGCTTTTTTTTGGGAAACCTGGGTTCAAATTACCATTCTAGAATTGAGAACAGTGTCCTGAGGGTCTTACCAGCTTAAAATATCTGTAAATACAGAGATGGACCCTTAAATTGGCATGATAAAAGTATACCAAACAGTAGGTAGAGAAGGTAGATTGGGGACTTCTGTTCACTTTATTTCACAATCCAAGAACATGGGAATATTTGGCAAAAATTGAAAGGTGGGAAATTCAAAACGGTGTTTTGGGTTTTTTTGTCACACGTTGCATGATTGGTTTGGGGAACATGTCTGAGGCCAAGAGCTTAATGTGATTCAGATAGGATTAAACATTTAAATGTGCATGCAGAATATCCAGAGGTCTCATGGTAATACCCTGTATTGAAATAACTAGGCATATAAGCCCTCAAGTTTTGGGACATAAGCCCCACTGGAACATTGGATGTTAAGAGGAAACTTTCTCCCTTGGAGCAACTTATCCTGTTGCTGCCTGCTGCATGGTTTCTTGTATCTTCCTCTGCATCAGCTTGTATGGCTACTACTGGAGATGTGATGTTAGGCTAGATGGACCATGGAGACGGTCTGATCAATATGACAATCTATCAACATAGCTGTAATGGCAAGAACTTTTTAAAGTTGACACTTTTAACAAACATTCTTCCCAACTACTCTCAGCAAAGAATCATACATGCTGATCTTCATACCTCAGACTGCTCGTCTAGTCCATGAGGCCCTGCCCCTGCCCCAACTCCGCCCCCTCCCTGCCCCTATTCCACCCCCTTCCCCAAATCCACACCCCAGTCCTGCCTCTTCTCCACCTCCTCCCCTGAGTGTACCATGTCCCTGCTCCTCCCCCCTCCCTCCTGGAAAGTCCTAAGCACTGCCAAACAGCTGTTTGGTGGTGGGAAGCGCTGGGAGGTAGGCGGAGGAGCGGGGACGCGGCGTGCTGAAGGGGGAGGAGCTGGGGCGGAGGGTGAGGGGAGCTTGGCTGCCAGTGGAGTTGGCACCTCTGGCGGGCCACAGGATAGGTCATGTTTATACTACAAAATTAAATCAACCTAATTTGCGTTGGCATGTAGCCCCCACAGTAATTACATTGCTTGTGTGTGTCTACACTTTTGCTTCTTGTGTTGGTGTGCATCTTCACCAGTAGCACTTGTATCGATTGAACTGGCAGTGTGGGGCATTGTGGGATGGCTCCTGAAAGCTAGTAACAGTCAACATAAGCAATGCAGTGTCTACAGTGACACTGTGTCAACCTAACTACATCAGCCTTGACTCTACATCACTCATGGAAGTGAAGTTATTAAGTTGGCGTAGCAGGGCAGTTATGTCGTGGGACTGAAATTTAAGGTGTAGACACTTCCATAGTTAGCTCAACATAAGCTGCCTTGCTTTGACTGAACTCTCTAGTGTAGACCCAACCTCCCTGAGAGGCAGTAGCTATGTCAATGGGAGAAGCTCTCCCATCGACATAGCACTGTCTACACTTGGGGCTAGGTCAGTATAAGTACGTCGCTCAGGGGTGTGGAAAATCCAGCTAAAGGCCTGGTCTACACTATAGAGTTAGTCGATGCAAGGCAGCTTACGTTGGTCTAACTTTGTAAGCGTCTGCACTGAAATGTAGCTCCCACCGATGTAACTCATCTACTACACACTGATTTAATAACTCCACCTCTGCGAGAGGTGAAGCACTCAAGTCAACGTAGTTAGGTCAACACAGTGTCAGCGTAGACACTGCATTGCTTACATAGACTGTTGTTGCCTTGTTCAATTGATGCAAGCTCAACTGGTGAGGATGCGCGCCGCTGACATAACTGAGGATGACTTAATTTTGTAGTTGTCATAAATATAAAGGGAAGGGTAACCAACTTTCTGTATACAGAACTATAAAATCCCTCCTGGCCAGAGGCAAAACCTCTAAAGGGTTAAGAAGCTAGGATAACCTTGCTGGCACCTGACCAATGAGGAGACAAGTTACTTTCAAAGCTGCAGGGGGAAAACTGAACAAAGGGTTGGTCTGTCTGTCTGTGTGATGCTTTTGCCGGGAACAGATCAGGAATACTCTTCAGAACTCCTGTAAAATGTTAGTAAGCAATCTAGCTAGAAATGCGTTAGATTTCCTTTTGTTTAAATGGCTGGTAAAATAGCTGTGCTGAATGGAATGTATATTCCTGGTTTTGTGTCTTTTTGTAACTTAAGGTTTTGCCTAGAGGGATTCTCTGTTTTGAATCTGATTACCCTGTAAGATATTTACCATCCTGATTTTACAGAGGTGATTCTTTTACTTTTTTTTAATTAAAATTCTTCTTTTAAGAACCTGACTGCTTTTTCATTGTTCTTAAGATCCAAGGGTTTGGATCTGTGTTCACCTATGCAAATTGGTGAGGATTTTTATCAAGCCTTCCCCAGGAAAGGGGGTGTAGGGCTTGGGGGGATATTTTGTGGGGAAGACATCTCCAAGTGGGCTCTTTCTCTGTTCTTTGTTTAACACGCTTGGTGGTGGCAGCATGGGATTCAAGGACAAGGCAAAGTTTGTACCTTGAGGAAGTTTTTAACCTAAGCTGGTAAGAATAAGCTTAGGGGGTCTTTCATGCAGGTCCACACATCGGTACCCAAGAGTTCAGAGTGGGGAAGGAACCTTGACAGTAGTGCAAACTTGCGCATAGTTTCATGACTGCATCTTCAAGCTTAATTCAGCTGGGGCAATGGCATTCTCTTAGACTGACGGGCAAGAAGCATATGTGGCAGAACTGGGAGCTCACTGCATATTCACGCTTGACTTGACTCTCACACATCAGATGTGGCCTTCAGCCAGCTTGGAGACTTATGCTTCCTTAGTCAGCAAATCTTCTTAAACATCCATTCTTCCTCGTCTTGACTTATGATTCTTGGCCCAACCAGGATCTGATTCTTCCCAGCCAGAAAACTGCAATGCAAATGTTCATTTTCTGTGGTCTGCCTCTACTAGGGCAGGCACCCACTTGGAAACAAGTATTCATTTCCCCCCTCCTCAGTTGTCTGTTTCCTAAAGGAGCTACTGGAATGTTAATCACTTGAATACTGGTTAATGGAGATAGGGGAGTAACTGGTCCCTTTCTGTAAATTATGAACATGCTTAACTGGGGAAAGCAGTCAGCCAACAAGTAGGCCAGAAAATGCTTGTTTACATTGGTTATTGCCAGATTGATTGGAACTGAATCCTTCAGTCTGCACAGGTGACAGCCAGATTGTGACAGGAAAACAAAGTGTTTATTTCCTGCTGGCTTATCGGTGGCTATAGCATTCTTGCTTGCTAGCTCTAAAATGCATGTTATTTCTTGCATGTTTATTAACCCAGAGCATCTATATCAATTTACAGTACAAATGATTAAAAATCAGCCTTTGTGAGCAGTTAGATACTTTTCAGTTTGGGAGGAAAACTTTGGTAATCTCAATGTGGCGATTGAGAAATGGCTTTGAAATGGTGCCCACCTTTCTTTTTTTAACGCAGTTTACCTGCACGCAATATATTTGAGTCGTCCTATAGAAATGAATGTCCTACATTTTTCCAGGGTACCAAATGTGTAACTGATTAAGGTCCTCTGGGGAGAATTGTGATTCTCATGTGCATCTGTATCTCCTGGAGAGAGAAACACGAAACTTGTCAGAAATGTAAATGTTAAACACAGGACCTTTAATTTCTCTAGTTTATACAGTTTACATCTTCACACTCAAAATGGAACCTGTCACGGAGTCACTGGGCCAAGGCTTTGGAACTGCTCCGAATGAAGCCAGTCAGGAGTCTGATGTAGCATGCCTCCAGAGCAGTGAGTGTGTCAGGGGCCAGGCAGTGGGGTCTAGCTCAGTCTGCTGTTGCTCCTTCTCCTGGTATTTGTCCTGCTTCCTGGGCAAAATGTCACCTGGTTCTCAGGTTACGAAGGATATCCCTCCATAGCTTATGTGCAGGCAGCTGGGAAGCCTCACCTGCCCCGAGGGCCTCAGAAAAAGTCACACACCCAATTCCCACCACCTAGACATTGGTGCGGTACGCAGGGAAACTGTGGTACATGCAGTATTAATACAGGACAGTAAGATTCACATGCAACATAACAAGGGGGAAAACCCCACTTTGTCACATCGCCATTACTTACATTCTTGGTCTTCCTTTATGTACTGTCCCTGTTAGCGTAGCACTTTTCGGATAAGCTGCAGTTGATCATATCAGCCATTGACATAAAGTAAATGGCTTTTTTTTTTTTTGAGTGCGTTCATCTGCTAGGTAGATGTCATCCCTCATTATTTCATGCCATTTCACTCCGCTCTGTTACTTACCTTCATGCTTGTTCTGCACCAGACAGTCATAAATATTCATGCAGACTTCCTGCCATCCATTTAGTCTTGTATACTTAGCTGATAGTCTGCTTCTTTAAAAAAAAAAACAAAAAACCACTCAGGCTTTATCTTAGCATATGAGAGAGCTGAAGGCTGCCTAGTGCTAGTGAGCTAATAGGTAAAATGCTTAAACCTCTGGTTTTGTGGAGTTGCTGGGAGACATGAAGGTCTCTTGAGATCTAGGATATTACTTTTTGTTGAATGATCTTTTCAAGGTTTCTTAACAATTCTGCCAAATTGAAGGCACTTGATTTTTCCCTGTTAAAATCCAAGTTGATTAATTCAGAGAATTTCAAATATTCTAGCTTCTTTTACTGTTTTTATTTCTAGCCAGATGCAATAATGAATGTCTAGTCTCCTGTTACTTTTTTTTAATAAATTGACTGCATCAGATGCTCATTTTTTCTCAGCTTAATGTAGCTGTTCTGACTTGCGAAGTATAGTCCATTTTGGATTAAATCTTCTTTAAGGGCTGAGATGCAACTAATTACAGTATCCAGAGAATAACTGTTAAGATTAGAAGGAAAATGGCTACTAGGTGTCATCAGTCAAGACTGTATGATAAATTTTCCAACTGTGGGGTGGAGATAAGCGCACACTCTTGAAGTAGCTTACAGCGCTGGCTGTTTCCTTCATTCTTTCGTCAGGTGGTGCACTGTGACTGAATTCACTGTCGTCTTGTAGAACTCCCAGATCTTGTGATGCTGGAAGAGGCAGTTATGTTATGTTTCCCCAGGTGAGAAATTTTAATGGGCATACAAGGTAACAAGTTGTGAGCGCTGAAAGATAATGGCAGGGATAGTAACCCAGGTTGAGACTGGAAATGTCTGAGGTGAGCAATACTTATCCTTCCAGTAGACCTGTGCTTGAGGTTTGGGTGCCAATTCAGCTTTAGATGATGGATTCAGAGAGATTTGGGTTTCTACGGGGTTATATTTTGTAGCTGCTTTTCTTAAGTCAGATAATTCTTGTTGTCACTGGCTTCTGTAGAACTTCTCATGGCCACTGGTAAGTAATGAAAATTCAAGCACAAAACACTAAAATGGATCTTGCCTGTAGATCATTAGTCTGGCTGGGTCTGGCACTACCAAGTGGATTGAATTCCAGTGATAAGAGCTCTCAGCTGAGGAATCCTTGGCACCAGATAGCATTAAGACTTTACTTCCGTAAGCAAGCACTACCCAGCCAGTTTCAGCTACCAGAATGACGTGTTAGATGAAAGGTCTCTCATGTAGCTGGGCACCTGGCCATTTATGGGTTTGAAGATAATTGCCAGTGCTTTGAATTGCATCCAGTTATTGGGTTCATTCTGGCCCACTCCACGGGGGGTGGGGGGCAGATCTCCTATGCTACGTGGGATTTCCATGTGGATTTTGTGGATTGCCCCTAGGAGTCTGCGATGATGGCAACAGACACACAAATGACTGAGGTCTGCATAACAAGCACTTCAGACATCCACAGTTAAAGGGAACTCTTCAGATGCTTGGAGCTGTGGACAGCTACAGGATGAGGGCAGGGAACAGAGCGTATGAATGGAATGGGACGGAACAGAACACAGAGGAAAGGTACAGCTCTGGCCTGTGAAAGGAGAAAGCATCTCTTGGAAGAAACAAAGGTGAGGGAAGAGAATCTACAGGGAAACAGGCAAAAATGGTAAAAGGAGAAAAATGACACTGATTTTAGGCTGGTGAAAATAGATCTATTACCTAGACTGTTTAATAGATCTATTACCTAGACTGTTCTGTCACCCCTGTTTTTAACTTCAGGGCATGAGAAGGTGGGGAGAAAGCAGGTGGTGTAGCAGACTGCTGCTGTGAAGGACTTGAGCCAACCTACTTCTTTGCATGCATAATTGTAAGAGGCGATTCAGCTGGTGCAGGTATCTTCCTTTTGAAGTGACGCTCCAAAGGACAATTATCCTCCACTCTCCCACTCCCCTGAATTTGAATTCATGTGGACCCATCACTGTATCCTTGCTAATTTGTAGAATTTATGATGGCAGTTTTACGCCTTTCTGCTGTGCCACTAACTGTGTCTGAAATAGCTGCTGAGTCTGGTGAGATGTGCAATGGATTTAAGCTCCCTGAAATACTGTCACCATACAACACAGATTTCACTGTGTGCACGCACGTATTACACCAGTATGTGAATTAGTATGACTGTGCCATTAATGTGTACAGGATATACAATTCAGACTATAGGGCAGGCAGATAAACTTCAAATTTATCCTCTGGTTCTTTGTTCGTAGCCTTAATTCATCTTGGATACTACAGTGATTAAGTGCTCTAGAAATACCTGGGCACTGGTTTGTCTAATTCCAAGGGCTTGTCTACAAAGAGAAGTAGCCTGGAATAGCTACTTTGCATTAGCTTAAGCTAAAATGCACAAAGGCACTCTTACTGTAGAATGGGTGCCAGCCACAGGAGCTAGTTGTGGCACTTTAAATTCACGCCCTAACTTATTTTACATTCGTTTCTCTGTGTAGACAAACTCTAACTCCATTGCTGGACAGGGTGTAGCTTTCAGAATCTAGACCATTATCTCATGTTTGGGCTACACCGATCTTTCTCTCTAGCCTGAATGAAGGCAGGTTAAAACTCAGAGTCCATTCAAAATACTGCAGTCAGAATCTATCTTCCTTGGTGGTTGTTTGTTGTTGTTTTATGTCCCCTCCCAACCCCACCCCTTTCAGTCCCTCTTGAGGCTTCCCTTTTTCATCTGCGTTACAGGCAAACTTCTAGCCTTTACTTTTCAAGACTTTTACCAATTTAGCACCCTTGTCCTTACCTATTCTCTTATCACACCAGATTGTGACTCCTCCCCTTTGCTCTGCTAACAATGCTGGTCTCATCTACTCCCATGAGCATCTCCATTACTTCTTCCCCGACTCTTATCCTCTTATCCATTTAATGCTCTCCCCAAATTGGTTCACGCATATCCTTCATATCCCTTATGGACCACTCTTTAAGCAGGAGGTCTTGCAGATATCTTAGAGAAAGGTAATGGTGTTTTTAGTAGTATTGGTAGTTTGGTTGGTGAAATGCCAAGAAACCTCATATAAGATGAAAAATGTATTGCATCGGCAAGCTTCAGCTCTGCAAATTCTCATTGGCCCACAGTTCCTGTCAAATACGGGAATGTACCTGTTAATTACATCTGTCAGCGAATCACAGCATCAGCAGCACCAGAAAACGGCAGTGCTGTCAAAAGGACAATATCAAATTGATGTATGCCCAGCACAAGGGCTTATCTTCACTAGACTTTTTTTTAACCTTGAGTTAGTTGATTTCCAGTTAACATTAACATGCCCGTAAAGGCTGGTGGGGACATTCCCCACATTTGATGCAGGCTATAAAATTGTTCTTCAGCCTAGGTCAGTGGTTCTCAAACTTTTTTTCCCCTGGACCACTTGCAAATTGCTGAGGGTCTCAGCAGATCGCTTAATGATCTTTCCAAGTGTTGTTTGTACCATTAGCTAGCTATTGTAAAGTGCTTTGGATAAAAGTGCTATACAAAAAAACCCCGTAATAATTAATGTTTTTTGTTCTACAAAAAAAAGCACACAACTCATATTTTAATATCAGTAGTCTTACCTTTCTGATGTGATGGATGTACCCTCTTTCCTGTGCTGTGACGGCCCCCAAGCTGGGGCTGGGAAGGGGGCGGAGGGTGTCTCTCCCTCTCTCCCCCGCCACAGCAACCCCCCTGCTGGGGCTGGAAAGGAAGGCCGTCTCTCCCCAGCACAAATTGACAAGGGTTAGGAATAAACGTCTATGGGCAGATTTATTACATAATTCTCCACTGCAGGGCTTTTCCTTTCTCTCCATCTTTTACTACTGGCCACTGTTGGAGATAAGATACTGGATTAGATAGTCCACTGTTCTGATCTGGTATTGCAGTTCATTTACACAAGGAGAGCATCTTCTGAACAGTGAGAGCAATTTGACAATGGAACAGCTATTCAGTATCATCAATGAAAAATATTTAATGGTGAAAACTTCTGTAGGCAAAGCCTGTAGTAAGAAGAAAGGGCTGGACTGCGTGAGCTGAAAGGTCCCTTTCACCCCTACCATCTGATGGACTTGCTCTATCCTCTTCATTCCTGACATTCCAAAATACAACTTTCATCTTAAGTAAACTTAGAAGCAATAATAAACTTCCTGTAATTAAGTAAGTAAATGAATATTGGTTGCTGCTGGCTCTGTCAGCATCCACAAAAGAATAAGCAAGTTCTGCATACTGCTTTGGGGAATGGGGCAGAATTTCCACTGCATGATAGTGGAGACTACAGAGGAGGATTTTTTTAAATAAGCTGCTTTAATCACTCTCATATTCCCATTCTGCAGTGGGAGAGTGGGCTGACAAATCTAAAAATAAACTTCCTTGATGACTGGCTCACATGGATCGTTTAAGTCAAGTATGAACATGCCCACCGTTGGGGTTTCTTTCTAAATGAGTCTAAAAAAGGCTTTAATGCATCATTCTCCAATGTGCTGTGTCTTTCCGCTCAGCTACACTTCTTCCCTTTCTGTGGCTTTTATTTCTAGCTCTGCCATAGCTTCTCTCTCATGTTTTCACGCTCTCATCTTTCTGATCTTTGAGATCCCATGGATGTCCTGTATACTGAGGACTCAAGATTAGTTTGAGACCAACAATTAGAAAACTTCTAGGACTTGTAATTCACCATATTGCAGCTTTGTCAGTGGTAGCTATAATGCAGTGTCAGGTCATCTGATCCTGCCATGAGTGGGGTTAAACACAGAACAGGGTTAAATGACCATAAAAATGTCTGAGCCTTGCACTACAGCTGTCATTACTGAAGTATGCCTTGGTGAATTATTAGTCCTAGGATAGACAAAAGCCAGTAGGAATAGCTTTAGAAATCCATACTGCAGAATATACACTCAACTCTCTTAGGTCGGATGGGTAACATGCACCTTCCTAAGTGTCCACACCCTCAACTATCTCCCCTTAAAGGAGACCAGCGAAGTGTGGTCGGAGGGACTTAGGTTTATGCTTTTTGTTTGCTTCCTTACAAAGCACACCTGAAAGGGTTTTAAAGTTTCCCTCTGCTTAATTTTTACCTTTAGAAATAACAAGAATGTCAAGTCTTAGTTTTGCTAGAGGAATTCTTGGAGGACCCAGAGAAGTGGATTGGAAATTTTCTCATCTTTTTGCTGGAGAGGGCAGGGGCTATTGAGTCTTTCAGCATATCCTTTTTTTGTCTCCCAGTTTTTCTCCGGGGTGTGTGTGGGAGAGAGAGAAATAGGGGGTTATCAACATTTTGAGGAGCTGAATAAAAATCTTTCACTCTAAATCAGGTTTCACTGCTCTATCTCTGTGAGACCTTAACGTTTGTCATCCCTGTTTTTCCTGGAAGACTTTGTGTAGGAAACCTGAATTTCTAATGTAAAACAGGCAAATCCCTAGAAAAGGGACAGGAAGGACTGTCTGTCTTCATACATCATAAAGGAGCAAAAGTGGCACAATCCCAATTTTTTTCCTTTGTGGGTCACTTTTAATTACTTTGCCTGAACTTCTTACCAAACTCCTGCCTGGCAACAAATGACCTTCTAATCCTGTCTTGGCAGGAAAATGATTTTGCATGATCTAATGGGTCTTTTCCATCTCTAACTTCTGTGAGTCTCCCTAGTGGCTCATTATAGCATGAAACAAAGAGCACTTTTTGTTGCACTGCCAATAGTGGGCAATAGCATATACTGTTAATGCAGGCAAAAAGGAATAGTAGAGACCTGCTATTATTAATTGGTTTTATTAGTGGATGGTTCTTGTGGGGTGTCTGCTTCCGTTGCATTGCATATTAGATGTAGAGCAACATAACATCTTTCAGGAAGCAGAGAAACTCTAAATGTGCATGGTAATTTGTCTGATCAGAACTGTTAGAACCAGAAGCTTATCACCATGACTTCAGTTGTATCTGACTGCTCTGTGAAATGCACGTGTCATTTGGTTCTGGTCTTCCTAACACTCAGCATTTGTCAAATGGACTCGATCAGCCTTTGGGCTTTGATTTCTGAACACTGATTTTGTAAGAAAGTAATCCATAGAAGAGCGCCAGTTTACAAAGTACTGTGTAGAGCAATTTGTTTCTTTTTAAACTTAGGAAAAAGCTTGATATTTTAAAAAGCAGTATAGCATGTGGGGCTGGATGGCCTAAGTTAATGGAATGGGAGTAATAGAGCCTGTCTCAGCTCTAGCCTGGGTTAGACCCAAGGCCTGATTTACAAAGTTATTTATGTGTCTGTAAGTGCAGGTAGGCACCCAGTAGGGCTTGTAAAAGCACCAAACTTCCTTTGAAGTCACTGTGAGTTAGGCCCTCTCTAACATGCCACAAGGTGCCTGTATACATCTTTAGATACCTTAATACCATTGTAAACCTGGCCCCGAGTTACTCTCACCTTGCCTCTGGCCTGTGTGAAATGAATTGGAGGTCTCACTGGACAAGCATTCATGCCACAAACTGCTGCTCCTTTTGATACCCTTGTGGTCAGACTTAGCAGAGCTCACCCACTGAGTGGGACATGGAGACTTCTATCCTACACGTCTGGTCTCTTGAGGTCAGGGCTGGGACACACTGGTGGTGCAATGAGAAGGGAGCCTGCATTGCTGCAGGGGCTTTCACAAATATACTGTCTCCAGCACATTTCATTAACCCTGTTGCCTTAATCCCTTCCTGTAAACAACAAAGCATGCTTCCCACCTTTCTGTATTGTAACATGCTATGTTCTGGTTGCCCAGAGCCCTGCAAGATTGGGGCACTGAACTCTCACTCTAATGGAGTTGAGGGCATCCAGCAGCTCAAGTGATCCTGCCCTTCGATTGTTATGACGTGCAGAATGGTCACACCCTAGCACTCGGCTTTTTAAGAAGAAATGTACACCAGTTCTCCCGTACAAGGAGCCTAATTTAATCTGTCGAGGAGAGCTGAGCTGTATGAGCAAGGAGGAGGAATCCTCGGAGTCCTGCCTGCTTGAGAGAGGAGGTATGACAGCACTATAGCAGGCAGAGAAGAGTAGATTTGCCTTAGGGTGATCAGCATCTGCTTTTAAAAGCCCTCTGGGAGCTGCATTTTTCTCACTGGCAAAGGCTGGATGAGCCTGCTTCTCGTTCCCACCAGCAGTATGCTTTCCTTGGGGGGAGCTACTGAGTTGCTGCTAATGGAATTGGCTCCTGGAGCTGGGAAAACATCATCCTACCTTGTTTAAATAACTACTGGGGGGAGCAGCGGGGGGATGTCTGTATCTTTTCAGTTCCGGCTTCTGCTTTTAATGCATTTGGCTTAGGTAATTTTTTGGATGTTTTAAAAAGAGGCAATTTTAGTGCTTTTCAGAGGTGCCAGACTGAATATGAAGTCTTCTAGCCCCCTGACATAAGAACATACGAATAGCCATACTAGGTCAGACCAAAGGTCCATCTAGCCCAGTATCCTGTATTCCAATAGTAGCCAATGCCAGCTTCCCCAGAGGGAATGAACAGAACAGGTAATCATCAAGTGATCCGTACCCTGTTGCCCATTTTCAGCTTCTGGCAAACAGAGGCTAGGGATACCGTCCTTGCCCATCCTGGCTAATAGGCATTGATTTATCCATTAATTTGTCTAGTTCTTTTTTGAACCCTCTTATAGTCTTGGTCTTTACAACATCCTCTGGCAAGGAGTTCCACAAGTTGACTGTGCATTATGTGAAAAAATACTTCCTTTTGTTCATTTTAAATGTGACAGTCCTAGCATGACCAATGGTTCTGAAAACCGCCCATCATCCCTCAATCTTGACCTTCTATAGTCTCCCTTCCCATGCGATCCTTGGCTTCTGCAGAAACTGTCTGCAGGGTTTCATAGTGGTGGTGTCGGACACAGATAACTCCACGACTACTTCTTGCGTACACGCACCGTGTCTCAGGCGACATGTGACCAGGATTCATCACTGAATTTGGTCCGCTGGTTGGCTAAATTAGGTTCCCTGGCTCGGGCCGGGTATTGACATGGAGTGCAAAGTGGACGCTGATCCAGGCCTCCCAACATCATCACTAGCAACTGAACTCCGGCCATCAGCTCATGTTGTATACCACCAGACTGGCATCAGTATCTCTTATCCCCAGTAACAGAGGAGATGGGGGGGGATTCTGCCAGTATTTATATGTCCTGCACCACCCCCTTTATCAACAGTTGTGCATTGCCCCTGTCCAGTAAGATTTTATAAAAGCCTCAAGTGCAGAGGGGTGATTACTTGTCAAAGACAATCAGATAGCTCCCACTTGTGAATTTTGATAGCTCTTTAGAATAGCTTGCCACCCCGTCCCCCCGCCCCAAACCAGGGCACCTATTGAATCCCTGCACTGCCTTAGTTTAATAGAAAGGAGCATGGATTGCAGTAACTGCCTTTGATTAGCCACAAACAGCTATGGGTTCAAATTCACCCTTTAAACTAAGGGTTGGGGAAAGCAGACAGGTGCGAAGGAGCACGTGGTTTGGACATCCCTTAAGGGAGGATCTATAAATGGAGATTCTCTGTGTCCTAATGAGGAGAGATGGAAGATTAAAAAAAAAACAGGTAAGATTTGATGAGAAACAAAGAAGAAAAAATCCCATTCAGTTACCTCATGTAATGGAAGACAGCTAAAAGGTGACAAGTTTTTAAAGTGCTTATATACTAGTGCTAGAAGTCTAAATAATAAGATGGGTGAACTAGAGTGCCTCATATTAAATGAGGATATTGGTATAATAGGCATCACACAAACTTGGTGGAATGAGGATAATCAATGGGACACAGTAATACCATGGTATAAAATATATCAGAAGGACAGAACAGTCTTGCTGTTGGCGGAATGGCACTATTTGTGAAAGAAAGCATAGAATCAAATGAAGTAAAAATCTTAAATGAACCAAACTGTACCACAGAATCTCTATGGAGAGTAATTCCATGCCCGAGTAATAAGAATCTAGCAGTAGGGATATATTACTGACCACCTGACCAGGATGGTGTAGTGACTGAAATGTTCAGGGAGATTAGAGAGGCTATTAAAAAAAAAACCTCAATAATAATGGGGGATTTCAACTATCCCCATATTTACTGGGTACATGTCACATCAGGAAGGGATGCAGAGATAAAGTTTCTTGACACCTTAAATGACTGCTTCTTGGAGCAGCTAGTCCTGGAACCCAGAAGAGGAGAGGCAATTCTTGATTTAGTCCTAAGTGGAGTACAGGATCAGGTCCAAGTGGTGAATATAGCTGGTCCCCTTGGTAATAGTGACCATAGTATAATTAAATGTAACATCCCTGTGATGGGTAAAACGCCACAGCAGCCCAACACTGTAGCATTTAATTTAAAAAAGGGGAACTACACAAAAATGAGGAGGTTAGTGAAACACAAATTAAAAGGTACAACACCAAAAGTAAAATCCGTGCCAGCTGCATGGAAACTTTTTAAAGACACCATAATAGAGGCTCAACTTGAATGTATACCCCAAATTAAAAAACATAGTAAGAGAACCAAAAAGGAGCCATCGTGGCTAAACAAAGTAAAAGAAGCAGTGAGTGACAAAAAGGTATCTTTTAAAAAGTGGAAGTTAAATCCTAATGAGGAAAATAGAAAGCAGTCTAAACTCTGGCAAATGAAGTGTAAAAATATAATTAGGAAGGCCAAAAAAGAATTTGAAGAACAGCTAGCCAAAGACTCAAAAAGTAATAGCAAATTACATCAGAAGCAGGAAGCTTACTGAACAACCAGCGGGGCCACTTGATGATCAAGATACTAAAGGAGCACTCAAGGACAATAAGGCCATTGTGGAGAAACTTAAATGAATTCTTTGCATCAAACTTCATGGTTGAGGATGTGAGGGAGATTCCCAAACTTGAGCCATCTAGGTGACAAATTTGAGGAACTGTCCCAGATTGAGGTGTCACTAGAGGAGGTTTTGGAACAAATGATAACCTAAACAGTAATAAGTCACCAGGACCAGATGGTATTCACCCAAGAGTTCTGAAGGAACTCAAATGTGAAATTGCAGGACTACTAACTGTCATCTGTAATCTATCATTTAAATCAGCTTCGGTACCAAACAACTGGAGGATAGCTAATGTGACACCTATTTTTAAAAAGGGCTCCTGAGGTGATCTTGGCAATTACAGGCCAGTAAGCCTGACTTCAGTATCAGGCAAACTGGTTAGCATTTACCTTTTGTTGCATTCTCCGGACCAGGGCTAACCTTATGACCAATATGCAGAGGCAGAAAAAACTCCTGACACTGATCTTTAGCTTCCTTAATATTTTTCTGTCTTGTGCAGATCAAACATTCCCCAAAATCTGGGTCTGGTGCTTTGTATGAGAACAAATCTTAATTTTCTTTTTCTTTTTTATCCATTTTTATTTGCTAGCCTTTCATCTTTTCCAAAAACTCCCTGCTGTGACGTCCCTTACCTCATTATACGGTTCAGCATGTGATTGCTGAATCTCACCTTTGATTTTCCTTATTTTGGAGAGTCATCGGAAAGTAAATCTAAGGTAGCTATTTTGGCTTTCAAATATGCTGTTGCTAACTAAAGACTTTTTCCCTAACTGCCAGCTCACTGTACCATAGTTGTGTAGGCACTGCAGTGTTGGCAGGAGTAAAAAAGTAGCAAAATAGTCAGCTGATTGGACTCTGCAACATGCAGTGAATATGTTAACAAGGTGCCATTTTATTTAGTCACTCTTCTGATCAGACCCTCTCTATATAATTGGATATTAGTTTTATAGGTATGTTTTGACGAGCAAAAAAGATGTGTCCGCTCTCCAGTTCATAGAATTTAAGGCCAAAAGGAACCAATGTATCATGTAGTCTGACAGGCCATAGAACATTATCCATTAACCCCTGTATTGAGCCCAATAACTTATGTCTGACTAAAGCAGATCTTCCAAAAAGGCATCCAGTCTTGAGCTGAAGACAGAAAGGGATAGAGAATCTGTCACTTCCCGTGGTAGCTTGTTCCAGTGGTTAACCACCTGCATTGTTAAAAATCTGGGCCTTATTTCTAATTAGAATTTGTCTGGCTTCAACTTCCAGGCATTGGTTCTTGTTCTGCCTTTTTCTGCTGGATTAAAGAGCCCTTTAGTACCCGCTACTTTCTCCCCATGAAGGTACTTCTACACTAAGGGTGACAAAACCGCAGCTCACAAGCCCCATGCAGCTCTTTTACAGTAAGTGCGGCTTGTGGAGGCCCCCCTACTCCATTCTCCATTCACCAGATGGTAGGGGGTGGGGGATCGGGGCTTCTGCCCTGCGGCCGGGAGGGGGCAAGGGGGGAGAGGGGCTTCTGCTCAGCGGGGAGAGGGGTTCTCGGTGCCTTAGACCCGTGAGGCATGCCTGCTGAACTCCCTAGCCCCAGCAGGCGCCTCCAATGGAGCGGAGCCCCAGCAGGCACACCCAGCTCTCGAACTTCTGAAGATTATTGTATGCGGCTCGGAGGGTCAGTAAGTTTGGCTGCCCCTGTTATAGATTCATAGATATTAAGGTCAGAAGGGACCATTTTGATCCATCTAGTCTGACCTCCTGCACAACGCGGGACACAATCTCACCCACCCACTCCTGCGATAAACCTCTCACCTGTGTCTGAGCTATTGAAGTCCTCAAACCGTGGTTTAAAGACTTCAAGGAGCAGAGAATCCTCCAGCAAGTGATCTGTGCCCCATGCTACAGAGGAAGGTGAAAAACCTCCAGGGCCTCTTCCAATCTGCCCTGGAGGAAAATTCCTTCCCGACCCCAAATATGGCAATCAGCTGAACCATGAGCATATGGGCAAGATTCACCAGCCAGATACCCAGGAAAGAATTCTCTGTAGTAACTCAGATCCCATCTAACATCCCATCACAGGCCATTGGGCCTATTTACCATGAATGTTTAAAGATCAATTAATTGCCAAAATCATGTTATCCCATCATACCATCTCCTCCATAAACATATTGAGTTTAATCTTGAAGCCAGATAGGTCTTTTGCCCCCACTGCTTTCCTTGGAAGGCTATTCCAAAACTTCATTCCTCTGATGGTTAGAAACCTTTGTCTAATTTCAAGTCTAAACTTCCTGATGACCAGTTTATATCCATTTGTTCTTGTGTCCACATTGGTACTGAGCTTAAATAATTCCTCTCCCTCTCCGGTATTTATCCCTCTGATATATTTATAGAGAGCAGTCATATCTCCCCTCAGCCTTCTTTTAGTTAGGCCAAACAAGCCAAGCTCTTTGAGTCTCCTTTCATAAGACAGGTTTTCCATTCCTCGGATCATCCTAGTAGCCCTTCTCTGTACTTGTTCCAGTTTGAATTCATCCTTCTTAAACATGGGAGACCAGAACTGCACACAGTATTCCAGATGAGGTCTGACCAGTGCCTTGTATAACGGTACTAAAACCTCCTTATCTCTACTGGAAATACCTCGCCTGATGTATCCCAAGACCGCATTAGCTTTTTTCACGGCCATATCGCATTATCGGGTCATAGTCATCCTGTGATCAACCAATACTCCAAGGTCCTTCTCCTCCTCCGTTACTTCTAATTGATGCGTCCCCAGCTTATAACTAAAATTCTTGTTCTTAATCCCTAAATGCATGACCTTACACTTCTCACTATTAAATTTCATCCTATTACTATTACTCCAGTTTACAAGGTCATAGACTGTAATCAAGTCACAGCTCACTCCTTTTGACAAGCTTAACTGATCTGAGCTCTTTAAGTCTCTCAGTATAATGCATTTTTTCCAGCCCGTAATCACTTCTGTGGCTCTTTCCTGCATTCTCTCCTATTTTTCAATATCCCTTTTAAAAAGTGGACACCAGAACTCGTGTGTATGTGTGTATGTATGTATTACTATATGTAGTTATTCCACTATCTGTCTCACCGGTGCCATACACCTCCCTTCTCTTACTCACTACTCCCCTGTCTATATACATCCAAGGATGGCATTAGCCCTTTTTGCCACAGCATTGCACTGGAAGCTTGTGTTGTCCCCGAAGTCCTTTTTTATCTTAACGTGAATGCAGTGCCTTGTTAAGAGGCAGGCTAAGGTGTCTGAAAAGTTGTTGGTTGGCTGTCTTGTAGCCTAGAGGAGAACGTGGACTATAATAGAGCCTGCCAATGCTGCTTTAAATGTGTGAACTTGCCACTTAATGAGGCTTTTGAGTCTGATTGCGCTAACATAAGGTATTTTTCCTCCATTTGCCGATGGAGACATGGCCAAAGACTCACCGCCTGACTCGTTTTCTGCTTTCTTCTGGATGCATTTCTCTCTGGGTTCCTTCATATTTCCAACCAAATTTCTGGATGTTGACCTTGTGTGTTGGTCTCTAGGCAGCGAGCCTCCCAGCCCGGATCACCAGACTCAGGCTAGTGGGGCTTGTGATAACGCTCTAACACGAGCTGTGTGGACAGCTCTTTGAAGTTGTGGGGTGGGCTGGAGCTCAGGGGCTGAAGTCTGAGGGTAGTGGGGGAGGGAGCTTTTGAGCCTGAAATGCAACTCCAAAGCACCATCTACACAGCTATTTTTAAAGTGCCAGTACAAGCCCGGCAAACCTGAGGCCTTGTCCACACTACCGAGTTTTGTTGACAAAAGTTATGCCGATGATCAAAAGGAGTTATAATTACATCACTAGTGCATATTCACCCTACGCTCCCTCTGTTGGCAGAGCACATCCACATTTGGTGCTTTATCATTGATAGTGAGAGCAGTGCATTATGGGTAGCTATCCCACTGTGCTACTCGCCACCTTCTGCAGCTAGGCATTGTGGGAAGGTATGTGGACTCAGTGTCCCATGATGTTTTTTTCTGTCTCAGTATTCCAGGGGCTTCCAACTCGTTTCGTGTCATTTTTCAACAGCCCCTGTTTACTGTGCGCCCACCATCTCTTTCTGAAAGGATGAATCCAGCACTGTTATGAACACATCATGGCCGGTCATGCAGTATATCATTAATTCCCAATCTGAACAGGAATCAGAGTTCCCTGGCCTGTTGTATGCCATGGAAAGAAACAACACCAGATTACTTTTGGCATTCACAAAGCAGCTGCACGTGGTGGACTGTCGCTTTTGGACTCAGGAAACAAGTACTCAGTGCTAGGATTGCATAGTTATGCAGGTCTGGGATGCCGAGCAGTGGCTGCAGAACTTTCGGATGCAGAAAGCCACCTTCCTGGAATTGTTTGGGGAGCTCGCCACAGAAAGCCACCTTCCTGGAATTGTTTGGGGAGCTCGCCACAGCACAATGGCACAAGGACACCAGAATGAGAGTTGCCCTCTCAGTGGAGAAGCGCATGGCGATCCCCGTGTGGAAACTGACCAATCCAGACTGCTACCACTTGGTTGTGAATCAGTTTGGAGCTGGAAAGTCGACCCGGGGGCTTCGTTAATGCAAGTGTGCAGGGCCATTAATCACATCCTGCTATGAAAGACTGTGACTCTTTGACATGTCCATGAAATAGTGGATGGCTTTGCGGCAATGGGATTCCCTAACTGTAGAAGGGCGATAGAATATTCCAATTTTGTCCTCGGACCATCTTGTAATGGAGTACACCAGTAGAAAGTGGTACTTCTCTATGGCATTGCAGGCGCTTGTGGATCATCGTGGGCTTTTCACTGACATCAGCGCAGGGTGGTCTGAGAAGGTGCATTATGCACACATCTTCAGAAACACTGGCTTATACAGAAAACCACAAGCAGGGATTTTCTTTCCAAACTAGAAGATTCCAATGGGGGATGTTGAAATGCCCATAGTGATCCTGGGAGATCCGAGCAGCATCAACTAAAAAAAAAAAAATCACTTACCAGGGTTCTTCTCTTGTGTCATGCACACCAGAGACGAACTGCTGGGTCTGGCTAGACTTCTCCGGAGTGGAAACGAGATCCTGACTCACTGCACCAATGACTACCCTGCCCTGTTCTCTACATTGTCCTCCAACTCAACATCCTTAGCCACAACTTTGCCCTTGGGGTTGCGTCCACTGTCTTCCGCCTCCGGTCCCACCTAAGTATCCATGGGGCTCTTGGCAGTGGAGGTGGCATCACTGCCTAGGATAGCATCCAGCTCCTTATAGAAGCAGCAGGTCTTCAGCACAGCACCAGAGCAACGGTTTGCCTCCCTTGCCTTCTGGTATGTCTGCTTCAGTTCCTTTATCTTTGTTTGGCACTGCGCTGTGTTCTGTTTGTAGGAATTGAAGTTCTTGCAGCTGGAGCACAGCTGGGACTGGACAGCCTGTTCCCCGTATACTCAGCAGATCCAACAACTCAGCTGTGGTCCAAATGGGAGAGCGTTTGCTGCTTGGAACCGCCATGATCACCTGGGAAAATGCAATATGAGTTCTTCATGCCGAGCAAAACATGAAGTGGAATTTCAAAAATTCCCAGGCCTTTAAAGTGGGAGACATAGATGCCTGTGTACCTGGATGCAGGGCAGTGGAGTTTGAACTGCTGACTAGAGTGGTCAGGATGGGCATTATGGGACACCTCCTGGAGGCTATTTACAGCGACAAAACCAAGCGTGGTGTCTACACCGATGCTTTGTTGATCTAACTGTGTCGCAAAAGGCTCTGCGCCTCTCGTCGAGATGGTTTTATTTTGTCAACAAAAGTCTGTAGTGTAAACTAGACCTGTGTCTATCCAACTGGGAAGCTCGCCGCCACAGGCAGTTAAGACTTATATCCTGAGTCTGTCTGGCACAGCTATTACACTGCTCCATCTAGTGGGGCAAGGATTTTTATTGTCTGTCCGTCCGTCCCTCCCCCCCCCCCCATTTTGACAGAGATGATCATTTTAGAAGTCTTTTCCCTTTGTTGATGGCTTTGCTGTCTATATTCAGCTTTGATTCTCCTCCCCCAAAAACATATTGTCATGAAACAGAACGTTGTTTAAAATCAGTCCTGTTTCAGGTGCTGTAAGTCAAGTGTATGTTCAGTAGAGACTGACATGGTTCTGATCCTGAACTGTAAAGTGAGATAGAAGTGAAAATGGAACTTGAATTACTGTGACGTAAGGGCAAAAGCAAACTGAACTCTGGCTCCATGGCCCTCCCTCTGTGTAAGGTGAATGAACAATAATCAACTTGCTAAAAAGGCCATATCTACACTACAGACGCCACAGCAGCATAGTTACGGTGCCATGGCTATGCTGCTGTAACCCTATAGTGTAGATGTGGACTACAGCAACGGAAGAGGTTTCCTGTGCTGTAGGAACTCCACCTTTCTGAATGACAGGAGCTAGGTCAGTGGAAGCATTCTTCATTGACCTTGCTATGTCTGCACTGGGGGTTATGTTGGCACAGCTATGGTGCTCAGGAGTGTGGATTTTTCCACATCCCTGAACACAGCACCTATGTCAACCTAAGTTTTAAGTGTAGACTAGACCAGACCACTAGCTGTGGGATCTGGCCTGTCTTCACATCCTTCTCAAGCCACTATATTTAAGTTCAACCAACCCCAACCCCCCTCCCCCCGCCCCGTTTTCATGCCTAGTTAAATGTCAGTATAAAGCTTGGGCCTGCCTGAGACCACGTCTCTCCCTGTGTGACAGCACCGTAGCGGTGATCAGGGTGGAGTTTTTAGGTTTTGTTTAACTCCTTTCCCCTATCTTAGTATACTGGGGAAATGAATTAACCAACATGTAACGTTGTTAATCACTATTTAGTACTTGGTGTGGAGTCGTGTGTAAAAGCATATGAGGTGGTCTAAATGGTGTGAAACATGTTGACTGAAACCTATCTCCTTTTCCTGGTGTAGGCTGAGGCCTGGTCTACACCAAAATATTAGCTTGACCTAGCTACATCATTCAAGGCTGTGAGGAATTTCACACCCTGTGTTACATAGTTAGGTTGGTCTAACGCCCACTGTACTTGCAGCTAGGTCGACGGAAGAATTAAGAAGTGGATTGACCATATCAAAAGGAAAAGAACCCTTCCATCGATGTAGGAAGTGTCTGTGCTGCAGTAGCTCTGCTGCAGTGCCGTAGCTTGGCAGCTGTAGGGTAGATACACCCAAAGCCTTTGATAGCAAGGGACTGCTGGCAAGACAGCTTCCATGAGTGGCCTTTGGCTCTTGGTGTGGAATAGCCAGTTTGAATTCCAGGGCATTCCTCAAGGCCCACCTATAATCTTTTGTGAGCTTGGGTTATCCAGGGCCATTCTGAGGTGAGAAAAATGTTTTTGTTTTTGTTTTTTTTGCTGTTTCTTTGCCTTTTGGCTTGTGATGGAGGGCATGGGGAAGTTGCCTTATACAGGCTCTGTTCCAAATATTGTAGGAATGGTTCTTTGAAATGTGTGTTAAGCCTATACAGCTTCAGGGTGGGTGCCTGTTTATATAAATCCAAACCCATGAATTTCAAAATCTGAGGCTCACCGATCCCACTGGCTCTATAATTTAAGAGAAAGTGCGGATACTGTTGGTTCCAATCACTTAGCTCTCACTTCTACCTAGACTCTTAAAGCAAGTTTGCACTTAGAAATGTGATATTTTCATAGTCGTGGAATTAAAACTGTAAACAGTCGGTATCAAGCCTAACCTGATTCGGTAACTATTGATTCATTTTGTAAGGAGAACCTTTTTTCCCTTAAAGAAAAAGAAGAGTCTTTGAACTGAAGTGCATCCAAATTACCAGTACGTAGGTTGAAATAGTTTCAATTCAAATTAAACCCAACAGCAATCACCTTTTCTCTCCCCTGCACCTGCTGTTTGATGCTGGAAAGGTAGTTTAAATGAGGGTGTAGGGAGATATGGCAAGTGATAAGAAGGAGAACCTTCCTGTCTGGTGGATCTGTATTTTCAGCAGAGATTGCTTCCAAGAGATCCAGAAGTACAGGAGAGGAGTTCTAGAAGCTCGTGCTGGCAGCCTGCTGGCATGTTTTGAAGTACCTGCAGTGTATGCTTCACTGGGCATGATGATTGGTAGTCCTGTTGTCGATCCTTTCAGTGCTCTGTCATAGTAAGATGGATTTGCTCTTGGTGGTGCAGGGAGATACAGATTGACCTCACTGTACCTCAGGACTCCCGAGAGAACCAGCTCAGTGGTAGTTACCTGCCCACTCTCAGAATTTCCATTGGGGACTCTGTAAATTACTCATAGAGGTGCAGTGAGGATTTGTTAAGTCAGCTCTTCTCCTGAGTTTCTTGGCCAGATCCACTGCTCCCATTCTTTGAGCTATGCAAGCACCCTTATGGAGGGAAGGTGCTGTTCTGTTTTGTTGCATCCTTCTGATACACCTTCAACTAGTGGCACTGCACCAGGGTCTACATCAGCATAGATGCTGGAGTGAATCATGCGACAAAGTTAATCTGAGACTTGCAGTGTCTAGATCTGTGACTGACCACTGCTTTGTGTTCACTCTGCACCACATCTCCCTGTTCGACATACTTGTATTCTGTTGCGTAGGGTTCCCAGGACAAATCTGAATAAATGTGGGACTACCTCTGCTCTATCTCAGATGCTTGCTGCCTAAAGCTATACATTGAAGGGAATATTTGTTACATCTTTACAAAGGCAGCCTTCGAACTTCTTGTGAAATTTGATTATGCTTACAGAGTGGAAGCATTTATGTATTCATGGAGAAAGTCGCATCTGGACTCAAGGGCTCTGTCTCAAAGGCTCCTTGTTGGAAGCTGCAGATTTCATTTCTTATAGCAGAGCTGGATTCAAAAGGAAGCAATGGTGAAATTCATGGACGCTGGAAATAGAATCAAATGCTCTGTTGGGGTGGCCTTAGAGAGCCCTTGTTTGTAGAAGTTTGGGCCAATGTTGTCAAAAAGACAAGTGATTCATGGTCCTTTTTCATGGTCTCCCCAGTCCCCACCCCCACTTTCTGGAAGGCTACATGCTACTGCTTGTGGGGGGCATCTGGTGGTTCTCAGTGCCGCCGGAACAGAGAAGCTCTGGCTATTGCTGAAGTCTACAGCCCTGTGCAAGTTGAGCTGCCACATCTTCAGCTGCGTTGTGTGGGTGGGTAGCGTGGAGGTAATGCAGCTCTCCCTTTTTGTCTGTTCTGCACCACCTGAACTAGCCTATATGGAAATCACTGCACTGGTTCTTATGGAAGGCCCTATGGCAGTGTGGAGTACAACAGAGAAGCATAGTGCATGGCAGTTGCTTAGCACTAGAAGTACAGTGCAAGGATTTTAAAATGCCAGACTGTGATGAGGCACAAGAAGGGATTTGGTTTCACCAGCCTCACACTCCTCCTCTTCTATTTTCTTACTGACTCCTTTAGTCTAAACTGGCTCAGAAATAAGAGCAAGTGGTGGACTAGGTAGAAAAGGAGTTTGAGTCAGGTCACTTGTGTCCTCATCCCAGCTTAGCCACTGACATGTCACTCAGAAGCTAGCTGCCTTAGTGTGCCTGATTTACAATGGGTATGTTACTTCTTACCTGCCTCAGGGAGACATAAACTTTTGACAGAGTGCTTTGAAATCTCTGATAAATGCTAACGAAGCACACAGTACTAATAAACATAGTGATGGAGATCCATTAACAATGGCATGATACAGGATCTAAGATATTAGGTGATCTACCTCTCCTACCAATTCTGAAATGCA
The DNA here is from genome assembly GCF_965140285.1 of Lepidochelys kempii. Taxonomy (NCBI): domain Eukaryota; kingdom Metazoa; phylum Chordata; order Testudines; family Cheloniidae; genus Lepidochelys; species Lepidochelys kempii. The sequence goes on from NC_136380.1 coordinate 12,644,995, forward strand.
GCCACCATCAGATGGAATGTGGGAGCTATTTAACACTGCACATACCTGCATATGCTGCAAGGGGTAATACATGTGTTGTCTGCAAGGGTGGATCGAAGCTGATGTGGTGGTGAGGAGTATAAAGTAGATTCTGTCCAGGCGTTCTGTGGGCAGGGGGCCTGCCAACTTTAGTGCATTTCCATCCTGTCTTGTGGTAGTGACTACTAGTTATGTCAGGTGCATGTGTAGTGTGAGTTAATGGAGATCAGAGGTAAAATTTTCAAAAGTAAGGCCCAGATACACAAAGATGTTTAGGCTCCTAACTCCCATTGAAATCTAGCTAGGAACCGAAATACCTTTGTGGATCTGGGCCTAAGACACTTTTGAGAATGCGCACAATTGGCTAAATTTTAAAATCAAACACAATAATTTGAAATTAATGTTGTAGTTGGATCTGTTATGTTTGCTTTTTTTGTGTGCATTTAACTTTAATTTCTTAAATATCTGAATGGCTTTCAGAAAAATGGTAGTGACTCTTGCAACAATTACATCAACTGAGTTCCTTTTTACCCTTGGCCAGTTTAATTACATAGTATTGATTGATGGAACACCAGTTAAAACTGGAATGCAGTGTTTGGTCACTTGTTCTAATTTCACACTAAAAACTGTTCCTTGAACCTGTTTTTCTGTTTTCTAGTGGGGAAGACCTCCTTGATCACCAGGTTCATGTATGACAGCTTTGACAACACCTATCAGGTAATAGAATCAATCTCAGCATTTTATGGCCCCAATCTTGTCAAACTGTTTTTCACGTGAGGCCTCTACTTGACTCTAGTGAGTGAGGGTTTGCTGATCAGCCAGTATCCTAAATATATTTATTTGGTTTTAAAGCTTTAAACTTATAAAAATACACCCCACCCCACCATTGACTTCTTCATATAACATGGGAATTTGCATTGTAGCTGACCAATGGGCAGGTGATCCCTCCGCTTTGAAGCGGAAAGCCAGTCTCCTTGAGAAGTGGCTGTTCTCAACTATTGGGATAGCTCTGCCATTCCCTTCCTTGCTTGTTGCCAAAACTTCATGGACCTTATTCACCCCTAACGTAACTCCTAGTGATGGTCATGGAAATACAGCAGGAGTGACTCTGGAACGTACTGATGTGAGTGGAGTTACCACCAGAAACTTGGAACCATGTTTGCTGGCGCAAGACTGGGAAGAAAGCTGTTCCACAATGGACTCCTGGCTTGGGCACACCGTGGGACTCGAGGGTCTGTGGAGCATAGAGGGGAGAAATGAGTAGTTCGTTGTTTAAAAAATGTGTGTCTCGCTCCTGCTATCTAAGCAGAGCTCTGTGTAGCTCAAAAGCTTGTTTCTCTCTCTCTCTCCAACAGAAGTTTTATTACCTCCCCAAACTTGTCTCTAATATTCTGGGACCAACATGGCTACTGCACCACTGTATAAAACTATTAAGGGCAGGTCCAGGCATAGTTCTCTCATGTCCCACCTCGGGTTTGAACTGGCAGCATGGTTTCTGACTGCTGGCAACAGGAGGCTGTAATAGTGGTTGCTGCTATTTACTCTGTTCAGCTCTGTAGAGCCAACACAGCTGTGTGTTAGCTGGATTCTATTCTGACTACATAAGCAAACCATGTTCTGGTTGACTCATGAGCCAGGAAGAACCCAGTTCTCACATTCTAGCTTGATCTTGCAAGGCAGCTACAAAAACCGTTGTTTTTTTCATAAGTGGAGCATGTTTGCTCTGGCAGCCATCAATCATGAAACCAAATGCCACTGTTACAGAGCCCCTTCTTGAAACAAATCTGCATTATGTTACTTATTTACAGTCCCATCTCACCCATCACATGCTAAGCACTTTCCAAACAGACAGTCCCTGTCCTGAAGACCAGTCCTCTATATTTATATTTTTTAAAAACCCAGTACAGCACTTAAACTTGTAAAAGCATTTTTGGGAGATTCTGTCATACCCTTTCCTCCTTATTAATGGTTTCTTTCCTGTCTCTCCATAGTTCCCCATCACTGCTGCTAGGCAAGTCGGACAGAACTAAATGCAAGTTCCCATTAAATCAGCAGTGTTAGCAAAGCTGCTGTGGTCTAGGGTGACTACAGTACACATTAGCCTCTCCTGGGAGTAAACATCCTTGCAGATTCTGCCCACAGTAATTACATGGACATGTTAAAGCAGTGCTTTTATTTAATCATCTCTCTTTCCAACAGTACTTTTTTCTTTCAGTTCTATTTTTTTCTCTGTGGACTCTGTGTCCTAGTTTTACTTGGAGAGCTTTGACCCTCAAACTTTATGTTAATGCAGCTGTCTCCATGGGAAGATGTCTGATGTAATAAACTGATTGCAAAATGAATGAGTGGGACTTAGTTAGAGAAATCTTGGGGGCTTATCAAATAATCAGCTTCAATTTACCTGTCACTGATGTGTGCCTAGCTTTGTACTTGTATGGCACCATTCACCTGAGGATGTTTAGTTTTACAAACATGATCATGTCTCAGAGGCTGGGAAATATTATTCCAGAGTTTACATAACAGGAAGGGGGGATAAAGTTCCACCAGGTTAAGTGACTTGACCAGGATCGCACAGCAAGTCAATGGCAGAGCCAGAACCCAGATTCCCTGCAGCCCAGTACCAAGTTCTGAATAGCTGAGCCCTGTCAAAAGTCCAGTACCGTACCTTGAACTGTGTTTGGCTAATTTTAGCTATAGGTAGGTTGACAGATGATCTTATCTTCTGGTGCCTTTTGACAAATTTGGGTGCACTCTTTATTTCTGAAAGCTTCCACAACCAATCACTAGAGCCATATTTGTCGGGTTCAGTTATAAATAGGAAGCTTGTGTTTGATAAAATATTCCTTGCTTTGTGTGGGTTTTTTATTCCCAAGTTGCCAAGTAAGAGGCGGGCTGCTGTTGCTCATCGGTTATTAATAAGCTGCTTTCAGGAAAGCAGCAGTTGTGCAGACATACAAATCAGCAGAGGGTTCCCTGCTGTGTGTTTTGGGGGGCGGGGGTGTAGGACACATGAGAAATGAAATGTGACGTTTGGCAAAGTATGTTCATAACAGGAATGGAACCCTTTGCCTGCAGGTGGGGTTGGGAGAGGCTGCATTGTAGATATTATGCAGTGCTGGAGAGCAAGGAAAGGCCAGCAAGGACAGAGGCCCCAAATTACCTGCCACACTTTTAAACAGCTGAGTAGCAACTTACTGACCACTTGCTCTTCTGTTTTCATGCTCTCTCTGTATATGGCCTTTCTAAAAACACATGCGGTAGCTCAACCACAAGATATGGGCTTGATACAACAATTACTGAGTGAAAGTTCTCTGACTATTATGCACAAGCTCATACAGAAAAATGATAAAAGGCAAACATGCCATACCCCCATGGGCAACACTTGTCACAAAATGATCACTCCATAGCTGACTTCTCAGTCCTCATCCTCAAAGGAAACCTGCACAACATCTCCAAAGGACAAGCTGGGAGTTTAAATTCAGAAATTTGCTAGTCACTAAAAATCATGGTCTCAATAAAGACACTGGATTTATGGCTGATTACAACAATCTATAACCCACTAACCCCCCTTTTTTATCCTATGACTGTAGAGGTGTTAACGGGCTACTGTACTTTGAATGGTCTCTTAGAGTGTGTTAACTACTTTCGCTAAGTAATCTGTACCAATTTGTATTTAGCTGTGACACTCTGAATACATTTCCCAGACATGAAGAAGTCCTCTGTGTAGCTTGAAAGCTTGTCTCTCTCACTAGTAGAAGTTGGCCTAATAAAAGACATTAGTTCACCCCCTTGTCTCCGTTATGCAAGAGAGCAGACTAGAGGATTGTAATGACCCCTTCTGGCTTTAAAATCTATGATTCTGTAAGCTGTAAAAATGGAGGGAGGATGGTCTTGTGGTAAAGGTACTTGCTTGGGACTCAGGAGATCCAGGCTCAATTCCTGCTCTGCCACAAACTCCCTCTCTTACCTTGGGCAAGTCACTTGTCTTCTGTCCATTCCCAATCTATACAATAGGGCAATGTTATTATCCCCATCTCACAGGGGTGTTGAGGATAAATACTTGGATACTATGGTGAGGGGGCCATATAAAGATCTAGACAGATACTTGCAGTGGATGGAGCACTTTGTTCCATTTAGGTCCACCTGCCTCCTTTAAATTTGCATTTGTGCCTCACAATGTATCTCTTGCCTACAGAACCTGTAACTACTTGCTTCTGTTGGTTCCACATATTAACAACTGTATGTGTGAAGAAATGGTACCCAAACTTCCCTAATTCTTACTCTACTTTAGCTTAATTTCATGCCCACTTATTCTTGTATCTGACAGTAAACTTTAATAGGCTTATAGCATCCTTCTTACTTCAAGTCCGCTAATCCGCACTTCAGGTTTTCCCATCTCTGTGCAGCTGGGGACAGAACCAGAGCCAGCTTGCAATTCCTGTCTTCCTCCTGTCAGGAACTTGAACAGATGCCCAGCTCCTGTGTCCTTTCTTTGATTTAAGTTTTATTGTATTTAAAAGTTTAGACTCCTAGGCCTTGTCTGCACTTGCGGCGGCGAGTAGGGTACATGTAACTACATGCCACAGAGAAAGACAGATTGCATCCAGACTCGCTGTGGCTACTCGCATGTAGCTACCCATGGCAGTGAAAAACTCTGTCAAGGGGAGGCAGAAGGGAAAGGCTCCGGCAGCTGCCCCGCCAGACCCTTTCCCTGCTGCCAGAATCTTTCCCTGCGATGGGCAGAGGAGGAAGCGGAATACTACACTGCTAAAAACAGCAGTGTAGACGTGGGAGGCACTGTTTTGGCAGATAGGGTACGTACCCGCAGGGTTCAGGCGTGTCTTTACTCACCTATGCAGTGCCTCACCATCTCCCCTGCTGTTTATACCCATGCTAGCTGGGTGTCGGTATGCTACACGCTGCCACAAATGTAGACCTATCCCTAGACTGCCTGTTTTCTTGCCTTGCCCTCTGCTCTCACTTCACTTATTTTTTTTATTATTATTATTATAATATGGCTAGAACTGTGCGGCTGTCCAAATTTGGCTCCTCTGACTCTGCTCAGTGTGTCAATATCAAATTTTCATACTTATGAAGATCTACACAGCGTAATGTTATTTCTTATCCGTTGAGTAGGAGATACTGCAGATACAGTGCCAGGCTAATGGGAGATCACTCAATCTGGGATGCAGAGAGAGTTGTGTTGCTTCTGACCTGCTTTAATGAAGATGGAAACTATCATGCGTAATTGCAAATCAGACTCACTTGAGCTGCTGTTGTACAGGAAGCTCTTGCACAAAGCAGCTGGGACAGTCTTCTGTTTGAGCTCAGCCTCCTTTTTACTAAACCCGTTGTAAAAACTCTGCTAGTCACCAGGATGGTGTCTTTACTGTGGTTCCAACTGGACAGTTGGAATTTTTGGTGTGACCCAGGGTTGTGTGTGGTGCAAGATCTTAAGGCTTTTATCTATTAAATATTGTTTAATTGAACAAGGAAATCCATAAGATATCAGGGAGAATGGAAACTTTCTTGAGGCAAACTTTCATGTAGCTTTATCAAAACCTTGTAGCTTGTTTAGCAGTGGAAGGGAAATGTTTCAATGTACCAGTCGACTGAGTCCCCCAATATGTATATGTCAGGGATTCTCAAACTTCATTGCACTGCGACCCTCTTCTGACAACAAAAATAACACATGACCCCCAGGAGAGGGGACTGAAGCATGAGCCCACCCAAGCCCCACCACCCCGGACTGCAGGGCCAAAGCTGAAGCCCAAGGGTTTCATCCTTGGGCGTGGGGCCTGTAACCTGAGCCCCACTGCCCCTGGCTACAGCTGAAATCTGGGCCCCAGGCGGTGGGGCTCGGGCTTTGGCCCTGGGCCCCAGGCGGTCTAACACCAACCCTGGCAACCCCATTAAAATGGCGTCATGATCCACTTTGGGGTCCCAACCCACAGTTTGAGAACCGCTGGTATATTTCATCTGTTCACCTCTAAACTTTGGGATCCTTCCCAGTTCTTGATGATGGAAATGCTTTTGGGTCATCAGCATTTGGGAAATCAACCTAGTCACTTTCATATACCTTCCTCTGGCTTCCTCCCAAGACACTGGCTTTCTCTAGTCAGGAAAAGTCTTGTGAATCAAACACTGCAGCTAGCAGCAGAGGGAAACTGAGTTGGATCATGCAATGCTAGTCAGTTTCCTTTTGCAGCTGGCTGGTTGCATGAATACCACCCACTAGATTGTCCCCCAACCTATTGGGAAGCATGGCAAAGAGATGGTAGAATGCCTACAATAAAAAGGATCTTGTGGTGCAGAAGCATTTTTGGGATAAGGGTTCCCTTGACTTTTAGGATCAAACATTCTTACCGTAACTTGAGGAAGACTAGACCCTTAATGGTTTTGTTTCAGTTGATACCAGGTTGCTGGGACTCAGCTTGTCTTCCTGGCTTCATTGATACCATTTAATGGCACTGCAATATCAAGGGTCACTCTGTTAAAGCCATGGTAGTGTTAGTAGCCCCAGTCCCAGGTCAGTCATACACCTGCAATACACAAAGCTGCAGTACTGAGTTTCCCAATTCTGCAGTAAATATTCAATACAGCATCACCAAGAGAATAAGACTTGGGATCAGTGCTACAAGGGCTGTTTTTAACACTGTTCCTCCCTTTCCCCCACATTTTGGTTAAGATGGTGTCAGGATTTCTGTTGCTATGCTCCAGTAATGTCTAAAGGCACAAAGAAAACCCTGCTGCCGTATACGTGTCTGTGGAATAAATGACCAAAGTTGTGTACAAACTGGTTAACTTAATTAAAAACGTGCCCTTTTTATGCTGTAATCTTATGCTACTAATAGGCACTAATTTTGCCAATATCTTTCACCTTATTTAGGTATGTACTTAAGAGTCTTGAGGCTTAAAGTGGAAAAAGCCTAACCTGTATCTTGCTTTCAAATCCCACTGAAGGAAAGCGCTATCCCATAAGTATGGCCCTCCGATCAGCTTGTACCAGTTCTAGTCTGGCATGACAATTATTGAATACCCTTGAGAGAAACAGATAACACCTGTTTCTTTTTTTAATTGAAATCTGACATTTTTTTACAGGCAACAATTGGCATTGACTTTTTATCGAAAACCATGTACCTGGAGGATCGAACAGTGAGTAAGATTTTGCATGATTTTCTGTAGTCGCTTGGAAAGAATCTGCTATTCTTGGTATTATTATTTTTGTAATCTGTCATAATGTGAGCATGCTTCAGAGTTCTGAAGTGGCCTGCAGGTCTAGAAGTAAACCATCCTGCTACCAGGCAGAAGATCAGTGTTTGACTCAGGCTTGGTCCCTTGATTCTAGGCTGTGCTGTGGAGGCAATGTAGGGAAATGAGTGTTTGCCTCTTGAGGTTTTTCACAAGTTTTGAAAGAGGCCATGTTCAGTCATTCTTGATTTGAATGGTCAATGTGATGCAGAATGTGGGGAGTAAAGGAGGAAAAGTGCATGGCTGGGGGAAGGTTTTAAAGAGTCTGCTGTTAGATGGGGTTTTGGAAAAGGGGCACCCCCAAAAGTTCTTAATATGTGGCTGGGGGCTGATCTTAATATGTGGCTGGGGGCTGAATATAAATTGGATCATGACTAGAACTGCCAGCCTGTAACTCAGCAGGGTTTAACATGTCATTTTAAATAGAATATGTATAACTCATAAATATATGCATGTTTACTCTGTTCAGAACAGTACTGTCTCTGAAATTAAGCCAGTGTTCCACAGAAATGAACGCCATGGTCCAAAATTAGCTCACATCCTTAATAAATGGGGTATATATTTGTAGAACATAAATTGCATAACTCTGCACAAGCTGATGGTATTGAATAAACGCACAATAGATGTGATTGCATTTTAAGTGATCTGACAAATTAGCATGCTTTTTCTAAAGCAGTTCAGGCCCTTAGATGTTTTTATATAGATGTATGCTGGTTTATAGAGCATCTTGTATTTTCTTTCAGAATTGAAGTGGTAAGAGAATTTCATCCTTGTCATCAGTGTTTATCTCAGTTACTTTGCATTATGGCTAAACCTTACATGCAGCTGAATGACTAGCATTCATCCTCTTTGAAAAAGCATGATGTTAGCCACTCCAGTGGCTTGGCAGCAGCTGGAAGACTTGCATTTAGAAGTGGTCTTAAATGTGATTCTTCCAACCCCCTTATCATACAGGTCTCTGTGGTAGTGACGCATTTGGGCCCCAGGAAGAATGACAGCAGAGCATGAATGCCTTCTGTGGGTGGATGTGCAGATTGGCACTTGCCTCAGGTTTCCTGCTTGCCCTCTCTGGCTGGAAAACTCAGCCATCCTATTGCCCGCCCTCTAGAAGTGGGAAGGGGCTTTTGAAATACGAAGAGGTGGGAAGTGAGTGTGAAATATAGATTCCTCTGGACTCCTTTCTAGATCAGTTTAGGTAAAGAATACACTACCTTTAGGCTATGTGTACGCTACCGCCTATGTCGGCAAAATTTATGTTGCTCGGGAGTGAATATTCTACCCCGGAGCAACATAAATTACACCGACACAAGCACTAGTGTGCACAGCGCTGTGTCAGCAGAAGAGCTTTTCCCGCCGATATAGCTTATGCCGATCATGGGGGTGGTATTTTTATGCTGATGGGAGAGTTCTCTCCCGTTGGCATAGAGCATCTTCACCACACACACTGCAAAGGCGCAGCTGTGCCGCTGCAGAGCTGTAAGTGTAGAGATGGCCTTAGATACCACTGGGGGTGGGAGGTTGCCACAAGGAGAGGCAGTTCGCTACTGCTCCCAGTCCCAAACAATCTCCTGCATGAGTTATATTTTTATTTAGCTTTTTAAAAAGCCAATAAAATAAAATTTACTCTTTATTTTTAGTGGCAGTTTGGCTTTTTTTTTTTTTTTTTTTTAATTTTCTCCCATCCCACAGATCAGGTTGCAGCTGTGGGATACTGCGGGTCAGGAACGTTTCCGTAGCCTCATTCCCAGTTACATCCGTGACTCTGCTGCTGCTGTAGTAGTTTACGATATCACAAGTAGGTATATTGCACTGGGTTTGACCTTTTCTTATTTTTCTTGCTTGTTTGACTGATTTTGTTAGGTACGGTTGCAATTATGGGACACAGCAGGTCAAGAGCGGTTCAGGAGCTTGATTCCTAGCTACATTCGTGACTCCACTGTTGCAGTTGTTGTTTATGATATCACAAGTGAGTGGGGGGAATTCTGCATTTCTGATACTCTGCTCTGTCGTTCTCTAGCCTAGCTCTGCATGTCCTATCACACTCATGTGGTTGTTCTTCATACTGGCATGAACAGTGTTTCCTTTTACTGTCGTCAAGTTTTTGAAACCAGACACTTCTGATCACAGCTGTTTGTAGTAATGTATAAATGGACTTATGAATCTCCCTTGCTGAAAGAATACATTTATGACCCTTTCCTATCACATGGTTTGTCCCAAAGCCCTGAGCACTGGCTGGCCTAATCTCATCTGCTCTTCTTTTGGGTACCATCTCCATCTTTGACTTGGTCTCAAACACCTGAATCACTTGCTTGCATATCTTTGAATTTCCAAATTAGAGCTTTCCCATTGAGGCCGTTTGAGAACTGCAGCTTGCTTCATTCCATTGTCCCCAAAATCTGGGTGTGGGCTGGGGAAGGACATGCCACCTTTTTACCTTAATCGGTCACTTTCATTTTCTGGTATTTAAAGCTCCATGACTAAGGATTTAGCCTTTTAATAATGTAGTCTTTCATTTCATAATAAGGTATATACACTTTTGAGGACTAAAATGTTAGTGCTTTTTCACCTCCACCCTGAAGACTGGTTTAAAAGGCCAGAACAACCCTCATTTATTGGCTTTTAATTTTTAAAGAGCAATAATTTTGTTAAAGGAGAATTAAACCTTCAGAAGATTTTTTCCATTTTAAATCAGTAGTGACTGGATTAAATAGTCTGATTCTACCCAAATCCAAACAGGGCTTCTCCTTTTATTCATAAATACTCTAGTAGATTATAGCAAGAATAAGGGCTTCCCTTGTAAACTTATTTAATTGTTATAAACATTTTAAATTGAGCTAAAATTGCACGATAGTTGTGAATTTTGGACTTCTCTTCTGACCTCGTGATTATTGCTAAGTACTAAAGCAAAGCTTTGCCATTAAGTTGCTGGCAAGTCTTAACCATCGAAGACTTACAGTATTTCACTGTACCATTACAAAGCCAACAGTTACCACAGAGATCTCCTTATTTAAGTGTAGGCAGATACTTTGGCATCTCGGTGATCGTAGGTTTGGTACGTTAACTGTTAAATTGAATGGTACTGCAGTTGATATTGTTAGGAACACAGCTTTGCAAACAAGGTTATTGTATATTCATTAGTTAATGCCTATTTCCTAGAATCTTGTTTTGCAGCTTAGATGTTCATTATCTATTCTTCTAAAGCTGCTGGAATCTGGAAGGGGCTTTTAGTTAGAAAAGAGCCAAAGGATCCTTTTATGTATGTTTGTATGTAAACAGTTCTGAACTTCTTTTGAGGTCAGTGATCAACCCAACAAGGGTGGCTAGTAATTATATAAGCCAAATATTCCTAGGAGAACAAGCCTAAAACTAGTGATCACAAAATGAGTAAGCAACACAGTGTATAATTGCTGTTAAACGCTTTTTAAAAGCCTTGAAACAGTAGGGCCCTCTTACCAATGCGCATATTCAGTATTTTTCAAATCATGAGTAGTACAGATTAAATAGCAAAGTTGTTATGCCCCCATTCCGTATATAAAATAGGCTCAACTACAGCCTGGTGTAAGTGTCTACACTACAGTGGAGCCCCCGCTGATGTAAGTTGCCAACTAAATTGACTTAACTCCACCTCTGTGAGAGCCATAGCACTTATGTTGATGTAGTAGGGCGACGCAGTGTCTGTGTAGACACTGCGTTACTTACATCACCTGTTGGCTCCCAGCCCCGTGTGGGGCTAACAGCCAGAGCCCTCACCACCCTAGCATTGACAACCTGAGCTGTCAGCACCAGGGCTGTGGGGCTCCAGCGGTCAGTGCCTCACAATGCCCTACTTCAGTCTGTGGAAACTCCTGGTGAGGGATGAGCACCACTGACAGAAGGAGCGTGGTGTGAATGTGAACCTCCACTTTAATTACTGCGGTGGCTGTACGTTGACTCAGTTTTGTAGTGTAGGCAAGCCCTTAGTTCAATAAAGTAAAATAATAACAGTTCTTTAAAAGTAATAATAAAAAACTCTTCATAATGTGCACCCTGGTACTAAAAGTCCACTTATAATTGGATAGATGAAGTTCAATTACAGGTGCATTTAAAGCCAAAGGGTAAAATCCAAGACCCACTGAAATAAATAACAAAACTCCCATTGACTTCATTGGGGTCAGGATTGCATCCATTGATTCTACATAGCCCTAATGTACCAATTACCAGAGAATGTGAGGCTTTTAGTCAAGATTTATGGCTGTATTGGCAGTGATCTGGGAAGAACATTTTACAGTGACACTCATCTTTGTCCACTCTTCCTTACTAGATGTAAACTCATTCCAGCAAACCACAAAATGGATTGATGATGTCAGAACGGAAAGGGGCAGTGATGTCATCATTATGCTAGTGGGAAATAAAACAGATCTAGCAGATAAGAGGTACGGAGAAATAATTCTTCTTAATTATATGGTCAATTTGCTGTTCATTTCGCGGAGAAAGCTCTGTTTAAAGTGATTCTGTTATTTTTGGCCCAAAATCTAGTTTGTTTAAATTATGCTGAAGCCAGATGTGACTAGAAATTTCTTGATTTAAAAAAAAAAAAATCAGTTGACACTTTATTTAAACATTTCCTGGCTTGAGTGTGAGCCCACAGGACAGCATTGTGTGTGAGAACCAGAACCAGCATTATCTGCAAGAACCAGGAAGTGAAATTAACCAATCTAGCGTCAGTGTCCAAGCTGAGTGAAATGTAGAGTCAATAGCATCAGTGAAGGAGTAAACTAGATTTAAAACGTTTAATAATCTAGGTTTAGTGTATGTGACTAATTTAAATGATTATCTTGAATATTCCTTTAAACATTAGTTTGTTTTTAATGTTAAGATTAAAATCAAAACCATATTTAGAATTTTGTTTAAAAGAGCAGCTTCTGTTGAACGGAGTGATTTTTCTCTCTCCTGCCCCCCTTGTCATAACTACTGTAATTTTTTTAAGGGTAAGTTTTTTCAGACACACTGATACAAAGTTGCACTGGCATTTGGACATTCTGCTGCCTTGCTACAGTGGATTTATGCTAATCTCTCCATACAAAGTGGTACAAAAGAGTGTCTTTTTAAAACATAAACACATAATAGCAGTATGTCCTTCTGAACATGACAATATTCTAGTAACAGACTTGGTTAAAGTGTAAATTTCATGACATTAGCTTCCTGTGTGTCATAAATGGTGTATCATAAACTTGAGTTCAGGGAGAAGCTGGGTATATGTTGAGCACTTTAGGATATTTGTTTGGAAGATCTTTAGCTCCTTTCAACAAAATAGTTTTTAGTTGATTTAACTTAAATATTTTAAAAGTAGTTTTTTGATACTTTCAGGTTACATACAATTATTTTGAAAAAAGTTAAATAACCATATTAAGGTTTAGCTAAACAGGGCAATAATCGCTAGTTAGTGCAGCGTAAGAGCACTAATTCTTATCAAGCCATACAAGTGTTGTTTCCTGGCAAGAAATTTAGGAAATGGCCAGTGGCCACCTTGGCTTTATTACTGAAAAGCCAGAGAATCATAGAAACGTAGGGGCTGGAAGGGATCTTGAGAGGTCATCTCGTCCATCCGCCACATGCTGAGGCAGGATTGAGTATACGTAGGCCATTGCTGGCAGGTGCACTGTAGAAGCCCAGCTTGTATTCTGAAATATTGTGCCCTTCCTCTGGTGGTGACGGGAGACGGTACCTGGCAGGTATAATTACATGTGTGCTGGGACTGGGGAGACATCTCTTGGGGTGGAGGCAAAACCCTAATTGTCAGGATATTCCTATCTTTTGCTCTAATGTTTTTCTTTTCCCCAGGCAAGTGTCCATTGAGGAGGGAGAGAGGAAAGCCAAAGAGCTGAATGTAATGTTCATTGAAACTAGTGCGAAAGCAGGATACAATGTAAAACAGGTAAGTGACATGGGGCAGTGTGTACTGTGCACTCAGTCTGCTGGAATATTTTTACATCCTGTGATGAACCAGGGTACAGCATGTTCCATGGTAGTGGAGATAAGCAAATTGGCCAAGGACTCTAGAGGAACATCCACTCTTCAGTCCGCAGACAGCACTTCTGGGGGATTTTTAGCTGTCATTTGAAAGACCCACCTATAGTAAAATGCTTGAAACCTCATTTATTCACTTTGAAAGGGTGGATGATTTGTCTGGGGTTGGAACCATAGGACTCTGGGTATTCAAAAGCTGATTGGACTAGCTGGAATGGTTGAAAGTGTGGGAAGTCTGGGGTCTCTGACGCTGATTTGCTCTGGGACCGTGGACAAGTCAGTCTGACTACATTTCACCATGGGCAAAACAGGAAGAATAATTAAGCTTCACCAATGATAGTTATTTGGAAGACACTATAAGTGTGAATGATCATTCTCTGACCTCCAGCTCATCCCCTCCAACTATGGAGTGATAGACTTTCAAGTTGGGAAAGGTAATCTAACAGCTTTCTGCAGTGCGGCAGCATTCAGTTTTATGTTGCAAGATGAGTTTCTGCCTTTTTAAATGCTGAACTGCCAAATGAAGTTCTTTCTGCCTGGTCTATTGAAGATAAATTTTCCATTTGCCAAATAGCTAATCAGCCTAAGCAATAAACAGCACTAACCTTGTGTTTACATGCAATAACATCCTTTTTTGTTTTTTCCTGCCCATGTAGGCAAATATGCGTAATTGCAGAATGTGAACAAAGGGCTAGAGCCACTCATGTTCACTCAGAGGCAAGAGCAAAGATGGAGTATGGTGACACAATTGCTTTATTGACTTGGCATTTCTCGAATATTGCCTATTGCCTCTAAGATACTTGACAAACAGTCCCATGGTGAAGGGCAGTGAGTTGTTAAAAGATGTAGAACTTTCCTATTGAGACATCTAGGAATAAAACTGCAAAGCAGCTAATGTATGAAGCGCAGAATAATCAATGTACATTAATAATCGTATAACCCTATTGTAGCAACTTACTGCACAATTATATACTCTAGTCTTGTATACACTGTGTATCCAAATTAATGTGTCAAATACTAAATGCCCCCTGCACACCAAACGGTAACTTACTACATAATCTTATACTGGTAGTTAGCTTGCTACATGATTTCAGTGTTAAAAACATGGTAAGAAATCAAGCTGTGCTGCTATATTTCAAATCTCTGGTTTCACGTGGTCTTGTCAAACACAAAATACTTAAGTAAAATAGAATATAAGTGACCATGCAGGAGTCGAACAAACATCATTCAGCAAACAGAGTTTGGCTTCCAACCAAAGGCTCAAAGGAGATTGTACAGGAAGTGTTGAATATTCTGAAGTGGTTATTTAGGAAGGGGCTGCCTATTGGAGGATGCAGGTTTCACTGCTAATGAGGAATGGTGGTGACCACTGACTTTTTCTTGTGTGTGGTGTGGTGGTGGGGGGATGGGGATCCTCTGGACATACCCAATTTGTACTCACCTCAAGGTTACTGTGACTCCCTGTCCAGGCTAGGAAGACAGCACATGTCTCCAAGAGCTAGCTAACTAACTGTGTTGGAGCGGGACATCTGGGTCCTCAGTGCAGTTATGATAACTCAGAGAAGCCATTGGATAAATAAGTCTTTTACAGCATGTGTCTGGGCTTCATCTGGGCATAGATCTCGCATGAACAAATGACACGAGGTGCAACTAAAATATGCACTTAATGAGGTGACCACAGTGTATGTCATTAAGGTGGTGGTAGATCCATTTAATGCATTATGTGAGGGCAAGCTTTAGCTTTTTGTACTGTTCAGGAACTTTACTGATGGGATTGTCAGCACAAAGGCTAATTCTCCAGTTGTAGCCCCTTCCCTGAAAGAGAATTTTAAGAAACATATCAAAGATTCTGTGCAATCAAATGCTTTTAATTTCTTAATTGCTAGACAATTTGTAAAACTAACAATTTTTGTTTTATTTTCTGAAAAAGATTCAAAGGCTCATCATCAATAGGATGTTTCTTTAAACTATTGAATAAACTAAAGATTTTGGGATGCAGCGGAGTTTTTGTTTAGTATTGTATTCAGCAAATCACAATGGGTGGTTTTAAATCACTGGAGGCTGTTGCATGGCATTGGGTGCCATCATAATACAGATTAATAATTCATACACCTGTCAAATTTTCATGTGGAAATGGACAGAGGAAAGCTTAAGTGAGCTCTAGCTATAAGTGAAGTTAGTATAAGCAAGTACACTCAGATGGGCACTTGACAAGAACTTACACCTGGTCTACACTACGAGTTTAGGTCAAATTTAGCAGCATTATCTCGATTTAACCCTGCACCCGTCCATACAACGAAGCCCTTTTTTCAACTTAAAGGGCTCTTAAAATCAATTTCTTTACTCCACCGCCGACGATGGGATTAGCGCTGAAATCAGCCTTGCCTGGTCGAATTTGAGGTACTGTGGACGCAATTCGACGGTATTGGCCTCCCGGGAGCTATCCCACAGTGCTCAGTTGTGACCGCTCTGGACAGCACTCTCAACTCAGATGCACTGGTCTGGTATACAGGAAAAGGCCCTCAAATTTTTGAATCTCATTTCCTGTTTGGCCAACATGGCGAGCTCACCTGCACAGGTCACCATGCAGAGCTCATCATCACAGGAGACCATGCAGTCCCAGAACTGCCAAAGAGCTCCAGCATGGACCGAACAGGAGGTACAGGATCTGATCGCTGTACAGGGAGACGAATCCGTGCTGGCAGAACTCCGTTCGAAAAGACAAAATGCCAAAATATTTGAAAAAATCTCCAATGGCATGAAGGACAGAGGCTATAACAAGGACCTGCAGCAGTGCCGCGTGAAAATTAAGGAGCTTGGGCAAGCCTACCAAAAAACCAGAGAGGCAAACGGCCGCTCTGGTTCAGAGCCCCAGACATGCCGCTTCTATGCATGCCATTCTAGGGGGTGCAGCCACCACTACCCCAACCCTGTGCTTTGACGCTGTCCAAGGAGTGGGAGACAACGGAAGTGGGTTCTGGGGGCAAGGAAGATGAGGAGGAGGTTGTAGATAGCTCACAGCAAGGAAGCGGAGAAACCTGTTTCCCCAACAGCCAGGATCTGTTTCTCACCTTGGACCTGGACCCCAGTACCCCCTGAACACACCCAACGTGGGCTCCCGGACACTGAATGCGGAGAAGGGACCTCTGGTGAGTGTACCTTTGTAAATTTTATATATGGTTTAAAAGCAAGCGTGTTTAATGATTAATTTGCCATGGCATTCGCAGCCAGTACAGCTACTGGAAAAGTCTGTTAACGTGTCTGGGGATGGAGTGGAAATCCTCCAGGGACATCTCCATAAAGCTCTCCTGGATGTACTAACAAAGTCTTTGCAAAAGATTTCTGGGGAGGGCAGCCTTATTCCGTCCTCAATGGTAGAACACTTTTTACCGCGCCAGGCCAGTAGCATGTAGTAGGGAATCATTGCAGAACAAAGCATTGCAGCGTATGGTCCTGGTGTTTGCTGGCATTCAAACAACATCCGTTCTTTATCTCTGTGTTACCCTCAGGAGAGTGATATCGTTCATGGTCACGTGGTTGAAAGAGGGTGGTTTTAGTAAGCGGACATTCAGAGGTGCCTGTTCCTGCTGGGCTGTTTGCCTGTGGCTGAACAGAAATCATCCCTGCTGTTAGCCGCGCGGTGGGGGAAGGGGTGAAGCCATCATCCCAGAGAATTTGGGGGGGAGGGGCTAGTTGGATTTCTGCTGCACGTGAACCCGGAAACCTCAGCCCCTCCTTTTAAATGGCCAACCCTTCTTCATATGGGAAATGAGGGCGCTGCTGTTTGAAACCAGTCCCACTTGTTATGAAGGTTAAAGAACCCAAAAGACTGTGGCTTATCATGGCTTCCTGCAAGCTGAATTCTGCTGCTCAGCCCTGCGTGTGTGATCTCTCTCACCAAACCAGCATACCCTCAATAAGAGGCAAAATGCAACCTTGTAATGAAAGCACATGTGCTATGTAATGTTAACAGCAAGGTTCACTGTGGAGGAGTGTACCCATTGTTCTATAAAATGTCTTTGACTACCACTCTCCCTTTTTTTTCCTCCACCAGCTGCATATGTTTCTCCTTCCCAGAGGCTAGCGAAGATTAGAAGGCGAAAAAAACGCACTCGTGATGAAACGTTCATGTTCTCTGACCTCATGCTGTCCTCCCACACTGACAGAGCACAGCAAAATACGTGGAGGCAGACAATCTGAGTGCAGGAAAACACAATATGACCGCGAGGAGGGGTGGCAGGCTGAAGATGGTAGGTGGCGTCAGCTTGCTGAAAGAAGGCAGGAGTCAATGCTCAGGCTGCTGGAGGATCAAACTCATATGCTGCAGCATATGGTTGAGCTTCAGGAAAGGCAGCAGGAGCACAGACCACCGCTACAGCCCCTGTGTAACCAACCGCCTTCCTCCCCAAGTTCCATAGCCTCCTCACCCAGACGCCCAAGAACACAGTAGGGGTTCCTCTGGCCACCCAGCCACTCCACCCCAGAGGATTGCCCAAGCAACAGACGGCTGGTATTCAGTATGTTTTAAAGTGCTGCGTGGCCTTGTCTTTCCCTCCTCCACCACCCCTCCTGGGCTACCTGGGCAGTTATCCCCCTCTTTGTGTGATGAGTAAATAAAGAATGCATGAATGTGAAGCAATAATTACTTTATTGCCTCTGCAAGTGGTGATCGAAGCCGGGAGGGGAAGGTGCTTAGCTTACAGGAAAATAGAGCGAACCCAGGGGGTGGGGAGGTTTCCATCAAGGAGAAGCAAACAGAACTTTCACACCGTAGCCTGGCCATTCCTGAAACCGGTTTTCAAAGCTTCTCTTATGCGCATCGCGCCTTCCTGTACTCTTCTAACAGCCCTGGTGTCTGGCTGCACATAATCAGTGGCCAGGCAATTTGCCTCAACCTCCCACTGTGCCATAAACATCTCCCCCTTACTCTCTCAGATATTGTGGAGCGCACAGCAAGCAGTAATAACAATGGGAATATTGGTTTCGCTGAGGTCTAACTGAGTCAGTAAACTGCGTCAGCGAGCTTTTAAACGCCCAAATGAACATTCTACCACCATTCGGCACTTGTTCAGCCTATAGTTGAACAGCTCCTGACTACTGTCCAGGGTGCCTGAGTATGGCTTCATGAGCCATGGCATTAAGGGGTAGGCTGGGTCCCCAAGGATAACTATAGGCATTTCAACATCCCCAACTGTTGTTTTCTGGTCTGGAAAGTAAGTCCCTTGCTGCAGCTGTTGAAACAGACCAGAGATCCTGAAGATGCGAGCGTCATGTACCTTTCCCAGCCATCCCATGTGGATGTTGGTGAAACGTCCCTTGTGATCCACCAGTGCTTGCAGCACCATTGAAAAGTACCCCTTTCAGTTTATGTACTCGCTGCCTTGGTGCCAAGATAGGGATATGGGTTCCGTCTAAGGCCCCACCACAGTTAGGGAATCCCATTGCAGCAAAGCCATCCACTATGACCTGCACATTTCCCAGAGTCACTACCCTTGATAGCAGCAGCTCAGTGATAGCGTTGGCTACTTGCATCTCAGCAGCTCCCACAGTAGATTTGCCAACTCCAAATTGATTCCCGACTGACCGGTAACTATCTGGCGTTGCAAGCTTCCACAGGGCCATTGCCACTCACTTCTCAACTGTGAGGGCTGCTCTCATCTTGGTATTCTTGCGCTTCAGGGCAGGGGAAAGCAAGTTACAAAGTTCCATGAAAGTGCCCTTACGCATGCGAAAGTTTTGCAGCCACTGGGAATCGTCCCAGACCCGCAACACTATGCGGTCCCACCACTCTGTGCTTGTTTCCTGGGCCCAGAATCGGCGTTCCACGCCATGAACCTGCCCAACTGACACCATGATGTGGACATTGCAGGGGCCTGTGCTTTGTGAGAAGTCTATGTCCATGTCCTCATCACTCTTGTCACCACGCTGCAGTCGCCGCCTCCTCGCCTGGTTTTGCTTTTCTTGCAGGTTATGGTTCTGCATATCCTGCTGGATAATGCGCACAGTGTTTATAGTGCTCATAATTGCAGGCTCCATGTTCCCAGTACTACGGCATCTGCGCTGGAAAAAGACGCGAAATGATTGTCTGCCATTGCTCTGATGGAGGGAGGAGTGACTGACAGCATGGCTTACAGGGTTGGCTTACAGGGAATTAAAATCAACAAAGGAGGTGGCTTTGTATCAAGGAGAAACAGAATGGCCCCCTCAAGGATAGAACTCAAAACCCTGGGTTTAGCAGACTGTTAATTTCACAGAGGGACAGAGGAGAAAATGAACACAAAACAAATCTGGTCTATTTCTTGTTTTGGTCCACTTCATCTATCTTTATACATCTTGCTGGCAGCAGATGGTGCAGTACGACTTCTGGCCATCGTCATCTCCTGGGTGCTCATTAGAAGACAGTGCAGTAGGACTGCCGGCAGGACTGAATTGCCATGAGACGAAACTTAAAAGGGAGATGACCTGGCTGAGTCACTCCCATGTTTGCCCAGGCGCCCCTGACCGACCTCACAGAGGTTGGCTAAAAGAGCACCATGGAGTACGGCGACGATGGCTACCAGTCATACTGCACTGTCTGCTGCCAAAAGGCAATGAGCTGCTGCTGTGTAGCAATGCAGTACCGTGTCTGCCAGCACCCAGGAGACATACAGTGAGCTGAGCGGGCTCCATGCTTACTGTGGTATGGTGTCTGCACGGGTAACCCAGGAAAAACGTGGAACAATTGTCTGCCGTTGCTTTCACGGAGGGAGGGAGGGAAGGGGGTGCCTGACGATATGTACCCAGAAGCACCTGCGACAATGTTTTTGTCCCATCAGGCATTGGGATTTCTACCCAGAATTCAAATGCGTGGCAGAGACTGTGGGATAGCTACCCACAGTGCAATGCTCCAGAAGTCAATGGTTTCCTCGGTACTGTGGACGCACTCCGCCGACTAAATGCCAACTAAATGCACTTAGAGCATTTATGTGGGGACACACACAATTGACTGTATAAAAACGCTTTCTACAAAACCGACTTCTATAAATTTGACCTAATTTCGTAGTGTAGACATAGCCTTAGGAGGAATTGTTCTTTCTGTGGGAAGGAATTGTTTTTCTGTGTTCTTTCTTTGTAAAGCAGATAGGATTTAGATTTTTAGAGTCTTCAAGACAATTGAAGTTGCTGGGGTATGTCAACAAAGCAAGCCCAGAAATGCTGCCTCAAAATCCAGTAAGTAGTTGTTGCTGAAGCAGGTCCCAAAAGGGAAGAGACAAGAAATAGCATTAGTCATTCAGTTTTCCATTTTCTTTACTGCTGCTTTCACTGAATGATCTCAGATTATTTTACTGAAATGTGAAAGAAATTCTTCCCCAGGCAAAATGGGAAAAGTTATGAACAGCACCTACGAATGGGTGCAATCCCTATGACCTTCTGCATGAATCACTATTCTTACTAAGATGGTATGAATGGGGGCAATCAAGGTTGACCTTCCCATGGCTGATAACTTCTGTTCATAATAATGTGATATGAGCTAGCTCTGCAGAATAATTACTGCCTTAATCTTCATACAGGAAGTTGATTCGAGTGGTAAATTACTTTAGTCCTGAAATGCGTATTTTGGATATGTATAACGAATTGCATTTATGTAAAATCCTAGATCAATCAGTACTTCATATCATGCGTTGAAGTAAAAATGAAGCCTAGAATAATGCAAATCGCTAATTTTCCCATTTTAGGATGGAAATTCACAGAAGATTTTAGCAGTACTCTTAATATGCCGGTTTGGTACAAAACATGGTGCCCGGTTGCATTGATTAGGGAATGTGAACTAATCTTTGTCTACTCAAACTGTTGTAACATAAGACAGTTTTTAACTCTGTTACAATTTTGAATGTAAATTGTCAATACCTCCTTCAGAAGCCTATGTGTCAGGCACCACAGTCATTCCTGAAGGGCTGGCAAGTTAGTCCTGCTTCCAGCCTGTCTTTTCAGGGCAAAGTCCTGTTCCAATATCTAAACCCTTCATTAAGCCTGAAGCCAGACTGCTAAGTTTAAGGCTGGCACAGTGGATGACCTTGGAACACAACTTTGCAAACAAGGTTATTTGGACACAGACAAACTTCCGTTCTTGTACTAGTAGATCTTTCAGTGGCTTTCCATACCTTTGACTATAAGGTGTTGACTTAAATACAATATGTAGTAGGAGTTAATGGAACGGCTGTTAGCTGGATCCTTTCAGATCCCTGAAATTCATGGTGGGCCCCTACTTCTATTCCTTAAGGCGTCACATGTAGCACTCTATATGTTGAGTACTTTCATCCATCCTCTCCAGCATATACCTCACATTGAGACACCATGAATTCGTGTCACTAATATATTTGGATGATACTGCACTGTGAGTCCTTCTCAAAGCACCCAGTCTCATAAGTCTTATTGGTTGAGCAAGTGTCTGGAAGTGACAGTTGGTTCAAACTTACCCTCACTTATTCTAGGATAGGTTAAGAAGGAAATATTTTGGAATCTATCCCATACAATAAACTCATGGATCAAGAGCATCAGCTTCTGGTTGTTAAGAGCAGGGTGTCACAGCGGTCATGCTGAATTTTAATGCTATCCAAATTGTTTGTTCTCCGTACTTGGGCACTGTGATAGATGCCTTACAAACCTTTACAATGGTTCAGAAGTGGTATTTGCCCTGTATGTTTTGAAACAATTGTTGAAATATAGCGGGTAAGAAGCTTAATCTCTCATTCCACCAGGGCAGACTAATGGGTAATGACAGGAGACTGCAGCCCCGAGACTTTGCTCTTAACTTCAGTCACTCCTAGTGTACCTACTTTTGTGCTTTGACCTCTTGTTTGTTCTGTGTTCCTGGAAAGCAGTGAAGAGTTGGAAGAGTGAAGAGTTGATGCAGAGAATGGGCTCATTGCAACCATCATGCAGCTACAGAGGTCCCTTGCTCCATAGTGTGCCACTAGAATGCTGTGGGGTTGCCACATCTCATGGCTGCTCTCTGGCAGTGAGCTCCCTGCCTCTTCCACCAGAGAAATGCAGGGAGTGGGTTCTCGGGACCTGAGTATGGCAGTCTGGCTCAGCTGTACTTATGTAATGTTCAAGACAAGGACAGAATTGACCTCCTAGCTTCCCCTTCCAAAGAGACTTTGTGGTGCTCCCCTTCCAAAGTAGTGGCTTTCCCCCTTCAGGACCTAAAACCCCATTTGGTCTCCAGGAAAAGAAAGGAAACATGAGCCCACAGGAAAATAGTGCATTTAACAGAGGCTTCCTGTCTTGAGAAGAGGAGTGCAATGCATGTTGGTTAAGCCGAAAGCTTTGTTCTCCAGTGGTTCATAAGCAATCAAGTACCTGACTTGATTCAGAGGAATCTGGGGCAGTCGGAGGTACAACTGTTTGCAGTCAACTCGAACAGGTGGAAAAGGTTTGCACCAGCCGATAAACTAGCTTGGAAGACTGGGCTTTTTCAGTTGCCTTGGTTCCACCTGGTGTTTGCATTTCCCCATCCTCATCCTGGGAACAGCTCTAATAAAGAAGCTGATGGGCCAAGTCTCGTCCATTCTCCTAGCTGCAGTTTCCACCAAGACTGTTTCTCTCTCAGGCATCTATTCTACTCCCAGATCTGTTAGTTCAGGGCCCTCTCCAGACATGCAGGTGCAGATTTCAAAAGGTATTTAGGCACCTAACTCCTGTTAAAATCAGTGGGAGCTAGGCTCCTAAATACCTTTAAAAATCTGAGCTCCAGTCTCTATGCATGTGACACTCCTCCTGGCTTGGGAAAGGAGGATATCTGAAGGAAAACGGGATGGTGAGCAGCGTTTCAGACACCCTTCTGGCTTGAGGGATGCTCTATTTCAATAGCATGTTAGAATGTTGGTAAGGGTGCTTCCTGCAGTTAAAGTAGTTACTTCAGAGCAAAACTGTCCCTTCTGCTGATCTAGAATTCCTCTAAGTGAGTTTCAGCAAAGCCCCCCAAATTTCTTGTAAATTCGGGGGGGGGCACTTCAGGATTAAGGGGAGGCTGGATTGCTTGCTTAGATTTAACAATTCTGCCCTACTGCAAAATTCTCTTTTATTTGTTCTATTTGCTGGCACAAGCAGCTCTATAAAAGGCTTTGAGATTCGTGCTCTCCAGGGTGTATGTGACAGACTCTTACAAATCAGCAAGCCAACTGAGCCCAGAGTACATTAGGGTTCACTCCACTGGATCTGGTGAAGTCTCAGCAGAGACAGGGGAGGTCTCTGAAGAACTCTTACGGCAGCTATCTGGTACGTTTTACATATGTTCTCAAAGAACAACAGGCTGAGTGTGGCATCAGGTGATGTGGCATTTGACAGGATGGGTTTCTCATAGTAGTAGTTCAAGAACCACAGCCCCATGGGGTAGCCCCATGAGGTAACCCTATTCTGTAGAATAGGCCAAGTCTAACAGTTCGGCACTTTCTCCCGTCCCTGTGATTCTTGTTCTTATATAATGGGGAAGAATAGCTCTGTCTCCTATCACTGTCCCTGTAGAATGAGACCTCTTCATAGTCGCTGTTCCCCTGGGACAGACCCCTTTCTCTCAGGTCTAGTACCTGAGTTCTCACCTGGGACAGAGATGACCCTTCCCTTGTCATGTTGCTGAATGGACAGTGAGGGAGAGGAGGGTTGAGTATGCAAAGAGTTGAGAGCCTGTGATTTAGAGAGAGGTCCATTTAATATTCCAGGCCTGATTTCCTTACGATATTCGATGCTGTTAGAATCCCAGCTCAGTTGGATCAATTAACTGACACAGGAAGTGAGTTGAAACTATCACACCAAAGGGGTGGAGTATCTTGACTCTATGGAACAGGCTTCTCTCCTGCCTGAAGTCACTGGAGGAGGAGCGACCCTTCAGTCAGGTGTGGCAGAATGAGATGTGAAAACTGCATGGGAAGAGATTCTCCTTGTGCCTGTTGCTCTTTCATGCCCCTGTGTTTCACCCCCCTGCCTTTGAAAGGTGCCAAGTGTATGCGGCTGTCTGTGAAGTGCCGAAGTCTGTGAGATAAAATACAGTGACTGCTGATGTGGGTATGGAAGCTATAGTGAAGGAATAAGTCTGTGTACAAGGCTGCTTTCTAGCCATCTACTTTCCCTAATTGGATTTATTCGCACATGCTCTGGCTGATAAGCACATGGTTCATAAAAGAGAGAGTAGATTTTCTTAGCTGCCAAATTCCCTTTTTTTAGTCCAATAATGTTTTGTTAAAAATGTAGCATAAGGCATAATTTTTGTGCCTTGCCAGACTGTAGAGAAGGGATTGCTGCATTAAACTTATCCTGGCTGTCAACAGCTGGCTTTAAATGCCATAATCTAATCAGTTCCCATTAGATTCATTTTTTTAAAATGTTAATTTTTGACTGAATTTCTGACTTTGACTTTAAGCTGGTGAGTATTGCTAGCCTGGCGGGGGGGAGGACTCCTATTCCGCACATCAGTAACACCTTCCTTCCAGGGGTCTCAAAGCACTTTAAACAAATCAGCAGAGTACGCTGTGAAAGGGGGATTCTCCTAAAAATTGAGGCACAGAAAGGTTACGTGATTTGCCCAGTATCATGCAAGAAGTCTGACAGAGCTGAGAATAGCAGCTGTTTTGTGGTGTTGTCTATAGAGCCTATTGTGGTAGGGCCAGATTTTCTAAAGAGCGCCACACCCACAGTCGGGGTCAGACTTTCAGACCGGTTCAGCTCCTATTTAAGGACTGGAATAAGTGGATAGATTTTCAAGATTACAGCATGTTGGGTGCTGAGCTCTTGAAAATCAGGCCTGTAGGTGTCTCGCCTGCAGCCCCTTAGCTCCTTGTTCTGTGCTCTTCTTACAAATACCCTTCATCCTCCCATCCTTTTTGTCTCACATCTGTTTAATTCTCCTGAAAATAGCAGGTGACCTTGTACCTGGTTCTGTCGCGCAGTCCCTAGCAAAACTAAATGGAGTTCTAGGATACCTTAGCTTATAAATGTTCGCGTGTCCCTCTAGGCCGGGGTTTACCTGGACTGTGGGCTCCTCCTTGGAGTTCCAGTGTCTCCCTTCATCTTTCTCATCACTTGCCTTTACAATTTCATCTTAAAACCACTGCTGCCTGCTGAAGTACAATGTTGCTGCTCCTCGTCCCTTTCTTTACCCCTAGTTTGCATGGGGGGAGCTCCCAGTGGCTTGTTTTGTCTCCTTCTTGGCTCTTTCCCAGCACTTGGATATTTAAAGGTTCGGGGGGGGGGGGCAGAGAGAGGATGGTTGCCCAGTGGCTAGGGTGCTAACCTGCGACTTGGGGAAACCCAGGTTCAATTCCCAGTTTTGCCACAGACGTCTCCTGTGCCTGGGGAAGTCACTTTGGTGTTGTGCTTCAGATCCCCATTGCACAGATAGAGAAAATAGCAGTCCCCCACCTCCCAGGGTACTTAGAGAGTGAAGTACTTGTGCTACAGTAACGAGGTCTATAGTACAAGTACTCAAAATACATAGCTGGGAGATGGGATTGATGATGACTTTGAGTTTCCCTTTTTGGTAGTATGTACTTTGGCCGAGATGGTGAAATAGCCATAGGAGGGTACTTGAGTTTTTTTCACTTTGAGCGTCTCGTCCATTCTGTGAGCATCCTAACATTTTTCGACTGCTGCTGTGCATCTAGCAGAATTATTGAGCTGTCCAGAACCAGCAAATCTGCTTGAGTAGTTCAAATTATTTTTCTAATGTGCATTAACTTGCATTTGTCCACAGTGAATTTCATCTGCCATTGTGCAACCCATTTGGCTAGCTTGAAGGCCCTCTGGAGTTACTCAGGTTAGATGAACCTAAATCACCAGTCACTCACTTGTCTGTGAACCTTGTCAACTTGGTAGTTCCCCCTTCCTCTCCTCCCCTTTTCTCCAGATCATTTAAGAATGCACTAACCTTACTATGGATCCTTGAAGCATCCAGCTTTTTGCCTTGTTGAAAATAAACATTGTATTCCTTGTTTTCCCTCTTAGCCAGTTTCTCTTGCTTGGCAGAATTTTATCCCTCTCCTCTTGGCCCCTTAAGTTGTTTTAACAACTTCTTGCAGGATTGAAAGTCTGAATTATATCAGTCAGTTCTCTCTCTGCTTTTATTGACATCCTCGAATAATTCAAATAGATTTTCTGCCCCAGAAGCCATGCTGGGCTGCCCCATGCCCACGCTTGTCTTGGAGATTTGGAATTCTATTTTTAAGGTTCAGTGGTGTAAATCCCAGAGTCCACCCCTACTGACTTTCCTAAAGAGAAGAACAATGCTCATGTGGCAGAGTAGCCACCTGTGACCCAGAGGAACCGAGAGGAGCTAGGTCTGTTTGTATATGGGATTTGGTTGCATATACTTGATGTGGAGTAATAAGGCTTAGTTCACTTGTGAGTTACTTGGGCTTTGCGTACAATATAAAAGCCTTATTTTGAGAGCTCAGGGGAGAGGCATTTCCACAGCATAGATCATGAAGCCAGATGAGGCTTTTCTTTGGGACTGTCAGGAAGATGTGAGAGCGGAACTAGGCCAGGTGGAAAAAACCTAGAGAGCCGACTCTGAGAATCTGGATTAAATCTGCCGGAAGTGAAGGGTAAAGTAAAGCATCCTTGAAGTTTTAAAGGAATAGTTCTATTTTTTGTGTAATTTAGTGCATGTCTTTCACAAATGAAATGCTTCCGCATGGGATGGGTAACTGCCCAACTTACCTCCAGATCAGTTTGCCACCCTCCAGTATGGTCTCAAGTATCAGGGGTAGCCATGTTAGTCTGTATCCACAAAAACAACAAGGAGTCCGGTGGCACCTTCAAGACAAACAGATTTATTTTTACCCACGAAAGCTTATGCCCAGATAAATCTGTTCGTCTTGAAGGTGCCACCAGACTCCTCGTTGCCAGTTTAATGGTTGCTAGTATATATTTTTGGTTGGCCGCTCAGGCCCTTCATTCTTAAATTCCTTCTGCACTCTTGGCTTGATATTGTTGGTCCTGGTGACTTTCTGTTCTTTAATTATTTTGTGCCAGCACCTTCTCTCTTGACACCTCCATCTGACTCTCACCTTCTCTGTGTCGTTCCAGGGCTGAGAATGATGAGAACATCCTGTTGAACAGAAGTTATCACTAGGCTACATTGCCCTGCAGCTCAGTTTATTATTATTTATACAGCCATCATAAATGTTCATGGTGCTTTTAAAGGCAATTTCCCTGCCCTGAAGATCTTGCCATCTGTGTTCAGTTTTTCTTGTGCAAAATTTTTAGAGGCGACTACGCTTTCAGCTCCTAAAAAACACATTAACTGTGTCTGAGACAGACCTGCAGGACTTCTTTCAGCAGAGATCTGGCCCTGCAGAGGCCCCAAGACCTGAGAGAGAGCCAGCTACTAAGGATTATTTTACAGGGGTGGGAAGGCTACCACCTCCCCTGACAATGGGATGATCCCGATGAGAAACTTGTGGGCCTTTTGAGCTGAGTTTGCTGTCAGTTTGTATTGCAGTGTGGTGATGAAACAATCCTGCCCCAGAAAAGGTTAGATTATTTTATGGGACTGCTCTACATCCAGAGGCCAGTTATAAAGGTGGCAGCCGTGAAGTGAGACTTGTATTCCTTGCTGGAGGGAGACATTCATTATAGGACTCAACTGAAAAAGCACATTGGTGCCTTAAATGTAAAATCTGACCAGCTTGGTAGTGAATGCTTGGAGAACAAATGAAATGCTAGGCAGGAAAGGATGAGTTGGTAAAGAGGGAATTCAGACACTGCCAATAATGTGTGACCATGTTTGGCTTATCCCAAAGTCACTACCGAAAGAGAATTTCAGTTCTGGAAGAGCAATAAGCACCAATATAATACTACTAGACTCTTAGGACTGGCAGAGGAAGACGAGATGGGATCTTAAGTAGCTTCTTGGATCACTGGCTGTAAAGATTTTGCCTCTTAAGGAGGATGATCAATTTTACACTGAGAGAGCTGACCAAATCCTTCTTAAATATGAATAAAAGTAATGGGGTTGGCAGGACTGTCTGCAAATTATTTGATCATAATGGCCATGAAAATCCTGCTGATCATAGGGGAAAGGAGACTTTCTCTCTCCCCAGCTTCCTCCTGTGACCCAGGCAAAATGCCAGTGTCTTTCTAGTTTAAAAAACGGCCTCCTGAAAAATGCGTTGGAGGCTGTGCTGCTTTTCCTGGCAGCTATGTATGAAGTGTGCTGGCAGGACTCTCTTTTGGGAAGCGGAGGTAGGGGAAT
This sequence comes from Lepidochelys kempii, assembly GCF_965140285.1. Classification (NCBI taxonomy): domain Eukaryota; kingdom Metazoa; phylum Chordata; order Testudines; family Cheloniidae; genus Lepidochelys; species Lepidochelys kempii. The sequence continues at coordinate 12,673,499 of NC_136380.1, forward strand.
GGATGTGAGACGAGAGTGAGAAATTGACCATCTGATAGGACGTCTTGATGCCAGAACTCAAGCTGGCCAGATACTTAAAGTCTAGTTCCACTCTCTATTATCATGACAAATTGGTTTAATTATTTCCTGATCAGCAAATCCTTCCATCCTTTCACACTTAAGAACAACAGGCATTTATCCTATAGGCTTCCTTGCCGTCCTGCCTCCCATCCGCCGCTGATGGACAGTATTGTTAAGCATCTGAAAAGCCGGTGTGCTTTGTCGGTATTTCTTGTCAGTGGCTGCTCTTGAGTGCTTTACTGTAGCTGGTGTACGAGAATTCAGGTAACCCTTTCAGAGCTGTGACTGTCTGGATGGTTCAGGGGAATTGCGGGAGGACATGGAGACCAGCACCAGGATACAAAAGTTTTGTACTTCTAGGTCATTGGTTCAAATCCATCCCAGACTGGTGCTTCAGCCATCAGAATCTGACTGGACCTGCATGAAATAAGTTTGTTCTGTTCAGTTTATGTCCTAGTGAACATTGTGCATCTGGTTTTGTTGGCTAAGGACTGAATGGACATAAAGAATGGAGATGTTTGAGATGGTCCCTTCTTAGCAGAAGCGCAATGTGCTTTAGGTGGCACATGATCAGGATTCATTACTGAATCTGATCATTAACTTCCCCGGCTTAGGCTGCGTACTTAAGGGGAGTGCAACATGAATGCTGATCCCTCAAGAACAGAGTTGAGATGTTAAGTGCTGTGGGGGAAACTTGCTTTACTAATGCCTCTCTCATACCTCTTGTTAGTTTGGCATCACACCTTATAGCAGCCTGCCACCGAATCAGTAATGAATAGTAATGACAAACAGACATAGGGCAGACTCCAAACGCAGTGTGTAGCCCTGCCCTGGGAAGATCATGCCTACATGTGACGGAGCTGAGGGGCTAGTCTTTTTTATTCCAGTAACACTTGCATAGCTGGTCATGCCAACAAAGTCTTACTGGATTTCATTTCAGCATTGTTTACAGGCGGTAAATTCGTAGTATGAACAGATTCACCCTGGATGTCTCTCGAAGTAGTTCTCTAAGTTCTTCAGTTTCCTGTGGAAGCTAGGTTATTGGAGTAGATGGAGGAAAGTTTGGTGTTATCCAAGGAGATCGGTGAAAGAATAATGGGATGCCTTCAGAGGGACACTGCTATAAGGCTGACGCAATGACTGTGGGGTTCAGACACTTGGTGTCGGTTTCTGTAGCAAGCATTGTGTCTGCAGGTTATAGTCATGTATGCGCTCAGCCAACTGACTGCAAAACTCCAAAGCACCTGGAATCTTCCAGTCCAGTGCCCATGGTGCTTCTCAACACACAGGCATGTAGTACTTGGTAAGCTCGCTGTTAACCTTGTGGAAGTTTAACTGACTTGGTCTGTCAGTTTCACGCTTGTGTCTACTGCTGGGCATGTGCTGTGTACACTAGCATAGATCCAATCCTCTGCTCTTGCTGGGGATATTCTGCAGGGGCTACAGAAAGAAAAGACAGGTAATCTCGTGCATCTCCTCATCTCACACCCCAGAGGATCATACCTGAGTCTGTACGTAATTCCCAGAGGCACTGGGAAACACAGAATGGCACTGTGGAGGGCTGTGCCATTCTCATCTGCTTGATGTGGCTGGTTCTCACAGTGACTCTGGAGAACACAGTTCAGCAAAGGCGCAATCCTTCACTACATGATTCTCCTGCAGGAAAATTCCAGAATTCCACAGCGTGAGGAAAACATTTCCTGTGTCACACATGAACTCTGATGTATAAGGTTCGGAAATACGTTATTGACAGAGAAATAGTGAATGGGATTGGTGGCATAGGCCCCTAGTGGCAAACAGTTGCAGGTGGTTGTCTGTCCAGAGGGCTGGGGAAACACCATCTGGCAGACGCCACACAAAGCTGAGCTCCACATTACAGGAAAGATATTGGCTAATTGTAGAAGGCACAGAAGAGGGGAAAAGGTAGGTTTCAGTGTCGTCCCTCACTTTAAAACACCGCGTAGCTGGACATACCTGTCTAATCACATTTTCATTGGTATGAATTAGAGGCAAAAAGTACACGTAAGTGGAAAGGACAAACGAGCATCTGACAAAGAAAGTATGGCAAGAACCAGAATCACCGTACACTTGAGGCATACGTTCTCATGTAGAACTTGGCATTTGTCTAGTGCATGGTATGTTTCTCTGAATGTGTAACCATTAACTAACACGTAGCTTTCCATGGAGTTGGGAGGCTCTGAATTCTCACGTTACACATGGACAAACTGTCCGAAGTGAAGTGATTTGCCTACGGTCATTCTGCAAATCGGTGCCATAACCAAGATTGGAACTCTGGGGTTCCTGTCTCTCACACTGAGTTCTTTGTTTCCAAAGCCATTCATGGGTAGTTTAACTGTTACTACATAGCCAGTGAGTCCAACTAATTTAACTTCCAGTGTTAACGAGGATGTGCACTTCTCGGAGTCCCAGATCCAAAGGTTACTGTGGGTGTTGGTCTCCTAGGGTAGCCAGTGCAGATTTTGAGATGGTAGACAAGCAGGTATGAAGTCATTCTGTTTTGTCTGGCAAAATTGGAATACATTGTCACAAATGTTACTACGCATTTAATCAGTTTTATCTTTCTCTTTTTCAGCTTTTCCGACGTGTGGCAGCTGCCTTGCCTGGAATGGAGAGCACACAGGACAAAAGCAGAGAAGACAGTATCCTTTGTCTTCGAGCCATGATTCTGTGGATGTACAGCTAGGGGCTTTCATGCATGGGGACATGCAGTCCCTGAGTAACAGACACAGGATGTGGGAAGGGAGAGGTATAAATATAAAACCTGCCCTGGTGGCCATCTGCCTAGCTGTTAGTTGGCTAATTGCTTAGGCATCATAGAAGCATGTGTTGAGGAAAGGGTATGATCCTTACAGACTAGTTCAGCGAGGGTGTTCTGGGCTGTAGAAGCAGCGTGGAGATGTGGAATAAGCTGTAAAGAAGCTGAGGGAGGTGTTGAGTCTGGGATCACTGGTGGAGTAGAGCGGTGAGGGTTATGCAGTGACGTGAATGGATAGGTGTAGGGATGGTCAGCTGGGAAGTGCCTTGGAAGTGGGACAAGAGGCCTGAATTTAATGTGGTGGAAAAGGGAATTAAAAGGAGGGTGACATGGTCAGATCACCAGGCAAGGGAATTCTTAGCCCAGCATTTTGAACAGGTTGGATGTCAAGGAGGCTACAGAGGAGGAGTTTGCAGTAGTCAAGAGAGAGCCCCGAAGAGTTTGTGGTCTGGACAGAGAAGGCTGGATCTGAGATGTTTTATAGAGCAGAGGTTCTTAACCAAGGATCCAGGGGCCCCTGGGAGGCTGTGATCAGGTTTCAGGGATGCCGCCAAGCAGGGACAGTGTTAGACTTGATGGGGCTCAGGGCAGAAAGCCGAAGCCCCACCACGTGGGACTGAAGCCTGGGGCCCTGAGTCCTGCCACCCGGGGCTGAAGCCGAAGCCTCCTCAATGTAGCTTCATGAGGCCCCATGTGGCATGGGGCCACAGGCAAATGCCCTGCTTGCTACCCCCTAATGCCACCCTTGGCTTTTATATGCAGAAAATCAGTTGTTGTGGCACAGGTGGGCCGGGGAGTTTTTATAGCATGCGGGGTGGGGGGCTCAGAAAAGAAAGGTTGAGAACCCCTGGTCTAGAGGATAAAGCTGCAAGTCTTGGGTGCCAAACTGACAGGCCCAAATAACAGGAGATCAATGCATTGTCAGTGGTTAACGAATGAGGAGGGCTGAGGGGGAAAGACAGCTGAATGGAGGCAGGTCAGGAGTGTAAAGGTAGGTTTCCGAGTAGCCTACAACAAAGATCACTCATTGTCAAGAGAAATGGCTAGGGGTGCCCTGACAGGAGCTGCTTGGAGAGAAGGGGATTTCCCCAAGAGGTGCTTTGCTCAGAGGTGGTAGATCTAGGTGATAGTCACAAAAGCTAAGGCAGGACAAGACCTTGAGAAGTTGGGTGCAATCAGTAATCTCCATACCACCTACAACCCTTCAGTTGCAATCAGTCTGACCTCTTCCTCCCCCATCATCTCTGCTTCTCTTGACACTGCAACGAAGAAGGGAAATGGCGCAGTCATTGGAGACGGGTCTTTTTTTTTTTTTTGAGTATGGGGGACATGCGCATGCTTATCTCAAGGGGATGATGCCAAAGGAGAGAGCAGGTGTTGAGAAAGAGAGGGCATTAGAAAGAGAGTGGAAGTGGATGGATTTTTTTGTGGGTGGTGCTGAAGGAGTTGGAGGGTGAGAGGTGAGAATCAGCATGGATGATAAGGAGGTAAGAGTGGAGAAGGAGGAGAGGAAATCACAGCAGATCTTGATCTTATTTGAAAAAGCAGGTAGAGGATAGAGGGGAGGTTTTAGGGGATAATCTGTTTCAAATAAGTAGCTGGCATTATGAGCCTATGAGTTAGTGAAGGTGGAGCTCTATAGTACTGTTTGGCAAGGAATGAGGCAGGAACTGTAAGAGAGCACACTTGGAGTAGAGGAAGTGATTGTGTCAGATGTAAACTAAAGACCTTTTAAGCATCACATTTGTTGCAGAGTTAAAAACCATGATTTTAGCAGCTGTAGGTTGCAGCTGCTAAATCCTGGGCTTTCTGTGTGATATGTACTTGATTAATCAAGGACCCTTTCTCAGCAGCATACAGCTGACAGGCTAATCAGTGCCAATTTTATTAATGAGAAGGACAGTGTTAGATTCATAGATATTTAGGTCAGAATTGACCATTATGATCATCTAATCTGACATGCTGCACAACGCAGGCCACAGAATTTCACCCACCACTCCTGCAAAAAACCTCACACCTATATCTGTGCTATTGAAGTCCTCAAATTGTAGTTTAAAGACTTCAAGGAGCAGAGAATCCTCCAGCAAGTGACCTGTGCCCCATGCTACAGAGGAAAGCGAAAAACCTCCAGGGCCTCTTCCAATCTGCCCTGGAGGAAAATTCCTTCCCGACCCCAAATATGGCAATCAGCTAAACCCTGAGCCTATGGGCAAGATTCATCAGCCAGATACTACAGAAAATGCTTTCCTGGGTAACTCGGATCCCACCCCATCTAATATCCCATCACAGGCCATTGGGCCTATTTACCATGAATATTTAATTACCAAAACCATGTTATCCCATCATACCATCTCCTCCATAAACTTTTTAAGATTAAACTCGATGCCAGATGGATCTTTTGCCCCCACCTCTTCCCTTGGAAGGCTATTCCAAAACGTCACTCCTCTAAAGGTTAGAAACCTTTGTCTAATTTCTAGTCTAAATTTCCTGGTGGCCAGTTTATATCCATTTGTTCTTGTGTCCACATTGGTACTGAGCTTAAATAATTCCTCTCCCTCTCCGGTATTTATCCCTCTGATATATTTATAGAGAGCAATCATATCTCCCCTCAACCTTCTTTTAGTTAGGCTAAACAAGCCAAGCTCTTTGAGTCTCCTTTCATAAGACAAGTTTTCCATTCCTCGAATCATCCTAGTAGCCCTTCTCTGTACCTGTTCCAGTTTGAATTCATCCTTCTTAAACATGGGAGACCAGAACTGCACACAGTATTCCGGGTGAGGTCTCACCAGTGCCTTGTATAACGGTACTAAAACCTCCTTATCCCTACTGGAAATACCTCTCCTGATGCATCCCAAGACCGCATTAGCTTTTTTCACGGCCATATCATATTGGCGGCTCCTAGTCATCCTATGATCAACCAATACTCCAAGGTCCTTTTCCTCCTCCGTTACTTCTAATTGATGCGTCCCCAGCTTATAACTAAAATTCTTGTTCTTAATCCCTAAATGCATAACCTTACACTTCTCACTATTAAATTTCATCCTATTACTATTAGTCCAGTTTACAAGGTCATCCAGATCCTCCTGTAGGAGGATATCCCTGTCCTTCTCTAAATTGGCAATACCTCCCAGCTTTGTATCATCCGCAGACTTTATTAGCACACTCCCACTTTTTGTGCCAAGGTCAGTAATAAAAAGATTAAATAAGATTGGTCCCAAAACCGATCCTTGAGGAACTCCACTGGTAACCTCCCTCCAGCCTGACAGTTCACCTTTCAGTAGGACCCATTGTAGTCTCCCCTTTAACCAATTCCTTATCCACCTTTCAATTTTCCTATTGATCCCCATCTTATCCAATTTAACTAATAATTCCCCATGTGGCACGGTATCAAATGCCTTACTAAAATCTAGGTAAATTAGATCCACTGCGTTTCCTTTGTCTAAAAAAATCTGTTACTTTCTCAAAGGAGATGATCAGGTTGGTTTGGCACGATCTACCTTTTGTAAAACCATGTTGTATTTTGTCCCATTTACCATTGACTTCAATGTCCTTAACTACCTTCTCCTTAAATTTTTTCCAAGACCTTGCATACTACAGATGTCAAACTAACAGGCCTATAATTACCCGGATCACTTTTTTTCCCTTTCTTAAAAATAGGAACTATGTTAGCAATTCTCCAATCATACGGTACAACCCCTGAGTTTACAGATTCGTTAAAAATTCTTGCTAATGGGCTTGCAATTTCATGTGCCAATTCCTTTAATATTCTTGGATGAAGATTATCTGGGCCCCCCGATTTAGTCCCAATAAGCTGTTTGAGTTTCGCTTCTACCTCAAATATGGTAATGTCTACCTCCATAGCCTCATTCCCATTTGTCATGCTACCATTATCCCTAAGATCCTCTTTAGTCTTATTAAAGACTGAGGCAAAGTATTTGTTTAGATATTGGGCCATGCCTAGATTATCCTTGACCTCCACTCCATCCTCCGTGTTTAGCGGTCCCACTTCTTCTTTCTTTGTTTTCTTCTTATTTATATGACTGTAGAACCTTTTACTATTGGTTTTAATTCCCTTTACAAGGTCCAACTCTACTTGACTTTTAGCCTGTCTCACTTTATCCCTACATGTTCTGACCTCAATAAGGTAGCTTTCCTTGCTGATCCCTCCCTTCTTCCATTCCCTGTAGGCATTCTGCTTTTTCTTAATCACCTCTCTGAGATGCTTGCTCATCCAGCTTGGTCTACAACTCCTGCCTAGGAATTTTTTCCCCTTTCTTGGGATGCAGGATCCTCAGTCCCTGCATGTGGTGACTCCTCCTGCCTCCATCAGGGAGTTATATCCAGTCTCCAAATGGGAGAGCAATAAGGCCACTTCCAGTTGGGCTCTCTGCAGAGTGCAGATAGCAAAACAACTTGTCACTGTGTGTGTCCTGTGCTGTAGAAGCAGGTCAAGACCAGTGGCGAGTTTTGTTTTGTTTTTTTTCCCCTCACTGCCTGTTTACAGAACCATGGGGGTACAAGGAAATTGGGCTAATCATCAGGCTTTCATGCTCCATAACTCATCTGCATGGTGTTGGCAGAGCTGTAGTTTTAAGCATCTTTCTCAAACAGCTTCCTCTTAACTGTGAGAGGATTTAGAGACTCAAAGCTACAAGACAGAACTGTAACAAAGGACTCTTCTGTTCTTTTCTTGCTGACCATCTCCTTCCATCCCTTGGAAAGAAAAGCTTCCTCCCCAAGAATAGATAATTGGTGTTACCAGCCGCAAGAACTGCGTGCCATCCTGAGCGAGCTGGGCAGAGACGGATTTTAGACTTGTGCTAAGCTGACATGAATCAGCGTGACTGGGGTTAGTGTTCAGCGCTCCACCTGTGATCTCTGGGTGCACTGTAATGATGGAGTATCAGGTTTGGGGATCAGAGTACCACAAAGGGAGTCATTTATTAGAGGCTGCGTCAGAGGGGAGCGTTTGAGTGACCATGTGCCATTTTTCACTTTTGGCTGTCCTTGCAAGGGGTAGGTTTTTGGAAAGCAGCACAAGTTGCTCAGTGACACCAGTGAGAGAGCTGGGGGAAAGGATTCATGATTATTTCCCACAAAGGCATTCTCAACGCCTGGGAATGCCGTCCAGAAATGGTGTGGTAGTGTGGGAGGGTCAGTGCTCCTAAATCCCATGATGGGTATGATATGAAAAGGGATTGTCTTTTTCTGATCCAGTCCAGGGCCAATGCCAAAAGTTAACTGAGTCTGTAACATTGCCATGGCACCCTTCTAAACCTGGTACATTGAGAGGCTAAACCTTAAATCTCATCTTATTACCCTCCTCTTCCCCCCACTGCAGTTCTGACACACAATCGCCAATTTCTGGACAGTCACTTGTGAGTGATTGGAATGCCTTCTGTTAGGGGTGTCAGATTCGTTCTGTGGCAAGAGCCAAACCACCATCTCTCACTCTGTGAACCTGGCGTTAAACTTTCACTAGTCCTTTGGGCACTTAAGCCTCCTCACTTTCACTCTTCTTCTCTCCTGCCCCCTCCCTCTCCTGGTACTGGTGCTGTGGGGTGGAGTGACAGTGGTGGGATGGGCACTCTTTTCTGTGAGGCTGGGGATGCTTAGAACAGCAGGAAGCTGGAGGTGGGGGAGCAGAGAAGCATCTGCTCTCCTCACCCCATTGCTATGGGGCTCTGCAGTGGCAGCGAGAGGCTGGGAAGAAGTCTCTTTAAGCTGGGACACAGCAGCCCTTGTAGGCACTCAGGGAGAAGGGGAGTGAGGAGAAGGAGCGCAGATGCTTGTGACCAATCAGGTATGAGTTCTCTTAAGCTCCTCCCACTTTATGGGTCCAGCCCTGTTGAAGTTGAAGTGCAGGAGCTGCAGGTTGAATGCCTTTGAACTGTGGAGGTGGTTGCAAGCTGGAAGAAAGGGTCCTGAAAGTAGGTTCTGCCCCGCAAGCCATGTGTTTGACACCTGGGCTTTATGCCATTAGAAATGTGGGTTCCTGCTTTCAGAGGAGATACGGCTGCAGTGTTAGCTTCAAAATGATGGCTCCTAAAACAGCAGGATAATCAGGACAACTCTTTCTATTTATAATCCAGTCTTCACAATTTGTCAGGCCTAGGAGACAAATACTCTGTACCAGTCGCTGTGTCTTCCCTAGACCCTGACCCACAGAGTGTTGAAAAATTGTCCCAGGGTCCACCATAGCCCTCAGTCCTCTGTAAATGGAAACAATTGTGAGCTTTGGGCCATGGAGGGGGTTGCTGAAGGGTGGGGGGGGGGGCACGGCTGAGATGAACTGGGCCTTCCTCGCTGCCCTGGAGCTGTGACCAGGGAAGGGGACGTGCAGGAGCTGCTCTCTGTGAGTTGGTGAGAGCAGGGCTGAGGGAGGGAAAAGAGAGCAAGCTTCTCTCTGCTCTTGCTGGGCTCTACTGGCCTGTGCATGTTGCTGCTCCCTCAGTAACCCACTTTTGGATGTCTCCCCCAGCTGAAAGCTGCTGTTCTCTACCACTGGAAAGCAAAGACTGGTTATAGTGTTTGTTTCTAGCCCTAGTGGTTTGAGACACTGGACATACAAGCCATTTTCAATTTAGCCGTGGGTTAGAGACTGCCCTAGATCTTCAACCTGTGTACCTTTCATTTCCTGCTGTCGGAATATCTTGGAAACAGGAAGAGGTGATTAGGAGACAGCAGGAAGGGAAAGATCTTACAGGGGTGGGCACTGCATTTCTAAGAGCTTGGCAGGGACACCCCAAGCCTGGCTTGGGCACGCCCTTAGGTAATTAGCACGAATCTCAAATCAGTAAAGGGGGCTAGGAAATCTACCTTGACTTATGAGGCTGGGATTTTCAAGGGTAGTGCCCCATTGAATACCAGTAGGAGTTGGCGCCTAGCTGTGTTAGGCTTCTCTGAAAATGCCAGCCTAAAGCCCCACCTAGAGGCAGTGCAGAGAAATATGGCAGAACGAGGATTGCTGGGTCCTGTATTCAGAGCAAGGTTGGCTTTGGACCCAGCAGGGCCAAGGTGGGGAGTGCTCCAACTTGTTTGCCTTAACTTACTTCTTCCAGTGATTGACATAAAACTGGAAAAGCCTCAAGAGCAGCCGGTCAGTGAAGGAGGTTGTTCCTGCTAATACCATGTTGCTTCTCTTACATTTCTCCAGAACATCACTGCTTCCCCTCCCTTTACTCTTCATTGACTGCGGTGTGAATATTGGCTTGAACCGTCCCCTTTCAGTAATAACGTATTGCAATTCATCGTTGCTGGCTGTCTCGTGGAGATGATCTTAGCTTCACAAGCACACACACAAGAGAATGTCAGTGTCTTCATTATTTATAAGAAAAAAAATAAAGCCAAAATATTCCAGCATATTCCAGTTATAACTTTAAAAAGATAGGTACAATTTCTTAATATTGGTTCCTTTTTTAATGTTATGATATTGCACTTTGAAATGATGGAAATTGAGTAAATTTTGAGTTGGACTTGAAGAGGTATGTGCAGAATAACACTTATATCTTACCCACTTGATTTCGCTATCAAACTGGAAATGACTAGACAGCAGTCAAAAGAAAGGTAGAGTTGGCGTATCCTTTAGGGTTAGATGCTGCCCTTTCAATATAAAATAAACAAAAAAGCTATAATCATCCTCTACGCTGAGATGCTCTGAATCTTTTTTTCAAGTCCCAAACATTTTGGAAACCTGAAACTTTAGCAGGGTTTTGATGCTGAAAAAGGCTACTGAGTCTTAGTCTTCGCAGAGTCAATATGAACAAATTTCCAAGAAAGCAGACCCAGAAATATTACATGTCTTTCTGATATCGATAGATGGCTTTTTTGGGCAGGGACACATGCCAACGAAACACTTTTGCTAGAGACAAGTAAACAGATGTCTTGGATACACAATTAGTTTTAAAAGCATTTTTTTTCTTTTATGTAGAACTCCAATAAAGTAAATTATTACTCGAGAGAGTGGAACGTGACATTTTGGCTATTGGGGAGAAAACCAATTTTTTAAAAAGAGGGAAGTTTTAAACAAAGTTCAGCATCAGCACTAAAAACAATTTGGTCAGTGGATTGGCACGTCCAAATTTAGTAGAAAGACAAAAGAGCATTTGATGGAACAAGTAGAAATGTTACAATAATTTACAGTTAATATGGGTTGGATGGATTGAGGATCAGCTCGTGGGTTTCCTTATCATGGTCCTAAATAAATTGAGGAGGGGGGATATTTACTTGTGAGTCTATAGAAGTAGATTTGAAAGACCCTAGGTGAAAAAGAAGGGAATTTTAATAGGATGGAAAGAAACTTATGATTATGCAGACGTATGCCTTTAATTTTTAGCATTTTTTATGTTGGGTCTTCCAAGTTGGTTTAGTTTTTTCATTAGATCTGTATAGTTTGGTTAAATAGCTAGTAATTTAGTTTTATATTTAACTAAGCCACAGTTAACCATTTTTCTTTTATATTTATTTCTCAGCTTAATTTTTTTTTACTATTTTCAGTATTTTTTGTTTTGCTGAGGAATCTGTGTAGAGCTTTGCCGGTGTTGCAAGATGTAGCTATCCAAGAAACACACAGAAACCAATACACTAGATGCGCACCCTCGTAATCTTTACTAGTCCTTGTGAAATTGCTGTGTCAGTTAATAAACACAATTGTAAATACATTGTTTGCAGGAAGAGTATTGCTGAGTTACAGTGCAGGAAAAAAATGCCTTACAAGCACTACTTAATTGACAAAGTCTAAGGATGGAATTGAAAACACTCAAACTCCTCCCTCCTTCCCTTCTGCCCTTCCCCCACTGAAAATAACCAACCTGGGGGGAATAGTCCCCCTCCCCCACTGCTGTCACCTGGCAATATGCAGAGAAAGTGTGGAATTCTGCATTCTGGAGTTGAATGTCAAATCAATACCTGCCCTGGTTTTCTAATAACTCTGCATACCAATAACTTAACATTAAAGGCAAAAATGAGATGTAAAGTGCTTTTATAATGCAATATTAAAGGCGATTTTTTTTGACGTGGCATGTCTTGAAATAAACAGTGAAATATGACGAAGGATCATATTCTTTATTTCAAAGAAGCTGATGTGGGGAGGAAAACCTGGCTATTTTTCCTGTATTGTAGTCGCCTTTATTGTGCAAAAAACAAAGACCCCATCTTGCTGCTTTTAATATTCAGTTTTCTTTGGCTTGGATTCTTGAAGTAATTTGGGTGGTTCATAGTTTGGATTTCTGTAAACAAATGCAGCATTTTTGCCTCCAGTAAAGTATAAAGAAAACACTAAAACAAGGTGCTTGAACAGCAGCTCTTTGCCCTGCAGTTCTAAGTTTGAAACGTTTGACAAGCCAGGCCCTAGGTAAGTCAGATGGTCACTCAAGCAAGTAATCCTTACTCAGCTGAGTCATCCTGCTTATTTTAATGGGGCTACTTGTGCAAGCTGTGGGCTGCTCATCTGAGTAAGGGTTTGCGAAATCAGCCCATTAGGACTTGTTTTTGCCAGAAAATGAGGGTTAGAACCTGACCTTGAGGAGTTGTCTTGAACATGTTAAACACCCTGTGGTTGCATAAACCAGGACAGCTCGTGCTTTTAACATTTTCAGTTGGTCGTGGTAGATTCCTACTGAAACCAGGGCGTACCTCTGACTAGCAACAACTTGTCCCTGCATCCACTGACTGCAGTCATATATAACATTGTGCTAGGGTCCATGACTCTCAACGCATGTTCCAATACTGCCCCATTTTCTAGTGAAAGGAAGTCCCCTGATAACGTACATGGAAGCAGAATGTTTATTGTATGTACAGTGCTTCCTCATTCCAAGTTGTCTAGCTTTTCTTTGCTCCATTCATGCTGCCAGTTGACCCATAACAACAGGCTTGGTTTTAAATACGGTTTTAAAATGGTAAAAATTTCCACTTTGTTTCTTTTCCCCTCCCCACCCTGGCTTGATGATGTACAGTACATTCTGCAACTGTCCATTACTCACTTTTTGTCTGATGCAAAGTAGCTGAAGAAATTGTAAAAGGGGGGAAAAGGTTCCTTCTCTTCTTCATGTTGGAATGTCACTGGTACCTCAGCTCTGTTTGATAATATAAAACAACAAAAACTCCTTAGCGCTTGAACTAAATAAATACCTGTCTCATTGGAACTCTTTGATGGCTCTTTTCTCTAAGAACGTGGTGGGGGAAGGAAGGAACTCTGATTTATTTACTTAGCAGGAGGCTTGGATCTCTTTTCTCTTGGAACAAGAAAATAGCTCTATCTACCTTCTCCCCCAAAGTAAGCTTAATGTGTCCATGAAATACTCTCCAGTCTAAGATACTGTGCCCTGTTCTGAAAATTTAATTCCACAGAGAGCATCACTTTAATGTCTTGTGGCACAAACTAGAGCAGCCTTTGCAATGTTAGCTCTTGGCTGTAGCAGTCGTTCTTTTTCTCTCCTTCCCGTGCAGCTGGTGACCACCTTGACCTTGGAAGTCAGTAATCTCCTCTTTTCGGTTTTAAAATCCTTGTAAAGAAAAACAGCAGTCCCACAAGCAGGTACATTGGTGGCCAGCCTCTGTGTTGAACCCCGTCCGTTGGCACTGCCTGTCCTCCTGTTCAATTTGTCCTCTAAGATCCCAGAGCTAGAGGGTGGAACTAGTTCGTATGGTGAGGGCATGTGCACAATGGAGAGGAAGCCACGACCGCTGGTGAAGATTCTGCTGGTAGGCTTTGCTTCATCAAGAAGAGAGATGGTGGTTGTTGGAATTGCTAATGAGGTAAAAACAGTCCAATGCTGAAGTGCTGGTATATGTAGCAATGACTGGGAAACGCTAGCCAGGATCATGGAGGGAGAAATACGGGAGAATTCCATAAGCACTTAGGGGCACCAATGTGTGAACCATGCATGGCCTAACATCAACTCATTGACTCAGTGTCCCAAAACACACAATGAAATGTCGTGTCTTATCAACTGGTTCTCCAACAAATGAGCTTTTGGATTTCCTGGTAGTGTTACGAATTATACCTGGTAGGACACGCACACAAATGCTGCGAATTATACCTGATAGGTCACGCACACAAATGCATCAGTAACTTCTATTATCAGGATGGGAGGCCTCACATCAAAGGCCAGGAGATAGGGAGTTAGGGACAGACAAAGAACAGAAACTGGGAGTCAAGGCAGGCTGGAGACAAGGGGGAGGGTTTTCACAGGAATGCAGTATCTAAGGAACGCTCTTCCTGGTGCATGATGTGCTTGCTTTTAGACCGTGGTGGGCCCCACAATGGAGTCACATGTGCTAACTTTTCCTTAACAGTAGCTTTCACGTCCCAGTACACGAGGCAGTGGAACTAGTATCAGTGGATGCCCTCAGGCAATGAGCCATAAGCGCATCTGTTGCCAGGGGATGAGGAAACGCTGAGTGGCACTGTAGACGGGCTCAGACCCGAGAGCTCTAAAAACAGGTGTAATTGGAGGGAGTGGGAGAGCTCTGAAAGCCGCACTCTTGCTGTGCTCGTGCTAGTTAGGGTGCGGTCGCTGTGGGAGGTCCCTTCCAGCCTGAGTTACGTTGACCTGTTCTCTAGGGCTCGGTGATCCCAGCTGTGCAGAGAACGTACGTGAACATATTTCCTGAGGCAGGGTCTGCAGAGGATGTTCATTGCCCTGTTATGTGCCTTCACTGCCCCCAGAAAGAGTGACTTGCTAGTCCTCCTCTTTCTCCTAGGCAGGATGGCCAAAGTCCTATGGCCACCCCATTTCTAATCCAGAAATGTAGCCCCTGGGCTAATGTCCCAGCGAGCAATGAGCTGAGTGGCCAACTCATTGTAACTTTTGCCTTCTGGGACCTGCTGCATCTCCTGTTCGGCTTTCCCTGTGGCTGCAGAGGGAGAAGACCTTGGCTGGGGCCTCTAAACCCCTCTGACTTTCCCCTGCTCTTGCATCGTAGTTCCTGAGCTCAGGCTGGGCTCTGGCTCGGCCTGCTGGCCTCTAGGACAGCTGCATGTGTCTCACAGTGAGGAATTCCTGCCTCCAGCGGGTCCGTGGTCTGGCGTGTGGCAGCTTGGCGGGATGGCCGGCAGTAAAGGCCAGTCACAAGCCCTGAATCTTAGTTTCCGATGGACTGCGACCGTCTAGATGCTCAGGTAGGTCTGTGGTATCCTTGCATAATGGCCTAGGAGCTGGGAAGACGCTCTTGCTTAAAAGATGCTGTGGTAGGTTTGGGGGGACATGGGAGACAGAGGTGTTGCAGCTGAAAGAAGTAGCCAAGATAAAGCTTTCCCCTATTGAGCCCAAGCATGATTGGGAGGGGCTGTGCTTTGTGTGTACAGGGCTTAGCACTCCAGGGCCCTAATCCCTGGTTGTGGCTTGTAGGCACTACTGCAATACAAATATTCAAAGCAGGCTTCCTGCTGTCGTGCTTGAGCCATTACTGTGGGGCAGGGGTGCATTATTTCTGTTTTAAAATGGATAGTTTGGGTCAGAGGGGAGATACCTAGCATAAGCAGTCGTCTTTCTTGGCCACTCACAATGATGCCTAAACAGCTAGTAGATACTACTGGCTTGGGATCTATTTACTGGTAGTTAGGAGCTGAAACTGTTCATATGGTAAAAGGAAAAGGAGTACTAGAGGCACCTTAGAGACTAACCAATTTATTTGAGCATAAGCTTTCATGAGCTACAGCTCACTTCATCGGATGCATGGACGAAAGCTCATGCTCAAATAAATTGGCTAGTCTCTAAGGTGCCACAAGTTCTCCTGTTCTTTTTGCGAATACAGACTAACACGGCTGCTACTCTGAAACCTGTTCATATGGTAGTACATTTTCCACAACAATCATGCCCAGAGGCAGGTATGGCTATTTACCTTCCTCTTGTATGTAACTGAAATGTATTAATAATTGGGAGAAAGTCCAGAGGAGAGCAACAAAAAAGATTACAGGTCTAGGAAAAATGACCTATGAGGAAAGGTTGAAAAAACTGGGTTTGTTTAGTCTGGAGAAGAGAAGCCTGAGGGGGAACAAGTTGTCGAGTACATATAAGATTGTTATAAAGAGGAGGGTGATAAATTGTTCTCTTATCCACTGAGGACAGGACAAGAAGCAATGGGCTTAAAGTGCAGCAAGGGAGGTTTAGGTTGGACATTAGGAAAAACTTCCTAACTGTCAGGGTGGTTAAGCACTGGAATAAATTGCACAGGGAGCTTGTGGAATCTCCATCATTGGAGGTTTTGAAGAACAGGTTAGACAAACCCCTGTCAGGGATGGTCTAGATAATACTTAGTCCTGCCTCAGCACAGGGGCCTGGACTAGATGACCTGTCGAGGTACCTTCCAGTCCTACGTTTCTATGATTCTATTAAATAAAAAGTTGACATCTTATTAATATAACATTAAAGTTACAATGGTAACCACTCAGATGGCAGGAAATGCAAAAGTTCAGGATCCCCCCCAGTAACCTCAAATCTCCCATGTTGCTCGGAGACACTGGAGTTACTAGCAATAGTAAATGTAACCAGGTATGTTACTCTGGACGAGTGACTTTGGGCATGTCTACACTTAAAACACCGCAGCGCTTCAGTGAAGGCCAGAGGTGAAAGTAAGCCAGTCTGGTATGGCTTCCCCAGGTTGGCAATTTAAAGGGCCCAGGGCTACCTGCAGCGGCCAGAGCCCTGGGCCCTTTAAATCGCCTTCCGAGCCCTGCTGCCGGAGCCCTGGTGTAGTGGTGGCAGGGCTCCGGCCACTGCGGGGAGCCCTGGGCCCTTTAAATCATGGCTGGAGCCCTGCTGCTGCTACCCTGGGGCTCAGGCAGCCAGGCTCGGGCAGCAATTTAAATAGCCCAGAGCTCCGCTGTGGTAGTGGTGGCTGGAGCCCTGGGCCCTTTAAATCGCCCCTGAGCCCCGGGGCTCCCAGCTGTCTCTGCAGCTGGGAGCTCTGGGTGTGATTTAAAGGCCCTGGGGCTCCCAGCTGGAGCCCCAGGGCCTTTAAATCTTTGAAGTCCCTGCCTCTTCCAGTTGAGGCCACGCCCCCACTCAGGACTCTGGTGTACCGGTAAGTCCTTTAAGTTACTTTCACCCCTGGTGAAGACAGCACTATGCCAATGGGAGAGGTTCTCCTGTCGATGCCTTTAATCCCCCCCACAATGGGGAGAAGCCTCCTGTCAACATAGTGCTGTCTACACTGGGCATTAGGCCAGTATAACTGCATTGCTCAGGGGTGTGGATTTTCTCACCCCTGCGGAGTTACAGCAATGTAAATCGATCATGTAGACCTGGCCTTAATCTCTCTCTAGTACTTATCTGGCCCCTGTCCCTGTAGTATCGAAGGGCCTCACAACCTTTGAGGTAGGAAAGCACTATTATCCCCACTGAACAGATGAGGAACTGCTTCTGTTTCCCATCTGTAAAAGGGGGCACATAATCCTTCTGTCCTTTGTTTTCTTTTTAGGCTATAAGGCTTTCAGGGCAGGGACACTGTGTCTTCTGTTGTGTTTACAGGGATTAGTGCAATGGAACACTGGTCACCACTAGAGCCTCTAGGTGTTATAACATAAATCTAATAACCTACGTCCCCACTGGGCCCACTTTACTCCAAGATGCAGGCACAGCTGTAAGTGGCTGTTGTGACAGTACGGTGACCAGATGTCCCGATTTTATAGGAACAGTCCTGATTTTTGGGTCTTTCTTATATAGGCTCCTGTTACCCCCCCCTCCACCCCCGTCCCGATTTTTCACACTTGCTGTCTGGTCACCCTAGGTAACAGATTCACCAATAGACGGTCAGGCCTCAGTAAATGAAATGTGGGCAAGTTGAAAGCAGTGCGCTCGCATTCAGCTTGTGCTGTACGATAAAACCTGTCCCCAGAGTTAGGGCTTTATTTGATTTAAAATGTTTAAAATAGACAAAACAAGGGGAGAAGGGGGAGTAGCATTCTTGGGGCGCTGATTTCCGGGCCAAGGCTTAAGCCTATGCTGATCAGCAGCTGTTAGTAACTGGTGCCTGCTCCATGGTCTGTCTGAAAGGAGCCATTCTTTCTGTGGGTCCTAGTGGACCTGTATCCACACCACAAAACGTTTGGTGTTATCTGCTGGGTGCTCCCCCCATTGACCGCTAACTGCCCTTATCGGTGAGTGGAGCTTCCATCCCTGCACCACTTTGGCAGGCAAATACAATCCCGCGTGGCCCATTTCACCCACACTAAACTCCACAGGGAAACAACTCGGCAGGAGGATGCTGGGTTGAGGCTTGTGTATTTGATCTTAGACGCGTGCCACCTAGTTTAATCCACAGAGCCAGGTGTGTGTACAGTGCTAATGGTCTAACCCCATGGACAACCTGAAGGGATTTTAAAAAGAGAACAGGAGTACTCGTGGCACCTTACTCCTGTTCTTTTTGCGGATATAGACTAACACGGCTGCTGCTCTGAAAGGAATTTTAAGACACATGCAACCTCCCTGCTGCCAACAGTCTCTCCCTTTGGGGACTGGACTCTGGGTTACAGGCCACCCTGCTGCAGCTTGAGCCTGTATCAGGGACGTCGGCTGGGGGAAGGGTTTTGATACGCCATCTTCACAGTGCCACCTGCGGGCTGATGGCTGCCATTGCAGCACTAGAAGTGGCAAATACAAGTACATACTGCCTGGCTAAGACCACAGGAGCCTGGCAGATCAAAGCATCGATTTGAAGTTCAGTGTTAGGCTGGATGGGACACACCTGTCCAGGATGTGAATCATTCAACTCCCTCCTGTGCCATTTTGTTTTAAACCATAGCTTCTGGCCTGTTATTCCACATTAAAAAGAAATCTTCCATGAGAGAGAGTGAGGAACAATTTTTCTTCTCCTTCCCCACATGTTACATGTAGTCTATATGGGGCATTCACTACCCTAGGAGCTCATGCAAGTCAGATCCTGGAGCTGGATTTTAAAAGGGGGCTGGATAATTTTATGATCAAGAGAAACGCTTAAGAGTTGTGCAGGTTAATATATTGGAGAACTCAAATCCCCTACCTTGGCCTGTTGGTCAGAGTCCAGAAGGCTCAGTAAATAAAATTGCAGCAAACTACAAACAAAATATTGCTGTGAATAATTTCACTTTACTCTGAAGCATCAGACAGGAGAGTGGATGTCATGGGCCAGTGGTTGGATCCAATACAGCGAATCCTATGCTGCCTATGTAACAATATTGTGTTGATTCTGACTTTACTCAAGGCAGGAGCCTCTTCCCTCTCATCATTATAAGGGCAAAGTATTTTTGGAATTGCTGGATGCCATTTCAGGTTCCAAACTAGACTCTTCCAGCATTGCCACCTGTTTTCCAGGCTTTGCATATAAATGAAACTAGTTGAAAGCTCTCATTGTCAGCTACCCAGAGAGATGGGCTGGAACAGCAACAGCTGCTGGCATGTGTCAGTCGCTTGATTAAAGTTACCGCTAATTAAAGCACCTAAAGCACTCCATCTATTTTCCTTCTGCATAATCTGTAACGTCAATCAATGCCACAGTGGTGGCAGGGTTTCTCTGGCTCCAGAATATTCAGGTGATAATATGGTATCATTGGAAATAATAAACATTTCTAACGCTAACTGTGGACAGAACTTACAATCGCTTATCTGAGCTAGTGAAGGACGATTGATAGAAATGTAGATTTGATCTTAGGGAGACGAGCTGGGAAAGGTAATATCTTTTATTGGCCCAGCCTCTGTTGTCGAAAGAGATAAGCTTTCGAGCTACAGAATTTTTCCGTGTAAATTCAAAAGCTTGTCTTCCTCACCCATCTTGTCTCTCTAATATCCAAAGTCCAACACAGCTACAACACTGCATTGATTTGATCTTGGCATTTTATAATGGGATGCTGCTGCTTTACGTTCAGATAAATAGTTTTTGATCAGACAGGGTGTGTAAAGTTAGCTCCAGCTGATCTGAATCTTTAGTCATAGAATGTCATAGCCATTTAATTTACAAGGCTGTCTGTACAGAGATGCTCAGTTATCAGTCTGTTGGGCCTTGTTCCTCTCTTGCATGAGATCCTGTTGTATTAATCCTCAGCTCAACTTTGTCTTTTCCCTTTTTGCCCAAGCAATTCGCCAATATTTGGTGCCTTGCTGGGTGGTTTCTGGCAGGAGCAAAAATTGATGATACAAGTCAGGTCTTTTGTTGGGCTGATCCCGTTTGTAAACAAAGAATGGCCAAAGTCCTGTTTCCCTGAACACAGTAGGATCAAACACCGTCGGGCACTTTCATCACTCTCAATTTTCAAGCCTGCTTGTTCCATGAATCATGTGCTTCAAGAAGCTCGCTCTCTGCATCTTCTCTGGGCCACGCTCCCCACTGCTGTGCTGGCTTGCTGCCCTGACACACAACTGCAAGCAATCAACATCCCAGCTCCTGCCTTTGCACTCAGTCCACATGTTTTAGCTTCCATTCACCGCTGGAACTGCCTTAGACAGTGGCTTCTATTATTTCAGCTATCACTAGACAAAGGGGTATTTAATTGCCCCCTCATTTAGCCTAAATGAAGAGAGCTTAATATACCCATTGATTTTTACCAGATCTGTGACTGGTGACCACTATTAACGCTGTGCAGCATAACAGTAGTAAGTGCCAAGGGGCCCCCACTGAGATCTGGGCCATGTTGTGCTAGGATCTGCACAAACCCAGTGTGAGGTGCAGTCCATCTCCCTCTGCCGTCCAAGAATTCAGTCTAAATAGACAAGATAAAGGAAACAGCCATGGAGAGGGGGCTGTCTGGGAGGCTTTATGGTGAAGGTTGTGGACTGGACTTCTAGAGAGCTGAGTTCAGTTCCTGATCTGCCACAGCCCCCTGGGTCTGAGCCTGGGCAAGTTACTTAGCCTTTCTGGGCCTCCATTCTCATCTGTACAATGGGGATAATAGCATGCCACCATGGGAGGGGTGCAGGGAGGAGGTCTGTGTGTTAGTAATTGGGGAAGTGTTCAGCCAGTGCAGTGACTGGGCCCTAAGTACCGGGTGAGGTGGCTTCCTGAGGTCTCAGCAGGTCGGGGGAATGCTGGGAATAGAACCCAGGTCTCCTGAGTCCAGGTGAGGTTCCCGAGCCTTGTGCAATCTTTATACTGAATGAAATGCAACAAGCTGAGGATGCAGCAGCAGGATGCATAATTTACAAGCCTGCAAAAGAGGTAAGTTCTACTCGCACTGCTGACCTGCCCGTGTCACAGCCCTCAGACACAGAAAGATACTATGCTACAGCAACCCTCCACAGACAAGGGAAAGACCATTATCCCCATTTTACAGATAGTCTCTTTGGCCCTCAGCTCCACAAGCGACTTCCTCAAGCTCACACAGGGAGTCTGTGGCAGAGTGGAGCACTGAACCCACGACTCCTGAGTCCCAGGCCAGTGCCTTAATGGCACAGCCATCCTTCCTGCCTGTGTCATGCTCCAGTTCCCAGTCACTGGATCTTCACCTCACCCAAACCCCAACTGACACTGATGGGAGGCTGTGGGGGAAGTCCCAGCAGAGGGGCTGAGCCACAAAGTCTTAATTAGCCTCTTCCTCACTGAGGAGGTTCCAGGTAAGACCTGCTGGTGAGATGGGGTGGGAGCTTGGCGTACCCCAGTCTGAGCTGCACCCCCATGCAGAGGACAGAAAACCTCCTCTCCAGGGCTGGCGACGGTGCATTTTTCACAAACGTTAATGCCTGGCTCCACCTCTCCCAATGCATAGATGGGGCTGTGAATGGGTGCCATGCTCGGGGGAGGGGGGAGGGAGAGAATTGCGCAGGCACCAATGCCAGGCTCCTAACTCCCTTGGCTGCCACTGGGCACCTCTGGCATCGGTGCCTTTGGAAACCTCTCTTGGTGGTGGGGTTGTCGAGCAACGTTCTAGAAACATTCCCCAAATAATTTCCTACCCCCCAATCGTTCAGTGATTCGCCTCCCTGTAGCAGGATTGAGTCAGCATGTACTGCAGCAGTGGCCACTCGACCAATCCAGTGCTTTTCTGAGCTGAGCAGTTAGCCAAAAGTCAGGGCCTTGCAGGTTGTTTCTCCTAGGAGTCCTCAATGTGACTATCAGTGTGTTATCCATGATATGAGTCAGATATGTCTTGAGCATGATCTTGAAGGATTAGATTTTATCAGTAAATGTCGATAAATGTCGATTTCATCCTCCCCACACCCACAAACCCACCAAAAATATTTCCGTTGATTTTATAATAGAAATTTACAGCTCGGCCAAGTAAGGAAAATGCTGATTGAGACATTATTAGTTTGATTTAAGGCTAGTTACTTTGAATATTTTGACAGGTGATGTTGACAGTGTGCGCATGTTACCACTTACAAAGCTTTAACTTTTTGATTCTCAGCATGTGCTGTCGTTAAATAATTCTGATCTGCCCACCCCTACTTCTGGTAACTGAACAGAAGAACAGCCCTACTGCGTCAGACCGAAGGTCCATCTAGCCCAGTTCCCTGTCTTCCCACAGTGGCCAGGGCCGGGTGCCCCAGAGGGAGCGAACAGAACAGGTCATCATCAATTGTGAAAATTTAAATGATAAAAATCTTTAAAGATGCTTAAAAATAAACATCCATATCTGCTGAAATGATCAAAAAATAACAAGTGGCTTGGCAGCGTTCCACTCAGCTTACAAAGCATGTAGCTAAAGTCCTGTTTCCCTGAACACAGTAGAAACAACAAAGGGCACCTTCTAGTGAGCTCTGTTCCCAACAAGCCCTGGCCTTCTCCTTTCCCTCAGGACTCAAAGCTCCTCTTGGCTTCCAGCTTCCAACCTATAACTCAATAGCCCGACCCCTGCATTTGCAACTAGGGAAATCCCTCAGAACAGCACAGGGGGTGAGAGCCCCACAGCTATTTATTTTTACTACATAAGGAGTTTTGATTGCACATGTTGTGTCTACACTGCACTCTAAGCCCAGACTCTGACTCAGGTTTGAGCCCAAGCCCCGCTTCCGTACACACACCCCACCCACCCACCCACCCCAGTCTGGCTTGGGTCAGCAAGCACTCTGGACCTGGCGCCTAGGACCCTGCTATGGGGGTGGGTCAGAGCGGGAGTCCCCTGTGACTTGTGTCCATGCCCTGTCATTTTGTAACCTGGACGCAGGTCAAGCTGCAGCCCTGAGTCAGTAGGTCTGGGTAGTGCAGCATGAACCCGTTAGCTTGACTGTCAGACCTGGTCCCGCAACTGTAAACCCAGGTTTACAATTCAACGTGGACGCTCAGGCATGGCTTGGAAATACCAAGTCCACAAGCCTGGGTCCTGTTGACCCAGGTTTAGTGTAGACACTCCTATTGGCTGTAGGGAAGTCTGTGATTTGTACCCTGAGCACCCGCCAGTATAACACTATCGTAGGAAACACAGAGCCAGCATCAGAGCAGTGTAACATCTGGAAAAACACCAGCGCCTTCAATGGGGTTGGCTTGGATTTGTACAAGTGTCACCGAGAGCTGAAGCTGCTCGACTGAAATGCGCTCGGTTCCCCGAACCCAGGGGGAAAGGAGAACGTAATGTGTTTACGCACAGAGCAGCCCTTTGCTTTCACTCAAGCTGGCACTTATTTTAGATGACCACAGGGAAGAACAAAAGGCCTTTCTCTAGGGGAGAGCACGGTGGGGGGGGGGGGGGGCTGGGCTACACTTAACATTTAGGTGGACGTAGCTACAGCACTCAGGGGTATGAAAAATCCAAACACCTGAATGCCACAGCAGTGCCGCCCTGACCCGCGGTGTCGACACAATGAGGTCGATGGAAGAATGCTTGCGTTGGCCTAGCTAGTGTCACTCGGGGAGGTGGTGTTCCTATATCCAGCTTAAAACCCCTTCAGCTGGCATAGGCTGCAGCTACTCCCAGCATCACTCCAGCACCATAGCTAGGCTGGGCTAGTCCCTGTAGCGTAGACATGGCCTGTGTCTCATCTGTCGCAGGCTGCAGCAACTCAGAACAACCGAGGCTGTGTCTGCACCTAGGGAGGGCTCTTAGACGTTTAAAGGTGCAGGAACGCAGAAAACAAAAGCACCCTTGCATAACCAGCGTCAGCTGTTCTGGGCACTGTTCGTTCTTGTGATCCTGTGTGTAGGGCTCAGAATAACGTCTGCAGGCTCCCACCATAGGGTTTTGTGCATGAGAAGTGCCAGAGTGCATGGGGGGAGGGGGGGGAGAGATTTTACAGGAAGGAAGCCAGAGGTGACACAATCAGATTGGACCTTATGCCATGATCTTATTAATTGCTGGGTGGAGAACCAGTGAGAAGGGGAGCGTAGATCTAGCACAGGGCCAAACCCAAAGCTTTTTCGGCTTTAATGTCAGGATGGCCCCCTCACTGCTGCTCGGTTCTGTCGCATGTGGATATCCAGAGGAGGCTACCTGTGGCAGTAGCTGGGAAGGATCAGTCCCCTGTGCTGAGGGGTTTTCAGCCCATGGAATCCCACAGGGAGGACAGGAAATGTGTCTGGCCATGGCTCCTGTCCGCTGCAGAACTCTACGCTTCTCTGAGCGGTCTGTGTCGCTGTGGCTGCGGGGGGCAGGGGGAACAATCAGAGATGAAATTTACAAACCGAATGAAAAATGGTCTGGTGGCAGGTGGTGAATTGGGACGAACGCCAAAAGCCACAGAGCTGGTGAGCCCACTATGTTCAACGGGGAAAAGCCAGATCAAAGTGTGGAAGTAGATAAAGAGAATTTGGATGCAGGTCTCTGTATTGAGCAGGAGTCAGGCTAACTCTAGCTTTAATAACGCGAGATTTGTAGAAGCGGGGATAGTGCAAAGCGAGTGGAAAACAACTGTGAAAGAGGCTGTTGTGACCTTGTATTAGATAAGAATAGAATGCGGACTATAAGAGAAATGGTAAGAAAAATAAGATATCATGAAGGAATATGTATAAAGAATATGGAGTTGTTGCTTATTATTGTCTGTAATAAAGGTATAAATACTTGCTGTAATTGTTTCTTTGAGAGACCTGCCGGGGGGGGGGGGGGGACCCTGTGTCCTCGTGCATTCTCTCCCTCTGTGCAATTGCTTGAGGTAATAACGTGGATCTGATTTACTGCACCCAACCAGAGAGTGAGAACTGTGTTTTTCTCCAACAAAGTATTGACCTGAAAGAAAGGCATTGAAGGTGGAGAGACATGGCTAGTCAGCCAGCCTGGTCTCACTCCACAGCTTTAAAAGAGCTCAGCTGCCGGACCCCTGCCTCTAATTTTGTTTTCTTTGGCTGATGTACAGTGTCATAGTCCTTTTTTTTTTTTTTAAATTCCAGTACTCTTCCACTCCAGCAAGGCAGAAATAATTGCAGGTGTTCAAGGAGAAGCAGCATGAAGACGAGAGAGAGAGAGAGTATGAGAGAGATCATACGTGCAGCTGAGCAGAGAAGCACAGAAAAGAATATAAATGAGTGAATCAGATTCTGGACTTAAGACAGGAAACAACAGAGATCTGAGAAATAATAAATGAGAATTGAGAGAGGAATCTGTCAGGGCTGGAAGCACCCCTTCCTTCACCCCTTGCCCCGCCCGGAGGAAAACTGTGTTTTGTTTGGTACTGGGGAGGGCGTAGCCAAGAGAAGCTGTGGTGTTTGTGGAGATGTGGAAAGAATTGTAAGAGCCTAGTGGAGCTTCCCTCTGAGGAATGGCGAAGTGAGTCGTGAGGTATTAACGAGGCCTGCTCAGTAAATTCATCCTAATGGCAACGTTGCCAATTCTCATGACTTTAACTGCAAGTTGCAGAAGTTTGGGTGATTCTTCTCAAAGCCCCAGATCCTGGAATCAAGTGATTAAATAAGAACCTCTGATTTTTTTAATTGAACACTAATTTCTAGTCCTCGTGGTTGCAAAGGAAAACATGAAAATGTGAAGTGTGTGCAATCTAAAGGCTCAGAAGCCAGAAGGTTTAAAAAAAAAAAAGAGAGAGAGAGAACCTCACACTTACTTATTTTCTTTAAACCAACCATGATTTTGGGGGGTCCAGACTCATGAATTTTGAGTGCTCAGGGTTGGCAATACCATGACTGATACAAGTGTAGCGTATCTACAGACTCTCGTCAGTTTCTTTGCTGGGACATTTTCTGGAGGGAGACAGTTAATATTTCATCACAGGAAAATTCTGGGTCAAATCTGCAAAGCAAGAGTGTCTTGTGCTATGTAGCCAATCATCTGAGCAGCTGCTGTTATTTAAGCCCCCATAAGGGTGCTTGGTGATGGGAACACAGAGAAAGAAAGTGTCTCCGCCCTAGAGCGCTTACAGGCTAAACAGACACACTGTACGCTCAGATAGACTGCCCTGTGTGTAAAGGGCAGCTCTGGGAGTCCCGGGGTCTCTCTTAACTGGATGTGCCAGAGTATTTCTAGCCGTGTTTGGCACTGGGGAAGAGGTGGGGAGGCAAATACCACCATGCATGTTCCACACGCATCTGCCTTGGTGTGTTAGCACCCACACGCTGCCCAGCCACTGCTGCTCCTAGGCTTCCTTTGTTACCGAGCCACCCAAAATCATGAGTCAGGCCCCCAAAATTAATGAGCTCAGCTTAAAGAATCATGCCAGTTTAAAAATAATAATGGATTCCTTTTGTTTGTCTGCTGGCATTGGGGCATTTAGAGTTCACATTTTCAAGCTCTGCTATGCCACTGTTGGAGCTAGAAATGCCCTTTTTATGCTAGTGAAAGTCGTGATGCTCACGTATTCACATGACTCCAGGAGCTGGGGCTTTAAGAAAAACACCAACTAGCGCAAGACTTGCAATCAAATTGCTAGACTTGGCAACGTCCCTCTTGTCCATCTTTCCCCCAGTCTTCTTCACATGCCTTACTCAGTGCTGCCCATTACAGTTGGTCGTAACATCTCTGGTGAGAAAAAGGACCAGGCTGCTCAGCTCCTTTTAATCCCTCTCTAAGACACATTATTCTGTTCTCGATAGGTGCTTTTGCTGTCCTCATCATCGTAGTATCTAAGCACCTTCCAGTAGGGCATAAAGCGACATGAGTAACATCAGTCATGTTGTTTGTACTCTCTCCCCACGGACAGAGAAGTATATGGTGGAGTGCCGTGTTTTGGTAGGGGTTGGGGTTTTTTTAGCGTACATGCTGCTCTGTGTGTGTTAGAGAAGGCAGGTGGAAGAAATGTGTTGAGCCCTTGGAGTGGCAGATTGCAGGCTTGTGATGATCCTTCGTTCCTGGGGATGTGTCCTGGGAGCAGAAGTGTCATTATTTCCCCTAATTGTTTTCTCTAGGGTGAATTTGCCTGAAATTGAGGTCTTCCCTTTCGAGCAGCCAACCGGGGCTTTTTTTCTTTCCACAGCACAAGAGGAACCGGTGGCTAAAATCAGTGACTGTTTTTAAAGGCTGCACCAAGCTGTTACAGTAAGGAAGGAGAATATACGTAGCCAAGAGAACATCTCCATTTTAAAGGGCTTATACAGAAGGATACAGGCCAGCTGAAAAGGGTCTTTTTATTTCTTTGCCAGATGCCACATAGCATATTATCAGAGACACATACCAAGCTCCATAGTAAACAGTATTGCAACAATCCACTGAAGCCCTCTAGTGGATGGGATTGGAACTGCTCAACGGTGTGTGTCAAAAGCCCTGGACTGCTAGGGGCTCATGGTGATTCTCTGTTAGCTCAGATGCAGGAGTGCCTGTGTTGTACAGCATAGCTACAAAGGTGAACTCCTAGGTGGTTATGGATGCTGAGAGCCTGGAGGCCCTGCCCATGCCACTATGGGCCTACATTTATAGGCTACTTACCAGAGTTGGAGACTTTTTTCTTCATCTCAGGATGTGGTGAGAGATGCATGTTGGGGGGGGGTCTCCCCTTTCTGCAAACTTACACCCTTTGGGGGGGCAGGTATCTCTCCCCTGCCCAGATCTAGCCCAGTGCCTTGATCAGCATGGACAGAACCCCAGGGCCATGGCAGAAAACACTCCACGGGGTGTGGAATAATCCCAGTGGCCTCCATCAGTCACAAACCACCTCGATGGCTCCTCAGCCCGGCTCCTTAGTCCCAGATTCCCTTTGGGCAGTGGCCGATGTGCAGCGCAGGCTCACAGGGACCATGCACCCAGGCTGCTCCCTAGCCCTGTCATCTATTCCTGAACTCCAGCTGCAGCCCTCGAGTAGCAGCACGTGGCCTCTGCAGCAGCCTGCACAGTCCCATCTCCAAAGGCGTCCCGTTCTTCCATTCAGGACAGTGGGCAGGAAGGGAAGGATTTACCGCCCAGGCTCTTGGGGGCGTGGAGAGACTAGGTGCTCCTCTCTGCTCATCCCCAGCTGGACTGGGATCTGGGGCAGGGCCAGCCTTCACAGCGCAGACATCTGGTGCAGGGGCTCCACAGTGACTCCCCAGGGAACCCTAGAACTCTCTGTGCAAAATGCTGGTCCCTGTGAAATGTAATCGGCAGGAGTGCTGTTGAGCGGTTAGCTCAGGGGACGGGAATCAGCGTTCCTGGTGCCGCTGCCTGACCGTTATCTTAGCCTCTGTGCTTCCATTTCCGCTCTGTGAAATGGCATTCATGATGCACCTCCCTCGTGGGGCAAGGCTGAATGCGGGCAAAGTGCTGTGAGATCAGCTAATAAAGGTGCTACGGACGCACCCTGAATTATTAAAATTAACTCCAAGTGACGGCCTATTCATCTCAGCCTGGCAGCTGCCAGGCTACAGGCCAGAGCTCAGCAGCCCCAGAATCCAGCTCCTTATAGTCTAGGAAGTGAGGGACTGGAGTGGCCCAATGACCTAGGCTCTGGCTGTTTGCTTTATTTCACTGTGCCCTGGTAAATAGGGTTACTGGGGCAGTTCCTGACACAGGCCTCATGCAATGGCAGCAAGAACGTGAGCAAGTCCCCTTGTGTGCTCAAGCTGATGGGGCGTAAGGGCCCCTGCAGTAATTATCCTACCAGCATTGATTGGCAAAATGGCACAGAAAGGCGTTATTGAGCGCAGGGCCAGGAAGGAACGCCAGCCCCCTGCCACGGTAGCTCAGGCGATCTCTGGGCCTGTGACACACAGTTGAGCGGTTCTGATTCCACCCAGCAGAGGGCAGTGCTACCCAGACACGCCAGGCCACGTCACAAGGGAAATGCCCACACCAGCCTGAGCTCTGCGGCTCTGAGCACATAGCAATGGCTGTTGTGTTGTTAGATGCTGCTGGGGCCCGGTCTGAGCCAGAGCCCCAGCTGCAAACATCCACCTGCTAGAGCGAGACGTGGAGCTGAATCGTACCCCTGCAATGGGCCAAGCCCTGCTCTGAACAGCCCCAGGCTTGGGGGCAGGTTTGCAGGGGGGGCCTGTCTGATCGGGGCTACAAGGAAATCTGACCCACCGGATTGATGCAAACCTCAGCCTTAGACCTAGCTGTGTCCCCCTCCCACATGTGACCATAACTGAAAGGTGGGGAGTCATGGAAAAAAAAGCCGAGGCCCCATTTTACGTCTACAATAGACCCGTGTTTCTCAAACACTGGGCTGTGTGCCTGGGGGTGGGGTCATGGAAAGCAACCCAAGGGGCGTGAGGCGTTCAGTTTTATTACAGTCTAAAGCAAAGAAAATCTCGCTCCGCCACTTCCCGCACACCCTGACAAAGATCACGGATTCTTTGTCATCCTCTCCAGCCATGCGCACAAATCAATTCCATCGGCTTATCATCGTTAGCACTAATGCACTTTTTACTCTTTTATATTAAATTTCAGGGGGCGGGTGGCAAAAATGTTTGACTCCAAATAAGGGGGTTGCCAAGCTGAAAAGGTTGCAGGCCAAGACCTTGGAGTCTTACCAAGCTGTTCAGGGACATCTGCCGACTTTGTACGATCAGGCGAAAGGGCACTAACCACTCTTAAGCCAAAGCGTCTAAAAAACCCGGGGGAATCATAAAATGGTGGGTCTATTGCAGGTGAAGAGGGGGGAGAGGCATCTTATGCCAATTTAGCAAGCAGATGAGTGCCCATGGCTATATAACTGTGTAGCCCTGTGTGCCGCTATGGTAAACTCGCCCCCCTGAAAGGGACTGTCTGAAGTGTTCCTCTCTGCACTGACAGTCCCACCTTTTAACTGGAGGGAGCCACGTTTTCCCATGCCGCTTGATTCCGCTGGCTCAGCCTCTGAGCAAAGCTAATTTCCTGGCCTTGAACGGCGGCGAGTTCATTTTGTGTTTGAGACGGTCGTGGTGCGTCAATGGACGAGTGTAGCGTAGGCATCCTGCTGCTGCCTTCCCTGCACTGCCTGACACTCAGTCAAGACGCCTGGGTGGATTTTCAGAAGACTTTCTTGGCCGGTTTCCTGGTGACGGAGGAGGGGAGGGGCACAAAGTGGGAGAGCAGGTGCTTATGTACTGGCAGGCGTGCTTCTGATACAGTCTGGTAGTGATGAGTTTGGTGGGGAATTCTCTGGGGCAGGACACAGGCTACCAAGTGCACCAGGACTACAAGGGGGCGGGTGGGGGGGGGAGGTCCTTTAGCAGCATGTGGGATACTCAGAGCATCATGTAGCCACTGGCTTTTAGCTGCACCCAGTTACTCCCACAGGACCATTTCCAGGGAAGAGCTGAGCGGGATTTGGATCAAAGCCAGCACAGAAACAAAGGAGGCGGCTGACCGGAAGCTGACTCAGAAACATCTGAGAAGATGCTGTCTGTAGCAAGGCCAAGAAGTTTGCACAGTTGGCTATTTCTGCAAGACGGTCACATATTGCTGGGGCTAGAGGGCAGGGAAGTGAGTACCTGTCAGCCTACAGAAATCTGCCAGTCTGAATAATATGCAGATTAGGGTATTAAAGGAAGGTCCTGTGCTACCAATAGTTATTTCTGAACAATCCTGCAGGGTGTGGGGCAGTCCGTACTTACCAGTGTGGTACAGCCTAGTAGCTCAAGCAGTAGCGTGGGACTTGGAAGACCTTGGTTCTATTCCTGGCTCCACCACAGGCCTGCAGGGTGACCTTGGGCAAGTCACTTCCCTGCTCTGTGCCTCAGTTTCCCCATTTGCAAAATGGGGTTAATGATACTGTCCTCTTTTGTAAAGTGCTTTGAGAGCTATGGATGGAAAGTGCTGTGTAAGTATTATTAGTACCAGGAGACCAGAGAAATGAAAATGTGGCACAGATTTAAAAAGAGAGAGAGAGAGAGAGAGAGAGGTGATCCTGCAATTACCATTCCTAATTCTAACTTTGCTTCATTGCTTTGCTAGATGAGTTAAGAGAGGAAAATAACGTATGATGTGATGAGAGAGAGACAAGATTAGCTGCTGGAGGGAATGCCATAGATAGTCTTGATGTTGATACAGCATCTCATAAAAATCTTACTCTCAAAATGACCCAGATACAAATACTGCCCCCTGGCTTAAAAACGGTGTAGAGGCCAAGCGTGGGCAATGGCCCTCTCAGATTGGGAGAGGTGGCGGGGAGGGGGTACAGGCCCCGTTTCATGAATGAATGTCATTAACATGCAGCTTGTTCCCTTGACAGAGCAGAGCTGATACTAGTCAGTGGAGTTGTGAGGCCAGAGAAATAATAACACAGAAGGGCTGTGGAGGGCTGGAAAGTGTAGGAGGTAGACAAGGAAAATGCAGGTGAATACACCTGCACCAAGCCAACCCTACAAGTGCGCCCATGTGAGTCCGGGAACAGTGGTGCACTGTTGCTATGGGCCTGCCCACTGGGTGCCTCTGCCACAACTCCTGGCACAGCCCCCTTGACGTGGGGGATTTTTGAGAGGGAATTGTGGGAGAAGCGGTCAGACCCCCACAAGTCCACGCATGGGCAACGCCTCCAAGTCCCAGACGTGTCTTTGCTCTCAGCTGTCTGAGGCTTTGAGATGTCAGAAAAAACAGACACTTCCCAGAACTGACAGGCCTCTGTGACAGCTGCTGAGGAGTAACAGAGAGATGATACCCCCGGACAGACTATCGCCTGCTTCTGCATTGATGCACGACCCCCAGCGCATGCAGGATGGTCTAGTCCAGCTCCGGTGATGCTCTGAGACTGACCCAGAGCGCGGATGCTGCACGACTCAGCTCTGAAGGTTGGTGAACAGGAGTAACATGACAGGTTTCAGAGTAGCAGCCGTGTTAGTCTGTATTTGCAAAAAGAAAAGGAGTACTTGTGGCACCTTAGAGACTAACCAATTTATTTGAGCATGAGCTTTCGTGAGCTACAGCTCACTTCATCGGATGCATACTGTGGAAAGTACAGAAGATCTTTTTATACACACAAAGCATGAAAAAATGGGTGTTTACCACTACAAAAGGTTTTTTCTCCCCCCACCCCACTCTCCTGCTGGTAATAGCTTATCTAAAGTGACCACTCTCCTTACAATGTGTATGATAATCAAGTTGGGCCATTTCCAGCACAAATCCAGGTTTCCCCCCCACCCCACCCCCAAACCCACTCTCCTGTTGGTAATAGCTTATCTAAAGTGATCACTCTCCTTACAATGTGTATGATAATGGACCAGGCTGAGGTTGATGGTGGGATGGAAAGCCCTTGAGGAATTCCACCATGATTTCAACAATTTCCATCCCACCATCAACCTCAGCCTGGTCCAGTCCACACAAGAGATCCACTTCCTGGACACTACAGTGCTAATAAACAATGGTCACATAAACACCACCCTATACCGGAAACCTACTGACCGCTATTCCTACCTACATGCCTCCAGCTTTTACCCTGACCACACCACATGATCCATCGTCTACAGCCAAGCTCTGCGATACAACCGCATTTGCTCCAACCCCTCAGACAGAGACAAACACCTACAAGATCTCTATCAAGCATTCTTACAACTACAATACCCACCTGCGGAAGTGAAGAAACAGATTGATAGAGCCAGAAGAGTTCCCAGAAGTCACCTACTACAGGACAGGCCCAACAAAGAAAATAACAGAACGCCACTAGCCGTCACCTTCAGCCCCCAACTAAAACCTCTCCAACGCATTATTAAAGATCTACAACCTATCCTGAAGGATGACCCAACACTCTCACAAATCTTGGGAGACAGGCCAGTCCTTGCCTACAGACAGCCCCCCAACCTGAAGCAAATACCACCAACCACATACCACACAACAGAACCACTAACCCAGGAACCTATCCTTGCAACAAAGCCCGTTGCCAACTGTGCCCACATATCTATTCAGGGGACACCATCACAGGGCCTAATAACATCAGCCACACTATCAGAGGCTCGTTCACCTGCACATCCACCAATGTGATATATGCCATCATGTGCCAGCAATGCCCCTCTGCCATGTACATTGGTCAAACTGGACAGTCTCTATGTAAAAGAATAAATGGACACAAATCAGATGTCAAGAATTATAACATTCATAAACCAGTCGGAGAACACTTCAATCTCTCTGGTCACGCGATTACAGACATGAAAGTTGCGATATTACAACAAAAAAACTTCAAAACCAGACTCCAGCGAGAGACTGTTGAATTGGAATTCATTTGCAAATTGGATACAATTAACTTAGGTTACCTTGCATAATGACTTAGTCACTCCCAGTCTCTATTCAAGCCTATTTCCCCTTGTTTTTTCCTACCCCCCCTCCTCAGACGTTCTTGTTAAACCCTAGATTTGTGCTGGAAATGGCCCACCTTGATTATCATACACATTGTAGGAGAGTGATCACTTTAGATAAGCTATTACCAGCAGGAGAGTGGGGTGGGGGGAGAGAAAACCTTTTGTAGTGGTAAACACCCCTTTTTTCATGCTTTGTGTGTATAAAAAGATCTTCTGTACTTTCCCCAGTATGCATCCGATGAAGTGAGCTGTAGCTCACGAAAGCTTATGCTCAAATAAATTGGTTAGTCTCCAAGGTGCCACAAGTACTCCTTTTCTTTTTAGGAGTAACATGGAGATAGATGTTAGATTCCTTTTTTCTTCATAAAAGGTAGAAATGGAAGAGACCCGGCAGCTCCATCCCCCTCTGCAGTCAGTCTTCTCCCCACTAGGAGAGTCGCCAGTGTACCTAGGAATGGCCCCCGCTGGCTCCAGTAGGACTAGGAATGGCCCGCCCCACTTTCCCAGGGGAGACTCTTCTGCAGCCGAATCTCAGGCATCGAGCTCCACCCTGAACACTGCCTCTGCCACCTGGGTGTTCCCACCCTTCCGTGGTTTGTAGGCCGCTGTCCTCCCCCACCCTTCGTCGTCACGCAGCCAGAAATATTCCTAATGAGCTCCATTCAGGAGCAAGGGAAAGAGTGGTGCCCTGCCAAGCTCCACCCTCCCACCCACTTGAGAGCCTCCGAAGAGCCAGTTGCCACACACAGCAGATTGTGCAGATGTTCAAGCTAGGATCATATATGCTCTGCTAGCTTGGCATCCCCTGGGCTCGGCTCTGTTCCTCTGGCCTTTTGCTTAACCTACAGCCCATTACCCATCCCACTAGTCTACATAGCCCCATCCCTGGCTGGGTTTGAGCCACCAACCAGCAGCCACGCACACTTGGCCATCGAGACACTCCAGGTCCTGGGGTGCCCAGAATTGAGAGTACTAATGCAGTACGGGGCCATCAGCTCCCTCCTCTGCGATGCCTTTGCCTAGCTTCTGCTTTCTCGGCCTGATTTCCGGCTACATGGCTGTGGGAGCTCGCAGCCGCCCAGAGCACTGCGCTCACTGTCACGGCGTATAGATCTCAGTCCCGCTGTCACAGACACTGGAGAAAACCCCGCCCGTTCTGCATGTAAATAAAGGACAAGGCTAAACTGCCCAGCTGCTGCCTAATTAAATATAGATCTTTGGGGGAAGAGTTTAGATCTGTTTGTTCAAGTGGTGTCTCTGTGTTCTGTGCTGCGCTGAAATCTCCCTTTGCGAGGGGGATTTGAGACAAGAGGCCTCAACCTGTTGCAGACTTTGTCCCCCTGGCAACAGCTGAGCAAGGTGCATTAGCTATTCTGCGAGGCCGAGGAGCGAATCGTACATCCTCAATGCCTGGCTGCAGTTCAGGTTTCAGGCGGAGCTCCTGAAGCCCCTCATGGTTTGGGATCAGGGTCGCTTTGCACCTGACCCATCCATCTGGAGACTCTGGGAAGGGTCCCATTTTGGAGCTTGCCCCATCTCTGTTTGGGGCCCTGGGTCACTCTGCCGGGCTCTTCGAGGCTGGTTCCCTTGTTATTAGTGTTCGGCCTGTAAGTGAATTCAGCCCTTGAGAGGCTGACAACATTGTGAGCCACCCTGCCTCCTGCCCGCACAGCTCTGCCGGCCGAGCCACCAGCCGCACAGAGGTAAGGATGGCATGGTATTGTAGCCTTTACTTCTCTGCTGGTGACTGCAGAGCTGGGCCCTCGGTCAGCAGCGTCCGCTCTCCGGCCACCCGTCTCCGAAGGCAGCAGCGCAGAAGTAAGGGTGGCCATACCACAACCCCCCTAAAATAACCTTGTGACTCCCTTTTGGGCCAGGACCCCCAGTTTGAGAAACTCTGGTCTCCCCCCGTGAAATCTGTAGAGTGTAGGAAAAAAGCACACAAAAGAGCAGATTTCATGGGGGGAGACCAGATTTCACAGTCCACGATGCGTTTTTCATGGCCGCGAATTTGGTAGGGCCCAAGCTCTATCCCATCACCGTGGAAACTCTCCAACTCATGGAAAGCTTTGTTCTCCAGAGAAGTCCTTGTAGCCAAACAACGAGGGCTGCAGCTGGAAAAGCAGGCGGCTTCCAGGGATAGAAGCTAAGCACAGCAACTTGGCACTGAACGAGCCGGTGACATTTCAGAGAAGATTGAGTCTGACTTTTTTGGAAATCTTTGATTAATTCCTAGCAGATGGAAACTGAGCTAGTCCTCTCCTTTCCCTCCCTGCTCCCCTTTCCTTCTCTTCCCTTCCCATTGCTTTACTTCTTCGTTCCTCCCTTATTTTGGAGGGGGGAAAATCAATAAAATGTAACTCTGTGACCTTGGGCAAGTCCCTTGCACCAACGCTTTCACAAGGGGCCCTTGATCTTTGGGCATCTCTTGCCCATGTGAGACATTTGGGTCCAATTTTCAGAGGTGCTGACCAGGGCCGGATTAACTCTCCTGTGGGCCTGGGGCTATTAGATTTTTGGGGCCCCTGTATACAAGTCTTTTTCCTGGGAGGGAGTTTAGTGCAGGAGGAGGCTCCAGGGTGGGGCAGAGTGTGGGGGTGCAGGCTCTGGGAGGGGGTTTGGGTGCAGGAGGGGATTCTGACCTTGGGCACGGGTGCGAGGTGGAGACTCTGGCCGGGAGGCGCTTACCAGAGGCGGCTCCTGGCTGCTGGCACGTCTCTGTGGCCCCTGGGGGGAGGGAGACAGCGTGTCTTCGTGTGCAGGCCGCACCTACAAGCGCCACCAGGGACAGTGCTGGGGGTGAGAGCAGTGTGCAGAGACACCTCTCCCCTCCCGCCCCCGGCCAGGGGCCGCAGAGACGTGCCAGCAGCCAGCCGCGTCCAGGAGCAGCCTGGGGTTATGGCAGGCTGGCAGGCAGAGCCCTGCTGGGCCGCTGGACTTTCAGCAGCCTGGAGTTGGAGATCGCTGCCTGTGATTTATTTTTGTGGGACCCCCCTAGAGCCGGGGCCCTGGGCTGCAGCCCATAAAGCCCCTGCCTTAATCCGGCCCTGAAGCCGACCACCCCAATTCCAACTGAAAGCTGTGGGTGCTCGGTGCCTCTGGAATCAGGCCCCAGGTGTCTGCGGTTGGGCACTCCAGAAATTAAGGAATCCAAAATCAGTGGCTGATGTGAAAATTGGGGCCTAAACTGCTCTGTGCCTCAGTTTCCCCAGATGGAAATACAGCTAATAATACCTCTCACCTCATAGGGTGGTTGAGGTTTAATTCATTCATGTCTTGATGTGCCCAGAGACGCTCAGATAAACATGCTAGAAAAGGATGATGATAAATTCAGACAGCTCAAAAACCAGAGGGGAGGCTCTGTGTGTTTTGCGGGGCCAACTTCTGTTGTGTGATACTGGTGTACATCTGAAGTAACTCCACTGGACTCAGTGGAGACGCTGGTATAACTTGGAGCAGCATTTGGCGCCAGATTAATGTGGGCTGATTCTTTCCTGACGCTGTTTTCACCACTGTTACACCCGAGAGCACAGTAAGGCCCATCATTTCAGCAAGTTCGCCCATTACCCAGCTGCTTAGATCACTCACCTTGGCTCAGACGCACCTTGAAGCAGAGCTCAAGGGCTGGGGGAGCTGGGCCGGCACCATTTTGCTCTAGGGAAGATCACCAATCAATTAACACTTAGCAGCGGCTGCGATGAATTCAAAAGATTTTCTGCCAGGCTACATGGAGCAGAAGGAATGAATTAATCACAAGGAAAACAGATGTGATGGAAACTGGGTCATTTGCTCATATTCAGGGGCAGGTTTCCTACTGCTGAGAACCAAGGACAGGCCGTTGGTGTGAACTGGTGAATCTGACATAGGTTCCATACAGAAGAGTATTCCAGGCTGGGGAGATGCTGTTACTCAGGCTGCATGGGGTCTCCTTGGGATGCTTAGTCACAGCACTTAGCGGTGGGAAGCTGGGTGTGGATTAAACCCAGGTTGGCCAGTAACCCTTGGTGTATGTCTAGCGAGGAGTAATCGAGTCACTAGCTGTCTGGGTGTAAAGCCAGAATAAGAAATCAACGGGGCAAATTAGAGTGTACTAATATCTAAGAGTCCTGTGAACCAGGGTTCAAGACCTGTGGTATCTGACATCTTTCCCCCCCCCCACACACCTGAAGAGGTGCCCTGAGGGCAATGTGAGACTAGGCTTCTTGGGGTGATTTTTATAAGGTCACTGCATGGCAAGTTAGAGTGTACTAACATCTAAGAATAGCTCAGTGGTTTGAGCATTGGCCTGCTAAACCGAGGGTTGAAAGTTCAATCCTTGAGGGGGCCATTTATGGATCTGGGGCAGAAATTGGGGATTGGTCCTGCTTTGACCAGGGGGTTGGACTAGATGACCTCTTGAGGTCCCTTCCAACCCTATGAGTCTATGGATTTACATCAGAGTTCCTGAGAGCAGGGCTTTCCCCATCACTTTTTGAGGGCCTGTTTGGAAACCTAAGGAGCCAAAATCACCACTACATAAGGGAGGGTGCAGGGGAGGTGAGACCACCCTCGGGA
Organism: Lepidochelys kempii; assembly: GCF_965140285.1. NCBI lineage: Eukaryota > Metazoa > Chordata > Testudines > Cheloniidae > Lepidochelys > Lepidochelys kempii. Next base: position 12,711,357 of record NC_136380.1, read on the forward strand.
GACTTTAAACAATGCAGTTTGAGTTTCTATTTTTTCCGCAGCGCCTTTCACCACCTCCCTAGGTAACCCGTTCCAGTGCTTCACCACCCTCCCAGTGAAACAGTTTTTCCTAATATCCAACCTAGACCTCCCCCACTGCAACTTGAGACCATTGCTTCTTGTTCTGTCATCTGCCATCTTTGAGAACAGCTGAGCTCCATCCTCTCTGGAACCCCTTTTCAGGTAGTTGAAGGCTGCTATCAAATCCCCCCTCATTCTTTTCTTCTGCAGACTAAAGAACCCCAGTTCCCTCAGCCTCTCCTTGTAAGTCATGTGCCCCAACCCCCAATCATTTTCACTGACCTCTGCTGGACTCTCTCCAATTTGTCCACATCCTTTCTGTAGTGGGGGGCCCAAAACTGGGCGCAATACTCCAGATGTGGGCTTACCAGTGCCGAATAGAGGACAATAATCACTTCCATTGATCTGCTGGCAATGCTCCTACTAATGCAGCCTAATATGCTGCTAGCCTTCTTGGCAACAAAGACACACTGTTGACTTATATCCAGCTTCTCGTCCACTGTAACCCCTAGGTCCTTTTCTGCAGAACTGCTGCTTAACCAGTCGGTCCCCAGCCTGTAGCAGGATAGAAGAATCCCATGCACTAAGTGCAGGACTCTGCACTTGTCCTTATTGAACCTCATCAGATTTTTTTTGGCCCAATCCTCCAATTTGTCTGGGTCACTCTGGACCCTATCCCTACCCTCCAGTGAATCCACCTCTCCCCGCAGCTTAGTGTCATCTGAAAACTTGCAATTCATCCCATCATCCAGATCATTAATGAAGATGTTGAACAAAACCAGCCCCAGGACCGACTTCTGGGGCACTCCACTTGATACCGGCTGTCAACTAGACATTGACCCATTGATCACAGCCCATTGAGCCCAATGATCTAGCCAGTTTTCTATCCGTCTTATAGTCCATTCATCCAATCCATACTTTTATAACTTGCTGGCAAGAATACTGTGGGAGACCATATCAAAAGCTTTGCTAAAGTCAAGTTATATCACGTCCACCACTTTCCCCATATCCACAGAGCCAGTTATCTCATCATAGAAGGCAATCAGGTTGGTCAGGCATGAATTGCCCTTGGTGAATCCATGTTGACTGTTCCTGATCACCTTCCTCTCCTCCAAGTGCTTCAAAATAGATTCCTTGAGGACCTGCTCCATGATTTTTTCAGGGACTGAGGTGAGGCTGACCAGTCTGTAGTTCCCCAGATTCTCCTCCTTCCCTTTCTAAAGATGGACACTACATTAGCCTTTCTCCAGTCGTCCAGGACCTCCCCCGATCGCCATGAGTTTTCATAGATAATGGCCAATGGCTCTGCAATCACATCAGCCAACTACTTCAGCACCCTTAGATGAATTGCATCTGGCCCCATGGATGTGTGCATGTCCAGCTTTTCTAAATAGTCCTTAACCTGTTCTTTCACCACTGAGGGCTGCTCACCTCTTCCCCATGCTGTGCTGCCCAGTGCAGCAGTCTGGGAGTGTTTTTGTTTGTGAAGACAGAGGCAAAAAAAGCATTGAGTACTTCAGCTTTTTCCACATCATCTGTCACTACGTTTCCTCCCCCATTCAATAAGAGTCCCACACTTTCCCTGACCACCTTCTTGTTGCTAACATACCTGTAGAAACCCTTCTTGTTACCCTTCGCATCCATTGCTAGCTGCAACTCCAATTGTGCTTTGGGCTTCCTGATTACATCCCTGCATGCTCGAGCAATATTTTTATACTCCTCCCTAGTCATCTGTCCAAGTTTCCACTTCTTGTAAGCTTCCTTTTTAAGTTTAAGCTCACCAAAGATTTCACTGTTAAGCCAAGTTAGTCACTTGCCATATTTGCTATTCTTTCTGCACACCAGGATGGTTTGTTCCTGTGCCCTCAATAAGGCTTCTTTAAAATACAGCCAACTCTCCTGGACTCCTTTCCCCCTCATGTTATTCTCCAAGGGGATCCTGTCCATCAGTTCCCTGAGGGAGTCAGTCTGCTTTTCTGAAGTCCAGGGTCCATATTCTGCCGCTTTCCTTTCTTCCTTGTGTCAGGATTTTGAACTCAACCATCTCATGGTCACTGCTGCCCAGGTTGCCACCCACTTCTACTTCTCCTACCAATTCTTCCCTGTTTGTGAGCAGCAGGTCCAGAGGAGCATGGCCCCTAGTTGGTTCCTCCAGAACTTGCACCAGGAAGTTGTCCCCAACACTCTCCAAAAACTTCCTGGGTTGCCTGTGCACTGCTGTATTGCTCTCCCAGCAGATGTCAGGGTGATTCAAGTCCCCCATGAGAACCAGGGCCTGTGATCTGGAAACTTGTTAGTTGTCTGAATAAAGCCTCATCTACCGCATCCTCCAGGTCAGGTGGTCTATAGCAGACACCCACCATGACATCACCCTTGTTGCTTTCGCCTCTAAACTTAACCCAAAGACTCTCAAGAGGCTTTTCTCATTTCATACTGGAGCTCTGAGCAATCATACCGCTCCCTTACATACAGTGCAATGTCTCCACCTTTTCTCCCTGCCTGTCCTTCCTGAACAGTTTATACCCACTCGTGACAGTGCTCCAGTCATGTGAGTTTCCCCACCAAGTCTCTGTTGTTCCAATCACATCATAGTTCCTTGACTGTGTCAGGACCTCCAATCCTCCTGCTTGTTTCCCAGGCTTCTTGCATTCGTGTACAGGCACCTAAGATAACTAGCTTATTGTCCTACTTTCTCAGTATGAATCAGGAGGCTTTCCCTGTTGCACCCTCCTTCTTGTGTTTCGTCCTGGTATCCCCACTTACCTCAGGTCTTAGGTCACTGACCCCCAGCGAACCTCGTTTAAAGCCCTCCTCACTAGGTTAGCAAGCCTGCCTGTGAAGATGCTCTTCCCTTTCTTCGTTAGGTGGATTCCATCTCTTTCTAGCAATCCTCCTTCCTGGAACAACATCCCCTGGTCAAAGAATCCAAAGCCTTCTCTCCGACACCACCTATGTAAGCATGCATTTACCTCCACAGTTCGATGGGCCCTATCTGGGCCTTTTCCTTCAACAGGGAGGATGGATGAGAACACAACTTGCACCTCAAACTCCTTTATCCTTCTTCCCAGAGCCACGTAGTCTGCAGTAACCCACTCAAGGTCATTCTTGGCAGTATCATAGGTGCCCATGTGGAGAAGTAGGAAGGGGTAGCGGTCCGAGGGCTTGATCAGTCTCGGCAGGCACTCCGTCACATTCTGAATTCTAGCTCCAGGCAAGCAGCATACTTCTCGAGTTTCCCGGTCTGGACGGCAGGTAGAGGAGTCCATCCCCTTTAGGAGGGAGTCCCCGACCCCCACCACCTGTCTCCTCCTCTTGGGAGTGGTGGTCGTGGAACCTACATCCCTAGGACATCTCCCTCCCATAATGAAGAGAAGGCAGCTGGCAAGGTATTTTCTGTAAGGACCCCGCAGGCTATCAAATATCCTCTGAAGTAGCACAGATCTGCCGATATTCCAGAGACACAGCAAGGCTCATTCTGGGCACTGCTGGGAGTTAGAGCGGCTCTTTAGTAGGCCAAGCTGGCTGAGCTGTGTACTTTAAAGAACAGCCTGCATAAGGCTGAGGGTGTCCAGATAGCATCTGGTCACCCTAGCATAAGGGGGCTTTTAAATCTGATTAAAGGAGAGGGTTCTATCCAGCTTGAGATTTCCCGCCTTTCTTATCGTAAAGTGAGGGAGTTCAGGGTGGGGAAAAAACTAGATGGGAGCCCAACTGGAAACGGTAGGACGTGAACATCACTTGGTCACTCAGCCTAATGTACCTTGACTAGGAAATCAACATAGTTTTTATTTTTTTTCAATTGTGGTGGAGTTAACAAGGCACATGCCCCTCGCCAGCCTGAGCACTTTGCTTTTGTGTCTTTTGCCTTGCAGCACTCAGTGGTCTCTGTTGCTCAGTGTAGGCTCCCAAGGGCATGGCCCAGCTCTCTGTACAGCACCTCGCATAGGGGTATCCCCGAACCTGACTGTAATTGTAAAGACTCATGATGATCCGAGGGCTGGACTAAGATGGGAACCTGCCTGGATTCATCCCTCTGCTTAGCGGCAATGCAAACCTCCATGGCAATTAGCCATGAGACAGCTTATCCCGGTTCCCAGTAGGAGAGAGCCATCAGTGTGATAGCTTAGCTGTCTGTGGTGGGGATTAGCACTGATACAGTTGCATTGATGGGTGACATCAGGGCAAATATCCAGCCTAGACAATGCCTTAGTGACCTAGTTTCTCATGGCCCTTGAACATGTCATTGCTCTGTGCCTCTCTTTCCCCATCTGTAAAATGGGGACAATGACGCTGACCTTCCGTTGTACAGCGCTCTGAGACCGCCAGATGAAAAGTGCTATGTAAGAGCTAAGCTAAGTATTGCGCTAAGCTTGCCCTGATCTCTCTCATGCCTGAATTGCAAAAGCTGGCCCCCTCTGATCAAAGTCTGGGAAAGCGATTGCCATCCTGTTGCAGCAGAGGTGCATAGCACCGGACCAGCTCTTAGCAGAGATTTCTAATCTAAAGCCAGGCCCCAGGGTTCTGCTCACCTTCCATTCAGAGCCTGCTCACACTTCCAGGGCTCACGCGTTGGTAGTGAGGGGCATGGCAAAGCAGCAGGAACCAGCCCACTCCGGGCTCTGCAGAGCCATCCCAGCTCCTCCTCTCTGCTGAGAAACAGGCTATTACCATTACACGCAGGTGGCAGCTTCTGACTGTGCTGAGGTTTGGCAGCTACCAGCTTCGGATGGCCGAATACTTAAACCCTAAGAGCAGCTGCAACATCGGTCTCTGAGCCTTTGATTCGTGTGGTCTCTCGCTGCAGTGAGCAGCGCTTTCATCACAGGCAGGCCAAGAAGATCTTCAGCCTCCCTCCCCAGGGTCTGCTCTGCCTGTTCCCATTCTGCTTTCTGCCCCCATCGAAACAAATAAACCAGCCTGTCAATTTCCTACACATCAGCTGAAGTGACGGGGCAAAGCTATGCAGGGGAGCCAGTGGAATGGCACCCAAGGAGGAAGCTGAGCCAGTAGCTCCAAGCCTTTCACCTGTCCAGCCACGTATGAAGATGGGTATGGGGGGTGAGCGGCGAGAGACGCAGCTGGGTAGACACTTAAGGCTGTAACTATGTGAGGGAGAACAGGTAGGGCCGGGGTCAGCACGCCCAGGGTCTGCCTGCTGGCTTATTGTGTGACCTTGGATGACTCTCTTGAGTGGTCCGTGCCTCATTTTACCTTGTGCGGGTATTTCCTATGGGCAGCTGCTGCATTTACAGAATGGTTGTCAGACAAACTATGGCCCTGAATCAGACAAGTGTCCCTATGCAGGACAGCACTTCAGCATGTGCCTAAGGCCTACTGAGGACTACTACGCTCTCAAATGCTTTCTGCCCCGGGGGGAGCGCGAAGGCAGTAACATTAATAGCCTTCCTCCAACCTGTCGTAAGATTAAGTGTAGTTCTCAACCTTTTCCAGCCTGGACCCCCTGCCATCCCCCAGCAATACGGAGAGGGCGGGGGGAGGTCATGACCCCAACATCTGTTCACAACCTCCAAGTTGAGACCCCCTTGCTGCGATGCCCTCATCTCTTCAGAAGATTTAGCCATCTGAACGGAACCAGCTCTTCCGCTGAACGGCCCTGCCACACGTTACTGGCGCTCTACTGACTTGGAGTTTAACTCCCCCAGCATTTCATGGATGTAGGAGGGGCTCTCTAGAGAGCAGGAGCTGGGCCTGGGCAGGTCCTGGATGAACACTTCGAGGCAGGCAAGCTCACGGAGGGAGCCTATGCTGAAGCTCACTGGTCTTGAGTTACCAATGAAGCAGGCGGGGGATGAGCATGGGTGCTGTTTTGGGGACAGTGTGCTCTGTTGAGGATGAGGCAGGGCTTTGGCCCATTCATACCAAGTATTAGAAATGCCTCTCCCTCTCTCTCCAAGCCAGATTAGCAGAGAGTAGCATTTTCCTAAAGGAGTTCTGCAAGCTTCAATTCCATCCATTCCCCCGTGGCGTGCATACTTCCCCAGTTCATCCTGGGCAGCTTGGCTACAGCGGATTCCAGTGCCCTGCTCTTTATGGGGCTTCTGAAGCCATGTAGTATTTTTGATTTGCTTACAGGAGCATAGCTGAGTTTCTGCCTACAGGTTAAGAAATTATTTCAGTCGGAGCGAGTTCAGCTTTATTGACCATAGACTCAGCTCTGAACTGCCTCACTGCTAGCAATAAGCATGCTTCCAAGATCTAGTCACCTACATGCTCAGTCAAACAGAAGTTGTAAGACTTCCTGTAATGATACCAGCTAGTAACTCGCCATAATGCTACCACCCCTTAGACACTAAATATGAGAAAGAAAGCAACAGATTATACACAGAGTAGTGAAGAACCACCTTTATTTGATCTAAATAGCCTTTATTTTCAAAATCTACATTAGTGGATTTATAGCAACAGTCACACAACAAAACTGTGCTCCTCGGCACACAAAAGGAGAAAGCAAAAGTGGCAAGGGAACATTGACATATTAGCATTAAAACACTAAAACCTCCTGTTAAGGACAGCTACTGTACCAATGTGAACCAAACCAGGTCAGAAGACACCTGGAGGGGATGGCTGGTGGCTACATCAAACAAACGCAGGAGACAGACAGCAAAACCCCCTCTTCTCTTCTCAGTCAGCCCCCATGCCTGTTGTTAGGGTTCCCCCCATTCCTATCGCCAGTATTCACAGAAGCAAATACACTTAGCAGGGTCGCTGTCAACTCCTTTTAGGGCCAAACCGTGCCCTTGTTCCTCTGGAGTGCTGAGTAGGCAGCCCCAGCAGCCCAGCCAAGCAGCGATGCTCTGGGGCATTATCCCTGCACAGGGTAGATACAGGCAGGATAGTACTTTGCTCTTTCCACCCAGTGATTGCAGGTGCTGCCATGCCCACAACCCAGTTGGCCACACCCCCTTGAGGCCATGGAGCACTAGCCATTCCCCACCCTCTGGACTCAAGGGTGCCCCTGGCCACATACTGCTGGCAACCTGCAAGGGAGGAGAGTGGAAAATCCGTGCCCTGTGCCCTCTTAGCCTCCATTGCGCAGGTCGAGCTAGAATTGAAGCCTTCAATTGGATCTGAATGGGCTTGTTACAAAACTGAATGAGCAGGAACATTTTCAGGGTTTTTTTTTTTATATGTGACCAAATTGTTTTCTCCTATTTATGGAAACCGTCCCCTGCAGCATTTGCACCCCAGCACCGCAGCTTTGTGCTAGGGCAAGACAACCAGAAAGGGAAAGTGACCAGAAACACGATGTGAAACTGACCAGTCCAGCTTCAGGGCCCAGGTTGGGCAAACATCCTCCCATCTTGCATGGCATCTCAGAGCCCAGGATCCTGCCCGAGCCTGAATGTCTACACTGCAATTTTACATCTCTGCAAGCCTGAGTCAGCTGATGGAGACCAGCACTGCTGACGAAAGCAGGAGTGGGTCTTAACAGCCTTGCAATTTAAATCATCTTAAACCAGTGGCTTTCAACCTTTCCAGACTACTGTACTCCTTTCAGGAGTCTGATTTGTCTTACCTACCCTAAATTTCACCTTACTTAAAAAATTACTTGCTTACACAAGCAGACATAAAAATACATGTGTCATAGCCACACTGTTACTGAACAATTGCTGACTGTTGCATTTTGTCTGTATGAAATTTTAGTTTGTATGGACTTCGTGAGTGCTTTTTATGTAGCCTGTTGTAAAATTAGGCAAGTAACTAGATGAGTTGATGTACCCCTGGACGATCTCTGCATACTCCTACGGGTACGTGTACCCCTGGCTGCCACTGAGCTAAGCTATTAGTAACAGACACAAGGGCTGTCTTTAAGTACATGGTTTATGTTTTCTGTGTCCCTTTAGCAGCACAGTAAATACCTCACAGTCTCTGAAATGGACAGTGTGGCTAAGGCTGATTGCTCATCCCCTTAACCCTGTCTGCAGGTGCACTCTTACCTAATGCACATAAGGAAATCACTTGTTGAATTGTAAACAATTCTGTCAGTTATCCTTGGGGAAAAGCCCTCACAGCAGCTGAATGAGAACGGTGCTGAGCTACTGGCCGGCACCTTTCTCCACTACACCAGATAAGGTCATGTGATGCTTTAGCTTTCACTGGGGTAAACCCAGGTCACGCCTTTGAAGTCAATGGAGCTGCTGCTGCTGTCTGACAGTGGGGCAAACAAGGTCAGAATCTGGCCCATGGTCTGTCTCCACTGTTATCCCTGATATCCTTAGAGGGGCTCTTTAAAATAGAATCCCACTGGGGGTTTAGCCCCACACTCATAACACAACTCCCCCTCTGGGAGCAATGCCTCAGGCCAGACGCATCAGCACTGCTGAAGCCACCAACCACACAGGGGCGAGGTGCGTTTGCAGGCGTCACTGTTACTAGAGGGTCGTGTTTCATTTCTGCAGCGCTTCAGATGTACAGCGGCATCACAGAACGCTTCACAGACAACACCCTGGGTGGTTCTGGACGTGCCAATATCAGTGAGCAACGGGGGTTACAACACAGTACCAGACAGTGCACGGGAAACAGCTAGGGTTAATGCCTGCTACTGGATTGCACTGGGTTCCTAGAAACCCTGTGGGGTGTAAAAACTGCCCCTTGCCACCCACAGATCTGCTAGGAGAGATGGGAAAACAGCCTGTTTTCCCTCAGCAATTTACATGGTGTCTGCCTGCCTCTTGGAATACAGGTGGGCACAGAATGGGCATACTGCCCCCCCACCCTTGTGCACACCCACTCCTGCCCGTGGCTGCACAATGGGCATACTGCCCCCCTCACCCTTGCATGTACCAAGTTCTGCCACTGGGCACAGATTGGGCATACTGCCCTCCACTCTTGCGTGTACCCACTCCCAAGGGTGGGCAGAGAATGGGCACCCTTGCACATGGCATAAAATAGGTATAATTTCTTCCTCCCATTCATCCCAGCCTGGGCCAATCTATTCTGCAGCTGCTTTCCCTCTTCGTGTCCTGGGGTCAAACCAGGGGCATTGCTCCTAGCAGGTGGTCAGTCTGGGGGCTCAAGCAGCCACGTGTGGAATTGGCCGTATAGTCAGGCACCCCCAGTGCAGGCTGTAGTGAAAAGCAGAAACCATCTAGAAGTGGCTGGAACCGGGCCAATGGGAGGGGCATGGCTTGTGCCTGCCACGTCCTATTCACTCACTGTCCTGCCGCCTTGAAGGGGGAGTAAGAGTTGAGCAGCATGGGGCCCTGGCATGGCCTGAGCATTGGCCATGAGCCCGTGAAAGGGCTGAACTTCACGCTCCTCCTGAATCCCCCTGCTGGCAGTGACCTGTGTGGCAGCGATCTCCTTCATGGCCTAGCGCTTTGGGGGTCCACCGCAGGGTTGCCACAAAGACCTCCCTTGTCCTGTCGCCTGGGGGTGGTATTCTCAGCCCCGGCAGCTCAGAGAGCAAGAGATGGGGCTGAGGGATAGACCGTAGGGGGAAGAAGGGACTGGGCGCTAACCAACAGGCCAGCCCCAGCACAAAGCACCGTGGGGGAAGGACAGAGGGCGTCATACACTTAGCGAGTGAGTCGTATCTTTTTAATAGGTGAGTGGAGTGTAACAGACGCTGGGTAAGCGTCAACATGCGCTGGTGTAAATAGGACACAGAAGGATTCGCGTGGCTCATGTCCAAGTACGTTTTACAGGTGGTGTGAAATACGCTGTAGACTTTGCCGATTGCTCTTCACTGTGCACTGGACCATATAGAATCACGTCTAAACTAAAATACCCTGGCCCCCTCTCCCCACAATGGGATGACTTCTGTGTTTCCTTTACACAGCTTGTCAGGCACATGTTCTATATATGTTACACACCTGAGGGGGGCTGCTACATAGGAAAGGGGCTGTTTCCTTATACTTCCTATTTAAGTCCAAGGAGGATTTCTTGTAAATGCAACGTATAAAACATCTGCAACTTACACAGCACTGGCCTGTACGCTACAGGGATCTGAAACCCATGGGCCAATCGAGACAGGATTCTCAGCTGGCGTAAGCTAGCATCACTGTACTGACATCAGTGGAATTAAATCCTCCTACACCAGCTAAGGATCTGGCTCCGTGCTCACCTCCTCTGTCCCTCTCTTCAGAGGAGGGCCAGGAGCAGAAGCTGTCATTTCGGAGTAGGAGACGACGCTGGGAGGTACCGGAGGTCTCTGCAGCGCTCTCTGCTTGGCCCTGGTCAAGGTCTGGTTGGGCAGGCACAGTGCCTAGGTCAGTGTGGGCCAGGGGCATCTGGAGTGTGTTGAGTGATCAGAAAATTTAATGACTGCTGGGTTAGGAGGCAAAGGAAAATTTATGCCACCAATGCACCTAGTCAGGCACGCCAAGCAAAGTGCAGACTCATTGGGGATGGGAGGGGAACCTTACAACGATCTATGTTATAGGGCATCGCCCCGCAGGCCTCCTGGAGGGAACCCAAACTTCTCGGTCAAGCGCTTGGTGCAGAGGCGTCCCGCAGGCGAGTGAGTTCCTAGAACCAGCACGGCATCCACATGAAGGATCCCAGGGCGGCCCCGGTGGCGGCACCAGCCAGCAGGCCCAAAGCCATCTGGTCTCCCGACACGCGGTAGGGGTCCTCGCGGACAATCACATGAGTCACTCCAGGTGCTGAGGGGCAAAGACAAAAGGAGATGCAGGGTGAACATGGAGGAGGGTGCCCAGGGACACCATTGTTCCTGCAGCCCTGTGCAAGAGGAGTGAACCTACAGCAGCACCGAGCTTACGCAGGGACTTCACCAGGACCTGGGGAGCGCTGCTTCTCGCTCTCAACACCAGGGTACGGTGTGATCTGAGCTGCTGGGGGACAGGGGGAGACCTGGGTTCTGCTTTGGGGCATTTGATGAGAGCCTGGGCAGGGTTCGTGATGCATTGCTTGCTTGGCTAGTTAAACTGTGAGGGTGTGTCCTTCCTGCTTGAGCTGACAATCTCCTGGAGCAGTGAGCAATATAGGGCTTATGACACACAGTGCAGTATTTGTTTCCACCCAGCAGGGTGCGGTAGCGCGCACACAAGCCATGGTGACTGAGCCTTGAACAAAACAAAGGCAACACCTCTCTTCCACTTCTGAATAAGCCAATCAAGTGAACCAGTTGCTCTAATAATCAGGAAAGCATAAACGCACTTTCTGCAGGAACCAGCTGCCCAGGAGACGTAAGCCAGGAGCTCTTGGCTCTGAGCTTCCGCGGGGCCTTGTGTGTGTACAGCTGTGTTGCCTCACGCACCACCCCAGAGCTGGGTCCGCTGCTCAGGTACTGCCTGGTGCGAGTCTGGAATCTCCCAGCTGGGCAAGCCAGGGGCCAGATTCCCTGATGGTGGGCGGGTTAACATGCCCATGATAGGACCAAGCAGGACCTGGGCTTGCCGTGACACAGCACCCCTCTGAGCTGCACAGATGCCGCGCTTCAGAGCGCGGCTCGCCCTGAGGCAGGGCATGCGGCCTCTCCACCTCCAGGTTCCTGCCAGAGATGAGGAAACAGCTTTAATTTAATTTCTGATGTATATTCCCACTGCAGGGCCTGCATCCTTCCTTCCGGCAGGGACAGGGACAGGGACGGCTGCCTGAGCCCTGTGCAGATCCACCCCTGCCAGAGGTCCCAGGCCATTCAGGGCTGGCCCCCTGCACTGCTGTGGCGAGCCAAGAGCCCATCTGCATCCAGGCTGTGACAGCTTGGCTCCGAAGTCGCGGGTGCAGCCAGGGCAGTTCCAGGTTGGTGCCACCAGATGTCACCCTATCATTAGGGATGTGGCTCGACGGGAGGGGGAGCAGCCGGGCACCCAGGGATTTGGCTCCTGTAAATGTCTGACAAGCTCAGGCTCTGATGGGAAGCTGCTACACCCCCCCCGCCCGCCCCCAGTCGGTCATGTGTCCTAGCCACAGCTTCCCTCTGCTCTCAGACTAGCACACTGGCTCCAGGGCAGCGGATCCTGGGACCCTTCAGCCTGGAGGAGAGAAAGCGGCAGCTGCCCACTGCTTGGCAGGGGGTTAATTCTGAAACAACGTCCCATGGAACATCCCTGCTTCTCTGGCTTAGCTACTCAGTAACACCTCCAAGCCCAATCCCCCATCCCAGCCTGATCCCCCGTCCCAGCCCCAGCAACCCCCCGACCCGATTCCCCCATCCCAGCCCCAGTCACTCCCCCCCAGCCCGATCCCCCGTCCCAGCCACAGCCCGATCCCTCATCCCAGCCCCAGCAGCATCCCCATCCTGGTCCCCTGTCCCGGGCCCAGTAGCACCCCCAGATGGATTCCCCCCCCCCCAGCCCCAGTATTATCCCTCAGCCCGATCCCCAGCCCAGTCCCTAGCCCCAGTAACACCCCCCAGCTAGCCCCAAATCCAGCATCTGTAACTCCTCAGCGAGTCTTCACTGCCAGCACCAGTAACCCCCCATCCAGCTGCCCCTCCCAGTACCAGTCACACTCTGGGGCAACCCCCTCCCAGCATCACTAACTCCTTCCCCAGCCAGTCTCCACTGCCAGCACCAGCCATCCAACCCAGGCCACATTCCCAGCACCAGTAACCCCCAAGCCAGACCCTCTGCCAGCACCAGTAACCCCCCAGCTAATCCCCTCTCAGCACCAGTACCCCCCCAGCAATCCCCCTCAGCCAGCACCAGTAACCCCCCAGCTAATCCCCTCTCAGCACCAGTATCCCCGCAGCAATCCCCCTCAGCCAGCACCAGTAACCCCCAAGCCAGACCCTCAGCCAGCACAGTAACCCCCCAGCTAATCCCCTCTCAGCACCAGTAACCCCCCAGCCAGCCTCTCTGCCTCAACCAGCCCCCCAACCCAGACTACAAACACAAATCCCCCATCCAGCACCAGTAAGTCTCAGGCAGCCCCCACTTCCAGTGCCAATAAAAACCCCAGCATCACCCTCCACCCCAGACCACCCATCCAAGGCTGGCACATCCCAGCCCCCCCAGCCAGCCCCCTCCCAGGACCAATAAACCTCAGTTTTCAGCCCCTGCCCAGCACTGGTCCCCATGCCAGTACCATCCAGCCTCACCAGCCCCACATCCAGCACCCACCCAGCTACTGAAGAACAGCCTTGCCCAGTCAGCGGCCTCTGTGCACTGCATTTGCTGGGTCTCAGGCCAGTCCACACCTGGAACTAACTGGTGTCCCTGTTGGCAGCCAGAGCAGAGAGGCCAAGGACTACACAGAATGAACTCCTCTCCCTTCCTATGAGATGGTCGATATTGGGCCAGGGTGAGGCAGCAGCTGTTACCCATTAGGAAACAGACAGAGCATCAGTCTCTAGTCCTGTCTGTCTAGGTTCATAGGGCCAGATTTCCAAGGTAGTTAGGTGCCTAACGATGCAGAGAGGAGCCTGGCAGGATGTTCAATGGGCCTCTACCTGCGTCTCTAGGGGCCTAAATCCCTTTAAAAATCTGGCCCCATAGATTTTAAGGCCAGAAGGGACTGTAATGAGGTTCTGATGCTGGTGTCCACCACCATGGTATCTCAGCACCTTTCAAAAGCAGGAAGTGTCCATCCAGCACCTTTTGCAAGCAGTAAATTCAACGCATTTATGTTACATTAAATACGTGAAGGGAATATAATGTTTTGCAAATGACTCCAGGAATGGCCCAGAAGTCTGCAGCAGCGCTGCTGTGCAATGCAATTTGGACCAGTGCTAGACTACCGTAGGAATTTAATTTTTAAATTAAAAAAAATATTGGCTTCTTTATAAACTGTCCCATTTTAGCTTTAAGAGATGATGCCAAGTAACTAATGAGCTGTGACCTTTTGTCCTTTCCTGGTGAAGCTAGGCACAGAATTGAATTCTACCTAGAGTTACAAAACTCAAGAAATGTATTTCCTGAAGGAATTAAGCGTCCTCTTCTGCTTTATGCACAGAAATAAGCAAAACCCTCAGTAAATTAATAAGAATGATACTGTGGCTTGACTGGCTGGGGTGTAAATGGGCCCTGCGCTCTAGAGGTTGAAATCTGAACACCTGTCAAGTAAATAACACGGGTGTCTAAATCTGCTCCGTTTCCTGCAGGCTGGGTGCAGCCCTCTGGATCCTGGCCGGTTGCTAACCCCCCGCCTCATTGGGGCCCCCCCCAACAGTGTGGGCTGTGGGGAGGCCATGATGGGGAAACACATACCTCCGTATTGGTTGCCATAGTATCCCGAGCTGACGTACATGGTCTGGTGGGAGTCCAAGGGAACTGTCTGGTAATAGTCGTCATACGGGTTGTACATATGGACCTACACGAGGAGGGCAACACAGATGTTAGACCCAACGGTGATGCCTTGCCACCTGCTCCTGACTCTGCCTCACCCTCATGGTCAATAGCGTTTGCAGCATGGCAGGGCACGGACGTCTTTCCAAACTTGCTCCTGTCACCAGTAATTCTACAAACCCCAACGCCCCAGTATCTGGACCCCTGGGAACAATCTTTACATCGGATGGTGGCACGCTGCATTGCTTCTGTAGGCCAAGCTCACTGCCCACATCAGGGTTCCTTTGATCTCTCCATTCCCCCACAAGCTCCCTTCCATCCCACCTCCTCCCTCATGCCAGGGGCTGTGACCCCCCCCATTTCTCTCTCCCCCCTACCAGGGTCCCCCATTTCCTGCCCAGTGCCAGCGGCCCTGATTCCCCTTTCCCCCCACCATTCTTATTTCTTTTCCTTCTGTCAGGCAGATAAGTCATTCAGGGTGCCAACATTTTTAACCCTATTGGGATGACGGGCAGAGCTTAGCTGAGGGGTCAGCTGGGGGTCTTGTTATGCTGGAAGATGTTAACGGTGCCATCAACTGGTTCTTTGCTTTCTAGACAATTACAGACCTGGCTAAAGCTGCTAGCTCTGCTAACCAGATGCCAGGGGCTCTGTGTCTCCCGCATTTCTTTCATCCGGTTTTTCCATTTTGCATCAAACTCAACAGGGTTCTGCTCACTGAGGCCTAGCATGTTCCCTGAAATCTTACAATTGATTGGCTGTAGCATTCAAAACTTATTGTTACATCCAAACTGACCCCATTGCGGCTGAATGTAGGATCGCGCTTCACTTGGCCAATTATGGTAAGCCCTCGAGGCCCCAGCTGAGATCAAGGCCCCCTTATACCAGGCACTGAAGGTACAGATAGTAAGAGACAGTCCTTGCCACAAAAAATTTAGTCTAAATAGACAAAGGTCAGGAGGGGAAACTGAGGCACAGGAACAAGAACAGACTTGCCCAAGGTCACTGAGCAGGCTACTGCCAGAGCTGGGCCTAGAACCCAGCTCTCTGGGGAACACACTTGCACTACTGGGAAGAAAGAATTCAGGGGGCAACACAACCCCAGCTCAGGTGGGTGAGTCTCTCTCTCTCTCATGCACCCCCCGCCCCATGTTTGAAAAGCACACAGCATCCAATCATCAGCCTCAGCTGCAGCGTGTGCTTAACAAAATGTCCTCCAGCAACCAGACGTGCAGCAAGAGCGAGCGAATGCTGCTGCTGCAGCCCAGATTTCCTGCTGGGGTTTCTGTGCACAGCCCTCTGCAGAACCCATCTCCCCCAGTCTGTCCTGGGCATTTGATCTGTATTGAATTGCTCATTTCTGCGGCTGAAGCCTCAGGAGAGGAATTAATGCAGATTAGCAGCTCTCTGCTCTGTGCCTCCTATTAAAATGTATTTATTTGTACCTCGGGAGTCTGCTCAGGGAGGCTGTTAATGATGTGAGAGCTTAAACTGGTTTTAAATGGTTCCGCTCTCCTTCAGACTGATTTACAGACGTCCCGCAGAAGGGCCCCGAGACCTGAGGGTGCGTCTACTCTGCAAGCTGGAGGCGTGATGTACCCAGGGTGCCGGGCGGGCAAGGCGAGCCTGGGCAGCTGCCCCTGCTATTGTTACTCGAGCTAGCTTTGATCTGACTTGATTAAAACTAGCTGTTATCTCTACACATGCTGCAGTGCAGCTAAAACCGCCAGCTGGAGCCAACGGGAAAATTCCCCATTAAGAGGGGCAGGATCAGGGCCTAAAACAGTCAATGCGTGAAGAGGCCACACTAGGTACACTGCAGTCTGAAGGGGCGCACCCCCCACGAACAAATCACACGTGCAAGGAACGGTCGTGCCCTGTGTTACTGGCCCAACAGGCCGCAGCAAAGCACACAGCACTAGCTACTGGTGCTGCGTGTGGTCGAGTGGACTGAGGATGGGACTGAGAGGCAGGAGTGCTGGGTTTCATTCCTGCCTAACCAGCTGCTGTGTACCGAGGGCCAGCGTGGGAGGAAACCTGCCGCTTGAGCGGGGCACACGTTTGGCCTAAAGGAAGGACGGAAGCTGGATGTGAGCGAGGTGACAGCAAAGGGTTAAGAGAGAGCTGTGAAGTCACAGCTTGAGGCAACGGCCTCCATTGCCAATGTGCTAGGGCACCTGGCTACAAGCTGGCCCTCTCCAGGGATGATTAAAGCACAACCCAACAGATGAACTCCCGCCTGTGTCCTTGGACTGTCCAGAATCAGGGATGCTGGTAAGGTCCCTGCTGGAAACCGTGCCCTGGCCCAGCTGGACGTGTGGCTTAGCCAGGCCTCTGATGGATTAGATTTGGCCATCGGCACAGACAGCCGCTCACCCCAAGGGCTCAGAGCCTGAACGTGACCAGCAGTTTGTGCTGATTTCTCTTACACACGCGGCTCCAGCAGATGGGTTCAGAGAGCAGCTGGATTTCTTCAGGGGTCCTCACAGATAGCGTCACCTCGACCAGCCCCGGTAACGTACTGAGCGTTCCGAGCGATGGGAGGACACAGCACGAAACCCTCAGCCAGGCCGAACGCAGACACGCGCGTTCCGGAGCAGAGACATGCCGGCTGCGGACAGCATAGGGATCCCTCGGTCACAGCACGAGTGCATGGAGCGCAGCTCGCTTTCCTCTGACAGCCAGTGCAACAAGCATGAGTGTTAGAGCTGGAGGTGGGAGCTTGACTGATGGCCCTGGAGACGGAAACCTCCCGTATCCACACAGACAGCAGGGGATGCCTCTCCAGCCTGGACTGTGCCTCGGAGAGGGCTCCGACTCCGTGGCCCCATCAGTCCTGGGCCTCTCCCCAAGGCTGCCAGTTAGCTCCAGTTGTGGGGGTGAATTTGTGTGGGTGGCGGCTGTCCACCAGGTGCTGGGCTGAGCTCCCCAACCAGTCCACATACAGCTCTCAGAGCAGTCACCCTGACAAGACTTAGCCACCACCGACCTGGGATGGCTGGACAACCAGGCACCGTGGTGCTGAAAGGCCTCCTGACCTACTCTCTCTATTGGTATTGCAGTAGCTGCTTGCTGAGGGTGGGGCCCCACTGTGCCAGGGGCTGTACATACACCGAGGGAGAGGCTCTGCCCCAAAGTGCAAGCAGTCTAGCCAGAGAAGACAAAGGACACAGGGAGGGCCAGCCTGGATCAGACCCAGCAGTTATCTGATCCAGAGGCCGGTCTGTGACAGCGGCCAGTAGCAGATGTCTCAGAAGAGGGTGTAAGAGCCCCACAGTGGGGAGATGTGGCTGCCTGCCCCATGTTCGCTCTCACCCTGGTTTCTAATAGCCAGGGCTTGGCTACAACATTTTCATTATTAATTCAGCAAAGGGTGGGAGACAGGCAATCGTATTATCCCCATTGTACAGATGGCGAGTCTGCAGCAGCCCGGATGGGCAATGGAGACCAAACGACGTGCTCAGGGTCACACAGGGAGGCTGTGGCAGAGCAGAGCGCCCAGAGTCCCTGTCTTGTGCCCTAATTACAAGACTGCACTCCCGCCCCTCCATTACCAGGTGCTGGAGTGCTCTGCTCAGGCACTGCGGGGTTAGCTGGGCTACCCCGGGAGCAGCACTGCACTTTGATTCAGCCCACTGGCCAGTACCTTTCTTTGTGAAACTCAGGCAGCAATAAACCCCCATCCATGCCAGCGGCACAAGAGCCCAGCACCTTACGGGGTGCCCTGGGGTGTGGAACTGATCACTGCATCTCTGCCAGCGGCCTCTGGCCACTGACTTTGTGGCAGTGGTCTCCAAACTGGGGTGCACACACCCCAGGGGGTGCGCAAGATGATCCCAAGGGGTGCCAGACGGCACTCCGCTGTTTCTTTTTTTCGGCAGCAGCTCTGCCCGTCCACGGCTGGTGTTCCCCTCCGGCGGCGCGTCTGCGGCAGGTCTTCCGTTCTTCTTCCATCGGCAGCACATCTGCGGCAGGTCTTCCCGTCTTTACCCTGGGGGTGCGAGAGCCAAAAAGTTTGGAGACCACTGCTTTATGGAGCACTCAGTGGGAGCGAACAATAGTCCAGAGTGAAATGTGGCCGAGGCGAGAACCCATGCAATGACCTGGCCACCTCCAGGCCCCCCAGCTTGGGGAGGGGGAGGGGGGTGACTCAGTGAATAATTCAACCAGGGGAAAATATGATTAGAAAGCAGAGGTTTGAGACAGGAGGTGAATGGCATCCCCATGGAAACACATGGCCAGAGCCATCCCCCGAACCTCAAGCTGGGATGCATCAAAAGGAATCCCAAATTGCCAGCAGCTGCCTCCCTCCCACCTCCTTAAAATGCCCTGCCCCATCCTTCCCCATGGGCTAGACTCAGTGGTTCACGGACATGGCTCAAGTGGCTCATACCGCAGGGGCCGGGTGCCAGTAAAGAATCTCATTGTCCGTGGGTAGCCCTCGCCACAGACTATGGGCTGGTCTTGCTGCCCGGGAGCCACAGACAGCAGGGAATGGAGAGGAACGAATGTCCTCAGCCCCTGCCCTACGGGAGGGTCAGGTCCCAGAACTGGCTAGTATGGAGCGTGCCAGGGAGGGGCAATACCAGGGCACCTGCGAGAGGGTGTACGTCAGTGCCAGATGGACCAAAGGGGAACGGACGGTCTCCGACCAAGGGGCTGGAGGCTAGTCTAGCTTCTCACCCCAGGGCAGCGTTGGGGAAACCAGCATGCCTGCTGCCTGTTCTGCCAATGATCAGCGCGCAGCAATGCCTGGCATTAACGATTGGCACAAAACACTCCCCTTGTACAGAGCATAGGCCACCATGCAAGGCAGGCGTGGCTGACAGACACGCCTTCCCTCCATGTGGGTGTAGAATCGCACAGGATGGAGCCAGCAAAGGGCTTCAGGATGGAGCCCCGGCCCAGCCTGGCCTCCCCCTGCCCTGCAACCTTCAAACAGGACTCGCTGTCTACACAGCCTGCAGGGGCAGAATGGTATTAAAAGGCCAAGCTGGGAAACGAAGCCATTCGTGGCCGAGCCGGACAGGTTTCCTGCTGACTGGGGAGATGCTGCCAGGCAACTGGTGGAGTTGGTGAGTGGCCACTTAATGGCACTGCTGTGCCCCCATCGAATGGCCTCCCTACGGGGTGGCTATCACAGGGCCTGACTGGTGAGCTGCAGGAGAGGCAGGCCGCTGGGTGGGTGGCTTTAGCACAGAGGCAGCGGTCTATCATAGGGCTGCGTTGTTCAGGGGCTGCCTGCGCTGCTACACCCGCCTGTATACCAGGCTGCTCTCTCCTCCTACAGCCCATTCATCGGGTCAGTTTAAATCCTCTACATCTCTCCCCACAGGAGCGGCCGTGTAGGCACCTCAGGGCCCCACTGGGGCTGGCTGCTTCCTCCATGGGGTCCAGCACAGTCTGCCTGCTCCTGCATCGTCATGGACCAAGCCCGAGAGCAGCCGTGACACAGGAACAAGGGCAGTCTGGAGAGCATGGTTCTGTTCCCGGTTCCGGCCTGCTATGAAATTTCGGGAAAGTCATTAAGGCCCAAACATACTGAACTAGCCTCTGATTCTGGGTGCCCAGCTGGAGCCATCCCAGGCCTGCTGTCAGTAGGAGGAAAGGGTGCTCAGCCACTCTGACAAACAGATCCTGGCTTCATTTGCCTGCTCTGCCACAGAATCCCTCTGTGACCTTGGGCAAGTCACTTAGCCTAACCAACGCCTCAATGCCCCAGCTGTAAAATGGGGGAGATAATCCGTCCTTCCTCCACCTGTTACCTGGCTGGGTTATGTAGACAGTAAGCTCTCCAGGGCGGCGGCTGCTCCTTACTCTGAGGTCGTACAGTGCCTGGCGCAACAGGGCCTCTAGGTACTACTGTAATACCTCTAATAAATATTCCTGCATTCCCTGGTGCAACTGGGGCTGAGGGGACTGTAGCAATAAAACACAAGAAAGCACGAAGGGGTGAATTTTAAGTCTCTCACACACACACCCCCCTCCAACCCCCTTAAATCTTCCTTCTCCACGATCCTGCAGCAGATGTTTTGGGGGCATTGACGTCCTTGAGAACAAGGAGGATTTGAGGAGGCAAAAGCAGTGGTGCTGGAGAGGAAGGGGTTTCTGAGCCAGCCTGCACCAAGCACCACATCAATATTACAGACACAAAGAAAGGGAAGGCTGCAGCTGGTGCGCGGCTGTGCTCTGGGAACACGCTTACCCTTCTAATGTATGGGGAGCCACGGGGAAGGGATTTTAGTCCCATCTCAAGGAAACATCGTGAATTCAGCATCCTCCTGCCCTAAGACAAGGGTCCAGGGAGGAGATTCCATCTGCACTGCAAACGCCTGCCATTCGCTGCTAGGGGATCCATTCAAAGCAAAGGGCCGAGTCACTGCGCTCCAGCAGGGTCCCGCCAACAAAAGCAGGGCCGGTGTGGCTAAGACCTCCCAAACTCATTCCACTCGTGGAACTTTAGCTTTCAGCTGCATGCACAGGTCCCATAGGCTAGCTGTGGTGTCCGGGGCCCGGGTTAGGACACGGGGCCCCTCAACTAAGTCTGGTGGTGTAAACAGGACTATACGCTTAGGCCCCCAATTCTGGGCTCTGCTGTAGCCCCTTAGCTGAGCTGCCATTTAGGGGCCGCACAGTTGGTTTAACCAGCCACCAGCGGTGGTGGTGGGGTAGGGGGGATTCCCAGGCAGACACAGAGCAGCTGGAATGCGCCTACATCTTGGTTTACTGGGATATATAAGGGGAGGAATATGACCAAAGCATTCTCAGGTCCAGCTCTTATAGGCAGAGTAGCCCACGGTGGCCTGTTCAAAGTCACCACAAGTTCAGGTAGCCCCCGAGGCTGCTCTAATTTATGCTGGGGGCTGGGCAAGCACCTGCCTAAGGCCAGAATTTGTAAGGCACAAAAGCTGGCTTATAGGCATTTGGGGCCCCACTCCCTGGGTCTGTGTCTCTCACAATCGGGGCCTTAGAACTCAGCAGAGCCGCAGCAAAGCTTGGGAACACGGCTCAAAGGTCCATCCTCACAGTGCTGTAAGACTGACGATATTTTAACTACAGCAGGGAGCTAGCGCCTGGTCACGGGACCGCCCAACGGGGTAGCGGGTGTAGTGGACAAGGCCTAACCTGGACATCTTAAAACAGGCCAAAAAAAACAAAAACAAGTCACGAGTCAAACAAGTTTTGGAAGCCTCAGCTGCAGCCGCCCCCACTTGGGAGGAGTCTGCTGCAGAGTGTCAGACCCTCCGCCATTTGCTCTCCTCCCAATCCGCTCGGGCTGCAGGGGAAGCCACCGTTCAGGGCCCTGAACTTGCCACCGAGCAGCAAACTGGACTCTGAGCTCGGACAGAAATCAATGCCCAGCCATGGCCTTGGAGCTCCCCTGAAGTTGCCCTCTCTCTGCTGAACTCAAAAGAGTAGAACAGTCTCTTTCTCCTCATGGCTAGTGGTCACGTGCCAGGCTAACGGGTTTCAATACTAACAACCAACTATCAAACACGGCCATTGGGCCCTGATAGACCCCGGCCTGGAACCTCCTAGCCAGGAGGAGAATCCAGCTCTTGTTTATTAGCCTGCCTGGCTGGAGTGAACCAAGTCACTTCACACACCCAGCAGGACAGGGCCTAATTAGCAGCTCCTCTGCTGAAGAGGCAGCTTCAAAGTGGGCCTTTGCTCAGTGCTGATGCAAAGAGGTCAGGCCAGGGAGAGAGGCCAGAGCATGGCAAGGCAATTAAAATCTCTTGCGTCCCTCTTGTGTGTACAAGCTGGGAAGGCCGGGGCCCAAGGCCCACCGACGCCAGGCCTGGTTTTGGCAGAAATCCAGGTGTGTGTTTGAAGCAGGGAGGGCCAGCAATGTGGAGGCAGGCTTTTTATCTTGACAAGGTCTGTGTGAAATGAGAGCCTGCCTTTACCCTCAACCTTCTAGTCTTTGCTCCTGTGTGTGATGGGAGACTGCACGGGGCAGTGAGGACGTTGCACTTCAGAAGCAAAGCGCATCCATGTGTCACAGCCCAGGCCAGAGAGCGGCAGGAGCAGATGACCTTGTGCAGAGACAGAGGTCATTTAATCCAAGAACAAACCCAGAGAAGAATCACCCCTCCCCACCCCCACCCACCCACTTACTTGTCTTTCCCTGAGTTCCAGGAAGACAAAGGAAATAACCCGTTTCCCTTTCCCCATGCAGCACCATGCCCCTGGATGCCTGACCTTGAGAGAGCCAGGGATGGGATGGGACAGAGCAACAGGACAACACCCTTCCGCCCTCAAGCTCCAAGATGCGCAGCATAAATCAATACACTGATCAGCCTCACACAGCCCACACTGGCTTTTGTGCACCAGTCACCTGTGTTTTAATCTCCTTCTCCCATTCATCTCGCTCAATACACAATTAGATTGAGTGTGCTGGGGGGTTCGGGGGGGGGGGAGGGGAAGAGACAACCAAAGGTTATCTGCCTCACGTTCTTATTCACTTTGATGCACACTCTCCTTTAATTCATCTCTGTCAGCCCAGGTTTGAGACACTCCTGCTCTCTGGGTCTCCAATGTAAGCATCACAGCATTAGATCATTTCCTAGTGGTACAGGGAATCTTGGGCAAGTCTCTCTGTGCCTCAGTTCCCCATCTGTACAATGGGGATAACAGCCCTGCCGCACCTCCCAGGGTGTAGCGAGGATGCACACATGGTCTGCATCACCAGTTCAGAGCGCATGTGGCTAGGACAGGCAGAAGACTCAGACTCCTGGGTTTTCCCCCCAGCACTGTCACTGACTTGCTGTGTGGCCTTGAGCAGGTCACTTAACCCTCTCTGTGCCTCTTCTGTAAAATGGGGATGATACTGACATCCACCTGCCTGCAAGATCCTCAGCTAAGAGGTGTTGCAGGCTTGTAACTTAGAGCTGCCTTCCAACAGTGCAGAAAGCTCTGCCTTCTCCTAGCCACAGCACTTGGCTGCTTCCTCCCTGTGTCCCTTTGCCTTCGCTTCCACTGTGTGACTGAACATAGGAAAACTCATTATCTGCTGCAAACATAGCTTCAGGCCCCTCTCCAAAAAAGCCCTGCTAGGGTCAACCATTGATCCCCAGCATGCGCCAGCTCAGCAGCAAACGTCTCTTTCTTCCCAGCCCAGCTACCAGGAGACTTCTGTTTCCTTGCTGCTGGATTCCCCACATTAAAGATGCTAACAGCTCCTTCCTCATCAGGGCTGGCTCATTTTGTTCCGGAGTGAACTGGAGACAATGGGAACTAGCCTCTTCTAACAGCTCTCAAATTCGCTGTCATCCCACGTGTTAACCTGCAGCCCCTGCCTCCACCAGGCAGAGAGGGAGAAGACTGGAAGAGGAGGAGTCACAGCCATGGGGAAACACAGCTCCAGTGCCCCTCCAAAACACCTCCCCGCCCCCAACCAAGGGCTAGTGGGGCAAGACACAACAAGGATCATAGAATCATAGAATATCAGGGTTGGAAGGGACCCCAGAAGGTCATCTAGTCCAACCCCCTGCTCAAAGCAGGACCAATTCCCAGTTAAATCATCCCAGCCAGGGCTTTGTCAAGCCTGACCTTAAAAACCTCTAAGGAAGGAGATTCTACCACCTCCCTAGGTAACGCATTCCAGTGTTTCACCACCCTCTTAGTGAAAAAGTTTTTCCTAATATCCAATCTAAACCTCCCCCACTGCAACTTGAGACCATTACTCCTCGTTCTGTCCTCTGCTACCATTGAGAACAGTCTAGAGCCATCCTCTTTGGAACCCCCTTTCAGGTAGTTGAAAGCAGCTATCAAATCCCCCCTCATTCTTCTCTTCTGCAGGCTAAACAATCCCAGCTCCCTCAGCCTCTCCTCATAACTCATGTGTTCCAGTCCCCTAATCATTTTTGTTGCCCTTCGCTGGACTCTCTCCAATTTATCCACATCCTTCTTGAAGTGTGGGGCCCAAAACTGGACACAGTATTCCAGATGAGGCCTCACCAATGTCGAATAGATGGGAACGATCACGTCCCTCGATCTGCTCGCTACGCCCCTACTTATACATCCCAAAATGCCATTGGCCTTCTTGGCAACAAGGGCACACTGCTGACTCATATCCAGCTTCTAGTCCACTGTCACCCCTAGGTCCTTTTCCGCAGAACTGCTGCCTAGCCATTCGGTCCCCATCGGCCAGGTCTACAGTAGTTATTATTACTAGGTAAGGAAATGAAAGGAGCAACCAAGACAAAAGTATTCTCCATTATACCGTGGGGGAAACCAAGGCATGGTTGGGTTCAGTTGTTGGCAGAGCCAGGACTTGAGAATCATGAGCCATGTGCTCTCTCTCTTGCTATGACCAGCATGTACCACTAAGGAGCAGAACTGCAGTCTCCTGCCCCCTCGTACCCTGTTCTAACCACTAGACCATGGCAGCCCAGGGAGCCCCGGGTTCTAATGCACCTTCCAGTCCCTTGCTTTATGCAGGAGACCATGGACAACCTATGAAGGGACCTCGGCCCTCCCATCTCACTCTTCTACTCCAGTCACATGGACCACCTGCAGCGTCCATTCAGGGGGCTCCGACTGATGATGACAGAGTTTCATGTTGATGAGACGCTACAAGGACTTGGCAAACAGAACAGGTGAACCTGCACATGTGTGGTCAGACAAAGGCAAGAACTGCAAACACAGTTACATGTGGGACAGACAAGACAGTCCATGACCATTGCAGGCTGATGCATCCTTGCTTCGCGCTGCTCACATAAGCTGTAAATGAGCCTCGCTTCTACGTGGTTAACAGGGATGTGACAAATAGGCTGCCACTTTGTTCTGGTGGGGGCTGTGGCATGTCAGTGACACGTGCTTGTAGGCACCTGAGGGGCTAGAACCAGGGACCATGAAGGTGCTGGGCCACTGTCGCGGATGCCTCTGCATCGCCACCGGGTGCTCAAGCTCGGTTTCCGTTGGGGAGCCCTGTGAAGCTAGGCACTGTAGGAAATACCACCCAGTGGGGACTTAGTGGCACCCTCCTCCCCAGCACTCTGATTGGCCCATGCCAGTCTATAAACCCGGAAGCCATCACAGGGAGCTGTTTGAGCAATGATGCAGATTGCCTGCTTGCTTCTTCTCCAGACCTTGCCTTACTGTGACTCCAGCTCCTGACCCCGGTTCATCCCTGACTCCGCTATTTACCTCCTGCCTGCAACTTGGTGCCTGCCCCTGACTTCCTGCTATCCTGACCTGGATCATTCTCCACTCCGCCACAGGTCTCCTGATCACAACTTGGTCCCTGATTAGCACACGCTGGCCACCCATGGCCCAGCTCTGACACATGCTTTCAAATTTGACTTCAGTGTGTCTTTATAGCGTTTCTACCAGCCACCATAAAGAACAGGTGCCTCTCTTTAGCTGACCACAGAGGGTTAGGGTAGCCTTGAATTGGCCGCATGAATGAGATGCTAAGGCTAACGCAGCTGAGCTTTAAAGAGCATGCTTTGAAAGCAAGACATCCGGTGACAATTAAGGATTTTCATATTGGGAATCTTGTCCCACCATTTGACCATGCAAAACACACCTAAGACAGCGCCTATGGAACGGACAGGTTTCCTAACGCAGCAACCATACGTTGTCCATGTCTCACAACCCTACAGAAGCACTGTCAGCCCGACTGCCCGACAGATATTTCGATTAGTGCTAATTTCATCACCCCTATCGTTCCGTAGGTGGTGCGACAGCATTGCAAATGCAGTGCAGGTCTTGGCTATATGATGGGTGGCCTCATCAGCAACTGTGGTATGCTGGGGCTGCGTATGCTCTAGGTAGCCAAACTTCACCACAGGCTTGAGATTGGTCTTAAACAGGGTAGAGGTGCGTCCCCCGGCACACATTGGCTTCGCTCTTCTGTTCTCTTTAGGCTGATTGTTTAGGCTCCGTTTTACCACAGTATCGATCTGTCTATATCATAAAGCAATTGTCACACAACATGTCCAGGGGTCTCCAGGATGCCCCATTGATGCACTGCAGACTCCCACTAACAATATTCACCACATACATAGCATAGCATTTTACACCTTCCACATGCTTTACGGACATTAATTCATTCCCAGAGGGAGCTGTCATCACCCCCATTTTACAGGAGGGGAAGTTGAACTACAGAGAGGAGAAAGGACTTGCCCAAGGCCACAGAACAAGTGAGTAGCAGAGGCGGGATTAGATTTCAGGAGTTCCTCCTTAAGTCTTTGCAGGATCGAGTCATTATAAGCATATTGGGTGAAATCTTGGCCCTATTGACTTCACCCAGCCTGCCTATTGCTCATGGTTCTGTTATCCCCTAGGAGTCAAAGGCTCATTCCTTTTTCATTCGGTCAAAATTCCCATTGAAAGGACCATGGGATTTGGCCTAAGGTATTTAGCAATTTTCTTAATATCAGATTTTGTTATTTTCCTGGGGATAGAAGATAGGCTAATTGCCAGGATCGTGCTAGGTTCCTCTTGGAAGAGTTGCTTTTGCCAATTCCCTGTGGCTTTCAAAAAAACAAAACAACCCAACAGCGGTCTGATAAATTTGTTAGCCAGTTCCCTTAACGCTGCATCTCCTCTGGACTCACTCATTCGTATACATTCACATTTCCCAAGGATTCCCTTAGCTATTGATCTTTTTCAAAAAGAATTTGTACAATAGCAGAAAGCAAGAAGAACCCTTGAGAATCTTCTGTGCTCCAAGAAACATGTCTATGGAGCAGCAACAGGAGGCAGGGCTCCCAGGCTCCAGCCATTGTGTTTTGAAGGACATCTCCAATTTATTCTCCAGCACAACGAAGAGGATCCTCCCATTTCCCTTCTTTGTGATAAATCCAGTAAACAAGTTCATTTGAAGAGGTCAATTCAAAAAGTTATTGCTAATTCCACCCCCAATTAGCAGCGTTTCCTCACCAGAGAATCTTAGCTTTATGAATGGCTGTCAGACCAGCAGCGTGACAGCATTTACGCTCTCCCTATGCTCTTAGCAGCACTATTCTCCCCCAGCATCACTTGGCAATGTTATTTGCCAGTGGCACTCAACTCTGTGGGTTCAGACAATACAAACAAGAGAACACTGGAGCCACCAAGCTTAAAACAAAAACCCTTCTCTTCATAGAGCTCCCCAAGACTTATCAACCAAAGAGACGCTACTTTTGCCTTCCAATTACTCTATCCTGCTGGTGAGGGAGGAAGTGGGGGCTCTATCAGCCTTCTCAAGATGCACCCTTTCTCCAGGATTTGATCCACTAAACGAATGTCCTAATGTGTTTCTCTAGCCATCTCCAGAAACTCTTTGCCAGAATAGTAACATCTGTGAAGGGGGGTGGGGGTGGGGGGGTGTTTTTTAAGACATTTTTAAGCCAGCCAAAAAGCCCAAGTGTAGATGCAGTTATATCGGCATGAATGCTTTACAACTTATTTTGCTCAGGAAACCAGTATAAGCCATGCTGGCAAGAGCCCTTTGTTGCCAGTATAAGCTGTGTCTACGCTAGGAAGGTTTTCCAGTACAACAATAGCATCTACACTTTAAGTGTAGGTAAGGCCTTAGACTTCTGTTGGACCAGCAGTAGCTACTGTGTGATGGACTATTTTCTTCAATGGTGGAGTCCTCATGAAACTGGAGTGCAATTAGGTTTCCTTTCACTATAATTTTCCCAGCTCAATGGAAAATCCTGCCACACTGAGCATGAAATAAGCCAGTCTTCTGTTTCTTTGTTCCATGCACACACACAAAAATAAACATTTTGTGCAATGTTATGGTGGACAAACTAAGCAAATCAGGCAATACAACCTTAGTCATAATAATATCCAGCTCTTATATAGTACTTTTTATCATAGATCTCAAAGCACTTTACAAAGGAGGTCAGCATTATCCCCATTTTACAGATGGGAAAACTAAGGCACAGAGCAGTGGAGTGACTAGCCCAGCATCACCCAGCAGGCCAGTGACAGAGCTGGGAACAGAACCCAGATTTCCTGAGTCCAAGTCCAGTGCTCTACCCACTTGGCCCCACTGCTTCTCTTTATGGTGAGATGCTCCACCTTAACTGCGCAATTGCACACGTTTTTAAAATAAGGTCTCTCTGGACATCCTTTTCTTTTATAAATCAATAATACAAAACACCAACTGGCCCTTCGCATACAGCTTCACACTGAGCCCGATTCTCCTCTCACTTACACCAGTTTTACATCACCGGCTTCAGTGGACTGGCTCCTGCATACCACTGGTGTGAGATCAGTCAGGTTCACAGTCTACGTGCTGTACATACCACATGGAGTAGCATGGACTCTGCCACCTAACCTGTCTCATGACCACTGAGCAGAGCAGAAATATTGTGGTGGGACTTTGTTGGTGGAGTATTGTATAAAAGTCAAGTCAGAAATCCTACAAACAAAGGAAATGAGCAAGGTAAATGCTCATAGGGTTTACTAGGGTAGTGGGCATCCCAGCATGGGGGGTGTGGGAGGTGAGGGAAGGGTGTCTAATCAATCCAGAGGGAGATGGGCTGAGGCAAGGAGCAGTGGGGACAGGAAAAGATGCATCACCCTGCATCCACTATCTGCCCCAAACCCCCACTGCAAAAAATTTGCTCCAATGTCTGTAAGCAAGGCAGCGAGCGGATCCTTGAAAGCCACCCTGCAGCTCTTAAGGAAATCGGCTGTAGGAGAAGCTTAGGCGCACAGCTTCTCATCCCTGCTCCCACGCCCACAGGAACAACCACGAAAGCACATGTCTCCCAGCCCCACGTAAGCAACCAATAGGCTCCCGCAACCATCCCGAGCAGCAAGTAGGGGGTGTAACAGTATTTGAGATGAGAAACAAGCACAGGAGCATCACCACCACAACACAGAGACAGTCAAGGGTTGGACAGAGCAAATGGTGGGAAGGCGACACCTGTGTCTGGCCATGCCCCAAGAAGACGTATGGGAACAGCCGTCCACCAGTCCACCACAAGGTGGCTCCAACAAAGAGTCCAACGATCCAACAAAAAACACTGGATTAGAACACAGTTTAGCCAATCCCCTCTTCCCTGACATATCCCCCGCTCCCCTCCAGCGTACACCCCCATGATCCTAATTCCTGTCCCTGAACAGGCATCGTTTGCCTCATAGCGCCCTTAGTTTATCCAATGCCCCTTTAGTCCATATTACCCCCCCCCCCGGCCCATTTGGATGAAGGGGTCCTGCTCTATCTTTACAGTGCTAGGAGCAAAGCCATCCGAGGCGAGGCCTGGGATGAAGTGCACTCTGTCCCTGGACAGAACAATTCTCCCATTATCTGTAGGGTCCAGCAGCAGCCCTCGCTCTGGTATAGGCTCCTCTTTGTTGGGCTGCTGGCATAGGCCTGGCTCAGTTGCTCCGTCATGGGTAGAAACAAAAGAATCTTAGATATTCAAGATGGAGGAGGCCTGCTGGGTTAGCAAGTCCATCCCCCAGCTGGGGCAGGGCTTCTCCCTACGGTATGTTCCCTCAGGCTTTTGTCCAGCTTATTATTTTCAGCCCAATCCTCCTGGTTATAAAACTGTGCATTACACTAAATAACCACTTACATCCATAAAACTAATCCCTTTAGGCAGCTCCAGACCGATATCCCTAGTCATTGCCTCGTTAAACTCAAGAGGTAGTGTGGTCTAGCGGACACAGCACTGCCCTGGCAGTCAGAAGAGACCTGGGTTCTTGTCCAGTGACCTTGGACAAGTTGCTTCCCCTCCCTGTGACTCACTTCCCCCTCCCATCCTTTGTCTGCCTTGCCTGTTTAGGTAAAGAGCTCCTTGGAGCAGGGATTGCCTCTTACTAGGTGTCTGCTCAGCACCTAGCATAATGAGGCTCCAATCTCAGCTGGGGCAAATAATTGGTAATGATAGTGAGCAAAATTTATTAAGAAGGTCCTGATTCAAGGACCAATGAAGTCAGCTGAAAGACTCCTCACTGCCTTCAAGGGGCTTTGGATCAAGACCTTAACCTCGGCTCATAAATCAACCCCTCGTGAATTCGAATCCTCTCAGTTGCTCTTCTCTGAGCACCATCCAGTTTGTCCGTATCTCTTTAGTACGGAGGTGCCCAAAAGGGAATGCAGTTCTCCAGGTATGGTCATGCCTCTTCCCACTCTCTGGGACGAGATGCCTTTGTGCATATAGCCTCCCCCGCCACACTCCTCCACTGACTGACTCTATGGGATGGGGGATGGGGGCGGTGGACAGGGGAGGGGAGATGGAAGAAGACAGCTCATTATTTGCAGCCTGTAATAAGAGCCCTATGAAATGGAAGAAGGAAAGGCTCACCGGGGTGTTTTTCGCCTCCAGCACTGCCATCTTCCAGGCGCTATAAACAAAATGGGACAACAATATGTGAGCAAATAGATGCCTGGAGCAATTTTAAAACCACATCAAGGCAAAGCTCTTCCTTGGTTAATCTCTCAACGCTGCTCTACTATCAGGGAGCTCAGCAAACAGCACAGCGCCTAGGCCAGCGATTCTCAAATGCAGGCACCATGGTCGCATGTGACCACCACGGGCTTTTCTTGTGGCCACAGCCTCCTGGGCAGTGATTGGGGGGCAAACCAGCCACCCCTCCCCTTCCCTGTTGCTCTTGGATGTGCCACCTTAATGTTGGTTGCTGGGGCTGCCAGCAGGAGTTGGGCCCTGCCCCCCTCTGGAGACACCTGGGACACAACACGGGAGGAGAAGGCAGCCTGTGAATTCCCCACCTTCCCAGGGATGGTGGGGTTTGGGCTTCAGCCCTGGGATGGCAGGGTGACAGGCTCTGGCCATGGGGCTTCCGGCTATGGCCCCGGAGCGTCAAGCTCCTTCCTGGGGCCCCATCCCCCGAGCTTCAGGCTCTGGCTCCCCGCTGCCTCCCTCACCCCTCATCGCCCCTGGTCCCTGCTGCCTCTCCATCCACCTCCCCATCCAGGGCTTAATTTGTCCCCAGGCTTGCTGAGGCTGAGTAAGTCTGCTGTGAAAAGTGATACTTGTATGTTTTTTTAATATCACTTTTCACAGCAGCAGACTTACTAGCTAGCAATAAATAAATTACAATGATTTTGATGTGCATATTTATTTGTTTTTCCCAAAGTTAATTATTTTAGGAAAAATTGTCAGAGCGGCCACCAGCAAGAATTGGTGGCCACACTCTGAAGCCACCAAAAAATTTGTTGTGAGAACCCCTGGACTAGGCCCTTCCTTTCACAAAGGGCCAGGAACCTTTCACCAGGAATGAACCAGGACCTGGGAGGAGAACCTGTGCCCCTGGGAATCTCCTTAGATCGAGATAGTTCTGGTTAGTTAGCTGAGGAGGTGGCTGTTGGGATTGGAGAGGTTTCAATTTGGCCCCACTTCTCCTTTAAAGTGACATTATGGAATTTCCATATTTATTATCCATTGGTGACTGCCAATCTAAACGCCATCAGTTTCCAAGCCAGGCCTTTTTATCCGACAGTCTCACAAACTGTTCAGAGCTGAAAACTCAGCTGGGTTCTTTATGCCTCAAACATCAACACCTGCAATTAATATTCTGCATCTGGAACCAGGCTGACACAAGAGAGGCAAAACAGAACCCAGCTCGCTCTCCCAAAGCTGCATCCCTCAGCAGGGCTAAAAGGAGCGAAGACAGGTGTACGCTAATGAGACCAGCAGATAAAAGTTAAAGGCAGACAGGAAGCAGAGCTGTTGAGTAAGAAGGTGCCACTTCTACTTAGCCACTTCTCTGACCCTATATCCTCACAGAGGCTAATCTCAGAGTCTAATCTCAGCTGTGTATCACAGGGCGTCTCCCTAGCTACATAGTGGAATTATTTACAGTACTGACTCCTAGACTGCGTGCAGAAATAGAATCATAGAATATCAGGGTTGGAAGGGACCCCAGAAGGTCATCTAGTCCAACCCCCGATAACTACAGGACAGTTCACTATTCCATCATCAGAATTTGGACTGGTTCTTAGGGCTCCTGCACTGGGATCTGCACTCACTT
Organism: Lepidochelys kempii; assembly: GCF_965140285.1. Lineage (NCBI taxonomy): Eukaryota > Metazoa > Chordata > Testudines > Cheloniidae > Lepidochelys > Lepidochelys kempii. The sequence continues at coordinate 12,743,579 of NC_136380.1, forward strand.
TAATCCCAGGTATGTAACTCAGAGGGGAAAAATATGTCCCTAATTAGTGAAAAACACTATGATACAGAAGATCTTATGTTTGTATGGAGTAGGTGAATAACTACAGTGCCAAGTTTGGTTTTTTTTCTTGTCTTGGGAGCCCGATAAATCATATTCCTTACGGCTACTTAAATTGATTAAAGTAATTAATAGCCACCACATCTATCCATGGTACTTATCTGGTCCTTGTTACTATAGTATTTAAGACCCTGACAACCCAGAACGTATATATCCTCACCACACCCTTGTGGGGTAGGGTGGTGCTATTATCCCTTGTGTACAGATTGGGAACCAAAGAACAATGACTTGTCCAGGATCACGTATCAGCCTGTGGTAGAGCAGGAAACTCCCAAGTCCCCATTTAGCACTATAACCACTGGACAATCCTTCCTCTGCCCAAACACAATGGAATTTGGTCTTATTCAACGCCACCTTAACCCTAGACGCCTGGAGAAAGTAAGAGCAAGATTCCTTTGATGGGTTCACAGTCAGGAAGCCACCCGGCTTGCTGGAAGTTTTCACAGTGCATGACCCCAGTTTAGCTGGGTGTGCGTGCATCCCCGTGACTTTAATGCTGTTTGACAGCCCCACTAATCTTTAATTCCCTGTTAGCTCATTCCCTGGGGCAGCACCATAGCCAGGGGTGCAGCTGGGTCATGTGATCACAGCAGGTCTGTTCTGGTGTCTAGCCTCTGATTATGCTCTTTAAAGTTATGTAAATCACTTCCCACTTCACCCGGGAAGAGGAGGGGGGAAATGCACACACAACAGGCCAGACACACACCTGGTGTAAATCATTTGAAGTCAGTTGGGTTGCTTGCACCAGAGATGAATTTGGCCCTGTGTGTTTTATATTGACTATCAGTGACACAAGAAGCACTCGGATCCTGTGTGAGGGGCACCAATATAAGAACCCAGATAGCCCGATACAGATGTGGCCCAAAAGTGAATCCAATGGGGGCACTCCTCACTGTAATTCAAGGCCAGCCATCACCCTTAACTTGAACGTTTTACACTCTGGGGAGGTAAGTTGATTATTATTGTAAAAGGTGCTGGATTGAGGCCGGGGTGCCGGAACAGGCGGGGGGGGGGGTTGTCAGGGGCCATGCCCCCCCTTTTATTTTTTCAATCTCTGTACAAGATGAGTTGCTGAGTGCTGCAAAAAGCAGCAAGAAATACCCCTGGTGAGTGTAGGCGAGTACTGCTTAGTATGATTAATAATAACGATAAGAACAACAGTAAAAATACTATTGTGTGGCGGGTGGGTGGGGTGCTTAGCAAACAGTCCCTTAACAATGTTGCCAACCCGATGCTGGAGCATGCTCCTTTCACCATGTTTGCGTTGTACAGGAGCAGACTCCATGGACGCTGCGGGACTGCTGTCCCCCAGACGGCGAATGGAAACACACCGTGGCTCCCAGGAGGGGGTGTCTCTTGCAACAGTCCAGTGACGTTTATGCCTCTGGCAGGTTTCTGGTCACTGGCCACGAACAAGCATTAAAGTGGAGCAGAGACAGGCATGGTATAAAATGGGGGCATCCTCGCCATCCTACCGCTGTTCGTGCGGCACCTCCGGGAGTTACTTACAACGCGTCGTCCTCACTCTCTGCACACAGGGTCACTTTGGAGCCATCTCGCAGCACAATCGTCATCAGGCAATCTCGGCTCTTCCCTTCCGGGGGCTGCACATCTGGAAGCCAAAGCACATCAGAGGAGTCAGGGCAGGGGTGCAGCTAGCAAACCTAGTATGTGCACGAGCGTGCACACGCTTGCTCGCTCGCACACACGCACACCCAGACAGCACCTCCTTCCCCTCAGGATCCGGGCACTCCAAGTCCCTAGTTGCAACCCCACGAAAGGGCCTCCCCCAGCCACATCCCCACGGCATGGCCAAGCCCCCCTGAACTATAACCTTACTGACCTTGGGGTGCCACTCAAGAGCCGTATGCTCAGGGGTTCATTGCCACTCCACAGTGGGCAAGCCTCACTCACTTTATTCAGGTGGGCATGGGTCTGTCCTGGAGAAGGGAGTGCTCACCCACCCCTCGGGGCGCGTGGGGCCCTTCCTGGTATCTGAGGGTACGATTTAGTTACGGAGATGAGGGAAGTCAGGGATTCCTCTGGGACTTTGGCTTTGACCGTCAGTGGTGGAGCCGGGGCTGTGCATCCCCGACCCACGACTTAGGCCTGAACTGGGGCTGTGTACCCCACCCCCATCGCAGCTGTGGCAGGAACCGGAGCTGTGCGAACCTTTTCCCCTGTGGCTTCGGATGGGGCCGGAGTCAGGGCAGCGCGCCATCCCCTTCACCCCTCCCCTGGGGCTTCAGCTGGGGCTGTGCGCCACCCCTCCCCTGGGGCTTCAGCTGGGGCTGGAGGCAGGCTGTGCACCCCTCCTGTCCCCTGTGCTGCGGCAAAAAGATGCGACTGCCCCTCCGGTTCTGCAGCTTCATGAGTTTTTCAGCACGCTCACACTCCTCGTGGGCTGCATGCCCGCTCCCCACGGCTTCGGCAGGGTCTGGAGCCGGGGCTGGGCCCCCTGTGGCAGTGGGGCTGGGGCTGTCAGTCCTTCCCATGGAGATTCCGACAGCCCTCTCTCCCCCCATTATTTTTAGTAAAAGTCACGGACAGGTCAGAGCTCCCATGAATTTTTGTCTATCGCCCGTGACCTGAGCGTGACTTTTACTAAAAATAACCGTGACAAAATCTTAACCTTACTGATACCAGACCAGCAGAGCCACGATGGGACTGGCAGCAAGCCCCGCCCCCATGCCTTTGCCCGATGGGACTGGCAGCAAGCCCCGCCCCCATGCCTTTGCCCGATGGGACTGGCAGCAAGCCCCGCCCCCATGCCTTTGCCCGGCAGAGGCTGCTAGAGCAACAGGCTTCAGAGATAACAGGTCACAGGGATGACTGAGGCAATTTGCCCCTCTCAGATCTATTGACTGAAGCTCTCCACAGACTCAGGCAGATGTCACCTCATCACTTACACACAGGTCTTGTTTTCAGTGTTTTCTTTGCAACCATGGGAGCTACAAACAGAACCACTCTCATTTTAAAGGTGCACAGAGATTCTAACCACGTCATCCTGGGAGGTCAGGAGCCTAGGCATGTCCATACAGCACCCCTACGTCTTCATCCAGCCCTGCCATCATCTCCCCCCAGTGCAGCCCTGCCGTCTCATGCATGGTGAGGGTGGAGCCAGCAATGCAGCAGGAAACATCTAGCCACGGGTCAGCAGTCTAAGAGAGCCTGCCAGTAATGGCATGACAATCACAGACCCTAGCAGTTAGGCTAATATGACAGGATGGACACCTAACCCAGAAAGAAACCCAGCCCTTCGGGTCAGAGCCAGTCAGCTAGCCCTTCCCAGCCCACTCATTAATAAATAAACAAATAAATAAATAATAATGACTTTCACTCATTGATCTGAAAACACTTTATGTAGCAGGGTCAGTATCATAATCCTCATTTTACAGATGGGGAAACTGAGGCACAGAGCAGGGACGTGACTTGCCCCAAGTCACTAAGCAGGTGAGTGGCAGAGCTGGGACTAGAACCCAGCTCTCCCAAGTTCCAGCTCAGTTTCCTGGCCATGCAGCCTCCCAGCAAACGACACAGCAGATACAATTCATTCTCCCTCACAGGCTGCCAAAGAGCCCTCTGGGGAAATGAGGCTGGCAGTCCTAGTCCAGAATCTGGTGGGCAGGACAGACTGTAGCGTGAGTGTAATGCAGTGCCTCTTGTCTGTCGTCCTGGGAATTACCTCTTTTGACCTGGAGCGCCCTCTGCCTATCGGTGCCTTGCTGCCGCTGGCCTCCCTGTCCCTCCCAGACCCCGGTGCCCCTTTATCTGGGGGTTCTGCCCCAGCAGTATCCCCCCCAGTCTCTGGGTCTGCACTCCCCGGGGATCCCCCAAACCCCATAATCCCACCTTGCCTCAGCCTATGGGCTACTGCCAGTCACCATCTAGCCCTCTTTCACTGGGCCCAACTTCAGTCTGTATAAGCCAGTCATCACAGGCAAGGGGGGTAGGACCTACTGCCTCTACCCAGCCCCGGGCTGCCCCTTTGGAGCCCCCGAACCTATTTAGGCCCTGCACAAGGCCCTGCAGCCTGGGGGGTTTCCAGGCAGAAGCTCCCCAGCTCTCTTGCCTTCCCCCAACACTGCCCCACCTCAGGTTCCCGTTTAGGTCCCAGGCAGGCAGGTCCTTCCCTCTCTGCAGTCAGAGAGAGACAGCCTGCTCCTGGCCCACTGCTCTCTTATAAGGGCCAGCTGGGCCCTGATTGAGCTGGCCACAGCTGCAGCTGCTCCCTTAAGCAGCCTGGGCTTTTCTCCCAGCCCCTAGCCCTCTCCCAGGGCTGGCTTTAACCCTGTCAGGGCTGGAGCGGGTGACCACCCTGCCACAGTGAGCCACTCACACGATTTCTGTCCTCTCCAGCAGAGAGAAGCCAGAGGCTGTCAGATCAGGGCTGAGCCATATCAGTAGGGGGTACATGGGGGAAGCTCGGGCTGCCGTCTTTGGGGTTGTCAAGCTGGCACCTGGGCACGTCCCAGCACTTGTTTCCATGGGCTCAGGTACTGCCCAGATAGCACGGGACCAGAACTGCTGCAGCGCTCCCAGACCCAGGATGGGCCTGAACTATCCCATCTCCCCGGGTCAGTGGTTCTCAACCTATTTACCATTGCGGGCTGCATCCAATACTACCTATATGGCCCTGAGGATGTCACATGGGCCGCAGCTGTGTGCTGATTGGGCCGCAAGAGGCCCACGGGCCGCAGGTTGAGAACCACCTTCCTGGCAGTTCTGCCTAAGGGGCCCCTCCCTCAGGATGAGAGTGAACATTACCTGGCTTCACTTGGCACAACCACTAGGGGAGCTTCCCTTTGCCTCCCCTTGCCCTCCAGAGAGGCCTGCCAACCAGGGAAACACCACCACAGACAGGGGCATCCTCTGCAAGGGAATGCTGCTCTCCAACCCTGACTCCAGAGCCCCGGTAGCATAGCTACTCTGGGGGCGAGCAGGCAGACTGGGAAGCTCCAAGTGACAGCGGCCGCTCCCGAGAACAAAGGATAACAGCAGCACTACGAGGAGGCGTTCTGCTGCCGAGGGAGGAGCAGCTCCCTGTGCTGGTGGTCAGGCGCAGAGTGCTGGTCTCAGAGCATCATCTCCGGTCTGGAGGGGCTGCTCGGAGTGGAGTAACCCAACAGGAGAGAGTTCCTCCTGCATAGTGACGTGGAGCTGTACTTCCCCATGAGGTCGGCTGCAATCTGCTGCCCAACAGACTAACGCTGCTGGGACTCCTGATTGCCACAGACGAGCCTACCCCAGCCCAGGAGGGATGGAAGCCGCTCGGCCACGTGATCTTCTCCTCGGAAGGCAAAGAGCAAACAAAAAGAGTGAGGACGAGCACTAATGCAAAGTCAGATGGGCTGGTGATGGCGGGGCAGGGCACTGCTGCAGGAGGAAGCTTGCAACAACGCAGCAAGGTCTGTCACACTTTGCTGGAGATAGTGACCCTTGTTTGCTCCTTTATTTATACTCTGCCCTAGGGTTAAGTCAGGTTTACGGCTGGCTGCCAGCTCTGGAGAGTGAGTCCTCTAGTTACATGCAGCTGCCTTCCAACAGTCCCTGCACATGCCTTCTCCTTGAGCTGGAGGGACCAGTGACAACTGAGGCACAGGCTAAGTGACTTGCCAGAGAAGTCTGGGCTGGGAACAGAACCCTGCTCACCGGAGTTCCCAGTCCAGTGCCTTAACCACCCTTCCCCCTCTATAACAGGTTAGACCAGGGAACAGGCAAGAGCTGGGAATGGGTAGAGACCCAGCCCAGTTTGGGTGTCACTGTCATACCAGTGATAATCTCTTGAATGAGGGAGTGGTTCCGCAGCCTATCCAGTCGTTCCTTGCTGAAGGAAGAGCAAAGCAGCCCTGTGATGTGGATACTTGCCCACTAAGCGTGTCAACTCCAGTTTACATTGGCTAGCAAAAAGCTTTCACTCGCTAACAGCCTGGGACAGGTTTGAACCAGGAAACGAGAGTTGCAAGGCTTTCTGTCATACCCTACATCATACCAGTTCCCTGAGCCATTCCTAAGGGAGTCTGATGTTACACTGTTTACAGTTACAGCCCCCTTGAAATACAGCACTGTTTTGAAGGAAGAAACCCCAGGACATAGTTTGCCTTTCTGTGCCTCTTTCATTTCAGGGTCTCAAAGCAAACTTGCATACTTCAATGAGTTAAATCTCATCACCCCTGTGTGAGGCAGAGACACATCATCATCACGTTGTTACAGATGGGGAAGCAACGCAAGAGAGAAAGTGACTTGCCCAAGGTCATGTAGGAAGCCTGTGGCCGAGCCAAGACTAAAACCCAGACACCTAGCTATCCTCCTAGTTCGTCATCATCAAGGCAAATTCCAAAGGGACGTGGCCTCCTTGCTGAGCAAGCACTACCCGGATTGATCTCTTGCTGGGTCCTTAAAACGATCTGGCTGGATGTTCGGCCTGTGTCTGTTCTTGGCAATCTTATCGCACCGCTGAAGCTGTTGGCCCACATGATCGCTGACTACGTAGTGGCATTCCTTGGGAAATGTGCTTCGCAATTCATTGGTCTTCCTGCTGGTTGCATGCCCACAACGGGAGTTGAACGCAAGCAAGTGATGAACTAATTGGGCTCCAGGGATGCTAAGGCCCAGTCCCCTGCTCTAGCCACTGGAGGATGAATGGCAAAGAAGCCAGCAACAATCCCAGATAAAGCATAGAGACAGAGCATGGTTCAGGCAAACAGCAGCACAAAGGAGAGATTTGCAGAAGGTTAGTTTGTTGGGCCCCTTCTCCTCAGGTTTATGGTGTATGGAATGTAGGTGCAGCTGGGGACAATACTGCACAGGTAAGAAGGGGCAGCCATCTTAGCTCCAGGGCTCCTTGAGAACACCATGAGCCCTGGCAGGTACAGCCATGAACCCAGAGGAGACAAACATCACCAACTGTGGCTGTCTGTCATATCCAATGACAACGTCAGACTCACAGCAACACCTGTATTCTCTTGTGGCCGTATAGTCCAGCCTCCGAGGAGCAAGGTTGTGAACAAATGTCATGCAGGAATACATCGTTTCCCCCTGATGACTTGGCGTGACCAAAAACAAGTAGTTTGAATAACCCAAGCACTTAAAAACAAGGAACTGAACAGTTAAGGAGACATCATTAATACTACATTGCCCCATACAATATAAACAAACAATTTTTTTAAAAAAAAGCATTTAATCACAACACAATAACCTTAACTCTGACCTGTGGAATGCTGGAAAATTTTGTTTTAAGTTGTTTACGGGGGCTTTTTTTACTTTATTTTTGCTATCTTTAATACTCCAAAATCAATTTTTAAATAAAGGATTATTGTTAATTGGGCAATATAGGTTAATACTTTAGCAACCAGCAGTTTTTGGATAAACTGTTTATTCCTGCCATTTCTTGCTGCGTTTGTAGTCTATTGGGAAAAGTGTATAACGCTCATTTAGGATAATATTGGTGGATATGTTGATGATGTGTATTTTTGGAATTTTGTAAATCTATCAGTTTATGGCTTGAACTGATTGCTTGAATGAAAGCTTCTGGAATTTCCCAAGGTTTTTTGGTTGGCTTTTATATAGCTTGCATTTTTCCTAGTGTATAGGTAAGTAAAGACACCATATTTTAAGTTTTATATAAAAGAGAGAGATGGATTACAATAGATTTTCTTCAAATGGAGCCAATGCAGGAGTTTAAGTAGATTGAACTGTGGAAATTGGAAGGGCAACAGCAAACCATTATGAGCAAAGGGGAGATGAGAAATTAGGGGTGGAAGTGGGAGTAAAAATTTCCACTTTTTGGTGACCTGTTATCCAAACCTGGTTTGATACATTTTCTTCAGACTTGGCAGAAATCTCAGACTAAATCTGGCAATTTTCAGGCCAAACTGATTTGTCAAGCCAAAAAGTGATATGAGATCTAAAACACGGCTTTATAATGGAATCTATCAACAACCTGACCTATGGAAAGGAAAGAAAAACTCTTGCCTCTCCATAATCAAGCACTTTGAGATCCTCAGAGAGAGGGCTCTATAGAAATGCAGTGTTGTTATTGCGATTAGAAGCACAAGAAAGGAGCTTTGTGCCATAGGAGTTTCCTTTGTTCCAACTGCCTGAGGGATAATACAACTTGCCGACTCAATACAGTACCATGTATTGAGTCACCAGAACAACAACAAAATGCAAACCAAGGAAGAGAGAGACTCTCCCTCTTCACCCAAAAGAAAAACGGGCTCACATCTTGTGTAGAGTATATTCCACTGCCCCGGGCTCGTGTATTCATTATGTAGTACTCAGACATATATTCAGACACATTCTCGGATTCACGTAGCGTTTATTATAATCAAGAGTTCAGGTTCCAAATAAGTCCTCATCAACAACAGAAGGAACAGGTCACTCACAAGCTCAACACCTCACTTCAAGCAATAAGCAGCATCTCACTTAGTCACCGAGGTAACAAGCATGCCAGCCCTCACTCCAACTGCCTAACCACTGGTGTTCTCTATAGTCCCTCAAGAAATGGTCTTGTCTTGGGAGACATGTGAAAACTGGAGTTTTGGAGAAGAGACCGTTGCTTTCTCTGTGGATTGTGGGAACAAGATGAAAATGAATTTCAGGGAACCAAGGTTCAGAACATTGGCTTGGGTTTGCCTGGACTCTGCCATCTCTGAAATGGCGGAAGTTTGACATGTGAGGTGCTTTTGAAGTTACATCTACATAGGACTGCGAAGTTGTATCTTTTGGTCATTATTAGGGGACTTTTCTCCCTTTCCCAGAAGGGGCCCAGAGAACCCAGCCTTGCCCACATTGAATACCTTCACCCCATGGAGTGGGCAGCAGATTGGAAAGCTCACGCATGATTAACCCCAAAGGAAGGCAGAGGTTCCAGAGATGAGGGACGTGTTTGGGTAATGGAGGCGGCACACAGCCGTCCTGTTCAGGACACTTTGGTTTAGAAGCCCACAACGAGCTCTGCTCCTCTGGAGGTGGGACAGCAGGCGACGCATACCAGACATGGCGAGCAGAAGCCACTCATCGCCAGGTAAACAAACCTGCAGAGCACCCCTACGGATCACCTCGCAGCCAGAGCACATGGCGCAGTCGTGGAGGTCACAACTAGGACAGGGGCAGAGTGAGCCGAAAGAGCGAGGACGGAACCCCAGAACTGACGCATGAAACAGCGAGTTTATTTTTATTACAGCATCCCTTTAAATCACGCAAGTCCAACAAGGCCACAACACTGAGTGTGAACATGAAAGGCAGCATAGTCCAGCGGGTGGAGCATTGCACTGAGAGTCAGAGCTGGGTGCTAATCCCGGTTCTGCCACTGACTCAGTGTGACCTTGCCAAGGAACGTCTGTGCCTCAGTTTCCCCACTTGTACAGTGGAAGACAAGGATACTTGCCTCTTTTTGTAAAGGGCAGTGTAATTGATGGATAAATGAAGCAGTAGTATTATTTACCAAAGAGCAGCAGAATGCTCAGCTCCATACTAGACAGAGTAACTAGCTTAGCAGCACACTACAAAGACAGACAGCATGCACAAACCAGACACTGGGAGCCTCAGGGGACAGTTCTCCCAACATCTTAGACACTGCAGAAGCAAGGGCGTAGAAAGCGCGAGGTGCAGCGGGACCCCCAGAGGTATTCGCTCACCTCTGCATTCGCGGCCAGTCTTTATGTCCCGGCAGTTGAATTTGATGTGGATCCTGCCCTCCAGGTCACGCTGAGTCTCATCCTGGTAATATACAAGGCCACCATCTAGCCACAGGACAAACCAGTTCCTTTTCCAGCGTCGCAAAATGGAACCTGCAATAGCAAGGAGGAAGGGGGTGAGGGCAAAATCCAGACAGACGTCAGTCATTCAGATAGTAGTACGTTCCTCCTGCAGGGCTGCTGATAGGGCAAAGCATCCAACCTCTTGTTCTCACCGCCTCTGAGCGCTACACACGCCTCGTTGAAACAAGGAGAGCTTTGCTGACTTCAGCTTCCAGCCACTGGATCTCACTCTGCCTTTGGTTGCTAAATTAAAAAGCCCTTTTAGTTTGCGGTATTCTTCTCTCCCATGTAGGTTTTAACACATGAAAGGCTTGTCTTACTGGAGACAGACCAGACACCCAGTTTGAGTTGCTGAGTGGGGAGCACAGGTCTTGCTTTAAAGCAGAAAATAACAGCCCAAAGCAAAGACCAGTCTGATAAACAGAAACATACAGACAACCGTGAGGTGTGCTGCGTGGCGAAAGCACGCTCAGGATCTTAGATTGTCTCATACCTGAGCCCTTTGGAGGCAAGGGGCAGCGTCACAGTAGCAGAGCAGGGATAGTGCTTCTCAGGGTATGTCTACACTGGAGCTGGAGGTGTCATTTCCAGCTTGAGGAGACATACCTGTGCTAGATTTGATCAAGCTAGCGTGCTAAAAATGGCAGCGTAGCTGTGGGAGGAGCTAGCGGTCCTAAGTGCGTAACAGCAGACCTCGGACAGGATTACGATCGGGTTGGCCACCCCCGCTGCTCACTCTCTGTAGCTATGCTTTTATTTCTAGCACGGTCAGAGCTAGCACACGTACATCTCCTTGCGCTGGAAAGTACCTGGCCAGCTCCAAGTGTAGACCCACCCGCAAAGTCACAATTCTGTCCTTGCTTCCCCCGGCTACAGGGGTGAAATAGGATGCCCCAGCCCTTTTGATGGCACAACTCACTGCCCCCTTCATTCTGGCTCAGCTCTGCTGGCATGGCATCATGGGGGGGCGGAGTTTTGGCTTTTTACTTCCTGCCCATCTGAGGAGGAGAGTAGCAGCTATGTTGCTCTGGCCCCTATGTGGGGTCTGGAGCTGTAGAGTAGACAGCTTGCTCAGGGAGTAAGCAGGCTCCTTATACCTTCTGTATATAGTCAGGTTCATTACTGAGCCCTTTTGTCTTTCTTCCTCATGTCTGATTTACTGCAAGCTCTTTGGTGCTTGGCCCTGTTCATTATTGTTTCTCCATGTAAAGCCCCTAGAGCATTTGGGGGCACTCGGGGTCTGATTCTCCTCTGCCTTGCCCCTTGTGTAGTGGTTGACACCTGGGAAAAGTGAAGGGAAGGTGATGCCAGAACAGAATGGTGGTGTTTCACACCCAGCGGTAAGCAGCTGCACAAAGCATAGAGCAGTGGAGAATCCGGCCCAATATAGTTCAAATAGGGAAGGCCAAAAAGTTTTAATCAGGGCCCCCAACAAGCGCTTTACAAACAAAGGAGAAATCACAGCAACTTGGTCACATACTCAGCTCTCAGATACCACGCTGCTGGGAGGGATAGAAAAACCTACTCTGGGGCCAGACTGTTAACCCTTGACTCACCTGGGTGATGAATTACTCGCCTGAGTAGTCTCACTGACTTACTTGGCTGAAGTATTCCTCACCAAGTGCGAATTAGGAGACAAAATCTGGCCCACAGATTGTTACAATGAAAGTAAGGTCAACAAAGACAATAGCTGGTGCTTGTGACAGGCTTGTGCTATTGCAGTCATTCCCAGGCCCAGAACAACTAGAGTTGGAGTGACAGGAGCACAATGGCCCGCCAGGTACAGCCTTCACGTCATTACCAGGGCACGGCTATTCAGGAAGCATAGCACAGTACTGGAAGTCACGTGTCCTGGGTTTTCTCAAACAGAAAGACAGCCTAGATTTGTAAGGCCAGATGGGGCCATCTAGCCTGACTCTTACATAATACAGACCAGTTACACTCAGTAATTCTTACACTTAGCCCAGTAACTTGTTATTGAACTAAAGCATATACTTTAGTAGATCTCTATCATCAGAGGCAGGATTGTCTGCTATCAGGTTCTTACACACTTTAGGGCAATTCCAAGAGCCCAGTCCTCAAGGCAAACACACTATCTTGCAGCCAGTGGGTTAACATGAAATGTTTAAGTGCTCAGGATCCAGGCTGTGCATGTAATAAGCACATCAGCCAGCTACCCAGAGCATGTGAAGAAAAAAGTTGTCCCCAAATACCCACAACAACGAGGACCCAGCCAGGAGAAGCCAGCCCAGTGCACCCCTCCCCTCCCAAATAAAGAGAGATCTTTTTGGCATGACACAGCTAAATTACAGACTGAACTTACTCTGTCTCCAAAGCCAGCCGCTCTTCATCAGCGCCATTGCTTTAAAAGGCCTTTCCAAACCTATCAAGGCAGGAACATCAAAGGCACGGAGTTAAAATAAACAACCACAGTGGAGTCTGTCATTGCCATCTAAATAACGCAGCAGCTTTCCCGGAAGCTACTGTCTTAACTACTGCGTTTCCCACATGCAGGCTTCCCCTAGCAACTGTGAAAATAAAGTATTTTGGGTTCTAAATTTAAGAGCTAATCTGGGTCAAATAGATGCAGTATTTAATTATCTGTGTGATATGAACTGAGGAGGGAAAAAAACTCCACTACCTTTCTTTACACCATTAATCATATTGGGATTTAGGGATTAGCAGCTCTCCTGTATATGCAAGTGGAGAAATCCAGAACATACCTGCAATCACAAGCAATAACTCCCAAAGGCTTTGGTAACTTTCCACAGTGACTGATAGGCAAAAAGCAAACAAGTGTTGCAAATGGATGAAAATTAGCTCTTACTAGAGTTTAAAAAGCCCATTAGTGCATAAAAATCATAGAAGTGTAGGACTGGAAGGAGGCCTTGAGAGGTCATCTAGTCCAGTCCCTTGCACTCATGGCAGGACTACGTAATAACTAACCCACCCATTCCTGACAAAAAGAAAAGGAGTACTTGTGGCACCTTAGAGACTAACCAATTTATTTGAGCATGAGCTTTCGTGAGCTACAGCTCACTTCATCGGATGAGCTCATGCTCAGATAAATTGGTTAGTCTCTACGGTGCCACAAGTCCTCCTTTTCTTTCTGCGGATACAGACTAACACGGCTGCTACTCTGAAACCTCTCCTGACAGGTGTTTGTCTAACCTGTTCTTAAAAACCTCCAAAGACAGAGATTCCACAACCTCCTCGGGCAATTTGTTCAAGTGCTTAACTACCCCGACCAAGGCAACAGCCAAAGGGGGGGGGGGTAAAAGACAGGAATACACCCACTTCTTTTAAGTCAAGAGTAGCAAGACACAATTTTCAGTCCTTTTGGGGGGGGGGGGGATAAGAGATGTTACTAACTTACATCAGTATGTATGTATGTATGTACATTACATACAGCCTGAGAGCCAATCTATGACCCGTCGTCTCACATATTTCAGTGTTTATGGACCAATACGCAGCATTCCTAAGCGACCCACCAGTTGTATCATGCAGCCACACCGTACAGCGGCGCACATCTCTAAGCCACACCCCTGGACAGCGCCTCGGTGTTGCCTACCTCCCCTCCCGGCGCATCACCTGTCTACTGTCCTCGGGTGGAAACAGCTCAGGCATCCCGCTTACTGGCAAATTTCACTGCACGCTCGTGCTGCCACCGTGGAAATTCACGGGCAGGCGGCAACTCCTGGCGCCCAGTCCGCCTGCCGACCCCTCGCCCCCACCGGCCGCCTGCTGCCAAACACATCCCGCGCCAGCCCGGGCAAACTTACAGCCAGCCCGGCGCGCACCCCCCGGCAGCCGCCAGCTCTGCGCACCCTTTACCTGGGACTGTGCAGGCCCCTGCCACGCGCCGCGGCTCTAGAACCCCCGCCTCTGTGACGCGCGTGGCCAGCCGCGCGCGCGCCGCGAGCCAGCACCGCGCCCACAGCCGCGGCCGGAGCGCGGCTCGCGCCGCACGCTGGGAGTTGTATTTTGCAGCCGGCGGCCTGCCCGGCGGGGCGAGCCAGGGCGGAACGACAGCCCCCAGGATGCAACGGGGCCGCTTGCTTCGCCGGCTGGATGTGCCCGGCGCAGGTCAGGCAGAAGGGGCGGCAGGTGCCCCTGCTCAGGCTGCCTGAAGCGGGGCTTGCTTTCCTTGCCCCCCCGCTGCAAGCTCCGGCTGGGTGGCGTGCAGAGGAACAGGCGCAGGGCTGAATCGGGGCAGGGCCAGCAGAAGCGGCCGGGCGGTCTCCGCCGGGGCCCCTGCCACGCAGCCGGGGCTGTCTGTTTTTAGTCGCGCTTCAGCCGCTTGGCAGAGAGGATGCGCCGGTGGCCTCGCAGGGAGGGGATCGCAGGGAAGAAGCGGACACTGGGACGCGCCGGGTGTGTCCCCTTGCATAAGGCTCTGGGGAGGGGAGGGCAGCCGCGATCCCACGGCGCCTAAGCCAGGGCAGTGAGCTCGGTGTGTGGAGACATAGGCGCGCTCGCCGCCACTCGAGGTGGGAAAGGCCCGGCAGGCCACCTTGCCGCTGGATGGATGTGGGGCGGACACACACAGGGCGTCGCTCAGGCCTGGGCAGGATTGTTTCCCACAGTATATTACCCGGTGCTTTTGTCCGATCTGGCTTTGAATGTCCTGAGTTAGGGGGCTCCCACCCCTGGGGCGGTATCCCGCCGCCAAGCAGAATGGGTTGGGACTTGGGAGGAAATCCCTAGCCGGCAGCGCTGAAGTTGTGGGACGCGCTTAGGAGCAAGTGTGCACCGTTCTGAGCTGTGGCTGCCTACTGAGTCTAGGGTGTACCTGGGCTGTGTTTGCACATATTACATCCTGTGACGGGGCGGGGGGCTTAGACAGAACCTGCCCTACCGGTTAACAAGCAGCCTGTCTGCTAATAAAGGCTGAGACCCCACCCCAGGGTCTCAAGTTATTGCTGTCTCAGACAGCTCTGAGGGGCCAGTAGCCGGTGAGCAGGTGCAGAGCTGCAATGAGCATTTCTGTAGCCCCTCCTGTGACATTCCATTCCACCTTCCTTATGAAAATATGCATATGATGTGAATATGACATAACTGAGATATACTTTATGCAAGATGGGTCTTGTGAGATATCGTTGGAAAGGTTATGAGTTACTGAATGCTTTCAGAGCAGCAGCCGTGTTAGTCTGTACCCGCAAAAAGAAAAGGAGGACTTGTGGCACATTTGTTAGTCTCTAAGGTTGCCACAAGTCCTCCTTTTCGATTTACTGAATGCGATTATCCAATGTGTATGCCCGTATCATTGCTTTATCTGAAGTTAGGAATATTGACTATGCATCTGTATTTTAACTATGCTACTTTGGGTGACGCCCACTGCTAACACTTCAGGTACAACAATGGAAAAGCCAGACGGCCCATCAGTGAGGACAATGGACTGTGAAAAGCTTGGCCCTCCTGTGGACCCTCCATACTGCCACTGACTCATGGACGCTGTGTCAGGTGGTCTTGTGTCCTGATGCTAAACATTACCTGGGATTTCTTGTAATTTTCCACTGTAAGGGGGGGATGTCAAGTTTGGGAAACAAAGGATTCCCGCCTTATGCAAAACCTATTTAAGGGTTGGGAGGAAGGCAAACAGGACTCCTCTCTTCAGTCTGTCTGCCCAAGAAGAAAGACTGCAAAAGCCACCTGAAGGGAAGGCGGGGGTGGGGTGCGGTGGGGTGGGGGAGTCCAGTCTGAGACAGGGGTCCAGTCTGAAAAGGAACAAAACTGGAACTCTGAACCACAGAAACTTTTCAAACGGCCTGCAACAATATCTAGGGTGAGAAATACTATTTGTAACCAATTTCTTTAGTGAAACTAGCTTAGTTTGCGTGTTTGATTTCACTTGCTTAGTAATCTGCTTTGTTCTGTTTGTTATCCCTTTTACCACTTAAAAGCTACCTTTCATAGCTAATAAAATTTGTTTTGTTTATTATTAAACCCAGTTTCTGTAATTTCTAACTGTGGGGGCAAGAAGTGTGCACACCTCTCTCCACATTGAGGGAGGGGGCGAATATCATAATATATCTTTGGGTCTGCACTCTAAGGGAGGTGGACACCTGAGTGCTGGGAGAAAGTCCCTTAAGCTGAGTCTCCCCAGAGCTGATCTGCAGCTGGGTGTGGCCCTACCTGTGTGTGTGTTAGAGAAGGCTTTAATAGCCTAGCTCAGCAAGACAGGTTAAAGGGGGCCCATGCTGGCAGAACAGGTAGACTCAGTGGTATCTCAACACATCAGGTGGCTTCCCAAGGGGTCCAACCCATCACACCTTCCATCCAAGAATCTAAAAGCACTCCACAAACTTTGACTGATTCAGCCTCACCTCATCCCTGTCGAATCAGAGAGGTGTGAATGATATGCCCCAGCCTACACAGGGAGTCAGTGGCAGAGTTGGGAACAGAACCTAGGTCTTCTGATGCCTGGTTTTCTGGTCTGCAACATCCTGTTGCCTCCCATTATGCAACCTACGGAATGTACACTGTTTTATTTGCTCTGCCTTTGAGCTGTGTTACTGAGGAGGAGACTTTGAGAAGGAACAGTCCTCCTGTTTGGGAGAAGCCTGGGAAAAGCCTCTCAGTAATATTGAATCAACAGCTCATGCTGCTAGCATCCTGGCTGTGCCTACCATGAAGAAGCATGCAGCACTGCCAGACTCCTGTGATCGGGAATGGCTATTGGTATCACTGAATCACAGCAGCCACACTGAAGAAAAACAGGAAAAACATGGACACATGCACATTTGAGTTAAAAAAGAAACTGCTACTTTATTCTGCAGCAGGGCTTGCTTTGAAACTGCCTCCCAGGCGTGACCCCTTGCTCAGCTACATGAGGTGGGTACCATGTTAAAAGACAAGAGTCAAGGGGGGAAAAGAGATGGACAGCCAGAGAAAGGCCATTCCAGACAGCAGGAGAGGAGATGCACAAAGCATGTCACAGTTGGGTGAAGGGATCAGAGAAGAGGCCAGTTGTAGGTGAATGGAGGGAGTGGGAAGACGAGTAGAGAGCGAGAAGGTGTTTGAAAGACTGCAGAAGGTATTAATAGCAAGGAGGCCATAAGCTCTTTGGAGCAGGGACACTGTCTCATAGCTTTGTATATAGTGCCTAGGACAACGGGCCCCTGACTGGAACCTCTAGGCGCTACTGTAATAGTAACAATAAAAATAAATGATGTTTATATTACAGCAGCGCCTAGAGGCATCAACAGAAATTGGGGCCCCATTGTAGTAGGTGCTGTACGCACGCAGCGAGAGACAGTCCTAGTCTGGAAGAGCTTGTTGTCTAAATAGACCAGAGAGACAAAGGGCAGGAAGGAAAACATAGGTGCAGCAAGGTCACCCAGCAGGACAGCGGCAGAGCTGGGAATAGAACTTAAGTCTGCTAAGTCCCAGTACGATGCCCTAACCACTAGAACACACTGCCTTGATATTTGAAGAGATTTCTGAAATGAACGGGGAACCAGTTGAAAAGCAGAATTCTGCTCCCAACATGAGCACAGCCTGAAACACAAAGAGGTTAGGAGAAGTTCTTACTATGATGCTGATCATGTCTTGTCACCATGAAGGATGGAAACCATCTGTTTATTTTTAATGTGCATGAAAGGAGCCACTTTACTCTGGAGCTTCAGTCTGTTTCCAAACTGTCCTTACATCTCAGAGCAGCTCAAGTGGGTTGAGATGTGTCCTCTTGAAGAGACGTACATATATGCGAGGATTTGAAAAATGCTGTACATTCCATTCAGTCCCACACTCCATATCACCTAAAAGCCACCTGTGCAACAAGTAAGACTGACAATGGGACAGTACTAGGGCGAGAGGTAATAAAGGCCTAGCCTGCTCCTCTGTGTAATGAGCAATCCCATATCACCACTCATGATACAGGGCCAGGCTTCACCCGCAGACAGATTCCTCTGAGCTTGTTCGTTACCCACAGCTGGACAAGTCTTGATCAATCAGATGTTTCCTGCTGTTACCTGCTGGATAACTACCTCTGAGGCTTGATCATGCCATCCTTACTGCTGCGAATAGTGCCTTTGATATCAAGGGGAGTAAGCTCAGGAGTAAGGAGTATCCACATGAGGAAGAACTGAAGGCTCAGAGGCTTGGGTTTCATAGAAGGTGAACAGATATGTTCATTTTTCATCCAAAGGAGGAAAAAAGAAATGAATGTAAAAGGTGCTGAAAAGGACACTCAGTGAGGTTTCTAGTCCCTTTCACACCCCACGTTTCAAGCAGTAGCACAATGGGAGTGATGTTTGGATTCCAAACACAGCAGGGGAAAATTTTCGTGCAAATAATTTTTTCTTTTAATTGGACTTGACACTTATTACACAGACACACACACACAAATAACATTACTGAGGTTGTATAGCTAACAACTCTGAAGTAAGGAAACATCGGGATTCAGGTTGCCTGTTCAACTTCAATTCCACCCCCTTTTGCATACACAGTATCATACAGTCTTTAATTACATGATCACATACAATTTTTTCCACACGATCCCAGCCTCCTTCAGTGCGTAGACAGACAGGGTCCCAACTCTGAGGTGATTGGCTTGCTGCAGCTCAGAGGTGCAGCTGCAGGGAAAATCCTGTTTGGGCTGGAACATGCCCAATGCAGATGGAAATTTGCAAAATTCTAGCAGGTCTCTGCTGAGCATGCACCAACTGATTTTCCCTGTCATCTGCTTTTCCAGGCTTATAACTTGGCCAGATGTGAATGGGTTTTCACAGGAATGACACCACATCCCTTGCCCAAAGGCTGCCCCCTTGCCAACTTTCAAGTCCTGGCTCCAAAGCCTCGGAGTACTAGAACTTCTCAAAGAAAAAGATCTCCCAAATTATTCAATCTGGGCAAAACAACACATTTTTCTCTAACCTAGTTCTCAGGAATAACTGACCAGCTGGGGCTGAAATTTCCTTCCAAAAATTCAGCCCGAGTCGGACACTGTCAAATAAAATTTCAGCCCAAACAGTTGACATTTGGCAAAGTTAGAAGCAATCAAAAGCCGGGCTGTCTAATGGGCAGTGACAGACAACCTTAATAAGGGGTGTCACCAGCCCACTCTGTCAACATTTATGGAATTATATTGGGAACCTCAGCATCGCACCTTTGTACTTGTGTATAAGAACCAGAATGTGAAAGTGACTGGAAACCTACCTGTCTCTCTTTAAACAGTTTTAAAATTAATTTCTTCCTTTCTTTGGGGAAAAATAATGAGCATTTCAGTTTACCTTTATGAATCCCAAGGACCATGCTTCAGTCCTTAATAGATGAATAAATTTTTAAGGTCAGGGAAGACCATTCTGATAATCTAGTCTGACCTGGTGCTGTGGAATTTCACCCAGTGATTCCTGCAACAACCCTATAATTTGAGATTGAGCTAGAGAATCTCTTTTAGAAAGACATTCAGATTGTGTATCACCTTCCATCTTCTTCCTTCTTTTGGTTTGTTTCCTAGTCTTCTCCCCAGTCTCCTAAGTTTGGGATGATCTCTATAACTCACTCATTGCTGTACGTCTTGTAAGTAAGGCAGCCATGGCAAATTCATGCCAGTCCCACCTTTACACCGCCCCACACCATGTTGTGTTCTCTTTCTGTGCTTGTGCATGCCTATATGTCTCTTCTAACGGCCCAGAGACATTGATTTCCCATGAAACTCCATCAATTCCAATGGCATTTAAGTAAATGCTTACGGTTTCAGTTCAGGAAGGCACTTAAGCATGTGTGCGTACCTAATTTTAAGTGTAACCCTTCTGCCAGGTGGAGCCAGCAGCAACCAGGGCTGGGTTCAATACCTTGGGGTTCCTTTTCGACAAAGCAACACAGAACTGGCTCGAGCCCCCATCCAATAACCTGGGAAAATTACACACCATCCCAGGGCGCCTCAGAGAGGCAAAACTTCCCCACTTGCAAGTACAGAGTCTGGGTGTAGAAAATAAACTTTTAATGAAAGGAGGGAAGTCACCTGACATTAATTAGGGAAAATGCCACAAGTAGGATTCATAATCATAAAACTGGGATCAGGACACACACCAGGACACAGAGTGTGTGGGGCAGAGCCTTCCACCTCGTGTTCTTGAGTTCTAGAAGCAAAAGTTCCTTTTCTGTGCCCCTCTCTGCTCCCTCACCATACCCCACTCACAGCGGTTGTCCTTGGTCAGTGAGGACCCAGGGGTCAGAGGTGCATCTGTGTGAGTTCACCTCCCACCCAGGGAAGAAGGCACCGTGCTTTCTCCACCATCTGAGCACTTGCTCTGGCTGGCCGCCCTGCCAGCCGCTCATTCTGCTCACTCATTGCCTTGCCAGCTGCTCGTTTGCTGGCCGACTGTCAGTCACCTTGTGCTGTCACCTGCCTTTCTGCTGTGACCTCTGCCATCAGTCTCCCAGGGGGTTTGTCTACACTGGCACTTCGTCGGCAAAACTTTTGTTGTTCAGGGATGTTAAAAAGACACACCCCCAAACAACAAAAGTTTTATCGATGAAAAGTGCCCAGTGTGAACAGCACTGGAATAAATTGCCTAGGGAGGTTATGGAATCTCCATCATTGGAGATTTTTAAGAGCAGGTTAGACAAACACCTGTCAGGGATGGTCTAGATAATACTTAGTCCTGCCTTGCGTGCAGGGGACTGGACTAGATGACCTCTCGAGGTCCCTTCCAGTTCTATGATTCTATGACTGAAGAGCAGGTGAAGAGTCTCCAGGGAGGAAGCTCTGGGGGCTGCTGCTCTACCCCAGAGCAGGAACCTTTGCACGTAGGCTGGTCCACTAGGGTACTGAGAACCTGCTGTTCAGACTGAGGACTTGTGCCCAGGGAGCACTACAGAGACGTTGAAAATGGAGGGGTACCATGGTGGGACCTGTTGGACATGAGGACTGAGCCCAGGGATGGCTATAGGACATTACTGAGGGCTTTGAGATAGGCCCGGTTGGACAGTGTACCCCAGAAGGGGTTTGTTTGCACATGGATTGTGAGTTAGGGCTGAGTCACTGAAGACCTGCCTGACAAGCACAATGGCCGACAGGGCACCGTGAGCCAAGACATTGAGAGAACTGCAGGATGGAATTACTCACAAGCTTAATGTGAAGCATGTGCTTCAGGGTCTGATCCTCCTCCCACTAGGGTCAGTGGCAAAGCTGTCAGTGATTTGAATGAGGCAGGATCGAGTCCTCAGTGCTTGGCTGACTCATGGCTGATAACCCGGCTTCATTTGAAGTTCACTGACTCAACTCCCAGCTCCTGAACTCTTGAATCTCCCCTAGCGGTTTGGAAAAGCTTCTGCTGTGACAAGCTGTCATAGCTCTGCATTATTAGAGCCCTTCTCACTACCAGAGATGGCAGGGATTGCATGAACTCCCCAGCCTGCATGGCATTCGTGGCTGTGCCTCGCATGATGTCCATAAATAAACAGGCCTTGTGCTCCATATGCAGGGGCTGCGTCTAGTGAGGTGAATTGTCCAGCCTTCCCAAAGTGGAAGACTTTTTACCTGAACAATGTTTGTACAGAGTAGATGCACATCTCTGCACCCCGAAGAGAAACACCCCACAGAGGCAGATAATTAAATTGCTTTAGGAACCTGTCACAGGCTCATAGAAAGGCAGGGAAATGGGGAGACTCGATGGGATGGTTTGATTCTTCTACTCGAGGAATTTAAAACAATGGCATGTTCTCACCTCTGAAAGGGCCTGAGACTTGCAAGCTGATGGGTAGAGGTTGAGAGGGAAGCTGGGCTCGAGTCTCCACTGCATTCTACCTTGGGGCCATCATTTACACCTGCACCAAGTGAGCGTGAGATGCCACCGACTCAGAATTCTCTCCTCCCTTGCACTGGGTCTACAATGTTTGCACCACTGTATATTACGGTACAGAGTTCAAGGCCTGTCTCTGCTCTCACTTACACCAATGTAACTCCCTTGAATTCAGTGTAGTTCCTCCTGATTTACACCGTATAAGTGTAAAGAGAACCAGGCCTATGAAGTTTAAATCATATGCCTGGAAAACAAAATAATATTTTCCTGTAAGTCAAATCTTAGGATACAGTTGTAATTTCATGTACCTCATGCTGGGTAATAACATGAGAGGACTCCATGCTTGTAAAACTAAATGGCTCTTTATTAAGAGAACTATTTACAGAGATGCTGCAACGGCAGCTAATATTCCAGCCATGTGCACACAGACTGCCTTCCTGGTGCCTCCTGCAAGTTCCTCCTCCATACAACCTGAGCTTCTCTCTCCAAGTTCCATGAACGTTGCTACCATTGTGATCTGCGTTATGTGCCCAGGGGAGGAAAGGACTATAAGGCACCCACTTACTTCTCTGGTCAGGCTAATTGTATCATGGGGAGAGGTTGTTGCGGGGGGGGGGGCAGGGCAGAGCCCACACACACACACACACACACACCCCTCCAGCCAACACACCTGAGCCAATGCACAAAGTCATTTGCACCAGGCAAAGGGCTGGCAGTGTGTCATAGGGTTTACAAGTCCCCCACTAAGACTAAAGAGATGATGGAGCAGTACTGGGCCCCAAAAACCTCGCCCCTCAGCAGCTGCAGAGCATGCTTCCAATGGAGGACTTGCTTAAAATGAGATACGGTTGTCAAGCTGGAGGAAGAGTGAAGGAGAGGCTATCTGCAGGAAGGAAGTCAATTAGTACCTTCTGGGACAGAGGAATCTGCAGGGGAAGGCCCTAGAATGTGGGTAAGGCCCAGGAGGGGGGGCAGCTATGTGCCTGACCCCTCTTCCTCTCCCATTCTCCCAGACCAGGGGGAAACCGCCAGGAAGGGAGCTGGGGAGCCCCAGTGGATGGTCTGAATTGCTGAGACTGCTTGAACAACCTTCTGCAAGGAGGGAAGTAGAGGACTATGACCACACCCCAAATTGAAGAGAACACTGGAGGTAGCAAGTGCCCCAGAGGAGGCTGGTCTGGGGTGTCAGCTAGAGAAGACAGAAACATTCCCCACCCCTCCTCCCTTCGGCCCTGGGCTGGGACCTGATGGAGTGGGAGGGCCTGGGTCCCCCTACCATTCCCTCCACCTCGAGACTGACTGGGGAAATCTGCAGAAGGACAGACTGTAAATTGGCCCTAGGCCCACCCAGGACTTTAGAGTCTGTTGAGCTGCAGCCTGCCTGCTGGCCCCTAAATGCACCTTCCAACACACAGATTGCTTCCTCCACGGAGCACAGGGGGAACCAAGGATCCGATTGTCCCTGAATCATAGTTCAGGCCCTGGAGCAGCGCAACTATGCGCACCCCTTAGGGCTCCTGGTAACTCTACAATCTAGCCCCTGCATCAGCTTTAATTACAAAGGGTGTCTGTTATAAATACAGGTTTCAGAGTGTTGCCGGCACCCAGTGCCGAGAGGCTGAACAACAGCTTGAGTTGGTTCGTTACCCGGTGTGCTGCACCCAATAATCACAACGGGGTGGAAAAGCAGAAAAGTTTATTTGAAGCTTCAAATAGGTACAGGGAGATTTGAATCTCAAATCCTGTACCCAGAGCAGGAAGTTACACAGGCTTTTATACATCCTTTTTCCCAGCATACTTATCCAATAGCAAGCTGCCCCAAGTATCCATATAGCCAGCCAATCCAGTTCCCAGCTAGTTCCCTGGTTCTCTGTATCATTTGTTAAACTATACATAAGGCTGCTTTATTCAGCATTGTTCTTCCATATCTGCCCTGTGTGGCCTTGCTTAGTTTCAGGCAGTCTGACTGCAGCATATTGTTGCAGATCCTCAGCATAACTGCTGTGTGTGCCTCCAGGCGGGGGGCCAAGGACACTTGGGCCTAGTACGCAGAGCTGCTGCGAGTGCTTCCAGGCGGGAGGGGGGGGCCAAGGACACCTGGGCCTAGTGCGAGGGGGCTTCATCGACACTCGTGGTCTTCCATCCCCTCGAGATACCTAGTGGCCATGCCCCAGTGTCCCCAACAAGAGTAGCAGCCGTGTTAGTCCGTATCCGCAAAAAGAAAAGGAGGACTAGTGGCACCTTAGAGACTCAAATAAATTTGTTAGTCTCTAAGGTGCCACAAGTCCTCCTTTTCTTGTTATAAATACAGTTCCCCACATTTCACATCTGGGTGAGCAGAGGGGCTTGTCTACACAGCCCCCCAGTTTGGAGTTGGGGGTGTGGACTTCAGCACGCACCAGCACGCTGTGCTGTAACTTCTGTGTGTGGCGCAAACTAAAAGGTCCCTTGTTTGCCTAAACAGAGTCCTCTTGAAACAGGGCCAAGTTAACGTGAGCTAGCTACCTTTTAGTTTGTGCCTGGAGTGTCCTCACGTGGGAGTTACCGCACAGCATGCTAGGGCGTGCTGGAACTCATACACCCCACACTGACCTGCCCGGCCCTGCAGGCAGGAGCCAGGGCTACACCATAAACGATACATCAGTATAACTACATTGCTCAAGGGTGTGAAAAATCCACACCCCTGTCTGGCGCAGTTATACCAGCCTCACCCCCCACGTAGACAGCGCTATGTCAACAGGAGGGCTCTCCTGTTAATACGGCTACTGTCTCTCGGGGAGGAGGATTAACTACGCCGATGGGAGAAGCTCTCCCGTTGCTGCAGTAATGTCTTCACGGAAGCACAACAGCGGCGCAGCTGCAGAGTTTTAAGTATAGACCTGCCCATAGACGGAGAGGCAGTGTGGCCTTTCAAACTGGGCAGCCAATGAGGACGTCGATGCTGTGTGGTCTAATAGTGTGTAGCAGCTGCCATTTGGGTGGACACACCAAGGATTAAACAGGGGACCTTCAGAGCTAAAAGTATGAGTTGCTATAGTTTGAGCTAGATAACCAAGACTCTCTAGCTGATGTCTGTTACAGACTCATATCCTCCGCAGAGCGGTACACCGGGGACTTATAACATACACTCACCAGTAAGTTACAACTGGTTCTCACAGTGGTTGTGAAAACCTGGGTGAGTAGTTGAGAACTCAATCCAATGGCCAGTGAAGTCAATGGGAGGTCATTTGATTAGGCTCTTAATCGCTCTGAGCCTCAGTTTTATCATCTGTAAAATGGGGATTGTGATTATTTAAAATATAAATTAAACATTTTCAGGATTTAAATACATACTGAGTCATGCACATAGATATACTCTCCGCAGAATATTTGTGTATGTATCTTATCAACTATATGTTATGTATACATACACAATCACAGCATATTATGCTGGAAGGTGTTAATGGCTGCTAAAAAGCTGGTCTTTGATCTATAGACAATCACATACCTTGTTAAAACCGATGAGTGTAGTAACCACCTTTTATTTAGACTAAATGGAAAGAGCAGTTAAATGCCGCTTTATGTCATGATAGGTGAAACAGTAGAAGCCACTGTACACGGCATTGGGCTACTGGGTAAGGTCTGAGTAACAGCTAACCCAGGTTGAGTAGCGGTTTTCTGGGGATTGCAAATGCAGGGGCCAGGGGATTGATTGGTTGGAGCTGTGGGGTCTATGTGAGTGAAAGGTGGAAAGCCAGAAATGTAGCCATGAGCGTGGAGCAGTGGCAGAGCACCTTGCAGCATAGGACTGGCCAGAAAGGCAGGCTTGGAAATTGGGAGCCAGGAAACTGCCTACTGTTGTTTGTACCCACTGTGTTCAGGGAAACAGGACTTTGTACATTCTTGGTAGATAAATGGTGTTGCACCAAAGACTGTACCACCCTCATATATCAATTTCTTCTGCTAGCAGAAACAGTCCAACAAGAGACCAAATATTGCCGAACTCCTTGGGTCCAAAAGGGGCAACAATATAAATTATGGACACAGATATCTGCTCCCACAGTATTTAACATACCCAGGTGTGTGTCAATGCATACACTCTCACACAGGCAATTTTAAAGGGATGAAATACAAAGCTTTTCTAAGCGGTCTTTTCATTGCATCAGAGGCGAGAATGCTTTTTTCACATTGCACTGTTCGTATGTGGGAAACAATCTAGCCCAAGACGACTTAGCAAGGGAAATCCCCAGCGGCTGGCTGGTGTTACAAGGCTTAAAATATGAGTCTGGTTATTTATAGTCAAAGGCTGGGTTGATAATAATAATAAAGATGTTTAATAAGTATTTGGCAGCCCTAAATACAAAAGTCCTATATTCCAAGCAGGTTTTTTCAAGATAAAGCCCTCTTTCTCCCCTCCCTTTCCTCCAGTGCTGGGTTTACTGAGTTGAACATCAGAAGGAATTACGTTAATCCAGCTGCTTGCAGGTTGATTACAAAGGGGCTAAATTGTGATTCTGTATCAGGTCTCCACTCAGCAAACCCCCTCCCCACACGTACAGAGTGATCATCAGATATCAAAACAATCTAGTCGTGCTAAGCCTTTTAGAAAGATGCATGTTTGGAAATCAGGCTTCAGGGTTGGGCCAGATGCTTTGTTCTACAATGAATTAATAACAAGACTCCCTTTGGAAGGGTAATAGTTTGGCTGAAAATTTTACTTGCTCCAGGCCATCTGCTAGTACTAGTTTGAACCTCGATGTATTCCACAGTTTGGTATAATAGTTCCCGAAGCTTTTTCTCCCTCATATTGTGAGCTCTGCCATAGGACTGGAATAATTTGTCTCCTTGACAGCAAAAGGACATGCTGCTGACTGAAATAAAGAGATGCTCTATTTAAAATGGCAGCAGATTGTCATGGTGCTGAAAATGTGTAGCATTGCACTAATGGGTTCTGGTTGGCTGCAGTCCTCAGCTGGTAGGGAGAGAGGACATCAAGTTTATTCCAAAGGTGGGGGCGGGGAGAGGGGAGAAGAACAGAAGTATAACCCAGAGGGAACAAAAAACAATGTACTCTGTGTTTGTTATAAGTTGGAGCAAATGTAGGACACATGTATTTAAAACAGCAAGTGATCAGATGTGAAACAGCATTAAAATATTGCTGTATTGTCCTGTTTTCATGATATCGAAAAAAATTAATGAAGTTGGCCTAATATTTTAAGGGCTTGATTTTTTTTTTAACTGCTTTCATTTTGCAGGTACAAACGGCAGTTTTTAGGTGCCTGATTCTGACATCCGCATTGTGGTGTCATCAGAACTCACCCTCCTGTTTATCGTACTTTTGGAAATGTGCTTTGGGGGGCAGGGCAGGAGGTGACTGCAGTGAGGAAGGCCCCAGGAGGAGTCTGGGGCTAAAGGCCAAGGGCTCACTGTGCTCTGACAGGTGGGTAAATAGAGGGGCAAGAGGGCAGGCACTTCATTCATGGATGACTGTAAGGCCCTTTGAGATGCTCTGAGTGAAGGTGCAAGGGATTCATGTGTATTATTACCACTGTGCACAAAAGCTGTGGGGTGGACTGCACTGAAAATGCAGGAGGGCTCCATGTTGGAAACACAGCAGCATGAGAAACCTTGTTGCCCTTCTGATTGCCTAGAGAGGACAAGCCCACCCATCGTCATCCCAACAAAAATAATCCTTACCAGAGGCAATGGCAGGGCAATGGCCCCAGTCACCTGTAAGGTGTATTTTCCTGCCATCTAATGAGTCAGGTGGTTATTCCTACATGACTGGCAAAAGCTAGAGAGGGCAGAATAAAGGTGGTGGTGGTGGGGGAGCAGGACACAACATAAAATCACCATCAGCCCTTCATGCAAGAGGTCAAAAAGGAGTAGAAACAACAACTTTTCCTCGAGATTATTACTAATGAGACCACAGATTACTAAAAGAGAAGGAGTCTGAAACATCCATGTAGTTGGCCGGCTGCCCCACTCCAGGAGAGCAGGGGTTAAAAGCAGCCCTTGGAGAGAGCTGTGGCTGGGACCCAATTAGAAAAGGGGTTAAGAGCAGCCACAGCTGTGGCCACACCCAATCAGGCCACAGCGGCCCTGATATATGGGCTCAGGGAGGAGCTGGCTCAGTCTCACTCCAGCCTTGGAGTGGGAAGGGTCTAGCTGTGTGAGAGCAAGAAGAGCTGGAGTGCTCGGGCCAGGCTGAGGCCTGGCTAAAGGGTGGGGGGTACTGGGGCTGTAGGGAAAGGCAGGAGGTTCACCCCCCTTGTCAATGATGAGTGGCCATCCCAGGCTAGAGTTTGCCCCAGAGAAAGGGGGCTAGATAGTGACTGGCAGTAGCCTCTGAGGCAAGGTGGGTATAGGGGATTTGGGGGGCCCCCTGGGAGGGGAGACCCAGAGTGTGGGGACTGCTGGGGCAGAGCCCCAAGGTAAGGGGCACTGGGATCCAGGAGGGACATGGGGCCTGCGGCAGCTGAGATACCGGCCAGCGGGAGGTGCTCTGAGTGCTGGAACTGAGCTAATTCCTGGATGACCCACAGGAGGTGCTGTGGCAGTAAGTCAGCGCCCTGCTACAATCCCGTTTACACTTCACCATCTCTTTGGTGGGGATTCAAGTGAGTTATGTGCCCAGCTCTCATTGGAAGTCAATGGGATTGGGGTGCACCCTAAAATCTGAGCCTGTGCCCTTGGTTGAGCTTCCACAGTGAAAGTGGGCTGGTCACTTTCACTGACTGGGTCTCCCGTGCCCGCTCATTCTATCTTTCTCTAGTCAGGTCTTTCCCTGCACTCATCGTCCCTGTCCTAGCGGAACAACAGAGCGTTTTGCAGGTTGGGTTTCTAGCACAGAAGGGTCCTGAGCCAAAGTCAGTGTGGCCCAATAGATGGGGTCCTGGAGTAGGATTTAGGAGACCTGGATTTGGTGCCCAGCTCTGCCAGTGACTTGCTGTGTGACCTTGGACAAGTGACTTCATCTCTCTGGACCTATGTATAGTTTGTCAGCTCTTTGGGAGCAGGGACTGTGCACAGGGCGGCTCTGAGTGAGCCTTTGGTGCTACTGTAATACAAACCACAGTCATTTATGCTTCCCACCCCAGCATTCTCCCATCTCAGATCCGTTCCCCAATGTGGCAATAAAAGGGCTAGCTCCTAGGGGCCTCCCCACTGAATTTTTACCTGGGATTCCAGAACAATTAAAGAAGAGACAAGCACCAAAGAATCCATTCCAGGTTTTACTCTGAGACTGGTGGATGCTGGGACAGGACTTCCAGAGTTTAATCAGTACTGTGGGAACACTCAGGCTGACTGGTCTTGGTTTGTTGATTGCAGGAGCTCCAGGGGCCATAACAGAAAGCTTGTCCTGCTGTATTGCTAGGTAGGACACCTCTTTCAGATCCACTAGAGAGGAAAATTTTTGTGTGGGGAGATATTGCCCTTGGAGTGTCCAATCTTTTTATGGGCCTGACACACAGGGTTTCTGAGCCTCTGCCAAAAGATGCTTATTGCCCTGTCCCAATCCTCCCACAGCAGGTCCAGATCATATGTGATCTACAGTTCAGGTGTGAATCCGGTACTTTTCCCTGCCCTCAGGATGCTTGCTCCATAGTCAGAGATGAGAGAAGCAGGGGGGGCTGTGTCCTTGGGTCGGAGTCACATATTGATTTGTTCCTGAATCTCTGACAGCTTGCCGTCTGCGGTGTGATCTTTGTGAAATTGAGAGATACAAAGCATGGCACGTCACTGAAAGATTCTGCTAGTGGCAGAGACAGATGCTTTTTAGAATTACACCGAGTATGACCTGTAATGCTTGTGGAGTCAAGTGTACGTCTGTATATTGCTGGCAAATGTCTTACACTGCCTCGGGCTCTCAGTGCTTATTATATTCAGCTGAACAGCATTGAATGTATTGTGCGAGTTGCAAAATATTGCCCAACTTCCAATTATTCAGAAAGGGTTTGGTTTGCAGGGGTAGAGTGTTTATTTCATTGGAAGAGAAATCAGTGGATCGAGGCTCATGCTCTTCATAAATTTGGAGGCCAAAAGGGGCCATCGGGATAATCTAGTCTGACCGCCTGCGCAACATAGGTCGCAGGATTTTACCTAGTGATTCTTGCATCAGGCCCATGAGCTTCTGGTTGAACTTGCCTGGTCTCTCTCTATTTGCAATATGCATGTACAGGCTCAAATCCTCAGCAGCAGCACACAGCCCAAGCACCGGGCGGGCAGGACTCTGCAATGACTTGAGAGGAAAAAAATCCCCTCTCCAGGCTGTGGAGGAGCTCTGTGGCTGCTGCTATAGCCATGAAGCTGCAGTCTAACTCCCACCATGCCCTCTGAGTGGATTTTCTGACCCCTGCCCTTCCCATAGCTCACCTTGAAAAGCTCAGCACTGAACTGCCCAGGGGAACTCTCACCCTCTGAATCCTGTCCAGCCCCACACCCGCCTCCACAGCTGTAGGGGCAGGAGGAGGAGTCACCCCATGTAGCTGCTGTGATTGCTTGGAAGGAGAACGGATGGGGCCAGAACAAGGGGCAGCAAAACTTTAAAGGATGGATCAGCCCTTTCAGAGCTCTGGGCAAGCAGTTCTCTCTTCAGGACCTTCAGCCAGATTGCTGCTCCGCTGGGCAGTCCCCAGCTCCTGTGCCAAAATGTCCCTGCTCGAAGCCACATCTCTGCCCCATCACGTAGCCTTTGTGTTCTGTAGGATGTGAGTCCAGGAGTTACTCAACCCCACCTGCATAGGCGTGGACTGCGTGGGTGCTCTGGGGCTGGAGCACCCGTTGGGGGGAGTGGGTGCTCAGCACCCACCGGTGGCCCTACAGATCAGCTCCTCTCCAGGGCCTGCCACCCGCCACGGATCAGCAACCCAGAGCACCAGATCCTCCACTAGTGTAAACTGGTGTCTCTCCACTAACTTCAGTGGAGCCGCTTCCAGCGGAAGGTCTGGCTAAAAGGAACTAAAGCATAGCGGGCAGACGGGGGATGGTGGAGAAGCTAATGTGGAAGCACAGGGGCTAAAGGAAGCATGGTCAAATGACTAACTGGAAGAGGTGGGTGGTATGGCTGGGCATTCTGTTAAAAAGGAAGGAGTTGTGGGGAATAGCTGGTTATTTAAAACCAATGTCCTGTCAAGAATAATTTGACAGCAGAGCTATGATTAGAACTCAGCAGTTCCTGATTCCCAGGCCTGTGATCAGGCCACCAGACTATCCTTTCTGATCCCCTCACTCACAAGGACATCATGTGGCTTCAAAGAGCTGCAGCTAGGGACAGGACACAATCTGGGGAGCCGGACAATCAAATTTCATTTTTTGTGGGGGGAGGAATCTCCAGACAGTTGCCTGTTCCAGAATTTGGTTGTGCAGAAATGCTGAGTTATAAACAATGGGCCAAGTTCTCAGCTGGCATAAGTCAGCATAGTTCCATTGCAGAGCTGTCCTGATTTATACCAGCGGAGGATCTGGCCCTGTGAGCATTCTATATTTCTATAGTTCACATCTGTTAGGAAGAAAGATTTCCAAACACACATCATATTGTGATTTGTTCTCCTAATGGCGAACAATAAATGCTAATGTAACCCTTCTGCCCGTCAGAGTTGGCAGCAACAAGGGCCGGGTTCAATATCTAGGGGTTCCATTCCAATAACACAATGCAAACCGGCTCGAGCCCCCGCCCAGTGACCTGGGACAAATATATACCACCCCCGCTGGGCGCCTCCAAGAGGCAATACTTCCCCTCTCGCAAGCACCTAGTCTGAGTGTAGCAAAAGTCTTTTAATAACAGAGAGAAACAATGTGGCATTATGTTGGGGAAACACCACCAACCGGATTCATAACACAACCCATGAGCAAAAACAACCCCACCCCAGGCAAATTGGGGCATGCCCTTTTCCCTTTGGTTCTTGAGTCCAGCAACCCCAAAAGTCCAATGCCCCAAAAGTCTCTGTCCCTGGTCAGGGCAGCCCCAGAGTTCGAAAGCTTATCGGCGGAGCTTTACCTCCCAACCTGGGTGGAAATGGGACGGGGGTAAGAGGCACCTTACGTGATCTGAAGCTGACCGCCCCATAGCTCCATAGCGGCGCTCCGCTCCGCTCCGCCAGCCGCCCCACAAAACTCCTTCGCGCAGCTGCACTCCGCTCCACCAGCCGCCCCACGAACTCCTTCGTTCAGCTGCGCTCCGCTCCGCCAGCCGCCCCACGAACTCCTTCGTTCAGCTACGCTCCGCTCCGCCAGCCGCCCCACGAACTCCTTCGCTCAGCTGCGCTCCACTCCGCCAGCCGCCCCACGAACTCCTTCACTCAGCTCCACGGCCCACAAGCAGCTCCTGCCATCCACACACTGCTCCGTGTCGAACTGCTTCACCAGCCGTCCCGCAAGCTGCTCCACAATATATCTTCAGGCTCCCCCACTACTTAACACAACACTCAGTGATTTCAGCTCTTAGGTGAATTCAGCTTATAGTAGGGGAGCCCCAGTGCTGGGGCACTATCAGCCCAAAGTGAGCTCAGCAGCCTATAACTAGACTTCTAATGAAATCAAAATTAGCTCTGATATTCCACAGTGGAGAGAGGAGGAAGTGCAATCAGCATGTAAGGCCCTCACCAAGGGGCCCATGCCACCAAGTATTAATACTTGTCCCCAGCCTCTCTCCATTCACACAGTTTTGGAACCCATGACCCTTGCCTAGCGAGTGCTACTTAGATGATGGTGAATCCCTCCATCGTAACAAAAGGCCACGTACAGTTCCAAGCACAGTTCCCATAATCAGGGTAATAACAATTTATTCTTCCTGCCCCAATAACAGAGACACTGGGGATCCCACAGCAGCCAAAGTGACCATTTGGGCAGCTATGGTCTCATTCTAGGCGTGGTGGGTGTGTCTATGCAAATGAGATCTGCCCCTGAAGTTCTTTTCCACAACTTGCCACACCTCACCACCAGATGTCAGGGTGGAGCTCATCCTGACACTGCTTACATCCTCCCCCCAGCCGAGACTTTGTCATCCCGACAAATCACACTCCCTTTATACCAACTCATTGGTTTCCTCCAAAGGGCCTCAGGAAGCCCACTTTAGCTTCCACAAGCCTGTGTGCTAAATGTATTGGCTCCTCACTAGTCACCCCAGGTGCATCATAAGTTAACCGTTTCACTGGTCTTATCACCCTGTCTCGTCTATTGAGAATCTCTGTTGCCGAAGTAAGGGGAACATCCTCTTGAGTGACGGATGGAGAGGCTTCCCTAGAGGGTCCCTCAGCTACTGGCGTAGGCCCCTGCACTCCTAGTTCTAACGCTGGAGGGTCCAAGGTGCCCAGGACATCCTCTACCTGTCTGTCCCCATTGTCCAATAACCTGTGTGTGTCATCACAGGGGGGTCTCATCAGCAGCACCGGGGTATCAGAAAGGGGCCTAAATAGTTCCGCCATTGGGTTTAGGGCGGAAGAGGGAAAACTCTCGTTTGGTTCAGCTGATCGAGACTGAAATCTTGTCTCCATCCCAGGATACACCAGGGTTGTGTCTTCCTCCTCAGACTCACTCTCAGATGTGCAGAATAGGGGTAAGTTAGCTGCAGGGGGCCCACTGTCTGTGTTGGATGGCGGCTTTGGTCTAGCACCTCTGTTCTGCCCGGCGGCCCTGCTGTGGCCCATCTCACAAGGGGTGCTTACCAATTCCCCCACAGGGAGCAAAAGGTTTCTATGCACCGTCTTTATTTGCCCTGGACCGTCTTCAGGTTTGATCTTGTAGACCGGCAGATCTCCCAGCTTTTCCATCACCAGGTAAGGTATTGCCTTCCATCTGTCAGCTATCTTGTGTTTGCCAGCAATACCCAAATTTCGCAGCAGGACTCTGTCCCCCGGCTGGAGCTCCTGCGAACTCACTCTAGCATCATATCGATGTTTGTTGCGGTCTGCGTTCTTCCGAGCCGCAGCGGTAGCTAAGCGATAAGCATCCCGCAGCTTTTCTCTTAGTCGGGATACATATTGCTGATGAGTTTCATAGCTATCTCCATCCTCTGATACACCAAAGCACAAGTCTATGGGTAATCTTGGTTCTCGCCCAAACATCAAGAGATATGGGGTGACTCCCGTAGCATCGTTCTTTGTGGCATTGTAGGCATGCACCAGAAATGCGACATGCTGGCTCCAGGTTGCCTTCTGCTCTGGTCGCAAAGTTCCCAACATATCTAATAGGGTTCGATTGAACCTCTCTGGCTGAGGATCACCTTGGGGGTGATAAGGCGTTGTCCTAGACTTTTTAATTCCTGCTATCTTCAGCACCTCCTTCAGAAGGTGACTCTCAAAATCCCGCCCCTGATCAGAGTGTATCCGAGCCGGGAATCCATAGACTGAGAAATATTTGTCCCACAATACTCGAGCAACGGTGGTGGCCCTCTGATCACGTGTGGGATATGCTTGTGCATACCGTGTAAAATGGTCAGTCACTACTAGAATGTTTCCAACATTCCTCTTGTCTTCCTCTACAGACAAGAAATCAATGCATACCAACTCCAAAGGTTTGTTGCTGGTGATGTTCTTGAGATATGCAGCCCTCGTGGGCAGAGTTTTCCTTTGAACACATCGAGCGCAAGTCTCACATTTCCTGCGAACATCTTCAGCCATTCGGGGCCAATAGAACCTACTACAAATAAGTTCCAGGGTCCTCTCCATCCCTAAATGCCCAAAGTCATCATGCAGGGCCCTCATGGCCAGGGCTCTGTACTTTTTTGGCAGTACTAGTTGTGCTCGTTGTTTTTGTAAAGGGTCAGTGGTCATTCGGTGTAGCACTCCCTGAATCAGTTTTAGTTTGGTCCATTCTCTCAATAGTAGTTTACCCTCCGGGTTAGGTGGGACAACCACAGTTGGGCTTCGCCCCTCCCTTTTGGCAAGTAGTGTATCACGAATGTCAATATCTTGCCGCTGGGCTTCTTGCCAGTCAGCCGCATTGAGCATGGGCAAAGGAGATTGGTCTAATGCAATATAGTTCACCGAAGCAGAAGGCATGCATTCAGGGGGCAGGCCCAAAGCTTCTGCAGCACATCCCTGAAAGTCTTCACGGGCCTCTGGCTCTCGGCGACTCACACTGCAAATAGCTCTCACTCCATCTGTGGGTATCACAGCAACTTCTGGAGCCTGCGGACGCCTGGACAATGCATCTGCATCTACATTGCTTCTCCCTGATCGGTACTGAATGCTGAACTCATAGCTAGCCAAGGCGGCCACCCATCTCTGCCCTGTAGCATCCAGCTTAGCACTTGTTAACACATAAGTCAGTGGATTGTTGTCTGTCCACACCTGGAACTGAGCACCATACAAGTAGTCTCGAAATTTCTCAGTGATGGCCCATTTCAAGGCCAAAAACTCCAGCTTGTGGGTGGGATAGCGAGTTTCACTATCAGACAATCCTCGGCTGGCAAAGGCTACAGGTTTACATTTGCCTTCCACTTCCTGGTACAGGACTGCTCCCAGACCCTCCAAACTGGCATCAGTATGCAGGATAAATGGTTTGCTTGGGTCAGCAAAAACTAGGACTGGAGCATGAGTTAGGCAAGTAATGATTTCTTGAAAAGCCCTTTCACATCTCTCATCCCACCGTGGCCCAAATGGTGCAAAGGGGCCATTGTGTCTCTGCACAGGAGGCTTTGGGGACCTCCCCTTATTCTTGGACTTAGATTTGTTCTTGCTGGACTGATGTCTCCTGGTAAGATCATTCAGAGGCTTTACAATCGTAGCATAGTTTTTCACAAATCTGCGGTAGTAGCCACTAAATCCAAGGAAGGTCTTGAGTTCTCTGTAGTTACTTGGACGTGGCCATGTAGTGAGTGCTTCTATTTTATCAGGATCAGTACTCACACCTTCTTGGGACACAATGTGACCCACATACTTCACTGAGGTTCTGCAGAACTGGCATTTGTCAATTGAAAGCTTCAGACCATAATCCTCCAACCTATCAAGCACTTTAAGAAGTCTTTCTTCATGCTCCTCTAAGGTTCTTCCAAACACAATCAGGTCATCCAAATAAACTAACACTTGCAGTAAATTCATGTCTCCCATGAGACGTTGAAAGGTGGCAGGTGCTCCAGAAATCCCTTGGGGCATGCGTTCGAACTGATAAAACCCTAATGGGCAGATGAAGGCTGTCTTCTCCTTATCTTCTTCTCCCAGAGGGATCTGGTAGTATCCACTTCGAAGATCCAACACAGAGAACCACTGGCTTCCCAGCAAACAGTCTAAGGCGTCTTGCACTCGAGGCATAGTGTACTGGTCGACCACCGTACGGCTGTTTAGGGTGCGGTAGTCAATACACATCCGGATTTTCCCATTCTTTTTGCGGACTACCACAATGGGTGAGGCGTATGGGCTGCGGGACTCTGTAATGATGCCATTCGCAGCCAGCTCCTGAAGATGATGTCGCACATCTTCCATCTCAGAGAGAGCAATCTTCCTAGATCTCTCCCTGAAAGGTCGAGAGTCATGTAGTCTGATATTGTGCTCTACTCCTTTTGCACATCCCACATCCCACTCATGCAGTGAGAACACCTTGGATCTTTCACAAAGTTTCTTCCTCAGGCGATCTTTCCAGTCCTCGGACACTGGTGAATCTCCAAAGTCAAACTTTGCTGGGTCTATTGCCAGAACTGGAGTTTCATACTGGGGTTTTACAATCGACTCAGGCTCAAAGAGGTCTGCTATCTTTTGTCCTTGCTTCACAAAAATATCACGACTCGTTTCATTAGCAATCAGTATAGTCACCCTTTCCTGGGCTTCAGCAGGTAGGGTTATGACTCCACTGGGGACCAGCACTCCTTCAGGGAGCTCTCCTCCCATCGGCTGCTCTATCATTGCTAACGTCCCTTTACTGCCTTTCAGACAGGTACTCATGACAAGCACTTCTTGCTCCGTCCTTGCAGGCACTACTAAGGGGGTTGTGCCCGCGTACTTCAGTGCCCCAAGCGGTAGCTCAGATGTGTCCCTTTTAGCGCTCTCAATTTTCCTATAGGCTTCAGCACAAAGCGTATGGATCATCAGGGTATTCAGGTACTGGTCCCCAGCCCGCCTTCTGCAGTAATCCGCGAGTACCTTGAAGAGACTGGAGTTGGTCCCTATCAGCACAGACACATCAGAAGTCCCTTTAGGGTCAGGGCATATTAAGGCAGCTGTGTCTACCTCTTCTCTTACCCCAGCAACCTCCTCTGGGAATTCCAGGTGCACTATGACATACCCTTGATAGGGGTATTCATCCATGCTGAGGCCACATAGGCCAAGGCCAGTCAGTGGCTGTATAGGCAGGTGCCTAAGCATCTGTTGGTAGAATGACTGAAATATAATAGTCACTTGAGATCCAGTGTCAAGCACTGCTTTACACTCCACCCCTTCGATCCTCACCATGACCTCTGCTCGAGGCCCTATCAGTCCTGCAGGGATCCCAGCTGGAAAGTCTTTTCTGGGGGAATCTTCAAATCCTGCAGACCTGGGGGGTCCCCGTCCCCAGACCCTCTGGCAGCTACCGGATCTCTCCCAACTGATCCTCAGCTTTCCATACACTAAGGAGGGGTTTTCTTCATTACGGCACTTGGCAGCACTGTGTCCATCCTGACCACATCGGTAGCAGAAGAATTGACCTTTCCCCCTTCGCCTGGGGGGGATGGTGGCTCTAAGTGCGGGCTTCTCAATCGCCACAGTTTGAGGCTTCTTATTCCTAGAAGTCTTAACTCGGTCAACGGTACTTTGCAGCTCAGCTATCCGTTCCGTCAGGACCTGCATTTGTTGGGCAAGTTCCTCTCTGGTGCTCACCATCAGTACACTGGCCATTTGCAGTGGTGTTGTGCTGGCTGGCTCCGATGTTTGGGCTTCCCAAAACTCACTGGCAGCCTGCCTTTCTTCCTCCTCTCGGACCTCTTTTATCAGCTGGGAGTAACTTGGGGGATGTTCCCGTCGTTCTCTTAGCCGGAGATGAAGTAGAATTGGGTTCTGATACTGAGTTCCTCTTACAATTTGAGCCAGTCTGGTCTGATCCATCTGCTCAGCAGTCACTGCTCCCCTCATGACAGCTCTCTGAAGCAGTCTCTCCAGTCTCTGTATGTAGGCTGAAGCCTTCTCGCCCTTTTGTTGTCGGGAATTAAGGAACTTACAGTAGCTGTCTTCAGGGCCCTCTACGCTCCCAAAGTTGTGTTCAAGGGCCTCTAGGCAGTCCTTCACACTGACCCCAGGGTCAATGAGCTTCAGGGTGCGAATCACATCTAATGCTGGGCCGCCAAGGCTCTCTATAAGGCATCTTCGCTTTTCTGCATCTGGTACGGCCCACTCTTGCAGCATTTCAGTGGTATGCTCTAACCAGGGTTCAAACTCCTCCTCCCCAGCAAATAATCTTAACTTACGACAAGAGTCTGACTCAGCATGGGGCAGCACAACCTTTTCCAATATTTGCCCCAGAGCTTTTGTCCAATCATCAGCCGAGGCTGCAGCCTCCGAGCTAGAAGCTGCTGAGCCAGGGCCCAACAAACCTGACATATTAGCCATTATACAAACAGTAATTTCCTCAAAATATAAGCACAAACAAAAAAAAATATATAAATTGTTTCCCAATGTAGTGGATCACTCAACAGGTGCTTGCGAGGGGTACTGACCCAGGCGATCCCGGACGAGCCCCCAAAAATGTAACCCTTCTGCCCGTCAGAGTTGGCAGCAACAAGGGCCGGGTTCAATATCTAGGGGTTCCATTCCAATAACACAATGTAAACCGGCTCGAGCCCCCACCCAGTGACCTGGGACAAATATATACCACCCCCGCTGGGCGCCTCCAAGAGGCAATACTTCCCCTCTCGCAAGCACCTAGTCTGAGTGTAGCAAAAGTCTTTTAATAACAGAGAGAAACAATGTGGCGTTATGTTGGGGAAACACCACCAACCGGATTCATAACACAACCCATGAGCAAAAACAACCCCACCCCAGGCAAATTGGGGCATGCCCTTTTCCCTTTGGTTCTTGAGTCCAGCAACCCCAAAAGTCCAATGCCCCAAAAGTCTCTGTCCCTGGTCAGGGCAGCCCCAGAGTTCGAAAGTTTATCGGCGGAGCTTTACCTCCCAACCTGGGTGGAAATGGGACGGGGATAAGAGGCACCTTACGTGATCTGAAGCTGACCGCCCCATAGCTCCATAGCGGCGCTCCGCTCCGCTCCGCCAGCCGCCCCACAAAACTCCTTCGCGCAGCTGCACTCCGCTCCACCAGCCGCCCCACGAACTCCTTCGTTCAGCTGCACTCCGCTCCGCCAGCCGCCCCACGAACTCCTTCGTTCAGCTGCGCTCCGCTCCGCCAGCCGCCCCACGAACTCCTTCGCTCAGCTGCGCTCCACTCCGCCAGCCGCCCCACGAAC
The DNA here is from genome assembly GCF_965140285.1 of Lepidochelys kempii. Classification (NCBI taxonomy): domain Eukaryota; kingdom Metazoa; phylum Chordata; order Testudines; family Cheloniidae; genus Lepidochelys; species Lepidochelys kempii. The sequence continues at coordinate 12,782,559 of NC_136380.1, forward strand.
TCCTTCACTCAGCTCCACGGCCCACAAGCAGCTCCTGCCATCCACACACTGCTCCGTGTCGAACTGCTTCACCAGCCGTCCCGCAAGCTGCTCCACAATATATCTTCAGGCTCCCCCACTACTTAACACAACACTCAGTGATTTCAGCTCTTAGGTGAATTCAGCTTATAGTAGGGGAGCCCCAGTGCTGGGGCACTGTCAGCCCAAAGTGAGCTCAGCAGCCTATAACTAGACTTCTAATGAAATCAAAATTAGCTCTGATATTCCACAGTGGAGAGAGGAGGAAGTGCAATCAGCATGTAAGGCCCTCACCAAGGGGCCCATGCCACCAAGTATTAATACTTGTCCCCAGCCTCTCTCCATTCACACAGTTTTGGAACCCATGACCCTTGCCTAGCGAGTGCTACTTAGATGATGGTGAATCCCTCCATCGTAACAAAAGGCCACGTACAGTTCCAAGCACAGTTCCCATAATCAGGGTAATAACAATTTATTCTTCCTGCCCCAATAACAGAGACACTGGGGATCCCACAGCAGCCAAAGTGACCATTTGGGCAGCTATGGTCTCATTCTAGGCGTGGTGGGTGTGTCTATGCAAATGAGATCTGCCCCTGAAGTTCTTTTCCACAACTTGCCACACCTCACCACCAGATGTCAGGGTGGAGCTCATCCTGACACTGCTTACACTAAGATAAAACAATTGCTCTTTTCCCAGTGTGTATATGTGCAATGCAAATGCTTATTTTGGGATATTTATTAATAAATTTCATGCATACTTATGAGACTTGGAGAAAGCAATTCCCTCCTGGATGTCGTTAGCATATTTGCTTTGCCTGTTAGAGTACACAAATAGAAGTCAAACACCTGAAATAGTTCAAACAGATTCTGGAGACAATTAACGCAGGAAATAAGATGTCAGGATCAAATTTAAAATTTTTATTAAAGCTAATGTTAAATTATATAGTACACAGGTTAAGAAAAGTATCTGTACATCTGTGTATTGTATTTGTGGATAATCCAAGTACCAAGTTTGTTTTAAAAGTCATAAAATACATATAGTGCATAATCAGCAATAACCCAGATTTAGGTGAATAAATTTAAGAATACAGTTTAGATATTAGCATCCAAGTATTTGGGTACATCACTCATGAAAAGTTATACAGAGAGTTGGTTGTGGAAAGTAAATATAGCAATGAGTGAAGATGATCCCTCAGTAATTGAGGGTAGGTTGTTCCTTTAGAAAATACAATACATGTGGAAAGTATTTCAGATACTTTCCTGATTGCACTTCTCATTGGCACGCCAGCTCATCCCTTCTGGTATTGCCAAGTCTGGTGATGTGTTCTATGTAGATGTCCCTTGGCCACCTGATGGCATCCGACACCATGAGTTGCCGCATCAGCAGAGCGTAGCGCTGACCGAGTCTACCTTCTTTCAACACTTGCTCGTTACTGGGGTCCCATGCACCCAGGGCTCGGACGATCAGTGCGTGTTACTGCACTGCCTTGTAACCTGCAAGGTAGAAGTACTTGGAGGCATCTAAAGAAAGCTGAGTAAGGGGAGAGGATGTCAGGAAATATAGATATGCCCCCTAAAGGACTTCATGTGACAGGGAGCAAATCACACTGCTCAGGAGGATAGTACACTTATGGTCTTAGCCCAAGATGTCTTTGTGCCCTAGGGAAAATGAGGGGAGTAGTTAGATCAAAGGGCTGGGTGTTAGAACTCCTGAGCCTGTCGCTGACTTGCTAGGGAAGTGAATTCACCTCTCTGAGCCTTATTAAATTCTTCCTAGCTTTTGTTTATACATTGTCAATAGGAACAATAATACTTTCCACTTTTCCTAGATCTCAGCAGGAAGTGTGTCAGTATTATTCCAATTTGAAACCTGGGATTTAAGTAACTTCGCTTCGGAGTCGCTGGCAGAGAACCCAGGTCTCTTGACTCATCGCTGCAGAATGCCGCCTTCCTGCTTTACATGACATGTGCCAATCCATTCCTGAGATAGGGAAGAGATCCATGGAAAATGGATCCTGAGTGGCTGTGGGCTGACCATGAGATGTCCCTGAGGTTAGATGTCCATGCAGATAATAGCTTTTTCTGTATCAGATGGAGGTGGGATGATTCCAGATGGAGCTGGCAGCTTGGATGGGATTGGCAGTTGGAAGGGATGGTGATTACTACCTATGTCATGGTCCAACCATTACTTTCTTCAGTTTGGGGTCAGGGCACTCCTTTGTCATCAAGGGAAGGGGCCTGTTTCAAAGATCCAGGACTGATGGAGCCAGTGTGTTTCCAGATGGCAACGTGGAGAGACAACTGGGCCTTCCAACAGACTAGGCCACTGATGGCCCGGTGGGACCTCAATGGCTTTTTTTCCTGCTCTAAATGCCCTCTTCCCCATACTCATCCTTACAAATGAAGTGAGCAGGGGAGATGGCTGCAGCAGTGGGAGAGGACAGAGCACCAGGCTGGAAGTCAAGAGACCCAAGTTCTATTCTTAGCTCTTTGGCTGTCCTGCTGAGTACCCTTGGATATGTCATATCACCATTCAGTGCCTCAGTTTCTCCACCTGTAAAACAGGGAAATACAATAGCTACTTGATAATGGTTAGGCTGCTGGCACACTGAAATCATGCTAATCAATATGGTCTCATTGTTTCCTTGCACTCCCCCATCTGTCTGTATCTATCTGCTGTCTCTTATCTTATACTTCGATTGCAAGCTCTTTGGAGCAGGGACTGTCTGTTCTGTGTTTGTACAGCGCCTAGTACACTGGGATCCTGGTTCATGACTGGGGCTCCTAGATGCTGTGGTAAGACAAATAATAATACCTCCTTTGCCAAGTGCTTTGAGTTCTGTGGATGAAAAGCACTACTATATCAGAACAGGGCTAAGTTGCATGCTGAGTCCAATAGGAGCAAGAAGATTCTGCTGTCCCATAAGAATGGCCATACTGGGTCAGACCAATGGTCCATCTAGCCCAGTATCCTGTCTTCTGGTTGTGGCCAATGCCAGATGCTTTCAAGGGAATAAACAGAACAGTGCAATCATCAAGTGATCCATCCGCTGTCCAGTCCCAGTATTTTGGCCTATAACTGAAAAGGAGGTGGTCACAGATAGATGAAACTGAAGTCTAAGGGGCTGTGATCATTCACTATTTTCCTGTGTAACCCTCAGCCTGTAGTCTGCAAGTGAAATTCTTAAGTGGGAGAGGGACTCTAGTCTGTTCTTTTCAGACTGAGAATCTTAAGTGAGGGGAAAACAATAACAAATACATCTGATGAAGTGAGCTGTAGCTCACGAAAGCTCATGCTCAAATAAATTGTTTAGTCTCTAAGGTGCCACAAGTACTCCTTTTCTTTTTGCAAATACATCAAAGAAACTTGAAAAGGATAACTGACCCACAAGTCATCCAGGAGAGGGAAGAGGGAACTGTATGTAAATGGACTGAATACCTATCCTGTCCTCATCAGAGCAGCAGCCATTGAGCTAACATCTACCCTCAGCCCCTGCCAAGGGATTGCCTTTGTTGGTAACTCAGAAACAACAACACAACATGTATATCTGCTGAAGCTGCTTCACTGTGATTAACTGTCCCTAGAGTTTTCCTCTGGGGCCTCTTTTGTCCTAGATTCCTCTTCCTAGAGGCTCTCATGTCCCAGGTGGTGATAATGAGCCATACACCTGCTGCAATGATTCATCACAACTCCTGGCAGTGCAAGTGCTAGATTCTAACACCTGCTAACTAGGTGGGTCAGCAAAAAAGTTCTGTTAGCCAGTTATACTGAGCTTATTAAAGCCCCAAATCCTTCAACCACTTATGCATGTGTGTAGTGCCATTGACTTTAATGGGCCTATTTATGTGTCTAAAGTTAAGCATATGTGTTTACAAATCATAACAGACAGGAATTTTACTGATAAAAGTTTACTTTCTACGCTGTTTGGTTGTTTGTGTAGTTTGCAATTTGCTCAGTTTGACCACTTGAAAAAAGAAACGCATTCCGTTCTCTTTCTGGCTCTCATGTGTAAGTCTGCCAATGCTGCAGAGGAAGGCTTCAATCAAAAGAAAGCTATTGTTTTAATTTCAAATGAACAAAAAAACCTAAAACATTTGTAAAATATTTTTCTACAATCCCGACTTTCACACTAAACTGCCTGACCTTCTAACGTATTATTATTGAATAGATATGTTGATAGATTACAGTGAAAACTGCCTTAATAGCTTACTCAGGGGACCACCAGTGGGTTGCTTATGGCCTTCTAATAAAGAGCTACCATAATCCAATTATAGACACCACTGTTCTACTCCATGTAGGCTTTTATACCATGCTCATCTCTGTAGTATCTGAGGCCCTGTCTACACAGGCACATTTCTGTGTAGTAAAGCAGCTTTCTGCACTGTAACTCCTGAGGTGCACACACGGCCAAACCACTGCGTGAGCAGAAACTGCGGGGTTGCAGTGCTGTAAAAAACCCAGCCCGACGAGAGGCGTAGAGCTTTCTGTGTCGGGGCTGTGGGGCCAGTGTAGACACCCTTGTCGATTACAGCGCTGAGACTGGCCTCCAGGAGGTGTCCCACAATGCCTGTTCTCACCTCTCTGGTCATCGGTTTGAACTCTACTGCCCTGCCCTCAGGTGACCGACCATTATCCCCATCCTGTAAATTCCTTGAGAATTTTGAAAGTCCCCTTCTTGTTTGCTCGGTGACGCATGCAGTGGTCTCGGTGCATCTTTCCAGGTAGCCGTGCCTGCTCTATGCACCAGGCGATCCCCTGCTTGGAGCAATGCCGAGCTGCTGGACCTCATCAGCATTTGGGGAGAGGAGGCTGTCCAGTCCCAGCTGCTCTCCAGCCGTAGGAATTCTACCTACGGACAGATTTAACTATGCATGACTGAAAGGGGCCGTGACGGGGACACATTGAAGTGCAGGGTCAAAGTAAAGGAGCTGCAGAACACCTACCACAATGTGCGGGAGGGAAACCACTGCCCTGGTGCTGTGACCATGAGCTGCTGGTTCTACAAAGAGCTGGATGCGATACTCAGGGGCGGCTCCACCTCCACTGCGAAGACCACTGTGGATTCTTTGGTGGCTCACGTGCCAGTCGAGAGTGGACCGAGCCAGGAGGAGGAAATCTTGGATGAGGATGTGGAGGGGGGGCACCTAGAGGCAGAGGATGACTCGGAGGTCCGAGATGCATACAGCCAAGAGCTCTTTTCTACCCAGGAGGAGGCTAGCCAGTCACAGCTGTCGGATGTTGGCGAAGTGCAAACAGGAAAGGAGGACCCTAGTAAGTGAATTTGATTTTGGGAATCATTGATGTGAGTTGTTGGGGGCAGGACAGTGGCAGAAAGCAGGCTTGTCTCCCACCACATGCCTAGTCTGAGCGGTGGAACAGGCTGTTGATAGACTCCCTCACTTCATGGGAATCTCCCTCAGAGATCTCCAGGAAACTCTCGTGGAGATACTGAGCAATCTGCTGCCGCAGGTTCCTAGTCGGAGCTGCTTTGTTTCTTGCCCCATTAACGGAAACTTTCCCACGCCACCATGGCATCACAGGGCGGGGGGGGGGGGGATACCATTGCTGCACACAGACAAGCATAGAGGCCAGGGCAGAAGCTGCAGGCTTGGAGAAGACCCTCCCTTGATTCCCTGCTCACCCTCAGCAGCAAGATATCTTCCATAATGAACACATCCTGGGGAAAGTGTGGGGACAGGAATGATTATCAGGCCCCCTCTACAGTGCAGGCTGTCCCCAAGAGCCACGTGCCCAGTGTACAGTAGAGCCCAGGAAGGGTGATTTACCCTGCCCCTGCGGCTACTCACCATTTTGGGGGTCTTGTGGCTCATGTGTGCTTGCCTGGGGTAAGACAGTTAGTGACAGGTGTGTGAGTACTGGCTGGGTTTTAAATCATTGAATCAGTGTTGTGTGTGTTGCAAACAATACTGCTTCTGTAAAACGTTGCGTTTAAACTTCACAGAGATGACCTTGGGAGTTCAGCCTCCCTGTTTGTTATCGGCAGCAGAATGGCTGCGCAGAATTAGAAAGCTGCCACAAAGAACTAAGGAGGACTTTCTGTGTGATATTATGATGCGCTCCACTCCAGAGAAACAGGAATTGAAGGAATGATGGGACAGCAAGAAGAGGGATCGAAAGGAGAATGTGGCATGCCGGAATGAAGCCATGGAGCAGCTCTTAAAGGTTATGGAGTGCCAAGTGGACATGCTCCAGGCGATACTAATTCTGCAAACTGAGCAGCTCTGCGCCCGCCCGCCCTCCCCTGCAGCCGCTGTTGCAAAACTCTTTCCCATGCTCCCCCTAGACACTGCCAACACACTCTTATAAACCTCCTGGCTCCAGTCTGTATGTGTGGCATTCCACTCCTGTTCCGTCACAGTCCAGCACGGCGGACTCCCAGTATCCACTGCACTCAACAGCCATCCCTCTGCAGTTTAGCCCTGATGAAATACAGTGCCCGCTGCATTGTACTCAAAAGGAGGCAGTTTGATATGATCCATGGACATACACAAATCTTTAACTGTCCCAGGACCAACCTCCTCTTGAGACCTTCCTTCCTTCATCCCCCCCCCTCACTGCTGATGGGTTTTTTTGTTTGACTCTCTCCTCCAGTTTTTTAATAAAAGAATTGTTTTGGTTTGAAAGCAATCTTTATTCTATTAATTGAAAGCAAAAAGAGCCCTGCAAAGCAACATACAATTATGTTAAACAACATATTGCATCGTCTGAACCAATCACCTCCTAGCATTACAAGCACTGCACTCCTACACATAGCAACAAATATTAGTGGCTTTCAGCTTCAAATTGCTGCCTCAAGGCATCCCTGGTCCTTACAGACCTGCACTGCACCCCTCTAATAGCTATGGTCTCTGGCTGTACAAAGTCAGCCTCCAGGCAGACAGCCTCTGCGGTCCAGTCCTGAGTGAAGCTTTCACCCTTCCCTTCACAAATATTATGGAGCATACAGCACACAGCTATAAGCATAGGAATATTGTCATTGGCTAGGTCCAGCCTCCCATATAGGCAGCGCCAGCGGGCCTTTAAACAGCCAAAAGCACATTCTGCACTTGCTCAGCCTGTTGTTGAACTGCTCCTTGCTGCTGTCAAGGTTCCCTGTGTATGGCTTCATAAGCCATGGCATTAAGGGGTAGGTGGGGGTCTCCCAGGATCACAATGGGCATTTCAACTTCCGCTATAGTGATCTTCTGGTCTGGAAAGAAAGTTTCTGCTTGCAGCTTCCTGAACAGGCCAGTGTTCCAAAAGATGCATGTGTCATGGACCTTTCCGGACCAGCCTGTGTTAATGTCTATGAAACGCCCACGGTGATCCACAACCACTGAAAGAACAATTGAGAGATACCCCTGGTGATTGATGTACTCAGTGGCTAGGTGGTCTGGTGCCAGAATTGGAATGTGCATGCCATCTGTTGCCCCTTCGCAGTTAGGGAAGTCCATTTGTGGAAAGCCATCCACAATGTCATGCATGTTGCCCCGAGTCACAGTCTTTTGGAGCAGGATGCGATTAATGGCCTTGCAGACTTCCGTCAACACAAGTCCAACAGTCGACTTTCCCACTCCGAACTGGCTAGTGACCGATCGGAAGCAGTGTGGAGTAGCCGGCTTCCACAGTGAGATCACCAAGTGCTTCTCCAACTGCAGGGCAGCTCTCATTCTCGTGCCCTTGTGCTGCAGGGCTGGGGCGAGATCACACAGTCCCATGAATGTGGCTTTCCTCATCTGAAAGATCTGCAGCCACTGCTCATCATCCCAGATGTGCATCATGATGTGATCCCACCACTCAGTGCTAGTTTTCTGAGCCCAAAAGCGGTGTTCCACTGTGGTCAGCACCTCCGTAAATGCCACAGTCAATCTGGTGTCGTAGCTTCTTTGTGTGGTGAGATCAATGTCAAACTTCTCTTGTCTTTGTAGTTTAAGGAATAACTCCACTGCGACTTGTGACGTGTTGGTCAGAGCTAGCAGTATATTGGTCAACAGTGCAGGATCCATTCCTGCAGATGGAAGAGGTAGAGCACGCAGTACGCAAACCATTGAAAGATGGCGCCAAATGTGGACGGAAGCACAGGGATTGCTGGGATGTGAAGCAATGCATCATGGGGCATTCGGACAGGACCCAGGATGCCCCTCAACCCCCTCCGCCTTCCCACAACTCTTAGCGGCAGCAGAGGAAGAGGTGCTCTGTGGGATAGCTACCCAGAGTGCACCGCTCCAAATACCGTCTCAAGTGTGAATGCGCTATTGCATAGGCAGCTGTCAGTGTGAACACACAACAGCGGTTTCCCTTCAGTGCTCTCTGAGTGGCGCTGTAACTGCCGGCAATGTAACTCTGCCTGTGTAGACATGTCCTGAGTGCCTACCAATAGTGTATTAAGTAGCAGACTAACCTCTTTCACATGTTCCTTCTGTCATCCTCTCCCCTGGGGGAGAAGTGTCTTGTTTTGTAATTGTTTTTATTATATATATTCACCTGCTGCTATCTGTTTATGTTAGAGAAGACCGGTCAAAGAAATGTGTCTTTGACTCAGAGCGGGTGGTTTATGGTGAGGTTTATGATAAAGCCGAGCTCCTGGGGAGTTCATTCTGCAGTCCCCTGAGAAAGCTCTGTCTCCTGATGGTAGAGTGTTCCATTGTACTAGAGGAGCAAAGGTGTCAACCATGGACTTCATCCCAGAGCTTCATGTAATCTAAATGACTAATATTAGTAATATAATTAGGGCTGTTGATTAATTGCAGTTAACTCATGCAATTAACTCAAAAAAATTAATCATGATTTAAAAATATTAATCACGATTAATCACAGTTTTAATCGCACTGTTAAACAATAGAACACCAACTGAAATTTATTAACTATTTTTCGATGTTTTTCTACATTTTCAAATATTTTGATTTAAATTGCAGCACAGAATACAAAGTGTACAGTGCTCACTTTATATTATTTTTATTACAAATATTTGCACTGTAAAAATGATATACAAAAGAAATGGTATTTTTCAATTCACCTCATACGAGTGTAACCCCCAAGCAGATTACATAGATTCCTGGGACTGTCTGCTGGCAGCCTGTCCATCAAAACCTGTAAGTGGATTGGCATTAAAGGAGGTAACCAGGTGGAGAGGGGGCGCTACACAAGTACTGTAGTGCAATCTCTTTATTGTGAAAGTGCAATTTACAAATGTAGATTTTTTTTGTAACATAACTGCTCTCTAAAACAAAACAGTGTAAAACTATAGAGCCTACAAGTCCACTCAGTCCTACTTCTGATTCAGCCAATCACTAAAACAAACAAAAGTTTGTTTACATTTACAGGAGGTAATGCTGCCGGCTTCTTATTTACAATGTCACCAGAAAGTGAGAACAGGTGTTCGCATGGGACTTTTATAGCCAGCACTGTAAGGTATTTACATGTCAGATATGCAAAACATTCATATGCCCCTTCATGCTTCGGCCGCCATTCCAGAGGACATGCTTCCATGCTGATGATGCTTGTTAAAAAAAAATAATGCATTAATTAAATTTTGACTGAACTCCTTGGGGGAGAATTGTATGTCTCCTGCTCTGTTTTACCCGCATTCTGCCATATATTTCATGTTAGAGCAGTCTCAGATGATGACCCAGCACATGTTCGTCTTAAGAAAACTTTCAGTGAAGATTTGACAAAATGCAAAGAAGGTACCAATGTTTGATTACTAAACATAGCTACAGCACTGGACCCAAGGTTTAAGAATCTGAAGTGCCTTCCAAAATCTGAGGGATGAGGTGTGGAGCATGTTTTCAGAAGTTGTTAAAAGAGCAACACTCCAATGTGAAAACTACAGAACCTGAATCATCAAAAAAGAAAAACAACCTTCTGCTGGTGGCATCTGACTCAGATGATGAAAGTGAACATGTGTCAGTCAGCAGTGCTTTGGATTGTTATCGAGCAGAACCCATCATCAGCATGGACAAGTCCCCTGGAATGGTAGTTGAAGTGCATGTGGCATGTAAATGTCTTGCAATGCCGGCTTCAACAGAGCCATGAGAACGCCTGTTCTCACTTTCACATGACATTGACCACAAGAAGCAGACAGCATTATCTCCTGTAAATGTAAACAAACTTGTTTGTTTGAATGACTGGCTGAACAAGAAGTAGGACTGAGTGGACTTGTTGGCTCTAAAGTTTTAAACTGTTTTATTTTTGATTGCAGTTATTCTTGGTACATAATTCTACATTTGTAAGTTCAGCTTTCATGATAAAGAGATTGCACTACAGTACTTGTCTGAGGTGAATTGAAAAATACTATTTCTTTTGTTTTTTACAGCACAAATATTTAGAATAAAAAATAAATATAAAGTGAGCACTGTACACTTCGTATTCTGTGTTGTAATTGAAATCAATATATTTGAAAATGTAGAAAACATACAAAAATATTTCAGTAAATGGTATTCTATTATTGTTTAACAGTGTGATTAATCGTGATTAATTTTTTTAAATTGCTTGAAAGCCCTAATAATAATAATAATTTGTATGATGGTAACGCCTAGAGGCTCCAGCCATGATTGGGGCCCTGCTGCGCTAGGTGGTGTGTACACACTCAGCCCCCAAGGGGTTGACATTTAAATCACATCGAGACTTAATTCTTCACCTCCCAACAGGAACGCTCCCACTGATTTTCCCAAAAGCTTTTTTTCTCAGTCAGAAAACTAAAGCACTCCTTCCCAGTAATGGAGCTCACCCAAACAATGAAGGCATCCCCAGCAGCAACAGTTTCAGCAGCTCCAGTCTGGAGAAGCACGCTATGAATATGAGACGGGTTTGGGGTTTTTTAGTCTTTGCTCTTCTGTGGCTGAAGGGATCTGACTAACAGATGCTCGTGTTTGAATTGCTCTCTGTTCACTCTGGTTTTGCTTAGTGAGGAATGGCTCCTCGAAGGTTTTATGTAAATTTTTTATGTCTCTTGCTCTATAAAAAATTAACAGAACCTTCACATTTGTGGAAAATGCACTTCATAACTAGATGCGCTCACAGCAAAACCTGTAGCAGGCACCAGCACTGTAAGTCAAGCTCTCTTCTGAAAAGCCCTTCCCAGTGTATGGTTTCTAATTCTTCAATTGCTTCCATAAGGACAATTAAGAAACTGGTTTTTGTTGCTACTTTACATGGTCATTGGAGACAGATTTTACTGTAGTCTAATCTAATCCCAATATTTATGTATCTGGATCTATCATCTAACCACAATATATATGTATGTACCTAGTATCTGGATATGCACACACTGAAATAAAGGCAGATTATACATATTGCATTGATATGAATATCTGACTACACATATGTGGGCGTGTTCGAATAAGTGCATCTCTGTCAGCAGACAGTACTAACCCATGTTGTGTGCCGATTAAAAGCATCACTTACATGGTGCTTTTGTCAGCTCTCATGAGTGCCAGACCTGATTTAAAGTAACCCCCTGCTTGTTTTTATCCATAGGGTTACTAATCGCACGATATGGCATCTGATACTAGGCTTCCCTTCTCTTTTGGTTTTGATTCCTCTCTTGGAGCGATTGACCTTTAACAAACTATCTGGAGCTGCAGGCCAGTCACCTCGGATAAAAGACCTACTTTCTGGGGGACAAGTTGAAGGTGTCGCCATCTCTATATCGTCTTATGGACGCCAAAGGTTCTTGCAGTCACCATGTAGGCCTTGGGATGATTCTCCTATGCACAAGAGCTCAGGATATTCATAAGTGTAATTTTAACACAATATTTGTGGACAATGCATATCGATGTCCTCCATTTTCCACCCTAGTATGACATTAGTAATGTTGAGGGTTGGGCTTGTTGCAGGAGTTAAAGCTTTAGGCATTCCTGGGCAAATCACTTAATCTTGCTGTGTCTCGGTTTGCCACCTGTAAAATGGGCTCATACACCTTTTCTCCACCCTTGCATGTCTGTCTTGTTTAGCTTGTAAACTCTCTGGGACAGGGACTGTCTCTTACTATGTGTTTGTACAGCACTTAGTACAATGGAGCCTGAATCTCAGCTGGGGCCTTTAGATGCTACTGTCATCCTCATCAATAATGCACTCAGTTTTACTTGATCTTGTTCGAAGGCCCTGATCCTGTAATTGGCTCTGCACAGGCAACCCCGTACTTCCATGCCGAACCCAATTGAAGTAAGTGGAACTCCGTACAAGCACATGGGCCCTCCCATGCAGTTCCAATTGCAGGATCAGGGCCCAAGGTATTACAACCGTGGTTCAAACGATTGTTTTTCACCCTTTCCCCATTTGGCTTTACAGTGCTGCGGAGTGTCTGTCAGCAGGAAGCAGGCTGTCTGGCCTTTGACTTCAGCAGGGGCAGAGTTAGGCCAACACTGAGCACTTTTGAAGCTCAGATGTGTACGCAATAGGCCAGGTTGTCCATGTCCCTACACTTGGGACCTGCTTTGTTGCCAGATCACAACTGCAGCATCGTATGCTCGCTTTGCTCAGCTACAGAAGGTGCAGGGCCGGGGTGCGCCCGCTTCAGTGGCTGCGTGCAGCTCCTTTGCCAGCTCCTCCCGCTCCTGATCTGCGTCATCGCATTTTAAAAAGCACGTGCTTGTGAAAATCCACAGCTGGGAAAGTGATATAAAGACCTAGTTTTTGTTCTAAACAGCTGTGTGTCTCTTGAAGCTCAGTTTGTGAAAATGCACCGGTGCGTCTCATGGTGGAAGAGTGAGGTCATGTCACCTCTTTCTTGTTGAGTGTTCATAGTACAGTAGCAGGTAGAGACCGCCAGCAGAGACTGGGGCACTGCACAAACACCCAAGAGACAGTCCCTGCTTCAAAGAGCTTATGAGGTGGAGAGACAAGTCGAACAAAGGCAGGGGTGCTGGAACACTTAATAGTGAGGGTGCTGAAAGCCAGCCCCCTTACCCTTGTCTGACCCCCACAGAGCTGGGGCTGGGAGCAGGGCTGTGCCTGTGGGAGGGGGGACCAGGACAGGGGTAAGGAGGCTGAGGCTGGGGTCACAGCTGGGGGTGGGCGCAGGGCCAGGAGCGGAGCACTGGGCGTGGGGTGGCAGCCAGGACCCTGGGCGTGGGGCCGGCAGCCATAGGCATGAGAACTAGGGCTGCACAGGGTGCTGCAGCACCTCCAGGTTTTACGCAGGGCTCTGCTGCCGGCCCAGGGTCCCAGCTGCCATCCCGTGCCCAGGGCTCCACTTCTGGCCCCGCCCCAGCCTTGGCTCCTATACCTCTATCTGGGTCCCCCCATCCTGGAGACACGGCCCTGCTCTCAGACCCAGCTCTGGTGGGTGGGCGGATAGACAGGAGTAAGAGGGCTGGCTTCCAGCAGCCCCACGATTAAAAGTGTTCCAGCGTGGGGTGGCAGCCGGGACCCTGGGTATGGGGCTGTCAGAGGAGCCCCGGTTGTGGGGACCCTGGGTGAGGGGCCGGCAGCCGGGACCCTGGGCAAGGGGCCGGCAGCCAGGACCCTGCGAAAAACCTGGGGGTGCTGCAGAACCCCCCGCAGCCCTACTTCCTGCGCCTATGGACGAAGGGTGGGAATGGAAACAGAAGCCGGGATGGTGAAGTGACTTGCCCAAAGTCATACAGGAGATGATCAGTGACTGAACTCAGACTAGAACCCAGGTGTCCTGACTCTCTCCCAGTGCCTGATCCACTAGAACAAACTGCCTCATAAGGGAGCAAAAGATGTTAATATAAATATGCTCTTTGGTTCCTCTCCTGTGGTGTCTAGGTACTACTGTGAGGGGTGTGTTAAGGGTCTGCCCCCATTGAGATCCATGGCAAAACTCTCAAGGGCTTAAAAAGGAACTGGATCATGCCTAGTAGTACCTAAGGTAGCCCCTACTCATTCTCTGTTCAGAACTGATATTTACAGGAAGGTGAAGAAGTTTTCCGTCACACAGATTTAAATGGCACACACAAATGAGGCTGGAATTAATAGCTAATACCCAGTTTGGGAATCTTAGCTCCATAGACAGTTCAAACATAGGGGGACAAATTCTGGTCCTGCCCCAGCGCAGAAGCTGGACTAGATGACTTTTGAGGTCCGTTCCAGCCCTACAACTCTATGTTTATGCCCTGATTTACACCAATGCAGCCAATGGTCTTCTTATAGGTAAGGCTCAAGAATGGCTGATCAAGGAGGCTGATCAATAGATCAACCATTATTATCTGGGTTCTGATAGTGTCTCTACTACAGATTTCCTCTGTGCCTGACCTTGGGAAAGTCACTTGTAGGGTGAGATTTTCCAACATGCTCAGCACAGGCTTAATTTATTCCCATTGAAGTCACTGGTATAATTCCTGTTGACTCCATCAAAAATGGATTTGGGCCAACTAGCTGTATTAGATACTTGCTTGGCCCCTATTACCATAGCACTTGAGCATTTCCCAATCTCAAATGTATTTATCCTCACAACACCCCGGGGGGAGGTAGGGAAGTGCACTGCTACCTAGAAATAGCAATAAGTAAACTGAAGTCAGGGGGACTGAGTTATCTATCTGCCGCCCTGACCGGGAAAACAGAGAAGTCTGCTGCTTGCCAGGGGCTAAGATTCGCGATGTGATGGAGAGACTGCCGAGACTCATCAAGCCCTCGGATCGCTACCCCTTCCTGCTTCTCCACGTGGGCACCAATGATACTGCCAAGAATGACCTTGAGCGGATCACTGCGTGACTACGTGGGAAGAAGGATAAGGGAGTTTGAGGCGCAAGTGATGTTCTCGTCCATCCTCCCCGTGGAAGGAAAAGGCCTGGGTAGGGACCGTCGAATCGTGGAAGTCAACAAATGGCTACGCAGGTGGTGTCAGAGAGAAGGCTTTGGATTCTTTGACCATGGGATGATGTTCCATGAAGGAGGAGTGCTGGGCAGAGACGGGCTCCACCTAACGAAGAGAGGGAAGAGCATCTTTGCGAGCAGGCTGGCTAATCTAGTGAGGAGGGCTTTAAACTAGGTTCATCAGGGGAAGGAGACCAAAGCCCTGAGGTAAGTGGGCAAGCAGGATACCGGGAGGAAGCACAGGCAGGAACGTCTGTGAGGGGAGGGCTCCTGCCTCATACTGAGAACGAGGGGCGATCAGCAGGTTATCTCAAGTGCCTATATACAAATGCACAAAGCCTTGGAAACAAGCAGGGAGAACTGGAGGTCCTGGTGAAGGCAAGGAATTATGGCGTGATTGGAATAACAGAAACTTGGTGGTATAACTCACATGACTGGAGTACTGTCATGGATGGTTATAAACTGTTCAGGAAGGACAGGCAGGGCAGAAAAGGTGGGGGAGTAGCACTGTATGTAAGGGAGCAGTATGACTGCTCAGAGCTCCGGTACGAAACTGCAGAAAAACCTGAGTGTCTCTGGATTAAGTTTAGAAGTGTGAGCAAAAAGAATGATGTAGTGGTGGGAGTCTGCTATAGACCACCGGACCAGGTGGATGAGGCTTCCTTCCTTCAGTAGCAGAAGCTACTAGATTGCACACCCTGGTTCTCATGGGTGACTTCAATCACCCTGATATCTGCTGGGAGAGCAATACAGCAGTGCACAGACAATCCAGGAAGTTTTTGGAAAATGTAGGGGACAATTTCCTGGTGCAAGTGCTGGAGGAGCCAACTAGGGGGAGAGCTTTTCTTGACCTGCTGCTCACAAACCGGGAAGAATTAGAAGGGGAAGCAAAAGTGGATGGGAATCTGGGAGGCAGTGACCATGAGTTGGTCGAGTTCAGGATCCTGACACAGGGAAGAAAGGTAAGCAGCAGGATACGGACCCTGGACTTCAGGAAAGCAGACTTCGACTCCCTCAGGGAACTGATGGGTAGGATCCCCTGGGGGAATAACATGAGGGGGAAAGGAGTCCAGGAGAGCTGGCTGTATTTCAAAGAATCCCTATTGAGGTTACAGGGACAAACCATCCCAATGTGTCGAAAGAATTGTAAATATGGCAGGTGACCAGCTTGGCTTAACAGTGAAATCCTTGCGGATCTTAAACATAAAAAAGAAGCTTACAAGATGTGGAAGATTGGACAAATGACCAGGGAAGAGTATAAAAATGTTGTTTGGGCATGTAGGAATGAAATCAGGAGGGCCAAATCGCACCTGGAGCTGCAGCTAGCAAGAGATGTTAAGAGTAACAAGAAGGGTTTCTTCAGGTATGTTGGCAACAAGAAGAAAGCCAAGGAAAGTGTGGGCCCCTTATTGAATGAGGGAGGCAACCTAGTGACAGAGGATGTGGAAAAAGCTAATGTACTCAATGCTTTTTTTGCCTCTGTCTTCATGAACAAGGTCAGCTCCCAGTCTGCTGCGCTGGGCAACACAGCATGGGGAGTAGGTGACCAGCCCTCTGTGGAGAAAGAAGTGGTTAGGGACTATTTAGAAAAGCTGGACGTGCACAAGTCCACGGGGCCGGATGCGTTGCATCCGAGAGTGCTAAAGAAGTTGGCGGCTGTGATTGCAGAGCCATTGGCCGTTATCTTTGAAAACTCATGGCGATCGGGGGAAGTCCCGGACGACTGCAAAAAGGTAAATATAGTACCCATCTTTAAAAAAGGGAAGAAGGAGGATCCTGGGAACTACAAGCCAGTCAGCCTCACCTCAGTCCCTGGAAAAATCATGGAGCAGGTCCTCAAGGAATCAATCCTGAAGCACTTACACGAGAGGAAAGTGATCAGGAACAGTCAGCATGGATTCACCAAGGGAAGGTCATGTCTGACTAATCTAATCGCCTTCTATGATGAGATTACTAGTTCTGTGGATGAAGGGAAAGCAGTGGATGTATTGTTTCTTGACTTGAGCAAAGCTTTTGACACAGTCTCCTACAGTATTCTTGTCAGCAAGTTAAAGAAGTATGGGCTGGATGAATGCACTATAAGGTGGGTAGAAAGTTAGCTAGATTGTCGGGCTCAACGGATAGTGATCAATGGCTCCATGTCTGGATGGCAGCCGGTATCAAGTGGAGTGCCCCAAGGGTCGGTCCTGGGGCCGGTTTTGTTCAATATCTTCATAAATGATCTGGAGGATGGTGTGGATTGCACTCTCAGCAAATTTGCGGATGATACTAAACTAGGAGGAGTGGTAGATACGGTGGCAGGTAGGGATAGGATACAGAGGGACCTAGACAAATTGGAGGATTGGGCCAAAAGAAATCTGATGAGGTTCAACAAGGATAAGTGCAGGGTCCTGCACTTAGGGTGGAAGAATCCAATGCACTGCTACAGACTAGGGACTGAATGGCTAGGCAGGAGTTCTGCGGAAAAGGACCTAGGGGTGACAGTGGACGAGAAGCTGGATATGAGTCAACAATGTGCCCTTGTTGCCAAGAAGGCCAATGGCATTTTGGGATGTATAAGTAGGGGCATAGCCAGCAGATGGAGGGATGTGATTGTTTCCCTCTATTCAACATTGGTGAGGCCTCATCTGGAGTACTGTGTCCAGTTTTGGGCCCCACACTACAAGAAGGATGTGGAAAAATTGGAGAGAGTCCAGCGAAGGGCAACAAAAATGATTAGGGGTCTGGAACACATGACTTATGAGGAGAGGCTGAGGAAACTGGGATTGTTTAGTCTGCAGAAGAGAAGAATAAGGGGGGATTTGATAGCTGCTTTCAACTACCTGAGAGGTGGTTCCAAAGAGGACAGATCTAGACTATTCTCAGTGGTAGAAGATGACAGGACAAGGAGTAATGGTCTCAAGTTGCAGTGGGGGAGGTTTAGGTTGGATATTAGGAAAAACTTTTTCACCAGGAGGGTGGTGAAACACTGGAATGCGTTACCTAGGGAGGTGGTAGAATCTCCTTCCTTAGAAGTTTTTAAGGTCAGGCTTGACAAAGCCCTGGCTAGGATGATTTAATTGGGGATTGGTCCTGCTTTGAGCAGGGGGTTGGATTAGATGACCTCCCTTTTTTGGGCACAAAAAGTAGGAGTGTGCTAATAAAGTTTGCAGATGATACAAAGCTGGGAGGTATTGCTAATTTAGAGAAGGACAGGGATACCCTACAGGAGGATCTGGATGACCTTGTAAACTGGAGTAATAGGAATAGGATGAAATTTAATAGTGAGAAGTGTAAGGTCATGCATTTAGGGATTAATAACAAGAATTTTAGTTATAAGCTAGGGACGCATCAACTAGAAGTAACGGAGGAGGAAAAGGACCTTGGAGTATTGGTTGATCATAGGATGACTATGAGCTGCCAATGTGATATGGCTGTGAAAAAAGCTAATGTCGTCTTGGGATGCATCAGGAGAGGTATTTCCAGTAGGGATAAGGAGGTTTTAGTACCGTTATATAAGGCACTGGTGAGACCTCACCTGGAATACTGTGTGCAGTTCTGGTCTCCCATGTTTAAGAAGGATGGATTCAAACTGGAACAGGTACAGAGAAGGGCTACTAGGATGATCCGAGGAATGGAAAACTTGTCTTATGAAAGGAGACTCAGGGAGCTTGGCTTGTTTAGCCTAACTAAAAGAAGGTTGAGGGGAGATATGATTGCTCTCTATAAATATATCAGAGGGATAAATACCAGAGAGGGAGAGGAATTATTTA
This sequence comes from Lepidochelys kempii, assembly GCF_965140285.1. NCBI lineage: Eukaryota > Metazoa > Chordata > Testudines > Cheloniidae > Lepidochelys > Lepidochelys kempii. The sequence continues at coordinate 12,801,111 of NC_136380.1, forward strand.
AACTCAGTACCAATGTGGACACAAGAACAAATGGATATAAACTGGCCACTAGGAAATTTAGATTAGAAATTAGACGAAGGTTTCTAACCATCAGAGGAGTGAAGTTTTGGAATAGCCTTCCAAGGGAAGTAGTGGGGGCAAAAGATCTATCTTGCTTTAAGATTAAACTCGATAAGTTTATGGAGGAGATGGTATGATGGGATAACATGGTTTTGGTAATTAAATATTCATGGTAAATAGGCCCAATGGCCTGTGATGGGTTTTTAGATGGGGTAAGATCCAAGTTACCGGGAAAGAATTTTCTGTAGTATCTGGCTGATGAATCTTGCCCATATGCTCAGGGTTTAGCTGATCGCCATATTTGGGGTCGGGAAGGAATTTTCCTCCAGGGCAGATTGGAAGGCCCTGGAGGTTTTTCGCCTTCCTCTGTAGCATGGGGCACGGGTCACTTGCTGGAGGATTCTCTGCTCCTTGAGGTCTTCAAACTACAATTTGAGGACTTCAATAGCACAGATATAGGTGTGAGGTCTTTTTTAGGAGTGGTGGGTGAAATTCTGTGGCCTGCATTGTGCAGGAGGTCAGACTAGATGATCATAATGGTCCCTTCTGGCCTAAATATCTATGAATCTATGAAACCTCCTGAGGTCCCTTCCAACCCTGATATTCTATGATTCTATGAAGGCAGATTTTGGCCAGCATAATTAATTTCTCCCCCCAGGTTTCTCCTGTCCTTGGCAGTTTATTCTCTGAGCTCTCTCTCACTCAGGTCTGTATGGAACGCAGAAGAAGAGGATGCAGTGCTTGTCTTCTAATGAAGTTGCTGCATTGAGGCAGTTATCCCTTTTCTGACAACGGGGTATTCTTTTACCTTCCCCGTGTGGTCAGAAATCCATCTTATAGGGTCACTGAAGAAATCTGAATATGCAGAGATAACTTCATTATTCTAAAAAGAAAAGGAGGACTTGTGGCACCTTAGAGACTAACAAATTTATTTGAGCATAAGCTTTCGTGAGCTACAGCGCACTTCATCGGATGAAAGCTTATGCTCAAATAAATTTGTTAGTCTCTGAGGTGCCACAAGTCCTCCTTTTCTTTTTGCAGATACAGACTAACACGGCTGCTACTCTGAAACCTTTCATTATTCTAGACTTCAGCCTAGATACACACAAAGTGCTTTATCAAAGCAAACAGTTTACTATACACATGTTCTCTCTGCCAGTGGATATTTGCATCGCCCTTTTATTCTATGCCCAGTGAACAGCCTATTGGGCATAATAATGTGTGGAACGTTAGAGCAGTAAAGTAAGTGAAAGAGAGATTATGAATTTAAATTATGAAATGGTCTCTCCAAATTTCCATCTGAAAGAGGCACTAGTGGGTAAAATTATTCCTTATCTTACTTACTAGATAGCTATCCTATACAGCAAAATCCATGTTGTCAACCCCAAGCATTCAAAAATCATAGTCAGGCTCCCAAAAATCATGAAATTGGATAAAATAATTAAATCTTAAAAATGAATGTTTTTGGTCCTGTTCATTTTCCTAATGTTCTTTCAGCTTTTTGAGTTTACGTTTCCAAGCATTACTGTGCTACCATGAGGGATAATCTGCCTGCCTTCCTGAAATCCATTTTCTTTATTTTGCTGTTCTCCCTCCTACCATTCCTTAGAATCATGAACTCTGTTATTTCATGATCACTTTCAGGCAAGCTGCCTTCCACTTTCAAATTCTCAGCCAGTTCCTCCCTATTTTACAAAATCAAATCTAGAACAGCCTCTCCCCTAGTAGCTTTCTCTGTCTTTTGAAATAAAAATTTGTCTCCAATACATTCCAAGAACTTGTTGGATAATCTGTGCCCTGCTGTGTTATTTTCCCAACATATATAATAACCTGACACTTGGAGCTGGAGTGTTAAGAAAAACCCCAAATGTTGTGAGACATACTGGTGTAAAATTGAAGTGATTCAAAAGTGAATCAGGCACAATAATTGCAATCCACAGCAGTCAGACCAGACCTGTTTATATTGGACTTGGTGATGTACCTGAAAGGGGAAAATAAATGTCAGCAAGAGTATTCTTCTTAAGTGATGTAAGGTTGGCACCTGTTCCAGTATTTCTATTCTGAATTAACTGGGGTGAGTCTTGCACCACTAAAAGTGGTGTTGTGACGTGACAGTGTTTTTGTCGCAGTGTGATGGTGTTTTAATGCTGCACGATGACACAAAATCAATTAGCTGTGCTCTATTGTTGTTGTTATTAGGAATTGGCTGGTATGTATATAGTATGTACCTGTACAGGATAGAATCAGAACTGATCAATTGTGTGTAGTAGGCTCTGTAAGGCTAACTGCTATGGAAGACTCTCTTTTAGAAGAAGTGGTAGGGACCTGTGCTTCTGGAGAAGAGTTCCAGTGAAGCTCTGTGAAGTTCCATGTCTCTCTGGTGTGCAGCAGGTTGACCACTGTCAAGTCAAAATCGGGCCCGGACTGGTTACATTTTTGCTCAGTATTTGCTGAGTGCTGAAAATGCTCGGTCTTGTATCGAACACAGAAGAAAACGTGGTTCATACCACAAGAAGTTTAGATTCCAGTCCAAGATTTCTCAATTTCCCTAGCAAGGCCTATTTTGATGGTGCAAATACTATACATCCTCTCTCTTTTTCCTGCGTTCTCCCCGTTATGAATGGTCATTCAGCGGTCTGCTGCAGTCCTCCGTTACAACAACGTGACTGGTACTTTCCAGTATGTCAAAGCAGGTTATATTTTACTGATACAAATTTTCTTTGTTTAATTTCTTTTAATTTATTTCCTTAAACTAATTCCCTCCTTCCCCTTAAATTAAAAACAAGTGTGATGGTGGGGGTGAAGTACTCAAGCTCAGAAGAGCCCTAATGGTTGTTACATGGCCATCTTCCCCGTGTGCTAGAAATGCAAGCTTGCCAAGCCCTACTTCTTCTCTGTCACACACCCACCACATGACTGTAGCTTCTGTTTATCCTCCAGAACAAGAAATACAATAGCAAACATTAAAAAGTCATAATTTTACCAATAGTTACCATGCAGAGCATTCCCTTATACTCACAGGTAACTGTTGATATTGATTTTTTAACGACAAGCAATTTTCCTCGATGTATAATTTGGCATTAGGTTTCTGTCTGTTGTCAAAATGTCAGAAATTCTAATGTTGATGTGTGTATAATCTAGCTACAAAACACCAACTCCCAGATACTCTGCCAGGGTGACCCACAGCACCAGGCTAGTTAATTACAGATGAGACAGAAAGAATTATGCAAGATCATGGCTAGGAAGGCATTTTAAGGAGCGCTTTGAAAGAGAAGGACAGTGCTCCCTGTATGAGCCAGGGGATGTTCCAGCTGACAGGTAGTTTTGGGGGCTGTCAGGCCTCTGGCTCCTGGCCCCCCTGATTGCTGGGGCTGCTGGTGCTCCAGGCTGCATTGCCTGCTGGGGTGACTGCCCCTTAGGGCTGCTGATGCTCCAGGATAGGTGTAGTTGGACTTCTACATGTGGGGGGGGCAGCTCTAGCCAGGCAAAGGGGGCCATGCGGGGGGAGGGAGGGGGGCGAATTCCCTGCCTGACAGAGGCCAGCTGGGGGTGGGGGGCACGCTCCCCCATTCCCCTCCCAAACTAGGCTCACAGGGGTCTAGGGTGACCAGGTATCAAGGGTGAAAAATCAGGACGGGGGTGGTGGGTAATAGCCATCGATGTAAGAAAAATCCCTGAATATCGGGACTGTCCCTATAAAATCCGGACATCCGGTCACCCTATAGGTGTCCGACGGTCCCCCGGGGGGGGGGGGGGGGAGGGGGGAGGGGGGCTGCAGCACCAGGTCTATTGACTACAAGTCCCAGCACGCCATACTCCATGACTACAGATCCCAGCATGCCGTGCTTCCGCAGCCTCCCAGAGCTAGCCTGTCTGTGACTACAGGTCCCAGCATGCCATGCACCCAGACGAGGCCGTGCGCCATGGCTACCGGTCCCGGCGTGCCTCACTCCGCCGGGATCCCTGTCCGCCCAGCTCTCCGCGTTCCGCGCCCCGTGCGGGTTGACTACATGCCCCAGCAGGCCGCGATCGCCGATCGCTCGGGCGCCCGACTGTCGCGGTCAGCGGAAGACTACAATTCCCAGCGTGCTCAACACCAAGTCCCTCCCCTGAACTACAACTCCCGGCATGCAACGCTCCCGCCTGCTCCTCCCTTGTCCCCGGGAAGACTGGCGCGCCCACTGAAGTACTACAGCTCCCACTGGGCTAATGCCCTCAAACTACAAGTCCCAGCATGCACTGCCCCCGTTTTGGTCCTGGGGAAAATTACATATGTGAGGGGAAGACTACAACTCCCAGCATGCCTCGCGACCGATGCCGCCTGGTGGCCTCGCCGTGCCCGGAGCGTGGCCTGCCGGGAGCTGTAGTTCGCGGCTGGTCTCTAACGGTCCCGCTGGTGGTACTCTTCCCCCCCTCCCCTCGGCCTGTCCCCTCCCCCACTCGCTGGCTGCTGTGGGAAGAGACAGGAGCCGAGGCGGAGGAGGGGGAAGCCGCGCAGCCACCGCCACGGACACCGGGAGCGGGGACGCCGCCGCCGCCGCCGGGGAGACCAGCCACCGTCTCGTTCGCCTGCAGGTGAGCGGTGAGGAGACCCCCCCCGCCCAGGGGCCGCGAGCGGGCGCCCGGGGCCACCGCATCCCGGGGTGGGCCGGGCACCGCTGGGCTGGGGAGCGGGTGGGGTGTGGGGGGGGAGCTGGTAGGGGGCAGGGGGTGTGTGTGTGTGTGGGGAGCTGGTTGGGGGGCAGGGGGTATGTGGGGGGGAGCTGGTTGGGGGGCAGGGGGTATGTGGGGGGGAGCTGGTTGGGGGGCAGGGGGTATGTGGGGGGGAGCTGGTTGGGGGGCAGGGGCTGTGTGTGAGGGGGGAGCTGGTTAGGGGGCAGGGGCTGTGTGTGAGGGGGGAGCTGGTTAGGGGGCAGAGGCTGTGGGTAGGGGGAGCTGGTTGGGGGGCAGGGTGTGTGTGTGTGGGGGAGCTGGTTGGGGGGCAGGGTGTGTGTGTGTGTGTGGGGGAGCTGGTTAGGGGGGCGGGGTGTGTGTGTGTGTGAGCTGGTTAGGGGGGTGGGGTGTGTGTGTGTGTGGGGGGGAGCTGGTAGGGGGGCAGGGGGTGTGTGTGTGTGTGTGTGGGAGCTGGTTAGGGGGGCGGGGTGTGTGTGTGTGTGTGGGGGAGCTGGTTAGGGGGGCGGGGTGTGTGTGTGTGTGTGGGGGAGCTGGTTAGGGGGGCGGGGTGTGTGTGTGTGTGTGTGGGAGCTGGTTAGGGGGGCGGGGTGTGTGTGTGTGTGTGGGGGAGCTGGTTAGGGGGGCGGGGTGTGTGTGTGTGGGGGAGCTGGTTGGGGGGCAGGGGGTGTGTGTGTGTGGGAGCTGGTTAGGGGGGCGGGGTGTGTGTGTGTGTGGGGGAGCTGGTAGGGGGGCAGGGGGTGTGTGTGTGTGGGAGCTGGTTAGGGGGGCGGGGTGTGTGTGTGTGTGTGGGAGCTGGTTAGGGGGGCGGGGTGTGTGTGTGTGTGTGGGGGAGCTGGTTAGGGGGGCGGGGTGTGTGTGTGTGTGGGGGAGGAGCTGGTAGGGGGGCAGGGTGTGTGTGTGTGAGGGGAACTGGTACTGGGCAGGCGGTGTGTGGGGGGGATCTGATATGCGCTGGTATGGGGGCAGGAGGTATGTGGGGGGGCAGGGGTATGGGGGGGAGCTGGTATGGGGGCATGTGGGGGGGGGAAGCTGGAACTGGGGTATGTCCGGGGGATCTGGTATGTGGTGGGGAGAGCTGGTACGGACGCAGGGGGCGTGTGGGGGGGAGCTGCTAAAGGGGCAGGGGGTATGTTGGGGGGAGCTGGTGCGGACGCAGGGGGGCATGTGGGGGGGAGCTGCTAAAGGGGTAGGGGGGCGTGTGGGGGGGAGCTGGTACGGGGGCAGGGGGCATGTGGGGGGAGCTGCTAAAGGTGCATGGGGTATGTTGGGGGGAGCTGGTGCGGATGCAGGGGCATGTGGAGGGGAGCTGCTAAAGGGGCAGGGGGTATGTTGGGGGGAGCTGGTGCAGACGCAGGGGGGCATGTGAGGGGAGTTGCTAAAGGGGCAGGGGGCGTGTGGGGGGCAGCTGGAACAGGGGTGGGGGTATCTCCGGGGGATCTGATATGCACTGCTATGTGCAGGGGAGCTGGTACGGGGGCAGGGGGTATGTGTGGTGGGAGTTAGTAAGGGGTTAAGGGGTATGTAGGGTGGAGTTGGTAAGGGTGCAGAGGGCATGTGGGGGGAGCTGGTATGGCAGAGGGGGACATCTGGGGGGAGGTGGTATGGGGAAGGGGGTCAGGGATATGTGGGGGGAACTGGCAGAAGGGAAGTAGGGGGAGATCATACAGGGCAGGGGGGACTATGAGGAGACCTGGCAGGGTGTGTTTGTGTGTGGGAAGCTGGTATGGAGCAGGATGCATGTCGAGAGAGCTGGTATAGGGTCAAGATTTATGTGAGGGGAGCTGGCAGGGTGCGTGTGAAGCTGATAAGGTATATGTATGGGGAGCTGATATGGGGCATAGGGGTTGTGTGGGGAGCTGGCAGGGGTTATGGGGGAACTGGTTTTGGGACATGGGGTATGGAGTGAGCCTGCATAGAGGAAGGGGGCAAGGGAGGAGCTGGCCAGACAGTCAGTTGGCATGGGGGCATATGGGGATTAGCTAGCACGGTGTGAGGGGAGCTCATGTAGAGGGCATGCAGCTGGCATGGATGTAGCATATGGACTGCCATGGGGTAGCATGTTGGTAGAGGGCTGCCATGGTGACATAAGGGGAAACTGGTATGTGTAAGAAACTGGCCCCGTGGGGCTGGCCTGGAGGAAGCTGCCATGTGGGTCTGGGGAGGCATGAAGGAAACAGTAGAGAGCTGGTATGTGAGAGGTAACAGAAGGGGTTTGACATGCATGTTTGGTAGGAGGGACCCTTTTTTAGTGTTTTGAGGGAAATAGGGAGGTATATTAGGAAGGGTCTGGAAGGCATGGAGTACATGTGAAGGGCTGGAATGTGAGTAGCTCACGAAAGCTTATGCTCAAATAAATTGGTTAGTCTCTAAGGTGCCACAAGTACTCCTTTTCTTTTTGGGCAAATAATGGAGGTGCAGGCCTGTGGGAGTTGGCAGCAGGAGAGAGCTTGGGGGATGGTGGTGGTAGTATGGTGGGGAGTTAGAAAGAAAGGTAACAGAGAGCTAAAGGTGGTATATGGGGAGCTGGAATAATTGCCCTGAGCCCTTGTGATAGGCTACATTTTATCCATATAAACAATAAATATATTAAATGCAGGAGTTTGGCAGGAAAACAAGTTGTATGTGGAAAGCTGGCAAAGGTGGTATGGGGAGGTAGCATAAGGGCAGCTGCTAAGGTGGTGGTTCTCAAACTTTTGTACTGGTGACCCCTTTCACATAGCAAGCCTCTGAGTGCAACCCCCCTAATAAATTAAAAATACTTTTTTATATATTTAACACCATTATAAATGCCGGAGGCAAAGTGGGGCTTGGGGTGGAGGCTGACAGCTCGTGACCCCCCATGTAATAACCTCGTGACCCCCTGAGGGGTCCCGACCCCCAGTTTGAGAAGCCCTGTGCTAACGGAAAAGCTGGCAGGGGTGAGAGGAATTGGCAAGGGTTATGGTGGAGCTGGCAGGTGGTAGGAAGGAGTCATAGGGAGACTTGGCAACCATTCAGGGAAACAGGATCTGGCAAGAGCATGGAGGTGGGGGAGGTAATGTGGGTTTCATTCCAACTTTCACCTTTCCTTTTGGTGCTAAAAAGGGAATTAAATCATTGGGGTCTTGGTTAAGGTTATTTATTATTTCTCCTCTTTATAAAGGCTGTGTTTTAAACCTAGGTTTGTGTAGGCTCTTGGAAATCCAGGTAGGTTGATACAAAAGGGCTGTTTTTAAAATTACAGGATGCTTCTGTTTTGCAGCATACAGTGCAGGAATGTGTGCTAAATGTAAAGGAGTGGGGGGCAAACAGTGTGGAAAATAAAAATGGACTGTTGTATAATTTTATAGTGGGGAAGAAATGAATTGTGTGGTCTCCCTAGCCTGTTTTGTGTTGTATTGGAATTCAGGGTTTAAAATGACACAGATTTGATGAGATTGAAGATGTCACCACATAACATCTGTAGTCTGAAAACAGAGATCACAAGGTTGAGAAATATAAGGCTGCATTAATTTTCCATCCATATACTATTTTACCAATGTAAAAAAAAGGAGCTAGGGTTTTATCTTCTTAAAAATTGATTGCTTGAAGATTTCATTTATTGGTATCATGGTTTTCAGGGCAATTAAGTCCACCATCATTATATTGTGGGCTAATAATACCAGAGAGGAGTCTTGGCTTCCTCAGTCTTTTATGTAAACAGAGGAGTGGTGAAATATGGAAATACAATAAATATTCATTGAAGAAGGGTTTGTACTGGTTATTTTTTTTTCTGCACTGCTTGATGACAAGCTTTCAGGTTATAGCTTGTATTTCCATAGATTGAATTTCATCTAAAAGGAATTCAGTTGTTGCTGAATACTGTCAAATGTAGAAAAATGAGCAGGTTGAGTGAATTTTTCTTCCCAGACAAAGGCATGTTGTGTTAACCAAAAAGAAACTCCGTTTATGTTTTAATCACAATATGATTTAAGATGAGGTAGTGTGTTTATTCTTACTGAGAAATTGTGATGGAGGAAAGTAGAACATTTTCAAGGAATGTGGATGATGGAAACATTTTGCTGGACTTGATTGCATCAACTACATTATTTCATGAATTGTTAACTGTAAAGTGGTTGTTGATTAGAACTCAAACTGAGTGGAGATGGTGAATGATGTAAAGAAAAATAGAAATTAGTACTATGAGATCAAAATTATTTTTTATTTTTTACTGAAGTGCACCTCTTTTAAATTTTAACTAGTTTTCTCTTGACCTTTACAGTTGAGTACATAAAACAAAACTGATATGCTTAATGTTTGTACTTACTAGATACATACAATTATAGAAAGGACTTAAATCAGTTAAAATTTTTTAAGCTACTATGAAAATTAGAGCTGCTATTTATATGTCTTAAATGAAAGTGAAGTAATCAAGTTACCTAGTAGTTCTTCCTAAACTTTTTCCAAGGTAAATAAAAATATTTGAATTCTCAGTTATATTCTGGCTGGTTGATTTAATTGATGGCTTAAAATTCTAACTTTAGATTTTTCATAATGATGAAATGATGTGGAGTGTGTGTGTGCATGTGTGTATGTATATACATATAATTTTAAATTTCAAATTTCCATGTTTATTATTTTACATACTCTTGTTAAGATGGGCCCTTTTTTCTGTCTGTAAAAATGTTGCATCCTTTTTGGTTGGTTAAAAATACTTGATTATGCTTATAGAAAGGGTTTGCTATGTGGTAAATAAAAGACATTTTGAACACATTTGTTTCATCCTTTTCTACTATGGAACAAGCACGTTGGAAGCTAAACAGCTTTATGGTGCATAGGGTTAGTTGTGAATTTGTTATTCATAATGGACTGTTTAGAGTGAAAAACATAAATGATAATGTGTGCAACACAGAAATTATGAAGTGAAATATCTATACATTGTTCTTCCTTAATGAAGCTGAATCTAATGCAACTGTTACTTTTTTATTCAGCTGATGCTAAATTACCTGTCAAATTCAGTGATGATTGAAGGTTGTAGTGGATGAACTACTCTTGATGATGATTTTAAAGAAATAATTGAGGGCAAAGCTGCAAGAAGAAATTAAAAATAAGTTTTCATGTCCCATTATATTAATAACCACTGAAGAGGTACCAGAAAAAAAAAATACTGCTTTCGCTGCATTTAAAAATATTTCTTAGGCAATTGAAAACACTTCAGTGAAACATTTCCGCTAAAGAGTCAATAGTACCTCAATTGGAAGTATAATTAAATTCAGATTTAATTTCATTATAGTTTTAATCATTCAATCTGACTGGAAGTGCAGATAAATTTCAGTATGGCCAAAAAATTGCCAAGATACCTTCCTTAGGTGGGTATGTGTGTATACTTCAGATTAACAGCCACTTCTGATGAATTTTAAAATGCAACAGTAATGGGTGGACATTTGATCTTTTGTAAAACGCTAGGTGGATGGATTTGATGAGGATTTTAAAGGGAAATTTTTATATTTTTGTTTCTGAGATCACCTTCTTTCCTTCAGTCCAGATTATGATCTTCATTTGTTTTCCAGTCATGCCCTTTGGGCTTGATTATATCTGCAGAAGCCCTGATTTCCTTTTTTCCCAACCCAAATGCTTTGTGTGTTTCCCATTTTCTCGGTAATTCATAAAGTCTCTCCTTAGACCAGTGGTGCCCAAACTTTTCCTGTTGCACCCCCTTACCAGTAATGGAATCTGTCTTTGTCCCCCACTCCATTACTGCACAGTTGGCTCAGTGAGGAGCTGGGCCTAGAGGGAATAAGGACAACGCTGTGGCTGCTGGGGGTGGAGTGGAGCTGGGTCCGGAGCTGGGCTGGGTGGTGCTCCCTTCCCTGAATGTTCCTCCACGCCCCCCCTACAGAGGTACACCCCGCTCTTTGGGGACCACTGCCTTAGACCCTATGTCTCTTAACTGTGGTAGTTCACTGATGAATTAGTCATACCAATGTTTACTTGTGTGCTGCTGGATAGTAGTCAGTTTTGTCAGGTTTCCCTTGGCTGGAGGGAAATCACTTGCTGCTTTGGATGACAGCATGAGCTTTGTTTCCTTTCACTCCAGAGCCAATAAACTTCAGAAAGGAGCAAGTTAATCTTTGTCTTGAGGTAGGAGAAATATCATACTGTTGTGCTTACCCCTCCTTCAAATACATTTTTATCATCTCAATGTTTGAAGTGTCCTCTAGAGTCTAGGGAACCATGAATAACAGGCCAATGTATTTAGACTATAGCGATTCTTTAAAGCATGAGCAGAGTACATCAATTGCTGTAGCAGTGAGAAAAATGCAAATGATTGGCTTAGGAAACAGATAATTTTCATGCTTCTCCTTTTACGATGATTCTGTCCCCTTTTGGTTTTGAGGGCGAGGGAGTATTGAGTGTGAAAGGGTGGTAGTGACAATTACTTTTTTTAGATTTCTGTTGTTCACATCTCAGACTATTCTATAGCTCAACAACTAATAAATTTGATTAAATTATTCTAAAGTTTAAAAAAATTTAACTCCTATTCAAACCATGATTTTGTAGAAATACTTGATATAGTATCATTTAATGAGTCAGGTTGTTTTTATGCGGTTTTCTGTTGCTTTGAAGAAAAATGTAAATAGTCCAATAAGGTCTATTACCTCATTCACCTTGTCTCTCTAATAGTATTCCTAGTTCATTTCAAATGTCAACACCTTTGTTCTTTGCTTGTCTTACATTAATAGAATTTCTCTCAAACTATTCATGTAACCACATAAAAGTTGTTTCAGGTCACAAAACTGAAGGATAAATTAAAAACCACTTTGAAATATTTTACCTGTTAACTTATGGTATTTAACTATTTGAATGAAAACAAATATATTGGATCTGGATTGGTCAGTATTAGAGCCAGAGCCGGTTTCCCAGCATTATTCTAACATGACTACAATACCTGTACTCAAATAGACATTGTTCTCAAGAGGTCTTTAAATAGTTATTGTCAGTTTCAGGACCATTGCACCTGTATTTTCCCCCTCATCATCCACCAAGGGTACCAATTTAAAGTCTCCCAGCCATTGCCTTGCCACACTTCCTCCTGACTGGGGTTTTTCCAGGCTGCACAGTTCTCAACCTACATTGTGATGTACCAGAAAGCCAGACTGCTTAAACAGGCCAGCATCTGCACATTGCTTTCTCTGTGAAGGCTATGAACTTTATAATTGCCAGCAGTTGCAAGTTACCCCACAGCTTTCTCTAAGCAAGCACATTTATTCTTAAAGCAAGTGCATTATAGAGAAAACATATTTAAAAGTACCTACCATCAGCTTTGTTCTTCTCAGGGAGTAACACACATTTTGTTAATCTGCTCTGAGATTAACAGACTTGCTTAAATTTCTGAACTCTTTGAGACAGATTGCTGTAAAGCATTGAGGCACTATTTTGGTGGTTTTGTAGGACATCATAACTAGTCATCTTTTGTCTGTAGTTGTTGAAAATGGATCTCCTAAATGCCTTCCACTGTCATGTCATCCATGCATGTTACTGTAGTATTCAGGTGATGAATGACAAATCAAATGTAAAGGGAAGAAGGTAAAGTGCCAGTGGTAAAAGCTCTGCTCTGTTTGACTGAATTCAACATAAATAATTTTTAAATCTGAAGATATAACTCTATGGGCTCAGGGAACGTTTTGTTTTTCCTCCACTACAACATCCAAAGTCCTGATCAGCAGAACTCGGCCATGTGCTGGACAGTCTGGTGAATCTGTACTGTTTTCATCTGGAAGCAGAGTGAAAGGATTTTTGCTGAAGAGTTTTTCACAGTATGTTTTTCATGGATGAGGTTGATTGGATTCAGCCTGGTTTGGCTGCCTTTGTGATATCGGATTTATGTTGTGGGCAGGATAGATGGATGGGAACAAATATGGTGTCTTGTCTTGGTGAGTTTCAGCCATTCTTTCTCACTGACTTTTTAGAGATGTTGGGCTAACTTCAGGCTTTGACTTCTACTTACGTGAGCAATTGTTAGGCCTCTTCTCAAGAAATTATTTATTTTGTAATGATAGACTAGTCTATCTCTCTGTCTTTAAGCTTTGTTTTGGAAGGAAGGTTATTAAAATGGTTGTGTCATGGCAGCTCTGGTATCATCTGTAATGCTTGGCCTGTGAACAGTACCTTCTGGTTTCAGAGGCATAATGGCATGGCAAACTGAAAATTCAGATGCAAGCTTCATTTAAATTCAGAAATGGAGGTTTTTATTGGATTAGATAGGAAAATGAATAACACATTCAGCGTTTTATCCCATATATTATTTATTTTGTTGTTTCAATGTTACCCCAGTCTTTGCTGCAGATTATTGTACTGACAACGTATAGTTGAAATGTAGAAATTGGGAAGGCTGAGGGAAAATTCGAGGTTTTGACAGCTGGATATAAAACAGTTTGGCCTTTTAGAGAGACAAGGGAAGTGAGGTAATGTCTTTTATTGGACCAACTTCTGTTGGTGAGAGTGACAAGCCAACAGAAGTTGGTTCAATAAAAGATATTACCTCACCCATCTTGTGTCTCTTATATCCTAGGACCAACAAAACTACAACTCACAGCATACAGTTTGGGCTTTTGGCACTTGGGAAGACATGGGGAGTTCATGTTAGAGCAATTGTTGATCACATAATAATGCAAGTAATACCAATTATCTGCCCTAGTGATGCCCAGCCCAATATCTAATGCTGCATCCAACAGTAAATATTTTGGCAAGAATGGTCAGTCATGAAATGGGTAGCCATTAGTGTTAACACACAAGTTAGATGGATGTGTCCATTCATACTTCTCTTACAGCTGTTATTTAAGGCTGTTTGCAACGTCTAAGAAAACTGTAACTAAATTAGGCGGCCCAGTTATGTTAAAACACACATCCTCTGCCTCCCCTTACATTATGTTTAAAACTTGTAGTTAAACCATGTTGTTACTGGGCTCCCGGACTCTGCGTTAGATGCAGTGTCTGCGTTACATTAGTTATATTTGGGTCACATTTGGAAGGTTTTCTTTGTAGTTACAAAGGTGAGAAACTTAATTAAAAAAAAGCAGCTTAGGTTCTGCTGCACAATTTTGTTGTGGATTCTGTACAAGTGTGGAATATATATTATCTGATTTTTTGGCAATGGATATTGGCTCAGTGCTGATTCTTAATCTGTCAGCTCTTTGATGCCATTCACCATGAGGAGGTGGTGGTGTGCCTGCAGATCCTTCCAAGGGTAGATGGGAATTGCAGAGAAGGTGGTTGTATATAAGTAGGGGCTGTATGGTTGTCACAGTGGTAAAAAATGTCATGGATACCTTCATATTTCTGTTTGTCTGAGGCTTTTCTTTGTGTCAGTGATTTTAATAACTGTACCTTGCAGCGGTGGCTCCTGTTCTGTGGGACTGGCTCAATGTTCCAGGTGTTGTGACCTGGACAACAAGGTTGCAGTGCTTTTTGGGTTTGGCCCAACTGCCCCTCCATCATAAATTTTTAACAGTGAGGGTAATTAGTCATTGGAACAATATACCAAGGATTGTGGTGGATTCTCTATCACTGGCAATTTTTAAATCAAGATGAGATGGTTTTTCTAAAAGATATGCTTTAGGAATTATTTTGGGGAAATTGTATGGCCTGTATTGTACTGGAGCTCAGACTAGATGATCACAATGATCTCTTCTGGCTTTTGAGCACCACTTGCTCAAATTTGACCTGTCCGCTCCTCTGTCATAGTGGAGGAGAGCTGGGTTGAATCTCAGCAGCGCTGCAACTCCATGCATCAGGTCATAACACCTGGAGTGGGGAACTGGGCCCAGTCTTGTGCGGTAGGAGTTGCTGTTGTGGGGTGACAGGACCTGACAACCCCTGCAAAGTCCTTTGTACTTTAAATAGCACTCCCATTATTTTACACACTATTTCCCCCATACCCATGTCTTTTACTACATTTACTGTGACTGTGCTGTGATTTTTATTATTTAAAAATGTTGTGACAAATTTGTGGCCTTACATATTAAGGCAGTTACTCTGAGATTTAGTGAGATGGTCTAGGCTACAGTGCCTTTAATATTTTGATGTCCCCCTCAATTTTGTCCCTTTTCATTAGATTTATATAGTGTGGGCTCTTTGTTTTCCTAGTACTTGGCCATGATTAGGACTTGAATGAAAGCTAGATTTTTGAAACTCGTTCCAGATAAGTCTGAGATGTTGCTGGTTGAATAAGGAAAAAGATACAAAGGAGATAGTATAGATATCTTCCTCAATTGAGGGCATATCTGTTTGCTAACATGGCTCAGAACCTTAGGGGTTCTCAGCTATTGATGGGTTCCCAGGTAACAGCTGTAGCTAATATTGCTTTTTTTTATTTTAAGTTGGTTTGTCCAGTGCTACATTAACTTTGCCATGGTTATCTGTGACTTCAAATATTAGTACTACTTTGGTAGCACCTTCCATCCAAAGTTCTCAGAAACCGTGCAAATATTAATTAAGTAAGCCTCGCATTATCCGTATGACTGGGTGGTATTATCTCCATTTTATAGGGAAATTTTATGGGGAAACTGAAGCAGAGAGGTGAAGTGGCTTTCAGAAGTTACACAGAAAATTTTGGTCAGAGCCAGGAATATATTTCATAGTTCAGGGCCAGAAGAGACCATCTTGTCTGACCTCATTAATATCACTGATCATTAAATTTCACCCAGATACCCTTCTATTGAGCCTAGTAACTTGTGTTTAACTAAAGTATAACTAACTTCTGTTTGGCTGAAGCATATCTTCCAGAAAGGCATTCTTTTGAAGACACCAAGAGATAAAAAAAACAGCAAAGGTGATTAACCATTGGAACAAGCTGCCAAGGGAATTGGTGAATTTTCTAAGGGCCTTATTGATTGAATTTGTCTGACTTCAGCTTCCAGCCATTGGTTTTTATTACATCTTTCTCTGCTAGATTAAAGAACCTTTTATTACCTTGTATTTTCTGCCTGTGAAAATATTTATACACTGTGATCAAGTCACCTTTCACTCTTTGGTGAGCTAAACAGACTGAGGTTTTTGAGTTTCACACTATAAGAATCAACTATCCTGTTGGAGAATCTATATCTCCAACCGCATGTCTTAGTGAGTAGGAAGGTAGTCCAGTTGTTAGGATACTAGCTTGAGATTTCAATTCCTTGCACTGCCACAGACTTGCTGTGTGACCTTGGGCAAGTCTCTTGGGACAGGTGTAACTAAAAAGTTAGCTCAATCCAGCTACGTTGCTCAGGGGTGTGAAAAATCCACACCTCTAAGGGATGTAGTTATGATGGCCTAGTCCCTGGTATAAACAGCATTCTTCCATTGACCTAGCTACTGCCTCTTGGGGAGGTGGATTAACTACAGTGACAGGAGAACACCACCTGTCATGATAGTGAGTGTCTATGCTGATGCATGACAAATGCAGGTGCAGCGCTTCTAGTGAAGACATAGCCTTAGTTTCTTTTTGCCTCAGTTCATCTGTGCAATGGGGTTATCAGCACTGCCCTGCCTCTCAGGGGTAATTTGAGGATAAATACATTAAAGATTGTGAAGCATTCAGGTACTGTGGTGATAGGGACAATATAGATACCTACGATAGATATAACAAGACCATCCTTCTCCCATTTGTGACCTGCAGATTGGATTACTGCAGTGTCCTCTGTGGGGAGCTACTCTTTAAATTCACACAGAATTTTCAACTAGTGCCAAATGTGTGCCCCCCATCTAATTAGAAAGGTCTCTTGTAGGAAGCATAACACATTGGTCCTGTGTACAGTTCAAGGTGGTGGTTTTGATCTATAAAACCCTTGTTTTGAATACTATCTGCCTAGGAGAGTTCCTCTTTCCCCATGCTTTATATTGACAGATGAGATTAGTTAGGCTCACTGACAGTCTCTGTCTATATGGGAGGGCTTGGACAGGATGTTCTCTCTGGGGATACTTGACTCTGGAATTTACTTTCCCCATTGATCAGACAAACCCAGAATTCATTGGCCTTCAAGGCAAGCCTCAAGGCCTATCTGATCACTTATGCTTTTGCCTGAGGTGGTGACTTTAGGGGTGGGGTTTAAGTATCTTTAATGGCTCCGGGTGTTTTCTTTGACTGAGATTACATTTTTCTTGTTTAGTTATTTTAATTTCTGTGGGTTTATAATGCTCTACCCTAGAGATTGAAAAAGTTGTGTTATGAAAAATAACGTATTCACAGGCTTTTGGCTCATAATTGTCTCCTTTAGGCATTGACAGAATGCACAGAAATACAGGTTGTGGAAATCAGATGGCTATGTTGACTTGTTTACTGTGTTTTTCATGCTCTAGAAACCCAATAGGGGACCTTTTTGATCACAAAGCTCATAACTTGTTTCCATAAAAGGTTGTGTTTTCTACTTGGTTCACTTTATTTTACCTTGAGGACCAACTTGGCTACAAATAGTTTCTGTATCTTGGAAAATTTCAAAACAACTTCACTACTGAATTAAAAAGGAATATTAACTTCTGCATGTGTCAGGTTCTGTGGACTATTACACTTATTGAGCTTGTTCCACAGGACAGTCATGAATTTAGAAATCTCTATCAAGCCCATTAGTGTTGCATCTGAATACTTAACAACACTGTAACAAACCAAATTTAAGAAGAAATAGTATTTGCCATCAGTCACAAGACACTTACCATTAACACCCGTACATCCCCACAAATGATAAATGCCTTCCCAGCTTCTGATCCTAAAAGTCAGGTTACATTGGTGCCTTGCACTGAATCTAAAAGGTGAGAGCCAATTCCAAAGCGGAGAGCGGTCCACTGAGAATTTCCTGCCACCTGCCCCCAGAATTCAACACAACGTGAATCCTCACTGAATTTCTTGGTAGCAAAGCCCCAGAAGCCTTGGTGCCCAGAGCCTAGAAGCTCTGACGTTATTATTGTATGTGGATTTTTTACAGTCATTTTACAGTAGATTCTTATTCTGAACAAAGTGCCTGCACAGATGAAAGTTATACTCTATCAAACGTCTTTGGATAGCCAAATATCAGAAAACTAAATTTCTATGAAATTGGCATTTTAACTATGTACAGAAACATATCTTAAAGTACGTTCATGCCCACACTGCGTAGTATCTGAGTGCCTTACAATTTTTAATGCATTTATCCTTACAATGCTATCATGAGATATGTCAGTGCTATTATCCTCTCTTTACAAATGGGGGACTAAAGCAAAATGATTTGCCCAGAGTCACACACACAGTCTGTGGCAGAGTCAGGGATTGAACTCAGGCTGAAACAATGGACTATCTTTTCTTTCATTACCAAAAAAATATAACCCTCCCTCTCCAAAAACACACAGGCACCCAAAGGATTTCTGTTTTTAACAGTTTCCTCCCTAGGCATCGTACATTGACAGTTTATGAGGGGGTGGGCATTGGGAAAGACAACTAGAAATTACATGTAAAGGTGCATTCTCAGAATGAAATATTTGTATTTCTCACTGGGGACAAATAGTCTCTACAAGTCCTTTTTTTGGTAGAAAAAGCATGTAGTAGGAGTATCCAGATGCTACTTAACATCACTTGGAAGTATCCAGGCCCTAATCCCACACTGTAGAAAAAGAGCCTGTTTAAATCAGAGCAGATTTTTGAAAGCCATGCTTCCTTCCAGAGCCTTAATGATAAGAAAAGGGGTACTTGTGGCACCTTAGAGACTAACCAATTTATTTGAGCATGAGCTTTCGGGAGCTACAGCTCACTTCATCGGATGCATACCGACTTCCACGGTATGCATCCGATGAAGTGAGCTGTAGCTCCCGAAAGCTCATGCTCAAATAAATTGGTTAGTCTCTAAGGTGCCACAAGTACCCCTTTTCTTTTTGCGAATACAGATTAACACGGCTGTTACTCTGAAACCTGTCTTAATGATAAGAAATGACCAACAGTCAATCTACTAGATCCCAAAGATCTTGAACGTTTTACATTTTAATTCAAGTGGACTAAAGGAAAATAAAAAACAACAAAAAAAAGGCAGCCATGGAGACAATGACCAGTCTCTAAATTTCTGTTGGTGGAATCCTGGTGGATAAATTTCTGGAATCCCCTTTATGTCGCTTGAGCTTACTATAAAGAGATTACAGATAAAATATTTCTCTTTTTTCAGTTTTACTTTGTATAGTCAGTTTTGCTGTTTCTTCCTTTAGACCAGTTTCCATGTTTATGTGGACTTTTCTTGCAGCAGCAGGAAAAATACAACTATTTTAAAACAAAGGAAAGTGTAATTATTAAACCACAAAAATTGGTAAGGAGAAACCTGGGGACAGGTGCAGTACCTGAAACTTCTTCCAAGTAATTTTTTTTTTTAAGCTAACCAAATTTCAAGTTGACTGTATCCCTTTAACTTGGCAAGAAGTTGTCCTGAACCCAGTGTCCTAAAAGAAGTGTTCTTTTCCAGAATTTCTGGCCCAGTGTTTAGCCAGTAAATGTATCGTTGCTTCAACATTTGTGTCTTAAAAAAGCTTTCCTAATAGGGACAATTTATTCCTCGTTGTCGGAGTACCTCTAATACAGATTACTACCTTATAGAATTTTTAATAGAACGCATCTTTTGATTACCTCACACCTGCTAAAATGAGGGGAAAGAAAAAAAACCCTTGTATAACCTGGGATTGCAAACTCTAAAATACCATAATTTTGAGTCATATGGTTATTGCCGTGGTATCTGTACAGGGCAGTTAAGGTTGTTTGGGTGCCTTAACTCTGCATTTCCGTAGCTTAACATGTTTGGATTTTTTTTAAGTTTAACCTTAACTCTGAATTCCTTGAGTTTATTATGCTTATTTTTGGAATAATTGCACCATTCCTGTAATGTGTTTTACTGTAAATTGATGACTGTGTACTCTCAAACGCAACTCCATCTTAATGTTTTTGTCTGGGAATATATACTAAGGGTCGTGAATAATACACAATGCAGTATGTTGATATTTTCTGAAACCCTTGAGTTTTAACAGTGAATAAACTGAAATTTGTGAAGACTCTAATTCAGGTTGGTCCCTGTTAAGCTATTGACATTTTGTATGTAATGTATTTCTGCTATATTTAGTGCGATAAATGTAGGTAAAGTAAACCTTAGCAATGAAGACTATTATGACACAAATAATTAGTGTGTGTATGTATGTTGTGGTGTATGTGCTTTTTTTCCCCTGAACTCTTTTAGCATAACACAAAAGGAGCCATAAGATGGAGGTCTGTGCTGCAATTTCCAACAAATTGCTGCTTCTGGTAAATGATAATACAGTTTGAACCTCTTTGCAGCAGTGGATGAAACAATAGTTACAATAATGCTATTTTTCTGATAAGAGTTGCTTAAATGGGATGCTTGTTTTAATAATGGAATAATTTGCAGGATTTATAAATTATTGTGATTTTATTCTCATGGAAATAGCTGTATTTTGGCTCCTGTTGTTAATTTCTGTAATATGCTGGTTGATACACTCTTTTATCCTGGACAGCTCTGGACTAGTGTGATCAATATGCTTGGGTAATTAGCGTGATGCATAAACCATTTTCCTTAGCTTTGGCCTGGCAGGTGGTTACTAGGTAACTAGTTGGATTGTGCAGGAAAAATGCACAAAATTGATGACCACCCTATGATTAAAGACTAAATAGCTCATATTTTTGTGTGGATTGCAACTTTGAAATCATTGTAATTCAAAATTTGTTTTCTTTTAAAAAAAAATATTCATCCAAGAAGTTCTGAAGACGCATTTTCTAAAGGTTATTTTGTTTTGGCTTATCTACCGTAAGATTCACGTTCTTTCTCTTTCTGTGTCTCATATATTTTTGCTGTGCAATAAGCAGCCATTTTAAAAAAAAGTCTTAATACAAAAACATTGACAATAAACTGAATCTCAAATAACGAAGGATTATTTAAAGACTAGAGAGTAGTGGTGGTCTGAGCAGTGGCAGGGAATATGCAGTTCAGGGAAGAGTGGGGTGAAAAGGAGGGCTTCAGAGTTGTGCAGTAGGAGATGTTGGAAAGGCTTCAGCTCTGCTCTCACTGACTCCAAGATAGGTCCTACACTCTTTCTTGTATCCTTTCCCCAGCTCCTCAACCTGTGGGTCCCAATCCAACAGCTAGCACTGTGTGGGGAGGTGGGCTGTGCTATACAACTTGTGAGACTGGAGATGAGGAGATGCTTCAGGGGCAGTGAAGGGACTAATGTGCAGACAGTGCATTCCGTGGCTGGGGTAATCAGTTTTAAGGAGCCAGAAGGAGGAGAATTGGGCTGTGGGTATATAGAGATGCTGAAAAATTATTTAAAAAAAACCCAACAAACCTCCAAAGAGGTTGAACGTCCTCAAACTTGGTAACGTGGAGTTAAGGTTGGCTGGGGGTGCCTCATGCAGAACACTGAGTTCTGCTACCCTAGGACTTTTGAAAACCAGAAAATAGAGCTAAGGTACATGCCACCTCTGCAACTCAACCTTAGCCCTGCTCCCAGGAGCTGGCGATGGCTCAGTAAGAGGGGGTGCCATAATAAGTAGACATGAGGAAATTCTGAGAGAATATGCCAATATTTGTGTTTTCATAGATTTTGAATTCCAGAATCTGTCTGCATACACTTCAAATGCCTTCATTGTGTTAGGTGTTCGTTTTATTGAATGGTTGAGTGATTAGTTGGAGTAGATTGGCATAACTATTACTGTGATATGAGAGATGATATGAGAGGTGCATGCGTACTTCCGAGGGTCATGTATGCCTCATTTCAGTGTTGAGTTCTGTAGGATTTGTTAGTAGTGGCACGGGGGGTGGGGAGGGGTCATCTTAAGAACATAAAAATGGCCGTACTGGGTCAGACCAAAGGTCCATCTGGCCCAGTATCCTGTCTTCCGACAGTGGCCAACGCTAGGTGCCCCAGAGGGAGTGAACAGAACAGGTAATCACCAAGTGATCCATCCCTTGTCGCCCATTCCCAGCTTCTGGCAAACAGAGGCTAGGGGCACCGTCCCTGTCCATCTTGTCATGTGGATTGTCAGAATGAGGTAGTGTATCCAGCAGTGGTCTGTGGAGCTTAGTGAGGGGTAAGTGAAGGCACTGTGCTTCACAGAAGGAACCTTCAGAGCAAGGGTGAAAAGGTGGTAACATTAGCAAGTCTGGGGTGATTTGTGTGGAGTAGGGTCAGGGTTTGAGTGTAGGCCACGTGTAGGTAGCTCCTAATTTCTACCTCTTACATAAACATGAATGTTGCCTTAGCAAAGATAAAATGGTAGACTTTGTCCTGCAGTGCTCACGTGCTGTGTTCCCAGAATGTTCTGTAGCATTTGTTTAAGTAGGGTGCTAGTACCTCTGGTGTTGACAGGTTTGGGCGTCACTGAAAGAAGCCAGAGTTAAAGTTGTGTTGCAGGGATGGTGACTACTTTAACTTAGTATTTGCTGATGATATTCCTCAGATGCTTCAGCAGAACAGAGATAAGTTAAGTACAGCATGGATTGACATTTCCATTAGAGTATGAAGCACTTTTATCCCCAAATTTCCCCAACCTAAAAAGTGAACTTGTACCTTTTGATACACTCAAGACAGAGAGATCCATTATAACTGCACATAATATTGTGTGTGAATAGATATTTAAGGTGGAGCTGGTAGCAATGAAGGTACTCTGAAAACTCAGGCCCTAGCTGTCTCAAGTTGGGTACCCAAAATTAGTGGATACATTTGAGACAATTTTGTACTTGTATCTCTGGGCCTCAGTTCCCAATCCATAAAATGGGGATACCAACACCAGCTAACCTAATTGGAATATTGTGAAGATAAATTTGTTCATATGGGTGAAGCACTAAGACACCATTGTGACAGCACCACAGAAATGCTCAAGAGGAGATTATAAATTTTGTATTCTGTTCAGGCTTTGGATGTTATGCAGTAAATAAGGCCTGGGGCCACACACTGAATAGGGATATAAGGAAACAGAATCATAGAAATGTTGGACTGGAAGAGCCCAATCTAAGCTGCAGTTCTGCAGAAAAGGACCTGGGGATTACAGTGGACGAGAAGCTGGATATGAGTCAACAGTGTGCCCTTGTTGCCAAGAAGGCTAATGGCATATTGGGCTGCATTAGTAGGAGCATTGCCAACAGATCGAGGGAAGTGATTGTTCCCCTCTATTCAGCACTGGTGAGGTCACATCTGGAGTATTGCGTCCAGTTTTGGGCCCCCCACTATAGAAAGGATGTGGACAAATTGGAGAGAGTCCAATGGAGGGCAACAAAAATGATTAGGGGACTGGAGAACATGTTTCATGGGGAGAGGCTGAGGGAACTGATCTTCTTAAGTCTGCAGAAGAGAAGAGTGAGGGGGATTTGATAGCAGCCTTCAACTACCTGAAGGGGAGTTCCAAAGAGAATGGAGCTAGGCTGTTTTCAGTAGTGGCAGATGACAGAACAAGGAGCAATGGTCTCAAGTTGCAGTGGGGGAGGTCTAGGTTGGATATTAGGAAAAACTATTTCTCTAGGAGCGTGGTGAAGCACTGGAATGGGTTACCAAGGGAGGTGGTGGAATCTCTATACTTAGAGGTTTTTAAGGCCCAGGTTGACAAAGCCCTGGCTGGGATGATTTCACTGAGGTTGGTCCTGCTTTGATTCTGTGACCTCAATAGGTCATGTAGTCCAGCCCCCTGCACAGAGTCAGGAGTAAGTATAATCTAGACCATCCCTGGCAGGTGTTTGTCTAACCTGTTCTTAAAAACTTCTAATGATGGAGATTTTACAACCTCCCTGGGCAACTTATTGCAGTGCTTAACCCGCTTGACAGTTAGGAAGTTTTTCCTAATGCCCAACCTACACCACCTAGCTAGGAAGAAGAGCTGGCTGAAACTTTTTTTAAAGTAGCTAACAAAATCATCCAAAGCATAGCACTTGGTGATGATGGGGATGTTTACTGCCCAGACATCTGTTAGGAAAATGCAGCAGGACACAGATTATCAAACAAGTTCTTGGAATGTATTGGAGACAACTTTTTATTACAGAAGTGGAGAAAATGACTAGGGGAGAGGCTGTTCTATATTTGATCCTGAAAAATAGGGAGGAATTGGATGAGCATTTGAAGGTGGAATGTCTGCCCTGGCCTGTACTGAAAATTGGACGGGTCTGTATACTATGGTGCTACATAAAAGTTTCACAAAGAAACTAAAACTTCCTCCCCATTGTGAAAACCTTACTTTGGGTTGACCATGTTCAACAGAACATATCCAGTAGTAGTGGCAGATATGACTTTATGTGGCAAAAATCAGTAATGGATAGATTGTCTCGAGTAAATATTTCTTTATTCTTCATAGTATAGGAGAAAATAATGCATCACCGATTAGAGAAACAAGAAAAAATTATGAATGCTGAAAGAAGCTGGGTTTAAGCCATGAACAGTTTCCTGCCTCCTTCCTCTCTCCAAAACCACACATACCTGAAACAGATGCCAATTTCTGTTCATTTGACCTCTTCCTAACTGAGCCTGTAACTGTATGATATTATGTCAGATACAGTAGGAATGAAATACTGTCTCATCTTATTAGTGTTGTTTTAATTGATTAAAATAATGGTTGAAAGCACTCTGTAGCTGTTTTAAAAAGTAGATGAAATGGACTAACTAATCAAAATATGTTCACTTAATGACAACATAACTATTACTTTTTAAAAATGCTTCCTGTCAAAAGCCAGAGTTTAAACGTGCACTGAGTGCAATTTGTTAAAAACTGATAACAGCCAAGTGAAAATTGTCATCACTTTTAACCATGCTAGCTCACTCACCAGTGTCAGTTTTGTATTTTAATCTTTTATAACCCACTTAATTGTTGGATACTACAAAGAAATGTAAACCCATTGAAAGAAGTTAAATCACAAATAATCCTTCTACTGTTGAGTTAATTGCATACACGTTTGAGTTTTTCTAAAATAAATTATCTATTCAACTATTTCAGGCTCTGCTTGAGACTTGCACACCTGTGTCTAGCTTGTAGAGGATTTTCCTCATTAATTAAGAGCTCCTCTCTTGTGTTATTACTTAATTGGATGCCACAGGAGTCTGATGAAACAATGAAATACTCTTAATTGCATGCAAACCCCTGTAACAAATGCACCATGCTGTATGTGGTGTTTCTGTAGCTGGTTAGTGTCTAATAGCTGTGTTGGTCAACGAGTAAAAGCAGTCTCTACTTAATTCAGTACACAGTTGATTCAGTACCTTTTTCTTAGAAGTCAACTTGACCTGTTTGTCAGCTTTATTTAAAAAAAATAAAATAAAATAAATCCAAGGTCAAGTGTGTACAACTTAGAAAATTTAAGCAAGTTTAAGTTTGCTTAGTAGATGTATTGCTTAAAAGGGGAGTGCATTTCTCCATAATTCCAAACATGTAATTCTAACTGTAAAATAGTGCATGGTATTTTCTCCCTTGTATATACAAGGTTTGAAAATTTTCCGGGCTACGTGCTAGCCCAGGGGTCTCAAACTCAAATGACCATGAGGGCCACATGAGGACTAGTGCATTGGCCTGAGGGCTGCATCACTGACACCCCACCCTTGCTGCCCCCGGCCCCGCTCCCACTCCACCCCTTCCATGAGGCCCCACCTCTTCTCACCCCTTCCCTGCCCTCATTCCAACCCCTTCTCCGAAGTCCCCATCCCAACCCCGCCCCCTCCCTGCCCCCAGGGGGAGCAGGAGGGGTGCGGGGTGTGGCGGGGGCTTAGGGCAGGGAGTTGAGGTGTAGGAGGTGTGCAGGGTATGGCAGGAGCTCAGGGCAGGGAGTTGAGGTGTGGGGTGCAGGAGGGGGGCAGGGTGCGGCAGGGGGCTCCGGGCAGGGGGTTGGAGTGCAGGAGGTGTGCGGGATGCGACAGAGGACTCAGGGCAGGGAGTGCAGGAGGTGTGCGGCGGGGGGCTCAGGGCAGGGAGTTGGGGTGTGGGGTGCAGGGTGCGGCAGGGGGCTCAGGGCAGGGAGTGCAGGAGGGGTGGGGTGCTGGAGGGGTGAGGGGTGCAGCAGGGGGTCGGGGTGCAGGGTGCGGTAGGGGGCTCAGGGCAGGGAGTTGGGGTGTGGGGTGCAAGAGGGGTGAGGGGTGCAGCAGGGGTTCGGGGTGCAGGGTGTGGCAGGCGGCTCCAGGCAGGGGGTTGGGGTGCAGAAGCTGTGTGGGGTGCGACAGGGGGCTCAGGGCAGGGAGTTGGGGTGCAGGAGGGGTGTGGCAGCGGGCAGGCAGGGAGTTGGGGTGCAGGGTGCTGGAGGGGTTTGGGGTGCGGGCTCCAGCCCGGCGCCACTTACCTAGAGCGGCTCCGAGGTGGCAGCGGCGCGCACTGGGGCCAGGGCAGGCTCGCTGCCTGCCCGCCCGCCTGCCTGCCTGCCCTGGCCCCGCGCCGCTCTGCTTCGCTCCGCTCTGTTCCAGGAAGCAGCCGGAACCACGTCCCTGGGGGGGAGTGGGGGGTGGGGCGGGCCGGGGGGCGGGCACACGGCTCCGTGTGCTGCTCTTGCTGCTCCTCCAGGTACCTTCTCTGAAGTTCCCATTTGCCGTGGTTCTCCGTTCCTGGCCAATGGGAGCTGCGAGGGGGCTGTGCCTGGAAGCGAGAGGAACTTGCGGAGTCCTCTTCCGCCGCTCTGGGGCCACAGGGGCATGGTTGCGGCCACTTCAGGGAGCGGCGTGGGGCTCGTGATGCCACTGGGTAGGCAGAGGGGCGCACAGGAGGGGAGTGCAGGGAGCTTGGCGGGCTGCATGAAAGAACCCCGCGGGCCGCATGTTTGAGACCCCTGTGCTAGCCGGAGGTTGGCATGAAAGATGGGAGAGGGGTTTGCCTGTGTGTTTAAGAGGTGTTCTAGTGAGAAGACCAGTTTTTGTGGCTATATCTCTTATAGTAGCCTCTGGCTAGTCAATGTCTGAAAATTTGAAGCCTTCTCTGTTTTCCTCTGAGAGCTAGAAGGAATTTCTTGACCTGTTGAGGTGCTTATGTCTCCATTACTCTATTTTCTTGCAACTTCTGTTTTTATGATGGGGAACGGTTCTCCTCAGTGTCTCAGTCCCATGGCTGTCTCTGCCGCTCATACCTTTCCCAATCAGCAGAACAGTGTATTGTGCATAATTCATGTCAGTGTCACTGCTGCCCACAGAGTTCTGAATACCTGGAGTGGATCTGGCAAGTCTTTTTTATTTTGCTCAACTGCTTTGGTACACTCTAGCAGCAGCAGCTGAGACAATGTAACTACCTGCAGGCTTGGAAAGACAGAGCTGCCTCTTTTCACATTTGGAGGGTTTTATTCACAACCTTAGCAACTAGAAACACCCTCTCACCCCACCCCCAACCCCACCCCAAGTAGAAGCTTAAATTTGGCAGAAATTGCTAGGTTAAACTCCCACCTCCTTGTATCTCTAGGGCAAGCTGGTTACTGGATACTGGCAAATTGACTTTTCAGGTTCTGCTTAGGTAGGTAGTTGTCTATAATGGTGTTATAAGAAATGGACTGAAAGAGACCTGATCAGTTTTTGAACACTATTATTTTGTTGTGAAAATGCCCCCTGTTCAGTAGTATTTGCCAGTGTAATTTTCTTGGGAGGGTTATATTAGTCCAGTGGTTTTCAATCTTTTTTCACTTGCAAACCCCTAAAAAATTTCAAATGGAGGTGTGGGTCCATTTGGAAATCTTAGACATAGTCTGCAGACCCCCAGGACTCCACGGACCACAAATTGAAAACAATTGTATTAGTCTAAACGAGTTTTAAAATTTTTTTTAATGATAAAGTTCCACCTCTGTCTTCAAAATTAAATTTTTGATTCTCTGCTTAAGTATTTGCTATTGACTTTGAGATGGAGGAGATATTATTTATCAAGAAATAGATTCTTGTTAGAGCAGGAGACCTGGAGTTGAGTGATCTGATTTATGTTCCTTGTTCTAACATGGGATTCTTCTATGACATTGGACAAATCATTTTCCCTTTCACTCAGAGGAGGTTATTAAGATGTAACTCACATGGTGGTTGTAAGATTTAACTTTTTTAAAGATTTTGAGATTTGTGGGTGTAAGGTGTTGTGCATTGGTGTATCCCAGGAAAAAGGAATGGAATAACTATAGATTTGTTGGCATTGAAGATAATAAAGTGATAAGTAACAGTCAAAATGGATTTGTCAAGAACACATCGTGTCAAACCGACCCAGTAGCTTTCTTTGACAGAGTAACAAGCCTTGTGGATGGGGGGGAAGTGGTAGATGTGGTGTATCTTGACGTTAGTAAGGCTTTTGGTACTATCTTGCATGACCTTCTCATAAACAAACTAGGAAAATACAACCTAGATGGAGGTACTATGAGGTGGGTGCATAACTGGTTGGAAAATCATTCCCAGAGAGTAGTTATCAGTGGTTCACAGACAAGCTGGAAGAGGGTATAGAGTGGGGACCCACAGGGATCAGGTCTGGGTTTGGTTCTGTTCAATATCTTCAGCAGTGATTTAGATAATGGCAGAGAGTGTACACTTACGAAGTTTGTGGACAATGCCAAGCTGGGAGGGTAATAAGTGCTTTGGAAGATAAGGTTAAAATTCAAAATGATCTGGACAAACTGGAGAAATGGTCTGAAGTAAATAGGGTGAAATTCAATAAGGACAAATGCAAAGTACTCAGGAAGGAACAATCAGTTGCACACTTACAAAATGGGAAATGACTGCCTAGGAAGGAGTACTGTGGAAAGGGATCTGGGGGTTATAGTAGACAACAAGCTAAATATGAGTGAACAATGTAACACTATTGCAAAAAAAGGCAAACATCATTCTGGGATGTATGAGCAGGAGTGTTGTAAGCAAGACACGAGAAGCAACTCTTCTGCTCTACTACTCTGTGCCTGTTAGGCCTCAGCTGGAATATTGTGTCCAGTTCTGGGTGCCACATTTCATGAAGGATGTGGATAAATTGGAAAAAGTTCAGAGAAAAGCAATAAAAATGAATAAAGGTCTAGAAAGCATGACCTATGAAGGAAGGTGGGAAACATTACGTTTGTTTAGTCTGGAGAAAAGGAGACTGAGAGGGGACATAACAGTTTTTAAGTACATAATACAAAGAGGAGAGAGAAAAAGCTTAAATTGCAGCAAGGGAGGTTTAGGTTGGGCGTTAGAAAAAACTTCCTAACTGTCAGGGTAGTTAAGCACTGGAATAAATTGCCTAGGGAGGTTGTGGAATCTCCATCACTGTAGATTTTTAAGAGCATGTTCCACAAACACCTGTCAGGAATGATCTAGATTAGTGGCTCTCAACCTTTCCAGACTACTGTACCCCTTTCAGGTGTCTCATTCATCTTGTGTTCCCCCAAGTTACACCTCACTTAAAAACTACTTGCTTACAAAATCACATATAAAAATACAAAAGTGTCACAACACACTATTACTGAAAAATTGCGTACTTTCTCTTTTTTACCATATAAATATAAAATAAATTGATTTGAATATAAATATTGTACATACGTTTCAGTGTAGTATATAGAGTAGTATAAACAAATCGTTGTATGAAACGTTTGTTTGTACTGACTTTGCTCGTGCTTTTTATGTAGCCTGTTGTAAAACTAAGCAAATATCTAGATGAGTTGATGTACCTCTTGGGTATGGGAACCCCTGCTTGAGAGCCATTGGTTTAGGTAATAGTCCTGCCATGAGTGCAGGGGATGGGACTAGATGACCTCTTGAGGTCTCTTCCAGACCTCCTCTCGAGGTCCCTTCCAGACCTACTATTTTATGTTTGGTAGCTTTTTTTAAAGGTGAAAGAGTGTTGAGGAAGTAAATTTTAATAACCACTTATCTTTTATCCAGCTACCTTGAACCTCTAATTAAAAACTACCTGACAAGTATACTGTTCATAGATTCATATATTTCAAGGCCAGAAGGGACTACTGAGATCATCTGCTCTGATCTCCTGTACAACGTAGCCCATACAACTTCTCAAAATATATTGATGGAAAAACATCTGATCTTGATTTTAAAATTGCCAGTGATGGAGAATCCACCACAACCTTTGGCAAATAGTACCAATGGTTAATTACTCACACCATTAAAAAATTACATCTTATTTCCAATCTGAATTTGTCTAGTTTCAACTTCTAGCGATTGGACCTTTCTCTGCTAGATTGATGAGCCCATTAATAAATATTTGTTCCCCATGTAGGTATTAAATTTCTGTCAGAAGCTGGGACTGGATGGCAGGATGTGGATCACTCTATAATTGCTGTTCTGTTCATTCTCTCTGAAGCATCTGGCACTGGCCATTGCTGGAAGACAGATACTGAGCTAGATGAACTGTGGCCATTCTTATGTTCTTACAGACTGTAATCAAATCACCCCTTAACCTTCTCTTTGGTCTTTTGAGTTTTTCAGTATTAGGAATGTTTTCTAATCCTGTAATCATTCTCATGGCTCTTCTCTGAAACTTCTCCAATTTATCAACATCCTTCTTGAATCCTGGGCAGCAGAACTAAGTAGTTTCTGTTTAACATCCTCCGGAGATATAAGTGGAGTGGAACAAGTGTTGTTATATTATGAGAAGATATCTGTTTTTCCCCAAATTCAGAACAGAAATATTTATTGAAAACTTCTGCCTTTTCTTCATTGTGATTGATAATTCTATCATTTCCAACTGGTAATGAACCGATAGCATTGTCAAGACTCTTTTTGTTCCTAATATAGTTTTAAAATTCCTCTTTACTGTCCTTAACTGCTGGCCATAGATTTTTCCTTGTGTCCCTTTGCTTCCCTTATCAATTTTATACAATTCCTACTTTCTGATTCATATTAATTACTGTGAATTTCCTCTTTCTTTCATTTATTATGTATTATGTTTTAATTTTTTTATAACTACTGTCACATCACCTCTAAGCTGTTTTGTTTTTAACCAGTACGGTTCTTTGGGAATCTAGTAAGGTGTTTTTAATGATTCTAAATTATCATTCACTTTTTTTTTATTAAATTCTTCCTCCCAGCTGATTTGGCTCATAATTGTTTTCAACATTTTGAAATTGGCACTATTAAAGCAACGTGTGTGTATGTAAAACACATATTTGATGCTTGAAAATATTCCAGATGTATATTATATATGTAAATATATAGTATATTTAGCTTTGGATGAGCTCAGACACCTCTGGACATAGGAGCAACTGTGTGGTTTGTTTCCATGGGCACTTTTGGGCTTTGAAGTAATGGTGTTGGCATCTGGTGCAATTGATTTGTCTTCAGTTCACATGATCACAATTTTGGTTAGTTTTACCGCATAGTGAGATTTTTCCTCAGTGGAGATAAAATTAATGGTGGGTGGTTGGTGTTTCTGACCCCGGAAAGGTTGGGATTTGAGATAATGTCCCTTCCTGAAATTTGGCATCAGTTTGGCTTCACCTGATAAGGAGATTGGGTTTACATAGAGACCTGTGCACTAGTAGGAGGCCTGGTAGTTTTCTTATGAAGTGGCTTTGGCCTTAATTAGGCCTAGGAATAAGATTGACCTGGCAAGATCAGGAGATGTCAGGATGCTATGGATTAGAGCGTCAAAAAGGAAGGAGGAAGCCTTTGACAGCCTGGAGCAGCCAATAGCCTGAAAACCATCCCTATCCTATTTCCTCTTTCAACCACTACCAGGACAGTTTGTTTTTAGGAGCTATATCAAAGTTCAATACAGTTGCATCCATTGGCACATTCCTGTTTCCCTCTTTATCATCTTCTACCATTTGCAGTACTTTCTTTCTTAGCAGGGGTGTTGTGAGAATAAATTTATATTTGTAAAGTGCTTTAAAAAAAACCTGACAAATCACTGTGGTAAGTACTTAAATGTAATTCTTGCCAGACAAACTTGATTGCTTTTTATAGGATTATAATATTTTAGAAGGGACTATAGTAGCTGTGATATATTTGGAAGTTGTGTCTTTAAAATCCTCTTCAGTCAGTAACAGGGATCTAAGGATGATCTCATAAGAACAGCCATACTGGGTCAGACCAGTGGTCCATCTAGCCCAGTATCCTGTCTTCCAACAGTGGCTGATAGGTGCTTTTGAGGGAGTGAACAGAACAAGGCACTTGATTGAGTGATCCATTCCCTGTCATCCAGTCCCAACTTCTAGCAGTCAGATGTTTAGGGACACTCAGAGCATGGGGTTGCATCCCTGACCATCTTGGCTAATAGCCACTGATGGATCTATCCTCCATGAACTTATCTAATTCTTTTTTGAACCCAGTTATGCTTTTGGCCTTCAGAACATCCCCTGGCAATGAGTTCCACAGCTTGACTGTGTGTTGTGTGAAGTACTTCCTTATATTTGTTTTAAACCTTCTGCCTATTTATTTCACTGGGTGGCTCCTGGTTCATTTGGTATGTGAAGCAGGAAATAACAGTTCCCTGTTCATGTTCTCCACACTACTCATGATTTTATTGACCTCTATCATATACCCCCTTAGTTTTCTCTTTTCCAAGCTGAACAATGCCAGTTTTTTAAATCTTTCCTCATATGGAAGCTGTTCCATATGTCTAATAATTTTTGTTGCCCCATTCTGTACTTGTTCTAATTCCAGTTGATCTTTTTTGAGATGGGATTACCAGAACTGCAAGCAATATTCAAGATGTGGGTGTACCATGCAGTCATATAGTTGCATTGTGATATATTCCGTCGTCTTATTATCTATCCCTTTCCTAATGGTTCCTAGCATTGTTAGCTTTTTTGATTGCCGCTGCACATTGAACTGATGTGTTCAGAGAGCTACCTGCAATGACTCCAATATCTTTGTTGAGTGGTGATGTACAAATTGTGGGTCTAAATTAGCTATTAAATTGGGATTCTGTTTTCCAATGTGCATTACTTTGCATTTATCAACACTGAATTTCATCCGCCCAGTCACCCAGTTTTGTGACATCCCTTCTGCATATTCTCAGGAAGTGGTGTGTTTTTCTGTCCTTCCTCTTTTCTCCTTATCAGGTGTATTCCTTAACTCAATACTTGTCATTTTCCGACTCCTTCCTCTTGCTGTCAGATGGCCCTTCATTCACTTTTCTGGAGAGTGAACCTAGTTTTCATCTGGAATATTGTTGTATTTTTGTTACAGTGGTCTTGGCTTTCATATTAAAACTGTTTTAACCCGGCTGATACTCTGAAACCTACATTTTTTTAATGTGTGTGTAAACTATTTGTCTGAGACTATTGGAGAACACAGGAAGCAGACACTGCATGTCACAATGTATAAATAGCTTTGCTGAGAGCATAACAAAGGCGCTGTTGTTTTATCGCAGAGCAAAATAAAAGAAACATCAGAACCAATGATCATGCCTCTTGTAGTTGTGTGAATAGTGGACAGGGCAATATGATGATGATGTAACACTGAGGTTATGACTTTCACATGCACAATGTCGGGAAATCCCGGGCTGAGATTTCTATAGTGACATTATACCTGCCCCATGTCATGAGTATATACACTTTACAATTGGTCATTTATCACACTTGTGCAAAAGCACAATACTTGGGGCTTGAAAAATCCACTTTCCAAATAGAAAAATTTCCCAGATGAGTGCTTTCAACCCCTGCAGAATCTAAGCTCTTATTTAAAATAAAATTCTATTGCTTTTATACTTGCAAAGAACTCCTTCCAAATGTGAGCCAACTGATGTAGAGCTGTTTTCCTGAGACTGCAGGCAGACAGACATCCAGTGCTTTTGCTACTGCTCAGAGTTTTCCCAGACTGCAGCAGAATACTTTCCAGAACTCTGTGGGGAGCAGTGGAACTGAGACGCTTTTGCTTGGGAAAGCTACTGTATGAGCAGCATTACATGAGAGACTGACATGGCAGCTGTTTACTAGGGAGGATGACTTAGAAATGGAGGGCCTCAACCCACTATTTCCCAAAAGACCCAGTCTTCTCTGACAGGGCCCTGTCCTGCACCTAAGGAGGTGGGCATGGTTCATGAATAAAGTTATCTAAAGAAACTGGGCATGTTGGACAGAGTCCTAACCACTTTCCTGTATTTCTGCAGAAAGATAATATTGTTCCTGTAATATGTCCCAAGACAATTTCCTAAAAAAAGCTTATCCCAGTCATCCTGGATTTCCTCCAATCCTGAGCCTCCCTTTGGTCCCAAAGACAGGTTACCTGTTAAGATCTTGCCCTGTCATCTCATATTAGCTGAGGGCTGGTCTACACTGAAAACTTACAATTGGCATAGCTATGTCTCTTAGGGATGTGAAAAATCCACACCCAGAGGTGACAGGTTCTTCTTAAAAGTGGGGGAAGCATGAGGCCCTGCCCCTCTTCTTCCCCCCCCAAGGCCCCACCCCCTGGCCAAGCCAGAAGCTGAAGCCGGGCTGGGGATCTTGGGTCACTCCAACTGCCTGGGGTGGGAGAGCATGAGTGCAGCCCCCAGCCCATGTCCCTGCCTTCTGGGCCCCTCACCGAGGGCAGGTGGAGGGTATAAGGCTCACGTGGCTCTTACCCTGACCTGGCTTTGGGCCTGGCTTGGGGATAGTGCCTCGAGGGCCGAAGATTCGCAGCTGGGCCATGGTAAGAGCTACCCAAGCAGTGGTGGGGAGCTTTCAAAAGTGGGAGGGCCATGGCCCCTTCGCCCCTCCCCCGCATTCTGGCACCCATCCACAGTCCTAAAAGATGTAGTTATGCCAGCCTAACTCCTAGTATAGACAGTGTTTGGTGGATGGAAGAATTCTCTGTCAACCTAGCTACTGCCTCTCAGGGAGGTGGATTACCCTGTGCCGACAGGAGAACCCCTCCCATCAGCACTGATAGTGTCTACTCTGAAGCACTACAGTGACACCACTGTGCTGCTGTATTGGTTTAAGTGTAGACAGGTCCTTATTACTTGACCTCCCATTAAGTTGCTGGTTCCTCCCTGGAGTCTGTTTGATGCAAACTTCCACCTCCACCTCATGTTTAGATTCTTTGAATCCTTGGGTGATTCTGGTTGCAGTGTAGACTTAACCAAAGACTTACGAAATCCACTACGGTCCTCCTTATGCAAATCTTAGGGCACATCTACACTACTGCTTAAATCAATCTAACTTATTTTGCTCAAGGGTGCGAAAAAGACCCCCCGCCCCCCAAGCAACGCATGTTACAGCGACCTAAGTGCTGTCCACACCGATGCTGTCGGTGGGAGCCGCTCTCCCGCCAGCATAGCTTCCGCCTCTCGTGAAGGTGGTGTAATTATGCCATTGGGAGAGTGCTCTCCTGTCTGCATAGAGCATCTTCACCAGCTGTGCTACAGCGGCAGCTATGCTGATGTAGTGCTTCTAGTGTAGACCTGCCTTTAGTTATCTGGAAAGCTCTCAGCTATGCAGTGATGTGTGTGAGAGAATCCTGCTAGTTCTTCCTCCTTTGTCCATGGATCTTTTTAAGACAGATAAAACCTGAACTTTTGATTTTTATTTTTTTTAAGGGGAGGGGGCAGGGGACACATTTTATGAAATCCCACAAAGCCTTTCAGGACTCTTGCATGTAAATAAGGGAAAGGGAGACAAACTCATTGTCTAGACGCGGGGAAATTTGCACCAGTGTAACTTGGTCAATTTAGTGACATCGGTGCAAGCCCTAATGCAGACTCCTTTCTCTGGTGCAAGCCGCATCTTACTCTGGTGTAGTGCATTTGTGCTGGGCATTTGAATCAGTGTAGGTAACCTGGTGCAAAACTCCCCAGTATAGAAAGGGCCTAAATTGCAGTTGCAGGATCAATTTCTGCCCTTGTTTACATTTGTTCAACCCTGCTGAAAACAACATAGGGCAAAGTTAGGCATGCTGAATCTTTGACTGTTTAAGCCAGTAAGAAATCAGCCTAACTTTGCTAGGCTGCCAGTTAGAAAAAACAATCATCAGACTTGTAAACTGAGCATTTTTAAATTGTCTGAGCTGGAATCATTTGGACGATTCAGAAATGCTTTTTTATATATCTAATCTTAGCCCAACTGAAAGGGTGGGTAAAGGCTTGTTATGAAGGAGGTGCATGAGGTTAAAGAATGAAAATAAAGAATGAAAAGGCTCAAGGGCTTTGGAAGAAAACCTGCTGAGTTTGAGGCCTGTTTAAAAAAATGAATTAAAATCCCTAAGGTGAATCAATATTTCTGTTCTGATATAGCATGGCCTTCGTTCTTGGAGTAGTTGTGGGAGGCAGAATGAGGAAACTATGGGGATACTTTTGCAACTTCCATTTAGCAAATCCTACATAACAAAACAAAAGATTTGCCTAATAAGCAATGAAGACCTGTTCCATAGGAGTTCATTCATCATTTAAGGGAACTTCTGGGAACTCAAGTTTCTGAGCCCTCCTCACAACAGTCAGATCTGATCTTATCCCAGGCTTGTTTAGTACATTCTTTATGTCAGAAAAGGTGAAGCCTCTTACTTAATTAGTCACTCACAGTTTGGATGGCTAAGTTATGGTAGCTGGGATGTTTTTCTTTTTGAAAGTCATGGTTTGTTTGAATGAATAGTTGCTTCCTTTGTCTTAATGGTCAGGCCAGGAAAAGACAGTCAGCTTCATAAATGTAAGGGCACGTCTTCACTGGCAGCGCTTTAACGTGGCTTGTGTAGTTGCAGCATAGCGCTGGGAGAGAGTTAAAAAACCCATCTCCCCGAGGGGAACAGCTACCAGTGCTGGTGCACTGTCTACACTGGCATTTTACAGCGCTGAAACTTGCAGCGCTCAAGGGTGTGTTTTTTTCAAGCCCCTGAGCAAGAAAGTTGCAGCGCTGTAAAGTGCCAGTGTAGACAAGCCTTAAGTTCCTCATTTGCTTTGGCATTTTTGACACTGCTTGTCACATTAGTCTGCAGCTGTTACAAAGAGGGTCTTTCTGTAGTGTAAAAAGCCTCTTGATGGAATACTGTAGCAAGCATGTGTACACATGGAGTTGGGTTTGCCCTCCAGGAACTACCCAGGATTTTAAGGATCTCACAGGACTGTAGTTTCAAGACATGTTTTGTGGCCCTGGAGAACTGATCAGTGTTGCTCATTGTCAGGTTCATTGTCAGTGTTTTCTTCTAACTTCCCTGCTCATTTTTCATCAGTTCTGCTTGGCTTTAAGTTATCAATCTGCACTGTGAGACACACAACCTGTGGCTACATAGATGTTAACACTGATAATGTATTACGTTTCTTTCATAGAAGGACTCCATTACATAAGGGGAGACTGCTTGCATTGTAGTGTTAGGTGCCTGCTATGTTAAATGTGGCCTCTGTGAGTCTGCATGTGAAGGAATGGAGATTTTGAAGTAATTGGTTCTTGCTTTGTTTACCCTGTTCTGCTGTAATAATTTCAGAAGTCTGTCCACAGCATTCAAAGTGGGAATCTAAACCTAGCCATTGGCTAATAACACAATACATTTTATGTAAAAGTCTCAACTTCACACAGCAATTATTAAACCTGTCTACCAGGTAAATGATAGCCTGTGACTCCTCATAGTCATTTGTGCCCTGCTGCAAAATGAGATCTGTTTTCAAGAAACTATTTAGTCAATACTTAATTACTAGTTCATTCTTTTTATATACCTTTTGTATATAAATTAAATTTGGGGTAAATACAGTATCTGAATATGGAGTAATAGATAAGCATTTTCCTGCAATGCAATTTTTTTGCCTTAAATTACTACTGTATATAATTTTATGTTCACATGTTGGAAATCACCTTGGTCTATTTCCATGAGCAAGCACGTGTCTTGTTTAGCATTTTTTCCAGTCCAAATGAAATCTGTTATGAGTTTTGCTATTGTCTCTAACATCTTACATCACAAAGGGCGATACTTGAGTAACATATAATGTCTTTCACAGGATTTCCCTTCGGGCTAAATTCAATATTAACAAAGTGGACAAGGACAAATATATTCATTCATCTGTTCAGATCAGTTTTAAAAGAATTATAAAAATTAGAGATGGAAAAGCCAAATTAGATTACTGTATCTTGTCCACCTTCCACCTTTCCAGTTCAGGATTGTTCCCTATAGCAGCCTTGCTAAATTCTACTTGTCCAACCAAGGTGAGAGAAATATGAATCACTTTTTTGTTTATTATTATTTTCATTCTTGTGGGAAAGGACAGGTGATATTCTAGGTTGGCTGGTAAATTTTATTTCAATTTACAAGGCTACCTTTTGCTTTATTTTGTTTTACTTTGTCTTTTGTTTGGTAGGTTTTCATTACTTCTCTTGGGAATGGTGATCTTACCATTAGGAATGTTTCCTACTGTTAAACTGAAGTTCTTAATTTTGCCCTATTACTCCTATCTATTATAGGCATCACCTACATTTTTGGAATAGCTCCTCAGACCACCATAATCAATTTTTCTCCTTGATGTTTACACTCTTCGTATGTTTTTAAACAGTTGTTCAGACATTAAGCCTGGGATATTCTTCCTTACACATTGGCCAAATTTATGTGACTCTGAAGATTCAAATAACTTAAATCCCTTTAAAGACAACTCATATCCTTTCCTCCTAGCAGGAGGTCTGCAAAAGTTAGTGTATTTTGTAAAAATAACTTTTAAAAATGGAAAAGGGACCAGAATAATTGGAGATTGGCTCTTAAGTATGGTAACCTTAGGGTCTGAGATAAAAATCAGCATGTCAATGCTAAGCATGTTTAATTCAACAAATTTATTTTAATACCCATCAAATCAAAATATTTTGTCATGCCTATGCTTGTGGTCATGAAGAAAGATGGTGAGATGGAACACCACCCAGATCAGCCTTCTGATTAAGGAGAATGTTTCTGTAACCACAATTATAGCTGTAGGATTAGCATGTAAAATCCTAAATAGGAATATGCTTCACTAGAAAGGAAGGAATTAGAAGGAATTCACATGTAACATGTGTATCTACTGCTTATCTACCGTTGATTAAAATGGGGGAGGGATAGTTCAGTGGTTTGAGCATTGGCCAGCTAAAGCCAGGGTTGTGAGTTCAATCCTTGAGGGGGCCATTTAGGGATCTGGGGCAAAAACTGGGGATTGGTCCTGCTTTGAGCAGGGGGTTGGACTAGATGACCTCCTGAGGTCCCTTCCAAACCTGATATTCTATGATTCTATGAAAATGGTCAATATTCCCAGATACCTCTCATTTTTATTCATTGGCCAGCGTATGTTCTCTGATAGAGAAGACAAATGAAATGATATCATCTTCGTTTTCACACCAGTCTGGGCTGTAGCTATGCGTTTGCTTTGTGCAAAATGAATCAAAACTTTCCTTCGTCTTTGGAAAACATGAAAGCCCCATTGCTTAACATATGAAACTAGACTGCCACAGCACAAGAAAGTACGCTGTAATGAATGATTCTACACTTGCAGGGCAATGGACTATGTGACTAGTAGATCTTCTTAATCTCTTGAATATGTATGATTCTGCTGTATTAAGGTTACATCTCTACTGTAAGGTGTTGTCAGGGTTCCTTCCTCACTCTGAACTCTAGGCTACAGATGTGGGGACATGCATGAAAGACCCCCTAAGCTTATTCTTACCAGCTTAGGTTAAAAACTTCCTCAAGGTGCAAACTTTGCCTTGTCCTTGAACCCTATGCTGCCACCCCCAAGCGTGTTAAACAAAGAACAGGGAAAGAGCCCACTCGGAGATGTCTTCCCCCCAAGCCCTACACCCCCTTTCCTGGGGAAGGCTTGATAAAAATCCTCACCAATTTGCATAGGTGAACACAGACCCAAACCCTTGGATCTTAAGAACAATGAAAAAGCAATCGGGATCTTAAAAGAAGAATTTTAATTAAAGAAAAAGTAAAAGAATCACCTCTGTAAAATCAGGATGGTAAATACCTTACAGGGTAATCCGATTCAAAACATAGAGAATCCCTCTAGGCAAAACCTTAAGTTACAAAAAGACACAAAACCAGTAATATACATTCCAGTCAGCACAGCTATTTTACCAGCTATTAAACAAAAGAAAATCTAACTCATTTCTAGCTCCATTACTTACTAATTTAACACAAGTTCTGAGGAGTTATGAAGAGCATTCCTGATCTGTTCCCGGCAAAAGCATCACACAGACAGACAGACCCTTTGTCCCTTTGTTGGATAACAAGATTTTTTTAAACATTCATACCTGCCACTTTTTATCTATGTAGTTGTTTAGGTTTTGATCTAAAAAAACTCCACATTATGGAGTCCCCATCCTAAGCTCAGGGCTACTTGACACACATTTAAAAACACAAGAATGTGCGAATTGCAAAATATAAATAGTCCAAAGCAGCCGCACTATTCCTGTCTCCCATTCTACCACAACAACACATAATAACTTAATCACCACGAGTTTGTTATCAGTACAGCTGTATAACCACTCCCACGCTTCCCTACCTGACAGATACACCACTCTGAATGGTTTGACCCTCCACCAATGCATTCTCAAACAGAGGGACTTTGTAATACTTTGGTCTGTTTGTTTTTCAGAAAGAAACATGGCAGTGTGGCCTACTGCAATGTACAGTGACTTTATTTTAAAACAATCTTGTCAGAAGGAGGGCTGGTTTTAAAAATGTGGGGTGTATTAACTTTTTTCTCCAATTTATATGAAATATGTGTGTATAAGGGATAGCATGTTCAGGCCTGCGATAAATTAATTCCTTTAGCAAAAGCACTAAAGTTATACTGTTCTTTTGCCAATTTGGCACAGGAAAACTACTCAAATCTCAAGAGGAATGCTCTGCCAATGAAAAGTCTCTCTGTACTTTTTAGATTCAGCATACCATTCTGACTGGGAAAACATTTTTGAAAAATGAACTGCTTTGTTGCATTGACTTATTAACTTTATTACATTTAGGTTTTTTGTACACAGGAGAAAAGCAAACTCTTCTGCCAATCAAGAACTGTTGGGTGTTTCCTCTACTCATGTGACTGAAGGGCTGAAGTGGCCTGTAGGATCTCCAGCTGCTTGCTGCTTTCCAGCAGGAGTGTTAGTCTTGCTATTAGCACTTAATTTCTTATTTTTTAAGTCACTTCTGTCGCTGCAGAAGCTGTTTTAAATCTTTTGCCAAAGATAGTTATTTAGGGAAAAACCAGAAAAAAACATTGCTAGGGAAGGATGTGCTTAAAATATTGGGCCTAACTGTAGATGTTAACTGCTAGTCCTTTTTCTCTCTTGCTCACAATCCGTTGCTCATCCTGATTGGCCAGGATAGCAGAACATTTTGGTGAGGTAATGGTAATGGAGCCTGACCCTGGTGGTCTTGGAATAGCCACTTCAGGCCTTGTAAACATGATTAACTTCGAGCACATGAGCAGTTCCATGACTGCAAGGTAAACGCATTTAAAGTTAAGTAAGTGAGTGCACGATAGGGACCTCAAAGAGGATCTTTGGTGTAAATCAACATAAGTGGACTATATAAGAAATCAGTGGGGCTGGCTGGGGGCTACCGAGTTCTTTTCTCATGTCTTGCTTCTGCAACCCCTTCCATCCTTGTTCTCATCCCCTACTTCTGCCTTCCTGATTGTAAGCTTTTCCGTCTGATATGTGGCTTTTGTGAGTATACACACTGTGTCCTTCTCCTGTTGATCAGGCAGGGAGTGTCTTTCGGTTTCTTCTCAGTTGTTTTCCTCCCTCTTTGCAGGAAAGCAGCAGGAGCTCTCTGTCTGGAAAGCACTAAAACTCTAGAGGGTCAGAACCAAAAAGTTAAAAATTCAGAGAGTTGCTTGGACTCTGGAAGGTGCA
Source organism: Lepidochelys kempii (assembly GCF_965140285.1). Taxonomy (NCBI): domain Eukaryota; kingdom Metazoa; phylum Chordata; order Testudines; family Cheloniidae; genus Lepidochelys; species Lepidochelys kempii. The sequence goes on from NC_136380.1 coordinate 12,842,474, forward strand.
TGAAAGAATTTCAGTGGCTTCTAAGACCATCATAGTAATGTGAGTAACATGCTTTGCTCCCAGAGCTGACTTTGTCTTGCTCTATAAGGCTGGTTATACCTGGAGTTCTCAGAAGGAGGAAGTGAGGTGTCAGCAGAGGAAAGTAAATAGTGGTCTTATGTTCTCCTGACAGACGTTCTAGGTGGAACTTATTTTTCCTTCTCATATGAGACACGACAACATTATTGAGCTATTGGCCTCTGCCAACAATGCTGGCCTTCATTGTCCATTTGTCCAATATTCTCAAAAGGACCATCTCACTTTCTTCTTGTTAATATCAAGGAAGCCACTATGTCACAAACAAGGAATTGGAATTGCTCCCACATAAGTATAAGTTCATTTGGTTGGTATTATTGAACCAGCTGAGATGATTCACATATTTGGAATGTTACAATCAATGGTTGTAACCTATTTAGTAAAGATCAAAAGAGAGTGGCGCTGTATGTCAGAAATTGCATTATCTGTTTCAAAATCACTGGTAACTGGGAAGAAAATGATCCTGAAAACCTGTGGATCAATGTCTCGCAGATAAAGCACAAGATGGAGTGTTGGTGTCTGCTAGAGACCACCAAATCACTCTAGGGAACAGGATGTCCAGCTCCTTACACACCTATCTATAATGTATAGGGGGAAAAAAGCTGCATGTTCATGGGGGACTCCAATTTTGAGTGACATGCTGGTGGCTCATGCTGCCTGTACCAAAACATTCTTTTGGAATTTCTAAATATTGTAAATGACAATTTCCTAGCTCAAAAAGTGTTGACTCCAACATGGGGGAATTCTATATTCGACCTCATCTTGACAAATATGTAAAAACTGTTCACAGAACTAAAAATTAATAGTAACTCAGTTACAAGTGATCATGACTTGTTTCAGCATTAGAAATGCATCAGAACAAAGTCCAGGTGCTTTAAAAAGGCCAATTTCTGTCTAGTACAATGGAGCCCAAATTTTTCCTGTCATGCCCCCCCTTACCAGTAATGGAATTTGTCCGTGCCCCCCCCCCCCGTTACTGCACAGCAAGGTTTCCTCAGCAGAGAAGCTTAGGATGAAGGCAGAGTTGGGGGCACAACTGGGGATGGGGAAGGAGCTGGGGCTAGAGGCAGAGCTGGCCTGGGGGCAGAGAGGGAATGAGGGCAGAGCTGGGCTGGGGGCGGAGCAGGGGGCGGAGTGGAACTGCAGCTGGGGCTGGAGCTGCACTTGGGGTGGAGCTGGACTGGGGGCAGAGTGGGGCTGGATGGTATTCCCTCACTGCCCTCCCCACCCTGTTCAGGCTGGTTCAGGCCCCACCGCGCACCCCTCTGAATGTTCCTCAGCACCCCCTACTAAAGTTAGACATTTTTATATTAACATATCTGGATAGCTTTCATCCAAGACTTTTAAAAGAGCTGGATAAGGAGCTCACTGGACTGTTGCTGATTTTCAGTAAGACTTGGAACACAGGGCGAAGTTCCAGAAGAAAGCTAATGTTGTGCCAGTATTTTAAAAGGGTAAATGGAATGATGTTGGTAATTGTAGGCCTGTCAGTCTGACACTGATTCCAAGATAATGGACCAGCTGATACAAGACTTGATTAATCAAGAATTAAAGGAGGGGTAATATAATTAATGCCAGTTAACATGGGTTATGGAAAATAGATCCTAATTTAATATCTTTTTTTGATGAGGTTACAAGTTTGGTTAATTAAGATAATAGTGTTGACATAATATACTTTGCCTTCTATAAGATTTTTGACTTGGTACTGCATGACATTTAGGTTCAAAAACTAGAAAGATATAAGTTAACATAACATAACATTAAATGGATGAAAAGCTGGTTAATTGATAAGTCTCAAAATGCAATCGATTGTAAACCGGGAATCATCATCGGGAGGGTGTGTTTCCAGTGGGGTCCTGCAGGGACTGCATCTTGGCCTTATATTATTTAACATTTTTATCAATAACCTGGAACAAAACATAAAATCATCACTGATAATGTTTACAGATGACTCAGAAATGGGGGAAGTGGTAAATAATGAAGATGACAGTCACTGATATAGAGCAATCTGAATCTCTTGGTAAGATAGGTGCAAGCAAACAATATGTGTTTTAATATGGCTGAATATAAATGTTTCATCTAGGAACAAAGAATGTAGGCCATATGTACAGAATGGGGGACTCTTCAAAGCAGTGACTCTGAAAAAGTTTTGGGGGTTGTGGTGGATAATCAGTTGGACGTGAGCTCTCAGTATGATGCTGAGGCCAAAAAGGCTAATGTGGCCATTCGGTGCATAATCAGGGGAATCTCAAGTAGGAGTAGAGAGGTTATTTTACCTCTGTATCTGGCACTGGTGTGACCAGTTCTGGAATACTGTTTCCAGATATAATGTCCGCAGTTCAAGAAGGATGTTGATAAATTGGAGAGGGTTCAGAGAAGAGCCCCAAGAATGGCCCAAAGGTGTAGAAAACATGCTGTATAGTGACAGACTCAAGAAGCTCTATCTATTTAGCGTATCAAAGAGAAGGTTAGGGAGTGACTTGGTCACAGTGTATAAGTACCTATATGGGGAACAGATATTTAGTAATGGGGTTGTCAGTCTAGCAGAGAAAGGTATAACATGGGTTGGAAGCTGAAACTACACAAATTCAGACTGGAAATCTGGCATACATTTTTAACAGTGAGGGTAATTAACCACTGGAACAATTTACCAAGGGTTGTGGTGGATACTCCATTATTGGCAATTTTTAAATCAAGATTGGATGTTTTTCTAAAAACAAAACAAAACAAAAACTCTAGGAATTTTTCTGGGCAAGTTCTGTGGTCCCTTCTGGCCTTTGTATCTGAGTCATCCTCTTTCAAATCTTTCTCTAAAACTCACCTTGGCTGTGATGCCTGTAAAACACTGACAGTTGTGTGTTGAGGCTGTTGCTCTTTTCACTAATCTTTGTTTTACTGTTTCCTTTTCCTCTCTTCCCCTCTCCTCATTTATTTGTTTTGTCCACATATGGTCTCGTCATATGCCAAGGTTGTGAACTCTTTGATACAGGAACTATCCTTTATTTTAGTTGTGTGTGCAGCACCTAGTACCAGAGAGCTTTGTTTTGAGGCCTCTAGGTGCTACTGCAATATAAACAATAGATAGATTGCAGAGATTTTGGAACACTAATTTCCACTGTCTGTTCTCCAGTGATCCTGTGTTAAAGGAGTTCTAGATTGTTGGAATTGATGAATGTAGAACCTTACCTGAAAATGTGGCGTTCGAGGTAATGGTGCTAGGTGCTCAGAAACAATGGTGATGGTGTGGTATATGAACCTGAATAGAAAAGAATAATGTGTGGAAGACCTTCAGGAATTCTGGATTGGAATTCTGATTAAGCTGAGTTAGACTTACTGGATGACTTTCAGTTTTGAGAAATCTTTCTTAGTCACTAACTTTTAAAAAGTGGAAGGAAGGGTTAGCAAGGTGGGAAACTCTGAAACTCTAGTTGCTGCTGTCTGTCAGTCTTGAGCAGAGGAAGCACCAAACAGTGAGACTGAATATAAGGAAGGCTGCTTTGTTTATATCTATTCATATGATTATTATATCTTAAGACAAATGCATGGTGGATAGAATTGAATTTCTCCCATTTTTTAGTGCTTTAAATATATGTAAAGATGAATGCAGCCCTTACTTTATATAAAAACAAACCATTGTCTATCTTGTAAAAAAAAATTAAAAAGCATTGAAAAATTCCATTAATGTTACTCCAACAAACATTGTGGTTTTATTTCCATATCTCACGCATTGCCGTAGGGTTTAGCAGGACTCCCCTTTCCCTCTGGAATTACTGTGTTCCTGAGCTTTAATAGCTTTACTGACTCAATATTTAATTAAAATGTTTATATTAAAAGTATTTTAAAAAATCCTTTCTATAGGCAAATTTTGCAACTCAATAGTAATATTGCTTATTATTTATAATTAACACCTTTCATCTAAAGATACTCATCTTTATAAAACATTTTTGTAAGTGTTATCCCCACTTTTCTCAAGGGTAAGTCCAGGCAGCCAAAGGTTGTTGTTACCTGCCAAAGCTCTCACAGCAAGTCAGTGAACCAAGTGAATACAGGGCCCAGATCTCCTTATTCCTATTCTTTTGCTCTAACTTCTTACATGCAGCTTCCATAGACTAAGTAAACAGCATTTAGAAGCTATCTGAGGTTTTTGGCCCAGAAAAGTAAAGAAAATAGCTGTATTAATACCAGTCTAGTTCTTTAAAATATGAAATTTTGTAACTTAATTTTATAGCACAGGGAAAGGGTGCAAGTGAGGAAGCTAAACAAACAAAAATGATACAAAGACATATCTGACAATGTCACAAAGCAATGCATCCCCATAAGTTTTTCTATAAATAATGTTTTGTCTACTAAACAGTGAATGCCTCTTTTAGTGCCTGTGAAAGCGTCAGACTGACATGCATGGAAAGTCAACTGTTCTGTCCACGGTGTACAGGTAGTTTCACTGCAACTTCATACCACACTGAGCTCAGTGGGACCACTTATACAGTAGTTGTGAGGTTAATTCAATTGTTATGTTGCCCCTTCAGTCCTTTGTCCCTGTTTTCAATTATCATCCATGATTCCACTTTTGTATCACTTTTAATAACAATATCTTTATGCCATGAGATGACTGAGTCCAACAACTCACTTCACATGATTGCTAGACAGCGCTTGGAATGAACCTACTTTGTTCACTGGTAACTGGATCCAGATTTGAACTAGTAACCTAGGGACAAAAGGATTTGTGTACCAACTGCAGTTTCTTGAGAATACCCTGATTTTTACAGAGTTTAATTATCTCATTAATGCAACATTAATTTGACTTTGGCTAATCAGGGTTACATTTATTTAAAACAAATCTGTTTTGTTTTCTCTTTGTAGGAAGTGTAGAATATAACATGCATTGATACACTCACAAACTAGTGGTTGTTTTTTTCAGCACTAGATAAACTAATGGAAACAAAGATATACAGTATTGATTTTTTTTTTCCTGTGGTTTGTGAGGGGTTGTAAATGCAGCAGGTACACAAGAGCACTCATGTCTGTCTGCACAGTAATCTCTAATAAATTGACTTTAAACATTTTTTTTTAGTTTGTAGTTTCAGTGACTTGATTTGTGGAGCAGATGATATCTCGTGGCATGTAATTACTCATTCTGGGGTTGTGTAAAAGGATGGAGGATGAATTTTGATGCATTATCTGTAACAGTAAACACCTCTCCTATTATTCATACAGGTTTCCCTGTATGTCTTCTTTCTTATTATTTGATATAGAGGTTTGAGAGACCATTCTCTTATTATCAGGAAACAAAATTTATGGAACCAGATACTTGTAGTCCTGGTCCTGGCACATAAGATTGCTATAAGGCAATGATTTATGTTCTGAAGGCTAACTATTCTTTTCTCTTAGGGTTACTAAATTGTAAACAGTTTAGTGTCCATAATGTGCTGCATCCTTCTTTTGTTTATGGTTGCGGGGGTGGGGGGAGGTGTCAAAATACACAGTGGATTATAAGGAGCTGGTTGTACTGAATGAGTTTTGGCACATCTTAACATCAGAGTAAGAGTCAGCAAGATGGTTGTTTATTAAGGAAAGCATGTTGGGGTGCTAAAGTACTTTGCTATCATGGTTGTAGGCCAGGTTTCTCAATACTGAAGTATTATTTTATGTTGGATTCCTGAAGGAACCAGGGTCTGAGGAAGAACCCTGGGGACTGACAGAATAGGCAGATAAATGTTGACAGTTACATTTCCATGAAAGGTACTTAATGTTTTTAGTCTTTGTTGTTTTCTCTGTACATACTCTTTGTTTTTGCAGTTGGGGCTTGCAATAGATGTCTTGTGGTCACTGATTTTTTTTTCCACCCCCACATCCAGACCCTTAAGGTTTTTTTTTTTCCTTCTGAGAATGTGTTTCTCATGGCAGTGCTGCATTTTGTGTAGGATTTGCAGGTGCCAGAGGCAGAAGGTGTCCACAGTGAGTATGGTTCAATGATGTGGCTGACTGGATGGGATGTGGCATGGTGTGCTTCCAAAAACTGTGTGAAGACAGCAAAATGTGGAGGACGTTTGCTGGCCAGTGACTCCGTGTTTACTGTGCATTGTGATGTGACTTCATGATGCTTTGCACTGTGAAAATAATAATAAATAGGCTATCATATTCCATCTCTTAAGATTAAGAAAAGGAAATAGTTGTTATAGATGTGTCTAAAGGTTTAAACATTGCTCTTGTGGTATAGTTTGTGTGGTCAGAGGCTTTGGGACAGACGGCCATGATGGTTGGCTGTGCTGCTCTTCAGGAACTTCTCTTCAGCAGCTTCTTCCATTCAGTACAATGTAGTGGCAGAAACACAGTGGTTCCTGGTCTCATTGTGTTGAGTCCTCTTGTGACAGATTGGTGGATGGGCATTCTATGGCTCTTCATGTCATGACCCTGCTACAGTTGACATCTCTCTCTCTTTGCTTCCTCCCTATACGCCATCCTTGTCTGTCCCGTTATCTTGTTTCAGTTCTTATCTTGTCTTCTTATGTGTGGTACGCAAAGTCCTCTAAAACTATTATGTCAGTCTTCACCGAAAAGGCCCTTGTCCCCGGGAAGGCAGCAGCATCAGTATAGGATTCTCTGGATAAGAAAATGTAACTCTTTCTCAACAGACATTGCAGGTTGAGAAAGCTGTTGTCCTGAAAGCAGCGGTGGTCCATGAAATGCTAAAAGCTGCCTAACTTTCCTGGGCTAAAGTCCTGAAGAAAATGAACAAGCACAAATATAAAGGCTCCAGTATGACCAAAACACGTGAAGGGTGTCTGCCTCTCTTTCTTTTATTTATAATGCTACTTGTGATGCTATAAAGCTGCCTCATGCACTTTCTTTTGTATTCTTATATCAAGAAGGGACCAAAAACTCAAATGTCTGGGATGTTAACAGCAACTTCAGATCATGAGTCCCCTTTGACTAACAGAAGCTGTTTGAAGAAGCTCTGTGCAACAAAGCCATCAAGGAGGTGACAGATTTAGTTACTGAAGGAAAAGTGGTTTCTATTCAAAGTTCAGACTCTATTGGGATTCCAGTTTTTGAAGCCACAAGGAGGCCTTTGCCCTGCTGAATCTGGTGTTACTTCTTGGGGTCATTTTTCTTCAGCTGGCAGTGGAGCAAACAGTCTCTTCACATTTGCACCATACCAACAGCAATAAAGGCCTGTGTCATAAATATAAAGGGAAGGGTAAACCCCTTTGAAATCCCTCCTGGCCGGGGGAAAGCTCCTCTCACCTGTAAAGGGTTAAGAAGCTAAAGGTAACCTCGCTGGCACCTGACCAAAATGACCAATGAGGAGACAAGATACTTTCAAAAGCTGGGAGCAGGGAGAGAAACAAAGGGTCTCTGTGTCTGTCTATATTCTGTCTTTGCCGGGGATAGACCAGGAATGGAGTCTTAGAACTTTTAGTAAGTAATCTAGCTAGGTACGTGTTAGATTATGATTTCTTTAAATGGCTGAGAAAAGAACTGTGCTGAATAGAATAACTATTTCTGTCTGTGTATCCTTTTTGTAACTTAAGGTTTTGCCTAGAGGGGTTCTCTATGTTTTGAATCTAATTACCCTGTAAGGTATCTACCATCCTGATTTTACAGGGGGGATTTCTTTATTTCTATTTACTTCTATTTTTATTAAAAGTCTTCTTCTAAGAAAACTGAATGCTTTTTCATTGTTCTCAGATCCAAGGGTTTGGTTCTGTGGTCACCTATGCAAATTGGTGAGGCTTTTTATCCAACATTTCCCAGGAAAGGGGGGGTGCAAGTGTTGGGAGGACTGTTCATTGCTTTTAAGATCCAAGGGTCTGGGTCTGCAGTCACCTAGGCAAATTGGTGAGGCTTTTTACCAAACCTTGTCCAGGAAGTGGGGTGCAAGGTTTTGGGAAGTATTTTGGGGGGAAAGACGTGTCCAAACAGCTCTTCCCCAGTAACCAGTATTAGTTTGGTGGTGGTAGCGGCCAGTCCAAGGACAACGGGTGGAATATTTTGTACCTTGGGGAAGTTTTGACCTAAGCTGGTAAAATTAAGCTTAGGAGGTTTTTCATGCAGGTCCGCACATCTGTACCCTAGAGTTCAGAGTAGGGGAGGAACCTTGACAGCCTGCCTGCCCAGACCACACCAGTCTTATTATAGGTGAGGTGGAAGGGCAAACTGAAACATTTCTGCAGTGTCTGGGCCATTACAACATTTGTTCTCCCTATTGGTCCATGATGTCTTGTTTCTCGTAATGAGTTTGGCCCGGACACAGGCTACATTAGACTCTCTTCAGAAGCCTTTGATATCAAAGTGCAATGTCCTGGGTGCCCAAATCGGAGCACAGGCTTTTTTTTCCCGGTTCCCCAAGGCGCCCACAAGAGTTTGGGTGCTTCTTATTAGCTCACTATTTATCCTACCCAAGGGGTTAGTAAGATGATGCAGGATCTGCGAGGAAAACCTCCCTATTTTCATCCTAGGTGGTTTCCTATGGGAACTCTTGTATAAAATATTTAAATCTGAAGGAAGATCCAATTAGTTTTGTATGCACCTGCCAAGTTACTCAGATAATTTTTGGATCACATGGTCAAATGGGAAAGGTACTAACAAAACTATATATGACCAAGAGCTGTGTTTTGTGTAGCTTATTCTATTTGTTGTGATCTAATATTGAGCTAAGAAATTAGTTTAAATACACAGAAATCCAGGGTTTTCCTTTTCTAACTTCTTAAAAATAGATATAAACTGGAATTAGTGTAACACCAAGGAAAAGATGTGTTTCACTTGTCCTTTCTGTGCTGTCAGGTAATTTGTGACTTTTCCCATATCACTTCTGGCACCTTCTGGAGGTCTCATAGAATTTAAGACCAGAAGGGACCATCATGATCATCGATTATGACCTCCTGCACGCTGCAGGGCACAGAACCTCACCCGTCCACTCCTGTAATAGACTCATAACCTCTGTCTGAGTTACTGAAGTCCTCAAATCGTGATTTAAAAACTTCAAGTTACAGAGAATCCACCATTTACTCTGCAAGTGACCTGTGCTTCCTGCTACAAAGAGGCGACCCCCCTCTCCTCCCAGGGTCTCTGGCAATCTGACCCAAGGGAAAAGTTCCTTCCTGACCCCAAATATGGCGATCAGTTGGACCCTAAGCATGTCAGCAAGACGTGTCAGCCAGACACCTGACAAAGAATTCTCTGTAGTAACTCAGAGCCCTCCGCATCTAGTGTCCCATCTCTGGCTGTTGGGGATATTTGCTACTAGAGGTTGCAGATGGGCCACACACCACTGTAGTCAGTCCCATCATACCATTCCCTTCATAAACTGATCAAGCTCAGTCTTGAAGCCAGTTAGGTATTTTGCCCCCACTGCTTCCCTTGGAAGGTTGTCCCAGAACTTCACCACCTCTGATGGTTAGAAACCTTTGCCTAATTTCAAGCCCAAACTTCTTGATGACAGTTTATATCCATTGGTTCTTGTGTCAGCATTGTCGTTTAACTTATCTCTCTCCTTGTTATTTATCCTTCTGCTATATTTATAGAGAGTAATCATATCTGTCCTCAGCCTTCATTTGGTTAGGCTAAACAAGCTAAGCTTTGTCTCCTCTCATAAAGTAGGTTTTCCATTCCTCAGATCATTCTAGTAGCCCTTTTCTGCAGCTGTACCAGTTTGAATTCATCTTTCTTAAACACGGAAGACCAGAATTGCATGTAGTATTCCAGATGAGGCCTCACCAGTACCTTGTATAATGGTACTCTCACTTCCCTGTCTCTACTGGAAGTACCTTGCCTGATACATCCTAGGATTGCATTAGCCTTTTTCACAGCTGCATCACATGGTGGCTCATAGTCAAGGGCGGTGGGTCGCATAGGCTGGGGAAGGCTTTGCCTCCCCAAACAGCCGGGTGTGACCCTGCCCCCTGTCATGCTGCTCCCTGAGTGCTGCTCCAGTCCTCCGGCACTTGCCCCCAGTGCTCCACTGGGGCTGCCTGCCTCTGCATGCTCTGGAGCTGGGGAGGCTGGGGCCACATGCCGCCCGTCGTCCTGGCGCTCCTTTGGGACTGGTGGGCTAGCTGCGGGACTGGGCTGGTGGTCACAATGGTGGTGGTGAGGCTCTCTGGGCTCCGGCATGGGTGGGATGGAAGGGGAGGCTCGGCTCTGGCAGGGCCTCAGGCGGAAGGGACGGGGCTGGGGGCTAGCGTCCCCCAGCCAGCAGTTCACACGCTGCCTATGCTCATAGTCATCCTGTGATCAACCAATACACCCTAGGCTTTCTCCTCCTCTGCTGTTCCCAACTGATAGATCCCCAGTTTATAGCAAAAATTCTTGTTGTTACTCCCTAAGTGCATGACCTTGCACTTTGCTCCATTAAATTTCCTCCCATTTCTATTACTCCAGTTTTCAAGGTCGTCCAGATCTTGTTGTATGATATTCCAGTGCTCCTCCATGCTGATACTACTTCCCAACTTTGGGAAATCTACAGATTTTATTAGCACACTCCCATTTTTTTGTGCCAAGGTCATTACTAAAAATGTTAAATAAGATTGGTCCCAAGGCTGATTTTTGAGGAACTTCATTAGTAACTTCCCTCCAACCGGGGGGAATCCCCTTCTTTTCCTATTTAATTAATAATTTCCCTCGTGGAACTGTATCAGATGTCTTATTGAAATCCAGATACAAGCTCACCCACCTTGTCTCTCTAATATCCTGGGACTGACACGGCTACAACAACACTTCATTACTGATATCCAGGTAGATTAGATCTACTGCATTTTCTTTGTCTAAAAAAATCAGTTATCTTCTCAAAGGAAGAGATCAGGTTGGTCTGGCATGATCTACCTTTTCTAAAATGTTGTATTTTATCCAATTTACCCTTTATCTCTACATCCTTAACCATGTCCTCTTTGAAAATTTGTTCCAAGGCATTACATACAACTGAGGTCAAACCAACAGGGCGGTAGTTTTCCAGATCATCTTTTCCCCCTTTTAAAAAAATAGAAATCCTGTGGCTGGAGAATTGTAAATATAGTATATATTCATTGAAAATCCTTGCTGTTGGGCTTGTGGTTTCACATGCCAGTTCCTTTAATATTCTTGGATGGAGATTATTTGGACCTCCTGATTTGGTCGAAGCTGTTTGAGCTTGACTTCCACCTTGGATGTGGTAATTTCTGCTTCCCTATCCTCATTTCCATTAGCCACCCTGCCACTGCCCCTAAGATCCTCATTACCCTTATTGAAAACTGAGGCAGAGTATTCATTTTGGTGTTGGACCATGTCTAGATTATCTTTACTCTCCACCCCATCCTCAGTGCTTAGTGGTCCCACTTCTTCTTTCCTTGTTTTCTTTTTATTTATATGGCTGTAGAAGCTTTTACTATTGGATTTAATTCTGTTTGCAAGGTTCAACTCTGCTTGGCTTTTTGCAATTCTCATTTTTTCTCAACACTTTCTGAGAGGTAACTTTCCTGGCTGAACTTTCCTATCTTCCATGCCTTGTAGGCTTTCTGCTTTCTTTTAGTAAACTGTTTGAGATGCTTGCTCATTCAGTTTGGCCTGCAACCCTTCCCTATGAATTTTTTCCCTTGCTTGGGATGCGGGCTTCAGACAGTTTCTTCAACTTTGACGTAAAATAATTCCAAGCCTCCTCCACATTCATATCCTTGAGTTCTTCAGTCCACTCCACTTCCCTAACTAATTCTGTTAATTGTTTTAAGTTTGCCCGTCTTGAAATCAAGGACCCTAGTTGCAGATCTATTTTTGTTTATCCTTCCATTTAGTTTAAACTGAATTAGCTCACGATCACTTGAACCAAAGTTGTCCCCATCAGCCGCTTCTTCTATGAGCTTCTCACTACTTACCAATACTGAATCTAAAATGGCATCTCCTCTTGTTGGTTGGTGAAGAAATGTCAGCTATCACACACAAGAAAATCTGGGCTATACCAAAATTCATGGAAGATGGAAGAGATTCCAGAGGACTGGAAGAGAGGGCAAATTAGGACTGGTCTATCAAGGGAATAAGAACAACCCAGGGAATTACATATCAATCATCTTAACTTCAGTACGTGGAAAGATAATGGAGCAAATAATCAAAAAATCAGTTTGCAAACACTAGAAGATAATAAGGTGATAAGTAACAGTCAAAATGGATTTGTCAAGAACAAATCATGTCAAACCAACCTAAGAGCTTTCTTTGACAGGGTAATGAGCCTTGTGGATGGGGGGAAGCAGGAGATGTGGTATATCTTGACTTTAGTAAGTCTCTTGATACTGTCTTGTATGACCTTCTCATAAACAAACTAGGGAAATATAGCCTAGAGGGAGCTACTATAAGGTGGGTGCATAACTGGTTGGAAAAACATTCCCAGAGAGTAGTTATCAGTGGTTCGCAGTCAAGCTGGAAGGGCTTATCGAGTGGGGTCCCGCAGGGATCAGTTCTGGATCTGGTGTAGTTCAATATCTTCATCAATGATTTAGATAATGGCTTAGAGTATGCTTATAATGTTTGCGGACAATAGCAAGTTGGGAGGGGATGCAAGTGCTTTGGAGGATAGGATTAAAATTCAAAACGATCTGGACAAACTGGAGGAATGGTCTGAAGTAAATAGGGTGAAATTCAATAAGGACAAATGCAAAGTACTCCACTTAAGAAGGAACAGTCAGTTGCACACTTACAAAATGGGAAATGACTGCCTAGGAAGGAGTACTGCAGAAAGGGATCTGGGGTCATAGTGGATCACAAGCCTAATATGGGTGAACAATGTAACACTGTTGCAAAAAAAGCAAACATCATTCTGGGATGTATGAGCAGGAGTGCTGTAAGCAAGACATGAGAAGTAATTCTTCTGCTGTACTCCATGTTGATTAGGCCTAAGCTGGAGTATTGTGTGCTGTTCTGGGAAAGATGTGGCCAGATTGGAGAAAGTCCAGAGGAGAGCAACAAAAATGATTAAAAATCTAGAAAACATGATATATGAGGGAAGATTGAAAAAATTGTTTGTTTAGTCTGGAGAAGAGAAGACTGAGAGGGTACATAACAGTCTTCAAGTACATAAAAGGTTGTTACGAGGAGGAGGGTGAAACCAGATCCTGGGGGTCTGTAGAAGACCTGAACACTATCCCAGTAGAGCCTCTGGTAGCTTTCTTCTCCAAAGTGATTTTGACCGAAACAGGTTTTGTTTTATTCATTCTGTCACTTCTAATTTCTTTACATTCTACCCTGTCATCATGCTACTCCACCACCTTTACCTTTATTTGTCTTTCCTGAACAGCACGTACCCTTCACTATGCGTACTCCAGTCATGACTACTTTTCCACCATGTTTGCTATCCCTATAATATCTGGATTAACTTCCAGCACCAGTAGTTCTAGTTCCTCCATTTTGTTACCTAGGCTTCTTGCTTTGGTGTACAAACATCTTAGCTGTTTCTGCTTGGCTTCACCTAGATTCCTTACCCTATTAGGTACAGTAATTCTATTGCCAGTATTGCCTACTTGACTGTTAACTTCATTGGTATTGGCACTGTCTTTTCTCTTGATGTCCATTCTCCTACCCTCTACTGTTCCTTTCTCCATTGCTGCATCCTCTCTTTCTTGATTTTCCTCCCTCTCAATATTAGTATCAGGCATGGAGATTACATGAGAATCTCCAAGTCATCTCCCCCAAATTTGTAGTTTAAACCTGTTTTAATCAGTTTTGACTGCTTCCACCCCAGAAGTCTATTTCCCTCCCTACTTAGGTGAAGTGCATCCCATGAATGTGTGAGTCCTCTGTCCATGAAAGCCTCCTAGTGGTTGAATATCCCATATCCATCCATATAGCACCACTGCCTGAGCCATATGTTGATCATCATATTCTTGTTTTGCCTTTTCTCCTCCTGTAGGAACAGGTAGAATCCCACCTGAGCCTCCATTTCTTTAAGTGTCTTCCCAGCCTGGCATAGTCTCCCTTGAAGCATTCCAAGAAGAATTTAGCAATATGATTTATTCCCACATGTTGGACAATCAGTGGATTTTTTTCTGCTCCCATTAGGATTCTCTTCTGCCTCAGGCCCACGTCCCATATCTTAGCTCCTAACAGAGAGCAAACCCTTCTGTTCTCCAGATCAGCGCTGGTCACAAGGCTGTCCATAGCAGAAAGTCCCCAGTCACATAGACCTGCCTCTTCCTTGTGCTGGTGTGATTCTCCAGTCTTCCTCCTGTTTTTTTTGGCTGCAAGTCCTCTGTCTTTAGTTCTCCCTTGTCATCTTCTGTGAGTCATCCTCTGTGTGCCTGGAGCTCTGAACTCTGGCTGTCTCCACTGATTCTTCCCCTCTTCTTGTAGGACTAGCCGCTTTTCTCTTCTTCTTTGCCCTCCCACCTTCTGTTACTGCCTGCTGCACTCCTTCTTCATTTTCCAGCTCAGCAGACCTGTTCCTGAGCTCTATTTCTCCTTCACTGCTGGTCATTTCCTCTGCCTGGTTCTCGTAGTTGCATGCTTCCACTGGCCACTGTCCTCACCCAGCAGTCTCCCCTCAGAGTTCTCCAGTCCAGCTTGCATCTGTCTTGACTTTTCCCTTCAGCCTTCTCTTGCCTTCCCTCCATCATCTGCTTGAATCCCCTTCAAAACTCAACCATCGTTTCTGTCTGCATCTCCAAACCTCAGATCTTCTCCTCCATCAGCTCCATCAGGTGGTAGTTTATATAAAGGAAACTCTTTTCAGGTACCCGCTCCAGGATAATCTACATCCTGCAGCTTCCACATCCAGTCATCTTCATTATGCCACCCATTCCTTGGGTTACTACCGCTGCTGTATCTGTCATAGCATTCCCACCTAAGCTCCTGTCAAGAAAACAAAACAAAAAACCACATACACAACGAAAACAGAACACCACCCCCACCCACCCCTAAACTCCCCAGTTTTCAACTCCCCAGTTTGCTGGCTCCCGAGCCACTGCTCCTGTACTGCTTGGCTACTTTTATAATCAGGGACACCCTGCCCCGAAATGAGGGTTCTACTGTGATCAAAGGCTCTGCTTCTCTCACAGCATGCTGCCTCCTACCAGCATCTGTAAACTGAAAAACAAAAATCAAACCAGCAAGCAAGCAAGCAAGCAAGCAAATTTTCATCAGACAAGAGGCATGATTTGTATGACTCCTTCCATTTTCCTCTTCTCTGGCTGAATCACTGGTTTTCGTCTCTTTCTGCTGGCGTCTTTGCTCTTCCTTTATCTAGTCATGTACCTCTCCTCTTCCCCATATCTTTTCCTGTATTATCCTCCCAGCTATCTGTATTTCTGTGCTCTAACCCAGTGTTTCACAACCATTGTGCCTTTGGGCACAAACAGGTCTGTCGTGGAATTTTTTGAAAAATCTACACGTGAGAACAAAAAAAAAATCTTCCCTTATATTTTAATTAATATCTGATCGAGATTGCATTCTGTACTTTTGCTCCTTGGATGAAGCCCCTTTCAAATATTATGCATGCATCGCATTCCATTCCCCAAAATGAGGTTAAGATAGCAAATATGAGTACTGTGGAATTGTGGGTGGGGAAGGGGGGAAAGCTGCATTCTGATTGGCTGTTTGCTTCACTCCCCTGCCGCCTCCAATGGCAGAGCAACCAATCGGAGCTCAATCTCCCTCTCTCCTCCCCCCACCCCCCGTGAGCAACAGGTCGTCTCCTCTACCCTCCCCCTCCCTTCTGCAGTCGCCAGCCTGGGGTGGGAGAAAGAGCCTCTGGAGCTGCTCCCCAGCCTGGAAGGGGAACAGGGACCTGCTGCAGCCCCCCAGGATTGGGAGGTGGGAAGAACCCTAGAAGAAGCAGAGGTGGGTGGGGGCTGGGTGTGAGGTGGAAAAACTGGGGAGGGGGGCAGAATGTGTGGGGAAATTGAAGGGTAGAACTGATGGGGGCTAGGTGGGTGTGGAGGCAGAACTGGTTGGGGCTAGGTGGGGGTGGGGCAGAATTGGGGTCTTGTTAGTGTGAATTTGTGAGTTGACTAAAACATTAACTGTATTGTACAGACTGTGGATGGCCAGGGTGGTGTGGTAAACAGCTTAACCCAAGGCAATAAGAGGAGAGTTCATTCAGAGATAATATGGTGGGGTGCTTCAAAATAATTAAAGGTATCAAGGTATGCTGTGGCAGAGAAAAAGTTGGGAACCACTGCTCTAACCAGCAATGGCTCTGTTCTCTTCCAATGTTGGGTATATCTGTGCCCTGTAGTGGTTCAGTTAGATGCAGTGACACCAGCAGGGCAAGAAGTGTCATTGCATTTAGACTGGGTTTTACACCCCTCTCCTTGAATAGGAGGAAATGCTTGGGTCAAGTTGATCTGCTTCGTTGAGACACAGATGAGCAGACGGGGCTATTGTCTTAGTGATGTTCTTTTCTCCTTAGGATAATGGAAGCAGTAAATTTTGTACATGATTTTCTCCCCTTTAATTTTTCACATGTAGCTCTGTATTAAAACGTTTTTTTATCCCTCTCAATTAAATACAAAGCTTTCTGCAGAGGACCTTGGGGTGCCAGAATTAAAAAGTCTGCAGGGGGTATAATTAACCAAAAGAAACAGTCTTTGTAAGGACTGATACTCTTTCCCTTCTGTCTGAAGGGAAGTTATAGATCACAGTGCATGTGGAATGGCAGAGGTGTGAGTGACATAAGGGCTTTTTCATTCCTGGTCGTTTCAGGTTTTCATTGTTGTCCGAAATGCTGGTTTTTACACAGCTGTTTAGAAGATAATGACTTTCACAGGAAGGACTGGCAAGTTTGCATGCCAGGCTTTTTTATTGTGATAGGCTTTTAGTAGGTCAAGGAAATGTACTCAGGAGGGCTCTTAAAGCAGGCTATGAAATCATTTTGCTTAGCTTTGTTTTATCACTTATTTTTAAATAAGGCTCCCTCTTCTCTTCAGGCTGCGGCTTTTCAAAGCTGCATGAGCAGAAGCAAAACAACAATGGCAATGTTTCTGCCAGCGTCAGCTAAATTCATCTATAGTGTTACATATACTTAATCCACAATTGCACAGAGGTGTTAGTTATGGCTACTTTTCCTCTTGGTTTGGTATCTAATAGTCAAACAGAGCTCTTAGTATCAAGGAAGCGGGAGAAACAATTTACAGAACTGGAATGTATGTTCGGTTTCATTACGTTAACTGTGTCCTCTCTCTTTTCTGGGAAACCTCTGAGAAAGGTCTCTCTCCCCATGCAGTTAAACAAGACTTACTAGATTTGTTACAGATGTGTTCAGGAACCCTGAATAACTGTTTCCCTAAAAGGCAGTTCTTGCGCTCTCTCACACACCAATCCCTGTCCCCCAACAGCTTTCTGGACAAAATAGTTGAAGTAGCTATGATCATCCTACTCATATTTCCCCCTGCATTTGTATTTCTTAGAGTTCACTTTTAGACTGATCAGTCTATTTGCAGCTGAATTTCTCTGGCTAGATCACTCATTTCTAGTCCCATGTTCATGTATTGCTAATCGAGTGTTCTGCTTGAGGTCTTTTGATCCAAGTTTGGTTTATGTAGTGCCTCTTGCTCCTTTAGTCACTCCATACTTCTCTTCTGACACTTCCCTTGGTTACCTCTACCCACTTTAGACTGAGCCTTTTTTCATGCTGTCGCATATGTGCTTGGTGTGTTCAGTGCATGACAACTTTCCTTCCCTCCAGCAGAAAAATGTTTTAAAAACTCATCTATTTCTTGAGGCAATAGGGGACTAATGCTTCTATTTGTTTTGTGTTGTATGATATTCTATCTGCTATGTCTTTAGATTGGAAGCAGCTTCAGGCAGAGACCTGTTTACCATTTGTCACATTACACCTACTATACAGCACTGCGTACACCAAAGTTGTTTAATAAATATATCATAGACTTTTGGATGTGCCTCCTTAGTCTCATTAAAATGAAACAGCCTGTAAGAATTCCAAGATACCATGATTCAAATGATAGAATTGTTTTCCTATTTATAAAATCAAGCAACTTATAAAAACCTATCTGCACACTATTGTCTGGCTATATTTGTCTTTCCTAATCCATAGAACTGGACCTCATTTTGGACTGCACGGTACATACTTTTTTGATAGGCATGCAGTACATTCCCAGTCCTAGTGTTAGAACATGTTGGACACACAGACCGCACTTAAAAATCACCAGGTAGTTCTTTGTTATATGTTTTTGCTGCAAAGCAAAATACAATTACTTTTCTTGAGGGAGGTGGAAAAAGGGCTAAGGTCTGTTGGGGAAATAAAAACGCAGTCTAAGTCATGAATTGAAGTCTTCCAACAGCTTGTTGGCTTGAAGCATAAGTCAGTGAACGTGTCTCAGCTATGCAGACAATTTATGAGCTCACACTGTAGCAAACACACTTAAGACAAACATGTAAATTGTGCTGTAGGGAACTATCTTGCACTGACAGAATGGTCAGGTAGATGACTTAATAGGTTTTTTCCCCATCTCTATAATGAATGCATGATTTAAATAAGTTATGCTAAGGAAGTTAATTGTTTTTGTGTGGCATAAAAATCTGCCAAACTAAGGGCAAAACTTTTACTGGACTGCATTAAGTGCAGTTATCTTATTATTACTCCCAAACATATACAATGGCATAGAGTTCTTCACATATACCAAGCGACATAGCAATCATGAATGGGAACTGCTTTAATTTAGTTAGCATAAAAGAGTCTGGGTAGCAAGCAGTAGAAGGTTTTCCAGGTAAACCATATTCCTTACAGCCTTTTTTAGGTACTGATAGTTCAGAGTAACAGCATGACTGTAAGTCTATCATTAAACAGATTTATCACACAGCAGTAGAAACCATTTGAATGTGCAGTTTCTCTTCCCCTGAGATGATAGTTGTGCAACCCAGCATGTGCAACAAAACGGGATAAGACAGAATACAGACTTCCTGTGTGATCTTGGGCAGTCATTAGTCTAATCTCTTTATGCTTCAGTTCCTCATTTATCAAATGGGGATAATAGCACTTCCCTACCTCACAGGAGTGTTGGGAAGGTAAATTCTTAGACTGTGAGGTGCTCAGGCACTGTGGTGATGGGGGCCACGTAAGTACTTCAGACGGATATATAGCTACTGGAATCCCACTCTGCAGGCATGTTGTAGAGTTGATTTCAATTCTATTTAGAGACCCCTCTTCAGTCAAACTCATGGGACTATTTGAAGATATGTCTCTAGCTTGAGAGAAGGTGCGTTGGAGGTTCTTAGGCAGAAGACTTCACAGGCGTCTTATGTATTGCCTGTGCTCTGATGCTTAGGAATATTTCTCTTGCCAAATTCAGTTTAAAAAAAAATTCTGTGATATGTCACTAAAAGTGTACATGCGCTTCACACTGAATCAGACATGGCACGGTTCTCTCCCTTATAAATTTACATTTTAAACTGAATGGAAACAATACAACAGCTAAAGGAGGAGGTGTGAGTAGGATCACTAGAGATCAGATCTGGTTAAAGAAATGGATTTTCAGGACACATTTGGAGGAGAGGGAGGATGCTTTTTGTTCGAGAGAGATGCAATTCCAAGGGCAGGGGTCAGCATGAAAAAAAGAGTAGGAGAAGCAGATAAAGGGAGCAAGAAGAATAGAGGATTGGACAGGGTGTGAGGAGGAGATGCAAACACAGACGTTTACTTTTACAATTACTGGGAATTGGTCCTGTTTCGAGCAGGGGGTTGGACTAGATGACCTTCTGGGGTCCCTTCCAACCCTGATATTCTATGATTCTATGTACGCAGAGTAGAGTTGTTTAGAGCAATGTGTAATCATTTTGAATGCATAGAACCATATGTTGCAGTCAAATTTGACATGGAAATTGAAGGGCACCACTGATATACTGGGAAAAATGAAATAGCAAGCATTACTTAAAATAGCTAAACCCATTCAGTTAACATCTTGTGCAGGAAGAATCTAATGTGTGGGTGAGGTGTAGTGTTATGTAAAATAGCTAATGACTGTATAATTTCCTGTCTATTCACTGACTGACCTGCAGCAGATGAAACAGATGGGATGGAGGTTAGAGCGCCATTAGAAGGAGTCTTTGCAGGGACTGGCCAGTTAAGTAGAGTGAGTTATTTAAAAGCCTAAATGTTAGCTGCTGTTAAGGTTGAAGAAGTCTGTCTATCTTCTCCACAGTAGCTTCAAGGAATTCTTGTACAGCTGAAATATTGTGAATGGCAAGATAGTGATTTTGGGTTGCTGTGGTATGTCTGAAAAAAGAAGAGCATTTCTCTGAATTTTGACTTATTTTCTCACTGAGGCTCTAATGTAGGCTATTATCTGTGCAATTGGTCTGTGCCCCTCATGGCTAGGATAATCAAGTGAGATAAATTGGGTCCACTGATGGCAGAATGCCTTCCTAAGGGAAAGGCAGAATTTTGGCTTCACTTGTTTTGCTCCTGTCAAGGTTCCTCCCCCACTCTGAACTCTAGGGTACAGATGTGGGGACCTGCATGAAAAACCTCCTAAGCTTATCTTTACCAGCTTAGGTCAAAACTTCCCCAAGGTACAAAATATTCCACCCGTCGTCCTTGGATTGGCCGCTACCACCACCAAACTAATACTGGTTACTGGGGAAGAGCTGTTTGGACGCATCTTTCCCCCCAAAATACTTCCCAAAACCTTGCACCCCACTTCCTGGACAAGGTTTGGTAAAAAGCCTCACCAATTTGCATAGGTGACCACAGAACCAAACCCTTGGATCTGAGAACAATGAAAAAGCATTCAGTTCTCTTACAAGAAGACTTTTAATAGAAATAGAAGTAAATAGAAATAAAGAAATCCCCCCTGTAAAATCAGGATGGTAGATATCTTACAGGGTAATTAGATTCAAAAACATAGAGAACCCCTCTAGGCAAAACCTTAAGTTACAAAAAAGATACCCAGACAGAAATAGTTATTCTATTCAGCACAATTCTTTTCTCAGCCATTTAAAGAAATCATAATCTAACACGTACCTAGCTAGATTACTTACTAAAAGTTCTAAGACTCCATTCCTGGTCTATCCCCGGCAGAAACCAGTATAAGACAGACACACAGACCCTTTGTTTCTCTCCCTCCTCCCAGCTTTTGAAAGTATCTTGTCTCCTCATTGGTCATTTTGGTCAGGTGCCAGCGAGGTTACCTTTAGCTTCTTAACCCTTTACAGGTGAGAGGAGCTTTCCCCTGGCCAGGAGGGATTTCAAAGGGGTTTACCCTTCCCTTTATATTTATGACAGCTCCCTCAAACATGCAATTAGCAGGCCCTTGCTCCAGAAATGTTGACAGTCCCACTAACTATTTTGCGGTCTCTAACCTACCCTTTTTGGACTAGGCCATTGAAAAGGTGGTGAAGAGGTAACTCTGGCAGTATTTAGAGCCCTCAGATTGTTAATGTGAGGGGGGTGAAGGGAGAAGGTGTAGCAGTGTTTTGTGCTGTGACTTTTTTAACCTCTTCAGGTTGTGTTGTTTTGGTTATTTTGCATAATCACCAGATCAAGGTTGCCAGTGCCAGTATGATCTAGCAGGAGGGCAGAAAAGCCCAACTTTATAACTATTGCCTTCTTTTTTGGGCTGAAGTCAAGTAGTATAATTTTTCCAAGTACTGCTTTGTGTCACTTGGCTGGACACGCTACAGGAAGGTTCAGCTCATACTCAGGTGTCTTATCAGATATAATTTGGTAACTATCTTTAAAAACAAAAAGCCAGGAACAAAGAATTCAATACTTGCTGAGCCTGAAAGCCTTCCAAAGTGGTGAATATATTTTCTTGTTATATTTTTCATATTCTCCATACTTTATCAATCACTTCTAGCAAAACATAAGCAAATGTGGCTTTGGCTTGTGGTTGTTACTTCAAGTGTCTGGAGAACTCCTGTGAGGTTTCCCCTGCTATTTCTAATACAGTGCAAATCAAATCAAGATAGCAATTATCCCAGACTTTTATCCAAGAGCGTATTAAATGAAATCTCACTTTAATATAAAATTAAGTATTTTCCTTAAGTAATAGCATCAAGATAACTAATATCTACATGCAGTAATTGTTAAAGCATACAATACTCATTTATGTAGAATGATTATCAGGAGCACAAACGAAAATCTAGCAGATGCAGAAAGAATGTGATTGCTTTAAACCATATTAAGGATATGAAATGCTTGTCAATCTTATCACCCTAAAAGAAATTATTTTCCAGAGGTCTTAGAAACTTAAAAACAGCCAAACCAGTGCACACCTATGTGATGGTCTCTGTCTAGTTGCATCTATTCCCTTTCCTTCCTGTTTCTTTGCTCACGCCTTGTCTACACTACAGAGTTTTGTCAGCATCAGACAGCTTTTGGCGACAAGACAGTGGAGGTGTACACACTCCAGTGCAACTTTTGTCGACGAAACTCTGTAGTGTAGACAAGGCCTTACTCTCACCTGTGCTGATTAGGAGACTTCTGTCCCCTCCCTAAGTCTTATTTGAGATGTGGCTTCTGCACCTTAGTCCTGTCTTAGTCAAGTGGCACTGGTTTCTAGCACCACCATCCTTTATTTCTGGCTGCTGTCAGAATGGCTTTCTAGGCCTCCACCTGAGTGATGCAAGTTTTGCACTGCCCACACTGGTGCTATGTCAGTGGGAGACACTCTACCACTGACATAGCTTCCGCTTCTCACGGAGGTGGAGTAATTATGCTGATGGGACAGCGTTGTAATGTAGACTTACCCTTTATCTGTGCATATTATACTGGCAGAGCACTCCTGTGGCTTGTCTGTACAGGATGTTGTTGTGTGGCAAGCTAGCGTCTGAATTTAGGGTGCACCAGCTTGTTGTGCAGTAACATCCCATGTGGACGCTGCCACAGCACACCCAGAAGTGCCAGAATGTGTTTTCGCTGCTACGATTTGTAAAGTGTAGTAAGTCAAACTACATTCTGGGACTTAGTGTGCCGTAGCAGTGTCCACGTGGGACGTTACAGCGTGGTAACCCTGTAGCGCTGGAGATTCTGAACACAGGTTACATCAGCAAAATTGTGTTATTTCTGGAATAGCAAATTCAAGCCACCTACACTCCCCCAAACAAAATAAGATATAGCAGCAAAAGTGCAGTTTTGATGGTATAAACTGCTTCCACGCTGGGGGCTTTTGCTGGCGTGATCACAAATTGTACCCCTTATTGATATAGCTGTAAATCTCGCCTTATTTACCTCTTTTCCTTACTGCTGTGTTTTATTTACTTAAATTAGCCAGATTGATAATTCTGGGAGTGCAGGTGTCGTCAGCCTTAATTTAATTGTTCTTTCCCTTTTTCTCTAAAATTGAAAATAATTATTGTTATTACTAAATATATTGTGGTAGTGCCCAAAGGCCCTAGTCAGGACTTGGGCCCCATTGTGAGGGGCTCTGTACAAAGAGAAGACTATCCCTGATTTTGATGGGCTTACTGTCTAAAGATTCAAACAGAAAAAGAGAGAGGATGTGGGCAGAACATACAAGCAAATGAGTATGGTGAAGAATTGCCATAGTTTTGTTAGTTACATTTACTGCAGAGTTTTTAAAATAGGATGAGAACTAGAGAAGAAGAGAATAGGAAGCGGGAAGAAGGACAGTCACAGCATGTCACTTGTGTAGCCATGAGCAGCAAATTGGGTTTTCTAGACATCATGGCAGAGCTGCGTCTTGCAGAAGTGTGTGAAGGAGAATAAGTTAGTGAGCGTTCAGGTTTTATCAGGGAGAAAGCATGGAGATGTTTAAAGAAAAAACTGGTGGTCAGTGGCAATGGGGTAAGTGTCATGATAGGTAACTAATTCATCTGAGCAGGATAGAGCTAAGTTTTGAAGCACCTTAAAAGGTAAAGACAAGAAGTTTACATTTGATGTGGCACTGAAGAGGGAGCCAGTGGAGGGTTTCAAAAAGGAGGCTGATGTGGTCAGAGCAACGAGCCAAAATGATTTTAGCAGTACCAATCTATTGAATAGACTTGAGGGGAGGAAGGTTACAGTAGTCAAGGTCGGAAAGGAGGAGGTTGCAGACGTTCAGATGTGAAATGATGAGAACTCAAATGAGACTTTATCTACTATCTCTGTGTGGACATAGAGGAAAGACTGGATTTTAGAGAGGTGTAAGAAAAAATGCAAAGATTTAGAAATGGCCTGAATATAGAGGTCTAGTGGGAGGGCTGAAATAGAGGACTCCTAGGCTGTGGGCCTGAGTGACGGGGTGGATGGTGGTGTTGTCCACGATGGTTGGTGGAGAGGGGAGGGTGTGTGGGGAGACGATAAAGAGCTCAGTTTTGGCCATGTTGCGTTTAAGATGGTGACTGGACATCCATAAAGAGATGTTGAAAAGAGTTGTTGAGATACAAGGCAGGATGAAGGGAGATAACTCATTAGTAGAGGCTGATTTGTGAATCCACAGCATTGTGACGCTAGTTAAAGCCATGATTGTGGGTAAGAGCAGATATTAGAGTTCCGACAAAGGAAGGAGAACCCCAAAAAGCAGGGTTGCAGGAAGAGGTTAAAGTAGCAGTGTGCCCCTTACCTTCTGCCTTGACCTCCTATGAAGCAGCAAGGAAGCCAGGAGATGAGTAGAACAGTGAACCGCCTAACAATCTATAGGCTATAGATACTAATGTCATATAAATAATAAGGCTTGGAGGAAACTCTTCAACCCTATCAAAGGGGGTTTGTTTCCAGGGAGGGGATGACTGCCAAGCAAAACCAATGATAGACATTCCTTCCGTCCAGTTGGTAAATTGAGGGAGGTGGGAAGACTTGAAAATCCTCTTGCAATCCTCTATAAGTATATGGAGCCCAGCTTATGGTTAGTACGAGTGAGGAGCTTTAGTGAGAGATTCATTAAGCAAGGCTGCTGACTTTGTAAGGCACAAAAGAATAAAGAGATAAGAAATGTTTTCAAACTCAGACTTAAATAAGTTTAGCATTTGGGCTTTATTTGCTGAATTAAGTAGCAGTTTCAGAGACGCGTACTTTGTGGACATAGGACCAGAAAGACTGCTGAATGGAAAGGGATCACTTGGCGGCATCAGTTAAAACAGCTCTTTTGGAAAGCTGAATCTTCACCCAGTGTTCCCAATGCTTTTCAACAAACTAGTCTTGTGGAGGAAGGAGAAAGAACTGCATGCTGGATGTTCTGTTCTTTCCCTTCCTTGCACCCAAACTTTTTTCTGCTATGCCTCTTCTCTTCCCCCCACCAAAAAATAATTAATTGCAGAGTTGTGTAATTGTCCCTGAAGTTCAGGGAACTGAAACTGCAGCATAAGTCATCTTGATAAATGACTGTATGCATTCATGCGATGAAATTAAAACAAGGCTGTTATTTTTTATAGTTCTTGAAGTGGTAAGACTACTCTGAGTACAAGATGTGCTTGAAGCGGGAGTAATGCTGTGATACTGCAAACCATGATGTGATGCAATTTTCCATGTCCATTGTTTTTGATGGAAGTCACTTATAAGTTTATATATCTCCTGAAGATTATATTTGTTTGTATTAGAGGGTTCCTCATGACTTTGAAGTAGAGGACTCTGAGCTGCAAATGAGAAACTCTAATATAAACAGGAGTGATCTACAAGGAACAGGTGTGCTTATTATAAAGCAAAATACAGTAGTTCCTAGTTTTATCTGCCTTCGCTGTGCACTTTCTATAGGCTGATCTGTTACAGAACTGTTTTGTGTGATGCACTCTCTCAACATAATAATGTTAAGACTGTTAGAACATGTGAGCTACGGTAAGGCCATGCATGGGAACTGTAGCGGCATAGCTGTGACACTGTAGCAATGCCGGCATAACCTCGTTGTGTAGACAAAGCCTGCATGGACAGAAGGCTTTTTTCCATCACTGTAGGAACACTGTCTCCCTGGGTGGATGGTAGCTAGAGGTTAGCTAGGGGTAACACTGGAGGTTAGGTCGGCAGAGCTATGGTGCTCAGCAGTGTGGATTTTTCACATTGCTGAGTGCTGTACTGTAGCCATGTGAACCTAAATTTTAAGTGTGGACCAGGCCTAAAAGTGCTGGTGTTTGACTCTCTTCCAAAGGTGTAGGACGAATGGTGTGTGTATATCGTTTGTGAGAGGTGACTCTAGGCACTTTAATAAAAGCTAAGATTTATATCTTCATTCTGGGCTTCCCTTTTGTTTCATATTTCACTCCCTTTCTTCTTGCTGCTATTGAAGCACCTTCTGTCTGGGAGGCTGAATGAGTCCTCAATAAGGCTATGTTTTAGTCAAAATTCACGGCCCGTGACCTGTCCGTGACTTTTACTAAAAATACCTGCCGTGACTAAAACTTGGGTGGGGGGGTCTGCGGGTGCTCAGGGAGGGCGGTTAAGGGATGCTGGGGGAGGTGACCTGGAACCTCTGCTGGTACTGGGGGAGGAAGGGTTGGCGGGGCTGGCAGGGGCTTCCTACCCGGATCCATGTCTGGCAGCTCCTAGGCGGCGGAGGCAGGGGCCAGGGCAGGAGCTCCTCCACTGCTCCCGTCACAAGTGCCGGCTGCTGCAGCTCTCATTGACCAGGAACCGCAGCCAATGGGAGCTGGGGGGGCAGGGCCTGAGGGTGCTGGCAGCATGTGATGCAGAGCCCCCCCGCCCCTCCACTGCCTAGGAGCTGTAGGGGGTCCCCCCCACCACAGGTAAGCGTCCCCCTCACACTCCCCAATCCCCTGCCCCTAGCCCTGAGCCCGCTCCCATACTCCCAAACTGCTGCTGATGTCCCAGGGGCTGCCTGGCTCGGGCAGCCCCTGGGCCAGCACCAGCCGCTGCAGAAGTTACAGAGATCACAGAATCTGTGACTTACGTGACCTCCATGACAGACTCGCAGCCTTAGTCATCAATCGCAGCAATGCTGTAGTTAAAGTTGAGATGGCCTTGCTGCTGTAAAGCAATTCTCAGAAATTTTATTTGAGCTATGTTCCATCATGCCTTGTCTTATCCTAAAGGTGACTTTTTATTTTTAAAGAAAAAGTTGTCTCAGTGGTTAGACTTTGAGAAATATTTAATGTGGATCTTTTGGTGCTTGGATAATTCAAAAACAACTTGGTTGTAAGATTTCAAATTTACCATGCTCACAGTCCTCAATAATGTGGGTGAGGTTAGGTAGGTGAACCGCAGAGCAAAAAAAATATCTTTGACTCTTCTTTGATGCATAAAGAACTCCATTTTTACTAAGCTTTTTTCCTGCCTTTATTTTATATTTTTAGAAATTCCAATTCTTTGCTTCCATGATTTTCTCTATAGAACTTAAATTATATCACCAGAGACTGAAACCTGATCAGTACAGAGAGGAGAGGATGTTAAGTTTAGAACATTTTTTTTGTTAAAAACTGTTGAAGTATGAATTCCTGACAAGCAGCTGGATGAAAATCTTTCTATGAAAGATGCAACCTATTTCCCTCCCACAATTTGAGGGCTGGGAAAGCTGTAGCTCAGGTTTCAGCCTGTTGCAGTACTGCTGTCCTGTTCTAGTTCTCTTGACTTCCATATGGTTCTCTGGCAGGCTGGATAAAAAACATTTTTTTTTAAATTAATTTTTATTTAAATATTTTCCTTTTAAAAATATACCTATTTAAAATTAAATTTGAAATTATGATAACCTGTGTTAAGATCTAAACGTACCATCACTTGTTAAAATAATTTAAATATTTAAGCATAGTATGTTTGCTACCAAAGTTTTAAAGAAAGTCAAATCCATTTGACTGATGGAAGTCACTGGCTAAGCACCTGGAACCAGAGTTTGTTGAAGTGCCAAACCAGCTTTTGGCAGCAGTAGCCTCTTCTGCAAGTGCAGAGACATTGTTTTCTTCATTTCAGTTTATTCAGCTAGTTCAGTTCAATAATTAATTCATTCAAAGTTGAGAAACCAATTGCAGGAAAGTTTGTTTTCCTCATCCAATCTATGAATAAAAACGAGGCCCGAGTGGATAAGATCTACCAGTTCTAAAACCTTGAAAGGACGTGGTGGCCAGAAACAATAAGATCAGTTTATAACCTACAAGTAATACTTCCTTTGTTTAATAAATTGATTATTTTTAAATGCAAAACATGTTTGATAAATTTACTTTATTTTCTGGAATATCCAGCACATTTACTTAATTATAAAAAAACAAATTTAAAAAGCTGGTTTTGTGACTTTTCAATTGAATTCCAGTTTCCATCCCAATGTAGATTGACACAAACCATGAATTAAAAAAAAAATCAACTGATAAATAAGAAATGCATCATTTACCATTTTCTAACATATTTCTAAAAATTAAGAATCTGATTAAATGTATGTTAGGCTATAGAACTGCTTAAATAAATGTGTATAGATGCTATGTATCCTTCCAGTTATCAAAAAGAAGTACCAAATTTAGTGCACAGGATATACTTAATTATAATATGTTTTAATGGTTACCAACAAGTGAAAATCAGCATTTATTTAGGGGAATAACTTAAAAAGTACAAATGAAAAACAAATTAAAATGGATTATTTAAACCAAGGTTTCCTGCTTGCTGATTAAAATTGTGATTGAAGTTGGTGATTTAAAAGACCAGTTGAAATCTGCTGCCCTTCTTCTGCAACAAAATGTAGAGAAGTCATAGATTTTTAAGGCCATAAGGGAATATTTTATCATTTAGTCTGACCTCTTTGAATAACATAGGCTATACTGAATGAAATTGTAATTCCTGCATCAAGCCCATAATTTCTTGGTGAGCTAGAGCATATCATTTCCAAAAACCATACAAACTTGATTTAAAGACTTCAAGTGATGGAGAATTCACTACACTCCTTCATATCAAGACTTCAGTATATCTAAGGAGAAAAACAAACAGCAAAACCAACCAACCTTCTCATTTTTCAAGGGGGACATATCTTGAGGTCGTCTTGATACATAATAAAAGTTCCTTAAAGAATTTCATATTACCTATGCATAATGTCTATTTGCTTAATAATATGTAAGCGGGGGAATAGTCCTGCTCTTGTGGGGAACTTTCCTGGCTTCTGCACTACCCCGGTGAAGTGCGCTAGCGAAAGGATCTGAGTCCTCGCTCCCACTTCCTTTACCCAGTGGCCTCCCTGCCCTTGAGGACTCCCCTTCCACTCTCCTGTCTGGCAGAGTCCTCGTAACCCCAACAAGGCTGGGCCCAGGATTCCTGGGGGGCTCAACCCCCAACCCTGCTGCGGTCACCTAGGACAGGGGCTAGGGTGTCCCCACTCCGGGGTATTCTCTCTGCACTGGGCACTTCTCTGATCCACTGACCATTACATACAAGTTAAAGCAAATGCAAGTTATTTAATCAACAATTAATTTTAAAAAGAATAAGGAAAAATGGGAAAGGTTAAAGGAAACACATCACCCCGCTCTGTGGCAGGGAACATCACAGTGTCTCTGGAATGTCAGGGCGGTTCACAGTCTGTTCCTTGTAAGTCCCAGGCCTCCTGCTCAGGCCCTGGCTGTGCTGCAGGGATGCTGTGGGTTGGACACTCACTCTGGTGGTAGCCACACGCTCTCAGGCTCTAAGTGATAGGACCCTTCTTCCCAGTGTCGCCCCCACCCTGCTCACCGCACCCAGCTCCAGACTGCTCCAGACCCAGCTCCACCACTCGGTCTCTGCGCTGCTGCTGCTGCTCTGCCTCCAGCTCCCTGGGCTGCTGCTCTGGCCCCTCGGGCTCTGGTTGCTGCAGCTCTGCTCCCAGGACAGGTCTGCTCTGCAGGCTGCTTCTGTGGCTCTGCTCGCAGCACTGACCTGCTTCCTGGGCTGCTTTTCTGGCCCCTCTGGCTCTGGTTGCTGCAGCTCTGCTCCCAGGGCAAGTCTGCTCTCTCTGGGCTGTGCCTCTGGCTTTGGGGCTGCAGCTCTGCTCCCAGGACAGGGTCTGCTCTCTCTGGGCTGCTTTTCTGGTCCCTCTGGATCTGGCCCAGCTCTGCTCCCCAGCTTAGCTTGGGCCCCTGCTTTCTCTTTAGCTCGGCCCCCACTCTGTCTGACCCAGGCAATTGCAGCTCACATGGAAGACGGGACCTCCATGGCCTCCTGACTCCCTGATTAGCCTGCTCACCCTGTCATTCAGGCTGACCTGGAGCATTGGCCTCTCCCCATTGTTCCTGGGGGCTGTCAGTCTCGGGGTCCTGATTCCCCATCGACCCTTCCCCCTTTTTAGTACTGGGAGCTAGCAACTAAAA
Source organism: Lepidochelys kempii (assembly GCF_965140285.1). NCBI lineage: Eukaryota > Metazoa > Chordata > Testudines > Cheloniidae > Lepidochelys > Lepidochelys kempii. The sequence goes on from NC_136380.1 coordinate 12,872,657, forward strand.
CACCCCCACTGAATGTTAATAAGGGGGCAACAGTCCCCTTACAAATAGGTGAAAAAAGGTTCTGTAACCATCTAAACCTTGGCATCTCACTCCCAGCCTGATGGTTGGCTATGGTAGTGATCCCATCTGGTATGTCTCCCTACTCCTCCTTCCTTACAAGCTGTACTTTTTAAACTTCCCTGTTTCTCCCTTTGTTGAGGGTGCAGATGGAGAGCACTTCTGTACTTGTTTCCCCACTCTTTGCTGCAAACATTGATGCTGTCTGTTTGATTGGAGCTCTCTTCAGCTGTGAAATCTATAATTCTATTTTTTGTTCTGCTGTTTTAGAATTGTGGAATGTTGTGAAGACTCTAAGTGCCCTGCAGCATTAGGCAGATGACTATCTGGATTATCTTCAGCACAACGAAATTCATATACAAGAGGTATCAGACCAATAGCTTACACTCTCCCTCAGATTGCACCATTGTAGAGTAGATTGTTATATTAGATCCTTCTTCCTGCTTCCGCCATAGTGTTGCCAAATTGGTAATATTTTAAAACTGGACAATAGAAAAAGACAAACTTATTTTTAAACAAAAGCTTTACAAATAATGTAGAATGTAAACTGGTGCAGGGACTGTCCTTTTACCATTTGTTTCTATAGTGCCTAGCATGATGGGGAAACCTGACCTGCTTAAGGCCTCTAGACACCAATAGATGATGCAGCAGAACCAAATGTACCATTACTTAGGAACAGGTGAAAATTACAGGCTTTTGGGGGCGGGGAGGGGAAGAGGATTCTGCCTGCTTGCTTCTCCTGCATTTTTTGCTGCATTCTAAGAATTCTGACCTTTAACTTTAACTTAAAAAAAAAAAATTAGCTGCCAATATAGAGAGAGAACAGCAGAAACAGGTGTTCTGTTCCCCACTCAAACCAGCATTGTCCAACTCAACGTGGGTTTTGGCAATAGCAGCAGCAAAGGTGGCTACTCTGTACTCTTGCATCCCATTCACTTCACTTTGCACATACATTAAGCACATTAAATTATTAAGCACAGGCAAATTTTTTTAAAAGGAAAATTAAATGCAAAAAACCAATGTGAATATGTAATCCACATACCTCCTGGGTGTGGTGTTCTGTCCCATCTAGTAGCACTGAGACCGCTTAAAGAGAGAGAGATAAAAAGAGTCTGCTCTACAATCTTAGCTAAGAACCAGTTGGCTTTTAGCTCATGCACTAAGCTTCAAAGGTCCCAGGTTCGATCCCGCCTGCCAATGACCAGGGTCTGTTGGCATTACAAATGCAATGTAAATGTCACACAGTGATCATAAAATGTCAGGAAATGCAAAAGTAAATGGTGTTTCTAGAGCCAAATCGTGTATATTTTATACATGTAACAAAAAAAGTGTAGTTATCTCCACATTTAACAAGAATCACATCACCTTATCAAGAAACAAAAATCTTTCTTCCAGGCCCTTCTTCTCACACGTCTCAACTGCTACAGTTTTTCCTCTCCAGCTTTGATAAATCCCATGTTGCCTCACTTTTATATCCATTTTAAAATGCTACTGCAAAGATCATATTTGTGGCTCATTGCTTCAACAATAATCTCTTTGCATCCTCTGATGGTACCTACTTCTCCATTTCATCTAACACAGACTACTTGCCTTCACTCCCAAGGCTCTTTGCCACCAATCCCTGCCATGGCTGTCATCGGTCATATTAAGATGCTGACCTCCACCACTGTGCAGCCAGTGATTCAAGCCTTTTTTTCCCTCCCCATTTGTGAATTTTCAGACAAATACCTTTTGTGCTTTCTTCTTTCTTTTCTCATGCATGGGAGTAGCTCCCCATAAACATCTGCAAAGCCACCTCATTGTCCTCCTTCAAAGCTCTCCTTAAAATGCTCCTCTGCTATGATACATACAAGAAACTCTGAGAATTATTAGGCAGTGGGTGTACTCAGACCACTGCTTTTCTTACTGACCAAGATTATCTCATTGTTACCTCGTGCTCCCACCTGTTCGTAGTACCCAACTGTTGTGTCACATTGTATACTTCAGTTGTAAACTTTTCAGGACAGGGTCTATCTGTTTGTTATGTGTTTGTGCAGTGCTTTGCACAACATGGCCCTGATTTGACTGAGACTTTAGGTATTACCACAATACAAACAATAATAGCATGTATATGCAATGGAGCAGAATTAACAATGCTATGGCCATCTTCATGTTTGCATTTCCAGTTTAACTATACAATCTTAATGTAGATTTTAATTCTATTTTGAATATATGTTTTATGAAAAACTTTACAAAATGCAGTTGTATTGAAATGTGCTTACTAAAATTATTTGTCCTTTGTACTCTTGACTTTGTCATCTCTGATCATTACCTCAGTCTTGTCTTGGCATAAACTTGCTTGGTAAATCAATTGTAATGAATGATTTTAGTTCTTGGCCCTCTAGAATTTGGACTAAATTATTGCTGGGAAATAAAGATACACTACCATTAGTTTACCATTCTGAATTTTTCAGCCCAGTGCATAAGAATGACTGTTGCTTTACTCCTGAGTAGACTAACTGGATAATTGAGAATTACAACCTTGCATGAGTTCCATTGCCTAGTGGGCTGTATATAGGTCATGTTACCCTAAGACATTATTTTATATTCCAAAGAATCTTGAAAACTTTCACATGTTAACAAAGTGAAATCACAGTTTAAAAAACTACCACTTTTAAGTGGGTTATTAGAGTTGGTTGTTGCCCTAGATAGGGAGAGGAACATAGCTTACTGACTGATGATTTGAGCCTTTTCTTGGGCAGTACTTTTGACCTGAATGAGATCTGAAAGTTCCTTAAAATATTGTTTCCAACCATTAGCCTCAGAGTGAATTGGGATTTTTTTGGATCAAGGCTACTCAGAAAGGAAATAAACAAAATGATATTCCAATAGTTGTTTTAATATCAATTGTCACAAAAAAATCCATGTATATTTAAAAATGTCTTATCTTTGTCAGTGATTTAATAAACCTTTATAGTTAATTTTTACATTGTTATTCTTATGCAGTGTGTGTGTATGCAATTTGGCATATCGTTACAGGGCTTTGTTTAAACTCAAACTCTTTGGTCTGCACTTCAAAATGCACAGGAGATTTAATTCTCATGAACATTAACAGTGATTCTTCTTTGAGTGCTTGTTCATGTCAGTTCCAATCAGGTGTGTGTGTGCCGTGTGCACAGTTGCCAGAAAGTTTTCCCCTAGCTGCTCCCTTCGGGTCAGCTGTGGAGCCCCCTGGAGGAGTGCCTTCATGGCGCTCAATATATGATCATGCCGACCCAGCCCCTCCTGAGTCCTCCTTACCACCAGTGACGGTTGTTGGAACTGCGATCGCTTGCCTAGCAAGTTCTTCCCTTAGTGTTCTTTCATATAGTTAGTTTAGCCTAGTTTAGTTGTAGTTAGTCTTAGTTGTTAGTGTAGATAGTGAGGTTTGGGAGCGGGGTTTCCCCAATCCCAACCCCTCTCCCCCCCCTTGGGCTCTGGGGTATACTGTTAGCCCAATTCTGTAAACCCTGTGGAACCTGCAGCAAGCCTATGTCAATGAGCGACCCCCAGGACTTGTGTCCGAAGGGTCTGGGGGAGGCTCACCAGACAGATAGGTGCAAGATCTGCAGGGCTTTCTGCCCCAGAACTAAAAAGGAGTGCGATTTCCAATTGAAGCAGTTGCTCATGCAATCCGCCCTTCATCCCCAGTCTGCTGCGGACTGCCAGGACCCCGCACCGAGCGCTTCTCTACGGAGTGCCCTGACATCAGTACGTGACACAGTGCCGAGGAAGGACTCTAGTTGAAGAGACGCTCAGCACTAGTGATCTCTGGCACCGCATGATGCACAGATGACCTGGCACCACTTGCATTCACTGGTGCCGTACAAGTGGCATAGAAAAGCCGACAGGGGGCGCTCCCCTGTGCAGAAAGCAGCAGGACCCGTGGGTGCTGTAATGGTGCATCCCATGAAGGAGCACTTGGCGTCCAACCACCAAGAGTCAGCGCCGTCGACCTTGGTTCCCACTGGGGGACTGTCGAGTCCAGTGCCCAGTGACTCCCAGGATGGGCAGTGCCAGGTGGAGGAGTTGGAGCTACCCTCCACCACGGACACTTTTGAAGCCGCCAGAGACTTAATAGCGATGACGGCTCCTCAGCCCCCGGTGGTCAGAGATAAGCCTACGGCGCCGCTGCAACTGGCACCATGTAGAGGCAACCCGGCCATGATGCAGCGGTCATCCTCTCCTGCCTTGGCACCACTCCAGATCGCCATTGACAAGACACTGTTCTTCGGTACCAGCAGAATGACTATTCCCTTCCCCGGCACTGATGAGGGAGCGTCACCGATCCCCGGCTCTGAGAGAGGACTGGCACTGGACCCCCAGCAGCGGTTCCCGGCCCGGGCACCTAGACTCCGGTCCCCCGCATCATCAATTCGGCACAGGTCCCCGGTGCAGTACCATGCAGTGCCACCATGGTCATCACAGTCAAGATCTGTGTCTTTGGACTCGGACAGTGACTCGCACTATTCCCATCGTAGCAGGCATAGATCCGACAAGCAATGGAGGGGAGGCGCCACTGGCATGGCAACCCCAGTGGCAGCCTCCAGTGCAATGGCCTTTTTGGACCCCCTGGACTTACCATCAGGCCCAGGGGTCCCTTTCCAGGGGCTCCCATTCAGTGGCCTTGGAGCACCGACCACCCCAGATAGTCAAGGACCGACTAATGGATCCGAGGCAACCTTGGCTCAAGCTCCACAGCCGGCCCAGATCGCTGCCGAGGCAACTCTGAGGCACGACCCATTACAAGGCCAGGCTACTGCCACCTCAGCTGTGGTCGCCACAGAGGCCCCAGATGCTGAACAGGAGGAGGGCAGGGAGCTGGTGGGTCAGGAGGATCCCGTACCACCTCTGGCCTCCTCATCTTCATCCCTGGGCGAGGCGCTGGCGGGAGCTTCAACCTTGGGCCCTCTCCCAATTGACCACAAGGCCCACCAGGACCTTCTATGAAGGATTGCCTATAATGTGGTGGTACAGGTGGAGGAGGTGGTCAAGCCCAAAGACCCATGGTTGACATCCTTGCGCCAGAGGGACCATCCAGGGTAGCTCTGCCACTAATAAAAACTATTCAGAGCAGTATTAAGAATCTGTGGCAGACCCCTGCCTCAATCCTGCCCACCACCAGTGGGATAGAGCACAAGTGCTTCGTTCCCTCCAAGGGGTACGAGTACCTGTTCTCTGACCTGCAACCATGCTCCCTAGTAGTATCAGCGGTGAATGAGAAAGTGAGAGTTCACCATGTGCATCAAGACTAACCAGTCCTGTGTGGGGAATTATCAGTTTGACTTGTAAAGGCCAGAAAATTGATAAATCTCTACCACAACAACAATTTGTGTAGTGGGTGTGCTGAGAGCCACTGAATCAAACTGTAGACACTGTGTGTAATGAAAAGCACTTTAAGCCAGGGGGTGTGGCAGCACCCCCAGCACCCGTAGTTCCAGCACCTGTGGCTGTCCTAGGAACAGAACCCTCAAGCTTGCTTTCTTGCATTTATTTCAACCAGACTTGCAGCAATAGCTTGATGACCTATTAAATGACAGAAGGAGCATCTCTGGCAAGAAAGCGGAGGCCATGTTGATCAAGCTAGGGGAATATGACTGCTCTTCATTCCCTCTTAGCCCTGGTCTACATTAGGACTTTAGGTCGAATTTAGCAGCGTTAAATCGATGTAAACCTGCACCCGTCCACACAATGAAGCCCTCTTATTTCGACTGAAAGGGCTCTTAAAATCGATTTCCTTACTCCACCCCTGACAAGTGGATTAGCGCTTAAATCGACGTTGCCGGCTCGAATTTGGGGTACTGTGGACACAATTCGACGGTATTGGCCTCCGGGAGCTATCCCAGAGTGCTCCATTGTGACCGCTCTGGACAGCACACTCAACTCAGATGCACGGGCCAGGTAGACAGGAAAAGAACCGCGAACTTTTGAATCTCATTTCCTGTTTGGCCAGCGTGGCAAGCTGCAGGTGACCATGCAGAGCTCATCAGCAGAGGTGACCATGATGGAGTCCCAGAATCGCAAAAGAGCTCCAGCATGGACCGAACGGGAGGTACGGGATCTGATCGCTGTATGGGGAGAGGAATCCGTGCTATCAGAACTCCGTTCCAGTTTTCGAAATGCCAAAACCTTTGTGAAAATCTCCCAGGACATGAAGGACAGAGGCCATAACAGGGACCCGAAGTAGTGCCGCGTGAAACTGAAGGAGCTGAGGCAAGCCTACCAGAAAACCAGAGAGGCGAACGGCCGCTCCGGGTCAGAGCCCCAAACATGCCGCTTCTATGATGAGCTGCATGCCATTTTAAGGGGTTCAGCCACCACTACCCCAGCCGTGTTGTTTGACTCCTTCAATGGAGATGGAGGCAATACGGAAGCAGGTTTTGGGGACGAAGAAGATGATGATGATGATGATGATGATGAGGTTGTAGATAGCTCACAGCAAGCACAGAAACCGGTTTTCCTGACAGCCAGGAACTGTTTCTCACCCTGGACCTGGAGCCAGTACCCCCCGAACCCACCCAAGGCTGCCTCCTGGACCCAGCAGGCAGAGAAGGGACCTCTGGTGAGTGTACTTTTTAAAATACTATACATGGTTTAAAAGTAAGCATGTGAAAGGATTACTTTGCCCTGGCATTCCCGGTTCTCCTAGATGTAGTCCTAAAGCCTTTGCAAAAGGTTTCTGGGGAGGGCAGCCTTATTGTGTCCTTCATGGTAGGACACTTTACCACTCCAGGCCAGTAACACGTACTCGGGAATCATTGTAGAACAAAGCATTGCAGTGTATGTTTGCTGGCATTCAAACAACATCCGTTCTTTATCTCTCTGTGTTATCCTCAGGAGAGTGAGATATCATTCATGGTCACCTGGTTGAAATAGAGTGCTTTTCTTCAGGGGACACTCAGAGGAGCCCATTCCTGCTGGGCTGTTTGCCTGGGGCTAAACAGAAATGTGCCCCGCTGTTAGCCACAGGGAGGGGGGAAGGTTGAGGGGGTAGTCACGCGGTGGGGGCAGGCAAAATGCGACCTTGTAACGAAAGCACATGTGCTATGTATGTAATGTTAACAGCAAGGTTTACCCTGAAAGAGTGTAGCCACTGTTTTATAAAATGTGTCTCTTTAAATACCGCTGTCCCTTTTTTTTTCCTCCACCAGCTGCATGTGTTTCAATGATCACAGGATCTTCTCCTTCCCAGAGGCTAATGAAGCTTAGAAAGAAAAAAAAAACGCACTCGTGATGAAATGTTCTCCGAGCTCATGCTATCCTCCCACACTGCAGAGCACAGACGAATGCATGGAGGCAAATAATGTCAGAGTGCAGGAAAGCACCAAATGACCGGGAGGAGAGGTGGCGGGCTGAAGAGAGTAAGTGGCAGGCTGAAGACAGGGCTGAAGCTCAAATGTGGCGGCAGCGTGATGAGAGGAGGCAGGATTCAATGCTGAGGCTGCTGCAGGGCCAAACCAGTATGCTCCAGTGTATGGTTGAGCTGCAGCAAAGGCAGCTGGAGCACAGACTGCCACTGCAGCCCCTGTGTAACCAACCGCCCTCCTCCCCAAGTTCCATAGACTCCACACCCAGACGCCCAAGAATGCGGTGGGGGGGCCTCCGGCCTACCAGCCACTCCACCACAGAGGATTGCCCAAAAAAAAGAAGGCTGTCATTCAATAAATTTTAAAGTTGTAAACTTTTAAAGTGCTGTGTGGCATTTTCCTTCCCTCCTCCACCACCCCTCCTGGGCTACCTTGGTAGTCATCCCCCTATTTGTGTGATGAATGAATAAAAAATGCATGAATGTGAAGCAACAATGACTTTATTGCCTCTGCAAGCGGTGATTGAAGGGAGGAGGGGCGGGTGGTTAGCTTACAGGGAAGTAGAGTGAACCAAGGGGCGGGGGGTTTCATCAAGGAGAAAGAAAGAGAACTTTCACACCGTAGCCTGGCCAGTCATGAAACTGGTTTTCAACTCTTCTCTGAAGCGTACCGCACCCTCCTGTGCTCTTCTAACCGCCCTGGTGTCTGGCTGCGCGTAACCAGCAGCCAGGCGATTTGCCTCAACCTCCCACCCCACCATAAACATCTCCCCCTTACTCTCACAGATATTGTGGAGCACACAGCAAGCAGTAATAACAGTGGGAATATTGGTTTCGCTGAGGTCTAAGCGAGTCAGTGAACTGCGCCAGCGCGCCTTTTTAAACATCCAAATGCACATTCTACCACCATTCTGCACTTGCTGAGCCTATAGTTGAACAGCTCCTGACTACTGTCCAGGCTGCCTGTGTACGGCTTCATGAGCCATGGCATTAAGGGGTAGGCTGGGTCCCCAAGGATACATATAGGCATTTCAACATCCCCAACAGTTATTTTCTGGTCTGGGAATAAAGTCCCTTCCTGCAGCTTTTGAAACAGACCAGAGTTCCTGAAGATGCGAGCATCATGCACCTTTCCCGGCCATCCCACGTTGATGTTGGTGAAACGTCCCTTGTGATCCACCAGAGCTTGCAGCACTATCGAAAAGTACCCCTTGCGGTTTATGTACTCGGCGGCTTGGTGCTCCGGTGCCAAGATAGGGATATGGGTTCCGTCTATGGCCCCACCACAGTTAGGGAATCCCATTGCAGCAAAGCCATCCACTATGACCTGCACATTTCCCAGGGTCACTACCCTTGATATCAGCAGATCTTTGATTGCGTGGGCTACTTGCATCACAGCAGCCCCTACAGTAGATTTGCCCACTCCAAATTGATTCCCAGCTGACCGGTAGCTGTCTGGCATTGCAAGCTTCCACAGGGCTATCGCCACTCGCTTCTCAACTGTGAGGGCTGCTCTCATCTTGGTATTCATGCGCTTCAGGGCAGGGGAAAGCAAGTCACAAAGTTCCATGAAAGTGCCCTTATGCATGCGAAAGTTTCTCAGCCACTGGGAATCGTCCCAGACCTGCAACACTATGCGGTCCCACCAGTCTGTGCTTGTTTCCCGAGCCCAGAATCGGCGTTCCACAGCATGAACCTGCCGCATTAGCACCATGATGCATGCATTGGCAGGGCCCATGCTTTCAGAGAAATCTGTGTCCATGTCCTGATCACTCACGTGACCGCGCTGACGTCGCCTCCTCGCCCGGTATCGCTTTGCCAGGTTCCGGTGCTGCATATACTGCTGGATAATGCGTGCGGTGTTTAATGTGCTCCTAATTGCCAAAGTGAGCTGAGCGGCCTCCATGCTTGCCTTGGTATGGCGTCCTCACAGAAAAAAGGCGTGGAACGATTGTCTGCCGTTGCTCTGATGGAGGGAGAGGCGACTGACAACACGGCTTACAGGGTTGGCTTCAGGGAGCTAAAATCAACAAAGAGGGTGTCTTTACATCAAGGAGTATTTCAGGCAGGACTTCACGGAGGGTTCCAATAAGAAATGTTGCACCTAAGTTATCGTTCTTATTGGAACAAGGAGGTTAGCCTGGCCTCTGATTGATACATGGCTAGATTTACCTCGCTGCACCTTCTCTGTGAGTGACTGCAGTGTGACCTAGAGGAATGAGTCCCCTAGACAGGGGAGGGGGGGAAGCAAATGAGTACAAAACAAATCTGGTGTATTTCTTGTTTTGATCCACTCTATCTATCTTTTACATCTTTGGCTGGCAGCAGACGATGCAGAAGGACTGCATGCCATCCACATCTCATGGCTGCTCGGCAGAAGATGGTACAGTACGACTGCTAGCCATCCTCATCTCTTGCCTGCCTGGCAGAAGATGGTACGGCACGACTGCTAGCAGTCCGTATCGCCTGCCCGCTCACCATAAGACGGTTCAATAGGACTGACTGCAGGACTAAAGAGAATGACCTGGTCAAGTCACTCCAAATTTAGTCCCTGCGCCCATGTCTGTCCAGGCGCTCCCAGCCGACGTGGCCAGGAGCACCTCGGACATGACGATGACGGCTACCAGTCGTACTGTACCGTCTGCTGCCACAAGGGAAGGGGTTGCTGCTACTGTGTAGCATTGCCGTACCGCGTCTGCCAGCACCCAGGAGTCATAGGGTGACGGTTACCTGAGCGGGCTCCATGCTTGCCGTGGTATGGCGTCTGCACAGGTAACTCAGGAAAAAAGGTGCGAAACGATTGTCTGTCCTTGCTTTCACGGACGGAGGGAGGGAACGGGGGCCTGACGATATGTACCCAGAACCACCCGCGACAATGTTTTAGCCCCATCAGGCATTGGGATCTCAACCCAGAATTCCAATGGGCAGCGGGAACTGTGGGATAGCTACCCACAGTGCAACGCTCCGGAAGTCGACTCTAGCCTCAGTACTGTGGAAGCGCTCTGCCGAGTTAATGCACTTAGAGCATTTTCTGTGGGGACACACACACTCGAATATATAAAACCGATTTCTAAAAAACCGACTTCTATAAATTCGACCTTATTCCGTAGTGTAGACATACCCTTAGACTCTGTCTGCTTCATCTTCTCAGGCATTCCAGAGGTCATGGAAGGGAAAGGTATCCTTGAAAGTAAATCTGCTTAGCACAGTTCTAGGCCTTTGAGGATTTAGCTCTTGAATTTTGTCCAGTTTGCCCCAAGCATCAAAAAACCTTATGGGTTTTGAAAGCTTTTGGAACCTATAACTAGTCTGCCACTTCTTGCTTCATAGGAACTTTATTCCTGAAAAGACCATTGGTCCTTTGTCTGTGACCAATGCTGGATGTTTTAGTAGAGGGAAATTCCCATGATACCCCTAGATATGCAATAAGATACCACGTGGGGAAATTTCTTCCTCACCTTAGCTGAAGATGAGCTTGTACCCTGATGCGTGAAGATTGACCCTATATTTTATGCTAGTTATTTTCCTTGCAAATGCTATTCTTACTTGCTTCTAATCCTTTAAAGGATATTAAGCCTCTTGCCTTAATATCTTGTGACTGTGAGATGCATGGGATAATTATACAGCACATAAACTGTGATTGTGGATTCCTAAGCTAGCCTTCACACTTACCATATCTTCCTTAGTTGACCTGATTAAACCTAAGGTGCCCTCTGCTGGTCCATAATACATGATGATGCTGTGTTACAGGAATACAACGTAATCAAATAGGAGGATGCAAACACCGCCCTGGACATCCCACAACAATTATTTTATGGCACACTGCAACTCAGTTTGTTAACATAGTGGCTTTCCATTTCTTTATGGCTGAGTACCACTGCCATACAATAGTTGTTAGAAGAAGAAAAAAAATGTGAAATGGCTAGTGTTAGTAAGATGAGGCTTCCTATGACAAGAATGAAAAGCATCAAATGTCAGAAACTGGCAAAAAGAATATTGCTTTAAGGTTACAGATATAAACTGTGGGGAAGATATTGGGCACAAGAAGTTCTTAGTACTAAGAACTTCATCACCTGCTTGTGATCCCACACGCCTAAATAGCTTATCAATGGATGATGCAGATATTACTGTGAATTACTGAGTGTGTGCACCAAGATTGTTTTTTGGCTCTCTGTTCAGTGCAGTGTTTCTGGGTGTGGGATAAGATAATGTTCCTCCTCTTCCCCCACCCTTATGGCTTATTGGTGGAAAGAGGTTCCCATTGCTTCCTTTGCTTATCTCTAAAGGGTTGGTGAGTTCAGCAGCGCCAGTTGCTTGCTCTTAGGCACATGGCAGCTCAGGGGCCAGTCTTGTGATTAAATCTGGTCTCAGAATGAGTGGAGCACTAATGTCCACTAGGCATACACACTCCAAGAATCGCACGTGACTGTCGCTTTAGAAACTGAATACCATTGTGTGTAGGCTTTCAGTCATATTTTTTTTTAAAGGAAGTGTACATTTTCTGAGGAAAAAACAATACCCTAATCAGAACTGCACAAATCTCTCTTCAAAGCTAATGCAACAACATAGTGTGAAAATACTAAGCATAGTGGGAATATAGCATAGTGGGAGAGCCACTTGAATACTAAGTTCCTATTTTTCTAGAAAAGTACAATAGTGTTCTCAATACTTGCAGCCTTTAAGTGGCTAGAACTATTGTAGAGCAAAAGGCTGCACAGACCTTTTGATGGTGCCTTCCCACGGTGCACATCCTACATCGCTGCTCATACAAAAGCCTGGTTGGAGGTAGTGGCCTTTATAGCTGATGTGTAATTTACCACTTCTTCCTGGTGTGTTAGCCTTGTTTGTATTGATAAATGCATGTTCTCTGTGTATAGCCTGCAGATAATTCTGTAGGTCACATACAACGCTGCTTAATATACCTGTTTTTTATTAAGTACGTTTGAATTTGTGACTTTGGTTAATAAGCTACTACTCTCACAAATTCTATTGTTAACCAGTAAAGTCTGTATGTTCTGATTTATAGTGCCACAAGGGGTAAACTGATGTTAAAAGCATTAATTAGTCTTGGTTGACTGCAGAAAGAATTGAGTTGGAGTGAGACAGCTTTTGATTTAGCCCTTTGTAGGCTTTTGATTTTTGCCTAAGCTTGTTAAAGGGCCTGTATCTCTGACTTTTTTTATGCCTGATTGTATAATTAGAGAGAGTTTAGTATGAAATATAATGATTGGGCTGACGGAGCCAGGGCCCCAGACCTAAGATGAGTTACAAATATTTTTTTTTCAAGTTTTTCTTTTCTCTGGACAGTGATGTAAATCAGTTTGGTGAAATTTACATATACTTTAATGGAGAATTTTTCTCCTAATTCACAGGAGCTGCAAACTCCTGTAAATCTGTCAGTTATTTTAGATTTGTAGTAACTATGTAAGAGGGTCTGTTCTAAGTTTTCAGTGCCCTGGACACATTCTGAACATTACAATTGATCATAAACAGACTCTGGCATTTACCCAGTGAGCGCTGCCTCAGCAGTAACATCTATGTAACAGAAATATAACAAGCCCCACAATTAAATTACCATAGTCCCTCAACTGCCCCCTTCTTGCAGGTTTTTGCAGGCCAGAAAGTACAGATGGGCCTTAGTACTTTTCCTGAATGTTATGCTTGGAGTTCTTAAGCGATTTGATTTGTGAACAGAAGCCGATATAGCTTAGTTTCTGTAGCACTCAGTACTATCTATCTGGGTGCTGGACAAAAGTTTAAGAACAAATAATTAAAATTAAATTAAATTGAAGTCTAGTTTTCCATACAAACCTCCATAAATTAGACTTGTTGATTCAAAAAAAGAATAGAGTTGGAACTGGTTTAGATGTTGCCTATATGTATATGATTTAAGATTTCCCTCCCTCTCTTGCAACACTCAACTCTGGTATAAATGATCACATCTGCTTATAAAAGAAAAATGTTGCTTCTTAGTTGGATTGAATTTGGTTCACATGTTTTAATGCTTGCCAGTAAAAAGACAGCATTTGCCCATAGTTGTCCCCACACCGTGGTATTTCAGTTCCTGAGATTATTTCCTTTTTATTAGTATGTAATGCTGTGCAGTAGCTGGGGCGTAGGTTAACTTGTTAGTGGTGACCCAATACAGAAATGTTTTTTAAAGGTACACAAACATGCATAAGGAAATCCACACATACTTTGCATCAATGGATCGCTAAGCTACATATAGTTTTAGGGAGTCCTAAAATGAGTGAGATGGTACAAAAATGATAAAAGGTTTAGAAAACCTCATCTGAGAGGAAAGATTAACAAAACTGAGCATGTTAGTCTTGAGAAAAGACTAAGGGGGAACCTGATAAGTCTTCAAATATGTTAAGGGTTGTTTTAAAGAAGAAAGTGATTAATTGTTCTCCATGTCCCCTGAAAGTAGAACAAGAAGTAATGGATTTAATCTGCAGCAAGAGAGATTTAGGTTAGACATTAGGAAAAGCTTTCTAATTAAGTTCTGGAATAGGCTTCCAAGGGAGATTGTGGAATCCTCATCATTGGAGATTTTTCATAACAGGTTGGACAAATACCTTCCAGGGATAGTCTAGGTTTACTTAGTCCTGCCTCAGTGCAGGGGGCTGGACCTGCGTGAGTGCAAGGTGTCCCTTTCAGAAATTTCAAAATTTCTAAGATTCTGTGTTCTTCAACTTCTGTCGTTTAAAAGAAGACTTTCACTAAATCTGAAGATTTTTTTTAATTGATTCACTGCCAAGCTGATGTCCTCTTCCATAAATATTATTTTGAAAGGCTTTGGGCTCCTTTCATTGGTCATGATCTACTATAGTTAAAGTAATAAAGTAAATGTGTTGTAAGATTTATTTCTATACATATATTCTCTATAGGTTGGTTCATACTATTTTCACACAACCTGCTTCCTTTGCTCTTCTTGCTGCAAGTTTAGCCTTGCACCTCCTCACTGCCACCAGAAAAATTCTCATTATTCAGAAGAATTGATGCTTATTTTCTATTGTATTTATTTATCTACTTGGAAATAGAAATAGATTGGGTGGCTGATAGTTCTGACATTCCTTAATGAAGTCATAAAGCAAGACTGGGGCTTAGAATATCTCACCATTATCCCTGCTGCTCAGAGTTCTTGCTTGATGCCATTCATCAAGTTTTCCTGTCTTGTTGTCATGAAAAATGAAAATTCAGAACCACTTCAAATTGTTATGATTAACATATCATTCAGCCCAGTCCAATGAAAGCTTAGGGTCAAAGGAATAAACCTTTGTTATTTTGTAAAAGGCAAATTATGATTGTCATTCAGTTTTCTTGGCAAGTCATAATTTAAATTTTTGACAGCTACATGGGTGAACAAATTGATATTAAATCCATGAGCAGGCAACCAAATAGCAGTTTTTGGGTGCCCAATTCTAAATGTTGGTGGAGCACAAATTTCTCAGTGGAAATAATGAGATAACAAAGTGGGCAAGAGGACTTGCAGGAGATTCTTCTCTATCCTCAAGTTCCCCAGAGCAGGCTGATAGGTTGCGCTTCTCAGTGAGGTTGACAAGAAGAATCAGTAGTAAATCTGCCAAATCTTGCTTAAACTAGATTTTTCAGTGTGTGTTTTAAGAGTACAGTTGGGAGCCATCATGCAAAAAGAAGCACTTGTTTTTAGACGTGTCTGATGCAGTTAAAATACATGGCTTATGCTGCACAAATGTGCACCTATATAAATGCCCCCAATTGCACATGCTGCTTCACTGTTCACTTGTGCTTTAAGTACATGGAGCTTTTGTGCTTGCAGTTGCACACTCGTATTATCTTCGTGCTCAGTAGCATAATTGTCCCCTCCTATTTGTGCTTTCATTTTCAGTATGTAAACAAAACTTTTAATGGCTTTCCCCCCTCTTTCAAATAATGGCCTTTGTACCGAAGAAGAAAATTAGTAATAGCTGAAGGCAAATTTAATGATGCAAAGGCAAAATTTTTATAATAAGAAAAACTTCTACCAACCCTGTTCAGTTAGATACCGTTATAATTTCTCATTTCTGAAATGCTTGCATTTCTAAAGGAGTTTAAAAATTAACCCTTTGCCTGTTTTAGTAGTAGTAGTAGTATTCATTTAGTATTATTCTCAATTATTAGTTTAAGGTAGTGTCTTTGTGTTGCTAGTTGCTTTCAAGACAGGCAAGAAAGAATGGTCTTTGCCCTGAAAACCTCACAGTCTAAGGAAACACAGATGTATTGACAGAGGGCGCAAGCAATAGGAAACATACTTTTTTTTCTCTTTGCTTTATACATGTCATCTAGATTCTCTGTAGACAGCAGGGCAGAAGTGGGTCTTCAAGAGGGACTTAAATGTGGTAAAGATATGGGTCTAAGGGATGAACTCAGGAAAGTCGTACTATGCATAGAAGACTCAGAAGTGTTTGTTTATTGCCAACAGTTGTTTTCATGAAACTTTGTTAGAATATTTGAATATTAGAATAAATTTGTTAGAATATTCTTTCCTATCTTTTGTTAAAGGGATGTCACTTAAAATATTCTACTTACTGATTGACTTCAGTAGGCAGGAAAAGAATGCCACTCTGTCCAGAAGTTTAGCCTTTCTAACCCAAGGAGTTCAAAAATGATAAGTCAGGCTCCCCAAAAATGAGATTCTAAAAAAATTAATTGGGTTCTTATTTTAGCTGTGGGGTTTTTTAACCTGTAGGATGTATTTGAGTGATGTTTTCAAGCTTATCTCTGCAACAAAGAGGGCTTGAAAGGTGTTTTTTTTTTTTTTTTAAGTGAATGCTGACATTTTAATATAATTTGTAGAATCATAATAATATAGGGCTGGAATGGACATCGAGTGGTCATCAAGTCCAGTCCCCTGCACTAAGGCAGGACCAAGTAAACCTAGACCATCCCTATCAAGTGTTTGTCCAACCTGTTCTTAAAAACCTCCAGTGATGGGTATTCCACAGTCTTCCTTGGAAGCCTATTCCAGAGCTTAATTAGAAAGTTTTTACTAATAGCTAGCTAAATCTTCCTTGCTGCAGACTAAGCCCATTACTTCTTATCCTACCTTAAGTGGACACAGAGAACAACTGATCACCATCCTCTTTACAACAGCCCTTAGCAGATTTGAGACCCCCTCAATCTTCTTTTCTCAAGACTAACCATGCCTTGTTTTTTCAACCTCTTCTCATAGGTCAGGTTTACTAAATCTTTTATAATTTTTGCTGCTCTCCTCTGGACGCTCTCCAATTTGTCCACATTTCTCGAAGTGTGGCACCCAGAATTGAATACAGCTCTCCAGCAGAGGCCTCACCAGTGCTGAGTACAGTGGGACGATTACCTCCCATGTCTTACATACCATGTTCCTGTTAATACACCCCAGAATTATATTAGCCTTTTCTTTTTGTGGATACAGACTAACACGGCTGCTACTCTGAAATCTTTGAGTATGGTCCTTCAGCCAGTTGTGCACCCACTTTATAATTTCATCTACACCACATTTCCCAAGTTTGTTAGACTGTCCTGTGGGACAGTCTCAAAACCCTTACTGAAATCAAGATTAAAAAAAAAAATGAGGAGTACTTGTGGCACATTAGTGACGAACAAATTTATTTGGGCATAAGCTTTCCTGGGCTAAAACCTCACCTGTCCTCCATGAGTTCTCAAATGTAATTGCTAATGGTTCCAAGACTGTTTCCTTTAGTTCCTAAAGTATCCTATGGGTATGTCTACACTACAAAATTAGGTCGAATTTATAGAAGTCGTTTTTTTAGAAATCTGTTTTATATATTCGAGTGTGTGTGTCCCCACAGAAAATGCTCTAAGTGCATTAAGTGAATTAACTTGGCGGAGTGCTTCCACAGTACCGAGGCAAGCGTCGACTTCCAGAGTGTTGCACTGTGGGTAGCTATCCCACAGTTCCTGCAGTCTCCGCTGCCCATTGGAATTCTGGGTTGAGATCCCAATGCCTGATGGGGCTAAAACATTGTCGCGAGTGGTTCTGGGTACATATCATCAGGCCCCCGTTCCCTCCCTCCCTCCATGGAAGCAAGGGCAGACAATCGTTTCGTGCCTTTTTTCCTGAGTTACCTGTGCAGACGCCATACCATGACAAGCATGGAGCCCGCTCAGCTCACCATCACTATATGTCTCCTGGGTGCTGGCAGACATGGTACTGCATTGCTACACAGTAGCAGCAACCCATTGCCTTCTGGCAGCAGACGGTGCAATGCGACTGGTAGCCGTCGTCGTCATGTCCGAGGTGCTCCTGGCCGCGTTGGCCGGAAGCGCCTGGACAGACATGGGTGCAGGGACTAAATTTGGAGTGACTTGATCAAGTCATTCTCTTTAGTCCTGCAGTCAGTCCTATTGAACCATCTTATGGTGAGCAGGCAGGCGATACGGATTGCTAGTAGTCCTATTGCATCATCTTCTGCCGGGCAGCCATGAGATGTGGATGGCTTGCAGTCCTTCTGCACCGTCTGCTGCCAGCCAAAGATGTAAAAGATAGATGGAGTGGATCAAAACAAGAAATAGACCAGATTTGTTTTGTATTCATTTGCCTCCTCCCCTGTCTAGGGGACTCATTCCTCTAGGTCACACTGCAGTCACTCACAGAGAAGGTGCAGCGAGGTAAATCTAGCCATGTATCAATCAGAGGCCAGACTAACCTCCTTGTTCCAATAAGAACAATAACTTAGGTGCAACATTTCTTATTGGAACCATCCTTGAAGTCCTGCCTGAAATACTCCTTGATGTAAAGCCACCCCCTTTGTATTTAGCTCCCTGAAGCCAACCCTGTAAGCCGTGTCGTCAGTCGCCCCTCCCTCCGTCAGAGCAACGGCAGACAATCGTTCCACGCCTTTTTTCTGAGTGGACGCCATACCAAGGCAAGCATGGAGGCCGCTCAGCTCACTTTGGCAATTAGGAGCACATTAAACACCGCACGCATTATCCAGCAGTATATGCAGCAGAACCTAGCAGAGCGATATCGGGTGAGTAGGCGACGTCAGCACGATCGCATGAGTGATCAGGACATGGACACAGATTTCTCTGAAAGCATGGGCCCTGCCAATGCATGCATCATAGTGCTAATGGGGCAGGTTCATGCTGTGGAACGCCGATTCTGGGCTCGGGAAACAAGCACAGACTGGTGGGACCGCATAGTGTTGCAGGTCTTGGAAGATTCCCAGTGGCTGCGAAACTTTCGCATGCGTAAGGGCACTTTCATGGAACTTTGTGACTTGCTTTCCCCTGCCCTGAAGCGCATGAATACCAAGATGAGAGCAGCCCTCACAGTTGAGAAGCGAGTGGCGATAGCGCTGTGGAAGCTTGCAACGCCAGACAGCTACCGGTCAGCTGGGAATCAATTTGGAGTGGGCAAATCTACTGTGATGCAAGTAGCCCACGCAATCAAAGATCTGCTGATATCAAGGGTATTGACCCTGGGAAATGTGCAGGTCATAGTGGATGGCTTTGCTGCAATGGGATTCCCTAACTGTGGTGGGGCCACAGATGGAACCCATATCCCTATCTTGGCATCGGAGCACCAAGACGGTGAGTACATAAACTGCAAGGGGTACTTTTCGATAGTGCTGCAAGCTCTGGTGGATCACAAGGGACGTTTCACCAACATCAATGTGGGATGGTCGGGAAAGGTACATGACGCTCGCATCTTCAGGAACTCTGGTCTGTTTTAAAAGCTGCAGGAAGGGACTTTATTTATTTATTCCCAGACCAGAAAATAACTGTTGGGGATGTTGAAATGCCTATAGTTATCAGAGAAGAGTTGAAAACCAGTTTCATGACTGGCCAGGCTACGGTGTGAAAGTTCTCTTTCTTTCTCCTTGATGAAACCCCCCGCCCCTTGGTTCACTCTACTTCCCTGTAAGCTAACCACCCTCCCCGCCTCTCTTCGATCACCGCTTGCAGAGGTAATAAAGTCATTGTTGCTTCACATTCATGCATTCTTTATTCATTCATCACACAAATAGGGGGATGACTACCAAGGTAGCCCAGGAGGGGTGGTGGAGGAGGGAAGGAAAATGCCACACAGCACTTTAAAAGTTTACAACTTTAAAATTTATTGAATGACAGCCTTCTTTTTTTTGGGCAATCCTCTGTGGTGGAGTGGCTGGTTGGCCGGTGGCCCCCCCACCGCATTTTTGGGCGTCTGGGTGTGGAGTCTATGGAACTTGGGGAGGAGGGCGGTTGGTTACACAGGGGCTGTAATGGCAGTCTGTGCTCCAGCTGCCTTTGCTGTAGCTCAACCATACACTGGAGCATACTGGTTTGATCCTCCAGCAGCCTCAGCATTGAATCCTGCCTCTTCTCATCACACTGCCGCCACATTTGAGCTTCAGCCCTGTCTTCAGCCTGCCACTTACTCTCTTCAGCCCGCCACCTCTCCTCCCGGTCATTTTGTGCTTTCCTGCACTCTGACATTATTTGCCTCCATGCATTCGTCTGTGCTCTGCAGTGTGGGAGGATAGCATGAGCTCGGAGAACATTTCATCACGAGTGCGTTTTTTTTTCTTTCTAAGCTTCACTAGCCTCTGGAAAGGAGAAGATCCTGTGATCATTGAAACACATGCAGCTGGTGGAGGAAAAAAAAAGGGACAGCGGTATTTAAAAAGACACATTTTATAAAACAGTGGCTACACTCTTTCAGGGTAAACCTTTCTGTTAACATTACATACATAGCACATGTGCTTTTGTTACAAGGTCACATTTTGCGCCCCCCTCCCACCGCGTGACTACCCCCTCAACCCTCCCTCCTCCCCGTGGCTAACAGCAGGGAACATTTCTGTTCAGCCGCAGGCAAACAGCCCAGCAGGAATGGGCTCCTCTGAGTGTCCCCTGAAGAAAAGCACTCTATTTCAACCAGGTGACCATGAATGATATCTCACTCTCCTGAGGATAACACAGAGAGATAAAGAACGGATGTTGTTTGAATGCCAGCAAACATACACTGCAATGCTTTGTTGTACAATGATTCCCGAGTACGTGTTACTGGCCTGGAGTGGTAAAGTGTCCTACCATGAAGGACGCAATAAAGCTGCCCTCCCCAGAAACCTTTTGCAAAGGCTTTGGGAGTACATCCAGGAGAGCCGCGAATGCCAGGGCAAATTAATCCTTTCACATGCTTGCTTTTAAACCATGTGTAGTATTTTAAAAGGTACACTCACCGGAGGTCCCTTCTCCACCTGCCGGGTCCAGGAGGCAGCCTTGGGTGGGTTCGGGGGGTACTGGCTCCAGGTCCAGGGTGAGAAACAGTTCCTGGCTGTCAGGAAAACCGGTTTCTCCGCTTGCTTGCTGTGAGCTATCTACAACCTCATCATCATCATCATCATCATCTTCGTCCCCAAAACCTGCTTCCGTGTTGCCTCCATCTCCATTGAAGGAGTCAAACAACATGGCTGGGGTAGTGGTGGCTGAACCCCTTAAAATGGCATGCAGCTCATCATGAAGCGGCATGTTTGGGGCTCTGACCCGGAGCGGCCGTTCGCCCCTCTGCTTTTCTGATAGGCTTGCCTCAGCTCCTTAAGTTTCACGCGGCACTGCTTCGGATCCCTGGTATGGCCTCTGTCCTTCATGCCCTGGGAGATTTTGACAAAGGTTTTGGCATTTCAAAAACTGGAACGGAGTTCTGATAGCACAGATTCCTCTCCCCATACAGCGATCAGATCCCGTACCTCCCGTTCAATCCATGCTGGAGCTCTTTTGCGATTCTGGGACTCCATCATGATCACCTCTGCTGATGAGCTCTGCATGGTCACCTGCAGCTTGCCACGCTGGCCAAACAGGAAATGAGATTCAAAAGTTCGCAGTTCTTTTTCTGTCTACCTGGCCAGTGCATCTGAGTTGAGAGTGCTGTCCAGAGCGGTCACAATGGAGCACTCTGGGATAGCTCCCGGAGGCCAATACCGTCGAATTGTGTCCACAGTACCCCAAATTTGACCCGGCAAGGCCGATTTAAGCGCTAATCCACTTGTCAGGGGTGGAGTACGGAAATCGATTTTAAGAGCCCTTTCAGTCGAAATAAGAGGGCTTCATTGTGTGGACGGGTGCAGGTTTACATCGATTTAACGCTGCTAAATTCGACCTAAATTCCTAGTGTAGACCAGGGCTATGATGAATTTAATCAGGCCCTACTGACTTAAATACCTTTAACCTATCTAAATATTCTTTAACCTATTGTTTCCCTATTTTGGCTTGTGTTCCTTCCTCTTTGTTGTTAATATGAATATGAATTGTGTCACCATTAACATTTTTAGTGAATACTGAAGCAAAATAGGCATTAAACACCTCAGCCTCAGGTAGGCCTGAGTGTATGGCAAGGCATATAGTACATTTAGCAATGATGGGGAGAAACTAATCTCCAAGGCTTTTTTCCCCCTGTGTTTAGTTAATTTAAATAGACTGATGAAGGAATGAGAGAAGAGTGCAAGGTGTATTGGGAAGATGTAGGAGGTCTTGTATGATCTGTAGGTTTAGTCCTGTTTTTGCCCTGCTTTAATATTTTATTAACACTTTATTAACACTGTTCTATAGCTTTTGTAATGAGTTTAGATCCCAGAATAGAAACAGCGAACACATTTGAATAGATAAATTACATAAAGTAGGAAGTACCAAGCCCCTCAGAGAAAATCAGTTGCCTTGTGTATCAATCTCCAGTTCTTGTATAGCTGGGAATCAGAATGTTCATTTTTGGGGATGTGGCTGCAGAGGGCTTTATATAGGCTGGAGCTGCAGCTAATCTAAACATTAAGTGATCTCTATACAATAATCCTAAAGGGGAATTGAAATTTCCTTTCAACTATGTTGCTTGGAGATATTAACAGTGAACATGTATAAAGCTAAATTACAAACACATTTAAAAACAAAATCCTATTAACTTTGTTCATCCTTCACTTATCTACCAAAACTGAGCTAAGTTTAGGCTCCCAAAGTTCTGTATCTCTTGCTACAGCAGATAATACCATTAATGCTTAAAATGGAGTGAGGAATGCAACTTGATGATCTAATCTGCTATGGACATTAGAGATATCATAGGTAGGAGAAGAAACACAATGCTTAGAGCCTGAATTCAGATTCTGGTAAAAAAATATATATATATATATCAGTTTACCTTTAAGTACTGTGTGTCATTCCTTACTGTCATTCTCTTTGCAAAGGAAAAAGTCCTTGAGGGAGTAGGAGTACTTGTGGCACCTTAGAGACTAACAAATTTATTTGAGCATAAGCTTTCATGAGCTACAGCTTTATATGAGCATAATCTTTCATAAGCTACAGCTCACTTGATGAGCTGTAGCTCATGAAAGTTTATGCTCAAATAAATTTTTTAGTCTCTAAGGTGCCACAAGTACTCCTTTTCTTTTTGGAAATACAGACTAACACAGCTGCTACTCTGAAACTTGAGGGAGTAGTCATCTTCCAGACAAGGTGTTGTCTAATAGATCACTATTTCTAGCGCAGCTTTAGGCAAAAGCAAAAGATTAAGCAGGCTTTTGTTTAAATCTTTATTAATATAAAATTGTCTACTAGGATATCCTATATAACACACTATACTTTTATCCATCTGTGTATATGCACCATTTACCTCTATTAAATGGCATGACAGACCTGCTCAGATGTTCATAAACTTGTCTTCTTTTAGTGACTGCAGGCTCTGGAGGCTTATCCCTACAGTGTGAATGTTTTACGTTTCTTGCCCAGTACTAGAAACCTTAAACGGATTATTTAGTTTTGTTTTGAAGCTGTGCATTAAAATGAATCACTGAAGTTCATGATATGAACAGGGATTTCACTGGACCCACTTTTCTACAGCAGACTCGTAGCATGTCTTAATTGCAGATTCCCTTAGTGGATTCACATGAATATTTTCTGTAATTCCAAATATGAGCAGCCCATTTTTCAATTTCCAGGGTATTATGTGGTCCGATACTACAGTAATTGGGGAGGGGAGCCTAGACAGACGGGTTCAGATTATGGTGGAAGTGGTCTTGAGGGAAAAGGAATGCCCTCTTGTTAGGGTAAGTTGTATAAAACCCACTTCTTCCTTTCTTCCAAAACGTGAGGGCAGAGTAGTTTGCTGTTTGAAGTTTAGATATTCCATAGAATCATAACAATGTAGGGAAGAAAGGGCCATTGAGAAGTCATCAAGTCCAGCCTGCTGGCTGAGGCAGGATCATCTAAACCTAGACTATCCTACAAGATGCTGTAGGTGTGCTACATAGTATTTTTCTCTTAGTGGGGAAGAAAAGTATTTTTTTTCTGTGTTAGTGCCATTTCTACCACTTGAGACCTGATCCCAAGCAATTTGAGGGAAAAAAAAAAGTTTGCTTTGCCTGTGCTTGGGAATAAAGGCTTTATGGAGTCATCCATGGCATTAGTAGAATTTCTCTGATCAGATTCTCTAAGGATGGCTATAGCATTGAGCCTCAAATTAGACAGGTAATCCCCCGTGGAGTCTTGACCTAGTCCTGAAATTACTCTCTCCTGCTTTTTGAGCCTTTAGGTTCCACTCCAATGTATTTTCCTCTTCATCAGGACCACTTGCTTAATTGCTGTGACTGCTAGGCAGAAATCTTCCTTACTCTTCTGTCTTACAAGATCTCCTTCTCTTCAGTTCCATCACAATAAAATAGTTACTGGAATTGTGCCAAGTCTTTAGCCCAAAGTGTCTTCTAGCTTTCATATTAAACAAGGAATAGTACTGCCAGATTTCCATCCTAATCCCTCTTTTGAGGGACAAAGAAATCAACACTGTCTAGATGCCACTGCGCTAAAATTTTTTATTTGCTTTAGAATGCAGTAATTTAAGACTGCTGGTTCCCTGTTCCACCTTTTCATCCCACACATAAAGGGCCTCAGAGTCTCTCGAAATCTACCATTGCTAGATGGATTAAATCTTGGGTGACAAAGGCAAACAATTTGGGAGTAGTTCTATGTCTCTTTGAAAAGGAGAGTTCATTCTACAGCCAGGTATGAAACAACATCTACTAAGATTTGCAGAGTAGATGCCTGGTGGCCCTCCTAATATATAGTCTAAGAATTGGTCATTTAGAACCTTGTTTCATATCTGATTCTACATTGAGAAACAAGATATTAAACATAGTTGCCAGCTGCTCTTTAGTTCTTGTGCATCTTATGGCTTGCTCTCTGCAACACATTTCCCTTAGGCCTATGTTGGAGAGCTTGTTAGATGGGGGATGGTTCCTTACATGTTAGATTTGGTTTTGAACAGAAGCGTTTGAAACCCAGGTTTCTCTGATCCTTCAGAATTTCCTTCAGTTTCTTGATTAAGACAATTGTTTATCCTTCCATTCTCCTTTGTTTTTTGGAAGAGTTTTTTTGTGGAAAGCTTAGCTATTCCTTACATCTGCTTAAATGGGTGAAAGACCCAAGTCTTTCAGGTCTTCCCTAACAAATCTGACTTCTGGGGGCCAAGTGTGATAAGAACTTATCCTTTCAGAACTCTTCAGAAGATTTGTCTTTGTAGAGTAGCCTCTGGTCTCTTGCTTCTCAGATCGATGGAATTTCACTCTTGGTGTGAGAAGGTGCAATTCTTTTATAATTGCACCTGTTTACATCAGTGTTTTATTTCACCCCGTGCATTTGAGTGGAAACAGTTGGGATAAGATGGTTCATTAACAGCAGCTTTGAGATTCCAAAGATATGCTGGCACCAGCCTCAGAGGAGACTATAAATTCATTTTAGCTTGGAAGTGAGCTTTTGTTTTATGTCTGTCTGTAAGTGAGAGAGAGAGTATTACAGTAACTCCTCGCTTTATGTTGTAGTTATGTTTATGAAAAATGCTACTTTAAGCAAAATGATGTTAAGTGAATCCAATTTCCCCATAAGAATTAATGTAAGGGGGAGGGGTTAGGTTCCAAGGAAATCTTTTTTGCCAGATAAGACTATATTTTTATTTATATATATATACATACACACACACACAGTATAAGTTTTAAATAAACAATTTAATACTGTAGACAGCTATGATGACTGTGAAGCTTGGTTGAGGTGGTGAAGTCAGAGAATGGAAGAGGGTGGGATATTTCCCAGCGAATGCCTTACTGCTAAATGATGAACTAGCACTCGGCTGAGCCCTCAAGGGTTAACACATTGTTGTTAATGTAGCCTCACACTCTACAAGGCACCACAAATGGAGGAAGGGGAGACAGCATGGCAAAGAAAGACAGAGATACACACCGTGTGTGTGTGTGTGTGTGTGTGTGTGTGTGTGTGTGTGTGTGTGTGTGTGTGTGAGAGAGAGAGAGAGAGTCGTGCATTGCCCCTTTAAGTTCGCTGACCCCCCCCCCCAAGTACACTGCGTTTTTAAGAAGATCGGCAAGTTGAGACAGCAGCTGAAGCTCCCTCTGTCCTGAACCCTGCCCTGTCTCCCTCTCCCCTGCTCTGTGGAGAAGGGGTACCGAGGGGGAGGGGGACACCCTGACATCAGCATCCCTCTTCCCTCAAGGCAGAGGGCAGGAGCAGCACATGGCAGTGGGGGGAGGGACAGCTGAACTGCCGGGCCATTGATAGCCTGCTAGGTGGGTACCGCACAGGGAATTTAAGGGAGCGGGGAGCTGATAGGGGGGCCGCCGGTCCACCCTGGTTCCAAGCCCCCACCAGCTAGCTGCAATGGGTTGCTCTTTCCGCAAGCAGTGAACAAAGCAGGCGGCTACCAAACAACGTTATAAGGGAGCATTGATCAGCAACGAAACAACATTAACTGGGTTGACAAGTGAGGAGTTATTGTACACCACAAACAAAGGTTCAGGGAAGTTCAGTGTCATCTGGATCAATGCGTGATCAAGGAGAAGTCAGATATGCAAAAGATATTTTTAGAAAAATAAAAACTATAGTGGAGCAAAAAAAAAGTTGTCTTAAAAGTTCACACTCTCTCTAGTTTCCATAGTCCTGTGCCTCTCCCCTGTGCACTTTGGGGAGTAGATTCCTTCCATTTCTTTTTATTCCTTCTCCATATACCGAAGAATGGGGCTAGTGGTCTCCAGTCTTGCCATCCAGACAATCTTCTGATTCTCCTCAGAATTCAAAATGGCTCCTCTGAACTTGCTTGGAAGGCAGCAAGTATTAAAGCCTCAGAGCAGCCTTTCTTCTCTGCTGACCATACCTCTCCTGACTGAATCTTTCCTCTGTCATGGGTCTAAAGCCAGGAGGTGGGGACTGTAGTGGAGAAAAAGCATTAGAAGGTCAAAGAAAGTAATTAAGGAAAGTAATTAGTTAATTATAATAAAAAATACAGACTAACCAAAATTTGAAGATATTTTTTCCTTGGTGCTTCAGAGCATGTCTTGTCACCCATCTGTCTGTTTTTTACATTGTAAGCACAAGAGACAATGGGGGGCTTTGTTTGTATTTTGTGTCTTGTACAGAAATCAGTGCATAATCTTTACATACATTCCACATGCTGTAATTTCTAGTAAATAATAAAAACTAACTTCCCAGCAAGCCTGTAATTTTAGAAGGGTAGCTGGAGTTGCACACCACTAACTGCTCTTTGATTTCAGTCTCTAAAAATGTATCCTGAGTAATGTTTCTATTCCCCCTTCACCTCCATTTCAAAAAACCTTGTAGTCTAGGGAAGTTGCATTGGATTGGGAGCCAAAACACTGTGAGTTCTAGTCTCTTCTTCCAGTGATTACTGTTAATAATTCTAAGCACTAAGATGTCACCTTAGAAGTACCTGACCAGAACAGAATTTGTCATCTTAAAAAACTTGAATAAAAGTGTAAATAGAATGGTCAGTCTAGCAACAACTATTAGCTTTGAACCTCCCTTCTTCATTCAGACAGAGGCAAAGTTACCAAAATTTGATCATAATTGCAGCCATCCTCATTTGGCTAGTCAAGATCCTTTCTCCTACCTCCTTTTACAATGGTCATTTAACATAATTATACTTAAGGCAGTGGTTCTCAACCTATTTACCATTGTGGGCCGCATATGCAGCTCTCTGTGTTATGTGGGCCACATCCACACTATATATCTACTACCCGTACATCTACAAAAACAGTACGGTTTAGTATTTGTTATATGATAGTAATATGATTCAGATTGACAAAGTACTTTTCATTTCAACACTGACAAATGTCTACCCCGAGCATTTTAAATTAGCAATGTAAGTCAGAACATTAACTGTTAAAATTAATTAATTTACTGTACGGATGGCGTAGCATGGTGTATTGCCACCCTCACTTCCGCACTGCTACTGGCGGCGCGGTTGAGCTGAGCTCCTGGAGAGCACGGCTGCGCAGCCTGCCTGTAAATGGGAAGCCCTGTTCAGTGCAGGATGACCCCCTCCGCGCCAGGGACTTCCCTCCCAGCCCCTCTCCAGACTGCCCCCCCCAGCCAGGAAAGGTTCCCCATCACCTAACCCCCATGGGACTGCTCCCCCCCCCCCAGCGTCCCACAACACTGGGCTGGTACATGTGCCCGCCCTGCAGAGGCAGGGTGTCCTGTCCACGGCAGAATGCCATTCTCCATCCCCGCCCCGCGCCCAGCGACCGCTCTCTCCAGGAGCCAGTCCCCCACCTAGGACCGCCCCCCCATCGATTTCCCCATCCCCCAAGGACTGCCATCCATCACTCAACCCCCCCATCCAGGGACTGTGCTCCAGTATCTAGCCCCCCCATCCAGGGACCAGTCTGCCCACCTAGAGTATCCCACATGCACCAGCTGCACCTCCCTCCCCAGCCCTCTGCAGTCTCCCTCCCCGTGCCCACCTTGCTTCTACCTTGGCTGCACATAACTCAGCCATGCAGTCTGCTGCTGCGATCCTAATGCCAGGGAGTCTGCTCCAGCTGGGGGTCACTGGACCTGCGATCCTGCCCGGCAGGCGGGTGCTGAGCACTGTGGCATCTTGCTTATGCTGCTGAATCTGGTCCTGACAGGGCGGCTGATGCTGGGCCTCAACCTGCGCCACTCCATTTTTGCAGCCCCCTGCTGGGTGTGTGCCCAGGGCAGGTGCCCCTCCCATCTTGCCCTAGTTATGATCCTGAATATGTCAGATGGGCCACAGCTGTGTGCTGATCGGACTGCAAGTGGCCCACAAGCCGCAGGTTGAGACTCACTGACTTAAGGTATTCTTAATCCTGTCTCAGCATCCCTTCCAGTTTTACATTTCTGTGGTTATTATTTATTTGTATTACTGTAGTGCCTAGAAGCCCTAGTCACAGACCAGGGCCCTGTTGTGCAAAGTGCTGTACTGAGAGCTTACAGCTGAGGTATATAACTGAAGAGACGACGGACGGTGACAGACAGATGGGAGTACAAGGAAACCGTATTGGTCAATGATATAGTTGGTGATCTCAGCACACCAATAGTCTAATTCTTGCCCAGGCAACAAAAATTATGTTAAAAATTGCTTTCTGTAGCTGCTCCAGAGGAGCTTTATAAGACAGGCATTTTGTAATATTTTAGGGTGTGGTTTCCACTTCTGGAGTAATTTTTATAAGCCAAGAAAGGATATACCTGTGTAACCCTTCTGCCCATCAGAGTTGGCAGCAACAAGGGCTGGGTTCAATATCTAGGGGATCCATTCCAATAACACAATGCAAACTGGCTCGAGCCCCCACCCAGTGACCTGGGACAAATATATACCACCCCCGCTGGGCGCCTCCCAGAGGCAATACTTCCCCTCTCGCAAGCACCTAGTCTGAGTGTAGCAAAAAGCCTTTTAATAACAGAGAGAAACAATGTGGCATTATGTTGGGGAAACACCACCACCAGGATTCATAACACAACCCATGAGCAAAAAAACCCACCCCAAGCAAATTGGGGCATGCCCTTTCCGTTTGGTTCTTGAGTCCAGCAACCCCAAATTACACAAAGTCCCAAAAGTCCAATGACCCAAAAGCCCCAGAGTTCAAAAGTTTTATCTGCAGAGCTTTATCTCCCAACATGGGTGGAGATGGGGGCAGGGGTAAAAGGCACCTTACATGATCTGAAGCTGACCGCCCCACAGCTCCATAGGCTTTCGCTCCGCTCCACCAGCCGCCCCACGAACTGTTTCACTCCGCTTTGCGGCCCACAAGCAGCTCCCGCCGTCCCACGAACTGCTCCGCTCCGTGTCCCACCAGCAGCTCCCGCCGTCCCATGAACTGCTCCACCAGCCTGTCCACAAGGCACTCCAGCCGTCCCGCAAACGTCTCCACACTATATCTTCAGGCTCCCCCACTACTTAACACAACGCTCAGTGATTTCAGCTCTTAGTTCAGCTCTTTGGTGAATTCAGCTTGTAGTAGGGGAGCCTCAGTGCTGGTGCACTATTAGCCCAAAGTGAGCTCAGCAGCATATTACTAGACTCCTAATGAAATCAAAATTAGCTCTGATATTCCACAGTGGAGAGAGGAGGACGTGCAATTAGCATGTAAGGCCCTCACCAAGGGGGCCCATGCCACCAAGTATTAATACTTGTCCCCAACCTCTCTCAATTCACAGAGTTTTGGAACCCATGACCCTTGCCTAGCGAGTACTACTTAGTTGATGGTGAGTCCCTCCATCATAACAAAAGGCCAAGTACAGTTCTAAGCACAGTTCCCATAATCAGGGTAATAATTTATTCGTCCTGCCCCAATAACAGAGACACTGGGGATCCCACAGCAGCCAAAGTGACCATTTGGGCAGCTATGGCCTCATTCTAGGTGGGGTGGGTGTGCCTATGCAAATGAGATCGGCCCCTGAAGTTCTTTTCCACAACTTGCCACACCTCACCACCAGATGTCAGGGTGGAGCTCACCCTGACACTGCTTACATCTGCATTCCAGCTTCATAGAAACCCAGAATCTGAATTTCTTTCTTTAGCTTGACGTATTCTTTTCTGGTCTTGATTTCCTACCTCAGCTTCCTGATTGTTGCAAGGGTGTTCTCTCTCTGCTACTCTGTTCCATCAGCTTTCATTTTGACAGGCTTTTAAATTAATATCTCCATTGCCTGCCTTTGCTGCTTATAGCGTTCTCCAGCAGCAACACCAGAGTGAAATCAGCCTAATTCTTGTCAGTTTCACAGTTCCCCACAGAACATTGAATAGTGGCAGTGAAAACTGACAAGACTGTGGTCTGTTTCCACTCTTCCTCATCTTGGAAAAGTTCAGAGTAGAAGCAGCACCAAAGGCATTTTAGCTGTTTGCAGACCTGGGAAGATGGCACTACATTGGTTACCTGCAGGTCAAATTTAGAAGATTTTCTTTCAGTAGAAGTGACTGGCACTTGCCTGGAAATCTTCATACCCGTCATAGGTGAGCAGATAGATGAGGTGAGCAGGTGACCATTAATAGATTGCAAATATTATGTCTTACATCATGCTGAAGGATTTATTTTTTCTTCTTTTGCTGACATTTATTAAGACAGTCATTGGGAATTAGAATCTGGTTGAATGGCAAATCAGATTTAATTTGTTCAGATATGCTTAGTTTTTTGGGGTTGCTAAATACTTTATTTAATGTTTTAAGGGATATGTTGCTGAGAATTCAAATCTGGACATCACTTTGCTTATTGCCTAAAATATTTCCTGTGACCTGTAAGGCATCTCCTTAAAAACCTAATTAATATAATGAAGCTGTATGGAAGGAAGCTGTCAGGGTGCTGCTGTTATAGCTTATTTACAATCAGTTGCTTCCCTTAATGTGTCCCTCCATTTAGTGTTCTTCCCTTAGATTTATAACTCTAACATGTCACTGGAGCATTCTTAGGTTCCCTTCCCCCATCAGTCTGTGTGGAGGAATGGTGAGCTATTCTCATCAGCAACATGCTCATTCCCTTCTAGCAAGTCTCAGTGTAATTCAGTTATGAATCATTGCTTTATTTGTCATGTCAAGCTCCAGCAGGATGGTTTAAAGTGCTTTTAGTCGGCAATAATTTGAGGCACTCTGCCAAGCCGTTCAGCTGTTGTCAGACCTGGCAGTGGCTGCAGCTGATATGATGATAAAACGCATTCTGACTGCAGATTATTTCAGTGGCTGTAGGAATGCTGTTCATTTTTGTGTGTGGCAGGCAATAAGAGCTAATTAACAAGCATATGAATTTGTTGGGTTTATCCCTGAGGATTAGAGAAGGAGTGGGTGTAGTTGAATCGATTAGAGGATTTCTTAGTGTCTTCTCTATTTATAAATTAAAATTCATTTTCTTGAATGCTATTTTATACTCAACTTTTTACTGAAAAATTATCAGCAAAATGTGAGTAGTCCAATCAGAATATATTCTATATGCAAGGAGGCTTTTATAATGTTCTGTGCGTCAAACAGAAATATAGTTTGCCTTAGGAAGAACCTTAGGAGGATTTTTTTAAATTACCTGTACATTTGGCATTTACATAGATTTCGTTTGAATGTAGGATTCCAGTTGAGCTCTATCTAAGCATTGGTGGCTGCTAAATTTGGTTTAAATAATATCAGAGTTGCTCTGGAAAAGAAAAGTCATTTTAGCTAACTGTTGTTGAGACAAACAGTTCTAGCAATCTGTCTTTAATGTTCCAAAAACCTCTAGAAGAGGGTGGGGGAAGAGGATGTTAACTTTTGTATACTAAATCAGTTTTAGTCTGTTTGTTCTCAAACTTGAAAGAAGGTATGTATTATATATAGACTGGTTTTACATAGTGTAATACTAAAATATGAACCATCATATTTCTCCTTATCATCTCTCTCTAAGGTTTAGCGTGTGAGTGTAAGTAAATATATACCCACACACATTCCTCTCCTTACTACCATCTCCTTGTTCTGGAACTCACTATTGATACAACAAGAAAATTGCAGGATTTCTTAAAACACTGCAGTTGCATTACTCTAAGCCTCCATTGTCCATATAATTTTAAAACACTCCTTTGTGTCTACCTTTCTGTTTTGAAATTCAGACATATACCTGTTACTCCTCTGTTCTCATCATGCTGTCCTCATTCTCTTAAATCCATGCTTTCTTTTTTTGGATCCCACCTACTAAATATGAGGCAGATTAAGAAAAAATTGCCAGGTTTATAGTATGCTTCCATGGTCTCACCACTTCTCTCTTCTGATAATCGCTTTCTGCCCTGCTTGGAACCTGGTGGCTTACAAATAAATAAAAATCAGCTTTTATTTGGAATAGTCATAAATCTGCTTGTTTGTTTTGGGCCATTTTGCAACAGGGCAAACAGAAAACAGGAAAAACAAAATGTAAACGTAGGGTGGCTGAGACAGTCTCTCATTCCCAGAAGAAGTGCTTCTGGTGGAGCTGAGCTACAGGCAGTTTTATGGGAACCATAGCCGAACTTCAAATGCTGCTCTCCTCTTGCATCATCCTCACACCAGTAACACAACACAGTCGCAGCCACTGACTGGAGACTTTGGAATGCGGTATTTATACTTGTAGTGGGTTGATGCAGGGGGTCTTGTTCTGTACCATGGTACTGCTGCCCTCGAGGTTTAAACAATTTATGGACTAAGAGTGTTTCAGGCTCATAGTAAGGAGCTATAACCCAAGAGTGGGAATCCTGCAAGATCATATCTTTAAGGGGCAAAATTAGAAGGGAAATAATATTCCCTGTATTGAGCATGACAGAAGTCATCCATTTCAGAGAGGCTTGCCCTCTCAATATGAGGCCCTGGCAGTCTGTTCTAATAACCACTCAAATGTCCCTCATGAAGATTTTACTAAACAAGAGGGGACATGGTCCCACATTGCAGGTTGCACCTCCCTGGTGGCTCCTGAAGAAACCTCAGTGTCCAAAACTGCGTGGAATTCATGCTGAAGTAGCATTGACTCTTGCTCTCAGTGCAGTTTCACTGCCATTGAAGCTGCCAGTGTGGTCTGGATCTGAGCTATCTTATCTGCAAAGCGGCTTGAAAACTCACAGCGAGAAACTCAATTAGAAGGTAGCCTTTAGCCAAAATACATCCGATAGGGTAAAGAGCTAAAACAAAGTGTATAAAGGGTGATGTAAATCCATGCTCATAAACGTTTGAGGCTGTGCTACTTTTACACAGGTTTTGCCCTCAGTCCTCAGGGCAATGACAGATTTAGTGCAGAAAAGCTATTTACTTTTGAAAAATAAAACACAAAATCCTCCTTGTTCAGTGTAACGTTATTAACACTGAAAGATCTTTTTCATTGTGGACTGTTAGGTGTTGCAAAACTGGAAGTAACAAAGGGCAGTGATCAGGAATAGCTTTCATGAGTAAAATGATCCATATTTTGTTCACCCTGCACAAACTACCAATGTTCTGGAAGAAGAATCCATATCCTACACACTTGAAGAACCTCAGTTTTGCCTTCACAGACTTTGACAAATAACTTAGATAATCATATGCAACAGGAATGGCCATCCTGGATCACACCAGTTGTCCTACTGGTCCAGTATCATGTATCTGATAGTGACCAGAACTAGGTGCTTCAGTGGTATGTGCAAGAATACTTGTAGTGGGCAAATATGGAATAACCTGCCACTAGGAGAAGTTTCTTCCTAATGTCTTTTGATTGATGATTCAGACTATAACCTAAACATCAGAATTTGTAGCCCTTCTTTTAAAAACAACCGTTCTGATGTAATTGTGGATGTTCTCGTTATCCATAGTAATCTTAAGTTCCTTTTTTAACCATTCCAAGATCTTGGCCTCAATTACATTATTTTGAGTAATGAGTTTCACAGGCTAGTTTATGTATTTGTGTAAAAATATTTTAATCAGTTTTTAATCTGTTGCCTGTCATTATGTCCTTTTGTTCTTGTATTATGAGAGGGTAAATAGTAGCACCTGATTTACTTTTTCTGTAGCATTTATTATTTGTATACCTCTTTTGTGTCCTTTCTTATTCTTCTCTATGCCATACAGTTGCAAACCTTTCAGCCTCTTTCCACATGGCAGTATTTCCTAGCATATTAGCCGTTCTTGTCAGCCATATTTGAACCTTTTTTAAGATGTAAAGAGATCATCTGTCACAAAGGTGGTAGGTATTGAACACAGTATAACTGGTGAGGGTGACCCATTGATTTCTAGAAAGGCACTATGACATATTCAGTATTGTTTTTGATCCCGTTACTTTATACCAGTGTTTCTCAGTGTTCTCAGGTTGACAATCCTTTATTCAAAGTCAAAAAAAGTGAGGCCCCTTCCCTCCTTATTTTTATAGTAAATCTAAGAGTTAAACTGTATCAGTGATAAAAATTATATAGGGTTATAATTTGGTGACCCCTAGTTCTTGTG
Source organism: Lepidochelys kempii (assembly GCF_965140285.1). Taxonomy (NCBI): domain Eukaryota; kingdom Metazoa; phylum Chordata; order Testudines; family Cheloniidae; genus Lepidochelys; species Lepidochelys kempii. Next base: position 12,907,234 of record NC_136380.1, read on the forward strand.
TTATGAGGAGAAGTAAATAACACTTCCTTATGTACTTTCTCCACACCAGTCATGATTTTATAGACCTCTATCATATCCCCGCCCCCTTAGTCATCTCTTTTCCAAGCTGAAAAGTCCCAGTCTTACTAATCTATCCTCACACGGAAGCCATTCCATACCCCTAATAATTTTTGTTGCCTTTTTCTGAACCTTTTCCAATTCCAATATATCTTTTTTTTGAGATGGGGCGACCACATGTGCACGCAGTATTCAAGATGTGGACATGCCATGGATTTATATAGAGGCAATATGATATTTTCTGTCTTATTATCTATCCCTTCCTTAATGATTCCCAACATTCTGTTTGCTTTTTTGAGTGCCTCTGCACATTGATTGGATGTTTTCAGAGAACTCTCCACAATGACACCAAGATCTCTTTCTTGAGTGGTAACAGCTAATTTAGACCCCATCATTTTATATGTATAGTTGGAATTATGTTTTCCAATGACCATTACTTTGCATTTATCAACATTGAATTTCATCTGCCATTTTGTTGTCCAGTCACTCACTTTTGAGAGATCCTTTTGTAGCTCTTCACAGTCTGCCTGGGACTTAACTATCTTGAGTAGTTTTGTATCATCTGCAAATTTTACCACCTCTCTGTTTACCCCTTTTTCCAGATCATTTATGAATGTTGAATAGGACTGGGTCCAGTACACGATTTACCTCTCTCCATTCTGAAAACTGACCAATTATTCCTGCGCTTTGTTTCCTATCTTTTAACTAGTTACCAATCCATGAGAGCACCTTCCCTCTTATCCCATGACTGCTTACTTTGCTTGAGAGCCTTTGGTGAGAGACCTTGTCAAAGGCTTTCTGAAAATCTAAATACACTATATCCACTGGATCCCCCTTGTCCACATGCTTGTTGACCCCCTCAAAAAATTCTAGTATATTGATGAGTCATGATTTCCCTTTACAAAACCACGTTGACTCTTCCCCAACAAATTATGTTCATCTATGAGGCTGACAATTTTGTTCTTTACTATAGTTTTAACCAGTTTGACTGGTACTGAAGTCAGACTTACCAGCCTGTAATTGCCGGGGTCACCTCTGGAGTCCTTCAAAAAATTAGCATCACATTAGCTATCCTCCAGTCATTTGCTACAGAAGCTGATTTAAATGATAGGTTACAGATGACAGTTATTAGTCCTACAGTTTCACATTTGAGTTCCTTCAGAACCCTTGGGTGAATACCATCTGGTCCTGTTGAGTTATTACTGTTTAGTGTATCATTTTGTTCCAAAACCACCAAAATTGAGGTGTCCTCTAATGACACCTCAATCTGGGACAGTTCCTCAGATTTGTCACCTAAAAAAAATGGCTCAGGTTTAGGAATCTCCCTCACATCTCAACTGTGAAGACCGATGCAAAGAATTCATTTAGTTTCTCTTCAATGGCCTTATCGTCCTTGAGTGCTCCTTTAGCATCTTGATTGTCCAGTGGCCTTAGTGGTTGTTTAGCAGGCTTCCTGCTTCTGATAATGCTTAACATTTTTTTGCTATTACTTTTTGAGTCTTAGGCTAGCTGTACTTCAAATTCTTTTTTGGCCTTCCTAATTATATTTCTACACTTCATTTGCCAGAGTTTATACTCCTTTCTATTTTCCTCACTAGGATTTAACTTCCACTTTTTAAAGGATGCCCTTTTGCCTCTCACTGCTTCTTTTACTTTGTTAGTTAGCCACGGTGGCTCTTCTTTGATTCTCTTACTGTTTTTTTTAATTTGGGGTATACATTTAGATTGAGCCTCTATTATGGTGTCTTTAAAAAGTTTTCATGCAGCTGGCAGGGATTTTACTTTTGGTGCTGTCCCTTTTAATTTCTAACTAACCTCCTCATTTTTGTGTAGTTTCCCTTTGTGAAATTAAATGCTACAGTGTTGGGCCAATGTGGTGTTTTTCCCCGCCACAGGGATGTTAAATTTAATTATATTATGGTGACTATTACCAAGCCGTTCAGCTATATTCACCTCTTGGACCTGATCCTGTGCTTCACTTAGGACTAAATCAAGAATTACCTCCCCTCTTGTGGGTTCTGGGACTAGCTGCTCAAAGAAGCAGTCATTTAAGGTGTCAAGCTCTTTATCTCTGCATCCTGTCCTGAGGTGATATGTACCCAGTCAATATGGGGATAGTTGAAATCTCCCATTATTATTGAGTTTTTAATTTTAATAGCCTCTCTAATCTCCCTGAGCATTTCACAGTCACTACACCATCCTGGTCAGGTGGTCGGTAATATATCCCTATTGCTATATTCTTATTATTCGAGCATGGAATTACTATCCATTGAGATTCTATGGTACCAACTGATTTGGGGTGAGTGACTAATCTCTTGTGACTAGAAGCAACCTGAACATTTTGTGATTTTTGGTGTAAGTAGCCATTTACCACTAAGTCCAGTTTGTCTGGGTGGCAAGATAGACTGGAGAGTCTAAGGGGACTTTCTGTGACTCTGTGGTAAAGATTGTTATAGTGATCCCGGAATTCACATTTGTTACTGGCTTGGTGAAATCTAATTATAGAACACCTCACCAGTTTGGGGTGTCTGCCCTGTTCTTGACAGTCTGCCCTGGTAGCACTCAGTCATGAGCCACTCCAGACAGTGTGACAATATAGTCTGGGCAAATGTTTCTACGTCTGTTTCACTCTGTTTTCCAGGCCAGTGATTAATATATTAACTCTGGTCCTAGTAAGGGATCGTGGGGCAACTCGCTGTTGACCTTTTAGCATGCTGAAAATTGAACATTTAATCCTACTCTGTTTTCTCCCTTAGCTGGTTTCTAATCCATGACTGTTCCTTACCTCTCATCTATTGACTGCTTAGTTTCTATAATAGCCTTTTGCAAGGGACTTTGTCAAGGGCTTTTTGAAAATCCAGAAAATTAAGGAAACTGGTTTCGCTTTAACCACTATGGTTTTTGACATGCGCAAAGAATTCTAGCTAATTTAGAGAAGCACAGGTTTTTTACACAAGTTGTGCTGGTTTGTCCCTTTCACACCATGTTCATCTAGGTGTTTTAGAATTCTCTGTTTAATTATTTTTTCAACCAGTTTACTTGATACTGAAGTAAGGCTTATTGATCTATAATTCCCAGGGTCACCCATGAGATTGCTTATTTTTGTAAGAACCACAGCTTCTTCATTCTTAAGTTCCCTCAGAATGCTCAGATTTCTGTCATCTAGTTTTACACACTTGTTGCGCGTTAATTTATCAATTTCTTCCATCACCACCTCTTTTTGGCATCTCAGTCTGATCGTGCCTCATCTTTACTACATGAAAAAAGTAGGTTTGGCATAGTTAACTTCCCCCACCATCCTCTCTGGTGAAGACTGATGCAAAGAAATGTCTTATCTTCTCTTTCTCCACCTTATTTGCATTAAATAATTTTTTAACTTTTTGTGTCTTTGGCAGTTAGCTCCTCAGTGTTTCTCTTAGCCCTTCTAATTTAAGTCTTTCATTTTATCCTCCTTTCTAATTGTCTTTGCTGGGGTTGGGTTTGCATTTTCTGAAGGATACCCATCTAGTTTAAATGACCCCTTGTCTTGCTGTTTCATCATCTTTTTTACTCTTGCTTTCCTGCTTCCTTCTTTGTTTAGCTACTTCCGAAATTCTATTATGGTATCCTTCAGTAGCCTCCATGCCTAGTCTAAGGGTTTTAATTTTCTCACTTTTGACTTTAGGCTCTTTTGACTACTTTCCTCTCTTTTTTTAAAGTCACTGCTAGTTTGTGGTATGATTCCTCCTCTGAAGGTGTGGTCCTTCATTATATTATGGCCATCATTATACAGTGGCCCACCTGTAATTATTTTGAAACCAACTCTTTTGTAAAAAGAAAAGGAGTACTTGTGGCACCTTAGAGACTAACCAATTTATTAGAGCATAAGCTTTCGTGAGCTACAGCTCACTTCCTCAGATGCATATCATGGAAACTGCAGCAGGCTTTATATATACACAGAGAATATGAAACAATACCTACTCCCACCCCACTGTCCTGCTGGTAATAGCTTATCTAAAGTGATCATCAGGTGGGCCATTTCCAGCACAAATCCAGGTTTTCTCACCCTCCACCCCCCCCCCCCCACAAATTCACTCTCCTGCTGGTGATAGCCCATCCAAAGTGACAACTCTTTACACAATGTGCATGACAATCAAGTTGGGCTATTTCCTGCACAAATCCAGGTTTTCTCACATCCCCCCCACCCCCATACACACACAAACTCACTCTCCTGCTGGTAATAGCTCATCCAAACTGACCACTCTTCAAGTTTAAATCCAAGTTAAACCAGAACATCGGGGGGGGGGGTAGGAAAAAACAAGAGGAAACAGGCTACCTTGCATAATGACTTAGCCACTCCCAGTCTCTATTTAAGCCTAAATTAATAGTATCCAATTTGCAAATGAATTCCAATTCAGCAGTTTCTCGCTGGAGTCTGGATTTGAAGTTTTTTTGTTTTAAGATAGCGACCTTCATGTCTGTGATTGCGTGACCAGAGAGATTGAAGTGTTCTCCAACTGGTTTATGAATGTTATAATTCTTGACATCTGATTTGTGTCCATTTATTCTTTTACGTAGAGACTGTCCAGTTTGACCAATGTATATGGCAGAGGGGCATTGCTGGCACATGATGGCATATATCACATTGGTGGATGTGCAGGTGAACGAGCCTCTGATAGTGTGGCTGATGTTATTAGGCCCTGTGATGGTGTCCCCTGAATAGATATGTGGGCACAATTGGCAACGGGCTTTGTTGCAAGGATAAGTTCCTGGGTTAGTGGTTCTGTTGTGTGGTATGTGGTTGTTGGTGAGTATTTGCTTCAGGTTGCGGGGTTGTCTGTAGGCAAGGACTGGCCTGTCTCCCAAGATTTGTGAGAGTGTTGGGTCATCCTTTAGGATAGGTTGTAGATCCTTAATAATGCGTTGGAGGGGTTTTAGTTGGGGGCTGAAGGTGACGGCTAGCGGCGTTCTGTTATTTTCTTTGTTAGGCCTGTCCTGTAGTAGGTAACTTCTGGGAACTCTTCTGGCTCTATCAATCTGTTTCTTTACTTCTGCAGATGGGTATTGTAGTTGTAAGAAAGCTTGACAGAGATCTTGTAGGTGTTTGTCTCTGTCTGAGGGGTTGGAGCAAATGCGGTTGTATCGCAGAGCTTGGCTGTAGACGATGGATCGTGTGGTGTGGTCAGGGTGAAAGCTGGAGGCATGCAGGTAGGAATAGCGGTCAGTAGGTTTCCGGTATAGGGTGGTGTTTATGTGACCATTGTATATTAGCACTGTAGTGTCCAGGAAGTGGATCTCTTGTGTGGACTGGACCAGGCTGAGGTTGGTGGTGGGATGGAAATTGTTGAAATCATGGTGGAATTCCTCAAGGGCTTCTTTTCCATGGGTCCAGATGATGAAGATGTCATCAATATAGCGCAAGTAGAGTAGGGGCTTTAGGGGACGAGAGCTGAGGAAGCGTTGTTCTAAGGATTGTCTGGCTATGTAGACTCCCTCCTCAGGCCCTACGCTACCAGCACTCCCAGCTACCTTCGAGACACCACTGACTTCCTGAGGAAACTTCAATCCATCGGTGATCTTCCTGATAACACCATCCTGGCCACTATGGATGTAGAAGCCCTCTACACCAACATTCCACACAAAGATGGACTACAAGCCGTCAAGAACACTATCCCCGATACTGTCATGGCTAACCTGGTAGCTGAACTTTGTGACTTTGTCCTTACCCATAACTACTTCACATTTGGGGACAATGTATACCTTCAGATCAGCGGCACTGCTATGGGTACCCGCATGGCCCCACAGTATGCCAACATTTTTATGGCTGATTTAGAACAACGCTTCCTCAGCTCTCGTCCCCTAAAGCCCCTACTCTACTTGCGCTATATTGATGACATCTTCTGACCTACTGACCGCTGTTCCTACCTGCATGCCTCCAGCTTTCACCCTGACCACACCACACGATCCATCGTCTACAGCCAAGCTCTGCGATACAACCGCATTTGCTCCAACCCCTCAGACAGAGACAAACACCTACAAGATCTCTGTCAAGCTTTCTTACAACTACAATACCCATCTGCAGAAGTAAAGAAACAGATTGATAGAGCCAGAAGAGTTCCCAGAAGTTACCTACTACAGGACAGGCCTAACAAAGAAAATAACAGAACGCCGCTAGCCGTCACCTTCAGCCCCCAACTAAAACCCCTCCAACGCATTATTAAGGATCTACAACCTATCCTAAAGGATGACCCAACACTCTCACAAATCTTGGGAGACAGGCCAGTCCTTGCCTACAGACAACCCCGCAACCTGAAGCAAATACTCACCAACAACCACATACCACACAACAGAACCACTAACCCAGGAACTTATCCTTGCAACAAAGCCCGTTGCCAATTGTGCCCACATATCTATTCAGGGGACACCATCACAGGGCCTAATAACATCAGCCACACTATCAGAGGCTCGTTCACCTGCACATCCACCAATGTGATATATGCCATCATGTGCCAGCAATGCCCCTCTGCCATATACATTGGTCAAACTGGACAGTCTCTACGTAAAAGAATAAATGGACACAAATCAGATGTCAAGAATTATAACATTCATAAACCAGTTGGAGAACACTTCAATCTCTCTGGTCACGCAATCACAGACATGAAGGTCGCTATCTTAAAACAAAAAAACTTCAAATCCAGACTCCAGCGAGAAACTGCTGAATTGGAATTCATTTGCAAATTGGATACTATTAATTTAGGCTTAAATAGAGACTGGGAGTGGCTAAGTCATTATGCAAGGTAGCCTGTTTCCTCTTGTTTTTTCCTCCCCCCCCCCCGATGTTCTGGTTTAACTTGGATTTAAACTTGAAGAGTGGTCAGTTTGGATGAGCTATTACCAGCAGGAGAGTGAGTTTGTGTGTGTATGGGGGTGGGGGGAATGTGAGAAAACCTGGATTTGTGCAGGAAATAGCCCAACTTGATTGTCATGCACATTGTGTAAAGAGTTGTCACTTTGGATGGGCTATCACCAGCAGGAGAGTGAATTTGTGGGGGGGGGGGGTGGAGGGTGAGAAAACCTGGATTTGTGCTGGAAATGGCCCACCTGATGATCACTTTAGATAAGCTATTACCAGCAGGACAGTGGGGTGGGAGTAGGTATTGTTTCATATTCTCTGTGTATATATAAAGCCTGCTGCAGTTTCCATGATATGCATCTGAGGAAGTGAGCTGTAGCTCACGAAAGCTTATGCTCTAATAAATTGGTTAGTCTCTAAGGTGCCACAAGTACTCCTTTTCTTTTTGCGAATACAGACTAACACGGCTGTTACTCTGAAACAACTCTTTTGTGTTACTTAGGACTAAATTGAGAGTAGCCTCTCTCCTTATGTACTACGGCTGTATTGTATTGCTCATGGTATTAAGAAATTTCTTCTCTAATTCTTGTCCAGTTTGACAATTGACCTGTTCAATTATCCACACATAAACAAGGCAATGTTCAGAGAATTAGTTTCTTGACACCTTCAGTAATGGTTTCTTGGAATGGCTAGTTCTGTAGCCTGGAAGAAGCCGTTCTTCTTTACAGGCAACATAGAGTGGTGAAGGAATATTAGAAAAAAATCTGGCTCTCTGCAGCTTGCAAGGTCATTGTACTGAATAACAGCTCAAATTAGCATGCTTGGAGATTGTTCACTGTGTACTCCAGATGCTAGATAAGCTTTCTTTCCAACACTGAATCAAAAAACTGATCTGTAACCCTTTGGTACTTCTAAGCGTCATGCCTAACTTTCTGCAAGGATGTAGCAGTAAATTAGATGGGTAGTATTGTGTAACCTGTTTACTTGGTCCAAGAAGATGGGTTCGCATTGTGTAGCCCAGCCACCAGAGCTTGAACTCAGGTTGACCTTGAAGAAACCATAGACTGTAGAGACTAAAACTGGACATAGCTTGCCTAAAAATAAAACCACGCAATAAATGATCCATTCATGTCACTACCACAAATTGTCCTTACTGACCCTATTGATTGGCTCCAATTCAAGAGACCAAGTTCTTGTAGATTGTGCTTGGCCAGCTGAAAGTTTAACATTGGTGTAGAATCACAGAGAAAACACATAAGTAACTTGTAATTTAAATATGTCAGTTGTTTGTTGAGTGCAATTTAGTTTTTTTACATTTTGCTTCAAAATGTGGCGTCTATCATACTATTCCACAAAAATAAAAAAAATACATCAATGAAAGGTTATTGCGGGAATCAAAAGTTGTTAGGTTGATCCTTCTGGAAACAAAGCAATAGACCCTTGAAAATATTATTGAATGTTTTTTTAACCAAGTCACTCTAAATGAAACATCCTTGGAAATAGGTTGGTGTCAGATAGTTGTGTGCAATATCAGATACATACAAGAGGGCTCCAGACAGATTGCCCAGAGATGAGTACTAGTGATTTGTCTTGGATGCTCTGTAAAGGGACTCTGTTCCAGATCAAGGAAGTCTCTTTATTGCAGATGAAAGGATGGACTGTAGTGGGCTGCCCTATTGAATACTGTAATTCTGGTGGTGCTAATTTTTTTAAAGTCAAAGTTGTTCAGGGAAAGAACCAATAATCACGTTAGAAAACCAGCAAATCTGTTCTTCCAAGAAATACTTCTGGTAATATGCCTTTAATGTACATCTAATTGTACCTCTGAGTGCATCAAATTGTAGCTTATTTTTTGCCAAATTCTTGCATTCTGGTAGATATTATATTTAAGATTGAGAAGGACATTCCATCCTGGCATACGTCGGGTCCTTAATGAGTCATAGCCACTTTGTTGTGTTTAAAAAAGAATTTGGATCAAATTCTAAGTCGGCCAACTTGAGCCTGAGTAGGAGCCAGAATTTACCAAAGTACATTGCCAAAGAGCCAGAGTATTATGTAAAGATTATATACGTATATGTATGTGTGTGTGTATATATATCTGTGCACCCACATAATCATTATAATTTGATAATGTATATTTATTATGCTTTTATAATGTATAGTTAACGATAATAATAACAACTTGTCTTAACCTTTTACTTAGTGGGACTTCTGGCAATCTTTGCTTTTAACAATTCTCTGGAAGTTTGGTTTGTGTTCAGTTGTGCTCACATGCAGCAGTTCTCTTAAGTAGCTGTCTGTCAAAACGGATTGGTGCTTGGATTTCACATGTTTGAGTGTCGAGAAAACAGACTCACAAAGATAGGTTGAAGCAAACATCGAGATTAATTTTATGGCTACACCTCTGATGTTGCAGTATTTATCGTTTGGTACAGATTTCCAGAAAATAAGGGTCCCCTCTGTCTTCTGAACAGATTTCAATCTGTCATCTTCCAAAAGTTCTATGACTTCCATCTGGAATGTTGCTTCGTCAGTGACTAAAGGGAGCTTCCAACAATCGGCTTCAGCACTAAAAGGGTCAATCAGAAATCTGATTTGAAGTCTTTTCCGCTGCAAATCTTGGAATCTTTCCTCAAAACTATCCTTAAGATCTGAAATCACGCTCGCATATCTAGTTGTGCTCCGTTTTCGGGGTTCTGCTGCATTGTCTTTTGATCTGGCTGGAAGGTGTGACATTGAGGTGAAAGTGTGTCAGCTCTCCCTCAAGCATTTGTCTGTGAAACACCTGCGGTTTGTTCATGAACGCAAATATGCTTTGCATTAGATTAGACAGCAATTTTCCTTGTAAGTCCACGTTTAGTTTATCCAAATGCAGCAGCAAGTCTGCAAGAAATGCCAAATCTAGAACCCACCCAGGATCTGTAAGCTTGGGTTGTATTCTGTGCTTCTCCTCCATAAACAATTTTACTGGTTCCAGGAGCTTGAAAAAATGGGAAATAACTTTACCTCTCGAGAGCCATCGAACTGCGCAGTGAACTGGCAGATCAGCAGGGAAGTAGTCTTCATCCAGTTCTTTGATTAGATTTTGAAATTGTCTGTGATTGAGTGCATTTGAGCTAATGAAATTCATAATGTGCAAAACAGGTTTCATGATGTGATCAAATTTGAGATTTTTATATACCAGTTGCTCCCGATGAATAATAGAGTGAAGTGTCCAAAATTCGGGAAAGCTCTCATAGGACTTACAAAGCCCTACTAGTCCATTCGCAGATCCCCACATGGACAGAGCCTCGTCCGTTGCAATGGCAGTGAGCTTCTGTAAAGGGAAGTGGTGTTTCGCAACTAACACCATCAATGCCTCCTTTAGATCTCATCCACGAGTTCTGTCCTTTAGTGGCATGATATCAAGGAGTTCTTCCTTTACAACACAGTTGTCAGACACAGTCCGGACAAATACTGATAATTGAGGTTTATCCTGTACATCGCATGACTCATCCAAAGCGATGGTCAAATACTCACACTGCTGAAGTTGCAAGTGCATTTGCGATTCGATGTCACTGTTCAGGTCGGAGATTCTGCATTCTATTGTGTGGCATGAAAGCTGCAGGCCAGAAATTTTCTTCTGTAGATTCTTGTTCTCTGGTGACAGGATTGAAATCACATCAGTGAGGCACATTTTTATTAACTCGCCTTCAGAGTAGGGCTTTTTTGCACGGGCTATGTGCCAGGCCACATAATAGGAGGTTAACGTTACAGTTTGCGGTCGGTTGGCAAATCTGGTGAAGAACTGGTCTTCTATATCAGTTTGTTTTTTCAAAGTTTTCAGTTTTGAAGTGTGGAGTTCAGAATCTTGTGGGAATTCTTGATATGCGCATGGGCAGAAGCGAAATGATGCTGCAAGTTTGAAGATTTGAACTGAGAGATACATGTCTGGCAAAGAAGACACATGGCTTTACCATTACGTTCAATGAAAAATTACTTATTCTCTCACTTCTGTTGGAAGCCTCAATTTTCATCTGTGTATTTTCTTTTCTGTTTGCACTTGCCTTCCATTGTTAGATGGTGTAAGAAAAATTTTGATTAAAAATTTCTACACCAGTTAGTCACCGTGTACTTTACTTTATTCAAGGAGACACAGACACCAGCCAGGGGTTGCTGGACCCCTGCTCTGCTGCAGGCCCCACCTCCCACTCCACCCCTTTCACCAAGTCCCCACTCCCACCCTACCTCTTCCTGCCCCTGCCCCACCTCCGCCCTCCTCTTCCCACCCTATTCCGCCCCCTCCCTCAGTGAGCTGTGTCCTCGCTCCTCCCCCTCCCAGAGCCTCCTCGATGCCGTGAAACAGCTGATCGTGGCGGGCAGGAGGCGCTGGGGGAGGGAGGAGGGCCGTGCACTGCTTCCTCACTCCTCCCCCCCAGAGCTGCCTCAATGCTGCGAAACAGCTGATCGCGGTGGGCAGATGGGAGGGGGAGGCATTGATGGGGGGGTGCCGGCAGGCGGGAGGTGCAGGGGGAAGTGGTGTGGGGGGCTGACAGGGCTGCCGTTGGGTGCTGAGCACCCACCATTTTTTCCCCAGAATCGGCTCCTGGCAGGAGCTGCATACTATCTTCTGTAGAGCCGCATGCAGCTCCAGAGCCGCCGGTTGGCCAGCCCGTTCTAAGTGAACAAAAACTACAGAGCATGTGTGTACTACATAACTTCCCTTAAAAATTAAGCACCCAGTTCCTACTAAGTCTTACTCACTGAGTGAGTAGTTTCATTAACATTTTTGGACTACTCATGACTAAGGACTACGCATGCAAATAAAATTTTGAAATTAGATGAAGGTTTCTGACCTTCAGAGTAGTGAAGTTCTGGAACAACCTTCCAAGGAGACTAGCGTGGGGCAAAAAAATCTAACTTGTTTCAAGACTTAGGCTATTTCTGCCTATGTCACCCATGTCACTCAGGAGTGCGAATATTCCATCCCCCGAACATCATAAATTACACTGGCATAAGTGCTGGTGTGCACAGCACTATGTTGGTGGGAGAGCTTCTCCCGCTGACAGCGCTTCTGACGCTCACGGAGAGCTCTTTCCTGTTGGCACAGAGTGTCTTCACCAGGTGGGGGCTGTACATGTAGACAAGGCCTAAGCTTGATAAGTTTAGGGAAGGGATGGTGTGATGAGATTGCCTACAAGGACATATGGCCCAACTGCAACTGCTATTAGCAAATGTTTCCAATGGCCAGAGATGGGACACAAGAGGAAGAGGGCTCTGAATTACTATAGAGAATTATTTCCAAGGTATCTGTTTGGTGAGTCTCACCCATATGCTCAGGGGCTAACTGATCACCATATTGGGATCAGGAAGGAATTTTCCCCCAGACTGACATTTCGCTCAGATTGACAGAGACCATGGGAGGTTTTCACCTTTTTCTGCAGCATGGGACATGGATCACTTGCTGGTTTGAACTTGACTAAATGGTGGATTCTCTGTAACTTGAAGTAATTAAATCAAGTTTTGAGGACATTGGCAACTCAGGCAAATGTTATGGGCCTATTACAGGAGTGGGTGGGTGGAGTTCTTTGGGCTGCGATGTGCAGGAGGTCAGACTAGATAATGATAATGGTCCCTTTTGGCCTTAGTCTGTGATGATCAGTTCCTGAGGGGAGATGCTAATTAGAATCCTGTTCATTTACGCTCATGTTTGTAATGGTTTTAACTTTAGGACCCTTTTGCTCCCCATCTTCTAACATAACTTCTCCCAACATAACTTCTGAGCTCCCCTACTTATGTTTCAAATGGTGTTGGGAGGGGACATGGTAGATTTGATTGTCTTTCTGTTAGGTCTTGGTGACAGCTGTGGGAGCTCACTGAAATCCTTATGTAGCCATCTGCCCCTAGTCCCTGCAAACTATGGTCCTGGACTCGAATTGGAATAATGCAAAAATACATACATCAATTATTTCTTTTTCACTGTTTTAACACCATCTTGCTAACAAAACCTAACTGTGAATAATAAAGTGCCAATTGAGGAATTCATTTTTCTCTAGTTCTGCATTAAATATATTGCAACATCCTCATATTGGATATGATGTTATAGAGAACATTATGATCCCATGTACCATAACAAAATTAAAGGGTTTTACACTTTTGGAAATTAACCTATAATATTAAATTGTAAGCATCCCTCTAGCCATTTATGTAAATACATACATAACCTCCATAGGCAGTTTTCTTTCCATTTTGAAATTAGGAATAAATTTGTTGATGCTAATTATTGTTTTATTAGTGATGGCATGGTACTACTTGTTTTTTATCATTCATGGACTAAATGTAGCATCTGATCATAGAATATCAGGGAAGGGACCCCAGAAGGTCATCTAGTCCAACCCCCTGCTCAAAGCAGGACCAATTCCCAGTTAAATCATCCCAGCCAGGGCTTTGTCAAGCCTGACCTTAAAAACCTCCAGGGAAGGAGATTCTACCACCTCCCTAGGTAACGCATTCCAGTGTTTCACCACCCTCTTAGTGAAAAAGTTTTTCCTAATATCCAATCTAAACCTCCCCTCTGATGATTCGCTTTTCTTTTTGTTGCTCCCCTCCCCTCCCAAATTAACCACATTCTATGATATTCTGGTTTTATAATCAATCCCAGAATACTACAGAAGATATTTACTAGTTTTCTGAAAAGATTCATTGGAAAAAAAATTAGACATACATGTAATTAAAATGAAATGCAATGGTAGTATTAGTGCTCACTGCAAAACATGTATGGCCAGGCTCTTGTTTGTTGGTTACAACTAGAGGCAGTGACTTTGAAATTGATTGCTGGGCTTGCAGTCTCATTACACAGATGCATAAGTGAACAAGTGAGACTGGATTGTTGTATCTGTTGTTGTTTTTTTAAGCTGTAGACATGCATTCATTGAAGGTAAAGGGATAATATGCCAGGTTGGAATTGCAAATGTTTCATATTATTGAAGCTTTGAATTTTAATTTTTGGCTTAAAATCGGACATTGGAATTTACATGGCAGTAGGTGAAAAGTATGTTCTTTACCATTCAGATCAGAGCAGCTCTTCTTACTCAAATGTCCAAATAATTTAAATAATTCTGGGAAATTTTAAAAGTCTGGTTAATTGTTTAAGTTCTCTCAAATTTCCATTAATTATTTTTTAAAAAATGAGTATTAAGTGTTTTATCCTGAAGGGTCATGAGCACTGTGGCCTAATCCAGGAAAATGCTTCAGCACGTGCTTATTTTTAAACACCCGCGTAGCCAGACTGAGTTCAATTGGGCTCTGATCCTGCAGGGAGTTCCACATGGCTTTCAGAACAACCTACTTCCATGTGTAGGGACACTTGCAGGGGAAAATCCAGGTGGTGCATGAAGTGGTGTTATTGATTCACCGGGCAGCATTCTTCTCTCAGATTATGCATTGGATCAGTACTTCAACAGAGTGCTAGGGAGCACTGTGCTGCTGGAGATGGTACCTTGAATGAGATGTAAAATTGAAGTTCTAATCGCTTGTCACTGTTGTCCAGGCCAAATTGCAATGTGGTTAACTGCATTCGGCCACCCCTTAATTTGTTGTTTGACTATGAAAAGTGACTATTTAAAAATGTCAGTTTTGCTTAACAGACCAGCACCATGTGTCTCCAAGTTATTCTTGCTGACTGTAGTGACTAAAATACGTGTTTTGCCCATGTTAATCCTACAGAACTATCCCGATTATGGGAGAAAGAGTTGGAATCTGTTCCACCTTATACATCCTCAAAAGAATTGTTTGCTAAATTCCAATTGGTCACCCCTCTGCAAAGTGATTGATGGCATTAAGAGTATAAATTGGCCATCAGAATCTTTATTTACTGTTAGTGAAGGTATGAGAAGGCAAGAATCCAGCTTGACTTTCAAATCTTTTGAGTTTGTGGCACTGAAAAATCTTTATTCACACAATTGAGTGTATTTAGAGTAGAACCTCAGAGTTACGGACACCTCGGGAATGGAGGTTGTCCATAACTCTGAAATGTTTGTAGTTCTGAACAGAGCGCAGTTCGGGCTCCAGATCCAGCAGCCGACACTTCAGGCCATGATTCAGCAGCAGCTGAGCTCCCTACTCAGCCCTGGCATGAGTTTCCAAGCTTGTCCCACTCTGAGCAGGGGAGGGGGGATAGAAACAGCATGTCCTCTTGCCGGGTGGGGAGAGGTGAAAGTGGTGCAGACCCCAGAGCTGCTCCAGTTCTGCTGGCTCTGGCTGCCTTGGGCTGGCAGCTCCAGTGTCTTGTAAGTGGCTGCCCCACGATTGGGGGTGGTGTGGGGACAGGCAGCCCAGATGTGCCTACCTTTAAAATGCAGTATAGACATGGTACTGTACTTGCTTTTTTTTGTCGTGGCTGCTGCTGCCTGAGTGGTTACTTCCAGTTTCACATGGTGTCTGGTTGACAGGTCAGTTTGTAACTCTGGTGTTCGTATCTTTGAGGTTCTACTGTAATGTGAAATTAAGGAGACCATAAACAGGGAGTCCCCAACGCCATTTTTAAAGTCACCTTTCAGAATCAAACTGTATATTAAACTTTCAACTGGATACATGGTGTTTTTCTTCAGCGCTTGACCTAAACTCTTGTGGAGTACTGCTACTAAATAGTTACCACATTCTGCCCCCAAGGTGGCTACATTTCAGAGAAGAGCAGAAGTCTTGTTCTAAATCTGTAAAATACTTCAGGATGATTGAGTAAAAAGGTGGAGAGAAGTAGGGCACCTTATGTAGTGTGAGTTAGACATTTCCTGTTTGGTCACATGCTGTATCTCTTCTGTGTTTTAAAAACAAATTGATAAAGGAAGAATAATTCAGATTCTTCTGTCAAAGTTAAAATATGATGATAGCTGAATCAGTGCAATCGGCCTGACTTTCCTGTATATGGCACCCTGAGTACTTTAAAGTACTTTGTTTATTGAAGGTCTTCTAAAAGTAATTAATCTGGAATTATTTAGTTGTTTTATGACTGGCTAGCCTCAAAACGACACTTTTGAAGAAGTTGCCAAATAGAGCCATCTGTTTTCTTGTATTCCTACTGCTCATCCAGCCCAAACAGCTGAGTAGCTCCAAGTAAACAAGATAGTAAAATTAGCAGACAGGGCCAAGTGTTGATAGTTGTTCTGAGGTTCTCTCTACTTGAATTAAAGGACTCCTTGTCAGGAGTTCAAATGTAGGACCATGGAGCACTAACTCTGCACTTCCCTACTTACCAGATTACGTCCCTGGTCACATCCACTCTGCAAATGATGTTCGCTTTGGGCAGGGGAATGGCAGTCAGTGGAGGACGGGGGTGATAGTAATGTACTGTAGGTCTGCGCCGTCAGTAAACTGCTACCCATTTTCTGTTAGCTCAGCTACTCTGGCTCTGCCAATTCACAGCCCACTTGCTTCAAAGCGGATAAGCAGGCATTTCCTTACTGCTGTAAGAAGAAAAGGAGTACTTGTGGCACCTTAGAGACTAACCAATTTATTTGAGCATAAGCTTTCGTGAGCTACAGCTCACTTCATCGGATGCATACTGTGGAAAGTGTAGAAGATCTTTTTATACACACAAAGCATGAAAAAATACCTCCCCCCACTCCGGCAAAAAAGTGACACTTTTTGATTTCATCTGGGCCAGTCTCCAGGCGTGTTTATAACTGGGGGATGTATTGAATATTTAATTGCATGTTATTTATCAACTATGTTCTCATTCCAAATAACTGTATCTCTCTCCTTAATTTTACTAAATAACAGAATAAAGTTAGTGACGTTACCTTCCATTATGGGGAAAGGGATTCTTAAACCTGATCTCTACCCCCTGTGAAGTTAAAGTCTGACTTTGAAAGCCTTACTTAAAGCTTCAGTGCAAGCCAAAATTCAAACAAAAGGGTATTATGCACAAAGTCAGACCCAAATTACAACACTTTCATAAATGTAGCAAGATCCCCTCCAAACAAAAGTCATTGAGGGCTGTTTGGAAAATCATTGAAACTTGCCAAGTCCTAATAAGATAATTATCTTCATCGGAAAGATTAAAAGGAACTCTTCAGACTTCAAGGCTACATCTTTTCCTCATGGCGATTGGAATGCATCCGATGAAGTGAGCTGTAGCTCATGAAAGCTTATTCTCAAATAAATTGGTTAGTCTCTAAGGTGCCACAAGTCCTCCTTCTCTCATGGCAAAATATATCTCTTGTTTTGATTGTGAAGTATCTGTACATGGCAAAGCACTACTGGCACAGCTAATCAGAAGATAAATCAGATTGGATCTGGAAAAATAGTAATCTTCTGGATATAAAGGCCCAGAGAGCCTTTACAATTCATCTTCAGCCCGTTTCCAGTTTAGGGAGCAGCACCAGACCTGCCAATCACTGGCAGAGTGGGCATGACCAAACTTTTGAGGAGCCTGCCAGTTCTGTTTTGCTGCTTTAGCTGCTGGGAGGCATTATTACTTGACCTCCCAGATGTACAGATAAAGAGATTTTAAAGCTAGAGGGGACAATTAAAATAATCTAGTCTGACTTCCTACATAACCCAGGCGATAGAATTTAATCCACGGATGCTTGCATCGAGCCTATAACTTCTTGTTACGCTATACCATGTGGAGGTTCTAAGTACCGTTGGTGCTTCATGAGCTTGATGTTCCATTCATTCACTTCACAGCAATTTTTAAGAAGTTGATATGTGAACCAATAAAATTTGGCAGCTGCTATGCTAGAGTCTGGGTCAGGGCAAATTTCCAGTAGTGGAGTTTGGGTTAGGGGCAAGCAGATAACTCTACCCACCAAACCTCACTTGGCTGGGCAGAAGAGGAGCCAAGTCAGCTCAGAGAACTAGGTGGATATAATGTAGCAGTGGCTCAAGGCACCACTGGTCTCTCAGTCTCTACTGGGAGAACAAGCTAAAGCAAGCCTTAGAGAAATTGCTTGGGCTATGTGGAACCCACTATCCCTGTGGGTTCGGGGACAGAATAGGCCCACTGCTCCTCCTGCATGTCATAAGAGGCGACTAAAAGTGGGCTGCCTGGAGAGGGATGGGCTCTGTCAGTTTAGAAATTTGCCCAAGACACACCATATGATGAACAAGTCAACCATGTCCATACCAGATTGGTTGCATCCCAGGTTAATAATGACTGCACCAAGAGTCTCCCACCAGGGCAGACACAACAAGTATACTACTGGTGTAACTCCAACAAAGAGGATCCTTGGAAAATATTGCATCACCATAGCCACATGGAATGTAAGGACATTGAGACAAATAGGGAGGTTGAGAGAACTCACATACAAAATGGAACAAGACACCTGGCACCTCCTAGGAATCTCTGAGGTCAGATGGAAGAACTTTGGAGAGGTACTACCAGAAGAAGGCCATGTACTCTATTACAGTGGAGAGGACAAACACGTCAACGGTGTAGGATTTCTTGTGCATAAAGATATCAAGAATTCAGTATTAGGATGCCACCCAATATCCAGCAGGCTTATTTCCATCCATCTAACGGCAGTACCGTTCAATATCACAGTGGTTCAAGTCTACGCCCCTACAACAGACTATGTTGATGAGCAAATTGAAGATTTTTACAGTCAGCTCCAAGACATCATCAATAAGGTACACAAGATATCCTGATTGTACAGGGAGATTGCAGTGCTAAAATGGGTACTGATGCACAAGCAGATTGGCGAGATTATTGTGGGTCTTTCTGTAATACAGTAACCAATGAGAGAGGACTGAGACTTTTGGAGTTTGCCAGCTATAACAATCTGGTTCTTACAAACACATTAGGAGCACATAAAGCATCCAGACGATCAACATGGCATGCACCTGATGGTTTACATCACAGTCAGATTGACTACATCATGGTGCAAAACCGATTTCATTCTGGGATTAACAGAACTAAAACAAGGAGCTTCCCCGGTGCTGATATCGGAAGGGATGTCAACCTTGTGATGCTAAACTTTTGGCTGTGGCTAAGGAAAATTGTTAGGCCAAAGTTCACCAGAATCAAGTTTGACTTAGAAAGACTTAGAGACCGAAGTATTGCAGAGTCATTCCAAGCAATGATTGGTGAAAAATTTGCTCCACTGCTTGCTCTAGTGAAAGACATAGAAACAATGACCAACAATTTCAACGCTGAAATGAATGAGGCATTTGGTGAAACAATGGACATTCTTAGGAAACACCATAAGAAGACAAAACCTTGGGTCACAAATGAAACACTATAAATGTGTGACATTAGAAGAGAACTGAAGAGAGACAAGAACAGTACTGAGGGAGCTGATAAATATAGAGTGATTGGCAGAAACATTAAAGTGGCCAAGGAGATATGGATTGAAAAACAATGCTCTAAAATTGAAGAGTGTATCAACAATAAAAATAGCAAATGGGCCTTCCAGATTGTAAAAGATCCGATGAAGGAAAGATGGACCAAAGCTAACGCAATTCAAGTTAAAGAAGGGAACAGTCTTACAGAAGAAAAGGACATCAATCGGTGGACAAATTACTGCTTTGTTCTATACAATCACCAGACAAATGGAGATCCTAGTGTTCTAGACAACCCAGATTCAACAAAGGAGGATGACTTTCCAATACTGTGGGAAGAAGCGGAGACATCTGTGAAATCACTCAAGAATGGAAAGGTTACAGGTATTGACAACATCCCAGCTGAACTGATGAAATTCGGAGAAGAAATAGTAATAGATGTACTCACCAAGATCTGCAACAAGATCTGGCAGACCGGTGAGTGGCCCTTCATGTGGACACAGTCACTAATCATCATTCTGCCAAAGAAAGGCAACCTGCAATTGTGTCAAAATTACCGGACCATAAGCTTAATTAGCCATCCCAGCAAAGTGATGTTGAAAGTCATATACAGATTTTTAGTCTTCGTGTTCTATGTGAGAAGTACTTAAAATACGAGCAGGACATCTAGCATGTCTTTGTTGACTTCAAGAAGGCATTTGACAGAGTATGGCATGAATCTCTCTGGGCAACCACGAAGAAGTACAACGTTGGTCGTAAGCTTATTCTTACCATTAAACAACTATATTCCAAGGCCAGCAGTGCAGTTCTCGTCAAAAGCACAATAGGAAAGTGGTTTTGTACCACTGTTGGAGTCCGGCAAGGCTGCCTTCTCTCGCCCACATGCTCAGTATCTACTTGGAGTGCATGATGACTGATGCCCTAGAAGATCATATATGTGCAGTCAGCATTGGGGGGCAAACAATCTCAAGTCTTTGGTTTGCTGATGACATTGACGGACTGACAGGTAGCAAAGGTGAACTTGCCAACCTTGTGAAACGATTGGATGAAACCTCTGCAAAATATGGTATGAAAATCAGTGCAGAGAAAACCAAACTGATGACAAACAAACGTGACAGGATCAGTTCACATATCACTGTCAGTGGACAAGAGCTGGAGACAGTGAAACAGTTCAAGTATTCGGGGCAGTCATCACTGATGAAGGATCAAAGGCAGAAATTCTGGCAAGAACTGCGCAAACAACAGCAACAGTGGCAAAGCTAAAGCCAATTTGGAGGAACAAGAACATCTCCCTGGAATCCAAACTGAAACTGGTCATCTCCATGCGTGCGAGACAAGGACCCTTACAGCAGAACTTGAACAGAAAATACAGGTAGTAGAGATGAGATACTTCTGTAAAATCCTGGGCATCTCCTACTTCAACCATGTCACTAATGAAGAGGTCAGCAACATCATCACCCAACGCGCTGGGTCATATGAAGACCACCTGACAACCATGAAGAAGCACAACCTGAAGTGGTACAGCCATGTAACAAGATCATTTGGCCTATCCAAGATCATCCTCCAAGGGACAGTACAGGGGAAGAGGTAGACAGAAGAAGAGGTGGATTGAGAACATAAAAGAGTAGACAGGAACGGACTTCATGGAGACTCAAGCACGGACACAATTGTCAGGGGTGGAGACAATTAGTTGATTGCTCATCCATGATGGTGCCCCAACAACCAGTGCGGTTATGGGAGTGATGATGATGTGGAGTAGAACAGTGCTTCTCAACCAGAGGTTCAGGGCAGGGGCTGTGGGCAGGTTTCAGGGGGGCCGCCAACCAGGGCCAGTGTTAGATTCACTGGGGCCCAGGGCAGAAAGCTGGAGCCCCACCACATGGGGCTGAAGTCCAGGGCCCTGAGCCCCACCACCTGAGGCTGAAGCCAAACTTAGCTTTGCGGGGGCCTCTGTGGCATGGGGCCCCAGGCAATTGCCCTGATTGCTACCCCTTAATGCCGGCTCTGGCTTTTATACGCAGAAAACCAGTTGTTGTGGCACAGATGGACTGTGGAGTTTTTATAGCATGTGAGCGGGGCTCAGAAAGAAAAAGGTTGAGAACCCCTGGAGTAGAAGACCTTGCAGTGGAAGGATACTATCAATTTAAAAAAAAACGCTTGCTTATAAGCATGATCATAATGCGGAAGAGGTGAGGACTTTCTTTTTCAAGTGAATTTCATGTTTATGAAAGATGTTAGCTGAAGACCCAGTGAACAGGTACAGTTACAGCAGTGGTAATGCAACAGGCCTGTTCCCACACTGCCCTGCCAATGTACTGTGCTGTCTCCTGATTCTGGAAGGTGCAGCTGATGGAGTGAAGTGATAGTAGTCTTTATGCCCATTCAGTTTGTCAGCAAGGTTGCATATTATGTTGATTTATGAGATGTGGATACTTGCCCTATAGGAAATGAACAAAAACCACTAGGTCACTTCTAACAGGGTATCTAACAGTTGGTAATGACTTTTAGGTCTTACTCACCTTGGCATGATTTGGCACACAAATTTAGAAAGCTGCATATTGTATTATTAATTCTCTGAACCACCTAGTCCAACAGCTTCAGAGAGCGAATTTTGTATCAGATACCTGGGTGCATTTATACACTTCCGTAATATGATATAGTAATAGTCGTTGTTAATGCAATTAGCAAAACTGAAGATATATGGTAGCTGATTGAGACAGAAGTGACATATGTGTCTGAGCATTTTTGTAATGCATTTCACTGTAATAGCCAAGTACTGATATTCATGTTAATTTCACTGAATTAACAGCTAAGTAACTGAGACTGACTTTTCTATTACAAAACAAATAGGCAGCACAATATATGGAAAATTATGAAGCTGAAAGATATATGATAGACAATATGGCAGCTAACTAGCATAAGACATTTCAATGCACCCATTGCTATAAGCTCATGACAAACAGGTATAGCCAACCTCCATAAATCTGCCCAGCTCACTAGGTGGAAAGGACTCTAAAATCTTAGTGCAGTGTTAAGCAAATGCTTGAATGAAAAGATGAACCTTTTACTGTGATCTGAAGGTTGGTAAATTCAAGCTCTTGACTGATCACGTGGGAGAGCAGGTTGCACAGCTGGAAAACTTGCATGGGAACACCCCTGCCTCTTCTCAGAGTTCCCATCTGGGGGAGTCTCAGTAGGAGCACCTCACTACTCGCAGTGGTCATGATAGTGCAGAGAGAGAGAGAGAGAGATGGGTGGTCCATTAGGTAGTGAGACCTTAAACCACTTAACAGGCATACAAAAGATAAAATATTAATAGTAGTCGTGATCTCTAGATGGACAAGCTTCTGGGACTTGTACATCAACAATGCTGAAGGTTAAAAAAAAGGAATGTGCTATAATGACTAAACTTATATCTTGCGAAAAATTATGATATTGAGAACAAAACTCGTTTGTCGAATGGAATCAGGTTAATCATGCAGTTAATCAAGAACATAAAAGAGCAATAGAGGTCTCCTGCCGGACTCCATGCAAGCTAAATTTTTAAGAACAAAGTGCTAGTGAATATTTGAATAACTGTGAGCCCAGTCCTGCAAATCTTTCCTTACATGGGTAGTGAGTAAATCTTAGAGAATCGGGGGCTGCAGTTCTGTCTCCCTACATTTTAATCAGACTCATCCTTGACTTTTTAAATGAATGATTGAACAACCTGGCAGAAGTGTATTATCGATTGATTTTTTTGTAAGTGTTGTGAAATGCTTTTCTTACCAGCAGATCTTCTCAGTATAGTGTATGATTGATATATGCCCTAAAGCTCTACATTGGGATCCATGTACTGTATCAATATTTTGAATTATAAAGCGATAGTCACAAAAGTTTTTATCATCTGTACCACGAGTTTCTGGATCCAGGTTCAACACTTTCTCATTGCAGAATATTTCAGTGCATTTTAAAGCAAAGGAAAAATTATTTTTCTGTTTATTTTTAGGGTGGCAGGGGAGGGGTTAATTTAGTACTGGTGAAAGGTGCTAGATTGACAATCTTGGAAACTGAAGGCCTCTGTCACGTGCTCACAGGGGTGTCAGCTCTGCAGCTTCAGTCAATGTGCCTCAACTCTGACATGGAAGGATCCACTCTTAACTGAATGAAGAATGGATTCTGAATTTGTCTCCCTCACAGGCAGGCAGCACAGGGAGTGCTAGTTAGTGCCAGTTGTGGATGTGGACATCTATCCACTAGGATCTAGACTGAGATCATTAACTTATTTCACATAGGCTACAAAGCAGCCATCAGATGGAAACAAGCAGGCTGTACAAAATGCAGACACTGATACAACAGGGAAGGCAGACAAAGGAAACTGACCTCATTCAATGGCATCAGCTCAAATATGAAAGAATATGGTGCAAGGGAGGACCACAACCCAGTGAATATTTTTGCTAATAACTTGCAGCAAGATGTAGCAAAAAAAAAAAAAAAAGCATGAGACAGAATTGCTTTTTTTTCACCCAATGTTTGCAAAAGATTTTCTAAATAAGATGGCAACAGTGAATAAACCAGAAGATTAGCATTTGTATCAAACACAATTCTACAGAAGAAGATTACAAATTCTGGGTCAGTTGACAGACAGATTTAGAAAGCATAGCTATAGGATGAGTGCTGGTGTACTAACGGAGGTTAAAGGAAAAAAGACAGGGTAGAGAAAAACAAAAAGATGCTGATAAGTGGGCCAACCTGGTGGTCTAGCATTATTCCTCTGCATTGCTATGTGGAAGATGTTTTGATCCAGAATCCAGATTTTTCACTCTCCTATAACATAATCAGGCTGTTTTAAATATTTAAACATTGATTCATTTTCCCTTTCCTGTTCCTGGAAATAGAATTAAGACCAACATAAGAGGAGGTAATTGTCCGTCTCTAATTGGCACTGATGAGACTTCAGCTGGAGTACTGTGTCCAGTTCTAGGCCCCACACTTTAAGAAAGATACAGACAAATTGGAAAGAGTCCAGAGAGAGCATAAAAAATGATGACAGGTTTAGAAAACCTGACCTGTGAGGAGAGGTTGAAAAAACTAGGATGTTTAGTCTTGAGAAAAGAAGATGGAGGGGGGACTTCATATATCTTCAGTTATGTTAAGGGCTGTTATAAAGAGGTGATAAATTGTTCTCCATGTCCACTGAAGGTAGGACAAGAAGTAATGGGCTTAATCTGTAGCAAGGGAGATTTAGGTTAGATATTAGGAAAAGCATTCTAACTATAGGGGCAGTTATGCACTGGAATAGACAGTTCCAAGGGAGGTTGTGGAATCCCCATCATTGGAGGCTTTTAAGAACAGGTTGGACAAAGACCTGTCAGGGAAGGTCCTGCCTCAGCAAAGGGGTATGGACTAAACGAATTCTTGAGGTCCTTTCTAGCCCTTCATTTCTGTGATTTTATAATAATTCTGCATTCTTAATTTGATACTGTCTGTTCTAAAGACTAATAGTAAATGGATGACACCAGCATAGCGTGATCAACAAAATGAAGCTATTGGTTGACGTTATTAAATACTATTTTTATTTTTTCTTTATTTTTATTATTACTTTAATGCATACTGTGCAACACTATTTTTTGATATTTCTCAATGTTGGTATTTTGCTTTTCTTAATAGATAAAAATCAAGTAAAATACAGACTTGAGCCATATCTTTCTTTTTAAATGGCTGCTTTTTATATAAACACTAGCATGAACAAACAGCTGATATAAGACCAGTGAATTTCATTGGTAGCTTCATCCAAGATGTGAAAAAGGACCTCACTCACTCATGCAGTTCTACAGACTACAGTACTTACAGTTTTGTATGCAGCCAGCATAATGTCATGCTAACTTGGGAAAACCTGCTCTCCCTCTATAAAGTGGTTAAATGCTAAAGGTACACATCCAGTTAATTGCTTGCCTGTGGCAAACAGATTGCCTTTGGGTGAAATTAAAGTGCCACTCTTAGAAAGCTTTCTAATTACCTTTATATAGCCCCCAGCTACATTAATTGGAAAAGCTTGTCTCTAGGTTGTTTGAAATCTGAATATAGGCAATATTGCTTTATTATACGGTATGATAGATCACTGGGTGGTGTTTATACTTCTACATGAAACATTCCATTTAAATACATTATACATTTAAATCTCTTCATTTACAATATACTTTAAATAGAAAAATAAGTATCAGATTCTATCTTAATGTACTTGAAGAAATCAGTATTTCCGAGATAAAAGGAGGAGGAGAATCTTTTGGATGCTTTACTTGTGAGGTAAAGAGGTAGAAGTTAAAACATTGTCTTTTTTTAAAAAGTGTATTTTGATATGAGAATCATATTTTCTTAAGTAAATAACACTAAACCTGTTTAAACTGGCGATGCTGGAAGAACCATCTGTTCTGAAGGTCTAGATGGAGTCTATTTCATTGCTTTTTGGAATGCCTTTAAGGAACATTGGGCTGAACTCATCTTGATGTAAGCAGGTGCAGCTCCTTTAGAATCCATTAGGAGGAGCATCTGTGGAGGGGTGAGTTAGGTGTTGCAGTGATTAATAGATAGGTATTTCTCCCTTTAGTATATAAACACTCATTCTGTATTTAATCCATATTAAATTCTACAAATTGGCTTCTGCTTAGCTACAGTATGTAGGAATATGATAAGTATTGAATTGTTTTCACTCTGTAGTTCATTTTCCAAAATTTATGGGGCTTGATTTTTCAGAGCCAGTCTTGCATTACATTCTTATTTCATCATGTGATGATACGAGTATTCTTATTACCAGCCATTTCAATTATGGATGGCTGTAATATAGATTCATAGATACTAAGGTCAGAAGGGACGATTATGATCATCTAGTCTGACCTCCTGCGCAACGCAGGCCACAGAATTTCACCCACCCACTCCTGCAAAAAACCTCTCACCTATGTCTGAGCTATTGATAATATATAATAGTTATTCTTCATAGGAGTAGGTAAACCCCTTTTTTAAAACTTGCATTCAATATTCTTTGGGGATATTTGTCTTTAAAGCTTGTTTCCTTCTATGCTGAGGGTAAAGATGGTCCACAGACTAAACCTCTCAGCCTCACTTGTGCAATGGAGTTAATACTACTCTCCTGCCTTACAGGGGTTTAAGGAATATAGGAATTGCCATGCTAGATTGTTGGTCTATCTAGTCCAATATCCTGTCTCAGTCAATGTAAGGATTTCCTCTTATTAATTTTCTCCCCAGGAGAGAAAACTGATTCAACGGATTCTAGATCACTGGCTCTAGAAATATGTTATTTTCCCTTATTCGTTTAGCAGCTGCAGCCTGACCTGGGATATCGGCCCTTGTTTGCTTGGCTCATGGAGAGGCAAGAGCTTTCAGTCCACCTAGTTGCTTGGAAGAAGTCTACCCAGACGACCATAAGATTCCAAGTGGCAAAGAAAAATCTAGTGTTTAAAACATGACTGGCCCCAGTTCTCTCTTGACAAAGCTTTATTATCAAAATTCCCAATTCCTTTAGCAGTCCCAATGATTCCCATTACATTTAGAGTTGTGCTTTTGTTATGTAAAAATGATTTAATATGCTTTTTAACTGAATCCCTAAACCTTTGAAAGCTTTGGCTGCTCATATTCGGTCTCAGGCTTACGGTATTGGGGGATGACTGCAATTTCTTTAATTAAAGTGTGTGTGGCACTTGGAACATATAAAGCACTGCATTTGTGTTAAATTGTCAGGAAATTTTTCCTAATGGTGCTCTGATTTATATTTTTGTAAACACAGTCTTTCACAATCGCATGGAATTCATTACCCCATTTTCAGCTGTGTACCCATCAAGATTAAAATGAAACAGGGGCAGAGGTTGTATATTACTTTCTCTTTTATTTTGCACATAGTCTGAGAAGCTACAGACTTGTATGTTATGTTAGGGGTTTTTTTTTTGTTTTTTTTTTAAACTCAACAGGTTTGACAGAGAGCTTGCAAAACCAAGGTATCTGGACTAGGCGGGCCAAGTAGTAAAATTCCATGTGCTTTGGTAAATTTCTTTCTTTCTTTCTTTCTTTCTTTCTTTCTTTCTTTCTTTCTTTCTTTCTTTCTTTCTTTCTTTCTTTCTTTCTTTCTTTCTTTCTTTCTTTCTTTCTTTCTTTCTTTCTTTCTTTAATAGCTACTGCAACAACAATGTTGTGGTAATATCTCATTGACATCTAAAAGTAGTACGCAGTTGGCAGTGAAGAAAGTAAACTCTCATTCTTGTAAAACACAACATTATTGCTAAGGCACAACATTGAATTAGTTGATATTGCTGCTAGGTGGATAGCTGAAAAAAATGGTTGGTAGAATAACTAGTTTTACATGGTGGGTGGGTGGGTATGTACATATACATACGGTGATACAGCATGGCCAGAGGGCAGCAGGAGAGTGTTAGGAGGGAGCCTTATTCCCTGTAGAGGGAAGAAAGTTTTCTATTAATTAATTAAAGCACCTGAAGCCAGTTAGAGCAACTGAAGCCAATTAGGGGACCTGAAGCCAGTCACGTGATAAAAGCCCACTGCTTCAATCAGACAGGAGGAGGAGTTGAAACAGAGTGGATTGGTGTTGGAGCAGAGAGCAGTTTGGAGGGAAGCAGAGGAGAGTTTGGAGAAGTGCTGCGGTGGGCTAAGAAGACCAAGACCCTAGGTAAAGCGACACCTGGTTTGTGCAGAGGGAGGGCAGGAAGCCCCACAAGCTGAAGGGCAGGAGAGGGAAGTAGCCCGGGGAAGGAACCACTAGTTCTAGTGGTTTACCGCTATCCCTAGGGCCCCTGGGCTGGGACCTGGAGTAGAGGGCGGGCCCGGGTCCCTCCCTCTCCACTCCCCTCCTCAAGGACACTAGTGGGGCAGTTAATACCCCAGTTCCGGGGCAAGAAACGGTGCCCTGAACACCTCCCCTCCCCCCCCAAGAAGAGAAAGCGCGAGACCAATCATAGTAGTGCTGGCAATTTGCCACAATATATAAATATGTGTATATAATATTATGGAGGTGCCAGTTGTGGTGCTGTAATTAAGGTTGAGTTGATTTTTTCACTTAAATCAGGTATTCAATTTGTTACCTACAAAGAATAGGGCATATTCTCCCCGAAATTTACAGGACTAACTCCTTGAGTTCTGAATGAATTTTCTGAGAATTTAAAATAAATCTGGAAATGAGTTCAGTTAAAATTGATTTTTAAAGGGTCCTTTTAAAAAAAAATTCAAAACTTGTCAGAATAATCTCAACTCAGGCATTGTATATTTACACAAAAAAGGCCAGAGAAGAATCCCGAATGGATCAGATGCAGCAAATAGTTTGTAGTTTTAAATAATTATGTAGGTTTAATGGTAATTTTTTCCCAGTATTCTTCATAAAAAAAGCTTTTGCTTCAGCAAAAGCTGAAGAATAATGGCGTACTTCTGAGAAACTCTCACCATTCAAAATGGTTGCTGTCTCCTGTTGTCCTTAAGGGTCTGAGGCACAGTTTGCCTTCAGCAAAGATGGCCACTGCCTCCATTCATCAGCTCCTCACAATAGTTCCCTTTTCCTGAAACTGAGATGGGAAATGTGTATTTGAAATCCTTTTAATTTGGGTCCACCCCACACTAAACTGCATTCAACATAATTGTATTGCATGACATCACAACAGGGCAGAGTTAAAGTTGTGTGCATGGCTTAAATGTACATTTCTTTACTGTAGTGCTGAATTTCTTGAGTTTTTAATGCTTGATTTGTGGGATAATTACAATATCCTGGTAATGTTTTTATTTTTATCTTTAAGTTACTGATATGTACCCTCAACCGTAACTCTATGTTAACGAATTTTTGTTTGGGAATATATATGCACATACTATTTAACAATGTAGCTTTAAGGCTGTTTAGGAATAGCAATTGTTCATTTAGAATCAAACTGAGTTCACAATTCCATATTTTCAAATCACCACTGTTATATGTAGTGTACTTGTGTGATGTGATATAGCAGAATTCATTTCAAACATTTAATTCAACTGACATGAAGAATTAAGGCAAAAAAATTGTGATATATACAGAGAGAATTTTTATTCTGGCCGAATATGAGTACCCCTACTTGTTCACAGGTTAAGGGCCAGATTTTCAAAGTTAAATGCACAAATAGTAGATGTGCATGTGCAAATCAGGTATTGTATTTGCCTAAAGCGTACTGGGCCCTTTACAGAATACATAAATGATCGTCTTTGCCCTGAAGATCTGACGGTCTAAAGCCCTGATTCTGCAAACACTTTGCATGTGCTTAACTTTAAGCTCATGTGTTGTCCCACAGTGGGACTTAAAGTTAAGCGCGATTGCAAATTTGGTTTCTAAGAACAGCCAAATCATAAGTGGCAACAGACAGTATATAGTTATACACCTATTTGGACACAAGCAAATGCTTGATTTGGTGTTTATATAAGTGCTGAAATGTAACATTTGGTGCATATGCAATGGAGCCACAGGAGGTGTGTCAATTAATGGGTTAACATACCCCCAAATTCAAAGTTTTTCAACTACATTTGTTTATGCATGGTACTTAGAGTGAGTCACTAATGCTAAGATGCTATTTTGCAAAGTGTCATTAACTTTAAAAATTATGCACTTTGGCTTTAATTAAACTTTCCCCTTCATAGGTATACTGGCACCAAAATATAAAAATCAGAATGCTCGTGCAAAGCATAATTTATAATATTTTGTAGACACGGTCTGAGCCCTAGTGGCAGCATGTGAAAGAGTTGGGGTAAACTTGACTGTGGATGACATTTAAAAAAATCCTCAGACTCACTTAATTTTATGAAATTGGTTTCTGGTAGGGGTTAATGTGAAATTAAGCCATTGTGTAATAAATAAAAGCTTTTATAATTTTTTTATCAATTTGGGAGTCATAACATCAAAGAGACTTTGGGCAGAAAATAAGATACTCATCATGGCTATAATGAAAGGCATTGTAGCTCTCTGTATGGAGGCTGTGGCATCATTCAAATTTAAGCAAAAGTGAGTGACAGATTTGTGAATTTAACTAATACTTTTCTTTGACAGTTGAGCATATTAATTTTTTTTAATAAACATTGCTTTTAAGAAAAAATAGTGTCTTGGTTGTATTTTATTTGAAAATAGCATTCAACGCAGAGGATCAGCAGAATTTCATCTTGTACTTGCTGGGTTCGTGTGGGTATCACATTGTCTTTAGCATTTTAAACTAAAGAGCAACGTGACTGTTTCTAAGTCCTAAACCTGCAAACACATATAGAACAAAACACCATATAGAACAAAACAACAAAAAGTCCTTGTAACTCACGGTTTGTACATATCATCTGAGAGTAACTACATGATCAAATTCCTGTAGCATGTGTCTCTATTCTCCTCGGTTATTTGTACCTCTCATTACGTCATTTATGAAATTAGACCATACTCTTTTGGAGTCAGGGTCCATACCTCTTCTATTTGCTCTGTTAAGGACCTACAGCACTTTTGAGTTTTGTACAGTACTAGCTCTTAGTGTATGTGCAACGTGCCTCAGGTGGCACATAACCAGGATTCATCACCAAATTTGGTCTGTTGGTTGGATCATTTGCTTCCCCAGCCTGGGCTGGATAATAATAGAGAGCAGCAAGGGCTGAGCACAGGAATTAGGAGGAGCCAGCCCCAGGACAGACCCCTGGGGCACTCCGCTTGATACCGGCTGCCAAGTAGACATCGAGTTGTTGTCATTACCCGTTGAGCCTGACGATCTAGCCAGCTTTCTATCCATCTTAAATTCCATTCATCCAAACCATACTTTTTAAACTTGCTGGCAAGAATACTGTGGGAGACCGTATCGAAAGCTTTGCTAAAGTCAAGATATATTACACCCACCGCTTTCCCCATATCCACAGAGCCAGTTACCTCATCATAGAAGGCAATCAGGTTGGTCAGGCATGACTTGCCCTTGGTGAATCCATGTTGACTGTTCCTGATCACCTTCCTCTCCTCCAAGTGCTTCAAAATGTATTCCTTGAGGATCTGCTCCATGGTTTTTTGAGGGAGTGAGGTGAGGCTGACTGGTCTGTGGTTCTCCGGATTCTCCTTCTTCCGTTTTTTAAAGATGGGCACTGTATTTGCCTTTTTACATTCATCCAGGACCTCCCCCATTGCCATGAGTTTTCAAATATAATGGCCAATGGCTCTGCAATCACATCAGCCAACTCCCTCAACACCCTTGGATGCATTAGATTCAGCCCCAGGGACTTGTGCATGTCCAGCTTTTCTAAATAGTCCTTAACCTGTTCTTTCACCACTGACGGATGCTCACCTCTTCCATATACTGTGCTGCTCAGTGCAGCAGTCTGGGAGCTGACCTTGTCTATGAAGACCGAAGCAGAAAAAAGCATTGAGTACTTCAGCTTTTTCCACGTCATCTGTTACTAGGTTGCCTCCCCCATTCAGTAAGAGTCCCACACTTTCCCTGACCACCTTCTTGTTGCTAACATACCTGTAGAAACCCTGCTTGTTACCCTTCACATCCCTTGCTAGCTGCAACTCCAATTGTGCTTTGGCCTTCCTGATTACACTCCTGCATGCTTGAGCAATATTTTAATACTCTTCCCTAGTCATCTGTCCAAGTGTCCACTTGTTGTAAGCTTCCTTTTTGTGTTTAAGCTCACCGAAGATTTCTCTAAGCCAAGTTGGTCACCTGCCGTATTTCTGCACATCGGGATGGTCTGTTCCTGAACCCACAATAAGGCTTCTTTAAAACACAGCCAGCTCTCCTTTCCCGCTCATATTAGCCTCCCAGGGATCCTGCCCATCAGTTCCCTGAGGGAGTCAAAGTCTGCTTTTTTGAAGTCCAGGGTCCGTATTCTGATGCTCTCCTTTCTTCCTTTTGTCAGGATCCTGAACTCAACCATCTCATGGTCACTGCTGCCCAGGTTGCCACCCACTTCTACTTCCCCTACCAATTCTTTCCTGTTTGTGAGCAGTGGGTCAAGAGGAGCATGGCCACCAGCTGGTTCCTCCAGCACTTGCACCAGGAAATTGTCCCCTACACTTTCCAAAAACTTCCTAGATTGTCTGTGCATTGTTGTATTGCTCTCCCAGCAGATGTCAGGGTGATTGAAGTCTCCCATGAGAACCAGGACCTGTGATCTGGAAACTTCTGTTAGTTGTCCTAAGAAAGTCTTGTCTACCTCCACCTCCTGGTCTGGTGGTCTATAACAGATGCCCACCACGACATCATCCTTGTTGCTTTTGCCTCTAAACTTAACCCAAAGACTCTCAACAGGCTTTTCTCATTTCATACTGGAGCTCTGAGCAATCATATCAATGACAAGGTCCCTCACCAAAGGCTCTTACGTAAGTTAAGTTGTCATGGGATAAGAGGGAAGATCCTTTCATAGATTGTTCCCTGTCTTTTAACTAGTTCTCAGAGGATAGGAATAAATGGTAAATTTTCAGAATGGAGAGGGGTAACTAGTGGTGTTCTCCAAGGGTCAGTCCTAGGACCAATCCTATTCAACTTATTCAGAAATGATCTGGAGAAAGGGGTAAACAGTGAGGTGGCAAAGTTTGCAGATGCTATTAAACTGCTGAAGATAGTTAAGACCAAAGCAGACTGTGAAGAACTTCAAAAAGATATTACAAAACTAAGTGATTGGGCAACAAAATGGCAAATGAAATTTAATGTGGATAAATGTAAGGTAATGCACATTGGAAAAAATAACCCCAACTA
This sequence comes from Lepidochelys kempii, assembly GCF_965140285.1. Lineage (NCBI taxonomy): Eukaryota > Metazoa > Chordata > Testudines > Cheloniidae > Lepidochelys > Lepidochelys kempii. The sequence goes on from NC_136380.1 coordinate 12,940,105, forward strand.
TACATACAATATGACGGGGGCTAATTTAGCTACAACTAATCAGGAGAAAGATCTTGGAGTCATCGTGGATAGTTCTCTGAAGATGTCCATGCAGTGTGCAGCGGCAGTCAAAAAAGCAAACAGGATGTTAGGAATCATTTAAAAAGGGATGGAGAATATCTTATTGCCCTTATATAAATCCATGGTACGCCCACATCTTGAATACTGCGTACAGATGTGGTCCCCTCAACTCAAAAAAGGTATCCTGGCATTAGAAAAGGTTCAGTAAAGGGCAACTAAAATGAGTAGGGATTTGGAATGGGTCCCATATGAGGAGAGATTAAAGAGGCTAGGACTTTTCAGCTTGGAAAAGAGGAGACCAAGGGAGGATATGATAGAGGTATATAAAATCATGAGTGGTGTGGAGAAAGTGAATAAGGAAAAGTTATTTACTTGTTCCCATAATATAAGAACTAGAGGCCACCAAATGAAATTAATGGGCAGCAGGTTTAAAACAAATAATAAAAGGAAGTTCTTCTTCACACAGCGCACAGTCAACCTATGGAACTCCTTGCCTGAGGAGGTTGTGAAGGCTAGGACTATAACAGGGTTTAAAAGAGAACTGGATAAATTCATGGAGGTTAAGTCCATTAATGGCTATTAGCCAGGATGGGTAAGGAATGGTGTCCCTAGCCTCTGTTTGTCAGAGGGTGGAGATGGATGGCAGGAGAGAGATCACTTGATCATTACCTGTTAGGTTCACTCCCTCTGGGGCACCTGGCATTGGCCAATGTCAGCAGACAGGATACTGGGCTGGATGGACCTTTGGTCTGAGCCAGTATGGCCAGTCTTATGTTCATACTGCTCTCTTACATATCATGTAGCTCCTCCACCTTTTCTTCCCGGCTTGTCCTTCCTGAACAGTTTATACTCATCCATGATAGTGCTACAGTCATGTAAGTTTCCCCACCAAGTCTCTGTTGTTCCAATCACATCATAGATCCTTGACTGTGCCAGGACTTCCAATGCTTCCTGCTTGTTTCCCAGGCTTCTTGCATTCGTGTACAGGCACTTAAGATAACTAGCCGATTGCCCTACTTTCTCAGTATGACTCAGGAGGCCTCCCCTGTTGCACCCTCCTCCTTGTGTTTCCTCTTGGTATCCCCACTTACCTCAGGTCTTAGGTCACTGACCCCCAGCAAACCTCTTTTAAAGCCCTCCTCACTAGGTTAGCAAGCCTGCCTCCGAAGCTGCTCTTCCCTTTCTTTGTTACGTGGATTCCATCTCTTCCTAGCAATCCTCCTTCCTGGAACAACATCCCCTGGTCGAAGAATCCAAAGCCCTCTCTCCAACACCACCTGCGTAACCATGCATTTACGATGGTCCCTATCTGGGCCTTTTCCTTCAACAGGGAGGAGGGACAAGAATATGACTTGTGCATCAAACTCCTTTATCCTGAGCAAAGGAGTTATACGGGTCTGACCCCCAGTGGAGATTGCACGATATCTGTGGGACCCATCAACATAGCTACCACCTTTCGCGGAGGTGGATTCACTATGCTGACAGGAGAAGCTCTCCTGTTGGCGTAGTAGCATCTTCGCTGAAGTGCTGCTGCTACAGCCGTGCCGCTGAGTGACTGCAGCGTTTTAACTGTAGACCTGCCCTTAGCATTTGAGGAAATTCCTTTGGGCTTTAACAACATTTAAGGTAGGTTAGATTTTGGACTCAGCTGGTAGTGTCACTTTAAATTCACCCTGCAAAACTGTACTCTTGCTTCACCGGAGATGAACTATTTCCTCTGAGATAAATGATTTTGTTTGACAAATGCCATGTCATCAGCATGTGTTTTCATTATCATGGGTAGGGTGTGTGCCTTCATTTATGCTTGAACTCGTAAATTTTCATAATGATACTGTAAAGCAGATTTTAGTCCTCTTTGATTTGACTAATATATTTTTGTACAGTATGTAGTGAATGAAAAGACCCTGGTAATTCTGCCAGAGAAAGCTTAGAATGTCTGAAGTCAAGAGCAGTTAAGGGAAGCTTGCCACCTGGCATTGGGGAGACAAAATGAAGATTGAGAGAAATGAAATAGCTGCAGCTCATATGTATTGGGGCTGAGCTGTTAATGGACCATGTGACAGCAAAGGATATTGAAGTGTTAGTAGACTTAAAGCACAGAATATTAGATCTTTGAATATCTGTGTGTCAAGAATGTAGAGACGAATGAATGGGAAAAATGTGCAAGGACTAGAAGTCTTCTGAGAGAAACAGAAAGGATTTATCATCCAGATGCTCACATCTGAGAAATATTTTTAGTAAAACACGAGTCAGAATAATTAAGATAAAAGAATTCAAGATAATCGCTGATTTCCAGAGAATGTGACTCCGTTGGAATACAAAACTGGGATATTGGATTCTGAGAGTGGAGCAATGTTGCTTTTGCAATAGGACAAGACAGCAAAGAGTCTCTAAAGGATTGGAATATGCCATGGATGTAGTCTGAGAACATAGTGGGTGTTAACTGGTATATGGGCTTCAAAATTAATACATCTCGTTTAGCTTGTGGAATACTATAGAAATGAGGGAACAATTAATCTTTGGGGGTACATGTATAATAAGAATGTGTGGACTCTAGTGACCTTAACATATGATAAATCAAAAGGGTGGTCATATTTTGCCATTGGTCACAAACAGTTTAATGACAGGTTTCAGAGTAGCAGCCGTGTTAGTCTGTATTCACAAAAGGAAAAGGAGTACTTGTGGCACCTTAGAGACTAACAAATTTATTTGAGCATAAGCTTTCGTGAGCTACAGCTCACTTCATCGGATGCATTCAGTGGAAAATACAGTGCGGAGATTTATATACATAGAGAACATGAAACAATGGATGTTACCATACGCACTGTAATGAGAGTGATCACTTAACGTGAGCTATTACCAGGAGAGTGGGGGTGGGGGAATCTTTTGTAGTGATAATCAAGGTGGGCCATTTCCAGCAGTTGACAAGAACATCTGAGGAACAGTGGGATGTGGAGGGGGTGGGGGAATAAACAAGGGGAAATAGTTTTACTTTGTGTAAAAAGAAAAGGAGTACTTGTAGCACCTTAGAGACAACAAATGTATTCGAACATAAGCTTTCGTGAGCTACAGCTCACTTCATCATGTCTTTGTGTAATGACCCATCCACTCCCCGTCTCTATTCAAGCCTAAGTTAATTGTATCCAGTTTGCAAATTAATTCCAATTCAGCAGTCTCTCATTGGAGTCTGTTTTTTGAAGGTTTTTTTGTTGAAGAATTGCAACTTTTAGATCTGTAATCGAGTGACCAAAGAGATTGAAGTGTTCTCCGACTGGTTTATGAATGTTGTAATTCTTGACATCTGATTTGTGTCCATTTATTCTTTTACGTAGAGACTGTCCAGTTTGGCCAATGTACATGGCGGAGGGGCATTGCTGGCACATGATGGCATATATCACATTGGTACATGTGCAGGTGAACGAGCCTCTGATAGTGTGCCTGATGTGATTAGGCCCTATGATGGTGTCCCCTGAATAGATATGTGGACACAGTTGGCAACGGGCTTTGTTGCAAGGATAGGTTCCTGGGTTAGTGGTTCTGTTGTGTGGTGTGTGGTTGGTGGTGAGTATTTGCTTCAGGTTGGGGGGCTGTCTGTAGGCAAGGACTGGCCTGTCCCCCAAGATCTGTGAGAGTGATGGGTCGTCCTTCAGGATAGGTTGTAGATCTTTGATGATGCGTTGGAGAGGTTTTAGTTGGGGGCTGAAGGTGACGGCTAGTGGCGTTCTGTTATTTTCTTTGTTGGGCCTGTCCTGTAGTAGGTGTCTTTTGGGTACTCTTCTGGCTCTGTCAGTCTGTTTCTTCACTTCAGCAGGTGGGTATTGTAGTTGTAAGAATGCTTGATAGAGATCTTGTAGGTGTTTGTCTCTGTCTGAGGGGTTGGAGCAAATGCTTGGCTGTAGAGCTTGGCTGTAGACAGTGGATCGTGTGGTGTGGTCTGGATGAAAGCTGGAGGCATATAAGTAGGAATAGCGGTCAGTAGGTTTCCAGTATAGGGTGGTGGTTATGTGACCATCGCTTATGAGCACCATAGTGTCCAGGAAGTGGATCTCTTGTGTGGACTGGTCCAGGTGAGGTTGATGGTGGGATGGAAATTGGAATTCAAGGGCTTCTTTTCCATGGGTCCAGATGATGATGATGTCATCAATGTAGCACAAGTAGAGTAGGGGCATTAGGGGACGAGAGCTGAGGAAGCATTGCTCTAAGTTAGCCATAAAAATGTTGGCATACTGTGGGGCCATGCGGGTACCCATAGCAGTGCCGCTGATTTGAAGGTATAAATTGTCCCCAGATCTGAAATAGTTATGGGTGAGGACAAAGTCACAAAGTTCAGCCACCAGGTTTGCCGTGACATTATTGGGGATACTGTTCCTGACGGCTTGTAGTCCATCTTTGTGTGGAATGTTGGTGTAGAGGGCTACTACATCCATAGTGGCCAGGATGGTGTTTTCAGGAAGATCACCGATGGATTGTAATTTCCTCAGGAAGTCAGTGGTGTCTCGAAGATAGCTGGGAGTGCTGGTAGCATAGGCCTGAGGAGGGAGTCTACATAGCCAGACCATCCTGCTGTCAGGGTGCCAATGCCTGAGATGATGGGGTGTCCAGGATTTCCAGGTCATAAACAACTACACAAGAGCCCTGGCAAGTGTACTGAATATTTATAACAACATTTCTAACCACCCCATTGTCCAATGAAAAACTTTTCCTCTCCCCAAACTGGGAGCTCATGATCTGTACATGTCAAAAATGGCTTTGGTTTTTCAATGATACCAACTGGTGACCAGAAGGAAAAACCCACATATCTTGTGTATTTGAGGAAAGGAGTTAGTCCTTTTCACACTATTCACCCAAGCATAAGTTTTCTTAGCAAAATCCTTTGAGCCAAAGATAACAAATTGTCACTGTGGAGGTGGACAGGTATCACAGTAAAAGTACACCATGTTTATGTTGGTGTGGCATGAATGGATTGTAGTGGGAATTAGAATCTGGGCCCAAGTTTTTAATATGACAGACCCAAGTCTGAGCCACTTAGCTACACTGCCTTTCAGAGTGATTCTATCAAATGTATGTGTTTTGCTGTGCTCTATAACCACTAGAGAACACCCCTCAACAGAGCCAGGGATAGAACCCATAATTCCTGATTCCCAGTACTCCTCTGTCTCCTAAGTAGGTGTGAAAGCCCAAAGCAAAGGTATGAGCCATTCCTTGTAATTGCTAGTCTCTGTAAAGGATAACAGCACATTACTGCTTCCAATTAGTCTTCTAGCTCAAAGGGTAGAGATCTGGGTTGTGGTTTTAAAGGTCCTGAGTCCCAAGTCATGATGGAATCTGCTTTTTCAGTTTGCCTTTTTTTTTTTTTGAAAGTTGCAAATTACAGCCCCCCCCACACTCCTCAACAACTTCTAAAACAAGACATATGTATGTTAAGAGAATGTTAAGGTTGCCATGTCAAGCACTCAAAATAAATGGTTGAGAAATAGCTGTAAATGAATGAAAAGAACATATTATGGATAGCTCTAGACATTCTCCCTACTGATTTTAACTGGGTATACTTACTCACGAGTGTGCACGTTGAAATACAGTCATTTGTGCATTTGAGTATTTGATCACATGTGGCACAGTGAACAAAATGCAAGTTCGTTGCTTTGTTACTTTATTGATACATCCCACTGTTGTATTTGCTTCCCCAACTGTGGCCAGACACATTGATCTGATGGTTTTACGTTTCTGCCCCTCTCACCCTTCAGGATCCTTAAGGCGTAATCCCTTCTGATGGTTGTCAATTTTTAGCAGGTATATTATTTCATACTTCCTACACCAAAGTTACACTGTTCCACCCATGACCCTATTTTTTCTGTGTCTTCAGCTCCAAGCTCTGTGTTTAGATAGGGCGCTTACAGGTACTTTGTATTGCTGAGATCTTATGAATCTGATCACTAGTCACTCGGATTTCCACGTGGCACATTTCCTGATAGATAGATGTCATCCAGTCTGAAAGCGGGTTATTAATAAATGTGCAATGATTTTTTTGTCGATGAAGTTCTGTTACTGGTAAGCTATTCTCTGATTGGCTGAAGTACACAAGTCTGTGGTTTTTATTTGCCATGCCAAATTCAAATATTCAGTAATAGTACAAATAAGCAATTGTCATTTTGATAACTTTGACAGTGGTACAATTATTTGTCCCTGGGCGCAACAGAAATAGGCATAGCCATAGAATGCCATTTGGGGATAATTTACTGTTTTATATATTTATAATACAATTTATATATTATATATTTATAATACAATTGCAGAGGTTATATACAGTTTTTATATAGGTATATATTTAACTGTTCACTGAAACCTTTGTATGTCTATTTTGGTCTGGGTTTTGAGGGCAGCAACCAAAAATTGTAACTCAAAGGGGAAGCTCAGTTCAAAAAGTTGAAAAAATCTCTGTTTTAACTTTCTGTCCCGCCGTCTTGCCAGTATGTAAAATGAGTATAATGACCTGCTTCTCAAGGGTGCTTGAGTAAAAGGTGCTATGTACTTGCAAGGTGTTCATGTGGCATTTCCTTGCTATTGTTTCCTAAACAAGGTCTTTGAAATTTAGTATGTCAAGTGCTTTACTGAAACCCCTCACTTTAAGGCAACCTGTGTGTTTCCAATTTTTTAGCTGATTCTCTTCCCTCTTCTTAAGTATCCATATACATTCCACATCTGCTTTTGATTTAGATTTCACTTGAATAGACAGCGTTTCTTTACCCTAGCAACCATACTGCTGTGCACATTGCATGTGTGGGATCTGATCAGTATTGTCTCATTGCTTTCTTTCCTGTCTCTTTCTGCTGTCTAGCCACCTGTTTTATTCTGAGATCGTTAAGCTCTTTGTGATGGGGAAAGCCTTTGTTTTGTTTGTATGATGCCTGATGCAATGGGGTCTTCTTCATAGAATCATAGAATATCAGGGTTGGAAGGGACCTCAGCAGGTCATCTAGTCCAGCCCCCTGCTCAAAGCAGGACCAATCTCCAACTAAATCATCCCAGCCCGGGCTTTGTCAAGCCTGACCTCAAAAACTTCTAAGGAAGGAGATTCCACCACCTCCCTAGGTAACGCATTCTTCTTTGATTGGAACTCCTAAGAGCTGTTACAAAACAAATATATAAAATGTACACAACGTGGTATGGAATTAAAAATTCCACAAAGAAAATATATTCTCTTTTTAACTCATGGCTAATATGTTTTAATCCATATCCAGACCTGCTCATGAAAGATCTTACATAAATGCACCTGTGATGATAATCAGGGGTTTTATATTCACTACTGAATTAGCTACCCTTCATGTTTCTGTGTTTAACCTACCTGATTGTATCGGATGATAACCCTGATCTCATTTTTAATATTTTCTTAGTATCCTTTTAGCTATTATGTAAATTCAAGAGATTCCAATTTTAATAAAGGCCATACCCTTATGTAAATTAGTTCTTGTAATGATGCTTATATAGCTATGATGCAAAACAGTACTTCATTTGGTCAAGTGTCTTTCATCAAACCATGTCTCAAAATGGTATTACTAAAGCTTTGTCTTCCAATACAGTTAAAATGTACAACCTCCTACTGTGGCTGTAGTTGTGACACACTAAGCTGTTCCCACACAGGAAGAGGGATAACATATAGTGGTGTAAGGTTTATACTGATATCATTGCGTCCACACTGTGGGTTGTACTGGTATAACTAGATCAGTGAAAATCACACTCCTAAGCAACACTACCCAAAAAAAAAAAAAAAGTGTAGACCTGGTTAAAGGAGAGTGTTAAAGGAGAAGTGACATTTTTAGTTGAGATCAGAAATATGGAAGGTTCCTGAACCAGAGAGCTAGAGGAAAGCTGTTCCAGATGGCAGAGGAGAAGGGTCTCCCACAACCAGTGGCAAGATTTTTGTGAAGAGTCAGATGAGGCTAGTGCTAGGTGGGTAGGGAGTAGAGGGAGCGAGAGAAGGGCTGCTACAATATTAGTTGGTGGAGAAGGCAGCTGTGAACTGAATTCAGAAATTAATGGGGAATCAGTGAAGTGGTTTGAGGATGCAGGTAACATTTGCGCTTGTTTTGATATGAGTTTAGGCAACAGCATTTGTTAGGGCAGTGATGCTCAGACTGAAACTCGCAAGCCACAAGTGGCTCTTTAATGTGTGTCCTGCAGCTCTTTGCAGCACATGTTATTAAAACACTGTGTGATTTAATTATTAACCAATCAGGATGCTTTTTACTGTGTTATTAACCAGTTGTAATTGATATAATAATACTTAGTCATTTTGCTGTGAGAATAGTTTGTGTGTCTATACACACACATCTATATTGTAAATGAAACCATGAATTCACACGACTGTGGCTCTTTTGGGTAACGTTCATGGCTAATTTCGCTCCTGAAGCACTGAGGTCTGCGTATCACTGTGCTAGAGTCTGGAGAGCTGGAATTTTAAGAGAAAATAGGGAATTGTCATTGTCCAGGTGAGAAGAGATGAAAGCAAAGACTAGGGTTTCACCAAAAGGGGAGTCAACCCATTGGCCTACATGAGAAGAGGAAGAAGAAAAAGTTCAGGGTCCAGCGTGATGTCCTGGCTTAATTTTACAAACATAAGGCGTATAGTTTAAGGAATAGTCTAAATTATGCTATTTTGTACAAACAAGAATTCGAGAATTAACCTGCGTTAGTGTGAAACTTCAAAAAATCCTGACTGCATATAAGTGGATTCTCGATTTCCACATTAAAATTGACCTTGATTTTTTTCTAAACCTGAGATCATACATAAGTAGTAATGTTAACTTTGACCAGAATTTTTCAGGACAAGAATCAGTGCTTGGGTAAGACCTTCAACACATTAAATACTTTGCTTTTCCTTAAATTTATAAAAATAACCTTTTAGTCACTATAATAAAATTAAAAATCAGGCCACAATTATAGGAAATTACTCAATGCAAGTATATCTGAGATCATATAAACTGGTCACAGTGGGGTTTTTTTTTTTGAGAGCGAGAAATGTGCAGCCTCATAGATTCCCTGATTTAAACTTTACCTGGTGAATCAGAAGCTGATTAGATATTTTTAGAGAATTGCATCTGAGGATCAAGCTTCAAACAAGTGAAAATTTGTCAAACTATTGGAACTCAAATATAATGTAGTGTCAGAAGGTCTGGTCATGTTTATAGAAGGATTTGGGCTGAATATAATTATAGACTCTTAGTCTTCAAGGTCAGAAGAGACCATCATTATCATCTAGTTTGGCCTCCTGTACGTTGCAGGCCACAGAACTCCTGTAATAGACCCACAACCTCTGGCTGAGTTACTGAAGTCCTCAAATCAAGGTGTAAAGACTTCAAGTTACAGAGAATCCACCATTTATTCTAGTTTAAACCTGCAATTGACCCAGGCCCCATGCTGCAGAGGAAGGTGAAAAACCTCCAGAATCTCTGTCAGTCTTCCCCAGGGGAAAATTCCTTCCTGACCCCAAGTATGGTGATCAGTTAGACTTTGAGCATGTCGGCAAGACACACCAGGCAGACTCCTGGCAAAGAGTTCTCTGTAGTAACTCTCAGCCTTCCTCATCTACTGTCCTATAACCAGCCAATGGAGATATTTGCTGCTAGCAGTCGCAGATCGGCTACATGACATTGTAGACCAGTGGTCCCCAACCTTTCTGTGGGAATAGCATATTGCTATTCCCAGAAGACTGGTGGGTGCCGGATACCCTGCCGCCGAAATGCTGCTGAGAAACGGCAACAGTCTCGGTGGCATTTCAGCAGGCGGTTCTCCGGCAGCTGTGCTTGGTGGCGGCATTTTGGTGATGCGGTGTCCCATGGGCGCACAAAAATGCTCCGGCAGGCGCCATGGCTCCCATGGGCACCACGTTGGGGACCACTGTTGTAGACAGTCTCTTCAAAGCATTCCCTCCATAAACTTGTCAAGCTCAGTCTTGAAGCCAGTTAGATTTTTTTGCCCCCACTGCTCCCGTTGGAAGACTGTTCCAGAACTTCACTTCTCTGATGGTTAGAAAGCTTTGTCTAATTTTGAGCCTAAACTTGTTGATGGCCAGTTCTTGTGTCCACACTGGTGTTGAACTTACATAAAATGCGTGGTTTATACATAATAGGTGATTTTCAGAGTGAGGAAAAAGTGTATCTTGCTGGTTTATCTTTCAATAGTGTCCACATTCACTTGGTCCTATACTTTCTTTTGTGAAGGAAATCATTTTTAGTCTGTACGAAGACTCAAAGGCGAAACTTCCATTCCACCTCCAAAGAAATGCGCAAGGGTCCACACCTATTTCAAAGTGATTAAGTGACTTATAAGCGTAAGTCCCATTTTCAAATTTCAGTTAGGCACATAGGAACCTCAATCTCATGGAATGTCAATGGGAAAGTCAATTTGACCAAAGCTCTAAAATTAAACAAGTATCTTTTCTTTCTGGGGCATTCAGAATTATCCACATGGAGCATGATGCATTCAGTTTTGAAGTGTTAGATGTATTTATTTAGACTTACAAGAGCCACAAAGAAATGCCTCAAATTATTTAAAAGCACAACTAATATAAACGTATTTGTAAATAACACTCTGTGTTTAGAAGGACACTATCTATTTGAAATCTAATTAACATAAAAGGTGAAAAGTACTTTCAGGTATTAGCATATGTCCCTGAGTCTCTTTTGCCAAATGTTGTGGTTTTTCAATAGCATTATCCTACTCACAATATTTTTCTCTCCTTGGTTGTTGTATGAAATATGCAAACCCAGGGAAGATGGTGCTCTAAGTCCCAAATCCTGCAAAAACACACACACAGGAGTAGGACTGTTGAGTTCAATGTGTAAAGTTGCCAATGCAATGCAATTTGCAGTGGTGTAATTAAACACAAAGTAAAGTAAACTGGAAAAAAAGATTTTTCCCCGTAATTTTTCATTTATAGTAATTATAGGTGGTGGTCATAAAAAAAAAAAAAAGTCAAGCAGAAGTGATTTTTAAATTGCCAGTGTCCTTGAGTAACCATTGCCTGATGAATGGAATGGACAAGAGGACAGAGAACTGTGGCAGCAGTCTTTTCTGATTCTCGTAGCTTTGGCAGCAGCCGTATATAGTGCTGAGCTTCACACTCATTTCATCACACTATCTAGAGGCACTCTTTTGTTCAGTGAGGCGAGAGCACCGGAGTGTAACTGTGCAGCCACTTAATAGCATGGAAAGTTCAAGCTCAGCATTCACTGCACAGAGAAGGCTGTGTGTACTACTTTGAAATCTCCCTAGTAAACCTCTTTTGACTGACACATTGGCCTGCTGAGTGATGTGATGCAGACTCTTGGGCTGACCTCTCTTGTATTTCTATTTGCACTTCATCTGAAGTAATTTCCCAGTGTGATGGAAAGATGTCGTGCACTTTGGCTGGAAAGATAAAATAGATAAAAATGTAACCAGGTTACAGCAGGAAAGTATCCCGAGGTTGTTTGCCAGCAGGTGCTTCCCATGACATTCCTTCTGGAATTCTTACGACTTCAACTGTTTGGTAAAGAGTCTGAGCAGCTTCTAAGAAACTGAGCTTCAGTGCCTTGGGAACTGAAAAGCAGTGGAAGATGCATGTAGTGGAGCCAGACTTTTGTTTGCCTGTTTACAGTAAATTTCTGGTAGTCTTTTTATTGTGTATTCATGGCCACATGGAAGCACCACAAAATGCTGTGCTGAAATAGGTTTCATTTTGCTAATCCTGTTTTATTCTTATTTCATCGTAGCTTTGCAAATGCCATAATGAATTTGAAATATATAGTCGAATGATACAGTGTCATGGAATGTATTGGAAGCCAACCTGAATACATTTAAAACTAGATGTGAATTTTTTTCATGTGAAATGCAGTTCACATTCACTCAATCACACGATCTTGAAATAAAAGCCCTGCATACCAAACAGGGAAGGAAGTGTTAACCTCTATTGTTGCAGCATGCTCAAACCCATAATGTGAGTGCAATCATTTTATCCATGCCAAAGAGGAACTTTTCTTTCATGAAGACCTAATAAAGGAATTTTCTTCCACTTGTTACTGTTTATACAACCCAAAGAGTGCTAGTTGCTTGAAATGGGTTTGCTAAATTGTTACTATTTTATACTGTGCTCGCATGTAGAGGCCCCAACTGAAATTTGGGCTGCATTGTGCTGGCCCTGTACAAACACAATAACGACAGTACCTACCCTGGGGAGCTTAAGCTTTGTCTACACTACACATTTTTATTGGAAAAAGGCACCTTTTGTTGACAAAGCAGTGGAGGTGTACATACTGTACTGCTCCTCCTGCCGACAAAACTGTCCTGCTCTGCCGACAAAATAAAACCACCTCAATGAGAGGCATAGAGGTTTTTGAGGCAAAGTTAGATCGACAAAGTGTCAATGTAGACACGCACTTGGTTTTGTCACTGTAAATGGCCTCCAGCAGGTGTCCAACGTTGGCTATCCTTACCATGCTGGTCAGCAGTTTGAACTGCGCTGCTCTGCACCCAGATACGCAAGCATCCACCCCTTCCCCTTTAAAGGCTTGAGAATTTTTGAAATTCCATTTCCTGTTTGCTCTGCGTGGACTGGACATCACATCACATCTTCCCAGCTTATCATGGCGTTGTCAGCAGCAAATGCTCTTCCGCTTCGACCACAGCTGAATTGTTGGATCTGCTGAATATATGGGGAGAGGAGGCTGTCCATCCCAGCTGCACTCCAGCTGTAGGAACTTCAATACCTTTGAGCAGATTTCTCGTGGCCTGTGCAATGAGGGCTACGAATGGGACACAGTTCAGTGCTGAGCAAAGATAAAGGAGCTGAGGCAAGCATACCAGAATGCAAGGGAGGCAAACCCTCACTCTGGTGTTTTTGGAAAAGACCTGCTGCTTCTGTAAGGAGCTAGACCCCATCCTCGGCAGTGACCCAACCGCCAAAAGCCCATGGATACTTTGGTAGGGCTGGAAGTGGCAAACAGTGGATCTAACCCTGAGGACAAAGTCGTGGACAAGGAGATTGAGTTGGAGGATGATGTGGAGCACACGTCAGGGTTGTCCAGTGGCGTGGCAAGTCAGGACCTCTTTTCCACTTTTGAGGGATCTGGCCAGTCGCGGCAGTCCGTCTCTGGTGCACATGATGCAGAAGAGGAGAGCCCTGGTAAGTGATCTTTTTTAGTTGATGCTGCTCGGTTAGATGAGGCAGAGCTGTCCTTTGCTCTGTGTATCGTAGGAGAGGGTGAAGGGATAGAAATGTACAAGACTAGCTGTATTTGTATGTGCTCAATGTTCCCCTGTGCAGCTAAGCAGTGCAGTGGAACAGTGTGTTAATGCACACCAAGATTTCATAGGAATCCTCCAGAAAGATCTCTAGGAAACTTTGCTGGAGGTACTCGCCAATCCTCTGCTGAAGGTTCCTTGGCAGAGCTGCTTTGTTCCTTCCCCCATTGTAGGAAACTTTTTCATGCCACTCGGCAATCACTTGTGCAGGGACCAAGGCAGCACACAGGTGAGCAACATAGGTACCAGGGCTGAACCCACACGCATGCAATAGATGCACCCTTACATCCTTGCTTGCCCTCAGGAGTGAGATACGGGCTTCAATGACCCCTGCCTGTGGGATACGGTGGCAAAATTTACAATATTGTCCATAGTTGCCTTCACTGATCCCCTGAAAACATCACCTACACCCTTGCCCCATCTTGAATGCCCACGTCCCACTCAGGCCTAACAAACCATGTTTAGGGTACACGCCAAAATATGTGTTTGCCAAGAGTCAGTGAGAAAGTGATTGGCATGTTACAAGAGGTGTATTTTACTGTAATGATTGAATGCTGTGCATGAACTAACCATCATGCTTCTGTGTATTGTTTCTTGGCTTCTGTAGATGTGGCTTTCGTGGGAACCTCCTACACACTTGCAGAGTGCCTCTGCCAGATAAGAAGGCAACCAAGGCATAGCAAGGATGACATATTCTGAGAGGTGCTCCAATCCTCAGAGGCTGAAAAAAGAGAACATGGAGTGGAAAGAAAAGGAAAAGGCAGTACAGAAATGAGAGTGAGGAGCGCATTCTAAAGGGCCATGAATGGGTGATAAAAGTGATAGAGGAACAAACAGGGATGTTGAAGTCCCTAATCATGCTACAGTCAGAACAGATGTGTGCTCACCCCTCCCTCCGCAGCCAATACAGAACTATTTTCAATGCCCTCCCCAAACTCCTCCCACACATTTGGTGCAACTTCCCAGCATGTCTGAGTACCCTGTTCGCGCCACCCCTTTGGACAGATTCCAAAATGATAGCTGGACTTATGCACAGCTCTGAAAGCCTTCACTGTTATCTCCCTTCCCACCAAACCTTTTCTGTGTTTTAATTGGTGTTTAATAAAAACAAACTCTGTGAAAGCAAACCAATCTTTATTTGTGTCCTACATGTAGTGATTGGTGCGGGTAGTAATATATAGGTGCAGTTTAATCATTTACTTGGTATAAATCCCACTCAGGAAGCATCACAATTTTTAGGCAAAACAAGATAACTGAAGTTAATGAAGCATGGCAGATTGCTGTGTAGAAGTACACGTTCCTGGTGCTCCTTCTCAATGTTGCCTCAAAGCCTCCTTGATTCTAACATCTCCCCCATTGATCCCCTCTAATAAACCCTGGTTTCGGGCTGCTCAAAACCAGCAGCCAGGTAATCTGCCTCAGCGCGAGCACTCCACCCCTGGAGAAACTTTTCACCCTTAGCCTCACAAATATTATGGAGTGTGCAACAGGCTGCTACGATGATAGGAATCTTTTCCTCATTTAGGTCCAACCTGCCATAAAGGCAGCACCAGCATGCCTTTAATCTGCCACAGGCACATTCCACTGTCATTTTGCACCTGCTCAGCTTACTGTTGAAGTGCTCCTTGCTGCTGTCCAGGTTTCCTGTGTAAGGCTTCATGAGCCATGGGAGTAAGGGATAAACTGGGTCTCCCAGAATCACTGTGGGCATTTCAACATTCCCCACTGGAATCTTCTAGTCTGTACAGCCCAGTGTTCCTGAAGATGTGTGTCATGCACCTTTCTGGACCATCCCACATTGATGTCAGTGAAATGCTCACGGTGATCCACAAGCACCTGCAATACTATAGAGAAGTACCCCTTTCTATTGACGTACTCCATTGCAAGATGGTCTGGTGCCAATTGGAATATGCGTTCCATCTATCACCCCTCCGCAGTTAGGGAATCCTATTTCATCAAAGCTATCCACTATTTCTCACACATTGCCAAGAGTCACCGTCCTTCGTAGCAGGTTGCAATTAATGGCCCTGCACGCTTGAGTTAACGCAGCCCCAGCGGTTGACTTCCTGACTCCAAACTGATTCGTAACTGACCAGTAGCAGTCCGGAGTCGGCAGCTTCCACACAGCGATAGCCACGCACTTCTCCACCGAGAGGGCAACTCTCATTCTGGTGTCCTTGTGCCGGGGCGAGGTCTGTACACAAGGTGGCTTTCCAAATCCGAAAGTTCTGTAGCCACTGCTCATCATCCCAGACCTGCGTAACAATGTGATTCCACCACTCAGTGCTTGTTTCCTCTTCAGGTTGGGAGCTCATGATATACTGCATGACCAGACATGATATGGTCATAACAGTGACCACAACAGCAGAGAGCAGTGCTGGATCCATCTTTTCAGACAGAGATGGCGAGCACACAGTAAACGGGGACTGTTGAAAAATGCTGCAAAATGCAGTCGGAAACCCATGGAATGCTGGGATGGAAAAACTTCATCATGGGACATTGAGTCTGCACTTATGATGTGCTGCGATCCACTCTGCCTTCCCACAAGTCCTAGCCGCAGAAGGTAGCGAGCAGCACAGTGGGATAGCTACCCACAGTGCACTGCTCTCACTCTTGATGATAGAGCACCAAGCGTGGAAGTGCTCTGCTATCAGAGGGAGTCTTCTGTGAACATGCACTAGCGATATAATTATAGTGCTTTTTGATTGTCAGCATAACTTTTGTCAGCAAAAGTTTGTAGTGTAGACAAGGCCTTACAAATTGTAGCAAATCCCAGCCATGCAGTCCAAAATGCCTTGTGTCCTAGGTTTGAGATTAATTTATCCTTAGTTATGTTAATTGAAGGCTGAGTTCACAGCCATCCATTTCCATGAGGTCCATATTCATCCCATCATTAGCACCTTTCAATTTAACAGTACAAGGCAACAGAAGGAAATTTTTTTGGGGGGTGGGGGGGGATGTATGCCTGTATCTCAGGAACCCCTTGGTCAAATTACCTTAAATTAGGTCCACTAATGCTTCTTTTGTGCCCCATGAGGGACACCAAATTTTAAAACTACCCGAGGAACTGTTTGGATTTTAGAACATTTACAAGAGTCAAGCTTTAAAGCATATAATGTGGTGGGAATGGAAACCCTCTAGCCATTTTTTTTCTATTGGTGCATGCACATGGTAAAAATTACATTTTCTTAAATACCATTCTTAGTTTGGATCCCCCCCAAGAGTTAAAGTGCCATATGCTACCTTGGATAAACTGTTGATAAAATGCAGGACCATCTTGACCTGTGTGATATAAATAGTTTGATGGTTTCCTCTGTGCAAAAAAGAAAGAAAGAAACCCACCTAGAAACTTTTTGAAAAATGGCTATTTTTCAGGGCTTTTATCATCGCAAACCCTGCTCAAAAGACCCCCACATTGGGTCACTAACCCTACCCTGCACCCTTCTGAGGCAAAGCAAATTTCAAAGGAATCCAACTAAGTCTGTCAGCTTTAGAGATTTTAAAAAGGTTGAGTTTTAAGGAGAAGTCATGATGCAACCTTAACTCTAGTAGTGCTGCCGTGCCCCTATAATATAAGTCAGGTTCACACTAAAAAATTAGGTCAACCCAGCTGTGTTGCTCCTGGGTGTGAAAAAAACCCCACACTGCTGAGCGACATATTTAAGCTGACCTAACCCCTGGTGTAGACAGAGCTAGAATTCTTCCATCAACCTAGCTACTACCTCTCAGGGAGGTGGGCTAACTACAGAGACAGGAGAACTACTCCCATCGCTGTAGTGAGTGTCTACACTGAAATGCTACAGCGGTGCTGCTGTAGTGGTTTAAATGTAGACCATAGCCATAGTAACATGCAATGCTGGCTGAGAGCAATAGGGGCAAGTGCCAATTACTGTGGAAACCATAAACTCTGTCCTGACGATTCTGGGAAAATCCCCAGGAACCAGTTTCATATAAGTAGGTTTTTGCAATGATGTTATTTGTTAATCTTTTTAAGAAACATTCCATTGTGTATTTCTGAAGCCACTTTGGCTTTGACTTATTCCAGTCAGTGTTGTAAATACATTTATTTGGATTCTGTAGCATTATCCTTTGCCATGTTTGGCATCCCTGGTCTTCCCTTTGTTACAGAATTGCGAGCTAACTTGGGAATGGAGGGAAGACTAATTAATTAAGTAGTAATTGTTGTCAAACCAATTGTTGCTAGCATTTAACATTTGACTTATTTACTATCGGAGGTGAAACTGAAGGAGTTAATGATCTAACAAATTGCACATCAATCAGGAAAGACTAGTTTGAAAGGAATGGTTTTATTTTATGAAGTGTAAATAAAAGATTTTTTAAAAAGACAGTTTAAGGTAAGTGTGGTGGGCTCCATGTTTGAAATTGTCACAAGATAGCTGTGGAGACAAATGTGTTGCCTCATAAAGCTTAATGAATGATTTTTCCATTAATCAGAATTGAGAATGTGCTTCATTAAGCTAATTAGCTGAGCAGTTGCTTAACTGACAGTTACTAGACACAAATTCCCAGGACCCTTGCTTTCCTCTAAATAAAAGCTTAAGAAAAGATAACCTGGCTCTCTTTAATCATCTTTATTAGAGAGATAATGAGCAGAAATGCTATTAAAAATCTTACTGGTCATTTTATGTCTGGGGCAGTGACTGTGGCGATTTCAAATAGCACTGCGCACACACTGATGTTCAATAAATAATAGCTTAGTAAGCTGTGCTGTGAAGGAGTAATGTTAAGGCTGGTCTTTTAAAAGAGGCTTCAAAGGAGATTAATTTCCAGGCACAAGGTTGTTGTGTTCATAGAGGCACTCTGTAAAGTGCTTGAGAATTTCTGTATCTGCAGCTCTTAGCATTACCAGCAGGGAGTGCCCTTTTGCCAACTAATCTTTGAGAGGCTGCTTGTTCATTGGTGGTTTTTTTTCAATACCCAAAAAGCATTAGCTCCCCCTAGTGGGGCAACTAAATTAGTGCAGGTTTTGCACTTCAATCTCTGTAGCCATTGCACAGTAGAAAGAGGATCCTGATTTTTTCCCCTTCCTTTGCTCTGGAGTAATTTGCAAAACACTGTGGAAGCTGGGGATGTGTAAGACTAATTTTATCCTACACTCCAGATGCTTTGTAAGGAGGACATGTAATGGTGAAGAATTTAAGGGAATTAATTGAAGGATCTGAAATTTGAATTATTAAATACACTATCTAGTTATAATGCCTAATTGTAAATATTTTTTTTTTTTTGCCGCTTAGTGTGTCTTGAATAATAACACGGTAGCGCTAGCATCCAGTGCAAGCAAAGACCTTTCAGCAGAGGACTGGTGTAGAAGAAAAATGACTGTCTTCTTAATTATTTTTTTTTCCCCTCCTCCAGAGTTCTCAGTCTTCCACAATGAATCCTGTTTACAGCCCTGTTCAACCTGGGGCTCCCTATGGAAACCCTAAGAACATGGCTTACACAGGTAAGTTTGGTTTTAAGTGACTCTTGGAATTTGGCATTTTGTGCTTAGAGCAGATTAAGATCAATTGGTAAATTTCTTTTTTTCCATTCTAGTTAGCTACTATAGAAAGGCATTCTGTGACGTGTTATAGCAAAGTGCTCAGCACAATCCTAGATCTTTCTGTTTTCCTGGAGTTTCCACAAAAAGCTCAATCTTAAGTACCAGTTTATGCTTTGGAAGGCCACTCTCTTAACAGATAGACAGCTGGCATGTTCTTGCTTTCCTGTCTTTTCACACTATGTTTTCCCTACAGCTTTAGGCACAAAATCCTCCCCCCCGCCCTCCTTAGAGTTTCCTAATAATCTCCAGGAAACGAGCAATTCTCTGTTAAGGCTTTCAGAGATGGTTTTAAGTATCCAAAATGCCTATTTCAGAGTCTCTTATGGTGCAAGTCCATTGTTGGAGCAGGCAGCTAGGAACAGACTATCAAGTTTGCAGTAGAAACAAATAGGGAGGAATAACATGTTGCTCTCCAAAAAAACTCTTTGCCAGTTCTGCAGTCAGTTTCATTCAGCAGGAGAAAATCTAAAATACAGGCGGAGGAGATGATGCAGAACAAAGATGAAGGACAACATCACAAGGGAGAAGGCATGGGGAAGATGGATGACCCATTAGAGGGCTGTCCTGGAGAGAGGAAGGAAGAGTCAATGTCCCAGCAGAAATTCAGAGAGATCACTGGGTGGGAGTGGGGGAAGGGAAAGAACTAGAGTCTAAAAATTCATTGTTTAATTTGTTTGCATGTCACTTTAGAACATTTATGCGGAATATTGGTCAATAAAAATTGACTTAGTTGATCTTAATTCCATTATTTTTTAGTGTAGCAGAGAAGCTAAAGGCACTCTGAATGGTGTTTTTTTTGTGCTTAATATTCAATGAAAAATTCAAAAACACTCATAGGAAGCACTTTCCTGACCCTAAATTATTTATCTGCAATATTTGCACTATATGATGGATATTTTAGACTGCTGCAACTCACGTCACTCCTGACGCCATAGAGAAATAAAGTTACTCATTCGGGTACATTTGCAAAAGCTTCAGCTAGGAGAGGAAACAAGTAATACAGATTTCTGATAAGTGCTTCTGGGAAAGCCTTTTTTCTTTTGAAATTACAGAATCACGGTATTTTGAGCTCTAACAAATTTCCTTCTTGAATTAATTAAAATTAGTGTGGTGTTAATTTTGACAAAATATTTATTTTCTTGTAATGCATCTTTCCTCTTGCAGATAAGTATAATCTGTCTTAACTTTCACTGCTGTGCAGATACTTTTAGAAAAAGAGTGTTGATTCTTGGCTCTTGGCCTTGCTTTCTTTTAAAGTACATGTCAAGGTTCCTTCCCCACTCTGAACTCTAGGGTAGAGATGTGGGACAATGCATGAAAGACCCCCTAAGCTTATTCTTACCGGCTTAGGTTAAAAACTTCCTCAAGGTACAAACTTTTGCCTTGTCCTTGAATCCTATGCTGCCACCCCCAAGCGTGTTAAACAAAGAACAGGGAAAGAGCCCACTTAGAGATGTCTTCCCCCCAAGCCCTACACCCCCTTTCCTGGGGAAGGCTTGATAAAAATCCTCACCAATTTGCATAGGTGAACACAGACCCAAACCCTTGGATCTTAAGAACAATGAAAAAGCAATCGGGATCTTAAAAGAAGAATTTTAATTAAAGAAAAAGTAAAAGAATCACCTCTGTAAAATCAGGATGGTAAATACCTTACAGGGTAATCTGATTCAAAACATAGAGAAGTCCTCTAGGCAAAACCTTAAGTTACAAAAAGACACAAAAACAGGAATATACATTCAGACAGCTTATTTACCAGCCATTTAAACAAAAGAAAATCTAACGCATTTCTAGCTAGATTACTTACTAACTTCTGAAGAGCATTCCTGACCTGGTCCCGGCAAAAGCATCACACAGACAGATACATTACACAGATACAGACAGACAGACCCTTTGTTTCCGCCCCCCTCCTCCAGCTTTGAAAGTAACTTGTCTCCTCATTAGTCATTTTGGTCAGGTGCTAGCGAGTTATCCTAGCTGTACACAGAAAGGTGATTACCCTTCCCTTTTATATTTATGACAGCACAATAGAAATTAGAGTGACCAGATGACAAGAACAAAATATCGGGACACATGGTGGGGAAGCCACAGGCTCACCCCCACACCCCCCTCCAGGGACGGCTCTAGGTTTTTTGCTGCCCCAAGCAAAAAAAAAAAAAAAAAGCCGGAGTGCCGCCGAAGCAAAATATTGGGACAAACAACTAAATATTGGGACAGTCCCGATTTTATCGGGACATCTGGTCCCCCTAATAGAAATGTCCCTATTAAATCAGACAGGAAGTAGTAAATTGGCCAGAATACATAGCAAATTTGATGAACCTATGCAACAGATATTCTTTCTCATTCTTTGAATGAATGTGATTCAGAGGCAATGTCAGGCATCTCTGTTACATCCCCTGCATCTCTATACCAAATCAATAAATTCTGACAGGGCAGTCTGTAGACTATCACACAAATGTCAAATTAGTTTTTGTGGACTGATTAAATTTTTAAAAAATGGAATTTTAATGGGAATACTTGTATAATGTTGACCTTGCTTGTAGGAGACATTATAGAGGGAATAGGGTTATTAGAAGGTATTGAAGCAAGTCCTATCACAAAAAAAAGTTGGCCCAACAATTCAGAATGAGAATTTCTGTGATAAATTGTTGATAATCCAATTTTGTTCTGCATATACGGTGTTCTAGTCTGATACTCAGAAAGCAAAATATAAAATTAAAAAACCTTTGGTTTGAATTTGATTAAGTATCTTGGTCTTGTACAACACTGATCATACAGTTGTGACTTAAATGATAATGAATGGTCTGAGGGAATAGCGAGAGGCACTGATTGTGGGGATAGGAGCCAGGAATTTCTAGATTCTAGCTGTGGCTCTACGGCTACTCACACTGTCATTTTTAATCTATCTCAGTTTCTCCATCTCAAAAATGTGGACAATACTTACCGACCTGACAGGGGCTGTGTAGGAACTGAGCAAATAGTATTTGTAATGTGCTTTGAAAAAAGTGTTATGTGAGTGAAAAGAATTATTGATGTCATTTGTGCTCTGGAGTCCAAATTAGTGACATGTTGTGCAATACTTACCATAGCTGACATTTAAAACTCCATTGTTGTTTTAGGGATGACCAGGAGCTAGCTAATCTTATGCTGAACAGCGACACCGACGTCTGGTTTGAAGCCCAGTTGGGGCTGACCTAGTGTAGGGTCTGTTCTCCCCCACATCACCTGTTGCACTATCCAGTAAAGATTCTGTAACACACTGGTCATTCTGGCTGACTATTCTCTAAGTAACTGAGCTTCTTTCTGAACTGATGAAAATGTTTCTTGGGTACGACTAAAACTGTCATCTTTGCATTATTGTATCCTCAACAAGGAGTCCAGATATGTTCATTATAATGGCTGTGTAATTAGTAGCCAGGGTACACTGTGCTAACATCAAGTTACTCTTTCAGTGGTTCTTAACCTTTACTGCAGCCTGCACCCCTTTGGTTCTCAAAATATGTTCTTGCACCCCTTACCAAAAATCAAAATATGTTCTCACACCTCTTATCAAAAATCATTGAAGTAGGTCAGTTCTTTAAACCTAGATATATTTTTGTTTGTATATTACACGAATCGTTAAAAATGTATCATCATAAATACATAGGTTTGATGAAACAAAGTAGTTGTACTTAAGTGCCGTGCTTAATTTGTGTTTTCGATGATTTACCTTCTAAAAACATCTGGCGTGCCTTGCACCCCCAGAAAGGGCATCTTGCACCCCCAGGGGGCGCGTGCATCCCAGGTTAAGAACCACTGCTCTAGAAGATGGAAGAAATATGGGATCCTCAAATTGATCTGTTCTGCTCTGCTAAAGACTAGTGTTTGTATCTGAGAGCGAGAGGGAAGAAGTGGTTATTTGAAAATAAAAATAAAATAGACTTGGATGTAGCCTGAGTTATTAATTAAGATGTTTACCAACAAGTATTCTATTGATTTTGCTAGGAGTCTATAAAAAAAACTTTATTTTACTGAAAAACATATCAAGGAACTCATTTAGCTTCATATTAATCCAGAGAATGAGCACTGTACTTACATTGTGAACCTGTACTTTCTTGTTAACACAAAGTGTATGGGCACCTTCAAAATTAAAGTGCCATATCTCCATTCCTTCGGATGCACGGCTGGATGTGTAGAGGTAAGATTATGTAATTATCTATTAAGTGTCTTCCTAATTTATGCTTCCTTCTCTCTTATGTAGTGGGTAGGATGTCTTGACTCTTTCCAAGGTGTGAGATTGGCAGGGGCTGTGTTTTCATGGAGCAGAGCAAAGTGATCAACAATCAATGGAATTGTACATCAAGGGATAAGTCTTGCTCACAAATATTCTCATTGACTTCAGTGCGGTACTCATATGGGTAAGGCAAAGCAGGATGACTGCACAGCCAAGAGGCGGCCTGTGGGGTAATCTGTGGTGTAAATAACAAGTAAAGGGCATTTCCCCACTTCTAGTCATGTTTGATTTCTTAAAAATCAATGTACGTGTCCTGTTAAATTTATGCTTGTTCTATAAGAGATACTGCTGCTCAAGGGATTTTTGGTCTCACAGAGTTGAAACAGTAGTGTACAGATTCTCCAGGAATGATAGTCTCATCAGTAATATCACCATTTTAAGAGTGACTACAGATTCTAGCAATGTTGGAGTGATTGAGCTCATAAATACACATTTATCTTCCTGCCTTAGAAAGCAACAGAGATTTCATGCTCTCTAGCAAACAGATGGTTTTGACAAAGCGTCCACTTGTCTCTCATTTTAATGCTTTCCATGTCTTTAAATCTCCACATTAATACACTTTCGATATAGATATCCTAGCTCTGCTCTTAAACTGTCTGAAACATTTTATAAACAGCCTACCTGGCATTTGACAAGGCAATATTTTTTAAATATTGAGATGCAAATTGTATAAAGTTGGTAACTTGACCTTTGTGAAAGGAGAATTTCAGAGAGTTGTGTCTCTTCTAAATAAGTTATCCCTACATAACTGCATGCTGAATGCTTCAAATAGCAGCAAATAGCCGATAAAATTTCCCTCTGTGTGCCTTTTACATTCTAAAAAGTCCCACTGGTTGTGTCCCAGTTGCTGTGAGGTTTTATTTTGTGTTATAATATAAAAAGGAGTCACCTACTTTTGCCCTCAACACTGGATCCATTGCTCCAGGTGCTTTCCTAGCAGTTGTGACTGCATGGAATTTGCATCACACTGACTGGAGGCTGAACAATGGAACTTCAGGGGACAAAAAGCATGTTTTGAAAAGGAAAAATAATAAAGGTATTGTTAAAATTGATGCTCTGAAGGTTCCCCTTACACGGAGTAGTTCAGGGGTATTTAGTATGTAATTGTAGATTTAGTTAATTTCTTCTCAAACCATAGAATCATAGAATGTCAGGGTTGGAAGGGACCTCAGGAGGTCATCTAGTCCAACCTCCTGCTAAAAGCAGGACCAATCCCCAATTAAATCATCCCAGCCAGGGCTTTGTCAAGCCTGACCTTAAAATCTTCTAGGGAAGGAGATTCCACCACCACCCTAGGTAACGCATTCCAGTGTTTCACCACCCTCCTAGTGAAAAAGTTTTTCCTAATATCCAACCTAAATCTTCCCCACTGCAACTTGAGACCATTACTCCTTGTTCTGTCATCTGCTACCACTGAGAACAGTCTAGAACCATCCTCTTTGGAACCCCCTTTCAGGTAGTTGAAAGCAGCTATCAAATCCTTTCTCATTCTTCTCTTCTGCAGACTAAACATCCCCAGTTCCCTCAGCCTCTCCTCATAAGTCATGTGTTCCAGTCCCCTAATGATTTTTGTTGCCCTCCGCTGGACTCTTTCCAATTTTTCCACATCCTTCTTGTAGTGTGGGGCCCAAAACTCTGGACACAGTACTCCAGATGAGGCCTCACCAATGTTGAATAGAGGGGAACGATCACGTCCCTCAATCTGCTGGCAATGCCCCTACTTATACATCCCAAAATGCCATTGGCCTTCTTGGCAACAAGGGCACACT
Organism: Lepidochelys kempii; assembly: GCF_965140285.1. Classification (NCBI taxonomy): domain Eukaryota; kingdom Metazoa; phylum Chordata; order Testudines; family Cheloniidae; genus Lepidochelys; species Lepidochelys kempii. The sequence goes on from NC_136380.1 coordinate 12,965,045, forward strand.
GTTGACTCATATCCAACTTCTCATCCACTGTAACCCCTAGGTCCTTTTCTGCAGAACTGCTGCCGAGCCATTCGGTCCCAAGTCTGTAGCGGTGCATTGGATTCTTCCGTCCTTAGTGCAGGACTCTGCACTTGTCCTTGTTGAACCTCATCAGATTTCTTCTGGCCCAATCCTCCAATTTGTCTAGGTCCCTCTGTATCCTATCCCTACCCTCCAGCATATCTACCTCTCCTCCCAGTTTAGTGTTATCTGCAAACTTGCTGAGAGTGCAATCCACACCATCCTCTAGATCATTTATGAAGATATTGAACAAAATCGGCCCCAGGACCGACCCTTGGGGCACTCCACTTGATACTGGCTGCCAACTAGACATGGAGCCATTGATCACTACCCTTTGAGCCCGACAATCTAGCCAGCTTTCTATCCACCTTATAGTCCATTCATCCAGCCCATACTTCTTTAACTTGCTGGCAAGAATACTGTGGGAGACTGTGTCAAAAGCTTTGCTAAAGTCAAGGAACAACACGTCCACTGCTTTCCTTTCATCCACAGAGCCAGTTATCTCATCATAGAAGGCAATTAGATTAGTCAGGCTTGACTTGCCCTTGGTGAATCCATTCTGACTGTTCCTGATCACTTTCCTCTCCTCTAAGTGCTTCAGAATTGATTCCTTGAGGACCTGCTCCATGATTTTTCCGGGGACTGAGGTGAGGCTGACTGGCCTGTAGTTCCCAGGATCCTCCTCCTTCCCTTTTTTAAAGATGGGCACTACATTAACCTTTTTCCAGTCATCCCCGGATCGCCATGAGTTTTCAAAGATTATGGCCAATGGCTCTGCAATCACATCTGCCAACTCCTTTAGCACTCTCGGATGCAACGCATCTGGCCCCATGGACCTGTGCTTGTCCAGCTTTTCTAAATAGTCCCGAACCACTTCTTTCTCCACAGAGGGCTGGTCACCTTCTCCCCATGCTGTGCTGCCCAGTGCAGTAGTCTGGGAGCTGACCTTGTTCGTGAAGACAGAGGCAAAAAAAGCACTGAGTACATTAGCTTTTTCCACATCCTCTGTCACTAGGTTGCCTCCCTCATTCAGTAAGGGGCCCACACTTTCCTTGACTTTCTTCTTGTTGCTAACATACCTGAAGAAACCCTTCTTGTTACTCTTAACATCTCTTGCTAGCTGCAACTCCAGGTGTGATTTGGCCTTTCTGATTTCACTTCTGCAAGACCGAGCAATATTTTTATACTCATCCCTGGTCATTTGTCCAGTCTTCCACTTCTTGTAAGCTTCTTTTTTGTATTTAAGATCAGCAAGGATTTCACAGTTAAGCCAAGCTGGTCGCCTGCCATATTTACTATTCTTTCTACACATTGGGATGGTTTGTCCCTGTAACCTCAATAAGGATTCTTTAAAATACAGTCAGCTCTCCTAGACTCCTTTCCCCCTCATGTTATTCTCCCATGGGATCTTGCCCATCAGTTCCCTAAGGGAGTCAGTCTGCTTTTCTGAAGTCCATGGTCTGTATTCTGCTGCTCTCCTTTCTTCCTTGTGTTAGGATCCTGAACTCAACCATTTCATGGTCACTGCCTCGCAGGTTCCCATCCACTTTTGTTTCCCCTACTAATTCTTCCCGGTTTGTGAGCTGCAGGTCAAGAAGAGTTCTGCCCCTAATTGGTTCCTCCAGCACTTGCACCAGGAAATTGTCCCCTACATTTTCCAAAAACTTCCTGGATTGCCTGTGCACTGCTGTATTGCTCTCCCAGCAGATATCAGGGTGATTGAAGTCTCCCAAGAGAACCAGGGCCTGCGATCTAGTAACTTCTGCGAGTTGCCGGAAGAAAGCCTTGTCCACCTCATGCCCCTGGTCTGGTGGTCTATAGTAGACTCCCACCACAACATCACCCTTGTTGCTCACACTTCTAAACTTAATCCAGAGACTCTCAGGTTTTTCTGCAGTTTCATACTTGAGCTCTGAGCAGTCATACTGCTTTCTTACATACAGTGCAACTCCCCCACCTTTTCTGCCCTTCCTGTCCTTCCTGAACAGCTTATATCCATCCATGACAGTACTCCGGTCATGTGAGTTATCCCACCAAGTCTCTGTTATTCCAATCACATCATAATTCCTTGACTGTGCCAGGACTTCCAGTTCTCCCTGCTTGTTTCCCAGGCTTCATGCATTTTTATATGGGCACTTGAGATAACCTGCTGATCGCCCCTCTTTCTCAGTATGAGGCAGGAGCCCTCCCCTCTCACATGCTCCTGCTCGTGCCTCCTTCCGGTATCCCACTTCCTCACTTACCTCAGGGCTTTGGTCTCCTTCCCCCGGTGAACCTAGTTTAAAGGCCTCCTCACTAGGTTAGCCAGCCAGCTTGCGAAGATGCTCTTCCCTCTCTTCGTTAGGTGGAGCCCGTCTGCCTAGCACTCCTTCTTGGAACACCATCCCATGGTCAAAGAATCCAAAGCCTTCTCTCTGACACCACCTGCGTAGCCATTCGTTGACTTCCACGATTCAACGGTCTCTACCCAGGCCTTTTCCTTCCACGGGGATGATGGACGAGAATACCACTTGCACCTCAAACTCCTTTATCCTTCTTTCCAGAGCCACGTAGTCTGCAGTGATCCGCTCAAGGTCATTCTTGGCAGTATCATTGGTGCCCACGTGAAGAAGCAGGAAGGGGTAGCGATCTGAGGGCTTGATGAGTCTCGGCAGTCTCTCCGTCACATCGCGAATCTTAGCTCCTGGCAAGCAGCAGACTTCTCTATTTTCCCGGTCGGGGCAGCAGATAGATGACTCAGTCCCCCTGAGGAGAGAGTCCCCGACCACCACCACCCGCCTCCTTCTCTTGGGAGTGGTGGTCGTGGAACCCCCAACCCTAGGACAGTGCATCCCATGCCTTCCAATCGGCGCAGTCTCCTGCTCCCTTCCCTCAGATGTATCATCTGGTCCACTCTCCACATTAGTACCTGTGGAGAGAACATGAAAACGGTTACTTACCTGTATCTGCCCTGCTGGTACATGGACATTCCCCTTTTTTCTTCTGGAGGTCACATGATGCCAAATTTCTTCACCGTCCTTCTGTCCCCGATGTGCAGCCTGCTCTGAATCTTCAGAACATTGTGCCCGTAGAAGCCTATCCTGACATCCATCCAGGAAATCTTCAGTTTCTCTTATGAAACGCAGGGTCAATACCTGTTGCTCCAGACCTCGAACCTGTTTGTGTCTTTGTTTTCACTAGCAAAGTTAATGGTAAATGGATTTAAGAACTAAGCTTCCTTTTTAAGAGGGCTTTGAGCTAAATTGTAAAGAATTCAGGGAGCAAGGCAAATTTACACATCAGCTAATTAGGTTCTGAAATGACCTTCCTGCGTGCAGGGCAAAGACCCCAGCGAAGGCAGAAAACCTTGAATGGAAAATGGTGGTAAAATCAGACTTACAAAAGCTTAACAAGGTCCCTAGGAATGTAGATGAAAATAAAAAAGGAAGATGATTTACTTGGTTACAATGTGAATTTGAGCATAGTTCACTGATGCAATATTTGAATCACACTAGCGCTTGGATTTTAAATTGGTTGTCCATGAGGTAGAGTCAGAATGGAGTGAATCTTTATTTGGAAACAGACACAGAAATATCTGTAATAAGTCATTCAAGGAAACAGCTGTTGCCTTTGCCAGGTAATATTTCAAACCCTTTTCTGAATATGGATTCAGAGGACTTTTTTTTGTTTTTTTATGGCAGCCTAAGGGTAAATTGCAAGATAAAACAAAACAAAAAAGTGTTTTATCCTTTACTGCCTCTCTTTGATGTATAAAGTTTGCCTCAACCATCATCCAAAAAAGAGAAAAGAAACCATTTTGTTTGTTAGAAAAATATCCTGCCTGACAATGTCATTTCTTCATACTTAAACACTCCATTCGTCATAGCTTAACTAAGCAAGTTAATGGCAATTACATTAATTACTCTTACATCCTTGCAAACTGTTCTGGAGGATATTAAAGCAGAGAAACTAAATGTGCTTTCTCACAGAAAAATTAAATTGGAGGAGTTTGAGGACATTTTTCAAGTTGCCTTGAAGATATTAACTAAATAATTACGAAACTGTTAGGTGTGGTAACTGTTAGGTGTGGTACGGGTGGTCTGAGGCTCCGGTCCTGCAGTGGGTCTCTCTGTGGGCACAGGAGCTCATTACAGGTCTGGGGCCATAGACCTCTCTCTGTGTGTGTGATACTGTCACAGAGCTAACAGCTGCCTGGTTTAGGAAGAGGGTGTTTTCCATGAGAAATGTTTGTCTCTGGAGTCCTATTCATTTTGGTGGGATAGCATGTCAGCAGTCTCTTACAGCGATCACTTTGCAGGATTCAGTTGATGGGTATTAATCTTGTAATTCCGATTGTGTAGTATAGTTTCCTTATTTTAAAATATCTAATAATACTGTACTCTAAAAAGTCTAAGTCATCTAAAATGTTGGTTAGCATAGGTGCAAGACAGATTGCTGTTGTGCAGGGAACTTCCAAGATCTGTTGAAAACCCTTATTTGTTTCCCAGCTGAATAACCCAGGATTATTTCTGCATTCTTGTTTGAGGGGGACTCTTCTCCCCCCCGCATCCCCCCACTTTTAAGGCAAACATCTACCTTTGCTGTAATGCGAAGGTTTAAAAAAATACAAGGCTGTATATTGACCAAGAAGATAGGACTTAAAAATACTACATATATGTAATAAGGCTGAGTTTAAATTGTGAAAGCAGTCTTAACTCATTTAATTCCAGCCCTACTTTTAGAGATTTTGATTTTTCAACCTTAACATAGCATTTGCTTTTTCAACTTTTTTTTCTCTTCTTTTTTTAACACACACGGGCAGAAAATATAATAATTTAAATTATACAGATATTTATCCTTCCAAACATTAATAGCTTCACATTTCCACATGCATTTGCATTTACATAAAACATTCACTTGTAGCACTAGTGGATAAAATGGTAGATGGACTCCAAATAGAAGAAAAATAAGAGTGGTAATCAGAATGTTGGCATTTTAAGGTCTGTTATCTTGTGGCCTGTTATTGCTTGAAATGAATGCGGTATGTCATTGAAAGGCCAGGTTCCCTAGATTTTCCGCCAAGACATCTGTTTCTGTTTTCTTACTTTGGTGCTACTTTTGTCTTTAGTTCAGCACTGAATATTTTGTAACAAGTCCTAAAATTCTCCCCAGTGTTTTTCATTTTCATATAAATCCAATATGGTGTCAATCGTGCAACCTGCCCTCACTTGGATAATCTCACTCCCCTGTGTAGCACTATTAACTTCAGTGGGAATACTCACATGAGTGATGGTTCCAGGAACCTGTTGACTGTTGGCATGGAAGAGTCTTCAATCATACGGGTAGTGTTTTTAACATAGATTTTAAACTACTAGAATCACAGAAATGTAAGACTGAAAGGAACTGTGCAAGGTCAAGTCCAGCTCCATGTGCTGAGGAAGGACGAAGTAAACCTAGACCATCTCTGACAGGTGTTTCTCCAGCCTGTTCTTACAAACCTCCAATGATGGGGATTGCCCAGCTTTCCTTGGAAGTTTATTCCAGAATTTAACTACCCTTATTGTTAGAAAGTTTTTTTTGCTAATATCTAACCTAAATGTCCTTTGCTGAAGATTAAGCCCATTGCTTCTTGTCCTACCTTCAGTGGACATGGAGACCAGTTGATCACTGTACATTAACTCCCCACTTAACATCCTCTCGCTTAACGTTGTTTCGATCTTACATCCCTGCTCCATTCAGAACATGCTTGTTTAAAGTTATGTAGTGCTCCCCTATAATGCTGTTTGGCTGCCTGCTTTGTCCACGGCTGGCAGCCCCGCTACCCGCTTCCCCCCCACCTGCCAGCGCACCCCACAAATCAGCACCTTCCCCCTGCTCCCCCTGCCTCCTGCCCACTACAGTCAGCTGTTTTGTGGCGTTCAGGAGGCTGGGGGGAGGAGGCGAGGACCCGGCGCGCAGCCTCCCCCCTCCCTCCCCCACCTCCTGAATGCTGCAAACCAGCTGATTGCCATGGGCATGAGGCAGGGGAGGGAGGAAGGAGGCTGCACGCTGGGTCCTTGCTCCTCCCCCCCCCGCCCCCTGAACGCCGCAAGACAGCTAATTGCCACGGGCAGGAAGCGGGGGGAGCAGGGGGAAGGTGCTGATCTGCGGGGTCTGCTGCTGGGCGGGAGCTGGTCGGGGGGCGCATGGGGGGCTGCCAACCTGTTTAATACCTGTATTAAATTGCTTGTTTAAAATTGTTTAAAATGTATATAATGCCTTTTGTCTGGCAAAAAATTTTTTTCCTGGAACCTAACCCCCCCTATTTACATTAATTCTTATGGGGAAATTGGATTTGCTTAACATCATTTCTCTTAAAGTCGCATTTTTCAGGAACATAACTACAACATTAAGTGAGGAGTTATTGTACTCCTTATAGGTTTCAGAGTAGCAGCCGTGTTAGTCTGTATCCGCGAAAAGAAAAGGAGTACGTGTGGCACCTTAGAGACTAACACATTTATTTGAGCATAAGCGAATGCATCCGATGAAGTGAGCTGTAGCTCACGAAAGCTTATGCTCAAATAAATGTGTTAGTCTCTAAGGTGCCATAAGTACTCCTCGTTCTTTTTGTACTCTTTTTATAACAGCCTTTAACATATTTGAAAATTATTATCAGGTCCCCCCTCAGTTGTCTTTTCTCAAGACTAAACATGCCCAGTTTTTTAAATTTTCTTCATAAGTCCGGTTTTCTAAACCTTTGACTATTTTTGTTGCTCTCCTCTGGAGTCTCTCCAATATATCCACATCTTTCCTAAAGTGGGGAATCCAGAACTGGGCACAAGCCTCCTGCTGAGTCCTCCCCAGTGCCAAATAGAGCGTGTCAATTACCTCCCATGTCATACATATGTTCCACCTGTTAATACACCCCAGAATTATATCTGTCTTTTTTCAACTATGTGACATTGTTGTCATTATATTCAATTTGAGATCCATTATGACTCCAGATCCTTATCAATAGTACTAGCATCTAGTCAATTATTCCCCATTTTGTGTTTGTGCATTTGATTTTTCCTTCCTAAGCGCTTGTCTACCCAACCGCACGGGGTTGATCTCAGATACGCAACTTCAGCTACATGAATAGCGTAGCTGAAGTTGATGTACTTAGATCTATTTACCGGGGTGTCTTCACTGCGGTAAGTCAACAGCTGACGCTCTCCCATCGTCTCCGCTTACGCTTCTCGTTCTGGTGGAGTACCGGAGTCAATGGGAAGCACTCAGTGGTTGATTTATCGCATCTATACTAGACACGATAAATCAACCCCCACTGGATTGATCGCTGCCCACTGATCTGGCGGGTAGTGTAGACAAGTCCTAAGAGTAGTACTTGTCTTTATTGAATTTCATCTTGCTGATTTCAGATTAATTCTCTAACTTGTCAGGGTTGTTTTGAATTCTAATCCTTTCCTCCAAAGTACTAGCAACCTTTCCCAGATTGGTGTCATCCACATATTTTATAAGCATACTTTTCACTGCATTGTCCAAATCATTAATGAAAATAATGAATAGTACCAGACATAAGACTGATCCCTATCGAACCCTACTAGATACACTCTCCCAGTTTGACAGTAAACCATTAATAACTACTGTCATAAATATAAAGGGAAGGGTAAACCCCTTTGAAATCCCTCCTGGCCAGGGGAAAGCTCCTCTCACCTGTAAAGGGTTAAGAAGCTAAAGGTAACCTCGCTGGCACCTGACCAAAATGACCAATGAGGAGACAAGATACTTTCAAAAGCTGGGAAGAGGGAGAGAAACAAAGGGTCTCTGTCTGTCTATATGCTGTTTCTGCCGGGGACAGAACAGGAATGGAGTCTTAGAACTTTTAGTAAGTAATCTAGCTAGGTATGCGTTAGATTATGACTTCTTTAAATGGCTGAGAAAAGAACTGTGCTGAATAGAATAACTATTTCTGTCTGTGTATCTTTTTTGTAACTTAAGGTTTTGCCTAGAGGGGTTCTCTATGTTTTGAATCTAATTACCCTGTAAGGTATCTACCATCCTGATTTTACAGAGGTGATTTCTTTACTTCTGTTTACTTCTATTTCTATTAAAAGTCTTCTTGTAAGAAAACTGAATGCTTTTTCATTGTTCTCAGATCGAAGGGTTTGGGTCTGTAGTCACCTATGCAAATTGGTGAGGCTTTTTACCAAACCTTGTCCAGGAAGTGGGGTGCAAGGTTTTGGGAAGTATTTTGGGGAGAAAGACGTTTCCAAACAGCTCTTCCCCAGTAACCAGTATTAGTTTGGTGGTGGTAACGGCCAATCCAAGGACAAAGGGTGGAATATTTTGTACCTGGGGGAAGTTTTGACCTAAGCTGGTAAAGATAAGCTTAGGAGGTTTTTCATGCAGGTCCCCACATCTGTACCCTAGCGTTCAGAGTGGGGAAGGAACCTTGACAACTACTCTTTGAGTACAATCTTTAAACCAATATTGTACCCTATTTTGTACATATTTCCCTAGTTTGCTTATGAGAATGTCATTTAGGGCTGTGACAAAAGCTGCACTAAAATCAAAATATATCATGTCTAATGCTTCCCCTATCCACTAGACTAGTAACCTTGTCAAAGAAGGAAATTAAGTTGGCTTGGCATGGTTTGTTCTTGACAAATCTATTCTGGCCATTCCTTATAACACTTAGAATTCCAGATGGAATTCAGAGTAGCTGTGCCAATACTAATCAAAGTGCCGGGTGAGTCAGTTTTTGCTAAGACACACTTTTCTGTGTGATTTTAAGTCTTAGGGTGTGTGCCATTCTTGAGACAAATAAATTAGCTTGATGGAGTGGAATCACTAGTAGAGGATCAATATACATTGTAGGTTTCAGAGCAGCAGCCGTGTTAGTCTGTATCCGCAAAAAGAAAAGGAGGACTTGTGGAACCTTGGAGACTAACCAATTTATTTGAGCGTAAGCTTTCGTGAGCTACAGCTCGATGCATTCAGTGGAAAATACAGTGGGGAGATTTATATACACAGAGAACATGAAACAATGGGTGTTACCATACACACTGTAACGAGAATGATCAGGTAAGGTGAGCTATTACCAGCAGGAGAATGGGGAAGGAGGGGAAACCTTTTGTAGTGATAATCAAGGTGGGCCATTTCCAGCAGTTGACAAGAACGTCTGAGGAACAGTGGTTTATTTGACTTCAGGCCTAGAAACTGTAGAAGTGTCTATTATAAATTGCCTTATCTCCCTCCCTTGTCAGAAAATGATGGTTACATTTATAATATGCTGTGATTAATGAAACTTTGCTAGAATGATTTGATGATTTTTATTGTAGTTACGAAATAATGTTACGGCAGTATGTAGAGGCCCTAAGTTTTGAAGTTGTCAATAATTATCTGGGGGAGTTTATGTATTATACTGGAATAGTGCATGACATCCCCTGGTGGCCTGCCACAGTCACCCTACAGTCCTGTCCCTTCTCAGTAAAGAGTTTTTCTTTAGCAGGTGGTAGAGGATTGTGCTTTTGGTGCTGAAGAGCCTGCATTTGATCCTGGCTAAGAGACCCGTGGCTATATGTGCATGTGCCCACAGTCCATTACACTGAGGCAAAATATTTGGGTTTTTATTTCTTTTTCAGTAACTGCCCACAACTTTTATTTGGAAGGAGTTTTTTAAATTGTAAGAGGAACTAAACAAGGGCTGCTTTTCCAGTTTCCCACTATTCTCTGAGCAGGCAACCCACTGACTAGCATTGATATAGTGTATGTTCTTCTCTGTTCCTGCACTGCCCATGCATCCCTAATTCCTTTGTATCCTTCTGCCACAGTCTCTTTGTACCCTCTAACATGCTGCTTCCTACAGTTAGATCCCTGTTCCCAGTGTGGCATGCATGTGTACTGTCAAACGCTTCTTCAAAATTTACTAGTTCATGCATTCTACTAGTCCTAATCCTCCACCTGCAGAAGTGCTAGCATCTCTCTCTCTGTCTCGCACTCACACCCCTACCTCTCTCTCTCACACACATCCTTCACAGTTATGAGATTATTCCATCTCCTGGTCACCTAATGCTTTGTCTGTGTGTTATCAGCTGTTTGTCTTTTAAAATTTATAAAATCTTTAATGCAGACACCATATCTCCTTCATGTGCAATACCCTTCTGCTTTCTGGTTACTTGTTATGGGAAGATAATTGGACATTTGGGACAATACAGGAAAGAGACTATTCATTGTATGTCTTTGGATTTCTATAATAATAATGAAGCTACCTTCCTAGTGCTCTGGATGCTTCTGATACAAATTTATATCTCTATCTAATCTACATAATATTTCTCACCCCCCCCCTCAAAAAAAACAAAAACAAAATATCCCTCCCCACTATCTCCTTTCTCAATCACTGTGGACAACACCACCATCCTGCCTGTCACTCAGGCCCGTAACATGGGCAACACCTTTGACTCAGACCTCTCTCTGCGTCCTCACATCCAGGCTACATCTAAGTCTTGCAAATTCTTTCTGGCAAACATCTCTAAGACACAGCATTTCCTGTACATCCACATGGCTAAAACTCTTGTCCAGGCTCTCATTATCTCACATCTCAATTGCTGCACCATCCTTTTCGCAGGCCTTGACAATTGCAGTCCTGCCCTGCTCATATCCATTCCGGATGCTGCTGAAAAGTCATTCTCCCTAGCCTGTTGCTTTGAACATGTCACCCCGCTCTGTGCATCCCTTCACTGGCTCTCTTTTCTTTATCACATCAAATATAAGCTACTTGTCTTCACTTGCAAGGCCCTTCATGTTATATCCCCACTCTAACTATCGTCTCTCATTCACTATCAGTGTTGACTCCGGCCGCCAATTGGCCCATGATGCCAACCTCTATCACCTATTTGTTCAATTTTCAAACAAGCCCTTTTGTGCTTTCTCCCATACTGTCTCTTTGTTCTGTGTCTATGCAGTTCCTACTACAGTGGGGCTCTCATCCATGAGTAGGGCTCCGAGATGCTACAATAATACTAATAATAAATAACAGTGATAACCCAGCCCTTTAAAAAACATACAAGCACCAAGTTCACCTCTCCTGCTCAGATCTCTAACCCGCAACAGCCTACACAAATGAATACGCTTCACAGTATGCCCTGAAGGCCATCTGCTCAAGGCTGTTTTGGACCAGCTTGGTTCAGAACTGAGGGCACCTCAATGGGAGACCACTCAACGGCCAGGCCCCCCTCCCCCCCCATTTAAATTGAGGAGGGATGCAGCTTGAGTGCCTCCTGTGAGCCAAGCTGTGGCAGCATGACAAAAAAGAGAGGCAGTCTCGCAATTTGGAAGTTCCCAAGTCACATAGGATTTATAGGTCAAAACCAGCATCTTAAATTCCATCTGGGAACCAACAGGCAGCTAGTGCGGATCACAGAGCACAGGTGTGAGGTGATGCTATCAGGAAAGCACCACTTAATAAGCAGGCTGCTGCATTCTGCACCAGTTTATTGACTGGCTGCCTTCTGCTGCCCAGAGAGATTGCTTTAACATTTTGCGTGTTTGTCTTTCATTCTAACCTTACAAAATGATGCGTTAGATTAAGTTGTTTATGACTTTTGCTAAGATTTCAAAAAGGAACACACTGTACTTCTGTCCCTCATTAAAATCGTTAGTGAGGAAAGCTACTAGTTTATGCAAAAAGAACAGGAGTACTTGTGGCACCTTAGAGACTAAGAAATTTATTAGAGCATAAGCTTTCGTGGGCTACAGCCCACTTCATCGGATGTATAGAATGGAACATATAGTAAGAAGATGTATATATTTATGCAGGATGCTAACTGCCTAATCCTCTGTTTCTGATAAATAGAAATATGCTTTCAGTCTTAAAAGGACAAGTACAGCAGGTTCCCATTCCCTTTCTTTTCATAATTAACCATGGATGACTTCCATAGTTCTTGGGCTTCAGAGGTAAAAGAAGAATAAATAAATATTTCACTGTGAAAAGAAATCTTGAGATGTCATCCCTTGGTTTAAAGGTGATGTGTATTGTAGACCATAATTAGGGATAGACAGGAATGTTGCCATAGTTTGATAGATTCAACTTAGATGATAAAAGGGGGCAGTTCCTGCTGCATGATAAACTTCTGTCACTTCCTTCCTTTCTCCAGTAACTTTGTTGATATGACAGATTTGAGCAAACAGAGTAGCAGTGGAAAAATAGATTTTTTTCATGTTTACAGTTCATATCTAATCTGGTGGCAAAATGCAATATATTCCACAGCTGTTTTTCCTAAAGAAATTTGACATTTCTTCAGCAGCTTGAAACATAAAACCTTGAGAAAAAATATCTTCTTTAGTATTCTCGTATGTAGAAGACCATAATGCCTCCGTTGCTCCTGGGGGAATGCGGTGCCATTGCATGCATGTAGTATTCCTGTCCCCCACATATTTCTTTGCTTCCCTGCAGAAAAATAACTTTTGATAGGGAAGCAAAGGAAAGCCACAAGCGCAGTGTCCCCAGTAGTGCAGGCATGTCATTTCAGGCGCCCAGAGCAGCCAGCGGAGAGAGAAACCACTGCGGGGGGGGGGGGGGTGAGGCTGGGGAATCCCCGACTGGTGGCTCTTATCCTATGCTGGGCTCAGCTACTAGCCCCAGCTGGGGACAGGGAAGGATGGGACTTCCTCTTCCCCTGCAAGGAACAGCCGGGGCAGGGTCAGACCCACCACCAGAAACCTCCCCTGCCTGCAGGAAGCTCTGCTCCCCCTCCTCTACCGCTTCCTGCCCTCATCGCTCCTCAGCCTCAGAGGGAGAGGTCACTGTACAGGGAGCTGCTCCCCCATCCGCCTAACCCCCCAGGCATCCAGACTCCCTATACCCAGATCCCCCACACCCAGACCCCTCCCCGCTGAGCCCTTCCCCCTGCATCTGGACTACCACCTCTGCACCCAGACCACTCCCCACTAAGGCCACCCCACACTCAAACCCCTACCCTGATTAGCCCCACCCCCTCTGCACCTGGACCACCAAGACAAGCCCTCTACACCCAGATCCGAACCCCACTGAGCTCCAACCAACTGCACATGGACACCCATCTCTCCAAGCCCCACTCCACCAGCACCCACTCCATCACAAAATCTTAGCTCTGCTCCTGGAAACGATGCATATTACATCATTATAAATCCAAAAATGATCCATAATAAATGATCATTATAAATCCACATTCTAGCAGATTACTTTCCAGCACCTCAAAACCAGTGAGTTCATCACCACATATAGATCACCACTTAGACAGAGAAGCTGGCAGACAAATAAAATTGCAAACCAAAATGAGCCTACCTTTGCGAAGAGTTTAAGGGTGAAATGGACACAGGGAGTACTCTTCTGCGCCAAAAGAATAAAAAATTCTATGCACAATATTTTAAAATTCTGCAAAATTCTGCATATTTCATTTGTCAAATAAATGTGGAGGCTCTAGCATGGCAGTGGGAGCACAGGCCACTGGTTGCACAGAGGTGGGAGATCATTCTGCAGCCCCCCACCCCTCATGGGACATGGACTCGGTGGTGAGGCTGCACCCGACCCTGACACAGCACAAAGGCCTGGTGGGTGGGTGAACGAGTATGCAAACTAATATACAAATTATCTTTTATATTCAGTTAGAAACAAAACCAGTGCATTTCATACACTTTGTTGGTTCCAAAAACTTGGAGATCTTTCAAATGGACTCCACAAAGGGTTAAGGATCCTTGTGGGCTGATCCTTTTATAGCATCATGGGTCATGCTGGCAAGCTACAAAAGTTCCAGTCAGAAACAAAAGTCACAGGGACACCAAAGCTTAAATGTTGTTTGGAGAGAAAGCCCTATCTTTACAAAAGAGAGTTTAATTGTTAGAGAAAAAGGTGGAATCAAAACAGTTTACCCCAATCAAAATTAACTTTCTCTCCAGAGATTTGTAAACACTTTAAACTGAAAAGCTAGAAATCACAGAATCACAGAATATCAGGGTTGGAAGGGACCCCTGAAGGTCATCTAGTCCAACCCCCTGCTCGAAGCAGGACCAATTCCCAGTTAAATCATCCCAGCCAGGGCTTTGTCAAGCCTGACCTTAAAAACCTCTAAGGAAGGAGATTCTACCACCTCCCTAGGTAACACATGTTAGAAATGTGATGTTTAAAAATGCAATATTTTCAGCATGGGAAGTGTGAAAGATACCTCTGAAGATCCAGCTAGTCCAAGGAATGGAGAGATGTAGTGGACACACCTGTGAGTCACTGCCCTGTCCAACCAGTAAGAAAATCAAGCTTGAATGTGATCTCCCAGTGAGATGCTCTGGCCAAATGGGTAATGCGATCCTTAGATATATAAACAGAGGAATCTCGAGTAGGAGTCAAAAGGTTATTTTATCTCTGTATTTGGCACCAGTGTGACTGCTGCTGGAATAGTATGTCCAGCTGTGGTGTCCACAGTTCAGGAAGGATTTTGGCAAATTGGAGAGGGTTCAGCAAAGAGCCACAAGAATGATTAAAGGATTGGAAAATGTGCCTAATAGTGACAGACTCAAAAGGTAAAGGGGTGACTGGATTACAATCTAGAGGTATCTACATGGGGAACAAATATTTGATAATGAGCTCTTCAGTCCAGAAGACAATGGTTGGAAGTTAAAGCTAGACTAAATGAGACTAGAAATAAGGTGTAAATTTTGAACAGTGAAGGTAATTAACCATTGGAACAGTTTACTAAGGGTCATGGTGGATTCTCCATCACTGACCATTTTCAAATCAAGATTGAATGTTTTTGAGAGAGATGATCTCTCCACTTGATACCGGCTGCCAACTAGACATGGAGCCATTGATCACTACCCGTTGAGCCTGACAATCTAGCCAGCTTTCTATCCATCTTATAGTGCATTCATCCAGCCCATACTTCTTTAACTTGCTGGCAAGAATACTGTGGGAGACGGTATCAAAAGCTTTGCTAAAGTCAAGGAACAATACATCCACTGCTTTCCCTTCATCCATAGAGCCAGTTATCTCGTCATAGAAGGCAATTAGATTAGTCAGGCATGACTTTCCCTTGGTGAATCCATTCTGACTGTTCCTGATCACTTTCCTCTCCTCTAAGTGCTTCAGAATTGATTCCTTGAGGACCTGCTCCATGACTTGTGGGCAAGTTCAGGAAAACACTGAATGTTTATTAATGTGAATGGAACTTTAGCATTTGCTTAAGTGCTGAGCTGAATCTGATCCTTGAACACCTATATGCATAATTGTATGCTCTCTCCAGAATTTGATATATTCTTCCTCAGGATCTGCTCTAGTATTTGCAGCGCTCCCCCAGATGGTGTATGGGTTACTTCTATGATAGTTCTCCATGTTCGTGTGTCTTAGAATGGATGATGTGTTTCTGGTTTAGGTCATTTAATGCATGTTAATGGAGGAAGTTTTCTCACTTTTCCTAAGGTGAAACCAGAATGATTTTGTTTTGACATAGTGCTTGTCAGAGGGAATTGGCTTGTTCAGCTCTGCAGCCATTGGACTCAAGATTTGTTGGCAGCACAATAGGTACATGGTGTCTACTTGTATTTTATCCTGTTCTAAATAGTTTGTATTGATGTTGAACTCACCTGATTTATATTCTCAGCTTTTTTAGGGCTGTCAAGCAATTAAAATAATTAATCGTGATTAATTGTGTGATAAAAAAAATTAATTGTGATTAATCGCGCTGTTAAACAATAATAGAATACCATTTATTTAAATATTTCTGGATGTTTTCTACATTTTCAAATTGATTTCAATTACAACACAGAATATAAGGTATATAGTGCTCACTTTATATTTATTTTTTATTACAAATATTTGCATTGTAGAAAACAGAAGAAATAGTATTTTTCAATTCACCTCATACAAGTACTGTAGAGCAATCTCTTTATCATGATAGTTGAACTTACAAATGTAGAATTATGTTAAAAAAACAAACACCTGCATTCAAAAGTAAAACAGTGTAAAACTTTAGAGCCTGCAAGTCACTCAGTCCTCTCCTATTTCTTGTTCAGCCAATTGCTCAGACAAACAAGTTTGTTTACATATGCAGAAGATAATGCTGCTTGCTTCTTGTTTACAATCTCACCTGAAAGTGAGAACAGGCATCTGCATGGCACTGTTGTAGTCAGCATCGCAAGATATTTACATGCTAGATACTCTAAAGATTCATATGTCTTTTCATGCTTCAACCACCATTCTAGAGGACATGCATCCATGCTGATGACAGATTCTGCTTGATAACGATCCAAAGCAGTGCGGACTGACGCATGTTCATTTTCATCAACTGAGTCGGATGCCACCAACAGAAGGTTGAATTTCTGTTTTGGTGGTTTGGGTTCTGTAGTTTCTGCATCAGTGTTGCTCTTTTAAAACTTCTGAAAGCACACTCCACACCTCATCTCTCTCAGATTTTGGAAGGCACTTCAGATTCTTAAATCTTGGGTCGAGTGCTGTAGTTATCTTTAGAAATTTCACATTAGTATCTTCTTTGCATTTTCTCAAATTTGCAGTGAAAGTGTTCTTAAAATGAACAACATGTGCTGGGTCATCATCCGAGACTGCTATAACATGAAATTTATGGCAGAATATGGGTAAAACAGAGCTGGAGACATACAGGTTCCCTCACCTCCCCCCCCCCAAGGAGTTCAGTCACAAATTTAGTTAACACATTTTTTTAACGAGCTTCATCATCATGGAAGCATGTCCTTTGGAACGATGGCTGAAGAGGCATATGTATCTTTAGCACATCTGGCACGTAAATATCTTGTGATGCCAGCTACAACAGTGCCATGCGAAGAACACCTGTTCTCGCTTTCAGGTGACACTAATTAAAAAGTGGGCAGCATTATCTCCTGTAAATGTAAACAGACTTGTTTCTCTCTTGTTTAGCGATTGGCTGAACAAGAAGTAGGACTGAGTGGACTTGTAGGCTCTAAAGGTTTGCATTGTTGTGTTTTTGAGTGCAGTTATGTAACAAAAAAATGCAACATTTGTAAGTTGCACTTTCAAGATAAAGAAATTGCACTACAGTATTTGTATGAGGTGAATGGAAAAATACTATTTCTTTTGTTTATCATTTTTACAGTGCAAATAGTTGTAATAAAAAAGAATATAAAGTGAGCACTGTACACTTTGTATTCTGTGTTGTAATTGAAATCAATATATTTGAAAATGTAGAAAAACATCCAAAATATTTAATAAATTTCAGTTGGTATTCTGTTGTTTAACAGTGTGATTAATTTTTTGAGTTAATTGCATGAGTTAACTGTGATTAATCGACTATCATTAATGTAATGGTGTGTTGAAATTATCTAGCCTTTAGTTTCATAGAAGGCTCAAAATGTTCTCTGATAGAATTTTATTGTCAGTTTTGCGGGATCAAGGTAGTTGTAATTTTGGGTGTGGACTATTTTGTCTTAGTAAATTTAATTTTTTTTTATTATTCCTAGGGACTTATGTCAGGAAGGCCAATTCTTTGGTTTTACCAGATTAGTGCCTTGGCCTAGAAGGTTTTAAGATCTTTTGGATTTGCTCTATGTGAGGAGATAAGTTGTGACGGGGGCAGACCAGGTGCCAGCTGAGGTCAAGATCCCCATGCCTCAATTGAACACTGACAAATACCTAGCTGGAATCAGTCTCTCACCTGCATGTTACTATTGTTAAAATAAGTATTAGAATTATAAGAATGTATTTAGACTTTATTGAATGCCTGTGAATTGTTGCCTGCATTAATCTAACTTATAACATCTGTATCCCAGACTCTAAAGTATTGGTTGAGCATTTGCATTACATTTGAATTCACAACCAGTTTGGTGTTTGTGCCCTGAAGTCTGACCTCAGGTTGCCACTTCTGCTCTTGAGCCCTTGCATGACAGTCTGACAAATGTAGGCATCATATTTCAGTCATTTCTTAGATGTTTGGGGGAGTTCTGAGGTACAGTGGGCAAATCACTTTGGTAGATGCTAAAAAGGATAGGACTGAAGTACTCGCCTGTCTCTCTGTGTTACAGCTCATTGGCACCTGAGTGCATATTTCTCTTCTCCACTGTTTGATAAATACTGTATCTGTATTTAATTAGGTGATACATTTCCCCATCAGTCTGGGAATTAATTTTAAACTGAGTCCAGAGTGCCAAAGTGAATCCAATGCCATTTTAATTTATGAAGTAGATACAATGAATATTTTCCCTCTGGCACTTTTGGCATGTTTGTTAATTGACGTCTATAGAGCAGGCTTGTGACCCATAGCTTGGTGACTGGGAAGGAAGGTAGCTTGTTGCTGGGATAAGTGTATCATTTTTGTGTGAATTATGCTACGGAACAATTCACTGACTTCCACAGTGTTGGAAGCTCCCTGAGTTTAGGGTGTATGGTCAACTGCTCACTAATTGCTAATTAAGTGTCTTTGTTCATAGTTAATCTACTCATGTAGCTGCCTGAGCTCCATGGCACATTGAGCCTATGGAAATCAGATGTCATGTTTTTTGGTTATTGGAGATTAGGTTTACTTCCTAGAATGATTGTGCATAATGCAAGTTAGTTACACTCACTGTGTTTGACACCTGTGTTGACATTTTAACAATTCTCCTGCAATGACACCACTGTTGGATGATGTGCACAGAGTCTTACATAGAGCTGGTAGAGATGAACATGTGTATGTAGAGATGAAATGGGTCTGTTCCTCCTCTTGATACATGTGACAAGTTTATGTGTATAATAAACCAGCACATCAAGACAATAGACCTCTGTATTTCTGTAATATTAAAAGTGGGTGAATGATTTAGTAATTTGTCCGTTTACAGAGGTTTCCTACACAAAATGCATATGTAAATAATGTTTGCAGTGTTGCTGAAGACGACCAATCACCTCAATTCACACAGGAATGTAAGGAAACCATCAAATCCTTCCCCAAACAGCTCTGAGTAACTCTACAACCTCATCCCTCTATGAACGAGAGTAGATACAATTGATGGTTTTTTTTTAAAAAAAAAAAAATCAAGGTTTTTTTCTTTTAAAAAATAAACCTGTTTAAAATGAAATCTGAATTTAATACAAAATATGTTAAGGCCTAAATTTATGATAATCTCTTAAAACGTTTAAATAATAAATATACTGAAATTTATGAGCCTCTATTTAAAAACTATGAGTTAAAGGTTGCATTTCAAGAGACTGTGGCCATATCTACACACAAACTTATGTCGACTCAAGTTATGACAGCTACCACAGTTAGTACATTGCTTGCGTGCGTGCATACTTGGCTTCTTGTGTCGGCGGTGCGCATTCGCACTAGGAGTGCTTGTATTGATGCAGAGTGTGATGCACCAGGGGTAGGTATCCCACTGTGCAACTTGCCACTGTCCAGTGCACTGTTTTTTAAGCAGGTTTTGGCAATGCATGATGGGGCCAAAAGAAGTCGTGCAGGGGTGATTGGCAGCATGGGGCAACTTCCCAGTTTGCAGCTGTCTCTATCTCTTAATGTTATCTGATTCCCATAATTTCCACGCCTTTTTTTTTCTTCAAAATCCCACAAACCCACGTGGCCCTCCTTGCTGTCCACCATCTCTGACAGCAGCATGGAGCCTGCACAGCTCTGCACTATTGGCATGAATGTTGCAAGCACAGAGCCCGTGATCCTGCAGTATTTGCAGAGCCACAAGAAGAACCAAATGAGTGGGGAACATGACGATTTCTTGGTGGACAGATTGCTGTGGGATACGGTGAGAACCATTTCAAGGTGGTTGGTGACATTCGCCGATCAGCTGTAGGTGATAAAGTGCTGCTTCTGGGCCCGAGAAATAAGCACTGACTGGTGGGATTGCATTGTCATGCAGGTTTGAGATGACAATCAGTGGCTACAGGACTTTGGGATGCACAAGGTGATGTTCCTGGATCTGTGTGGCAAGCTCGTCCCACTTGTCTAGTATAGGGTCACTAAAATGAGAGCTGTATTGACAGTGGAGAAGTGAGTGGCGATCGTACTGTGGAAACTTGCAATGCCAGATTGCCACCAGTCAGTCAGGAATCAATTTGGAGTCGGGAAATCCACCTTGGGGGCCACTGTCATGCAAATGTGCAGGGCCATTAATTGCCTCCTGCTATGCAGGACTGTGACTCTCAGCAATGTGCAGGATCTAATGAATAGATTTGCAGCAGTGGGGCTCCTGAACTGTTGAGAGATGGCACACCTATCCCTATTTTGGCACCAGAACACCTTGCCATGGGGTACATCCACAGAAAGAGCTGTTTTTCTGTGGTTATGCAAGTGCTGGTGGATCACCAGGGACACTTCACTGACCCCAATGTGGGCTGGTCAGGGAATGTACATGATGCTTCCGTCTTTAAGAACACAGGACTTTTCAGAAAGCTGCAAGCTTTCTTTCCCGAGCAGCAGATCACCACTGGCAATGTTGAAATGCCAATAACGATCCTGGGGGACCCAGCCTACCCCTTGCTTTCTCTGGGCCATGAAGCCGCACACCAGCCACCTCGATGGCACAAAGGGACTGTTCAACTGCAAGCTCAACTGGTGCAGAATGGCAGTTGAATGTGGTTTTGGTCGTTTGAAGGGACACTGGTGTTTACACACAAGATTGGACCTCAGTGAGAAAACCAGCCCATGGGTCGTAGCTGCCTGCTGCGTCCTGCATAATATCTGTGACGCAAAGCGGGAAAAGCTGGTGCCAGGGTGGAGGGCTGAGTTGGAGCAGCTGTCTGCTGAATTCCAGCAGCCAGGTACAAGGACCATGAAAAGCTCTCAGCACAGAGCTGGACTGCTCAGGGAGGCTTTGAAAGATCATTTTAACAGTAAGCCCAAGGAATGGGGGGGGGTGGTGTGTGCTCTGTCTGGCCCTGCTCTTTTGTGGTCTGGTTAGATTTGTGTGGTGTTTGTCAATACACCTATTAATTTTGTTTGTGACTGAGCTTATGAGTTTTGTGACATTGTGCAGTAACAGGTAATTTGTTGTTTTCAGAACTGCTGAGCACTCAGTAGCGTATGTTGTGAACTCACAGATGAATTATGTTCCAAATAGAATTTTATTCTGTAACACAATCAGAGCAAAAAAGGGCAATTTTAGAACAAATACATTTAAAAACCTAATAGAACAGAACTTATGACGGGGAAAGAACATTCATGTCCATTTCAGCTACACATACACCAACTGTGGCTTTCACAGGGCAGTGTATGTGAAGTTGTGATTGTCTTTGATGTCCCCTGGGGTGGAGCGGTAGGGGTTGTGCAGCAACCCCTGATGCCATGTAGAATGTTGGGGAGGGTTTAGGGGGGGTGATCCTGAGGTGGAGTTCTCAATGGACTGCAGAGGAAGGCAAGCCCAGGATTGTTGAACCTGCGTGTCCACCAGAGTCTGCAACATCTGTGTTTCTGCCTGAGAAGCCCCATTATGTCCTGGTTTGTCTGCCTCTCCTTTTTCTGCTCGGACTCCTGGGTCTTTCTCCTCACTACTCTTTCCTTCTCCAGGCTGTCTACAATGTCCATCCTCCAGGCCCTGTGCTTAGTCAGATGCAGCATTGGCTTGTAGGACCATGTCATCCCGAGTCCTCTTCTTTCTCCTCCTTATTTGGCTCAGGTGTGGAGAGGGAGACCCTGAAGGCCACAATGGCAGCAGCTGCAGGTAAAGCATACAGAATTACCATGGTTATTCTGTTCACTACGGAAAGTGAAATTTACGCTGCCGAACTCACTTCTGGTTGAGATTGTACATGGTGCCTGTCACAGCACCAGCCATGGTGAGTATGGCCCACAAGGGGTGAGGGAAATGAGGAGGGAATTACTCAGTTGCATGAATCTACTAGCATAGGGCAATGACACTGAATACACACACCATTTTCCAGAGGCAGTGGTGATTTTAGCAGAAATCTCACTCTTGAGGGTAACAAAGGCAGTGAGAGCACAGCTGCTGCTGGTGTCCCGAAGTCACCTGGGCCGGGATACTGCTATCCCATGTACTGCAGTGGCACCGGCTGAAGTTATCACTGAGTGGCATGGGAAAATGTCTTACCACAGAGGAAGAAATAACGCAGGCCTCCATAGAAACCTTAAGAGGATTTCAGAGTACCTTAATGAAAGTTTGTAATGTAATGTAGTAAAAATGAACAGTTAAGAATCTGAAAATGTTAAGCTATATAATTGCTTAAATAAATGTATATAGTTATAGTGTACCCTCATATATAGGAAAAAGATGTACCAAATCTAGTGTAAAGGCTCTATTTAGTTGCAAATCAGTATGTTCTAATGGTTAGATCAACCAATGAGAATGCACCTTTCTTTAGAAAATAACTGAAGTAGAAATGGAAAAGTTGATTGTAGTCAATGATTTACATCAAGGATTTCCACTTGGTGATTTAAATCACCTTGATTTAAATCAATCTACCGTAGCACAGGTGCAAAAATCCACCCTACAGACCTTCTGCACGCTTCCTAGCATACTCAGCTAAGGGAAACCAGGCAGACCTATCATATCTGGCCACAGCACTCTTACTGAAAGAATAAGAGAACTCCTAGAAACCATCCTCATACCACTCACCACACAACGGGCCATTCAGAAACTCTGCAAATAAAAAAATACTTTGTCCGAAACATGAGAAAATATATGGGTACTAGAATGAGTCCCCAATATGCCAACCTCTTCATGGGCTACCTCAAGGAAGAATTACTAGGAAAAACGTACCACAAAACCAATGAGGTACATCAGATACCCGGATGATATTTATAGCCTGTGGATGGACCTAAACTCTATTAGATTCCATCAGAACTTCAGTAACCACAACTCATTAATCAAACTCTCTAGAACACTCCCACACCAGCATCAACTTCCTGCACACTATGATCAGCTTCAGTAATGGAACCCTGCAGACAACTATATAAAAGAAACCCACAGACTACCACACTTACCTCCACAGATCCAGTAATCACCCCAGACACGCCAAGAAATCTGTTATCTACTAACAGGCACTCCGATACCATAGAATATGCTCTGAGGAGAAAGTCTGGGGGACACAACTGAACAATTAAAACCGCCTTCACCAAACAAGGACGCTCGATGAAGTGAGCTGTAGCTCACGAAAGCTTATGCTCAAATAAATTGGTTAGTCTCTCAGGTGCCACTAGTACTCCTTTTCTTTTTGCGAATACAGACTAACACGGCTGCTACGCTGAAATCCATCAGAGAAATTAGATCACATAAAGGAACAGGCCCCCAAATACCCCGAGAGAACCTGCTCCAATACAAGAAAAAGGGTATCATCAAACAATTACAACCCATACATGATGGGGAACACATCCTGAAAGAAAGCTTTCCCAGACCCCCTCTTCTGACT
Organism: Lepidochelys kempii; assembly: GCF_965140285.1. Taxonomy (NCBI): domain Eukaryota; kingdom Metazoa; phylum Chordata; order Testudines; family Cheloniidae; genus Lepidochelys; species Lepidochelys kempii. Next base: position 12,988,428 of record NC_136380.1, read on the forward strand.
TTCAACAGCCCCGCCCACCTCATAATCAGAAGCAGGCTCCCTGTTGACCAGGACACAACAATCTAAAATAGCACCAGACCCTGCCAGAACAATGGATGCAAAACCTGCAGCCATATCTCCACTGCTATGATGATCAGTACCCTCCATGACACACCTTCCAAGATCTGTGCGTTCTACACATGCTTATCCCAATGCGTGGTGTACCTCATCCAGTTCATCAAATGCCCCAACAACTACTATGTAGGGGAAACCAGACAAACACTATGCTGTCAAATGTGCTCACATAGAAAAATGATAAAAGACAAAAATACTCTGTCACCCCTGAGTGAACGCTTTTCATAAAACATTCATTCCATATCTGACCTCTCAGTCTTCATCCCCAAAGAAAACCTGCCCGACATTTTCAAAAGACAGTACTATGAACTTACATTCATGACTCTGCTGGGCAGTAAAAACCATAGACTTAATAGAGACAACGGTTGTATGGCTCATTACAACAATTGGTAACAGCCTGCTGCCTAATACCCTCCTTGTCCTACAACAGCTGATGTGTTAATTGCCCTCTTCGGTTTAAGTGGTCTCCTACAACATCTGTGAACCCCTTGTGTTTAGCAGTCGCCCCACCTTGTATGTAGCTTGGACACGCTGGTTACCTTCCCTAGACCTGAGAAAGAGCTCTGTGAAGCTCAAAAGATTGTCCCTTCCACCAGCAGAAGTTGGTCCTCAGCCACTTTGTCTCTGAGTAAATCATGTAGGGTTGGGCATTTGACCATTACAAAATTAATTTGGTCAATTGACTGATCAAATAATGTCAAAGAGTTTTAAAGCACTAATTTATTATAACAGTAACAAAAAAGATTAAGAGTAACAGCCGTTTTAGTCTGTATTCGCCTTCAGCCCCCAACTAAAACCCCTCCAATGCATTATTAAGGATTTACAACCTATCCTGAAGGATGACCCAACACTCTCACAAATCTTGGGAGACAGGCCAGTCCTTGCCTTCAGACAGCCCCCCAACCTGAAGCAAATACTCACCAGCAACCACACATACCACACAACAGAACCACTAACCCAGGAACCTATCCTTGCAACAAAGCCCGTTGCCAACTGTGCCCACATATCTATTCAGGGGACACCATCACAGAGCCTAATAACATCAGCCACACTATCAGAGGCTCGTTCACCTGCACATCCACCAATGCGATATATGCCATCATGTGCCAGCAATGCCCCTCTGCCATGTACATTGGTCAAACTGGACAGTCTCTACGTAAAAGAATAAATGGACACAAATCAGATGTCAAGAATTATAACATTTATAAACCAGTCGGAGAACACTTCAATCTCTCTGGTCACGCGATTACAGACATGAAAGTTGCGATATTACAACAAAAAAACTTCAAAACCAGACTCCAGCGAGAGACTGTTGAATTGGAATTCATTTGCAAATTGGATACAATTAACTTAGGCTTGAATAGAGACTGGGAGTGGCTAAGTCATTATGCAAGGTAACCTATTTCCCCTTGTTTTTTCCTACTCCCCTTCCCCCTCAGAAGTTCTTGTTAAACCCTAGATTTGTACTGGAAATGGCCCACCTTGACTATCATACACATCGTAAGGAGAGTGATCACTTTAGATAAGCTATTACCAGCAGGAGAGTGGGGTGGGGGAGAGAAAACCTTTTGTAGTGGTAAACACCCATTTTTTCATGCTTTGTGTGTATAAAAAGATCTTGTGTACTTTCCACAGTATGCATCCGATGAAGTGAGCTGTAGCTCACGAAAGCTTATGCTAAAATAAATTGGTTAGTCTCTAAGGTGCCATAAGTACTCCTTTTCTTTTTGAAAAAAGATTAAGACGTTCTGGTCTCCAGTAGACTTAGCCCTAGACTTATGCCTAATTACAACAAACCGAGTTGCTTCACTGAGTAATTTTAACTCAGCAAAATGTGAAACACAATGAAATGAAGTTTAAAAAAAAGAAAGACTGGAACTATGATGCAATCAAAAGGGTAGGCCACCACTGTCAAAGATCTTCCTGGAATATTTGACAGTATTTGACTGTGATCAAATAATAAGTGGTTAATAGATCAACTTCCCAAGCCAAAATCACAGAGGCCTGTAAACTTGGTCACTCTGTAGATCTGTTGGTAGTGTCATCCTTTGAAGCAGCTTTATAGGAAGCTTAATCTGACACTGTTTGCTCCTTATTTTGTGTTGCAACTGGTTATATTAGTTTTTAACTTTTCTGTTATGATAAATAAATAGAACATGCTTAGATCTTAAAAACAAACAAAACTCACATTGTTTTCCTGAATCATCACACTATGGACGTTTTAATCTTGTGTACTGAGTAGGTATTAGGCTATTTTGTGCTGCACCTCATCTCTTTAGTGTAATGCTTTTGTTTTTTCCATCATGGAAAAAAGATTAAATGAATAGAACTGAAGAGGTCCAAAGAGAATATACATGAGGAAGAGGACAGGAAAGACTGGAAAATGATCTGTAGTGGGCTTGGGAACATGTTATAAGAACAAGAGTGTTAGCTTAAAGGAAAGCAGGCAAGAAAAGACGTAAGAAAAATATAAGTTTTTAAAGGTGTTTTTCAACATGAATTAGTTACCCAGTAGATTTTTTTGGCATGTAATCTGAAACCACTATTTTTGCATTTACCTGTGGAGAAAAATAAACTGTTTTTTTAAGTGTGAGATCCAGTGAAGCTTTGACTTACACAGAACACGAAAAGAAGCTGGCCAGTGCTTACTTGTGATTTTAAAATGAATAATATAAAAATTGGGAAGGGTAACACACACAGACCTTTTCCTTCCCAGTCCATCCCCCTACTGGTGTGAGGTTATATTTTTGAGCGTTTGGCCTATCTAGTTTACAGTGGTCCCAAGCGATGGGGTTTCTACCACTTCTCTCAAAACCTTATTCCAGAGCCTAATCATCTCCCAGTCCAGGACGCTTTCTGGCCATTCCACTTAAGTTTTGTTTCCCCTCCCCCTTTTCTCAATTTCTTCCTTTTAGTTTTAATTACATTCTTGGGGACCATTCCAAATTCTTCTCACTTTGTATTCCCTTCAGTTCTGTGTCAATAGTTATCAATTCCCTTCATCATTACCTATCTAAACTATCCACAGTTAATTCTTTTCATGTTTTCTCATAAATCAATTTATCCTGTTCCCTTATTGCTTCTATTGCTCTCCTCTACTGCCTCCAGTGTGTCTGCATCTTTCTGGTACTGTTGTGCCTAGAACTGCACACAGTATTTTAGGTTTGTTCTTGGAAGAGCCAAGATTTCTTTTTTGTTTAATGGGTAGCAGCTTGTTCAGAATGGCAAACGTACCTGTAGCTGGTTTAATGTGTGTTGAGATTCTATCCTTGTTTTATTTATGCCAGTGTGAAACTAGGATTGGGTACTTGCTTACCCACCAATGCTCACACTCATTTGAAAGTCTGTATGTGTTCCTCCCTTCCTCTCTCAGTGCTTGCCAGCATTCAGCCTCACTTCATCTAATGTAGTACTGGGCTGGAATTTTAATGTCTTTGCAGCCAGAGATGATTTATGAGATCCCAAAGCCCTGGCTCAGAGCTCAGGAAGAAAATATCGCATCAGAGAGTTTGCTTGGCACTGTTCAAATAAATGAGGCCTGAAGGACTCTTCAGTGTTGTGGCCTTCCCCCATCCCCCTTCTCGTTACAAGTTTCTGCTAATAATGAAAAGTCCTAGTTTACTTACTGGAATGGAAGAATGAATGGATGCCATCAAAAGCTTTCTTTTAAAAGTGAATGTATTGGTCAACAACCTAAATGCAAAGCCCTCTGGGACCACAGGCCTGTTGCAAGAACACCTCTACCCCGGTATAACGCTGTCCTCGGGAGCCAAAAAATATTACCGCATTATAGGTGAAACTGCATTATATCAAACTTGTTTTGATCCACCGGAGTGCGCAGCCCCACCCCCCAGAGTGGTGCTTTACCGTGTTATATCCAAATTCGTGTTATATCGCGTCGAGATGTAGTAGCAAAATCTAACTAGAATTCTTACTGGAAACCATCCTTTTTAAAGAAATCTCTTTGAAAGGAGGTGTGTTCCATGGTAATGATCAGGTGTGTTCTCATAGCAGGTAATTTACAACAGCAAAATGCACATCAGGCTTCGTAATCCAGTTCACTCATGCAGAGCCCCAGTTCTGAGAGGTACTGAGTGTTGTCAGTTCCCAATGAAGTCAGAGTGCTCAGCAGCACACAGGAGCAGGCCCACAGGTACTTAGCATCCACTGCAGAGTTTTCTAAATTGTTAAAAGACAGTTGTCTACGTATTGTCAGATTTATGCTCCTCCTTGGAAAATCTGGTTTCTCCATTAAGTTTACTAGATCCAGTAAATCTTTGTTTAGCCAGGGATTAAAGCTGTGCTGCAATTTAAAATGTCCCAACAGGCTGTTAACTCACTGCATGATAATGAGTTATGAGTTCATGTTTATATTTTTTTATCTCTTGTATTCATAATTTGACAGGTGTTTTAGTTTGTCTTACCATTCCATTTCGCCGACAGACACAAAGATCAGCACTATCAATAGTTTTTGTTCTGTATAATAGTTCCAGCAATGGAGGGGACTCTTTTTTCTTGAATAAAATATCAGCATACACTCATCCCATGCACTGGGTGCTTTCTAGTAGCCCCAAGGCTGGTAGAGATTAGAGTGTCGCTCAGGTGCTATCCTAGTGCAAGCTGCTCTCTGGATAACATGGCTATTAGGTGGGTGTATGCAGGGCCTTGTTCGCACAGTTTAGCGATGCTAGTCCCATCATTGACTGATAACTATGTTTGCTATTGGTCTTGATTATAATTACATTTCTCATGTTTCAAAGATAAGATGCTGCAGAATTGACCACGAGTAATGAACAAAGAATAAGGAGATTTCAACGAATAATTTTAGTCCGTGTGAGCCCAGCAGTGAGCTGGGTGAAAAGTATGTACATTGTTCTAGATGCCAATCCCCACACCATCCCTATACTCTGTCCCTGTCCACATACGTCTACATACTCTGTCCCTGTCTATATATAGGTACATAGATTCTTCTCACACATAGAGAACAGGGAATTAATTGTGTGAAATTTTTAAAAAACATTCTACTGGGGAAAATGGTTGCAATGTTGTTGTTACGGTTGTTGTTCTCTCTCCATGAGTAAGTAAGATTATGGCTTCTACTATCTATCTAACATATCAGGGGCAAGTCATTCTGTGGGTTTGCAGAATTAAAACTCCCTGAAATATTTTCTGTGAAGTATTCCTGTGAAAATGCTCAGCTTACGATTATTTTAGGGCCACTCCATTGGGATCTGAGACAATGTGCTGTGCACCCAAAAATGGCAAGTTCACTTTTGTAACTAGATCATCAAATAAGGCAGTTATAGAATCCCAATTCATAAAGCTGACTTGTAGAATTCTCAGTGGATACAAGTTTTGAGGAGGTCAGGCTAAAACATTTATTCCATTGAATAATCTGACTAATTTTGTTAATCATTTCATAAGCAGGGATGAAAGTTCCCAGGGACAAGAGAAAACCAGTCTGAAGAGATGAAAATGGAAAGAATGGGGCTGAGAGAAATTTAAAAATAAAGCCCTGGAGAATGCGGGGAAAGATTAATTTAACCATGGGTAAGGATGTGGGTTAGTGGGTAAATAGAGGCAATTTGTCTTGCATTTGGTTTATTAAAGATGATGCTACTACCTCTCATTATTAAAAACCTAATGTATTATAGTAGCAATTGTCAAATTATGGGGCAGGCCTGCCAAGGGAGGCACGGGAATGTGTCGAGGGAGGTGCATGCTGTTGGGTTGGTTTTTTTTTAGAGCTCTGGCTATCAGCCACAGGCAGCTGAGGCTTGTGCAGAAGGGCCGTGCACACCCGGGCGGTGGGTGCAGGAGAAAAAGGGGTCAGCGGGAGCTGCAGCCAGCAGGCTGACAGCAGGAGCTCTAGCCGCACAGGGCATTGCAGGGCTCTAATAAACTATGGGGAGGTGCAGTCATTTTTTTCATAGCTCAGGGAGACTCAGTGTGACAAAGTTAGAGAACCCCTGTATTATAGAAATGAGCATTCATCTCTAGGGAAAGGGAGTTAGCTGCCCATTTCAGTGCCATTCTCAGGAGGCAAAAGTACATGGCAGTAATAAACCATAGAATCATAGAATCATAGAATATCAGGGTTGGAAGGGACCCCAGAAGGTCATCTAGTCCAACCCCCTGCTCAAAGCAGGACCAATTCCCAGTTAAATCATCCCAGCCAGGGCTTTGTCAAGCCTGACCTTAAAAACCTCTAAGGAAGGAGATTCTACCACCTCCCTAGGTAACGCATTCCAGTGTTTCACCACCCTCTTAGTGAAAAAGTTTTTCCTAATATCCAATCTAAACCTCCCCCACTGCAACTTGAGACCATTACTCCTTGTCCTGTCATCTGCTACCATTGAGAACAGTCTAGAGCCATCCTCTTTGGAACCCCCTTTCAGGTAGTTGAAAGCAGCTATCAAATCCCCCCTCATTCTTCTCTTCTGCAGGCTAAACAATCCCAGCTCCCTCAGCCTCTCCTCATAACTCATGTGTTCCAGTCCCCTAATCATTTTTGTTGCCCTTCGCTGGACTCTCTCCAATTTATCCACATCCTTCTTGAAGTGTGGGGCCCAAAACTGGACACAGTACTCCAGATGAGGCCTCACCAATGTCGAATAGAGGGGAACGATCACGTCCCTCGATCTGCTCGCTATGCCCCTACTTATACATCCCAAAATGCCATTGGCCTTCTTGGCAACAAGGGCACACTGCTGACTCATATCCAGCTTCTCGTCCACTGTCACCCCTAGGTCCTTTTCCGCAGAACTGCTGCCTAGCCATTCGGTCCCTAGTCTGTAGCTGTGCATTGGGTTCTTCCGTCCTAAGTGCAGGACCATAAATGAGATGAGACGGAGGAAAACTAACTTGAACAGATTGCCAGCAAGTTGTCTCTTTAAAAGAGAGGTCTGAATGTGTACACACTTGAACTTCTGTGTACGTAAGCCAAGTCCTCTGACTCCTTTTGCTTTCAAATCCATAGCTATATTTCTCCAGGTAGTGACCATTTTCTGTTGTGTTTTGAAAGTGATGGTAAGGACACCTGTTTCCATTCTGTTGTCATGTGTTTGCTTAGTTCTTTAAAATGTTACATTCTATACAGTGCTTACAACAGCATATATTCATATACAGTAGAACCTCAAAAATACAAACACCAGAGTTACAGACTGACCGATGAACCGGACACCATGTGAAATCAGAAGTAACCAATCAGGCAGCAGTGGGGGGGGGGCGAATATTATGCAATAGTATTGCATCTTAAGACAGGCAAATCTGGGCTGCCTGTCCCCTCCCCCATCCAATGTGCAGAGCACCCACTTACAGCTAGGCATTTCACAGGCAAAGATGTGAGCCCCCACTGCCAGCCCAAGGCAGCTGGAGCAGGCACAACATTGGAGTCGGCGCTGCTTTCCTGTAAGCCATGGGTACTGTTTTCACACACCCCTCCCCCGGCCAGGAGGCGGGGCGCTGTTTTCACCCACATCCCAGCCCAAAGCTGACTAGCTCCCTCTGGAACCTGGCCCGGAGTGTGAACTGCTGGAGCCTGAGCTTCAGAGTTACGAACAACCTCCTTTTCCAAGGTGTTAGGAACTCTGAGGCTCTAGTGTATGTGAGAGATGGAAGGAAGCTCCTGGGGTCATTGAGACGAATGCATTCTCTGCCCCTATACATGCAAGAAGTTCAGCATAGCTTAAATGCATGTGCTCCAAACTAGGGAAAGAACCACCATTTCTTTAGTAGATATATATTTTTTATTGAATATCAGTGTAATTTGGGACTGAAACAATGAATACAAAGACCAGTCCATTGTTTTAACATATATTTTAGTTAATCTTTAATAGACAGCAGGTACATATGTCGAAAGCAGAAAACATCATTGTCCATTACCAGTTAAATGCTTTCTTCCTCAATTAGCAATTACACATTTCTTCCTCCTCCCCCAAAATGTGGGGAAAGAGAGCAGTGTTCAAATGAGGTGTTGCAATAATTTGAGAGTGATTGAGAAGTTTTTCCATAACCATTAAGATGCAAGGCAAGGTTTTAAGGAAATAGCTAAAGCTTCCAGAATCCAGCAGTGTAATGGTAAAGACTAAGTAGCCCTTCAAATTAGGACGTAGTGGATTATTATTGTTTGAGGCCTAAGTTTTTAAAAATTAATCTGAGTCTAGTATTGTCAGTGTTTGAGGCAAATTAGTATAGTCTGAATTTGAAATCATAAATCACTCGTTATTGCATCTCTAAATTTTTGTGGTACTTGGTCCAGGATTGGTGGACAAAGTAATTTAGTCTTGTTCCTTGTCCGTATTTCTGCCATATGATACTGTTTTCTTGATAGTAGAGTACAGAGAATGCCATCTGTGTGTCAAAGGGGTGACCCAGGAATGCAAAATACATTTAACATCAAGATAAGTTGAATTCTCTCCTGAACTTACAGTTCTTCAGTTTGACCACAACTTTTTTGGACTTGTATGATATATATATATTTTAAATATTCTGCCCCTGTATTTTCTGAAAGGCAGTACAGTAACTCCCCACTTAATATCCTCTCGCTTACCGTTCTTTCGATCTTATGTCCCTGCTCAGTTACAGAACATGCTCCATTTAAAGTTGTGCAATGCTTCACTCTAATGTCGTTTGGCTGCCTGCTTTTCCACAGCTGACAGCCCCTCTATCAGCTCCCCTATGCTCCCCCAGTGCCTCCCGCCCTCTGGCAGACCCTGTGGATCAGCGTCTTCCCCCCCCCCACCACTCCTGTCCGCGGCAATCAGCTGGCTTGCGGCATTCAGGAGGGACAGGGGAGGAGTGAGGACTCACCGTGCAGGCTCCCCCTCCTTCCTCCTGCTTCCTGAACACTGCAAACCAGCCGATTGCTGCGGGCATGGGAGGGAGGGGGAGGCCGTGTGCCGAGTCCTTGCTCCTTCCTGCTGCCCCCTGAACTCCACAAGCCAGCTGATTGCTGTGGGCAGGAGGTGGGGGGGGGAGGAGGGAGGACATGGCACGCCTCCCCTGCATCCTCCCTCCCTCTCCTGCCTGTGGCAATCAGCTGGCTTGCAGTGTTCAGGAGGAGGGAGGGGGAGCCTGCGCACCATGTCCTCCCTCCTGCCTCCTGAATGCCACAGGCCAGCTGATTGCCTTGGGCTGGAGGGAGGGGGAAGGAGTGAGAGCGTGGTGTGTGGAGTAAAGGGGGAGGAGTGGGCGGAAGAAGAGGAGGGTTAAGGGTGGGGGCTTGGGGGAAGGGGTGGAGTGGGAGGGCCAAGGGTTGACCTCCCCCCCCCATCCCTGGTGCTTGCAGAGTAGGGGAAGCTGCCACTGCTGCTGAGCAAAGTGCTTCTCCTAGCCTACAGCACCTTCAGCCTCCTTGCCTATCTCATTGTCTCTAGTGCCAGTGGGCTGTGCCTGTGTGGGGTAAGGCGGGGGCACCTCCCAACTATACTACTGTACTGTATGGCAAAAAAAATTTCCCTGGAACCTAATGCACCCTATTTACATTAATTCTTATGGGGAAATTGGATTCACTTAACATAGTTTCACTTAAAGTCTCATTTTTCAGGAACATAACTACAGCATTAAGTGGGGAGTTACTGTACTATGTAAATCTGCCATCATTGCGAAAGACTGATATTAGTTCCTTTATGCAAATAGATAAAGTAGAAAAGAAATGCCTTCCCATTAATTTTAAAACTTTTTGGTTATCATGGCAACAGGTTACAACTCTTCAATTGCCATGACAACCTGCTTCAAAACTGTTAAAATGTCATTTCATAGTTATTTTTAGTTTGTCCTCTATTCCTATGGAGATCAACTTTTCTTGAAGTGTATAGTGCCATGTACTCTGAGCCTTTAACAAGCCTTGGAGAAGAATGGAAGCTAATATTGGCAAAGACCTATTAGGTCATCTAGTCTCTCTACCAGCCACTTCAGGAATGTTTCTTACAGTAATTTATCTTTGTTGTGCTGCATATAGCTACATTTTATGCTGCTATATATTTTAAACTGTGTTTTAAATTTGAGATAGAGCCTCATCATTTATATGCCCTTGTAGAGCACATGTACGTATTATTTGTTACATTGTATTGCTTCTGAAATTCTTTACTGCTTTTATTAAATACTCACCCTCAAAAAAAAATAAAAATATGAACTAGACAGTTCAAATTGTTACATTTTCAATTACTACTTAGCAAGCAATGAGACATTACATTACATGTAAAATACATATGTATAATATGTATATAGTAACTTTATTTATAAAGTGCTTCACCTTACCCCCCTCCGGTGGAGGTGATTATATGCTGCTTGAAAATTTGAAATGGGGGAATCAAAATGGCATCATAGAAATGTAGGGCTGGAAGGGACCTGGAGAGATTTGAAGACTATTAGCCCCTGCCCCCAGATTTCTTTTCTGAAGACTAAACATGCTCAGTTTTTTAACCTTTCCTCATAGGTCAGGTTTTCTAAATTTTTTATCATTTTTGTGGCTCTCCTCTGGACCCTCTCAAGTTAATCCACATACAGTAAAACCTGTGTTATCTGGCCCTGTAGCAACCAGAAAGTTTTATAAACCGACGTTTCTAATCTTCATAGAAAGTCTGGTTTATAGTCCGGTTGGCGCGGGGCCAGCAGGCTCCCTGTCCAGCTCCATGTGGCTCCCCGGAAGCAGCAATGTTTTCCTGCTGCTCCTAGGCGGAGGAATGGCCACGAGGGGTTCGGAGTGCAGGAGTGGATGTGAGGCTGGGGTGTGGGAGGGGGCTCGGGGCAGGGCGTGGGGCACGGGAGGGGTTTTAGGGTGCTGGATCTGGCTCTGCCCCCGCAGCTCTAATTGGCCACGGTTCCCAGCCAATGGGAGCTGCGGAGTCAGTGCTCAGGGTGGGGCATGGGCAGCATGCAGAGCCGCCTAACATGCCTCCGTCTAGGAACAGCTGGGACAGGTTGCCACTTGCTGGGAGCCGCCTGAGGTGACGGTCCCCGCCAGGATCCGTCACCCCAAAACCCCTCCTGCGCCCCCGCACCTGCAGCCAAACTCTCTCCCTCTTAGTTAACCAGTATTTTTGACTTACTGGCACCCCCCATTACACCAACATGCCAGATAAAAAAGTTTTTACTGTATTTCCTAAAGTATGGTTCAGACCAAATTCTGTAATTTATCAAGACTGTTCTGAATTCTAATCCTGTCCTCCAAAGTGCTTTCATAAGAAAACATAAGAACAGCCATACTGGGTCAGACCAAAGGTCCATCTAGCCCAGTATCCTGTCTTCCAACTGTGGCCAATGGCAGGTGCCCCAGAGGGAATGAACAGAACAGGTAATCACCAAGTGATCCATCCCCTGTCACCCATTCCCAGCTTCTGGCAAACAGAGGCTACGGCAGCGGTGGGCAAACTTTTTGGCCTGAGGGCCACATCGGGGTTCCAAAACTGTGTGGAGGGCCAGGTAGGGAAGGCTGTGCTTCCCCAAACAGCCTGCCCCACTCCCCTCAGAACCTGCCACCCACCCAACCTCCTCTGCTCCTTATCCCCTGATCGCCCCCTCCCAGGACCCCCTACCCCTAACTGCCCCCCGGGACTCCACCCCATATCCAACTCCCCCCTGCTCCCTGTCCCCTGACTGCCCCAATCCCTATGCACACCCCTGCCCCCTGACAGGCCCCCCGGGACTCCCATGCCTATCCAACCCCGCCATTCCCCATCCCCTGACCAGCACCCCCCGGGATCCCATGCCCCTGATCCAACACCCCCACTCCTTGTCCCCTGACTGCCCCCTGGGACCCCCTGCCCCTTATCCAACCTCCCAGCCCCCTTACCCTGCTGCTCAGAGCAGCATGTCTGGCAGCTGTACTGCCCGGCGGGAGCCAGCCCCGCCGCCGCGCTGCCTGGCAGGAGCTCGCAGCCCCGCCGCCCAGAGCGCTGGTGACATGGCAAGCTGAGGCAGCAGAGGAGGGGCTGGGGGCTAGCCTTCAGGGCTGGGACCTCAAGGGCCGGGCAGGACAGTCCCGTGGGCCATAGTTTGCCCACCTCTGGGCTAGGGACACCATCCTCACCCATCCTGGCTAATAGCCATTAATGGACCTATCCCCCATAAACTTCTTTGAACCCTGTTCTAGTCTTGGCCTTCACAACATCCTTTGGTAATGAGTTCCACAGATTGACTGTGCATTGTTTGAAAAAATACTTCCTTTTGTTTGTTTTAAACCTGCTGCCTATTAATTTCATGTGGTGACCCCTAGTTCTTGTGTTATGAGAAGGAGTAAATAATACTTATTTACTTTCTCCACACCAGACATGATTTTATAGACCTTATCATACCCCCCGCCCCGTCGTTTCTTTTCCAAGCTGAAAAGTCCCAGTTCTATTAATCTCTCCTCATATGGCAGCTGTTCCATACCCCTAATCATTTTTCTTGTCCTTTTCTGAACCTTTTCCAATATATCTTTTTTTTTTAGATGGGACAGCCACATCTGCACGCAGTATTCAAGATGTGGGTGTACCATGGATTTATATAGAGGCAATATGATATTTTCTGTCTTATTATCTATCCTTTTCTTAATGATTCCCAACAGTCTGTTTGCTTTTTTGACGGCCGCTGCATATTGAGTGGATGTTTTCAGAGAACTCTCCACAATGACTCCAAGATCTGTTTCTGGAGTGGAAACAGCAATTTATACCCCATCATTTTATATGTATAGTTAGGATTATGTTTTCCAGTGCCATTACTTTGCATTTATCAACATTAAATTTCACCTGCCATTTTGTTGCCCAGTCACCCAGTTTTTGTGGGTACCTTTAGGAAAGGATCTCCTTCTTAACTGCCCGATATTACATTGTTTTCATGTAATTTAGACGGAATGTGAGAATGTGACTTTCTGTTTCTTGGCTCAGGGCTGCTGCTCTCCTAATAATGGCTGCAGAAAAAGGCCTCAGACCTTAGACTATGCTTTCCTTCATCTTTCTCTTGTTCCTAATCTATTTAAAGAACCTCTACTTATTGCCTTTAATGACCATTGCTAGGTGTAACTTGTTTTGTATCTTAGCCTTTCTGATTTTCTCCCTGCATATTTGTGCTATTCTTTTGTACTCCTCCTTAGTAGTTTGTCCATGTTTCTACTTTTGTAGGATTCCTTTTTGATTTTCAGATAGTTAAAGAGTTCCTGATTGAGCTATATTGACCTCTTAATATTCTTATCTTTCCTTCACTCTGGGATAGTTTGCATTTGTGACTTTAATATTGTCCCCTTGAGAAACTGCCATATTTTCTGAACTCCTTTTTCCCTTCAGTTTCCTTTCTTTGGGACCTTATCTACTAGTTCTATGAGTTTGTTAAAATCTGCTTTTTTGAAGTCCGTTGTCTTAATTCTGCTGCTTCCTTTCTTTAGAATCATGACCTCTATCGTTCCATGCATTTCTTCTTTTTGATCGGAGTGCTACCTGCACGGATTCCTCTCCCCATACAGCCGTCAGATCCAGTGTCTCCCTTTCAGTCCATGCTGGAGCTCGTTTGCGATTCTGGGGGGACTGCGTGGTCACCTGTGCTGCTGAGCTCGCCACACTGACCAAACAGGAAATGAAATTCAAAAGTTCTCGGGGCTTTTCCTGTGTATGTGGCTTGTGCATCAGATTTCAAATTGCCGTCCAGAGCGGTCACAATGGAGCACTCTGGGATAGTTCCGGGAGGCCAATACTGTTGATTTGCATCTGCACTACCCGAAATTCGACCCAGCAAGGTCAATTTTAGCGCTACTTCTCTTTTTGGGGAGGAGTACAGAAGTCGATTTTAAGAGCCTGTGACAGGTTTCAGTCGGTCCTCCAAGCCCCTAGGGGGCGATGGAGAGCTGTGGTCCCACTGGCAGGCCTTAGTCACACCTTTCGGGCACTGGGGAATTAGCGGGGAAGGTGTGCCGGCCCGAGTCTGCAGCGCGCCCCTCGGGCAGGGGGAGCGCCGGCCCGAGTCTGCAGTGCACAGTTCTGCTACCCAAGGCAGGCTAGCCGGGGTAGGGGAACTCAGGCCCACCCAACTCCACTGCGTTCCAGCCCAGAGTCCGGTCAGTGGCGGGAGGCGAAGGACCTGCTGCTGGGTCAGCGGGGCCGTCCGCGCCCGCTGACCAAACACACACACCCCACGGTGCAGTTCTGCCCCTGGGCTATTTCCTACCCAGTCTCTCAAGTGGGTCTCTCCGGTCCCTCCAGCTTGTCCGGGTATTCCGCTGCTGGCAGCTCCAGTTCCCCCTCTGTGTCAGACTCACGCTGGCCCGGGCTACAGCCGGGCCCCTCCAGGTCCTCCGGGTATTCAGCGGCTGGCAGTCCTGGTTGCCACAGGCCTTCCTCCTGGTCAGGTTCCTCCTTGCCCAGGGCCTCACCTGGGTCAGCAGCAGAATCGCGAGGGAGCAGCCAGCAGCCGGTGTCTGTCTCCCTCCCTGGTGCTCTCTTCACTGGGCAAAGGGCTCTGCCCTTTGTATTTCCTGTCCCACCCCTCCCCTTCCGGGAATTGGTGTAAGCTTGGTCTGGCCCTGCCCACTCAGGCTGAGAGGGTGGCTCTTTTCCCTCTGGTTCGGAGGGGAGCCACCCTGGCTCCCTACAGAGCCCTTTAGGTCAACGCAGGTTGTGTGGACGCAGTCATTTTTAAATCAACCCAACATGGCTAAATTTGTCCTAACCCTGTAGTGTAGACCAGGCCTAACAAGAATATTTGTGTAGGCAACTGACTCTGGCTGATCCTTCATGGTGCCTGGGTTTACTTCACAATGTTTCACGCCAAATGCATCCAGTCAAAGATTTCTGTTAACACAGTTTCATGTCCTTTTCAACTTCTTTGCCTGTGGGTGTATATTTGTGAAGACTGAAGAGTATCATATTGTGACGCAGATAACCACTCATTAGAGTCCCTCTTGAAGATGTGTGAGAGACTCTTTAGCCTTTTTATGGAGTACTTGTGGCACCTTAGAGACTAACCAATTTATTTGAGCATAAGGTTTTGTGAGCTACAGCTCACTTCACGAAAGCTTATGCTCAGATAAATTGGTTAGTCTCTAAGGTGCCACAAGTACTCCTTTTCTTTTTGCGAATACAGACTAACACGGCTGTTACTCTGAAACATAGCCTTTTTATGTTTATCACGTCTTGAGTGAGTTTCCGTTACTTCCATTGGGAGACTCTTCCACAGTCTAATAAATCTTGTGATTATGCAGAACTTCCAGATAGTTAATTTTAGCCTGTTGCTCTTGGCTTATACCCCCTCTACCTTCTTTATGCATACAGCCTATAAATACTTATAGACATGTCCCTGTAAATTGGCATTTAGCCAAGCTTATCCATGTTTAGCTCCCTTAATCTTTCCTCATAAATCAGTATCTCCAGCAACCCAATCATTTTTAGTTGCTCTTCACTGATTTCCCTCCAGTTTGACTTTATTGGGAAGGCGATGGATATCTTAATTAACCATAACAAATGTTTTGTCACAGTGACAGTAGTTTGTATAATCGAAAGAGCTCCTTTTTCGTAAATATGAGCCAATGCTGTAGTGTGTTCGTATTTTCTTGAAGTAGAACTGGTTCACTAAGATGGTGTGTGTGTGCGTGTATTTTACTAGTAATTTTAGGCCTTTATAGATAAGATTGTCTGAGTTACTTGTTTCAGAGTAGCAGCCGAGTTAGTCTGTATCCGCAAAAAGAAAAGGAGGACTTGTGGTACCTTAGAGACTAACCAATTTATTTGAGCATAAGCTTTCGTGAGCTACTGCTCACTTCATGGGATGCATGCTAATTTGAATTTGAGTTACACTGTTTCTCTCTGAAGATGAGAATACCTCCTTTTGCTGTTAAAGATCATGCTTTATCTTTTTACAGCTGATAATAGCAGTCAAGAGGAGATTGCTTTTATGATGTCTTGCTCATGGTATCTGAGCATGCATCAGGCTGGCTTTTGCCCTCTTGTGCATTCTGCCTTTGCATTAATGTAAGGACTAGAAATGTAAGATTCCTTTTTGCAGAACCCAGCAGTTGTCTGTAACTTGAAAGCCTGCATCTTGGATGTAAATATTTCCTGGGATGCATAGCTCTTAATTCCATTTGTTCCCCAATTATGGGGAAGATGAATATGAAATATTTTTATTTGTATAGCACCAACAGTATTGTATATGTCTCTCTGTGTTATACGTAGTGTAATGGTGACACAACCAACTGTGTTGTATGGACTATCACAGTTCAGGGCAACTGCACCTGTATTCCCCCCACTGATCCCTTGAGGGCACCTGTTCTAGGGCTTCCATCTCCCAGCTATCATCTCTCTTGGGCGGAGACCCACGTCTCTCTCCCTTCTAACTGGGGGTTTTCCAGGCTGCACAGTTCCCTGCCTACATTGTGATATTCCCAGCAAACCAAGTTGTTGAACCAAGCTAGGGTCTGTGCTTTGCTTACTCTTTGAACTATAAACAGCTGTAATTTCCCACAGTCACAAGTTACCAGAGACGGTTCTTTATAAGTAAGCACATTTATTCTTAAGATGAAAGCATTCTGCAGAAAACATTAAAAATAATAAAAGAACCTACATGCATGCAGATAAGCTAGCCGTGATCACCCCAACTCCAGCCAGGGCTCTGGTAGGAATCAGTCCTTCAAACTCATTGTGACTGGGGTCCCGGGGATGGGGGAGTGGGGTGTCACACTAGGTTGCTCAAATCAGGGCAAACTACAAAAAATGGGACAGACAATCCCCAAAACTGGTGGTTATTCTAATACTCAAATCCACCAAGCTAACCAGAAAACAGCTTCCACGGTACCTTACTGATTACACAGAAGCCAAAACACAGTTACCTTAAAAGCAACCCAGCCTTTGGGCTCCCTCCCAGACAGCCCAGTCAAGTATGAAAGTTCTACCAATCGCAAAGGATCAGACACATTACCTCCCAGGTTAATGAATATTTCAGGTCTTACCCAAATACAAGCTTACAGCCAATTCTTCTTAACTAAACTTAAAATTCTTTTAAAAAAAGAAAAGAGAGGGTGAGTATTGGTTAAAAGCTCTTTACACAAACAGACATGAGCACAGTTCTGAGATCAGTTTCACAGTAGAGATGGTGAGCTTTGGAGTTGCACAGAGTTCTTAGAATTAGTCCATAGGTTATAGTCCAAAATTCCATACCAGGGTGATCCAAATAAATTTGGAGTCCTCAGTTTTGCAGCTTAATGCATTCCCTGATAAAGCATAAGCAGGTCTGAGATAAAAAGGCTCAAGACCCAAGAGTCCTTTATACAGTTCCAGGCCTTCTTTTGAAAGCAGGGAGTCCTCAGGTGAACAACAGGCAATCATCCCGACTTTGCAGTAGACCTATTTCCTAAGCAGCATCAGTAATTAGTGACACAGATTAACAGAAGGCAGTTGCCTATCTTCCACCATTTGCAGGTGATCTGCTATATACTTCAAGGAAAAATCAATACAGTGATATCAGTATATTTACTGTTCATTTAAATGTCAAGATCTCCTTTGATCTCTGAATTAACAGAATACAGCATAGACAGGAACTGTTTGGTTACATTGTCAACCTCTAATAATATATATGTAAACACACACAAACATTATCTACCAGTATGTCTCTAAAGGCTGAATCTGGGTCATTTAGCCTGTGAGCTGCTTAACCCTTTCTGGCCATGTGTCACACTCATAAAGGAGTTTTTCTGTGGTTACAAGTTCACAAGAGCCATAGCTCAGATGAAGCACCCAGACTGGAAGTGGTGGCCAGTATGTCCCTTGGCCCGCGCCACTTCCAGCAGCTCCCATTGGCCTGGAGCAGCGAACCGCAGCCACTGGGAGGCGCGATCAGCCAAACCTGCAGACGCGGCAGGTAAACAAACCGGCCCAGCCCGCCAGGGGCTTTCCCTGCACAAGCAGCAGAACAAGTTTGGGAACCACTGCCCTAGGCAAACCCTTGATACTGTTTGCCCCTTAAAGTCTGCTCTCATCTCCTACATTGTTCAATATATCCATGTTTTTAAGGGGATATTTTACATGCTGCAGGTTTCCCTGATGGAATTCACTTTGTTATATCAGCATCTGTTAAAGTAAGACTCAAGCCTATCAGCTGCCTCAAGAGGAGAAGTTGTTAAGGAGTCAAGAGAAGTAGTTAAGAAGTTGCAATCTGCGTGGTCACTGTCATCAGTCTGTCAGGGTTGAGTATGTAGCCAAAGGCAGTTACCTGTGTCAAATGTTATTAAGGTCCCACATTGGCAAAGTACTGAAGCATGTGCCTGATTTTAAATATGAGTAGTCTGTTTGGAAGAAAGCAATATTTTGTGCTTCCTCTGCTGGGTGCGTGTCTAGAGCAGTTAACAAACAAAGCATTCCCTGAGCTGTGCTGGGAAGATTCTTTTTAATTTAATGAAAACATCTGTATTAATGTTAGATTTAGTAAAACTTTTTTAATACACAGGCATGACATAAATTGGAGAGCAAGGCTCATGAGTGGAGTTTGGGCCTAAATTATCTGGGATGGTCTCTTTAAGAGCTAGAACGATGAAGAATGTGCTCTTGTGGTAAGCACTGATTGTCTGAATTTACTATTCTAGCTCCGATTGTAGATCCAAGGTCACTGATCTTATTATAAACAAAGACTTCGATAAAAATGTTCTGCGTGCCCCTATCCGTGTAGAGCTATTGCCTCTTCACGGTTACATAACACTCACAAAACCAAGGCACAGATGATTGCAGGGTGAGTCTAAAGTATTTGCTACTTTGTTCAATATTTCTGGAATAAAGTAAGACTAACTTGTGAAGAATACACATTCATTTCACAAATAAATAATATTGTCATCAAACAGCCACAGGCTGCTTGAGAGTTCTTTGGGATTCCAAAGAAGTCATCTTATTTATTTATTTATTCCAGTAAAACAACAAATCATCAAAGACATATTCAAATGGCAGCCAAACACGTAGAACCCCACACGCGTTCTAAAATCCCATGCTACTTGTTTCCCACAAAAGTATTGCTGGTATTTATTGTGGTAGGCACGGCGCTAACATGCGGATCTTGTATCACATTTCTTTTTACAGTCTTTCTCTATTGTACGTGTAGTGGTGCAGTTTCGGTCCTGTTTCTGCAGCAGCATTTCATTTTACTAAGGTTGATTTTGCTACTGTATGTAAATGTTCAGTGTATAGCAACCATCAGGCATGGAATTGCCTGCCCTGCATGGAGAATTCAATTGAATAACAGTGAGTTGTTTGGAATTCAAGAGTAGGTTAGGGGCACTGGAACAATTTTTATAGTGGGGGGCTGAAAGCTATTGAACAAAACTGTGTATGATGCTGTGTAAATGCTGTGTATGGCGGAATCCATGCATTAGATTGCTGTTGTTACTCCCCCCTGTCCTAGACCCTCTACAGTCTGGGTCTTTCACCTTGTGTTTCCATTGAAACTACTTTTGACAAAGTCTCCAATGACCTCTTCCTCATCAAAGCTCAGACACACTAACTCCAGCTACGTCCTCCTTGACCCGTCAGCTCCCTTCAACACAGTCAACCATGCTCTTCTTGAAATCTTGTCCTCCGTTGGCTTCCATGCCCCAGTCCTCTCCTGGTGCTCCTCCTATCTCTGTAATTGCTCCTTAAGTATATCCTTTGGAGGATCCTCTTCTTTCCCCCTCCAACTTTCTAAGGCTTCCACAGGGCTATGTCCTTGGTCCCCTTCTTTTCTCCCTCTATACCTTTTCTTTGTGTACTCTCATCTGCGAACACAAATTCAAGTACCATCTCCATGCTGACAGCTCAGAACTCTGCCTCTCTACCTGACCACGGTGAGGCGGCTTGTGTGCTGGATCACTGCTGTCCAATATTGTCTGTTGTTTCCTGACTGTACTACCCTGTCTGTCTGTATCCCTCTGTTGTTTCTTGTCTTTTACTTACATTGTAAGCTCTTTGGGACAGCTGTTTGGTTCTGTATTTGTATAGCACCTACACAGTGGAGTCCGTGTCCATGTCTAGGGCTCCTGGGCCCTACAGTGATACAAATAATAACCACAAAACAACACACAAACAAAACCCTACTCTTCCTTCCTGCATGTCCTGTGGAATTTTTAAGGCTTCGTGACTCCTTGGCATGGGCCAATCAAATAATAAGTTAACAGTCTGAAGTGATAGTTGGAACAGTACAATACAGCATAAATATGGGCTACCCTGAACTTCTTGTTCCTACTATCAATGGTGTTAGCTTTGTGGGTAAGCACTAGTGTAGATAATATCTTACCTGAGAATTGGGCAGGTGTGAGAGGGCTGCTTCGCACATGAGAGTCATACAAGCTGTGTGACACTTGACGAGTCTGATTTCGGGATGTGGCCCAACTCTGAAGAATAGCAGTCTATCACACTAGTAAAGTGGCCAGAAGTAAAAGGGGTGTGAACTGACTGCACAACGAGATTGGGACAACGTGTAACCATAGCCTAATTACAAAAACTCCAGTTGGCCTACATCTCTGGCCATTTTAAGCCTTCCATTGTTTAGAAACAGAATAGAATTTCAAGTAGTTTTAGATAAAAGGCACTTGAGAAAACTAACTATTTGCCATGTAGGAGCTCTTCTAGTTGGCAGCGTTTCTTGCAAGAAGAGGAAGAAAGCTATGTGGGAAAGTTTGACCAGTTATACAAGTGTAACTCCCACTATGGACACTCTTATCTAGTCTAAGAGTGGCTTTTTCCAAGTTTGCTTAAACCCCTTCTCAAAAAAATAATCTAAACCAAAAAAGGCACTGTTTGAACAGGAAATCAAGGTGTCCACTTGGGGTATTATACAGGTATAGAGATTTAAATTCACATTTTAGTTTATACCATAAAATGTTTTCTGTGTAGTCAAGACCTAATATTTTCAGCTGTGGGTGACAAAGAGCACCAGACATTCATGTGTCTGTTAGTCCTTTAGTTCTGACATCTCACTTCAGTGGACAGGGAGAGGATTTAGTGCTCCTCTCAACTGGCTTTGCAGCTTCACCCACTCCCCCTGCTCAGGTATGCAGCTCCTTCACATTGCATGCCTCCTTATGTAGAGCCTTGCGTGGATACAAAGTTAGTATCTGCATCCAATACACAATCTGCAAAAATGGTCCGTGGAGCAAGGCTCTATCCATATGCACCTGCTAACATGCCAGCCACCGAGCAGCTCCTGTTCATTCATCCACCCAGCTTCTCCTGTTCTTTAGGCTCCCTTGCTTCTGCTGTGCTAGGTCCCACATCCTAAGCCATCTTCTCTTCTGGCTCTCAACTGGCTCTTCTGTTGTTCCTTTTCTCCCCTCTCCTCCTCTTGGTTACCAGTCCTTTTCTCTCCCATGTCATTCAAAAGAAATTAGGGTTCAAGTTAAATAATAACAAAATTTGTGATTCTGTTTTCTCAATTTTTTTTTAAATTACCCCCCCGCCCCTCCAAATATAGGAGACATCTGCCCATCCCTACTTGTTAGTGAGGGTGAGATACAGGGTCCCATGACATTTGCTGAAAAGCCTCAGACATAAAAGCTTAATATCCCAGCCAAAATCCCCCTCTCAGTGACACAGATAAGTCCCAGGCTGGGAGAGCATGTTGTTGAGCATGTTGTTAGCTGCCTTTGTCTAGCTACTGATCTAGTTATCTAAATTCATACATGGTACTCTTACCATAGTTTCTGATGATGCAAATGTGTGCAACTTATACATTTGTCGCATTACTTTGAGTATGAAAGGTCCTGTAATATTCAGAAGCAAAATTTGGTAATTAGATGGCTGAAGGGATCAAGAATGGAATATTGATGCTTTCAGCCATAAGTCACTGATTCAAATGCATCCTAAGCAGCTAATGATAGAAATCAATACCGTCTGATGGCTGGTTATTAGCCTGTGTGAAGTAAGTTGACAGACTGTATAACTTCTTCTTCACTAAAGCATGAAAGTAGCATTATGCACTCAAGTGAGAAGTACACCTAGTATCTGATATTCACAAATAAAGAGATCTTCATTGGGTATTTCTACATATTCAATAATCAATCCTCCAACTAGTTGTTTAGCAAATGTAGTGTTATTATTTATTGAGCAAATATTCAACTAGAAGTGTTTGTTGGAAAATTTCCATAGGAAAATGCTGTTTTGCAATCAATCAGATTGTTTTGCAAAATTGTATTGATTTTGATGATTTCTATGAAAAAATGAAAAATTGTTTCAATATTTTTGTAATGGAAAGTTTTTTGCTTTTTTTGTTTCAAAAGTTTTTCACTTTTAAATTTACTTTATTTTCTATATTTAAAAAGGTCAAATCTGAAATTAAACTTTTGTCAAAACTAAACATTTTGATTGACCCAAAATGCAATTTTTTAAGAGTTTTGTTTTTGTGAAAAAATTGGAATTTTGGCTTTTTGTCCTGATTCAAAAATTTCCACAGGACAGAAAATCTGTTTTCCAGCTGTCTCTATCTGTTGGTTTATCTTCAAACCCTTACGCTAACCAAGAGTTAAATCAGTCCCTAGTAATCTTTGGGGCTGCTTGCCTATGTAATATATATTGTAAGATCTTAAGGACAGGAATTGGGTTGCCACTGGTTTCTGTGAAATGCCTAGCATGCTTCTCAGTGCTTGGAAATAGTTAATAATAAAGTAAGCAGCATATTGCTGCAACCAGCAGCTTCAGTCAGCTGTTCATATGTAGGGTGGAAAGACCTTTCCCCTGGTGCAGAGAAATGCAGGGTTTTTTAGCACATGCAGGCAAAGGCAACAACAATTCACATCTGTTGTGAAAGTCACAAATCTTTTATAAATAAATATCTGGTGAGCATAAAGTACTGTCAGAGCAAATTTCTGTACTAAACCTTTTGGCAAGCTCATTCAAAACAGTTCTCAAAATCCGTGCAAAGCCAAGCAGTTCCAAACACAAGAGGAAATAAGTCTGCATTTCTGTAAACACCTCCAGTCAGCATAATCATTGACTCCTATTGTTTCTAATTTTGCTGGAGCATAGTACAAATTACACAACAAAAATAGAGGAGAGAAATGATGTTGCTATGTAACTGAAATTGACGAGGTCAGATTTCTTATTCTGTATCTTTAGAAGAAGTGTGTGTGTTGCTCTCTTCCCCCAGAGCAAACAGGAAGCTACTTCAGCATTTTCAGCCAAAACACCAAAGAGCTTGTAGGTAGACTGTACAGTTGCTGCCCTTACTGTACCTATTCTGTTAACAATCACTTTCCGAGACTGTTGGTCCAGCACATTTTACCAACAATGTTAATTTGTTCTAAATGTTTCTCTTTTATGCCTTTTCAGAATCTGCCTCAATTGCTGTAGTATTTGATTTTAAAATTAATACTTCTGGCACAATTATTTTAAGCAAGAGATAAGCCCCCAAATACCTTAAAACTCTGAGAAAGTTGATATCTAGCTCAGATCTTTACAGTTCAGGACTGTGATTAACCTGACACATCTACATTAGCATGAGCTCTCCTATCCTATACCTAACCCAAACCTAAAGGCCAGTCCAAACAGAGAGGCACTAGGTTTTCTTCTAATATTACCCTAACTATTCCCTTTATGCCTCTGGCTCACATGTGTGGAAAGCAGATTTTTCTGGCTCATTTTATGCCTCCCTGTAATCATTCTTAGCTCTGCTTTAATGTGCTGAGGAATTAAAACTAGTAAACGAAAGGAGGAAAAAAAGGAATCTTTTTGTAGGTCTAATACTTTTGTTCCTGGAAGCTTAGGGGACTAATTAGCATTCCAGTGGAGGGACCAGTTACTATGGCAGTACATATTGCTGGAACACAGTTGGTACAAGTGAGATAATTCAGATCAGCCTAGGGCCATATGTTTAGATCTGTCGTTATATAACAAGTTTTTGAGGCCCTTAAAATTTCAGAGTGGAAATGACCTTCAAGGAACGCTTAAAATAAAAATTGGCCTTCTTCTTTTGCACCAGCACACAGTCTCATTAATTATATAAATAGGATGAAGGATTTTAATCTCCTTTTAAAGAGCTGTATGCATCTTTATTGAGACTTACCATGCCTTTTTCACTTGGTATTCTATTGATCTGAAAGCAGAGGACATAAGCATAGATATATCTACATACTTCCCCAAGATTCATCTCAAGAGAGGTTATCTCACTCCTTTAGATGAGACACAACTGCAGAAGTCACCTTCACCCTAAAATCAATAAAGCAGGAATGTCTTGGTATTTCTATGAATTTTGTTTAAATGTTCAACATGTCTCTTGCTGTAATTTTTGAAGCTGTCTACCTATGCTATTCCTCATTGACCTTTAAAGTAAGTAAATCTCTGTAGCACTGAGAATGGTAGCAAACAATTTTACTACAGACTAGAGACACTGGATTTCAGCAAAACTTCATTCTAATGGGTTAGATCCAGTTTTAATCTCTCCTTGTTGAAGAGGACCAACTAAGGTTTAACAAAATCATTGTAGGGCAAGGAGCATGTGCTGGGCTTATCAGCATTATTGATTTTTCAAAACAGGCCATGGAGACTTTTGTTTGTTGGTAATATGTTTGCATTGCTGGAGAGAATGTGTTTTAAGGATAAATCAGTTTGCCAGTCACCTCTGCATTAAACCATTGCTGTGCTCCACAGTCAGAGAGCAATTTCACATTTCTTTGCAGTGGAAAGGACAACTAGACAAAAATGTCCCCATCCACATCTCTAATATATCTCTGGGATTCCTTGGCAAGCTGGAAATCATCTAACTGAATCTCACGCAGTCGAGTGCTGTACAAATGTTACTTTTTGCAAATGCTGTTACAGACCCCCACAGCATTTGAGCAGTATTAATGGCATCACGTTAAATAAGGCTTCTAAAACTTGAAATCATAAAAACACACACACAAAAAAGAGAATCTGCTTTTGTTGAGATGTATGGAGTTTCACTTGATTACAGGCCAAAAAAGTGCCATAAAATGCAGAATATTAGATTATGATAATTAAATTACACGAGGGCTATTGGGTTCTTAATAGTTAAATGCCATCCTTCTAATTAAATCAAACCAGATAGAGTGCAGGTATCTTTATGGACGGACCAGCAAGGACTTTTGTGCTTTACTGGGTTGTGGCTGGCTAGTGGGAAGAGCAGAAGATTCTTCGTATAAATTGTGTTTTGGTCATGGTCTCCTTGCCCACCTGCAGTGTGTGAACACAGGTTCTTCCATGCTGCCCTAGGCTCCATTGCACTAGCTAATCCAGAGAGGGGATGGAGAAGTTTTCTCCTCTATTTCTATTTCATTTTGTCGTCATGGTTTCATGCACCCCCATCTCTGAGAAAAAGCAAGAATTGTGGTCCCCAGCAGGTCACTATTAATACTGGCTCCTTAATTTTCTGCTAGGCTGTGTAGAGAGTGGTGCAATCTAATCCTGATGTTCCTCAGGGTTTGTCTAAACGAGTAGTTAGGGAGTGGTAGGCTGCTGTGTAAATCTACAATGCTGCAGTGTGGTCTACTCTGTCCGGTGGACCCTGCTGACGTACTAAAAGTTCCTTAGTGTGCATTGACATACTGCTCCTCCAAACTGCGATTCGTCAGTGCACAGCAGGGGAGCTAAACTTCCTAGCTGAGAAATCATAGATCCGAAGGTTTCACTTGGTATGCTTCTTTCTTGCTGTCACCATGCCGCAGTTCATCACAGCTGAGGATGCCAGGTTCAAGACAAACTGCTGAGAAATAGGGCAGACTCACCCCAAACTAGTGGTTATCTAGTTGTCTTTGATGGGCTATCAACACAAAGCTGTCTGGCGACAATGTAGATTTAAACTGGTGGGTTGTTACTCCAGGATCCAACACATCTGAAATACTGGTACATAGTCAATATTCATAACTTTAGATACAAAGATGATACATGCATACAAACAGGATAGTAATATTTGATAGATTGTAACTGTTCCATTGATACCTTACATGACCTACTTTGTAGAAGAAGGTGGCTTTATATAAGATTTGTTGGAATTGTATAACAGTGGTAGCAACATTGATATACATGGTAATGTTTCAATCGTACAGCATCATGCTTGCACTCTGCATTGTGTAGGCAAGCCAGTTGGATTTGACTGTACCTTAACTACATTTTAATTTGACTTACCAGCTTTGTGCTAAGACCTGACATGGGAGGCTTAGATTGGGTTCCCAGTTCTGGTCTCTTGTTTCCTTGCCCTGAAGAGGTTGGGAATGCTTTAACCTACAAAGTGAGTGCCATTAGCACATCCTGAAGGATGTCAGCCTATTGTTCCTGGGCCTGAAGATTACTGGCTGATTTGTGATCAACAACTTAATAACAAGGTTCTTTTCCTTTTCTTTATGTTATATTGGTGAAGCTGCTATTTGGCAAACAACTTTTTCCCTGGTCCTCTTACCACTAGCCATGTAGTGATAATGCACCCATCCTGGCCAAGTGCCAGTTCCAATTTTCTCATTGACATTTCCACTCCAACTTGTCAAATACCTTTGATCAACCATTTACTTTAACAGAAGACACTTGCATGCAAACATTGGCATATGTTGAGCTGGGCAAGTGTTGGCAATGAAATGTTAGATATTAATGAGCTCTTGACCATATTTATGAGTAAAATGGAGGCTTGCATGCTTTTCTAAACTAGACTAGACTCATATTATGTACTGCTTGTGCTCATTTAACATATTGTTAAAAGTGTCCTTCAGAGGGAGTTATTTTGCAGTTTATTTGCCCCATATTTATTTGTTTTCATGAAAACTTTCTGGTAAGAATTCCAGAGCCTTCTGCTTAAACATCTCTCCACTGTTTTGCAGTCATTCACTCACAGAGGATATATTACGAGTTGATTACTGTTTGTTTATTTGATAAGTGCTGCTAGTGCCCTAACTTCTGTAATAATAATAGTTTATATATAGTGCTTTGCAAATACTAATCCTAACAAAGCAGGTAGATCAGTATTTTCCTTATTTTGTAACTAATGAAACTGAGACAGAGAGATTGGGATTTGCCTGAGGCCACTCAAATGGTCAGTGTCAGAATCAGGATTAGAACCTAGGGTATGTGTACACAGGGATAAAAAACCCACAGCTGGCCCTGTCGGATGATTTGGGCTCAAGCTCTTGGGCTGAAAAATTGCTGTACAGATATTCAGGCTTGGGCTGGAGCACAAGCTCTGGGACCCTGCAAGGGTGGAGGGTCCCAGAGCTTGGACTCCAGTAGGAGCCTGGATATCTGCACACAGTTTTTCGTAATGCAGCCCAAGCCAGCTGCCTGGGCCAGCCATAGCTGTGCCACAGGGCTCTTATCCCTACACAGACATGCCCTAGGTGTGCTGATTCGAGTCCTATGTTCTAATGACTCGTTTAAGCCCCAGTCCAGCAAAGCTCATGCTTAACTTTAAGAACCTAAGCAATCCTACTGAAGTCAATGCCACTACTCATACGCTTGAGGTCCTTTTCAGTCCTATATACCTATGATTCTATGTGCTCAAGTGCTTTCCTGGATCAGGGCTTAATATCCACATCTGTGCAAAGGGATAGATAAAGAACTGCTGTTAGCAGGTACCATTTACATAAGAGGACATGTTTTGTGTTGCTTTTCTTTAAAAGTCATTTTGAGCCATATTAACCTTGTTAATTTCAGAAATGTTTGGTTTTTTAAGTGTCTTCTGGTTTCTAGCCTTGACAATTTCATTACTCGGGCTTAACAGAGATGCCAGATTTGCATGTGATCGAAAACAATCTTGTCCATTGTAAAGCAAATGAATATATTTAAATATTTCCTCTCCTATTCAAATACAGTATATTACTACTTTTTAGAGGGAGTAGTAATATGGCTGACAAGCGAAATGAGACATACAGGATGTCAGACTAATCTCATGCAAAGATTCTGCCATGATAACTAACTTGGTGCATTTTTGTGAAATGATTACTACTGAAAGGAGAAAGAAAATACAGTGAATAGTATGGTACATAGTCTGCCAAAATACTTCTGATAAAGTTCTATATGTGGTGTCTGTTGTTTCCTATTTGAGGTTTTCAATTTTGAGGCTTTTCTGTGTATCTTTTTAGGTGAACTTTTTTTTAAAAAAAGTGTTTAAGAAATAATCAGGAATTCTATCACAAAGTCCATGCCTCTGGTGAAGGAGCTCCAGTGAGTAGAGGGGAAGGGGTTAGGGCATGCTGGCCTCCTTGGCAAACAATTAGTCCTTCCTGTGGAAATCAACAGTTTTTTTTTAAGTAAGGACTGCACATTTGGACCCACTGAATTAATTCTCATTAAAGACTTAAAATTGATAAGTAGAACTTCAGAGTTTCGATCATCAGAGTTATGAACTGACTGGTCAACCACACACCTTATTTACAGAGCAGTAGTGTTTTCTGTGTTAAATGTAAACTACTAAAAAAATAAAGGGAAAGTTTAAAAAAAAAAAGATTTGAAAAGGTAAAGAAACTGTTTCTGTGCTTGTTTCATTTAAATGTAGATGGTTAAAAATAGCATTTTTCTTCTGCATAGTAAAGTTTCAAAGCTGTACTAATTCAAGGTTCAGTTGTAAACTTTTCAAAGAACCACCATACCGTTTTGCTCAGAGTTATGAACATTTCAGAGTTACGAACAACCTCCATTCCCGAGGTGTTTATAACACTGAGGTTCTAAGGAATAACAGAAATTAAAAACTGCACAAGGTTTGGTAAAGGACTGAAAGATGTGGTCATGCTGAGGGGCTTAATGTGAAAATCAAGAGGAAGAAGATGGGGATTCAGGATGTGCTATTTCAGCTAGAGTAGGCTATGTATTGAATAAGTAGCATGGTGCCTGTAAGGATATAGTTTAAAAGATTTTGAGACAGCTAGATGTTTTTAGGGAAAGATTGGTTTAAATGAAAATACAACAGAGAAGTGTGGCATGAAGTTAAAATATACCTTTAAGGAGACTGGGCTGTTCAGTAGCCTTTTTTGCTGACAATTCTGTGTCCTCTTTCCTCTGCCAAGCAGATACTCTGTAATAAGTGTCACTCTAGTGTAGGAGCATGTGACTTTAACTGAAAGGTCTTCAGCAGCTTAATTCCAACCAGAATAAAGACAAGGTTAAACATTTTGTAGTCAGCTTGTTCTTCTATTTTTGACTTTGCCAAAGCAAATTTTTTTTATTAGCAGCTATAGTTTGTAATGCTGATTGTCTGGTTTTGCTAAAGTAACATTGTATAGTCTGTCTTTCTACGGTACCTGTGCAAGCATCTGCACTGCATTCATCATATCATTGGTTGCATGTTAACCATGCATTCAGTATTCGGATGTGGAATTATTATTCAGTAACAGTACAACCTTCAATGTGTTATCCAAGTAACCAGACTGGCAGCCTTATTATCTTTTAATCTTGTAGAGTAACCCAGTAATTTCTTCTTTGCTTATATATTTACACAAGCTTTTATAAATATATATTTATTAAACATTTATAAAAGCAATTGGACTTGGACTGTAGTTTAACTGAAAACCTTTTAGAGTCAGGATTTTGTAAAGAAAAGGACGAAGCAAAATGTGCTTTTTTCAATTATTCACAATATTCATGTTTCAGCATTAAATCACTGGGCTTCATGCATGAGCAGTCACCAAAGCATGAAGGGAAGAAAAATGGATCACTACATAAGGAGAAAAGAGAACTTTACAGTCATGAGTGGAGTTTTTTGAGGAAAGAAAAAATACATTTAATCATGCAGTAACACCCATCTTGTGAAAAGTGCATACTGCTCAGTTTAGCCTGATTCTTAATATTTTGCACTTGAATGTAGTGGTTGAATGACAGGGAGGTTTACTGTTTTGTAGGGTGCTGTAGCAGGAGGTTGTTGATAAGATGAAGGGAATGCTATTTTTATTTTTGATTCTTTCCAATTTTATAAAAAGCACCTAATTATGATGAGGCATTTTCAAATACAAACATGAAGAAATAAAGGCATTCCAGAGGTATTCCAAGACCGTGGCATAACTCCCACGCAGAGCAGTTTTACAATCAGCCATGCTTTGTCTTTCTTAAGCTCTCCTCTCTCACCTTGGCCGCATAAGCTGATGTGGCCATCAAGTGGCTGCTATTGAGGAGTCTTTTGTGGGGAGATCCTCAGCTCTGGGATTGGGGTGGATCATTATCTCTGCTTTTTGTTCTCATTCTTCTCTCCCAGTCATGCATACTTCTCCAGTGTTGCCAACTTTTTTGTGATTTTATCGTGTCACAACATTTGGTAGTTCTGTGAAAACCCTATCATGTTTCATGAGAATCTCAGCTTTTATTTTTGAAAAAAGTTTCTAGCCCTTGTGCTTAGATAGGAAAATGTGACCTCTGTGTACTTTGGAGGCTCACAAACCAGAAAGCAAACAAAACTCCCCAGTTTTATTATTTTTAAAAAAATCCTCATTTTAAGCCAATCTCATGATTTTTGAGGTTTGCGATACTGAATCTACTCTCACTCTCCTGGATCAATCCCTTGCTAAGCCCATTACCCATACAGCAGCAACCATATCACTGCAGAAGAAATTCCTCTTATCTGCTGTTTTCCATGATGTGGCACCATAAGTACAGTTTTTACCTACCTACCCACTTTATGCTCTGACCACCATGGTTTTGGGGTGCCAGTGACCCATCCCGTGGGTATTGGATTTCAGTCTAAAGGGTAGGTTTAGGGGGAGGATAATGTAGGATAACCATTCTATATTTCATCTTGGGAGGTTCTCAAGTGAAGCCTGGCACTTCAAGGAAGTAGCATCTTACTCTGCTAGTGCACCATCAGCCAACAGTGAATTTGATGTTTTAAGAAATTAGTTGCTGCTGCGTGAAACTTTAGCATTGTGGTTCCTGTTGAACTCTGACCAAACTTATAAAACCATTACAGTAATTTTAAATTAAATGCTGTCAGTGGCTTCTGCCTAGTCAGCATCACAAAACTTTCATCCTCCATGGCTGAAAAGAAGCCAGAACCTTGAATAAGCAATAGTGCAGGCAAAAATCTGGGAGAAGAAGATTCAAGACATTAGAATTTCCATTATAAAGCACTCTTTAAGGGTGAATAGCTCTGCTGTCAATATTTTCTACAGGTTGAAACTTGACGTGTCAGGGCTGAGAGTCATTTTTATTCTATAAATATAATGCAGTTGATACAGCCTGACTTTGTCTTGTATTTGGTGTGGGTTGAATTTTTTTTAATAGAGCCATGTAAAAATAATTTGGTTTTCCAGTTTAAAAAGAAATCCACAAAATTTAGCAAATGTATCTGATCTTTCTTTCTTTATCCAAAACACGACTGTGGTATCACTGGTTTTTGTACTTACTTTATATATGCCATAAATCAAGCTTCCTTTTAGGTATTTTTGGGGTTTATGATTTTTCCCCCACTTGTGCACTACCTATGTGCACAGATTTTTAAAAATCATATCAAATACAGGCTGTTCCTGCTTGTGTTAGCTTTATTCTCTAGGCAAACTAATGTATGCTGACAGTTCTATGTTAGTAAATGATGGTGTGACAATCACTACCAATTGTGATGTGAATACCTCTCCACTAGGAAATGGACTGCAAAGGCACCTCATTTTGCAGGGGCAATGCTAATGGCTTAGAATGTTAATGTGTATGCTAATGACTTTCTTTGAAGAGCCTCCAGTTTGGAATCTAGACAGCTGCTCCTAGCTGGTTGCTGGGCTTTGGGTGCTCCCAGCAGCCCTCACTCAGCTCCATTCTCCTGCTACCTCACAGTCAGACAGGAGCTTCTGCAGCCATGGTGGCAGCCGGATCAGAGGGAGGCAGCAGAGGGAGGGGGCTTCTGCAGAGTTGGAGAAGCAAGCCCTGGGTTTATCAGAGGTTTCATGAGGCATAGTCCATATTCCATACTGAGGGAGGCTCCTCACAGAAATGGAGGAGGGATAACGGGGGAGGGATAGTTCAGTGGTTTGAGCATTGGCCTGCTAAACCCAGGGTTGTGAGCTCAATCCTTGAGGGGAACATTTAGGGATCTGGGGCAAAAATTGGGGATTGGTCCTGCTTTGAGCAGGGGGTTGGACTAGATGACTTCCTGAGGTCCCTTCCAACCCTGATATTCTATGATTCTATGATAAACAACTAAAGCAGTGCACCACAGTATTCCGCCTTGTATTTAATGTTTCGTCAATTAGCACAGATAATTAGGAAGTGTAGGCTGTTTTGTCTAAAAACACATGCTCTGTACTTAGTGCAAATGTCTCTATCAGGTAATGCCCCCCCTCCATCCCCATGCCAGTATATAGTCCCTTTATTCTTTGGTTTCCTTTCCATGGGGTAAGCTGAAGATGAGGACTCTTTGACTCTCTAATGCCCACGTATTAATGAACATTGTGTGTACATAATGTGCATTGACAGTATGTAATTCTGCCCTAGATTAGTAGTGTAGTTGATTAGTTTTAAAATATATTGTCTGTTGTGTAACTTGCCAGAAATTCTGATTTCTAAATTCCAAATTTTATTATATTACTTGGTGCTCTTAAGCAAGGATAGATTATTCCTGTCCCATTTATGCAACCATGATGTGGGCACTAAGCCTTGAGAAGGTATCTACATTTGTATTGTCTTTGTAATCTCCTAAAAGCCATTAGGAATTCCACAAAAGAGCTGTCTGGAAAATTGCAGGAAACTTTATCCAACTGTATTTTGGCATACAAATATGGTAACCTGTTTTGTCATGAATACTGAAGGATCTGTTCTAGAAAGTCTCTTATGAAGTCCCTAACACAATAATCTGTTAAATATGATCATTTGGCCTCCTTTTTAAAAGTAAAGCAAATCTAATTGAGTTGCAGAAATGGTCTGTGTTCAAGCACATTGAAACTCATGGTGAGGATCTCATGAATAATTATCACTCCTTTTTCTAAGCTTTCAGTTTGTTATGGTTTTAATGAAAATTGCTGTGATATACTTTAGTAGATAAGGTTTGTTTGAACACAAAGGTTTTTTGAATAAGTAATTATACATTCCATTGGCTTTCTCTTGTAGTGTTGTGATTGTTGATTCATCTTGTTTTCTTAATTTATATCTTTCCCTTTTTGAAGCCTTACAGTACACTGGGAAATTGTTCCAATTTTGCTACTCTTAAATGCCTTCGGTTTTTGTCAGTGTTTATAATACTTTCTACAATAATGGATCACTTTTTGTGCTCCAAAGTTTGAAGTAAAATATGAAGAAAAATAAGATTACAAGTATATCAGGGCTTTAGAATACTTAGGGTATGTCTACACTACGAAATTAGGTCGATTTTATAAAAGTCGATTTTTAGAAATCGATTTTATACAGTCGATTGTGTATGTCCGCACTGAGCGCATTAAGTCGGCAGAGTGCGTCCTCGCTACCGTGGCTAGCATCGACTCATGGAGTGATGCACTGTGGGAAGCTATCCCATAGTTCCCACAGTCTCCACTGCCCATTGGAATTCTGGGTTAAGCTCCCAATGCCTGATGGGGCAAAAACATTGTCATGGGTGGTTTTGGGTATGTGTCATCAGTCTCCGCTCTCTCCCTCCATGAAAGCAACTGCAGACAATCATTTCACGCCTTTTTTCTTGGGTTACCCATGCAGACGCCATAGCATGGCAAGCATGGAGCCCGCTCAGCTCACTGCTGCCGTTGCGAGCATTGTAAACGCCTCGCATATTATACTGCAGTATGTGCAGAACCTGGCTAAGAGACAACAGCACGAGGATGATTGTGAGGAGGATATGGACAGAGACATTCCTGAAACAACAGGATGTGGCAATTGGGACATCATGGTGGCAGTGGGACTGTTTGATACAGTGGAAAGCCGATTTTGGGCCCGGCAAACAAGCACAGACTGGTGAGACTGCATAGTGTTGCAGGGATGGGATGATTTCCAGTGGCTGCGAAACTTTCACATGCATAGGCCACTTTCCTGGAACCCTGTGAGTTGCTTGCCCCCGCCCTGAAGTGCAGGAATACCAAGATGAGAGCTGCCCTGACAGTTG
Organism: Lepidochelys kempii; assembly: GCF_965140285.1. NCBI lineage: Eukaryota > Metazoa > Chordata > Testudines > Cheloniidae > Lepidochelys > Lepidochelys kempii. The sequence continues at coordinate 13,022,460 of NC_136380.1, forward strand.
AGAAGTGAGTGGTGATAGCCCTGTGGAAACTTGCAATGCCTGACTGCTACCAGTCAGGCGGGAATCAATTTGGAGTGGGAAAATCTACTGTGGGGACTGCTGCGATTCAAGTAGCCAATGCAGTTACTGATGTTCTGCTATCAAGGGTAGTGACTCTGGGAAATGTGCAGATCATAGAGGATGGCTTTGCTGCAGTGGGTTTCCCTAACTGTAGTGTGGTGATAGATGGAACACATGTCCCTATCTTGGCACTGGACCACCTTGCCAACCAGTACATAAACTGCAAGGGGTACTTCTCAATGGTGCTGCAAGCCCTGGTGGATCACAAGGGACGTTTCACTGACATCAACGTGGGATGGCCGGAAAAGGTGCATGACGCTCACATCTTTAGGAACTCCGGGCTGTTTGAGCAGCTGCAAGAAGTAGACTTACTTCCCAGATCAGAAAATTACTGTTGGGGATGTTGAAATGCCAATAGTTATCCTTGGAGACCCACCCTACCCCTTGCTCCAATGGCTCATGAAGCCATACACAGACAACCTGGACAGTAATAAGGAACAGTTCAACTATAGGCTGAGCAAGTGCAGAACGGTGGTAGAATGTGCCTTTGGACAATTAAAAGCTCGCTGGTGCTGTTTGCTGACTAGGTTAGACCTCAGCGCAACCAATATTCCCATTGTTATTACTGCTTGGTGTGTGCTGCATAATATCTGTGAAAGTAAGGGGGGAGATGTTTATGGCAGGGTGGGAGGTTGAGGCAAATTTCCTGGCAGCCAATTTTGAACAGCCAGACACCAGGGGGGTTAGAATAGCACAAGTAGATGCGCTGCGCATCAGAGAGGCTTTGAAAACCAGTTTCATGACTGACCAGGCTACAGTGTGACAGTTGCATGTGTTTCTCCTTCATGCAAACCCACCCCCTTTGTTGATTTTAATTCCATGTAAGCCAGCCACCCTCCCCCCTTTGATCACAGCCGGCAAAGGAAATAGTCACTATTGTATTGAAACCATGCATTCTTTCTTTATTAATTAAAAAAAAAGAGGGGGAGAGATAAGTAGCCTGGGTGCGGTGGGGTAGGGTGAGGTGGGATGGGGGAGGAGGGGAGAAGGGAAGGACAAGGCCACATTGCTTATTGTAGTCACGCACAAATCAAAACTGTTTGAATGACAGCCTTCTGTTGCTTGGGCCTGTTTTCTGGAGTGGAGTGGCTGAGTGCCTGGAGCCTCCCCCACCATGCGTTCTTGGGCGTCTGGGTGAGGAGGATATGGAACTTGGGGAAGAGGGCAGGCGGCTGTACAGTGGATGCAGCAGCGGTCTGTACTCTTGTTGGCTTTCCTGCAGCTCCACCAGATGCCTGAGCATGTCCGTTTGCTCCTGCATTAGTCTCAGCATTGCATCCTGCCTCTTCTCATCGAGCTCACTGAATGCCTCCATGCCTCCTGTCAGTGCAGGAGGACTCCATGAGCTCGGAAATCATGTCATTGCGAGTGCATTTTTTTCACCTTCTAATCTGCGATAACGTCAGGGACGGAGATGATAGGGGGAGCATAGAAACATTTGCACCTGCGGGGGGATAAAAAGGGAGAGTAAAATTTAAGATGATACATTTCTCAGAACAAAAGGGAGACTCTTTCACAGTGAATCAAGCAATTCACAGCAGACAGCACATGTGCTTTAGGTGTACAAGGTCGCAGTTTGCCTTTTATATTGAGTGCCTGCCAGTATGATGACACATCACACAAGGCTGGGCAACAGCATTTGGTTTCCAGTCAGCCATGGTAAGCCAAAGGGTATGCAGGTTTGGCTTCTAACGCCTTCATAACATGTGAGAATGTTTTCAAACTGCAATGCCCTCCTTTCCCATAGCAAGCAATGCTGGTTGGGTTTCACATTTAAAAGGAGGGGGTACGGTTCTTGGGTGGATGTGCAGCACACATCTCCTCCCACCTCTCCACGTGACTATTTGGGATGATCTCTTCACCCCTCTCCTGCCGCATGGCTATTCTCAGGGATGATCTCTTTTAGCCAAGCGCAAACAGCCCAGCATGAACAGGGTCCTTTTACTGTTCCCTTACAAAAATTCCCCTTTTTCAACCAGGTGACCATGAATGATATCACTCTCCTGAGGCTAACACAGAAAGATATAGACAGAATGTTTCTTGAATGTGACCAAAACCCAGGACTGTTCTCTGCCATGCTTTGTGCTGCAGTGATTCCAGACTACTTGCTACTGGCTTGGCGTGGTAAAGTGTCCTACCGTGGAGGACAAAATAAGGCAGCCCTCCCCAGAAACCTTCTGCAAAGGCTTTCAGAGTACCTCCAGGAGAGCTTCATGGAGATGACCCTGGAGGATGCCCGCTCCATCACCAGACATGTTAACAGACTTTTCCAGTAGCTGTACTGGCTGCAAATGCATCCCAAGTCTTCAGGGCAAATCAAACATGAAACACATTGCTTTTAAACCCTGTACTGTAGTTACAAATGTGCACTCACCAGAGATGCCTTCTCCGCTTTCAGGGTCGGGGATCCCGCCTTGGGAGGGTATTGGCTCCAGGGTGATGAAAAGGTCCTGGCTGCCGGGGAGAACGGATTCACCGCTTGTCTGCTGCGCATTCTCCTCGTCCTCCTCATCCACAAAATCCTCCTCCATGTTGCGTGAGACTCTCCCCTTACAGGTGTCCACGGACAGTGGTGGAGTAATGGTAGGTAGGGTCCCCCCCTAGAATGCCATGCAGCTGATCATAGAAGCGGCATGTATGGGGCTCTGACCTAGAGCGACTGTTTGCCTCCTTTGTCTTTTGGTAGGCTTGCCTGAGCTCCTTGACTTTCACGCGGCACTGCTTTGTGTCCCTGTTGTAGCCTCTGTCCATCATGCCCTGTGCGATTTTGGCATATATATTAGCATTTCTTCTTTTTGATCGGCGTTCTGCCTACACAGATTCTTCTCCCCAAACAGCAGTCAGTTCCAGTGTCTCCCGTTCATTCCATGCTGGAGCTTGTTTGCAATTCTGGGGGGACTGCATGGTCACCTGTGCTGCTGAGCTCGCCACACTGACCAAACAGGAAATGAAATTCAGAAGTTCCCGGGGCTTTTCCTATGTACCTGGCTAATGCATCGGAGTTGAAAGTGCTGTCCAGAGTGGTCACATTGGAACACTCTGAGAGAGCTCCTGGAGGCCAATAATGTCAATTTGCGTCCGCATTACCCCAAATTCGACCCAGCCAGGTCAATTTTAGTGCTACTCCCCTCGCTGGGGAGGAGCACAGAAGTCAATTTTAAGAGACCTTTAGGTTGACAGAACAGTGTTGCTTGTGTAGACGCATTCATAATAAAATCAACCAAACACGGCTAAATTCGACCTAACCCTATAGTGTAGACCAGGGCTTATAAAAACAACACTGCAGGGCTTAAGAAGGGTACCTATCAGTCTGTGCTCCCATAAACCCTAGTTCAGGAAGGCACTCAAGCAAGTGCCTTAAATGCATCTGTGTTCAGGAAAACACCAAAGCATGTGCTTAAGCGTTTTCCTGAACAGGGAACTTTTCCTGAATTGGGGCATTACTCTCTGTGTATATATAAAGCCTGCTGCAGTTTCCACGATATGCATCTGAGGAAGTGAGCTGTAGCTCACGAAAGCTTATGCTCTAATAAATTGGTTAGTCTCTAAGGTGCCACAAGTACTCCTTTTCTTTTTGCGAATACAGACTAACACGGCTGTTACTCTGAAACCTACTCTAGATGACTTCACTTTCTCAGTTTAAAAAGCTGCTTGATCAGCAGCACTCCCATAAGAATGTTAGTATATCATGAATAATTTTTTTAATTCAGATTTTCCAGATGCAGGATGAATTATTCCTGCTATAATGCAAACTATATAACTTCAGTACGTATTATGTTTTGGCTAATGAAAAATAATCAGTACCACTTTTTAAATAGATAATTTCAGAATAAATGGCTAATGGAGGTTAGACACATAGACCTAAAGGCCAGAAGGGACCATCGTGATCATCTAACCTGACCACCTGCACATCACAGGCCATGGAACCTCACTCACCAACTCCTGTAATAGACCCCTAACCTCTGACTGAGTTACTGAAGTCCTCAAATCATGATTTAAAGACTTCAAGTTATCAAGAATCCACTATTTACCCTAGTTTAAAACTGCAAGTGACCCATATACCATGCTGCAAAGGAAGGTGAAACCCCCCCAGGGTCTCTGCCAATCTGACCGGGGGGAGAAAGGGTGGGGTGTGAATTCCTTCCCGACTCCCAAATATGGTGGTCCGATGTACCCTGAGCATTTCTGCAAGACCCAACAGCTAGACACCTGGCAGAGAATTCTCTGTAGTAACTCAGAGCCCTTCCCATCTGGTGTCCCAACACTGGCCATTGGGGAAGATTTGCTACTAGCAGTCACAGATCGGCTACCTGCCATTGTAGGCTGTCCCATTATACCATCCCCTCAATAAACTTATCAGGTTCAGTCTTGAAGCTAGTTAGGTTTTTTGCCCCCACTGGTCCCCTTGGAAGGCTGTTTCAGCACTTCATTCCTCTGATGGTTTGAAACCTTCACCTAATTTCAAACCTAAACTTGTTCATGGCCAGTTTATATCCATTTGTTCTTGTGTCCACATTGACGTTTAACTTTAATAACTCTTCTCCCTCCCTGGTATTTATCTCTCTGATGTATTTATAGAGAGCAATCCTATCTCCCTTTAGCCGTCTTTTGATTAGGCTAAACAAGCCAAGCTCTTTGAGTCTCCTCTCATAATGTCGGTTTTCCATTCCTCCGATCATCCTAGTAGCTCTTCTCTACACCTGTTCAAGCTTGAATTCCATTTTCTCAAACGTGGAAGACCTGAATTGCACTTAGTATTCCAGATGAGGTCTCAGCAGTGCCTTGTGTAATGGTACTAACCCTTCCCTGTCTATTGGAAATACCTGGCCTGATGCATCCTAGGATTCTATTAGCCTTTTGTACAGCTGCATCACATTGGTGGCTAATAGTCAGCCTGTGGTCAACCAATACACCCAGATCTTTCTCCTCCTCTGTCACTTCCAACTGATAAATCCCCAGCTTATAGCAAAAAAATCTTTTTGTTAGTCTTTAAGTGCATCACTTTGCACTATTGCATTTCATCCCATTTCTATTACTCCAGTTTTCAAGGTCATCCAGATTTTCTTGTATGATATTCCAGTCTCCCTCCATGCTGGCAATATCTCCCAACTTTGTGTCATCCACAAATTTTATTAGCACAGTCCCACTTTTTGTGCCAAAGTCATTAATAAAAATGTTAAATAAGATTGGTCCCAAGACTGATCCCTGAGGAACTTGACTAGTAACTTCCCTCCAGCCTGACAGTTCACCTTTCACCATGACCCATTGTTGTCTCCCCTTTATCCCAATTACTGTTTACCTCTATGTCCTTATCTATTTTCTCTTTCAAAATTTGTTCCAAAACCTTACATACAATTGAGGTCAAACTAACAGGCCTGTAGTTTCCCAGATCACCTTTTTTCCCTTTCTTAAAAATAGATGCTATGTTGGCACTTCTCCAGTCATAGGGTATGAACCCTGAGTCTACAGATTCAAAAATTCTTGCTATTGGGCTTGCAATTTCATGTGCCAGTTCCTTCAGTATTCTTGGATGAAGATTATTCGGGCCCTTTGATTTAGTGTCATTAAGATGTTTAAGTTTGACTTCCAACTGGGATGTGGTAATTTCTCTTTCCATATCCTTATTTGCATTAGCCTCCCCCGCCCCCCCCAACCCCATCCTTAAGCTCCTCATTACCCTTATTAAAAACTGAGGCAAAGTATTTGTTTAGGTGTTGGGCCATACCTAGATTATCTTCAATCTTCACCCCATCCTCAGTGCTTAGTGGTCCCACCTCCTCTTTCTTTGTTTTCTTTTTATTTATATGGCTGTACAGCCTTTTATTATTGGTTTTAATTTCCTTTGCAAGGTCCAGCTCTGCTTCTCTTTTGGCAGTTCATTTTCCCCCCTATGCTTTCTGACCTCCAAGAGATCGCTTTCCTGGTTGAACCTTCCTGTCTTCCATTCCTTGTAAGCTTTCTGCTTTCTCTTAATAAACTGTTTGCGATGCTTGTTCATCCAGTTTAGCCTGCAACACTTCCCTACAAATTTTTTTCCCTTGCTTGGGACGCAGACTTCAGACAGTTTTTGCAACTTTGACTTAAAGTAATTCCAAGCGTCCTCCACATTCAGATCCTTGAGTTCTTCAGCCATCACATCCAGGAAAATCTGGGCCCTACTATTATTAGTAGCACTTGTCCTCCAATCTGTATCTGGGAAGTTAGTCATCCATAATCACACAATTGCCAGTAGTATTTATTTAATTAAAAACATTAAAGAGGTCTCTGTGCATATCCAAATCAGATCCTGGGGGTCTGTGGCAGACCCCAAGCTCTATCCCAGAGGAGCCTCTAGTAGCTTTCTTCCCCAAAGTGATTTTGACCCAAACAGACTCTGTTTTCCCCATTCCATTGCTTCTTATTTCTTTACAGACTACCTTGTCATTAATACAATGCTACTCTGTGATGTTTACCTTAATTTTTGTCTTTCCTGAACAGCACAAACCCTTCAGTACCTGTGCTCCAGTCATGACTACTAATCCACCATGTTTCTGTTATCCCTGTTGTGATGGTGCCCCCATAAGGCTTTATGGAAATATGTTTATGAATATATGACATAACTGGAATATGCTCTATGCTACATATGCCATGTAACACATCTATGTGAAGATTATGATCTACTGAATCTATTAATCCTTTTTGTATGCATATATCATTTTTGTATTCGAGGTTATGAATATTGGCCGTGTACTGGCTTGATTTCTAAATAACCTTAGTAGAGCATTTGGTCAGTTCCTGGAGAAAGGAATTTGCAAAGTTAAGTGCCCAATCAAGAAGCACTTAAGGAACAATACATCTTGGAATACTGCAATCCTCATTCAGGGTACCATGTAGGCAATGGCTTTTGCCTGTAAAAACTGAGAGTCATGCATGGACATGTTTCAGAGTAACAGCCGTGTTAGTCTGAATTCACAAAAAGAAAAGGAGTACTTGTGGCACCTTAGAGACTAACCAATTTATTAGAGCATAAGCTTTCGTGAGCTACAGCTCACTTCATCAGCTGTAGCTCACGAAAGCTTATGCTCTAATAAATTGGTTAGTCTCTAATGCATGGACATGTGACTTGCCCAGGTGACTCCAGAACTCCATCTTGGAGCTGGACTTTGCATAGGAGAGAGGAGGGGGTCTCCACCCACAAGAGAAAGTCTATTTAAGCCCGTAGGAGACCCCTCCATTTTGTCTTCGTTTGGCTAAAGAGAGAGCCTCTCCACCCCCACCTGAAAGAAAGACACCTGAAAGAAACGGGAACAAAGGACAGTAACTACAGGGGGTGTGAGTGCTTGCTGGACCCAGACTAGAAGGAGGCTAGTCTGTAAAAAAGAGCTTACTGGAACTGGTGAGGTTTTTATCTGTATTCAGTTTCATTAGACATCATAGAATCATAGAATCATAGAATATCAGGGTTGGAAGGGACCCCAGAAGGTCATCTAGTCCAACCCCCTGCTCAAAGCAGGACCAATTCCCAGTTAAATCATCCCAGCCAGGGCTTTGTCAAGCCTGACCTTAAAAACCTCTAAGGAAGGAGATTCTACCACCTCCCTAGGTAACGCATTCCAGTGTTTCACCACCCTCTTAGTGAAAAAGTTTTTCCTAATATCCAATCTAAACCTCCCCCACTGCAACTTGAGACCATTACTCCTCGTTCTGTCATCTGCTACCATTGAGAACAGTCTAGAGCCATCCTCTTTGGAACCCCCTTTCAGGTAGTTGAAAGCAGCTATCAAATCCCCCCTCATTCTTCTCTTCTGCAGGCTAAACAATCCCAGCTCCCTCAGCCTCTCCTCATAACTCATGTGTTCCAGTCCCCTAATCATTTTTGTTGCCCTTCGCTGGACTCTCTCCAATTTATCCACATCCTTCTTGAAGTGTGGGGCCCAAAACTGGACACAGTACTCCAGATGAGGCCTCACCAATGTCGAATAGAGGGGAACGATCACGTCCCTCGATCTGCTCGCAATGCCCCTACTTATACATCCCAAAATGCCATTGGCCTTCTTGGCAACAAGGGCACACTGCTGACTCATATCCAGCTTCTCGTCCACTATCACCCCTAGGTCCTTTTCTGCAGAACTGCTGCCTAGCCATTCGGTCCCTAGTCTGTAGCTGTGCATTGGGTTCTTCCGTCCTAAGTGCAGGACCCTGCACTTATCCTTATTGAACCTCATCAGATTCCTTTTGGCCCAATCTTCCAATTGGTCTAGGTCCTTCTGTATCCTATCCCTCCCCTCCAGCGTATCTACCACTCCTCCCAGTTTAGTATCATCCGCAAATTTGCTGAGAGTGCAATCCACACCATCCTCCAGATCATTTATGAAGATATTGAATAAAACCGGCCCCAGGACCGACCCTTGGGGCACTCCACTTGATACCGGCTGCCAACTAGACATGGAGCCATTGATCACTACCCGTTGAGCCCGACAATTTAGCCAGCTTTCTACCCACCTTATAGTGCATTCATCCAACCCATACTTCCTTAACTTGCTGACAAGAATACTATGGGAGACCGTGTCAAAAGCTTTGCTAAAGTCAAGAAACAATACATCCACTGCTTTCCCTTCATCCACAGAACATCGACTTACATGTTTTATTTTATTTTGCTTGGGAATTCACTTTGCTCTGTCTGTTACTACTTGGAACCCACTTGGGGGGGAGGGATAGCTCAGTGGTTTGAGCATTGACCTGCTAAACCCAGGGTTGCGAGTTCAATCCTTGAGGGGGCCATTTAGGGATCAGGGCAAAAATTGGGGATTGGTCCTGCTTTGAGCAGGGGGTTGGACTGGATGACCTCCTGAGGTCCCTTCCAACCTTGATATTCTATAAAATCCTACTTCCTGTATTTAATAAAATCACTTTTTACTTATTAATTAACATAGAGTATGTATTAATACTTGGGGGGGGGAACAGCTGTGCATATCTCTCTATGAGTGTTATAGAGGGTGAACAATTTATGAGTTCAGCCTGTATAAGCTTTATACAGGCTAAAACGGATTTATTTGGGGTTTGGACCCCATTGGGAGTTGGGCATCTGAGTGTTAAAGACAGGAACACTTCTGTAAGCTGCTTTCAGTTGAGCCTACAGCTGTTAGGGGACGTGGTTCAGACCTGGGTCTGGGTTTGCAGCAGGCTGGCAGGTCTGACTCAAACCAGGCAGGGTGCTGGAGTCCTAAGCTGACTGGGCAGGAAAGCAGGGGTAGAAGTAGTTTTGGCACATCAGGTGGCAGCTCCCAGGGGGTTTCTGTGATCCAACCCGTCACACCTGTAATATCTGGTTTCACTTTCTGCACCAGTAGTTCTAGTTCCTCCATTTTGTTACCCAGGTTCCTTGCACTGGAGTACAAACGTCTTGTTTCTGCTTCGCTTCACCCAGATTCCTCACCAGACTCAGCACAGTCATTCTACTGCCAGACTCGCCTACCTGACTCTTAGATTCATTGGTATTGACATTGTTTTTCCTCTTCATGTCTATTCCCCTACCCACTGCTATTCCTTTCTTCATCGCTGTATTCTCTTTCTTGATTTTCCTATCAGTCAATATTAGAATCAGGTGTCAAGATTACATGAGTATCTCGCAGTAATCTCCCCTGAGTTCCTAGTTTAAATCTCTTTTAATTAGTTGTACCAACCTCCATCCCAGAAGTCTATTTCCCTCTCTACTCAGGTGGAGTCCATGACTGCCTCACAATGACTGAACATCCCAAAGCCTTATAGCACCACTACCTGAGCTATCTGTTGATCGTCATAATCTTGTTTGCCTTCACTCTTCTCCTCCAGGGACAGGTAGAATCCCACTGAAGACCACCTGAGCCTTCATTTATTTAAATGTCTTCCCCAGCCTGGAATAGTCTCCCTTGATGTGTTCTAGAAAGAATCTAGCAGTATCATTTGTTCCCACATGATGGACAATCAATGGATTCTTTTCTGCTCCCATTAGGATCCTCTTCAGCCTCAGGTCCATATCTGGTATTTTAGGGCCTGGCAGACTGCACACCCTTCTGTTCTCTGGATCAGGTCTGGTGACCGGCCTGGCTGGTAGTGTTAGTAGCAAGTCCCCAGTGACGTAGACCTGCCTCTTTCAGTATTGTTCTCTGGCCTTCTTCCTGTTCTTTCAGGATGCAAGTCCTCATACCTTTTGTTCTGGTCATCCTCATTGTCTCTTCCATTCCTTGGATTGCTACCCCTGCTGCCTCTGTATTTGTCATAGCCTTCCTGCCTCAGCTCCTGTCAAGGGGGGAAAAAACAAACAAACTCCAAACATACACCAAAAGAAAATCAGAACACCACACGCCCCCTCCCCCATACGCCCCCTACAAACTCCTATTCAAACTCCACTGTTTTCACCTCTGTTTGCTGGCTCCTGGGAGACGGTTGGCTGCTTGGCTGCCTTTATAGGCCCCCCTAATCTAGGAAGTCCATCCCCCCAGTCAGGGCAGCCCCGCCTCCTAATTAGGGTTCTGCTGTGATGGACTGCTCTACTTCTGTCATAGCACACTGCCCCTTAACAGCCCCTGCAAAGAGAAGTTAAAAAACCACACAAAACAAGAACTCACTCATTGCCCATAAGGAACAGGTGCTTGCCTTCTCCTTTCTCCTCCATAACAACTTCCACTCAAACTCCCCTGTTTTCAGTTCTGTTTGCAGGCTCCTGGGCCTCTGCTCCTGTTAGACATGTAGCAGCCCTGGAACCTGAAGTGTGTTTGTTTATAGAATTGCAGTGATCCATGTCATCAGTGTGATGGAGTGCTCTCAGGGATGAGAGGCAATTCAGTGTAGTGCCCACAGAATTGATCTGGTCCCTATTCTATTTCCTACCTGCCACTTTCATCATGTTTCATCTGTGTATTGAATACAAACATGAGGGGCAACAGAACTGACAGGTCTTGCATAATCCTTTCTCCTCATCACTAATGATTCACTGTTATGGAGCTGATGGCTGATGAATCACAGAAAAGCTGGAGTTTATAACCTTTACTGCTGAACTTTCACATTTATCAGAAATTGCTTGGTTCCAAATCGCATTCTGTGGGTGAAATGCAATTGTTGTCTACAGTAAGTAGAAACTCAAGCACAATCAGTAGGTTTAGTTAAAAGGGGTCTTTTAAAACATAATTTATGATAACCTGCCTTTTTCTACGACATATATTGTCTGTAACTGATGATGTTACATATTGAAGTGGAAGTTATTTATATCCCTGCATGTTGCCTTCAAAGTGTGAGTATCTTTAGATAGATACATGCACACGCGTACACACACTCACACACTCTTATACCCAAGTCTGCATTTCATCCCCAAACAATCCAATAAGAACATAAGAATGACCATTCTGGGTCAGACCAATGGTCCGTCTAGCCTAGTATCTTGTCTTCCAACAATGGCTCATACAAGATGCTTCAGAGGGAATGAACAGAATGGGACAATTATCAAGAGCTCCATCCCCAGTCATCCAGTCCCAGTGTCACATGGTGGCACAAGTTTCCTTCCCCTTTTCCCTGCGCCCTTTGCTTGGGCTGGCAAAAGAAAGGGTATCAGACGCCTCTTGCAGGTGCTTCACCCATGTTCTTTTATTTACAGTGGCTCTACAGTCCCAATTCCCCCAACACTGGTCTCCGCTCCAACCCCTCACTGGATCCTCTGGCCCTTGAGGCTTGTGTCAGCCAGCAGAGACAGAGCCTCAACCCTCCTATCTTCCTGTCTGGCTCGCCCCATTCCTGAGCTCTTCCCTGGGTTTATATGCCTTCCCAGTCATCAACCCAGCTTGTTCCAGTAGGCTCAGCAGATCACCCTGAACCTGTCCTCATTAGGGCCTGCAGCTGGGCTCCCTGCTAAGGGTCCTAGGCCCATACACCCAGCCATCCTACAGGGAAGCAGGGGGAAGCTGGCTCTTTAGCAGGGCACCCAAAGGTTTTATTCCTCTGCTCCGCGACACCCAGCCTCTGGCCATCATTGGTTTAGGGACACCCAGAGCATGGGATTGCAACTCTGACCATATTGGCTAATAGCCACTGATGGACCTATTCTCCAGGAACTTATCTAATTCATTTTTGAACCCACTTGTACTTTTGGGCTTCACAAAATCCCCTGGCAAAAAGTTCTACAGGTTGACTAGGCATTGTATGAAGTATTTCCTTATGTTTGTTTTAAACCTGCTGCCTATTCATTTCATTGGGTGACCCCTGGTTCTGGTGTTATGCAAAGGGTTAAATAACACTTCCCCATTCACTGTCTCCGCACCAGTCATGGTTTTATAGACCTCGATCATATCCCCCCTTCTTCCCTAGTTGCCTCTTTTCTAAGCTGAAAAGTCCCAGCCTTTTAAATCTCTCCTCATACGGAAGCTGTTCCAAACCCCTAGTAATTTTTGTTGCCCTTCTCTGTATTTTTTCCAATTCTAGCATATTTCTGTTGAGATGGGGTTGACCAGAACGGCACACGCTATTCAACGTGTGGGCCATGGATTTATATACTGGTGGCATGATATTTTTTTCTTATTATCTAACCCTTTCCTGATGGTTCCTAACATTGTTCGCTTTTTTAACTGCTGCTGCACACTGAGTGGATGTTTTCAGAGAACTCTCCACAGTGACTCCAAGATCTCTTTCTTGAGTGGTAATATCCAATTTAGATCCCATCATTTTGTACGTATAGGTGGAATATGTTTTCCAATATCCATTAATTTGCATTTATCAACATTGAATTTCATCTGCCATTTTGTGGCCCAGTCACCCAGTTTTGTGAGATCCCTTTGTAACTTCATAGTCTGCCTGGGACTTAACTATCTTGAGGAATTTTGTATCGTCTGCAAACTTTGCCACCTCATTGTTTACCCTTTTTTCCAGATCATTTTTGAATACATTGAACAGCACAAGTACAGATCCTTGAGGGAATCTGCTATTTACTTCTCTCCACTGTGAAAACTGACTATTTATTCCTATCTTTTGTTTCCTGTCTTTTAACCATGAGAGGACCTTTCCTTTTACCCCATGACTGCTTACTTTGCTTAAGAGACTTTTATGAGAGACCTTGTAAAAGGCTTATTGAAAGTCCAAGTACACTGGGGTGGGCAAACTTTTTGACCTGAGGGCCGCATCTGGATATGGAAATTGTATGGAGGACCATGAATGCCCAGTACGGGAGAGGGACTTTATGGGGTGTAGCATGGAGGGGATCTATAAGGGATGTTACAGAGGAGGGGGACTCCTGGGGTGTGGTGAAGGAGTGAGGGGGGGGCTCTCCAGGGGCGGTACTGGAGACTCATAGGGGCCCTGCCGGAAGTAACACCAAGGAGGCCATACCAGGCACTGCCCCAGGCGGTGGCACCCTAGCTGGGATGGGTGTGGCCCGTGGGTTCGAGGCTCTCGAGGGTGTGGCTGTAGGAGACAGGAGGGGATTGGGTGTGCTGCCGCGTAGGGGGGCTGCCACGTGAGGGTGGAGTTCTGATCCCGGAAACAGCGTGGTGAAGTCGTGCCTGCCCAGTGTGGCTCTGCGTGCCAGAAGATGGTGCTCATCAAGGAAATTGTGAGTTGGGGGCTAGGGAGCACCGGGCGGGCGGAGCGGAGCAAGCCCTCAACCCTGCTCCCCGGCAGGAGCTCAAGGGCCAGATAACAATGTCTGATGGGATAGAAGCAGCCCGCAGGCCGTAGTTTTCCCACCCCTGAAGTACACTATATCCTCTAAATCACCCTGGTCCACATACTTACTGATACCCTCAAAGAATTCTAATAGATTCGTGATTTTCCTTTACAAAAGCTGTGTTGACTCTTCCTTAAACATATTGTGTTTATCTATGTGTCTTTTCTTTACTATAGATTCAACCAGTCTGCCTTGTACTGAAGTTACGCTTACCAGCCTGTATTTGTCAGGATTGCCCCGGAGCCTTTTTTTTAAAATAGGCGTCATCTAAGCTATCTTCCAGTCGTCTGGAACAGAGGCTGATTTAATTGATAGGTTACATACCACGGTTAGTAGTTCTGCAGTTTAAGTTCCTTTAGAACTCTTGGATGAACTCCATCTCATCCTGGTCACTTATTGGTGTTTATTATATCAGTTTGTTCCAAAAACTCCTCTGTTGACGCCTCAGTTTGGGACAGTTCCTCAGACTTGTCACTTGAAAACAATGGCTCAAGTGTGGGAATCTCCCTAATATTCTCTGCAATACCAATTCATTTCCCCACCTAATAACCACATTAACTGCTGATGAACTTCAAGACTTTTAACATATTGAGCAAAAAGATCTGCTAATTAAAACATTTGCTATTGCAGGGTTGACCTAGCATGGACCTTTTTGTATTGTATTGTATTGCAACCAAGCCACGGGCAAAGGAAGAGCTACTAAAAAGGGGATGTGAGGAAGAAAATAGTTATGAGAGTAAATAGTACACCGTCATATTTTATTGAAAATGCTCAGCCTCAACCCAGTGCAATCAGGTTTTCAATGCCATGAAATGTACATACTCATTTGTAACACTGTAGTATCATGACAGATTCCATAAGAGAGTTTACCTATATTTTGAAAGCTCTGCATTTGCTCTTCTCTGTTATATTTAGGAGAAAAAAACTTAAAAAGTAGCCTCCATTCTGCAAACTCATCCACATGCTTAACTTTAAGCATATGATTAGTGAGCGTTCACAGGATTGGGGCCTAAAGCGACCACTGAGATGTGCAGGCATATTTGGGGTCAGGAAGGAATTGCTCCCCAGGTCAGATTGGCAGAGACCCTGTGTTTTTTTTCTCCTCCCTCTGCAGTATGGGGCAGGGGTCACTTGCGGGTTTAAACTAGTGTAAATGGTAGATTCTCTGTAACTTGAAGTCTTTAAACCATGATTTGAGGACTTCAGTAACTCAGAGGTTAGGGGTGTCTATTACAGAGGTGGGTGGGGTTCTGTGGCCTGCAATGTGCAGGTGGTCAGGTGAGATAATCACGATGGTCCCTTCTGGCCTTAAAATCTATGAGGTCCCTCTCCTCTCCTGCCTATTGATCATAGCAAGAATTATTCCTCATAAGAACATAGAACATTTTGGCAATGGTATAAATAGCTATAGACAGGACTTACGAGGCAGCCAGTATAGGATTGTGATTCTCTGTGGGGGTGATTGATTGTGAGTGGAGGAGCTGAGTCTTTGTTCTAGGAAGGTACAAGTGCAGTGCTTGCTTGTTTGCAAGAGGTTTGTCTCAAGCTGAGAGGCAATAACAGAGTTGAGCTCTGGTTCTAAAGGCGTTTGGACTCTGTGGGCGTTCAGGCGCTGAGTCAGGGTATTAGACTTCTCAAAGAGAATTTAATGGATTACATAAATAACCCCCACTAAAAATAACTTTTGAAAACACAAATATGCACCCATCCATAGAGAAATCAATCTTACCCAGTGTTAAAACCCGCAGAGAGCTACAGGTGGCCAATGAATCAGGAAGTCTAGTCACTGCTGGGGTTTTACTCAGTTTATTGCACTGATTACAGGCTGGATGACTACTTGCCAAGTGGCATTCTGTACCTATATATCTGGTACAAACA
Source organism: Lepidochelys kempii (assembly GCF_965140285.1). NCBI lineage: Eukaryota > Metazoa > Chordata > Testudines > Cheloniidae > Lepidochelys > Lepidochelys kempii. The sequence goes on from NC_136380.1 coordinate 13,038,124, forward strand.
GCTCCAGGCCCCCCAAGCACTGCGTCTTGAAGCCAGGCTTGGTGTACTAAAGGATGAACAAGACACAGAAATGTTTATAAGACACAGGGTTACCCACACACTCTAGGGTTCCCACCTTCACCCAGTTTCTAGGGCTCAAGGCGCAACCAGTTGATTTCGGCACCCCTACCCTTTCCCAGTTCCTAGGGCTCTGCGGGAAAAGCATTTACCTTTACCCAGTTCCTAGGGCTTAGGGCCACCCTTAACCAATTCCTAGGGCTCAGGGCATAATCTTCTGTGGGTTTGCAGGATCTTTTACTAGTGAAAGAGCTTTACACATATCTTTATCCTCTATTTATTAACAATTACCAAGCAGAATACGCATGCTAAGCATACAATGCTATGCTCACTAATCCTGATCATGCTGGCGGACTTTCCCTGTTGGCCAGACACGGTCAGTCTCATCTGGATTGTGGTTGCTGCACGTTACGGTTGTGCAGAGGATTCTTAGCAGTTCTGATCTTAGGCTGTGTCTTAGAGATGAGTTCTTCTTCTTCATCGTTCTTCTTCATTCTTCCAGGTCTTTCCTTCTTTTCTTTTCCCAGCTGGTTTCCTTCTTGGATCCCAGATTATATAGTGAAACTTGAGTCCTGCTTAGTTGTACCTTAACAAATCATTTTACTAAAATATTACAAAATAATTCTTTGACCAATCCTAAACTTATAGCAAAACAATTATTTAACCAATCATATCCCACCACTTTAGTTGATTTAAATCTTACAAAATTACTTATGCAACAGACAGAAACACTCAAAGAACCAGACAGAGACCATACAGATAAGCAATAGAGAAGTGGGGACCATAAAAACAAAAGAAGTAAAGAAGTAGGGATTTCACAACCACAACTGTTGATAAGTGATTTCTTGCCAGACAGAATGCTATCAAACAAAATTTTTCTTTAACCATCTTAAGATCAGTTTCTTTATCTGGTGATGGTGGGTACTATGAGGACAGGATCGCCTTCTTAACAGCCCGCTATTACATTGTTTTAATGTAATTTAGATGGAATGTGAGGATGTGATTTTCTGCTTTTTGGCTCATGGTTGCTGCTCTCCTAATATGGCTGCAGGGAAAGGCCTCATCCTTACAGCAGTGCAATTTTAGAATTGTCCCACCTCAGAACCAATCCCTTAGACAAGGAAAGCCGCCCCATGTAGTGACGACTCGTGGGAGGGGCCCAAAGGGTCAAGTGACCTTCCAGCAGGGTCAAGTGATCCCTGCAGCCAGCCCAGGTGGAGAGGAGAAGGGGCGGGGCCAGAGCTGGAAGGGGAGAGGTGGGGCTAGAGCCTCTCCTCTTCCAGCCACACTGTATGGGACGCTGCCCAGTGCAGCACAGCGGCTGACTGGGAGAGTGCCTGGCTGCGGCAGCAGCTGGCTGCCCCCTGCCCAGGCTCAGCTTCTGGGAACAGTGGCCGAGCGAGCCAGAGCCCCCCCACCCCTGCAGCATGTTCAGCGTCGGCTCCTGTCCCCAGCAGCTGAGCCTGGGCAGGGAGCGGGCTGCCGCTCTTGTCAGGGGGAGCCAGTGCAGCAGGAGGACAGAGCCCCCTTCCCCAGGTAACGTGGGATGGGAAGGGGATGGAGGAGAGCACAGGGGCCCAAGGCTGGGGGTGGGGTGGGTTGGGGAGGAATCACGTGGGGGGGTCACGTGTCTTCCTTTAGCTGGTGCCCCCTTTGTGTCCATCCCATGGGTCGCTGGAAGAGGAGTGTAATTATTCCTCATGCTCCAAGTTCAGTTAAGTGGTAAGGACGTAGAGGATTCCACCATCAAAAATACTGATATCTAGTAAGGAGGTGAGTGCAAGAAATGTTTGATGACTTGCCTGGCAGCTGGAAGGGTGATGGAATTCATGAGACATATAGACAGACCTTTAGAAGTGCTGAAGAGGCCTGTGATGCGTCCAGTTTAAAAACAGCTATAATTGGTACAGTGATGTAAGAAAGAAATCTTGGAAGCTAAATTTATAGAAGGTAGAAAACTCGGTGGTGTTGGTCCTGTTTTGAGCAGGGGGTTGGACTAGATGACCTCCAGAAGTCTCTTTCAACCCTAATCTTCTATGATTCAAGTAAGAGACTTCACACTAGTTTTCATTGTAATGTCTCTGGTTCTAATAACAAAGATAGTTAGACAAGGAATGCATATGGACTCTGAAACAAAAACAAAAGCAGAAAGGTGGGGGAAAATATGTGATTAAACAGCAAGATACAAAAGTATTCAGATTAAAGTTATCCTTCCATAAGACAAAATGCAATGCAAGGGACGTCTGTACAAAGGACGTAAACTCTGACAGGTGAAATGTAAGATGAAAATTATGAGAGCAAAGACTGAATCTGAAAGCAAAAAGCCAAATGGTGCATTTAACTGGAGTTTATAAAACAGATATACCAACAACAGTGTTGGTAAGAGTTTGCCATTGCTAGAATTCAGTCCTCAGTTCTTCATCTTTATACTCTGTTTTTGCAGCATCTTTGTCTTTTTGGTGCATTTTAACACTGAAAAAATTCTGACAAAGTATCTCTGGAACAATATAAAATAAGTTGCCCCATTTATAACCATCTCGTGGAAGCTTGAAATTGAACTCTGTTTCCTTAGGCTTGGTTTACACTACAGACTTATGTTGGTATAGCTCAGTCGCTCAGGAATGTGGAAAATCCACACCCCTGAGCGTTGCAGTTATAGTGACTGAACTCCTGGTGTAGACAGTACTATGTTGACAGGGGGGCTTCTCCATCAACATAGCAACTGCCTCTTGGGGAATTGGAGTACCACACACTAAGTACTACAGTGGTGGTACTGTAGCACTGTATGTGTAGACAAGCCCTTAAGACGATGCTTCTCATTTCACCTTGTATATTATTATAGTTATATTGCTTTTGTGTGGGGGATTGATTAAGGACATAGGAACTACTAGACTGTATCAGAACTGCAGTCCATCTAGTTCAGTATCCTGTCTCTGACAGTGGCTGGCAACAGATGTGCAATAATGTGCCCCTCTCCCTCCCCCCCATGTTAAGTCTCATCCTGCTCTCCAATTGGTTTAAGCCCTGAAACATGAGGTTTGACATCCCTTCCACAATATTTTATTAACTATGATAACTCTGGATGTTCTTGATAACCATATAAACGTCCAATCCCTTTTTAAATGTTGATAAATTCTTGGCCTCAATGACTTCCATTGGCAATGAGTTCATTAGTTTAATTGCATGTATGAAAAAGCATTTCCTTTTTATGTGTTTTTAATTTCTTACCTTTTAGTTTAATTGCATATCCCCTTGTGTTATGAGAAAGGGAGAATAAAAGCTCCTGAGCTCCTGTGTCCAGACCGTTCATTATTTTATAGACTTTTTTCATGCCCCCCCCTTGTTGATCTCCTTTCTAAAGTAACAATCCAGATGTTTTCAATCACTCCTCATAGGAGAGTATTTTCAGGCCTTTGATCATTCTCATCGTTCTTCTCTGAAATCCCCTCTGCCCCCCAGCTCTGCAGTATCCTTTTGGGGTGGAGTGACTGGTACTGCCCAAACTATCCAGATAAGGGCACACTACTAATTTATACAAAGGCATTGTAATAATATCCATGTCATTCTCTATTCCATTCATTCCCTGTGCATGCTAACATTTTGTAACTTGTTTTGACTTGCAGCTACACATTGAGCAGAGGTTTTCATTGAGCTGTCATTGCAGACACCCAGGCCCCTTTCTTGAGCTGTTAGTTAGTTTAGAGCCATGCGTGGTGTGTGAATATTTTCTTTTCAATATACTGCTTTGCATTTACCACCACTGGATTTCATTTGCCATTGTTCTGCCATTTCCCAGCTTGCTCAGGTCCCTCTTACAGCCCTTTCTAGACCTATTACCTAAATACCTTTGCATCATCTGCCAATTCTATTACTTCACTATTCCTCTCCCTTTCCAGATGACAGGTAATAAATTAAATATTGTTTATTCATTTTTCTTTTTTTAATAAACATTAAAGAGTATTTTTGGTCTGTGAGGATTAATATATCATTTTTTAGACTTTGTAACCAGATATACAGTTTTGGGGTGGGGGAAGGAAGAGCTACTCTTAACTGCGTCATTAGCTATCCTGCCTCGATATCTCCAGTAAAGTAGGTTATTGGTTTTGCCTTCCAAGTTCCAGCTCTCTTCCTCATCACCAGCCACAGATAAAGGCTTATGCTTGCTGATGCTGCCAATGCTTATAATAGACATTAAAGATGTTAGACCAAGGTTGTAGGAGTCCTTGAGATTGAAACAGGCCTTTCATTGTAGAGCAGCTTTTCCTCCCCACGTACCCATGGAGATGCTCATCTATTTAACATGACCCATCGCTGGCTCTCCAACAGGACCATTCTCATCCTGCTGTGAGCACCCCCATGGTGACCTCTGAGCCAGAAGGACAGGATCAGGCTTCCCATTGAACCCTGTTGTCACGGCCAAGAGAGTTCATTAACATAACAGTGCCAGTTGTTTCCTTCCCCTAGAGCTGAGAACACCCTACCCAGAACCCTCCAAGCCCTCGTCAGGTTGCAGCATCAGCATGTATTGCAGGAGCAAACTGTTTGTTTTCCGCTTTGAAACATGCAGTTCTTCTGGTATCTTGTAACTGAGGTGCCAAAATAAGCATGCCAGTGATAACGCCGTGTGTGCTTGTACAGTTGGTAACTGGAGTGTAGAGGGGGGGACAAGGGGCACGAAAGAGGGCTGGATGAGTCTGTCTGTACTGGAACACTTGATGATTGGGTTGCTGTACACCATGAATGGCAGCTGAAAGCGAGCTGAGGAAGAGCTCTGTGAAGCTTCAAAGCTTTTCCTTTCCACCAACAGAAGCTGTTTCGAGAAGAGAAATTACCTCACCTTCCTTGTCTCACTCACATTCTGGGATGAACACAGCTACAACAACACTGCAAACTGTTGTTGAATTATCATTTTAGGATGTGTGTGTGTGTGTATATATGGACAAAATAAATTCCTTATGTAGATCCAGTGCTGGGGATTAATTTAAATGCTTTCATTTCACTCTCAATTTTTTTCTTATTGCCAAACTGTGACTAAATTTGATTCACAGCCCGCGTAGTTCGCGGACCCCTGCCCTAGAATTAATTCCTGTTTGAACTAGAGCATCTTTTAGAAAAATATCCTATTGAAAAAATGCCAGTGATAGAGACTCCACTACAATCTTTGGCCTCGTCCACACGGCCACTTTACAGTGCTGCAGCTTTCTCGCTCAGGGGTGTGAAAAAACACCCCCCCCCCGAGCATTGCAAGTTTCAGCGCTGCAAAGGGGCCGTGTAGACATAGCCCTGGGAGCTATGCTTTGATAAGTTGCGTTACAGCAGGGGTGGCCAGCCTCTGGCTCTGGAGCCACATGCAGCTCTTCAAAAGTTAATATGCAGCTCCTTGTACAGGCACCGACTCCGGGGCTGGAGCTAGAGGCACCAACTTTCCAATGTACTGGGGGGGGGAGGGGTTGTGCTCACTGCTCAACCCCTGGCTCTGCCACAGCCCTGCCCCCACTCCACCCTCTCCCGACCCCTTCCCTGAGCCTGCCATGCCCTCACTCCTCCCCCTCCTCCCCCCCAGAGCCTCCTGCATGCCACAAAACAGCCGATCAGGAGGTGCGGGAAGGGATGGAGGGGGTGGGGCTGCATGTGGGCAGGAGGTGCTGGCAGCAGGGGAACTGATGGGGGGCTGCTGATGTATTACTGTGGCTCTTTGGCAATGTACATTGGTAAATTCTGGCTCCTTCGCAGGCTCAGGTTGGCCACCCCTGTGTTACAGTTTCAGGGTAAATGCATCTGTATTTCCCCTCCATGGTTCCTCTAGGGCACCCACTTAAAGAGTTTTAATGTTGTACTTTTAAATTTATCAGAGCAAAATATATAACCATTGCACAAGTCAACAACCATTGTACAAAAATGTCAATATGTTTTTTTTTCTCCAGCATATATAGTTGAATCTTTTGACTTGTAAGAGCAAGTTCCATATCTCACATTTAAATGGGTTTTGGATGCAACACTGTAGCCTTGCTAGGCTCCCCTGCTCCAATCATTTTGTCTTTGGACTACATATCCTGCTCCCACAAGCTTGTCCTTTTAAGCACTGCAGCATGGCCCAGACAGTCCTTCTGGGTTTTCCGTCCTTGCACAAAGCCATTAGATTCCTATCAGTTAGAATGTGTATGAAGGGTTTCAAGATGAAATATAGCTGTCTCCTTCTTATGCCTCTGTATATAGTAAATGCCTTTGTTTCTAGGCTTAACAGAACTACAATTCCATTTGAAAACTCCATTAATCTCAGGCATCCAATGATAAAATGAACAAATACGATACAGCATATGGTTCCCCTTATATAGATGTCCTTTTATGCAGTTTGCACGTAGAGAGCTCTCAGAAAATGGTTTCATACCTATTATCGATAGATGTTTAAAATTTCCCAGCCTAAACGTGCCAGGAAACTTTTTTTCTCTTTCCAAATCTTCTTTTGTTTCTTGTAGATGCTGTGTTCAGTATTTATAAGCAGAAAAATTAGGTTGTAGATATCGCTACTGTTTAAAGCTTCATCACTGGTCTGCGGGCACCGCCACCAAAGTTCCCCTCATTGATCTACCATTTTCATCCTAACATTTTTCCACTCTCTCTAATGTGGCTGAGCACTTATCACTTGAAAAAAAATCTTTTAAACTCAGTCTCTGGGTAAAATTTTGGCTCCATTGAAGTCGATGGGGATTTTGCTATTGATTTCAGTGGGGCCAGGATTTCACCCTTTATCTTTCATCCCCTTAGGTGCTATCTTAATGGATTGGGAAGAGCGATTTCTTCCCTACTCATGTACACATTGATTTAGGAATTAATAGTTCACCATCATATCCCACAATTGTATGGAGGATTCTTATCCCTCCTGTCCTTCTGAAGTGCGTTTATAAAAGGATCATAAAGATTAAATCACAGTATTGCAATTGTGGCCTGTATCAAGACACAAGGCTTTCACTGTGTCTATGGCAACTTACTACATGCTGACCTGGACAGATCTCTTTTGTTTATGTTGTATGCAATTCAGGGAGAGGCACCTGATTGATTGAACTGCAAGTTTCTGCATCCAATTCTACTGCAGCTAATTTGCCAAAATTGGGGAACCGTTGACTCTCGTAGCACTGGAAATCCTTCATAAAGTACAGAGATGCAAGAAATCAATTACATTGATAGTCAAGAAAGAGCAGTAGATACGTGATGATAAACTTGACTGAAGCTTTATTCGTACATGTTGCTATTCCAGCCTATAATCCACAAATTTTGAGATGTTCAGATGATAACATGGTCAGAAAAGCTGCTGTTAAGTAATAGAAGAGGTATGCTGAGAATAACCAGATAACCTTTAAAAAAAAGAGCTTGGTCTTCATTCTCTCAAATTCCTCAGCAGATGTGAACAGAAGCAGTTTGAATCCTACCATGTCCCTCAGTTTCTCATGTTAGACTCTCAGCAGGGAAGTTTTGACAAAGTGTGAATATCAGCAAGCCAATGTTAAAGATGGGAACAAAGTTAGCCATTCAAATCTGGAAATGATCCTCACACCATGTGGATTCTTTACAGCTCTTTCAATAAATTAGTCTTCAGTCTTTTTGTGGAAATTTAATCCCTTTAAAAATTGGGCATCTTCAGCTGACCTTTCCTACTATAGTAATGTTATCTTTTCATCAAAATAGTTTTTCTTAGTTATCTTGCTCAGCTTGGAGCTGCAAGCCCTCTGATTACTCTTCAGTTTTATAATTCTCCAAAGATAAAGTAGTATTAGGAGCAGACCCCAGTTTTCTCTTGAAAGTTATTTCTGATTTCAATAATAATAATAAAGTTTTACCTTCATTCTGTCCTAATCCTTATAACAAGGAAAGAAGATTGCATTCTGTAGAGGTTAGAAAAGCAATTAAATTTGATTTGAGGGGGGGAAATACCACTTCTGCTCTCTGTGGGCCGTATAAGGAAATACCCTCACCTCCAAAATATTGCTTTCTTACTAGATCCATTCCTTTACCTTTTAGAAGTGAACTGTGCAAAAGCCTCTTGTCTGAAGATCAAAAATCAAACCGCATGTGACTAGAATTGGCTCTCCATGATGGGCATAATGTATAGAGATTTTCTCAATTGATATGTTCAAGCCAGTCATTCTTTTACTAATTACTATCATTTAGATTTTTGTTCTTGGGAAAGTTTTCAGCAGAGAAAATAGTATCTGTCTTTTAGGTGAGTTTTGTACACTTGTTGTTTGGCCATCTTTTTCTTCTTCATTTATTTAAATTTGTTCATAATCTTTGCCCATGATCAGTTCATATGTGTGTCGCTGCTCCAGAGGGAGATGGCAACCTTCTGTGTGCCTTTGGTCCAGTACACAGAAAGCTACCTTCATCTCACTGAGGTCAGAGCATTGGAAATGGCAGATAGTAAGTACCCCAGAAATAGAAATCAAGGGTCACAATTCAGTTTAGCCACAACAAAAGGGAATGTTGGCCAAAGCTTGGGTGTGGGGAGAAAGTGCACACACCAGTCTGTTAGTTTAGCAGAGGTCCCACACTGTAAAATACAGCACTGGGAGGGTTTTTTAATAAAAGAAGAAGTTTATTAATGAACACAGATTGACGCAATACCCAGCAAGAATAAAAGAGAGAGAAAAGGTGTGATGAAGTGGGAATGTTCATAATGTTTTCTCTGAATACTGTGTGGGTGCCTCAGTTTCCCCTAGGCATTTCTTAAGTATTTAGGTGGTGGGATATGTGTGTGTGATTGTTGCAGAGCCCTAGAGGGCCAGTGTGATGCTGTCTGTACAAAGAATGGCTGACACCCTATCTCCTGGCAACTGATGGCCTGGCCCCCTCCTCTGCAAAGGTGCCAACTGAAGGTGTTGGAGAACAAAGAGATCAGGTGGCCTCCTGGCCCAGGAAAGAGACAAAAGCGAGAAGAGGGGTTGGAGAGTTTCAGTTTGGAGCTAGCTGGGGAAATGGAGGGAGGCCCAGATGGGGCTCTGGGCTCCCTGCCCCCCAAGACAGACCTGGCTGAGGGGTCCTCTTCTCTGTACCCTACAAGCTCTGTTTTAGACCGTGTTCCTGTTGTCTAATAAAACTTCTGTTTTACTGGCTGGCTGAGAGTCATGTCTGAATGCAGAGTTGGGAGGCAGGGTCCTCTGGCTTCCCCAGGAGCCACGCCAGTGTGGACTCGCTGTTGGAAGTGCACGGGGTAAAGAGGGGATGCTGAATGCTTCGAGGTCAGACTCAGGAAGGCCGAAGTTGTGTAAGCTGCTTGCCCTGGAGACTGTCTGCTCCCAGAGAGGAGGCTCCCCCAGAGTCCTGACTGGCTTCGTATGAAGTAGTTCCAGAGCATTGCCCGGTGACTCCATGACAAAAGGTTACACAGAAAACAAAACAAAAAAACCCACACTTTCTAGTGCCTACAACTTAATTCTAGCAAGCTATATCTTTGCTTAAAACAGTCTCTCACTTATATCAAGTTACTACCATCTCTAGCTCTCTGGGCAAGAGGATCCAACGTTCACAGAAACAGAGGGTGCTGTCCCATTTACTCCCTGAGTGACGGATAACTAAGAGGTTCTCTCCCCTTCTTTTTATAGTTCAGTAAACCTTTGAAATATATTCTTTTGATGTGAATCCCCAGATAAAGTTCTTCTCCCCTGCTGTTTGTCTTTTCCTGTTGATTTCCCATCCCCCTGTTGACTTGTATGTAAATGTAACTTCCATTGTTTCTGGCATCACCTTGCTCAGGGGTTGTCTATGTGCCAAAATTAGGGCTGCTTAATTTAGGTTGACATACAGCCACCACAATAATGCTGTTGGCGTCCACACTACCCTCATTCTGCCAGTGGTGCACATCCTCACTAGGAGCGTTTGCACCGACTGTGATGGGGCATTGTGGGGGCACTGACGGCCACGCGGAGCTCACAGCTGGAGCCACCCACCCACTCTGGGGTGACCGCCCAAGCTGAGGGCTTGGCATGGGTTCACAGAGCCTACCAGCAGCCCCCTCCCCCATTCCTCCACGTCCTGCTAGGGGTCGCACCCAATTTTCTTGGCAAAACTGTGCATTTGTTCCATTTCCTCTTCCCAACTGATGATCAGTTGGCAAGCGCAAACAGGACAAATGCCAAATTTTGCCCAAAAAAATCAGGACAGCTGGGACAGAGTTTAAAATAGGGACTGTCCCAGCCAAAACAGGAAGTATGGTCACCGTACTCAGTATGATTCTGCTATGATAAGGTCTTATTTTGTACTCTGACTCTTTAAAAAAGCCTTTGTTTTTATCAACAGCAAGTAGAATCTTTTGAAAGTCCATCTAGATTTTGAAATGTTTGGTATCCCGCATTAGGTTCTCCTGTGTGGGGAGGAGCTCCACAGTAAAATGAAATGGCTGTCTTTGTGCCTTTTTTATTGTACTTTGGCAGAAAGTTGCTTGGGAGGGGATGTTAAAACTTATTCAGCTAGAGCTGTGACAGTGACAAACTGTCCTAATAACATCTGATGAAGTGAGCTGTAGCTCACGAAAGCTTATGCTCAAATAAATTGGTTAGTCTCTAAGGTGCCACAAGTACTCCTTTTCTTTTTGCGAATACAAACTAACACGGCTGTTACTCTGAAACCTGTCCTAAGGGTATTTCTGCTTCTTGACATTTGCAGGTCAGCCAGTTGAAGACCTTTTGATAACTTTACAAAGCTTTACTTACTTGATTCAGCGGTGCAGTGGGACTTTAAATTTCACTGACTATTGTATACATAGTGCTGTTTTGAAGGTCCAATATTGTCTGATGAATTTCTTTTTTGGAAATATCTGTTTTCTTTATTTTCTGTGTCTCCATGTTAAAATATGTTTTAGGTATTGCTCAAGAGAAAAAAGTGAATGTGCGTGCGATATACCACGTACATGTTTGTTTCATATCTCGCAATTTCTTTTTCTATATTTGTCATCTTTCATCCTAAAGGATTTCAAGGTGCTTTGCAAATTATTAAATAGGAATTTCTACATCCAACCCTGAAGGTGGAATTTCCTAGGTGTTTCACAGGTACATCAAGGCTACATGTCATAAATATAAAGGGAAGGGTAAACCCCTTTGAAATCCCTCCTGGCCAGGGGAAAGCTCCTCTCACCTGTAAAGGGTTAAGAAGCTAAAGGTAACCTTGCTGGCACCTGACCAAAATGACCAATGAGGAGACAAGATACTTTCAAAAGCTGGGAGGAGGGAGAGAAACAAAGGGTCTGTGTCTGTCTATATTCTGTCTTTGCCGGGGATAGACCAGGAATGGAGTCTTAGAACTTTTAGTAAGTAATCTAGCTAGGTACGTGTTAGATTATGATTTCTTTAAATGGCTGAGAAAAGAATTGTGCTGAATAGAATAACTATTTCTGTCTGTGTATCTTTTTTGTAACTTAAGGTTTTGCCTAGAGGGGTTCTCTATGTTTTTGAATCTAATTACCCTGTAAGATATCTACCATCCTGATTTTACAGGGGGGATTTCTTTATTTCTATTTACTTCTATTTTTTATTAAAAGTCTTCTTGTAAAAAACTGAATGCTTTTTCTTTGTTCTCAGATCCAAGGGTTTGGGTCTGTGGTCACCTATGCAAATTGGTGAGGCTTTTTATCCAACATTTCCCAGGAAAGGGGGGGTGCAAGTGTTGGGAGGATTGTTCATTGTTCTTAAGATCGAAGGGTCTGGGTCTGTAGTCACCTAGGCAAATTGGTGAGGCTTTTTACCAAACCTTGTCCAGGAAGTGGGGTGCAAGGTTTTGGGAAGTATTTTGGGGGGAAGGACGCGTCCAAACAGCTCTTCCCCAGTAACCAGTATTAGTTTGGTGGTGGTAGCGGCCAGTCCAAGGACAACGGGTGGAATATTTTGTACCTTGGGGAAGTTTTGACCTAAGCTGGTAAAGATAAGCTTAGGAGGTTTTTCATGCAGGTCCCCACATCTGTACCCTAGAGTTCAGAGTGGGGGAGGAACCTTGACACTACAGAACACAGTATGACTAGAAGTGATGAATAATATATTGTCCAGCTAAAACTCCTGTATATAGTTATCATTTGTGTTGTTTGAATGAGTAGTCAGATGTCACCTGACCAAAGCTAGTTTGTCCCCAAACCCAGTCAGCTGGTTAATTGTTAGGCTGCATGAAACCGGATTGATTTTTGGTGAAACCTTAAGAGCAAGTTTGCTTCTCATGGCTTCATGACCAACCTATATTTTTATTCTGGGTTACTATGAACCAAAAACCTCAGTTCCAACCATGTCTGAAACGATGTGACAGCAGGTGAGTTCACACACCCTCCCACCACGGGTCCTGTATGGCTCCTCCTCCTCTCCTTTCTATAGAGTTTCCTCACGGGCAGCTAGCCATTGTGCCCTCCCCATACCCAGTTCTCTACCAGAAAGGCCCCTGATGCCATCACTCCACTGAACACTTCAACCCTTCAGCTCAGGCTAGAGTGAAATAATACTGAGACACCCATGGGGTAACAGTGAGAAACTAAGTAGGTTTGAGTTTGCACCAAAACAAAGGGCATTGAAGTTTTGGGTTGCAGTAGCCCAAGCACCACATCCTAGACCAGAACATCACTGTTCAGCTTTCTTGTGACTTCATCTAGAATACTGAGCTCAGCTCCTGGAACCCCATTACCAGAAAAATATTGACAAATTGGAGGCAGTTCAGAGAACGAAGAGATGAGTGTATATGCTTGGCTAAGGAACACCACGTGGCAGACTGAAGTGTACCAAAGTCGGAAGGGTTAAAACATGATGGCGGGAGGGGGATTGTTTAGATTGGTACAAGGGAATATAACCAGGAATAATGGACTGACACTGAGAGAAACCTTAAGATATCAGAAGTATTCCTGACAGAACATTTTAATTGCAAAGTTGTCTCCAAAAGGAAGTGATTAGTGGAAGCTTTGGGCATTTAAAACTAGATTGCACATGAACTGTATGGAGCAATCTTGCATTGACAAAGAGATGGAATGGGTAACTTAAAAAATCTTTTCCATCTCTAAAATTTCTGTTACTTGGTTTCAAGGACACAGCCAGCTCTAATGGAAAACATCAACAAAGTTAATGAAACCAAACACTGCAGTGATCAGGACAGAGGAGCAACTTGAGACTTATTGAGCCGCAGGCTTTATTGACAGCAGAGGGTAACTTTCTTTTGTTCAGAACCACATTTTATTCAGCTGCTTCTTGGTCACTATTTTTATTGCCCTTTGAAATAATCCTTCAGAGTAAACAATAGTGAAATAGAAATTTTTGCCTTAAAGAAACAAGTTTTTAAACTGAAAAAAAATGGCTTTCTTTATTTTCAACACTATATATGCCCAGATGCAAGTTTTTATATATAATGTAACCATACTTCCTAATCCCCATCATTCAGATCTAAAACTTTCTTTATTAGAAAGTTACAGATACCTGTTTAAACACCAGGATCTGCACAACCACATGAAATTTTGGCTTAAACTTTGTTATTGTTTTAAAGCACCAAGTGGTTGGGAAGAAAGTGCCATTCCAACTGCTTCTTTTTAATGTAATACTTTGTTTTGGTGGCCATCCTAGATTTTAAGCAAATTTTCAGTTGAAGATTTTTTTTGACAGTGAGAGCTTGCATGGAGTTGGAAAGAGTAGAAAGTTTTAATAACAGTATGACAGCACTCCTGTTTGTATTGGTGTAGCATCCAGAATGTGCTGGGCACTGTATAGTCTTTAGAAAGAGACAGTCCCTGCCCCAGAGAAGTTCCCAGCTAAGGCTCCAGTCCTGCAAACACATAGACTAACTACTCAGGCATGAAGTTATCCATGTGTCTATTTAGAGGCTGTGGTCCTAAAAGACACAAACGAACACATGGGTAGGTGAGGGAATGTGATACAACATTCAATCAGAGTGTTCAGGGTGATGATCACTGATACACCTATTATTAATTCCACTTCACTGATTTTACATTTATTTGTATGTAGTATTATCCCAGTCTGCCTTTTTACATAGCTATTTACTTGACTAAATTCTTGTCTACAGGTTTTTTAATATTAAATTTTATATCTGGGTAATTCTGAGAATCAAGACCTCATTTCCAAGTGTCTCCAGGGCTACAGTGACAAAAGAACGCTGGAGTTGAGAAAGCTGGGTAAATCACACCTGGGTCTCTGACTTTTTCAAGAGAGGTATAAATTATCATTTAGGACTAGGTACAAACAGCAATTATACAAAGCCAGAATTCTAATTTAATTTTGTTTGAATATGAGATTTGGAAGGATATGAGAATAAGTGAATTAATGTAATTTTTTTATCTAATTGCAGAAATATGTTCTACTATAATTACTACTCTCTTGAGACGGGTGCCCTGATTAAGATTTATGTAACAGTAATGTAGTCAGCATGTCTCCATAATTTTTCTCTTATACCTCTCTGAGATTTCATAGTTTTACTACTGCTTTTTCAGAAGAGAAACTGCATTATGGGTTTCCTAGTTATTCTGGTTGTAATTCTTCTCACCCTGGTCCTTTGTTTTCAGCTGTACTAGTTTGGGCCCCGATCCTGCAAATGTGCAGTTGACTCATTTGGAGCACATGAATAGTCCTGTTGAAGACAATGGGACTGTGCACATGTGCAAGTGTTTGCAGGTTTGAAGACTTAATCTTGATGTAAAATAATATCCAGGTATATTTCACTGATGTAAACATTTCAAACTATCTTAGTATTTCTAGAGCTCCAATTAATGTACTGTGATAGAAGGGGAAAACTCTAAAGTTACTGTTTGCATCTTCATTATATTCTAATTTTTTTTACTGCTGGGTTACTTCATATTTGTTTTGTGAAATTCACTCACAGAGCCCTAGTTTCCTTCATGTCAATGAATTCCTAGCTAGGCCATCTGGTTTTGAAGTTTTATTGTTTGATTAATTCATTGTTAAAAATATGGAGAAGTAATATAATTGCAAGTTCAGGGTGTTTCTGGCCCTTTAAAGCACTGGCCTTTTTCAGATTTCATAAAAACACTGATCGTTTTATATTGAAACTGGTGATTTCTCAGAGGACCTTAAAAAATTCTGTCAACACATTGCTGTGCAGCATCAGTTTCATTTTCAGTGCATGTTCTGGAACAATGCATCATTCATGGTATGTCTGGATTTTAAAATTAACATTATACACTAGGACATGGTTGGAAGAAAGTAACTCTTTTGGGATAGCGGTAATAGTGGTGTTGGATTTTCAGTAGCCATCTGCTGACCATCAGCACTGAAAATTTGAGCTACGTGCTTTGGGTGGTGAGAAATTCAATGTTTTTGGCCCCCAGCTCAAATGAGGTTGTTGCTGACTCAGGCCTCATCCGCTGGCTATTAAACTCTGTGGAAAGCTTACCATTGATTTCAATGGATCAGATACTCTTAATGGGTAAAAATTTTAAAGCTTTTATTTTTAAATTTTATTTTGGGGGCAGGGACACAGATTTAACTCAAAATTTGAAAATTGGATTCAGGGAATAGGAATCAGGTTTTTAGGTTTCATCCTAAAGTTGATCCCATAGTTAAAGCTCTCTCCCCTACCCCTCAGTTCTTTGCTATGTAATGTTGTTTAATGAAACTAGCTCAGTATAAAATGATTGGAGTGCACTGGTCTTGCACTTACATATCTAAAGAAGTTCATGAGTGTTGAACAGGCTGATACGGGTATCAGCTGCTGAACTACTCAAAGGCTGATTGACCAAAATGAGTAGGAGAATAGACTGGAAAAAGAGGGTACATATGTAGTCTGCATGCTCTGAATAAAAGTGCTGAAAATACCTGTGAACCAATTAACTGGGTATAGTATGCAGTACTTGCCAAGTGACCTGATAATTGTGCTTTTCAGTATCAAGGGAAGGGGCAAAATCTGTTATGATTTTCCTTGTCTTCAGGAATGTTTCAATGAGACAACTTCTCAAACGATTAAGGGTAGGGAACAGCTTCCGTATGAGGAGAGATTAAAAAGACTGACTTTTCGTCTTTGAAAAGAGACAACTAAGAGGGGATATAAGAGGGGATATATATTAATAATATAATATAAAACCATGAATGCTGTGGAGAAAGTGAATAAGGAAGTTTTATTTACCCCCTTCACACAATGTAAAAACCAGGGGTCACTGAATGAAATTAATAGGTAGCAGGTTTAAAACAAACAAAAGGAAGTACTTCTTCACCCAGTGCACAGTCAATCTGGGGAACTGGTTGCCAGGGGATGTTGTGAAGACCAAAACTATAACAAGATTGAAAAAAGAACTAGATAAGTCCATGGAGGATAGGTCCATCAACAGCTATTAGCCAGGATGGCCAGGGATGGAACCCCATGCTCTGAGCGTCCCTCTCCTCTTTTTCCCAGAAGCTGGGAGTGGATGTCAGGGGATGAATCACTCGATGATTGCCTGTTCTGTTCATTCCCTCTGAAGCACCTGGCATTGGCCACTGTCAGAAAACAGGATACTGGGCTAGATGGACCATTGGTCTGACCCAATATAGCTGTTCTTATATAAATCTGATAAAAGCAGATTCCTATTGAAAAACTGGCTATAAATCACACACTTTCTTGAATGAATGATGGATATTTGAAAATTCTCCACTGGAGACCTTATGTACGATCTTACAGTCATAGATATGAGAATGCATGTAGGTGCACAGTGTTAATTCTTGTGAGAGTTATTCATTTGGTGCTGAGAAACCTACACATCATTCGTAATACTAGATCGTTCATAATTGATAAGCTTATTTACTTTCATTTGGATTTTAAGTAAATTTCCTTGTAAAGCTTGACATCATGAGATTGATTCAATTTACTCTGTAACCAAGACAGTGATTTTACCAAGGCTGGTTAAAAGTTTAGAAGACCTCTCCTGTGGTGTGGGGCTACATTTTAAAAAAAAAAAAAGTCTGCATTAAAACATGTTATCTGGGAACTAGTTTGTATAAAGTTATAAAATATAAACACACTGGGGAAATACCTTACAGTGCACTTAAAAAAAATATAACTTGTCACCATATAAAATGTGACCTCCCTCATAAAAGGCATTTCTGGCTTGACATTTGTTAATTATTTATTGACTAGTGTACGTTATTTGAGAGCCTCACATTTTGCAAGAACTCTAGTGAAACTTTAATCATCAACAGGTGCTCAGAATTACTACATTGGCAAGTCCTGAACTGAGTTTTAACTAAGGTACAGCCAATTGTTTAACGACACCCTGGGTTCGATATTAAAATTGTTTGAGAGTACAGATAACCAAGCATAGTCAGTTTATTAGTTAAAGACAAAGCAGAACAACACAAAAAGGAGGCATACATACCACTCCTTCTGGGAACCAGTCATTCTCGCAGGATTCAGTTCACCTTATTCAGAAGGTCTCCTTCAAAATTATGCACCCAAGATTAACTATGTTTAAGTACAACTGCTTACAAGTTGGAGAGCACTCTCTATGTCACCCACCAGTTTGTAGTTGTTTTTCTGCACTGTCCTGTACCTTCCTTATCTTTGTTTTGGATACCACATTCCAGGTATCAATGGGTTGTGAAACCACCCCCTAACTGAAAAGGGCATACATTCATTCATATTGCTTCTCAGTGGTTTACTATTTTTCAGCCCAACTGTTGCAATGTTATGGGATAAACCTTAGTGTGAAAGAACAGGTGTGAACAGCATTCTGGGGGGAAACAATACAATTCACAGCATACCACTCAGCATAACTACCCTACATTGACTTATATATATATTAGTGTTGTGTGTGTAATACACATCAATGTGGTGTGCAATACACATAATATATATGTTGGCTAACGTGAGCTAGGACATTCAGTAGATAGGCATCTTCCTATCAGCAGAGAAATTGTTTAAAGTGACTTGTAATAGGAATTGTTCAAATTCCCTTTATCACTGTGCCTTGTATGGCAGTATACCACTGAGAATGTCAAATTGAGGACAGACTGCAAGAAGTATGGCAGACACACCCCGACACTGCTGAGTTATTCTGTAATTAGATTTCACCAAGCCAGTAACAAAAATGAGTTCCTGTATCACCGCAAAAACAATGAGGAGTCCTTGTGGCATCTTAGAGACTAACAAATTTATTTGTGCATAAACTTTTGTGGGCTAAAACCCACTTCATCAGATGCATGGAGTGGAACATACAGTAGGGAGGTATAAATACACAGCCTATGAAAAGATGGGAGTTGCCTTACCAAGTGCTAATGAGCCAGTTCAATTAAGGTGGAAGTGGGCTATTCTCAACAGTTGACAAGAAGGGTGGAAATCACTTTTGTAGTGCTAATGGGGCCAGTGTAAACAATGTAAACAAGGTGGCCAATGTAAACAAGGTGGCCCATTTCAAACAGTTGACAAGAAGCTGTGAGTATCAGCAGGGGGAAATTAGTTTTTGTAGTGACCCATCCACTCCCAGTCTTTATTCAGGCCTAATTTGATGGTGTCCAGTTTGCAAATTAATTCCAGTTCTGCAGTTTCTCATTGGAGTCTGTTTTAAAGTTTTTTGTTGAAGAATTGCCACTTTTAAGTCTGTTATTGAGTGTCCAGGGAGATTGAAGTGTTCTCCTACTGGTTTTTGAATGTTATAATTCCTGATGTCAGATTTGTGTCCATTTATTCTTTTGCGTACATGGCAGAGGGGCATTTCTGGCACATGATGGCATATATCACATTGATAGATGTGCAGGTGAATGAGCCCCTGATGGTATGGCTGATGTGGTTAGTGTCTTATGATAAATTGGTTATAAAAAATAAATTGGTTAGTTTCTAAGGTGGCACAAGTACTCCTTTTCTTTTTGTGAATACAGACTAACACAGCTGCTACTCTGAAACCGGTCTTATGATGGTGTCCCTTGAATACATATGCGGACAGAGTTGGCACTGGGGTTTGTTGCAGGGTTTGGTTCCTGGGTTAGTGTTTTTGCTGTGTGGTGTGGCCTGTCTCCCAAGGTCTGTGAGAGTGAGGGGATCGTCCTTCAGGATAGGTTGTAGATCCTTGATGATGCACTGGAGAGGTTTTAGTTGGGGGCTGTAGATGACGGCTAGTGGCTTTCTGTTACTTTCATTGTTGGGCCTGTCCTATAGTAGGTGACTCCTGGGTACCCTTCTGGCTCTGTCAATCTGTTTCTTCACTTCACCTGGTGGGTATTGTAGTTTTAAGAACGCTTCATAGAGATCCTGTAGGTCTTTGTCTCTATCTGGAGGATTGGAGCAAATAGGGTTGTATATTAGAGCTTGGTTGTAGACAATGGATTGTGTGATGTGGTCTGGATGAAAGCTGGAGGCATGTAGGTAAGTATAGCGGTCAGTAGGTTTCCGGTATGGGGTGGTGTTTATGTGACCATTGCTTATTAGCACTGCAGTGTCTAGGAAGTGGATCTCTTGTGTGGACTGATTTTTCAGTCCCTGGAAAAATCATGGAGCAGGTCCTCAGGTTATCAATTCTGAAGCATTTAGAGGAGAGGAAATTGGTCAGGAACAGTCAGCCTGGATTCACCAAGGGAAAGTCATGCCTGACTAACCTAACTGTCTTCTATGATGAAATAACTGGCTCTATGGATGAAGGGAAAGCAGTGGATGTGTTATTCCTTGACTTTAGCAAATCTTTTGATACGGTCTCCCACAGAATTCTTGCAAGCAAGTTAAAGAAGTATGGGCTGGATGAATGGACTATAAGGCGGATAGAAAGCTGGCTAGATCGTAGGGCTCAATGGGTAGTGATCAATAGCTCCATCTCTAGTTGGCAGCTGGTATCAAGCGGGGTGCCCCAAGGGTCAGTCCTGGGGCCAGTTTTGTTCACTCTCTTCATTAATGATCTGGAAGATGGCATGAACTGCACCCTTAGCAAGTTTTCAGATGACACTAAACTGGGAAGAGTGGTAGATACGCTGGAGGGTCGGGATAGGATACAGAGTGACCTAGACAAATTGGAGGATTGGGCCAAAAGAAATCTGATGAGGTTCAACAAGGACAAGTGCAGAGTCCTGCACTTAGGACGGAAGAATCCCATGCACTGCTAAAGACTAGGGACTGAATGGCTAGGCAGCAGTTCTGCAGAAAAGGACCTAGGGGTTACAGTGGAAGAGAAGCTGGATATGAGTCAACAGTATGCCCTTGTTGCCAAGAAGGGCAACGTCATTTTGGGCTGAATAAGTACGGATTTTGCCAGCAGATTGAGGGACATGATCGTTCCCCTCTATTTGACATTGGTGAGGCCTCGTCTGGAGTACTGTGTCCAGTTTTGGGTCCCACGCTACAAGAAGGATGTCGAAAAATTGGAAAGAGTCCAGCGGAGGGCAACAAAAATTATTAGGGGGCTGGAGCACATGACTTATGAGGAGAGGCTGAGAGAACTGGGATTGTTTAGTCTGCAGAAGAGAAGAATGAGGGGGAATTTCATAGCTGCTTTCAACTACCTCAAGGGGGGTTCCAAAGAGGATACATCTAGACTGTTCTCAGTGGTACCAGATGACAGAACAAGGAGTAGTGATCTCAAGTTCCTGTGGGGGAGGTTTAGGTTGGATGTTAGGAAAAACTTTTTCACTAGGAGGGTGGTGAAGCACTGGAATGGGTTACCTAGGGAGGTGGTGGAATCTCCTTCCTTAAGGGTTTTCAAGGTCAGGCTCGACAAAGCCCTGGCTGGGATGATTTAGTTGGGGATTGGTCCTGCTTTGAGCAGGGGGTTGGACTAGATGACCTCCTGAGGTCCCTTCCAACCCTGATATTCTATGATTCTATGACTGGTCCAGACTGAGGTTGATGGTGGGATGGAAATTGTTGAAATCCTGGTGGAATTTGTGATGAGGTGGGACTGTTCTTAATGTTTCCTCCGAATATTGTGGGGGTGCCTCAGTTTCCCCTATGCAGTTCTTAAGTATCTAGGTGGTGGGGTAAGGGTGTATGATCATTGCAGAGCCCTAGAGGGCAGGTGTGTGCAGGGGTCTGGACACAGAGAATGGCCAACACCCTGTTTCCTGGCAACTGATGGCCTGGGCCCTTCCCCCCCTGCAAGGTGAAAGCTGAAGGGTTGGAGAACAAAGGAATCAGGTGACCCAGGAAAAGGAACAAAGCCAAGAGGAGGGGGGGCTGGAGGGAGTTTCAGTTTGGGGCTGGCTGGGACATGGAGTGAAGTGCAGACGGGGTTGTCTGGGTCACTGCCCCCCAAAATGGACCCAGCTGAGGGGTCCCGTTCTCTGCACCTGCAAACTCTGTTTTAGACCATGTTCCTGTCGTCTAATAAACCTTCTGTTTTACTGGCTGGCTGAGTCAGTCATGTCTGACTGTGAAGTTGGGGTGCAGGACCCTCTGGCTTCCCCAGGAGCCCCGCCTGAGCGGACTCGCTGTGGGAAGCACACGGAGGGGCAGAGGATGCTGAATGCTCCGAGGTCAGACCCAGGAAGGTGGAAGCTGTGTGAGCTGTGTGTCCTGAAGACAGGCTGCTCACAGAAAGGCGACTGCCCCAGAGTCCTGACTGGCTTCATGGGGAGCAGTTCCAGAGCATCGCCCAGGGACTCCGTGACAGAATTCCTCAAGGGCCTACTTACCATAGGTCCAGATGATGATGATGGTCATCAATGTAGCGCAAGTAGAGTAGGGATGTTAGGGGGCAAGAGCTGAGGAAGTGTTGTTCTAAGTCAGCCATAAAAGTGTTGCCATACTGTGGGACCATGTGGGTACCCAAAGCAGTCCCACTGACTTGAAAGTATAAATTGTCCCCAGATCTGAAATAGTTGTGGGTGAGGACAAAGTCACAAAGCTCAGCCACCAGGTTTGCTGTGACATTATCAGGGATACTGTTCCTGTTAGCTTGTAGTCCATCTTTGTGTGGAATGTTGGTGTAGAGGGCTTCTACATCCATATTGGCCAAGATGGTGTTTTCAGGAAGATCACCGATGGATTGTAGTTTCCTCAGGAAGTCAGTGGTGTCTCGAAGATAGCTGGGAGTGCTGGTAGCATAGGGTCTGAGGAGGGAGTCTACATAGCCAGACAATCCTGCTGTCAGGGTGCCAATGCCTGAGATGATGGGGCATCCAGAATTCCCAGGTTTATGGAGCTTGAATAAATTTGTTTGTCTCTAAGGTGCCACAAGGACTCCTCATTGTTTTTGCTGATACAGACCAACACGGCTACCACTCTGAAACCTGTATCACCACACTGGTTAACAAGAAGCCAAAACATAAGTCCCCTTAGGCATTCCAGCCCCGGCTTCCTTCTCAGACCAGTGGGTATTTATTATGCATGATTATTAAAATCAAAACACCACATATAAGATTCTTCTAATCCCACAAGACCAGCCACTACACCCAGGTCAATATATACACTTCAGAATCTCACCATAATATCAGGCTGCAGCCAACCGTTAGTAAATTAACTAAAGATTCCTTAGTTAAAAAAAGGAAAAGAAGAGTTATTAAATGCTTAAAGGAATGATAGACATTTCACATAATTTCAGAGTCTGTAGATCAGGACTGTAGCAGTGATGGCAAATTTCCTGGCTTGCACAAAGTTTCTCTGGATCATCCAAAAGATTCGAGTCCAAACGACAGTTTAGGTGGTAGAGTCTGTTAGAGTCCTTCCATGAATTACCCAGCTCAATCCAAGTCATTGCTTGGAGATCTCCATCCGATGGCTTAAACTTTCCGTGTTTAAACTTTAGCAGACTAGAGATGACAGGATCGTGCCCAATGCCTCTCTTTTATAATTGAAACAAGCTGCCAGGTGTCTTGAGCGCAGCATGTGTTGGAAGATTTCTCTTTGTTGAGCCCACAATGACCCATCCTTTGAAGTTAACATTGTATTTCCTATTCATACACAGGTAATCCCTCTATACTGATTTACATAAGGCAATTGCGGGTTACTCATTATAACAGGGATAGATAAGCTGAAGACAATGTAAGTGATATTATTAGTTCGTGCAGCATTTATACATCTTTGATCTTAAGGTTGATTGAACACAGTCGCATACATAATGTAAAGGCAATTAAGACATGAAAAGGATTTAGCATCTAAAAGCCAATTTGGTTACATTGGTAAACTTCTAACAGGATATAGATACACAGACAAACACATTTAGCATCTATCCTTGATTCCTGTTACTACAAATGAATGGGTTAGTGATTGCTGGTCTATTTAAGATTTCTTGATACTCACACACAAGTCCTGATTACAATGGCAATATCACTATTAAGCTATAAGGGTCATATATAGGTTAGCTGGTTTGCCAGTGTCACACCCTTGACTTTAGTAACATGTGCCAAATGTCCTTTGTAACAGGTGAAGCGGAGAGGTGCAATCTTCTTTTGTTTAGATCCTATGACCAAAGTTGTCTTTGAATCTCCACCTCCTGACCAGTTTGACAATGCATCAAGCACTAAGCCAGCATAAGAACATAAGAAAGGCCATACTGGGTCAGACCAAAGGTCCCTCTAGCCCAGTATCCTGTCTTCCTATAGTAGCCAACATCAGGTGGTTCAGAGGGAATGAACAGAATAGGTATTCATCAAGTGATCCATCCCCTGTCGTACATTCCCAACTTCTGGCAAACGGGCTGGGGACACCATCCCCCATCCTAGCTAATAGCCATTGATGGACCTATCCTCCATGAATTCATCTAGTTCTTTTTTGAACCCTCTTATAGTCTTGGCCTTCACAACATCCTCTGGCAAGGAGTTCACAGGTTGACTGTGCATTGTGTGAAAACATACTTCCTTTTGTTTGTTTTAAACCTGCGGCCCATTAATTTCATTTGGTGACCCCTAGTTCTTCTGAGAAGGAGTAAATAACACTTCCTTATTTACTTTTTCCTCACCATTTATAATTTTACAGACCTCTATCATATCCTCCTTAGCTGTCTCTTTTCCAAGCTGCACAGTCCCAGTCTTTTAAATCTCTCCTCATATGGAAGCTCTTCCATACCCTTAATAATTTTTGTTGCCCTTCTCTGTCCATTTTCCATTTCTAATATATCATGTTTGAGATGGGGTGACCAAAAACTGCACACAGTGTTCAAGATGTGGGCGTACCATGGATTTATGTAGTGGCATTATGATATTTACTGTCTTATTATCTAAGCATGCCCCTGTACCTCACCTTTCCTGTCACTATCCCTTCTTACCCCACGAGCTGACAATCCAACCCCCCACCACATTCAAATCCCGTGTCAGTCCTTGTTATTACAAAACACACACTCCCCAGTTCTTTGCTAGTTGGTCTTTTGTCCTTCACTCTGTGCCCAGGTGTCAGTAATCTCACATCAGACATGGAACCCTGCTGAAGCCAGGAGCCAGCCTAGAGGGTTTTGTAAATGGCTGTTTGTTGTTTTTCTACAATGTGTGGAATTGCAGGGGTTTTAATCTGAATGTTTGATATCCCAAAGGGTTTATATTAATTTTGAAAATAATGTAATGTAGCTTTTAAAAGATCACCCTTATTTAGTGGAATATGGCACCACCACCTCCCTTTGGCAGGCCAGTTTATATAAGGTTGTATGGATGAAGTGAGGTCACCTGCCTGCTGTGGTGGACTGGAAGTCAGCAATCCAAGCCGAGTTGGATGTTACGAGATCTAAAAAGAAAATATAGTTTATGTCCTGTGATACTGTCCTGACTGCCTATTGGATCCTTTCTGCACACACTGGTATTGCAAATATTGAGGGGAATTTGACATTTAAAAAATGCAGTGGCAAACAAATACCTATTATATTTCAGAGATCTTTTCAAACTTCACAGGGGACCTCAGATGATCCGTTAGTTCTTGACATTAGAAATTGTACACCTTAATGTACACATAAAGCCAGATAAAAGTGGTTTATGATTTTTCGTGAACAGTCATATTTGGCATGTTTCCTATATGCAACAGCCCATATTGACTGAGTGTACCAAATCTAACAAATCCAGCTCAGTGGGAACATGGAAGTAGTAATTCATGTATTACAAGCATCTATATTACAAATGTGTGTGTGACTTGTGTGTTACTCTCACGATAGATTTGGCCAATCAACTCCTTTGTCCTGAGTTTGTGGCATTAGACAGTGGCCATAACATGACCTATAGTGTTGCGGTGATGGCAGTTTTCTCTACCTACCTTGCTTTACGAAGTTCACAAACTAAGGCTATGTCTACACTACAGCCGGGATCAACACTCTGAGATGGATCCACTGTCAGTCGATTTAGTGGGTCTAGTGAAGACCCGCCAAATCGACAGCAGATCGCTCTCCAGTCAACCCCTGTACTCTACCCCGACGAGAAGAGTAAGGTAAGTAGACGGGAGAGTTTCTCCCATCGACCTCCCCACCCCCACCCATGGTGTAGACCCTGCAATAACTCAACCTAAGGTATGTCAACTCCAGTTCTGTTATTCACGTACCTGGAGTTGCATAGTGTAGGTTGACTTACCGCGATAGTGTAGACATAGCCTTAGTTTTAACAGACTTCCTCAAGAACGACAACAACATGAAGTGCAAATTCAGTATGGCCCATTATAGCTGTGGCCACTTTAACTGGACTTTTTCAATATACTTCCTTTAGAGCTCCAGGTAGAGAGTGCTTTTCTGTGTCCCTGCATGAAAGGGAAGGTGGTTATGCAATGGAGTTTCACAGTGGGATGAGCATGTACTCCATCCAGAGTCAGAACGACATTGGCCTACATCTGGTATCTACAGAATGGACTGTGATACGGAATCTGTGTGTCATCTTCCATCCAACTGGTGATGCCACTAAGTTGGATTGATTATGGTGATGCTGATATCAGCCAAGTGATGCCACTCACTTTCCTGCTGGAAAAAAACTTTTCTACATTATCCATCATCATGAGCAAACAAATGGGAAGATGATGCTAGTGGTGGCCTACAGCACTTGGCAGACATTGCAGAGTACCTGACAAATCAACGCAATATGGAGAGAGGAGCACTACAATCCAGGTTCCTCATTCCATAATGTAAAAGCACCATTAGTAAAGACACTCCTGACCAAAACCACACTATTGGCAGCTCTGATTGAAATGACTTTTTTTTTTGCTTGTCTCCTTACAGAAGATAGTCACTCATGCTAGTGATGTTTCTCAGAAAAATTACTCTTCCCAGAGCAAAACAGCCTGCAAGAAATTGTAGGAATTTTCAGTTTCATTTATTACTATTTTTTTCAGTTTCACATGCCTCCTATATTGAAAATAACTGAAGGGGTATTTTTTCCTCCCTCTCTTATAGCGTATTGCAGTGAGGCGAGCTAATGGAAGCCTTCTATTATTAATGGCTTTTTTCTACATTAGTATTTCCCTTGAACACTGTGCAAAAGACTCACTTGAATACACCCTTTTCTCTGTATAGCACAGCATGATTTAAAAACTCCATGTGGCGTGGGTTCTGCTGGTAAACCTAACGCATGTCACTGTTTTGCTTTCCAGCATGTAACTAGTTGCCTTTGATTTTTAAAAAAAAACAACAACATATACATTGACTAATACTATAGGAGAAGATTGACACTAAACATCTGATTTTCTTTTGCCCAGCACAAATTATTATTATCATTGTTAACAAATGTTATTATCATTATTCAGGTTTCAGAGTAGCAGCCATGTTAGTCTGTATTTGCAAAAAGAAAAGGAGTACTTGTGGCACCTTAGAGACTAACCAATTTATTTGAGCATAAGCTTTCGTGAGCTACAGCTCACTTCATTGGATGCATAAAGTGGAAAATACAGTGAGGAGATTTATATACACACAGACCATGAAAAAATACACATTGTAAGGAGAGTGATCACTTAAGATGAGCTATTACCAGCAGGAGAGTGGGGTGGGGAGAGAGAAAACCTTTTGAAGTGATAATCAAGGTGGGCCATTTCCAGCACATTTCCAGGAGTTAACAAGAATGTCTGAGAAGGGGGGGGGGAAGAGAGGGGAGAGGAATACACAAGGGGAAATAGTTTTACTTAGTATAATGACTCAACCACTCCCAGTCTCTATTCAAGCCTAAATTAATTGTATCCAATTTGCAAATTAATTCCATTCAGCAGTCTCTCGTTGGAGTCTGTTTTCAAAGTTTTTTTGTTGAAGAATAGTCACTTTTAGATCAGAAATCGAGTGACCAGAGAGATTGAAGTGTTCTCCGACTGGCTTATGAATGTTATAATTCTTGACATCTGATTTGTGTCCATTTATTCTTTTACATAGAGACTGTCCAGTTTGACCAATGTACATGGCAGAGGGGCATTGCTGGCACATGATGGCATATATCACATTGGTGGATGTGCAGGTGAACGAGCCTCTGAGTGTGGCTGATGTGATTAGGCCCCGTGATGGTGTCCCCTGAATAGATATGTGGGCACAGTTGGCAACGGGCTTTGTTGCAAGGATAGGTTCCTGGGTTAGTGGTTCTGTTGTGTGGTGTGTGGTTGCTGGTGAGTATTTGCTTCAGGTTGGGGGGCTGTCTGTAGGCTTGGACTGTCCTGTCTCCCAAGATTTGTGAGAGTGATGGGTCGTCCTTCAGGATAGGTTGTAGATCCTTGATAATGCATTGGAGAGGTTTTAGTTGGGGGCTGAAGGTGACAGCTAGTGGCGTTCTGTTATTTTCTTTGTTGGGCCTGTCCTGTAGTAGGTGACTTCTGGGTACTCTTCTGGCTTTGTCAATCTATTTTCTCACTTCAGCAGGTGGGTATTGTAGTTGTAAGAATGCTTGATAGAGATCTTGCAGGTGTTTGTCTCTGTCTGAGGGATTGGAGCAAATGCGGTTGTATTGTAGAACTTTGCTGTAGACAATGGATCGTGTGGTATGGTCAGGGTGAAAGCTAGAGGCATGTAGGTAGGAATAGTGGTCAGTAGGTTTCCGGTATAGGGTGGTGTTTATGTGACTATCGCTTATTAGCACTGTAGTGTCCAGGAAGTGGATCTCTAGTGTGTACTCCTTTTTCTTTTTTCATTACTCAAACTTTTGAGCCCCCCCCCCCCCTTTTTTTTTTTTTTTTTTTGATGCAGTCTGGTACTGCCCATGGAGGTGAGCTGTTGATTCTTTTCCAGTCTCCAGGACATGCTGTGGGAAGTGTTATTTTTAAATCAGTCTTACTACCTGGAACATAGTGAATCATTATGGATTTGTGATGTTCTTAACAATCCAGTTCTGTAGAGGATTCAGCTTCCAGGTTTTAGTTCTTGAGATTCTGTTTAGAATCCAGCTTGAAGTCCCGAGACCCCTTTAGGACAGTAAACTAAATCATGAAACCTCTACTGAGTGGTCTAACAAGAGAGGATCTCCTCTCAACCTGTTGATGGCAATCTATTGGGTCAGAGGGATTTGTATGGGAACTGACTGTGGCATACTGAGCTACTGCTAAATGAAAAGGTTTTCTTTTTCAGAATCCCCACTCTTTTAATCTACACAGTGAACAAATATATATCTTTGTATACTGGTGAAACAATTCATCAAAAGAAAACGTGTAGTCAGCAAGGATTTTCCTCAACAGATCATATATAGAGCAAGAGGCCTAAACAAATTAACATAAGCAAGATGGAAGTAACAGGATGCTCCCCCAGCCTGCAGTTTAAACCAGTCTTATGAGCCTGTGGCTGTGTGGAGCCCTGACTTTCTCTGCACTGACTTTTCCTGCGCACCTCTGTAATGAGAGGGGGAAACTGAGCTCAGGTTAACCTTATGGTGACCAGGGTATAGCTATGGCTTGTGGCCCCTATACCTTATCACAAAGTTTCATAAAGACCAGTGGTTCCCAGGGTGTGGTCTGTGGAGTATTTGCTTCTGGTCTCCAGAGAGAAGGCTAGGCACATGATGCTGTATCTCCTCGTTTCCAGCTGCTGTACTGCATAATTTCCTTTCCCCCCATCCTTTGTCTGTCTTGTCTGTTTACATTGTAAGATCTTTGGGGCAGAGGCTGTCTCTTACTATGTATATTTATTTGTACAGCACCTGGCAAAACAGGGCACTGATCTCAGCTGAAATCTTTTAGGCGCTGCCATAATATTAGTATCAGAAGCTAAAAATACATTAAATGCTTTCCTGGTGTTACCTTTCCAAGTAAGCAATTGCTGTTGTTGCCACAAAGATGTTAGGCTCAGGCTGTACTAGAGAACTTACTGATGCAGCAGCGCTGCTGTAAACTCTCTAAAGTAGCCACTCTAAGCCAATTGGAGAGAGCTCTCCCATCGACATAAGTAATCCACCCCCAATGAGTGGCAGTAACTCTTCTACCGACATAATGTTGTCCACACCAGTGCTTAGGTCAGTGTAACTTATGTTGCTCAGGGTGTGGCTTATTCACACCTCTGAGTGACATAAATTATACCAAAGTCAGTGGTAGTGTAGAACAGTGGCTCTCAACCTTTCCAGACTAAGGTACCTCTTTCAAGAGTCTGATTTGTCTTGTGTGCCCCCAAGTTTCACCTCGCTTAAAAACGTACAAAATCAGACATAAAAATACAAAAGTGTCACAGCGCACTATTACTGAAAAATTGCCGACTTTCTCATTTTTACCATATAATTATAAAATAAATCAATTGGAATATAAATATTGTGCTTACATTTCAGTGTACAGTTTACAGAGCAGCATAAACAAATCGTTGTCTATGAATTTTTAGTTTGTACTGACTTCGCTAGTGCTTTTTATGTAGCCTGTTGTAAAGCTAGGCAAATATCTAGATGAGTTGATGTACCCCCTGGAAGACCTCTGAGTACCCCCGGGGGTACACATACCCCTGGTTAAGAACCACTGCTGTAGACATAGTCTTAGTCAGTCATCGGTGGAAGAGGGGAGAAGGTCCACACAGTCATGAGTGGCAGGGAGGTGTGTGAATGATCAGGAATGGGAGGGGAGGTGTCCACAAGACAAAATGTGGGTCTGCCCCCTGGAAAAAGTTTGAGAGTCCCTGACTTAGACCATTCTCTGCCATAGGTTTTGTGTACACTACAAGAACTATAGCAGCATAGCTATCGCATTTTAGCGATACCAGCATAACCCCATAGGGTAGACGCAGCATACAGAAAGGATTTTTCCAGTGCTGCGGGAACTCCACCTCACCGAGTGACGGTAGCGAGGTCGAAGAAGCATTCTTTTGACAACCTAGCTGTATGTACACTGGGGGTTAGGACAACATTGCGACAGTGCTCAGGAGTGTAGATTTATCACACCCTTGAGCGTTGTAGCTATGTCAACCTAAATTTTAAGTGTAGAGTAGGCCATACATACAGTGTGACCTTAAGCAAGTAAAGTAGGTAAAATGAGGCTCAAAATGTATCTATAAAACATACTACTTCCCTAAATTAGATGTGGCTGTGAGAGTGTCTCAATGTGTGTAAAGTGCTTTAAGAGCCCTTAAAGAAAGGGTCTAGAGAAATACAAAAGAAGCCAATAGAGTTTTCAAATTTATTTCTATGCAAATTCATCTATGTGTAAGAATTTAAATAAAGCTTAAAATCTTAATAATAATAATTAATAAAAGACTTTAAAGCACCTAAAAAAATTATGTCCTTTGTGGGGAAAAATAGCTAGCAGAATGAAGTGAAATTTTAGGGCAGGTCTACAGTGTGCATGTACTGAATTTTGTTTGTCACGTGTCCTTCCGAGAGCTGCACTTCAGACTTAAATCATACAGAAATTCTGCCTATAAAATGGCACTGAAAAAATAGGAATGTGATTATTTATTATTTTTGGTGCACTGTCATTATGTGCAGAGCTTTATGAATCATGGAAAAATTATGTCCTTGCTTCAATGAGCTTTCAGCCCAACTCAGCCACATACAATACATGGGAAAACAGTCTATACCAAGTGAGGAGGTCAGTGGGCTGCTTTTGATCATTTGAATTTGTATGTATCAACCCAGTATCAGAATACCATGGGGCTTCCTATCCTATAATTGGAATGATTTTACTGTTACTTGGTATATTTTCAGTTTGAACAGAAAGGTGTGTATGTCCTGAATATAGATCTACCACCTCTGCAGCACGTTCACGTATATTATATATTTCCGGAAGGCTTGTATATTTGATATAACTTCATAAATATTTTAAAATGTGTGTAGCTAAATCCCTCCTGTTGTTTCCTATGAATCAATGATACTCCTATAATGTAATAATTTGTTTTGTGGTCTAGTGCTGCAGTCTAAGGGTGCCTTGGTGATCTAGGTAGAGCAGGTTCTGCAAATGGTGCTGACCTCCTCCTTCTTGTTTCCAGTTAATAATGCATTAAAGACAGCTAA
The DNA here is from genome assembly GCF_965140285.1 of Lepidochelys kempii. Lineage (NCBI taxonomy): Eukaryota > Metazoa > Chordata > Testudines > Cheloniidae > Lepidochelys > Lepidochelys kempii. The sequence goes on from NC_136380.1 coordinate 13,069,392, forward strand.
AAAGCAAACACTATTCCTATTATTTTTTCACATGAGCAATTCACTGTAGTTGCTATGTACCAATAAATGGGGAGCAGAGTGTGTGCATGATAGCAAATGAACAGGGGGTGGTCTGTGCAACGGTCCCTTTATTGAGATGTAGGCCACTCTATGAAAAGATGTGAGGACCCCTGGTCTAGTGATAAAATATGTTTTTTCTAAAAGATCTGCTGTAGGAAATATTTTGGGGACGTTCTATGCCCTGTTTTACAGGAGGTCAGATTAGAGGATCACAATGGTCCCTTCTGGCCTTGGAATCGATGAATATGTATTGGAAGTCAGTGCCTAGGTAGGGTCTATTTCTGGCCTTGCCGCTGACTTGCTGTGTGACCTTCAAAACGTCACCTAGCTTCTCTGTATCTATATTTACCCAGGTGTTAATACCTGCCTAACAGGAGTGTTGTACAGCCATATGTTTGCAATCTGTTTTGAGATTCTTCGATGAGCGGTGTGATATACACCAAAAGCAAAGTTGCAATGAGACAATACTACACTACAGTCCCGGTGTTTGTTGTTGTTTTTTAACAGACAAGCCAGATTCTTCACTGTGACAAAAGCAAGAGAGTATAACAGAAGAGGAGAGATTTTATCACTCATAGACTTTAAGGTTAGAAGGGACCATTATGATCATCTAGTCTGACCTCCTGCACAACGCAGACCACAGAATCTCACCCACCACTCCTGTAACAAACCCCTAACCTATGTCTGAGTTACTGAAGTCCTCAGATCATGGTTTAAAGACTTCATTGGGCAGAGAATCCTTCAGCAAGTGACCCGTGCCCCACGCTGCAGAGGAAGGCGAAAAACCCCCAGGGCCTCTGCCAATCTGCCCTGGAAGAAAAGTCCTTCCCGACCCCAGATATGGCGATCAGCTAAACCCTGAGCATGTGGGCAAGACTCACCAGCCAGACACCCAGGAAAGAATTCTCTGTAGTAACTCAGATCCCACCCTATCTAGTGTCCCATCACAGGCCATTGGGCATATCTACCGCTAATAGTCAAAGATCAATTAATTGTCAGAATTAGGCTATCCCCTCATACCATCCCCTCCATAAACTTATCAAGCTTAGTCTTGAAGCCAGATATGTCTTTTGGCTCCACTGCTCCCCTTGGAAGGCTATTCCAGAACTTCACTCCTCTGATGGTTAGAAACCTTTGTCTAATTTCAAGTCTAAACTTCCTGATGGCCAGTTTATATCCATTTTGTTCTTGTGTACACATTAAATAATTCCTCTCGCTCCCAGGTATTTATCCCTCTGATATATCTATAGAGAGCAATCATATCTCCCCTCAGCCTTCTTTTGGTTAGGCTAAACAAGCCAAGCTCTTTGAGTCTCCTTTCATCAGACACGTTTTCCATTCCTTGGATCATCCTAGTAGCCCTTCTCTGTACCTGTTCCAGTTTGAATTCATCCTTCTTAAACATGGGAGATCAGAACTCCACACAATATTCCAGATGAGGGTCTCACCAGTGCCTTGTCTAACGGTACTAACATCTCCTTATCTCTACTGGAAATACCTCGCCTGATGCATCTCGAGACCGCATTAGCTTTTTTCACGGCCATATCACATTGGCGGCTCATAGACATCCCGTGATCAACCAATATTCCAAGGTCCTTCTCCTCCTCTGTTACTTCCAAGTGATGAGTCCCCAGTTTATAACAAAAATTCTTGTTATTAATCCCTAAATGCATGACCTTGCACTTTTCACTATTACATTTCATCCTATTACTATTACTCCAGTTTACAAGGTCATCCAGATCTTCCTGTATGATATCCTGGTCCCTTTCTGTATTGGCAATACCTCCGAGCTTTGTGTCATCCGCAAACTTTATTAGCACATTTCCACTTTTTGTGCCAAGGTCAGTAATAAAAAGATTAAATAAGATTGGTCCGAAAACCGATCCCTGAGGAACTCCACTAGTAAGCTCCCTCCAACCTGACAGTTCACCTTTCAGTATGACCCGTTGTAGTCTCCCCTTTAACCAGTTCCTTATCCACCTTTCAATTTTCATATTGATCCCCATCTTTTCCAATTTAGCTAATAATTCCCCATGTGGAACCATACCAAATGCCTTACTGAAATCAAGGTAAATTAGATCCACTGCTTTCAGAGTAACAGCCGTGTTAATCTGTATTCGCAAAAAGAAAAGGAGTACTTGTGGCACCTTAGAGACTAACCAATTTATTTGAGCATGAGCTTTCGTGAGCTACAGCTCACTTCATCAGATGCATACCGTGGAAACTGCAGCAGACTTTATATATACACAGAGTATATGAAAAAATACCTCCTCCCACCCCATTGTCCAGCTGGTAATAGCTTATCTAAAGTGATCATCAGGTGGGCCATTTCCAGCACAAATCCAGGTTTTCTCACCCTCCACCCCCCCACACAAATTCACTCTCCTGCTGGTGACCTCAAGAATTATAACATTCATAAACCAGTCGAAGAACACTTCAATCTCTCTGGTCACACAATCACAGACATGAAGGTCGCTATCTTAAAACAAAAAAACTTCAAATCCAGACTCCAGCGAGAAACTGCTGAATTGGAATTCATTTGCAAATTGGATACTATTAATTTAGGCTTAAATAGAGACTGGGAGTGGCTAAGTCATTATGCAAGGTAGCCTATTTCCTCTTGTTTTTTCCTACCCCCCCCCCCAGATGTTCTGGTTTAACTTGGATTTAAACTTGGAGAGTGGTCAGTTTGGATGAGCTATTACCAGCAGGAGAGTGAGTTTGTGTGTGTATGGGGGTGGGGGGGATGTGAGAAAACCTGGATTTGTGCTGGAAATGGCCCACCTTAATTATGCACATTGTAGGGAGAATGGTCACTTTGGATGAGCTATTACCAGCAGGATAGTGAGTTTGTGTGTGTGGTTTTTGGGAGGGGGGTGAGGGGGTGAGAGAACCTGGATTTGTGCAGGAAATGGCCCAACTTTATTATCATGCACATTGTGTAAAGAGTTGTCACTTTGGATGGGCTATCACCAGCAGGAGAGTGAATTTGTGTGGGGGGGTGGAGGGTGAGAAAACCTGGATTTGTGCTGGAAATGGCCCACCTGATGATCACTTTAGATAAGCTATTACCAGCTGGACAATGGGGTGGGAGGAGGTATTTTTTCATATTCTCTGTGTATATATAAAGTCTGCTGCAGTTTCCACGGCATGCATCTGATGAAGTGAGCTGTAGCTCACGAAAGCTCATGCTCAAATAAATTGGTTAGTCTCTAAGGTGCCACAAGTACTCCTTTTCTTTTTAGATCCACTGCGTTTCCTTTGTCTAAAAAAATCTGTTACCTTCTCAAAGAAGGAGATCAGGTTGGTTTGGCACAATCTACCTTTTGTAAAACCATCTGTGTTTGAGCAAACAAGGAGAGCACACTAACTATAAAATGACAGGTTTCAGAGGAACAGCCGTGTTAGTCTGTAATCCACCTAATTAGCTGTAGCTGCCTGTTAAAGTTTGACTGATTATAGACAACAATATCCTGTGGCAACCAGATAGAAATAGTACTTTATTAAAGCAATCTGCTGCTGTTACCTATCACTTTCCACCCACCCCTCGTTACGTTTGTTTTAATGTTTGTAGTTTCTTCCTCGGTAGAAGTCTGTTTTAGTAAGAAGTAAAATATTTACAACACAGTGTTATAAACTTCACTTTAGTACAAGTCCTACTGAACCAGCTGGTGGAGAAATAGAAATCTAATTAAAACACTTGCTAAATTGAGTTTAATTTTTTAGGGAAAGGATCGTGGGGGGAGGAGCATTATTTATAGTTTTGTAGTAGGTTGCAGGATATAAAGATCCATCTGTGAAACACACATACTTGATTCAGAGCTGTCAACATGTGCGCATTGTTAGCCTATGTAACCACGTGCTCTTATTACTGTTACCCTGCCTTCCCTTCTTTTGCTTGTTACTCACTTTTTTCCTGTGTTTAATTGAGAGTTCTTTGGAGCAGGGACCATACCTGCCTCTGTGTTGTACAATACCTAGTCCAAGAGTGCCCTGGTGCTGGTTATAACTTTTGATTGCTCTCACAATATAAATAATAATTAAATCAGGATACCAACCATTGTGGGCCAACAAAATTTTCCCTCCTCTTTTAGAAGAACTTTAACACTTTCCAGCACATGAAATCAGATTTATTTATTTATTTTTGCTGAATTCTTTTGCAAACACAGCTGTGGAGTTTTGCCAGTTCCCTCAAGCATCGTTTGAATCTGATCTCCTGGCCCAAAGACATGAGAGAAACCCATTAAGCCTTTTAACGTGCTAAAACTGGTTTTGTTAGTATTGAGTGTGTGCGCTCCATCTGCTTTTCTGTTTGTCTAAAGCAAATGTATTTGAGAGCAATTCATTTTGTTGGTATAAATCCAAAATACCACATGGACATTTTAATTAGCATTTAAAAATTAAACATCTCAAGTTCAAGGGTGATGTAAACTTTGACTCTTCAGCGTTCCTGAATTTAGATCAAGATTGACCTGTCTGTACAGCACAAGACATTTTATAATGATCAATTTTTATCTAGGATAACTGGCAAAGGAAGAATATAACAGTACTGCTAGCCAGATTGGCAGTTACACGTGTTTCTTTGGAGACCGTGTGCTGTCTCCCACAGCCAATCCGTATGGCATACTGATACGCTAAATAGCTGTTGCATGGCATTTTTACTATGAATGTGTTGTTCTGGGAAAGAATACCTGCAACTTCACTGTGTTGTATCTGTCATCTGTTTTAGTAGCTATCTGCATCTGACCTTTTATTCCATTCACCTTACGTGAAGCATTTTTAAAAAGCTATCTGTAATGAACAGATAACCCTTGGATATGTAGATTTGTCACTCTTAATTTTGAAATAATTGATGTCTGTATAATATGGTGATGGGTGTATTAGAAATGCATATAACTAGATATAGTTGAAAAATAAATTCTATAGCCCCAGGAATTTGTTTGAATATATGAAATATTTAGTGCAAAAAATTGAATTGTTAATTTTGATACTCTAAATTTCCTAGGCCTGAATTCTGTGGCACTTACACTGGTGTAAGTCAGGAGTAACTCCACTGAAGTCAATGGAATTGACACTGCCACTGATATAAAAGTAGTGTCAGAGGGGAGCCAGGCGCAGGAAATATAGAATTCAGGGAAGGGAGGCAGATGCCCGCCTCACAGGCAGGAGGCTTGGCTCCCATTGTTGTCTGACAATTTTCGTTGCACGTTCAAGTTAATTTTGCAAGCTCTGCGGATGCATGAATCAGTGTGCAGTGTATTGTGTCACACAGAGCAGCCAGTACTTGAAGTTGCCAGGAGACGTGGCGGGATCGTATCAGAGATGCTGAACCCTTCAATGCCATCTTTAAGATAGGTGGGGCAAATTCAAAATTAGTGAGCTCTTAAAGGCTGAAATTCAAGAACATAAAAAATAGTAAAGACAATTAAATACATTGCATGCCCAGTATGTAATATTGAGCTTATTGCTTCTCTTTGAAGTGACCCAGCATACCTTTACATGCTGTAAAAATAATGAATAATTATCTCCATACAAAGGCAAAAAAGGTACACATCAGAGCTCTGGTGTGTAGTATTTTTGACATTGGACTTTTGAGAGCGAGAAGGTGCCTGGCCAACAGAGTACCTAGAGGTCTGCAGTAACAAGGCTTCTTATATAGGAGTGGAACACCTGATACCCTGGAAAATTTAGAAATACATTTGCTATAATGATACATTTTTATACCTCTGAAACCAATGACAGCCAAAAAATGACAAGTTTTTAAAATGCTTATATATCAATGCTAGAAGTCTAAATAATAAGATGGGTGAACTAGAGTGCTGAGTATTAAATGAGGATATTGATATAATAGGCATCACAGAAACCTGGTGGAATGAGGATAATCAATGGGACACAGTAATACCAGGGTACAAAGTATATCGGAAGGACAGAACAGGTCGGGCTGGTGGGGGAGTGGCACTATATGTGAAAGAAAGCGTAGAATCAAATGAAGTAAAAATCTTAAATGAACTAAATTGTACCATAGAATCTCAATGGATAGTAATTCCATGCTTGAAAAATAAGAATATAGCAGTAGGGCTATATTACAGACCACATGACCAGGATGGTGTTAGTGACTCTGAAATGCTCAGGGAGATTAGAGAGGTTATTAAAATAAAAAACTCAACAATAATAATGGGGGATTTCAACTATCCCCATATTGACTGGGTACATATCAGCTCAGGAAGGGATGCTGAGATAAAGTTTCTTGACACCTTAAATGACTGCTGCTTGGAGCAGCTAGCCCTGGAACCCACAAGAGGAGAGGCAATTCTTGATTTAGTCCTAAGTGGAGCACAGGATCAGGTCCCAAGAGGTGAATATAGCTGGACCCCTTGGTAATAGTGACCATAATATAATTAAATTTAACATCCCTGTGGTGGGGAAGACTCCACAGTGGCCCAACACTGTAGCATTTAATTTCAGAAAGGGGAACTATATAAAAATGAGGAGGTTAGTGAAACAGAAATTAAAAGAAAAGGAGTACTTGTGGCACCTTAGAGACTAACCAATTTATTTGAGCATGAGCATGATGAAGTGAGCTGTAGCTCACGAAAGCTCATGCTCAAATAAATTGGTTAGTCTCTAAGGTGCCACAAGTACTCCTTTTCTTTTTGCGAATACAGACTAACACGGCTGTTCCTCTGAAACCAGAAATTAAAAGGTTACAGCACCAAAAGTAAAATCCCTGCAAGCTGCGTGGAAACTTTTTAAAGACACTATAATAGAGGCTCAACTTAAATGTATACCCCAATTTAAGAAATATAGTAAAAGAACCAAAAAAGAGCCACCGTGGTTAAACAACAAAGTAAAAGAAGCCGTGAGAGGCAAAAAGGCATCCTTTTAAAAAGTGGAAGATAAATCCTAATGAGGAAAATAGAAAAGAGCATAAACTTTGGCAAATGAAGTGTAAAAATATAATTAGAAAGACCAAAAAAGAATTTGAAGAACAGCTAGCCAAAGACTCCAAAAGTAATAGCAGATTTTTTTTCAAATACATCAGAAGCAGAAAGCCTGCTAAACAACCAGGAGGGCCGCTGGACGATAGAGATGCTAAAGGAGCACTCAAAGACGATAAGGCCGTTACGGAGAAACTAAATGAATTCTTTGCATCGGTCTTCACTGTTGAGGATGTGAGGGGGATTCCCAAACCTGAGCCATTCTTTTTAGGTGACAAATCTGAGGAACTGTGCCAGGTTGAGGTGTCAATAGAGGAGGTTTTGGAACAAATTGATAAACTAAATAGTAATAAGTCTCCAGGACCAGATGGTATTCACCCAAGAGTTCTGAAGGAACTCAAATGTGAAATTGCAGGACTACTAACTGTCATCTGTAACCTATCATTTAAATCAGCTTCTGTACCAAGTGACTAGGGGATAGCTAATGTGACGCCACTTTTTAAAAAGGGCTCCAGAGGTGACCCTGGCAATTACAGGCCGGTAAGGCTGACTTCAGTACCAGGCAAACTGGTTGAAACTATAGTAAAGAACAAAATTGTCAGACACATAGATGAACATAATTTGTTGGGAAATAGTCAACATGTTTTTTGTAAAGGGAAATCATGCCTCACCAATCTACTAGAATTCTTTGAGGGGGTCAACAAGCATGCAGACAAAGGAGATCCAGTGGATATAGTGTATTCAGATTTTCAGAAAGCCTTTGACAAGGTCCTTCACCAAAGGCTCTTTAGCAAAATAAGCAGTCATGGGATAAGAGGGAAAGTTCTCTCATGGATTGGTAACTGGTTAAAAGATAGGAAACAAAGGAATAAATGGTCAGTTTTCAGAATGGAGAGAGGTAAATAGTGGTGTACCCCAGGGATCTGTTACATATTCATAAACAATCTGGAAAAAGGGGTAAACAGTGAGGTGGCAAAATTTGCAGATGATACAAAACTACACAAGATACTTAAGTCCCTGGCAGACTGTAAAGAGCTACAAAAGGATCTCACAAAACTGGGTGACTGCGCAACAAAATGGCAGATGAAATTTAATGTTGATAAATGCAAAGTAATGCACATTGGAAAACATAATCTTAACTATACATATATAATGATGGGGTCTAAATTAGGTGTTATCATTCAAGAAAGAGATCTTGGAGCCATCGTGGATAGTTCTCTGAAATCATCCACTCAGTGTGCAGCAGCAGTCAAAAAAGCAAACAGAATGTTGGGAATCATCAAGAAGGGGATAGATAATAAGACAGAAAATACCATATTGCCTCTATATAAATGCATGGTACACCCACACCTTGAATACTGCATGCAGATTTGGTCGCCCCATCTCAAAAAAGATATATTGGAATTGGAAAAGGTTCAGAAAAGGGCAACAAAAATGATTAGGGGTATAGAATGGCTTCCATATGAGGAAAGATTAATAAGACTGGGACTGTTCAGCTTGGAAAAGAGGCAACTAAGGGGGGATATAATAGAGTATAAAATCATGAGTGGTATAGAGAAAGTAAATAAGGAAGTGGTGTTTACTCCTTCTCATAATACAAGAACAAGGGGCCACCAAATGAAATTAATAGGTAGCAGGTTTAAAACTAACACAAAGTAGTTTTTCACGCAGTGCACTGTCAACCTTTGGAACTCCTTGCCAGAGGGTGTTGTGAGGGCCAATACTGTAATGGGGTTCAAAGGAGAGCTAGATAGATTCATGGAAGATAGGTCCCATCAATGGCTATTAGCCACGATGGGTAGGAATGGTGTCCCTAGCCTCTGTTTGCGAGAAGCTGGGACTGGATGACAGGGCATAGATCACTTGATGATAACATGTCTGTTCATTCCCTTTGGGGCACCTGCCATTGGCCACTGTCAGAGGACAGGATACCTGGCTTGACAGACCTTTGGTCTGACCCAGTATGGCGGTTCTTATATTCTTAATGACATGAGAAGAGGGATGGTCTTGTTGTTAACGTGTGGGATTGAGACTCAAGAGACCTGCATTCACTTCCTCACTGTACCGCAGACTTCTTGTGTTTCCTTGGGCAAGTCACTTAATCTGTCTGTGCCTCAATTCTATTGTAAAATAGGGATAACACTTCCTTGGTCTGTCTTGTCTACTTAAACTGTGAACTCTTCGGGACAGAACTGTCTTTTCAGTGTTCGTACGGCACTTAACACAATAGGCCCTATTCTGGTTGGGACCTCTAGATACTACTGTAATACAAATAATTAATTGGTAATATTTTCAGACCTGTTCCACCATGCACACAAGTGGACAGATTAGAAAATAAGAATTATGGTTTAAAATGATGCTGAAAAATTCACTATTTCAAGTCAAGAGCAAGTATGAAATAAATAAATTTAAGATTGCGCCTTTCCTTTACATAGTTTGAAAAGTAGAGGTATTGATCATATTATGCCATGTGTTATAGAACAGAATGAAATATAGAACAATGTGCTGGGACTGGAAAATATTTTTCTCAGTATTGCTGCCAGGTGAAGTTAGCAGAAGATTTGTGTGCAGAGCTGAAACTGATGAATTGAAAATTAGCCAGATGAACAAATACATTGAAAAAATAACAAAGGAATGTTTTCTGAACATTTATTACGAATATACTGTCATAACCTATAACCAGAGGGAACAAAGAATGTGGAATTGCTCTCAGACAGGGAGACATGCCTGACTGCATTTATATTACAACTACTCCAGAAAGAGCAGAACAGAAATAGTTCCATTCAAGACTATCAATGGAGTTGCTATGGAAACATTCCCAGCGTGATCGGTAAAGCAGAAGGTTAACCAGCAATGCTTGCTTTTGAAAGGGTTGGTGATGTTTTAGATGTATCAAAGGCTTGTCAGGAGCTGGTAAATGAATTACATATGATAATCATTCACACTTCTATAGCATTGTCTGTCTAAGGATGTCATCTGTACAAAAATTACTGACTTAAGCCTCACAGACACTGCTGTAAGTTAGGTAGGTAGGTAATGGTGTCCCCATTTTACAGATTGGAAGACTTGAGCCATAGAGGGGTAGTCTCCCTGCTCTTTCTGTCAGAAACTGGGATGGAGATGGTCAGGCCTAGTGATCAGCACTGGAGCGGTCGCACCTAGTGGTCGGAGCCAGAATCCGGCGTCCAGGATGGGATTGCAGCGTGACTGGGAGCAGGGCAGTGGCGAGAGCAGGGCTGGAGCCAGGGGTGAAAGTAACTGAGGCCACTTACCTGTACGGGGAGGGGCAGGGCGGCTCCGGCCCCCGGAAGGGATGAGGTCTGGGGTGGAAAGGGCGGGACTGGAGGGATCAGCATCCCCCAGCCAGCCCTTCCAGTCTGGCTGGCCTGCGCCACCCAGGGCTCCCGTGTTGACTTAAAGGGCCCAGGGCTCCAGACGCTGCTGCTGCCGTAGCAGCTCCGGCGTCCGGAGCCCCGGGCCCTTTTAAATTGCCGGCCCAAGGGCAGCTGCTCCCTTTTCTCCCTGCCCGTTGGCGGCTGGGAGGGCCGAAAGGGGCAGGAACATTAAAGCGCTGCAGGGTTTTTTGCCGCAGCAGCCCTTTAATGTTGCTGCCCCTTTCCTCCCCTCCACGGACCCTACCAGCAGGGCCTCCGACAGGGGAGGCAAAAGGGCAGGGACATTAAAGCGCTGCCGCGGCAACGCTTTAATGTGGGCTGGGTATGGGCCGGTGCGGGTTCTTACCGGTACGCAGTACCGGCCTGTACCCGCTCACTTTCACCCCTGGCTGGAGCAGGACTAAGAGTAGGTTAAGGCCTGGGAAGTCTGTTGCCACCATCAGGCAGGAGAGAGTTCCAAGCTCTGGAGTCAGAGTAGCAGCCGTGTTAGTCTGTATTTGCAAAAAGATGCATCCGATGAAGAGAGCTGTAGCTCACGAAAGCTTATGCTCAAATAAATTGGTTAGTCTCTAAGGTGCCACTAGTACTCCTTTTCTTTAGGCTCTGGAGTGAAGTTGAGCAGATTGAGCTGCTGTTCCTCCTGTGGGACTTATATACTTGGTCTGCGGGAGACACAACCAGATCCTGGCTTGTGGATTGACTGGAGCCCAGCAGAGGAGTGACTCATCAAGTTACACTTCCTCTTCTTTCTTTCATGGGAATATCTATCTGCCTGCGCTAGATATTTCAGGATGAGAGTCACCCACTACTCTCTGAGGTTTAGAACTTGAGGCAAGTGTGAGGCGAATTCTACGGAAAGGAACTCTCAAGTTTTGACACCCTAACTAGACTAGACTGGACTGAGCGGAAGAAGAGAAAGCAGACTGTAAAATGTAATACAAAATAGTATTTTTAGGTTTTATATAGTGTTTTGCAAATATTAATAAAACTGAATCTGTCAAAATGGCATCATGGGATGCCATGTTCAAGTAAGAAAGATGGGCACTTTCAGCAAGTAAATCAATACATATTTTGCCTTCAGAACTTAGTTGATAATTCAGTTGATGATGTGTGAATCAGAATAGAATCCAGTTCATGCTCCCAGAGCTGTGCTGACTCTTCAGGGCTACCAGGAGTGAACTGTGGGTATGTCTGCACTGCAATAAAAGATTCACATCACAGCCGCAGCTGGCCAGGCTTGTGGGGCTTGGGCTGTGTGCTGTAAAATAGCAGTGTTAGATACTTGGGCTCAAACTGGAGCCCAGGCTTTGAGACCCCACAAGGGGGGAAGGTCTCAGAGCCTGGGCTCCAGCTCAAGCCCTAATGTCTATGCTGCTATTTTATCCCTGCAAGCCAGAGTCAGCTGACCTGGGCTCTGCAGCTCAGTGCACTGGGTTTTTACTGAAGTGTACATGTACCCTGTAATACAAACCTGGCTTTGTCAGTGAAGTAAGCAGATTTGACTCTGAGTACATGCAGCAAGCAAATCTGTTGAGAAAGAAGATGACACAGGCACTTTTCTGACCATAACCTCACTTTAGTTTGTCATCCTGGATCTGCTTAACTGCCATATCAGAAATTCTGCTCTAGCTACCATTTGCCTGATGTACACTCTGGCAGCTGACCTTTCAAATGTTATAATCGGTGCTGGGAAAACAAACTTAGTGATTTTCAAGAAAAAGAAGAGAGAAAAACCCTTTGGGGTGGGGGGGAATGAGTTATCATAGCTAGAGTGGGGAGAAGAGATATTGTTATTATCTCCTTTTAATTTAAAATCTTTCTAATACAACTTGCCTGATGCAGTGTAGTGTTGTTGGGGTGTATCAGCGCTTCACCCTCACCGTTCTGTCTGAGAAACATATACTTGAAAACATTTCCTGAGATGTCTAGGTTTTGAAATGGCAAAAATTTAAGAGGAAAGGATCTAGCTCAGTCTTCTGAGGTAGAGTGGTCTAGTGGATACGGCACGAGACTGATGTCAGGGGACCTGGGTTCTGTTCCAAGCTCTGCCTCTGACCTCCTGTGTTACCTTGGACAAATCACTTTGTTTCCACATGCCTCAGTTTTCCCATCTGTAAAATGGAGCTAATAATACTTGTCTTTGGTGTCTGTAAAGCACTATATAAGATCTAAAACGGTTACTATTTTTGTTGCCTGTACCTACTCTATCTTCTTCCATCCAGTTCATAGTATGGTTCCCTTATATAGAATCATAGGGTTAGAAGGGACTACAAGGGTCATCTAGTCTAACCACCTGCCAAGATTTAGCATGTGTTGTGTCTAAACCATCCAAGACAGGTGGCTTTCCAGTCTCCTTTTGAAAACCTCCAGCAAAGGTGCTTCCACAACCTCCATATAGTTGCAATTGTCTTTTGATAAACACTTGTCCTCCATTTTAGTACAGTTCAGTGTATTTAATGAAACATGAACACTAGCACACAGTGAATCTAACCGTGGATGAAATTAGAACAGCTTTTCTGATGGTGGTTTACCAAACTTATTGTTGGAACTCGATGGTGTTGAGCTCCTGCAGTACCCCCACTGACTGGATTTGGAGTTGTGGGAGTTCAGCACATCTGGAATTTGAGCTTTAGGCTTCTCAGGTTGGTACCTAAAATCTGACACATCCAAAATTAGTGGCTAGTTTTGTACATTTAGGCATAAGTGAGCAATTAAATAGGTTTAGGTAGCACCCTGTGTCTGTTCTTTGCTCTTCTTAGGAATTTCAGATAGAGAAAAAGCTTTGTCTGCCTGTGCAAGAGAACTGAAAGAGTCTTCCTGGGGAAGCACATATAGGGGATATATCCAATATAAAACTCACACTCTTAAAGATGAGGCTTGCATTGCTGGTGGTATCACACTGCTCCGGATGATCCAAACCAGGGTCTGTAGCTGACTGTACAGAAGCTATTCAAATCTTGGTAGTGCACACTTGCTCCTTGGCTCACTCGTCTATGGGATGATTCAAAACTGTAAAAGTTTTTAAATGGTGCTGTGGAGCTGAATGAATGGTCAGTTGCTAATACATTGGTATATTCACTTTTAGGTTGACCAGATTTCTTCTAGAAGTCCAGCTGTTAGCTGGCATGCGACCCAATTACTGATGAATCTTTCCTATATTACTTACTCTATAATGGTAACCAACTATCCTTTCAAAATTCCTTTTGTCTTTCTCTAGTATGAGTTTTTAATTTAATGTAGACTCTTTGAGAATGCTTGCTTCATTTAATTTCACCACCAGAAGATCTGTAGAGCTGGCTGAGGCATCTTCAATACACTTCTTTTCCTTTGAGCTGGTTTCTATAGTAATGCAGCATCTTCAGAGAGGCAGTGTTTTCCTTGAGGGGTTCCTTTAAGAGATAAGCCTCATCCTTAGGGGAGGGTCTGAAGTTGTCTGCTAAAAAGAGGCCTCTTCCTGAGGCATTGATTCCACTGCTTGTGGGTGGCAGCAATTCCCGAGACACTGGTAACAATCTCTTTGCAAAGGTTTCAACTCCTGCTTTGAGGTTTAGAGTATTTACCTTTTTATGTCCTTCTCTCTCTGTTCAGTGGTGTAATTCAGCCTAGCAAGGGTTGTGCTTGAAGATCAGATAACATACTCATTGTTAGTTTGGCTGCATGGTCTCTTCTGTCTTGTCTGGGCTAGTATATTAATGATTATCCATTGTTCCTGTGGTGGATATCTGCTTTAATTTGCATGGGAGATAGGCGACTTCACTTTCACTTAGACTTTCACTTTCTTTAAGGGAATTGTTCCTCTCTTTTTATCTGAATATGCTGAAAATTCTTTGTGTGTGAACACGTCTTAGCTTCCTTTTAGTCTAGCCGTCTTCCACTATCAAAACTATTTTAATCTACTCAACCCAGCATTTACTGTGGGGTGACAATGAATGAGTGTGTGGACCCACAATTTAAAAGATCAGCATTTAAGAATAATTTCAATGGATTCTTTATCAAGGGTTTATAATTTCTACCCAACAACATACAGTCTTATCTCTTGTTGGTTCTGCTGCTGTTGTTTTGATGAATTAACCAAACACAGAATGAAGTATATAATTCCAGGGAGCATTAATATTACACAAAATATCTAAGCCTGATCTTAAATAGTTTTAGAAATCTACTTTACCTTAGGGATCTAATTTATTTTAGTGGTTTGTCTCAGTGTAGTGGGAGAGAAAGAAGGATATCTGCTGTTAAGAAGGTACATTGACTTATGCTTCGCATCTGTCAGCTAATGGCTATGCTGATGTATGCATCTCAGAAAATGTCTAACGGTAACAGATCATCCATATCTGCTCCCTGGCAAAAGGAAGGGCATAGGTTAGATGTGGTTGGTAGAAATATATAATTTTCTGCCTCCCTGCGTTTCTGTGTGGCAAACTAGCAGGCTATGTCATGTGATGATTCAACTATGCCTTACAGGAATCCACCCTGATCTCAGTACTTGAGGAGTAAAGAGAAGCTACAAAGAACTTGGTTGCTGAGAGGAGGACATTAGCCAGGCATAGTGTGAGGATAGCTTATGACCCCTCAGATTCAACAACCAGGGCTATGGCCACTGGGATAACTCTACAGAGATCATCGTGGCTCTGAACATCAGGCCTTGTTCCAGGCTTTCAGAAGCTAATCAAAGATTTGCCTTTGAGGGCTCTGACCTGTTTAGTAATAAGATGGATGACATTCTGGAAAAGATTAAAAGTAAGAGTCCCAACCCAAGTCTAGGAGCCTCTCCCAGTATGCATCTGTTACTAAAAGGAAGCCATATTATACAACCATTCAGTTTCAGAGGCAGCCCCCTGCTGTTCAACACAGAATACCCAGCCTCAGAAGTGATACGAGGCTTTAGACTCTTTTAAAATGGAGAACTCAGTACTGAAGATCACTTTTGATAGGCTACTTAAGAGCCACATTTTTTCCTCTGCAGTTTAGACCTCACAGACTCATAGAAGATTACGATTGGAAGAGACCTCAGGAGGTCATCTAGTCCAACCGCCTGCTCAAAGCAGGACCAACCCCAACTAAATCATCTCAGCCAGGGCTTTGTCAAGCCAAGCCTTAAAAACCTCGAAGGATGAAGATTCCACCACCTCCCTAGGTAACCCATTCCAGTGCTTCACCACCCTCCTAGTGAAATATTTTTTTTCCTAATAGCCAGCCTAGACCTCTCCCACTGCAACTTGAGACCATTGCTCCTTTTTCTGTCATCTGCCACCACTGAGAACAGCTTAGCTCCATTCTCATCTCTGGTCTCATCTTGAGTGTAGACAAGAAACTTTTAATTAAAGGAGGGAAGTAACTCAGCATTAATTTGGGAAAACACCACAAATAGGGTTCCTAAACATAAACCATGAGTAAAAGACCTACCCCAGTAGGTTGGGCAGTGTCCTTTTTCCCTCAGGTTCTTAAGTCCAGCAACCCCAAAGTGCCTTTCATGTGTCTGACTCCCCTCTGCACCCCACTCACAGTTGCTGTCCTTGGTCAGTGCAGTCCCAGAGTTCAGAGGTGCATCTGCAGAGTTCACCTCTCCCCTCCACCCCCTCCCCCCAGGTGGGGTAAAGAGGTACCTTACTCACTCCGCTGCTTGGGTATTCACTCGCCTCCCACCCTACTGGCCGCTCACCAGCTCACTACTTCCGCTGGCCGCCTGTTCACCGTTCTCCACTGCCGCCCTGCTGGCCACCTGCTCACTGCTCTTGACACACCTCTCCACCAGCTCGCACCTCTCCACTGCATCAGTCACTCGTTCACCAGCTGACTGTCAATCACCTGCTGCTGCCACCTGACTCTCTGCTGTGACCTCTGCACATTAGTCTCTTAGTAATTTTCAGCTCTTTGCAGGCTGGGCAGAAACACTGCCCCATTTCGAGTGATTTCAGCTCTCAGTGATTTTCAGCTCTTAGCAGGCAGGGCACAAACAAAGTTCTACCACAACTGATTTCAGCTCTAATTGGGCATTTAACATAACAAAGAGGCTCCTAATGAAGCCTGTTTAGCGCTATTCTTTGAACAGTGAGGAGGAACAGGTTAAACCAGTCTAGGGAAGACCCTTGAAGGTGTATAGTCTCCTGGCTGGGGATACCTGTCCCCATCCCTTTTACTTTCACATGGCTCTGACATTCAAGCCCCTGGCTTGATGAGGTTCTTTCAACTGAGAGTGGCCCCCTCATTTGGGACAGGTTAAGTACAGTCCTGCTTTCCTGTATTCCTACAATAATTACAACATTGGTAACCATATTTTTCTACCCCTGCATTCAGTACTAAGGTGATTTGTACCCAACACCAGCCAAAGTTGATCATTTTGACACCGCTGTATTTGCTGCATATGTAAGCAGAGCAGAAGCAACTGTATTTACATAAACACATTAAAGTCTCTCCCCCTCCCAGTTAGCTGGCAGGGAAGCATTCATTCAGACCCTGTTTACATCAGTTTCATGTTTCCTTAAAGGATTGACTAATGGCTTGTCTACATGGGGAATTTAGTACAAAATAGCTAGGGAGTATATTTAAAGAACAATAGCTCTTCTGCACTAGCTCCCTGTATGGACGGTCTTGTTCCATACCAAGAGCACCTTTGTGCACTTCAACTTAATCCACTTCCAAAGTGAGTGCACAGAGGCATCTCTCAAATAACTTCAGTTACTAGTAAATAAGCCCTTTATAAAATATTTTAATAAAATCCTTGTGATTTCCACAAAATCAGTCAGACTATATCCTTGACCTAGTGTTGGTAGCAACAAACATAGAGTACTTTTTGTGACACAGTGATAATGTATACAACATAAAGTTTAAATCAAACTGTACCGTTCCATAGTGAAGTCAAAGTTTAAAAATGGGAAAAACAACAGTACGACAAACGTTGTCAGTAAATGTGAACCTCAGCTTTGTACAATCATAGCCTGTGGGCAAGAAGTGACCTCATTGCTGCTGACAAGGAAAAAAGAGTAGACGGAACAAAAAAACCCAAATCTTTAAAAGGTATACAAGAGAGCTGTGTAGTTCATCGAGGGCTAGAACTAATCTTTTCAAATAATTGCTGAGCCTTACTGCATATATTTTCATTTGGTCAGTGTTTTACTTTACCCCTTGGGCTGATGAAGCTTGAACCAGTAATAAGAGGAAGGCATTTCTTCATAAGAATGAATGTGTTCATTATCCTTTGTGACTTTAGAAACGCTACATTCTTCACCATACATTAGCTCACTCTTCCAAATGATACCACCCTGGCTTTGCACTCCCTCTCTATTTATACATTTAGTGCATATAGGTTGGAATAGGTTTGTGGTAAATGGATGGCTAGGATCTGGCAATACGATATGAGGACCTACATAAAATAACAAGAATCAACTAAACCTCTGACCTCCCCAAAGCACTAAACTGCTTCTCAGACTCTAGACCCTTGCCTTCTGCACTTGAAGTCTAATTCCTGAAAAACAGAGCTTGTGTGTGTGTGTGTGTGTGTTTGCCAAAGATTGCCATGCAAATGTGTATGTCCACAGAGCCCACCTTTCATTATTAAACTGTTTTGGTGAATTCTTTCTATATTTTTAAAAGTATTGTGTTTATGTACTGTTTTAATGGTATTTGTAACTGAGTTAACATGGCTGACTTTATGAAGCTCAAAAGCTTGTACCTTCCACCAACGGAAGCTGGTCCAATAAAAGATATCACCTCACCCACCTTGACTTTATGAATTCAGTCTCGTGTTTTAGGAAGTTAAGATACTGCACTCAAAAGTCAATCAGAGCTGTTTAGTAGAACTCACTATGTCCTCTCACAATGGAGATTTTGCTTCTAAACATGTTTCATTTGGGAAGTTCCCTGAATTAGGGGCAGGGTATTTTGTACCACCAAAAAGAAACTAATTTCAATACACCAAACTTTCCTTTTAAACATAAAATGCCAAATTAAACTATGCCTGAATGCCTCAGTACTGAGTTTGACCAGTGTTTTAATCGTATCCTGCTGTTTGACCATAAACTGTGTCTTCTAATCCATTCTGCAGTGTCCCTTCCTCATCTCAAATAAATAGCAATAAATGTATTCTTAACATCTTCTGTCAGTGGGACTTACTGAAGATCCTGAGCGTATAAGTTGCTCGGACTTAAACTCCTAAATCATTTAGGTGCTTTTGAAAAATTTGCCCTGCTTTCCCCTTTCTTGGGGCTGATATAGCAGTACTCCCAATGCAGATGCAGCAGGAGCACTGTTATACAAGCAGCCTGATAGAGAAGGCCAGCAACAGAACTTCATGAGAGTCAGGCAGCAGGAGGTGCAGGGGAATAGATGAGCTGGCTAGCAGCAGGTTCTGGGGGGAGCCAAACAGCAGGCTGATGAGGGATACAATACTCAGACAGTATTATACTATAGGATTGTGAGGGCTTTACATCTTAAACTAAGCAAATTCTCTTGTAAAATCAAATGTCTGTGAAAGGAATCACATAAAAACTATGTATTGTTAAGGCTTTAATTCCCCACTTCCCCTTGGATTCCTACTTCAGTTTTCCAGTGCAGAGCAGGACCATTAACTGCATCTCTGGGACAGCTCACAACAAGGAGCAGGAGACACCTGTGAGCCAAGCCCACAGCTCTATCATGGAAGGGAGCCATAAAAGTGCAAAGAGTCCTGTTAGCCCAGACTGGGGGAGCCTAGTATAATAGTTGCAGAGCACCTGCACAAAATCTCAGATGTTAGTCATTTCCTTAATGTAATAGCCCTTCATCTCTGGAGACTTGGTTTCAAATACTGAATTAGTTCACAGGTGTGCTTATCATATGTTTTCTCCATATCCCTAAATCATCACATAATTAGGTGCATTATTTGTGCTTCCAGTGCTACTGGCAATCACTGCTCAAGGAGGGCATTGTTGCAAGTCTAGATTATGAAGCATTTGACAGAGCTGTGTGAGGGAACCTGCCTGGTGCCTCACTATGGTGTTAGGATATAGATATTCAAGCCTGTCTGTAAAGGCCTATACTCTAAGAATTTAGGTTATTCTTATCACTTAGCTAGTTACAGAGGTATAAAAGAGAGAATCAAAATCGCTGTCTGCCGGTGTAAGGGCCTTCTCTTACTGTGACAGTCTGAGGCCCTGTTCTTAGGCTAAGATCTTTGGCTAAGCAGCAGAGGCAGCCATAAGCTGGGAAGCGAACGGTCACATCCTTACATTGGAAACTAGTCACATTGGAAATAAGGTGCTATTGGGCTGTTAGGAATACAAACCTGTCCTGATAATGCCTATCCCCTCCAGAGAAAGGGAAGTGCCTAGAAAATGTAAAAGGAAACTTAGTTTGATAGCATCCTGTCTGGCAAGAACTCACTTATCAATAGCTGGGATGTGAAATCCTCATTTCTGTGTTCTATCATTGTAGTCCCCATATCCCTATTGTTTGTCTGTATAATCTCTGTCTGGTTCTGTGATTGTGTCTGTCTGCCGTATAATTAATTTTGCTGGGTGTAACCTAATTAACGTGGTGGGATATAATTCGTTAAATAATTATGTTACAATATGTTAGGGTTGGTTAGTTAAATTTCAGTAAAATGATAGGTTAAGGTATAGCTAAGCAGAACTAAAGTTTTACTATATAGTCTGCAGGCAATCAGGAAATAAGGTGGGGAATGGGAACAGGGAATGGGGGTGGGGAAATTGGAATCGTTTTGCTAAAGGGGGAAATGGGAACAGGAACACAGGTAAGGCTCTGTGGTGTCAGAGCTGGGAAGGGGGACACTAAGGAAGGAAACTGGAATCATGCTTGCTGGAAGTTCACCCCAGTAAACATCAAATTGTTTGTACCTTTGGACTTTGGGTATTGTTGCTCTCTGTTCATGCAAGAAGGACCAGGGAAGTAAGTGGATGAAGGAATAAACTACAGTAGGCTGGAAGTACCTGAGGTCATGAAGAGGCACACTTTTGCTGTGCCCATGAAGAATGCAATAAAGATATATTATCTTTTGAGTATTTCTTAGGTAGATCTAGGAAATAACTGAATGAAAATTGGTGAAAAGGTATTGGCTTAATATCTCTGAACTGAATGTGTCACAGTAAAGAAGAAATATTTCTGGTTGCACTGAAATTTAAAGATGTCACTTAATGGAAACAAATTGGCATAAATATGTTTGGGGTTTTAAAGGGAGAATTAGTAAAATGGTCCAATGAATTACTCGACTTTTAACAATGATACAGTTTCTCTTGACTGCCTCAGTTTTTATTGTATTGAATTTTAGTAGTTAATTGGCTTTCGAGATAATGCAGGAGGTGTCTTAACAACAGCTAGCTTGAGCCCTCAGTGATGGATGGTGAATGGATCGAAGCATCATTTTACACAGTGCCTTGTCCAGTGCTCAGATAAGGGACTTTATTATCTGTCATTTGAAAATACTTGTGATATAACTGCTATTAGAAATGTATCACTGTTCTAGAATTATATGGGGAAAGAATGAAGTAGAACATATTGTCTTGTAAGTTAATGTAGTCTGCTTGTAGCAATTTAAGCAATAATCAGATAATAACCAAGAGAGAGGCTAAACCTATTGTTGAAAAAATAAATGATACATTCTGGAAACCAGTTTTATAAATCACAATTATTGTACCCAACTATGGGAAACTAAAAATGGGTAACAAACTGGTCACTTCTGCACAGAACTGCAATCTCATTTTCTATTTCCCTTGTACATTGTGATTTAGGGTAAAATTTTCAAAAGCACCTAAATCCAATTGATTTTCAATGTGATATAGAGCTCTAAGCCGCTTAGGTGCTCTTGAAAATTTTACCCTTCATCTAAAGCTAAAATATCATTCTTAAAGTGGGTGAGAATCATGGACTGTAAAGATTGTTTAGGTCATCTTACTGAGACCCCCATCAATGCAGGATCATTTCCTACAGAATATTTTCAAGTGCCTTGTCCACTCAAGTTTTTAATCTCTCTAGTGACTGAGTTTGCACCTCTGCCTTTAGTGACACTGTTCCACAGTCTAATGGTCCTCAGTGTTTAGGCAATGTTGCTATGTAGCCTTCATTTTCATTATTTCAGTTTTCTTCCATTACTCCTATATCCATGACACGGCTGGATGGAGCTGCTTTTGAATGACTCCATTCTTTTCTCTCTGAGAATCCTGAGGGTACTTTTAGGTGATTGCTCATCTACCCCCAAGAGCTCTTCCATGTGAGGCATCATGTTGTGGGTTTTTTTGGAAAGGGGAGAGGGTTGGGTTGTTGTTTTTTTTTGACATCCCTCCTGTTTATCATTTATATGAGTTAATGTGGGATGTAGTGAGGTGATGTAGACTGTGATGCCTTTGATATGCTGAGGACAGCTAGATCCGTGTCTTCATTTCACCACATGCAGCGGGCACATGTAATGGCTTTTCCAATGTTTAGTTAATCAAAGTAAGGATGTGGGATGGGAGTAAGCTGGCTGAGACTCAGGACATGTCTTGTTACCAGATTTGCCCGTTACTTTGGGGTGTGCTCATTTATTAGGGTTACTCTTCTGGAGAGGTGGGGGTTCTGTAATCTATCAATGTACTGCTTGTGTCACTTGTGTTTTCATATGGAGCTCTACTTCTCCCGTCTGTAAGTTCCCTCCCAATAGAGCTATCCTGCAGGACCTAGGTTCCTCAGGGCTGGGTTCTTCCAGCCCCAGAATCAGATGAACACGCACACATGAACGAACACACACACAGCGCGTCTGAGTGGACCGGGTCAATCAGCACTCCCAAGCTGACCCCTTATATGCCCCTGGACTCAGCAGGCTGGGTCAAGCAGCACTTCCAAGCTGCCACCATCCTATGCCACAGGTTCAGTACATCCCTATCCCCACTTTCCAATTTGTTCTGGTAGTAACCCACTTGATGAGCAAACCCCATAGGATTTTTGGGCGCTAAAGGGATCTTTAGCTTAGGTAAGAGGAGCGGTGCTGCGGAGCAAATGGGGAAGCCAAAACACAAAGGGGGGGGGGGGAAGGGAGGGAGGGAAGCCAAGCAACCAGCTTAACCATAAGTTATTTATTGCAAGGTAATAACCGTACAAGGAGAGCCAAACAAACAAAACAGGTACAATATTAAATCTAGCTTAAATTTTATTACAAAAGTCAGGTTTAGAAAAAAGAAAAGGAGTACTTGTGGCACCTTAGAGACTAACCAATTTATTTGAGCATAAGCTTTCGTGAGCTACAGCTAACTTCATCGGATGCATACTGTGGAAAGTATAGAAGATCTTTTTATACACACAAAGCATGAAAAAATGGGTGTTTACCACTACAAAAGGTTTTCTCTCCCCCTACCCCACTCTCCTGCTGGTAATAGCTTATCTAAAGTGATCACTCTCCTTACAATGTGTATGATAATCAAGGTGGGCCATTTCCAGCCCAAATCCAGGGTTTAACAAGAACGTCTGGGGGGCGGGGGGGAGGTAGGGAAAAACAAGGGGAAATAGGTTACCTTGCATAATGACTTAGCCACTCCCAGTCTCTATTCAAGCCTAAGTTAATTGTATCCAATTTGCAAATGAATTCCAATTCAACAGTCTCTCGCTGGAGTCTGGTTTTGAAGTTTTTTTGTTGTAATATCGCAACTTTCATGTCTGTAATCACGTGACCAGAGAGATTGAAGTGTTCTCCGACTGGTTTATAAATGTTATAATTCTTGACATCTGATTTGTGTCCAATTATTCTTTTATGTAGAGACTGTCCAGTTTGACCAATGTACATGGCAGAGGGGCATTGCTGGCACATGATGGCATATATCACATTAGTGGATGTGCAGGTGAACGAGCCTCTGATAGTGTGGCTGATGTTATTAGGTCCTGTGATGGTGTCCCCTGAATAGATATGTGGGCACAGTTGGCAACGGGCTTTGTTGCAAGGATAGGTTCCTGGGTTAGTGGTTCTGTTGTGTGGTATGTGGTTGTTGGTGAGTATTTGCTTCAGGTTGGGGGGCTGTCTGTAGGCAAGGACTGGCCTGTCTCCCAAGATTTGTGAGAGTGTTGGGTCATCCTTCAGGATAGGTTGTAGATCCTTAATAATGCGTTGGAGGGGTTTTAGTTGGGGGCTGAAGGTGACGGCTAGTGGCGTTCTGTTATTTTCTTTGTTAGGCCTGTCCTGTAGTAGGTGACTTCTGGGAACTCTTCTGGCTCTATCAATCTGTTTCTTCACTTCCGCAGGTGGGTATTGTAGTTGTAAGAATGCTTGATAGAGATCTTGTAGGTGTTTGTCTCTGTCTGAGGGGTTGGAGCAAATGCGGTTGTATCGCAGAGCTTGGCTGTAGACAATGGATCGTGTGGTGTGGTCAGGGTGAAAGCTGGAGGCATGTCGGTAGGAATAGCGGTCAGTAGGTTTCCGGTATAGGGTGGTGTTTATGTGACCATCGTTTATTAGCACTGTAGTGTCCAGGAAGTAGATCTCTTGTGTGGACTGGACTAGGCTGAGGTTGATGGTGGGATGGAAATTGTTGAAATCATGGTGGAATTCCTCAAGGGCTTCTTTTCCATGGGTCCAGATGATGAAGATGTCATCAATATAGTGCGAGTAGAGGCGTTAGGGGACGAGAGCTGAGGAAGCGTTGTTCTAAGTCAGCCATAAAAATGTTGGCATACTGTGGGGCCATGCGGGTACCCATAGCAGTGCCGCTGATTTGAAGGTATACATTGTCCCCAAATGTAAAATAGTTATGGGTAAGGACAAAGTCACAAAGTTCAGCCACCGGGTTAGCCGTGACATTATCAGGGATAGTGTTCTTGATGGCTTGTAGTCCATCTTTGTGTGGAATGTTGGTGTAGAGGGCTTCTACATCCATAGTGGCCAGGATGGTGTTATCAGGAAGATCACCGATGGATTGTAGTTTCCTCAGGAAGTCAGTGGTGTCTCGAAGGTAGCTGGGAGTGCTGGTAGCGTAGGGCCTGAGGAGGGAGTCTACATAGCCAGACAATCCTGCTGTCAGGGTGCCAATGCCTGAGATGATGGGGCACTCAGGATTTCCAGGTTTATGGATCTTGGGTAGTAGATAGAATATCCCAGGTCGGGATTCCAGGGGTGTGTCTGTGCGGATTTGATCTTGTGCTTTTTCAGGGAGTTTCTTGAGCAAATGCTGTAGTTTCTTTTGGTAACTCTCAGTGGGATCATAGGGTAGTGGCTTGTAGAAACTCGTGTTGGAGAGCTGCCGAGCAGCCTCTTGTTCATATTCCGACCTATTCATGATGACAACAGCACCTCCTTTGTCAGCCTTTTTGATTATGATGTCAGAGTTGTTTCTAAGGCTGTGGATGGCATTGTGTTCTGCACGGCTGAGGTTGTGGGGCAAGTGATGCTGCTTTTCCACAATTTCAGCCCGTGCACATCGGCAGAAGCACTCTATGTAGAAGTCCAGTCTGCTGTCTCGACCTTCAGGAGGAGTCCACCTAGAATCCTTCTTTTTGTAGTGTTGGTAGGGAGGTCTCTGTGGATTAGTATGTTGTTCAGAGGTGTGTTGGAAATATTCCTTGAGTCGGAGCCATCAAAAATAGGATTCTAGGTCACCACAGAACTGTATCATGTTCTTGGGGGTGGAGGGGCAGAAGGAGAGGCCCCGAGATAGGACAGCTGCTTCTGCTGGGCTAAGAGTATAGTTGGATAGGTTAACAATATTGCTGGGTGGGTTGAGGGAACCATTGCTGTGGCCCCTTGTGGCATGTAGTAGTTCAGAAAGTTTAGTGTCCTTTTTCTTTTGTAGAGAAGCAAAGTGTGCGTTGTAAATGGCTTGTCTAGTTTTAGTAAAGTCCAGCCACGAGGAAGTTTGTGTGGAAGGTTGTTTTTTTATGAGTATCCATTTTTGAGAGCTCATTCTTTATCTTTCCCTGTTTGCTGTAGAGGATGTTGATCAGGTGGTTCCGCAGTTTCTTTGAGAGCGTGTGGCACAAGCTGTCAGCATAGTCTGTGTGGTATGTAGATTGTAATGGATTTTTTACCTTCAGTCCTTTTGGTACGATGTCCATCTGTTTGCATTTGGAAAGGAAGATGATGTCTGTCTGTATCTGTACAAGTTTTTTCATGCAGTTGATAGATTTCCACTCCATACGGCTAAATGCAGTGCCTTGCATAATGACAGGTTTCAGAGTAACAGCCGTGTTAGTCTATATTCACAAAAAGAAAAGGAGTACTTGTGGCACCTTAGAGACTAACCAATTTATTTGAGCATGAGCTTTCGTGAGCTACAGCTCACTTCATCGGATGCATACTGTGGAAAGTATAGAAGATCTTTTTATACACACAAAGCATGAAAAAATACACATTGTAAGGAGAGTGATCACTTTAGATAAGCTATTACCAGCAGGAGAGTGGGGTGGGGGGAGAGAAAACCTTTTGTAGTGGTAAACACCCATTTTTTCATGCTGTGTGTGTATAAAAAGATCTTCTATACTTTCCACGGTATGCATCCGATGAAGTGAGCTGTAGCTCACAAAAGCTTATGCTCAAATAAATTGGTTAGTCTCTAAGGTGCCACAAGTACTCCTTTTCTTTTTGTGAATACAGACGAACACGGCTGTTACTCTGAAACCAGGTTTAGAAAACTATACCTGATCACACAAATCAGGGTTAGAAAGCTATACCTAGAATAGGGGGGGGGGAAAAAAAAAGAGAGGGAGAGTTGGGTTCTCACCACTCCGTAAAGCTTGAACAGGTCGGGGTTCCCAGGTGGTGGTGGTAGCTGAGGGCGTGCTGGAGACAGGCAGAGCCCCCAGCATGATCAGTCAGGAGAAGATGAAGTCCCCATGGAACTGATACAGATTTTGGATCCAGGCATCAGAACACTTACTTGAGCTTGGTTAGGGGTTTTTTGTAGGGAAACAACAATGGTTCAAGAGAGAACGCTAGATTTGTTTATGCATAAACTGATGGCTCAAAGGAGTATACCAAAGTAGTTTTGTTCAGGCTAGGCAATAGGAGCTGATCATTCCTGGCTATGGGCAGTATTCCTTCGAGGGAGCTCATAAGTGCAATTAGGCAGCTTCAGTATTTTGGATATCAATCAAGGATTTATTACTAGAATTGGTCTGATAACTACTGAGCTGGGTGTGTGCAGGCGTGGGTTCATTAACATCTGGAGCAGAGATCCCCCATCATGCAGTGCTTCCCTGCTTTTCTGGTCCCAGAGTTCTGTGCGGTTCTTGCCTTGGAATCTCTGTTCTCCATTCTGTATACTAATGGAGATGCCTCCCTGTCCCATCTTCAATGCAAATGAGGCTAGGGGAGTTGCCTCAATCCTGTCACTCTTGTCCAGAGAGGTTCAGGTGTGTCTCCCATCGCTTTTTCATTGCTTTTTGTAAGTCTTTCTTCTGATCGGTTTTGGTTCAAGCAGAGACTGGGTGGGTGGTGTCCTCCGTGAGTCAGACAGGCTTGATCCTGTACCCTGGTTCCCCAAGAACACACAGCTGACAGGTAACAGTCTACACTTGGTCTGCGCTGCTGCAGCATTTTTAGCACAGTCGCTAAACTGTGTCACTCAGGAGCGTGGATTTTTCCTAGTGTAGACCAGGGCTTAGTCCACATAAGAGACATTGAAATAATGCAGCAGAGTCCTGTGGCCCTTATAGACTGACAGACGTATTGGAGCATAAGCTTTCGTGGGTGAATACCCACTTCGTCAGAAGCATGTAGTGGAAATTTCCAGAGGCAGGTATAAATATGCAAGCAAGAATCAGGCTAGAGATTATACCTGCCTCTGGAAATTTCCACTACATGTATCCGACGAAGTGGGTATTCACCCACGAAAGCTTATGCTCCAATATGTCTGTCAGTCTATAAGGTGCCACAGGACTCTTTGCTGCTTTTACAGATCCAGACTAACACGGCTACCCCTCTGATAATTGAAATAATGGTGAGCATTTGAAGGGGAAACAGGAAATGGCAGAGATGAAGGAGGATTTGCATACCTTTTGTTGATCAAGTTCCCTTTCTCTTCGTCTTGGATTTTCTGCTGCTTCTGGATGTCCAGACAATGCTCTCTTGCATCTGTATGTGGCCAGGTTATGATCTTTTCATAGTGGTGTGGGCCTCAATGTTGTTATCCAGGCCTTTGTCACCTCTGAATGGATTACTGCATGCAACACTTTCTATGTGAGGATTACTCTGGAACTTCAGTTAATACAGAATGCAGCAGTCTGTTTTGTGCAGGGAGCACATTACTTCTGTGCTGTGCCATGTTCACTTTCGGATGTTCCCAGTTTTGGCCCTCAGGGTTAAATGGCAGAATGCTAAAGGGGGGGGGGGGTGATTACAAAGAATGGTTTCCACTGGCATTTGTGTTCCATGCTTGGTCAATTAGAGCTTGACTATGTTGATCTGCAGGACAAGTTAGAAGGCCCATGTCCCAAGCTTTTTTGGTATGTTGGAGGGAGAGTTTTATTTTAGGCGATTTGGAGTAACTTAACTATCTTAGCAAATTATTTGCAGCATCCAGAACTATGAGTATGCACATTTCAAATGTTCAAATAAATGAAGGAAATACTAACCTTTGGACCACCCCAAAAAAAACCCCTTTCCCTCTGATTTGCCTTCTCGAGTTGTGTAATCACTCCACCCTATGAGTAGCCACGTACCCAGGCTGCATATCTTCCCTCATGGGTAGGCTTGGAAGAACTAGATTTTTTTAAAATAATTTTAATGAATAATATCAATGTTTATTTTTTAACTTTTTTATGTATTTAAATTTTCACAGTCTTGCAAAATGATGGGGTTTAAGCATTTTTAAATTATTTTTAACAATTAGATTTTCACAGTTGTGGGAAATTATGGGGGTGTTCAGACAATGGTGGCAGGTCAGACAATAATTATTTAATGATAGTTGAGATTCAAAAAATTAAACCATTAAAACACAAATTGTCAACATCATGTCAAAATATACCAAGTAAATAGCATTAAATCAAACTCTAATAAGTTCTCAATCAGCATTTTTCTTACTTTGCCTATCTGTACATTTTGATTCTTATCAATCATATTAAATAAATAAATAAACAAATAAATAATATATGTTCATTGCTTTGTCTGTGTACAATGAAATCGACATTTATCAGCATTTTCCAGTAAAAATCTAATCCACGTCCACTCAGATGTCTGTCCTTTACCCACTTAATCATTTTAGTGGCTCTCCTCTGAATTCCCATCAGTTTGTCAGTCTTTTTCTGGTGTTGATGTACAGTCTTACTGCAGTGGCCTCTGAGGAAATGCCACTAGTGGGACAGCTGGCAGTTTGGGGGCAGGAATAAGCCATCAAAGAAATACAAGGGAGCAGTGTTAGAGGTCAGCAAAATGGAATGAGACACCTAGGGAGGTGGTGGAATCTCCTTCCCTAGAAGTTTTTAAGGTCAGGCTTGACAAAGCCCTGGCTGGGATGATTTAGTCGGGGATCGGTCCAGCTTTGAGCAGGGGGTTGGACTAGATGACCTCCTGAGGTCCCTTCCAACCCTGATATTCTATGATTCTATGTCTTTGATGCACCATCAGGATATGCTGTTCACTACACCGCTAAATGAGGTGTATAAGGATAAGTGCAGGGTCCTGCACTTAGGACGGAAGAACCCAATGCACAGTTACAGACTAGGGACCGAATGGCTAGGCAGCAGTTCTGCGGAAAAGGACCTAGGAGTGACAGTGGACGAGAAGCTGGATATGAGTCAGCAGTGTGCCCTTGTTGCCAAGAAGGCCAATGGCATTTTGGGATGTATAAGTAGGGGCATAGCGAGCAGATCGAGGGAAGTGATCGTTCCCCTCTATTCGACATTGGTGAGGCCTCATCTGGAGTACTGTGTCCAGTTTTGGGCCCCACACTTCAAGAAGGATGTGGATAAATTGGAGAGAGTCCAGCGAAGGGCAACAAAAATGATTAGGGGACTGGAACACATGAGTTATGAGGAGAGGCTGAGGGAGCTGGGATTGTTTAGCCTGCAGAAGAGAAGAATGAGGGGGGATTTGATAGCTGCTTTCAACTACCTGAAAGGGGGTTCCAAAGAGGATGGCTCTAGACTGTTCTCAATGGTAGCAGATGACAGAACGAGGAGTAATGGTCTCAAGTTGCAGTGGGGGAGGTTTAGATTGGATATTAGGAAAAACTTTTTCACTAAGAGGGTGGTGAAACACTGGAATGCGTTACCTAGGGAGGTGGTAGAATCTCCTTCCTTAGAGGTTTTTAAGGTCAGGCTTGACAAAGCCCTGGCTGGGATGATTTAACTGGGAATTGGTCCTGCTTTGAGCAGGGGGTTGGACTAGATGACCTTCTGGGGTCCCTTCCAACCCTGATATTCTATGATTCTATGAAATCTCAGTGTATCAGAAGGGGTAAGGTATTGTGCTGGTCTTCACATGTATAAACTTAAGCACTTCTGTCTGGATGTAGGCAGTAAACTGTGTGGCTGGAAGTAAAAGCAAACTGCTTTGTTATGAGCAATCTGTATAATCTTCAGGGACTGAACTAAACCAAGCTGTTCCTTTTGCTTTAAAGCAGTCAACAGGCTGTATCCATCAGTTATTATAATTTATTGCCGGAACTCCTTTCCTTTTGTGTTTCCACAAGGTGTGCATATTAAAATTTATGCAAAATGGAGGGATTGTGGGGTGGTTAGGAACCAAGGCCTAAGAACCATTAATCAAAGGCAGCACTGCATAGGAGAACAATGAAGAGCAGAGATGGTAATAATTTTCTAGAAACATTTAGAAATACATGAAAAATAAAAGGCAGCTTTAAAATACGTGCTTGAGTAATTAGTACAGCCCTGAGTGCTTTTCATTTTACTCAGCCAGTTATTATATCATAATTTTTAAACTTGTTCAGTTAGTGTTTCTCAGATCTATAGTGCCATAAGTCTTCTGCAGGGAGAATATTAAATGAACATTGAGTTTTCTGCTACTATTGATTGTGGTTTAATTTTCAGAATGATCGGAAATGAAAATGTAAAAAAAAATTATATTTTTTCTTCTCTAAGGAATAAAATTTTGCTTGACATATTCCCCCCAAATTCTCTCAGTACTCACGTTGTTGTTGTTACAGCAAGAGCACCTAGATGGCTCAGCCAGTATCAGGGCCCCATTGTGCTAGGACAGGTGTTGTACAGACACATACTAAAAGATAGTCCATGCCCCAAAGAATTTAAAAATGTAGGTCCCCAATCCCACAAAGAGACTCGTCAAAGTCTTTGGGGCCTCCCCACAGGGGCAGCGGTTCGTCTGCACACGCAGTTCTCTGTGCAGGATTGGAGCCTATATAGACAAGACAGACAGAGCGTGAGAGGAAACAGGGTCATAGAGAGGGAAAGTGACTTACCCACAGTCAGACAGGAAGTCAGTGGGAGAACCAGAAATAGAACCCAGGTCAACACAGTGTTGCCAGCTCTCATGATTTCATTGCAAGTCTTGCGATATTTTGTTGTTTTCTTAAAGCACCAGCACCTGTAGTTATTGAAAATCTCAGCTTTCTCTTTTTTAAAGAAGTAAGTTTGTCATGGTTGCAGAGAAAAGCTGGAAAACATAAACTATACAAAGTCTCAAAAAACAGAAGGCAAATTAAAAGGCTCAAAATGTATTATTTTTTAAAATCTCACAATTTTTAAGCCAATCTCATAATTTGGGGGGGCTCTAACTTGTTATTTTTGAATACTTAGGGTTGGCAAAACTGCCTGACTATCCACTAGACCATACTGCCTTGGATTCTGAGACTTTCTCATCTTTCAGTATTAGCAGTAGGAACAAAGCAGCAACCATTTCTCCCACTTCTCCTTAATAAACAAAAGACAATTATTTGTTGCTGAAGGTCAAGACTTATAAAGTTATTGAGGTATGTGTGATCTGATTTCTTTAAGTGGAAGAAGGATTAGAGCAAAGGTCAAATATGTGCTCCTGTGGGTGAGATTATTAGAATTTCTTTAATGGAATAAAGATTTATTTGAAATGAAATCATTTTTAAAATGGTCATAGCTTTATTGTATTTCAAAGTAAAAAATAAAAATGAAGAACTCAGACTCTGCGTAAGCTAAAAAAAAAGACTCAAACCTGAGTAATTCAACACAAATAAGAATATCCTGTAACACCCTGTTGTCTCTGTATGTGTTTTAAATAGCATCCAATTATTTGAATAATTAAAGTAATCAATTCAGAGAAATGCAACAAAAAACACAGCCCAGCATTTTCAAATATAGGTACCTAATGTTAAGCACCTACATCTATACAAGCATCTAAGTAAAAGTGGTCTGATTTATTTTAGCCCTGTTTATTTAACTTCCTAACCTTGAACATTTTGGTCCAAGATTTGTTTTTAAAAACCTTGTGAAGAGAGAGGGTGGTTTGGTTTGGTTTGGTTTTTTTTGCAGTGAATGGGTAGTATAGAATATTTGATTGCTGGAAATGTACCAAAGAGAAAAGATGGGACCTTTTCAAAATGTAGCCACTTAGGAGTATACTTGCAGTTAACATTTGTTGAACTATTCATGTACCATTATTTATTAATTGTATTGCAGTAGTTTTCAGATGCCTCAGTCAGGATTGCGGCCCTGTTGTGCTGGGTGCTGTACAATCAGGAAATAAAGCAATCTGCACCCCAAAGAGCTTATAGTCTAGGTATGAGCAAAATGTCACCACCCGAGTATAGAATGTACAGGAAAGGAAGACAAGGACACAAGGTGTTCCTGTTGCTACTAATGTTGCACATGCAGAATAGAAGTAAAGACTGATATTGCATAAACTAGGCTCTGCCATAATACAAATAAGTGTCTTCCATCAGCCTGTGACAAATTCACTTTAACGTACCGATAAATCATATTTGAGATATAGTATGGCCTAGTGAATTGAACATTGGACTGGGACTTAGGAAACCTAGGTTGTTCTTCGAGTGTTTGCTCATGTCCATTCAACTTAGGTGTGTGTGCTCGCCTAATGCAACAGCACTGGAAGTTTTTTCCCTCAGCAGTATCCATAGGGGACCAGCTGGAGTGCCTATGCCACGGTGTATAGGGCGCCACTGGCTCCACCCACCCTCAGTTCCTTCTTGTCGCCAGTGACAATGCTGGAACTGTTGCTGCTTCAGCTAGTGCTGTTGCTTTCTTGTTCGTACGAACTTGTTAATTCTTGTATTAGAGTGTATGTAGTTTTCTGTTAGCGTTAGTAAATCCCTTAGCTATAGTTAGAGACTTCGTAGGTCCTGAAATGGAATTTTGCCTCAGGACGGGGCATGCCCCGGTCCCCAGGCTTTAAGCCAGTGATCACTGCAGGAGGCCCATGTCCATTAGTGATCCACACAGCAGCTGTCTGCATTGCTTGGGCAAACGGCACATTGGGGAAAAGTGCAAGATTTGCAAGATCTTCAAGCCAAGAACTAAGGAGGAGTGTGTTATTCACTGAAGAGCGCTCCTTATGGAGTCGGCCCTCACCCCGGCACCAAAGCAACACTTCGACTCGGCGCCGAGCACCATGACCTCAGTACACAGTGCCCCACCAGGACTGTCCACTCGCTGGCACTGGTCTCCGTCCATTGCTCTGGCCAAGAAGACAGTGCAAGGTCGGTCTCCAACCTTCCGCAAGGGAAAGGATAAGACAGGGTGCAAGCAAGGTCCTGTGCCAGACAACTCTTCACCCCCTTTGGGATCTTGGGCTCAAGTTCCAGTTGAGCTGGGTCGCCCAGCCCACTCCCCACCAGCCACCCCAGATAGTGGCAGAGACCTCTGCCAGCTCGGGGTACTGTCCAAGCCGAAGGCCCTGCAGGTGCCACAGGAGATCATGTCCCTCCCAGTGCTGCCCATGCCAGCTCCTGCGGTTCCCTGGTCACAGGATAAACCTGCATTTGGACCTCCACAGTCCCCCCCTCCCCCCAGCGGCACTGTTTCCCGTCGCGGGAAATGTCCCACCAGAGCTCACCCTCCCATAGCCACCACGCCTCTGACCATAAAAGGCAGAGGCAGCACATTCCCATTCAGTCCCCAGACCTTGGGCTCAGGCAGAGAGGCTCAAGGTGCAGCTCGCTGGCAACCGGTCACAGACATCTGGAGGCATGCACCCCCCAGCAGGAGTACCAGTCCTGGCACCTGGTATCTCCAAGACCACGATGCCACTCCAGAGACCTGTTGAGAGTTCGACGCTACCGTTCCTCAGACCGTCACCGATCCCCTAGGAGGACATCACAGAGTGCGGGCGCTTCCTGGCACCGGGCCTGTTCCAACTCCCATTCCCGCTCCTCATCCCTGTACCATTTGTCAAGTGCGAGGTGTAGATCACCAGCTCCAGGCCGTCGCGCCTGTCGAGCACCACTGGTCTCCAAGACCCTGTTCCAGATAAGAATCCGGGCGGAGTGACCGGTATCAGTTGGGGCAGAGCCAGCATTCCGCTCTGTCCTGGTTGCCTGGGAGGACCCTATGGCACCATCCTCCTCATTGTCGCCAGATGAGGCTCTAACAGGGCCCCCTCCCCGGCTCCTCCAGATGACACTAAAGCGCACCAGGAACTGCTGAAGAAGGTCACCGCCAACCTGGGTCTTCAGGTCGAGGAGTTAGAAGAGCCCTCGGACTCTCTCTTCGATGTCCTCTGCTCCACAGCACCAGCCAGGGTGGCTCTGCCCCTTCATGAAGGGGTCTCAAGGATCACCAATGCCCTGTGGCAAACTCCCTCCTCCCTGCCCCCATCTCCAGGAGGGCCGAGCGCAAGTACTTTGTGCCATCCAAGGGCCACGAGTACCTGTACATCCACCCTGCTCCCAACTCCCTAGTGGTAGAGGCGGTTAATCACAGGGAGCAACAGAGTCAACCTGGGCCTACGCCTAAGAACAAAGACTCCAAGAGACTAGACTTGTTTGGGTGTAAGGTTTATTTGTGCTCTAGTCTCAGCTGAGGGTGACCAATCATCAGGCCTCCTGGGATGCTATGACTTTAACATGTGGGAAGCCATGACCAAGTTCAGGGGCTCTCTCCCTGAGGCTTCTAGGAAGGCATTCAGGGCAATCATGGAGGAGGGCATGACTGCGTTCAGGGAGAAATTCCAGGCAGCTTCGGATGCAGTGGATGCTGCCGATCGAACCATGGCCTCGGCCATCGCCATGCCCTGCTCATCCTGGCTGCTCCTCTCTGGCTTGTCCACGGAGGCTCAGCAGTTGATGCAAGACCTTCTCTTTGATGGGCAAGCCATGTCTGCGGAACAGACAGTCAGTCAGCTCCATGGCCTCAAGGACTCCCGCACGACCCTGAAAACATTGGGCCTGTATGTTCCTGGCCCAGCCTACATGGGGTTCAAGCCACAGCAGCCTTAGGACCAGGGAAGCCATCCTCACCAGGAGTGTCCCCATAAGAAATCCAGAGGCTACAAGCGTCGTCCTAGCCACCAGCCTTCACAGGCTTCTCAGTTGAGCTCATTTTGAGGGTATGCCCAAGGTTGACCTATTGGACTGTTCTAGGATCCTTCCTCCTCTATTTTTGCCAACTGTTTTTCTCATTTCCTCCCTGCGTGGGCATCTATAACATCGGACCGATGGGTCCTCAGTACGGTGGCGTGGGGTTACACTCTTCAGTTGCTTTCTACCCCTCCTTCCCACGCCCGCTCCCCGTCCCTCTTCAGGGACCCTTCTCATGAGAGTCTCCTTGCACAGGAGATAGAGGGGCTCCTGCAGCTAGGTTCAATGGAAGTCGTTCCTCCAGAGTACAGGAATAATGGTTTCTATTCCAGTTACTTTTTAATCCCAAGGGTGGTCTGTGACCTATCCTGGATCTGCGAGACTTGAACCGCTTCAAGCTGAAGTTCAGCATGATCTCCCTGGCTTCCATCATCCCCTCCCTGGATCCGGGAGACTGGTATGCCACCCTCGATCTGAAAGATGCATACTTTCACATTGCCGTCTTCAAGAGACAAACACGCTTCTTCCGGTTTACGGTAGGTCCCAACCACTATCAGTTTGCGGTCCTCCTGTTTGGCCTAGCGACAGCATCGCGGGTATTTACCAAGTGCATGTCAGTGATGGCTGCTTACCTCAGACATCGAGGTGTCCAGATCTACCCATACCTTGACGACTGGCTAGTCAGAGGCAGCTCCAGGTCCCAGGTCCAAATGGATGTTGCGATGCTGTTAGCCACTTGCCGTTGCCTTGGCTGTTGGTAAATGACAAAAAATCCACATTAGTTCCGGTACAGAGGATAGAGTTCATCAGAGTAGTCCTCAACCTGTGCCAGGGCATTCCTGCTGCTGGAGAGGTTCAGGGCACTGACAGACCTCATCACGGATACTTACCTTGCTGCAATGGTGGACCGACCCCAGAAAAGTCCTGGAAGGAGTTCCCTTCATCAGCACTCCTCACTCACTCAAGTTGGTTTTGGACGCCTTGGACCTTGGCTGGGGGGGTGCACCTCGGCACTCTCCAGACCCAGGGCAAGTGGTCTCCACAGGAAATGACGCTACATATAAACGTCAAAGAGCTCAGGGCAGTGCGCAGGGCATGCACGGTCTTCCTATCTCACCTGTCGGGCAGAGTGGTCAGAGTCTTGACGAACAACATAGCTTCAATGTTCTACATCAACAGACAAGAGGGAGGCAATCCTCGGACTTCTGCATCGACCACAGAATCCAGCTAGAAGTGTGTCACCTTCCGGGTACCGAGAACACGGTAGCAGATCGCCTAAGCAAGGACTTCTCCTCTCATAATAAGTGGGTGCTCCACCCGGAGATAGCCAGCACGATCTTCCAGAAGTGGGGAACTCCCCAAGTGTATTTGTTCGCCACCTGGCAGAACAGGAGGTTCCACAGGTTTTGCTCCAGATGGGGTCTGAGTAAGGGCTCCCTCTCCGACGCCTTCCTCCTGCCACGGGTGGGAAGCCTGATGTACACATTTCCTCTGATTCCGCTCATCATCAAGGTCCTTGCAAAAATCAAGAGAGACAAGGCTCAGGTTATCACGATCGCCCCGGAGTAGCCTTGCCAGCAATGGTTTGGGATGCTGTCGAGCCTGGCTGCGATCCCTCCGTGGCCCCTGCCGAACCGACTGGACCTGCTGTCACCGGATCACAATCGACTCTTGCACCCCAACCTCGCGTCCCTCTGCCTCACGGCATGGATGTTGAGTGGCTGAATCCTG
The DNA here is from genome assembly GCF_965140285.1 of Lepidochelys kempii. Lineage (NCBI taxonomy): Eukaryota > Metazoa > Chordata > Testudines > Cheloniidae > Lepidochelys > Lepidochelys kempii. The sequence continues at coordinate 13,105,884 of NC_136380.1, forward strand.
AGGAACGGGCCTGTTTGGAAGGGGTCCAGAAGGTCCTCCTCAAGAGTAGAAAGCCCTCTACTAGACAAACTTACCTGGCAAAGTGGATGAAGTTCTCCTGCTGGGCGGCCGAATGGGGCGTCTCCCCTTTGCAGTCTTCGGTGCAGTTGATCATAGACTACCCACTTAATTTAGGAACCAGGGCCTCGCACACTCCTCTATCAGGGTGCATCTGTCGGCCATTTCCGCCTTTCATCCTCCAATCCAGGGGCAGACGGTGTTCCCCCATGACATGATGGTCACATTCCTCAGGTCTTGAGAGACTTTTGCCAAAAGTTCGGTCCCCGGTCCCTCAGTGGGATCTCAGCTTGGTTTTGTCCAGGCTTACAGGCCTGCCCTTGGAGCCTTTGGCCTTGTGCTCCCTGTCTCACATGTCATGGAAGGTAGCTTTCCTGGCGGCAGTGACATCGGCAAGGCTAGTCTCTGAGCTGCGAGCCCTAACCTCAGAACCGCCGTACACTGTCTTCTATAAGGACAAGGTCCAGCTACAGCCCAACCCAGCCATCCTTCCCAAGGTGGTGTCTATTTTCCGCATGAGCCAGGACATCTTCCTTATGGTCTTCTGCCCCAAGCCGCATGAGACTGGTGAAGAGAGGTGCCTTCACGCTTTGGACATAAGAGGGGCCCTGGCTTTCTACCTAGATTGGACAAAGCCTTTCCATAAGTCGACACAGCTTTTCATCTCTACAGCTGACAGAATGAAGGGCCTCCCGGTGTCCATGCAGAGGATTTCTAACTCTTGCATTTGCACCTGCTATGAGTTGGCGGGAGTCCCTCCACCGCTGATCGTCAGAGCCCACTCGACCAGAGCGCAGGCATCTTCGGCGGCCTTCCTGCACATTTCCCGATGCAGGACATCTGTCAAGCCACGACGTGGTACTTGGTACACATGTTAACACCATCACTCAGCAGGCCAGGGATGATGCTGGGTTTGGCAGAGCTGTGTTGCAGTCTACACGTCCATGAACTCCTACCTACCTCCAAGGGATACTGCTTGGGAGTCACCTAAGTTCATTAATGATCTGGAGGATGGCGTGGACTGCACCCTCAGCAAGTTTGCAGGTGACACTAACCTGGGAGGAGTGATAGATACACTGGAGGATAGGGATAGGATACAGAGAGACCTAGACAAATTAGAGGATTGGGCCAAAAGAAATCTGATGAGGTGCAACAAGGACAAGTGCAGAGTCCTGCACTTAGGATGGAAGAATCCCGTGCACCGCTACAGACTAGGGACCGAATGGCTAGGCAGCAGTTCTGCAGAAAACTAGGGGTTACAGTGGACGAGAAGCTGGATATGAGTCAACAGTGTGCCCTTGTTGCCAAGAAGGCTAACGGCATTTTGGACTGTATATGTAGGGGCATTGCCAGCAGATCGAGGGACGTGATCGTTCCCCTCTATTCGACATTGGTGAGGCCTCATCTGGAGTACTGTGTCCAGTTTTGGGCACCACACTACAAGAAGGATGTGGAAAAAATTGGAAAGCATCCAGCAGAGGGCAACAAAAATGATTAGAGGACTGGAACACATGACTGATGAGAAGAGGCTGAGGGAACTGTTTAGTCTGTGGAAGAGAAGAATGAGGAGGGATTTGATAGCTGCTTTCAGCTACCTGAAAGGGGGTTCCAAAGAGGATGGATCTAGACTGTTCTCAGTGGTAGCAGATGACAGAACAAGGAGTAATGGTCTCAAGTTACACAGGGGGAGGTTTAGGCTGGATATTAGGAAAAACTTTTTCACTAGTGGTGATAACTTATCTAAAGTGATCACTCTCCTTACAATACGTATGATGATCAAGGTGGGCCATTACCAGCACAAATCCAGGTTTTCTTCCCCCCCCCCCCTCCAAAACCCACTATCTTGTTGGTAATAGCTTATCTAAAGTGATCACTCTCCTTACAATGTGGGGGGGGGAGAAAACCTGGATTTGTGCTGGAAATGGCCCACCTTGATTATCATACACATTGTAAGGAGAGTGATCACTTTAGATAAGCTATTACCAGCAGGAGAGTGGGGTGGGGGGAGAGAAAACCTTTTGTAGTGATAAACACCCATTTTTTCATGGTCTGTGTATATAAAAACATCTTCTGTATTTTCCACAGTATGCATCCGATGAAGTGAGCTGTAGCTCACGAAAGCTTATGCTCAAATAAATTGGTTAATCTCTAAGGTGCCACAAGTCCTCCTTTTCTTTATATTAATGAGTGACTGTCATCTCCTGCTCTTTGAAGACGTCTGCATAGATCATGGAGGGGGATGGGGCAGATGAAAGTAACCTGAAAATGGGTGTAGGAACCAGAGAGACAAGGATGCGGGAGGACACATACTCAAGGCAGGATCTGTATATATTGCCCTGCCAAAGCCTCACGAGGAAGGGGCAAGGAAGGCAGAAGGAGGCAGCACCCTAGCAATGCAGTAGTTTGTTCGTTGACCATGATGACCTGGATTGTGCCCCGGTAGATTAGTTTGTGCAGAGGGTAAGACTGGCAGGGCTGTGGAGACCATTTCTTTTGTTGTAATCTCCAGCTCCGACAGTTTCTTGCTGCTGTTTGGGAACTTCTTACAGATTGTCCAACGAGATCAGAAACCAAAACAACACCTCTTCCGCCTCTAAGGTCCTGTCTAGATTAGGGTACAAGGTCTGGTGCTCAAGGCAAGTGAAGCCAGAGAACATACACTGTCTTTAATACCCGTTAAAGTGGTTGAGTTATAGCCTAGCGGTGAGCCCTAACTGCCAGGCTGTGTGGTCAGTCTGTGTGTGTCTTGCTTACAGTTTCTCCTGTTGAAACTGTTCCACTTTGTATGAATAATTAACATTCATTGGGCCAGAGAGAAAGACTGACTCTATATCCTAATGGTCAGGGCACTGTCGTGGGAGACTCGGGTTCAGGCCGAGCACAAACGTGAGCCTGAGTTTCCTAGGTGAGTGCCTTCGTCATTGGACTAGTGGATATTTTGGGCTGGGGTCTTTCTGTGCAAAAAATGTTGAAAAGTCTCAGTTTTGTTCTGCATTGTACTGAAAACAAATACCAAAACCTGCTTTTCCCCCCCAGCCAAACCTAGCTAACCTGTTCTTACAGTTCACCCTTTATCCTGCTCTAGACAAAGCCTAAGCATAGGGAATGAAGGAAGGCTAGCAGAGCCTATCCTGCTTGAGCAAAAAAGGGGAATCGTTTCCTACAAGCCATGCTGCTCTCAGGCCAGAGATCTCAAATATGAACTGCAAACGCCTAATGACCATAGATGAGAACAGAGTTCACAAGGCTTCAAGTGGCACAACAGCAGTCTTCATGGATCTTGCAGGTTTTCCATCGTAGGTGAACATCCTGAAAAGGTTTTTGACGTGAAAAGTTTATGCTGGGGTTTTCTCCTTCCTAGCCCAATTCAGCTCCACCTCTTCCCTGTCTCCACGCCAGCTGCCCTTGGGGGGCTCACAAAAAAGTTACTACAACTTCAAGCAACTGTTTAGTGGTTTGCCTGGCTGTCAGGCTGGTAGGGATGATGGCACATGTTCTCTGGCTTGGCACTTTGTGAGCCACAGAGCCCATCTGTTGGGTTGGGGGGTGTCACAGTCTGGGTGCTCTGGAACTGCTCTGATGTCAGGACTCTGGTGCAGCGGGACTCCCCTCTCTGGTCTCTCTTACACCATGGCAGGAAGCTTCTTTGGCTTTGGCGCTTCCTGGGTCTGTCCTTGGAGCATGCAGAACCCCTGTTCACCCCGTGAGCTCCCTCTAGTGAGTCCACCTGGATGGGATACCTGGGGAAGCCTTACACACACACACCCATGTACCCCATCTTCACAGTCAGCAGTGACTCTCAGCCAGCATGGAAAAACTGGAGGGTTTATTAGTTGACAGGAACACAGCCTAGAACAGATCTTGTTAGAACAGAAATCAAGAACTTTCAGCAAAGTCTATCCTGGGGGGAATCCAGGGCCTGGTGACCTGGATTCCCCCCTCCGAGTCCCAAAACAGGAGACTGACCAGTTTCCACCAGCCCATCCCCCGACCCCCAGAACCCCTACTCTGTCCTTTGTCCCTTTCCCCGGGCAAAAGGTCACCTGATCTCTTTGTTCCCAACACCTTGGGGAGGATGGGGGGGCGGGCTGGCTGGCTATCAGTTGCTAGGTCACAGGGTGTTGATGTACTCTCACCTACCCTCTAGGGGTCTCTGCAATAATCACACACTCTTATCCCACCAGCCAGATATTTAAGCAATACATAGGGGAAACTGAGGCACACACACAGTGTTCAGAGAAAACATTAGGAACATTCCCACTTCGTCACAGGGGGAAAAGGGATCAGTGCTGCAGAGGTGGCACTCTCTCTCCCTTCTGTGCAGCCTGGGCTCTCTGCACATGGTTCCAGGGGCCCAGTGCAATGGATGTGTGTTATATCCTGAAAACTAGCTACAAACAGGCTGTGGCAATATGGACATCATTTCGGGTGGGCGGGAGGTACTTCAAAAAAAGAAAATGAATCTTCTAATAAATGTGAAACTAAGTGTGGATATTTCTGACTTGACTGCTTCCTCATTAGGGTTCTGTGTGCAATCACTGAATCTATAAATAACTTTCCTACGAGCTGCTTGATTGCAAAAATCCTGTATATTCCCAAACACATCAACAACATGGTTTTATATAGGGGGGAGGGGGAATCTGTTAAACCTCAGCATTAATGATAGCAATTTTTAATTAACCTGATTTAGAAGCCAAATGTAATACTGATGAAAATGAAAGGGTAGAACATACAGTAATTTATTCCAGTACAGTGGTCATGACTGTTGAATTAAATTTATTCAAATTAATGTTAAAAAAAATCTTTGTAGCACTAGGCTTGGTGCTGGATGCCACGCTTTGGAAATCAAGTTAGAGTGCAAGCTTGGACATTGGGTATGTGAAAGCATGGCTGTGCAAGCAGTGTAGGATGAAGAGGTTCTTTAACAGTGAGGGAAGATCGGGGGTGGGTAAAGACCAATCTTGGTCTTGTTTAAAAGAGGGGGAAAAAATCAGTTTGTGGTCTTTTACTAACTGCTCCTCTCCGGGACGTGCTGGTTACAGGAAGATGGTCCTTGTCAGTTCAACATAGGAAACTGCCTAGGATTCACTTTGTCCTCCACAGAACAGTTCCTTCCCTGGGATGAGGACCATTATAATAAGTACCTGGATAGATAATGGGCAACAGTTGTTCAATAGCACACTCCACCACTGTACAGCAGGAAGTGAACCTGTCAGGCTGTTGAACCTACATGAGGGGTTTAGCTAGAAAGAATGTAACTGAGTTGGAATTAAGTATTCAGTCTGTGAAATGGACCAAAAATTGTGCTGGTTTTAAAAAAGCCAAACAAACCAACCAATCCCCCACAGGCTGAACTCCAGCAAGAAGAGGGGAACATACAATAACATGGTAGTGTATTGAGAAAAGCGTGCTGCTGGGTATGTGCATTGTGTATGTATGCATATGTTTCTGAAAGCACATGACAGCATGATGTTCAGGTGTCCAGTAAATGATGCTTTTTAGGAGAGGTTAGGGTCCTGTTGACTTCAGTTGCACTGCTTATGTGAGCAAAGGTTGAAAAACAGGGCATTTAGTTTTAAAAATGATTTTCCTCTGAATTCACTGGGACTTGTGTCCATAGCTGTTTGAAGAAGGATCATTTGTAGCCTTTGTTAAAATGCCTATTAAAACCCTTTGCCTTACCTGTTAGTTCCAAATGGTACAAATTGTTTTGCTTGTCATTTTCTAGGTGGCTGGCAGATAATTGGGTACAAGTGATGAGTGGTCCCAAGAGCTGTAGTACTTTCATGCAATGTTTCTAGCTTTTCCATAACAAGGGAATCTGGCTTATAGAAACTCTGCTGATGGTGAGGAAGGGCCCAATTGAATAAAGTGCTGAGCCTTTGCTGTGAGATGTAGAGCTCTCTCAATTCCCAGTGGGAGTAGGACTAAACAGGATTGGATCATAAAGAAGCAGTAGCATAACTTGCTAGTTTGATATTTGTTTTTAAATTCAGTGATTGTCTATTTAGCAAAATGAAGACTTAATAAAACGTGTGTACTCCAATCTTGAAATTTTATTGTGAGTTCATTCAGACTAATAAATCACGTTAATATGGCACTGCAAGCAGCTTAGTAGGAGTAGTTGTGTTCTACAGAGCAGGTAGTTTTCTACAGAATACGTTGAATATTCCTGTGTTCTTTAACATGCTGGTTATTCGCCTTCAGTTTCCAGGGAATAGTTGCAGATGACAAGGGAAAACTTATACTGTTCTGTGCTCTCTACGTTTCCTGCCCATCTGATAATACACGTTCAGCTTTATATCTCAATTGTGCCAATCATCCTTGTGTTCAGACAGATTTTTTTTTCTCCTAGGGTGCTCTCTTTTCTCCTTACTCTTATTGACAGAAGTGTATTTTCTCTGTCCTTCTCATTGCAGGTTATCCAACTGGGTATCCCACAGCAGCCCCTGCCTACAATCCGAATATGTATCCAACCAGCAGCCCTGGCTATGCCCCAGGTAAAAATAACTTTTCATTCTGGAAACAGTTCACGACATGGTTAAGGATACAGGAGAGTCTCACTCATTTGCCGTTGGTTAACTAGCACACGGAACCCTGCTGTCTCCATGTTTTTCAGCAAATAGTACAGAGGCTATAGTAAACTCTCCCATTACTTCACAAAATATGTCACCACATGTTTACCAATCCCTGTCATAGGTATGTCTGTGGACCCCTCACCACAGCATCTGAGCTCCCACACAATCTTTAGTGTATTGATCCTCACAATCCCCCTGTGAGGCAGGGCAGTGCTATTATTATGGGGAACTAAGGAAGTGACTTGCCCAAGGTCACAGGAAGTCTACGGCAGAGCAAGGAATTGAACCCTGGTCTCCCAAGCCCTCAGCTAGTGCCCCAATCGCTGGACCATCCTTCTTCTCTAGAAAGTTATCAAAAGTATCATTATAAAGAATTAAAACAGAACTGCATTGTCATATAGGTGAACACAGAACCTGTTGTAATGGATTATCCTTCCTTTTCTGTGTGGGCACTTAATCAATAATTGGCAAAATTCAGTAATTCACAATAAATTGTTCCTGCACATCATCAGTGCAAATTAGCGAGGTTCCATTGGTGATTCATTTTGAATATTCTAAAGTAATTTTCTTGCCTAAGCAAACCACTTGCATTTCATGCATTTTGAGCCCAAACCTGGAAGTCCTTACTTAAGCTATATTCTCCTTGGAGCCCGTAGAAAATTTCCTTTAGACCCCAATTCAGGAAAGTGTCCCTATTCAAGAAATCACTTAAGTATGTGCTTAAATTTAAGCATATGCTTAAAAGCTTTTCTGAATCAGGGCCTCAGGTAGAACAAATAAAAACCTTTACTCACGTTGACTAGTTCCTTACACTATGAGCAGGCTCTTAGACTTCAGGGGACCTACTTGTTGAGTAAGGTACTACTCAATATGACTGAGGATGGCAGAATCAGAGGCTAAATAAGGGCTTCAGGATATGGCCCTTGTTTATTTTTTGCTTCGTATACAATGTAATTTAAACAGTACATAGCATAAAAAGATGCAATATCTCCTTTTGTAACCACAGTGTTTTTGAAGTATATAACTTATTACCTGTAGCTTTTTAAGCCACAAGGTTGTTCTTACAGGAATATTGGCAGGGAGGGGTGAAGAAGCACAGGGACTAGAGGGATGGGGTAGTGGCCGTGGGAGAAACAAGAAGCAAGAAGAAGTGGGGAGGGAGTGGGGGAGAAGCCAGCAAATAGGGACCTGGTGAGGACAGGGAGGAGTGGTGTTTGGTGATGGTGGAAGCAGGGATCTGGGGTGGGGGGAAGTAGTAAGGGGGTGGGATGGTAATGACCTGGAGGCAATTGGGGGCATGGGGAATGGCGGTGGCAAAAGAAGCAGTGACACAAAGGGGAGAAGTGGATAGATGGGGATGAAAGCAAGGAACTGGAGTTGGGGGCATTGGAGATGGGGAGGGGAAAGGAGGGACCTGGAGTGTATGTGGGGAGGAAGGGACTGTTTGTTACAAACCCTGGGTTTTTCAGTTCCATTTTCTAGCAGAAAAGCATTGTGCTGGAAAATTTTCAACCAGCTTTCCTAGTGACAATTATAGGATATACCTAGTGTACTAGATACTTATGACAGACAGTGACCCAGGGAAGTTTGGTAAAGAGATTGTCTCTAGTAAATTTGAGGGTTGAGAGGTAACCCTTCAGAAGAGGACATCTGGGATGATATTCTTCAGGTTTATTACCAGTGTCAGATAAGGGTGTTAGATAGCCGGGATAAGGAGGTCAGTTTAAGAAAATGGTGCACGTAGTCAGGATTTAAATGTATAGGACCCTGAAGTAGATTTTGAGGTCGTCCTCATCTATACTGAGTAGAGGAATTTCACTTATTCCAAAGGGAGGCTAATAAAATTAGCAGTTGCGTTCTGCAGCCCCAAGCAAAAAGAGAAGGAGTATGTGGAGTCTCTGATACAGACATTCAAGGAGCAGTCAAGGAGAGAACGAAGAAAGCTCTGCACCTTGGAGCCCCAGGAGGATAGTGTGTGTGAAGCTGGAGGGGAGTGATCTACTGTGCAGTAGCCTAGATGGGAATTGATGACCCAGCTGCGTATCTGTGTGTGTCCCCCTTCTCAAGTGCTCTCATTCCAGTTGAACATCAGCACTTAAAAGCTTGCTGCCAAATGAGTAGGTGCCTACCAAATTCAGGGTCCATTTTGGTCAATTTCGTGGCCATAGGATTTTTAAAATCGTAAATTTCGTGATTTCAGGTATTTAAATCTGAAATTTCACAATGTTGTAACTGTTGGGTCCTGACCCAAAAGAGGGTAGTGGGAGGGTTGCAAGGTTATTTTAGGGGGGTTGTGGTTTTACCACCCTTACGTCTGCACTGCTGCTGGCGACGGCGCTGCCTTCAGAGCTAGGCATCCAGAGAGTGGCAGCTGTTGGCCAGGAGCCCAGCTCGCCAGCAGCTGCGCAGAAGTGAGGATGGCCTGGTATGGTATTGCAACCCTTACTTCTGTGTGGCTGCCTTCAGAGCTAGCGCCCCAGCCAGCAGCTGCCACTCTTCAGCCGCCCGTTGCCACCCTTACTTCTTCACTTCTGCTGGCAGTGCTGCCTTCAGAGCTGGGCGCCTGGCCAGCCGCCACCGCTTTCCAGCCACCCAGCTCAGAAGGCAGTGCAGAAGTAAGGGTGGCAATACCATGACCCCCCTAATCTAACCTTGCAACTCCCCCGCAACCATATTTTAGGTGAGGACCCCCAGTTTGAGAAACGCTGGTCTCCCCTGGGAAATCTGTAGAGTATAGGATTAAAGCACACAAAAGACCAGATTTCACGGTGGAGATGAGATTTCATGGCCCATGATGCATTTTTCACAGCCATGAATTTGGTAGGGCCCTACAAATGAAAATATCACATGGAGATGCTGGTGCATTCAGCAGCAAAGGAGTTAAAGCGGAAGAGAAGCTTTAGCAGAGGCAGGTGCAAGATATGTACAAGTTCTGGCCACCTTCCAGGCACACCACCTCAGGGGAAATACGGGAGGAAAAAGGATGTTTACAGTCGAGAATGATGCCAAGATTTCAGACCTTCAGAGCAGCATTAAGGAGAGTGATGGCAGTGTCAGAGACATGGGACAAAGAGGACTTTTTACCCAGGAGGAAGACTTCAGGCTTTGATTCATTCAGTTGTAGGAAGTTATGGTTGGAGCCAATAATTGAAACCTTCTGTCCTGTTTGAGGGTTTTGGAGAGCTGCTGGCATACTTCAAGCTGGTTAACCAACCTTTTGGAATTCAGCCTGTGCTGATTATCCACATGTGTGCTGTGCAATTAATAAAACCCAGTGGAAAGGGGATCAAGTTACTAACATATATAAGGAGAAAGAAACTAAGAACAGACCCAGGAGAGAGAGAAGCAGCATCGAACAATGGGTGAATGGACTAACTGATGGATTTTGGCAAAGGGGGACAGGCATTTAAAGGTTCATCTACACTGCACACTCCTTTGGGTATCATATAGAGAATATACACTACATGTCCCCCTAGCATGGATATAGTTAGCAAAGTGTGGATGGTGAGGCACTACTTAGGCGAGTAGTGACCCCTGTGGACAGTGATGAGCTGCCAAAATCTTAACAACCGGTTCCCTCCTCACCCCACAAGGGGGTTGTGGCCCATCCCCGCCCCCTGGGGACTCCTGCTCCATCCAACCCCCCGCGTTCCTTCATGGGCCTCCCTGGACCCTTGTCTCATCCACCCCCTTCCCCTGTCCCCTGATTGCCCCCAGAACTGGGCAGGAGGGTCTCGTGGGCCACCGTAGTGGGTGCCCACCCTGCCCCTAAGAGCCAGAGGGACCTGCCAGGGGGCGAGGTGGGGAGTCCCAGCAGTGCTTACCTGGGACAGCTCCCAGGAAGCATCTGGCAGGTCCCTCTGGCTCCTAGGGGCAGGGAAGGGTACTGGGGGGGAGCAGGGGCAGCGGCCGCTCCCCCCACTGATCACATCAAAAGTGGCGCCTTAGATGCTGACTCCATGGGTGCTCTGGGGCTGGAGCACCCACGGGGAAAATTTGGTGGGTGCAGAGCACCCAACTGCAGCTCCGCACCCGGCCCCAGCTCACCTCCGCTCTGCCTCCGCCCCTGAACGCACCGCCCCACTCTGCTTCTCTGCCACCACTTCCCACGAATCAGCTGTTCGGCAGGAAGCTGGGGAGGGCTGAGAAGCAAGCGGCGGCTTTGCACTCAGGCCCAGGGTGGCGGAGGTGAGCTGGGGCAGGGAGCAGTTCCCCTGCGCGCCCCCCGGGTTACCTGCTGCAGCTCGTGTGGCCCTCCTCACGCCCCCTGCCCCAGCTCACCTCTGCCTCCCTGGGCCTGAGCGCGAAGCAGCTGCCTGCTTCTCAGCCCTCCCAGGCTTCCTGCGCGAACAGCTGATTCACAGGAAGCCGGGGGGGGGCGGAGAAGCAGAGTGGGGCGGCACATTCAGGGGAGGAGGCGGAGCGGAGGTGAGCTGGGGCCAGGCGTGGGGCGGGAAGCTGCCAGTGGGTGTTCTGCACCCAGCAAATTTTCCCCTTGGGTGCTCCAGCCCCGGAGCACCCACGGAGTCAGCACCTAGGGCGCCACTTTTGGCCAGTTGTTAAATTCAGAAGCCCTTTTAGAACCGGTTGTCCCCTCAGACAACCGGTTCTAAAAGGGCTTCTAAATTTTAACAACCAGTTCTAGCGAACCGGTGTGAACCAGCTCCAGCTCACCACTGCCTGTGGATATGTACCTGGGTACGCACCCTCCCTGCCCAAGCAGTGCTTCTCCCATCTGTACAGTGGTTTTTAGCAGTGTAATGTCCCACTGCACCTCTGCTGCTGGAGTCATACCCCGCCAGAGGGAAGCAGTCCAGCAGTAGGGAAAGAGTCCGGCAGCAGGGTTCTGGAAAGGCTCCAACAACCTTAAAAAAGCACATGTAACATCTCATAGTGCTGTGTACTATTCTCTGCGGAGCACACAGAGTCGAGGAGCGTTATTCGTATGCAAGATGTGGAGTGAATGAGCCAAAGGCTCTGTGCTGTGCCATGTACACGATGCATCTTCAAAGGTTGTTTAAAAGCTTGTATGATATTATATTGCATTTGTTTTAAAAATAGCCCAGGAAGAGAAATTGGAAAGATTAGGACTGCAGTTCAAGGAGAGAGGCGAAAAAGGTATATAAAATGATGAAGGGTACAGACAAGATTAACCAGGGTCTCCTATTTTACCTTTTACAAATGCAGGAATGAGGAGAAAACCAATGAAACTGAAAAGAAACAAGTAGTAAAATGATAAAGGAAATTGTTTTGCACAATGCTTAGTTAACCTGGGGAACTCCATGCCACAAAGCATAATTGAGGATAGGAGTTCAGCAAGATTCCAAGAGAGATGAGGTATGTATACTGATAATGAGAACATCTACACTTTACGTTAGAAGGGACCAAAACATAAAGGATGGATGTACATCTTAATACGTCAGCACATAAGCCAGCCACTGACTGTTAGGGGTTAGGGACAGGTTATCTAATATTTGACAGTTACAAGAGCTCTGTCACCTTCTTCTGAAGCATCCAGATCAGACCATTGTCAGAGACAAGATGTCAAATTAAATGGCCCACTGGTTTGATCTGGTGTGGGAATTTGTAAGATATATTCTCAGATCAGGAAAAGCAAGCACTCAAAGCACGAGCCTCTTAATCTTTCTGACACTGCTTATTAAGCTCTGTAATGCTGGTGGTAACCAAACACTCAAACATCCAGAGATAACAGTCCAGCACCCCTTTTGGTAAACTGGAGCCAAGAATGCTCAGCACATACTACAAAAAAACGAAACAATCGCCACGAGATTCTAAGGGGGAAATCCAGAAGTCCTGGCCGAAGTTCTTGTTGTTAAAGTAATTGCTGTAATTTAATTCTTGATTATCCTAGTCCCCCATCTCAGAGAAGCTACTACATTCCTCAACTTCTGACAGACCTCCACTCACATCACACCAGGCCTATATTGATCCCTCAGTTACTGTGGCCAATTCTGAGGTTTCTGGTCCTCCATGCATGTTGCGAGCTTCTGGGTCCAACAGCAACATGCGTCCCTGTAAAGGCATATAAATATTTGTCCCAAACATTCTTTACTCATGCGGGGGGGGAATGCTTGGAGCCAGTAGATTTAACCATATTCTGTACGGATTTGCGTAGTACTCGAACAACAAGCTCTCCTAAACTGTTCTCTTCAGGTTCTCCTACTGTGATAGCAGAGTGCCTTATCTTTATGAAATGAATAACAGAATGGCAACAGTGCCTGGCACCATCCCTTCCTACATACTCCACAGCAGCTGTGGAGGAGAGAGAAGGATTTTGTAGGCACTAAGGGTTAAATTTTCAAAAGTGTTGAAATAACTAAGTCACATTTTCAAAAGTGATTTTGGCACATAGGAGCCTGGCTCTTTGGAGCCAAAGCCCCATTTCAAAATGGGACTCAGGCGCTTTTGGAAATTTTAACCAAGAACAAAAAGTCTGACACCTCCTTTGTGTATTTCCTACCAGACAGTGCAGGTGAAGTCAGACTCGTTTCTTCTCTTTAATGACTTCTAACCAATTCTTATAATTCATTCATAGAAGGGGATTTAACAATCAGCTGCTGTCAAACTAGTGCTCCCAAATTGCTTATCAAACTGACAGTCATTCAGAAATAAATCAGCTCCACATCTGACTCTCAAATTACATCCACTGCAAAACATTATTTTGCCTCACTTATGAAAAAGTTTCTAGGTGCATTTAATAAGAAGAAAGAAAGAAATCCCCAGTTAAAGACTGATTCACCAGGATATCTACATGTGGCTGAGCACAGTTTTCTCTTAAGCTTCTTAGGCTACGTCTACAGTGCACATCACTGTCTGCAGTGTGTATGGTACGTGTCGCTACACACTGCCATCGGTGATGATTAGCCACTGGGCCAACGGGGCCGTGCCGAGGCACCCTGGCCAACTGGGGGGGCCCTGAAAAATGGGTGCCCCTGTGCCCTGATCCCTCTTTGCCTGCCCGCCCGGCGCTTCTGCCAGGGAGTGGGGTCAGGCCGCAGGGGCTTGCCCCACTCTGCCAGGTGCTCCTTATCAGTATACATACCTCATCTCTCTTGGAATCTTGCTGAATTATAATCAGTCATGCTTTGTGGCAGGGAGTTCCCCAGATTAATTAAGCATTGTGCAAAAAAAATTCTTTTATCATTTTATTATTTGTTGCGTTCCATTTTCATTAACCATCTCCTTGTTCTTGCATTATGTGAAAGGTAAACTAGGAGAGCCTGGCTAATCTTCTCAATGCCATTCATCATTTTGTGTACCTTTCTCTCCTCTTCCTCTGAACTAATTCTTCCAATTTCTCTTATGATATTTTTCAAATAAATACAATAATATCATACAAGGTTTTTAAACTGCCTTTGAAGGCTTACCTTGTATGGGGCACAGCACTGAACCTTGGGCTCACTCATTCTGTGTCTTGTGTACAAATAACTCTCCTGGACTCAGACAGGTATACAGAGATTAGTACACAGTAGTATGAGATGTTGTGTGTGCATTTCTAAGGTTGTAGGGAAAAAATGTGTGATATGTTATTTGAGAAATAGTGCGTGGTCCTGTGAATAAAACTGCATCCTACAACATCCTCATATGGGGCAGAGTTAAGTTGTATAGGTATCCTTACTTTAACTCCTAGGCAAATTTGACATCTCCTGAATTTCTAGGGCTTTTCTATGCAGCTAGCTTTCTCAAAGTCCCTCTCTATTTTTGTGAGTGATCCTCTTTAAGGTCCAATCCTGCATCATCATGATCCACTAGAATGGGTGTAGGTGGCTAAATTAACTGATCCAAAAGCTCATTGGGAATATTTTTTTTAGCCAAAGCCCTCCTTTGGGATTTAGTCACTCCCACTGAAGTTAGGAGGCCTTCAGCACCTTGCAGAGTGGGCCCTTTGTTAGCAGTCACTTCATTATAGCCAACATAGAATTAAAACAGAAACATGAAGATTTTTAAGAAAAAACTAGTACAAAAGGAGCTTTCTATAGTATTCCATCCATGGATATACAGTATGTGACAGAGTGAGGAATGTTCTCCACTGTGTTAAATGGAATTGAATTTAAGTAATACTGTGGTTCAGTGGTTGAGTTAAAACCAGTGGTCTGTATCGATACAAGGAGCTTTTACTCAAATTGAATCAGTTTCTGTCATAGAGCAGGCTGGAAATAATCAAACTGCTGAAAGGAACATGCTGTCAAGGTTCATGCAACCCACTATAAATGTGTGTATAGCAGAGGAGACTCAACTTTATTTAAAGAGTTGTAATTTTGAAAATATAAACCAATTTTAAAATGTACATGTGGGTTGTTTTAGATGTTAAGACTTCAGCTACCTTGCTGTGGAAGGCAGTACTGTACATTTTCAGACTCCAGAACTACTGTTCTCAATTCTGTCCAGTTTACAGGCAAACTGGTTTTACTGGGAAACATATTTGTGTAGCATACTATATGCTGTGTACATATTGGCACAAATCCTTAGTGGTCATTTAAAACAAATAATTTTTATTCAACAGAGTTTCAACTCCTGCATTCAGCTAATGGTAGGAGAACTGTTTATCCTCGTCTATGTTAAGCTTATGAATGTGTAACATGATAAATGTGTAGAACTGATATGGAGGGGGTAAACTCAGCCTGATGGAGAGAGTGTCTTTCACCAGTGATCCCTTACGGCATGCTGGGATACGTATTCATGATTAAAAGCTGCTTTTTATGAAATGCAAAAAAAGGTTGCTACTAGAAAGACTGGATGGCTCAGAGGATAGAGCGCCTTTCATATTTGGTCAGTAGGGACCAAATTACCTTCTGCTGCCTGTTCAGTAGCCTCTCAGGGCATGTCTGCACAGCAGCTGGGGCTCTGGGAGCGTGCTTTCCAGTGGGGACAGACACACGTGCTAGCTCTCCTCAAGCTGGTGTGCTAAACACAGCAATGCGGCCATGGTGGCACGGACAGTGGCTTAGTCTTGTGGTCCGAACACAAATGCACCCGCCCCCTTGGGTGCGTACTCGGGTGGTTAGGCCAAGACGCTAATAGTGCTGCTGCGGCCACGCTGCTCTTTTTACCGTTGAGCGAGCGCATTTGTCTGCCCACGCTGGGAAGCATTTGTCTGCTCCTGGCTGCTGTGTAGACATAGACTGAGAAATGAGTAAGTGGCTCTGTGATGGGGTGGACTAGGCCCAGAGGCCCTCTGCTAGAGGCCTCAGGGTCCTGTCCCATCCCATCCTAGAGAGGAGCACCGCCGACCGGGCCGTTAAAAGTGCAATCAACGGTGCTGTGGGGCTAAGGCAGCCTAGTACCTACCTGTCCTGTCTTTGCACTGCACCCTGGAAGCAGCCAGCAGGTGGGAGCTTCGCACTCTGCCCCCACCTCGAGCTATGACAGTGCCTGCGGGCAAGAGCAGTGCGCGGAGCTTCCTGCCCCCCGTGCCTAGGAGCTGGACCTGCGGGCCACTTCCAGGGCACAGCGTGAAGCCAGGGCAAGCAGGAAGCCTGCCTTTGCACCGCTGACCGGGAGCAGCCCGAGGTAAGCCCACGCCCCAACCTCCTGTCCCAGCTCTGAGACCCCCAAAACCTGGAGCCCCATCCTACACCCCAAACCCCTTATCCCCGGCCCCACTCCCAGTCAGAGCCCCCAACCTCCTGCCCCCCAACGTCCTGCCCCAGCTCTGAGCCCCCCAAACCCAGAGCCCTGTCCTACACCCCAAACCCCTCATCCCCGGCCCCAGCCAAAGCCCTTACCTTCCTGCCCCAGCCCAGAGTCCACTCCCACACCCTGAACCCCTCATCCACGGCTCCACCCCAGAGCCCGCACCCCTAACCGGAGCCTTCACCCCCTCCCATATTCCAACCCCGTGCCTCAACCTACCATGCCCTCCCACACTCCAAATCCCTCGGCCCCACCCCCCAGCCTGGAACCCCCTCCTGCACCCCAAACCCCTCATCCTCGGCCCCACCCCAAAGCCCGCACCCCCAGTTAGAGCCCACACACCCCAGCCCTCTGCCCCAGCCTAGTGAAAGCGAGTAAGGGTGGGGGAGAGCGAGCCACCGAGGGAGAGGGAATGTAGTGAGCAGGGGGCAAGGCCTCAGGGAAGGGGTGGGGCGGGGAAGGGGGTGTGGCCTCAGGGAAGGGACAGGGCTAGGGTGTTTGGTTGTGTGCGATTAGAAAGGTGGCAACCCTAGTAGGGACAGGGGGAGCTAAGAAGAGCTCCTGGCTGGCTGCTGGGCCTGAGCATAGAAGAGAGCTAAGGGCAAGCCACCAGTGAAAGCCACCCCCCCCCGCAACTTCTTTGGCCCACAGTGGCAGCTCAGCCGAGGCCAAACACTAAATGGACCAGGGAGACTGACCTCCTCCCTTTGCCGTATAGGGAGCTGGTGCATGTTAGCAGCGGCGCAAAACTGCGGTGTTGCAGCTCATGCTGCAAACAAAGAGCATGGGCCTCCAGGCCTGTTGATCGGGCGCTTTGCACCAGCTCTGTACTCTCTCCAAGCTCCGCGGCGTGAAACTGGCAGAAACTTGCTGCTTAGAGACAATCCGCTTCCGTCCTTGGTAGTCCCCCAGCACAGTGAGACAGGCTGAGTCCATGGAACGCAGCTGCTCAGATTTCACTCGGAGGAGTCACCAGCCTCCATTATTTCTTGTCAAATCCATTTGACATTTAATTACAATCCCTGATCTATTCCAGACTATTTATACAATAACAAAACAGTGCTCCTAATGACTCCACAGAGGAAGGTGACAGGAGTAGATACCATCATCTTCCATAGGGGTTCTTTAGAAAGGTTGCTAGTACAAGATATTAGCTGGTTCCTAAAAGAACTATAATGCTGAAGATGGAACTGGCAGAGGAAAGTGAGTTTTTTTTAACCTTCTTGGCACTGACAGACTCGAAATGCTCAAACAGCCTAAAGTGACACCAGACACCAATTTTCAAAGCCAGGCTAGAGGAGTTAGCATCACAGACCTCCTGACTTCCAGCACCAGAGGGGCTTAATGAAACATGGAGGGAATTTTGGGAGAGCCCCCGAATCCGAAATCCTCTCAATCCTGCCACTTTCGTCCAGGCTTGACTCTCATTAGAAAAACAAAAGCAAAGCTTAGCTGGCATCAATAGGTCTCTCTCCCTCTCTATGTGTCATTTATAGATGGAATAGTTGCAAGTTTTCAAGTGAAATGTAGTTTAAAAGAAGAGAGTGCTACGGTGTCTCTATTGATTTCTTTTGCACCAAACCTTTCCAAGAGATAGTTAGCCACCAGCCATTGCATTCTCTGCAGACCTGATTTACATCCAATGAAGCAACAAAACCTGGCATCAGGCGGGTGAATGTATATCTCATTCTGCTGGGATTCAGAAACCTTCCCTCACCAGTGCAAAAATACATTTCTAGCTTACGCCAACTCCTTGTTGTGTGTGACTTTGTTTCAGAGCTTTCAATATCTTAGAATGAAAGAGACAAGGCAGGTTGAAAGATCAATACAGAACTCCAGCATGTCAAATATTGATAAAGCTTATGTGAGTCTGGCTGCCAGGCAATTTCGCTATAACCTTTCCTTTCCCATATACAAAATGCGTGTGCTTAGAATCCCGTGCTATAAAGAAATGAAGCATGCTAATTATTAAGAGATGAGTGATATTTTTAAAGGATATCATTCTCTTTCCAGAGTTAGAGGATCTCTGCATTAAACCTAATGCATATTCCCCTTTAGGCCTTCTGTCTTTCTGTGATGTTTTTTTTTCAAACATCCATTTTATTTTCCTGTAAGTAGGACACACATTTATCCACACTGAACATGGTTTCTGCCTTAACTCTACCTATTAATAATGCAGTAGAGAATAACGCAGGCCATCCATTACTTGGATGCTCTCATTTGGCAGAAAATCAACCCAGGAAATTAGGTTTATCTGTTTTTCATTTCATGATATGGAGTTTGTAAGTTATCTTCCCTCTCCCCACCCATTTCCCATTTCTGGTTGCTTCATCAAGATAATTTCTGTTCTGTAAAGATGTAAAGATAAAGTATCCTGCATATGCCCCCTCCCTCCCCACTCATAGATCACATGTGCTTGAGAAGGAGGATAGGCTAGGGGTTAGGATTCTAGCTAATGCTTTCACAAATCCATGTTCAATTCCCAGCTCTGCCACAGACTTCCTGTATGACATTGGGCAAGTCACTTAGCCTCTCTGTGCCTCAGTTCCCCATCTGTGCAATGGGGATAACATCTCTGCCCCACTTCACAAGAGTGTTTGAAGATAAATACATTAAATACATTAAATACATTGTGAGGTGCTCAGATACTACATTGATGGTGACTACATAAGTATCTACAGTAAAACTATCCCAAACCTGGCTCCACATTCCAGGCATTCTTTGCAAGATGCCAGGTCATGAATAAATGGAGACCAAGGAAAGGATATATTCCATCACATATTTAAATGCTTAGTTCCACTTTCTTTAATCTAAGGATCGGTTGTGTGCTCTTATTAATGATATTGGCTCCATACATGCATCATGTACACTTCTAGTTGAGAGTTTTGCCTCTTTGGCTTTCCATGTGTTATCATCATGTAGTCATGTTGTCTGGAGCACATGTTCCCTTAAATATAGTTGATGATCAAGGAGTCAGGACATGAGTACCCATCATTGCAGTGCTGTAGCTATTAGGTTCAGCTCAAATTACTTGTCCAGTCTCAACAATTGGAATTCAGAGGGCCCCTGTTAGAGATGGATAAAAGTGAAAGCTTTTCCTTGTCAGTTAATAGTCTTGGAATGAGGCTAAAACAAATCCAGCAGATACTGGTGATAACCAGGTGAAGAACTATGTTAAATCATCTGAACTGTATTTGTCTCAGACAATACCTCGTGTGGTGGAAGAGTGCCTGACCTGACATCTGGAGGGTAGTTTACAACCCCTAGCCTTCCATGGTATCTCTGCTTACAGAACCTGGATGTTAGCTCTGACATCTGCGTACGAGAGAACTGTATTTGTACCATCCATGCTGTGTAGCTGTTTCAAAGGACCATAAGCTATTTCTGTTCTTAGATGCATCCTGAAATTCATATTTTGTGTAGCTCTAAGCCAGGGGTAGGCAAACTTTTTGGCCCGAGGTCCACATCGGGATGAAAAAGTGTATGGAGGGCCAGATAGGGAAGGCTGTGCCTCCCCAAACAGCCTGGCCTCTGCCCCCTCCCATTTCTCGCCACCCTCAGAACCCCCAACCCATCCAACCCCGCCCCCCGCTCCTTGTCCCCTGACCGCCCCTCCCAGGACCCCCACACCTAACTGCCCCCTATCTAACCTCCCCATCCCCTGACTTCTCCCCCCCAGAACCTCTGCCCTATCCAACTGCCCCCTGTTCCCTGTATCCTGACCGCCCCCTCCTGGGACCCCCACCCCTAACAACCCCCCCAGGTCTCCACCCCCTGTCCAACCGCCCCCTGCTCCCTGACTGCCCCCCAGGACCCTCTGCCCCTTATCCGACCCCCTGGCCCCCTTACCATGCCGCTCAGAGCAGCATGTCTGGGAGCCACGCTTGAGATAGACACGCTGCCGTGCTGCCCTGCATCAGAGCACAGGCCCGCCGCCCAGAGCGCTGCCCGTGCGGCAGCATGGCTGAGGGGGCGGGGGGACAGCAGGGGAGGGCCGGAGGCTAGCCTCCCAGGCCAGGAGCTCAGGGGCTGGGCTGGACGATCCCGCGGACCGTAGTTTGCCCACCTCTGCTCTAAGCCATGTATTCTGTGAGGGTTAGTGATTTAAGAACAAACTGCACAAGGCCAAGATGCAAACTTCCAAACTGCTCAATCCAAATAATTTGAACCATTAATCCACTGAAACTGGCCAGGGGGCTGGGGGGGGGGGGGTCACCCACAAGGATTTGTTTCTACCCCTAAGATAATTGGTCTTTCCAGAAATGCAGATAACATGTCAGGGTCTTGGAGATGAGAGCAGTCTTCAGGTCTGGAGAATAAAAGTGTAAGTGCAAACAGTCAACAAAAGGGATTTTGTAACCTTTAACATCGGGCATTAGGCAGTCTCTAATATGACATTCACACTGCTGGGTGCCATGCAGGAATAAGCAATAGATATGGAAATCCTCAGTCCCTCACAAGCACTCAGGAATGGTCAAAGGCTCACAACACAGCGATCAGATCTTCAAGTATGGGAGGGATCAGAATCCAAATTTCTTTCTTCACTACAAGCCCACATAGGAAACTCCCAGTGTTCTATATGAGAAGACAGAAAGGGAACTTTGGCAATGGAGACAATAGCCGACTGCAGGAGACGCAGTTCTTGTGTCCACTGACTTGTTCCACTGATGATGGACAAGGTCATAGCTGATCACACTGGATTTCCAGTCTCACCAGCTCTGATTACTTGGATCCAGAGCATGTTTTTCTCACACACCTTGGCCCCTGAAATGAGGTGGATCAAATAGTTTGGTCCATAACTGGTGTGTCAAGTCATCCTAGCACCTAACAAGGAATTCACAAAAATTGTTTGTTTTTGTGGATTTTTTTAAATAAGAATTAAATGGAGGACATTTGTAACAATTCAAACTTCCTAAATATTGGAAGCCCTCTGTTGTGCTGTCTGACTTAGAGAGTTCCAGTTTCTATAACTCATTTGCAGCAAGTTCTAGTACTGACCCACCCTCTACTAGAATATGAGGTGTGAGCAACGGTTGGTATTTTCAAAGGCCCTAAAGCAGTTAAGCTGGGAATTGGGCACTCCCTCAGGCCCCTTTGAAAATGCCAGCCAAAATGCCCAATTTAACTGGCTACCCATGAATCGTATGGTACCCAAATTTACACTGGGCCCAGAAGGGTGAGTATTGGACAGTAGGTATCAGTGTTTAATACTAATATGCAGTGATGAGCTGCCAAAATCTTAACAACGGGTTCCCTCCTCACCCCACGAGGGGGTCGTTGCCCACCCCCGCCCCCCGGGACTCCTGCCCCATCCAACCCCCCACGTTCCTTGCTGCCCCCCCCCAACCCAATCCACCCCTGTCCCCTGACTGCCCCCAGAACCGGGCAGGAAGGTCTTGTGGGCCACCGTAGTGGGTGCCCAGCCAACCCCTAAGAGCCAGAGGCACCTGCTGGGGGGCGAGGTGGGGAGTCCCAGCAGTGCTTACCTGGGGCAGCTCCCAGGAAGCATCCAGCAGGTCCCTCTGGCTCGTAGGGGCGGGAGAGCGTAGCTGGGGGGATCAGGGGGAGCAGCCACTCCCCCCACTGATCACATCAAAAGTGGAGCCTTAGGCGCCGACTCACTGGGTGCTCCGGGGCTGGAGCACCCACGGGGAAAATTTGGTGGGTGCAGAGCACCCACCAGCAGCTCCCCGCGCCCGGCCCCAGCTCACCTCACCTCCACTCCTCCTCCCCTGAACCCACCGCCCCGCTCCGCTTCTCCGCCCCCTCCCCTGGCTTCCCGCAAATCAGCTGTTCGGCGGGAAGCCAGGGAGGGCTGAGAAGCAGGCGGCAGCTTCCCGCTCAGGCCAAGGGTGGCGGAGATGAGCTGGGGTGGGGAGCAGTTCCCCTGCACACCCCCCCCGGGTTACCTGCTGCGGCGCGGGCGGCCCTCCTCACCCCGCCCCCCCAGCTCACCTCCGCCCCCCTGGGCCTGAGTGGGAAGCCGCGGCCTGCTTCTCAGCCTGCCCCAGCTTCCCACGCAAACAGCTGATTCACAGGAAGCCTGGGGTGGGGGGCGGAGAAGCAGAGCGGGGCGGCGCATTCAGGAGAGGAGGCGGAGCAGAGGTGAGCCGGGGTGGGGAGGGGAGCTGCCGATGGGTGCTCTGCACCCACTAAATTTTCCCCTTGGGTGTTCCAGGGCTGGAGCACCCATGGAGTCGGCGCCTAAGGCGCCACTTTTGGCCGGTTAAATTTAGAAGCCCTTTTAGAACCGGTTGTCCCTCGCGGAACAACCGGTTCTAAAAGGGCTTCTAAATTTAACAACCGGTTACAGCGAACCAATGCTCACCACTGCTAATATGCAACAAAAAAATTTGAGGTCTCCATACTGTCAAAGAAAAAGGAGACCTGTTAAACCTTTGAATAACAAGCTCAGGGTACAGCATGTACCTACTGCAGAGCTCAGCTTGCAGGAAGCTTTCGTATTGATGAGCTAACCTCGCTGTTCTTGATGTGCTGCCAGAAAGCCCCTGGTTTAGTGACTGCCGTTTTGTCACAGTTGACAATGCACTTGATTGCAGTATAAAAGACTCTTTAAGATCAAAGCCAGTGGTAGTCCTTATCAGCTTGCTTTGCATGTTTTCTAATGTCCTTTTCATGCAGGGCTTTGGAGCTGTGCTCCGGCTGCACTCCAGCTCCAGGCAAAAACCTGCAGCTCCACTGCTCCGGAGCTGCTCTGCGCTCCAGCTCCGGGCTCCACTCCAAAGCCCTGTTTTCATCTGAGAACAAAGACTTTGGGACCTAAGTAGATACAAACACATGAAAAAAATGAACATGGAAATTCTTTCCAAAGTGTTCTGAATTTTTGTCTTTCAATTTTCAGTTCAATTCAATAACACTTGTACTGGCATGATAAGCTGTCCATATCTTGCCAGTATTTTCGCTGCCTTTCATACAAATCCCAGTAAGGCCATGCTCCATGGAGTAGATCTGAATAGCTCTCAGGAGCTCTGTCTGGAGTGCTAATGCCACTCTTGAAAGTCAAAGTCAATCCAACTATTTGTTTCTTATTATCAGAGACATAACTGTTAGTTCCCTGGTGTCTAAGAACCATGTCTAAGTGGATTTGTGGTTTTTTCTCAGTGTTTTTGGAGTCTGTTACTTGAAGGTCATAAAAGCTCATTTTGTTAGAGGTGTATCAGTGATGGCAGGCAACCTTAGGGGGTTTCCACTCAAGAGCTTCAAGACAGCCATATTAACCAAACATCATCACCCCTCCCGATCATGCAGTGCCTCAAGCTTTGATCTGTTTTGGGGGTTTTGCAACTCTTCTGACTTTGACATTGTACGGACGATGATGATCTAAGCTGGGAGGAGTGGTAGATACGCTGGAGGGCAGGGATAGGATACAGAGGGACCTAGACAAATTGGAGGATTGGGCCAAAAGAAATCTGATGAGGTTCAATAAGGATAAGTGCAGGGTCCTGCACTTAGGACGGAAGAACCCAATGCACAGCTACAGACTAGGGACCGAATGGCTAGGCAGCAGTTCTGCGGAAAAGGATCTAGGGGTGACAGTGGACGAGAAGCTGGATATGAGCCAGCAGTGTGCCCTTGTTGCCAAGAAGGCCAATGGCATTTTGGGATGTATAAGTAGGGGCATAGCGAGCAGATCGAGGAATGTGATCGTCCCCCTCTATTCGACATTGGTGAGGCCTCGTCTGGAGTACTGTGTCCAGTTTTGGGCCCCACACTACAAGAAGGATGTGGATAAATTGGAGAGAGTCCAGCGAAGGGCAACAAAAATGATTAGGGGTCTGGAACACATGAGTTATGAGGAGAGGCTGAGGGAACTGGGATTGTTTAGTCTGCAGAAGAGAAGAATGAGGGGGGATTTGATAGCTGCTTTCAACTACCTGAGAGGTAGTTCCAGAGAGGATGGTTCTACACTATTCTCAGTGGTGGAAGAGGACAGGACAAGGAGTAATGGTCTCAAGTTGCAATGGGGGAGGTTTAGGTTAGATATTAGGAAAAACTTTTTCACTAGGAGGGTGGTGAAACACTGGAATGCGTTGCCTAGGGAGGTGGTGGAATCTCCTTCCTTAGAAGTTTTTAAGGTCAGGCTTGACAAAGCCTTGGCTGGGATGATTTAATTGGGGATGGGTCCTGCTTTTGAGCAGGGGGTTGGACTAGATGACCTCCTGAGGTCCCTTCCAACCCTGATATTCTATGATTCTATGATCACCTTCCAAGTTACAAGGTGATCTACCAAAAGCTATTGTTTGAACTGAACCCTGTTTCCAAAGGGCATAATATGTTCTATAGCCAAAGCCAGTCTAAACAGGGTACTGAGGAACTGCCAATCCCTTCTACCTTCTGATAGGCACAATTAATTCTATCTCATACTCCATAGCACCTGCCGTATGAGCGTCTGGCTAACACTATGAATCACTAGCTGTGAGGTAGGCGAGAATTAACCTTTCCATTTTACAGATGAGGAAACTGAAGCACGGAGCAGTTGTGACTTGTGTGAGGTCACACAGGAAGTAGTCCCAAAGCCAGGCATAAAACTTAGCTCTACTGACTCCCAACCCGTCCTTTATCTGCAGGCTGGCTTTCTCCTCAGCCCTGGCAGTCCTCTCACATGAGTTCACATTCTCTCCCGCACCTCTTCTCGAGAGCTGGAGTCTGATGCTTTCTAGATACATATTGTCAGTATTGCTCAAAAAGAAGAGGATGGCTGGGGGCTATTTATACGGCCTTAGCCTGCTGATGCTGCCTTGAAAATCCCTGGGATTATCCCTGCAGACCATATGCCTAATATGTAGATCTGTGTAGGTCCCTCACCCATAGGCATAGTTTGACTTCTATATTTGGGGAGGCAGGCAGCTCCAGTCAGGCCAATGGGGCTGTGTATGGGGATGTGGCAGCAAATTCCTTGCCTGGCAGTTTGCAGAGGCCTGCCCGTCCTCCTTCCCCCCCCCCCCCCCGCCCAAAAAACTACTTCCATGCTCTCTCCTTAAGAGACCATAAATCCTTGATAGGTAATTTTCTGGTTTTCCGTATCCGTTAGCCTCAGGAAACGTGACAAATCATGATATGAAATTCCTGGGTTTTTTTTCCTTTAAAAAAGTGACAGTTTTAATTTCACTATCAAGAAAGGGATACCGTGTTGTCACTGTCATTGACATTCCACTGTTCGTTGCTGTATAACACCTTTTCTTCTGTCTTCACTCAAGCTACACTTCTGATGAAGCAGGCCTGGCCACAGACATCCTCCTCTTGTGCCACAGAGGGTACCTTTCACCTCCCAGTGGACACTGGGACTGAGAACAGAACTTACCAAGCTTCATCTGCAGCATTCAGTAAATACATCTTTTCTTCTGGGGTTTTGCTTTGTTGTTTTGCTTCTGTTTAACTCCTCTCTCTCTCCAGTGGCTTGGGGGTTTATGTGGGACATTTGGTCTGTTGGCAATGTGTTGGTTAACTTTGTGTCTGTTAAGGCTGCTTTGGGTATTGGGAGCCAAAAGAAGTAAATGATTATTAATAATCCTGGGCTCAATAGCATTTACATACGTAGTTGGGAAGAACAATTCCCTTCCACTGCAGGAATTATTGGCTGAAATTCTATAGCAGGGGGTCACATTAAGGTGATCATAATGGTCCCTTCTGGACTTACATCCTACTAATCTCTGAATGCCTTCTTGTCCTGAAGACAAGCTAAATATCACTGCCCCAAATAAATTTGCATCCATAAAAAATATGCCAAGAAGGAAAATATTTGCGCCTACTTGTGTTAATTAAAAAGAGATAAATATGGGGTTGAGTAGGAAAGCCTCTATGTTTAAATTGTATCCTTGATCACTGAGAAAAATTGAAATCATTTTCAGATATTATATAAATACTTTAGTGTATGATGCCCCTCCTCTTTAATGTGCAGAAATCTATTTAGTACAGGTTTGGCCAGATTACTGTACTTGGAATCTGTCTGGTCAAATAATGAATTCTACTTTGGTAATAAGCAACAGAACACATGCATATACACACAGTAATTAAGCAAAATAGTTTGTGTAGAGCGGAATCCAAGAGAAGAGAGGGTCACTTCATCTTTCATTCAAGAAGGCAACAGAAGCTGGTAATCCCAAAATAAAGATGATTTTCCAGGGATTCCAGTGAAACTCTCAGTAGGACTTTCCCATCGACTTTCCCGCTGTTAGGCTTACTAAGCCCCAGTTATCACAATACCCCAACTGATGGCTATGTATCCTTCTGTTGATAAGTTTCCTGTTTTGTTTTGTTTCAACTTGCAGGGCAACAGTTTTCCACTACACACTTCAACTACGGTCAATGTATGTATTTGTCACGAGGGTACCTTTGTTCCAGTGCAAATCCTTTAATTAACTAGGCAATTTTAAAGTTATACTGTGCATATTAAAAGCTCATGCAACAATTGCCATTTTAAATGCAAGCCATACGTGGTCCACAATCAGCCCCCAAAAGTCACTGCTCTTTACCTCTGAAGTGGCTGCACAGCTCTGTACTGATATAGAAGGACAGTAGTGAATACATCTGGTTTTTCTATTTGGTGATAACCCAACATCTGTCTGTGAAATATTATTTAGGTAGGAGCAACAGAAATCCTCAGATATGGAAAATTCTGCCTGTTTAGGATTTTTTTCTATCAGTCTAAAAGTTAATATGAAAAAATGTGTCTGCTATTCAATGCACTGTAGTACCGCAGAATCTACAAGGTTGAGATTTACAGGGTAGAGGGGATTTAGCCGCACATCTTCCACTAATCATAATGGAAGATGGATGACTAAGTGGCCTGTACTGCTTTTAGCAGTGTTGCAGCCATGTTGGTCCCAGGATATTAGAGAGAGAAGCTGGGTGAGGTAATATCTTTTACTGGACCAACTTCTGTTGGTGCTAGAGACAAGCTATTTTGCTTACACAGAGGTTGTCTTCGAAAATCTCAGCCTGCAGCCAAACACACTAAAGGATAAATAAACTTCCTTATTCATCCCAAGAAGATGCTAATAGTTAAATCCATAGGTGGTGTAATGGAGGCTGGGGGATGCTAAGCCTCCCCAAACCTTGCACTGCTGGACGAGAGGGCAGTGCTGGATTTGGGGCCCTGAAATCTCCACCTCCCACAACCCCAGGGCTGCAGCAGGGGCACAGAGCTTTTCCGGTCTTGGGGCCACAGCAGTGGGGGGGGGGGGAGAAGAAGCGAGAAGGGGGCGGGGCCACAGTGGAAAGGGCAGAATGGGGACGGGGCTGTGGGCGGAATGGGGTAGGGCTGCAGGAGAAAGGGTGGAACTGGGGAATGGCTCCTAGCTCAGAGCTCCAGCCAGGGTCTCTGCTGCAGTCCTGGCTGAGAGCTCGACCCAGGCCAGGGCTGAGCTCTCAGCCCCCCTTCATCCCCCGTGGCCCGAACCGAGTTCTCAACCCCTCTTTCCCCCTCCCCCCCCCACACAACCCGACTGGGGCCACAGGGGGCTGAGAGCAGAGCAGGGGTGTGGCCTCAGCCGGAAGAGGCAGGGCAAGGGGCTAGCCTCCCCCAATTATCACAATTAGGCTTTAAAATGATCACAATTAGGCTTTAAAATTAACACTGTTCTAAACTCTGTTTCTAGAACTCTCAAACATCTTGCGTCATTAAAACTTGATTAAAGATTTTAATCCACAATCTAGAACAAATTGTTCTGTTTTAATTTTTTCCAATTAATAAATACATCAGATTTAGATTACATCTGTCTAGAGTACTGTGTCATCTATTTTTTATTTTGAAATAACAGCTAAATTATCAGTGAATCAGGAATCCTGAAACTCTGGCAAGTTTGAGTTATTACAGATCCTAGCAGTAAAAACATGCAACACTTAGCATTTCTACTTCCTGTAAATCCACATATAAATTTAATCAGGAATGAGATCTGATGCCAACTAATCACAATCTAGTAGGTCTTTGTTAAACTGATTAAAAGAATCTAGGCCAAAAGCAGAGAGAATGCTATTGTGGAGGAGAATGGGGTTGTTGAGTAAAACCTTTGTAAATGGATTTGCTGTGTACTTAAAGAATTCTACCAGCCTTTAAAATAGCAGTTCCTGCCCCTTCCACTGATGTGGTGAATGTGAATGTGGAGGTGAATGGAAAGGTCGTTGCTTTAATTGGGCTTTTAAATGATTACGCATTTAGCAATATCACTTTAAAGCTTTTTTCAATCTCACTTCCCCAGTTTTAGTTTAGTTCCCATTGCTAGGCTAAGTTTTAGTTTAGTTCCCATTGCTAGGCTAACCATGACCTGGCAGCATTTGGTAGGTCAATGTCTGTGATCCTTAATTGTGATGCTAGATGCAGAACTAAAACATTAGCTACATGGAAAGTGGCCCACTTTATTGTAAAAGCCAGCACTGCTGGCTCTTGGCACTTTTAAGCTGGAGGGCATTTGCTATGGAAACACAGGAGGTTCTTCCTTTAGGCTGTTAGATTGCCTGTGTGAAATGAATGGGTTGTTTCAGTCCACTTCCTAGAGGGTAAGTGACACCCCACAATTTGTATAATATTAGCAGTGTTGTAGCCATGTTGGTCCCAGGATATTAGAGAGACTTGGTGGGTGAGGTTATATCTTTTATTGGAGAGCTTCTGTTGATGAGAGAGACAAGCTTTCTAGCTTACACAGAGTTCTTCTTCAGGTCTGGGAAACTTACTCAGGGCATGTCTACTCTTAAAATGCTGCATCCGCACCACTGCGCTGCTGTAGCTCTTTAATGAAGATGCTCTACACCGATGGGAGAGAGCTGTCCTCTCAGCATAGTTAATCCACCTCCATAAGATGCAGCAGCTGTGTGGAGGGGAGAAGCTCGCCCATCAGCGTAGAGCTGTCTACACTGGGGATTAGGTCGGTACAACTAACGTCACTCAGGGATGTGGATTTTTCACACAGGAGCGCAGAGGTGACGCGTGTGGGGGGAGACATGGGGTCATGTGCATCCCCAGATTTCTGCGAGTGCTGAGCTGTTCTCCTCCCGCTGCGCCTCCCGCCCGACATGTTTCTGGCTTGCTCGGCCCCTCTCCCTGGCAGCCAGGCCCGGGACAGAGCCACTTCTCATACTGGGTGAGGGTGGCCTAAGGCGGCCACGTGCCCGTTCTTGACTGGAAAGTTCAGTCAAAAAGGGAACCTGGCAATATCCGGTCAGATCTACTGAGTGGACACCCAAAGTACGGTTACTGCAGGGAGGCAGGGAGCCGCTGGGTCATCACCTATTCAGACGGGGCTGCCTCCTGCCTGGCAGGCAGGCTGCAGCTCCCAGCCTTGACTCTGCAGGCGAATCCCTCCTGACCTGGGCAGGAGGGGTGTGAGGGGAAAAACAGTGAGCGACAGTGGGGAGGTGGGAAGAGGAGTGGACAGGGGCAGGCCCTCGGGGGAGAGGCGGGGCAGTGGAGGTTCCGGCACTCCTGCCTGAGTGCCCGTTTTTTAAATATCAAGTTGACAACCCTAGGGTGGCCACTTTGGGTTGCTGCCTCTGTGCAGTGCAGCAGCTGCCTGAGAGACAGCCTGGCTGAGGAGGCGGCGGTGGCCCACCCCCTCCGCTCCCAACCTGGGCCTGGCTGCCAGGAAGTGGGACCAAGTGAGCCAGAAACGTGGCGGTGGGGAGGAGTTCTGGCTTACTCCGCCCCTGTCCTCCGCAGTTGAGCCTGGGTGGGGAGTGGAGGGGGCGGGCCACCGCCACCTCCCCCAGCCAGGCTCTCGCAGGCACAGAGGCAGTGACCCTGAGTGGCCATTCTCAGCTAGTGTGAGAAGAGGGTCCATCCTGCCCACTCCGCTCCCTGCCCGAGCCCATCTGCCAGGGACAGAGGCGGAAAAAGCCAAAAACGTGCCAGAGGGGGAGGTGCAGCAGGAGAAGGACAGAGCCCTCTGCCCGCAGGTAACTGTCGGGGAGAGTGCGGCAGCCCCAGGCCAGGCGCAGGATGTGGGGGTCGCTGGAGGGGGTGCCAGGAGCAAGTTCCCTGGCCTCTGCTCAGCCTGAGTTCGGGGCATTACCCATGTCCTTCCCCCTGCTGAGGTGTCCGTGAGGGTATGGGATCTCTGGGGAGACATTGTGGTGCTGAGAGTCCCCTGGGGCCAGGCCCAGCCCAGAAGCATGAGCTCCCCACTTCTGTGGCCTCAGCCCCCCAGGAGCCTGCAGGATTGGCTGCCCTGGCCCAGGGAGGTGGGGCAGACTGGTGCCCCCTCTTTACCTTGTGTCGTTTCTCCCCCCCCCCACCCCCTCGTATCAGCAGGCATGAGTTGTCTCTGGCTGAGCAATGTAGTTATACTGGTGCAGGTCTGTAGTGTAGACCTGACCTCAGAGTGTCACAATTAGCACCTTTAATGGTCGTGTCAGCAAAGACTGAGGCCTGGCTACGCTCTCAGCGCTGCAGTGGCGATGCTTCACCGCTGTAGCACTTAGTGAAGATGCTGCCTGCACTGACGAGAGAGCTTCTCCTGTTGGCCGAGGCACTCCACCTCCTTGAGAGGAGGTAGCTGTGTCAACAAGGGAAATTCTCCCATTCCCATAGCACTGTCTCCATGAGGGTTTAGATCAGTATAACTGCGTCACTCAGGGGGGTGATTATACAGACGTAAGTTTGTAGTGTAGACCAGGGCTGAGAATTGAATGGGCCCTGATGACTGAGGGCTGGTCTACACTGAAAAGTTACATCGGCATGGCTACTTCTCTCCAGACCCTTGGGAGACTGAGTTAAACCGACCTAACACCCAGTGTAGATGGTGTCAGGTCAATGGAAGAATTCTTCCGTCTTTCTAGGCCTGGTCTACATTTAGGTTGACCCAGTGTGTGAAAAATCCACACCCCTGAATAGTGTTGTTAAGCCAACCTAACCCCTGGTGTGGACAACACTAGGCCAATGGAAGAATCCTTAATTCAACCCACCGCCTCTTGGGGAAGTGGATTAACTTGATTAACCCCCAACAAGAGGGTTCTTCCATCGGCATAGGTAGTATCTACATGGAAGGGATGCAGCTATGCCACTGTAGCATTTCAACTGTAGACAAGCCCCTAGCTACCGCCTCTTGGGAGGTGGATTAACTATGCTGTTAGGAGAACCCCTCGCAACACTGTAGTATGCATCTACACTGAAATGCTCCATTGTCACAGCTGTAGCGCTGCAGGTGTACTACTGTAGCATTTTAAGTGCAAGCATAGCTTGAAACTCCCCCTTCATCCCTAGCAATGGTCCCTCCAAGCCAGAGCTATGGCACATTACCAGAGAAAGAACAGATGAGGATTACTCTGTCATTTACAAATCATACCTGTGTATTCCCTTTCCATGCTTCCATCTTAGCTTTAAGAAGTTTTTACTCCCACATACACACATTACTGTAGGTCAGAGAAAAGGTAGGTTATGGATATTCTGCCATTTATTAACATGTTTGTTCCAAACTGCAGGAATCAGAAAGCATTTAGAGGCTGTTTGCTAGTCCCATCCAGTGTGCTATTATCTACAAGCTGTTTTAGGCTTGTGAGGATAAGATGGAATATTAAAGGCATTGAAATCTTGTCCTTCATTAATTGCTGTCCTGAACATTGGCAGATTAAATTTTCATTGTGTCAGAATTTTTTGATGTGTAATCACTTTTTAAGAGGCTCCACTTTTCCACTGTTTTGAAACTGTGCTGTAGCTCATCAGTCTTCTGGGTTAGATTATCTGGTTTTGATGTTGCGCCGGCTTCATAAATATGATTTCTAACGTTCACAAAAATGAGAGGCAGTCCAGTGAGAGGCTGTCCCTGGGGCTGTCTTTTCACATACACCTCAGTCCTCATTTGCAGTACCTTCTTGTTCATCTGATTTTCCAATTCCCCTGCACAGTTCTGTTTACCATTCTGACCTGCAAGCACTCCTCTTTATTCTAGTCCTTAGCTACACCTCAGCATAGACTAAATGTAATGCAGACCTTTGTGGTGGTTTTGTGAGATGAACACATTTCCATGGATGATATTAATACTCTCCAACTCAATTTGTGACCTAAGTCGAGTTTGTACTGAGGCGAAAGGCTAGAGCGCATAGAGACATATTAGTCTGCCTTAAAAAGAACTTAAAGCACAGCTGTAAGGTTTTCTAGCATTCCCCCACTAATTTACCATTAAGTACAAATGATTCAGTCAAAACTTCATACACATGACCTTCATTGTAAGTGTCTGTGTAACCCTTTAACTTGAAAGAGAGAAAATCAACATAGAATTCAGGTACCCTTACATCCTTTTTTTACAGGAATCCAATAATTTCCTCTGTCCTGGCTATTTTCAGTAGTTCTTTATATATCTCAGAACTTTGTTTACTTTTTTTTTTTTTTTTACATTACTGTTCTACACTGTAAGGCAAAGGGCATTTTTACACAAGAATTGGCATGGCAAGTGAGAGGGGTGGGCAGGATCTTGTGCTCAGCATGGAGGCCAGCTCAGCTGGGGCACACTGCTATCAAAGTGAAGTTTGAGAAGAGGTGGGGGTAGAGGATCCACTGCTATATGTATCCGAGTCTAGCCTTTCAACTGAAATGACTGAGATCTCAGCATACTCCTTCGAAGAGAGAAAATCAGTCTTTGGAATCCATGTGCTGGTTGAGAATGTTTTTGTTAGGCAAGTGTCATCTCTTGCCATATGACAAATTTCCAGACTTCAGTATGGCCAACTTCGAACATTCAAAAATGCGAGTCGGGGCCTCCAAAACCAGGTGATTTTTAAAAGAATGGGTGGGACATTTTTATTTCCCTTCTGGTATCTGAGCCTTTAAGTTTCAGAGGGGTAGTCGTGTTAGTCTGTATCAACAAAAACAACAAAGAGTCTTTGTGGCACCTTAGAGACTAACAAATTTATTTGGGCATAAGCTTTCATGGGCTAGAATCTACTTCATCAGATGCATGGAGTGGAAAATACAGGAGCAGGTATAAATACATGAAGAGATGGGAGTTGCCTTACCAAGTGGGAGGTCAGTGCTAATGAGCCAATTCAATTAACAGTAGGATACCAAGGGAGGAAAAATAACTTTTGTAGTGGTAATGATAATGGCCCATTTCAAACAGTTGACAAGAAGGTTTGAGTAACAGTAGGGGGAAATTAGTATGGGGGAAATTAGGTTTAGGTTTTGTAATGACCCAACCACTCCCAGTCTTTCAGGCCTAATGTGGTGGTGTCCAGTTTGCAAATTAATTCCAGGTCTGCAGTTTCACATTGGAGTCTGTTTTTGAATTTTTTTTTTTGTTAAAGAATTGCCCCTTTTAGGTTTGTTATTGAGTGACCAGGGAAATTGAAGTGTTCTTCTACTGGTTTTTGTATGTTATAATTCCTGATGTCAGATTTGTGTCCATTTATTCTTTTGCATAGAGACGGTCCGGTTTGGCCAATGTACATGGCAGAGGGGTGTTGCTGGCATATGATGGTATATATCACATTGGTAAATGTGCAGGTGAATGAGTTCCTGATGGCGTGGCTGATGCGGTTAGGTCCTATGATGGATTTTCCTCCTATATTTTCCACTCCATGCATCTGATGAAGTGGGTTCTAGCCCATGAAAGCTTATGCTCAAATAAATTTGTTAGTCTCTAAGGTGCCATAAGGACTCCTCGTTGTTTGAGCCTTTAAGGTTCACGTTTGCCAGCTTTTCTCTGCAACCACAAGGGATGGAAACTGACTCTTTTTAAAAAGGAAAGCTGAGATTGTCGTGATCCCAGGAGCGAGGCATTTGAGGAAAAATTGCCAAGTCTCTTGAGACTAGTTGGCAATGCTGAGTCCTCCTGTAGTCTAAGGTCAATAATTCATATATGGTGTGCAGTAGCAGAATTTAGAAAAGTCAGTCTGCCTGCCATTGTTGATAGTATCCAGGTGGAAACTCGGCTGATACAGTCATGCTTTCTTCCCCTCTCCCAGGAAAGTGTAAATGTTTCTTCCGCATATTTGTCTAAAAAAACTGTTGCTTCTTTGAAAAGTTTCTTTAGTTCATTACCCATCAGCCCAACAACTTTTTAACTCTGGAACACATGTGAATGGCTCATAGGACAAAGGATTGGCATTTATTATAAATAGTAAATTAACCATGTGTTCCTTGTGTTGAAATGTAATGTGGCACCGCTTTCAGTCAAGTGTATTTCTGAACCGCCAAGGTTGCAGCTAATTATCCTTGTTAAGAGCAGAATTTGACAAAGCCGGAGTGTCTCTGCTTTTTTTTAAATGGACAGGAGATTAAAATTATTTATCGTGTCACTGATCTAAAATTAGTGGATCGTATGCTGAATTGATAAGCGGTGCACTTTCTACAAAGGGATATTTCCCAGTGAGGCAATGGAGAAATCCACCCTTGATCACCCAGACTTTACCCTCCAAAAGCTGGGTTCTTCGTAGCTTCTCAGAAGCTTTGAGGGCTGCACTGAAGTTTCATAAAGCACAAGAGGCTGCAACTGCTATAGTCATGTCAGGTGCATCCCTTTGAGGCTTAAATGGTGGCGCATTGCATGCTGGGACGAGTAGTCTTTGTGAGCCACACCTCTGTCTGAAATATGCAGGTAACCACAAGACACACTGTTGAACTCAGTTAAACACAGCATGGCAGACACATATGAGCCACTTCTGTCCTAGAACACAGATATGGGCCCCATTTTTCCTGCTTTATGTCATGCTGGTGGGACAAAGCAGGTAGAAAGCTGACTTACCGGGCTGGTTGGGGAATCCCCAGAGGGTGTAAAAACCGCTTGAGGAGAGGAGGGGAGATACAGAGTAGGTGCTGTTCTCCTGGGGTTCTAGTAAAACTGGGCCCAACCCTGTTATCATCTGTCCATGACAGAGGGGCTTCTTTCTGAAGGAGGGCAGAACCTATAAACCTCCCTGTGGAGATTTTACTCTGATTTTCCTAACAGCTCCACTGGATCCAGTGTTTGTCTGCACATAAAAGAATTGATGTTTCTTTTAAGAAGTGTCTTTCATCCTTCAGTGATTGCAGCACTACTGGAGAAATGTTTTGTTCCTGGCCCTCCCTCTCTCTGAAGGGTCCTGCCGGCTGTGGGACCAATGCAGTTCAGCGTCAGGGGACAGGATTGCAGCACCCCATATGGGGGAGTCTACACACCATGTGCCCAGGTGGAACCTAGCTCCATGTGGGCTCACTGTTCCCCGGGGGCGTGGGGAGTGCTCGGTCAGAGCATGCACAGCTATTCAGATCAGTTAGCCATCGGCACCTGGTAGAATGATGGGCAACAGTGTTAAATTGCCATTGCAGCCCTGAGGATGCCGTCCTGTTTGTGGAGTGGGTCCAAAACCACTCTGCTGCATGAGGAGAGACGTTTCCATCCCATGCTTTCTCAAGACAGCCCTGTGCCAAGCCTCGTTATTCTGGTTTGATGCATAAAATAGGATTTGCCTCTGTAAGAGGAGGGGTAAGGTTCCCTTTTCTAGACTCCAGCCGCACACAAGGAGCAAGTGGCTGTGTTTCTTAATAGCAACAGAGCTGGCTCACTGCCTTTGTCAATAATGCAAATGGACGGCAGGGAGCAGGGCTGGTACAAAAGGTATTTGAGAAACACCCTATGAAATAAGGTGACCTTTGTAGATACACTACCCGTTTAGTCACCATAAACAAGCCCAAAAATCCCCTATTACGATCTGTCATATATGGGGGAATCAGCAACTTCAGCTTAGCTGGAAGTCAGCACTTTTCCATATTTGTCAGGAGCAGCTGCTTACATTTCAGGTCTTTGTTTAAAATGGGCTTCTGTTAATTGCAGACTTAAAGGGGAGAATAAGGCAATTGTGACACTGATGGGATTCAACAGTGCTTCAGTTGCAAGATAAGGAAAACAAATTATTTAGTGTACAGTCTTGTCCCGCCAAATCTGTGCAGCTAGAAACATAAAAATAAGTTATGCCATGGATAGATGCTAATTATAACGGTGCGTCAGCTGCATAGAGCAGACAGAGCTGCATACAGACTCGTCAGCAAGCCAGTTGTCATTGAGAGCTTGCTTCTCCTGCCATTGAAGTCAGTAAGAGCTTTGACTTCAGTGGGTATGTCTACTCTGATTACAAACCCACAGCTGGTCCATGCCTGCTGACTCAGGCTTGCAGCGCTGTTTCATTGCAGCGTAGAGGTCTGGGCTTGGGTGAGGTGTGAGGGTCCCAGATCTCAGGCTGCAGCCCAAGCCCAGAAGTCTACACTGCAATGAAAGAGACCCGCAAGCCAGAGTCAGCTGGCACAGGCCAGCTGCGGGTTTGTAATCACAGTGTAGATATAGACCAGTGTAAGCAGCATTGGGCCCTTCTTACTTATTGTTGCACACTTCACATGCTGTGTTGATAGGTGACAATAGTTGTGGCCTCCAATTTGCATTGGATTCCTAAGTGTTTTATTCCTACATTTGAATTATGAAATCACCAGCACCTACTACTGCAGGTGATTTTATTATATTATAAAATGCCTTTTAAAAAAAAACCCACACAGCTCGATCCATGAAGTTAAATCAGCACACTATTCATGTGGACATTGTGCATATTTCTGGCATCGGGGCTCATCAGGAAGAGCAGTCATACTCTTGCACTTCTGTAGCATCCTTCATGCCAAGCTCTCCCAAGTGCTTTGCAAACATAAGGCCTGATCTTGAATCAGTGGGAGCTGAGGGTTCGGCATCTCTTAGATGTTCAGGACCTTAGTCGATTGGGCCCATTGTATGCATTGTTCAATTGCCCTGTGAGGCGTGGAGCACTGTGACCACTTGACAGATCGGGAAACCATCCATGGAAACTTCTGGCCCAGTCTGTTGATTTTAGGTGCTAAAAGGCTCCTCGTCACTCTAATGTCTAAGCAGTTATTTGGGTTCATATAGTATCATCCACAGAAGACCTTGTGCTGCACCCTGCTGTTTGCCTTCCCCTGCTTCTACAAAGCTTTGCTTGCTATTTTTGTTATGATGTATGAGTATTAGTAGTCAGGTTACAGCTGGAAGTGTGCGAACCCACTTCCGTTTGCACAGTCTAGCTCTAACATCTAATGTTGAACAGGATATTTTTCTCTGAGTAACATGTTATGAATCTAGATTAGAGTATGTTACCTAATGGGAACAGTCTGTAGCATAGTTTGATTAGCACACTTGTCAGAATAAGATCCCTGTCAGTACTGCTAGGTTTAAACACTGCTATGTAGTCACAGCCTGGGTTCACCTTGAGCTTCTAAATCTTAATGAAGATGAATGGTTAGAGCAGTGGGTTCATTACAGCTTTCAGACATCTTAATTGTTCACATTGAAAGGTTCAGCGCTAGGGAAGGACAAGAGAGATTCAGCCCTTCCTCTCCAGCAGAGTTATCACAAGCTTTCCAGACACTCGTAGGTGGCATAAACACTTAAAAATAGTCTCGTGCAATCTAGAATCCCCAACAATTATATTACTGATGTAACCATCCAGCAGACAATGAGAGAGGACAAAAGCTCCCAGATTGGGGAGAAAATTACTTGAAATATACATATTGTCTTGAAGGACATTTTGAGTTCTGACGCAATCCCTCAAGTCATGCCGGGTTTTTTTAACCCTGTGAGTAGTGGTATTTCCCAGGGTGACACCACATAAGTTTTTGTGTCTTCATAAGCATTCAACTGTTTGGACAGTTGTGGATATGTTACAGACACATTTTTCAGACACTAATCTGCATCCCCTCCCCCAGCCAAGGAAAGAAAAATCCCACAAGGACTTAAGCTGCCATACAGAGAGGTGAACCCATACAGTGAGGTATACTGTACATCTTCAGGCCCCAGATTTGGTGATCTGGCCCCGTGTTCTGAAATGTATTGTTCTAAGGACCCATAATGGGTTCACGTTTGAGAACTGTTCTGAAATCCTTATATGGCATCATATCCAGACTCAAACAAGTTAATAAAAATGACATGGTGGTTAAAAAAATCAAAGTCTGACCCTAGCCATGTCTCCCCTAATGGGACAGCAGTGTATAGTCAACAGTGTAACATCTCCTTTAGACTTGTACACCCTTTGGGCCAGCGCTGTCATTTATTGTGTTTCTGCCAGGCACAATGGTGACCCTGACTGGGCTGAAGCTTCTGGATCAGAAACATTTAATAATAACAGGGAGACATGCCTTTAATATGTAGCTCATGTACCTTCCTCCACCATGGTCCCAGAAACAGGGTATTGTTCCCCGCAGTCAGCGGGAAGAGGCGGACCTCCAGCTGACATTTTGATGATGTGATCCCAAAGCAGTGGCTGGGCAGTCAGTAGATCTGTCAGTCTCCAGCCAGGAACCAGCATTGCTATGTTGCTTCCCAAACTGACTCAGAGTGAGTAGTTTTACCTCAGCTGTCCTGACCATTGGTGCAGTCTTTCCATGCCAAGTGCCCCCAAAGAAATGGCATTGAGAGATGGAACCTATTGTAATTATTTAGTAACTGTATCACAGTAACACCCTGAAGCTCCAATCAGGATCAGGACCCCATTGTGCTGGATGTTAGACAGGATCCCTACCCCAAAGAGCATTTAGGTTTATTGTGGCCTCATATAGCTCAAACAGCTGCAGATCACACTGTGTTCCATCACTCAGAGGCCCCCCC
This sequence comes from Lepidochelys kempii, assembly GCF_965140285.1. Lineage (NCBI taxonomy): Eukaryota > Metazoa > Chordata > Testudines > Cheloniidae > Lepidochelys > Lepidochelys kempii. The sequence continues at coordinate 13,144,756 of NC_136380.1, forward strand.
GCCCCCAATTCTTTGTTGATATGGAAATTGTCCTTCATGCTGAGCCAATGATTTGCTCTAGACTCCTAATGAGTGGCTTCTGCATCCATAGGACCACTGGTGGCTGTGTATCTTTTATGGCACGCTAAACGTGGAGTGAAAATGGTGTTCTCAGCATGGTTTAAATTGCTAATGCGCTATGTCAGCCTGCTCAGCTGTTGTCTCCCATAAGCTTAAATCATGGCACTAATGCAGGCTGTTTTTGTTTTTAACAGGGTACACCGCTGGGACTCCATACAAGGTCCCACCTACCCAGAGTAACAGTGCACCACCTCCCTATTCTCCATCTCCAAATCCGTACCAAACTGCTATGTACCCCATCAGAAGTGCCTATCCACAGCAGAATCTGTATGCCCAGGTACGTGTCTAGCAAATTACTGAAAAAAACAGCAGTAAAAGCTTGTGTATCATCCAAATAGCTGAGAACATATTACTGGTGTAAGATACTATGTTTCAGACTACGTTAATTCACCTATTTCTATCTCGTATCTACACCATCTGTGCAAACTTCAAATCACATCCTATAAGCTTGGACCTGGTCAGTATGTGGATGGGAGACCTCCACGAAAAGTCTTCTGTAGGTGTTGGAGGAAGTGATGCTGGTCGTGCTGCCTATCAGAGTGGACCTACCTCTGAATGATAGCTGATGGTGTTGTCTTTTACACTTGTGTAGCTTGTCATGTCAGTGAATTGGATTGAACTACTCTGTGGTACTCTCTGCTCTGGATCAGTACTAAACCAAGCCGCTCTGATGCAAAGAAGCATTAAGCTGCTGGAGGATGCTGTCTTTTGGATGAGATCTTTACCACTTGTGCTCATTGACCCTGTGGGGCTTTTAGTTAGCGTTAAAGGTGTTCACTAATGCTGCATGCATCTTGCAGGCTTTGGTTTGAATGGTCCCTAAGAACCAAACCCAACATGCTGCTGCACAAGGAGCAGCAACAAATCAACTCTTGACAATTCACTTTCAAGGAGTCTCCCCCCTTTTCCCCAGAAACCTTTGTCTCTTGTTCAGTCACCGGCCTTTCTCGGCAGTCCCTGGCACACCCTGCTTCAGTGTTAGATGTGCTCCAGGGAGCTGTGGCTTTACTCCTCTTTTTTCCTTGGGCTGTGTATTTCCTCTGTGGCTCTCCGCAATTGTCAGAGCATGGCAGCTTCCTCAGTCCCTGTGCGGATTCTTCTGGGGGTGCCAGACAACACTGCTGCCTCTGTGCTCCTACAAGGGACTTCAGGGAGCGAAGATGTGGCATGGCCTCCTCTCAACAGACGAGTGTAGACTGTAAAATGTTCTAACTCCTGCTGCCATCTGCTGTGTTACTGACACGCCATAACCCTGGTTGTGCCCCATAATGAAGCATATGGTGCATCCCTTAACTCTTTGTGTAAGATTGCTGAGGTCCAACAACTATAGACTAGGGATGGGTGTTTCTGGGCGGCTCCAGTTAAAGGTCTATCTGTCTATCAAAGGGTTTTCTTCACTGCCTTATTATTGCTGTAGTTTTTGAGCACGGTTGAGCAACATTTGACCCTACTCAGAATCACAGCAGCTGGCAGCAGGACAGGGGCTGTTGGTTCTTGGTGGGCTCAAAGCTGGGCAAAGGAAAATATTCTGTTCTGTGGAGGATTTCACTTTGTCAAAATTTGAGTTTGTTCCAATTCACAACGAAAATCCTAAATTTTGAATTTTTCCATGAAGTGACCTGGGGACCCTGGAAGCCCTCTGGTCTCTAACTCAGAGGCAGTTCACCAGGTGTGCATCCAAGGAGCCAGGAGGACCAACTGTCAAGAAACCAGGCAGATTTTGAAAACTGTCCTGCTTGCTTCCTGGGGCAGCTTCGTCGAAATCGTACGATCTCCTCAGAACATTTCCATTTCAACCAACTGGCTAATTCCAACAAAAAAAAAGTGTTGGAATTTTCTGACCAGCTGTCATGAGACTCCTCTCTGTCAAAGGTGCTTGTCACCATTGTGTCTAAGCTCCTCTCCTCAAATTGCTTTCTGGCCTTTAAGTACAGAGGGCTGGAGAATGATGGCCTCTCTGAATGCAGTGAAGCCCTGACCACCCCACTCTGCCCCCAGAAAAGATGTAATAGTAAGTAGGGGGCAGGACCTCAGGGACAGCTAGATGCTGTGCAAATCTCATCAGCACACATGTGCTAAACTTCTTTTCAGTATGTTAGACCAAGGCTGCTCATCTGTTTGCCGAGCTGTAGAGTGCTCCAGATTTTCTCCCATCACCAAATACCAACACGTATTACAGTAGAAATGGGGTCTTTATTACTCTGCCCTATAAAGGAGCTGGGGCCATTTGCTGGTTTCTAAAACGCTGTAACTGCAATAGAGCAGCTGGCTAGGATGGAGGAAGAATTTGTGCAGGGTGAAGATGAAAAATGGGGGAAAGTCGTATGTCTCAGTATTTGTAGTATAAGACATACAGGACTTGATCAAATGCCAAGTCAATGGTTACACTCCCATCAGGCTGTACGTCCAGAACATGTCTGACTTCCAGGTTCTCCAGTTCCAAGGCTGTGTGTGCTAGCCTTTTGTTTCTGATCTTCCCCACCATTGCTAGCTCCAGGTCAGTTCCAAGAGGGGTGGTAATGGTGGGAGCATCAGTGTATATGGGGCCAGGCTGAGGCTACCCAACCCAGAAGCACACACACTGGTGACCTTTGGACCTTGTCTACCCTAGTGCCTCCACCCTCGCTATCTCCCGGAGAGCTGCCTTGGGGGCACATTTTTCAGAACAAAGCCTGTGTAGACAAGACACAAACACTCCCCCCGCCCCCCCCCCCGTCTTTTTTATGGAACTCAAATAAACTCCTCCATGTTCATTCAGTACTACTGCATCCACATATGCATCCAGACTGGGATTTTCCAACGTGACTAGTGATTTTATGGGCCTGACTTCAGACACCTTAAAGGGGCCTGATAGAAAGTGCTTATCACCCACCCTCGGAAAATCAAGTTGGGCACCCAAAGTTACTAGCCACTTCGGGAAATCTGGTGCTTGACAACCTCCCATAGTGTTTGTATGTCACTTAGTGAAACTGGGGCATCTTCTCTTCTCATTTTTTACATCCTAACATTTCATTTCTTCATGCTGACTTTTACATAAGCCATTTTAGACATATCTCCCTGTCCCCCTGTCATTCTCCTTGGCCTTGTGACCCCCTGCTCCCAACTGTGTATCATCCTCACATGAATGCCACTATCCTACATCCACTCTTCCTGCTTACTGATATGCAAAGAACAACATTTCTCCCAACACTCAGCCTGTAGCACGACACCAATGACATCCCTATCTGCCAAATTGCTTCTGTACGCAGACTTACCCTCTGTAAGCTGTATTCAATCCAGTGGCTCAGTACTAACGTACTGACCTTAAAGTGTAATCATCTCTGTATGGCATGCATTAAATCCATGGATTGTACTCAGTCCCTTTTACAGTGAAGAAGGATGTTTTTGTTAAGGTGTTCTGCAAGGGGAGTGGGGAAATGGGAGCGTGTCTCCTCTTTTGTGTTTTTGATATATGAAGCTCACCTCAAAGGTTGCGGGATTTTTTGTGTTGTTTTTTTTAAATCTACTTGATTTTTTGCATTAGAAACTTAGATCTTACCTACCCTGGAAGGCTGTACGGAGATGGGCAAACTAGTGGGATTATGATATCATACAAGGCTGAAAGTCAAACAGTTGAGAAAGGAAAGGATTTTTTAGCCAGACTTTTTTAAACTTTGTTTTTTAATACCAGTTTAAAACTCCAATGCAAATAAGGCCTTTGGAATGGAAGAAAGAATGGTCTTTAAGGATTCAACATCCCACCCCTTCTGGGGAACTCACAACACATATGGAGATCTCCAACAAGTCTCCAAGCAAAACAAGCAAACACCAGACTTGATGGTCTCAATTTTTCCTATGACCTAAAAAATGATGAAACTTTCATCCCTTCTTATATCATAAAGAAGGGGGAGAAAAGGTACTAAACGTTTTTTTTCCCCTGAGCAGATCTATGAAAATTCCAAATCCCTCTCCCTCTGCTGATGCCAGGCGGACTCTACACAGAGTTAGAATGTGAGATCTGATTAAATTACAAGTTTCTCATTCCCAGCGGGGCGCTGGTGGTGAAGCCACTAATGGAGTCTTCACTGATTGATTGAGTTTTACCACAGACTGAAGATCCCCTGTGGGTTTGGTGCATGTAGCTCGACTGTTGATAATGATATAGGTCCTGGCAGGTAACTCCATGGACTTTCTTTGTGGTGCCACTTGTGTATTTTGGAGGCCAGTTGTGGCTTTGGGGCACATAACTGCCCTGCACTAAGGGTAGAAAAGGATCCAGATTGTGACTTGGAGAGTTATAATCTGCTTCTCAGTTTCCTGCCTGCTCCAAGTACCGGGGAAAGTAATGTATCCCAGCACTGTTCCTGCCACCCCTTATTCCTTGGGGTGTTGATGCAGCTGTGCTGGCTGGTGCCTTGGGAGATGGCACCAAGGCTCATTCCATTCCCTGCTTCTTCTCCCACCTTCATGGGAGGGGACATAGCTCCCCTGCTATGCTGCTATCAGCAGTATAGAATGGCTGGCACAAGGGAGCAAGAGGGAAGTGCCTTATATGCCTCAGGATGACCAGAAACTGGGTCATTGGGTACTCTGTGTGTATGTGTGTTTTGAACTGTGTTCACTTTATGGACGATTAATTAATTTCTTTTAAAGATCTTTGCTGGAGACCAGGTAAATTACGCCCACTGCCCCCAATCTTCCATTCCACCCCCATCAACTCTTCACTTCCTCCCACCTTTCCCAACTCCGGTATCATAGTGATGTGGGGGGGCAGGGGGGTAAGAACCTAGATACAGCTGAACACAATTCTGCCGTGTTTCTTAGGAAATACTTTATTTCTCTGAGCATTTACAGGCTATTCTTAGCTTCCAAGAGTGGCTGGGCTCTGTCCCTTGCTATGACAAAATTCTGCCATTGGGCAGTGAGGTGTTCATTTTGAGGGAATACATGGGCCTTGGGGGTCTCTGCGACCCAGTCACTGTACACCACTGAATAGTTAAACATGGTTCAAAGTTTTGAGAACCAAGACCTGGGCCTGCGTAGCCCCATGGCAACAACCACCTTTCAAAGTCTGTTCAACTTTTTATTAAAGATACAGACAGAGGGAAAACAGTGAAAACATTTGAAATATAAAATATTAAATAAGGCTTTCATTCAACATCCTTTGTTCTCTTTAGTTGTAGACAATTTTTACAGGGAAAGCCCCCATTTGACAGATTTTTAGATGGTATTAAATGTGGTAAATACTGTCCATTTTGGGGAAAAGAGAAAAAGTTTGTTGAGCTGATTTACAGCTGTTGTTGTTGAAGTCCAGTCCTGTTTCCCTGAAGAACAAAACAAGACAAATGCGCACACAAAAGAGTAGAGAAAAGAACAGCAAAGACAGAAAATTTAACTTCTGTCTCTAGCGTTGACTCTCACTTGCAGCCTCACCGCTGGAGAAACACAGACCCAGCATAGGGTCTTATCAGCCACTCCAAGACCTGTCAGCGAGGCTTGGAGACTTGTACCAGCATTGGGCAGTTTAGGGCATTGCTTTTAGCTGCCTCACTGGTCACAGACTCACTGTAGTGTTGCAAAAGATATAGTTGTCTTGGTTGGCTCAGCCAGATGTTTATTAAACAGAAGGGGAAAAGAGAGACTAGACAGGGAAGAGAAGAAATAAGGCAGGGAGGAAAAGGACAAAGGAGGGAGGAGATGAGAGCAGGAACCCAAATCTCTCACATTCCAGGTGCTATTCAGGTTTTGCTGAAAATAGTGGCGGTGACAATGTCATTGGTTCCCTCTCCCTGGCCCAGTCTGGTCAGGATGCCTGTCCGGATCAGGATGATGAAGGCCCAACAGTGTTCTGGTGGATCCCGGATCCCAGAAGATGGTGGCAGTGGCAGCCAAGGTGGCACAGCTGGCTGTTTGCAGTTCCGCAGCGTCCTCCACATTTTTATCTCCCCGCAAAGTTTCCCTTTTAAGGACCCCAAAAACAGGTGATGGGCAGAATAGCTGCAACTCTCATTATGTTGTCCACCAATTTCTGAAGTACCAGGTTTGGTCCATGTATTTCCATTTCCATCTTCTTTTGTTTACCAGTCACAATCTTAACACGGTCAGTTGGCAGTGTCAGTAACCCTTTTTGTTTGGACCAATTCAGTGTTTCTGTCTTCTTTTATTGTCTATCTTCCTATCTTCCTTTTGTACCTTTTTCTGTCAACATTCTTTATTATGGGTGATTGTGATATTTTATGAACCTTCAGCAACTTCCCAACAGTTACGCTCACAATCAGGGCAGGCCTGATAGACCCCCAGTTATTACAACAGGCATTTATTAGGGTAGTGTTCCCAGTATCTTCCCCGCTGCTGAAACCAAAGGTAAAGCTGGATAGTTTCTGGATCTTTCCTAGATCCTTTCCTCTCGTATTATATCAGCTTCTCCACTAGTTCAGAGTTCACCTATTTTCCTGCATGTTTTAAACATCAGCGAAAAGTCTCCTCATTGTCTGGTTCAATAGGAAGAACAGTGGATCTTGCACACTGTGTGTGTTTCAGTATATTAGCTGCTTTGGCTTCTGAGGAAGACTGCGCAGCTGAACTTCAGTCTTTATTTAAATTGCGATACATGTGATTATGTTCTCATATGCGTGTTACATAAATCCGGTGTGATGTCTGAATGGTTGTCAGTGTGCAGTGGTTTCCCTGTATGTCTGTTGTGCCAGCCCCTTCAGAATTGGGGGTAGAATTCTACTTGATCCTTGACATTCTCTCTGTCTTCAAAGGCTGATTTCTCAGTCGCCTGCTTTGGTGTGATCCTGATTTATCTTAGCACTTCTTCTTCCCTTGAGAAATATATTTCTGCTTCTGGGATTTGTCCAATCAGCCTTTGTGAATACTGAAGGAAAGAGCTAATTCAATAGCCCAGGTTTATCCCCTTTTTCTGTCAACACCATACCTTGTTAGAGGTTCTCCAACGGCTATCACTGACTTCTCATGAAATCTCTCTTCATTATTTACACACCCTAATCTTCCCAACCCTCTTTGTTTTACATTTTTAATAGCACTGTCCTTACATGTCTCCATCTACAGTTTCTCTTCTTTAAACCACTTACATTTAATGCAGTTTATTTTCTGGACACATACCATTTTCCATCCGTTTCTTTTTCCATCCTTTGTGTTATTCCATCCAGCACTACTGCTTTGGTCCAGAATCTGCTCTGTTGAATTTCAGCAGCCTTTATTTCCCCTTTTTCAGTCTCGCTTTAGGCCTGCTCACAACCCTGACTAGATTATGTTCCCTTTTGTGTAGCTGCTAACTCATCTCTCTTTGCATCTAGTTATGTCCTTAACGTTCCTCAAAACTAAGTCAAGCGTTCCTCCTTTTCTTTTACTTGTCACTCATCTTGTAAGGTAGCAGCTGCACAAAATATCTACTGACCACACTTACTGCTCAACGTATGTGTACATAAGCAGTATGTTCTTCTCAGCAATATGCATGGGCAACTCTTAACATTTCATCTTTTGGCTCTTGCAGGACTTGAATAGTTTCACAGCAGCCTCCCTAAATAGAGACAGTTAAGCTGGCTCCTACTCGTTGTTTTGAAGCTGCTTTATAGCCCTCCACAGATGACATGCTGGTAAAAACAACTGTTCCCTGTCTAATACTTTCACCATTGTGGCCACTGGTAGAGCTAGACCAACAGTGGGGAAAGTGTTAATGCAGACAAAACCTTTATAACAGCCAGCACTACATGGACCAATGGCAAGGGCTCAGTATGGGCCACAATTTGATAACGTGTGGGAGATGGCATTCGTCTTTGCTTCCTGTCCCATTTTATTGTGTACTGCTGTAATGTCTCGCTGTTCTGAGTTAAAGAGCTGCCATATTCTGCCCCAGAGGTAGCTGCACTGCAGTTGGGCTGAAGTAATCCCGGGGCCCAGATTCACACCTATGGCAAGTGAAACTTACAGGGAAGCCGCTGAGAGTGCTGGGTGTGAGGGGCTTGTAGGATCAGACACCCTGTAAAGTACCTTGAGAGCCTTCAGGTTTAAGGGTACTATATCAGTGTGTAAACTGAAAACCTCTGCTCAGTGCAGATGTTGTTTGGGGATTAGAAGGGCTAAAGTCATAGGAAAACAACTTGCTGGTCAAAAGTGGTCTGGGGAAAATTTTTAAAAGACTGGAGGCCTAAAACTAAGAAGTTGTACATGGATGAAATGGGAGCTGTTGCCAGTGCTTCATGCACAAAAGTGTTTCAGTGAGAATTTGCCAAAAAGTTAATTTCACAATAACAGAACTGCTTCATTATATTCAGTGTATTCGATATTGTGTTGTACTGTGCATTAGATTATGACCCCACTGGGTGGGTTACGTATCTTCTCCTAGCTGCAGCATCAAGCATGTTGATGATGATGATATGCTCTCTTCTGTGACTCAAAAGCATGAGTACCAACCTCAGGGCAGATGGTTAAAAACCAGGGCACAAACCCCAAATTGGTGGTGAGTTCTCTACTTAGATTTCACCAACCAATTACCAAGTGTAAACTCTTCAGGCACTATAGCAGCCTTAATGTGGGTCACAGATGGTCCAGTTGGATACTCCCATCTGTCTCACCACCCAGATAAGTTTGTCTTTGTGGTAGATGGCCCTTACACCAAGAATCACAGGAATATTCAGCTTATTCCCAGTCCCAAAGGACCAGTCACTTACTCCAGGTCAAGTGCACCTTAGATCTCACACCAAAGACAATCCTTGTAGCCAATCTATAATAAACTATATAAAGATTTAATAAATAGGAAAAGGAAACAAGAGTTATTTACAGGGTTAAAGCAGGTAAACATATATACACAATTTAGTTACAACCTTAAATTTCAAAAAGTAATGGATGATTCCAGACTACGCAGTTGGGGATCTCTTGCTTATGCCTAGATACCTTGTCCTGCGGAGTCCAAGCAGCATAGAAATCCAGTTCCTTCTCTTTAGAGATTTTTATCCCCTTCCTCACTTACGCTCTTAGCTGCAAACCAGGGGCATAGCCATGGGTGGGCCACTCAGCATCCAGGCCCACCCAAATCTAAACAAGGGTGCAGTGCTGCCAAAGTGACCCGGAGCATCACTTGAGCACCTGCAATCTGTGACGGAGCTATGCACTCACCCTTCAGAAAGCTACACTCTGGCAGTTCTGCCCTGCCATTTTCAGAGCTGCCCCATGCACGTGCCCAACTCGGCAGGTGAAGCCCTGCGTGTGGGGGCACTGGGGCTAGGAAGAGGGCATGGCATCAGGGCAGAAGCTAGGCCAGCACAGTCTTTCATTGCCCGTCCACCCGAAAGTCAGACCCCACCCAAATTTCCACTCCTAGCTACGCCACTGCTGCAAACTCAGCTGACGGAAGGAATCCACTTGCATGACTCATCTTCACAAGGAGGGGGCAAAACAAAAAATGTCTTTTGTCCTTTTTACTGTTCCACAATAGTGCATCTGGTGTCTATGGACCTTCCCTGTTGGGCAGAGCATAACACCATCTGTTGGAGACCAGCACAAATTAATGTCTCTTTCCTGTCTGGTGATTTACACAGTCACAGGGGCTTGCAATACAAACGGTCAAATATTACCTTACCATAGGGGATAGAGATGTTACAAGTGAGATTAATGTATGCAGCAATCCAATAAAGTCGAAACAGTAAACACATTCTTATCATCTTAATCCGCATTTTAACAGTACTAGCGCATGGAGGAGCCAAGCTGATTCCAGCTATGTATTTGTCAGTCTTCAGTTGAGACATGGAGACCTTAGTATGAGCTGTCACCTGGTCTGCCAGCATCACAGGTCACAATAAATCATCATGATTTAAGCCTAAATGGTTGTACTGGTGTAATTCAGTGCTGACAATACAGCGTGTGTTATCAGCCTGATATCTAGGGCATGCAGAGTCTGCGATCATCTTGAAATAAAGTAACGAATTCAGAGATTGTCTGTCTATCCGGACGTGTGCTTTCAGTCAAACGGAAAACATTTTCCTGTTTATTCTTTTCAACAGGGAGCTTATTATACACAGCCTGTGTATGCGGCACAGCCTCACGTCATTCATCACACCACCGTGGTTCAGCCAAACAGCATTCCATCAGCTATCTATCCAGCCCCTGTTGCTGCACCTAGGACTAATGGTGTGGCCATGGGAATGGTTGCTGGGACCACCATGGCAATGTCAGCAGGTGAGAATTAACTCTTGAATATGGCCAGTAAGGGGATCCCTCAGAATATCTGCACAAGTAATGCAGCTCTGTTGCTGTGTGATGGGGGGGGGGGGGTTGTAGCTGATTGTGCCATGAGAAATAAAAAAGATGCCAGCGCACACATATGTGTCCATTTTAAATTCAGTGCCTGTCTCGGCGGTCTTTCCTCCTACGGTGCACAATAAGAATTTGCCAGAATAAACTCTGCAGAATCAGTCTTTAAATGTTGATGTAATATAGCACATTGCAACAAAGTAATTTCAAAACCAGTTTATACATGATTGCTTCTGAAATGTGGCCAACAACCCTCAAAGTTATTTCAGGGATTAAATTAAGGAAGCACCCAGTGCAAACTACGTTTTGTTGTCCCTGATTTCCATAGCTAATTGTGCAAAAGTGCTTGCCACAGACATAATGAGTTTTTTCCTGCACTAAAAGGGAAGCTAAATGTAGCTTTATTTGCCAACGTCAATTCCTTTTTAAACAAAGGTTCAATCCATTTGCTCCCAGTAGTGGTTTAACATTCACATTTTCAAAGATAACAAAGTAGACCCTCCAGTTGGCTCACCCTATAGGGACACATTCTTAAGAATTTAGGTGTATTATTCATATGCTGTTCCATCTGTTCCAGGAGCAATGTAATAAGCAGCTTCATTCCTTATTCACAACACTGTGATCATACTCTCAAGTTCCTTTTATAAGGTACTTATAATGTTGTTGAAGATGTTAGTATTAAATATTTTGACAACAGAAACATTAATGTTGGCATATGTATAATTCCCAAATTATATGTAATTTTTGCTCGATATTTAAATCCTGATAAAAGCAGATTAATTGATATCACCTAAAACAAAGGACAAAGAATCTTTATATTCGCACTACAGTTTATATTTCTGTCCTTTGCTGATATTCAAAAAAAAATTGTCAGTATTGCTCCTTGAATTGTGCAGCAAGGTTTTTAAAGACTGTCACAGCTATAAATTCACAGTAATATACTGCACATCTTCTTTGCTTGGTCCAGTAATCTGCGAATCAAAAATAGTTGTTTGTTATGGGAATCTCTATCATGAATGGCAATGCCACAGTCTGTGTACAGCAGGTACCATTCAAATGGACAGTTCTCTTTCCTGTGGTACGTGTAGTATTCCCTAAATTTACATTAGGAAGGAAATGCAATTGCTCCATGTGGCCAGTGGCCAGTTTTTAATGATTGTACAATTAAAAAGTTCTATGGGTATAATTGTTTTAAATAGTCATTCTGAATATCAAGATGACACTTAGAATAAAACAGTCTTGAATTATATTCTCACATCACACATATTCCAAAGGCTGTGTGAAAGTGCTATTTTGAAAGCCTTCAGAACTATTGATGTGTTAGCAACAATGGACTAGTGGACTTCATAGAAATTATAGGTGGAAGAGACCTAATAGGACATCCAGTCCATCCTTGTCGCCTGCTGACATAGCTTGGTTCCCTGCACAATATTCGCCAATGCTCTAAGTAACTCAAACAATTGACATTCCTCCCTTTCTGTGGGAGGTAATGCCCAGTCTCATAAACCTGATCATGAGTTAATTTGCCCTGATAGACTAAACTTTATCCCATCACTTTCAGTTAAAACGTCCCTTGTAATTTACCCTCCTTGGTGTTTATGTACTTCACATTTTTGTTGTGTCTGCTGCTGTAACTTCTTCCATCATCTTTGCCAGGCTGCAAAAGTTTTCAATGGGCCACTTTTTATATGCCTCTGGAAAACCTGGAGAAAGGAAGCTAGTAGAAGAATTGAGTGTATGCAGATATGTTAAGCCTAAATTAATTCAGAGTTTTGAAGAGGTTCATTAAAAAACTTTATTCTGTTCACTGTTTTATCTAACGTTGCCTACTTGAGCAAAATGCCTGGGATTGAGTCCTCACTAGCCCAGTAATGTCTGGAAGAGTTAAAGAAGAATAAAGGCAGCATGCAGTATGTTTTCCCCTCAGATATAGTATTTGTGGCACAGTGCTCTGTGGACAGTGTGATATGTGAGCTGAAGGTGCATATCTGTTCAGTTTCAGGCATCCTGATCACAAAACTCATCCAGCAGAATGCTGTAAAGTCTTGAGGGTGTTCATCTGTAATACAAGGCCAGTGGCAACTCTCCCTCCCTCTCATGGGGCCTGATGCTCAGAAATGAGGGTTCTCAGCACTCCCTCATTTCCCTCCCTTCATTTCCTCTCCTTGGCAGCTGTGTCAGCTGTCAGTTGGATCAAGATCTAGGAACAGGCCAGTTGGAAGCTATGCTTTTGCTCCCAAGTTAGGTGGTGGTCACAGAACTGATAAATGAAATCCTCCATCACTGAGCAGAAGACACCTCTATTCAATGCTGGCGGTTTGCACATAAAAGACGCTATGTTAACAAGAAAGCGTCTCGAAGTGTTGGCCCAGCCACACAGCTTCCGTAATGGTAGCAGAGATTGTGGGCAAGTGTGAACTGGAGGTGTAATTCCATCTTGGATCAATGTACGTGCACTGGCTTTGACTGACCTAGAGTGCTGAAAATAGCAGGGTAGCCCCAGGAGCCTGGGTGGTGACTTGGGCTAGCTGCCCAGGTACAAGCTTTCCAAGCCCACAGATAAGTCCTCACACAGCTCACCGTGCTGCTGCCTTTGCTGCTACGGTTACACCTCTATTTTTAGTGCACGAGCAAAGCTAGCACATATGTCTGCTGGAGCTGGAAATTACACCTCCAGCTCCCGTGTAAACATACCCTGTGTGTCGGCAAACAAGGAGCCATTCTGTGCTCAGCTACAGCCGCACTGAGCCTCTGCAGCCTGCCTCAGTCAGAGCAGGGAGGCTGGCCCCAGTCAGCAGAGCCACCCTTACTCTAAATGCTGTCTGCCCTCTCTCTCTCCTCCCTGTTTCAGGAACCCTGTTGACCACTCCACAACACACTGCAATTGGAGCACATCCAGTTTCTGTGCCAACGTACAGGGCTCAAGGAGCCCCTACCTACAGCTATGTACCTCCACATTGGTAAACGTGATGGCCAATCCATGTAAGTGCTGACACATGTCTAATGTGCATGAGGTTTTTAAAATCTTCATTGTAGGCCTTAAAGGTGAGCTGCAAATATCAAGCCACTGTAGCAGAACACGCTGCATGTCCCAATAGTAGCAGTCAGCATAGCATTTACTTTCCCCTTTCTGCAGAACTGCAGATTTTCTCCTTTCTTTATGCCTTTGTAAATACAGAAAAACCTACTAACAGTAGCCTCCAAAAAGCCGAATAGCACAGAGTAATGAAAATGGAGGTGCTCCAGCTGGTGTTCATGCAATGCCAAACCCACCTTTGTCAGGCCTGCACTCTAATGTAAAGCTTTACCGGTGACCTCAGCAACGTTAAGACACAACGACTTCCCAAACGCGTGCAACATGCTGCAGTCAGATGTGCTGATCTCTTGATAGAACTGATACAAAAGCATGTCAGGTCCCTGGTAAGGTTTTGCTTTAGAGTGCAAGTTCGAGGAACTCCGGGCACGTCTTCCTTTCGGATGGCTGTTGGAGATGGCAGCAAAAAGCTTACGGAGCCCTGGGGTGTGTTAGCGAGAGTGTTGTTGGCAATATGAAGGTGGAAAGGAATGTACGAGTCTTTCCCTTTCACTTCTGGCCTCCATGCTTTGAAGGTTTTGGGTGGATGGCTATGTCCTGCCACAGGCTTCGCTGCCACTAAATGTCATTTTGGTTTGCTGCTATTTATTGGGACAGCGTCTCTTGCTATCTGCTGTTGTTCATTTATATATCGTGGTGGCCCTCACAGGGCCCCCATCAGGACTGGATTCCTATTACTCTTCAGGTCCTGGGAAACCCAGCTGGCTATTTAAGCCATCCCCTTTGCGCTGCCAGATAGCCATGGGGGAGTGGGGAGAATACCTGGCCCAGCCTGCTCAATTGCCATGCAGCGCCTCTCACAGCAGCAGACAAAGCTCTGAGATTTCCCTGCATGCCACACAGGTGGCATTTGCGTCTCAAATTCATCCTGAGGGCAGTTATCGTAAACAAATCTCTCCTCACAGAACACATTATGTCTGACTAATCTTTTCTGTGAATAATTGTTAGCTGAGAACATCTCAGCTGAGTATTTCTAATTCTGTGTGTGTGTTTAAAATGGATTGTGAGATGCACTGACATTGCTCGAGGGCCAAAGCCCTCTCTCGTTATATCCGATAGAAAATCCATTCAGAGGAAACCTGTCTGCTTCTGCATCTGTGCTTCTAACTTTTTCCTTTAATTTGTTTGTTCTTTTACAGATCTGGAGTCAAACATTGTATGCAACTACTCAAGTCTTACATCGGTGCTGGAGCAACTGTTCCACAGCACCAAGTCTGTTTGCAAGAACAAAACAAAAAGTGCAAGGGTCACTTTATGCATTCTTTAGTGTTTTTTGTAAAAGCTGCTTTTTCTAATCTTCTGTCTCTATTTTTTCCTCTTCTCCCCCCAGTCCCACCCAAATTGTGAAACACCACATACTGACACTGAGCAGTAGCCAAGGTCTCTCTTTGATCCTCTCATTTTAAAGTTCAGAATATTCACTTTTCTATGGTGCCCCATTCAGTGGTGCAAAGATCCCTGTTGGTTGGTTGGTTACTTTTTGTTGTTGCCGAGAGTCTGTTTTATTTGACTAGTAAGAGCAATTGATGTTCAGGGTACTATGTGAAAAGCACATCATTGGTAGGCAAGTTTCTTCCAGTTTGGTTTCTTTTTTTGTTTGTTTGCTTATTAATATAAATTATTCAATTTTCCATAACACATTACAAGAAAATTGGTGTCTTCCAGATAGGTGTTGTGGTAGGCTATAATTCATTCTCCGCATATAAATACTGAGCTCATTCCTTCTTCTGTAGGATTAAGGGAATATAAACCTTATTAGCGGCATCACACACTTGTCTTCGGAAACAGAAAGACTGTTCACCACCAGGGGTTTGTCTGCTTTTTAAAATTGGGGGAATATACTCCATACAATGAGAATAGAGATGGAGGGGAGATACACACTGCCATAGGAATTGGATCTTATTGGGGAAACAAGAAACCCCCTGTGCCGGTCCGTATTAATTTCACTGTGTAACAGACAGGACGGTTCCTTTCACTTGCTAACACAGATGTATGCTAGGCAGTTGTAAAAGGAAACAAAGGGATTTCCAGTTGTTAGTTGTAATAGCCTCCACAGGGGCCAGCAATTTGGGAAGAGAAGTGGAGAAGCTGGTGGAGAAGAGTGTTTAAGGTCGAGCTAGGGAGAATATAGGTCTGCTTTGCCCTGCATCCACTCCAGGCTCAGTCACACCAGTGTGAGGTTTGTGGCTATATCAAGACCTCTTTTTAGTTCAAACTCACTTGGGTGCAATTTGTATCATGATGTAACTTGGGTTCCGAAGCAGGTGAAAGTGTCTCCAGTCACTTTGATTGCTAATTGAGCGCAATTACTGTACTACTGGGCAGATCAGAACAGTAAATTGGGGTGCCAGTCTTGTTTCTTTGAATACAGTTTAACTCCATAGTAGTCACAGGGAGAGCTTTATCTGAACACAGTTTCTTACATTGTAGAGAACAATAGTGTTACAAGGCATTCGCCAGTGGATGGGATGATACAGGGTGCTAGAGGTCACGCTGCTTTGAACAGAAAAGAATAGGAAATATGGTGACTAACATGAAGCAATAGCAATAAATTTGTTGCCTTCCTAGCTAAAAGGCACTTACCTGGAGGAGATGGAAAAATGAGGGCACTCAGTCATTTAGTTTAATTAGAAACTAAAGGCAACAGGCTTGCACAGCCAATGGGACTTGAGCAAGTCACTGATTTTTTTAACCCTGGAATTCCCAAAAGGGAGAGCTGGTGTCGTCAGCCATGTGTCATTTCCATTTTGTTGGCTTTTTGTGAGGTGTCTGAGTAGAGCAATAAGGTTTTGCGGAGGGAAGGAGGCAAGAATACAAGTATTTAGAAATGATGGTGAAGGTACCTATGATTTATTTTTCAGTTATTATCCCAAAACACAGCACACAAGACAGAGGAGGCGTTGTTTTGTGTTTTGTTTTGGTAGAGAAAAATGTTGTTATTTTTCTCAAGCTGTGCCAAAAGAGTTCCATTCACCCAAAGGCATGTGTGTCTGCAGCTCTGATTTCTCTGGGCCTCCAGTACAATGGTAGTGGGCCAATCTAGAGTCATTTTTTTAAAAAGAATCGAATTAACAGAAGTATTGATGGGGAATAATTTCTTGTGCAGCCAGCAGGCCTGGACTCGGTCCCCAGCCCAAATTAATGGTGTTGGCCAATCATAGTTAAATGTCTGTGCTAACCGCTGGACTTGGATCATGCATACACTGGACCTTTACCAGGGATGACAAAAGAGTAATTTGCAAGGGGGAACCTGTTTGGGGTTTTTCCCCCAGCTAATGATTCTGTTCTTCTAGATGTCAGATCGTAGAATCTTTTTTTAAAAAATTAATTATCAAGGCTTTCAGCAGCAGGTTAAGGCTCCAGTCCAGTACAGCGCTTCAGTACAGGAGTCATCCCATTGAAGTTTAAAGTCAAGCCCGTGCTTAAGTACTTGCCAGCTGAGCATCTGCAGCTCTCACTGAAGTCAGTGGGAGCTGCTGGGCGTCAGCACCTTGCAGGAGCCTGGTTTTAACTGGGGCATGTCGGGGCTGCTTTCTCTGCTGCTGGTTTTGTTGTTGGTGTTTATCCTGGTCTTTTACCAGATCAGATGGTGTGTCAGCAACTCTGAACCGGGAGTTTATTTTTTTGAAGGAACTCTTTTTAAAGGAGTCAAGCTCCGATTCTCCTTCCCTGCCCCCAAAGCAAGCAAACTGGCAAAGCCGGAACGCCGTCATTTTAATCACTTGTATTTTTTATTTTTAAACCAATCATGGGGGAGGGGGAAGCAAAATTTCATAAGAATTTATACCGTGTGGTACTTTGTGTTGCACTTTGATTTTGTAAAAAAGAAAAAGGAAAAATAAAAAAATTAAAAGAAAATATTCAGTGTTAACCTATGTAGCTTTGCAAAGTCCGGTCTTAGGGTTAGTACTTAAAGGGGAATGTGTGTTTTAACTGACGTAATTACTGTACTTAATTCTTTCGCTGTTTGTAACTCACTGAAATTAAATCCAGGCAAATATCAGGGGGATTTAAGAGCACTCAAATACCCTTTTGCCCTCACTATATTGTAGGTTTCCTATTAAAGTGACTACATATCGAGGTTCATCTGTCAGTCGTGTTTAAACATGCTGTACTGAACAGGTACCATACAATAAACTATGCTAGTAAACATGATGGTACTAGAATTTACAGTCTCAAGAGCTGTGTTAGCACACTTTGGGCTATGTAAACTAGTATGTTTCAAAACAAACATCCTCAAGTAGCTATTGTTCTATTTGTATGTAATATACGCTGTTAATTCAGGAAGCAGTTAAGATAGGATCCCTAAAATGTCACAATCCCCTTTTTCATGTCTAAAAAGAAAATACTAAGCTTTTTATTAAAAAGAGAGAAAACACTCAATTTGGGTTTGAAAGCTTCAGTGTGCCTAATAGAGCACAGAGAAATCATTCTAGATTGACAAAGAACTCCACGTTAGCTGTTTGTTCAAAGGACATTTAACTTCCCCAAAGCAAAGCTCTGCATTGCAGTGTTGAAGTTTGGAAAGCAATTTAGGCCTAAAACTGACCTATTTTCCATTACTACTGACTAAGGTTCTAAAGATAAAGAGGAAATCCCTTTGTTAAGGGGAGAGAGATACTGATATGTGTTGCCATTAATGAGATCGGCTGAGTGTTTTTTCGTCACTTGGATTAATAGCAGGTCTATTCCATCTGACCATGTTATGCATGGGCAGAAACGTCCGTTAGCACAATTGGAGTGCAAGGATGTAGAATCTATATAGCCTATCTATACAGGTAGGGAATACCTTTGATTAGCCACCACATTGTATAGATGCTGCCAGGGTTTTATTTAGGGTTTTCCCATAGAGAAGAACCTCAAACCTAAACAGTCACACACAGGTACACATTATAGAGTTTGAGTTTTATTGCTATATTCTGACTAGTACATTGCAGGATGTTGGATTGCAGTGCCTGCTAAAGTATGCAGTAGTTCATAACGACCATTTTACCTCTGAAACAGTAATTGCTTATAAGGAGGGACCCAAATGTAAACACTCCTGACGTTTAAGAAGGTTCAGAATCCAAACCCAGGACCAAATTTTGCAAAGGGCCTCTGTCCCTAACGATGGTTCCCAGCTAAAACTCTGGATCCACTCACCCCATGAGTGTGTTCAAAATCTGGATCTAAATGTTGTGGCTTGTGCCCATTTCCAGTTCCCAAATTGACTGGCTTCTCCAGTGAAGCCCTGCTACCACGCAGTTCTTTAATACCTTGCCCTCGTCTGAGCAAAGGACAAGAGAGCTCATGTCCCCTCAGATAGGCAGGGGCTGCGAAATAGATCACTGCAGCTGCAGGCCCAGAAGAAGCTTCTGGGCACCAGAGTTTTTAGTGCAAACTTGACTTAGCTGCTCATTGACCACAGTCACTGCCTTTGATTGACACACATTGGAAAATGGAGGCAAGATTATTTGCAGAAATACGGCTGTTAATTTGTCACCAGCTTTATAAGCAATGATTGTGGGTGCACTAGAAAGTTACAGTGTATCATGGAAGTGGCCTTACAGTGAATAACTGAAAACATCTGCAAGTGGCTAAGTCCAGTTTAGTTATTTCATAACATGCAGGACAAACACAGAGCAGTTGTTCCAGGCGTCATTATAGAGAAGAGCTAGGAGCGTATTGGTCCAGTATAATAAGGAAATTGCAAAACAGACCTATCACATGATTGATTTTCCTGGTGTCTGACATCCAAGGTTAGGAGAGTGCCAGGAAAAGCTGACTCTGCAGAAGAGTGCTGGGGTATTTCAGATCATGAACAAGAGACCAAATTCCAAAGTTGCTTTGTTCTAGCTCCCAGGACAATAGATTCTGCCACGGTGTGCCCCCACCCTCCCATCCCCACCTTGCTGTTTTTTAAATACTATGGATGTGCTCTTAGTTCAGTTCCCTAGCAGAGAGAGATCCCCGTGACAAAGCCACTAGCCTGCGGAGTACCAACGAATACCTTTGTTGGCCATCTGCTTTGGAAGGGCTGAGAGAGGCTGAGCTGTCTGTTCATCCTTAGAGAGGGGCTCCAGAAGAAGACTCAGGCACACTGGTGGGGAGTAGACTGGGGGAAGCCTGCGCTGCCTGGCACCGTCCAGCCTCATTCGAGTTCACTTTCAAACAAGAGAGAGGGGCTAAATTCCAACCAACAAAAAACCCTCTGACCCCTATTTTAGTTTCAATAATGTTATGGTCAGTCGCAACACTAAACCCAGCGGGCCTGATTCCCACATCACATACAGTGGTGTAAATTCAGTTACGCTATTAGCTGAAGTGAGATTACCCTGGATCTATACCCGCAATGCTGAGATCAGAAACTGACCTGGTGCGTTCCCATTTGATGCTGAAATGAGGGCCTCCCATAGCAGGGTTGAAAGGACCCCCCTCCTAAGTAGTAAACCATTTGCAGGAGGCCAAAAAACCCCAGAGGACATAGACCCATACTGCATTTTAGACATAGCAGCTAGATGGATTGAGGTGGCAACCCTAAATTCTATTGGAGATCAAGACATTTTAGCTCAATCGCAGAGCAAGATTAAGTCTAGTAACTGCGGTGAATGCCAGTACTGACTCCAGTCCGGGTGTACCAAACCGAATAGTGCCCATGGGATTTTGCTGTCCATGCCTGGAAGTAAATCAAAGGAGCTTAGCTGTGGAGTGAAATTACAGTAGGCTGATGATTAATTTGCATTTGCCTGGTCTCTGCTTGGATGACAACACTTCTGGTTGTTGCAGTATCGGATCCCATCTGTAAACTGTTATCCTAGAAATATTCCATTGTCATTTTTTAAATAGAAGTGTCTGGGAAATAACAAGGCCAAGAAACATTCCAAAGCTAGTAAAAGCAGAAGGCAGGGGGCCTCCTTCCTGCAAGCAGTCAAGTCTTCTGTAGTGGTTCTGTTCCTTTTGTACTTGTGTTTGATTGCTGGAAAGAGGGACCTAGTTTAAATCAATTAAGGATAGAAAAGCAGGAGACCATCCAGTAACACACAACAATGAAGATATATTTTTAGTGGAAAGAGAAGGGAGCCAGAGCTAATGGCTGTGCAGGTGGACTGATTGAAATGTGTTTTCACGTGGTATAATCCTGTAACAAATGCAGAGATTAGGACTTTGGCAGTGGTTTAATGAGAGGATTGCCTGAAATAGTGGTGGCAGAGAAGCAAGTCCTTGCCTGCTATAGAGTGGTCTGGTGGTCTAATGCTTAGGGGTTCCCTTCCAGCACATTTGATCTGTCACGGCTGTGGCAGTGATATGGAGTCTGGCTGCTGATTCCCTGTGTTTGTGAATTACACTTTCAGTTGGCCCGAAAGATCCTGCTTAATATGCTGATTTAGAGTTTCAAATACAGTCATTATATGTCCACCTTGCAGGGGGAAAGTAGGCATCATGGGCCACTGAGTCTCGGTCTTTATCGAGTCTTAACTTAGGTGAAGCTCTCACTGAAGTCAGTGCCTGATGAGGGACTGCAGGGTAGGCTCTGTGGGTGGGATTCTGGTATGGGACAGAATTTTAACATAGAGGCTCAGACACTTTTACTCACAATGAAAATTGCCTTATTCCTTGAATAGTTCCACTGAAATCAGTGGGACTAATTGATAAGAAAGGCGCTAGGATCTGAAAATCTGGCCCACGTGTGAGTTAACTGCAGTAATTGGGATCCAATATTTAACACACGGACTCTTTGCTGGAGCACTGCTTATATAGATTTCATTTTGATTGAAAGCAGTTGAGTGGAGGGAGAAGGGGGCCAAAGGGCTATGGAATTGCATCTCTGATTAACTGGGAAGAGGGTTATTGTTGGACCAGTGCAGAAGGGGTTAAAATGCATTCACATTTTGTGGTGATGCGTTACCTCTGTTGTGACTGTTTTTCTCAACTTTAAAGGATACCGTATAAATTATATGGTGATTAAAATCCCACGGAAACGGTGGAGAGATGAAAGCATTGTAATGAAAATAACGATCAAAGTTCCAGTTATGTCCATTAACCAGTCCCTTATATACCTTTGCTTTAAGACATGTACTGTAATGCAAGACTTGAAAAAATGCATATTAATAGTTGTGCTGGCCCAAATCAATGTCAAAGAACCTTGGAGCACATACAGAATGTGATTCCAAGAGACTCAGCTGTGTGTACGAGTATTTGCTCCTGTATTTTATGAACAATAATAACCTAGTAAATCTTTTGGCAGTTCTGATATGTAATTTAAGCGCTTTTTACCATACGTGTTATTTAAGTTTTTGTTTTAATGATTGATGTTTATTATTCTTAACTAGAGGAACTTTATGGTTGAACTGAAGTTGGATGCTTCTTTGAGCTACAGGGAGCATTTCAGAACACAAGTCTGTGGGCTTTCATTTCAAACGGGAGTATGCAACATTTCCTAGAGCGCGAGGCAAAAACTAAGCGACCAGGACACAATCATCCCAATTAAAATGTCCATTCCTAAGGTTTATATTTTCCTCACCCCTTCCTTCCCGTGTAGCTATCCCAGCTGTACAGTAAGCCAGACTGCGTCTGATAAAGGTGTTGGTTGATTTCAGTGGCGAGAGCAGCCAGGTGTCAGAGTATGTATGATGTGTATAGCACGTATCTCACATACCCTCTTGCACTGAAGGAGAAATTCCCCAGAAACACATAAAACAGGGCCCCAATCCTGCCAACAGCTCCACACAACAAGCCCCTTAGTCTTCACAGGGGCTCCATGCAAGCGCATGGGTCTGCACCTGCACAGGTGCTTGCAAGATGAGGGCCCAAGACAGAAACGGTGTCAGATCTGTTTTATGTTGTAAGGTTAACATTGATCTAGAGTCCAGACAACATGTTAAACATTTCCCTACAGTCAACTGTCGTCTTGACTTCTTCAATTCCCTAGTACTAATTTAAGAAAAATCTTCTAGGGACTTCGGATTACATATTCCAGTGTTTTAGTGCTATGTGGACATTGTTAGTCAGAGAAGCCGACGAGAAGATGAAATCTGGCCTTGCTGTTTTAGAAAGGAAAACCAAGCTGAAAACACATTTTATTTTTGTTTTTTGAAGAAATCAACCAGCTTAAAATAGCAATAAGAACCATCAGGCAATCTGTAATTCCAATTTTCTTTTATTTAAAATATTTTCAATCCAAGTGAGCTCTTCATTTAAGTTCACATGCTCAGTCACAGAGTGGTAAGAAATGTTTAGACCCTACCTTGCCTTAGGGAGCAGTCTTTTAAATTCATGCAATTTGTGTTTCCTGACTGTTTATTTCTCCATAAGATAATTGCACTTCATTTGGAGAGAAACCATTAGATGGGACCATTTTGATTTAACGTCTAAGGGCCACATTAACATTCCTGAAATGAGTTGGGATTGTGTCCGTTCTCCCTTAGTTTTCTTGGGGCTCTGATCCCGCAAACTCTTAAACACTTGGACCCATTTTGCTTGCGTGAGCAGTTCCATTTCACTCCTTTGGGCTCACCCCCAAGTAAAGTTACTTGCCTGCTGGAGGGTGTGCGGGATCATGCTGGATGTTTTCTGTGCCATGTGCGATTTAATCTGATTTTTAAAGAAACGGCTTTTTCTTCAACAGAGATTGTTTGCCGGGGGGGGGGGGGGGAATTGAAGAGGCATCTCCTGATTGACATTCATGTGGGATCGCTTAGATTCTTTGGTAATCAGGTAATAATCTGTTATGAGGATTATCTCTACGTCTGTGAAAAGTGGGAGCGTCAAACTATACAGTATAATTACAGCTTTTCCCTGTTGATAATGGTAAATTGCCGAGTTTTTTTAAAAATCATTATGTAACATTTCAACCCACAATATTTCTTCCTCTTTATATTTCAAGAGGTTATAGAATTCCATCACCCCCACCCACTCAGACCACCCACTCCCCTCACAGATCCTGACTTTTCCTTTACTATGACTATTAAACCACGCTTGTGTACTAGTCCCCTTGGGTCCACGCCTGTGCTATGGGTGAGTGCTTCCTATGCCATGACCTGCAGCAAACCATCCTGGTTTGGCAAAGTGCTTAAGCATGTGCTAAACTTTAAGCACGTGCTTAAATCTTTTTCACTTTAAATTGGATTTAGGCATGTGCTCAAGTGCTTTGCTGAATTAGGGATTGACTCAAGCGTTTTGCCAAACTTGGGTAACTGGGGGCTGAGGGTGCTCAGTGCTTGGTAGAATCAGGATCTTTGATAGATCAATTCACAAGGATAACCGCTGTCATCAGCTATGGTGAGGAATAGAAGTGCATGCATTTTCTATTACTGATGTCAGCCAGCCTTAAATTTGAATGGCTCAAGTTGTCTCTGAGTATTACTTACTTTGTCTCCCCTCCTCCTACCCCCGTTTATATCATGTTCACTTACAAGCAGGACAGAATTCTGCACCTTTTTGCCATTTTACATTTGTGTCCTAAACATGACTGCCAATACAATCCATGCCAATACCCAGGAATTGTTTAGATTTCACAGCACATAACAGAGAAATATTGCTCTCGGAGTGTGTATTATTTTTGCTTTTTTCTGGATTTTTTTATAATTTTTTAAATTAATTTTGAACAACAGTACAGCTTGGATTACCTAGTTTTAAATTTTATTGGGAACTCTTAAGCAAAAAATGAAAAAAGAAAAAAAGAAAAAAAAAAGAAAAGTTGAAAAAAAAAGTAAACAAGTCTTCCAAGTTTAAATCAAAGGACTCAATGGTGTGTAAGAAACACGGCCTTGAGTTTAAGAATTGGAAAGCCCACAGCCGCAGCTTGTGAATATGAAGTGTAAATCTGTTTTGGGTTATTTTGTTTTGTTTTGTTTTGTTCTGAAGATCAATTAGTGATCTCCCTGACAGATTTAAGCCAAGAGTTTGTAACTGTATGATATTTACTGTAAGATGTAGAACATTCGATAACTATTAAAATGTTTCCAAAAAAATTGCTGGAAGTTTGTTTCTGGTTTGTGAGCATTTATATGCACGGCAGCTGAGCATTTTTGGGGATTTGTCACGCACAAGAATTCTAGGGGAAAGAATATCATGAATAACTTGGGGCCTTACCCTTTATTGATCTGTCCTACAGAACTTAACCTGGTCAAAACAAAAGGGATCAGTTGAAATTGCGCTCAAAACCTATAGACTTTAATCGAGAATGAGCTCTTTGTTGAACCACCCAATCGGATGCGATAGCAGGACTTTTATCATAAAGCTTTTCTGCTCTGGTTGAAGTGTATGACAGTTTTGCTCCTTGTCACTGTCTGGAGTGGTTCACGGCCGTGAGTGCCAACCTCAGGGCAGACTGTCATGAAGCAGGGCAGAGACCTGGTGATATCAAACTGGTGATAAGTTCTATAATTAGATTTCACCAACCCAGGAACAAATGTGAACTCTTGAAGCACTATAACTGTCTTACCATGGAGTCACAGACAGTCTCCTTGGTCATGCCAGTCTCTCTTGCCACCCGGGCATGCTGGGCTTAGTGATAGTTGGTTGCTATACACCAAAGGTCACAAAAGATTCAGGTTGCTTCCAGTCCCAAGAGACCAGTCACTTACCCTAGGTCAGTTTGTACCTTGGATCTCACACCAAAGACCATGCGTGTAGCCGGTCCTACAGTAAACGAAGTAAGGATTTATTAACTAGGAGAAAGAAACGAGAGAGTTATTTGCAGTTTAAAGCAAGCTAAGCTATATGCACAAATGAGTTAGTCTAGGGTTCCAAAAGGTGACAGAGTTGTAGCAATCTGTCAGCACTGAATCTCTTTGGAGACTAACCCAGGTTGACCCTGGGAATCTCTACTTCTGTTTCGTAGCTCCAGCCCTGAGAGAGTCTAAGCTGCAAAAGAGATGAAAAATGTTCTTGTTCACTATCTTAATTTCCCTCTTCCAGAATTCAAGCTGATTGGATGAGCCATTTTGCATGTAGCCTCTTCATGGGTGTGAAAGGGCAATTAATGAAGTCTTTGAATTGTGATGTCCCACAATGACCCCATTTAGTTCTGATAAGCCTTCTTAATGAGCAGGTGAGCTGGACTGGTTTCCAGCAATGAATGTGTCAGTGCTCAGCTGAGGCCTAAAGCCTTGGCACAAGCTGGCACCTGGGCTGCCAGCATCACACTCCTGACTTAAATGGCAGCAGGAGCTCCTATTAAGCATTGCGAAGGTGCAGGCTGACTGCTGGGGAGGAGGATGGTCTTGTGGTTAAGGCAGAGGACTGGAGCTCTTCAGACCTGACTTCTCTTCCTGGTTCTGCCACAGGCATTAGGCAAGTCACTTTGACACTGTGTGCTTCATTTTCCCATCTGTAAAATGGGAGTGCTACCCTGGGGTGCTGTGGGGCTTGTTAGTAGCACTTGTCCTCCAATCTATACCTTGGAAATTAAATTCTCCCATAATCATACAACTCCCAGTCATATTTATTTCATTAAAAATATTAAAGAGGTGTCTCTCCATATCCAAACCAGATCCAGGGGGACTGTAGCAGATCCCAAGTGCTAATGACTTTGCGCTATTACATTTCATCCTATTTCTATTACTCCAGTTTTCAAGGAGTTCTTGTATGATATTCCGGTCCTCCTCAATATTGGCAATACCTCCCAACTTTGTGTCATCTGCAGTTGCATTGGTACACTCCCACTTTTTGTGCCAAGGTCATTATTGAACATATTAAATAAGATTGGTCCCAAGACTTACCATTAAGGAGTGTGGATTGCACTCTCAGCAAATTTGCGGATGATACTAAACTGGGAGGAGTGGTAGATATGCTGGAGGGCAGGGATAGGATACAGAGGGACCTAGACAAATTGGAGGATTGGGCCAAAAGAAATCTGATGAGGTTCAATAAGGATAAGTGCAGGGTCCTGCACTTAGGACGGAAGAACCCAATGCACAGCTACAGACTAGGGACCGAATGGCTAGGCAGCAGTTCTGCGGAAAAGGACCTAGGGGTGACAGTGGACGAGAAGCTGGATATGAGTCAGCAGTGTGCCCTTGTTGCCAAGAAGGCCAATGGCATTTTGGGATGTATAAGTAGGGGCATAGCGAGCAGATCAAGGGACATGATCGTTCCCCTCTATTTGACATTGGTGAGGCCTCATCTGGAGTACTATGTCCAGTTTTGGGCCCCACACTACAAGAAGGATGTAGATAAATTGGAGAGAGTCCAGCGAAGGGCAACAAAAATAATTAGGGGTCTGGAACACATGACTTATGAGGAGAGGCTGAGGGAACTGGGATTGTTTAGCCTGCAGAAGAGAAGAATGAGGGGGGATTTGATAGCTGCTTTCAACTACCTGAGAGGTGGTTCCAGAGAGGATGGTTCTAGACTATTCTCAGTGGTAGAAGAGGACAGGACAAGGAGTAATGGTCTCAAGTTGCAGTGGGGGAGGTTTAGGTTGGATATTAAGAAAATCTTTTTCATGAAGAGGGTGGTGAAGCACTGGAATGTGTTACCTAGGGAGGTGGTAGAATCTCCTTCCTTAGAAGATTTTAAGGTCAGGCTTGACAAAGCCCTGGCTGGGATGATTTAATTGGGGATTGGTCCTGCTTTGAGCAGGGGGTTGGACTAGATGACCTCCTGAGGTCCCTTCCAACCCTGATATTCTATGATTCTATGATTCTCTAGGAACTTCCCTCCAGCCTGACAGTTCACCTTTCAGCATGACGCATTGTAGTCTCCCCTTTAACCAGTTCCTTATCGAGCTCTCAGTTTTCATATAAATCCCCATTTTTTTCAATTTAACTAATAATTTCCCATGTGGAACTGCATCAGTTGCCTTACTGAGATCCAGGTAGATTCGATCTACTGCATTTCCTTTGTCTAATCAGTTATCTTCTCAGAGAAGGAGATCAGGTGGGCCTGGCACAATCTATCTCTTACAAAACCATGTTGTATTTTATCCCAATTACCGATTACCTCTATAGCCTTAACTACTTTCTGTTCCAAAATTTGTTCCAAGACCTTGCAAACACTTTAGGGCCTGTAGTTTCCTGGATCACTTTTATTTCTTTATTAAAAACAGGTGCTCTGTTAGCAATTCTCCAGTCATAGGGTATGACCCCCAAGTTTATGGATTCATTAAAAATCCTTGCTATTGGGCTTGCAATTTCATGTGCTAGTTCCTTCAATATTCCTGGATGGTAATTATCCAGGCCTCCTGATTTGGTTCCGGTAAGCTGCTTTAGTTTAGCTTTCACCTCAGATGTGATCATTTCTACTGCCATATCCTAATTTCTCCATTAGCCACCCTGGCACTACCCCTGAGCTCCTCATTACCCTTATTAAAAACTGAAACAAAGTATTTGTTTACGTGTTGGGCCATGCCTAGATTATCTTTAATCTCCAGCCCATCCTCAGTGCTTAATGGTCCCACTTCTTCTTTCCTTGGTTTCTTTTCGTTTATATGGCTAAAGAAACTTTTACTATTGGGTTTAATCTTCCTTGCAAGGTCCAGCTCTGCTTCGCTTTTGGCAATTCTCATTTTTCCCGTACATTTTCTGACCTCCAAGAGGTCGCTCTCCTTGCTGATCCTTCCCATCTTCCATTCCTTGTAGGTTTCTTCTTTCTGTTAATAACTTGTTTGAGATACTTATTCGTCCAGTTTGGTCTGCAACCTTTCTCCACAAATGTTTTCCCCTTGCCTTGGGATGCAGGCTTCAGACCATTTCTGGAACTTTGACTTAAAGTAATTCCAAGCCTTCTCCACATTCAGATCCTTGAGTTCTTCAGTCCAGTCCACTTCCCTACCTAATTCCCTTAATATTTTAAAGTTTGACCTTCTGATATGAAGGACCCTAGTTGCAGACATAGTTTTGGTTTTCCTTCCATTTAGTTTAAACTGAACGAGCTCATGATCACACAAACCAAGGCTGACCTCTGCAATCAGGTCATCTATGACTGTTTCTCAACCTGGGAGTCACGGCAGGGGTTTAGAGGGATTGCAAACAGGGCCAGTGTTAGGGGGTAGGAAGCAGGGCAATTGCCTAGGGCCCCACAAAGCTAATTTACATGTTTTAGACCCACGCTGGGCTGAAGCCCAGAGCCCTGCGCCCCTAGTGGGACTGGAGCCCAAACTCCCACATCCCGCAAAGCTGAAACCCCAAACCTTACAGGTCTGCCCTCTGAGCCGTGGAGGGATGAAGCCCAAAGCCTCAAGCCTCGGGGGTAGGGGGCTGAAGCCCAAGCCTCATGCTTAAAGTAGGGGGGTGTCGCAATTTTTTCTAGGGGAGGGGATCATGATTTGTTTTAAGTCCAAAGGGGGTCACCAACACAAAAAGGTTGAAAAACCCTGATCTGTGTGGTCCTTGCTAGTTATCAGCACTAAATCTAAAATTGCATCACCTCTTGTTGGTTTTGTGACTGGTGAAGAAATCTGTCAGCCATCACCTCCAGGAATATCTGGGCCCTACCTTTTTTAGTAGCACTTGATCTCCAATCTATGGCTGGGCAATTAATATCTTCCATAATCACACAACTCCCAGGAGTTTTGATTTGATTAAAAACATTAAAGAGGTCTCTATGCATATCCAGATCAGATCCTGCGGGTCTGTAGCAGACCCCAAGCTCTATTCAAGGGGACCTCTGGTAGCTTTCTTCCCCAAAGTGATTTTGACCCAAACAGATTCCATTTTATCTATTCCATCACTTCTAATTTCTTTACGCTCTACCTCGTCATTAATATACAATGGTACTCCATCGCCCTTACCTTAATTTCTGTCTTTCCTGAACAGCACAAACCCGTCAGTACCTGTTCTCCAGTCATGACGACTATTCCACCATGGTTCTGTTCTCCCAGTCATATCTGGTTTCACTTTCTGCACCAGTAGCTCTAGTTGCTCCATTTTGTTACCCAGGTGCCTTGCGCTGATGTACAAACATCCTAGTTGTTTCTGCTCAGCTTTCCTCACCCGATTAGGTACAGTCATTCTACTGCCAGTATCGCCCACCTGACTGTTAGCTGCAGTGGCGCTCTTTTCCCTCTTGATGTCCGTTCTTCTACCCTGTGTCATTCCTTTCTCCATTCCTGTATCTTCTCTTTCTTGATTTTCCTCCTGCTCAGTATTAAAATCAGGTGTGGAGATTCCATAAGAATCTCCCGTCTTCCCCAAATTCCTAGTTGAAAGCTCTTTTAATCAGTTTAGCCAACCTCATTCCCAGAAGTCTATTGCATAGAATTGTAGGACTGGAAGGAACCTCGAGAGGTCATCTAGTCCAGTCCCCTGCTCTCATGGCAGGACTAAGTAATATCTAGACCGTCCATGACAGGGGTTTGTCTAACCTACTCTTAAAAATCTCCAGTATTGGAGATTCCACAACCTCCAATTTCTAAGTAGCCTTAGAATCATAGAATCATAGAATATCAGGGTTGGAAGGGACCTCAGGAGGTCATCTAGTCCAACCCCATGCTCAAAGCAGGACCAATCCCCAATTTTTGCCCCAGATCCCTAAACAGCCCCCTCAAGGATTGAACTCACAACCCATTTATTCCAGTGCTTAACCACCCTGACAGGAAGTTTTTCCTAATGTCCAACCTAAACCACCCTTGCTGCAATTTAAGCCCATTGATTCTTGTCCTATCCTCAGAGGTTAAGAACAACAATTTTTCTCCCTCCTCATTGTAGCAACCTTTTATGTACTTGAAAACTGTTATCATATCCCCGCGTAGTCTTCTCTTTTCCAGACTAAACAAACCAAATTTTTTCCATCTTCCCTCATAGGTCATGTTTTCTAGACCTTTAATAATTTTTGTTGCTCTTCTCTGGACTTTCTCCAGTTTGTCCACATCTTTCCTGAAACGTGGCACCCAGGACTGGACACAATACGCCAGTTGATTTCCCTACCTATTCAGGTGGACTCCATCCCATGAGAACAGTCCTCTGTTTATGAATGCCTCCTGCAGTCAAACATCCCAAAGCCCTCCTGATAGTGCCACTGACTGAGTCATCTGTTGATCATCATAATCTTGTTTACCTTCACTCTTTTCCTCTAGGAACAGACAGAAACCCAGTGAAGATCACCTGAGCCTCCATTTCTTTAAGCATCTTCCCCAGCCTGGCATAGTCTCCCTTGATGAATCCAGCAAGAATCTAGCGATATCATTTCTCCCCACATGAAGGACAATCAGTGGATTCTCTCCTGCTCGCATTAGGATCCTCTTTGACCTCAGGTCCACCCATATCTTAGCTTTCAGCAGACAGAACACCCTTCTGTTCTCCGGATCAGGTCTGGTAACAGGCCTGTCTGTTCTTCTTAGTAGTGAGTCCCCAATTACATAGACCTCCCTCTTCCTAGTGTTGGTGCAATTCCTCCTCCTGTTCTTTCTGGCTGCAAGTCCTCTTGTCTTTTTTTCTCCATTGCCATCTTCTGTGAGTCATCCTCTACCCTCCTGGAGCTCTGAACTCTGGCTGTCTCCACTGATTCTTCCCCTCTTCTTGTAGGACTAGCCTGCTGCACCCCTTCTTCATTTTCCAGCTCAGCAAACCTGTTCCTGAGCTCTAGTTCTCCTTCACTAGCCGGTCTTTTCCTCTGCCTGGTTCTCGTAGTTCCATACTTCCCACTGGCCACTTTCCTCACCCAGCAGTCTCCCCTCAGAGTTCTCCAGTCGAGCTTGCATCTGTGAGTCTTGACTCTTGCCTTCCCTCCATCATCTGCTTGAATCCCCTTCTAAACTCAACCATAGTTTCTATCTGCATCTCCAAAACTCAGATCTTCTCCTCCATCAGCTCCATCAAGCGGCACTTCGTAGAAACTAAACTCTGTTTGGGTACCAGCTCCAGGATAATGTACATCCCACAGCTTCCACATCCGGTCATCTTGATTGTCTCTTCCATTCCTTGGGTCACTGCTGCTACTGGAGCTATCCTAGCCTTTCCTCCTAAGCTCCTGTCGGCGGGGGGCGGGAGAGAAAGCACAAAACAAAAACTGAACGCCGCACCTACTCCCCCGACTCCCACTCACACGCCCTTGGTTTTAGCTCTATTGTGCCGCTGCTCATGGTTGTGAAGCGCTTTAAGAGCTGTCAGTGGCAGCTCCCGTGGTGATGCAAGTCGTTATTGCCTAGAGGTACACTAATGAGGATGTTTATTTTTGATACATGCAGGTGACCATTCTGAAAGGAATCTATTGGCTGAGTAAGGATCCAGTGGTGCAGGTCTGCAGTGTAACTGCCATTCGCTCCCTTTTAAAGTCCTCTGTGTTACTTCCAAGACTGCAGTAAAGCATCTGATGTGGTATCGCATGGGAAATTATTAGTTAAGCTGGAGAAGACGCAGATCAGTGTGAGATGGGTAAGGAACTGACTAAAGGGGCGATGACATAAGAACGGTCATACTGAGTCA
Source organism: Lepidochelys kempii (assembly GCF_965140285.1). Taxonomy (NCBI): domain Eukaryota; kingdom Metazoa; phylum Chordata; order Testudines; family Cheloniidae; genus Lepidochelys; species Lepidochelys kempii. The sequence continues at coordinate 13,176,568 of NC_136380.1, forward strand.
GACCAAAGGTATCTAGCCCAGTATCGTGTCTTCCAACAGTGGCCAATGCCAGGTGCCCCAGAGGGAATGAACAGAACAGGTGAACATCAAGTGATCCATCCCATCGCCCATTCCCAGCTTCTAGCAAACAGAGGCTAGGGACACCATCTTTTTGAGATGGGGCGACCACATCTGCACGCAGTATTTAAGATGTGGGCGTACCATGGATTTATATAGAGGCAATATGATATTTTCTGTCTTATTCTCTATCCCTTTCTCAATGATTCCCAACATCCCGTTAGGTTTTTTGACAACAAGTGGTGCTGACAGGAGAACTACTAGGCTGGAGCGTGGCGACAAGCAGCTCGGTCTCTGTACTGACAAGGCCTCCCAACTTTGTGTCCTCAGCACATTTCATTAGTGCCCTCCACCCATGTGGCCTTGAAAAAGGGAAATGTGACCCAAGGATGTATCAGGCAAGGCATTTCCAATAGAGACAGACAAGCTTCGATACTGTTGTACCACGCACTGGTGAGACCTCGTCTGGAACAGTGTGTGCAGTTCTGGGCATCCGTGGTCAGGAAAGGCGAACTCAAGCTGGAACAGGTGCAGAGAAGGCCTGCTTGGATGATTCGAGGAATGGAGAACCTGTCTTACTAGAGGAGACTCAGAAATCTTGGCATGGGCAGCCTAGCAAAACGAAGGCTGAGGGGGGACCTGATTGCTCTCTGTCAACATACGAGGGGAGCGAACACCAGGGAGGGAGAAGAGCTATTGAAGCTAAAGGACAATGTTGGCACAAGAACAAATGGGGATAAACTGGTCCTGAATGATGTCGGGTTGGAAATTAGAAGAAGGTTTCTAACCATCAGAGGAGTGAGGGTCTGGAGCAGCCTCCCAATAGGAGCAGTGGGGCGAGCAACCGTCCTAGAGTTAAGATGGACGTTGATCAGTTTATGAACGGGTTTACATGACGGGGTTACCTGTGATAGTAGGGGACTGAATTTGATGAGGTACCTTCCAGTCCTATGTTCCTCTACAGCTCCAGAGCCTCAGAGTTAGGACTGTCTGCATTGCTCACCCATGGTGTCTTCCAAAAAATGTGTGTGCCCTTTGATGGGCTCTGAAGGAGAATTGTCCATTCTTCCTTATCTGGGGAAGATGGTGTCTGCTATAATTTAGGGGCCATGGGGGTTCCTAAGAACTCCAGCAGAAATGCAGCTAATCCCTTAAGGAGGACTACCATGTGGGGAATAGACTTGGAGTGTGTTTATACTGGATACTCATAATTACTTATCAGAGGGGTAGCCGTGTTAGTCTGGATCTGTAAAAGTGGCAAAGAGTCCTGTGGCACCTTATAGACTAACAGACATATTGGCGCATAAGCTTTCATGGGTGAATACCCACTTCGTCGGATGCATGCATGCACCCACGAAAGCTTATGCTCCAATACGTCTGTTAGTCTACAACGTGCCACAGAACTCATAATTACTTGTGACACTTGGCCGTCAATTCCTAATGCACTCCAGCTGTGTGCGGGACCAAGTATCTACCAACTCCAGCTTTGACCAGATTCTGCCCCAGTTACACCAATGCTGCCCTACTGAAATGACTGAGTAGCACCGGTATAAATGCTTAAATCTCTCCTTTTCATGTTTAATTGTGGGCATGTTTAGTAACTGCTTGCAGAGTAACTGCTTGCTCGGTCATTTGCCCATTGTAATGGGAGAGCCTAAGACAGCAGGCCTGAAAGAGGAAATTTAGCTAAGAAAACACTTCTCAGCAGCTACATGTGACAGCAAAAGTCATGGGGAAGGGCCACTTTTCACAACATGCAGCCAAGACAATTTCATCTGAGCTTGGACTGAGTCCTTATTAGTGCAGAGGAGCTGCCAGAATAGATTAATTGCCTTGAGCTACAGCAGCAGAATGACCAAAGAAGCAGGTATTCAGTGGCTCTGGAGCGGAGCAGCACCCGTGTTCCTGCATCACAGTTCCTGTGGTGTAACCCACCCCCACTGCCACCCAAAGGGTGACAACCTGGATCTAAATGCACACACAAGTAAACACAAAAGCACAAAACCGCCAAGGGCACACCTGATTGTGCAACAAGCCGGGCGTTTCTTTTTTACCTCTGCCGGCTTAAATACCCACCTGGTAAAGTATCTCAACGGGAAGTCTCCCCTGCCATGCTGCTTCTGAGATCTGAGTTCTTGGCATTAATCCCAGGCTAGCGGGCATCTATTGGGATCTGGTAGTGGCAATTTTCTTATCACCTGGTTTTATCCTTTTTCAGCTGCTCTTTGGCCCCTCGTTGCTGGGGAAACATCCTGGGATCCAGGTTCCTTACCTCAGCTATTGAAATTTGGTGTTGGCTGGTGAATGTGGGACAAAGGCTGCAATTTCAGGGAGAGGGTGTGAAGGGAGCAGCCTCTCAACAGCCGCTGAAAGGTGACACCTGCCACAGTAATCTCACCCCACTCTTGGAACCGTGCTGGGGCCCCCATCCTAGGAGGACCAGCTGGGGAGAGAAATGGAGGGGAGGTGAACACAGGAGAGAGACAGGGGGTGGATGGGGGAATGCAGAGAGAGAGGGCTCTGTGTGTGCTACTGTAACCGTTATTTTCTAATCAATGGCCATGTGCTTGGCCCCATACCAGGCACCAGACAGAGCCAAGGCCCTGCCCTCCAAACAACAGTGAGCCTGCTACACCCTTCACAAACCAGCTTCCACCCCATCCCACCCCGCCGGAGCGGGAGCTCCAGGCAGCGAGCCCACTGCAGCTGGGAAGTGGCTATAACTATCAAAGAGCCATGGCTGGCGTAGGAAGGAAACACAGCCCTGTGCTCTGCACTGCAACCTCCTGCTCCCAGCCCTCTGAACACACACCAACGAGGCAACTAAGCATTGGAGGGCTCCACCTGGCGGCCGCATGTCAGTATCACAGTCGCTAAGACAACCGCAGCTTGCGGACCATTGTGGATTCCTCACATTTCCTTCATTTTGCCCTGAGTCCGGGGGCGTTGAGCCTGGAAGCTGGCACAGGGGCGAGGCCCAGGGAGCCAGTTCGCAGGTGCAGCTCCAGGCGGTCCTGCGAAGGAGTGAAAGCAATGGGCTGAGGGCTATGCTTATGCCCCTTGCTTCAGATCTGCCAGGCCGTTGGAATAGGGATGTTCTGCAAAAGGCAGCGGGGGTGGGGGAGCTCAGCCTGCGGCTTTTCATGCTGTACCAGCCCTGCAGATAACCATGCCTCTGGGCTCCAAGGGCTGCGTCTCTTTCGCCAGCACTAAATTCACACAGGGGGCGGGGGCAGGCATCCTGGGGGGCCTTTGTCGTGGGCTGGCTTGGCCCTGACGCTGCCCTTCCTCATACCCTTGTGTGGCAGGATTAACTAGCCAAAGAAAGTCAGAAACGAGCCACCACTAAAGGGCCGCTCACCTGCCTGACCCTGGCGCGCCCAGCTCCTCGCTGGGCTGCTGTCAGCGCGGAGGTGAGGCAGGGGCCCGTGCATGCCGGCGTCAGCGGGGGCTCTGCAGTGGTCTGAGCAGGGAGCAGAGGAAGCAGCCTGGCCCCAATGCAGCGTGAGCAGACAGCGTGGGGCCCAGCAATGCATGTGTGGTACCTGCGGGGCGAGAGGCTGTTTTCTGCTGGGCTTTCCTAGGCCTGAGACACCACAGGCCCCTGCAGTGCAAAGGGCTCCTTGCAGGAGCATTACGGCACCAGGGCCAGATTAATCTTTTGTGGGCCCCCGTGGGGGCAATGTGGCATGGCATGGGGGGTTCCCAGAGTGAGGGACCAGCTGGGGGCAATGGGCATGGCACGGTGGGGGCAGCCCCACTCCGCCCAGCCCGGGAGGAGGGCACTGTTTACAGACTGACAGCCACCAGATACACCTGGGCCCGCTTGGCCCTGCTCTGCCAGTGTGCCCCTTCCCCTCGGGGGTGGGCTTGTGCCACGTGACATGCCACACTGCCCCTTTCCCTCCCGACTCACTATGCCCATCCCCCTCCAAAAGATCCCCCCACAGACCCCTGTGCCCACCCCGCACACAACTGCACAGCTCCCTGAACCCCAGCAACCTGCCCCAATGCCTCCTACAGCCCCTCCCCCACAAGTACCCAGCACCCCCCCGCAGATCCCCACTGCCCAACACCCACAGACTGCCTCTGCGCTCCCCCTGGCCCTCCCCCACTGCCCAGCACCCCAAAACACACAACCTGCCTCCAACCCCTGCCCAGCACCCCCCCGCAGCCTCCCTCAGAGACCCCCGCACCCAAACTCACCAGCCCACTGGGGGCTGAGCTGGGATTGCTTTGGCCTCTCGGGAACGGCGTGATCAGCCAGGCCAGAGAAAAGCGGGACCTGCGCAGGCCAAGCTCCCTCAGGACCCACTTGCCTGGCAGGGCCCAGCCAAGCCCCCTGCACTGGCCCTCGCCCCCACTGGCCAAGACCAGCCTCTGCATTGGCCCCACGTGGCTCGGCCCCGGGGGGGCAAGCAGACGCAGGGCCCCACATGTGGTGGGCAGCAGAAACTGCTCAGAGCTGGAGCTGCTTTGGGGTGCAGGGAAGACCCTGGGACACGATCCGCCGAGAACCTGCCCGGCCGCGCCCACTGGCCTCGCAGCCGGCAGCCCTGCCCAGCCTGCATGGCAGAGCCTGGATGCTGGGCAATGGGCACCCTACAGGTGGGAGAGCCCAGGTCTCCCACCACTTAGGGGCCTGCCCTAATGACCAAGGCAAGGGGCCAGACCTGGCCGTATGGCTGCGTTAGACAGGTCCGTAATGGGCACCTTCCCAGCATGGGCCCGGTGCCATTGTAAGCCCGGTACTGACCGGCACAAATCCTGCCCTGCTGGCTTCGCTGTGGGGCTGGCCCGATGCGATGGTACAGATGCCACCCCATGCCGCTCACTCCTTGCCTGTGACCTGGCTCCCCGGTAATGGTCTGAGCAGCCAGGCAGGGCACGGACAGCGAAGGAGTAGCCAAAGACAGCAAGGCCTCACGAGGTCCCCCCCTCGCCCCCGTGACAGGCCCTGCTGCTGGAGGGTTGAGCAGAGCTGGAGCCGGATGGGGGGGAGTTTGGTGCAGCATCTGGACCACAGCAGGGAATGGCTGCAGCTCATTAACTCTTTGTTGCCTGGCAGGTGTTGCATGGGGCAAATGGCAGCCTGAGCAATCACAATGAGCCCAACTCCCTTCCCTATGTCTTGTTCTTTTAATAACAACCCCCCCCCCCCCGGCATCTAACTCGCTCATGGGCCAGCTCTGCCCTCCCAGGCGCCACAAACCAAGCCCACTTATCATGCAGTGTGTGGAGGACGCATTTGCACTTTGCTCACACCCACAGCTGCCCTGCTGCAAACCCCTGTTGTGAACCTGACTGTCACTAGTGCAGCTTGCCCTGGCAAGGGGGTGGGAATGGTGCGAATTGTGTCTGCACTAGGGATTGCATTAAGGCAGCCACATGGGGGTGGGAGGTGGGGGGGTGTTAGTGTCCCATGGCAGCCAAAGGTTAAGTGTCCCTTACCAGCGCAGGCCCTGCTGCATGGAAAGGTGACGTGGGGTGAGGGGGAGGATTATTGATAACTCGGCGTGCGTTATAGAATCATAGACTATCAGGGTTGGAAGGGACCTCAGGAGGTATCTAGTCCAACCCCCTGCTCAAAGCAGGACCGATCCCCAAATAAATCATCCCAGCCAGGGCTTTGTCAAGCCTGACCTTAAAAACTTCTAAGGAAGGAAATTCCACCACCTCCCTAAGTAACCCACTACAGTGTTTCACCACTCTCCTAGTGAAAAAGTTTTTCCTAATATCCAACCGCCAGAGCATTAAGGAAGCTATTGAACAAAACTGGCCCAAGGACCGACCCTTGGGGCACTCCACTTGATACCGGCTGCCAACTAGACATGGAGCCATTGATCACTACCCGTTGAGCCCGACAATCTAGCCAGCTTTCTGTCCACCTTATCGTGCATTCATCCAGCCCATACTTCTTTAACTTACTGGCAAGAATACTATGGGAGACTGTGTCAAAAGCTTTGCTAAGGTCAAGGAACAACGTGTCCACTGCTTTCCCCTCATCCACAGAGCCAGTTATCTCGTCATCTAAGGCAATTAGATTAGTCAGGCATGACTTGCCCTTGGTGAATCCATGCTGACTGTTCCTGATCACTTTCCTCTCCTCTGTCTGCTGTCTGCTACTGCGGGGTTCTAACACCTCCCTCTGCAGCACCGGGTGCCAGCCACTGGCACAGCCAGGACACTGGGTTGGATGGACCGCGGGGGCTGATCCAAGTCGCCAACTCCTTTGTGCATCATGAGGCCAAGCTGTAGTCACGCTCAGCCCTTGTCTTGTGCTGTGTGAACGTTGCTGTCTGCTGGGGACCTCGCCCCCAAAAGTTCAGCCCCAAGGGGACGTCAGGCCAGAGGTGACCCTGGTGTCGCTCCAGTGACTTTAACTGGGTTACACCAGGCATCAGACTGGCCCACTATGTTGGCTGGGCAGCTCTGGGAAAGCACCACGCCCCTCATAAGAAGGACAGGCTAGTGGGTATGGCCGTGGCCGGGGACACAGCACAGGAGCCCCCAGTTCCATTCCCTACTCTGCCACCGAGTCCCCGGGTGACCTTGGGCAAATCGCCGAGCTGCTCTGAGTAAAGCCTGCGTGAGAGCACAGCCCTGCCGAGCAGGGGGATGGGGAGGGTGAAGCTGTGAATGGCTGTGACGCGCTCTGCTGGGGAGAGGGGGGAAGGGAGGGAGGGAGGGGGCATAGCAGTACTGCCCTAGGCAGGGCCCCTTGGCAAAGCTAGCGTGCCCCCCTAAAGAAACCTCCGTTGGCTTGGCCAAGAGTCCCTCCCTGAGGGGCCTGGCTACCCACCGTCCCTTGGCTTCCCCACTGGCCTCTCCAGAGCCACGGTTACACCCCCAGAGAGGACTGTGCAACCCGCAGGCTGCCTCCTGCCTCCAGACTCTGCTCCCCGTGCGACTGGCAAGCTCAGCAGAGATGCCCTGGGCAGAATGCACAGGCTGCCCTGCTCTGCCCCCTCCCCACCACCTCCGCCCCGCACAGGGTCGAGGCGCGCCCCACATTTCATCAGAGGGGTTGTGTATGTAATGTTGCCTCTGCAGGTGGCCGAGAGGGTGAGGCCCAGAGCCTCAAAGGTGTTTGGACGCCGAACGTTCAGGAGCCGAAATCGTTTTGTGGCTCTGGTGACAGGCGAGAGGTGCTGCGGCGGAGCTGCCAGGTGCCGCGCTCTGTACCAGCCGCCCCCAAAATCAGGCCTCACGCGCCCACCCCAGATCCTGAGATTGGCTTAAAAAATGAGCGTTAGAAAGACTGCTACATTTCTGGTGTCTTTTTCTTTGCCTTCTATGGGTCGCACCTTCCAGACGCACTCGGGCAGGGGGCAAGGGCGAGTAACTGACGCTTTAACGAACGACAGCTGAGCGGCTCACATAGTCACAGAACGCAGGGGCTGGGGGCTTTAAGAAAAACCGCCAAATAACATGAGACTTGGGGGTAGGGTGACCAGACAGCACGTGTGAAAAATCGGGACGGGGGTGGGGAGTAATAGGAACCTACATAAGAAAAAGACCCAAAAATTGGGACGGGGGTAGGGGATAATAGGAGCCTACAAAGACCGAAAAATCGGGCCTGTGCCTATAAAATCGGGACATCTGGTCACCCTACTTGGGAGCAAAGCACAAGCATTGACCACACTGAGAGCTGGATTCATTTTGGGGTGGGGCTGTAAATGACAGTGCCTTGAGCCCTGGCGTGAATGCTCGGGGCAGATTGTTGGCACTGAGGAATTCTCCGGCGAGTCTGCACTGGTGCAGTGTCTGGGCTGCGACACCCCTCCCAGCCGCCTTCACGCAGGCCATTCCCTGCTGAACAATGCGGTGCTGATGCCATCGAGTGGCTGCAGCAGCGTGCTGCAGGGGAGGGCTTGGTAACAGGGCAGCAGGCGGGGTTCCTGCCGGGCCTGTGCTGGCTCCAAACCCTTCCAGGCCAAAGTACTCTCCCTACACAGGGCAGGCGACTGTACGCACAGAGGGCCTGGGTCTGCCCCAGACAGCGTGATTCTGGGTCCCCGGCCACAGAGGGGCTGGGTCTGCCCCGGGCAGCGTGGGTTCTGGGTCCCCGGCCACAGAGGGGCTGGGTCTGCCCCGGGCAGCGTGGGTTCTGGGTCCCCGGCCGCAAAGGGGCTGGGTCTGCCCCAGACAGCGTGGGTTCTGGGTCCCCGGCCGCAAAGGGGCTGGATCTGCCCCGGGCAGCGTGAGCTCTGGGTTTTTGGCCACAGAGGTGCTGGGTCTGTCCCGGGCAGCGTGTGCTCTGGGTCCCCTGGCCACAGGGGGGAGGCTGGGTGTGTCCTGGGAAGCACGTTTTATGGGGCTCAGGCCACAGAGGGGCTGGGTCTGCCCTGCCCCAGGCAGCGTGTGCTATGCACAGTTGTGAAGGGTTTTTTTTGAAGGCCTCACAGCAAAGGAGAATTTGAAGGATGGGATGGGAAGGGGGGTAATGAGGGTTGCTGTTATTTACAGGGCACTGCTCCCATACATGAGGGGCAGCATGGGAGGAAACACGAAGGCGAGTGGTTGAAAATGAAACAAGTGGGCCATGGAAGCTGAAATCCTGGGCTGATCAAAGCTGAACACTGAGAGCACCACAGCAAATGAGCGGTGATAGGTAGGGCAGGGCTTGACTATGAAGGGTCCTGAAACTGAAGCCAAGCAGCTTGTGTGATACGATCATGAATGGAGGGGGTGTGCAGGTGGAGGGCTGCAAAGAAGGAGGTGACATGGAAAAAAGGGCCTGGCTAGGAGAATGATCTTTGCAGCAGCTTTTCGCATTGCTATGAGTGAGCACAGCGAGTGTTCATCAAGGCCAATGAGAAGGACGTTGCTGTAACTGGGAGGTGAGCTGATGAGAGCCTGGCTGAGAGTTTTAGCCGTGTGGTGGGCTAGGAAAGGTTGTACCTTGGAGACGTTCGGCAGAAAGACGCTGCAAGACCTAGAGAGAGCCTGGAGGTGAGGCCCTAGAGAGAGGGCTGAGTGGAAGATGATGCCCTGCGTAACAGGCCGGATGGTGGCGTTGTCCACAGGGTACAAACCTAAGTTTCTTTTGCTTCTGGTTTTGTTCTCCCCGTAAACATTAAATCATTTATCTGGCCTGAGGCTCAAATAATTACCAAAGCTGGCCACTCAAGTGTGACAGCATTAGAGTTCAGAATTAACATTCGTTTGCAATGACTGTGGGCGGTTCACACCTCTCTGCACTGTCTTTCCAGTACTTGTGGTTGGTGACCCAGGCAGGCAGCGTTGGAAGCTTTTCTCTGCAACCAATATAGACAAAAATTGTGGGAGGGGAGCAAACCCCAAAACTCGCAAATGGCGTTTGGGGCCGGGGGCGGGGCCAGGCCAGGCAGGCTGCGCTGTCTCCTTCAAGGCCAGACAGTCACTCATGCTCTGCTAAGTCTAGTTTTAAATCTCCTACTGGCGACAGAAATAATATGTAGCTACAATGAGGCCGGGAGGCGTCAGCTGCTGGCTAAATAAGAACGAACAAGAGCGAACTATTTACTGTGGCTCAGATTGCATTACTAAGCATCTGTGGTTTGGCTCATGTGTAAAATCTGATATTCCTTGCTGGAAACTGGTATTATAGAAAGATAAATGGTGATGGTCCACGACTAAGACAAATTGTATTCTAGCTCCTGAATATAAAGACTATTTATATTTGACTCTCTTTCTCCAGCGCTCTTAAGTCATATATATATATAAATAGCTGAGACTATGAGAGACCGAGCATGTCCTGCCGTTATGTGTGTGCATGTATATTAAATAGGCCCTGGCCGTTAAGGCAGCTCAGAGGCTGCCAGTATATACTCAGCGTGTGGGTGGTTTGAACTAAACATGCCTGTCTTTTATTCTTCCCCACCCCCCTGGCTTTACACTTCTCCCTTTAACTGCGCACGCTGGCTGCTTGGCTTGCCACACTGCTGTGCGTGACTGCATGTTTTAACCTGCTTTTTCAGAGGCGTTGAGCCTCTCTGAGGCAAGCGGGCTTGCTGCATCCCCCGCCCCCCCGCTAACGTGAGGAGAACAACTGGGGCTGCATGGGCCACTGCCAGGCACGGCCGGAGAAACAAGTAGGAAGCGCTCCAGGCTTTTTACCAAGGAGGCGCTGGGCTGGTGATGCTTCCGGACTTCCCGTTGCATTACTGATGTTGATACTCTGTGCTAGGATCACACCTTCCTTTAAGGCAAGGGGCAAGTCATAGGAGAAAGGCATGGGTTCTCCCCAGTGCGCAGACAGGGAAACTGAGTCGGACAGCGCCAGGCCTCTGTTCTAAATAAATAAGCCACAGCCTGAACTCTAGCTCAGGTGTATGAAGGGCTCCGTTTGCTCCCTCAGTCCATCGCTCTGGGCCAGTGCAGGATTCGTCCTTGGGCCTGCCCTTAAGGATTTTGTCCAGTCTGGTTATTTATTGGTGTCTGGCTCTGGATGACCCAGGGAGAGCAACAAGAATGATGGGCTTGGGCTGGTGTTTTAAAGTCTTCTACGTATCTGAGGATGTAGGTGGGGGCAGAGCTGTTAGGGAAACTGAGGCAGAGAGGCTGCTGTAAGGGATGTGCTCAAGGAGCATTGGCAAGGCAGGGGCAGGACTAGAACACCCTGCCCGTCGCCTTCTCTATCAGTAAACTAGGGATGATATTTAGTATTGGCCCAGGGAGGCCACAAGGCTTAATGTACCAACACTTGGTGATCCTTGAGCATAAAGGGCCCAGCACGCACTTATGCAACCACCAAAGCTGGGACCAGAACCTGTTCCAGGTAACTGCTGGGTGGTTCCGTGCAGGATGGAAAATGCCGCTCTGCTTTGTTAGTAAATGTCATTAGCTTCCTTGTGAAGCTTTAAAATCCTCACATCCCCACACAGCAGGAACACACATGCTGTGCGGCAGCAAAGACTCTGGGCCTACTGCACCATCGAAAGCTTAGCCTTGCCCCTCAGCCATCCAGCACTAGCCCCTTGGCTCCAGCTGGGGCTTTGCCTAGTGCCAGCCACTGGCCTAGACTATAGACCCACGGCAGCCCCAAGGCAAGCTGTGATTTCTGACCATAATACCTGAGCCCCTCATAAGCTAAGGCAGGGATGGGCAAACCTTTTGGCCTGAGGGCCACATCTGGGTATGGAAATTGTATGGCGGGCCATGAATGCTCACGAAATTGGGGCTGAGGGGGTCGGGGTGCAGGAAGGTGCTCCGGGCTGGGACTGAGTGACTGGGGCACGGGAGGCAGTCAGGGGTGCAGGCTCCAGGCAGCGCTTACCTCAATCACCTGCTGGAAGCAACAGCATGTCCCCCCTGCAGCTCCTAAGGGGAGGCGTGGCGCCGGCCAGGCAGCTCTGCATGCTCCCCCATCTGAAAGCACCACCCCTGCAGCTCCTATTGGCTGCAGCTTCTGGCCAATGGGAGCTGCAGAGCTGGCGCTTGGGGCAGGGGCAGTGTGCAGTGCCCCTGGCTGCCCCTACACGTAGGAGTCGGAGGGGGCACATGCCACTGATTCCAGGAGCCATACAGAGCGGGGCAAGCCCCCGACCCCACTCCCTGCCAGGAGCTTGAGGACCAGATTAAAAGATCTGATGGGCCGGATGCTGCCCGCAGTTTGCCCACCCTTGAGCGAAGGTATTTATCTCCCCCCCACCCCCCCATCAGTTGCCCAGCTGTACAATGAGCCTAATAGTACTCAAGAGGGCAATACCATTAGCCTCATTGTACAGCTGGGCAACTGAGGCAGAGGCCCTGACCCTCAAAGGTACTTAGGGGTCTCTGCTGCACAGTGCAATTCTCAGGCCTGAGCTAGAGCCCCAGGCTCCCTGGCTGATGCCTGGGGAGAGTGAGGTGCTGGAGCAGGCTCAGAAGTGAGCAAGCAGCTGCATACAGCCCCCAGGAGTGAAATGCCAAGGAAAGAGGTAGGGCCTAGGCCCCGATCTTCAGTTATTTATGGTTCTCAGCTGGGAACCCCTTCGGGAAGAAGGTGCCTAAGCCATGTCCGCTTCGTCTTGTTCTTAAATCAGGCAGCCCAGGGACTGGAGCCCAGGTCTCTCACGACTTAGGGGACTGCCCTAGGCACACCCCCACCCAGCTCCCCTCTCGCTGCCTTTTGTATGTCTCTCAGCATGCCTGGTAAGCTGGGCGTGGGCTCACCGCCTGTGGGAAGCCTGAGGCTTGAGCGACGGCTCTAAGCAGCTCGTTAGCTGGAGGGCAGCGTCAGCCCTTGAGGTAGCTTTGCACATACTGACGGATGCAAACGTAGGCACCTCTACGGTTACGTGGCAGCTGCACGATGGTTTTGAGAAGGTCAGTGGCACCCGCCCCTTAGAGTTGGGCGCCTACGTCCCTTTCTAAGTGACTTTCCCATGGTCACAGAGGAGGTTTGTGGCAGAGCAGGGACTTGAATGCAGGCCTCCCAAGTCCTAGGCTGGTGCCCTACCCCCCCCCCGGCCCATCCTTCCTCTCAACGCAAGCCAATGGTGCAGCAGTGCCTGTGAAATACGCCCGCTTCCCCAAACGCAGGCCGAGAAGAAAGAGGCTCGACCAACAAACCAATCCCCTAACGCCCCACCTTCACTTGACATTGGATTTATTTAGTTATTGACTTACAGAAATAAACCAGGAGGCTAAAAACAAAATGATGGCTTTAAAAAACCACATTATCTTCAATAAATAAAAGGCACGGGCCCAGCCGGGGACGCTGCCAGCTGCGGGGGGGGGGAGGTGCTTGTACAAACGTGGTTAAAAAGCAGGTCCCCGCACCGCCCTCATAAATAACAGAGCATGTGATGTACAAAACAGATCAACGGAGCGACTGACAATACATAACAGAACTAACCCTACTGTAAACAATGGGATAACACCCCAGGAGGGCTGGGCAAGGGATGCCAGCCCAGGGGCCACATGCTGGGCTAGGACAGAGCTGCTGGCCCCAAATCCTACATCATGTCTAGCACATGACAGTAGCGCTGCAACATGCATACCTAAGCTTCCCCCCCACCCGAGAGGAGGCGGCTCATGGGCCTCGGTTACCTGATCGATTATCATTGGAAAGCCAGAGGGGCTCCCCCGCCTCGTTTTTGAAGGGCTCAGTCCTGGAGTTTCTGACCTGCTGAGAATTATGGGCCGGTCTTGCTAATGCAACACTGCACTTTGCTAGAGTGATGGGCCAACGTGCCGCACGCCTGGCAGCGATGCCGCCGTGTTATCAGGGCCAGGCCTGGAAGATGCTGTTGGAGTTTGTGATCCCAGGGTGGGTTTGCTGGGTAAGTGCCCCCAAGTGAGTATTAGTCATTGCTCACAGGATGGGCCCTGCAATAATGCCCGGTCATAGAGGAGAGCTCTGAATGGGATCTAAGTGAGATGGAGTGAAAAGGCAGCAGCCCCCTGGGAGATCCTGCATGATGCCCTCTCCGACGCGGGGAGCCATTGCCGTGTGAGAACAAAGCAAGTGGGGTCAGCCCCAGGGTTCTCAGTGGCCAGGAGGCCCCTTGGGCAGGGAGCCCTGAGGAGAGTCAAGAGGCTTCACAGATGCTTAGCCAGACGGCTCATTAATCTGATTGCCTGTAGATCCCAGGCCATCAGAACAAGTGGGTGAAATTCCCGTCCAGTGGGCAAGGATGGACGCCACTAAAGGGCTGGCTGGGAAAACTCACCCATCCCTTTTTCTAAAGGGGGTGGTGGATTGCCCTAGGGCGGCGTAGGCAGAATGGCCAGCCCTTTCATGGACACCAGGGGGAGCCCGCAAGCCCTGCTCTCTCTCGATCACCATTAAGTTTCTTTAAATCGGGGCAGTCATTCTTAACAGCAACGATTTCCCTTCTTTAGAGGGGTAACTGCCCCCAGCAGAACATTGTCCTCAACTGAGGGAGCCACTGCTCTCTCATGACACGGACGAGGCTCTAAGAAAAATACTTCACTGGAAAGTAACCCTGAGCTGAGAGTTTGAAGGGGAGGGGGAGGAATTCCCCACAGCCTCATGTACAGTGTTAGCATCCAGAGCAGGGACCTGGCTGGGGCCTGAATCAGCTTCCACCACAGCAGCAAACACCAAGTCAGCCACTGACTTGAGTAAGCTGGGGCAGCCTCTTAGTGCTGGGCAGCGGGCAGAACCCAGCCCCAGACACTGACCATCCTGTCACAACCCAGCCACAGAGCTCTTCCCGCGAATGGCAACGATCCACAATTAACCACCAACGCAGAGAATCCCTGAGCTTCTGAACCAGTAAGTGCAGCTTCCTGCTTGACAAGCCGACCCCACACAAACAAAAATACAGACCGTCTGTCTGAGGCAGGGTTAGGCACCGCTCAGCTCAGTGGAGCCTGGTCCCTGCTTCCCTCGCGGGCAGGAACAACGGAGGAAACGTGCCTTGTTTGGATTCCTCCCCTGCAGCTTTTGTGCGTCTCTTGGAAGCACCATTAGCAACTACAATGCCACTCGCCCTCTTAGGGGGAGATGGGAGCACCGTGGCCAACTGCGCACATTCAAAAGATCACGAGAGGGGCTTAAAAATTATGATTTTGGGGGTGGGGGAGCCTAAAATTTGGGTTCATTTTATGTCATTTCTGGTTTCTGAATCATGGGGGTCATGTTTTCAAGCTTTTTCCTGCAACCATGTGAACTAGAAATTTAGGGCAAGGTGAGCAAGGGGGATTAATGAAAGCTGAGTGTGTCTTCCAATCACATGGATCCAGGAGCTGGGGCTTTAAGAAAAACACCAGATGTGGCAAGAGATGATAAAATTACACTGTGAGAGCTGTGCCATTACTGGCCCAATGCAATCACCACGGGGACATGAAAGTAGACAGAGCTTTGGTCACATGAGGCTGGGCTGACTCCAGCCAGAGAGTTTCACTGCAAGTCCCCCTGGGTTTCCCTTTGTTCATGAAGGGAGAAAGAGAAAGCCAAACTCGCCATCCCCAGGGCTAGCCGCCAACCCCAGACCGGTACACTGCAATGCTCCGTTCTCCTTCATCCTGGAGCCCCTGGGAGGTAGGAACATGCTCCAGTCCAGCAACAAGCTGCCTCTCTCTCTCTCTCCCCTAGGCCCGAGTTTAAAAACACTGCTCTCTGCTGGAACAACAGCCCCTATGATCTAAAGAAGGTAGCATGTTTTTTCCAGTTGGGCAGCTAAGTATCCCCCATCCCACCCATAGGTGCTAGAACTAGGGGTGCTGCCATGCCCCCTGGTTTGAAGTGAGGTTTACAGTTTGGTTCAATGGCTCTGACACCCCCCACTATATGAATTGTTCCAGCACCCCAAGCCCCCTTCCCCTCCCCCCCAAGTCCTTCCCCAAAAGAAAAATGCTTTGGGATGCTGGGCGTGTCCTTCGGCTCCTCCCTGCCAGCCCGGGCCCTGGTACCCGGGGCTGCGCCTTGCCATTCTCCGGGGTGGTGGAGCTCTCCCGAGGGGAAAATGAGTGTCACGCTTCTCCTTCAGCAGCGCCCAGGGTGTGCGTTTTGTGGGTGGACTGTTCAACCAGAAGCCTCCAAGTGAGCCGCTTCTCAGGTCTCCTGGTGCACGAGGGAGTCAGATGATCACCTGCAGTGGGAGGCAAGAGAAGAGACGTGTGACCAACACTCAGCCTCTGGGGCGGCAGCCAGCCCAGAGGACTAGGGTGAGCTTGGCAAAATGCTGACAGAGCTGGGGCCTGGAGTGAGAGGAACTCCTGGGTCCCATCCCCAGCCCTGCCACTGGCTCACAGTAGGACCTGGATCAAGTTGCTTAGGGCTTGTCTATACTGGGACACCCAGCTGTATTAATCCAAAGTAATTTAAAGTGGATTAGTTAAAACAAAAAAACCTTGCTCAGAATTAAAGTAGCATTAATTTAGTTAACTAAACCAAATTAAGGCCACTGTAATCCATTTTGAATGTTAATTCAGATTAACTGTCCTGTGTGTCGACAAGCCCTCAGTGTGTCCATGCCTCAGTTTCCCCAACTGTAAAGTGGGGCTAAGCCTACTTTTCCACCTCACGGACATGTTGGGAGATTTAGCAAGAGCTTTGGGGAACCATGCAAGGGAACAAGTGAGTTAAGGATGGCCTTATAACAGGCTGGTTGGGGAAGCCTTGGTGCTGGGTTTGCTACAACGCCCCATCCCTTCAGCCTTGCATCTAATTGGAAGGTGCTTGAAGGGTGAGGGCAGGTTACGGTCTAGAAAGCGCTCCCTGGCAATGCTGCCCTGGAAGATAATGGCTACAAGTCTCCAGGGGGTAATACAGCTCCAGCCCCGTAGCATGCCACACACACGCCAGCGTACACACACACAACTTATCCATACCCAGCCCCACCTCGAGGGTGAAGAGCCACTGGCAGCTGGTGCTTGACACCCAAGTCTTTCCTCTTCTATGGGAACAGAAATTTGGTCTGAGGACATGTCGCCCCCTCGACCAAGAGAGACCAGGAGAACGTTAGACTCTGCGCAGTGGGGACAGGATCTGGGTTTAAAAGGTCTCAAGGACCTCCCCTACAGAGCAAACCCAACAGCATCACGTTAGCTGCTTCATGAGGGCCTGAGTCAGCCAGCGTGGGCTGGGAATTCACGGTTCCATGGAATCCGGGGGTTTTCAACCGGCTGATACTTAGGAGCCCAAGCCACCCCCTCCCTTATCAGTGTGAGCTTTGAGCGTCTGACCAGGGGGTGTCCCCATACGTCAAAACTCAATCGCTACAAGACAATACACAAAAACAGGTGGCAGGGACTGCAGTAGAATGATCAACAGATGGACAATCTGCACCTGGAGTTACACAACACCCCCCCCCTTGCCTTGGGCAGCCAGCTCCCTGAAGGGCACCCCTTGCTGGGCAGCTCTTCTTGCCAGATCTACCACCACAGGAGTGCTAGCATGATTAAAAGCTTCACACTTCCTTGGAAACCCCCCCCCCTCCACTCATGCATTGGGATTATTGATAACACAGCCCCTCTTAGGAGCGCCTCTCCTGCCAAGGGACCAGCTCTGGTCCGAAGAGCTTTCAGTCTGAAGCCGTACTGTTCTCAAAGACATCAGGGTGCATGGAGGTTCAGATAATCAAGGGAACTGCTGAGACCGTAAAGCAGCAGGGCAGGTCAATGGGTTCAGGTTTTTAGGGAAAATGGCTCAAATGGCCTGGTTTGGCCAAGGGTTCACTTTGGGTCATGGACCAGGCAGGGCCTTCTCTCCCAGCACCTGGTTTTTTGCTGCCATAGTTAGGAAGGGTGAGTATTTGTAGTGGGGTAGGATCTAGGAATCCTGGACAGAACAGAACAGAGAGACCCCCAAGTCTACGTAATGCTGAAGGGTAGCGTTGACCAAGTACGATTTGAATCTCTGATTTCAGGGTAAGAAGCCTCAGCATTGGCCTCTAGCAGCCTGCTGAGACAGAGAAGGGCTTCACTGTTAGAAGGGAGGGTGATGGATGACTTAATTTGCCAAGACATCCCCACCCCAAAGAGCTATGCAAGCCGCACAGCTGGACTCACCACCCACATTAAGAGAGAGCCTCGCACCTCAAGTGGACAGATCATCTAATATCAGGGGCAAGGGATTCTGCCTAAAAGTGGGAGGGCCACAAGACCTCGCCCCCTTCATGGCCCTGCCCCCTCTTCCTCGCCCCCAGTGCCAGGGCCTTGGCAGGGAAGAGGAGAGGCAGGGGTCCGAGGCTGTGGTGAAAAGTGGACTGGCCAGGCCCATCCACTTTCAAAAAGTGGGAGGGCCATGCCCCACCCCCCACCCCTCTGTTCCAGCACCCATGCTGAGAGCCCAGGTTCACAGAGGCCAGTGGGGTTAGACCCAGAACAGCTGCCCAGGGCCAAGTCAGCAGACACCGTCCCCGTGACAGCACAGACCCTACACGCTCCGCAGCTGTTCTGTGGTGCTACAAGGGGCTGTCTGCACTGGGCACCACGCTCCAGCACGGCTTGGTCTGGTCTGATGTAGATAAAGAGACACTAGAAATCCCTCTCCAACCCTTCTGCATCACAGAGCAACCAAACGGGGTGCAAAGTCTCCTTGCCTCCCTGTGGCTGTGCCGGACAAGGGTCACAGGGCCAGTATACCTGCCCCTGCATGCCTGGCCATATGAGAGACTCTGGAGCCCCATGGAGGACCATCCCTCCCCTCCCTTTGGGCTCCATGGTGGTGGGATAATTAGGATGTTGTGTCTGTCAACGCAGGCCTGGCTCCTGCGCTCTGTTCTGTGGGCTAGAGTGGGCAAGTGGCTCAAGCGAGGAACAGAAAGGCAGCCCAGCTCTGCCTTTGGGGGAGCAATTTCACTGCCTCCCCCGCTGGCACTGCAAGCTCTGCCCCATGCTGGGCTGGGGGACTGGGGCTATTTCCCAGCCAGAGGCTGATGCAATAATCAGCTTTGGACTGAGCTATTTGTGTTACTTGTCTGAAATCGATCACAACAGAAAACCCCAACCAGGCCAAGCCAATTCCCCTCTGCTTGGAGAGAGGGATCCTTAATTGCAGCACAGGAAGTGTGTGTGTGTTTTCTGCGAAAGCTCCTAAGTCACTTGGGCCATAGTCCCATTGGAAGCCAAGGGAACCAGTGCTCCTTAATCACTTAGACCCACCAGAAAATCCCACCCTCTATTTCAGAACACTTCCATCAAAGCGCAGCCTAAGTCAGTCTGGCAGAGCCAGGCACAGAACCCAGGAGTCCTCCTTCCCTTCCCCCTGCTCCGACCACTGGAGGGCATTCCTCTAGTTGACCCACAAAAGCAGTGATGTATTACTCTGGGGTTATTGCTGCCTCTCACTCATGCCAGGCAATGGGAAGTCAAACCAACAAGGAGGTGGAGACTCAGGACCGTGTGTAGGTGTTGATGGCAGCATCATCTCCCACTCACAGAATTGCCACCCTTTCGGAGATGCGCTGCCAGGGCCTCACCCCATCCAGCGTCAAGGCGCAGGGTTTGGAGAGTCCAGCTGAACCCTTCTAGCCAACAGGGCTGGAGATGACCCGAGATGCAAGCTGGGCTTCAGTTTGCTGCCCTGGGAAATCTCAGGCTGGAGCCGACAGGCCATAGGACAGGTGCGTAGGAGGGATCAGTCGGTCCTGCAGGATTCCAGGGCAAGCGACCATTTCACACAGCTGCTGCTGCTCTGGAGGTGCCTTGTGGGGTCAGCCACGTTCTTCTGCGAGGAAGGACTAATGAGCCCGCAGGAACCAGAGAGGCCCACGACACGACGCAGACAAACCCTGTCCTAGCCTCTGGTAGAGCTGTTCCCTCTTTGAAACCTGCTGCCTACCCTTCACTGTGACACTGCTGCAGCCTATGGGGTGCCCGGCGAAGCAGAGAGAGCCCTGCTGAGCCGAGCTCTCCCAGACCAGCTGGCTCGGAGCTGAACCCGAACAGTCCCTCAAGTGCCCCTAACCCTCTGCACCCCGTGGCAGCAAATCCAAAGGGCTCTGTTACCTTCGGAGAACAAGGTTACGCTTGCCAAGGCTTATGACCTAGGGGCTGTCCTGAAACAAACTGCCGACGTGCCAGGTGTTCACACCTGTGTATCTGCCCTTTCAGCACTGCCCACTGCTTTGGCAGGTCCTTTGCTGGTGCAGTTACGTGTAATTCAGCGACTGGCCAGCAGGGGGAACCGGAGGCCCAGGCACCTATACCGGGCAGAACAAACCATGCCCGTTCCAACTCGCTCGGTCTCCATTAAGGGACAAGTGCCAGCAAACACCCCTGACGTGGCAGCCCGTCTGCCCCCAGGAGGCTGTTTCTGCATGTTCACGCTCCCTAGCTCCCCGGCCATCGCAAGGCAGGCTCCAGGCAGCGGGGCTCGGCGGTCTGCGGCTGCGAGAATGCCAGCAGCCTGCCATGGCACGGCGTCCCTGCTCCCCGCCCCCCGAGCAGCAGTGTCAGGGCCCGGATGGAGAAGTGGGGCAATGGGGATGGTTTCTCTCTGGGAAGGAGGTGGGGTCTGGGGAGCAGCTGCAGAGGAGTTCGCCCGCCCGCTCTGAAGCGTCACCCCGCACTCTGCAGCCCCGTATTACTTTACGCCTCCTGACTCGCCTGCAGTGACCGCGACAGCTGCCCAGGCCCATGCTGCAGAGCCCAGAGGAGCGTCCCAATGCCGAGGGCGCTTACTGAACTCTGAATACTTCGCGGTAGCTCTGCGGGCTCACAGCCCTCCCTGGGACACAGCCCTGCTCTGTTGCTCACCTGGACCGATCCCAGGCACAAATTCCCTGTGCTGTAGTGCCGGGGATAGGATCTGTGCACATACACGGTCGCCCAGCCCCGGCTCCCCCTAGCCGCTGCCCACCATCTTGGGGAGAGAGATGTGCCGCGAGAGCTTCCACAAGACCACAGCCCCACTGTCAACGACCATCAAGGGCAGGAAACACAATGTCCTGAAAACAAGCCCGGTCACCCAGCCGCGGGCATAAGAGACTCCCAGGTAAACAGCCCTGTGCGGCTCGGGCCTCAGAGCCGAAGATGATCCCAGCTCTGCACTGCCATAACACCACCGCAGATCCCATCGCTGTGGGTCAGGGCACCCCCCTGCCTTGGCCAGCGGCGGCTTTTCTAATGTAGGAAGCACCACAATTAAAATGTGCCATGAGGCTCCCATACAGACTGGGTGTGACGCTGTGGCTGCACATGGTCGATGCTGGAGAGCAGCCCATTTGCCAGCACTCCCTGCTGGGTCTGTCTGTACAGCCAAAAGCCCGGAAATCGGGGATAAAGTCCTAATAGGACTAAACTACCGGGGGTCTGTTGCTTTTCAGATCCAGAATTCAGTGTCCTCAAAATATTCCAGCATGTGGCAGCTGAGAGGCCGAGGACACGCTGCAGGCTGGGAAAAGGGGAGGTCACTGATTTGAGGTACACTCAGAATCTACCCACAGTCGCTGGCTGTTTCTAGGAGGGTGGTGCGGCAGGGGGTAGTTAGGGGTCAGCACCACAGGTGCCGACTTTCTTCTGCCCAGGTGGATGCTCTGCCCTGAGGTCCTACCCCCATTCCACTCCTTCCCCCAAGGTCCCCCCCTTCCCCCGCCTCTTCCTGCCCCACTTCTGCCTCTCCCCCCACCCCTGCTCTGCCCCCTCTCCCCCAAGTGGGCTCTGTCGCCTCCCCGCAGCACCTCCTGCCTGCTGCCAAACAGCTGATTGGCGGGTGGCTGGTGGGCACCCACAGTGTTGGTCCCTATGGTCAGCTTTAGGCCCCAGAGTTAGCGCCCCGTTAAGGCAGTTCCTGGTGCTGGGGTTTCTGACGCGGCCGGCTCACTAAAACCACGCTGCCCTGCTTCACGTTGGGCACGACCCCTTGGCAGCCAGAGCTAGAAGCTTGTGGCCTGGTGCTCAGAGGTGCGGAGCACCCACAGCTCCTATTGACTTGGGTAAGAGCTGGGGAGGGGGACGGGGGGGGCTTGGCACCGTCCAGGGCAGCGGTTGCTTGTACGTAAACGGTAGGCGTGAAGTCTGCAGAAAGCGGTGGCTCTCCTAGAGAAGGGGTAGCATACGGCAGCCGCATCCAAAGCCCAGCCAGCTGGCTCGGGGGCACTGCTGCCTGACAGCTGCTTTACGTGCCGCGAGCCTGGTGACTCTTTCCAGGGCCCAGAGGACAGGTGTCCACGGCCCCCAATGCTCTCCTCCACCTGGCAGCGTCAGCAGAGAGGCCCCAGGCCAGAGGAGCCGTCTCGTTCCTCCTGACTCAGCAGCGTTCTGACCGGGAGAAGGAGGTTCGGGTCCTCGGGCCTCTGGCTACTGCCCAGCTGGCTTATGTTGGGGATTTAAACTGGACGGCGCAGCGTGTGCGTATGATCCCAGGAGAAGCCGACAGACGCCCAGCTCTGGAATTCAGCAGCTTGTCCAGGCCACGCTGAGAGACAGATTTCCTTACGGCCGATCCCCAGCCAGCTGGCGGACAATGCAGAGCTCCCTGAGACGGGGAAGGGAGGCTAGCTGTGCCTCAGAGCCACCCAGGGGATCACAGAGAGCCCAGCTATCGCCTCCAGGCAGGGGCACAGTTCATACACGCTGGGGACAGGAAGCTCCTAGAGCAGGGGCGGGCAAACTTTTTGGCCTGCGGGCCACATCGGGTTTCGGAAATTGTATGGTGGGCGGGTCAGGGGAGGCTGTGCCAGGCTGCGCCCCCGCCCCCGATCCACCCTCCCCGCACCCCCCGACAGCCCCGTCCCTGGGACTCCTGCCCCATCCAACCCCCTCTGTTCCCTGACGGCCCCCCCCAGGACCCCTGCCCCATCCACCCCCACCCCCCACTCCCTGTCCCCTGAAACTGCCCCCCCACTGCCCCATCCACCCCCCCCGCCCCCTGACCACCCTGGAACTGCCCTCCCCACTGCCCCATCCAACCCCCCTCCTTCCTGACCGGCCCCCCAGGACCCCCGCCCCCCAACCACCACCCGCCCCCCCCGGCTCCCCGCCCCCTCCCCGCGCAGCACAGAGCACTAGGGGTGCTATGCCGTGCCGGGGAGTGCAGTAATCGCTCTCCGTAACTGCGCTGAGGCTGCGGGGGAGGGAGAACAGCGGGGGAGGGGCCGGGGGCTAGCCGGCCGGGCAGGAGGGGCCCGCGGGCCGTAGTTTGCCCACCTCGGTCCTAGAGCATCGTTCCCTCCCTGCCACTGAAACCCAGGTCCAGGGTTTAGCTCATCTCCAGCCTTGCTTTCCAAGCCAAAGCTTTGGGGAGCCTGTTGGGAGGTGGCTGATTCTAGCGGGAAGAGGAGAGGGGAGTAAAAGCTGGACCAGAGTCCTCAGCCTGCGGGGGCTGGAACCCCTGTTGTTCAGGAGCCCCTCCCCGGCCCACCCCATGCACGCTCACCTCTTGTTGGCTGTCGGCCGTTTTCAGCCATTTCGACCTGGCTCCGGTGCCCACCAGGGGTTTCTGCTCGGCGGGGAGGCCGCTGCGGGGGGAGTCAGCCGGCTCAGCCCCACTGCACTCCGAGATGGTTTTCACTTCTGGAGGGTTGGGCTTCTGCTCGGGGATGCGAGCCACTCGGAACCTGCAGACACAGCAGCGCATGGGTCAGAGACACTATGGTGGGGCATGGGGACGACCAGCCGCCCTGGGGGCACGAGCAGCCCAGCCAGCATTACCCCCATGTGCGGAACAGCCGGCAGGGCTTGACTTTGCACAGAGCCAGCTGCCTGAGTGTCGTGCATCTCCCCGCCTGGCCTTACAAAGGCCGGTATTTGCCCCATTACACAGATGGGGAAACTGAGGCACACAGAGACTAAGCAGCCTGCCCAAAGTCACACAGCGATGGGTAAGGCGACGATTGTGTCACGGCTATTTTTAGTAAAAGTCACAGACAGGTCGCAGGCAAAGAAAAATTCATGGAAGCTGTGACCTGTCCCTGACTTTTACTAAAAATATCCACGACAAAAAGGGGGGAGGGGGGACTGGGAGCTCCTGGGTCCCCCTCCGCTGGCAGCTCCGAGCGTGGGCGTCCCCCCAGCTGCCCGCAGAGCTTCCATCCTCTGGGGCGGCAGGGGTATGCTGCCACTTCCTGCCTCCCCAGGCGGCAGGAGACCCTGCAGCTCCCAGCCGGCGCTGGCTGAAGTCACGGAGGTCTTTGGAAGTTATGGATTCCGTGACCTTGGGGACTACATCGCAGCCTTGGCGATGAGTGGCAGAGCTGGAGGCCTGGCTCCTAATCCCCGTCTCTAGTCGGATGATCACACTGCATCGTCTGGGTTCAATACAAAGTGTTTGTGCATCTCGACTAGCCCTCCATACCCAGCCCACATTAAACCCCAGCCGGGGTAGATCCCGGAGATGGCTAAACAAGTCCACCTTGGCACCCTGCAGATAGTCTCCCTGGGCACCAAGAGGAGGCAGTGTGCCATGCCCAGTCTATGGCTCTGCTTGGGGAGGCCTGTTCTGTATGTAATATGGGGCATCTGGATGGCTTGTTGGCAGCGGGGACTGAACCCAGGATTTAAAGCCATGAGCCTCCACGGCCTGGGCTAGAAGACCCAGCTCTTAGCAGGCTCAAACTCTGATCTGGTCCAGCCACTAGAGCGGGGAGGAGAGCCCACCGGGTAAGGCCCTGCCCAGCTGTACATGGGACCCAGCTATGCGAGAAGCCCTCTCGGAGCAGAGCCATTCCAGGCCTGGTGGCATCGAGGGCTCGGGCAGGGGCTGCTGCCTCTGGGACTGGCTCTCTACAGCGGGCTGGGGATCATTAGGGGAAGGCTCCGTTTAACAGGGCCTGCCAGACAGCGGGGTTGAGATGAACAACAGGGTGCTGAGAGCTGCAGCAAGTGACCCATGCCTTGCCGTGTCCCCCTGCGCGCTCCTAGAGGTGGGCCCGAGCTGTGATGGGGGGCTGCAGGCCCAGGCCTCGGGGCAGGCCCAGCTCCACTCCTGACGGCTCTGCTTGTGACAGGCAACGACCCCCCGGCCCCCGGGACCTGCCCAGGGTCCCGCTCACCTGCCCACTGAGAGGATGGTGATCTCTCCCGGCCGGCTGGCCTTGCCGCCTGGCTTGGGGGTGACGCTGGCAGGAGCGGGGATGATGGCCGCGGCTTCCGGAGAGAGCAGCACCTCCGGCCACTTCTTCTGGCAGCAGCGGGTGCAGCTGGGGCCAGAGCGAGTGGCCAGGCCCTGCACCGTGTGCAGGTGATGCTGGTGCCGGCAGATGTGGGGGATGTGCGGTAGGAAGTGCAGCCTGCTGGGGAGAGACACAGTCAGGAGGGAAGGAGGGGGTGTGAGTGAAGCCCTGGTTAAAGTCTCCCTGCGAGGACGGGGCGGGGGGGGAGGCCAGGCCCTGGCCCAGGGGAGATACAGGTCATGCACATCACAGCCCTGATCACCTAGCACGCCCCCTCCGGCATCCCCACCACCAGAGCGGCCTGGGACGCTGACTACTCTGTACCTGCTGGCGAACACCAACACCCAGCCGCTCACCTGCACCTCCCCCCGGTGCCGTAGGGTTTAACCTGAGCGCAGCTAAGCTGGATCAGTGGGCGGAGTGACCGGCTGTATCCTTCCCCCGGCAGCCAGCTCCTGGATGTTTCCTAGAGCTGCCCACCCTGCGCAGCGACCAAGGGGTCAGCCTGGCTCACTCCCACGTACAGTAAGTGCGGTGGGTCCTTTGGTCACATGGTGGCAGTGTTGGTTTCCCAAGGGGTTACGGCACGTTTGCATCAAGCCCCGCTACAGCCCCGCTGAGTCCGGCAGGGGTTTGTCTTGGGACCCAGGGAGTTGGGTTTGGTCTGGGCTGCAAGACGGAGCCGTATCGGGACGTGGGCGCGTATGATTCCTTGTTGTCCTGGGGCTTCCTACAGGGAGACCCTTTGGGAAAAGGAGCGGTGCCAGGCCTGCCCCTCTGATGCCAGCAGCAGCCCTGGATTTTCCACACCCTGAACAGACTCCCAGCCTTCCCTGCTCAGGCAGGCCCATCTCCACTGAACAGCCGCAAACGAAGCCAGCATCAGCAAGGGGCTGCCGGCCCAAGGCCCTTACCTGTTAGCAGGCTTGTGGGTGGTCTGCACCAGCTGCTTGCTGTGGTACTCCTTCAGCAGCTCCTCCAGGGCCGCAGCGTTCTCTGTGCGAAGAAATTCAACATGGTCAATGAAGACAGATGCAAAGGGAGACACAAGACCAGCTGTTCAGCCATGGGTCAGCTCAGGGACAGAGTTAGACCGTCACAGGCCTGGCCCTACTTGTTCAAAGGTTGGGCTATGCAGGTTCACATCTGTGGCCCAGTTAGGGTCCGGGTGTTGAAAGACCTGTGCCCTTTGGCGTGCTGGCTAAGGAAACAGGGGACAGCACTCAGGTGCTGGAGTTGTACAGAGGAGCCTCTCTGGAAATCAAAGTCACTGGCCAGCACCGATGCAGCGCTCAGCAATGAAAGCCACATGTTCGGTCTCTCCCCTGAATGTAACATGTAGCCACACGGGTCAGAGATCCCTGCCTCCCTTGGTACTGTACTGACCTTTCTTCTCCGTGATCAGCTGCACAAGGATCCCGATGGTATCTTGGTTGGCATCGTCTATTCTGTACGCTGAGTTATTACCTGGAGGGGGAAACCTGGGTATTAAAACCTGCTGCCATTCTCCAGGCACAGTAACGCAGCGGTTCAGCACCTCACCCACGTCAGCTGATTAAGCCTCATGGTGATACACAGACAGGCAAGGGGTGTGCCCATTTTACAGATGGGGAAATGGAAATGAAAGGACTCCCTCAAACTCAGTCAGTGGCCTGGCCAGACAGAACCCAGGCACCCTGGCTCTCAGTCCAATGCCCTAAGCACCCTCCCCTTGCAGAGCTATGAAAAAAAAAAAGTTACATTTTCCCTGATGTGACATTTAGAGCCCTTCCCTGCAAGTCACAGAGTATTTTTAAATGCTTCTCTACCACACAAGTCAGCTGGTGTCCGGCTGGGAGTCTGCCAGTCCTTTTATTATATAGGAGTTCTATCACAATATGGTCTAGACAATACTTAGTCCTGCCATGAGTGCAGGGAACTGGACTAGATGACCTCTCGATGTCCCTAGAGGCCCCAGAGCCAGCTCTGTTATGCGAGGTGCTGTATACACACTCAAATCTGCTAGCCTGAAGAGCTCACAGTCTAAGCAGACAAGACAAAGGGGGCGTTATGCCAGTTTTACAGATGGGAAACAGAGGCACAGAGGAAATAAGGGACTTGCCCAAGATCAAGGAGACAAAGCTGGGAACTGAACTCGGATCGTCTGCATCCCAGAGCCTTAGCCACGAGCACAGACTCTCTTTAGCCCAGGACAGCCAGCCAAGCTGTCCCATTTCATTGCTCTCCAGCTCGTGCTGCCTTAGAGCAGGTGGCCTTTCCCGTACATTTAACAGGTCATGGGGGCGAATGGCCTGACCCAAAATCCCAGATCCACGCGTGATTCTGAGCCCCAACCAGGCGGCATGAGCTTGGTTCAGATCCTTAGGGCCATTCATTCTGCCAGCATTGCCAAGCTCTTCGCTCGCAGGCCCTGTCTCTTTCTAGGGTAGACATTCCTCTGGGCACTCCACCCCTTCCGGCCTTTCCCATGACCCTCAGATATTTTGAATACCAACACCACTACACCCGCTGGCCAGGAGATGACACTGCTGTCCCAGCCCAGCCCATGCAATCTGGGTTGTGCGGAGACAGCTGCGCCTTCATTCCCCCTTAGCACAGGGGGCTGAGGTTGCAGGCGATTGCTGACTAATGCAGCTGCAGCCCAGATGGCAAGGGGAGCTGCAGTCACAGCTCATAAAGCATCGCCTTGGGCCAGCGTCTGATCTCACACCAGAGAGGTGGCAAGTGACAATTAGCAAAAAATCCAGCTAGGCCTCCCAAAGCCAGTGGTGAGGTCTTAGGAGGGTGATGCCCTGGACTCTGAGCTAGTGCGATATGTCCTTGCAGGAGGCAAAGCAAATAGCGCTATCTGTCCAATACCCTGCTGTGCCAAGGATTGGCGACTGCTGGCTCCAGCAACAACCGATCTGTGGTTAGTTACCAGGCTCGCTGCAGGCATCCCTGGGAGCAATTCTCTGGCCTGGGCTGTGCCAGAGGCCAGACTAGATGATCACGATGGTCCCCTCTGGCCATAGAGTCGAGGACTCAAACTTGCAGAACACTTTACAGAGAGCAGATGGGGAAACAGACACAGAGAGAGGAAAGATGGAGTCCCAGTCAGTGCACCAGACCACACTGCCACCCCCTAGGGCATGCCCAGGAGCCAGCTGGCTCCTGCTCCCATTCAGCAATATGGGAAGAGCAGGATGGTCACAACCCCCCGGGTGACCCCAGGTTGGGAATCCCCTGCCAGGAACCATTCCATACAGATCCTTCCCTGACTCCTCTTCCCTGGGCGCATCAGAGGTAATGTTAGGCCGTCATCAGAGACGAGATCATAAAATCATAGAAGATTAGGGTTGGAAGAGACCCCAGGAGGTCATCTGGTCCAACCCCCTGCTCAAAGCAGGACCAACACCAACTAAATCATCCCAGCCAGGGCTCTGTCAAGCCAGGCCTTAAAAACCTCTAAGGATGGAGATTCCACCACCTCCCTAGGTAACCCATTCCAGTGCTTCACCACCCCACTAGTGAAATAGTGTTTCCTAATATCCAACCTAAACCTCCCCCACAGCAACTTGAGACCATTACTCCTTGTTCTGTCATCTGCCACCACTGAGAACAGCCGAGCTCCATCCTCTTTGGAACCCCTCTTCAGGTAGTTGAAGGCTGCTATCAAATCCCCCTCACTCTTCTCTTCTGCAGACTAAACAAGCCCAGTTCCCTCAGCCTCTCCTTGTAAGTCATGTGCCCCAGCCCCCTGAACGGGTACCCAATTCCACCTCCATCAGGTACCTGTGCCAGCTGTTCTCTCTTATCATGAGCCCAGCAGCCCTGCTGCTCTCCTCTAACCAAATCTTATGGCAGTGCCCGTCCTGAGGGGCTCAGCGAGTCTGACACCAGGGAGGAGCCCGGCCAAGCCCCTTGCAAAGCAGGTGGGCAGTGTCTGTGGCTGACGGTGCAGCCTGGTGGATGGGATGCTGGACAGGTGGCTGGCCACTGATGCACTGAGTCTCCTTAGGCTCGGGTGCCTCAGTTTCCCTAGCTGTACCATGGGTAGAATAGCACGTGAGATGACAAGCGCGTTATGTGCCCTGTATTATAATTAAGGATATGGTTTTGTCACGGATATCTGTAGTAAAAAAAGTCATGGACAGGTCGTGGGCAATAAACAAAAATTCATGGAAGCCTATGACCTGTCCCTGACTTTCACTAAAAATATCCATGACAGAGGCCAAGGCGGGTTCAGCACCCACTGCTGCTGGAGCTCCCGGGTCCCCCACCACTGTGGTGCATAGGAGCTCTGGGGTCCCCCTGCCCAGGGGGCTGGGCTGCGGCGGGGTCCCCTAGCCCCAGGGGCAGTGCTGGGCAGCTGCAGGGGGTCCCCCCTGACACAGTGGGGCAGCTGATGGGTCCCCCTACCAAGGCAGGGGCTGGGAACTGCGGGGACAGGGCTGGCTGGGAGCTCCAGCCCCAGGGCAGAAAATGTAAGAGATCAATGGAAGTCACGGATTCCGTGACCTAATCATTGCCTTAGTTAGAACGATTCTTTCGTTAAAAAGCAACTGGACAATCCTGAGAAGCCCCAGCCCTCTCAGATACTCCCTGGTCACTTCACTGTAGCTAACACTGATCCAGAAACTAGGTCAGCCCTAGCCCCCTTCTCATGCCCGACTTTTCTACACAGCAAACACTGGTGCTGCAGACATCAGGGACCGCGAGCCCCCGTAGCCATGGCGACGGCAGCTTGGGCTGGGCGCTTCAGGGTTATTTAACGTTCATTCAGCTCAGAAAACAAACAGGGGAGGTGCACTGCAGGGCAATCACCGAGGGCCGCGGCGGGCAGGCCAACAGCACGCCAGGCTGCCCTGCAGGGCTCGCGCTCAGAGCCAGCAGGCGTGCTGGACAGGTGTTGGTTGTCGCCGTGGTTCTAGATGGGTTTTGTGTTGCTTGGGAGTTCGAGTGAGGAATCAGGGTTTAGAGATGAGTCTATTTCTGAGGGATCTGGAGAGGGTGGAAGCCCAGGTCGGGGGGCTGGGGGGTAACACAGATGAAGGCACAGAGACAAATAGGAGAAGGCAAATGAAGAGGGTGCTTGGTCTTGCCATCTGTCAGTGTGTGTTGTGTAGGGGAACGGAGGGGGAAGGGGGGGAAGAGGGATGCTGTTGTGCGGTTACTTTGTTCATAGCCTAAGGGAGATGTAGCAGCTGCATAGAAATCACGCGTGGTGCCAACTCTCACATTTTAAGCACAAGTCTCACAATATTTGCCGTTTTCTTCTTAAAACTCCAGCCCCCGGAGTCATGTGATTACAACCGAATCTCAGGTTTTCATGTACAGAGTCCGTAGGCCTCACTGCTGCAGAACAGAGCCTGAAAACGTGACCCCGTAAAGGCTCAAAACCCAGAAACTCAAACAGACCCCCAGGTATGTTTAAGTCTCGTGATAAAGCAGCCATTTTCCTGGTTTTTTGGAGCCTGACTCAGGAATTGTGAATGCACGGGGGCAGCAGGCTCCGTTTTAATCAACTCCAAGCTTCCCTCGCTCCAGTTATGAGCCCCACACATCTGCATCACACAGTTTTATCTGGAGGATTCCCCTGCACTTCTGCAGGGGAATTTAAGAGAAATGAACGCATGCCCCCATCATGGGCTCTATGTAACAAAGAGGGTGGGCTCGACGCATGGAACAGGTCCAGAGCCCGTTGCCTGAAAAAGCGAGGTCAAAGAACGTTCCCACAGCTCCTATCTGGCCCAGGGACTAATGACAGAAGGGCAAAGCGAAGACCCAGACTTCACCACAGCTCAGGACTATCCCATGCCAGGATTTTGATTCAGATCCCGAAGTGGTTCACAAGCTCCACATATACAGTACTGCAGAAATGCAGCCACCTCTGGGATGGAAGGTACCAGCCAACTTGCACACAGCAAAGCATGCCAAAGTGGGGTGGGGCAGGGGAGTAATTTGCCCTGTTGTGTCTTGCCCATGAATGCTGTTCTCAAAAGCACCATGGCATTTCTATTGACCACACAGAAAAGGGGATTCCAGTTTTAAGTTGTCCCTAGAGAATTTCCCACACAGCAACTCTCAGCCACCTGGGTGAGATAAAACACTGGCTCACACTTGCCAAGTTCTGACCCGTGGACTCTGGGGGTGCCAAACCAGAGGATTAGGGATCTAAGCCATCCCCAGGCGCTACTAACCAGACTCAAAATGGGCCTCTTGTTTTCAGAGAACAATTTATCTCAAGGCTCTTGATCTACCCTGGGCTTTGTTTCTATTGTCTCCAGTGATGAGCGAGGCACCGGGGACAGGCGTCATGGGGTGACGGAAATGTAACAGCTGGTCCAAGCATCAATGCTGAAGAGACGCATTCCTATTGGCTGAAGTGCCAGGTGCATCTAAGGCAACCGCAAGCCAGCCTAGTCAGCCAAGTGCTATTGGTTAGGAACAGGCTGGCTTCTGGCTGAACTCCTATAAATAGAGAGAGTCTTCTGGGATAGTCACAGACAGCCCTGTTGCTACCCAAACTGGCCCCCTCCCATGCCACCACAAACAGAGGTATTAGAGTCTTAGTTACCCCTAGAATTGTGGCCTGTATTGCAGATAACAGCTAGATCTCAATGTGCTGTACAAGAGCTAAGTGTTGTACAAAGGGGGACACAATATTTTTATCTCCATTTGACAGATGGGGAAACTGAGGCATGGGGAGGGAGGCAACTTGCCCAAGGTCACACAGCAGGCCAGTGGCAGAGCTGGGAACTGAACTCAGGTCTCCTGAGTCCCAGTCCAGTGCCTTATCTACAGAGAGGGCTATGCCATTCCTAGCACAGTTTGGCTAACACCTCAGAAACCACCTAAGCATCCAAAACAATTATAGAGGACGCTGAGGCTAAAATAGCCCGAGATTCCAGCCATCAGGCACTGGGGACAGAGCATTCCCAGCAAAGGGGCCTCACCTGAGGAACTCCTTGCCACAAGATACTGGAACCTGACTGGGGGTCAGGGAAGGGTAGCACACGCCAGTTGTATAAAGTTGTCTCCAGGACTGATGTGCCCGTGATTCAGAGGAGAGCCAACCACAACCCACCCTTCTTCCTCAGCCTGTGTTACTTGGGCAGCTGGGCATTGCTGTGCCTATGCTGGGCACTGCAACAAATCCAGGCGCTGCAAAGTCACACCCCTGGGGAGAGGGGATTCAAACTCTGCTCCTTCCGAGGTGCTCTGCACCAAACATGCAGGACGCAGCAGCGTGAGCTACAAGAAGTCTCCCCTGACTGGGGGCAGCAGTAGGTGCCAGACCATCTTTGCAGCTCACACACTGGAAGGCAACCCTAATGCCCAGGTATTACAGCCAAGAAAAGAGGTTTTCAGCCTGCAGAGGCTCTAGTGAAGTGGGGGGTTGTGAGTTTTGACCAGCACCCTAACAGCAGATGTCACCACCAGTGTCATGAGTCATAGCATTATCCGCCCCCTTCTCCCTCAAGGCCCCAGGCTGGAGAACTTTCTTCAGGCAAGGACGACTGGATGGGGACTCCCATCACAGAGTTGCTGCCATTCCCCTACTAGCCAGAGGGGGTCACTACAGAGCAGCTAGAAACACATGCTCCTTTCCCTGCCCAGAGAGAATGACTGGGGCAGGATCCCAAACCCAAGCCTCTTACAAGACCCCAGGCCTGAATCTCTACCTGAGAGATGGCCAGATCCGATTGTCTCAGAGCAGAGCAAGCTCGCTCCAGAGCGGCCGAGCTCAGGCCCATTCTCCAGGGGGCTCGTTGTACAGCTTCATTCTGGCTTGCGTCTGGCAGCTCTGGACTCTCTTTCAGCAGCTGTTTGTCTATTCACAGTGCCACTGGGGTAAGGTTCTTGAAATACTGATTAACTAAGCATGGGGGGAAGATGATCTTGGGACCAGCCTTGGAATTGCTTAGAGAATTCTGGCACTGCATAGCCAGGCTGCTCCAGAAACGCAGCATGCTAGCCATCAAGAGCTTAGCAATAGTCAGGGACCGGGGGCAGCGGAGAAGCCCTCCTGTAACAAACCCACGTGCTGCAAACACACTCATTCTCATATGCACCCAGAGGGGAACCAGACAAGAGCCTGGCTCCTTAGGTCCAAACACTGAGACTTCTACCGCTTGATCTAAGAGCTCCCTAAGCTACCAGCAGATCCCCTCTCCAGGCCAGTCACCAGAGGGCAACCTCTCTCTCTCACACACACACACAATCCTTAACTAACCCGAGCCCTGTCCTCACTGAGAAATTCCAGAAGTGCCCCCCACCCTCGATCAAGCACAGGTGAAAAGGCTTATGCGTCCAGGGAGCAGGAGGGTTTATTACTGTGTCACCTGGACCCATAGAGAACCTGTGGCTAGCTTAACACTAGAAAGAGGTCTCCTGGCTGGAGAATGGGGCGGACTTTCTGCACAGCTGCAGGAAAGGAACTGGATGGACTTCAGAGGAAATGAACTGGCTACCGGAACTGAAATCAAGAGGAACAAAAACAAAACAAAAAGGGCGAGGAGAGAAGAGAAACTGAATTCCATCCGCCTTTAGCCTCTGGCTGGCGAGGCAAAGGGCCTGGAAGGAGGGCAAAGGAAGGGAGTTAGCAGATTCCTCTCCATGATCCAGCACCGCACCAGGGTCGAGTCACATGCCAAAAAGCAAAAGGATACAGCGAGAGCTGCTGGAACACTAGAGGATGGGACCATGATGGAGCGTAGGAATTCGACACCAGCCTGCCCGGCTTCCTGGGCAAACCGCACTCCGGGGGGACAAAAGGGAACCGCTGAGCTGCTAGCCCAGCAAGCACTGCTGGCGGGGTCCTGGCCAACGCCTTCCCCACTCAGATCCTCTCACCCATTTCCCTTCCCCCTAGCCAAAATCGGACTGTCAGCAGGAAGCTGCCTCACTGCTGTGACTTCCACCCCAAGCCTGACTGCAGCTCCCCAGGGCAGGATGATCCATGCACCAGGACAGAGGCCCCCCTCTCCCTGGTGTCAGCTCTGGCAGTAGTTAATGCTGCCAGCCGTGGGGAGACAGCGGTCTGCACACAGGAGGAGTAGCCACGTGCCCCAAGCCTGCTGGATCTCATGAACAAGGACAATGTTGCCTGCCTGCACTTCCCCCTTTGGGCCACTAGGGGCTGCTGTGCTACACACGATGCAAGCGGCAACCTTAGCGGCTGCCAGCAGTAGGGGGTGCCCTGAGCTGCCCCACACCCATCCCACCCTAAGCCTAGCAGCAGGGGCCTCCACCCCCGTGCAGGAAGTTAATGGAGGAGGGAGCTCAGGGCAGCCCCTCCCCGGCTGGAGCCTGCGCAGGGCAGCGGGACGGA
Source organism: Lepidochelys kempii (assembly GCF_965140285.1). Lineage (NCBI taxonomy): Eukaryota > Metazoa > Chordata > Testudines > Cheloniidae > Lepidochelys > Lepidochelys kempii. The sequence goes on from NC_136380.1 coordinate 13,210,435, forward strand.
GCTGGGGCATTGTCCGGGGACCCCAGGCCCGCCTTGGCATGCCCTGGAAGCTGCATCTGCAACCTGTAAATCATCCCACCCCATGTGCACATGGAGGGGGAGAGCAGGGAGAGTTCAACTGACAGACAACCCCTCCCCTGCCCAACCCCCCATCAAACATAACGAGGATTTAGTTTAAATCTCCTGGCGTTTAAGCCAACCTCACGTTTCTGGAGGTTTCCGACTCACAACCTTCTGTGTCCCCCCCACCCCCATCTCGCGCGGACGGTCATGGCCCATCACTCTCCCAAGGATGGCGAGCCCTTGGGCAGCGCTGTTCAGTCCTCGCCCGTGTAACTGCAGAGGTGTCTGGCGGCCTCTCCTGCAGCAGCTCCTGCCCTTGAGGTAACCTGCTGAACAGGGCTTTGTTCCCTGCGGCAGGCCCTGACGCGGGAGCTCAGGAACTCACGAGCTCGGGGCGACCTCTCCACTGGCTCCTCCACATCGGCCCACCCCTCCCCGGCTGCAGTCAGGGGCTCTTCTCAGTACACCGCCCAAGGGAGGGGATCTGCCGTCAGTGCTGGGAATGAGGCACCCTTTGCGGGTAACCCCACACCCCAGGAGACGTGGGGCATGGAAGGGGTTAGTTGAGAAGGACTGACAGCGCCGAGGGGAGGTAAAGTCACTGGAGCTGCACCAGGGCAAGGCCGACACCAGAGGTGCTGCATTGCTAGAGAGTGGATCCTGCTGGACCACCCAGGAGACGTTCCACCAAGGAGGGAGCATGGACTGGTGGTCAGACCAGGGGGCAGTGGGCCAGGCAAGCCCACCGCTGCCACCACTGGTACTGCACTGTGCCTCGGCTGTAAGTCGGGGGATAATACCAGCTGCCTGGGAGATGTGAGAATTCACAGCTGTAAAACGCTTTGGGATCCTTGGGCAAGAGAGACACTGTGGGCCAGACCCTCGCTGGGGTAAACAGGGTTTGGCTCATTGATTGGACTGGCGCTCTCCTGATTCACACCAGCTGGTGCTCTGGCCCACAAAGTGCAGAGCGTTAGCTGCTAGACGCGAGGCAATGCAGCCACTCAGCCGCTGCCAGGACTCTGTGCTCTGCCAAGGAGGAGGTGGCTTTCCAGGCTCACTCTGGGCACCCTCGCTAGCCGGTGTCCCCAGCGCTCACCATTGCCCCAGCTCGTGAGAACTCAGGTGGTGCAACACGGCCAGTCCCCCTCCCTCCTGGCTCCATGGCAAGGGAGAATGCTGCCACAGGAGAGCGGGTGGAGACAGGGCAGTGAGACGTCTCTACAGGAGGGGTGAACTGATCAGTCCTGCTATGGGCAGCGTGGGACTGACGCAGGGTGACCTCCCTTTCCCTCTAACTACAGGAGAGGGAGTTTGTTTAGAGAGCAAAGAGCCAAAAGCAGACAAAGAAACAAACCCAGAGCCCCTGCCAGAGGAAGGAGCTGGTGACTAAGGCGTTTATCACACGAGATCTTGAAAAGAAACTGCTCCCCTCCCTCCCCTCAGTTGATCCTTGCACCCCAGGTGGGCAAGAGCTCCTGGGTTCGAGTGCCTTAGCCGCTGGCAGCCTGCCTAGAGACCAGAGCAAATGCGCTGGTGCGGTCAATGCACCTGGGCTGCCGGGTTTCCCAGCACATATCCACAATGCCCGCTCTGCCCCCACTCTGCCCATGGGGTGGGGGACTCAGAGGCCAACCTCTCCCCTCTGCCAGGCTGGGGCATAGCAGGGGCTGGTCTAGTTCTTGCACATCATCATCATCTTCGGTATTTCCAGTGTGCCGGTCATGCCACCCAAAGGGCGGGCACAGATCAGCCAGGGTGGGGCGCTAGAGCGGCAGTAGGGAGTCTGGCATCTGGGGCTGCAGTGCCGCAAGGCAACCCAGTGCCCTCCTACTGCTGGGGGCGGCCCCTGCTGCCCCTAGTCGGTGCTAGGCACGAGCGCTCAGGCAGGGATTGCGGGGAGAACGCGCAGAGCCCACTCGGTGGCCCTTACCGCCTCTCTCTGCCTTTGCCACCTCCTCCTCGCTCTCCTTGTGGGCCGTGCAGTGGTAGCCCTTCTTCTTCAGCAGGTTGCAGAAGAGGATGCCCAGGAGCCCCATGACGCAGAAGACCGGCACGATGGCCAGCACGGCGTACTGCGTGGCGTTTTCCTCCCGCTTCCCGTCCCGGGTGCCATTGGGAGCCGCCCTCTCATCCCGTCTGTGCAGGGCCTCGACGTTCCTCGCCAGCCGGGTCAGCCACTGCTTCGCGCCTGGAGGGAAGAGGGTTAAAAGAGAGCCTGTATTGACGGTGGCCTAGTAGCTTGAGCACTAGACTGGAGGCCAGGAGACCTGGGTTCTAGTCCTGGCTCTGCTGAGTGCCTCAGTATCCCCATCTGTAATATAGGGATAATGCTACTTGCCTCCTTTGCAAAGAGCTAGGTATGTTGATTAAGAGGGAGGGAACATGCCTTTGCCAGGCAGTTATCTTAGGCACCACTGCCTACTTGTCAGTGAAATGTTCATTTTTTGGTTCATGTTTCCTGGGTTTCAGTTGAGATTTCTGGAAACATGGTCAGGTTTTTGGGGAGTTGGTTTCAGTTTTTCCTTGAAAACTGGGAAAAATCAACCCATTCTGGGGTAACTGAAGGGCTGTTTTGTGAGGGGTCTGTGACTCAGTGGGCACTCTGTGCCCAGACCCCTTGTGCTGGAGAGCTGTCGCTCTGCAGCAGGGCGCAGAAGTGGCTGGGATTTGGGGAGCCAGGCCCCCGTCGTTCAAGCTAAAATGCTGGTCAACAGCAGGACATCGCTCCGGCTTTCAGTTCCCGCCACCGCCCCCAGGAAAGAGACAGTCACGGATGGCTCAGGACAGGCTGCAAGGGGCCTGCTGAAACAGCAGCCCGGCCCCAACTCCCAAAGCACAGGCTTCCCATCCCCCAACTCCTCCTCACCCCAAAGAGTCTCCCTCAAGGAGCCCAGACCGGGCTCTTCAGCCTTGCAGGGAGTAAATTGTCCCACTGTAAGCTCCCCTCCCCCACCTGCACTGCCCACCCCTTTGCCCCTTCCTGCCTGCAGTTTTCACCACAGGTCCGGCCCCCTGCCCCTCCGGCCAGACTGGACACCGGAGCCTGGCCCAGGTAAGAGCGGCCCAGGGAGCCTGGGCCGCTGTGGGTACCACAGACCCTCCACCTGCCTGGGGTGGGGGTCCTGAGAGCAGCCCCTGCCCCACGTCCCCGCCCTGAGCACATGGAGGGTCCGCAGCTCCCTGTGCGGCTCTTACCCCAGCTCTGGCTCCGGCTTCCGGCCTGGCCTGCGGGCGGTGCCGCGGGGGCCGAAGAGCCGCAGCCGGGGTAAGCGCTCTCCCACCGACACAGCACTGTCCACATGGGCACTTTTGTCGGTCAGGGGTGTGTATTTTTCACACCCCTGACCGACAAAAGTGTTGCCAGCAGAAGAGGTAGTGTAGTCATAGCCTCACGCAGCCCCTGGGCAATACTGATCCCCCGCCGGGGATTCGATTTCGGATACGCCCACAGCTGGAACAGAGCTCGGGTGGGCACCAGTGGAAGGATGGGAAAGCAGCTCCTGCTAGCTCCATTCCAGCAGGACAGGGGAGAAGAGATCCCACACCATAAAAAGGCGTGGGCCAGTTCTCCTCCGAAATGCACATCCGCCCTCCTGCCTCCCACTTGGAGTGAGCAGAAGGGGGATCCGTTCATGGCTTGGGAACCTGTTCAGACACACCTCCACTCCCGTCCTTGGGGAGACCGTTCCAAAGGGACGCCAGGATCAGACCACACATCTGAACTGGCTGGGCTGTGGCAGGTAGGCAGAGGAATCCCCACCGGGCCATCCCCCCACTCTTTCCATCCAGTTCCCTTAGCCAGGGCCTCTTCAAAGCACTTACTTGGCTACAGAAGCCCCACTCCCAGCCCTCCTATGCATATGGCAGCAGCGCCCTGGCTTCACCATCCTCCACGCTGAGGGTGGATGGATAGCCTGTAGGGGTGAGTCAGGTTTCCAACTAGGTCCTAGACACTGTGGGCAAGGACAAGGGGCCAAGTGTTCTACTCTTGTGGCCCTGGGAGCTTTTGTGACCATTCAGGATCTAGGTTGTTACAGGCCTAACCCACTGCAGGGCTCTGCTGGGATCCAAACCAGTGCCTCCGGGAGTTTCAGGCTAGCCTGGCCCCAGGTGAGTCCACACGTGAATCACACTTTGCAGACAAAAAGAAAAGGAGAACTTGTGGCACCTTAGAGACGAACAAATTTACTTGAGCGTAAGCTTTCGTGAGCTACAGCTCACTAGATGAAGTGAGCTGTAGCTCATGAAAGCTTACGCTCAAATAAATTGGTTAGTCTCTAAGGTGCCATTTTTTGCGGATACAGATTAACACGGCTGCTACTCTGAAACTTTACAGACAGGGTTTGTTTCCTTCCATCCAGCTCCACGTGACCCCCCGCAATGCACCCCGCACACCCCCAGATCTGAATGCGGCAATCTCAGCATGGGTGGGGAGGGACTGCCCCCCAGAGAGGAGCTTGCACTGCGGTGATATCCCCACACCCTCCTGCAAGGGCTGTCTAGCTAGCTAGCTCACCACCGAGCACCTGGAAGGTGTGGCCCTGGTCGACGTGGGTGGCACTCACATGCCTGGGATGCAACTGGGCAGATATGTGGTCCGTGAACTTGACTGCGCACGCAAAGTGGGCTTGGGTGGTACAAACAGGCAATCCACGTGACCAGGCACACGTGGTGCATGCAATTATGAGTTTTAACCATTATTATAGTTACCAGCCCCACTAACTAAATCCGCCTCTACGTCAATTCCCCTTGCAGGTTGTGTCAGCCATGGTGTCCCCCCCTTCCCTGTCTCCCGCAATGGTGCTGCTATGCACTGTGACAGCAGCTGAGGCGCTGTGCCCTAGAAGCAGCTGCATTGCAGGGGTCTCTTGCTTCAACACGCTGTTTGTATTACAACAGCGCCTAGAGGCCAGGGCTTCGCTGGGCTAGGCACCGTGCAAACTCTGAACACGAGACAATGCCTCGCCTAAGCAGCTCTTTCTCTGTAACTCCTGAGGCGTCGGCGGCGACTCTGCAGGTGGAGATCTGCACTTAAAGCGGGGCTCCAATCCCGCCCCTTCACGCGTCCATCAGGACAGCCTGGCACAAGAGCTCTGCAGAAGAACAACTGGATTTGAGGCAGTGTCTCCTTGAGCGAATTCTGCATTGCACTCGCCCAAGTGCTTTAATGAAGCGTTGGCACAAAGAGTGCTTGATAAATACATTACTGTGGAGGCGTAAATCACCGTGGGACTGAAATAGCTCAAAGAACGTGCAAGTCAAACTGAGCGACTGAGAGCACGCTTGAGTCCCTGCCATCCCCAGATGCCAGGCAATACTCAGAGCCAAGAGGCTGGGCCTTTTCTACCCGAGTTGCCAACAAACAAGCTGCTGGCCAGGACCAGCAGACCACATCCAGGATCAGTGGGGATCCACACTTGCACCGCTCTGGCTCTTGGGGGGATCCCACCTCAGTGCTGGTTTAGGTTTCACACACTCTTTTGTCCTGCTCTTTAAAAATCCTCAGCGCTTCCCTTTTCACTGATCGTGGGGGGTCACTTTCCTTGTTTCCCAGAGCAGGGGGGGGTGAAATAGCTCCTTAGTCTGGCCGTGTGGCTCTTCTCCCCACCCAAGAACTGTCCCTTCTGCCCGAGAGAGGGTGGGACACGTGGTCCTCTGCCCCTAAAGGAGGCTCCCTGCTTCTCCAGGAGATCGTGGGCATTGTCCTTTCCTGGCAGCACACCTGGTCTCTGCTAGACAGGCAGAGAAAGATATTACAGTCCATATAGTACTGGTCTCCTGTCCGGATGGGTGCCTGGGGCTCTGGGCTGGACCCACTTGGGTGTCTGAGACCTGCTTATCCTCACACTGCTAGTTATTGGTTCTGCTGCACTGGCAGGGAGCTCAGCTCGATAGCCTGTTTGCCCCCTTGTCGGACTCCCACCATCTCCAGCTGCGCCTGCTGGGCCAATGTTCCCTCTAATTTTTTACATCCATGTGCGGAATTAAATTTGTTACGTGCACCAATATGGAGGTGATGTGTGGCGGGGGTGGGGCTGAGGGGCTTGGGGTGCGGGATGGGGCTCAGGGCTGGGGCAGAGGGTTGGGGTGAGGCCAGGGATGAGGGATTTGGGGGCTAGGGTGAGGCCGGAGCTGCAGCGCCTCTTCCCGCCGCCGCAGCTCCAGAGCTAGGGCCAGGGGAGAGGCGCCTCTCCCCGCTGCCACGCCCCAACTTGCTCCCCGCCCACCCCCCACCTCTCTCCTCTCCAGGCCCCTGTGGTGGCCGTGCAGCTTAGAGGGAACTTAGCTGCTGGGTCAGCGATTGCGCGGCCTGCAGCAGAAGGGCTGCCCTGAGTGATCACAGGTCCGGCAAGGCAGAGGATTGGCCATGCAGGTAGCGATTCGAATCCTGTCTCCCTGAACTGCATAGAGACAGTCTCAATGGGCAGCAGAAGCTCCCAAAAGAAGACTGTCCTCCCTTTTGGCCCCGACAAACTCCTATGCCCCACCAGGGAAGCCCCACCCTTCCGCCCCTGGACACGAGTTCTTTGAGCGTGACAGCTGTGGTGTCCGTTCCCCTCTCGCTGTTTACACTAACCTGGGCAGCCCGGCACGCCTTTGGGAGCAGAGGAGCACAGCAGGCATTCAGCTGTTGGGTCCGTCTCTCCTTCAGGGCTGTAAAACCTGCCAAGAGCAAAGAGAGGTTAGCAAAGGGCCGAACGCAGATTGAGACCACGGCTGGCAGTTAAACAGCTCAAAGGCATTCTCAGTGGGCGGGGGCAGCTGCTACCAATTCCAGCTCGGACAAAGCCTGACTACAGTGGAAGCAGGTTACGTTCCCTGCACTCCACAAGCGATTCACTTTCTTTCCTACTCTGCACTGCTAAGCATCTGCCACGTTCCTCTCCAGAAGTGGCTGCATTTCAGCAGTGGGGCAAAGCCATCTCTCGCTCATTTATACAGTGCTTGGAGAGCATTTTCGGAGCAAAGCACAAGACAGTTTCCCCCAACAGGGAAAGGAAGATATATGTTCATCACCCCTTCTCCAAATCTCTTTCACCCACTGCCGTTGACTCACTGGGTTTGCACTGGCCAGACTCACCCACTATGGAGCTAGTCAGTAGCCCAGAGCAAGAGAGGTGACTAAACTGGGGAGTTTCTCTCCTCCCTCTTGCCTGAAGGATACTGGCTTGGAGGAGCCAACTGCCTTCTAGTGACTCATGAGAACACTCACAGGCAACCGCCTTCCTGCTCCGCAGCTTGGATTTTTGCTCTCCATGGTGCATGTAGGTTGCTGGGCAGCTGGAAGCGTTCCCACTCGACAGGGCTACACCAGCCCTGCTAGCTGGTCTTCGCTCTAGTAATAACACCCTGCAGAAGGGCCCTAATGAACCAACGGCTCAGAGCCAGATCCACAAAAATTGTGGGATTTGGGCCCTGTCCAATGTAGCGCTTTGAAGTCCTTACACATGACTACCCGCTGGGAGGCCGGCTTGAATCAGGACCCTCATTTTGCAGATGCCACCCAGCTCTGTGTACGGGCCAGACTCCCCCGTCCCCCCAAAGAGGGCCCCAGCTGCCACTGCACTGCCCACACCAGGACAAGCCACAAAAGCAAGTTACCCTGGCATGCAGCCTCCACACTGGCTGTCTGCTGCAGCTGTCCCGGGGCTGGTGCGGACCCTCTTCCTGGCCTCACAGAGGGTCTGAGGCAAGCAGGGTGCCGTGCTGTTGCTGGCTGAGAAGGTGCCCGGAGAGCAGGCTCGACAGGTCACACCTAGGCCTTGCCCAGAGCCGCACTTCTACAGGAGAGCAAACGGAGAGGGAGTCAGGAAAGGAGCTGGCACTGCTGGCCGCCCCATGGCACTGGGATGCAGCGCAGCAAGCTCCTCTCTGCGCCAACGGGCCTCCTCTCTGAGCTGCAGGGAGAGCTCAGTCCCCATGGCCCGTTCCACCCACAGCCTCTCTGCTCAGGCTGCCGACCAGCGCTAACTGGGACTGAAGTCCACCAGCGGCCCACCGCACAGAGGCCACCCGTCACCGACTCCTGGTTTGTACTGGGCTGGGTTTGAATCAGCGAAAGGGCTTTAACCTCCCATCCCCACCCCGCCCTCCCAGGGCAATGTGCGGAGCCATTCACTTCCTGATTGCGCCAAGGGCCAGGGAGGACAGACACCCCCATCCCACCCCTGGGCAATACTTCTGCTCAAGCTGCTGCCAAGCAGCCCCTTGCTAAGTAGCAGGCAGAATGGCTTACCCTATCGGGCTCCTCCCCAGGGGGACACTCCACACAGGGGGCACAGTCCCGCTCCACGGTCCAGTACTCCTGCTCCCCGCACACCAGCGCCCAGGCCCGGGGCCGGCTCAACAGCTGAAAAGAGAGAAGCAAGTGATGGGAATCGGGGAGCGCTGTCGCTCCCGCCCCTTCTCCCTGGGCTCAGAGACCGTGGGGACCAGCCTCGCACCGGAACAGCCGAGCCCCGCCGGGCACTGGGAGGAGGCTCTGTCACCAGGGTCCTCTGAGGTCCCCCCAGGCCCTCATCCAGAGAGTCTCCTGGAGCATTTTCTGCCCTCCAGGACGGGAGGAGCTAGCAGCAGCTGGAGGGGGAAGAGTCCAGGCAAGTCATTGCTAGTCCCTTTCCCACCTCCAGGCTGGGCAGGGGTTCCCCCTACATGACACCCACCCTTATAGGAAGGGTCTCGAGAGAGGAAGCTCCCCCTGCTTCCCTTTGGGAGTGGTTTACATCTCCAGGGCAGCTTGATGCCCACCAGGTACAGACGTGGGCCCCAGGTTGCTTCATCAGACTCGCTTGCAGGGCATCTCACTTGCCACAAATAATTTCTGGAGGGGGAGGACAGTTAGCTGGACGACATGGACCCAGGCAGGACGGGTGCCCCCAAGCCTGTGACCTCCACAGAGAACATGAGCAGCAGCTTCGCCTTCAGGGCAGGCAGGTGAGCCCAGTGCATTCGGAGGGGCTGATGGACCTGCCCCCACGCTGCAGAAGAGCCGGCTTGGCCAGGCCCATCACCCTGGTATCTGAGCAGCTCCAGCCTGCCAGCTCAGCCCTCAGCCTCTCCTGGGCAGGATTCCATTGGGACAAGTCTCTCCCTTAAAAAAACAAACCAAACAACCCCCCACCCCCGGGGCGGGGATCAGTAGCACACTGTCCTGCAGCAGGCTCACAAAAGCAACGCAAACAGTGCCCCAGATACACAGCCTCCAACCCCTTCCCAGAAGCACAACTCGGAGACAAGAGCCAGCCCGGCTCCACCTGCTTCCTTAGCTCAGGGGGGAAACGGTCCCGCTCCTGTGGGGCACTTTCCTGGCCTCTGCACTACCCCGGTTGGGATTGGCTAGCGAAAGGATCTGAGTCCTCGCTCCCACTCCCTTTACCCAGAGGCCTGCCTGACCTCGAGGGCTCCCTTTCCTCCCTGCCATGTGGCAGAGTCCTTGTAACCCCGACAAGCCTGGTCTCACGATTTCTGGGGGGGGGCTCAATCCCCAATCTAGGACTGGGGCTTGGGTGTCCCCACTCCCAGGCACTTTCTCCACACCGGCCACTTCCCTGACCCACTGATCACTACATTAAGTTCAAACCAATTACAATTTATTAAACAGCAACTGTAAGAAAGACAGGGGGAAAAGGTCAGAGGAACAGGGGCTCCGCCCTGTGGGCACAGGGACCATCACAACCAGCTGTCTCTGGCAATGTAAGGGAAGTTCACAGCCAGCCCCTCACACCTCCCAGGCAGGGGTCAGCATCACCATGTTGCGGGACGGACACTTGACAAAAATACCGGACTTAGTGACGGACATTGGCGGGGAGCGGGAGGGGGCTCTGAGCTGAGGCTGCGGGTTCCGAGGTGGGACCATAAATGAGGGGTTCAAGGTGTGGGAGGGGGCTCTGGGATGGAGCAGAGGGTTGGAGTTCGGGGGTGTGTGTGTGTGTGTGTGTGTGTGTGTGTGTGTGTGTGTGTGTGTGTATAAGGACTCCAGCTCGGGGTGCAGGAGGAGGCTCCGGGCTGGGCTGGGCCGGGCCGGGCTTCAGAGGGTGGGAGGGGGATCATGGCTGGGGCAAGGGGGTGGGGCATGTGCGTGCGCTCTGTGCAGAGCTTACCTCAAGCAGCTCCCAGAAGCAGCGGCATGTCTCCTCTCCAGCTCCTATGTGGAGGCACGACCAGGTGGTTCTGCGTGCTGCCATGGCCGCAGGCGCCACCCCTGCAGCTCCCATTGGCCGCGGTTCCCTGCCAATGGGCTGGGAACTGCAGAGTCAGCACTTGGGGAGGGGGGGACGGAGGCATCGTTCAGAGGCACCTGGCCACGCCTCTGCCAGCAACAGTGGGGACAGGGAGCTACCCGTGAGCGTTCCTCACGGACCTAATATTTTTTACCGTGGACTTGTGTCCGTGTACGGACACATTGCCGACCCCTGGTCCCAGGCCCTGGCTGTGCTGTACTGATACCACGGGTCAGACACCAGATCTGGTGGTGGTCATGCGCCCTCAGCTCCAGGGACCCTTCTCCTGAGTACTGGTCTCCCCTTTCCCCCGTTGCGGGTCACAGCTCCCACTCAGAGTCCAGCGTGCAAGGCCTCTTGTCTGGCGACATCTACCTGCACTGGGCCCTTTGCCCAGAACTGCCCTCGCTCTCCCCAGCTGCTCACAACGCTGCTGTCCTGGCTCTGGCCCAGTAGTCCCCTGCTGGAGCTCAGCCCTGGCTCCCTGTTGGCGTGGCTGGTCTGCGCTGCCCCAGCTCCTGGCTGCTCTGCCTTTGGTTGCTGCTACTCTCCCCTTAACTCTGCCCAGCCCTACTCTGCCTCAGGCAGCTCCAACTCACACGGACGACAGGCCCTCGGCTCCCTCATTGGCCTGCCTGCCCGGTCAATCGGGCTGACCTGGAGTGTTGGCTTCTCCCCATTGGCCCCGGGGACTGCCAGTCTCAGGGTCCTGATTTTTCTTCATCCCATCCCCTTTCTTTTCATAACGGGAAAGGGCCAGCCAAAACCCCCCAACAGCCCCATCACCCTCGATCGCCGCCAGGGTGCTGCCCCAAGGGTGCTCAGGCAGCATGGCAGCAACGGCACCATGCAACACCCAGAGAGACAAGGCCGGGGAGGGGATTTCTTTTATTTGACCAACTTCGGACGGTGAGAGAGACCAAGCTCTCGAGCCAGACGGAGCTGATCCTCAGGCTGTACAACAGGACAACAGAAGCTGGTCCAGTGAAAAGACATAGCCCCACCCACTGTGTCTCTCTAACATTACTTTGGTTTTCTGCGTGACTGCGCCCCCCGCAGAATTCCTGTGCTTCCCCGCAGAAAACGGCAGGGAAGCCAAGGAAAGCTGCGCAAGGGGTGGGGAGGGGAAGACGACCCTGGGTGAAGTTTTTGGGGAGCCGTCTCCCCGCAGAGGCAAGGCATGGGGGGGGGCACACGGGGCTATGTGCCACTCCCCCCCCGCCCCCGCATTTCCACAAGTGCAGAGCTGCCCAGCTGAAGGAGTTTGTGTCTCAGCTCCGCTGACTCTGCAGCTGGATGCTGCCTCCTGGGTCCTAGTGCCATTTGTGCTCCCTTCTGCGTGCTGGGAGCCTTCCTGTTTTCTGTGTACCCACGGTGGGGCTACGTAAGGGAGGTCGGGGGTGGGGGGGGGAAGAGGCAGTGAGCATGGAGAAGAAAGGGGAATAGGGGAATCATGGGGTGGGGGAGAGCGGGAGCTCAGCATGCGGCATCCTCTCAGCAGCAGCTAAGGCTCCCCCATTGAGTAGGCCCATCAAACCCTCACCCTGACAAGCCCTACCCCCTACACCTGGACCCCTCCGATGAGCCCCCAGCACCAAGCCCCATCTCCCCACACCCAGACCCCCCCATGCTGAGCCCCATTGTCCCTGCACCCAGAACCGCCCCCCCCAACAATCCTCCATGCATCCAGATCTCCCACTGAGCTGCCCACACCCAGATTGCCCCACACAGAAACCTCACCCCCCACACCAAGCCCCTCCACACTTGGATCCTGCTGGGCTGAACCTGCCCAGCCACACCTGGTGCAGAGGGGCAGGACCCCAAAGTGTTTCTGGGGCAGGCCCGGCCCTTGCACTGCGTCAGGGTCAGGTGCAGCTTCACTGCCGAGTCCCTGTACTGGGGGAGGTAGAGGCTTCAGGGTGATCTTCCACCTCATTGCAGCCAGTGGCCTGTGCTCCCCTCTGCCACGCTCGAGCCACATTTATTCATTGACAAATAAAATTTTGCAGAATTTTAAAATATTGTGCGCATCATTTGTAGGTGCAGAATTCCCTCAGGATCACAACATCCTGCGAATGACATGGCTTCAACTTCATTGCATACAGCCTACGTAACATCCAGGGCTGATTTCACAGGCGTCACACACAGCTGGGATCGGCTCTTTGCTCCCCCCCTGCCCCCAGAGCTGGGCCTGATTCTGCTGCATAGTGGCTGGGCTCGTAGGGTTCCAGGAGGAACTTTACTAACCCCGGCAGCCTCCAGCCCCGAGAGCTGAACAGGGAGGGCCCAGCTGCTCTGACAGCTCCGATTCTGACTTGCATCCGAGCCAAAGGGCCAAAGCAATGCTCATTAGACCCAAGCATTTTGGTTGAGGTAGGTTATAAGCAGCATGTGTCACCCTGTGAGTAGGGAGCCAAGCAAGTCAGGGTGAGGGTTACTTGCCTCCCACAAGCTAATCCTTAGGCAGGCTCCTGTCCCGCTTCCTGCAGATGGGATGTGGTAGCTACAGCCACCTCTGGGGAAGCAGAGAGGAGAAGAGCTGGAGCCAGCTGGAGTCCCTGACAGCCCTGGGGCGAGGCAGGAACAATCCCTCCACCTGCCTGCTCCCCCTCCCAGCCACAGTACCAGATAAAAGTGCTGCCAGGCAACCCCTGCACAAGCAAACAAAGCACCAAGAAAGCTTTAGGCTATTTACTGGCACAAAAGCGGGGCAGAGGCTCTTTCCAAGCCCCAGCACGGTGCTGGTCACGTAGGAAACCACCGCCCAGACCTGGATCAGCAGGTGGGAGCCTTGGGACACAGCGCTCACCTAGCCTGGGCTCGTAGGCATTTGCTTGGCCCTGTGTTTCTCCAAGAAGCTGCCCTAGTCACCTGCTCCTTTCATGTTCTCCAGCTGTGTTCTCCCCCACTACCGCAGATCCAGCTCCCTGAATGCCAGTAGCGCTACGGCCAGCCGCGGCACTGGTGTAGGCAGAGAGCATTGTCCCTGGGCAAACAGCTCGCACGTTGGCAACTCTGTGCCTTCTCTGGTCAGCAGCACCTTCAGCAGGGGCACAGGGCACCAGGACAGGCACCGTTCATTAGCCCGCTGCTCACTCATTGCGTCCGCCAATAGCAGGCTTGGTGGGGACAGCTACAAGGGACAGCAAACGGCAGCCCTCCCAGATTGCCCTCAGCCCACATCGCAAACATGCTCAAGTGGTGACCATGTCCCAGGAAAGATGTCGAACAAAACTTTTTTCCTAGGGAGTTTTTTGACCAAACAAAAATAGATTCATAGATTTGTTTCAGTTCATTTCTTTGGCTTTCCTTCACCCCTTTTTTCCTTCCCTCACTTCTGTTCCATGCCCCCTTTCTTCCACTGAAGAAAAAGGAAGGAGGAAAGAAAAGGGAGGAATTCCCCCAAACTGAAGGGAAATAAATGTCTGAGTTAAAAGGGAAACTTTTGTTTCGGGGTGGGAGGGAAGTGGGAGAGAGAGGAGGTGTCAAAGGATTGCATGACAGCGTTTGAGGAAAACAATGAAAACTCTCAAAAGTTTGGTTTTCTTCCAAAAAAGTCTTTTTTCATTGGGAAAAGAATGGACGAAAAGATTTTGGTGAGCTCCACGCTCTTTGAAGGCTGAATGTTTCACCTGTGATGTATCCACACTCTAACAAGCTAGGAACGAGGTTCTATCTCTGATCTCAAAGTGGGGCCTCACTGCACAACAGAGCTGAAATGACGAAGCCTGCATGAACTGGAAGAGGCTAAACAAAGTTGAGTTGTGAGTGTATTACACACACACAGAAAGAGTCCAGTCCCATGAAGAAGAGTTCTAAATAGAAACTGGGAGCGTATAAATAAAATGTCATAAGACTCTACAGTAAAAAGACTGAGGAATGCACATGTTGCATCATACACAGGCTAATTGGCAGATCACAAGTCAAAGAAGTGGCGTGGCTTTTACAGAGAGGCAGTGTGGTCCAGTGGATAGAGCACAGGTCTGGGGCTCAGGGAGATCTGGATTTTATTCCTGGCTCTACTACTGGGTGACCTTGGGCAAGTCACTTTGCTGCTTGATGCCTCAGTTTCCCCATCTGTAAAATGGGTGATAATGACACTGATGGCCTCTGTAAAGCGTTTCGAGATCTGCTGAAGGAAAGCATTACATATGACTTAGGTCTTTATTAATAAAGTGTTTTATAGAATTATTTCAGTTTATATAGTTTTCAGAGTAGCAGCCGTGTTAGTCTGTATCTGCAAAAAGAAAAGGAGTACTTGTGGCACCTCAGAAACTAACAAATTTATGTGAGCATAAGCTTTCATGAGCTACAGCTCACTTCATCGGATGCATTCCTATTACTTCAGTGTCCAGAAGCTATGACGGGCACTTTACATCATCAGAAATTTGTTAAATAATTAATGCAGTACACATAACTGACCATTCACAAAGTACCGCCCCACCTGCCCGTAAAATTATCTATTAAGCCTTTCAACAGTTCCCTCACCTAAACTTTGCTTGCACCCAAACACCTCTGAAAAGAGAGTTAAAGGTAATGCAGAACAGAACAAAATTGGCTTTGAAGCCCTTTTTGGCTTCTTTACAAACCTCTGAAGGTGGCCTGAAAGGATTTCCATTCAGTTTCTTTGCCTGTGTTTCTTTGCTTAAAACAAAAGCAAAACAGGAAATTCAGGTCTTCTCTACTCTAGAAAACTATGGCAAGTGGGAAAAACTAATTCAGCGCTAACATCTCCTGAGACTGAAAGCGAAGGGCATTTTAGTCATGACGATGGTAAATGTGCTGTTGGTTACACCTACTGAATTCCAAATGACTAGCAGAATCTTTGGAGAAAAGAAGTCTTTGTTAAAAATGCACCTTAATTAAAAGAATGGTGTTCTAAGCACTCATAGACATTCCATAAACCTCCAAGAGATCCTCCAACCAAACTAGACAAAGTGTTTTTGGTTAAAAATATATTAACCACGTAGGGGGAAGAAAACTATGCAGACTGTCAGGCCTTTTTTATCCCACATAAAGAAGCCAAAAAGGATGTAAAGCCAATTAAAAAAATAAAATTGTAATGCCCCTTTAAGTATGGGCTCTGGAACGTCAAAGATACGGAGTGAATTTCCGAACTCAGAAGGCTGCAAGGAGGATGCCCTGCCAGCAACTCCCTTATATAGGTGCTCCAACTGGAGCATACTGTATTGATCACAGCTGCACGGGCAAGAGAAATGGTCTCTCGCGCATCTTGGGTACTAAGCTATAAAAGGTCAAAACCACAGCCTCTGTCTCCACCCAGCAGCTCATGAAGCAGCCAGGGAGTCATTGGGTAACAACTAATTTTGTCAGTTTGCAAAGTGCTCTGAGATCCTCACCAGGAAGGTCTTGCGGAGAGCCAGGTTAGTGTAGCCAAGGGAGGAAAGAATGGGGCAAGCCCAGATCTTCTCATCTGAACCCCTGTTCTTGGGTCGGTTCCAAAGCTGGGTGGGCCCTACTGGCCTGGTCTGAGCAGAGGTCAGGTGATTTTATAGAATGGCTACTATCTGGGCTGAGGAAATCACACCTCTGAAACCCAAACCCTAGCCCTGATCTCTGTTTTAATCCTCTGGATGCTGCCTTCTCCGGCAGCGTAACAGAGGATGGGAATAGCACGTTGCAGCAGTGAGATGGGGAACTGCATCTGTTCTCAAGTGGAGCACCCTGGGCTCTGCTGTCCGCAACATGTCCCAGCACCGGAGGACACGGAGCAGCAAGCCACGAAACCATCCCCACCAGCAGGGCAGATTTGGGGTACCTGTTCTCTTACCACAACAGCCACGACCAGCTACTTATCAGCCAGCGCAGCTCAGCTCTGACCTAACGCTTTGCATTTGCCCAAGGCCAACACTTCCCAGCCAGGGTAATCAGGGACAGGCAAAGGGCACAGGGCAGTCAGGAATTCCCCTCGGCACTTCCACTGCCTCCACAGGATTCTCCTTGGGGCAGCAGGCCAGCCATAACCAGGGTAATGGCCACCCCCTCCCGCCCCTCAGCAGCTCCGCAGGGCAGATGAGTCTGAGTGGAGAGGCCGGCCAATGGGACCCTGCGTCCACAGCTTTTAAAGGGATCGAGTTGGAGCCGCCAGATCGATTTCTAGATATTGCAGCAAACCCGATGCCCAGCTCTGCCTCTGCGTCTCTAATGGATGGGGAGATGAGCTCAGGGAGAAGGGCTCTCGGGCCAGGACAGACCTGGGAGCACAGCCTTCTGGTGCCCAGGATGGCAGCTCCCTGCTTTTCCAGGCCTCCCCTGCTGTGTATTTAAAGCAGCAAGGCAGGGGGAGGGTGTGTTTGTGTGGGGAGAGAGGGGGATTAACCCTTTGACTTCTGACACAGAATGCCTGTTATTTCCCTCTCAACCAAAACACCCACCCCCCCCCACATCGCAGCCCTCCTTCCGGCCCATCAGCCTGAGCACAGCGCTCTCCCACAGCACGGCTCCTGCAGCACCCAGACAGGCTGCGATAGCCAGACAAGGAGGGGCGCCCCTCGCACCAGCAGCTGCCACATGCATGCTCCTCGGCATTGCCTCCTCTCCCACCCCAGCCCCACGCACGCTCCTCGGCATTGCCTCCTCCCCAGGGTCATCCAGCTCCAGCCCCCCTAGTCCAGACCGAACCCCGCCAGCTCCTGTGCCCAGGCAGCAAATCGGGCACGGGGGTCGAGGAGGTGGTTACAGGGGACTCCACGCACACTCCCCGTAACCATGCTGCAGGGGGCTGCTTCTCTCATCTCTCTCCTTTCCAGGCCTTCCTGTTCTGCAGCATGCCTTAAAAAACCCACACTGCCAGGGGATCCATGCAATTCTCCCTCAGCACCACTGGCCCCGCACAAGCCTCCTTCCCAGCCCTGCCAGGCTTCACCATAAGGACGCAAGAGGAAGAGTCTTATTTTGGGCAGTCTCCAGGGGCAGCCAGAGCAGACTATTTTAGCCTCGTTTCTCCTGCATCCCCACCCCCACACCCCTGCTGCTTTTCTGCAGCCAGAGGTAAAAGTCTCAGTCCTCAGATGCTCCAGTGTGACCTTTTCTAGCATTGTCTAGTATTCAGTAAGAGGAGGCTGGGGTTGGGGAGGGCATGAGGGAGGCTGAAGGCCTATTACAGAAGCACAGCCTGCTAGACCCCGACCATTCTCTCTTAGCAGAGGGTCTCTGAACCAGCTTCACAGCCAGGGCAGGGAGGTCTCCACTCACGAAGGGCATCCATGCAGTCGCTTCAGAACCAGCCTTGTCAGAGCAGTCACGCGATAAGCATCAAACACTCATTTATAATCACGCTACCACAAGAGTATTGATAAGGGAACCGGGGCGTCGCGTGCCTCCAAGAGAGGCGACGGGCAGCGGGTGGGCGTGACCACAACCCCTTCGGCTCTGGGGCAGGAGCGGTGGATCTGGGGGACTTGGTATGATGCAAGCAGAGTTAGGACACTGCTGAAAAAGACCATGTGGCTAGGTTGCCCAGAGGGAGCCCAGAGGCTGGAAGGTGGCAAAGAGGAGGAGAACTCTGGGTAAAGAAGAGCTCCCTGCCCTGAGATCATACAGTCAGAAGCCCAGAGTCTGCTGTCAGATCGGCGTGGGTGGCCTCGGGTGCCTGCATACAGCCCAGTTGACTTCAGCAGGGCTCTGTGTGGTGGCAGGGGCCCGTCCGGGTGGCTTCAGGCTGGGAAAGCAGACAGCAGAGCGTGTGACGCTGTGTGGGGTGCTGAGGCACGCTTCAGCTTGGTTTTACTGTCACTCTTGCTCGATTGCCTGGGTTTTTAGTCTCCTCCATCGGCTTACCCCAGCCTCTTCTCCCCCTGCCCCCCGAGCCATCCGCTAACACCAGCTTCCTCTTTGCCTCTTCACCCAGCCCCACCCTGGCCAACACAAGAGCTGTCTCCCGCGCAGCCTGCCTGACTCTCGGCTACAAACGACTCGCCCCCTCGCCCCCGCTCTCCACGGCCTGGGGGATACCCGTGCACGTGCAGCCACAGCTTTACACCATTGCCCCACGCTTGTGCTCGATGGGGTGCAGCCGGCCCAGGCCGTGCAGACCAGAACGAGCGCAGGATTACATTGTACTCACTGCGAGGAAGACGACGAGCGCCCAGCAGACCAAGTTCCTCTTCATCCTGAGGGCTGACGACTGCAACGAGCCACGGAACGAACCTGATGGGACAAGGAACAGGAGGGTCACTGGCGAGTCAGCCTTCCTCTGTGGCTAGTTCAGTATCCAGCAGGACGGATGCGCCTTGGCACCCCCATTACAAACCCGGATTTGCCTCCAGCACACACAAGCTTGCTGATCCCTGCAAATTACAGGGAGCCAACAAGAAGACTTAGAAACCTGTGGTTAGTTAAAGGAAAGAAACCCACAACCAGACAGGCTTCCTCTGACAGCGCACGTCCCCTCGCCTTTGGGTCTGTGCCACGCAGCAGAGTCTGGAAGGGTTGCCGGTGATGTACGGCAGCCCTGGAACCTAAGTTGGAAAATCACCAGTGGCCACAACTGTCAGCCTCAGTGGATCTGTGCCCACTTACAGCAGCAGTGCTAGATTTACAGATTGGTCCTATATTTAAAGGCTGCCTCTCTTTTCTGACATATCTGGGTAGTTACAGTTCCCCATTCTTATCAGGCCTTGTATAACAGAAAACCTCCCACATCAAAATGGGCAGGGAAGAAGAGAGACATGGCACAGAGGAAAGCTGTTCGGTTTGACAGGCAGATGCCTGGTTTTCCTTGCCAGTTCAGAAATTTCTCCTACAAAGTCTCCTGCAGGGAGAGGCTGCTTTAGAAAGCCACGTACTAAGCCTCACGTCTAGTTTCCAAAGCCGCCAGCAAGGACTTCCACACTGACTGATGTGCAAGGAGCTTGATGCAGTTAAAGCGAGCCGGGCCTTAGAACGATTTTAAAGGATGATGCATTAGACGTTAATTGTGTCTACAGAGCCCGCAATTAAATGCCCAGAGACCTGCACTTGTTTAATATGATTGATTCGGTTGTTGGTGAATCCATCTGTCAAACGCAACATTACAAGGCATTATTTCATTGCTAGCAGTACATCCTGGGCATGTGTGTTGCTTTAGAGAGTGCTCTGGAGCATCAGAGGATTTTAGGATTGGAGCCAGGGGCAAAGTAGGCACAAGCAGGGGACAGAAGCCAGCTGGCATCATTGCAAGTGGACAACATAGGCTAGAAATACAGGGTGAAATCCTGGCCCCACTCAAAGTCAATGTGAGTTTTGCCATTGACTTCAACAGGGCCAAGATTTCACTGCATCTTGATGAGGTTTGCTTCAGAATGCTGAGCGCAGCTGATGCGCTGTGATTGGCCGCTAGCAAGGTCATACACTTCCAGCGCCTTGGAAAGATGCCCGAAGGAGAGCCACTTCCCTTATTTCACCTCTAAGTTTCACCACAGGAAAGTGACGGTGCTGCCTCTCAGTCCCATCTCAGAACGGTAACTGCACTTTCCTGGATGGTTAGAGTCACGTGGCTTTCGACCTCTCGCTTTAGAGCATTAGCTCAGCCTCTGCTACTGTCCCCAGAAATTCTGCTCATCAGGTGTTTACTCCTCAACCGTTCTGAATTTGCAGGCAGGCTTGGCAGAGGCTAGAGACTCAGACAAGAGGGGATTGTTGCACAGAAAACTAGGTGGCACCAGCTAATGCAAGGAGACCCTCCAACCCTTAGAGGCCTGGTGTCCAGTTTGGCTTCGGCTGCATGTGACCTATTCTGATGGTCTCGTAAGCCCACCTCACAGAAGAATGGTCTGACTGGCATTCAGCTGCTCCAGGAATCTGGAGCGGAGTTCTTAGCTCTGGCAAAACTAAGCAAGGGGATCGGAGGTCAGATTGGTAGGCAAGGAGCACAGATGGGGAGGTCGATTTGTACCATTCAGTGAAACCCAGGAGTCAGGCAGCACGACCAACAGGGATCTCCTACCCTGGGTAAACGGTCTGCTCTCAGATTTGCACTTTATTAGTGTCACGGCAGTGCCAATAGCAATCGTGGCCCCATTGTGCTGTTGAGACAATTCATACTTGGAATCGGAGAGAGTTGCCTGCCCTTATCTAGTAGAAGAATTTGGCTTCTGGGGTTGTTTCCAGCCCACACTGCCCAAGACAAGTATTTTCAGCCTCAGCAATTGATTTTAGATTAGAGGCAAGGCAGGAGTCCCAGGATGTTCACAGGAAGCACCTACTCGACCGGTTCAGAGGTCTGACTACCTTAGATGCAGCCTACAGAAGGCAGTCTCAGTTGCTTTGCTGTATATGCCACAGCTAGGCACAATCAGGGGAATTGCAAATGCTGGCCAAATCCATCCTTAGTGTAACACTGGCTCCAATGAGATTACACCCCCAGCGAGGGATTTTATCTAGTCTGTCACAGAATCATAGGACTGGAAGGGACCTCGAGAGGTCATCTAGTCCAGTTCCCTGCACTCATGACAGGACTAAGTATTATCTAGACTGTCCCTGACAGGGGTTTGTCCAACCTGCTCTTAAAAATCTGCAATGACAGAGATTCCACAACCTCCCTGGGTAATTTATTCCAGTGCTTAACCACCCTGACAGTTGTTAGGAAGTTTTTCCTAATGTCCAACCTAAACCTCCCTTCCTGCAATTTAAGCCCATTGCTTCTTGTCCTTTCCTCAGAGGTTAAGGAGAACAATTTCTCCCTCCTCCTTGTAACAACCCTTTATGTACTTGAAAAGGTATGTCCCTCCTCGGTCTTCTCTTCTCCAGACTAAACAAACCCAGTTTTCTCAATGTTCCCTCACAGGTCATGTGTTCTAGACCCCTAATCATTTTTGTTGCTCTTCTCTGGACTTTCTCAAATTTATCCACATCTTTCCTGAAATGTGGCACCCAGAACTGGACACAATATTCCAGCTGAGGCCTAATCAGCGCGGAGTAGAGCGGAAGAATTACCCCTCGTGTCATGCTTATAACACTCCTGCTAATAAACCCTAGAATGGGCTTTTTTTCTTTTTGGGCAACAGTGTTACACTGTTGACTTATTTGGCTTGTGATCCATTATGACCTCCAGATCCCTTTCTGCAGTACTCCTTCCTAGGCAGTCATTTCCCATTTTGTAAGTGTGCAATAGATTACTCTACTTCGTAGCTAACACTTTGCATTTGTCCTTATTGAATTTCATCCAATTTACTTCAGACCGTTTCTCCAGTTTGTCCAGATCATTTTGAATTATAATCCTACCCTCCAAAGCACTTGCAGCCCCTCCTAGCTTGGTATTGTCCGCAAACTTTATAAGTGTACTCTCTATGCCATTATCTAAATCATTGATGAAGATATTGAACAGAACCAGAACCAATCCCTGTGGGACCACACTCGACATGTGCTTTTAGCATGACTGTCAATCACTGATAACTATTCTCTGGGAACAGTTTTCCAACCAGTTTTGCACCCACCTTATAGTAGCTCCATCTAGGTTGCATTTCCCTAGCTTGTTTATGAGAAGATCATGTGAAACAGTATCAAAAGCTTTAATAAAGTCAAGATTACCACATCTACTGCTTCCCCCCATCCACAAGGCTTGTTACCCTGTCAAAGAAAGCTATCAGGTTGATTTGACACTTGACAAAGCTGTTCTTGATAAATCCATGCTGACTATTACTTATCACCTTATTATCTTCTAGGTGTTTGCAGATTGATTGCTTAACTATCTTTCCACATACTTAAATTAAGCTGACTGGTCTGTAATAACCCCGGGGTTGCCCTTATTTCCCTTTCTATAGATGAGCACTATATTTCTCCTTTTCTAGTCCTCTAGTATCTCTCCCGTCTTTCATGACTTTTCAAAGCCAATTGCTAATGGCTCATACCACCTCAGTCAGCAACTTGAGTATTCTAGGATGCATTTCGTCAGGCCCTGGTCACCTGAAGACATCTAAACTTGTCTAAGTAATTTTTAACTTGCTCTTCCCCTGTTTTAGCCTCTGATCCTACCTCGTTATCACTGGCGTTCACAGTGCTTGGACGTCCAAGCACTACTAACCTTTTTAAACTGAAACTGAAACAAAAAGAGAGTCATTTAACATTTCTGCCATTTCCAATACTTTGTTATTGTTCCCCCCCCCACCCCGGCCCTTAGTAATGGGCCCACCCTGCCCTTGGTCTTCCTTTCTAACATATTTATAGAACGTTGTCTTGTTACCCGTTATGTCTCTAGCTAGTTTAATCTCATATGTGCCTTGGCCTTTCTAATTTTGTCCCTACATACACATGTTTGTTTATATTCATCCTTGGAAACTAGGTCAAATTACAACTTTTTGAATGACAGGTTTTAGAGTAGCAGCTGTGTTAGTCTGTATTCTCAAAAAGAAAAGGAGTACTAAGGGCACCTTACAGACTAAACAAATTATAGATTTCCGCTCCATACGGCTAAATGCAGTGCCTAGTCTCTAAGGTGCCACTAGTACTCCTTTTCTTTTAACTTTTTGATGGACTCTTTTGAGTTTCAGATCATTGAAAAATCTCCTGGTTAAGCCAGGATGGTCTCTTGCCATACTTCTTATCTTTTGTATGCGGTGGGATAGTTTGCTCTTGTTCCCTTAATAAGGTCTCTGAAAAACTGCCAACTGTCAATTGTTTTTCCTCTTAGACTCGCTTCCCATGGGATCTTTCCTACCAACTCCCTGAGTTTGCTAAAGTCTGCCTTCTTGAAATCCATTGTCTTTATTGTGCTGTTTTCTCTCCTACCACTCCTTAGAATCATGCACTCTACCTAGGCGTCAGGCCTAGATTTAAAGCATCCTGCTTGTGTGACTTTAAACGAAGCCCGGAGTGTTTCCTGAAGCCATGCTTCCTGAGATTGAACAGCATGAGGTTATGGCAAATCTAATTAAATAGAAAGCTGACTTTATCTGCCACCTAAGCAATAGTACACCGCTACACAGTATGACTCAGGGGCTGGTGCCTGAAGCAGAATGAAAGCACTTTACTGTATATGACTGCATCACGGCGATATTACAATAGATCGCTTTGATTTTCCTCATCAGTCCTTTTGGGAAGGGAAAAGGGAACGAGGTCAAGAAAGTGAGAACCGCCCGATACAAGTTGACCTCAATAGACACATTATAGCAGGAACAGCCAAATTTACTGATCTCCGAACTGCACATAATAATCTTCAGCAGTTTGAGAGCACAACCTGCCCTGTGGGGTGGCGCCTGCCGGGGTGTGGGCCTTCTGCCCTGATGCCCCTTCCCCCTCTGCTAGGCTAAAGCCCCTAGTCCTGCCACCATCTTGCCACCGGGCAGAAGCCCCCATTCCCCCTGCCCAGTCTTGTAAGGTGGAGAATGGTGGGGGGGGCAAACAGGGGGGAGGCTCTGGGAGCTGCATTTTAACTGTACAAGAGCCGCATGTGGCTCACAAGCCACAGTTCAGCCACAACTGCATTATAGGTGGTTCTCAAATACTTATTAACAACTAGGAGTCTGGTGGCACCTTAAAGACTAACAGATTTATTTGGGCATAAGCTTTCGTGGGTAAAACACCACTTGCATCTGAAGAAGTGGTGTTTTACCCACGAAAGCTTATGCCCAAATAAATCTGTTAGTCTTTAAGGTGCCACCAGACTCCTAGTTGCTTTTGTGGATACAGATTAACACGGCTGCCCCCTGATACTTGACATTACTTATTGTCACCTTATTTGTTCTTTTTCCTTTAAAGGCAATATAATCCCAGAGAACTGTACTGACCTACCGTGACGAAGTGGGAATGTTCTTAATGTTTTCTCTGAATACTGTGTGTGTGTGTCTCAGTTTCCCCTATGTATCACTCAAGCATCTAGGTGGTAGGATAAGGGTGTGTGATTGTTGCAGGGACCCCTAGAGGGCAGGTGTGACTGCCGACTGTGGCCAAAGAATGACAGACACTCTGATGCCCAAATAAATCTGTTAGTCTCTAAGGTGCCACAAGTACTCCTGGTTCTTTTTACACTGTAGCCTGGCGACTGATGGCCAGGCCCCCTCCTCTGCAAGAAGCAGCCAGAAGTGTTGGAGAACAAAGCAAAAGGAAAGAGACAAAGGATGGACGCACAAGGGGGGGGGGGGCGTAACTGAGGCCAGGCAGCTGGAAGTGAGTCAGTCTGCTGGTTTGGGACTCAGCCCCCCTCCCCCCCCCCCCCCCCAGGGCCCTGAGCTCTGGATGCCCCCCTCCTTGAAGATGGACTTTCCTAAAACTTCCTGATTTCTGTGCGAACACTATCTGTTCTACGCTGGGTTCCTCTCGACTAATAAACTTACTGTTTTACAAAGCTGGCTAAGAGTCTGCTGACTGCAAAGTTGGGGTGCATGGCTCTTTGGGGACATGCAAGGCTTCCCCAGGCGTCCCATCCAGGTAGATGGGAGCCCACGGTGTGAACAGGGGTGCTGCATGCTCCGGAGGTGGACCCAGGAAGGGCCAAAGCTAAGCAGGCTTCTCGCTCTAGTGAAAGTGTGCCCTGAGCAGGGAACCACACTGGACCAGAGGCCTGGCTGAGCTTCACTCAGAGCAATACCAGAGCACCAGACTGACACACCTCATCTCTAAAGCAGAGTTGTGAAAGGACTGAACAGGAAGCGATTAGGGTTTTTGACTGTGAAAGAAAACCCACAAACCAGTTTCACCTCAATCTGGTGACGAGGTAAGTTTAGGGAGAGTGTGCTTGTGAATGGATCCCTCAACATGCTCTAGGCATCTGAACTTCACCAGCACCGTTAAGCACAAAAGGCTTGTTTTGTTTATGGAAGTGTATCTAGCAGACAGAGCAAGGCCGTGCAAGTAGAAGTGCCAGGTTCTATTCCCAGAATTGCCACTGTCTCACAGATTAGCTTTACACACTCAGTTACCATTGGTTGAAACAAAACGCCACAGGAAAAATTATAATATTTTTCAAAACCGCTCACAAAAAATGTTTATTCAACTAAAACCAGATGCTGAAAGAGAACGGTTTGTGAAAAAGAGATCGGTGTGTGTTTGAAAACCAATCTTTTAAAACTGAAAATGAGACTCAAAAAAAATTTTTGGTGAATTTTTTATTGTAGGATTTTTTTAAATGTATGTTGGGGGGGGGAACCTATTTTCCCCCCACCCCCCATTTTCAGTGAAAAAACATTTCATGTTTTTAGTCTGTAAAGCTATTTTTCTATCAACAAAAAGTTGTTTTGATCAAGAAATTTCAACCATCTCTCGAAATCCTACTTCCGTATTGCCACAGTGCCATTCCCCATGAAGTCTGTAAGACGAGAGCACCCCATTGGGACTGCGGAATTTGGCCTCTGAATAACTTTGTTACGCTCCAATGACAGACATGGAATGCAAGAGCCAAAGAGTAATGAAGAGATTAGTGACCAATGATCGCTTTCACAGAAACAGTCAGCTAAAGGCTCTCAGTTACACCCATGCAACATCCGCCGAAGTGCATGCTTTTGGCTGAAGGCAGAATTTAACATTAAATGTGTCATCAGGCTTCGTGGTTCATTAGGAGTTGCTCATGTGTGTATGGGAAGCACATGAGGAGAAAAAGC
Organism: Lepidochelys kempii; assembly: GCF_965140285.1. Taxonomy (NCBI): domain Eukaryota; kingdom Metazoa; phylum Chordata; order Testudines; family Cheloniidae; genus Lepidochelys; species Lepidochelys kempii. Next base: position 13,236,254 of record NC_136380.1, read on the forward strand.
AGAGGAATGAGTCCATTCCTGCAAAGAACTATGTATCAGCCATTGCCAGCAGCAAGATACTCAACGCAGCTGTCCCATTCATCACCCGCCCCCCCCCAAAAAAAGTTTAAAGCAGTTACTCATAGAGAGGAGACTAAAGCTCACATATCTTTAGATTCCAGCTACTCCAGCTCAAATGTGCCCTGCTTGCAAGTAGATTCATAGACTCCCCAGCCCGAAAGGGCCCTTGTGATCATCTAGTCTGACCTCCTCTGTAACACAGGCCAGAGAACTCACCTCCCCCCCCCCCAAATAATATAGTATTTCCCCCTCTTTCTGCTAGTGTCACAGACCCAACCTGGGACCTAAGAGCTGGGTTCTGCCCTTCTTCTGCATCAACACCTGTAACAGAGGCTGAAGGCCTTCAGAAACAGCTGGGCAACCAGGATTTTATCCAGAGATTGTGCTGCGTCTTTATGAGATTGCTTCAAAACTCTGAGCGCAGCTGAAGCTTTGAGCGTGGCTGCAGGTGAGATCACACACACTTCCAGAGCCTTGTAAAAATGACTTTGTCTAGCTGTCATAAATATAAAGGGAAGGGTAAACCCCTTTGAAATCCCTCTTGGCCAGGGGAAAGCTCCTCTCACCTGTAAAAGGTTAAGAAGCTAAAGGTAACCTCGCTGGTACCTGACCAAAATGACCAATGAGGAGACAAGATACTTTCAAAAGCTGGGAGGAGGGAGAGAAACAAAGGGTCTGTGTCTGTCTGTAGGCTGCTCTTGCCAGGGACAGAACAGGAATGGAGTCTTAGAACTTTTAGTAAGTAATCTAGCTAGGTATGTGTTAGTTTATGATTTCTTTAAATGGCTGAGAAAAGAATTGTGCTGAATAGAATAACTATTTCTGTCTGTGTATCTTTTTTGTAACTTAAGGTTTTGCCTAGAGGGGTTCTTTATGTTTTTGAATCTAATTACCCTGTAAGATATCTACCATCCTGATTTTACAGGGGGGATTTCTTTATTTCTATTTACTTCTATTTTTATTAAAAGTCTCCTTGTAAGAAGACTGAATGCTTTTTCATTGTTCTCAGATCCAAGGGTTTGGGTCTGTGGTCACCTATGCAAATTGGTGAGGCTTTTTATCCAACATTTCCCAGGAAAGGGGGGGGTGCAAGTGTTGGGAGGATTGTTCATTGTTCTTAAGATCGAAGGGTCTGGGTCTGTAGTCACCTAGGCAAATTGGTGAGGCTTTTTACCAAACCTTGTCCAGGAAGTGAGGTGTAGGGTTTTGGGAAGTATTTTGGGGGGAAAGACGTGTCCAAACAGCTCTTCCCCAGTAACCAGTATTAGTTTGGTGGTGGTAGCGGCCAGTCCAAGGACAACGGGTGGAATATTTTGTACCTTGGGGAAGTTTAGACCTAAGCTGGTAAAGATAAGCTTAGGAGGTTTTTCATGCAGGTCCCCACATCTGTACCCTAGAGTTCAGAGTGGGGGAGGAACCTTGACACTAGCTGTTTCCCTTATTTCTTCTATAAATTCCATGCCAGGAAAGCAACCGTGCAGCCTCTCAGTCCTGTTTCAGGGCAATAATTGCCCTTTCCTGGATGGTTAGAATCACCCGGCTTGTGACTTCTTGCTGTTGCACTCAGCATCTGCTACTATCCCCAGAAACTCTGCCCGGCAGGTTTAGGGCTCAGTCACTTTATAAATTTGCATGCAACCTTGCGTAGGCCATAGCTACACGAGCACTTTTGTCGGTCAGTGCAGAGCGATTACCCAGGAGACCTTACAGGGGCACAGCTGCACCACTGTAAAGGTCTATAGTGTAATCATAGCCTTAGAGGCAAGAGATTGCCTCTCTAGAAACAGTGGGGCAGCCCTATCACCTTCAGATTATTCCCTGAGTGTCCCCGCAGTGTTGCCAACTCTCGTGATTTTATGGCACGTCTCACAATACAGTATTTGGTGGTTTCCTCCAAGCCCCAGCTTCTGGAGCTGGATGTTGAAATTTCAGCTTTCCTTAAAAAACAAAAAACAAACCACCCCACACAGCCAGGAAGCAAAGAAAAAGAACCCAAAGTTTGGTTTTTTGTTTTTGTCTTTTTGTTTTTTAAAAAAAAAATCAGGATTTTTCTCTTTTTTTAAAACCTGACTTATGACTTTTGAATGGCACCACCACCTATGGAAGCCCTGCTTGGAACCTCACAGCACTGTTGGGGATGTACAGGTGGGAACAGCCTCCAGCTAGCTCGGCAGGACTAACAAATATTTTTATCCTTGAGCTCAGCAAATCTGGCTCCAAAGCAGATCTGCTGAGTAAACAGGTGCCACTGTTCCATAGCCTCGTATCAGAGTATCTGAGCTCCCCAGATTCTCATTCTGTGCTACCTGGCAGCCGCAATGGGTTGGGGTGGATGTGCGCAAAAGGAGCATGGCACTGCAATCAATCATTTCCCTCGTGGGCTGCAGAGTTTCATGGGTAGCACTAAAGGAATGCAATCCCAGGCATAGCACTTTCCCCACTTTATTTCCCCTAGGAAAGAATGTGAATTGCCCAGAGGCTGGGGCTGAGCAGTGGACACACTGGGAATAAGGTGGTCTGGGCTTGTTAGCAGACAGCTGGATGTATGAATGCTATTTTTAATGCAGCATTAATACACTTCACACCCGCAGCTCCTTTTCCCGCAGAGAACCAAAGCCCTTGGATCATTAAACTTCACAAACTCTAGTGAAAGTAATGCATCATCCCATGGAGAAACTGAGGCACACCCATGTTAACTGTATCGTCCCAAAGGGCAGAGAGCTAGAGGCCTTGTGTAAACACATATGGCTACATCTTCACTGCCCCAAAAGGTGTTTGGGTAACTAGCTAAGACAGGGTAGTTTTCTGTAAGTCGGGGTGGTGTTACCACAGTGACTGAAAACCCCCCTTCCGTTGCGGCAGGCTGCATCTACACCAGGGGGCTATGCTGGTATAGCTACAGCCACCTAGCTATGCCAGGGTAATCTCCGTCCTGTAGACGTAACCCTAGTGGTGACAAGTCCGTTAGTTTTTAACTGCGATGCAGCCAGGTGACTCAACCATGGGTGCAGGGGATAGCATTGACCTCACCTGGCTACATTGCGGTAAAAACTTCTGTGTCTTGCCTCCCCTAGGATTTTACAGCAAGCTAACTAGCATGTGTGTTTTTATAGCGAGATAACCAACATTTCCTGGCTGTGAAGACAGGGCCTAAGAAAAGGTGATTTTCCTTCTAACAAGCTTTAGCAATTAGGACTTAAACACTGCTTAGTGCCCGTCGTAGAGAGGGGTTAGCACCTGGGGTAGACCACAACCAGCTACCCATCTTTGAAAGCGTTAAGTTCTGGGCGCGAAGGACTCATCCACTAACTTCAGCGAAAAGCCAGCACTATTTCCTGCTCTCGGCAAGGGCAGAGCAAGGAACGGGAGCCAGGAATCCTGGGTTCTATTCCTGGCTGGAATGCCCACAGAACGCTAACGCTGCCTCCAGGGTTACACGCTGCTTGTTTGGGGTGGTGGTGGTGGTGATGTTCTCACCTTTCACGGGAACGGCCGCCATTTCCCCCTCTGCCTATCCTGCCCCAGTGAACGCTGCCCTTTTGAGAGATGCGTGCCAGTAGGAGCAACCCTGCCCCCCCAAGCCAGTGCAGTCCCAGCCACTCTATGGAGCCCTCCATGCTGTCCTACAGACAGACACTTCCCAGGGTGGGCGCATGCAAATCACCAGGATCCCTTGCCCGCACCTACTGGAGAATAAGAGCCAATTCCATTGTCTTACAAGAGGATGGCAGTAAAGACACTCAATATACAGTTGCTTCCACTCTCCTCAGAGGAGCCAAGCAAGCCACGAGTGATCAAAGGCACAGCACCGTGGCTTCAGCTCTCGTCTTGGCCGCACTGGGAGTTAAGCGCCAGACAGCCCGGCCTCACTGCAGGATGAAAGCTCTGAACCCCCGCCCCAATCTATTTTTGGCCCTGCAGCTCTCAGGAAAGGCTGCCTCAGGGAAGCCTCTGCCAAAGGTAGACACCTGTGACATAGCAGTTATAATCAGGCACCATTCAGCAACCTTTCCACTGAAGCCTCCTCAGGAAAGCGGGGAGCAGGAGCAGCCCCAGCTTAAGGGGAGAGATTTAGCTTTGCTGAGGCTGCAGCTTCTTCCAGGGAAAGGCAGGAGGGAGGGAATGCACAGGACTTTGGGAGAGGATTTAAAGAAGACAGGGCAATTCCCACTGCAGCTAGAGTCAGGACCCCTGCATGAGGTGCAATCTTGGACAAGTCAGAACACGGTCTTGTCCCTCAGTTTCCCCAACTGTAAAATGGGGATAGTGATACTCCTCTGCCTCATAGGGGTGGTGGGAGGACCGAGGTTCGCAGAGTGCTAGAGATGCTCTGATGGAAGGTGCTATGCACCAGCAGGCAATGAGGCTTCACCCCTCTACAAACCTGCACCAATTTAATTCCAGCAGTGCAAATCTCTGTGAGGACACGGATAGCCCAAGGCTGTTCCTAACCCAAGAAAGCCGGATTTCAACCAAAATAAGATTATACGCACAGTCTTTCGCGCCAGTTCACTCCTGCAGTAAACCCTGTGCAAGTTTCTTTTGTAGGAAAGCCCTGAAGTGGGCAGCGGTTGACACCAAGATTTCCACAAAAATGTTCAGCAGACTCAGTTTCTAGATCTGCAGCAGGGGGGTTTCCAATCTTTTTTCATTTGCGGACCCCTAAAAGGTTTTGAATGGAGGTGCGGACCCCTTTGGAAAAAATCTTAGGCATAGTCTGCAGACCTCAGAGGTCCGAGGACCACAGGTTGAAAATCATGGATCTGCAGAAACCACTTCCCTTTTAATGGTAATCTGCCCACAGTTTTAAATTAATCCAGCACTTACTCGAAAACTTCATCCACTCCCCCGCCTTGTCTGGAGCAATCACACTTTTCATTTGTGATGTAGTCATGTGTCATACTCATCCCATTCCCACTGCTCTAATTAAATGTAATTAACTATACACTATTAAAGCCTGACTGAAACAGGAATTTTCCCAGTAGCAGGGCTGTAAAAAAATTAGTATGTAATAATAGTGCCACTTTAGATTCATATAGCACTTTCCATCCAAGGGCGTCTCAAGACACTTTACATATTGGGAGACCAAATTCGCCACTAGAGTGAGCACAATTTCACTGACTTCGATGGTGCTGTGTTGCTTTATGCTAGTTGCAAAATTAAGCCCCACAGCTCACAGGGAAATTAATCCACCACTGAAATGCAGCCACCTCTGGAGCGAGGTGTGGCAGTCGTGATGCACAACAACATTCCACAGTGCTGAGCAGCTTATCCAATCGGAGCTAAAGGGAGGATTTATCAATGGTATAGATATTAGTGTTCAAAAAAAAAAGAAAGGGGGTGGGGTGGGGGGAGTGCTTTATGTCAGACTTCCAAATTTAAAATCAGTGAAACAAGATTATTGGAGAGAAATGGGTTGGTACATTCTTACTACAACGCAGCAGAATAGAACAGTCCTGCGAAGAGAATGGAACCAAGTCTGAGTGAAATCTTTATCTCCAACATTTAAAGCCTGGCTAGCGTAGTTTAAAGTGAAATGGAGCAAGATGTCCCCATTTGTTTTTCACAGTGGCAGAAGAAATCCCCCATTGCCAGGCTACTCTTGTAATCAAGTTTCAGAGTGGTAGCCATGTTAGTCTATATCAGCAAAAAGAACGAGGAGTTCTTATGACACCTTAGAGACTAGCAAATTTATTTGGGCATAAGCTTTCGTGAGCTAAAACCCACTTCATCAGATGCATGCAGTGGAAAGTACAGTAGGAAGACATAATATCTATACACATGCATTTTTTCATGTTCTCTGTGTGTATTGCCATACCAACTCTAACGAGACTAATCAGTTAAGGTGGGCTATTATCAGCAGAAAAAAAAAAAAAGTTTTGTAGTGATAAATGGGCCTTCCCAATTATCACTACAAAAGTTTTTTTCTCCTGCTTATAATAGCCCACCTTAACTGATTAGTCTCGTTAGAGTTGGTACGGCAACACCAATTTTCTCATGTTCTCTGTGTATGTTATAAAGTAAAATGTATCTTCCTACTGTATTTTCCACTGCATGCATCCAATGAAGTGGGTTTCAGCCCACAAAAGCTTATGCCCAAATAAATGTATTAGTCTCTAAAGGTGCCACAAGTCCTCCTTTTCTTTTTATTGTAATCAAGACAGTCACTTACGCAGGGAGGGGGAGTTGGGGAGTGGTCAGGACTCTTGGGCTCTTACTCTAGGCCAGGCAAACTTTTTGGCCTGAAGGCCACATCAGGTTTCCAGCATCGTATGGAGGGCTGGTTAGGGGAGACTGTGTCTCCCCAAACAGCCAGGCGTGGCCTAGCCTCTGCCTCCTATCCAACCCCACTGCTTCTCAGCTCCTCATGGACCCATCCAACCCCCCTCGTCCCCTGATGGCCCCCGCAGGACTCCTACCACATCCACCATCCCCTGCTCCCTTGTCCCCTGACCACCCCCAGACCCCGCACCCCTGACTGTCCCATCCAACCCTCCCACCCCCAATTCCTGACTTGCGCCCTGGGATCCCCTACCCCATCCAACCCCACTGTTCCTTGGCCTCTGACCAACCCAACCCCTATCCACCCCCAACTCCCCTTCCCTCTATCCAACCCCCACTGCTCCCTGCCCCCTTACTGTGCTGCCTGGAGCACCGGTGGCTGGCGATGCTACAGCCGTGCCACCCAGAGTACCGGGTCAGGCAACTGCGCTGCCTGGCTGCCCAGAGCACTGCACCAGCGGCATGGCACGCTGAGGCTGTGGGGGAGTGGCTGAGGGATAGCCTCCTGGGCCAGGAGCTCAGGGGCCAGGCAGGAGGGTCCTGCGGACTGTAGTTTGCCCACCTCTGCTCTAGTCAATCAAGGTCATGCAGCGAGCTGATGGCAGTCTGGGTGTCAGGAGGCTTAGATAACATTTTTAATCATTAAAAAGTATTAATGGAGACAGCAGTTCTCTTTTGTAGGAGGTTTCACTCTACATTCCCATAGCCCCTAAAGAGCCTCCCACGGAGGCTGCAAACCCACGAGGAGACCATCTTTGCTAAAAGAGTCAGAATTCTAAATGGACAAGACGAACAGCGGCAGGGAAGGCAGAAGCACAGAGGTGCCCAAGGTCACCCAGCGGGTCAGTGGCACAGCTGGGAATAGAATCCAGGTCTCCTGGTCACGTCACTGTGTGTTTTGTACCAGGAAGAAGGAAATCGCCCAAGACGTTGTACCCCTTGGCTAATCTAAACAGAAATCTCAACACATCCTCATGACTTCAGGGGAGTGGGAGGGAAGGATACGCCCACCAATTTACAGAGTTAATACAGCCTCCCATGTGGTTTGACTTGCTGTACTACAAATTGTACATGACTCTGGGTTCCAGAGAACAGTGACGTCTTGAGAGTTCTGATTTGTGAAAGGGAGTTTGAAGTTTCCCCTATTTTGATTACTCAGAAACTTCTTCCTTGTAGTGGATAGTGAATCGGGTGTCCTCCTTCCTGCTAAAGTGACTAGATAACTTCCTCTAAAGAATGACTCAGCCTCTCATTTGCTTACCTTAATGATTTAATACAAGGCATTATGCAAGGTGCTGGTGAGACCTCATCTGGAATGCTGTGTGCAATGCTAGTCTCCCATGTATAAGAAAAAGATGAGGCCAAACTGGAACATGTACAGAGAAGGGCTACTAGGATGATCAGAGGAACAGAGAACCTACCCTACAAGAGGAGACTTAAGGAGCTTGGCTGGTTTAGCCTAACCAAACGAAGGAGGAGGGAACATAATTGGAGGGATAAACACCAGGGAGGGGGAAGTGTTATTTAAGTTAAGCGCTAATGTGGACATAAGAACAGATACAAACTGGCCATCAATAAATTTAGGCTTGTGATTAGATTATTTCTAATCAAAGGAATGAAGTTCTGGAACAGCCTTCCACAGGGAATAGTAGGGGCAAAAAAACCTAACTTGTTTAAGATGGAGCTTGTAAGTTTATGAAGATGGTGGTACAATGAGATGGGCCGCAATGGCACGTGGCCCCTCCTCGACTGCTACTAGCAAATATCTCCAACTGCTAGAGATGGGACCCGAGCTGGGGAGGGCTCGTAGTTACAGAGAATTCTTTCCCAAGCGTCTTGTGTGCACATGCTCAGGATCTAACTGACGGCAATATTTAAGAAGGAATTTTGCCCCAGGTCAGATTGGCAGAGACCCTGGGGGTAGGGGAGTGGATGGTGAAGGGTTTGTCTTACTCTGCAGCATAGGGTCATCTGCTGGTTTGAATTAGAGTAAATGGTGGAGTTGCTGTAACTTGAAGTCTTTAAATCATGATTTGAGGACTTCAGTAACTCATCCAGAGGTTATGACCCTATTACAGGAGAGGGTGGATGAGGTTCTGTAGCCTGCAATGTGCAAGAGGTCAAACTAGATGATCAGGCTGGTCCTTTTTGGGGCTAAAGTCTGTAATAAATATGAAATCTCCAAGTTATATGCTTACCTAATACATGCAGCCTTGCATTCTGGTTATTGTCACCCATATTTCCCCCCACCCCCTGACATAATACCCACCTGTAATATGTCCCTCTTTGAGGCAGGGGCAGTCTTAGCTTATGTCTGTACAGCACCCAGTACATGGGGTCCCGATCTGGACTGGGGCCTCTGATGGAGTTTAGGCTGCAGTGCTCAAGCGTGGATGTCTAGAGTCAGACAACTAAAGCTAGATTTAAGGATCAAAATTAAACATGGCTGTTCCCCAAGCTGCTGAGAACCCCAGGGGAGAGGCCATAAAGCCCACCAGCTTTGGTTTAGGTATCTAATTCCTCAAATGTAGGGGAGGGAAGTTCGATCTGTCTCCAGCCTAGCCTACGAGGTATGGAATTGGTGCTGCGTGACGTGCTCTGGTGCACAGCAGGTGGTCCTGCCAGCACCACCTCCCCAACACAACTTTACTGTGAAACCTTCCAGTCCTTCCCCCAAAAACAGCATCTAAGGCGGCAGCGGAAGGCAATCTAGTATGACCACGGGCTCAGAAAGGCAGGGACCTCTTGTGCTCTACAATTGCGTCCACACATAGGGACCATGTTCTATTAAAAGGCAGCCTTGCCTTCAGAGAAAGCAAAGGGCAAGAAGCGAGACTTCAAACTAGCGAAACTGAGGTTTGGGGACATACAAGGAATGGCCTGAAGATCAGCAAGAGTTACAGAGCAGTGCGATTTCCAGGGATAAAAGCCAAAAGGATGAAAAAGTTTGCATCCGGGGGAAGATTAGGATCTCTCCAGGAACACAAAACTCAATATATGCAAAACCTCATGACATGCAAACAAGTCAGCAGCAGATGCAACCCCAGGGCATATTCCAGCAGGTTGCTTCTGTCAGGAGCTATTCTAGATGAAATCCTGGCCCTGTTGAAGTCACTGGGAGTTTTGCTGTTGACTTCAATGGGTCTAGGAATTCACCCCGAGTTTGTGACCTGTGTTTACATACAGTGAAGGATGGGAGGGGGCTCCGGGTCTGGCTTTCCTGCTGCCTTCAGACCAGAGGCACAACAACAGAAGGGTCTCTGTTGTTGGAGAAGGCAATTTGTGAGAGAGACTGGGAGGAACCCCCGCCCGCCCCCCCCCCAACAGCTCATCATTGTTCCCAGCAGCCCTGCAAGTGGCTCCTTTGTTGCACTGGCCTGGCGGTGGGCCGTGAATGGCCATTGAAAGCCCTTTCTTTGACCAGCTGGCTCAAAGCCAGCATGTTACGCTGGAGACGCTGGCCTCTTTCCGTGCGGCCAGTGGTGCTACATGAGTGACAGCCAGCCCAGAGAAAACAGCAGCTGGCCAAGATTTTAAATAGTGGGTTTAATCCCCCCCAAAAAAGCCCTTCTGGAAAACCCTAGAGAATTTAACAGGAGAGGGTAAACCTTCCTGTAGGTTTGTTCTTGCACCATCCGATAGAATTTAATTGAGAATTCTATCCCTGCTCTGGGATGGTTCAGAAAAGCCATAAGAAGGAGAATGATATATTAAATTCTATCAGGCGCTTGGAGTAATTGCTATAGTCATCTACTGGCTTTCTGCCTCTTACATTCCATAGGACCTTTCATAGAGGACAGTCCCTTATAGCACCAAGGGATTCCAGGACTTTCTGGCCTGCTCAGAGAACTGGACTGACACCACTCAGAAGGGTGCAGTGTTCAAGCTCGTGCTGGTGAGAGTCAGGTGGGACGTGCATGCGTACTCTGTTGGAAAACGGACACGCGCCTCTCCTTGTGTGCAGGGGACAGCAGCATAGCTGCCAGCACCAGCTTCCCGCTGTGCGGCTGGAAGACGGTCTGAGACCAAGCTTCCCAGTGGGGGCTTCTTCTCGGAGCGTTACAGTGTGGTGCATTGTTTCCAGAAGAACAGCGGCCCCAGACAGCACGCTGTCCTCTCCGAATGCAAGCGAGAGGCAAACAATCCCCAAGGTGCTATTTAAAATGTTGCCATGCCCTTTACTGGGGGAAGTAATTGCATTTCAGGGCTTTGTGTAAAGTGTCACAGAGCTTCAGCTGTCAGACAAAGAGGGAAACAGTTTCCCAGGATGCAACAGGCAAATACCTGCTAGGCATTCACTGTGCCTTTTGCAGCAGCGGACGATTGCCATGGAGAGAAAATGTCTGACATTCAGCAGACCAGAGACAGATCAGCTGTGCCATGCACTCTGCTCCTGACACAGGGCCCATCTTGTGGGGGCGTCAGGTGATCGGCATAAGTGGAAGCAATGTACAGCTTTGTTATTAAGAAAAAAAAAATATCTGCATGGGTCAAGAGAGGGGCCTCAGAGATATGCAGGACTGAGAGATGCTGCAAAGCATTGAATCAATGAGACCCCAGGACCGCCTCAAAGAAAAAAAAAAAAAAAAAGGGTAGTTCCTGCTTATTGTGCATGGACTGCTCCCCCAGCTTAAATAAAATCTCTTGCTGGCTCACGAGCCATCTCCTGCTACTGCTCACTGCAGCGTCTGTCTGATTGCAACATGGATTTCAGTAGGTAACCTAGATTCAGTTGGAGCTGAAGTCTGGCCCTTTTCTTTTGTCATGTTCATGTCCTATATTAGGAACAAACAGCTCAGAGAGCATAACATAATGGAACATTCAGTAAGAAACATTCTGTTAAAAATACCTTGCAATTGCAGGTGGTTGCTCGTAGAAAGTCAAACGTGGAAATATTTGAAATTTGTTTAAGATCTTGCACATTAGCCACTGTTTAACACACTGCCGGAGATGGATAGCGATAGGGCAGCAGTTCTGGAGAAGCTGCAGGTATGTGTGGGATTATGAAGAAGTGGCAATAATTAAATTGTTTGTTGGGGAGGGGAGAAGGAGGAGTGGAAGCTACAGAAAGGGACATGTTATGTATTGAGAAGTAGATTTATCAGTTGATTTGACAGTCCTATGGCACAGGTTTAGCAAATAACCAAACAACTGATGAATTTTCTGTTCCCTTGCCACATCTGAAGGAGTGCTTTATTAATGGGTCTGGTAGGGAAATCTCAAAATGTACCCCGTGCCCTGCCCCAAAATGCCCATTCATCAAAATGAAGACTTCCTGGAAAAAGGGTTCCGTTTTGATAAATTTCCCAACTTTTTTTGAGTTGGAAGTTGTCCGAATAGCCCATTTTGACATTTAAAAAAAAAAAAAATAGGTTGCATTTTTCAGGGCCTGTTGAAAAATTTCACTTAAAAATCACACTCAAGTGTCCAGACAAGAAGGAAGGTTGAAATAATGAAATGTTTTGATGGACCCAAACTGAATTTTTCTTCTACTTGTTGGTTTGCATTAAGTTTCCGGATGAAAAATAAAAACTGCCAATCTCAAATCAAGAAGAGTTTTTGATATTTTAAATTCTTGCGTGACAGCAGGAAAACCTTTTCCTGTCCAGCTCTGCTTACTGGCAAGACACACAAAGCAAAGCTAAGCACCCAGGAGAATTTCCTGCAACTAGGGGCATTATGGAGAGAAGTTGGGAGGAGGCATTTAAGCATCCACTTTAGATGTATCCAGCACTCTCAAGAGACGGAATGAATCCTCACGACACCAGCAGAGGGGTTAGCCCAGAGACTGTACAGAACCAGTAGTGCCAACCCCAAATGTTCAAAAATCATGAGTCCGACTCACCAAAAATCATGATTGGCTTTAAAATAATGAGATTATGTAAAAAATAACAGGGTGTTTATTTGCCTTGTGCTTTTTGAGCCTTTAGGGTGCACGGGGGGTCACATTTTGAAGCTTCTTCCACAGCCATGAGGACTAGAAGCTTCATTCTTAAAGAAAAAAGTAAGGCTGAACTTATCACATATTCACTTGCCTCCAGGAGCTGGGGATTTAAGGAAAACAATCATTATGAGAGTTGGCAAGGAACTGAATGAGAGGAAGTAAACAAGCAAAGGACAATTTGAGCATCCCTTTCAGGGAATTTGTCCAGTAGTCTCCCACAAGTTTATTGCAGATTCCCTTCAGCACTTTTGGAAATCTGAGCCTTAGCTAAGTACTTGACAGATCTCTGAAGAATGGACTGTAGGGAACAGACAGCCCCTGGCAGAGGGATGGGCAAGGTGGCCTCTTACTGTAAAGAAGCGTGCACACAGAACTATGTTCTCTATAGATGTCTGTGGCTGCAGGTTTAAGGCCGAGGCTCGGTGTCTTAAGGGAGGCCAGAAGGTTGCAATATTTCATCCAATCAATCAAGATACTGAGATCTAAGAGGACAGGCTCAGGCTCCCTTCTGAGAAGCAGAAGTAGGGAAGTATCACTGTGTTTTTGCTAAGGGCTAGGTGAGGGAAATGGCGGGATCACAGGACAGTTTGGAGGTTGCTGAGACAGGGGAAGAAGTTCTTGTCCCAGACAGCAGGACACATTTCACGTCCGAATGTAACGCAAGCAACGCCCGACAAAGATCACACACAGGAAGGTGAAGTAAGTCGTGATGCTGCAGCTGCCTTTGTTAGGCATTTCTGATCCCTTTAATTATTGGGCACTTTGAGGACATTTCCCAGACCTGAAGGGCTCTGCGTAAGCTTGTCTCTCTCTCACCAACAGATATTGGTCCAATAAAAGATTACCTCACCCCCCCCCTTGTCTCTCAAAGGGATTGGTGGTGGTGTACCCATGTCAGTCCCAGGATATTAAAGGCAGTGTTGAGGCTAAAAGCATCCCACTGCCAGAGGGCAAGGGGCTCACTGGTATCAGGAAGCGAGTTTCACTTGGCCTGACCAGTTCAGGGTACACCAGTTCATTTGCGTCATAATCTGTATCACTGGAAAAAACCAACCCCACACTGATCATTAAATATTCCCATGTGACTGTGTACGGTAAAAGCCCAAAAGACTGTACAAATATGAAGGAAATATGGGACTAAAGCGTGTTTGAATCAGACAAGCCTGGGGAGTAGGTAAACAGGTTCCCTCCCCGGCCCCTACAAAGGAGGCCAGCAGCTCCTTCCAGGTGCAATCAATCACGGTCAAGTGGCCAGTCATTGGCATTTCTGAGGCTGCAGGGACAGACCAGTGTGCAGTGCAGAAAGCACCAGCAGGAGAGAAACCAGCATGGAACCTGCTCCAGACTCCCTGGCCCCTTTCCTCATGGCACATTTAAAAAGAGGGGCAGAGAACCCCAGGGATCTTTCACTGAAGATGACAAAGGAACAAAGCCCCTTTGGGCTTGGTGGGAGATCCTGACCACAGGACCGCCAAGTGAACTGGTAAGGAAACCACCTTGAACAAAGCCTGTAGCGTTAAGTATAGTCACTAGAAAGCATTCTGCTCTTTTGTTTGTTTCTGACTTTATCCCTTCCACATGGACTCACTGAAAGCCTCTTTGATTAAATAAAAGCGTTTTACTTTGTCTTTAAGTCAGCCCAGTGCGGGGCTTCACCTGAAGGGGTTGGTAACTTCAACTGCAGCAACCAGCTGCTGTGTTTGTCTCTTTTTAAAGGAGCGACAGGTCTTAGCACTCCTCTGAATGTTCCAGGGGAGGGCTGGCCATTTCAGGGCAGTCAGGGGAGATTTGGAACCCTTGGTGCATTTGGGGAGGGGGTCACTTGGCTAGTAGTAACCAAGGCCGGTGGAGACCAGAGCATGGCTGTGGTGTAAGATGCTGGGGGCTGGGAATCAGAGCTGCTGAACCAGGGCCACTCAATGCACAGACCCTCAGTGCAATGCTTGTATCCTGGCTAGGAGCATCCAGACAGGGAGCTACAGCAGAGTGTTTTAAGGCACTCAGGGTTACAGAACAAATGGTGACAAGCTCTCACTGGTCTGGGTTGAACCCCAGACCACGACAGCCGTGTGTCCCACGCTCTTGCTAGTCAGCTATCATTGGTCAAATCATGCCTCCCCATCCCCAGCAGGGGTCTGAGCAGTAGGTGGATTCACTGATCTGGATCCCCATGATCCATGAGGGCTGCCCCAAACCATAACAGTGGCACATGCTGGATACCCAAGGTGTCCGCTGTGGTCCCACACAACACTACAAGCTTGCATGGGTCTAGCACCAACCTCTCCCAGCCTCTTGCCCCCTGTGTATCCCAGAAGATTTGCCTTTCTTACAGCCTGCTGCCTCCCCCTTCTCCTGCTGGGGCTTGGACAGAGGGGTTTGTGTGGGGCACAGGCTGGGGTTTCCCGGTATAATGGAGGATCACAGCAGAGCTGGCTCTACCCAGGGGTCTCAATCTGCCCCAGCTTCCAGTGCCCAGAAACCTTCCCTCCCCCTCAGTACGGGCAGCCCTGCTGACACCCTCATGCAAACCCGGGAGGTTAGCCAGAGTCCCAAGCATTAACCTGCCCCTGAAAACAGCTTCTCCAGCCTGCTTCTCCCAACAATGTCCATTCACTGCCCCATCAGCACACACCCAGTCAGCAGCAGAATTAGCGTAATCCCCCACCCACTGCAGACAGCCATTTCCTTACACCCCCACCCCAGTACAGTTCCCTGGTGGGGTGATTTACAGATGCTTCCCGGTAACAATTACTATGGCTACACTCAGCTTCCGTAACAGAATCAGAGCAGCTGAAAGAACATGGGCAAACTTCATGGCTGAGGCTGGTTTTCTAGCTGCCTTGGAATGGCTAGACACGTCAATCTTCTGAACACCCCTGGGAGGGCAGTATTACATACAGTTCCCACTGGGGAAACTGAGGCAGAGAGGCTATGCAATTTGCTCAAAGTCATGGGGGGAGGGGCAGAGCTTGGATTAGACCTTGGGAATTCCTGGCTCCCAGCTGTGTCTCATATCCCCACAAAGAGGCACAGGTTATTTAAATGCTCCTCCCCCTCAGAGGGCTATTGGCAGTACATTATCCCAGATTAATTGCACTAGACAGGTTCACATGCAGACACCCACAGAGAAATATGGGAAATATGGGGTTGGGGTGGTGCAGTTGCAGAGCTGCCAGCAGCCACTGCAAACGCCCATCCTGGCTTGTGGGGGAGAGGAAGTTCAGATACCAAGCTGCCCTGCGGGAACGGGAAAAGCACAAGTGAAATCTGGGCTCAGCTGCCAGCATCTGTATAATCAGACACACATCAGCTAATTCCTAGCAGGCACCAGCAGCTTCCTAAGCTGTTGGTCAAGAGTATTAACGCCTGGCAGCTTGGTACCCCTGGCCCTGCCCCCCCCCCCACTTCCTGAAATACACGCAACTCAAACCAAGCTACCAACAAGCGTCCTCTTGCCTCTGGACCAGCGCAACCTAGAGAAACGGATTCCCAGCTACAAGCAGTCACCCAGCCAGGCTCCAGCTTTGCATGCTGTCAGGGTGAGTGGTTGCATTCCAGAAAAAATCTTTTCCTATGTGGTACACCCTCCTCCACCTCAAAACAGCACCAAATCTCATCAGCCAGGAGAGCGCAAGCAGGGAAGCGGTAATCCGTGGTTTGTCTGAAGGGTTAGATCAAAAACAGGGGAGTGTTTAGACTCAGGGCACCTGGCAGCCCAACTGCACCTCTGCACCAGCTCCTGCCTGCCACACGACAAGCTTCAATCTAGGATTAAACCCTCGAGCTGCAGAGCGCCAGGTATAGCCATCCATCACCTCCACACTGTTCCCAAGGCTCCCGCTGGGCCAGGCCTTACACCAGGGACATACCAGTGTAGGACTGGTGAGACCAGAACCAGCCCCAAGGGCACCAGCTCATCCCCCCACCCCCAAGTGCTGGTATTTATTAACCCTTTAACTCACACTTATGTGTATTAGACTAGCACCTAGAGTCCACCACAGAGATCAGAGCCTCTTTGTGCTTGGCAGTCCCAGAGAGCTGGCAGTCTGAACAGGCAAGACAAAGGGTAGGAGGAGAAAGACTAGGAGGCACAGACAGGAAGGGACTTGCCCAAAGGCAATAGCAGAGCTGGGTACAGAAGGCAGGTCTCCTAACTCCCAGCCAATGCTGCCTCCTTTATACACGTCTCCTCCCACCCGGTGTCTCGGCCTGGGTTGTGTGTAACAGACTAAGCTGCCTGAAGCAGGGGACCCCTCATTTTCACATCTCTGAAGCACCATGGACATCCGTAGCGGCAGCTGCTGAGCTCCCAGGATCACTCATCCAGCCCACCTTGCTGCAGATTAAAACGCTGCTGGGGATAAGGGAACAATTCTATGGAGTCAGCCTGCACCCTCCCACTCTGCATCTGCTCGCTGAGCTGCCCATTTCACAGACAGGCTCATTCCCACCCTGCAGGGCCAACGCACGAGCGAGCCGCCTTCCACTCGGCCTCGCACATCGGCAGCCGGGCTCAGGCTGCAGGCCTCTCTCGCTGATGAGGGTTTGAGAGGCTGAGCGAGCAGAGCTGATTGCTGACATGCAGGTGAAGCGTGAGCTGCTGCAGCTGGCAGGGAAAGGTGGATCAGTCTAGGCTGACTACACAGGAACAAGAACAGTTGCTGACAGACAGACACTGAGTGCGAGGCCCAAGATCAGAGCCAGTTTGGCTCTAGCGCGGCTTAGCATGGAGTAGCATTAGTGTCAATCCTCTGCTGCTGGCTTCACAAGGCTCAAATCTTTAGAGCCGATATGACGGCAGAGGCTAATTAGGTTCCCTTTGCTTTGAGCCATACCAAAAATTAACTATAATCTCGCAGACTTGTGAAGCTTCAAAGAGATCCTGGGAGAGGGAGCCACAGCGTGAGAGCTTTAGCACCACTGATTCCAGGTCAGGCTCCTGTTTGGGATGATGTAGCCATAGCCCCAGAGGTGGCTGCTCTGAGAGCACATGGCATCTGCCATGGGCTAGGAGAGGAAGGCCGGCCTACTGGCTAAAGCACCGGATGGGGATTTCAGAGCAGGGGGGTGGATTCCCAGCTCTGGCAGACTGGGTGCAGCTTTAGGCAGACTGCTTGATCTTTCTGCGCCTTGGTTTGCAATTCTCATCTGTAAAATGGGGAGAACAGCACCGCCCTGCCTCACGGGGGCTTTGCAAGGATAATTTCATTAATAGCTGGGAGGTGCTCAGATGACAGGGGCTATCAACCACATAGCCAGAGATCGCTCTGACAGGCCAGCCCCGGACACATTCCATGCAGAGATACTGCACCAATTGCTCACTCCAAGGCTAATTTTTTGAAAGTAGTTTTTGTCTGATAGAGAAAGCCGACCAAGAAGCTAGGCTACAATAATCCTGGCCATCTCCAAAGTAACAGGCACCATGGTCTAGTGTACAGGACTGAATTCCCATCACCCAATGCAGTCTTGGGTAAGTCACACTCCCTCTGCCTTGGTTTCACCATCTGTTGGGCATAGGTGTTGTGAGTATTAGCATATTCTCCACAAGGCACTTAGAGATGCTCTGGTGGAAGGTGCAACAGTATCAGCCAGGTCCAGCTAAATAAGCTAACAGGCAGCAATCCTATTCTGGAAACCCCAGAGTCTCTGATGAAAGGAGGTGCAGCACTGATGCTCAGCTTTGGAGTCTTTATGGGCTCTTTGGCATCTAAGCCTTTAGGGGTCATGCTTTTAAGTCATCTGGAACCATGAGTACTAGAAAACGTGCCTTTTAAAAAAAAAAACGAAAGCAGAGAGCTTCCCTTCCCTAGAGTCAGCTGAATTTGTGACTATCAGGAAAACACCAGCCACTGTGAAATGCATGTGTAAGCGGGGGGAATAGTCTCACCCTTGTGGGGAACTGTCCTGGCTTCTGCACTACCCCGGTGAAGTGGGCTAGTGAAAGGATCTGAGTCCTCGCTCCCACTTCCTTTACCAGTGGCCTCCCTGCCCTTGAGGGCTCCCCTTCCACTCTCCTGTCTGGCAGAGTCCTCGTAACCCCAACAAGGCTGGGCCCAGGATTCCTGGGGGGCTCGACCCCCAACCCTGCTGCGGTCACCTAGGACAGGGGCTAGGGTGTCCCCACTCCGGGGTACTCTCTCTGCACTGGGCACTTCTCTGACCCACTGACCATTACATACAAGTTAAAGCAAATGCAAGTTATTTAATCAACAATTAATTTGAAAAAGAATAAGGGAAAAAGAGAGGTTAAAAGAAACATCACCCTGCTCTGTGGCTGGGAACATCACAAACAGTGTCTCTGGAACGTCAGGGCGGTTCACAGTCTGTTCCTTGTAAGTCCCAGGCCTCCTGCTCAGGCCCTGGCTGTGCTGCAGGGATGCTGTGGGTTGGACACTCGCTCTGGTGGTGGTCTCAGGCTCTAAGTGGTAGGACCCTTCTTCCCAGTGTCGCCCCCGCCCTGTCGGGGTTATGATCCACGCCTGGCCTGCAGAGCCTCTTGGCTGAGGTGTCTCCCTGTGCTGGGCCCGCTGCCCAGGGTCCCCCTCGGTCTCCCCAGCTGCTCACCGCACCCAGCTCTGGACTGCTCCAGCCCCAGCTCCACCACTCGGTCTCTGCACTGCTGCTGCTCTGCTTCCAGCTCCCTGGGCTGCTTCTCTGGCCCCTCTGGCTCTGGTTGCTGCAGCTCTGCTCCCAGGACAGGTCTGCTCTCTCTGGGCTGTGCCTCTGGCTTTGGGGCTGCAGCTCTGCTCCCAGGACAGGTCTGCTCTCTGGGCTGCTTTTCTGGTCCCTCTGGATCTGGCCCAGCTCTGCTCCCCAGCTTAGCTTGGGCCCCTGCTTTCTCTTTAGCTCGGCCCCCACTCTGTCTGACCCAGGCAATTGCAGCTCACATGGAGGACGGGACCTCCCTGGCCTCCTGACTCCCTGATTAGCCCGCTCGCCCTGTCATTCAGGCTGACCTGGAGCATTGGCCTCTCCCCATTGTTCCTGGGGGCTGTCAGTCTCGGGGTCCTGATTCCCCATCGACCCTTCCCCCTTTTTAGTACTGGGAGCTAGCAACTAAAACACCCCCACTGAATGTCAGTAAGGGGGCGACAGTCCCCTTACACATGGGTAAGCTAGGACTCCATGATTCGTCCAGGGCCATCAATGAGTCAGCTGCACAGCAAGTGACCCAGGGATTTCCAGCTCCTATACCAAGGAGCGGGAAACTCCAATTCCCTGCCCCGTGGGTAGGGGGAGTACACAAACTGACCAGCCACCACTCTCCATTGTAACAGCTCACACTGACAAGAACGTGTCTTAGGTTTCGCTATGTGCGGAGGAATTGACTTGACAAGTCATTCAGTTCCTTCATTGCCGGCTCTTCATCACCCACATGGTGCCAGACTGCCCTGGGCCAATCAAGCATCCAGTGAGATGCATCACATTTGCCAACATGTGCATTGCTCACCACGGGCAGGGTGTGTGCAGGGAATGAGTAGCTGCGTGCAGACTGCAGTGTGTGTGGCTATGTCTGCCCGTAGAAGACTCCGGCAGCAGGACTAACAATAGCAATGTAGACAGGAGAGGCATCGCTTGGGCGCGTAGGGCACATACCTTAATAGGTCAGGTGTGTCCATCGGTGCAGACTTTCTAATGTGCTGGGGGAGGGGTGCTCCCCACAGCTCTGCCCCCACTTCACCCCTCTCTCAAGGCCACACCTCCACCCCACCTCTTCCCACCTCCTGCTCTGCCCCCACCCCATTCTGCCCCACCCCCGCTCCTCCCCTCTATCCCTGAAGCCCTCCTGCACGCTGCAGAATAGCTGAGCCACAGTAGGCGCTCAGCACCCCCCAGGAGGCGCTCAGCACCCCCCAATTTTTCTTCTTGTGGGTGCTCCAGCCCAGAGTCTGTGCCTATGGGTGTGTCTTCACTCACTTAAGCAGTGCCTCACCATCCACCTCACTATTTATCCCTGTGTTGGAGGGCAGGTAGAGTACGTACGCTACACACCGTGGTAAGAAGAGTGCAGTGTAAACATACCCTTTGTAATTTACATGGCCGGTGTCATGGAAAACCCTGTCCATAAAGTCACAGGAGCAATTTAAAGAAGGAACACATGCTGAGAGTGTGTTTCCATGACGTTTTTATGGAGAGCAACCACCCTACTCTCACAGGGCAGGAGCATTGCTCAACTTTGAAGGAAGAGGAAGCTGTTGCAAAGGGGAACATATGCTGTTCACCACTTCCAGCCCTTTCATGAGACGCCTAGCACCGTAAGCACCAAGGGAAAGAACATTCCCCAGGCATCAAGGTTAGGCTGGCCAGAAAAACCACAATTTGGTTTTGTGAAAAATAAACCAAGAGGGGAGGGGTGTGCATGGGCATCACACCTGGGCACTCCCCTGGGATGTGGGAGACCCTATGTTCACATCCTTGCCCTGCCCAAGGAGGTGTCTTCACTGCAGAGTTAGCCCATACCTGAGCAGCTGGATTAGTTTATCCCGGTTGAGCAACTGCAGTGCAGAAGCCGTACCTACCCAAGTTACTGGTGTCCTCATGGGTGCTGAGAGTTGCTAGGACTTCTGGAGGCTTATCCCATGGCACACTGGGCTGCCCCAGGCGGAGCTGCTCTAGGGTTCTTTCCCAATGAATCGCAGCAGAACTGGTCTGTCTGGACTCACAGGGGGAATTGTGGGAAGGCACTGCAGGACATCAGCACTCCAGCGATTCTGCCTGTGCCCTCATGGCAAAGTGAGTGGGTTACCAGCCCCAGTGAAAGCAGCACCTGGGCTTTAACCCACCCCCACAGCTGGGCTAGCTGGCCAGGGTCAAAAGCATGGCCAAACTCAGGTGAGAGGGTTGTGTGTTGGGGGGGGGGGGGGGAGGGAAGAGACACAGACAGACACCCAGGCAAGAGCCTGGCCTAACTTGGCAGTGAAGACAAAGCCAGAGTGAGACAGAGACCTTATACCCAGAGTCACTTTCAGACTTGCTCTGCAGGCAGAGGTTCCCAAAGGGGTGGCGAGAATCGGTGCTAGCAAAACAAGCAGGAGGCACTGGGAGCCTCAGACACAGCAGTTTGTTCCTCAGACGCCCCTAGTCATCAGAAGAGGCAGCTGGCTAAGGAGCCTCTGGATGAGAAAAGGGCAGAAATGGCTGGCAGCTGCTCTGCGCCAGTCACAATCCATTGCCAGCTGAAGTCACCCTAGCAAAACCAAACAGGCTAACTCTCTGGGACATGTGGCCTGAACCTCATCCCCTCTCAGCACGGTCTTGTTGGCAGGAGAGGAGTGCAGGGCACCATGTAGATGGGGCTCAGATCAACAGCCGCACTTCATTGAACCCAGGTGGTGCCATTTCTTGGCTTTCTCAGTGCCTGCCTGAGGTTTGGGGCCAGACAAGAGTGACCCAGACAGAAGGGGTGGGGGAAAGAGAAAGAGGAGAGCTAGAAATGGACAGTGGGATTGTGCCGGTTTTCCAGGGCTGTACTGCTACCCTTTGCCAGTGGGTTCACATCACGTCAACTGCTGCTGCAGTTAGCAGATGTAAGCCTACCTATGGGCACAGCAAGAGATTCAAGGAGCTGTGGGCCCTTTACCCACAAGCCATTGCAATTCAAAAGTCAAGTCAGCCACACGCTGGCCCAGATTCAGCTCGCAAAGCAGCTTTGCACAGGTGTAACTCCACTGATTTCCCCACAGCGACTCTCGATTTCCCTTCCCTCGTGCTGGTATAAATCTCGCCCGCAGCCTTGCAGCTGACCAGGAAGCTACTGCTTTGCTTTCCAGACAGACCTTTTCTTTCTCTCTCAGACACACACTCACCCCGCCTCTCTCACCTCGGGTTGCAATATGGTCTAACAATTCATCACTGCACCCATTTTGTATCAGTAAAAAGCATTAGGATGGATGCAATTAGCCTGAAAAAGGTATTTCACCCTCCCCCACTATGCATCACCCAGGATAGGTGGAAATGTCGGGGGGGGGGGCAGAACAAAAAAAAACCAACAAATCCGAAGTGCCAGGGACTCGGTTTCATTTAAAACCCAGTGAACTAGAGGAAATGTGCCGGTTCACCCCAGCTGGGGATCGAAGTCTTTAATCTCTCCTCTTCCCTCACTCCCCCTCTGGAGCTTAGGGACAGCGATTCCAGCTTGCAGTCACCTGTAGCTCTCGCACTGTTGAGTGTTCATGGCCTGACGAGGGGCACAGGTGGTGCCAGCATTAGCTGCATTAGGATTGAGGCCAGGACTAGGCAGCAGCAGCTGTTGCAGGTATTTTCCAGACCACATGTTCCTTGAGAGAGAGACTGACTTATTTTCAAAGCTGGCAGCACATGGTTAGGATGCTTGATGCTTTTCTTCTCACTTCTACCACCATGATGGTGGATAGGGAGACCCAGAGCACGCACAGGGTGACCTCACTGAAATCGAATTGCCCAGCTCTGAGAATTTAGCCCACAGACCAAAGGATCCCAGCTAGGCCTACTGTGTCCCTTGTAATTGTTCATCCTGAATACAGTTAGTTTCCCAGGGCTTTCAGACCACCAGTAGCCTGTGCTGAGAGGGGAAGGCGGATGCATGAGTCACGGGGGGAGAGGATGGCTTTGATGAGATAATTAAACTCTCAAACTTTCCAACAAGCTTTTTTCTGTCACTGTTTTCACTGAAGTTTTCAACTTCAGTGAAAACAGTGACAGAAAAAACAGTCAGTGGTCTGGACTGGGGTCTGTGTATTCTAATCCTGGCTGAAGACCATGGAAGGAGCCACTTAGCTTCTCTGCCTCAGTTTCCCATTGGTCAGTTAAGGACAATGGTTACATACTATACTGTCAGGGTTAGTGTTCATAACACACTTAGCACTTACATAAAGAAAGGAATGCTTTAAATTTCTGTACTGTGCTGAAAATTCTTTCCCCCCAGGTTTATAAAACATTAATACCACCTAGCTCCTACACAGCACTTTTCATCCATGGCTCTCAAAGCACTTCACAAAAGGACATTAGTGTCCTTATCTTCATTGTTCATATGGGAAAACTGAGGCACAGATAAGTGCCTTGCCTAAGGTCACTCAGCAACACAGTAGGGAACAGAATCCAGGTCTCAAGTCCTAGCCCTGTCTGCTAGGCTACACTGTCTCCACCTGCTGTTCCTCCTCATCCCTTATAGCAGATGAGGGCAAAAGATCAGTCCTGTTCTACCAGCAGAAAGCTCTGCTCTGTATAGACGTCTCACTGGGCAGATCACAGAACCTTAAAATAAGAATGTAGACACCACCTGGCAGTGAATGAATGCAGCAGCCAGAGGAAAAGGAAGTTTACTGAGCTTCACATAAAGGGCTGCTCTGAAATCAGACCCAGCAGGAAGCTAGGACAGGGCAAGATGGAAGGGAAGTCATGGACAGAAGGTTAAGAGAGTCACCCTCTGAGCATTGAGCAGAGACCCTGGAGAGTCTGTTGCCTGGTGTTAGCTGGGCGGGCTGGTACAAGGCCTGGAGGACAGACAAACATTCTGGGATACTGAATCAGAACCAGGAACAAGTGGCATAAGAATGGACATACTGGGTCAGACCAAAGGTCCATCTAGCTCAGTATCCTGTCTTCCAGCAGTAGCCAGGTGCCCCAGAGGGAATGAACGGAACAGGTAATCAAGTGATCCCTTCCCTGTCGCCCATTCCCTGCTTCTGGCAAACAGAGGCTATGAACACTTCAGAGCATGGTTTCGCATCCCTGCCCATTCTGGCTAATAGCCATTGATGGACCTACCCTCCATGAACTTATCTAGTTCTTTTTTGAACCCTGTTCTAGTCTTGGCCTTCACAAGATCCTTTGGCAATGAGTTCCACAGAGCTTACAATCTGGGGAGACCAGAGAAAGCATTGGTGTAAAAACCAGAGGGGAAGGGATTTACCTAAGGTTACCCAGCAGGGCACTGGCAGAGCCAGGACCAGACCAGACCCCAGCTCTTCCAAGCCCCAGTCCTAGGCACTGGAATACAGACTCTCCAAGGAGTTTGCAGGAGAATTTCTCAGCCTACTTCATCCTCCCCAACTCAAACGATGCCATGCATTTTACACTCCTGGCCACAGCCTCGAGGTTACAGGAGAAGTCAAGATGTCTCTGGCTGCAGGAACAGAGCTGGAGAAGCCCAGGAAAGGCTGCCAGTTTGAGGGAGTTCTCCTAGCCCTAGTTTAAGGGGTCTGGGTGGCTTGTAGGACTGGCAGGGAGCCCTTCACCCATAAGGCACCAGTTCAAGGCTGGTCCTGGTTAGCGGCAGTGTGAAACCACTAGAGGGCTGCTGGTGGGGGGGTCTCAATTTACTTTTAAGGGGGCAGACATCTGCCATCAAGTGTGGTGGTCACTGCACAGAGGCCAGAAACTGAGAAGGCCACAGAGACTGAACCAGTCCTTCTACCTCAGCAGTGTCTCAGCCCGACTGATGCACAGTGGGAGAAGCTTGCATTGCTGCTAGTGCCCTGGCTGTCCTCTCTGTTGGAGGGGCACAGAAGCCTGCAGGGCTGCCTATCCCATGCAAACTCCCCTCATTACCCAAATGGCAAGTCCCAGCATAACAGAGCCTGGATTGTTCCCCGGACACACATGTACAGGGCAGCAGATGGGGGGAGGTTGCGCATCGTGCTTGCCATTTTGAGGTCAAACGAGCAGGATTCCTTAATTCTCTGCTCAATTCCATGCTTGTTTGCCACCTCTTCTGTCAAACTGGCTTCAAAATGTGGGTTTTATGCAGCGAGCCAGCAGTCGTCACAGCTACATTCTCAATCACGTGCAAGACGAAATCTGGAATAAACTGAAAATGAAAAAACCCCAAACTCAATCTCATGTGATGGTTTGGTAGAGGACAACTGCCCTAGGCTGCAGGGATCTTTAGCTGGGTTACTATAGCCTGGCAGCCATCTCTCTCGGCTCTTTGCCAAGGTGAGTTTATTTGTCTGTTGCAGGCCGCTTGATTGTTTGCAGCCCTGTTTTTCTGAAACATCTTTGTTACAACAGCACAGAGAGGAGCAGCTGATATGTAAACAAATGCACAAAGACCAGTCTCTCTGGCACATTGATGGAGTTTTAGGCACCACATTTCAGTTTTGCTGAGGGGGGAGGGGGAAAAAAGCCACAGTAGTGTTATTAATTATTTGTATTACTGTAGCACCTAGGAGCCTTTGTCATGGACCAGGGCCCCGTTGTGCCAGGTGCTGTGCAAACCCAGAACAAAACTCCAACCAAACAGAAAATAAAAACTAGAGAGCCAGGTTTTATACACGCCCCCGAGTAATAGTGTCACCTTCCGAGGGCACAAAGATCTACCCAGGGTACAACTGACAAGTCTAGTATTACTCTCGAAGCTGAGCGACATCTAGAGAGTCACAAGGCCTTGTCTGAATGTCAGTTTTAATACACAGGGTTATTGGTAAAATGCTGGGGCAGATTTTCTTCAATAGGGTTTTCACAGCATCCCTTGAAAAGTAAACCCCACTTTTCCCCAGCATTTTAAATGCTAGAGAAAGCCTAAAAGATCTGCTGGAACAATAGGGTGGTTGTTTTTTTGGCTGCCTTTGTAACCTCAATAATATTAAACCTCAAATCTTGTTTTCCCTGGAGGACTCGAGTGGGAGCTCTCAGCACTCTGCTGGAAGGGCAAAGAGGTTACATTGCCTAGAGAGGAGAGTGTATATAGGGCATATGAAAAGATCCACGGAGAAGGGTTGCTCCTGTTTAATTCACTCCCTTTGTCACAAGCCTGCTTGTCCAGAGAATCTTTATGGGAAGTGGGACAGACAAGACTGGAAATGTCTAAAGGTAAAAACAAGCAGAGAAGTTGCACACAAAGCTTTTCAGATCTCCTTTGTGCACAGTGAATCAGCAAAAGATACAAAAAAAAAAAAGGGCACTGCCTCATTTCCACAGACACACACAGCGTGCGCAAATCCCCTTTAAATGAAAGGGAACTCCGCAAGCGACAGCCTCCTTTCGGGGCTCCCTGGTGACTGGCCAGTACAAAGAGTTGGAGAAGACAAACCTCTGTAGCTTGTTGCCACACAAAAGCACCCTGAAAATAAAATGGGGACCTGGGATCAGTGTCCTGGTGGGTTGCCAGGCCCTGCGGAAGGACGACAGTTATTATAGAAATACACAGGAGGCAGAAATAGAACGCAACATTCACAATGAAGCAACCATGAGGCTTCTCCCCTCAGGAATGAGCTGTAAAGCAGCCTCCCCTCCCAGACAAAACATTAGGACAACGCAAGTCATCCACTGTGATACTCAGTCACAAGATGCTATGCTGGGGGGAGGCAGCTGGGGGACTGACAAGAGACTTACTCAGAGACAATGGGGGAGGAGATAGAGATGAAAAAAATTTAAAGGGATACACAAAACCAGACCCATTTCCTCACCCTAGTGACACCCTCAATGGATTAGAGCTACCAGCTGTAACCATCATCTAGTTTACCTTTTACAGCTCAGTCTGCCTGGATGGTGATCTACACACGTACCTGCATTAGTACAAGCTGCTTACACACATGCATAACAATGCACCACCAACAGGGACAGGACCCACTCCTACTGACAGCTCAAGCGGTCCTCCTGTAGCTCACGAGACAGAGGGGCTTTATTTTTGGAACTCATGGGCCAGGGCTGCAGCTCTAGGTGCCCAAGTGTGGGAGAACAAGGGATGGATACATCAGGTGTCTTGTCTGCAACACGCAAATCCCCCATCACGAAGGCTGTCGGATTTGGATTTCTGGTCCAGAAGAGAGAAAGGTTCCAAATTCAAAAGACGATCAGTCTGACTCCAAGACTGCATGCCCCCTGGGACGCAGGCTGTCTGGTTATAGGCCTGGACAGTGCCTAGCACAATGGGAACCTGCTCCTTGAGTGGGATTCCTAGGTGTTTCCATAATACAAATCACCCACTATTTCCACGGAGACTCAGAAAAGGGGACAGTCTGAGCAAAGAACCAGTAGCTCTCTAGCCAACTCCCTCACTCCCGTCATGGCCTGGGAGGCAACACAAGACATCTTGCCAGCTCCCACTCCAGCAGAGGGAGGCCACCAACAATAGGGAGAGATGGTCTGGAAGAAGGAGGGGGCAGCCATGATTAATGCTCAGCAGGTACTTTGGAGATTAGCAGCACTGCCTTTTTCATTCTTTTTGAGCACTGATGAGGCGAGAGAAAAACCGAACTAAGCTTCGGGCCTAAGCTACTTAAGAAAGCTGCAACTGACTACGCTTGCAAATTCGTTCCAGCCAAGGATCCCAGTCCTGCAAGGAGCTCAGCATGGTGCACCTGTGTGTGAAGACAGAGGGCTCGCCCCGCTCACACTTGTGGATCCTACCTGCTGCCTAGGTCAGCTGCCTAACAGCTGCTGAAGTAACTATAGGACATGTCTCCCCACCTCTAAAGTGTGGGTCTGGACCCCGCTCCATGCGGAGACAGGACAACATTCCCTGGAACATAAGCACCCTCAATGTTAGATCTTTCTCCACTTCCTCTGCAGCCTGTGCGTAGCTTGTGGGGATGGCCACCTGCTAGGGACGGTTCCCCCCGCCCCGAGCTCATGCAGACCCTGATTTCTCAGTAAATCCAGAGCAGCAGAGCTACCCCCAGCAGAGAGCAACACCAGGCTGAAAACTTTCCATGGCTCCCCTGGTCAGTGTGGTTAGAAAAGGAACCGCCAGACTGTCTGCGTGTCCAGAACAGTGGCAGCAAGACCCCCATTTCCAGCCATCTCTTGTTCACGATAGGATAAAGGGGGGGTTAAAAAGCCACAGGATGACTAGAAGCCAGTGTCTTCCTCTAAGTGCCCTGTGATTGGGCAGGAGAGCATTAAAATGACAATCCCTGCACTGCCAGGAGCACCTCCCACACCCTCCCCATGGGGAGACGAGCAGAGGGTGATTGCTGTACCACACCTTAGCATCACACCGCTGCTCTTCCTTGTGGGGGACCCTCTGCCTACACACGCCACGGATGACCCTGAAAGCAATGCTGACTTGGCAAAGCTGGTATCCAGCCACAAACGCATTCCATCATGAGTCTCGTTCACCTAACTTTGCAGCTAGAACCCAAAACCCTTGTGCCCCAGCTGCAATGCAGGGGGATCCTCCATTCCTGCCGGTGTTTTGCCTAAAGAGCCTCACTCAACAGCACTGCACGAGTGACGGGGCACTTTCAGATTTAGGCACCATGAGTGACCACAACTGATTAGAGTCACAGGGTCAGAAGCCTCAGCTGGCGTATGGGTGTAACGCCATTTGACAGCAAAAGAACTAAACTGATTTACATCAGCTGAGAATCTGGGCCAGTTTCCACAGGAAGTTGTGAGTGTGAATGGAGGCGGTGGGGCAAGGGGGAGAAGTAATTTCACAAGCAGACTTTGTTTTCTAGGGGTCCTAACCAGGGCAAGGCATGGAAGAAAGGTGATAATGTGAAACTGGACTCATCTTGATTAGCAGCAGATTCTACAAGAAAATAGCACTTTTAAGTCTATCGATCCTGGCTCTCTTCTTGGTTGTCCTGTGTATATACACCTAGGATTTTCATCACAGCACCGGGAGATCTCAACAAAT
This sequence comes from Lepidochelys kempii, assembly GCF_965140285.1. NCBI lineage: Eukaryota > Metazoa > Chordata > Testudines > Cheloniidae > Lepidochelys > Lepidochelys kempii. Next base: position 13,265,104 of record NC_136380.1, read on the forward strand.
CATGAAGTCTCACAATTCACCTTCCTTTGTGAGCAGTCATTCTTCATGCTGGGATATTAAAACTGGAGGCAAGGGGAGGCTAATGGCTTATTTACGAAGATGCTGAGCATTTGCTGTTCCATTGGACCTCAAGTGCTCAGCATCTTGGATAATCCATCCATAAGCAACTGGCATGAAGTCACATAATGGGTTGGGGCAGATCCGGTAACTGAACCTCAGTGTCCCAGCTCACCTCCCCCACACTAATCATTAGACCACATTACTTCCAAAGGAAGGGGGGGGGGGGAATGCCAAACAAAATTGCAGGTGCCAAAAATAAAGAGACAGACCAAACAAACCCACATGCACAGATTACAATTTCCATGTCTAAGTAAACTGCAAACCAGTATGTAATTGGAGCAGCATGAACTTGTCAGATGGAGAGAGAACGCTTTGAAATGCGGTGATTCATCTCCCACCCCTTGGGGAGAGTGGAAGGGGAGAGAAGAGAACATTGCGGGGGTCCTCCCATCTAAATGTGGCCAATTCCCTTTTCTGGCACGTATGCCATAGATTAGACACTCTCCCACTGAGCAAAAGGCTGGTTAGCCCTGGCTGCTTGGCAGATTTTCCTGCGCAGGTCCGCCTGGGAGTCACGAGGCTGTCACCCACACAACCTGGGACCGGAGCAAAGCGAAGATTCGGCTACAAAAGCCTCTTTAGAGGCTACCCAACACTTGCGGAGCCCGCCGGGTTTCTCGGGCCACGGGTGTCAGCTTGCTAGCAGGGCTGGAAGGGACGTTTGCTGGGACGTTTGATTCCATTTAAAGCAGGGTTTTACAGCGCAGGACCCACGACCCACAAGCGCAATACTGCGGCTCCCAGAGGCGGGTAGCGCAGAACTGGCAGTGGCTTTGTACAGGCGCTTTCCCTCGTTTTCAGGGGACTACGCCCAACTGTGGGAAAAGTGAAGACACCGGACAGCATCATTACCATCTTTCACCCGGGCCTCCTCCCACCATTACAGACCTCAAACCACAGTCAGTATCTCCATCATGTAGCATCTGAACCTGCAAATAGGCCCCAAATTCGCTCCCCCCACCTCTGAATCTTGGCCCTTCCCACCACACACAACCTGGCATTTGTACAGCAAACCAGCACAGTCCCGTCCCTGATTGGCCAAGGTCAAGCAGAGTAGCACAGTCAGCCTATGACGGACATGCTCCTTGCCAACCATTCCTTGATTAGCTTTAAAGTCAGAGCCAAGCAGCCCCTGTGCTTCAGTTTCCCTCATTTGATTCAGAAACCCCCAGCCACTCCTGCCCCTCAACTTCTTCCCTTGGGGGTTTGGTTTCCTGAGCAACTGGAGATATCTGCCGGAGCCTACCCAGGCACCCAGCCGAAGGAAACTGAGGGGTCTTTGTTACTCCACCTCACAGATCTCTTGGTGGTCACAGGCCGGCAGGAACGCTAACACAATCATAAGTGTCCTCAGTTAAACACGGGAGGGTTAAGGAAAGACTGTGTAAAGCATGTTACTGACAGGGCTGTTTTGGAAGCTGACAGCTGTTACTGCAATGCAGATCCCCACGCAGAGTCTGTAAGAGATCAGAGTCTGTAGGAGATCGTTGTAATCCCACCAGGGGCGGGGAGTTAAGTTCTGTTAAAAGAGAACTACCTGCAAAGTTATCCCCCCCGAGGCTGGGGAGTACAGTTATTGCTCCAGAGTCAACAGGACGCCAAGCTCCTGATCTCTCCAGTCATGCAGCTCTGGGGGAGAAGAGAGAGTTAAACTGCGTGGAGTGAAATAAAGGAGTGCTGGATACTATAGCTCCTTCCCTGAACTAAAGGGAGAATCGCCGGTGGCAGTATAGGGCCTGACACACAGTAGAGCAGTTCTGAATCCCTCCAGTGGAGGGCAATTCAGCACACAAACACAACCCAGTTCACTACAGTATTAAACTCTACAATCACCTCCTGGCTTGCGCACGTGCCCTGTAAGGATTTGAGGGAGGAGGACTGATGGTCATTCTAAAATAACTGCATCTTCAAGTTGTGATGCAGCATTTAGCTGACCCATGCTATATGTGACCTGGATTATCGTAGCACTTAGGAGCCATAACCACGGAGCACTGCTCCCCACTTTGCACCCCACTGTGCTAGCAGCTGTACAAACACACAGCAAGAGGACTACCCCTGCCCAAGGAGCTTACAATCTACGTATGATACACGTGACTGGTATACAGTCTAGTCCATGTGTCTACAGTGATAGGGGTACAGGCTGTTAGAATGGATTGAGACAATCAGACTGGACCAATGATCCGTCAAGGCCAGTAGTCTGTTGGATGCAGTGGTCTCCCTTTGACAAAACAAAAAGCAGGTCGTGTGTACTAGTAACATCGGGTTCGGTTGTGCACTTGCTAATGTGCCCACACAGAAGGGACTTCAATTACCCCACATACAGGCTAGCCACATGCTACGTTTCCCAGCAGCTCCGATTCATCCCCTCTGTGGGGAGTGTTACCCAAGAGGGTCCTTTCTAGTCTGAACCCTGCAGGGATGGGCCTTTATTAGCTCCCGTGGGAGATAATTCCACAGCCTAACAGAGCAAGCAAGCCTGCTCCCTGGAGCTTTATTTCCCTTAGGCAGAAGAACGGCTTGGTGGTGGCAGAGAACATGTAGTTCCAGGCTGTGCCTTGGCTTTCAGCAGCACCGGCTGGAACTTCAGTGAGCTGCACTGATCACATTTTCCTTCCTGTCCCCATTTCTAATGAGGAAGCACACACTTCCCACACGATCCATGTACAGGGGCCTGAAAGCTACAGCAGAGTGTCCAGTAACAGGCAGCCAACCCACACCTCAGGGATGCTGGGAAAACACAAGCCCATAAACACCCCCCCCCATGGTTTCAGCCACCTGAGGAGTCAATTCCAAGAACTTGGGTGCCAGGAACTCCTGGGCCCTACTCCCATCTCTGCCACTGACTCACTCACTGGCCTTGGGCAAATCACAATGCTACCTTGATTACCCCACCTGTAAAACTGCAAGGTTACTAATTATCTACACCACAGGGATGTTGTGAGTAATTAGCAATTAGCTTTGCTGAGGGCACTACATAAATTCCAAGTATAATCAGCCTAGTGAGGCAGTGTGACCTAGGGGATAGAGCACTGGACTGGGTCTCAGGAGACCTAGGCTATTACTGACCCTGCCACTGGCCTGTTGGGTGATCCTGGGTCACACTGTGCCTCTCCCCATTTGTGAAGTGGGGATGCCGAGCAGGTAGAGTCTGAGTCCGGGATCATAATGATCCCCTCTTCTGGCCTAGTCTATCTTCTGATTATTCCTGTTTCTGCATCAATAATGATGAAAGCATGTACACACATGCACCGAATAGAAGGTTGCTGCAACCTACATATGCTGGGCACACTCCTGCCAGAAGTCAGACCAAGGTATGAGTGGTGTGTTACCTCACTTTTCAAAGAGGGGAGAAGCTAGGACATCATCCCAAAGGCCCACAGCCTTTGAACAGTCAGATTCGAATTCAGGCCTGGGGAAGGAGGGACGCACACCCACTTACACCAAGACAGAGGCCGCAGCGTTCATAGCCCCATGACATTCCAGTGCTTCAACTGCACACAAAAGTAGCACAGATCCTTTTTGGCACATGTCCCACAAGAAGCCATGAAGTGATCAGTGGCGTAGGATTCATGCAGCATAATAACTAAGGGGAGGAGAAAACCCTGCATTTAAAAAGCTATTTTTCCTGCAACAATCCCAGCTTTTAGACAGATCCATTACCTTGTGCATACAGCGATACAGGAGTAAGCTTTAGGGATTTTGGGTTTCTCTAGATTTCCAGCGAGGAGAGAAGGGTGTATAACACAAAGGTGTCCCTACTGGGAGGGAAACTTCTAACTTTGGCAATCTCTGTATTAAGAGGATTACTTAGTACAACACAGCAGAAATACTAAAAGAGCTGGGACCAAAATCAGCTTTCCACTTGCTGATGTGATGGTTGCCATTTTGGCCAACACCAGGGAACTCCAGAGCTAAAAACACAGATCTCTGGCTGGGGTTATAACTCAAGCTGTAAAGAGCATGGCTCTTTAACACACATGCAGCCTCTGTGGATTGGGCACAGAGGTAGGGACACAATCCAAATTGACCAGTGGATTACACAGACATGCTTTGCCAAACCTCCCAGTCCTTGCTAAAGGCAATTGGGGGGTTGTCCGAGTCTTGGGTACGAGGATTACAGGATCCTTTTGGTCACCCATGGAACAGGTTTGCCTAATCTTGCTCCCCTCCCCATATGGACAAGTAAATATCAACAGCTCGATGTCTAGTTGGAAGCCAGTATCAAGCGGAGTGCCCCAGGGGTCGGTCCTGGGGCCAGTTTTGTTCAACATCTTTATTAATGATCTGGAGGATGGGATAGATTGCACCCTCAGCAAATTCACAGATGACACTAAACTGGGGGGAAGAGGTAGACATGCTGGAGGGTAGGGACAGGGTCCAGAGTGACCTAGACAAATTGGAGGTTCAACAAGGACAAGTGCAGAGTCCTGCACTTAGGAAGGAAGAATCCCAGGTACCACTACAGACTAGGGACCGAGTGGCTAAGGAGCAGTTCTGCAGAAAATGACCTAGAGATTACAGTGGACGAGAAGCTGGATACGAGTCAGCAGTGTGCCCTTGTTACCAAGAAGGCCAACAGCATATTGGGCTGTATTAGTAGGAGCATTACCAACAGATCGAGGGAAGTGATCATTCCCCTCTATTCGGCACTGGTGAGGCGACACCTGGAGTACTGTGTCCAGTTTTGGTTCTCTGCATGACAGAAGGGATGTGGACAAATTGCCTGTGATGGGATGTGATATGGGGTGGGATCCGAGTTACCCAGGAAAGAATTCTCTAGAGTATCTGGCTGGTGAATCTTGCCCCATGCTCAGAGTTCAGCTGATCGCCATATTTGGGGTCAGGAAGGAATTTTCCTCTAGGGCAGATTGGAAGAGGCCCTGGGGGTTTTTCGCCTTCCTCTATAGCATGGGGCACAGGTCACTTGCTGGAGGATTCTCTGCACCTTGAAGTTTTTAAACCATGATTTGAGGACTTCAGTAGCTCAGACATAGGTGAGAGGTTTATTGCAGGAGTAGGTGGGTGAGATTCTGTGGCCTGCATTGTGCAGGAGGTCAGACTAGATTATCATAATGGTCCCTTCTGACCTTAATATCTATGAGAGAGTCCAGCGGAGGGCAACAAAAATGATTAGGGGGCTGGAGCACATGATTTATGAGGAGAGGCTGAGGGAACTGGGATTATTTATTTAGTCTACAGAAGAGAAAAGTGAGGGGGAAATTTGATAGCAGCCTTCAATTACCTGAAGGGGGGTTCCAAAGAGGATGGAGCTTGGTTGTCCTAGGGAGGTGGTAGAATCTCCTTCCTTAGAGGTTTTTAAGGTCAGGCTTGACAAAGCCCTGGCTGGGATGATTTAACTGGGAATTGGTCCTGCTTCGAGCAGGGGGTTGGACTAGATGACCTTCAGGGGTCCCTTCCAACCCTGATATTCTATGATTCTATGTTCTCAGTGATGGCAGATGACAGAACAAGGAGCAATGGTCTCAAGTTGCAGTGGGGGAGGTCTAGGTTGGATGTTAGGAAACCCCTTTTCACTAGGAGGGTGGTGAAGCACTGGAATGGGTTACCTAGGGAGGTGGTGGAATCTCCATGCTTAGAGGTTTTGAAGGCCCAGCTTGACAAAGCCCTGGCTGGGATGATTTAGTTGGGGATTGTTCCTGCTTTGAGCAGGGGGTTGGACGAGATGACCTCCTGAGGTCTCTTCCAACCCTGATCTTCTATGATTCTATTAGCACCTTGGAGAAGGTGCAAAAGATCTAGCCCCATCTTGACATGGTTTGAGACTCATGATCACTTATTTTCAAAAAGGGACAATTCTTGCTGAAAGAAACTTTGCAAATACAGAGGAGAGCGAAGGGATTGGAATGCAAGTGATAAGGTACCTCTCCTCCCCTTCTCCCTGCTGACCCTCAGCCCACCCTGTCATTTACAAGCATGCAGACTTTGCGGCCGAGCCAAGCTAAGCATTCTTTCCAGAGCCCACTGCACACAAACTGCCCACCAATATCCCTGTTAACAGAGCCTTTCATCTTTTAAGGACCACTTGGGGTATTTTTTTGGTTTTGGTTTTTGTTTTTTTTTTAAAAACAGGTCGGGCAGCTCTTTGAAGTGGGAAAAGAAAGCCGGGGGGACAGTCAGCTGCTCCCACCAACCTGCAGAGGGTACATCTCTGACTTGCAACCTCTAGCAAACAAAGCTAAACCTGCAGGGCAGAGTTTGCTGCAGCTGCTGTTTCACAGCATCCCCCAAGCCCCGACTGATGGGCAGCAGAAGCCTTTCCTGGCTCAGATTCAGACCGGGATCATGTAAGTTAGAGACAGGCACCACAGAACATGTGCAAGTTAGTACCTTGATGTATGAACAGTGAATCAACAGTTCTTTCCTTCCCTCCTCTTACAAGATCGGTTTCCTTAACTGTTGTTTCAACCCTTGCATGGTGAGCTCCCTTGCACCATTATCCAAGGAAACGAGCAACACCGAAGGCCTGTACTTGGCTCCCGCTCAGGGAAGTGCAAGATCTCAGGGGCCACTCATTTGTTGGTAAAATGTACCACACAGGAATACGATACAGATCCTCAAGGAGTCAGCAGAGGGAATTAGGTCACTCATACTCTGAATATCTCTAGCTACAGCATCTCAGGGTCTGATCTTCTAGGCGACCTCCAGACCCCAGCTGGTTAAACAAAACAGGGTCGCCATTGTAAGTTTAGAGTAACAGTCCTTCCCAGCTGGTTTTGCTATGCCAGAATGATCGTTTAATTCATAGCTCCAGCCATATAAACAGATACAGGGGCCGTTAAACAGCGGATGTTTGGAAACTCTGCCTGCTCTCACTTTCCCAGCCCAGGTGCCCGCAAAACAACTGGGACCCACCTCAGCTACCGGCATAAAACAAACAGAGGGTTGGAAAAGAAGGATCACGACACAGACAGGGCTCCTAAACCCAGACTCATTAGCCTTCTATTTCACTCCATCACGAACCCCCCCCCCCAAGAATAGGGGACTCTAAACCAGTTCATACTCAACAGATCAGCGAGACATCACGCCAGCCAGCCCCCAGCAAATACTTCAGTGCATGTTTAAAATAAAAGTTACCCAGCCACGAAATGTCAATGGGGTGAAAGGAGGGTTTAGGATTTTGCCCCCATGCAGTTTTCTATCTCGCCACCGCACAGCAAATGCCAACTCCTAGAGACGGGGAGCAGGAGACAATAAATGAAGGGAACTACAGCAGATTTTCCTCAACTTAATTTTCCTGCCCTATGTTAGGGGGGACCCAGCTAGGGGCTACGAGACGGAGTGCGCCAGGGACTCCGCTCGCAAACCAGCCCCAGAAAACCAGCCCTGTGTCTGAGCAGATGATAACTGCTCGGAACACGCAATCCTTCGCGGGAAGGGGCGTGGGGCTGAGGACGGGGGTCTCACAAGCATTAGTCCCCCTAGAGCCACTCCTTGAACAATGATTCCCGCAAGTCAGGACCAGCCTCCTGGGCGGATAGACACAGGGATCCCAGCCAGCTCTTTACCTTGAAACGCCTTCCCAGGAGCCGGCTGCCAGACGTAGCCCGAAGCGGGGCCTTCTTACAATACCCTACAGCCGCGTCCAAAGAGCTTGAGACTGACCCCGACCCAGCGTCGCTCGATCCCCTTATGAATGAAAGGCGCCGGCTGCAAAGTAACAATTTGCCGGGAAGCCCCGCCCCTCTTTATTGCGTCACAATCGAACGGGCCACCCCCCCCCAACTCCGGTGTCTGACCGTTCCAAGCCTCAGCCTCTCCCCCAGCAGGAAGCTGCTTGCTCCGCAGTGCCGGCTTGCGGTGGACGTGCGGCGGGATGGGGTATGCAAGAGGAGGCGAGTCCGGCTGCTGAAAGGCGGATTTCTGCTCCTCGCCCCACAAAGATCGCTGCAGATCAAGCGTCCAGGCATTTGGTCCAGCGGATTCTCTAAAGTTCCAGCGAGTTAGGAGAACCAGCAATTCCTGAGGCCGAGCAGTGGGGAGGTGTAAAGGGAGGAGGCACAGAGAGAAACCCAGATTTTTGGGAAGGGGGTAGCGAGGGGAAAAAATCTCTGGGCCTAGTGTCTCCTGCTTTGTGCAGAGGTTGACCCCCATCTTGGGCACAATAGGTTCCCACTCTGCCCAGGTGCAAAGGACTGCCCCATGGAGCAACTTGCCGGGGGATCAGGAATGGCCACTGCTGCCCAATGGACAGAGGATCCAACCCCATCCCACACCCAGCCCTAGTCTTCCACAGGCCTCTGACAAACACCTGAGGGGGTCGGTCTCTGAGCACTTTAGCAACACTTGGATAGTTGGTCACATCAATGGAGTCTCTTTGAACTCAATTGGCTGCACAAGGCACTTGAGGTCAGGGCCTGATTCTCCTCTCACTCACACTTGTTTAAGTAACTCCATGGACTTGCATCCGATGAAGTGAGCTGTAGCTCACGAAAGCTTATGCTCAGATAAATTGGTTAGTCTCTAAGGCGCCACAAGTACTCCTTTTCTTTTTGTGAATACAGACTAACATGGCTGCTACTCTGAATCCATGGACTTTGTCTATGTTGGCACTCAAGGCACCCTCCTAACTCAGTATGTCCCAGCTGTTAGTGAATTTATCCTCACAGCATGCCAGGGGGAAAAGTATTACTGTACCTAGTTTATACATGGGGGGGGGGGACTGAGACAGATCAGGTGACTTGTCAAACATCATCCAGGAAGGGTTGCAGTCTCCTCTCACTTGACTAGGGTAAGTCAGGAATAACACCAGTGAAAACAGAGTAGAAGTCTGAAGTCTGTAGCAGAGGTAGGAATTGAGCCCAAAGCTATAACCCAAAGGTTTAGCTGGGTATTTTTTTGGGAGCCGGTTCTCAGCTGAATTCCGTGGAGCCTCACTCAGCAGCTGAGAATCTAGCCCTGTCATTTAGAAACAGGTTGCAAGTAGCTTTCTCCATTTCCCCTGATAAATAGGACTGGGGAGACCTCAAGCTAAGCACCTTTCATCCTAGAGCAGCAATACTTTCTTCAGGGGGGAGATTTCTGATTTACCCTCATGTGAGAGGAGGATCCCGCCCATGGTGTTTACTTGGGCACTCCTTTGAGTTCAGAGTGTCTGCTTCAATTTAACCCAGAGAAGGAACAGGGCTTTCACCCATAAATACAGTAATCCTTTCCCACAGCTGACAAACACACCCAACACCCATTGTTAACTAACCTCTAAACTCAGCCAAACAACACACACACACACAAAATATATGACAAGCAGGTGGAATGCAGGAGTAATGATGTTTTGAAACCTTCCTTATATAGCAATCTTTCCCACGGGGAGATTATTTTCATACCATTAGTCCTGACTCAGCAATATCAGTTTCATAAGAACATAAGAACGGCCATACTAGGTCAGACCAAAGGTTCATCTAGCCCAGTACCCTGTCTTCCCACAGTGGCCAATGTCAGGTGCCCCAGAGGGAATGAACCGAACAGGTCATCATCAAGTGATCCATTCCCTGTCGCCCATTCCCAGCTTCTGGCAAACCATTCCCAGCTTCTGGCAAACTTTTAAAAAAATATTAAAGCTCTCCCTTGTCCTAAATCATGAAATGCAATCAGAATATGGTTAGCCACCCATCCTGCCATCATCTGGGAAGTACCATCTTCCCAATAAATTGGACTTTCTAACTCGCTGAGAAAAGTGTTGTCTCCAACTGTTAGGAGAAATTATTCGTTTGTCCAGCTTTGATCACGTCAGTATCCAGGTTAACACCCCATATCTGGGGGAGGGAGGGGCGGAAGCAAAGCTTTGAATCAGAGAAATCAGTTGTTAATGTTCCATGGAGCCAAAGGTCCAAAGCTGGAGACTGACAGAGCTTTATGGATGTTTCCACCAGCAAAGCACTTGGTGGTGCAAGAGAACATTCGACACACAGCAGATTTGGTTCAAAGCAAATACCTAGGCTTTTTCCACTTCATAAAACACATCTTGTTATTGTTATTCATGAGAGGCTCCATAGCTCAGTGGACTGGGAGGCAGGAGATCCAAGGTCCATTTTGCCACTGACTTGCTGTGTGACTTAGGTAAGGCACTATTATTAATTTGCATTCTGATGATGCCTAGAAGCTTTAAGCATGGACCCAGGCCACATTTGGTGCTAGGTGTTGTACAAACTCAAAATGGATGATCCCTGCCCCAAACAGTTTACAATCTAAGTCTATGGCAAACCCTTCTGCCAGTCAGAGTTGGCAGCAACAAGAGCTGGGCTGGGGAAACACCACAGACAGGATTCATACCACACAAACCATGAGCAAAAGACCCACCCTCCAGTAAGTTTGGCAGTGTCCTTTCCCCCTCAGGGTCTTACGTCCAGCAACCCAAATGTTACCCCTCCCACAGTTTCTGTTCTTGGTCAGTGCAGCCCCCAAAATTCAGAAGTTCATCTGCAGAGTTTACCTCCCAGTCTGGGTGGAAGTGGGGGGAGGTGAGGGGGGCATCTTAAGTGCTCTGCTGCACAGCCAATTGCGACCCCTCTCTGTGGGGTCTTCACCACCAGCTGCACCTCTCCATCAGCCCCCTGTGGGGTCTTCACCACCAGCTGCACCTCTCCATCAGCCCCCTACTACCCGCACCCCCTCAACTTAACACAGCTCTCAGCTCCTTAGTGACATCAGCTGGTAACAGGGGAGCCTCAGTGCTGGTGCACTAGTAGCCCACAGGAGGTATAATACTTAGACCTGGGTATCAGTGATTTCAGCTCTGCAGCATATAACAAGACTTCTCATAGAATAAAAAAATTAGCTCTATAATTACACAGTGGCAAGAGACAGGGATCAACACCATGCTCCAAGCACTTCCCTACTAGAAACAAATGCCTATCCTCAGTGTCTCTCAATTCCCTGGGTTTCGGAACCCATGTCCCTTGCCTAGCGAGTGCTACTTCGTTGAGGGCAAGTCCCTCCATCATAAAATGCCAAGTACAGTTTCATAGATTCATAGATATTTAGGCCAGAAGGGACCATTATGATCATCTAGTCTGACCTCCTGCACAATGCAGGCCACAGAATCTCACCCACCCACTCCTGCAATAAACCTCTCACCTATGTCTGAATTATTGAAGTCCTCAAATCATGGTTTAAAGACTTCAAGGTGCAGAGAATCCTCCAGCAAGTGACCCATGCCCCATGCTGCAGAGGAAGGCGAAAAACCCCCAGGGCCTCTTCCAATCTGCCCTGGAGGAAAATTCCTTCCCGACCCCAAATATGGCAATCAGCTGACCCCTGAGCATGTGGGCAAGATTCACCAGCCAGATACCTAGGAAAGAATTCTCTGTGGTAACTCGGATCCCACCCCATCTAACATTCCATCACAGGCCATTGGGCCTATTTACCATGAATAGTTAAATGTCAATTAATTGCCAAAATCATGTTATCCCATCATACCTTCTCCTCCATAAACTTATTGAGTTTAATCTTAAAGCCAGATAGATCTTTTGCCCCCACTACTTCCCTCGGAAGGCTATTCCAAAACTTCACTCCTCTGATGGTTAGAAACCTTCGTCTAATTTCTAATCTAAATTTCCTAGTGGCCAGTTTATATCCATTTGTTCTTGTGTCCACATTGGTACTGAGTTTAAATAATTCCTCTCCCTCTCTGGTATTTATCCCTCTGATATATTTATAGAGAGCAATCATATCTCCCCTCAACCTTCTTTTAGTTAGGCTAAACAAGCCAAGCTCCCTGAGTCTCCTTTCATAAGACAAGTTTTCCATTCCTCGGATCATCCTAGTAGCCCTTCTCTGTACCTGTTCCAGTTTGAATTCATCCTTCTTAAACATGGGAGACCAGAACTGCACACAGTATTCCAGGTGAGGTCTCACCAGTGCCTTATATAACGGTACTAAAACCTCCTTATCCCTACTGGAAATACCTCTCCTGATGCATCCCAAGACGACATTAGCTTTTTTCACAGCCATATCACATTGGCAGCTCATAGTCATCCTATGATCAACCAATACTCCAAGGTCCTTTTCCTCCTCCGTTACTTCTAGTTGATGCGTCCCTAGCTTATAACTAAAATTCTTGTTATTAATCCCTAAATGCATGACCTTACACTTCTCACTATTAAATTTCATCCTATTCCTATTACTCCAGTTTACAAGGTCATCCAGATCCTCCTGTAGGGTATCCCTGTCCTTCTCTAAATTAGCAATACCTCCCAGCTTTGTATCATCTGCAAACTTTATTAGCACACTCCCACTTTTTGTGCCCAGGTCAGTAATAAAAAGATTAAATAAGATTGGTCCCAAAACTGATCCTTGAGGAACTCCACTGGTAACCTCCCTCCAACTTGACAGTTCACCTTTCAGTAGGACCCGTTGTAGTCTCCCCTTTAACCAATTCCCTATCCACCTTTCAATTTTCCTATTGATGCCCATCTTATCCAATTTAACTAATAATTCCCCATGTGGCACAGTATCAAACGCCTTACTGAAATCTAAGTAAATTAGATCCACTGCGTTTCCTTTATCTAAAAAATCTGTTACTCTCTCAAAGAAGGAGATCAGGTTGGTTTGGCACGATCTACCTTTTGTAAAACCATGTTGTATTTTGTCCCATTTACCATTGACTTCAATGTCCTTAACTACCTTCTCCTTCAAAATTTTTTCCAAGACCTTGCATACTACAGATGTCAAACTAACAGGCCTATAATTACTTGGATCACTTTTTTTCCCTTTCTTAAAAATAGGAACTATGTTAGCAATTCTCCAATCATACGGTACAACCCCTGAGTTTACAGATTCATTAAAAATTCTTGCTAATGGGCTTGCAATTTCTTGTGCCAATTCTTTTAATATTCTTGGATGAAGATTATCTGGGCCCCCCGATTTAGTCCCATTAAGCTGTTTGAGTTTCGCTTCTACCTCAGATATGGTGATGTCTACCTCCATATCCTCATTCCCATTTATCATGCTACCATTATCCCTAAGATCCTCTTTAGTCTTATTAAAGACTGAGGCAAAGTATTTGTTTAGATATTGGGCCATGCCTAGATTATCCTTGACCTCCAATCCATCCTCAGTGTTTAGCGGTCCCACTTCTTCTTTCTTTGTTTTCTTCCTATTTATATGACTATAGAACCTTTTACTATTGGTTTTAATTCCCTTTGCAAGGTCCAACTCTACTTGACTTTTAGCCTGTCTCACTTTATCCCTACATATTCTGACCTCAATAAGGTAGCTTTCCTTACTGATCCCTCGCTTCTTCCACTCCCTATATGCTTTCTGCTTTTTCTTAATTACCTCTCTAAGATGCTTGCTCATCCAGCTTGGTCTACAACTCCTGCCTATGAATTTTTTCCCCTTTCTTGGGATGCAGGCTTCCGATAGCTTCTGCAGCTTTAATTTAAAATAATCCCAGGCCTCCTCTACCTTTAAACCCATAAATTCTTCAGCCCAATCCACTTCCCTAACTAATTTCCTTAATTTTTGAAAGTCAGCCCTTTTGAAATCAAAAACCCTAGTTGCAGATTTATTTTTGTTAATCCTTCCATTCAGTTTGAACTGAATTAGCTCATGATCACTTGAGCCAAGATTATCCCCTACAACCATTTCCTCTATGAGGTCCTCACTACTCACCAAGACCAAATCTAAAATGGCATCCCCTCTAGTCGGTTCAGCAACTACTTGCTGAAGGAATCCATCAGCTATCGCATCTAGGAAAATCTGAGCCCTATTATTATTACTAGCACTCGTCCTCCAGTCTATATCTGGGAAGTTAAAGTCTCCCATGATCACACAGTTTCCATTAGTATTTACTTTATTAAAAACATTAAAAAGGGCTCTATCCATATCCAAATTAGATCCCGGCGGTCTATAGCACACCCCAAGCACTATCCCAGGGGAGGCTCTAATAGTTTTCTTCCCCAATTTAATTGTTGCCCAGACAGACTCAGTCATATCCATTTCATCGCTTCTTATTTCTTTACATTCTATCTCACCATTGATATACAATGCTACTCCACCACCTTTACCTTTATTTCGGTCTTTCCTAAACAGCACATACCCTTCAATACCTGTAGCCCAGTCATGACTACTATTCCACCAGGTCTCTGTTATACCTATAACAATATGCTTTATTACTCCTGCCCCAATAACAAAGAGACTGGGGATCCCACAGCAGCCAAAGTGACCATTTGGGCAAGCACTCCATCATGCTACGCAGGGTGGGTGTGCCCATGCAAACAAGATCAGTCCCTGAAGTCCTTTTCCACAGCTCACCACCAGATGTCAGGGTAGAGCTCATTCTGACTCTGCTTACACAAGGAAACGATGAGACAGTAAGGTTACCGTTACGCTAGTTAACATTTTTAATCAATGCCCTGGAAGAAAACACAGAACAGATGAAGTTTGCAGATGACAAAAACTGGGGAGTGGCAAATAATGAAGAGGACAGGTCACTGACTCAGAGAGATCTGGATTGCTTGGTAAACTAGGTGCAAGCAAACAATATGCATTTTATTACAGCTAAATGTAACATATAGATCTAGGAACGAAGACTGTAGGCCATACTTACGGGATGGAGGACTCTATCCTGGGAAGCAGTGACTCTGAAAAAGATTTGGGGGCATGATGGATAATTAACTGAACCTGAAGTGGGCTGTAGCCCACGAAAGTTTATGCTCTAATAAATTTGTTAGTCTCTAAGGTGCCACAAGTCCTCCTTTTCTTTTTGTGGATACAGGCTAACACGGCTGCTACTCTAAAACCTGAACTCCCAATGTGACGCTGTGGCCAAAAGAGCTAATGTGATCCTGGGATGCATAAACTGCAGAATCTTGATTAGCAGCAGAGAGGATATTTTGGCACTGGTGTGACTGCCGTTGAAATCCTGTGTCCAGTTCTGGTGCCTGTAATTCAAGAAAGGTGTTGATAAATTGGAGGTTTAAGAGAAGAGCCACAAGGATGATTAAAGGAATAGAAAACCTGCCTTAGAGTGATAGACTCAAAGATCTCAATCTATATACCTTAACAAAGAGAAGGGTGGTTTGATTCCAGTCTTAAGTACATACATGGGGAACAAGTATTTACTAATGGGCTCTTCAATCTAGCAGAGAGAGGTATAACACAAGCCAATGGCTGGAAGCTGAAGCTAGACAAATTCAGACTGGAAATAAGGTGTAAATTTTTGACAGTGAGGGTAATTAACCTTTGGAACAATTTACCAAGGGTCGTGGTGGATTCTCCATCACTGACCATATTTAAATCAAGGTTGGATGCTTTTCTAAAAGCTCTGCTCTAGGAATTATTTTGGGGATGTTCTCTGGCTTGTTTCAGAGTGGTAGCCGTGTTAGTCTGTATCAGCAAAGACAACAAGGAGTACTTATGGCATCTTAGTGACTCTAAGTACTCCTCATTGTTTTTTCTATGGCCTGTGTTATACAGGAGGTCAGACAAGATGATCACAATGGTCCCGTCTGGCCTTGGAATCTATGAAGTATAGGCCAGCATTTTCTCATTACATCTTGGAAGTACCAGCATCGCCAACCTCAAGCGTTCAGCCATCATGACTTATGCTCCCAAAAAACAAATAAGAGTCTGCTAAAAAGAACCAACAATTTATATTAAAACATTGCATGATTTTTATTAGCCTTCTGCGTCTTAAGCCTTTCAGATTTGTGACTTCACGCTGCTTTCTGCAGCCAGAAGAGCTGCGAACTTAGGTTTTCATTTTAAATAAAAGCTGAGAGAGATTCTCACATGATCACATAAGTCTTGAGGGAAAAACAAGCAAAAATCTCTATCAACAGGGCATGCACCTCTACTTTGCATAGCAGCTCTACACGCTTTTGGAGCCTCGATCTCTGTATGACAGGTATGTTAAGGTAAAAGGACATTTTACAGTCTCTGTTCAGAAGTTATTGCCCAAGGACCCATCTACACAGGTTTTGTACTGCTATAATCAGTTTATAAACAGACTAGCATGAGCACAGTTACACCAGTATAAAGGTGCTTGTCTAGGGATAGCTCATTCCCATAAATGTAACTAGTCAGAAACAACCTGGGGTCTCCCTTCTCCTCTCCCTTCCCGAGAAAGGGCAATTGTGAGCTATATCCCCAAAGACATCATGCTTAGGGCTGGTGGGGAAAAATTATGTTTTCGGTCAAACAACGATAGTTTCATTACAATCAAAACCTTTCACAGAAATGTCGATTTCCACAAGCTGTCGACAAAGAGAAGGTCGACCTTTCATTCTGATCAGGTTGTTTTGATTCAATTTGATTGTCTGTTATTTAATATCTTAATACCATATAACAGCCAACACTTTCTGACAGTCCCAAATAGAGTTTGGGGATTTTTGTGGTGCAGGAAATTTCAGCTCCTCATTCCTAATCAGGGAGCTCTTGCCTTCTGTGCAAAATCTTTCTTGGATTGATGAAGCCCACATCAAGTCCCTCCCCTCCCTATTCACACCCACATCTATTAGCTACTCAAGCCAGGTCTCCTACAGGCTGGGAAGGAAGAGAGGTCATTATTTCTAGTTTTAACTACTCCAGGGGTAGGGCCAGATTCAATTCCTAGACAGATAACTCTCTCCTCCCCCATCACCTTAGGGCAGTTGCTACACAGTCCAGCTGCCAACTGCCCAGCATGAAATCCCAGACAGGAATAATGACCTCTGTCTTTGTTCCAGGCCTCCTGCTATTCCAACTTCTGTGGCCTTTCCTGGCTACAAGGTAGGACTTGTTTTGCTTGCTCTCGCAGGCAGGGCTTTTAAGAGCAATTAAGTTTCAAAGGGGCTAGTGATCTGTGAGACTTTGAGCACTCAGCTCCCGCCCATTTCCAGAGAGTGGCAAGCTTTCGGACCCTCTAGCATTTTGGCCCATAGTTCTGTGCATGACAAGCCGCCAGTGGGTTAGGGTCCAGCTGCCGTGAAGTATGGAGATTCTCAGACAGAAGGTCCGACACAGCAAACCCGAAAACGATATGCTGGGACGTGGGTCCCTCTCCTGCAAACATTTCTTCCTGGATCACTTCGTGCTCATGAGAAGGCCCACCAGTCCCCTGTACTCACAGAAAGAAACTTTAATTTTCAGCTGGTATTTGATAGTTTTGTAAAATGTAGCTCAGGGCGGTGGGATCTTTTTCGATCTCCTAAGCTAGGGAGGCAGCACGGTCTCCAGAGAAGGGGGCCTGTGACTAGGACTTGGGAGACCTGGGTTCTGGTCTCAGCTCTGCCCCTGATCTGCTGGGTGACCTTGGGCAAGTCCCTTCACCTCTCCTTGTCTGTTTCAGGGCAGGGACCTCGAATGTACAGCACCTGGCATAAGGGGGCTCCCAGCTCATTTGTAGCTCCGAGATCTCTAAAAACTCTAAAGCAGGTGCCTAAGCCTGGAGATCTCTGTGCGCAGGAAGTGGTCTGAGTAAGCCAGGAGGGACGCTCTCCGCTGGGCCCAGTGCATGGACACTGGAACACTGTGCTGCTGAGGGTGCCATCTTTCAGGAGAGATGGGAAACCTCGCTGGCAGCTGCTTTGAGAGTCCATGGCACCTTTTACACCCCCCATGGTTTCAGTGAGAACTTCTTCTTCACTTCCGGGCTTGAGTAGTTGCATTGCTGGGTGCTGTTACACAGCTGGTGCGTTCCACCCCAGAGGAGGTGGCATGTCAGTGCTGCTGTATTTACACCCTACATCCTAAATCCTCCTAATTAACACCCCAATGAACTTTGGGGAGCAGGTGAAGAGGCCTAAAGACTGCAGCCTAGTTCCCCCGCATGCCCCATGTTGCCTTCTCCTGCTGCCACTGCTTCACTAGCCCTTGGGCTGTCAGTGAAGCATATGGAGCTGACCCCATAACAGGGAATAAAATCCACTGGCACATTGGAGGGGCTGTCACAGGCCAGCAGCCTCCTGGGCTGACAGGGCTCTGAGCTGCAGCTGCAGGTGGGAGGAGAGGCGGGAGTGGGACTGCAGCATCTGTTAAACAGAGAACGAGAGCGGCAAACACTCCACTCGCCCATGTGTCACTTGGAGAACCCAGCTCAGAATGGCTCAGCTGCCTGGGGAACAGCGGCTGGGGTAGGCAAATGGAAAGGGATGAAAGGCCAGAGACAGCTCCAGGGTCTTAGTCCTAGTGCTGGGAAGGCTTCTGGGCTCTCCGTGTAG
Source organism: Lepidochelys kempii (assembly GCF_965140285.1). Taxonomy (NCBI): domain Eukaryota; kingdom Metazoa; phylum Chordata; order Testudines; family Cheloniidae; genus Lepidochelys; species Lepidochelys kempii. Next base: position 13,283,382 of record NC_136380.1, read on the forward strand.
AGAGATGCCAGTGCAATCAGATTAAGTATGTAACAGACTCCGTGACTCCCTGGCCCCAATCCCAGCTGCCCCATCAGGCTTTGGGGTTCTGGACAGGACTTTGGATGTCCGGTCAGTAGATCTGACCCGACACTGTCAGATCCCCTTTTCGACTGGACTTTCTGGTCAAAAACCGGACACCTGGCAACCCTAGTCTCCCCAGCGTGCAAAGGACCCACAGCCTGAGTCTCTCTTAGGCAGTTTTATTTGCCAAGCGGAAGCCAGCAGGACAGACAGTTCCACAAGTCGCCCTGGGCTACAACTCCCAGAGCCTTCTTCCCCGGCACCACTCAAGTTCTCACTGCCTCTCCTCCAATAGCCCTGCTCCCTGCAGCTTCCTACCTCAATGGCTCTCCCCTGCCCCAGGGCCAGGGCCAGGGCCAGGGCCTCTTTCAAAGCCCCATCTGAATCAGCACAGGTGTTCTGGCCCTGCTCCCTCTTAAAGGGCCAGTTTCACCTTGTGACATGCAGGTTCAATGGGTAGGGCCAGATGAGATGGCATCAGATCCACATTGCCATGTGCCAACAGCTACTGTAACCTTGTGCTTTGAGAGCTGTGTAGCCATTTAAAAGGCCTAATTGGAAGTTTCTACTTGAGCATGCACTTCTCATTGGGGGCCTCTGGTCCCGGTACCACTCTGGGAACTGGAGATGAAGCACTTGAAAGCATAATGGTGCAACCTCTTCCCTGGTGAAACAGAACCAGCTTCAGGGGGCTTACACTGGGGATGAGTAAGGCCCCATGTCTCACCGTACTACAGAAACAAGTGCACTGTATCGCCGGCGACACTCCACCCCAGAGATGGCTGCATTTCAGAGGAGCTGTATGTATCTAGTGTGTGGAGTGCTTTGGGATCCTTTGGGCTGGAAGGATGGAAAGAAGTGTAAATACTGTAATTAACTGTAGGGTGAACGTGTGAGTTATTGCCACCTTGTGGTTGGAGACCACACTTCTGTAGTTAGAAGAAAAGGAGGACTTGAGCCACTATCAGAGGCTCGTTCACCTGCACATCTACCTTTGTGATATATGCCATCGTGTGCCAGCAATGCCCCTCTGCCATGTACATTGGCCAAACTGGACAGTCTCTACGTAAAAGAATAAATAGACACAAATCAGATGTCAAGAATTACAACATTCAAAAGCCAGTCTGAGAACACTTCAATCTCTCTGGTCACTCGATTACAGACCTAAAAGTGGCAATTCTTCAACAAAAAAACTTCAAAAACAGACTCCAATGAGAGACTGCTGAATTGGAATTCATTTGCAAACTGGACACCATTAATTTAGGCTTGAATAAAGACTGGGAGTGGATGTGTCATTACACAAAGTAAAACTATTTTCCCATGTTTCTTTCCCGCGTGCCCCCCCCCTCGACCCCCCGACCCCTTACTGTTCCTCACATGTTCTTGTCAATTGCTGGAAATGGCCCACCTTGATTATCACTACAAAAGGTTTTTTTCTCTCCTGCTGGTAATAGCTCACCTTACCTGATCACTCTGGTTACAGTGTGTACGGTAACACCCATTGTTTCATGTTCTCTGTGTATACAAAATCCTCCCCACTGTATTTTCCACTGAATGCATCCGATGAAGTGAGCTGTAGCTCACGAAAGCTTATGCTCAAATAAATTTGTTAGTCTCTAAGGTGCCACAAGTACTCCTTTTCTTTTTGCGGATACAGACTAACACGGCTGCTTCTCTGAAACCTGACTTCTGTAGTTGTGGGGCTTATGACGCACAGATGAGGAGATTCCCGTTAACTCAAAAGTTAGGGGCAGATGCTTTTGGAGCAGTCGGCTCAGTGTTCCATCCTGGTAATCGCTGTGAAGTTCTGAACAGCTGGGTACACCAAACCAGAGATCAAAGGCTACCACTGATTTGTTAAATATTACAAGTCAACCCCTGCAGAGCCTTCTCCCACACTGAGGGGAAGCTCAGAGCTGTGCGAGAGAGATGCCTTCACAGCTAATGCACTCCTGACCTGCATTCACCTGCCTGATGAAGTTTAGTTCAATTAACCTTGTATCAGCTTTTAATCCAGACTTGTGGGCTCCCTCTGGGGCTCCTGGGGGCTGCTTCTGACCAGCAAATTCAGACTGTGTTCACAAGGGACGAGGCACATGGGTGGCCAGGGATGCTTTGCTCGCTGCCCTCGAACCCAGAGGCGCATTGGTCGCAGTTCCTTCCTGCCTTAGCCCCAGGCCCCTGCTGCGCGGCCGACCAGACTTTTAACGGCCCGGTTGTCAGTGCCAACCGGAGCCGCCAGGGTCCTTTTCAACGGGGCGTTCCGGTAAAAAAACGGACACATGGGAACCCTAATCCTCAGCCAGAGACCCCACAACCCGCTCTGCTCCCAGCTCTTTTATTTCCCTGCCCCCAGTCCCAGCATGCCCTGCCGACAGTTCCCAGGGGCCCTCTGGGAAGTGCACCACCCAGAATCTCGGTTCTGGGCTGAAATGGGATGAGGGCCGAGCTTGGCTGGAGTCTCCCTTAAAGGGCCGGCCTGCCCTGTCACAATCCCTAGTGGCAACATGGACGTTAAATGATTAGCCCGCTGCAAGTCAGTGGCAGAGCCAGTCCCAGAAACCAGATCCCTGACTCTTGGCCCCCTGGGCTATCCACAAGCCCAGCCAGCTTTGCTACAGCACCTTGGGATAAGAACAGATAACATGGCTACTGCCAGCGTGTGTTTGTGACAAGGGCTCTGCAGCAGGCATTGGCTTGGCTTATAGTATCTCTGCAAAACACTGGCAGGTTAATTACCCAGGGCCTGATCCTGCTAAATGCTGAGAGCCCTGATAACCCACTGAAAACAATGGGAGTTGGGGGTGCTCCTTGGCTCACAGCAGTGGATCCCCCAGCATCCAGATGGAAAAGGGGACCAGAGGAGTAGTACGTTTCTGAAGAGCACGGTATTTTCCCTTAAATAATACAAGGGGAGAAAAGTGCAGGTGTAGAGATGTTACAGGGAGATGAAGACACCAGCTGGAGAGATAATAGACATGGTCTGGGATTAAAATGCTTTTCTTCATGGGCCCAAAGCTACAAATCTGGGGCTACCTCCTGCCCTTCACCTACAGGTGAGCAGCAGCATGGGTTAATGGGTAGTGCACTGGGCTGGGACTCGGGGATTACGTTTTGAGTCCTGTCTCTGCTGTGTAGTCTTGAGCAAGTTACTACCCCCCTCTGTGCCTGTTTTCCCATCCGTCTTGTCTAGACTGAGAACTCTTTGGGAGCTGCGGCTGTCTCTCGTGATGTGTATGTACAGTGCCTAGCATAATGGGGCCCTGATCTCACTTGGGTCTTCTGGGTGCTGCTGAAATAGCAAATAATAATGGGCTGCTCCCACCATTGTAAATGGGAGCAATATGTGACCTGCAATCCCTGGCGTGGTGGCTCTGGGAGGTGCATCTTTCTTCCACAGAGAACATGAAACACTGGGTGTTACCATAAAGCTTATGCTCTAATAAATTGGTTAGTCTCTAAGGTGCCACAAGTCCTCCTTTTCTTTTTGCGGATACAGATTAACACGGCTGCTACTCTGAAACCATCTTTCTTCCGTAAATTCTCCTGCCAGCGCAACTGCGGAGCAGCAAATACATGGTAGAGAGTTTCACGGCAGGGGTGTGTGTGTGGGGCCAGTAACAGCCCTCAGCATTTTCACAGGGGATGGTCAGTGTCCCCGTCCACTCTGAGTAGCGGTAATGTCTTATCCAGCACCCTCCATCCCAAAGCACTTTGCAAACTCAGCAGCTGGGCGTGCGCCCATTGACTTCAGTGACCAATTTCCCACTGAGCTCAGCATAGCAGCTTCACGACCTTTATGTGCAGGAGTGACTTCACCCATCACGGACATGAATGCAGCTGCGGGCGGCCCAGGAACTGTTCTGCACGACACAGCACAGCCGCATTACGCTATAGCTTAGAGCTGTGCTCGAGTTGCAAAATTCAGGTGCAGATCTCAAAGTCTGGGAGTGTTCTGATCTAGGGGTGTTATAAAGAGAGGGGGGATTTGTGAAAATCAGATCTGGCTTTCACAGACCCCACAGTTCGGGGATGTTCAGCTCTCAATGAAGTGAAACTTTTTGTGGAAAGTGTCAGCTGGACTACATCTCCCATGATGCAGCATAGCCATGCAACCGCCATGATGCCTGCCCTCCTCTCACTAAGAGGGGAGACTATGGTGTACCATGGGAGATGTAGACCAGGCACTATGCTGGCATTTCCAAATCCAAATATTTCAATGAAAATTCACCATTTTCCACAGAAAAAGGCCCCATTTCTTATTGTTCACTGCTTAGATGCTGGATACCCTAAGATAGCTGCAACCCGCACTGGGAGAGTGGAGGTCTTTGTCCCCAACTAGTGACTGCTCTAAAAATTAGACTTATGAACCTGCTGAAGATAGTGGCTTGCCAGGCTTAGACCTTTAGTTCGAGCAATAGTGTTTCCTGCTTTTAGAGCTGAAGGACATTGATTCAAACCCAGCTATCAGTTACGAACTGCCACAACAGGGCGAAGGAAAAGAACACACACAGATTTGGGCTCTGACATCAGTGACCTTTAATGACAAAGAACCCACGGTGACAAAATAAAAAACAAACAAACCCAGGCATAATGTGATCGTCGTAACACCTCACGGGACTGGTAATACTTCAGGAGTAAAAGCTTTTTGTTTTGTTCTGGTCTTTAATGCACTGTAGTAGTTATAACTTAAATGTGGTCGGCACCCCTTGCTGTGCCTGTGAAACTTAAACAAGTATATAAAAATATGCCATTAAATTCATATCAACAATCAAAGACTTGAGAACACTATGTACAGAGGCGGCAATATATACCAATATTTACAGTACGTCTCAGCGGGATCTCTCACCAAACAGAGAAATAAAGCCAAGAGAACAGAGTCAAACAGGGAGGGGAGTGAGCATGGGAGACTGTGCCTTGCTTTGCCTGTCCTCTCCTCGGGTGCATCTCAGGTGCAAATGCCAGTCCCTTAGTTCTCTATGGAGTAGCAGCAGCATACTCCTCAAAAGAAAGACCCAGGGCCTGGCTGGAGGAGCCAACCGCACCCGCCTGGCATATGGGTGGTATCAGCAGTGATGTTTGAGCAGTTTGTGGAGTGGGGGTGCCGAGAGCCATTGAACAAAACTGTAAACCCTGAATATGATGGAAATCGCTTCAAGTGGGGGGGGGGTGCCGCACCCCCAGTTCCAGCACCCCTGGGTAGCAGGGATTGGCCCTTTGATGGATCACACGCAACTCTGCCACCATTGCGTCTCTAGACTGCGCCGGGAGACGGCACGGTCTGGGAGCCTGGCCTCACTCGCGGCCACTGATGAATGGAGCTCCTTTCTACCTCTCTGCCAGGGGGAGCAGCAGTGGTCTGCACCGCTGTGTGCAAATGGCGCCCCCTAGTGTTTACAAATGGGAGGGACTTCGCTTTAAGGGCAAAAGGCAAAGAAAATATTTACAGCGTCTTTCACAGGACGATGGGATCTGAGTTGCAGGCCTCTCTATGTCCTGTAGGTATTGACAGGCCCACATCGCTTTGGGAAAGCCTCACAGTCACTCACGGATTTTACACGCTTCGAGGCGGGTCCCTGAGCCTGCAACTGAGCTGATGGGGGAGGGGAGGAGAAGTGATTTTTGGACAGATCTAAGAAACAGCATCCTCTCAGTGGTGGGAAGGGAGCCCCGCAGTGCCGCATGACATCGCCACTCCGGCCGGCCAAAGACCTTGCCAAGGTCCTCCAGCCACGCGAGGGCTGGGAGGAGCTGAGATGTCAAATGGAAAAGAACCAGGAGAAATGCCTCCCTGCACCTTTTCCAGACACAGTTGGGTCACCAAGGAGCAGGCAGGAGTGAGCGAACACGCCTTTGGTTTTGCTTGTCAGTTCACCTCTAGCCAGCAGAATGAATCCTTCGGTTAGGATCATTAGACACTTTTCTAGGCTTAACTGAAGCTGAAGGTGGGCTGCAAAACACATATGGCACATACATTCCTGGAATGGTTGGAGATCCGATAGCAGCAGAACCCTGCACTGAGAGACTGAACAATTCCTACAGTTTCACCCTGCGGGACATTGGTGCGCTGGGCAGGAACGCAGACTCTGACCCCCATGGACCCTTTTGGCCTTGAAAGATAAGAATTTATTTGAAGACAGAGCTTGTTGAAAAGAGGGGGGAAATTGCCCCAAACGTCCCAATCCCTCTGACCCCCTGCAAAAACATTTCAATCAGCTCATTTCAACTGGCCCCTCCCTTCGCTCACATGCTCTATCCCAGCTCAAACTTCGGTTCTTCCCTGCAGCCATCAATCTCACCACAAACACCTTAACCAGAGGGCAGGATGGCGGTACTCGGCGTGTGACACCGGCAACCGCCCCGGGGGAAACCTGGAACGTGACCTTGGGGCCCAATCCTGAACAGGGACTCTTTATTTCCATGGGAGCGAAGGGTACTCAGCTGCTCCCAGAAGACTGAGCCAAAGTCCCTTGATGTCAATGGACAGACTCTCAAGACCCTCTACAAACAGCTGAAGAGGGAGGGATTTTCATTCTGGTTTTAAGATCTACTTGCCGGCTTTAAGACTGTACCCAGTCTCAGCAGCTGATCTAACAGGCCCATTCTAAGAGTAGTTCAGCAAAACCCATTCTCACCGAGGACCTAGTTGTCTTTAAGGGAAGCATCCAGGTCACTGCATCTCAAGGCCAAGCCCACCTCACCTTCTGTGAAACATCCAACAGGGATTTTACATGGATCAAGTGAGCAGGATTCACCCTTCACTGCTGGAAGAGTCTGCTCGGAGCATCTAGGAGATTGCGAAAGCTTCGATGAGAGGAGGTGACTGTGAGATCATTCTCTTTTTCATCTCCCAGTCAGGTCTGTTACGCCCAAGCCCTACTGAGCATCCAAAGTCCTGTCATGCCAACCAATTCCCTTCCAACCGAATCCTCACCGCGTCTGAGACCCCGGCCTGTTTCCTTCTAATATTCATTTGAAATGTGAACTAATGTGGCCTAGCAGTTTAAGATCATGATGACCCCTCCAGTGGGAAAACAGACAGACCGATGCATGATCTCTTGCACCCTGCCAGTCACATGGACTGAGATGACAGTGACGAGGCTTTCAAAAGGAGAAGCCATTGGGTTAGAGTTATTACTGGGGGCGCATTGCTCCTAAGTGGTGAACACTCAATAGGGATGCGGAATCTGGGACCATGTTGGTGCCAGATGCTGCAGCTAAAGTGACTCAAAGCACAGACAGAAGGCACAAAATATTCATGAATGTTCACCATATATAAGGGCTGGTATGAATTACCAGGGGACAAATCAAGGTCCTTTTAAGCATGGTAGAGATGACAGGAACGATCATCCTCCTTCCATTGCCCCAACGAGCAGTTATGGTCCCACACTGGATTTCCCTTGGAAGTTTGCTCCTTGGAGACCTCCAGGATTGGGTGTGATAAAGAAACAAAGAATAGGAATAAATGGTCAATTTTCACAAAGGAGAAAATAAATAGCAGGGTCCCCCTAGGATCTGTACTGGGACAGGTATTATTCAACATAGTCATAAATGACCTGGAAAGAGGGGTATACAGTGAGGTGGCAAAATTTGCAGATGAAACAAAATTACTCAAGATAGTTAAGTCCAAAGCAGATTGTGAAGAGCAACAAAGGGATCTCACAAAACTGGGTGACTGGGCCACAAAATGGCAGATGAAATTCAATGTTGATGAAAGCAAAGTAATGCACATTGTAAAACACAATCCCAATTATACATAGAAAATGATGGGGTCTAAATTAGCTGTTATCACTCAAGAATGAGATCTTGGGAGTCATTGTGGAGAGTTCTCTGAAAACATCCACTCAATGTGCAGCAGCAGTCAAAAAAGCGAACAGCATGATAGGAATCATTAGAAAAGGGATAGATAATAAGAGGAAATATCATAATGCCACTATATAAATCCACGGTATGCCCACACTTTGAATACTGCTGCAGTTCTGGTGGCTCCATCTCAAAAAAGATACATTAGAACTGGAAAAAAGACAGAGAAGAACAACAAAAATGATTAGGACTATAAAACAGCTTCCGTATGAGGAGAGATTAAAAAGACCAGGACTGTTCATCTTAGAAAAGAAACGACTAAGGAGGGATATGATAGAGGTCTATAAAATCATGACAGGTGTGGAGAAAGTGAAGAGGGAAGTGTTATTTCCCTCTTCATATAACACAAGAATTAGGGGTCACTCAATGAAATTAATAGGCAGCAGGTTTTAAACAAACACAAGGCAGTACTTCTTCACACAACGCACAGTCAACCTGTGGAACTCATTGCCGGGGGATGTTGTGAAGGGCAAAAGTACAACTGGGTTAAAAAAAGAATTAGATAAGTTCATGGAGGATAGATCCATCAGGGGCTATTAGTGAGGATGGTCATGGACACAACCCCATGCTCTGGGTGTCCCTAGCCTCTGATTGCCAGAAGCTGGGAGTGGATACCAGGGGATGGATCACTCAGTAATTGCCCTGTTCTGTTTCTGCCACTGTCGGAAGACAGGATACTGGGCTAGTTCCATGTGGGCCTGGCACATGGCAGCTAGTGCTCAGAGTGGGACTCGAGCTGCTGCAGGCTGCCCTGTCTTGGGTTGATTAGGTCACGGATTCAGCAAAGCACTTAAGCATGTAGCTAGGCCCCACTGACTCCAAGGCATGCCTCAGGGCTCAGCTGCTCCTAAGGTGGTGCTAACTGGGAGAGCTGCATGTAGGGCTGTGACATATGGGTATTTTCCGACAGGTAGGGACAGCGTGCAGGACAATCGCTCCATTATGCCAGCTGAGGAACTGTCTGTCTATCCCACCTGCGCAAGAAATTCTGCATCTCCCCAAATCTCCACCCTCAAATTCAGCACCTTATACCCCACTCAGCTAGAGACACACACAGCTGTCAATCAAGAGCCATGCTGACCCGGCCACCTGTTCTCCGGGGGCGTGATCCACTGCCTACCAAAGCCAACTAGAATCTTTCCATTGGCTTTGATGTAGCTTGGCTTGCGGCCTAGGAGATCACCCCATGAGGAAGAGAACGGCCCCGGGGGAAGCTGCTGTATCTGACCCACATGTCGCTCAGACACATTGGGCCAATTCCATCCTGACCCGCGCCCTGGGAATGGAGACGGGGCAGTTCCTGACGTCAGCAGGTGAAGACTCTGTGATTTGTGAACAAACCTCTTGGAAAAAACACTTCTACCAACACATTGTGCACACACAAGGGAACCCGCCTGTCTTAAAGGAAGGTAAATCTCATGCAGCATCCCCGGAGGATGCCTTCTCAGAACATGCCTGACCTGTCACCTGTATTGTTTATATCGCAGTAGTATGTGGAGGTGCCAACTGAGATCAGTCTCACTGTGCTAGGTGCTGTGACAGACACAGGATAACCAACAGTCCCTGCCACAAAGAGCTTCACATCTAAATACACAAGACAGACAAAGGGAGGGAGGGGAAGCAGACGCATAGAGAGGAAAGTGTCTTGCTCCAGGTCACCCAGCAGGTCAGTAGCAGAGCTGGGAATGGAACCCAGGTGTCCTGACTGCCAGCCCTGTGCCCTAGCAACTAGATCATGTTTCTGTGCAAAATCCCAAACCACTTGATGGAGCTAATCAGCCGAAGAGGGAAAGGGAGGAAGGAGAAATTACACGTTTTCAGATGAAACAGGAAAACAGATAGTATGCAGATGAGGCAGAGAGATGAAAGAAAGCTGCTTCGCACGACAGGAATTGCAGAGGAGAAGGCTCTTGCATGAAGACTTACATATACTTGTATATAGTGTTCAGGTCACTGGGGACACAAAATGCTGTTTAAGCTTTTGGTTAAAGTATTTAAAATGCTATAGAATAAAGTATTTTCAAATACCGCAACAGGGCTAGAAATACAGCTAGGGTAAGCAGGCATAGCCACGTGGGTTGCAATGGAGCGACGTCCATTGACACTAGCTAGATGTGTGGCATGGAGCTTGTAAGCACATTGTTCGGGCACTCAGTTCTTCCACCAGAGCTGCTGTGTAACTGGGAGAACCCAGTCAGGGTTGTCTTTAAACCTACTGAAGTCTGCAGACAGGCCAAGATTTTTAAAAAACAGGTGCTTAAAGTTAGGTGCCTAAATCCATCTTTCAACATCTAAATGAGTGGCTTGATTTTCAGAAGCGATGAGGACCCAACACGTGGGGAGACGTCTCATCAGGAAGCCATGGGCACGGTGTTCAGGCAACACATTTAGGTATCTAAATATTGTTATTCGTAATTATTTGTACGGTGGAAGGGCCCAGTCACAGACCAGGACCCCATGTGCTAGGTGCTGTACAGTGCAGAACAGAATGATGGTCCCTGCACCATAGAGCTGACAATCTAAGTAAATATGGATTGAGAAGTTGGCACCCTGGGCTACCTTTCCAAAAGTGACAGGCGATTCTGGGCACCTCCATTTTTGGAGCCCAACGTGAGACACCTTAGAGGTGGTTTTCAGAAAATGTGAGCAGCCAGGAGCAGATTTTCAAAAGAGCCAGGGTTCCAGAGTATTGCCAGTCCAGAGTGTTCAAACTCCCCAGACTGTGTTCAGAATCATGAGAGTGTTTAAAAAATCCTTCGTCTGGGGTTCATTTTGATTTGCCTTCTGTTTACCGAGCCTTCGGAGTACACTTGGGTCCTGGTTCCCAACTTTTTCTCTGCAACCATGAGGGCTAGAAATTTAATTTAAAAAAAATGAAAGCTGAGAGTCTCATGAAATAACATGTCTCCAGAGACTGGAGCTTTAACGTAAGCACTAAATATCACGAGATCTGTAAGAGCTGGCAACACTGGCGACTTAGCAGCACAAACCCCATTGAGAGTCCACGGCACATGAATTCTTGTCATGTCAGGTGCTTTTGAAATTCCCAGTGCTGCCCTCTGTAAAACCAGTCCTTAAGGTGTCTCCTATTGGGCATCCAATCCTCACTACTCACCTTGAGGCCCCATCTTGGCCACGTGAACCCCCACAGGCAGTTCTGGGGGGGGGGGGAGCCTGCCTGTAAAACACCTTCGTTTGTGGACATTTTTGGTGCAAGCTGGCTGACAGTGGATTCATACTCTCTCGCTAGGTGAGTAAACCCCCATAATTCTCTTTGCTCCCCATCCCCACACAGGATTCGGGATCTGGAAGCTAAATACATAAATTAAGTGCTGGGGACAAAAAGGTAAGTAGTTAAAAAACAACCATAAATACTGTACAATGCAAGAGACAGTTGCAGTCGGACAATGCCCCTCCTAGTTCTGCCCCGGCTGTAGGCCACAATAACCAACTGGCTTTGCTCTTAAAGCCAAAGGAGCGTGAAGCTGCCCTGGTCCTAACAGTGCCCCCTTGTGGCGCTGCCCGCTATCAGGGATCCAGCTAAGTATTGCACATTTTTCATGCAGCGGCTCCCCTCTTTGCTGGCTGAATGGAGATCATCTCTCCGCCCCCTCTGCAATCGGAGCTGTTGACTGTCAGCCAAGACGCTCCCACCTCTCCTCCCCCCTCCAGACACTCAGGTAACCCTCTGGGATCAGCGCTCGTGGATGAATGGACCCTGCTGCCATTGTAGGACATTTGCTATGTGCAGCTCCTCATTGGTTGGGACTGACTGCAGGCTGGGGCGTCGGCACCCTGCATACAACTCCCTGGGCCCGAAGCTGCCACTGCTTCCATGCAAGCTCCTTGACAAATGTCCGCCCCACAGAAAATAAATAAGGATATTGTATACGTATCCAAAACAACCACCACCACCACAAGCGTTCTTTGGGTGACCGCGATGAGTGAGCGGGTTAGCTAGAGACCTAGAGATGCTGGAGCAGCTGCGGCCAACGGGGATGCTGGAGCGACTTCCTCTGACAGGAGGAGCGGGGAGCCCTGTGTGCGGGGGCCCTCGTGAAGGTGGCGGTGAAGTGAATGCGACGGTTTGCTGATTCTGGCTGGGTGGACAAGAGACAGAGAGAGAGAGCAGGCAGGCTACCGTCCAGGGGTGTGCTTGCTTAGACATGGACCTTCCGCTTCCAAGAGCCTGGATGCAGAACCCCAGGCAGGTCAAAGCACAACACACAAAAGAAAGGCCCCCTGCCGACTGCACGAACAATGGATTCTCTCCTCTGCTAAGCCCTCCTCTTTCGCCTGGATGCTTCCAAGCATGCCACATAAATCTGTCCATCCAGGTGCCCCTGTCCCCACACCCACACCCACCGCTGGAGTAAGCGCAGGCTGCCCATAGGATCTGTTTGCTGCGCGTGTTCCTCTCACCACGCTGCAGACGCTGTGTTTGGGAGGAGCTTGTCCCCAGGCACACACAAATCATCCGGGATGGGAGACGAGATGGGCTTGGGGGTGGTTAGTGACAAGAGGAGGCAGGGGTGGGGCTGGTGCTCTCCCCCCAGTGGGGCCCTGTGCTGCTGCAGATCAGACCCTCCACAGGAGGAGATGGTTTGTGCTGTCATCTCGCCCCACTGTCTCGCTGCTGTTGGTGAGTCTGAAATCCTCATAGCCATCCCCTCCGCTGATCACCAGCATCTTAGACTTGGAGAGGACCATGTTGGAGGACCTGTGTCTTGCCAAATCTCTCTTTTCTGCGTCGCTCAGCTTCTCGGTACCTGGGAAATGGAACAAGCCCAGAGAGATCACAGCGCGTGCGCGGAAAGAACAGCTGTCTGACAGAATGTGGCGAAGGGGTTCTCAAACCCAGCAGTCTATGTCCCTCCCCAGCCATGAGCCGTAACGACCCAGGGAGCCTTGTCACGCCCCACTCTCCTCCCAAGCACCAAAGGCCAGGAGTTTTAAGGGTTGAGTGATTCTGCAGGCTCATCCTGAGGACCTGATTTTCAGAAAGTGCGGAGAACCCAAGCTGCTAAAAATCAGAACCCACATGTGGTTTCACACCAGGCATCCCAAAGCCCACACCCCCTTCCTCAACTGCTTTGGAAAGCCTTGGTCAAAAGAAATGGGCTTCTCACCCTGGAAGGCCCCAGCTCACCTTTTCCAAGAGCAGCTTGAATTCTGCTCTGTGCTAACCTCACCTCCAGGGAGACTGAGGGAAGGGGCAGCTTATTCATAGATTCCCAGGCCAGAAGAGACCATTGTGACCATCTAGTCTGACCTCCTGCATAACACAGGCCGGAGAACTTCCCCCCGCAAATTCCTACAGCAGATCTGTTAGAAAAACATCCAGTCTTGATTTAAACATTGCCAGGGATGGAGCATCCACCACGACCCTTGATAAGCTGCTCCAGTCAGAATTTGTCTCCTTTCAACTTCCAGACACTGGATTGTGTTAGACCTTTTCTCTGCTAGGCTGGAGAACTCACTAGTAAATAGCTGTTCCCCATGTAGGTACTTATAGACTGTGATCAAGTCCCTCACTTTGTCAAGCTACATAGACTGAGCTCTATGGCAGCTGGGTGTGTACTCCAGGGGGCAAAAGGTGTTCCACCCCCCCTAATCATTTTTATTGCCCTTCTCTGTCCCTTTTCCAGTTCTAATATATCTTTTTTTGAGATGGGGTAACCAGAACTGCAGGCAGTTTTCAAGTTGTGAGGGTACCATGGATTTATATAGAGGCAATACGATATTTTCTGTCTTATTATCTATCTTTTTCTGAATGGTTCCCAACATTCTGCGCACTTTTTTTGACGGCCGCTGCACATTGAGTGGATGTTTTCAGCAAACTCTCCACAATGGCTCCAAGATCTCTTTCCTGAGTGGTAACAGCTAATGTAAACCCCCACATTTTGTATGTATAGTTGGGATTATGTTTTCCAATGTGCATTACTTTGCATTAGTAATTTTGTATCCTCAAACCTTTGGTGAGGCACCTTGTTAATGGCTTTCTGAAAGTCCAGGTACACTATACCCACTGAATCATGCTTCTCCACACATATGTTGACCCCCTCAAAGGATTCTAATAGATTGGTGAGGCATGATTTTCCTTTACAAAAGCCATGTTGATGCTTCCCCAACAAATTGTGTTCACCTATGTGTCTGATAATTCTGTTCTTTACTTTAGTTTTAAGCAGTTTGCCTGGTACTAAAGTTAGGCTTACCAGCCTGTAATTGCCAGGATCGCGTCTGGAGCCTTTTTAAAAAATCAGTGTTATATTAGTTATCCTCCAGTCATCTGGTACAGAGGCTGATTTAAGTGACAGGTAACATAAGACACTTAGTAGTTTTGAAATTTCACATTTGAATTCCTTCAGAACTCTTAGGTGAATACCATCTGGTCCTGGTGATTTATTACCATTTAGTTTATGGCTTTGTTCCAAAACCACCTCTACTAACACCTCTGTCTGGGACAGTTCCTCAGATCTGTCACCTAAACAGAATGGCTCAGGTGTGGGAATCTCCCTCACATCCTCTGCAGTGAAGACTGATGCAAAGAATTCATACAGTTTCTCTGCAACAGCCTTGTCTTCCAGTGACCCATTGACTATTTGGCAGGCTTCCCGCTTCTGATGTACTTAATTTTTTTTTTTTTTTAAATTTTTCCTGTTAGTTTTTGTGTCTTTTGCTAGCTGCTCTTCAAATTCTTTTTTGGCCTGCATATTTATACGTTTACACTTGACTTGCTAGAGTTTATGCTCCTTTCTATTTTCTTCAGGAGGACTTGACTTCCAATTTTTAAAGGATGCCTTTTTGCCTATAATCGCCTCTTTTACTCTATTGTTTAGCCACGGTGACTTTTTTTTAATTCTTTTACGATGTTTTTTTCATTTGGGGTATATATTTAATTTGAGCCTCTGTTATGGTGTTTTTAAAAAGTTTCCATGCAGCTTGCAGGCATTTCACTCTTGTGACTGTTCCTTTGAATTTCTGTTTAACTAGCTCCTCATTTTTGTGTATTTCCTCTTTTAGAAGTTAAATGCTACAGTGGTGGGCTTCTTTGGTATTCTCCTCCCCCCCTACTCCTCCAAACAGAGATGTTAAACCGAGGCTGGGTGTCTGCAGTAGCATTCCACGCCATAAGGGGGCGCACTCAGCACCTGCACCCTGCTGCACCCAGACTAGTCTCCCAGGAGTAGTGGTGAAGCTGCATCTCTTGGAGGATTGAAAACCAGGCTGGACAAAGAACCGGGGAATGAGAGCGGAGCAGTAGCTCTGCTATAGTGAGGGTTGAGACTCACTGTTTAACAGATAATGATTTTCCTAAATGCTCTAAAACCCACATGTCAACTCAGATTGTCTTGAAAATCGCCGTGCCTTATGCATGTCCGGGGTAGGGTTAGTGGTCCAAATTTGGACTCACATGAGCAAGGTGTTCATGAGATACAGACCCACTAAAAATTGCATGGGACATTTTAGTGGTTCCTAGAACATTATTTGTGCCCACATCTGGTATTAGAGGGGAACAATCCTGCTTGGGCCCCACGGGGGATGGACTAAGTGGGATTTGATATCCTGGATATCTGCCCCCCTCCCCAACTTCTTACCCCTCCAGAACGCCCATCCAAAGAGTAAGACACAACTGAAGGTGGGAAAATGGGCCCTGTGATTCCATGGGTGGGTGTGTGTGTGGGGAGCTGTTGCGTGGAAATTTCAGCCCCTGCTGATCTCTGGGTTCTGAGTGTGGGTACAAACCCTCCTGCTGGACCCACCTGGATCTCTCGGCAGCGGAAAGATGATATCAAAGTTGTCGGGCAGTTCGATGGAGGTGAGGAAGCGCACGTGGCCAGTGTGCCCCTGGGACAAACCCACCGGCGTCAGGGGCATCTTCAAGGAGGTGGTGTTGGCCGTTATGGACAGCGTCAGCACCACCCCAGCGCTGGTACCAATCCAGAGCAAGTCCTTGCAAACCAGGAGTGCTGTGATTCGCAAACAGGCAGCCTTGTGCTGGCGGATAATGGCATCCGAACCTGCAAGCGGGACAAAGAGAAGGACCAGGGGTTAAAACACAGGTAAGCTGAAGTTCTAAAAGGTCCCTTGCACATGTGACCAAAGGAGGTTATTGGTCAAGCTCTCTGCAGCATCCACCTCCCTTGGGCAATGCACCTTTCTGCAGGGCACCAAGCAGGGATCATCTGGGCCAGGTGGACATATCCCACATGATCTCTGTCACATGATGGCATGGGATGGGCAGTGCCAGACCTTGGGACTTCCTAGCTTCTTGAGTCAGGCGTTTGGGGCAGGGGTGATGGATTCTTCCTAAAAGTGGTGGGGCCACGAGGCCCGATCCCCTCCATGGCCCTGCTCCTGCCCCTCTTCTTCCCCCTGAGGCCCTGCCCTCGGGCCAAGCTGGAAGCCAGAGCCGGGCCAGGGAGCCCAGGTCCTTCCATCTGCCTGGGATGCGGAGGCCTGAGAGCAGCCCTTGTCTCTGCCCCCCGCAGGTCCCACGCCCAATGTAGGTGGAGGGTCCGCGGCTCCCCACCACTGCCCATGTGGCTGTTACCCTGACCCAGCTCCAGCTTCCAGCCTGGCCTGGGGCCAGGCCTTGGGGGATGAAGAGCTGCAGCCGGGCCACGGTAAGAGCCGCCCAGGCAGCTGTGGGAGCTGCGGACCCTCTAACTGCCCTGGGCGGGGCGGGGGGCAGGCAGGGACATGGGGTGGGGGCTTCTCTCATGTCCCCCAACCCAGGCAGGTGGAGGGTCCGTGGCTCCCCACAGCTCCCTGGGAGGCTCTTACCCGGGCTCGGCTCCAGCTTCCAGCCTGGCCGGGAGACAGGGCCTTAGGGGGAAGAGGAGGGGCAGGGGGCCAGGCCTGTGGCGAAAAATGGGAGGGCCATGGTCCCTTGGCCCCCCTGTTCTGGCAGCCCTGGTTTGCGGGTGCAGTGATTACACATCGGCCTGTCCTCTCTGGGAAATCAACATGCGAGTTCTGCTATGGTCCAAAGGGAAGAGAAACAGGATGGTCCTGTGGCCTTTGCTCCCCATGGCTTGCCCCTCAGAACAGCCTGCTGTCTCTGCGTGAGACAGGCCTGGCCGGGACCGGGACAGCACGCGCTGTCATCTGGGGGAAGAGGCATGGCTGCTGGCTGAGGCAGCTGGCCCAGTGACTGCCCTTGCTAAGCCTGACTCTAGCCAGGGGGAGCAAATGACAGCTCCCTGGGTGGCCTGAGGAGGGATGACTGATCAGATCCCAAACGCATCCTGCTGGCATCTGCAGACCCCAAAGTGAGCCTTATTCGGATGCCTCCCCTCGGTCTGCGTCATGGCTGCTACTGAACTCTCTGAGCCCCACAACCTGGTCTCTATGGCCCCGACACAGCAGCTGCGCAGAGGCAGGTCTCCCTGGGTTTCATAGCTCAGTGCCGCAGACAAACCGTTCGAAGGCAATGCCGGTACCTGCTAACATTTTGTGGACCAGGGGCGTGATATCGACTTCAGCCAGCTGCTCGTAGCTTGTGGCGTGGTACAGCCTCACCTGGGCACTGCTCTGGAGCGCGATCCAAATACCTGGGCTGCAGCTCACCATGCAGGTCACGCTGCGGTTGCTGTCCTGCCCGATATGGAACGTGTGCTGCGGATGGAGAGGAGAAGTGCGTCCATCGTACTGCTGCCAATGGATGGGACCCTCTGCACTGGCAGCAGAGCCAACGGGCCACTCTGGTTCTGTGCCTTGCAGCCCTGTGCTTTAGGGATCTAGACCTGCCGGTGAGGAAGTGACTTTTCCTCCTCGTGGAAAGTTCCCCTGGCAGTTCTCCCTTATTATTATTTGCACTGCGGTAGCACCCAGGGGGCCCAACTGAGACAAAGGCCCAAGTGGGCGAGGTGCTGTACAGACATATAGCAAGGAGCTTTCACTCTGCAATCTAAACAGACAAGGCCCAAGGGGAAACCGAGTCACAGGGAGAGGGAGTGATTTGTAGCGGAGCTGGGATTAACACTCAGGTCTCCTGACGTCCAGGCCAGTCTTCCAGCCAGTCACCCATGCTGCCTTTCATGTCTATCAGTAAGACGCCTGAGCCAATCCATCAGCACAACACCCCCTGAGCCAAGCTAGGTATAAGAGGGCTGTTGTCCAGGATGCATGAAGAGGAATATACGAATACGCTGCATTTCTGTAGCCTTTTCCGTACAAGATGGCAGGCGCTTCACAGACCCCTCAGGGAGGGAGGTAAGCAGCTTTATCCCAGCGTTGTCCCAGCTGCGGGGTGAGAGGGTCAGGACAGCACTGTGAAAATCAGACTCCGGTTTTGAGTGCCATCATTTTGGGTGCTTGCCCGGAGGCACTCTGGGGATGGTTTTCAGAGGTGCCGAGCGCCCTCTTGTGGAAGCCAATAGCTGTTGGCCCCTCGGATATTTGGGCTCTAGATGTCTCACAGCGGGCACCCAAAAGCAGAGGAAATTCAAAAACCTGGTGTTTTGTGACGAGATCCAGAGACAGTGCCAAGAACAGAACCCAGCTCCCCAGCCACCTACTATAACCACAAGGCCACCCTTCCTCGCCTGCTTCTCCCACCTCTAATCTCCTCTATACAGCACCCACCTCAGTGGCGGCCGGTAGGGGGCTGTTGCCCTTGTGCATTCCCACAGCATCTCCCCCATGGTCACCTATACATGGAGCTCTGCTGCTCACAGGGTGACCCTCATCCCACACAAGCTCCCAGTGGGATTGGTCACTGCTAGGTGTACTCTCAGAGGGGCCCAAAGACAATGGGGCTTGGCCATGGACTGTCCCAGGGCAGAATACGGCCTTTTGGAAACTGATGTAGGAAATAACCGAGGGGAGACCCTCGTGGCTAAACACATCTCACTGCGAGGGGCTGGAGTATTTACCTCAGGAGAGAGATGGCTCTCCTGATCAGAGATCCCGGCTCTGGGCTGTGCATGCCCTGCACTAAAGGGCTGATCCAAAGCTCATGGAAATCAACAGGAGTCTTTCCATAGACTCCATTAGGCCTCAGACTGGGCCCCAGAGTTCATGACCAGCCTCCTGAGCCCCCCGCCCCCATGTTGGCTTGAGCCCTCCTGGGGGCTGGGAAAGCGAGCGGGTACCTCCTGCAGCAGTGTGGCCGTGTTGAGGATGACGACTCGGTTCTGACACCCGCACCACAGCTTGCCAGCCACCGAGACCATCTTAGTGACAGGGCTGCCCGGGGAGCCAAGGGACAGGGACTTGGAGTTCTGGGGGTCCCAGAAATGTCCTGTACAGAGAAAGGAGAAATCAACAGTTGCGTTCTCCTTAGCTGCCCCCCATGGGTCCTCACAGCACAGCAGCCATGTGGGCCGGTGGACACACATCCTGTAAAACGAGGCACAATGTGTGGGTGGTGCTTTGAATGCCCTCTAGCTGTCGACTGCCCAGCAGCGACACTTACATGGCTCCCATCACCACAGCATCGAAGCTCCTCACGGCACCCCTGGGAGGCAGGGCCATGTACAGGTGGGAAACTGAGGCACGGAGAGGTTAGGTGATTTGCCTAATGCCCCACAAAAGCCTGTGGCAGAGCAGGGACTTGAGTCCAGGTCTTCCAAGGTCCAGGTTAGTGCACTACCCGCTGGGCTAGAGCATGTGCAATGTTCTGGGCCATGCAAACCGCCACCAGCGGGCAGAGTCAGGGTTAAGGATGGTGATGACAGTAACAGTGCACACCTCTGTTGTGGCTTCCAGGGGAAGAGCTCAGATCCCTGATGCTGCTTCGGAGCCACCCTGGGAGGCAGGTCTGTGCTATTTAACCCATTGCATGGGGGAACGGAGGCAGAGAGAAGTTAAGTGACTTGCCCCAGGTCACACAGGAAACCTGTGGCAGAGCTAAGGAGAGGCCCGTCAGACTGAGACTATCCAGGCTAACAGACGCAGCCACTCTGCAGCCAAGTCAGCTGGCCAGGCACTTCTAGTGCCCACCTTGTTCAGAACTCCCACCTCCCCCTGGCTGCATCTCAGACTTCCAGCGACTCCTCACTACAGTGCAAGAGACTCGCCCCTTTGGCGCAAGGAGCTGGGACCAGGAGCCTATGGCCATAAACCTGCTCTGCAACCTCAAGGATGTTTCCTTCTCCTCCCACCATCCCCAGGCGTTCCTCTGAGATGTGGATTCTACAGGCCATGAATCCCGTCCCCAGTTACAGCAGCGTCATTCCGGAGCGACTCCCCCACGGGCAGCCCCGTCACTCCCGATTCGCGCCACATTGCTGGGAGCAGAATCTGACCCTTGGTGTCTGAACGGTGTTAGCTTTGTCCCCAGCTCTACAATGGGGGTCTTGATTACGTGAGGGCAGAGTTTGGCCAGGAATCTTCAATTCCATGTGCCCTGAGCGCTGTGAAAATATACCAGCGCTTCTGTCACTGCCAGGGCCACGCTACATGGAGAAGTGATCACACCATCTTCCTTACGCCAGTCCAACTGCACGAGCTTCAGTGGAGTTACTCCTGATTTACACCAGGGTAAGAAAGAGGAGAATCGGGCCCAGAGCAGTTAGTAAAAGGGTAGCCTGGCATTTTAAAAATAGAAGGCCGTTTTCAAAAGTGCCTGTAACTCTGGGTGCCCAGCGAGTGCCCATTACCTTTGGGTGCCCCAAATTAGCGGACGCTTCTGAAAACGTTGGCCCCAAATTGATGAGCTAATCTAAAGCCACAGAGGACATGATGGTAGCCATTGGAGAGGGGGATGGGGAATCAGGACTCCTGGGTTCTATGCACCGCTTTGCCACCGCCTCACTGTGTGCCCTCAGCTAAGTAACCTCTCTTGTTCCGCTACCCATCAGCACAGTAGTGCTCTTAATGCTAACCCATCTCTCCGGGGAGTTGGGAGGCTCAGCCAGCTGCTTGGGAAGCGCTGTGGGCCGGCGGCATGCAAGGCCCTACGTCAGCACGCAGCACTGTTGGCATCAGACTCACCTGCCTCTCTCTGGTAGATGATGAGTTCTCCGTTCGCCAGGGACACAAAGACCTGGTTATCCAGGTACCTGCCGAGAAGAGAAGCCCGCGCAGTTAGCCTGGGACGGACGTCACCATGACAGTGCAGCAGCAGCTTCCCTCCGAGGAGGCTGCTCCCAGTGAATCAAGTCTCTCCTGCAAAAGGCTGCTCCCTCGGTGCACTTTAGTCTCTCCTCCACTCCCCAAAGTGCCCCATATCTTAAGTATCCTCAACCCAACCGCTAGTTTCTCCTTCTAACATAGCATCCTGTACAGCCCACCCCCCACCATATACAGCTCCAGCGCCCACCCTCCCCACACATCGGCTTCAATTGAGATCCAGGCCCCGCTGTACCAGGGACTGCACAAGAAACAGTCCCTGCCCCAAAGGCGGTACAGTCTGAATACATAAGCCGACAAAGGAAGGCGTGCTAACCTTGCTGGACAGCTGGGGAAACCGAGGCACAGAGCGAGGCTGTGACTTGCCTGAGGTGCCACAGGCAGTCTGTGGCAGAACCAGGCACTGAATCCAGGTCCTCTCAAGTGCCTTTACCCTGAGGCCATCTATGCTCTGTATTAGTTACTATTGAGATCATGGTGACACCTAGACATATCAATTAGACACCGTGGCTGGCCCATGCCAGCTGATTCAGGCGAAGGGGCTGTTGAGTTGCGGGGCAGAGGTTCAGGCTCGGCCTGGAGCCTGGGCCCTAGGGCCCTGCAAGGTGGCAGGGTCCCAGAGCTTGGCCTGCAGCCCAAGTGTGAAAGGCTACGCTGCAGTTAAACAGCTCCTTAGCCCAAGTCAGCTGGCCCGGGCCGGCCGCAGGTGTCTAACTGCTGTGTAGATGTACCCCCCGAGGCCTAGGCAGGGCCCTGGCAGGAGCTGATGCCTCGTGCCGTGTACCACTCACAAGATGCACATGACGGCGGCCGAGTGCTGCATCTTCATGCTGTTCTTCCGGTTGCGGATGTTGTCTGAGGACTGGTACACATGGATGCTAGGAAACAAAGGGAGTCAGCTGAGAGCCCTCTGCTGTGGCTGATGGAACGGGCTCCCTGACCCGGCACAGGGAAACGGGAGGCAGCTCTGGTCACATCAAATCCCAACGCTTTGTTGGAAACGCACTCTGTAGGTCTGCTCAGCCTCAGTTTCCCCTTCCTTCTCCACTGGCACCAGCACCAGGGCAGCAAAGCTCACCCGCGGGGCAGCTGGGAAAGGCCTCATTCACAAGCCTCCCTAGCACTGGCTCCCAGCTCTCTGGAGCACGCAGCACTGGGTGACACTGGAATGCACTGGCTGGTGTGTGTGTGAGTTCCACCCTTTATAAGGCTTGCTTAAGGGGTTAGAACATAAGAACGGCCAGACTGGGTCGGACCAATGGCCCATCTAGCCCAGTATCCTGTCTTCCGACAGTGGCCAATGCCAGGTGCTAGAGAGGGAATGAACAGAACAGGGCAATTATCGAGTGATCCATCCCCTGTTGTCCAGTCCCACCATCACACAGCCAAAGGCTATGGACGCCCAGAGCACGGGGTTCCGCCCCTGACCATCTTGGCTAATAGCCATGGATGGACCGATCCTCCATGAACTTATCTAGTTCTTTTTTGAATCCAGTTATAGTTTTGGCCTTCATAACATCCCCTTGCAATGAGTTCCACAGGTTGACTGTGTGGTGCGCATGCGTTGTACTTAGGTCGCCCTCGAGTGGCCTCCACATCAAGGACCCACACGGCATTTCTCTTCACTCACATGGCAGGGGCTGGAGCTTTTGGTGCTGAGGGGGCTGAGCCCCCATTCACCTGGTGTGAGTGGGCAGTGCAGTGTCTATGTACGTACGAGGGGCGTGTGCAGGCAGAAGTGTTTGTGTTTATGGGCCAGGACAATGAGCAAGGCAGCCTCGAGCTGGCTGGGGAAGACCTTCAGAAAACCAGCTCTTGTGCCATCTCAGCTCCTCAGGGCCTGCAAATGGCCCAGCAAAAGTGTCAGCTCAAACGCCTGGGCCACTGACACCAACACAAAAGTGTGAGCCGCCTCCCAGCCCTGGGGTGCAGGGCCGTGCCTCAGTGCGAGGGTTTTCAGACATTTCCATTCTCTTCTTCAGGCTTGTGTGGGCCTCGATTGTGTGCACAAAAGGTGCGTGTGTGTGTTGGGAGGGGAGGGAAGGGGAGGGGAGGAGGCTGTGCATGGAGGGATGGACACACAGTCACAGAGTTTAAGGCCAGAAGGAGCCACCCTACCAGATCCTGTGTGTGGGTATGGTGGGCATGTGGGCACGATGCCGTGCCTGTGTTTGTGTGTGGGGGCACTTACATGTGCATGCCCATGTGTGCCGTATGTGGTGGTAGGTGGACATTTAACCAGGTGGATTTAAGAGGCCTGGCCCACCTGTTCAGCGCAGAATATGGCTCACCAGGATTTGATGAGATCCTCCCAGTGCCAACGGGTACAATGCCAAATAAACCAATGCAGCTGCATCTGCTGACACCAGGCTGGTGTTTGGCTTGGCGTCTCCACAAGCACTGAGTGGACATTCTTTTCTCCACCTCCCTCTGTTCTCAGGGTTTACCCCAGAGAGTACCTGAATCCCCTCCTTTGTCACATCTTCCCCCCTGTTCCCAGCGTGCTAAGAGTCCCCCTGCCAATAATGCCCGTATCGGCAGCTTCACTCCAGCACAGCCATCCATTACAGAGGCTACCAAAGGAAGTCGGCTCAGCAATGTTTGCATGCAGGCCGGCAGGATCAGGTGACATCCGCCAAGCCACCACCCACCCCTTTTCCAATACTCTGCCTGCTCCTAGCTGACCCACCAGCCATCCTCTGTGCCCAGCCACATTGAGCTCTGATACGCCTCAGGATCTATGCTCAGCAGGTCCTCCAAGCTGCCCCTCGTGAAGGACCCTCGGCTTGACCTCCTCATCGCCCGCCCATCCATGGGGCTCTCGCTATTCCTGTTCTGGCTGAAGGTGCTGGAGATGGGAAGGAAGCCTGGGTCCTGCTCCTCCTCTGAGCTGGTGGTTTCAGCTGCCACATCTTTGGAGCTGGGGATCTCTTCATCTGGACAAGGAAAGGTGACAGGAACACACAAACCAGGAGGTTTTAGGATCAGATTCTGATCAGTGTGATTCTGGATTAACTCGCTCATTCCCACTGAACCCAATCTAGTCGACTCTGGTTTAACCTAATCTATTTCAAAGAATTTCTCTTGCACCCATCACCACGGTGTCTAGGCACCAGACGGAGGTACTATGGACCTACACTAGTGCAGCTGAG
Source organism: Lepidochelys kempii (assembly GCF_965140285.1). Classification (NCBI taxonomy): domain Eukaryota; kingdom Metazoa; phylum Chordata; order Testudines; family Cheloniidae; genus Lepidochelys; species Lepidochelys kempii. The sequence continues at coordinate 13,307,540 of NC_136380.1, forward strand.
GGCAGAGTTTGACCTGGGATGTTTCATACTGTAGCTGAATAGCACAGTGGTTAGTGCCCTCTGATGGGAGCCCAGGACAAGTTACATAACAAAAGGCACCGGGACTTTCAGCATTTTCTAGTATCTCACATTTCCATGGCACTTTTCATCCTGTAGGAGCAATCCCCAAACCTTCTGCAGAGGGTGACAGATTCTGTTCTCAAAGGCACCGACCCAAATTCAGAGTAAATCCATTTACTTAGTGGAGTTGCACTGGATTTATACTGGAAATCAGAATCCAAATCCTGGTCCTACTGCAGTCAGGACACCAAGATTAGCGCTATATTAAATATACATGTAAAATATTTCCAATATCTGGATGAGAGACAAGGTGGGTGAGGTTAATACCTTTTATTGGACCAAATTATGTGGGTGGGAGGGACAAGCTTTCGAGCTCCAGAGAGCTCTTCCTCAGGACTGGAGAAGACACTCTGGTTCTGTATAGCTCGAAAGCGCCTTCCAGCATCAAAAGCTGGTTCAATCAAATACATGACCTCACCTACCCGGTCTCTCTCATATTCCGGGACCAACATGGCTACAAAAGCACTGCAGACATGGACATTTATTACATATTAAAAAACAACATACAAAGAACATTGTTCAGGTTGCAAAGTCAAGCACTTAGAAGTTAGGAAAATGCCATATACACAGTTTCCAGTGCAGCCTCATTCTGCCCCCTGTGCGTCAATCTTGTGCACTGAATGAGGCAGGGATCCTATGGGAAAAAGTAGTACTTGATTACCTAATTAAAGACTGTATCATAATGCATACACACAAAGTGGCTGAACAATTCTAGCATCTCTAAACTAGCGAGTGCTTGATTTTGCAACCTTAATAACGACCTCTTAACGTCATTTTCTTGTATGTCATTTCCTAGAGTTTGTTTTTAAAAGAAAAAAAGTGAAAACAAATTCGATTATTAGTGACTGCAACAAGATTTCCCTGAGAAACGCAAGCCAGCAAAGGGAATGGCGATTTGATGGTTTATAGCTCAGCCAAAGTTGAATGGATTTTCGTGGGACAAAGAAAAGGCACCCCTCTAGTCTGAGGGCTTTCTCTTGCCGAATATCAAAGGCCTGATGCAATTAATGACGGTGCGAGAGCTTCTCTAAGAAAAGGTCACAAGAATCCTTTTCATGGAAAGTGTTAGGGTCACTACCAGCTCCCCCATAATAGCAGGGCTCAGTCATTTAGTGGCCTAAGAATTGATGACTCACTTCCAAAGCTAGAGGAGATGGTGGAGTGGCTGGCCTGGCTCTGGAGTGTGCCTGATGGGCTTGGAGAGGACTCATCGTCTGTATCGTCGCTGTCAAAAGGCATCAGCTCCCTGTTGGCGCTGTCCATGGGCTCAGAGAGCTCTATCGAGGAGCCGGAGATGGAGATGTGTAGGCACTGCTGGGGCCCGGAGTCATCCAGCGCCGAAGGAGCCGGTTCGGAGGTTGGACTCACCAGGGACTCGGGATGCTCCCTGTTATTAGAGTGACAAGCTGATGTAATCCTAATCCTAGCTCTGCTACTGACTTGTCCTGTGCATTAGGAAAGCCACTGTGCCTCAGTTTGCCCATCTTTAAAATGGGGATAAGAAGAGGGGTTGCTGTAAGGATTAAATCCCAAACACTTCTATTATATGCCGCATATTGCAGAAAATCTACACTGGAGCTTTAATAACAACTGATGTCTGCTATCTCCCTCTTCCCCTCTGCCTAGAAAGCCAGATGCCCTATTGCCTTGGGCCAGAGACAACCAGGACTCACAAAATGTTTCAAATCATCACAAAAGATCAGAAGTGGCATGTCCGTAAAGCATGGTGCTGTAGGTTGAAGGGCAAGTACTTCCAGCACGTGGAACCCATCTTATGTACCTCTACACTAGCGGCCGACCCAGGCTGGCTGACTTGGGCTCACAGGGCTGCAGGGCTGTAAAGTTGCAGTGGAGATGTCCGGGCTTGGTCCGGAGCCCAGGCTCTGGGACCCCTGAACTATCTGAATGCCTCCCCGTCTCTGATGTGTTTATCTTGTGAGGTAGAGCAGTGTGAGTATCCCCACTGGACAGCTGGGGAACCAGGGTGTGTAGAGACTAAGGCCTGGGTTTTAACAGGCATCCAACTCCTATTAAAACAAGAAGCCTGGGGCAGAGAAGAGACTGGAATGCTGCTCTCCTGAGTCCCAGGCTAGCACCTGACCACTGGGCCAGCCTGCCTCTCCTCACAGCTATCCTAGGAACCTCCTCTTTGTTTCTGATGCCTCATGCACTCACAGGCCTCAGTGGTGTCCCCTGTGTCCCCTTCCTCTCCCGGGCAGATACCCAGCACTAAGCCTGCTCCTATGGTGCCGGGGTCCTGAGTCCATCCCCGCATCAGTCCCTGTTTCCTTCCAGCCCCGGATGCGCTGGCATCTTGTACCTGAAGCTTCTCTTGAGGCCCGGCACAGCAGCGATGCAGAGGATCCTGGCCGAGCACACCGCTATGCAGGCCTCCACTGTGGGCTCCTTCTTGATGCTGAGAAGGCAGACCTGCCCCACGTAGCCGTCGCTGTTACACACCCACACCTCGTAGGCGTTCTCGGGGCTGCTGTGACTGGGAGAAGCACAAGAGAACTGGAAGGGGGCAAAAGACAAGGAAGTTTCAGGTCATTTTTAAATTGTACTGAAAGGCCTTCATGATGAACGTCTCAAAGCAGCCGGGCCGGGGGCAAAGGAGGGAAGGAGGGCACAGGATAGAGGACGCGCTCTCTCTCTTGGTTTGAATAAAACCAGTTTCCTTTTCAATAGTACGGTTCATCCCAAATGATACACACTTGTCACCGCTGGCATGCAGCCACCTGTGGGGTGGAACATAGCAGCTGCTTAACACCTCACTAAAACACCACCCTATGGTTTAGGACAGGAGGTGAAGAAGAATACCGTTGCCAATCCAAACTGCAGGGGAAATTAGAGATGTACAATGCAATGGAATTTGGCCAGGACACCAGGGCTAATACCCCCATGCCTCTGGAAAAATGTCCCAGGACCTCTAACGAGGAGAAGACCCCACTTCCCTGGTGCATGCATGCAGGGGGGAATGTAGTCGGGTCCTGCTCTCACTTCCGTGTGATATTGGGGGGGCAGAAACATAGATCTGCCCCCCAATATTTCCACTGTGAGGGCACTAGCCTGTTTTGCCACCCCAGGAGCCACTCTCCGTCCCACAGAACGGGGGCGTTAGTATTGTTCCAGTGATGTGCAGTGATGTCTCCGGATCCCTGGCTAGAACTTCGTCACAACCAAAGAGAAGACAGCACCAAAGCCTCCCTCCCACGTCTGAGGCTGAGCCCTGCACGTATTCGGTGGGGAGCTTCCTCAGCCCTGCGGGAGAGCACCTGCCGTGCAGCTGCGATCCCGTGACACACCTTGCTGCACTGATTTTGTGGAGAGCCCAGTAACCTGAGCATACAACAGTCCCGAGCCCTGCAGACAGGTATCCACAGCGCAAAGCAAACGCAGTCACAGCTGGCATCACCTGGTTGCTCTGCAAAGCAGGGCCAGGGGCTTTAAAACAGCTGGCAGGGTGGCGAGGGCATGCGTGGCTTGCCCTCGGCTGTCCTGCATCTGCCCTGTGCAGACAGAGGGCTGTCAGATCAGCACGAGGATCCCACGAAGAAAGAACAGCCCCTGCTTCTCTGCACCTACAGCCAGTGACGCACCCCACCCAGCAGGCCGGGGTGACCTGTGTTAAGGAAGGGGCGTGGGTTTCTGGCTGGGTAAAAGACTTAAGGGCCTGTTCTTGTCAGCCTGCAGGAACTGCATGAAACTGGGGCTTGATGTGACCTTTGGGTTCCCATAGGAACACGCCTCTGCAGATCAAGGCCAGTGGGCGGCAGCTTTTGTCTCTGGAAACAACACAGAGCGCTCGGGCCTGCACTGGTCCCCACAACAAGCAGCATCTTGCTCTCGGGCACCAGGTGATGGTGGTGGGGGTGGGGGGAGCGGAAATAGGGATCAGGTATAGTAGAGACTAACAGCCAAACCCAGACCAGGACACAGAGAGGTTTGGGATCTGAATCCAATTTTACAGGTAGCCCTTATGGGCCCAACCTAAAGCTCACTGAAGTCAGTTGGAGTCTTTCCATTCACTCCAAGGGCCTATGCCCATAATGGGCCACACCAATCCCACCGCTCTAAAGAGCCTCAAACTCTGGCGTTTGAAATCCCAATCTGGACTCAGATCCCGGACACCCCAAAATTCAGATGTGGGGTGTGGTTCAGGCTCTTCTCTACAACGCAGTGGGTTAATGCTACACCAGAGGTGTGGGAGGGAGCTCGGGGACAAGGGGAAGGGAACTGAGCAAACTCTGTAGGTCTCGTTATCAAAGGCCAACGTACTTGCATCCCACTGCGTGTCTTCATAATCGGGATCGCCTTCAGGAATTCCGGGTCCAGGCAATTTTTGTGAGAAGCTGGACACAGGAAAAGAAAGACAAGAAAAGCTAGGTCAGCGAGCCTGTGGCTATAGCAGTCAATAGCAGTAATTTCAGACCGCAGCAAATGCCCCAGGCCAGAAGGCTTTGCACAGCATAGAGACAGGGACCACAACACCCACCGCTGAAATGCAGCCACCTCTGGGGTGGAACGCCGCAGTTGCTTAACAGCGCACAACACCACCGGGCAATGGGTTAGTGCAGGAAGTCGAAAATACCGTGTTCAGCTGAAACGGCAGATGAGCTGGGTAGCATGTCTTTTACCAAACTGGAATTTGGCTAAATCCTGCATCTTGGCAGGGGGTTAGACTAGATGACCCTTGTGATCTTGTCTAACTCCATGGGTTTATGATTCTAAGGCACAAAGGATAACACCCCCTCTCTGAGCAAAACATGTCTTGGGATCTTTCAATGACCAGTCAATTTCATTTAGCACAGGGGTTCTCAAACTGGAGGTCGGGACCTCTCAAGGGGTCGCAAGGTTATTACATGGGGGGTCGCAAGCTGTCAGCCTCCGTCTCAAACCCCACTTTGCCTCCAGCATTTATAATGGTGTTAGATATATAAAAAAGTGTTTTTAATTTATTTAGGGGGTCACACTCAGAGGCTTGCTATGTGAAAAGGGTCACCAGAACAAAAGTTTGAGAACGACTGATTTAGCACCTCCCCAACACCACACTGGGGCTTTGATAGACACAGAAGGAAGAGTGCCACCTGATAGATTATCAGTGGAATTTTCTGCAGCAGCTAGGGTTTTCCTTGGCAGTCTCCCAGCCCAGAAGTGACCCAGCCAGCCCCTGCTTAGCAAGCTCCCTAGCCAAGGAAGGACTGATTCTCAGGGATAATACCCTAACTGGAGCCCTGAGAACAACTCCCACTGATATCAATGGGAATCTTCCTACGGCATTTAGTGGGGATCACATCAGGACCCCATTTGCGGAGCTAGTTACCCAGTTTCTTCTTGGTGTCCTCGAAGGCCTGCTCAAAGCTGTGCCGTGCGTCGGGGTTGGGGAACTCGAAGATGAAGGACTCGGTGCCATCGGCTTTGGTGGTGGTGAGCTCCACTTTGTTGGGCGGGAAGGACATGGTGAAGGAGAGGGACTGCTTCTCTGCCAGCTCCCGGTGTATGGCGGCCATCAGGTCTTTGATGACGTCATCCAGGCTCTGGGGACGCACACAGGAACGGGAAGAGCATTTTTAATCTGGAGGGGAAGCGGGCTTCAGGGAGGAAGGATGGTCTTGTGGTTGAGGTGGTGAATGGGGACCTAGAAGATGAGGGTTTAACTCCCAGCTCTGCCACAGATTTCCTGAGGGATCTTGAGCGCGTCACTCAGCCTTTCTGTGCCTCAAGTCCCCATGTGTAAAAAAGGGTGACAGTGCTCCTTTCCTGTCCCTATAGGGTGTCGCTGTTTTGGGCAGGGACTGCCTCTCACTGCTCATCCACAGCTGATGGGGGAGGTTGGGGACTGACTGTGAAGGGCCTTGGAAGGGAAGACAAGGTGCTTACGTTCGATGTGACAGAGAAAGGGGAGCCTGCAAAGGGGCTCAAAGAGGGGGCAAAGCGACGGGTGAAGGAAATGCAGCAGCGGCTATGAGGGGACAGGATCACATTCCTCCAGGCCAGAGAGAAGGATGCTGCGGTAATCGAGGTGCCAGATGATGATGCCAAATTCAGCATCAGAACCTGGGGACTGCCATGCTGCCCCTAGCAACACCAGCCTCCCCTGGGAATCAGGGTCTGATTGGGTCTAATGAGGGTGAATATAAGTGGGGGCTAACGTGCCACAGTGGCTGGCGTTCAAGGAGCAGTCACCTGTCATCAGAGTGGGGATGAAGAAGCTGCCTCTTAACAGCTGGAGTGTGGAGCAAAGTGTACAAAAATAAGCAGCTCTAAATGGGCAGAGGATGGCAGATTTGAGCGTGATTTGGCTGGGCGGGGGGAGCCGGAGTTCAGGTTCCAGGGTCTCACCCAATGCCCGGAGCAGGTTCTGATCTGATGGGGCCACAATCTCATGAGCTTGTCTCACCAGACTGTGGCCCCAAATGGCAGAAATCTCAGCCCCCCGGCTTGTTCTTGTGGGATAGGCGCAGTCACCAGCGGTAGAGATAATACAGCCCTGATCTGGACTGGGGTCTCTATACACCGCTACTGTGACAGGACATAGGACCGGAAGGGATCTCGAATTGAGTCCCCTGTTATGGCAGACAACCCCTATTGTAATTCTGATCATCATACTCATCCTTAATGCTGATCTAGGAAAAACAAACGGGGCTTGTGGCCTTTTTTTTTTTGCTTCTCTATGATGGACAAAGAAAGAGGCTCAAAAGATTTTTGCTTGTTTCTTACATTGGAGACAGCACACACCTCAAGTCTTGTCTTTCCCGTTTTTGCTGCAAGTCTCCTTGGAGAACCAAGAGAACGGGAGCAGGAATTTTCTAAACCACTAGCAGAGGGATGGGGCAGGGTGTGCGTTGTTGGATCTTTAATAACGAGGGCTTTTCTCCCCACTGTTTGTCAGGTGTTCAGGTTAGACAGAGGGTAAAAAACAAACAAGCCACAAAAAGGGCCAGATCCCTCGCTGGTGTAAATCAGCGTTGCTCCACCAAAATCAATGGAACTGCGCCGATTTCTTCCCTGCCTGAGCTGCTGAGGTCTCACGTCAGACCCTGCTCATTCTCCAGTCAGACAAAGGGAGAATAGAGTAGACAAGACCTTAGTTACTAATTTCATAAACCAAACAAGGGAAAAATATCTATCAGAGAGGTTACAAACCCCAGTCCCCCGCGGGCCACTGGATTGTGTTAATCAGAGCCTCACGATTAAAGCCATCTAGGCAGCTCTGTACAGGCTGGAGTCTGGTTTCTTTCATGGGAGGGTCAGTCTGTTAATACTGCTCCATGAGTTGCTTGTGAGCTGTGTATGTGCCCAGGCACTATGAGCTACAGCCTTTTACCCTCGCTTATATTGACTTACCATGCTCTACGAGTATTCCCAATACAGTCACTTGGCACACTCAGACAGTATGGGTAGAGATCAGACTGGATGATCACAATAGGTACCTGCTGGCTTTTAAATCTATCCCGCAGCACTCCCCCATCCCCCTGGCATATCAGAATCCTATCTGGCCCCTTTCCTGCATAGCCCATTAACCCTGCCCCTCCTTGGCCTGGGATAGCCCCTGGGCTGCAGGTGCTGGCAGGGTAGACGGGGTGAGGGACTCTGCTTAGATCCCCTTTAAGCACTAGTGCTGCCTGCCGAGCGCAGCCGAGGAAGGAGGCTGCAGTGCTTGGCAAAGCAGCTGCTGGGAAGGTTTATACAAACATACAGCAGGCTGGGAGCTCAGCACTGCATGGCTTGGAGATGGAGAGAGCCCTTGTAGGGGGATCAGGTCGGGCCCTCCGCTGAGAACCTCTCTGAAAAACTCTGGGTGCGATCTGGCCCAAGGAGCAGTATTTCTAGGGTGCCCAAGGATGGGTCATCTCGGGCCCAGCTGGCCCTGCAGTGGTCGGACAGGGCTGATTCCATGAGCCTGGGAGATGGTTTAAACCGGAGCCCCCAGCCCCTGGCTGTCCCCATGAGGAGCCTGCCCTCACCTGGTGGGGGAAGCTGAGGGTCTCGGAGAGCTTGCTGACTTGGCCCAGTGTGCTCAGGTCCTCGTCCAGGCGGCAGATCGTTTTCTGGATGCTCTCGCGGTTGGTGGACTGGGAAGCCCCTGTGTGTCAAACAGAGCGACAGGGCACATCAAGCAGCAGCTGTGCTGAGACGGTGGGTGGGGGAGGATGGATCCCAATACTTCCCCCGCTCAACGTTTCATTTAATTCCTTCTCCCCCTGGATTCTCGACTGCCACATACAAACTGAGCCTCACCCGGGTCTCACTCCAGCTCCCCTCCTGTTCTCCAGCTGCTGATATTGTTAGCGTCACATAAGACCCCATCCCCCACTGACTGCTAGGCTACCAAGAACTTCTGTACAGCTGATCTCGGACCCAGCCTTGTCTGGCCTCAGGGTGCAACCCCCTTTCTCTGGCTCCCCTGTCCCCCTGCTGCATCTCTGCCCGGCCACCAACATAAATCAAATGGGCCAGCTGACCCCGACCCCATGCTAGGGATCTTCTGGGAATGCCCTGCTCTGCAGGGCTGGGACTGGGACATACTCTTCCAGCCCCTTGGAGGTGCCTGCTGTGCTAAGTGGGTGAAATTCACCCCAGTGCAAAGGCCCACTTAGGTCTGCACTGAGACCATTGGATTATCCAGGAGCTGGAGGAGGGCACGCCTGCATCATGAATATCAGCTGGAAATGCAGGCCCCAGGGGCTTGTTCAGCCTGTCAGCTGATGGGGCACAAACCCTGTGCTGGACTGCACGTGGATGAATTTAACCCAGAGAGGCTAGGCCATTACTGCTCACAGATCCCTTCTGCCAGGGCACTTCAGGGTTGTGAAGCCCTCTGGGAGGGCTGCTGTGATGGGCATCAGGCAGCTCGACTCCTCCCCCACTTTCTCCCACACTCATTGTCTGCAGAACATTGCTGCACACAGCAGCCAGCTGGCTATGCTCAGTGTGAGGGCTGGGTTCCCATGCACGGAGTGATTCCCACGCGGCAGAGCCCCTGCTAGAGTCATCAGGGCCCATGGCTTGGTGAGTCATTCCCGAGTGAGGTAGCCTCCCCACAGCTGCCCTGGGCCCGCTTGCAGCACTGGTCCCCGGATGCTGGAGCTTGGGGGCTTCCTGAGAAAAACTGACGCAGGAGCCGATGCCCCCTCTGGCGCCAAGGGATTAATGTGTTTACACCATCAGGAGCCCTGGCCAAGGGAGGGCCAGCCACTCCCCCAATCCTTCCACCCACCCACTCTGAGGAGGAGCCAGTCACTAGGGCTGCAGCAGCTACTAAGCAATTACACAAGGGTAAGGCCTGGGGAGCAACTCCACTCCCACCCTGTGGCCCGGGCTGGGGCGGACTGGCCCCTAATAGCTAGCTGAGTTACTCAGGCCGGGTGCTGGTGAGAGGACTGGGGCCTTGAGGCACAAAAACCTGTGATTGTTTTCATGAGGGTTGAAAGGGGCTATAGGACCAGATTCTGGCCCGTCCCTGCCACTCCACCCCCCGTCTCCCCAGGGCCATGGCAAGGATGGGAGTGGCTGGAGTGCTGTGTGCTCTGGCTATTTCGGGTTGCAGGGGAGCCTGTGGATAGCTGAGCATTAGAGCAGACTCCAGGGTCTGCATCAGCTCCAGGAACTGCTCAGAATCTGGGTGGTGCCCAGGTGTCCCCTTCGGCCCCCTGCTGCCTGGCCCGGGCCTTCTGGGAGACCCTGGCCCACTGTCTGTTATACAGTTTGCCCTTTGTTCCTGTTCTCCCTAGAAGAGGCCCAGTTTGGAACACAGTGGTCACCCTGCACTAGCCGGTGCTGGGCAGGAGGACAGGAGCCCTGACACATGCATGAATCACAGAAATAACAGATGGAAAAGACTTGCTGGGCCACCTGCTGTGTCCTCTGCTGACATTTCCGATATGTAGAGGGGCTATAATAGACATTCCCAATGCTATATCTTCTACTGCTTTCTGCAGTCCAATATGAAATGCACTGAACGGTTCAGTTATTTTGTATGCATCTATCGCTAAGGAAAAGATACAGTAGCATGCCCTGGGTTGCTAAGCTGCAAACCACAGCTACTGGGAACTTCACAGAAACTGAACTCAGATCCTCCTGCCTCGAAAGCACAGGCATTTGCCACTTGAGCTAAAGAAGAATCTCCACTAGCTGCTGGCAGTGGAGGGCTTACGACACACAGTCAAGAAGTTCTGAGTCTAAACAGCAGAGGGCAGTGATGCACATCGGTAGCCAGTATTTAACTCAATAACTGAGTGAGTCGTCTGCAAATCCCTATGAGAATACTGAAGTGTGCAACAAATAGAGCCCAGCACTCCAGTAAAAGTTGCATCTCTGGAGCTATATGGGGCTTGGTAGTTATAGCATCTGGGGGGGACACGAGGGCTTGTTTCTCAGCTATTTAAATGTTCATGTTATTGAAGTTTATTGTAAAACAGCTGAGCACAGCATCTGTCCCTGTAACAATTTTGTTAAACACAGCACAATACAGCACTTTACATTGGGGAGCTACTCGATGTGTCTTCGCTCAGCATGGACAGAACAGATGGGGGACCCTTTGCTGCTGAGCCAGTGTAACAGGCAGGGGCTCGGAGAAAAGGCTCCCAAAGGTGGCATATTGTAAGCACTTCGGGGCACAGGCTGTCTTTTCGTTCGTTTGTGCAACGCGAAGCATACCAGGGCTCTGATCTTGACTGGGGCTTCCGGGCACTGCTGTGATACAAATGATGTCGGTACAGACCTTTCACAATGTCGACATCCTCCAGGGGCAGTTTCCAGAGCAGTTTGTACTTGCTGGCTATGTCTATAACACTGGCAGCCGTGTAACTGGAAAAGAAAAGACATGAATGAATTCCCAGAGCGCAGTCCTGAATGCGACCACTAGGTGGTGAGGGTGGCAAGCTGAAGAGAGCCACAATTAACAATTAACACAGGAACTGATCACGGGCCTAAAAATAGGGCCAGCAGCTGGGCTGTCTTGGCAGGATGAACCCAGAGTGCGTCACACCCATCTCTTTTCTCATGCTCGGCACTTCGGGGAGTTTGGGTCCCATCCCTGCCTGCTCACGGGAGCACAGCACACAGGCCGGGCATGTTGCTGTGGATATGCAGGTGTTTGGAGTCTGGCTCCCGGGGTTTATTACCAGGATGGGGAACAAGGCTGGCTTTGGCTTTAGCATTTCAGGGGGTCCCAGCCGAGTTAAGCCTCAGGCCCCAGCCCATACCTCCCACAAGGCCCATCGACCTGCTCTGCCTCAGCGTGGCGGGCAGAACGCCCAGGGAGCCAAAACGCCACCCTTTCTATTTTGGGATGTGCGCAGATCCCAAAATAGATCCCAAAATGCCCAGCTGTGGGGAGTGCTGGGACTGAAAGGGGGAGAGAGAATGGAAGCCACAGGGAAACAGCAAGGAGGAAGGGAAATTGACATCCCTGGTTGGGCAGATAGGGACCAATTCTGCGTGGCATTGAGTGTTCTCAACGCACTGTGAAGTCCGTGGGTCTGATCCCACCCTACAGACGTATGGGGTGCGGGGCTCTTGCAACAGCCCCTGGCACCCACAGACAGGGATTCTCTCTGGGCTCTGCTGGGGGACTCCAGAGGAATCCCCCACCCCCAGGGCAGGCTAACCAGAATGCTGGGTCCCACCCCCTCTCCAGCCACCCTGGCCCACTTTCTGCCCTGTGCCAGCCAGCTCCAGCCCCCGCAGCACAGCAGTGACTGTGAAGGGCTGGGCCATTGTACCCCTGCCCTGGGCAAACTTGCCATCACTGAAGGCCTGGGTGTTGTGATGGAGCTCAGTCCCTCGCAGGATTGGGCTTGTCCTGTGTGTTTAGAGACAGTCTGTGCTGGGGAAGGGCACGTGTGCAGTTGACCTGCCCTGCTCCAAATAAATCGGTGGGTGCGGGCCGGAGGGGGCAAGAGGCTCAGATGACTTTGGACAGTACATGGGGACCAATTCTTCCCTGCTGCCCCACTGGAGCCAATGGCCTGGCCTGGGTACCCACAGAACACGGTCCATAGGGCAGTTCTCCATTGGGGTCCTTCAGTTTGGACAGTGTTTGGATTCTTATAAAGAGACAATCCAAGCTGGATCAGAACCAGCCCAGGGGTTCGGGCTTAGCAGAGGAAACACCACACACCACAGGTGCTGGTCCCAAACTGCCTGCCACTCAGGGCAGGGCCCTGGGGTGGTTGGGTTGGGGTGAAAGCAGCTGTCTCTGGGTGTGCACATGTGGCCCCCATCCCCACGGTGGCAGGCAGAGGCACTGGGCGAGCCCTGACCCTCTCTCCAGGCCGATTGCTGGTTTACTCACAGGCTCACGGAGCTGCGGCGCAGAGAGCCCGACTTGCGCTTCAGGGTGGTGCAAACCAGCAGGTCCGTGAAGAGGAAGAGCGAACGGTCCTTCTTCCCACCCACTGCCTTCTGCATGGCAACAAGGGGGGGGAATTAACCCTTTCACTCCCCAAACCCAGGTGATGGCAATACAAAGAAAAAAAAGCAGCACATTTAAAGGCAAAACAGGTTCTGGCTGATGCAGCATCAAAGTGAAGGATCTGGGGATGAGAGGATGATTCTGACCCCCCACCCTTGCCCGATGGACACTGGACTGCAGGGTACAGGCTAGAGATATTTTTAAATGGCTTGTCCATGAGCGAGCCAAGCTCAGATTTGTTTGTCCGACAAGACAATATGGTTGCCCCAATATTGCTTTTTGAGGCCAAGATGACATTTAAAATTCAGTAATTATGGGACAATTCTCAAGCTCACCTTCTGCTCAGCCCTTATTTCAGGCTCAGCCCCCAGTGACGCCAGCGGGAGCTTAGCTGGAGTAAGAACCTCTGGATCTGGTGAGCCCTTATTAATAAAGGGCCACCTTTTGTAGGCACCGGATTGACGTTGCCAGGCTTGTGTCTGGTGTATAGTACCTGTCCTGAGGGCCAGGACAAGCTGCTGGGCTGATCTGAGTCTAAAAGTCCCAGGTGCACTGACTGCTCAGCACATCCTGCCTGAAGCTAAAACCGAATGAGCCGCCTGCCTCAGCTTCCTCACACCTGCCGCTCACTAGCAGCTGCAACTCACCTGCCACATTCAGAATTAGCCAGGACAGAGCCCGAACAGTCAGCCCGAGCCTGACTGCAGCAGAGCAGCTGGCCAGGCTGGCAAACTGTCCATTTGCAAAGGAACTGAGGCGGGAAGAGGCCAACTTTCATCTGCACTTCGGGTCAGGCACGCTGCTCCGTTAATCCAGAAGTCCTGACTCTCAGCAATAGCCGCTGCACCGTGGTGCCTTACTAGCCTTGCGTGGAAGCTGGCAATACAGGCTCAGAGAATTGAATCAAGGCTGGAAAGACGCCATCACAATACAGTAGGGTGTGATCAGCACATCAGCAAGGCTGCACAGCACGGTCAGCGGGGTTTGCTGAGAGGAGGAGAGTGGAGGGGGCAGCCTAATCTAGCACGAAGGGCAGGTGGAAGCAAGGACCGCGGTCGGAAGATGGGCAGAGCCTGTCTGAATGAGCAGCCTTGCTCGTCGTGGCCTGAAGCATGTTCGTGGTGCCTTGGAGCCGAGCTGGGCGACAAGACATCACTCGCTCTCTGTCCTTGCTCTGCAGGCCCATGACAGATGAGATCCACAGGGGAGCACATGCTGTTACTGAGTAAGCGTGTGGCTACAGCTCCTGATCCTTAGGCTGCACTGGGCAGGTCCTGCTGAGCTATGGAGAAGAACAGTCTTCAACACCAAGTGCCCTAACCACTGCGATAACCTACTGTAAGGTGCATCTAATGTCTGAGGCCATTACTCCCATTTGCAAGCGCTTGGGCAGAGGCCGGGTCTCCCCTGTGTTTGTACAGCACCTAGCCCAACGGGGCCCTGATCCGGATAGGGGCTCTGAGCGATACTGTAACACAAAGAAATAACCACAGTAGGACCACAGAGTCATCCTAGAGATTGGTGATGGGAAGGACCGATTACTGTAAGTCACCTAGCTCATCCCACCTCCAATGCATGTTCGCCCTAAGGCCTCTTGTTCAGAGCTAATCAAGTGATCACAGACACCACTGTTTGCTGTCATTTGTGGGTCATCGTGAGTCTTTGGATGGCTGCCGGGCATTGCCGAAAACGCTGGCAAATCCTGACAGTTCCTCCGATCACAGCACAAACTAGTATTGCTGGAAGATTTCACTGAGATTTGTGACTTCTTGTTCTACTGCTTAGAAAATGTCAGTTGTTCTGTTGGGGCAGTGAAGAAATAATATCATGTGACTTAAGTAACTAATGAGACTCTACCAATGGCAGCAACGTACGAAATTAACGGTTCATGAACCAAAATTGGTTTGCAAAATCTATTTGGCATCTGTGACTGACAAGAAGTGGAATTAACCTGGGAGCAGCTCGTGAAGGGTAAAACGGGGCCGAAGCAACGGCTAATATTGTTTGCACTGAGTTATTTGAACTCTATTCTTGACCATTCTCTCTCTGCTTTTGACCAGTTTCTCACCCCACTTACCCATGGCAATAAACCTTTTTCATTGTTCTGAATAACCTGTGTCTTTCTTGCTTGCCCTGCCTGTGGTTCCTCCCAGATTTCTGGGGCTGAGCTCCCAGGATGTGCCCCGAGAACCGTGTCCGTACAAACTCACATGCTCTCTCTCCTTGGCAAATCCAAATGACCTTGGGTCATAGCTGGTGGAGCAGGGCTAACGCATCTGGTGAAAAGGGGCCTATGTATTTTGATCAGCACTGGCAGGCTGGTGCTGCGTTGTTATGGAAACAGCCCACAGAATACTTGACTGGGAAATGCAAAAGCAAGCTTGCCTTTCTCTTGTTTGAAAACCCCTGGGTTTCATTGCATAAGGGCGAGAAGGAGGCAGTGAACATGCTTCTTTTGAAAGCGGCCGCGTGCGCTAGATGAATGAAGGTTTCAGGTTTCTCTCTGTGGTTTTGTAGCACTTTAAATAGACCACACTCCTCCACAGCAACTGGAGTCAGCGAATGACAGAAACCAGGGGGACAAAATTTCTCTCTAGCTCTCCCAGCCCATCCCCACCTGCTCAGGGCTTTATGGTATAATTTATAGATTCAAAGAGTGTAATGCCAGAAGGGATCGTCAGATCATCTATGTCCAACCTCCTATATGTCACAGGGCATTACATGTCACCCAGTTTCCCCTATACTGAGCCTAATGATTTGTGTTTGGCTAATGCATCTCTTCCGGAAGGGCAGCCATTCCTTCAAGTGCCTTGTCTAACTGAACTCCCAGTATCTCAAGTGGTGCAACTTTAATCACTTCCCTTGGGACACCAGTCCACAGTCACAGTGCCCTGGATTACCTTGGAGGGGTTTAAGGTATGACAGAGTGCCCCATGGGGAACTAATCCATAACAAATCCCTTGTACCAAAGTTGATAACCTGAGAAGACAAGGGATTAAAACCTGACATGTTACAGGTGCTTGGGAGACACGTGGTATTAAGGTTCCATTTATAAGTGGTCTATAAAGGGTTAATAAATGATCAATCAATGTTCTAAGCATGTGACAGACATGAGTGGCATACGTTATGAATGGCTAGAAGGGGCTATAGATGGCCATAAACCATGGTTACAAGAACCACATGACCTACTGATATATGGATTTGAAAGCCAGAAGGGATCATCTAGTCTGACCTCCTGCATAACGCCAGCCAGAGAAAGTCACACAGTAATTTCTACATCATGCCCACAACTTCTGTTTGAGCTACAGTACCTCTTTAAAAAAGATATCCAGTCTGGATTTAAAGACTTTCCACCCTTCCAATGGTTAATCATCCACACTGCTAAAAATCTGCACCAGGTTGGACCCAATAACAATGTAAAACAACTGATTAACCATTTATTAATGTCTATTAACCCTCTATAAACAGAACCCCCATATAAAGTCTGATTTGTTTGCATGAATGATGTGGTTTTACTTGCTGAGAAGGACACTGTTAGCAAAATCAGTGCACAATCAAACCCCCTTAAAATCAATGGGAATCTCTTCTCTGACTTATATGGAATCTGGCCCAGGCCCCCAGTGTTCTGCCTTCTAGAAGTTTAGAATGCTTGAATCTTCTTTTCATATTCCATTCCACCTGCCCATCCCAGTTCTCATGCTGGGCCCCGGCACATACCTACCTGAAAGCCACCCATCGCACAATAAACTGGCACCTGTAACCCGTGTTGCCAGCATCACTTGGCATCAGAGAGGCAGGATGGCGCAGGAGTTAAGGCATTCACCTAGGCCTTGAAAAAGACCTGGGTTCAATTCCCTGCTCTGCCACAGGCTTCTGGGGTGACCTTAGGCAAGTCTCTCTGTGTCACAGGTGGCTATCTGTAAAATGGGGCCAATTGCACTGTCCTACCACACAGGGGTGTCCTGATGCTAAATAGATTGTGAGGTGCTTAGCTACTGTGGTGATAGGCACCATAGATGTACCTTTGATAGATTCAGTTCGCTGACCAAAGCAGATTTCCCCTTCCAGAAAGTCACAGGAAAAGCAGCCCCAGGGTGCTTGCGTTGCCTTTGCTGTACCTGTTCTGCGGCTAAACAGGGTCTGTGCTCTGGGGGAGACTGTCACTACATTGCAGAAGGGAACACCCTACATGGCAGAAACAAGCTCAGCAACAGCCACAGAGCTCCCTCCCCAAACTCCAGGCCTTGCAATTATTATTCACTGGCTGTATAAAGCACCAAGGTGCACTTGACTCCAGGGTCTGGCGATTCAGGGGAGATCTACCCTCTGGGAGCCTTGTGTACTGCACTTGGCTCTCTGCTCTGCACACGTCGCTGCAAGCGCTCAGCAAGCCTGGAAGATGACCTCGAAAGCTCCCATTGCCTCTGAGAGAGGTCACGTCTCCGAGTCATGAGGCCAGGCGCGCATGGAAGGGGCCGGCGAGGACGAGGGGCAGTGATGGTAGACAGGGAGGGCGGCTCTTACCACTTCCACCACCATCTCCTGGCGTAGGAACCTCCGGAGCGGGGCCTGGAGCTGCAAGGACAGAAACAAAAAGAGTTGTGGGAGGCGCCACGTGTTCTGTCGGTCTCAGTGCTAACATCGGAGCGGGCATGATAATGCGGACAAGGCTCTTGCTGTTAACATGGAAGGGATTGATTCAGGACATCACAGCAGCAGCAGGGTTTTAAGTACTCCTCTGTGCTCCGGGACCATCTTCCAACAGAGGGGCTCACCTTTATGAACATGACTGAATTGCTCCTCAAACCCTCCCTGTAGGCGAGGAGCATGAAGGCCTAGCCACAAAGAGGAGAAATCAGGCTAGATTGAGAGAAGCAGGGTTGGACTGGGGTGGCCCAGAGACAACAGATAGGAGCTGTCTTAGGAGAAACCAGACAGGAGTATCTGAGTTTCTGGAGAAACCGACAGGGGCCAGCTTGGCCGGATACTCTGGGTAAAGCCACTGGTGTCAAATTACCCCTTCCCCAGGGCTAGCGGTTAGTTGTGAAATTCAGACTCAGAACCAAACTCCAGCAGGGTTCAAAGAAGTTCAGATCTGGGGTTTCGCTTCAGCCCCTTGCAGAGTTAGGGAACAGCCGTCGCGTTCTAGTCCAGATCCACAAGGTCCCAAAGCCTGGGTGTGTTCGGACTGGGGTGCGGCCTGGGCCCCATCTCATGGCAGGGTGAATCAGGGGCTGAAACAATCAGTGCAGGATGGAGAGACAGAGAAACGAGGTTCGAAGGGGCTTGTGTCCCCTGACGCAGCGCTGGGCCGGAACTCTCAGCTACCACAGCTCAGCCACTCGCCCAACCAATGGACGCCTAGCTAGGGCTACCTTTTTAACCGGCCTCTAGCTCGTGCCCCTGAGAATGCTACCCAGGGCCACTGCCCTCTCCATACAAAGGATGCGGGTAGCTAGTGGTTTGCCTGGAGCACTGCATTGCATACATACATCCTCCATCCCTTCGATGTGGGACTCGATCTCCTGCACTATCCTGGCGTTCCTCTCCACCTCCTCGGCGCTCTTCATCCCTTTGTTTATCTTCTCGGCCACTTGCTTGATGTTCCTCTGGGCGTCTATTAGGAAGGGGTGGTCGGGGTGGTCCACGGGCGTGTGCTTCAGAAGGTCCTAGCGGAAGAAATATTGAAAAAAGTTAAGGTACCCAAAGCAGTGCACTGAGCAACAAAAATGATAAAGGTCTAGAAAACATGAGCTAGGAGGGAAGATTGAAAACATGGGGTTTGTTTAGTCTGGAGAAGAGAAGACTGAGAGGGGACATGATGACAGTTTTCGAGTACATAAAAGGTTGTTACAAGGAGGGAGGTAAATTGTTCTCAATAACCTCCGCAAAAAGAACAGGAGTACTTGTGGCACCTTAGAGACTAACAAGTTTATTGGAACATAAGCTTTTGTGAGCTACAGCTCACTTCATCAGATGCACAGAATGGAACATATAGTAAGATATATATATACACATACAGATAAGTTAGAAGTTACCATACAAACTGTGAGAGGCTAATTAGTTAAGATGAGCTATTATCAGAAGGAGGAGAAAAAAAAAAACTTTTGTAGTGATGATCAAGATGGCCCATTTAGACAGTTGACAAGAAGGTGTGAGGACACTTAACTTGGGGAAATAGATTCAATATGTGTAATGACCCAGCCACTCCCAGTCTCTATTCAAACCCAGGTTAATGGGATCTAGTTTGCATATTAATTCAAGCTCAGCAGTTTCTCCCTGGAGTCTGTTTTTGAAGCTTTTCTGTTGCAAAATTGCCACCCGTAAATCTTTTACTGAGTGGCCAGAGAGGTTGAAGTGTTCTCCCACCGGTTTTTGAATGTTATGATTCCTGATGTGAGATTTGTGTCCATTTATTCTTTTGCATAGAGACTGTCTGGTTTGGCCGATGTACATGGCACAGGGGCACTGCTGGCACATGATGGCATATATCACATTGGTAGATGTGCAGGTGAACGAGCCCCTGATGGCGCGGCTAATGTGATTAGGTCCTATAATGGTGTCACTTGAATAAATATGTGGACAGACTGATCAGATATGCTCTGTGCAGGATTAGATGAGATAACACTTAAAACACTGGAGTCAGCAGTAAGATCCCTTTGGGGTTAGCAGTGGGATCCCCTCTGCACTAGTGCTCCCAACGATGCGAGCAGCTCAGCCAGTGTTAGCTATGGCGGGAAAGCTTGGCAGAACTTCCCTAGGGGATTTGAGGCTACTTATGAACCTGGCGGGCTGTGATGGGCCCTGCTGAGCCTATGCTGGCCAATATTTATCTGCTAGTGCGGCGGAGGCAGATATCCTGGCGCCATTATAGACATGGTGGCACCAAGTCTCAGTCGTGCTTCCTGGAACGGTACTGAAGATAGTTTTGTGCCATCAGTATGAGTGGGCCAACCATTTCCAATACCAAGAGCTGACAGCAGCGGTCAGCGGCAGGCCAGTAGACAGGACCTTTGAGTGAGCAAACCCACAGTTGCAGCTGGCAGGGTATCACAGGGAATGAGATCATTTGCCTTTGTGAAAGACTGTTGGCTTTGCCCTGTATGGGAACCAAGCAACAAGCTCTCAGAAGAGCATGGGCTGAGACCCTTCCAAAGGGGACATCCCATAGTGAGAAAAATTCAAAGGACGATTACAGAGAGGGTTTTGCCAGTCATTTCCTGCAGCCCTTCTCGCTATTGTGGACAGGTCTGGTCTCCCTCAAAGTCCAGCCCTCCAGCATCTTGCTGCTCACACAACGCCATTATGTTGCATATATTGCTCCCTACTTTGTGACTGTCTTCATCAGAAGCAGACAGAAATATCTCCATTACGATTACACACTTTTTTAAAAAGTCCAGCTGCCCCTTTCTGATGTTCCAATGGGGAGCTGAAGGCTCCAGGAAAAAAACCCAACAATATTACACATCTCTCATAAGCCAATCAGGAAACAAAGATTTACATATGTTGTATGATTGGATCATCACAAGGTGATCACATTTTCACAGAACTCAGCTGGAACAAATTGCAATTGCCATCTGGGGTGTTGCAGGGATCCGTTGATGGCTGAACATATAAAGTACTGTTAAATACCATCACAGTAGATTCACTGCTTTAGACAATTTTCTGAAAAGACAGACAACATCTTGCAGGCCTATTTCATGACTGCTCCTAGCCAGTCGTGAGACAGGTGTTTACTTTCATACGTAACAAACCAATCTGCTTCATTACTGAAGTCAAATGTCCAGCAGTGGACACAATAGCTAAAATATGATCAACCACTAATTTACAGGGTATGGATTAAGAGTATGGAACAGGTAATCATCACCAGTCGCCCATTCCCAGCTTCTGACAAACAGAGGCTAGGGATACCATCGCTTCCCATCCTGGCTAATAGCCATTGATACACCTATTATCCATGAACTTATCTAGTTATTTTTTGAACCCTCTTATAGTCTTGGCCTTCACCACATACTCTGGCAAGGAGTTCCAAAGGTTGACTGTGCGTTGTGTGAAGAAATATTTCCTTTTGTTTGTTTTAAATCTGCTGCCAATCAATTTCTTTGGGTGGCCCCTAGTTCTTGTGTTATGAAAAGGAGTAAATAACACTTCCTTGTTTACTTTCTCCACACCAGTCATGATTTTATAGACTATCATACTCCCCCTTAGTGGTCTCATTGAAACCCTCCTGGGGACTGAGTCTCCCCAGGGGCTGCTCTCACCCAAACAGGAGATAACACCAACTGGGCGATCACGGCAGTGTCTTGCCCAGCAAGGCCAGCTCAGACCTGCTTGGACACATTTGCCGTGGGCCAGCCCCACCTTGATTTGTGCCACCTGAAGAACTGCCCGGGCAAAGCTGCTGCAGAATAAAGCCAGGCGCTCGCAGAGCGCAGGGTGGAGGAGAAGAGTGACGCTGAGCAGAAGGGGCGACTGGTTTCATTGCTCTGCCAGCTGTCAGAACGTTAGTCATTTAAAGCAAATAAAACCTGCTGGTTAATTGGCCGGATATGAATGAAAACACTCCGGAGGATGAGTACTTGGAGTTAATTTAATGCCGCCCACGGGCATCCATCAGGGCAGACGGCAGTGCTGGGGATGGCAGCAAGCCTGGCCACTCCTTGGGGATGTGCGATCTGTAGCAGTGGGAGGCACGCTCCCCCAGGCTGGAGGGAGGCTGTCTGGACAGAGATCGATCTGGCTGCGGTGTGTGCATGCTTTCCGTCGCCATTCAGCTTCCCCTCCCACTCCGTCAGCATTTCGGCAGGTTCCCTAACATCCCTGCTTGTGCAGCGGGCTCCCCGCCAGGAGCTGTTCTGCCTTTTATCAACGGCTGGTGCTGCGTCCTCCTTGCAGCTCTTCCCGTGAACCAGCCATCGAACTGGATGCTGCTTCTCCCCCCGCTAATAGTTTGCCAAGGAGCACGGGGGTCTCCAGCGATCAACCAATCTGCCAGCCACTTGGCAAAGAGCAGTAAGAGCTGGCTTGGGCCAATGCAATGCCTGGCACTGGGCTTTCAGAGGGAAGCGCGAACCCCTCTAGACGGGGAATTGCTCTGGGGGATATGCCCGTCTGGCTTTCAGGCATCTGCTCTCCTTTGGCTCCTGACCACATCGAAGCAGAACGTACAGATTTATGGATCCATTCCTAGCTGATGGCAAGATCCCTGGCACCTTTTACAGTCAACCTCACTTGGCCCCTTAAAGCGGGGATGGCTATTGGAGGTAGGGCCCGATCCTGTCAGGTGCCAAGCGCCCCTGGGGAGGGACTGCATGCTGTGGATCCACACTGAGGTCAGTGGGAGTGGAGGGCACTCAGCAATCTGGAAGATCAGGCCCTAAGGGGAGATTACAAGGCCTGACTCTCCTCTTACTTGCTCAGTTTTACACCCGTGTCATTCCAGTGACTTCAAGGGAGCTATTCCTAGCCTACTCGAGTGTCACTGAGAGCTAGATCAAGCCCTCCAATGGAGCCCATGAACAGAGCATATATTAAAACTTAGTTCAAGCTGGCTGTTTTACTGGGCTCCTTCATGCAATGGAAGGGGAGAACAGGGAGAGCGTAGGGACAGATTTAAAACACAAAAGGAAGAACTGACATTGCTTTTAAAATATATACAACAAAATTACCCATGCCCCTTTAAGAGGAGGGGCGCGGCCAAGGCGGAGCAAATTAAAATTCAGAGGCAAAACCCCACTGGAGGGCGCTAAGCGAATGAAACCCAGCTGCCTGGGAAGTGCAGCTGCAGCATGTAAACAAAATTAAGGAGGGGTTTGGAAGAGAGAGAGAACAGCGGACCCAGAAGCCGGCAGACAGGCAGCTTCACAGTGCGTGTGGGCTCCAGAACAGGCAAACTCTATAGGAAGGGGAAGAAAAGTTGGATGAAGTTCTTGGGAGAAAAGTAGTGGAAACTTTGATTCAGGCCTCCCACAGAATGGTCCCCTTATTCTCTTAATAGCTTGTGGCAAACAACCCACCAAGCACTTCAGCCAGGAGCGAGCCGGAGGCTAGCTGCTCATAGCATGAAATGCTTTGGGAGTGGAGTGTGGGATCTAACATGAGAGGCGGAGCCCTGGCTGGCTGAACTGGGGTATGAAGGAGACCCCAAGCCCGAGGATGAGAAAAGAGATGGGGAATAAAGTGGGGAGTGGTGGAAGCCATTGCAGTCATGCTTTGAGAAGGGCTGTGAGGACTGGCACCAGTGAGTGCTCAGAGACAGGTTTAAATGGAGAGGCCAGGCCAGGGGATCAAGCACAGCTGGTGTTCTGAACTAACACTGGTGAAGCACTGCAATGGGTTACCTAGGGGGGTGGTAGAATCTCCTTCCTTAGAGGTTTTTAAGGTCAGGCTTGACAAAGCCCTGGCTGGGATGATTTAGTCGGGGATCAGTCCTGCTTTGAGCAGGGGGTTGGAGTAGATGACCTCCTGAGGTCCCTTCCAACCCTGATAGTCTATGATTCTATGATTGATTCTAACACACACTGCTCGGACTCGGCTTGCCAGCTCACCATCCCCTCCTTTCAAATCCCTGGGCTCTCGGACCTGTGAGAGTGATAGATGCAGCTGTGAATGGGACAGATGTTCCCTATAAAGGGGCTGGGGGACTGCAGAGAGGAGCTGCAGGAAAAGAGACTCTCCTGAAGGGAGGTGCCAGGTGGGAAGACCTGGGAGTTGGGACTGGGTAGAAAGCCCTAGCTGGAAGTTTTGTGAGTTGGTTGGTTGTCTGGACAATATATGTGTGACACTGAGGCAGCTAGTGTTAAGCAACCAGCAGGCTAAGTGTCCTAAAATCAACCTTTAAAGGACATATTAGAAAAGTATTGAAGTGATAAAAGGGTCATTTCTTGTAGATAGTTTTCAAAGCCATGTTAAATGGACAAGGGTTCTGTAATAGAGAATTAGAAGTAAATACTAATTGTATTTGCCTGTGATTACCTATATCTTGTTAGCTGTTAACAATGTGATCTAATCAGCTGGGAGACCCTGAACTTCTGTTGCTGTCTGTTACTATATTCTGTTGACTCAGAGATCAAAAAGGACATTAACATTTAGATAAAAGAAAAGGAGGACTTGTGGCACCTTAGCGACTAACCAATTTATTTGAGCATGAGCTTTCGTGAGCTACAGCTCACTTCTGAAGTGAGCTGTAGCTCACGAAAGCTCATGCTCAGATAAATTGGTTAGTCTCTAAGGTGCCACAAGTCCTCCTTTTCTTTTTGTGAATACAAACTAACACGGCTGTTACTCTGAAACCATACACACTGTAACCAGAGTGATCACTTAAGGTGAGCTATTACCAGCAGGAGAGCTGGGGGGGGGGGAATAATCAAGGTGGGCCATTTCCAGCAGTTGACAAGAACGTCTGAGGAACGGGGGGGGGGGGGGGGAATAAACATGGGGAAATAGCTTTACTTTGTGTAATGATCCATCCACTCCCAGTCTCTATTCAAGCCTAAGTTAATTGTATCCAGTTTGCAAATTAATTCCAATTCAGCAGTCTCTCGTTGGAGTCTGTTTTTGAAGTTTTAGATGAAACTTGAGTGTAATAACATCATAGTCTATATTTCTCTTTGAAGTTTGTAGTAAACTGTCTATGAACTGCTTGAAAGGGTAATTACTTTATGCTAATCAATGCAATTAATTACCTGCGTATACATAGGAAATAGGAGGTTTACTTCAAAGCAACAATGTATATTATGTATTCATTGTCCAAGGAATGCCTACTGTGTTATCGGCTGTCAGGAGGCTGTCGTAGCCTCACAGAGTTCTATAAAAGAACTCTAGGACCTGATCCTGTCATCTCAGATCGGCTTGAACTTTATCAGGGGAAGTTTAAGTCACAAGACTGAGGTCTTTTGGATTACCCTGCACATTCTCATGGAACATAAAAACGGCCATACTGGGTCAGACCATCTAGCCCAGTATCCTGTCTTCCGACAGTGGTCAATGCCAGGTGCCCCAGAGGGAATGAACAGAACAGGTAATCATCAAGTAATCCATCACTTGATGATTACCTGTTTTGAACAAGAATTTGAACAAACTCTATACATGGACAGTAACCTATTAAATTGATTCTGCAAGAACTTTTACAAGTCAGCAGCTCACCTATGCTATGAAACTGACCTAAGAACTTTATTCATATCTGTAGGTATAATGATCTTTTATTCACAAGAACTTTTTCTTTTTAATAAATCTTAGATTAATTAATAAGAATTGGCTGTAAGCGTATATTTGGGTGAGATATGAAATATTCATTGACCTGGTGGGTATGTGTCCAATTTCTTGGGATCGATAGAACTTTATATATGGTGAATAAGATTTTAAATAATCCTCACCAGATTTGACTTGGCTGTCTGGATGGGAGCCCAGGGCTCGATTGTTTTAGGGGAGCTGTATTTCTGGCTTTTTGGGTAAACAGTAAGGTATTGCAGAAGCTGTTTTGTTGCTGGCTTGGTGAATCTAATTATTAGAATAAACCACCAGTTTTGGGGATAGTCTGCTCCATTCTTTACAGTTTGCCCAGATTGAGCATTCTCAGAGTGACCCCTTCCAGCAACCACAGTCACAACATGGAGCCCAGAAGCAAGGGCTAAAGCCTGATTTGGGCGTGGCTGATAATTCCCTGTCTGATGAAGAACATTGCCAGCTACACTGAGTCACTGAGCGACGTGACTATTCCGACCTTTATCCACCTGCCCCCCTCCTGTCTATGCCCCTCACTTGTTGTGACAATCTGAATTTAATTTGTACAATGCTCAGGGCAAGGACTGTGTCCTGTCTTTTGTGTTTTGTGGAGGCATTTTATGCATTTCTGGGCACTCAAATAATCATCATCATCTTTTGAACAGCCCCATCAGAGGACTGCACCTAAATCAACACTCCTGGAGTGTTTGGAGAGTACGTGCAAAAGACAGCAGCAGAAGGGAGCGAAAAAATGAGTGGTTGCATGGCTGGAGAAGAATCCTGTTTCCCACTCAGGTTTCAGAAGCCACCGTTCCCATTATTTTCGCAGGGCACTAACTGAGAGCTTGACTGTTTGGGGATAATGGGGAAGATTTCGTAGGCATGTTCATTTGGTCTAGTTATTAATGTTCAGAGCTCCAGTCTCTGATTTTTTTGGATACGGTCTGAGATGGTTCGATCAACGGAGGTGACCGAGTGCATATTCTCTGGAAATGGCAACACTTGTGGTTTAGATGTATTAATCCCATGAAAAACAAAAGCAGCAAACACTTCCCCAGTTCATAGACTTTCAGGCCATTATGGTTATCTGTCTATCTAGGGTGTTTATATGCCACCCCCTCATTACTGTACAATACCTCACAATCATCTAGTCTGACCTCCTGCATTACCAGAGCCAGAGAGTTCCTGTGGTTGGACTAGGGTGCATTTTTAAGACAGTTTATCCTGATTTGAAGATATCAGGTGATGGAGAATCCATCACATCCCTAGGTGAATTGTTCCAATGGCTAATTACCCTCACTTTAAAAAGGGGCACTTTATTTCTAGTCTGAAATTATCTAGTTTCAGCTTCCAGCATTGGATCTTATTATGCTTTTTGCTTGCTAGATTTAAAAGCCGTTTTCTATCTGAAATCTTCTCCCCAGGTAGGAAGCTATAAACCATGATCAAGACCTCCTCCCACCACCCCCAAATAACCTTCGCTTTGACATGCTAAATAGACCAAGCAATCTAAACTCGTTGCAAACAATCGCTTTACTCTCTAACAACAGCTTATTTTATTTACAGAACTGAAATACTGAGAATTCAGAGATCCTGAAATAAAAGCCATTTGTGGTATCAAGCTCTGTCAACTGCTTTATGTTTTTGCTTAAGTAAATAGCATCTTGTTTCCTAATAGGTAACATTTGATCCTTTCAGCAGAGTTATTTTTCAAACCCCCAAAGGGACTAATCCAGAGCTCAGGATAAAAAATTTGAGGGAGGTCTTTAGCTTTCCTGGTCAGGTGGCTAGTGATAAATCAGATTTCACAGCTGGCCTCTAAGAACTTTAAGGATGCTCTAGAGGATTACCTGGTGCTTGACCTGACAACCAGTTTAACTACCTGTAGGCACTGGTTAAAAATTCTTCCTATTTTGCCTGGAACGCCACCCCCTGCTGGGTGAATTACACTTCTTCCGTAGTCTGCACAGTGTCTGTGCGCTGACAGCTTTGGCAATGCCCCTTGGCTTAATTCACTGTGGAAACCTCAGATGTCTGGGTCTGTATGAGGCACAAAAACAGTATTTACTTGTGCATGGACCAGTGAGATCATTCCATTTGCTGCAAATATTACTGTAACAAAGACAAGACATGGGAAACTGACTGGCTTGGATCCCTTATTTTCATTAGCAGCCGGCCAGTTAAAACACATCCATAATTAGGTTAGGGTGACCGCTAAACTATTGGCATTGAAGGCTTGAGGATGACAGATTGTGGGTATGCAAATAATCAAGAAGAGCACTGGCAGACAAACCGATGGCAGCAGAAACAGGTCAATTACTAAGAGTCAAAACAAGTGGCCTACATGTGGCAAGTTAACAAAAATGAGGCTGTGATCTTGTCTAAAAAACCTTACAGACTAAGCAAAGACAGATTCACCGCAAGTCCCAGGACAGGAGACCAGCAACGGAAACCACAGCTGCGGTAGGAAGTGGCATTGTTACTGCGCAAGCCAGGGAGATGGCATTGACTCGATGTCCCATGGGGCACTTTGTGATGAGCCATAGAACAAGAGGCCTTAACGAATCATGGCCATTTGAGATCCTGCAGCCCTTCTCACGTGAGTAGCAGCATTAACCCTGGCATCCTGGCCAAATTCAAGCTCTGCTAATTACGTTTTTCTTCTTTAAAGCTTCTTCTGTAGTTTTAGCTGGATACAGTGATTTTTCTCCCTACTTCCTGTACTAAACTGTTGCTAAAAGAAAAGGAGTACTTGTGGCACCTTAGAGACTAACCAATTTATTTGAGCATAAGCTTTCATGAGCTACAGCTCACTTCATTGGATGCATACTGTGGGTTTCCGAAAGCATACGAAAGCTTATGCTCAAATAAATTGGTTAGTCTCTAAGGTGCCACAAGTCCTCCTTTTCTTTTTGCGAATACAGACTAACACGGCTGTTACTCTGTAAACTGTTGCTATATTTTACCCCAGAGGTGGCAGCGTTTCAAATTGGGGCTTAAGTGACGTCTGTAATATTGGGATCCTTATTATACATTGTGATTTTTTTTTTATGTGCCGTTCCTAGAAATCCCAGTTCAAACGGCGACTATTCCCATGACGTGTGTGTTTAAAGAGGAGCTATACTGCATGTGTGGGGTTGGCATCCAGCCGGCTCCAATGAAAAAAGAAAAAAGTTAGCTTCAACTTTCTGAAGCTGAACCTTGGACTCCTGCAGCTGCTCTTCTTAGCCAGAGCTTTCTCGAGAAGGCTGGACGAAATAATGATGCACGTTTCCTACCACTGGGAGAGTGACTGGAATAGCAGAGGTGCTGGCAACACCAGTAGAGCTGTGTGGTGCCCGTGGACAATTGGGTTATCAGGAGCGACTGGATGGAACCAGGAGTGATGGCGGGGCTGTGTGAAGAAACTTGAACACTGACAACCAGCCCTGAGAGTGGTGACTGGCAGCTACATTTTTCTGAGTGACAACGTGAAATCTCTCCTGCACCCTAGTGAGGGAATAACTGATTGCCCCTGAGGAATGAAAGGCCAGTGGACAAATCAGGGGAAGAAGGATGGAGGGAGCCCTGGTCACGGACAAGGGTTTCAGCTCAACGTGGCATCTAGAGCCCTGGTACACACAGACATAGAGCTGGCAATGCTTTGAATCTGCAGTCACTGAACTGGATGGCTGGTCTGCTGTGAAAAGGACGTCAGGGTGGAGGACACAGCTGAAGGGAGCACTGCTGCTTGCTTGCCCGTGGATCTCGTTAGCTGCCTCCGTGGCTGCTTGGGGGGCAACGGTGAGGAATAGGATATTGCGCTCTGCTCAATAGCTGGCAACAGCACGTGGGAATGGCCAGAGAATCCACAGTAGTGGCGTGAACGCAGCCCTTGCACAAGGCCAGCGAACGTCAATCTCTCCCTCCCCTCCTTCCCAGGACTCTTCTCGTCCCGATCCCCCTCCTTTTCTCCCCAATTCTTCCTGTCTCTCCGTTCCCTCTTTGGTCTCACGACTGGAACTGCGAACAGACGTTGTCCCTCAGCGTCAGAGGGTCAGATCACGGCATAAAAGAATTTCCATTCCCGACAGGCTAAGGTGGTTTCTACCCTAAAGGCCGAGTAACAGCCACTTCCTAGAAGCCAATCCGATGTGCTCCCTCTCAGCCAGGCATGGGACATGTCTGCGGCAGGTAGTGCATAATCCTCCCCGGCAGCCATCAGCCCCTGCTCGCACAATCCCTGCTCCAGGCTGGGCGGTTCCTTTCAGCAGGGTGGAAAGGAAGCCGCAGCCCATGTTGATGATACGAACACTATGCAAAGAGTCTCCGGATCATGTAGATCTATTTCTTCTCAAGATCCCAAAGTGCTTTCCAGACATTAACCCACCAGCGAGGTAGGAGAGTCAGTATTGATGCGCCCGGTTCAGAGATGGCTCACAGAAGCCCAGAGTGGTGCAAGGTAAATGCCACTGTCTTAAGCTATCCCTATTAGAAGGCGAACTATCCTTGCACATCTCCGGAGCTGGAAAGTCTACGCCTCTCCTTGGTAGCGCGTTTCACCGTCTAATTCTTTCAAACTATAAAGTTCTCCTGTCCCTAATGCTTAAGCTACATTTCATCTGCAACAGCTGATGCTGGAAACTTCTTGTTCTGTCCTCAGTGATGACTAAAAATAATTGGGCCTGGCCTTTATAAACATCCTGTTTGATATTTGCAGGTAGCTATTGTGTGTCACTGCAGCGGTCTTCTCTCCAGACTGATCATTCCCTTCTCAACCTTTCCCCAGGGCCCCATTGCTCTCCTCTGAGCTCTCTTCAACCTCTCCAATCAAGCTGTCACTCATACGGAATTACATACGTTGGGCCAAGATGTTCAAAAGCAACTAGTGATTTGGGGTCACTCTGTTTTTTGGGGCCCAACTCAAAGCACCTTAATGAGGCCTGATTTTCACAAACTGCTCCCCACCTGCCTCTACAAATTGGGCCTGTCTCAAGTTGGACACCCAAAATGACTTGTCATCTTTGAAAATCTTGGCACCTCCAGCCCTGGAGAGATGCTGTAATGTATATAGTATAAATGCAAAGCAATAACTAGTTAATAAAGCAGCAGCATTGAGCAATTCTGTATTAGCTATCGATGTCAGGCTCAGGTGTGTGTTTGGAGGCTAGTGTCCTTGGCTCACTGGAGACACTGCACACACCATAATGTAAGAGAATAATGCCGGGGTACTTCTTCCATCACTGTACAGACCAAACCAAATCCACTGATCCACGCACCTCCGAACTAAGGGGGAGTGCAGGATCCAGATCCAAACTCTGCAGTTTGGGCTCTTGTCCAGGAAAGACCAGAAACAAGGTCTTAGTCAGCCATGTACTAGCCCGCGTCCACACTAGAGAGAGCTGAAGGGAGCAGCTAACACAGAAGTGGAAGGGTTTTGTGTGTGGAGTATAGTGGGGATGCAAATAACTCATGCTAAATCACTAATGATGACAAACTCGGATTATCCCCTACATTTGCAGTTGTAGTAGATCGAGCCATGTAATCTCAATTTCCTTCTTCCTCCCCAGCTCCCACCATGGCTCCACCATGTAACCAAAGCTGGGCACTTGCATTCAAGTGCAAATCCCTCTGAAACTTGCCTAGTGTCTGGATTTCATTACAAAGGTAAAGCTCAAGGAGGACCTTGCTGATAGGCAGGAGGCTCCTTTGTAATGAATCCAGGCCCTGTTTTAAACGATCCACAGTTTTACATCAAAATCATGTGATGCTAGCAGCTCTGCATGGTTTCAAAATGAAACTAGGCGAACCCCCCTGGCTTGGACTCTGTTTCACACCGAGATCTGAGGTCACCAGAACCTGCAACTCAAACCCAAGCACAGGGGACATGGATCCTGTGCAAATAAAAATGGAAGGACCTGGTTGCAAAGATCTCTGCGATAAGAAACTGCTGCAAGTCTGTTCATCCGCTAGGGTAGTGAGCATGACGTACGAACCTAGACAGGCAGAACTTTACCCAGCTCTATCCAGAAGGGGCTGCTTTGACAACAGTCACTGGAAATACCTTTAATTGCAAAGTCTGGGGGTGTTTGATCCAGTGATCTCTAGACATCTCCATACATCTAGGGATTTGGTCTGGCCCCATCTCTGTATGTAGGCATCTATGTATTTAGGCTTGTGGAGGATGCTCATCGCAATTCTATCAGAGTGCTGTTCTTATTATTAGCATAGTGTCTAGGATCCACGGTCACAAGCCTGGGCTAGGTGCTGATGCTGTACGATCACAGAACAAAGAGATGGTCCCTGCCCCTATGAGCTTACAATCTACGCACCTACCTTTAACCTTTACTCCCTGGCTTTACCCCTTTACACTTCTATACGAGTGTATGGTACCAAATTCACAGCCAAGTAGAACTCTACATCCCACCAGCACCAATCACAGGTTCACAAAGACAGCCAGGACAGAACTCAGATCCTCCAGCTCCAAAAGCACAATCCTCTAACAGAAGAAGACTCGCCACTGGCTGTTGGAAGTACAGGGCTTCTGACACACAGTTCAGCCATCCTGACTCCACCCAGTAGAAGGCAGTGGCCACACAGACACACTAGCCAGTACATTACAATATGAAGCTCTGGAGGCAAACCGTTCTGCAGCGGCAGTTCTAAGAGCTGCTTTCTCTCCTCCAGCCCTCGGCCAACCAGAGCAGAGATTCAAAGTCATAGTCTCTGGGTCAGCGTTAACATTTAACAGGCAGAAAATACCCTGAGTGTGGCTGGTTTTACCCGTGCTGCACACACCTCTCAGGAGGAAGGCTGCAGGGCCAAAACGCTGCTTGGATCCCAGCTCCCTCGAACCCCATGAGGAGAAACGCTTTTACAAGTCTCCATTTACTGCACCAAGACCAAAGCTCCATTAAACACCCCGGGAAACTGGCAGCCCTGGGAAGCCTGTTCTAGGCACATATTGCTGCCCATTGTGCTGCTGCAAGGTTATAGCCACCTGGGGCTCACTGACTCCCGCCCACCTTTCTGCAATGCAAATGCAGGTTTGTGCGCCAGCGGCGATTAGCTCCCCAGCACCAAAGAGCCGGCCGCCAGCCGGCTAAGCAGTGCTGCGGCACGGTTACCACAGCCACCCATCCGTGTGAGCCCGTCCAGCCGCGGGACAGCAGAGCATTCTGGTGTCACTACTTCAAATCCTGGCGGCTGCTAAAGGGGGTCGACGTGAGAGAACGCAGATGGCTCTCGCCGCTGTTCCGAGGGGACAACTGCCCACAGCCCAAAAACCCAGTCGGTCGGTGCTAACAGGCAAGTCTCAAGAGAGCCCCTGGACTGGACAGGCCATGGAGACTGACCTGCCCTTTCACGCCCCAAGCTGGCCCGCTGGTGGAGTGCTGTCGGGGACGCTTGCAGAGCTGTGGCCTGTGCAGCCTCCTGCTGAGAATTTCGTCTTCCAGACCCGACAGTCCGGCACCCCTCTTCTGTCCCCTGTATTCTGTTCAGTTCTGGGGCCGTGGTCCCTCC
Organism: Lepidochelys kempii; assembly: GCF_965140285.1. NCBI lineage: Eukaryota > Metazoa > Chordata > Testudines > Cheloniidae > Lepidochelys > Lepidochelys kempii. Next base: position 13,339,803 of record NC_136380.1, read on the forward strand.
CGTCGCTGAGGGGGTGGGGCCTTTTGTTACCCACCCCCTCAGGATTTAAACAGACCGGCCCCTCCCGTTGTCGCTGGTTTCACCAGCAGACGTTTAAGGCGCTCCTTACAAGCAGCTCTCGCTCTAAGGTCTAGACCAGTGGTCTCCAACCTTTTTATGCCCAAGATCACTTTTTGAATCTAGGGGCAACCCAGGATCTTCCCCTGCCCTTCCCCAAGGCCCCACCCCTTCCCCAAAACCCCACCGCGCTCACTCCATCCCCCCCCTCCATCACTTGCTCTCCCCCACCCTCACTCACTTTCACCAGGCTGGGGCAGGGGGTTGGCCTTCCTGAGGGGGTGCAGGCTCTGGGCTGGGGCCGAGGGGTTCGCAGAGTGGGAGGGGGCTCTGGGCTGAGCCTGAGGCAAGAGGTTGGGGTGCAGGAGGGAGTGAGGGGTGCAAGCTCTAGGATGGAGTTTGGGTGTAGGAGGGGGCTCTGGGTTGGGGCAGAGTGTGGGGGTGCAGGAGGGGGTTTGGGGTGCTGGCTCTAGGAGGGGGGTCAGGGCTGGGGCTTGGGGTCCAGGAGGGGGTTTGGGGTGCAGAAGAACGTATGGGGTGCTAGCTCTGGGAGGGGGCTAGGGGTTGGGGTGCAGGAGAGGGTTCGGGGTGCAGGGGGAGTATGGGGTGCTAGCTCCGGGAGGGGGCTGGGGGTTGGGGTGCAGGAGGGGGTTCGGGGTACAGGGGGAGTATGGGGTGCTGGCTCCGGGAGGGGGCTGGGGGTTGGGGTGCAGGAGGGGGTTCGGGGTGCAGGGGGAGTATGGGGTGCTAGCTCCGGGAGGGGGCTGGGGGTTGGGGTGCAGGAGGGGGTTCGGGGTGCAGGGGGAGTATGGGGTGCTGGCTCCGGGAGGGAGCTCAGGGATGAGCATTGGGTGCGGCCTCCTGCCAGGCAGCACTCACCTCTGGTGGCTCCCGGTCGGCAGCAGGTGCAGTGAGGCTAAGGCAGGCTCCCTGCCTACCCCAGCCCCACACCGCTCCCGGAAGGGGCCAATGTGCCCCTGGGGTGGGGGCAGGTGGCTCTGCGCGCTGCCCCTCTCTGCAAGCATCGCCCCTGCAGCTCTCCCGGCCAATGGGAGCTGCGGGGGCGGTGCTTGCAGCCAGGAGCAGCACGCGGAGGGAGACCCCTGCTCCCCTGGGGCCGCAGGGCTGCACTGGCCACTTCCGGGAGTAGCGTGGGGTTGGGGTAGGCAGGGAGTCTGCCACAGCTGCCTTAGCTGAAGCCACACTACGCCGCTGGAGATCGCGATCGACTGCGAGATCCTCTCGGACCATTCAGCCCTGCTCAGCTGATTCAACTGGAAAAAGCACCTTTTGGCCTGTGTAGACAGGCCAGGGAGCTCAAAGGGCAGTTCTTAGCTGGGTGAAGCACCTGTTGGTCCTACTGATATCAACGGACCGGAGAGAACACGACATCCTTCCAAAACAACTCACAAGCGCCTGACCCGAAAGCAACGGAAGTGGGACTCAAACTCAGCTCCCTGACTTCACACCAGTGAACCACACCTCGCTCGGCAAGCCCGCACCAAGCTGACTCAGGTACTTCAAAGAGGGAAAAGGCCTATTGGCCTAGTTCAAAAAATAACTAGATAGATTCATGGAGGATAGGTCCATCAATGGCTATTAGCCAGGATGGGCTGGGATGGTGTCCCTTGCCTGTTTGCCGGAAACTAGGAATGGGCGACGGGATGGCTCACTTGATGGTGACTTGTTCTGTTCATTCCCTCTGGGGCACCTGGCATTGGCCACTGTCGGAAGACAGGATACTGGGCTAGATGGACCTTTGGTCTGACCCAGTCTGGCCGTTCTTATGATCACCCATCCCATCCCCCACTAATGCAGGATCGCTCCCTTCGGCGTGTCCCTGGGGACTCTGTCCAAGGTGAATGTGACCAACTCTACAGACAGGAATTCCATCAGCTCCTCCGGAGTTCACCGGGTGACCGACCTCACCGCATCCAACTTACACCTCTTCCCAACTGCCCAGCCTATCTGCATTGCCCCACAGATGGCTTCACGGCATTCCTCTCGGAGCCTGCAGGCCAGTGGGGACAGCCCCAGCAGGCTGCCGTGCTGCTCTGGAAATGTGGCTGCACCATTGCGGCGCGCTGGCCCCGCCCTGCCCCGCCTCACCTTGACAAGCAGCTCGTAGCGCGGGATCCTCTGCACAGGCTTGATCATCAGGTCCGAAAGCGCTTGCTTCTCTTTGTTCTCCCGCATGCTTTGCTGCAGAACAGTGGGGAAGGGAGTGGGAGAGGGGGATCTCGTCAGAAATGGGACTAACGGCTCACGGGGACTGAACACCGCACGGGTCACGGCTGAGAACATAGCGAGATTCAGTAGGGCATTCACACAGCCATCAAGAGTATCCAGCGTTATCATCACCAGCAGCAACAGTTTTGGAAGGGATATTAAACCTCATCCTTCAGGGCTTCACCATTCTGGAGCTAGTAGAGACCAGGATGAGAGCTAACGCGGCGGGCAGGTTACCCCACATCTCCCCACTGCAGGGGTCTTGTGCTTTCCCCTGAGCATCTGATTCTGGCCACTGTCACTGGACTGGATGGACCTCAGATCTGATCCTGTTCCTACGGTCTGAGCCTCAGGACATGCTACAATCAGTCCCAGACCATGCACAAAACCACAGCTAGGTGGAGACTGCAGAGACAGCATCGAGATCCAGTACCTTGGGAATCCCCAGGCTAGAAACTCATCCTCGTCTCCACCACTGAAGACTGAACCAAGGAGGCGTGGCTAAATGGCTTGGGGGCGTGGCCAGCCCCTCTGCCCCACTCCGAGCCTGATAGCGTCCCTGAGCCTGGCCAACAGAGACATAATGCCTCAGAGTTGATCTGCTACATGTCCACAGGCCCTGTCTGCAGAGAACAGCAAGGGCATAATCTGGCTCCTATGGGGATCTCAGTGAGAATGAGCCTGGTCACTCCCATGGTGTCAGACTAGTGCCTGGGACTGGGGTGTTGGAGCAGGAGAAGCTGGACGGGAAGGAAGAAAGTTCTTATTCAGACACAAGAGGCAAGATGCTCAGCTGGTGTAAAAGGGTGCAGCGCCAATAAAGTCAATGGAGTGACACTGATTCACATCAGCTGATGATGTGGAGTGACACCGATTCACACTAGCGGAGGAGCTGGCCCAAATATCTGCAATAAAAGAATCAGGAACATGGAAAAATATTGGCCAGATAAATTCAAATTTGTTCCCTCCAACATTTTCTTTCCCACGCCCCTCGCCCCTACCAGAGTGCTCCAGCACGATGCCCCTTGAGCCCCGGTCAATGGAGGGATGAGTCTGGCCGCTCATCTCTGGACATGCGTTAACTGTACCAACTGAGCTGCAGAACCAAATCAGCTGCTCAGCTGCCCCTGCCGGGATGGCAACCTACCTCCAGGAATTTCATAAAGGCCGGCCTGGCTTCCTTGGCTACTCTCACGGCATCCTTGGCGTTGAGGAAGTTATCGATGTATGCGGAATAAATGCTCACCAGGATGTCCTTGGAAAACTGGGGGAGCAAAACAGAGAGACCAATGATGGGGGTCTTCCAGGATGAGAGGGAGGCTTTCTGTGAGCACGTCATACAGAGAAAACCAGGGAACAAAACCACACGAGCAACCCTGGGGTTGGGAGGAGGGTCTGGAAAGGGCTGGAGAAGCTGAGTCCCCACCTTTGACTCTGTGTAGGGCCGACTGCTCCCTGCTTCACCCAGGTTTCCCATTCATCTGGTGACCTTCTCATCAGAGTCTGCTTTTGTGCTCCAGACAATAAGAATGTAAAGCTTAACATTAGTAAAGCCAAGTATTCACGGCAGCTGTGAACTGGGGGAGTTTCTGCCGGGGCTGAGCTAGAGCAGTGGTTCTCAACCAGGAGTCCGGGGTCCCCTGGGGGGGCCCACAAGCAGGTTTCAGGGGGTCCTCCAAGCAGGGCCAGCGTTAGACTCGCTGCGGCCCAGGGCAGAAAGCCCCACCACATGGGGCCGAAGCCAAAGCCTGAACCACTTAGCTTCGCAGGGGCCCCTGTGGCATGGGGCCCCAGGCAACTGCCCTGCTTGCTACCCCTTAACGCTGGCCCTTGCTTCTATGTGCAGAAAACCAGTTGTTGTGGCCCAGGTGGGCCGGGGAGTTTTTATAGCATTTTCAGGGGGCCTCAAAAAGAACAAGGTTGAGAGCCCCTGGGCTAGAGCATGTCCTCTGGAGACCCGGTTCGTTTTCTAAGAGGACAGGGGAGATGGCCTTCCTCAACAATAACGTGTGTGTGTGCGCGTGGGCACATGTGTCTCTAGAAAGCACATTATGGATGAAATCTGGGCAGTCTGTGAGATGGGCTGATCACCTCATCTAAACTCCAGCTCTCTCCTTCTTGACCTAGGAGCTTCCTGCTGCATTCGCTGGGGCTTGCCTGCCATGAAGCATGAATGTGAGTTTCAAGACTGCTTGGAAGAATGGATGAATCAATTCCTAACCAGGGGCGACGGAAGCTCCTTAAAAGTGGGGGGGCCACCAGTGCCCGAAATGTGGCTCTGCCCCCCCCACGCCATCTCTTCCCCCGAGGCCCCACCCCGCCTCTTCCCCCCAGGCTCCACCCCCACCCCGCCTCTTCCCCCCAGGCCCTGCTCCCACCCCGCCTCTTCCCTCCCAAGACACCACCCACCAACTTGCTCCCCTCTCCCCACATCGCTCACCCTTACGGCTGGTAAAAAGTGGTGGGGCCATAGCCCCCTGAACCCCTGTTCTGGCACCCCTCTTCCTAACCCAATCCTACTTGTTGGCTGACTCAATGTACACTTTGTTAGACTGTTGCTGTGTTTGCCAGGCGGATAATTAATAACATTGTCAATCTCTCTCTCTCACACACACGCGCACGCGTGCGTGAGCAAACCCTGTGCCATCCAATTGTCAGCTGTTTCCAACCTGGCATCTCTTTGTCTTTCAAAACCTCATTGCTTCTATTGCCCAAGCTGGCATGTGTAATCACAGAATCAGCTGTGCTTTAAAAGTTCTGTGTTTGTACAGCACCTGGCACAATGGGGTCCTGGTCTGTGAGTGGGGCTGGTAGGCACTGTGATAATATAGATAATTAATAATAATATTGGGACTGCAGCACCTGGTCCATCAGGAAAGGCTGCTGAAGGGCTATTGGAAGCATTTGGGAAGACAGGGTTTCTGGCCCAAAAGCCTGGATTGGGTATCTAGCCATCTCCAGGAAGGAGGGTCTCTTGGTTACGGTGGAGGAATTGGACTCAGAAGACCTGGCTCCTATTTCTGGCTCGGCCACCAGCCTCCTTTGTGACTTGGGTGAGTCACTTAGGACCAACTGCTGAGACCCACAGAAGGAACACAATGCAGTGGATCGGACAGCGTCATCTCTAGGGCTTTTCCCGCCCCCTTCTTTACCCTGACCCTTCAGCAGGAACAATGGATGACTAGAGGTGTATCGTCCAATAACAGTCTCCTTTCCCCTGGGATACAGTGATGAATGTCAGATAATTCTATATGGATCAGACGAACACTGAGCGTCAAGACGCTGCTGCCGACCCGCGAGCGACAGCGGCTGGTACTCAGCAGTGATGCTAGAGGGGCACATTGCCAGAGCTGTGTAGAACTGGATTAGCACAGGGCCCTGTGGGACAGGATTGAGGACGGGAAGATGGACTCAGATATTGCAGTGACGGGGCCATAACTAGACAGAACAGCAGGTTGCATGTCAAGATTGAGGTGCATTGGCAGAGCTGGGGGGTGCAAGATGGCACAGGGCAGGATTGGGGTGCACTGACATAGCTGGGGTGCGGGATGGCACTGGGTTCGATTGGGATGCAGTGGCAGAGTTGGGGGCAGGATGGCACAGGTCAGGGTTGGGGTGCAGCAGTAGAATTGGGGGGCAGGATGGCACAGGTCAGGGTTAGGGGGCAGCAGCAGAATTGGGGGGCAGGATGGCACAGGTGAGGGTTGGGGGGCAGCGGCAGAGTTGGGGGCAGGATGGCACAGGTGAGGGTTGGGGGGCAGCAGTAGAATTGGGGGGCAGGATGGCACAGGTCAGGGTTGGGGGCAGCGGCAGAGTTAGGGGCAGGATGGCACAGGTCAGGGTTGGGGGCAGCAGCAGAATTGGGGGGCAGGATGGCACAGGTCAGGGCTGGGGGGCAGCAGCAGAGTTGGGAGCAGGATGGCACAGGTCAGGGTTGGGGTGCAGCAGCAGAATTGGGGGCAGGATGGCACAGGTCAGGGTTAGGGGGCAGCAGCAGAATTGGGGGCAGGATGGCACAGGTCAGGGTTGTGGGGCAGCGGCAGAGTTGGGGGCAGGATGGCACAGGTCAGGATTGGGGTGCAGCAGCAGAGTTGGGGGCAGGATGGCACAGGGTAGGATTGGGGTGCAGCAGCAGAGTTGGGGGCAGGATGGCACGGGGTAGGATTGGGGTGTATTGACATAGCTGAGGTGGAGGATGGCACAGCATTAGATTGGGGTGCAGTGGCAGAGTGGGGGCAGGATGGCACAGGGTAGAATTGGGATACAGCTTCAGAGTTCGGAGGTTTTCCAGCCCCCCCACTTTCAAGAAGCTGCTGGCTCCTCCACAGGGGATGGGAAAGCAGCCATCCCACAGGCCCAGCACTCCTGATGCAGGGTTCTGGATCAAACCCCGACTGTTTGATCCTCTAGAACTGAGGAGCAAATCCCACCCACCGCTCAGTTCCCCACCACATGCTTCATTACGATACAGTAGAGGATGTGAGTCAGAGATATTAAGGTCAGAAGGTACCACTCGAACATCTAATCTGAGCTCCTGCATAATACAGGCCACAGAATTTCCCTGAACTGATTTGTGCGTCACGTCCAATACTGGTAGCTGAACCAGAACATACATTTTAAGAAACATCCAACTTTTTGATTTGAAGATTTCTAGTGATGGAGAAGCCACCACGACCATTGGTAAATTGTACCAGGAGTTAATTACCCTCAGTGTTCAAAATTAGCTTCTGATTTCCAGTCTGAATTTGGCTAGCTTCAAAGGCCAGCCAATGGATTGTGTCTTTGTCTCCTAGATTGAAAAGGCCAGTATAAACCTGGAAGGCAGAACATCAGTGTAGACACTCTGTCTATATTGCCTCTAGAGGAGGAATCAGAAGAGGGCGAAGATCTGGGAAAAAACTTCCTGGTCACTCCTGCAGACATTGTGCAGACCTGTTTGTGGCTAGAGAATCCGAAGCCCAAGGACGAAGTGACGGTAAAGGATGCCGTACGAAACCTGGTAAAAGGGCAGAGCAGGGGAGGAGATTCCAATTCTGCAACAAGACGGTGACGTCAGACCTGTCTTAGCGTCAGGCATGAGCTGAACGAGGCCAGGCTGGACTTTTGGGGCCAGATACCCCCAGTCTAAGAAGCTGTCGAGACGGTGAGAATGACTGCGATTACACTGCGGAGCACTGTTCTGGGTAACATCCCATCCCAGAAATGCCAAAGATATGTGGCAGTTAGTGGTGCCTGTGTTGCTACACTGGGAAGTCTATGAAGCCAGGCATGATCACGGGGGGCATTCTGGAGACAGGAGCACTCTTGAGGTTACGAGGCCCAGGACGGGTAGCGACATGCAATCGTAGATCTGTCAGTGCAAACGGTATGCCCTAGCCAAGGATGTATTTCCACCCACCCGAGCCCCTTTGATGTGTACTAACATGACTGCTCCAATGAAGATCCTAGCGATGGACTACACATGGCTAGAGAGATCTTCAGAGGGGTATGAGAACATACTGATTCTCATGGGCATGTCTACCCAATTCACTGTCGCTGTTCCAATTAGAAACCAGACAGTGCGAACAATGGCCAAAGTCCTCATAAAACACTGGTTCGTGTACTATGGTTGTCCGGCAAGGTTACACTCAGATCAGGGGAGGAATTTTGAGTCAGAAGTGATATCTGAATTGTGCAAACTGTACGGCATAGCCGAAAGCCTAACAACACCCTGTCACCTGCAAGGAAACGCGCAGTGTGAGAGGTTTAACCGGACAATTCACAACATGCTAAAAATGCTCCTGCCTGAAACAAAGCGAGCCTGGTTGGAACATCTCCTTGTGCTGGTGTTGGCATATAACAGCCATGCCCATTCACTGACGGGTTACGCTCCTTTTATCTCATGTTCGGGAGAGATCCCAGGTTGCCATTAGACATTCTGGACAGAAAGGGCCCTGAGGAGGATGAGGTGACCAATTTTGATGAGCGGGTAAGAGGTCACCATGACAGGCTGAAGACAGCCTGTGAAGTTGTTCTCAATACAACTAAAGACACAGCCCAACGTAGGAAAAGGACTTTTGATTGCAAGTCCAGTGGGGCTCTCATCAGGCCTGGTGACCGTGTACTAGTTCATAACCATAGACACAGGGGGTGCTATAAAATACAGAACAAGTAGGAATCGAATCCCCACATTGTAGTCGCTCACAACAATCCCAAGCTGCCAGTTTACACTATCTGGCCTGAACAGAGTGGTATGTAGGGACCAGCTAAAACATTGCACTCTTAGTCTGATCAGGTACCATAGCAGGCATAGATCAGCACGCCCTGAGGAGACTGAAACCAATGCGGGGGGATAGTTCTAGTCCCACAAACCGAATACTGAGGGGAATAAAGTGGGGGAATGGCCAGATCCCTCAAACTGACCCAGTGTTACCCGGGGCAGGGGAATAGAAAATATGGGTAATGAACCAGCAGTCTTAAGAAGGTCCCAGAGGTCTAGTAAGGGTGTACTGCCTGTTAGACGTGGAGATGCTTATGTTATTGGTCCTGTTTAGTGTTTTAATGAACGTTAGCATGTATCGTATAAAGAAGTGGACATGGAACGTTAAATATGTTCAGTGTTCTTTTGTTAATTGTTAATCGTTTTTATGTAACACGATGCTGGTGAATATTGTTGGTATGGGACCTGGATGTGCTGGCGTGAACATTCTGGCTGTGGTGTAATTTTAGCAAAGGGAGGACTGTTGGCCCCTGACTGAAACTTAGTGGGGTTTTTTGGTTGGCTAGCTCCCAGTACTAAACGAAAGGGGAAGGGCTGATGAGAAATCGATAGTCCCCAGGGCCAATGGGGAGAGGCCAATGCAGCAGGTCAGCCTGATTGACAGGGCAGACAGGCCAATGAGGGAGACAAGAGCACGGGGTCCCGACCTCTGTGTGAGCTGGAGCCTCCGGGGCGGAGCGGGGCAGAGCTAAGGAGAGAGCAGCAGCCAGAGCCCGAGGGCCAGAGGAGCAGCAGCCGTGCTGAGGCAGAGTGGAGCTGGGGCTGGGGCAGTCCGGAGCCGGGGGTCGTGAGCAGTTGGGGAACACGATGTGGGGACCCGGGGCAGCGGGCCCAGCGCAGGGAGACGCCCCCAGCCAAGCGGTCTGGCAGGCTGGACTCGGAGGGGGATCGTTACCCCGACGGGACGGGGGCGACGCTGGGAAGAAGGGCCCTGCCACCCAGGGCCTGAGGGCGCGTGGCCACCACCAGAGCAAGTGTCCGACCCACGGCATCCCTGCAGCACAGCCAGGGCTTGGGCAGGAGGCTGGGCCGTGTGAGGAGCAGACTGTGAACCGCCCTCACAGAGACGCTGGTTGTGATGTCCCCGTGCCCCCGAGCGGGGTGATCACCTTTCCCATTTTTTAAAATCGGTTGTTGTTTTATAAATTGTATTTGCTTTGAACTATATGCAATGATCAGTGGGTAAGGGAAACATCCAGTGCGGAGAGAGCACCCCGGAGTGGGGACACCCTCGCCCCTGTCCTAGCGCCCACGACAAGATTGGGGGTCGAACCCCACCAGGAATCATGGGCCTTTAAACCCCAGCTCTTTGCCTCTGTACCTGTTCACCCTGGGCAATGGCCCTGCACTCTCATAACATGAAATATGGCTGTAGTAGCTCCAGTAAATTACGGACACACAGATCTCGGGCTCCGGAGTACTACAGCCGAGTGGGAACACCTGATGCGCAGCCGGCCTGGCCCCCTCCCCAGAGCAAGAGCTGCCACCTGGCAAGCAGCTGTGCAGTGGTTCTCTCCTCCCTGGCTCAGCTGCAGCTTGATTTTAAACAGCATCAGAGCAGGCGGCCGGGAGATGTTCCGAAGTCTAGTGTTAGCCCAAGCGAGGCAACCCTGAGCACTGTGTGGTTTCCAGCCGGCCCAAGCAGCGTGGCTTCAAACAGCCCACAGCGGCCACAGGCTCAATTGGCTCCTGGCTATGGCATGGCCCTGCTCCTGCCAAAATCAAGGAGAGGGCTGAAAAAGGGATTGGGTTTGGGATGGAGCACTAGGCCAGGCTTGCTCATGTGTGCCATCCCATTACCACTCCTCCCCAGCACTGGCATCGCTCCCTCAAGGCAGGGCTTGGAGCAAGAGCCTTTATACAGCTCCCTTAATCCAAACGCACCCACCCAGCACTTTGCTTCTTCACTTCAGCTGCAGGGGGCATTCAGAGAACGTCTTCTGCAAAAGCTGGATCTTGGCCAGGACACCAGGTTGACTATCCCCACAAAGGGTCAGGAGCTGGGGTTCTAGGTCTTATTCCAAATACCAGCCCCCGCTTTGTCCCCTGGGTCATCAGTCACACCTGATCAGAGTGAGTATAGAACACTACCAGATCACAATGACGGGCCCAGAACCTCAACCCAGCTCCACTGGCTTCAATTCAATGATCCGGTTATGGGTCAAATCTTCAGCTGGAAGTCGAGCCAGTGCCACCGGCTTCAGTTCAGCTGCACCAAGGGACACTGGCTGAGGAACAGGCCATATAGTGTTTTGCACCCATTCTTCACAGATGTAAGTGGCAGTACAGGGTGCAAGGTGGTGGAAAAAGCAGCCCAGCTCGTCCAGGAACACAACTCCCTGGACGCTGGTTTACTACTAACATTCTGTGGCTCTTGTTTTTCCACTTAAAGGTTCCCCACCCTAGCACTTGAACAGGGCCTGCTTAGCGCAGGAAGGACGGCAAGAGAAACCAAAGCCGTGTGTGGACTGTGACCCGGGGGGAGGGGAGGCACACAGTGCGTACACACACTGGCAGCTGCCTCATGCCCTGAGCTCCCTCTAACCCATAGATCAGCTCATCAGCCCCCTCCCCATGATACTTCAGCCTGACAGATTGCACACCACCATCACTGTGATTCATGCAGTCGCTGAGATCGTGAAGGGGATGAGCCATAAATCCATGCGGTATCTTCACTTGCTTTTTAGTGATGTGATGATCACCCATTCAGGCACTGCGGATGCCTCCTTGATGCCTTCTCCAACGCCTGCTCGAAAGCAGTTTTGGGGACTTCGTAACGTTCCTGCCTGAGGCTGGGCACTGAGCAGCAGCCAGACCGCTCCAAGGCAATAGATCCATATCTGCTGTTGGTTTTAGCTTGTCCAAAATGAAAGAACAGGAACCGAGAATCCTTCAAAATAGAGACAAGGCACATGGCACAGTCAATGCCCTAGTGACAAGGGCACCAGGGCAAGGAACTATGTTTCTACAGCTGCTGGCCTTTGCTTTCTGAGCAGCCTCTCACTTTTCCCGGGTTAGGAAGTAATCAATATGCTGAAGGGGCTGGTTATTAAAGATGAAAGACCTTGCTTGACATCAGCATTAAAATATGTATTTAAAAGACAAATCCCCTTTCAAAATCACAACCCCCAAAAGAGTCCTTAGCGCTTTAAAGTGCGGTACAAACACCAACTAATTAATCCCAACAACCATGGGATGCAGGCATTCGGCACCCCAGTGCCCACACACACGCACCTCCAAAATGCCCACACTACACACACCCCAGGGCAGAATCTCAGCTGGAGTGAAGCGGGAACGCTCTGCTGACTGTCAATGGCATTACGCCGGTTGACACCAGCTGAGGTTGCAGATTAAAGCCACCAAACCCCGATATGTACCTAGGAACACAGCCTCATTCACATAAGCAACCACAGAGTTTCAGGTCAGAAGGGACCATCAGATCATCTGTCTGATCTCCTATCACAGGCCACTAAACACCACCCCACAGACACACGCCAAGCCCCGCGAGCAAATTAGACCAAAGTATTACAGCCCTCAGGAGACTGAAGTATTGTGTGCCACAGGCAGAGAACAGGAAGGACCAAGTTGCCTCAATGCCTGAGGCCCCTCTGTGACAGGGTGCCCCCATTTTAGGCTTTGTTGCCTTGGCGCACTGTCCTTTTGCAAGAGAAGACCAATGCATTTGGACCTCCATGGGTTGCCTAGAGAGGCCTCCCAGGATCAGCTGGCGGAACCAGCGAGTCTTGGTCCTCCAGCAGCTAGAAAAGCCGGGAGCAGGCAGAGGCCAATCAGGGCTCAGCGCGTCACATAAAAAAGGCTGGCTACTACTCCCAAAGGCCAGTTCTGGGTGAGGCTGTGATGGGAGAGAGAGGCTCTTCTTGTCTTAACCTAAGAAGCCTGGCCTGGCTGGGGGCCTCAGTGAGACTATTTCGGTTGGCTCAGCTAAGGACAATCGTGTTATGTTATGGACTTTAATGCCCAGGTGGCCATACTGACTCAAGTATCAATTTATTTCCTGTAAAATTAAGGCGAACCCACTCCAATGCATGCCCTGCCTCAGGTGTGTCTGGGACATTTTCCAACCCACATGTGAATGCGCACACCCACTTGCTGCTTAGCATGTCTGCAATGCTAACACTGTGATGCCTCCAAGTCACTGCTGTCCGGCCCTGTGGTGAACTGAGCCTCCTGCTCTTAGGCTAAACTCTATACATTTTATAAACTCTCCGACTCCCCACTCCCACTTGTCTGGTTCATCCACCTGTTGTGTCCTGTCTGATGTCTTCTTCATTCCACTGTTTGAACAGCACCTAGCACAAGTGGGGCCTGATCCTTCCTTAGAGCTCGTAGGCACTATGGAGATATAAATACTAGCAAAGACAAGGCTCCACACTTGTGTAAAAGACGCACACCACACTCCAGCTCGTTCACATCTTCGCATAAGCACAACCATGTGCATGCCAAATGCTCTCAACACACACAGCACTGCCCTTGAACACACAGCTACACCAAAACACACCTCTCCCGCCACACAAACACAAGCAAAATCAGACCCCCACCAAACACCCACTGACACATAATTCACCCAATTCGGAACGTCTGCCCAGCACCACTACTCGCAGGGCAGAATTAGAAGTAGTGAAGGTCACCCTGGACTTCCCACCTCAACTGTGCTACGTTCACTGCAGCGACTAGTCATGTGCTGGGAAGAGATGGTAAAAAAATTAATAGCCCAAACCTTCCTGTGATGGTCGCCATCGGCGTTCTTCTTCTGGAGAGCCACAGGCAATCTCGCCAGCCACTGCACCACCTGTGCCCCTCAGCATCACACTAATCAAGGCATCCGTCATCCGGGCCGTGTTTATTACTGAGGTGACACTGCTGTCAGGGCCCCAGCTGAGCCAGCTTGCTCTGCCTTGAACTTGTCTCGTTCTCCTTTATTAATGAGTGGTGTCTTCCCAGTCCCGTGCTGCACAATCCTCCACCATCATCTCCAGCTAAACAGCAGAGCTCTGTGAAAGCCCCACGAGCACTGTGCAGTTCATTAGGTGAGAGGCTAGAATGCCAGCATCCATCCGGTTTCCATTTGAATTGCCAGGGACAGAGTGTGCATTATACCCAGCTTGACTGAATCGTTAGTGTCTGCTCGCCCATGCTCATTTATCAGAGAGGCAGCTGCTGTGGGACTCAGACAGGGGCTGCACAGGCCCCTGTGCACCAGCTGTGGGGCCAGTGGGAAGGGAATGCTGCGTGAAGAGGCTGACTTGGAAATGATCGGGATGGCACGGGGCTGTAAGCAACCCCATGCCAGGAGAGTGGCTGACTGTACAGAGACCTCCCCCGTGCCCTTGGCCAGCCTGCCGCCTTGTCCTTGCTCCGTGGTGGGCTCCCTTTGGAAGGACAGCGCCCCAGCAGACCAGTCAGAGCTGCTCGGTTCACAGCATCCCTTCCCGAAACAAGGGTAATTCTCTGGTGACGTAGGTTTTGCGTTCTCCCTTCCAGTCTTAAGGCTCTCCGGATTACCGGTATTTGTTATCTGTACTGCAGCAGCGCTGAGAGGGCCTCCGTGGAGATCAGGGCCCCACTGTGTTAGGAGCTGTACATCCACACAATGAGAAGAGAGACAGACCCTGCCCCAAAGAGCTTGCAGTCTAGCCAGACAGGCCACCCACTCACAGGGGGCGTGCCAGCAGGGTCTCACTGCTGAATCTTTATGGGAGGCCGCGCCGCCTCTCCAGCAGCACTATCTTTGGGGTGAGGCACTAGTGCCCAGTCTACCCAGATGGCACCATGATTGGCAATAAGCCCCTTGTGGCCTGCACACTTCTCTGCTGCCAGGCAGCCTTGCTTGCAAAGAGGCTTCTGTGGGAATGATCTGTCTCACCAGCCTGTGCATGGAAGATCAGGATTCAGGACCAGGACTCGGTACTTTCCTCCTCAGGCTGGCACAGAGTCATGGATCCCAAGGCCAGAAGGGAACCCTGCAATCTTTTGGTCTGACCTCCGGCATAACACAGGCCACAGAACTCTAGAAGTCATGGAAGCCCTGTGGTAGGGCGCCTCCTGCTGATCTGTAGCAAGCCCTGCAGGGTGACCACTGTTGGGACTCCAGAGCAGTGGTTCTCAAATTTATTTGATTGCTTCCCCCCCCGGCTTCTTTATGTCTGCAGCTGTTTACGTCCCTGAAGTACATATCCCACTGCTCAGCTGTGAAGGCAGACTTCTGTCAGCAGGGAGTCTACCACCAGGAGGCTGGGGGAGTAACTCAGGCCTGCCTGGACTAGAGTTCATTGGCAAAGACTGTCCCACTGCTGATGACCCCAATGCGGCGCAACCGGTGCTAGCAGTAGCAGGAGTCCTGTCTACACAAGGGCTTGCACGGTTTCCTCCCCCGCAGGCGTTTGTTTGGGTTAGCTCTGGTGGGGAAGTTTTGCCACGCAATGCAAGTGTAGATTAGGGTGACCAGACAGCAAGTGTGAAAAATTGGGACGGGGGTGGAAATGGGGATGGGGGGTTAATAGGCACCTATGTAAGACAAAGCCTCAAAGATTGGGACTGTCCCTATAAAACTGGGACATCTGGGGCTCTGAGGACTCTCCTGGAGAAACCACCAAACCTTGTGCGCATTGCATCCGTGATCTCAGATGCTGTCCCTTTTATTTCTGAGGAGGCTTGGCATTTCTGGGGACTGCAGAAAGCACATCACAAAAACTAAGTAAGCCTGACTACCCTCTGAGAGGTGGGTGTTATCCTCCCCAGCTTATAGAGGAGAAAACAGACACCAGAAAGGTAAGTGTCTTTCTCTGGACCAAATGGCTAGTCAGTGGCAGAGCTGGGATTAGAACTGGGGGCTCTAACTTCCCCTGCCACATGTCCTTTTCGGAGGTTAGAGAAGAAGAAGGAGCAAGACTTTCTAGAAAAGGCACCTTCGAACTCATTGGACCTGCTCTCGGGAGAATGCGGGGTGTGTGTCCTTGAGACCTGTCTGCTTGTGGCCAAGACAAACTGGATTCTGTTCTGCCTAGCACCTCGCCAACCCCACTATCAGATAACTTCTGATGGGGGCTCTTCATTCCAGTGGGTGAGATCAGAGGCAGCCTGGCTGGATTTTTCACATCTAAGGTGGAGCTGGTAGGGCTCAGAAAAACCATTTTTGGTTTTTGGCCTGGGGAACGGAGCCATCTTGATCTGGAGTCACCGGGCCAGATCCTGATCTCAGTTCCACCAGCGTAAATCCGGAGCCGCGGCAGAGAAGGCTAGCAGGATCTGGCCCATTAAAAGAGAATGCAAAGTTTCAGCCTCCTAAGGTCATTTCTAAAGAGGTGCCAGATTGTGCAACTGTTACTCATGATGGGGAGCATTTACCCAGCCAAGCAGGTCTGAAATCCGGACAGAGACAGCTCAAAAGCATGAGCAAGAGCAGCGCAATCTGTACTTGGCACTCTTGTCTGGGCTTCCTGCTCTCTTTAAGAGCTTAACTGCTCCATGGTACCATCCATTTATAGGCACTCTGGTTCGTTTATGTTACCCATGCCCAGATCATCAAATAATGACTCACTTCCATATCTGGCACAGGACTGACCTTCCTTGTGTCCTGTGGATTAAAGTTAAGCTGGACAAGTTAATATGGATTCTTGTCCTGGCCACACAGGTCCCCATCCTTCTGCTGAAATCAATGTGAACCTTGCCCAGCAAGGGCTCCAGGTGCCGTAACGTAGGGTAAATGTGTGGGGAGGTTTGCTGTACTTACAGATTGTACCAGGACATCGCCCACTTTCTGCTTCTCATGCCAGTTCTGCACACAGTTGTGGACCTGCTCCAGGAATTGCTCGTGGTGCTCCAGCAACTCGGGGATCTGGTCAAATATCTCGTCCACCAAGGACGGGTCGCAGAGGATCGAGTTTTCTGGCTGCTTCAAGGGCTTCATGTAACCCTACCAAAATAAATAATAAATAATAATAATAAAAATATCAAAACACCCTATCGGTGGAGCCACGGACAGGATGAAGTCTAAGGGCATCTGTGCTCCTCAAGCGACTCTGTGGGGTTCATCAAACTAGTGTAGATTAAAAAAATCACTGCCCCACTGTAATTAAAACCCATTCCTGCTCCCCAAGGGTGAGTCATAGCAAAGGCAAGCACCCGTGCCTCAGTTTCCCACCTGTAAATGGGCTAATAATTACTCATCTGTGCAGAGTATTCTGCGATCCTTACCGGAAAGGTTATAAGGTGGTTTTTAACAGCGGTGTGTCTCAGCTGGTTTGCAACCCCAGCCATTTACAAGTTTAATCTATCTAGTGAGAGCCACATTCCCGTAAAAATCTCCCCTCGCCATTCCACGGCTGTAACCTAGCCAGAATTTCCAACACAACCCAGTGATGGTGCTTGCTGACAAGAGACTCCATGTAAACTAGCCACAGAGAAAAAGTACAAAGGAAATGTGCTCAGAGTTTATGGGCTTCATAGTCACTCACAGTCCAAGGGATGCTAATGAAACAAGTCAACTGTGTGTAACAAATGAAATGCTCTTGCGGTATAGCCCACCACTCCTGCTCCACCTCTCTCCTCTCCCACCCCGAGTGGCTGGGTCCATCCTCAGCACCTCTCAAGAGTGCTGAGAGGCCGAGGAAGTGACAGAATCAATGTGGTGCTGTTTACAACAGTCCAATTGGCGAGAGTTTAGGATGGCTGCACGGCGCGCTGCTCCTGCCTGGTACATCTGGAGGTGCTGCAGTCCAGCATCCATGGCCTACTCTGATGGCCCCTTGGTGCTGCACATGTAGGGCCTGATCCTGAGATATCAGTGGGGGCTGAAGGCACGCCGCACCATACAGGATCAGGCCCTCACATGGTACTTGGCAGACTGAGGCCCTGCCCCTGCTGAAGTCCATGGAAGTCTTGCCATTGACATCCATGGTAGTGGGATGTAGGTATTCAAGAAAGCCTTGTAGTCAATGCGAGATGCAGCCTGGACCTCAGCGGCTCTCAGGATCTGCCCTACAGGGTAAAGGCACTTACCCCATCCACACAGCCTTGGGGTATGTCTACACTGCATGTAAGCCTAGGCTTAGTGGAGCTGGAGTCAGTGGACCCTGGGTTAGAGAACCCAGGGCTTGAGCATCTACACTGACTGTCAACCCTAGGTCAAGAATTTTCTAACCTGGACCTGAAACCGGGGCTCCGGCGTCCACATTGCTGTACGCAGGCTCAAGTCCAGCCAACCATCTCCCAGACTTCCTAGCGCTCTCCTGAAATGTGGCCTTTCTAGCCCTGGGTTGGTGGTGCAGTGTAGGAAAACTTGACTGTCCACCAGATTGGACAGTCCAGAGGACAAAGAAACTTGGCCCGTGGGATTGTGGGATACTTTGGATGGAGTCCCAGAGCATGAGTCTACTGGGGCTGTGTCTGCACCACAAAGCAACAGGGCTTAAACCCTGGGTGCCTGCTTGACACAGGCTCAGACCCTCACCCCCAGGGGGCCCAGAACCCTGGATTAGTGTGATTTGTGTGTAGACGGAAAGGGCATGAGGCCTGAGCTTGAGTTCGACCCCTGGGCTTACACTGCAGCGTCAATGTCCCTTACGGACTAAGGCCTGCATCACAGTGCACTGACATCTGCGGGAGTCTTTCCACTGACTGGTGTGGGCTGTGGATCAGGCCCTAAGCTGGACAAGACAATGGATGGAGCAGCAGGTGAGCAGACCATCGGCGTGAGGAGGACAGGAAGGAGAGGAGGTGGATGCCTGGCTCATGGTTCCGCAGGGCAGAAGTTCAAAGCCGGCAGTGGGAGGAGCGAGGCGGGGTGGGAGGCGCGGGGCAGTCAGCTGAGAGGATTGTGGGGCGTGGAGGACGTGCTGAGAGCAAAGACGGAGGCGGGGATCTGATGCTTGGGTCTTGTCGCAGCTCCTCACCTTGGGAGCCAGGCTGAGGGCAGCTCCTCGAGGCTGGGGACACTGACTCTCCATGCTGTACAGCTCCGAGCACATTAGATCATAGAAGACCATAGAATATCAGGGTTGGAAGGGACCTCAGGAGGTCATCTAGTCCAACCCCCTGCTCAAAGCAGGACCAATCCCCAATTTTTGCCCCAGATCCCTAAATGGCCCCCTCAAGGATTGAACTCACAACCCTGGGTTTAGCAGGCCAATGCTGAAACCACTGAGCTATCCCTCCCCCCAACCCGTGCTCATCAAATAAATCACCCCCTCAAAAATCTGAACTCCCCCATACCCTTTGTGGGGAGGGGGACTGTGAATTCCAGACCAGAACCCCAATCCCCGCTTCAAGACGACAGCCTCGCCTACCTCCCTGACGAGTCGACCCAGAACTCCGGATCGCCACACCCTCAAACCTAGCGGCGGGTTTGAAATCCAGACTCAAACCCAGATCCACGTTTTGCAGAGTTAGAGTTGTCGTTCACAGAGGTGGCCAGCCGGTCAGCCGACACCAGCAAGACTTGAGCCTCATGTATACCATTGTAAATCACCAATAACGCCCCCAAAGTCAATGGAGATGTACAGGGTAAGAGCAAGTATCCAGGGAGCTGGGGTGGGCTGGGGAGGGGGAACTGTACTTGAGGTGACTGGCCCAGCCTGCCACCTGTGTTGCTATGGCTACACTTCTGGCTTTAGCCCGCGTGCTCGATCCAAGTGAGTGCACATCCGAGCTGGAAATCAGGCCTCCAGCTCCGGTACAGACGACCCAGAAACTGGTGTAACTGCAAGGAGTGGCAGGCCCGTGTTATTCACTTCTCCACCTCACTGAGTGCCACCAAGAAATCACAATGGAAATACAGCCAAATGTGGGCTTGTGGACTGTACCAATGTAAGGATGGTGAGTCGCGTTTGTCGAGGTCCCAGCTGAGATCAGGGCTCCAGTGTGCTAGGTGCTGTACGTACACAGAGCGAGAGACAGGCCCTGCTCTAAGAGCCTAAAGGACAGACAAGTGGTGAGAGGGGAAACTGAGGCGCGGAGCAGTCAAGTGACTTGCCGATGGTCACACAGCCGGTGAGTGGGACAGTCAGTAATAGAAGCCAGGCGTCCTGAGTCCCTGGCTAGTGCCCTATCTCTCTTGATGGCTAGCTGGACAGACAGACATGCCCTGCAAACCCCAAAGACGCAAGAAGCTGGAGGACTCTTCAGCTGTTTCCACTCCCACCACCTCAAAACTCAGCCATGGGCAGCGCTGGAACGGAAGACGTTTTCATTCACTTTGTGGGAATAGAGGTGCGGGGTGGAGGGAGGGGACAGCTTGTTCCTTCATTACATGTTCCATCTCCTGCACCAGTCATTCCTGGGGGCGGTGTGCTTTGCCAGGCTGCACACATGAATAAGACAAGCACATTTCCAAGAACTTCCCTGCCTGAATTCAAGGACTCTAAATGCTTATTATCCACCTGTCCTTCAAGCCAACCAAGTGCCCACTCCCTATTCTCCATGGTGGATGACGGCCCCCAGGTGCTGCTGAGATGGAATCTTGCTTCATTACGCAGCTCCAAAGGGATGGGCGGCCCCGTGTGTGAGCTCCAGCTTGCAGGCAGGGCACCCCGAGGGGAAACTCATATGACACAAAATCACTGCAGCACCGTGGAAATCAGTTTGTGCTGCATTGGCCCGAGCCAGCAGCCCACTGACTCCGCAGTTCAGTGGTACTTGGCCCTAACCACAGAGCCATCCCTCTGTCCTCTAGCTGCAGGAAGGTGGGGGATTGACTGTGGTTTCCCGGTCCCAAGTTTTGCACCAGCTCCAGAGGGTTTAGAGAAGCTCTGAGACTTTTGCAGCTGCTCTCAGCTCCCAGGGAGCCATCTGGATGCTGGGTATAGCCAGAGTAACGCAGGCCATGCAGCTAATATTTCCCACCCATGTGTGAAATGAATTTTGTTATGAGCACCAATATGGAGGTGATATGTGACACACCACCTTCATATTGGTGCACATAACAAAATTCATCTGGTGGGGGTGGGGCCAAGGGGTTCGAGTGTGGGAGGGGGCTCAGAGCTGGGGCAGAGGCATGGGGTGCAGGGGTGTAAAGGCTCCAGCTGGGGGTGCAAGATCTGGGGTGGGGCCGGGGATGAGGGGTTTAGAGCTGGGGCAGAGGCATGGGGTGCACGGGTGTGAAGGCCCCGGCTGGGGGTGCAGGCTCTGGGGTGGGGCCAGGGATGAGGGGTTTGGGGTGCAGGAGAGTGCTCCAGGGTTAAGGCGGGGAGAGAGGGCTCCCCCCAGTGCTCTCTTCCCGCAGCAGCACCTGGGCTGGGAGGGGAGAGGTGCCTCTCCCCGCCATGGGAGCTCTGGGGCTGGGGCTGCAGGACAGGTGTCCATCCCCAGCCCCAGCAGGTCCGGACCGCTCCGGGGTTGGGCCGCTGCTGGGTCTGGGCCACGCCACCCTGGCTGCACCTGGGGCTGGCCCGGGCTGCGACTGGGCCCAATCTGGCTGCCCCGCCCCAGCTGCGACAGGTCCGGGCTGCAGGCTGAGTTGGGGCCGGGGAGGGGCTCCCCTCCTGTGGCAGGTTGGGGGCCGGGGGAGGGGAGGAGTGTCCCTCCCCCAGCTGTGGCAGGTCCCCGCTCCGGGCGGGTTCACTGAGTGTTTGCACGGCGCTAAACAGGCTGCTGGGCAGCCACGCGGCCACCCAGTTTACAGGGACCTTAGGCTACAGCAATGCCTCCTCCCCACCCCCTACCAGAGGTGCTGTGGGAGGGTGGCTAGCAGCCCGTCAGGCTGGTTCTACGCCAGCCTGTTTCTGTCCTCTTTGCTCTGCTGGCGTGGTGCAAAGCGAGCAGAGCAGGGGGCCAAGAGTTTGGCCAGTGAGTTAAAATCATTATTTAATAAGGCAGGCACAAAAATTACGTGGGAGCATTGGTGCCGCTTAATCATCACCTACGTGCCCACAGACTGGGTACCGGGCGTATTTTTGCATTATAAGAGAGCAGGTGCCAAGCAGGAGGCTGGACTGAGGGGCCTTTCCCAATCAGGACTCCTGGAACGGATTCTGCCCTCTCTTCCATGGTATTCTGTGTTGGTTCTTTCCCACCACTGCTGCCCCGGAGTGCTCTCGGACGTGTGTGGGTGATGCTCACTGACGTCAGAGGAAGTTGTGTTTGTGTATCTGGGGACAGAGCTGGGCCCTTATTGCTCAAGCGACCAAGCCGCAAAATCCACATCCTGCATCAGCCCC
The DNA here is from genome assembly GCF_965140285.1 of Lepidochelys kempii. Classification (NCBI taxonomy): domain Eukaryota; kingdom Metazoa; phylum Chordata; order Testudines; family Cheloniidae; genus Lepidochelys; species Lepidochelys kempii. The sequence continues at coordinate 13,361,520 of NC_136380.1, forward strand.
AGTGAAAGGGTTCAGGAATTACAGTTCCCACGGAAACACAATTCACTACCAGACATAATGCTAACTGCGACCCTGCTGAGCCAGATGGTTAGGGCACTGGAGTAGGACTCGAAAGACGTGGGACTGCTACAGGTTTGCTGTATGATCTTGGGCAAATCTCTTATCTGGGACCGCAGAAAACAGGTCTTTCCCCACTTTTTCCAGGTCATTTGCCTCAGTGTAGATCCCCAAGTTGGAATGTTTCAGCTCCAGAGATTAAAGTCTTTGGAAAGTTAGGAGTGACTGAAAGTCGGGGCTTGCAACAAGAGGTCCAGGGTGACCTGAGCTGTCCTGCTCGCTGCCACGCCAAGGCCAGGATCCTATTTAGGGAGGCCAGTTCCGGCAGAGCATTCCAAACAGCCCAGTGGAATGAGGACGACCTTGGGTGCTTCTACTCACTTAACGGCCAGCTGGCCTCAGACACGGTGACATTTCCCCTTTGTATACATGACTAGATGACATGCAGTTCACACGTCTTAGAGTTTTGGCACAGTTCTCCACTTCAGAGGGAGATGGGACCGATGTAGAGTTCATTTAAAAGTTAGACTGCCGTGGGGCTTCTAATGCCGCACAGGGGACATGAAACATGAGAAATCCCCCCCTTTTTTCAGGGGTTTAGAATAAAGCTGTTTTCAGACATTCTGGGACAAGCTTCAGGATATAAGCCCTTAGCCAGAGAACACACTTTTCATTTGGATTTAGGACCTTGCCCAGAAATACGTTCCACTGACTTTAAAACCAAACGGTCTCAGACTACCATCTCTCATTTGCCACAGTCACTGGGTTTGAGTTAACACACAGGGGGAAATGGAGTGCGTTTAGGGGTTAAAGTAAGAGACCGGCAGCCAGAACTCCTGGGTTTCATTCCTGGCTGTGACACTGCTTTGCTGTTTGACCTTGGCCAAATCACTTAACCTCTCATTCCCCCATTTATACAACGAGGATAATACCCATGATCTCAGAGAGCTTCTCAAACATTCATTAACTGAGCCTTCCAGGATCTTTGCAAGGAGGGTTAAGGGGTGAAAATTGCTACCTCTACTCCTGGTGAGGGACAGACATTGGGCATCCATGCTGAGACTGTGGGAGCTATCAGCTGCCTTCACGAGGTGTTGGCTCCCCTGTGAGCTGCAATGGGAGCAGACGGGGTTCCCCCCAGCGGGTTCATTCTTACTGCACAAATCTGAGAGCTCCCAGAGAGTGATTGCTCCTGTGTGTGGAGCTTTCCTCCAGGCACCTCCCACGTTCAGTGTGCCTAGGGGGCTGTTTGGAGGAGGAGGCATGGACTGTACTTCATCCGACCCAGCCTGTGCCATCAATGACCTTCCCCAGTGCTTGAGGTGTGAATGTCAGCTAGCTCGCTGAAGGCCCATTGGATAAAAGCGAGATGGTGCTGGTTGGCTGGGGGAACCAACCAGAAGTCGTCATGAAGGTGACATTGGCACAGTTTGACTGAAGGGGCATGTCCATCATTTGGCATGAGATTTCACAGCGGGGGACAGGGGCACTGCCAGCTGGTGTCGCATGATCACAGGGCAGCAGCATCTTGCCTGAAAGTTGCAGTCTGGTTCTTTTGCACGGGGCCTTTGCCCGCACGGTCCGTTGCTTTGCCATCTGCTGCCAGGCTCTCTAGGCAGGGCTGCCCCTGCTGAGTGCTTGTTAGGTGGTGAAATGACACCAGTGCTCGGTCTGAAGCAGCCTGAATCTGGAGACCTTCCGAGTATGTTGCAAGGCCCATCGACTTGCCCGGGCATTTGAGCAGGAAGGGGCGCAATGGGACAAGAAATGGTGTGACTGTGGGCCCGTAGGAGATGGTTGATTCGATCTCTGCGGTCGGTCATGAAATGATGGTTCAGATGACGGTGACGCCTAGAGGTCCCAATCAGGGATCAGAACCGCGTTGTGCTAGGTGATGTGCATACCCATCCCGGCCCTGAAGAACTTACAAGCTTACCACAGGGTTAATGAGTGACAACATGCAAATACAATGAACATCTGGGGGTTGGGGGGGAGGAAGACCACAATGAGACTACGTGCGGTATGGATGTTATTTTAGTTCATTTTTTTAACATTACGTGAAAGGTGCGAGAGCTTGGCAGAGACACTTCCTCTTTGTTGCGAACGGTGAAATATTGGCTCCCTTGCAATCAAGAGCAAAACGTCCACTGACTTCAATGGGGCCAGGATTTCACCCTACAAATCCAAAGGGGGAACACAACTGTTTCGAGAGTGCACACCTAAGCTAAGTACCTGTATCCAGCCTGGCAATCACAGCAGAGAAAGAGAAATAAATGCTCCTACTAAATTTAACTGCCTGGCCTCAGCCACCTGGCTCTAAGCATCATGACCCCACGGAAAGCACCTTGTCACAGCCTGATGGGCTGGAGCAGCTGTGATGGGAACAGTTCCTAGGCCTGTTAATCATCCCCACAAAGCCTGTTCCTCTCTGAACTCCAACCCTCCTCTCTGCGGAGTGATACAATGTAGGAATGCTCCCTGGGCATCATGGGATATCCGAGGGGAAGCGTTTGTTCATTAGCGCTCTCTCCCAAGAGCTTATGTTCTGCATCATGCTGTTCTCTCCTAAGCCTCAGGGCTTTTTGTCCCCTGGCTCCTGTGCGCCCTGGCTCCAAGGCCATTCCCTGAAAAGCAGAGACTTTCTGGCTTGGGTTAGACCAAAGGGTTTTCTTTTACAAAGAAATAAATCAAAGATGTAGCTGAACAAGCAACAGAAAAACCACTCTGCAAGGAGCAGCCTTTCATGCCTGCCGGTCCCTGTATTCTTGGTGTCGCTGCATAGGAGTCAACTTTGCCTGCTTCATTTTTCTCTGGGAGCTGAAGGACTTTTGCTGGTCTCCCACTAAGGAGCTAGGACCTCAGGGGTCCACCCATCGATTGACTGAGAGAGGACGGACGGGATGGGAGATACAAAGCCGCTGGCACTGTGTTAATACACGCTGTTCGTGCAGCGTCCCTCATCGCGGCTATCTATTTATATGGCCCTCATCACTGTGGTATAGGAGCGCCTCACGCTCCTTAATATTTATTCTCACCCCAGCCCTCTGAGGTAGGCCAGTGCTGTTCTTCTCATTGTACAGATGGGGAACTGAGAGGCAGGAGTCTTGTCTACACTAGCACTTTTGTGGGTAAAACTTTTGTCGGTTGGGGGTGTGAAAAAACACACCCCTGACTGACATACGTTTTCTGGACAAAAGCGCTGGTGTGGACAGCCCTATGTTGGTGGGAGATGCTCTCCTGCCACTCGTTTTGGGTGGTTTAATTATGCCGGCAGGAGAGCTCGCCCCCATCGGCAAAGAGCGGCTACGCGGGAGACCTTACACCGGCGCAGCTGCAGCGGTGCCACTGTAAGGTCTGTAGTGTAGACAGAGCCTAAGTGACTTGCCCAAGGTCATGCAGAATGCCTGTGACAGGGCTGGAGATTGAACCTGGGACACCCAAGTTCCAGGCAGGCACCCCGGCCGCTGGACCATCCTTTCCCGCCTCTGTTAGGCCAGCCGCTGCCCCTTATCTTAGATTAGTTTGAGCTCTTCGGAGCAGGAATTGTCCTGCTCTATATTTGTACAGCACCTAGCACAATGAGACCCTGATTCTCTACGTGCTACTCTATTAGAAACAAAGATTAAAAATAATATTCCCTTATCCAAAAAACCCCCATCCTTTCGGGCCATTTTTATGCCTCACGAAGACTAAAAAGGGCACACACCCAATATTTGCTCCTTGTGCAGGTCCCTTTTAGCACTAACAGTTGCCGGCTGAGCTTCTCAAGCAGCTCACTTCTAGACCAACACTATCTGGACACTAACATCTGGTCCATCTCCATGCTGCCGCAAGATCGTCCCTGCTCTGGAGATGTCTCTTCCATGGGTTCCTTGATTAACTTTGTCATCATTAATATTGCACCGCAGCCTGGGGAGAATCCAGGCCCCAGCAGAGGTGGTTTATCCTGGTAATCTCCAGAGGTCCCTTTCTCTGTATCACAGGCTACATGAGAGATTTCTCCCAGGCCACACGTGAATGCACCAGGGTCTGCACCTGTGGCCACGTCTGTACCCTGGCTGCAGCTGGCTGGCTATAGCAGACTGAGTGACTTCTTAAAGCCATTGCATTCCCCAGGTCTGTGGGTACAAGTCATGGCTTAGCAGAAGTTTACGAATATGAAGCTGGATATCAGCCGTTGCACATCCCACCGGGTCACCCCCAGGGGAGGTAGCTTTTCAAAGTCCTTTTCCTACAGTGTTCATTCAAAGGTCCCTGAGGGCAGCTGGGCCTGGGAATACACATTTTGTTCCAAGCAGTTAATGAAGATCAGCGTAATGAAGTGTCATGTAACACTGTCCAGGGTTATTCCGAGGCGGACCCTGCAAAGTTAAACACCTGCCGGTCTGGTGAAATCTGTCTGCATGTAGAGACATCTAACACCAAACGCTGCCCGTCCATCCCAAGGGACCGGAGTCCAGAGCCCCTCTGAAGAGCAGAACGCCAGCCATTGTCTGAGGAGGCAGGGCCTCAGCTGGAGCATCCTTGATTCCTCTGAGTCAGGCTGCGGCAGCACCCGATGCTGTGATGGATTGCCGCCTCCAGTCCCTTGGAAAGGGAGCTACAGCCACTCGTCCCGCTGGACTTCTCTGCCGCGTGTCATACTGCTGGTCCCCAAGTACCGTCCCACCTCCAGGAGCCTGTGGCGGGGAACGGCTCAGGTTCTTCCTCCCAGACTGAACTTAGAGGGTCATTCTGGGCCCCTCTTGCTCCAATCCCAGAGCTGTCGCCTGCGGCGTCCGGCAAAGTTCATGCCTCTTCCCCCCCGGTATCCAACATCTAGGCAGAGCCACTAGGGGAGCAGCGAGGTGTGAGCAGCAGGCAGACCGCTCCCAGCTCTGCGCCTCCTTTACACCCACTGGAAGCAGCAGCAGCATCTCCCTGCTTTCTCAGGGCCTGCGTGAAGGCTGAGTGGCTAAAGCTAACCCCAGACAAGACAGAGAGGATGCTGGCAGGAAGGGGGAAGCACAGGTCGCAGTGAGCACAGCACCTCAGGGCTCTGCTCTTCCCATAGGCTCCCATCGAACGCCGAGGCCAGTTCAGGGCCACATTCCAGCCATGCAATTCCAATGACATCCTCAGTTGTATGTGAAGGCAGGATCTGGCCCAGTGCTCGCTACTACAGCACAATGATACAGACACTGACAATCACAGTCTAGCACAGAGGTGGCCAAACTATGGCCCACGGGACCGTCCTGCCCGGCCCTTGAGCCCCCGGCGGGGAGGCTAGCCTCTGGTGGTTAGGGGCGGGGGGTCCTGGGAGGGAGCAGTCAGGGGACAAGGAGCAGGGAGGGTTGGCTGGGTCGGGAGTTCTGAGGGGGGGCAGTCAGGGGGCGTGAAGTGGGAGGGGGCGGATAGGAGGCAGGGGCCTGGCTGTTTGGGGAGGCACAGCCTTCCCTACCCGGCCCTCCATACCGTTTCGGAATCCCAATGTGGCCCTCAGGCCAAAACGTTTGCCCACCCTGGTCTCGCGAGAGGCCTGCCAGCTTCTTTTAAGGTAGGTGAGACAGCAGGAGCATTTGCAAAGGGAAAGAGACCAGACAGTACCCACACTCACTACCCTGCTTTCGGAGCCATGTCTGGGTGCAGCACTACACTCGAGGCCAGTGGTTCTTAACCTTTACTGCAGCCTGCGCCCCTTGGTTCTCAAAATATGTTCTCGCACCCCTTGTCAAAAATCGGTGAAGTAGGTCAGTTCTTTAAACCTAGATATGTTTTTGGTTTGTATATTACAGTCATCGTTAAAAAATGTATAATGTTAATAAATACATAGGTTTGATGAAACAAATAGTTGTACTTATGTGCCTGTGTTTAATTTGTGTTTTCGATGATTTACCTTCTAAAAACATCTGGCGTGTCTCCACCCCCAGAAAGGGCATCTCGCACCCGCAGGTTAAGAGCTACTGCTCAAGTGGATGTACATCTGCATAAGATAAAAGCCCCACCACTGCTGATCGCTAAGGAGCTGTGTTTTTTGGAATGGGTCTTGTGTCCCAGCCTCCATGTCCCATGTGGGACACAGGTTCCAATCTGCGTGCAGTCCATGGGCTTGTGCCATCGACCCCCCGCTCCCCTCCCCTCCCCTCCCCTGGGGCGTTCTGCACGAGCCTCGGCAGCACGATACCTGCATCAGGGTGCGGAGGGACTCCACGTAGGACTGCTCAGTATCCAGGAGCGTCATGGTGACATGTTTCCGCATGTCCTGCGGGGAAGGAAAGAGAGACGGTGAGAACCCAGGTGATGGCCATGGCCGAGCTACGCACGTGCCACATCCGTTCCACAAGCAAGGTGGAACTCGGAGGGCCACGGCCGAACCAGCCCCTGGGAGCCGTCCAGGAGAACTTCCTCCATGTTATTCTTTTCCAGTACCCGGCCTTGCAGTCAGAGACGGCGAGAGAGAAAAGGCCTGATGGTCAGCAGGCTGGGGGCACTCCAAGGCCCCTGAACCCACAGAAGGCCAGGCCCTCTGGCACATCACTTGCACCCAGGATGCTTGGTTTAGAGGCGAGAGGATGGCACCAAACCCCACCATTTTTGGCTTCATCTGGGCAGCACAGCCTAGGCTGCTGAACACAGACAGCCTGGCTCAGCCCTTACTGACAGAAATATGGTGTTGGCACAAAGACCCAGCTGCCTCAAGCCCCAGGGCGACAACCGGAGAAACCCGGTGCTGGCAAACGTCCCTCCCCTTCAAGCAGTCTTTTCCACAACCCCCTAGTCTCCATGGAAGATCCTCCTTTACCCAGGAACCTCTCCTTGCATGCTTGTCTCCTCACTGGCCCTTTAAATGCAGAAGAGAAGCAGTTGCAGCTCCTACCAGCTCGTGACTATGCTTACTGGGCCTGATCAGGAGCACAGGGCCTGCCAGACTGGATCAGAGCCAGGGTCCCTCTAGCTAAGGGCCCATCTCTGACCATGACTATCACCAGCTTCAGTGGAAGAAGCCCTGTCTCAGGCAATGATGGGGTACCCTGCCCCATGGAAAGCTTCCTCCAAGCATGGGGGGTTAATATTCCTTCCACAGCTCTTGTTCCTACACTGCCTGACGCCTTGTGCAGCCATATGCACTGATGCCATTTCAGTGTGAAATCCTGCCATGGGCGTACCTACAGCAAAATAAGCGTGGTTTAAACTGAAATAATCAGAGAGTTTGTGTTTCACTTCTATAGCACCCCTCCATCTGGGATCTCAAAGTGTTTCACGCTTGTTAATTAATTAATTCTCAGGCTTTGTCTACACACAGATTTGCACTGGTTTAATCAAACTGGGTTAGTTGAACCAGTGCAACGTCTCCACTGTCCACTCAGTCCCCCGGACTTACAGTCTTGGTGTTGTCTGGGGATTTGAGTCTATCCTTCTGCCCCACTCGCAGGTTCTCACTGAATCCCGCTGCCTTTTCCCCTGTGGAGACGCCCCTCAAGCTGTGCTCTGGGGCGCCCTTTCTGGTGTTCTGCACAACGGAACAGTTCTCTGACAGCCAAGCAGCGGGGGATGAAGGGATCATACAGGAAAGAGGATTATTCCCTTCGAAAGCTGGACAGCCACTGCTCCACAAACCTCACTTAACGTAAGATGGAGCTTGGTAAGTGTCTGAATGGGAATATATGATGGGGATGCCTGTGATAGCAGGGGACTGAACCCTTGAGGTCCCTCCAGGCCTACGTTCCTACGCTCCAACCCAAACTCTCCTTTGGGGTCCCCCTCGTCTCTCCCTCGCTCCAGCTCCTCAGACTGTCGTACTATTCTTTACACTCAGGAAACACCTAGAGGCTCTTACAGGGGAGGCAGCATGTCCTCGTGGACAGAACACTGGCCGGGGACTCCTGGAGACCTGGGTTCTATTCCCAAATCTGCTGGAGGACCTTGGGCCAGTCACTGCACCTCTCTGTGCCTCAGTTTCCCTATGTGTAAAATAATGATACTGACCTTCTTTGTGAAGGCTGCCCAAACTGATCCCTTCTCAGATGCTGCTTGCCTCATGCCTGGCCTTTTCTCAGCTATACCGAGTTTGTCGGAGCGAGGCTGTCAGGTCAGTGCTGCGCACACCTTAGCTTAGGAGCAAACAGAGGTAGCCACACATGGGCAAGTGGCAGAGAAGGCACGACATGATAATGGCTGCAGAAAGGAAGTAGCAGCAACGTAGCCATTATTCATGTAAAACAACCGCATAGGAAGTTTGAATTTGAGGAAATGGCCCCTTGGCACTTGCAACCTATTTCTTCTTTCGGCTCCTGATTGCCCGGCTACTTGCACATTAACACCACCCCAAAGCCACCAGAAACTTTTAAATAGCCTGGCTCAACAAAGAAGCGCTCAGCTTTCTGCTGGCAACTGTTCCAGCTAAAGGCTTCCTCTGTGCTCCATCTAGCCATCCTTTTGCAGCAAGAAATTGACACACCAATGCTCATTTCACGCCAGTTTCACATCAGTGCAACTCTGCTGACTTCCTTGAAGGATGCCATGTTTACACTGGCATGAGATCAGAATTAAAGTCCGATGGGGGCAAATCAGCTGGTGTAAATTGTCATAGCTCCACTTGAGCAATGGGACGATTGTTGCTTCCCTTGAGAGACTATTCCACCCGTCCCTACTTCACCCCGATATTCACTCCCGAATTCTCGTTCATTTAATTTCACCTCCTTCCTCCAACTTCTATCCACTTTGGCCCATCATGGGTCATTGCCCCCAATTTTTCCCCGTGGGTGCTCCAGCCCCAGAGCACCCATGGAGTCAGCGCCTATACTTAGATCCCCCTCTTTGTGACACCTACTCCCCCCTGCTATGCCATAACTACTGCCCCAGCTGCATCTGCAGGGCCATCTGAGCTGGATCTCCCTTGATTTAACAGAGGGAGCTTCTGGCAGGGTGTTTTCCAGGAGGGATCTGAGAATTTGGAATTCATTGTCACCAGGATCTGAAATAACCCAGATCTGTTGATCTTCAGGGCATGCTGCAAAAAGCCCACCTCTTTTCTTAGGCTTTGCCCACCACTTTAATGGAGCCACCTCTGGCGAGGAATGCAGCAACTGTTTATGGCCCCATCTCAGCAAAGCACTTAACCAGAAGCTTAATTTTAAGCATATGCTTGAGTGCTGTACTCATCCGGGCCCGCGAACATTGTGTCCCTTTCACGGTCAGGGGAAATATACAGAGCTGAAAGGCGGCTGAGACACAAAGAACTCAGACCTCTGCCCTTGCCCAAAAGGTTCAGAGGTCTTTAATGATCAAACATGGCCACATGGTCTGTATTCATCAGAGAAAACAACACCTCCTGCAGCACCGTGACCCCTGACGCCCCACTGGGAAGGAGTCAGTCCTCACGCCAAGGGAAAAGTCCTGCCTGATGAGTCATGGATTCCAGTCCAATTCTCCCTACCTTGCTGGAAGTGGCCTAACCTACAGCCCCGCAGCAGGGCACGCTCCAGAACCCCAGCAGTGGAAATGCCTCCCGCAGCTTCGGCAAACCCTGAGTGAGCTCTCTCCTGCCCGCTGCCTGCTCACGGGCCTCGCTCCTTAATTATCAATTAAAAGCTTCTAAACACACACTGGGCTAATCTGACGTAATTATTGGATTAATTACATGCCGAGGACTAATCTCAGTGTTCGTTTTCAGAGGTGCTGTTACTGCTCCAGGCCAGCCACATGAATCAGCCCCGCGGCTGTTCTCCAACCCACACAAGCAGCCCGAGCTGCAGCAGCCCACGGCCCTGCAGGTCTCTGGCAGAGCAGCAAGGATCTTGGCCACCGCAGGCTGTTTGCCTTCCACCTGCGCTTGTGTCTGGACAGCTCACCCCCGCCCTGCTCACCGGGAGCTGGGCCTGGGTGAGGGCTCAGTGAGTCGCTCAGGATTTGGCTGATTGTTATGATGGGTTGCATGCCCACACAGGGGAGGAAGAATCCCCCCCCCCCGACACCCTTGTGTGGGGTACCCCAACCTGGGATCAACGATAAGTGCTGCATACCTGCTATTCCCGTGGGAGCAGGTGGGCAGGGATCGGATGCAGGCTCAGCTTTACCCCCACAAGGTGCCACCTGGGGGAGGGGGCACAAGCTAGCAGCAAATCACTATTCCCCTGGAGCACTGGGGAAGCCAGGCAGGGACTGTGCCTCTGAGGAGTGTCTGAGACAGCCTGCCCGCAGCGGCTACTCCTGCAGCCCACGTGTCCCCCTGGCCCCACTCAGGGCTGGGCCCCATGTCCCCATGTTATTCAGTTCAGATCGCCCACTGGCCTTAGATCTCTGCTCTGGACACGCAGGGCCATCAGTGCCTGCACGACCAGGAGGGTCTCTCTCTGCCACTGGGTGCCACAGGCATAGAAGACACACACCGGCCTCCTTGAAGGCCCAGCCCAGCCACCTTGTCACCAAGGGATCTTGATCCAGCGCCTCAGTCTCCTTCCAAGGCAAACACTAGAGGAGGCAAAACCAGAGGAAAGCAGCCTCGCAAGGCTGCAGCCAATGCACTGAGAGTGCCCGGAGCTTCCACGAACACTTCATCGGATGCATGCCATGATGAAGTGAGCTGTAGCTCACGAAAGCTTATGCTCAAATACATTTGTTAGTCTCTAAGGTGCCACAAGTCCTCCTTTTCTTTTTGCGGATACAGACTAACACGGCTGCTACTCTGAAACCTGTCTTCTAACAGTGGCCAATGGCAGGTATCCCAGAGGGGATGAACAGAACAGGTAATCGTCAAGTGAGCCATCCCCTGTCACCCATTCCCAGCTTCTGGCAAACAGTGGCTAAGGACACCATCACTGCCCATCCTGGCTAATAGCCATTGATGGACCTATCCTCCATGAATTCATCTAGTTTTTTTTTGAACCCTGTTATAGTCTTGGCCTTCACAACATCCTCTGGCAAAGAGAACCACAGACTGACTGTGCGTTGTGTGAAAAAATACTTCCTTTTTTTTTGTTTTAAACCTGCTGCTTATTGATTTCATTTGGTGACCCCTCCTTCTTGTGTTATGAGTAAATAACACTTCCTTATTTACTTTCTTCACACCAGTCATGATTTTATAGATCTCTATCATATCCCCCTTAGTCGTCTCTTTTCCAAGCTGAAAAGTCCCAGTCTTATTTATCTCAGCCGTTCCAGACACCTAATAATTTTTGTTGCCCTTTTCTGAACTTTTTAAAAATTTCAGTATACCTTTTTTGAGATGGAGGTGACCACATCTGCAGGCAGTATTCAAGATGTGGGCATATCATGGGATTTATAGAGAGGCAATATGATATTTTCTGTCTTATTATCTATCCCTTTTCTAATGATTTCCAACATTCTGCTAGGTTTTTAGACGGCCACTGCGCATTGAGTGGATGTTTTCAGAGAACTCTCCACAATGACTCCAAGATCAGTTTCTTGAGTGGTAACAGCTAATTTAGACATCTTCATTTTCTATGTATGGTTGGGATTATGTTTTTCAGTGTGCATTATTTTGCATTTATCAACATTGATAAATTAGGGGAAGAAGCAAAGGCAATTCTACATGGGATGTCAAGACATGCTGACACAAGTAGCCCATGGAGGTTTGGCCTCGACCCTGCAAACGGCTAGGCCTTTAGATCAACCTAGCTACATCGCTCAGGGCTTTTAGGTCTCTGAGTGCCATAGGTAGGTTGACCTCCCCCGCACTGCAGATGCGGCGAGGTCTGTCGAGCGAGCTACCACCTCTCAGAGACGAAGAACAGAAAGGCAACTGACTGAGCCCTGAAGGAAGCAGGGGGGCGTGGGACTCAGGTGGATGCACGGAGCAAGTGCAACAGTTGGGGTCCCTGAACCGGGAAGGACCTTTCACCCTCCTGGCCCATGAGGAGCCACAGAAGTCAGCAAGAAGGAGCGGCCCAATCCCAGTGGCCCTGGGAAGGCAGAAGGGGCAATAACATGAATCTAATCTAATTGCCTTCTATGACGAGATAACTGGCTCTGTGGATGAGGGGAAAGCAGTGGACGTGTTGTTCCTTGACTTTAGCAAAGCTTTTGACACAGTCTCCCATAGCATTCTTGCCAGCAAGTTAAAGAAGTATGGGCTGGATAAATGGACTATAAGGTGGATAGAAAGTTGGCTAGATTGTCGGGCTCAACGGGTAGTGATCAATGGCTCCATGTCTAGTTGGCAGCCGGTATCAAGTGGAGTGCCCCAAGGATCAGTCCTCAGGCCGGTTTTGTTCAATATCTTCATAAATGATCTGGAGGATGGTGTGGATTGCACCCTCAGCAAGTTTGCAGATGACACTAAACTGGGAGGAGAGGTAGATACACTGGAGGGTAGGGATAGGATGCAGAGGGCCCAAGACAAATTAGAGGATTGGGCCAAAAGAAATCTGATGAGGTTCAACCAGGACAATGCAGAGTCCTGAACTTAGGACGGAAGAATCCCATGCACTGCTACAGACTAGGGACCGAATGGCTCGGCAGCAGTTCTGCAGAAAAGGACCTAGGGGTTACAGCGGACGAGAAGCTGGATATGAGTCAGCAGTGTGCCCTTGTTGCCAAGAAGGCCAATGGCATTTTGGGATGTATATGTAGGGGCATTGCCAGCAGATCGAGGGACGTGATCGTTCCCCTCTATTCGACACTGGTGAGGCCTCATCTGGAGTACTGTGTCCAGTTTTGGGCCCCACACTACAAGAAGGATGTGGAAAAATTGGAAAGAGTCCAGCGGAGGGCAACAAAAATGATTAGGAGACTGGAACACATGACTTACGAGGAGAGGCTGAGGGAACTGGGATTGTTTAGTCTGCGGAACAGAAAAATGAGGGGGGATTTGATAGCTGCTTTCAACTACCTGAAAGGGGGTTCCAAAGTGGATGGCTCTAGACTGTTCTCAGTGGTAGCAGATGACAGAACAAGGAGTAATGGTCTCAAGTTGCAATGAGGGAGGTTTAGGTTGGATATTAGGAAAAACTTTTTCACTAGGAGGGTGGTGAAGCACTGGAATGGGTTACCTAGGGAGGTGGTGGAATCTCCTTCCTTAGATATTTTTAAGGTCAGGCTTGACAAAGCCCTGGTTGGGATGATTTAATTGGGGACTGGTCCTGCTTTGAGCAGGGGGTTGGACTAGATGACCTCCTGAGGTCCCTTCCAACCCTGATATTCTATGATTCTATGATATTCTATGATTCTATGAATCCCTTGCACCGAAATCATCCTAGGCCACATCTTAGTGGAAATACACAGTGACTACCCACTCCTAGCATGGGAGGCAGATGTTTTTGTTGCTAAGGCACAGGGCTCCCGGGAGACCTGGAGTGCAGCCCTACCTCTGCCACGACCTTCTGCACATCACCGTTGTCTCAGTTCCCTCACTATATAAATGAGGATGACCAACCACACATGTGCGAGGACGACACTTGGTGGCTGCTGTAGAATGGCTCAATGTTGCATGACATCCTACAAGGGGGCAGGGGTGACTGGTCCCACCGTCCCACTGCCTGTATTCTAGCCATGACGAGCGCTGTGTGTTCATGACTAGGGAGAGCAAACACAGACCCTGGGATTGGTTTCGCTGTTGGAAGCACGGCTAACAGGACATTTGGGGCCCGATTCCTAGTACGCGGGGGGGAGAGAGGGGTGCCTCAGCACAGACACAAGGATGTCTGCATGCGCCATTTGCCAGTGGCAAATGCCTCTGGCTAGGTGTGTGCCCTGCATGTGCTAACCAGGGATCTGTGCAGTCACATTTGCAAAAGAGCGAGAGTTACCCCTGATGTCGGACTTCTCATCCAGAGAGCTCAAAGCACTCTATCCTCAAGAGCCCTGTTTTCCAAGATGGGGAAGACTGAGCTGGAGAGGGACAGCCAGACTGGATCGGCTCTGAGGTCCATCTTGTCTCCAGCACCGGAGGTGTCAGATGAAAGTGCAAGACACCTCGAAGCAGAGGTGAACCTACCTGCCCAGTGTCAGGCAGCAAGGCCAGGACAGAGAGGAGAAGAAAACTCAGGCCTCCTGACTCACAGCCATTCACTCTATCCATTGGCCCACACTGCCTTTTGGTCCCTATCTGGGTAAAGGCCACCAAGCCCTTCACACTTCCCCACTGGTGGTGTAACGCTAGTGAGACATTTCTACTTCCACTCAGCCCCGTGCAGAGCCCTGACAGGAGCTCCCCTGCATCTCATGAAAAGACTGAGTTTCCAGAAAGGCTCCAAAGTGGAAGAGACGCAACATATGTCTGCAGACGAACCCGACGGGGATCAGCCGCTGATGCACTGCTGCTGCAGCGATCAGTGCTGGGAAAGCACCCTAAGAGGAGGCAGTTCCCTCCTGAGTGCTGCAGAGTGCCATGCTGATCGTAGGATCACAGAAATGGCAGGCTGGATTAGACCCTGAGAGATCATCTAGTCCAGTCCCCTGCACTGAGGCAGGACCAAGCAAACCTAGACCATCCCTGACGGGTGTCTGTCCAACCTGTTCTTAAATCCTCCAGTGATGGGGTTTCCACAGCCTCCCAAATTCAGAGCTAAACTATCCCTAGGGTTGGAAAATTTTTCCTACTATCTAACCTAAGTCTCCCAGGTTGCAGATTAAGCTCATTACTTCTTGTCCTACCTTCAATGGACAAGGAGAACAATGGATCCCCAGCCTCTTTTTAAAAGCCTTTAACAGATTTGAAGACTGTTATCAGGTCCGCCCCCACCCCCGCATCTTCTTTTCTCCAGACTAAACTTGCCCAATGTTTTAAAGCTTTACCTCGAAGATCTGGTTTTCTAAACCTTTGATCATTTTTGTTGCTCTCCTCTTGACTCTCTCCCATTTATCCACCTCTTTCCTGAAGTGCGGCACCCAGAACTGGACACTGTATGCCAGCTGAGGCCTCATCTGTGCCGAGCAGAGCAGGACAGTTACCTTCCGCGTCTTACCTACGACACTCCTGTTAATACGCCCCAGAATGAGATTCGACTTTCTCACAACTGCATCACACAGTTGAGTCATGTTCAGTCTGTGAGCCGCTATAACCCCAGTTTCTTTTTAGCAGGACATTGCTGCCTAGCCAGCTGTCCCCCATTTTGTAGTTATGCATTTGATTTTTCCTTCCTAAGTGAACTACGTTGCACTTGTCTATATTGAATTTCATGCTTGCTGTGGCCAGTTCACCAAGGAGCACAGGGACTGCCAGACCACAGCAGACCCATCGTCCATCCAGTCCAGTATCCTGCCTCTGACAACAGCCGGTACCAGATGTTGAGAGGAAGCAGATACAAGATAAGCTGTCTCCACACAGCTCTCATGCGGATCTCTCCGGGGAGGTTCTGAGAGACGTCTTGGTAACCCAGCTGTGCCAGCAGCTCCTTGGCAAATTACATATCCAGAAAAAAACAGAGGCTTCCTAACAGCAGCTCTGCAGCGAAACTGGTGGAGACGCCAGCGGTGCTGGCGGGAGTCCTCCCTCCCCCACAACACCCAGCAATCTTTCCATTTTCTAAACAGCATGCCCGTCCTCGTGCGGACCCTGTGTGCGTCCCAGGCAGCCTGCTGAGCCTTGGTGGACCGGTTCGTCTCATCATCGTTGTCGAGGTCTACAGCCCCAGGCCCAAGCCACAAGGTGCCTCACAGCCTGACAAATAACGGGCCCGAGCCTGCTATGGGATGTCGGCCACTCCTCCTGTCCTCACTAGGAGCACCTCCCGTTGGGTGTTCTATGCACCTCGCCCCCACCTCCCAAATGCAGCCACCTCTGGGGAGGAATAGTGCCAACCACAACAGTGGTAGCTATGCCGCACAACAGTTCGGGTTCACGTCCGATGGCACCTCAGCGGGACGGGCCACCCTGGCACAATGCTGAAGCTCCAAGGTCAGCGATGACCCAGAGGGAAGATGGCTACTTATTAAGGGCCTGAGCTAACTGCCACTGAAGCTAATGGAAAGAGTCTCCCGTTGATTCAGTGGGGGCTGAATCAAGTGTGATATGACCAGCGCCCTTCCTGCAGCACCCTGGATACTTCCTTGGAATTCCTTCCCTCCAGACACTGACTGCCCAGGGCCTGCTTAGCACCTGTGCTCTCCTCCGCCACACTTCCATCAGGTTACCTCATCCACAGGAATGGGGAGGATGCAATCTGACACCCGACTCCCAGACTCCCTCAAAAGGAACCCCTCTGTCCTCTGCCCACTGAGCCACCCACATGCTATCACATGACAGCTGCCAATCCTGAAAGCAGCCTGGGGTAAATAATTCTTAGACCAGCCAGCGCACAGGCAGGGAATGCATGAAACATTAATGATAATGTATATTTTAATCACATTTGCTTCACTTCGCTAGATGCTTTCATATGGCACACACCATCCAAGAGCAAAATGCTCGAGACAGACCAACTAATAAGGAGAAGGAAAGCTCATGGAATTGGTAAGCAACGGGCTACTGATCAATCTGTCACTTCTAGGTCACCAGTTCAAACACAGCCCTGCTGGGGAGTGATCAAAACTCTTTACCATCTGAGGGCTCTTTGGGAGCTTAGGCTGTGTGTTCAGCTTGCCTGACAGGGGAGGGGAGGGACTGGAGAGGAGGCAGTCTGTGCGAAAACAAGACAAGCAACCAACTCCTACCGCAGCCACCGGTTACTGCTTCAGAGATTAATCAGCATCAATCTGCAAGAGATCGCATGAGGTACAGGTGCCAGCGTCCCTTACACTAGGGAATTCCAAGCTGGCGGGGACTCATCCCCAGAGGGCAATTTTGCAATCATAAAAACGGTGCGACGTGGTGCATAAATAGCAAGGCCCAGGTGTTAACGTGCGTGTGTCCATTGCCACTGCACACGTGGGTAAGCCACCCATCCCCGTGACAGCTGGGTGCACCGGACACGCTTTGCATTGGGAGCGACTGACGTTACTCAGCACAGGGCCAAATACTCAGGCAAAGTCACCTTTGAGTTTTGCCCAAGTAAAAACCAAGGAAGGATTTCAGGATTCGGCCCACAGGGAGAAAGAGACAGCATAATCCCACCCCATACAGCACCTAAACTTTAAAAGGGAAAACACCTAGCAGATAGACCGCCACAGTGCCAGGGAGTCGAGAGCCCACAGTACTTGTGCCCAATTCCCCTCTCAACTACACCCCAGCAGCCCCACTGTCAGCAGCGGGGGTACAGCAGCATGGCCCACAGGAGGGTTTGACCCGCCTGGAGGTTTGAATGAGTGGGGATGGGCCTAGGACTCCATAGATGCCATTACGTGGCACACAATGGCCACTAGGAACTTCCCAGAGCCTGATAGGCCACTGTGATTTGGTCTCATTTTACATCCGCTCAGCACAGGTCTCACTGACACAAGGACAATCAGCTCCCAGGGCAACAGCAGGGACAAACGCCAGATCCGCCTGCTCTGTAAGCAACTCGAGCTCTTGAACGAAAGGCGACACTGTTAGCTGTGCAGGGCTTATGACAAACGGTCGAGCTGTTCTGATTCTGACCAGTAGATGGCAGTGCTGTACCCATACCAGGTTAACACAGCACGCATGGGTGTACACGTACAGGAGTGAGTTCATGATGGCTCTGGAGTCTGAATTTAAACCCAGCACAGCACAAACTCCCTTAACCAACACCTATACCCTGCACTCACCCCCAGGTATTAAGCTCCATGGCCCTGGCTTCTGAACATACAAACAGGAAGCCCTCTGCAAAAAAACCCAGCCAGGCTGCAAGCAGTGTGTTCCCCCACTCCACTCAGCTGGTTCAGAAACAAGCAGCTGCAAATGCACTGGGGACTGGAAGGAAGCCTGGGGATAGGGCAGAGAGTCGCAGAGCCAATGTGGAGGGCGTTGCTTTCCTACTGATTGCAATGGATATGCATCAGGGGCTGACAGGGATCCACTAGCCCTTCCCCTCGCTCCGCCCCTCCCCTTCCTCAGTTACATTACTCAAAGCACACAGACTGGCTGAACCTAAATAAGCTGATTGGCCAAGACCAGCCTGTAGCAGTCTATAAATAAGTCATTCTTGCCTTGAAGAGTATTAGTTCATGGAAAAGTACTAACTATGGGGGCTGATCCTGCTCCCACAGAAGTCCACAGGAGTTCCACACGGACTCCAGTAAGAGCAGGTTCTGGCCCCACCATACTGATGGGCTACGTACACTAGAGAAGGATGGAGGAGAGCAATGGCCCTTCATAAATTCATGCAGCGATCTCAATGCTGGGCAGTCCTGCACTGCTGTATGGAAGGTCAGAACATTGTCCAGTTTCAGGGGGAACGGAGGATGCTCCATTGCTCGAATCATTTAAAACGAGACCAGAGGAAGCCCTAGGGATCACACCAGAGGGAACAATCCTGCAGCTGTCCCAGAGACACAGACCAGGTGATTGAGGGTTCTAGCCTCTGTGATTCAGTCACCGGCATATAGCAGCCGTTGCGTTCTCGGAAGGCTGCTGTTCTCTGCAGAAAGAGTACGCTCCATTTAGGCTCAGCCCTGTTTCCTCACTGCCAGAGGATGAAAGTGTTTGTGGGAGGAGCAGACTTGGTCTCTGTGGCTCAGTTTGTCTACACTGCGCTCAGAGGCACGACTGCAGCAGGTGTAAACCTAAGCTAGCTTTCATTTTAGCAAGCTCAGGTCCTAATGGCAGCGAAGCCATGGCAGCACCCACTAGCCACCCTAGTACATACCCAGGCTCCCTGGCGGGCTTGGGCCCGGGCAGCTGTGCCATGTACCCAAGCTAGCTAGCTTTAATCTAACTGGGGTACAGGTGCTGCAATCACTCCTCCAAATGCCGTATCAACAGTAACATGTCCCAGCAAGGGGTGGACAGAGGAAACTCCACAGGGGGGAGAATCCCTGGGCTGGGGCTTTTCTTGTTTTTTTTAAGAAGAACCTTTAATCAAATGAAATCACCCTTCAGACACCCTGGAGTAACCACACCCAGCATTTACCCAGGGCCTGCCATCTTCCCGGTGCTGGGCACGCACTCATTCCCGGACAGCCAGGGATGTGAGCACCCTCTCTTTGAACATGGGGAGACTGAGGGGTTAAGTGATGTGCCCAAGGCAGCATTGCCTAGCAGCTAGGGCTGTAGGCTGGGAGACAGACAACCTGGGTTCTAGTCCTGCCACTGACCTGGGGCCTGTTGCTTCCCTCTCTGTGCCTATATTTCCCTCCCAACCCTTTGTTGGTCTTGTCCACTTAGAGTGAGAGCTCAGGGCAGGGACTGTCTCTCGCGATGCGCTCAGTACAATTGGTCCCTGACTCTCGTCACTACCTAAGGGCAACAATTAAATAATAGTAACAAGGCTACAGTGACAGAACCAAGATTAGAAATCAGCACGTATCAATGGTTTGGTGTCAAACTGGGAGGGTATATATAGTGGGGTCAGCCCTGGGTCTGGTACTATTCAAGATTTCATTAATGACTTGGATAATGGAGTGGAGAGTACGCTTACAAAATCTGCAGATGACACAAAGCCAGGAGTGGCTAAAAGCACATGGGAGGACAGGATTAGAATTCAAAATAACCTTGACAGATTGGAGAATTGGTCTGAAATCAACAAGATAAAAATTCAAAAAAGACAAGTGTGAAGTGCTACACTGAGGCCGGGTCTACACTACAGCCTAGGTCGATGTAACTACATTGCTCAGGGTTGTGAAAATTCCGCACCCCTGAACGACGTAGTTAGTGCTGTCTACACAGAAGGTTAAGATTGGTATACGTCAAAGGGAAAGTTTCTCCTCGTGGGGTACCCCATTGGCGTAGGAGCATCTCCACTTCAGCCCGACACTGGGGCAGCTGCAGCGTTGCAGTGTTTTAAGTGTAGAGCTGCCCTTAGGAAGGAAAAATCAAATGCACAAGTACAAAATGGGGGCTAATGGGCTAGGCAGCTGTCCTGCCGGGGGTTAGAGTGGATCACAGATTGAACATGAGCCAACAGGGTGATGCAGTTGTGAAAAAGGCTAATCTCATTCTGGAGAGTATTACCCGACTGCCGTATGAAAAACTAGGGTGGGAACTGTCCCGCTCTATTTGGCGCTGGTGTGGCCTCAGCTGGATACTGTGTCCAGTTCTGAGCACCGCCCTTTAGAAAAGAGGTGGGGAAATTGGAGAGTCCAGAGGAAAACAACAAAAATGATCAAAGATTTTGAAAATCTGACCTATGAGGAAAGGTTAAAAATCTGGGCAAATTTAGTTTCGAGAAAAGACGACCGATAATAGTCTTTGATTCTGTTAAGGGCTGTTATAAAGAAGCCAGGGATCAGTTGTTCTCCCTGACTCCAGAGAAGAGTGAGCGGGGATTTGATAGTAGCCTTCAACTACCTGAAGGGGGGTTCCAAAGAGGATGGAGCTCGGCTGTTCTCAGTGGTGGCAGATGACAGAACAAGGAGCAATGGTCTCAAGTTGCAGTGGGGGAGGTCTAGGTTGGATATTAGGAAACACTATTTCACCGGGAGGGTGGTGAAGCACTGGAATGCGTTACCTAGCGAGGTGGTGGAATCTCCTTCCTTAGACGTTTTTAAGGCCCGGCTTGACAAAGCCCTGGCTGGGATGATTTAGTTGGGGATTGTTCCTGCTCTGAGCAGGGGGTTGGACTAGATGACCTCCTGAGGTCCCTTCCAACCCTGATATTCTATGACCCCTGAAGATAGGACAAGAAATAATGGGCTAAATCTGCACCAAGGGAGACTTGGGTTAGTTATGAGGAAAAAATAACTAACTCTCAGGGTAGTTAAAGTCTGGACATCCAAGGGAGGCTGCGGAATCTATGATTCTAAGTCCTGGCTCTGAACAACACGCTGATCTCCTAGCCCTCTCGTCCCATCGATTAGATGTGCCATCTACAGAGCTAGGATTTGCCAAACTAGAGCACAGCAAGGTCCAGGCAGGTCAGTACCCTGTCTCCAGCAATGGCCAATTCTGATGCTCCAGAGGAAATTCCCACAGTGCCTGTCTCTGTGCATTACTATGCCACAGGGGCAGTGTTTCTAGTGGCCACATCTAGTGAGCAGCTCCTGGCCGGAGGCAGCTTGGCGTCTCTTGTGACCTCAGCCTAGGGAGAGCCAGTGCAGAGATGTTCCTAGAAACACAATGCTTCTTAAACCCTCGCACGGCTACTTACTGCAATCACATTCCGTGACCCCAGCTGCGAGTCCCTGCGTCTCGGATTAACGATGTGCTGCATCAGAACAGATCTCGTCTAAGGTTGCCCTGTTCCTAGGGCCATGCACTGCTCCCCTCAGACTGGTGTGGAGAAGCGCACAGCCCCTGCTACGGATGAGCACTGCTTGCCCAGCCTTCTGCCAGTCTGAACAGTAAATTCAGCAAGGGTAACAGGGATCTACACCCCCACCCGACCTCACAGGCCTGCCAAGGGCACTGGGCTCATGGCCTCACCCTGACGCGGCCCCAGTTTGCACAGGGTTGACCATCTCTACTCTGCCCCCCTTTCCCTTGGGCTGCTCCTCATGCTGTGGGTCAGATGCCACCCTGGCAGCCTTGCCTCTTCCCCCGCTGAAGTTACAGGGCTCCATCTGCAAACATACAGGGCCCGATTCTGAGCTGGGAGGCTCCGTGAGTGCAGCCTAGGAGTATGTCAGGGCTTCCTGCCTCTGAGCGTCTCCTGAATTCTACGCTGGGGGGTGGCGGCTCGAACCCGGGGCAGGTTCCCACAGTCACCTCTGGATTTTATTCTACTCTACGCAGCTTCTTACTCCCTGCCCATCACTGTGGCATCTGACTGCCTAGTGTACAGCGGCTTCATCCTCTCTGGTTTATGGCCAACGTCCTCGCGCAAACCCAGACAGCTGGTTTTGAAGGAACGATTAGCCCCTCTGTGCCTCAGTTCCCCCTCTGAACAAGGGGGAGGATAGCACTGCCCTGCCTCCCAGGGGTGCTGTGAGAATAAATACATTAAGATTGCGAGGTGCTATGAGATACTATGATAACAGGCCACACAAGTACCATGGATAGACGCCGTACAGCCTCCTCTTCTCTGGCCTCCCTGGCACCCACACTGCCGACACCACTTTCCTATCCCACTGCTCTGACCGTGGCGCTCTGCTTCTCCACTGTGTCCCTCTGAAGGGGTCCACTCACCACAGAGGCGCCTCGTAGTGGCTGGGTCTGGGAATTAGCTCTTGCCCCAGCTGGCATCCCCATCCCTCGGTTGCTCATACTGTGGCCCCCCACAATGATTCAGGGCGCTCTCACCTTATAGTGACCTGGCCAGAGGGCCAAGTCACAAAGTCCCCTGCTTCTGGGTTAACCAAGTCCCTCCGGACAGCAGTCTCCGTTCCATGTCTCCATGTCCTGTGCCCCTGGTAGGGGAGCCCGGGCACACCTACTACTCTGGGTTTTAGCCCAGGGACCCTGTGACTAGTTGTCCAGGTCTGCTTAGTCTCAGACCCTGTTGCTGTTTCCCTGGGCTCCTTCCTACTCTGCCTCTCCATCGCCTTGCCTATCTCTGGGTTTAACCAGCAGAGATTCCTCTGCTCCCTGTGGCTACTTCATCTTTCTCAGCCTCTTGCCAGACTCCCCAGTCCAGGGCAGGACCCCAGGACTCACTCTCCCCCTCGAGCTCCTTCTTGTCCTCGGTCAACTCCCTTTCCCTCTCGGGAGTGATCGCGCTCACTCCCTGGCCTGTACTCCTAGCCCAGCTCCTCCCCCAGCTGGCTTCATCTGCTAGGAGGCGTTATCAATCCCTGGCTGCTCTCCAGGTGCAGCATCATAGGTTACCTGGCCCCCTCTGGCCCAGCTCAGGGCTCAGACAGGGTGAACACCCCGTCACAATCATATTCAAGCTTTTTGTCCTCCCCTTCGAGACCCTTCACAACTCTCCCCTCCCCACCTATTGCTCTCGGGCCCCATTCTCAGCTACGCTAAAGCCCCTTTGCTCTGGCAGTGGAAAGGGGGTGGAAGCCACCTCTTCGGATACTCCTGCACTGGACACCTCTCCAGCTGGCGTAAGGGCTCCTCACTGGCCCTGCTCTCAGCCTCCCGTGGCCGAAGTGTGTGGAGCTGTGGCTAGCCTCGGCTTCCAAGGGCCCAGAAGAGGCTGCTCTAACTCCCGTGGGGTGGAACAGGGCCCTGCACAGCCCCAGAACATGGAGTGCACAACAGTGGCTCCCAGCAACGTTGGCTCCCAACCTCTGTCCCTTTCCAAACCCCAGGAACAGAGCAATTGAGAATCCAGGCCCCCGGCTCTTTCCACATCACGCTCTCTCTCTGTGCTTCCTCCACCCTGCCCCTAGGCATGCACGGCCTTTCTGAGGTGACACACCAGGCCATGCCCCTCTCATCACTGGGATCCCTGCTCAAGACCCCCTTCCCCAACACCTACAGGAAATTAGCCAGCTCGCCCTCTCCAGGCAGAGATTACACTTACACTGTAAACTCTTTGGGGAAGGAACCAAAGAGTTCTGGTATTGTACAGCACCTGGCACAACAGGGCCCTGATTCCTGACTGGGGTTCCTAGGCACCACCATAGGACGGGAGTCGGGGATAGTCGAGACACACACAACAACCAAGACAAAATGTGCAGCCTCCAGTGAGCCAGTCTTTGCTCTGACCCGTCTGGGGCTTGGCCCCCACCCCTGGTTTGCTTATTGTCTCTCAGACTATAACCTCTTCGGAGCAGGGCTGTGGGCCAGACTGTCCGCTCGCACTGGTCCGTTCGCAGATCAGCGGAGCTAGGCTGATTTACTGGCCCTTTGTCTCCCGATCGGTTTGGACAGCACCTAGCGCACTGGGGAGACCATAGCACCAATCGCAGCTTGAGGGACACAGCTGCAGAACAGCTGACGGTTGTAGGGATCAAGGGAAGCGTGAGGAGCGGGGCCAGACGCGCTGCTTTGGGATCGCACCCTGCCACCTCCTCCCCAAGGCCGATCTCCAAATCATCGGCAGGGCAAGCGTTGTGACAGATTCACAGACTCCAAGGCCAGAAGGCCCCTGACCTCCTGTCTCACACAGGCCGTAGAGCTTCCCCTGTTTGAGCTCGAGTGTCCGGCACACAGGCAGTGCAGAGTCCAGAGAGCACGGTGCCCTGCACGCCAAGCACACAAACCAGTGCCAGGCTGGGCCCCACACGCCTCTCACTTTGTCCCTCTTCAGCATCTCGGGGTCCCTGCAGGGCAGACCCCTTAGACGAACAGCACCGACAGCAGGTGGGTGAGAATCTATGCGTGTGCTAAGCCTCTGTAACATACACAGCACCCTCTAAGAGCAAGGGGGGCTGCAGAATGGCGCTGATGGACGAAGAATTAGCTCCTAAGTGCAGCTCTCCACCGTGTCGGCTCATCGTATTTATTTACAGGAATTTCTTTCTGGGAAAAGAACCCAGACCTCTTAGCAAACATGTGTCGCTCTTACACACCTGTAAATCGCCACCCCCCCCCGTAAATGGTAACACACACACCCCTGTAAATTGCTACATGCCCCGTAAATCACTACACCCCCCCATAAATCACTACGCCCCCCCATAAATTGCTATACACACACACCTGTAAATCGCCACACCCCCCCCCACGCACCCCTGTAAATAGCTACACCCGCCGTAAATCACTACACCCCCCCAAATCACTACACACACACCCATAAATCAATACCCACCCCCAACCCCATGTAAATCGCTACCCCCCCACACCCTGTAAATAGCTACACCCGCCGTAAATCACTACACCCCCCCAAATCACTACACACACTCCCATAAATCAATACCCACCCCCACCCCCCTGTAAATCGCTACCCCCCCACCCCTGTAAATCGCTACACACACCCCTATAAATCGCCACACACCCTGTAAATCACTACCCCCACCCCCCATAAATCGCTACACACACACACCCTGTAAATCGCTATACCCCCCCATAAATCGCTACACACACACCCCCTGTAAATCGCTACCCCCCCACACCCTGTAAATAGCTACACCCGCCGTAAATCACTACACACACCCCCGTAAATCACTACACCCCCCCCAAATCACTACACACACACCCATAAATCAATACCCACCCCCAACCCCCTGTAAATCGCTACCCCCCCACACCCTGTAAATAGCTACACCCGCCGTAAATCACTACACACACCCCCGTAAATCACTACACCCCCCCAAATCACTACACACACCCCCATAAATCAATACCCACCCCCACCCCCCTGTAAATCGCTACCCCCCACCCCTGTAAATCGCTACACACACCCCTGTAAATCGCCACACACCCCTGTAAATCACTACCCCCACCCCCCATAAATCGCTACACACACACACCCTGTAAATCGCTACACCCCCCCGTAAATCGCTACACACACACACCCTGTAAATCGCTACACACACCCCCTGTACATCGCTACACACCCCCCGTAAATCGCTACACCTCCCCCGTACATCGCTACACACACACACCCTGTACATCGCTACCCCCCCCGTAAATCGCTACACACACCCCGTACATTGCTACACACACACACCCCGTAAATCGCTACACACACACCCCTGTACATTGCTACACACACCCCGTAAATCGCTACACACACACCCTGTACATCGCTACCCCCCCCCGTACATCGCTACCCCCCCCCCCGTACATCGCTACACACCCCCCCTTGTAAATCGCTACACCCCCCCCCGTACATCGCTACACCCCCCCCTGTAAATCGCTACACACACACATCCTGTAAATCGCTACACACACAAACACCCCGTAAATCGCTACACCCCCCCTGTAAATCGCTACACACACACACCCTGTAAATCGCTACACACACACACACCCCGTAAATTGCTACACCCCCCCCTGTAAATCGCTACACCCCCCCCGTAAATCGCTACACCTCCCCCGTACATCGCTACACACACACACCCTGTACATCGCTACCCCCCCTGTAAATCGCTACACACACACCCCGTACATTGCTACACACACACACCCCGTAAATCGCTACACACACACACCCCGTAAATCGCTACACACACCCCGTAAATCGCTACACCCCCCCCGTACATCGCTACACACACACATCCTGTAAATCGCTACACACACACCCCCTGTAAATCGCTACACACACAAACACCCCGTAAATTGCTACACCCCCCTGTAAATCGCTACACACACACACCCTGTAAATCGCTACACACACACACACACCCCGTAAATTGCTACACCCCCCCCTGTAAATCGCTACACCCCCCCCTTGTAAATCGCTACACCCCCCTGTACATCGCTACACACACACACCCCGTAAATCGCTACACCCCCCCCTGTAAATCGCTACACACACCCCCTGTAAATCGCTACACCCCCCCCGTAAATCGCTACACACACCCCCATAAATCACCACACACACACCCCCGTAAATCGCTAAACCCCCCCATAAATCACCACACCCCCCCCCGTAAATCGCTACACCCCCCCCCCCCCCCGTAAATCACCACACACACACATGCACACACCTGTAAATTGCTCCAGGCCGTCTGCTGGGACAGGCAGAAGACCCATTCAGAGATCAGAAAGCCCTGAGCTGCTGATGGACCTCAGTGGGCTTTGGCTCCTGCCCCTGCTACGCTGCTGCAAGAGTGCAAAGTAATGAAAGCAACAAACCAAGTGTGCTGGGGCCTGCTACACTGCAGCCTCGGTAGCTAAAAGCACAGCGACTGGAGTGGCTCTCCAACGCTCTAATAGAGGCCACCTGACCTGCAAAGCCCCAGCCCGATCAGTGACACATCTGAAAATCCAAATAATACCCCATGTGCTTAGCTGGCTTGTTGGGGGGTTCACATTCCTCACCGGCACGGCTTACTCGACGTTTGCCGGTGTTGCCCAGACATATATGTTCGGACACTCCCCATACAGAGCAGCAGGATCTCCCTAATGTCCCACCGGTGATATATGTGACTGTAACATGTGCAAACAAAGCAAACGCCAGGCTGGCCAACATCTGAGCATCCCCGATGGCTCTGAGCGCCAGAGTTTGAAACCCACTTGTGGGTAAACCACCTGGGAGGCAGTGAGAACTTGAGGGAAGCTCTCTCAAAGTCGGCTGGGCCAACCAAGTGGTGTGATTGCCACTAGCGCACAGAGCCGAAGGGTTTGTGTGTATGGACGGGGTGGAGTTAATGGGGCCACTTGAGCGAGAGAGTCAAGAGACCTGTATTCTATTTCCCACACCGCCACAGACCTCGTGGGTGACCCCTGGGCAAGTGGAACAGGGACGTGCTCAGCTGGTGTAAATCAGCATCATTTCCATTTACGTCACTAGAGCTAAGCCAATTTACGCCAGCTGAGAACCTGGCCCCAATTCCGTAGGATCCCAGCGCACGGAGTCTCCTGGGGATGGGGAGTTGGGCCATAGAATCACAGCAATGTTGGGCTGGAAGGGGACTCGAGAGGTCATCTAGTCCAGTCCCTACACTAAGTATGATCTAGACCTGGCAGCTGTTTGTCTAACTCGTTCTTTAATACCTCCACTGACCAAATCTGTTCCAGTGTTTAACCACCCTGACAGTTAGGAAGTTTTTCCTAATGCCCAACCTAAATTTAAATAGTTTAAATTTAAACCCATTGCTTCTTGTCCTGTCCTCAGTGGTTAAGGAGAACAATTTTTCACCCTCCACAACCTTTTATGTACCTGAAGACTGTTATCATGTTTCCCCTCAATCTTCTCTTCTCTGGATTAAATAAACCTAATTTTTTCAATCTTCCCTCACAGGTCATGTTTTCTAGACCTTTAACCATTCTTGTTGCTCTTCTCTGGAGTTTTTCCAATTTATCCACATCTTTCCTGAAGTGTGGTGCCCAGAACTGGTCACTGTACTACACTTGAGGCTCAATAGAGTGGAAGAATTTTTGTGTCTTGCTTACAACACTCCTGATAATACATCCCAGAATGACGTTTGCTTTTTTTGCAACAATTACATTGCTGACTCTTATTTAATTTGTGATCTACTATACCCTCTAGATGGTCTTCTCCAATCTCTCCTTCCTAAGCAGTCATTTCCCAGGTTGTATTTGTACAATTCATTATTCCTTCCTAAGTGGAGTACTTTGCATTTGTCCTTATTAAATTTCATCCTGTTTTTATTTCAGACCAAAATGATCTTACCAAATTGGAGAAATGAACTCTAACCCTATCGTTTGCAAACTTTACACGTTTGCGGACAAAATGGGTTTGCACCTCCCCCCCAGCAGACGAAGCCAGCGGTGCCGCCCCACGACCTATGTGGATCCTGCACTGGCTTTGGGGTCACCTGCACCTCCCCACTGCTTCCCTGGGGCAGCAAAGCTCTGGTACGACCACATTGCCAGACTCCTCTGCCTGCTGCTGCCCCCTAGAGGCAATCCGCTGCACAGCAAGGCCACGGACTTGATACACTCTCTATTATCTCCGGCTGCCTTCCCCTGCTAGTTTGGAGGGAGAATCCCAAGAAGCCCAGCCAGTGCCCCCTCCACCTCCATGGGGTTGGAGACCCATGTGGGGGGAGGGAAGCATACTGCAGAGGTGGCTATTCCACGACGCACACCTCAACTCTGGATCTCTGGGCTCTGTTCTCTTCTGGACAAGGAGGGCAGGTGCCCTCAGCCCGTCTACGTCTGAACATCTCCATCTCCCAAACAGGGATAATTCACCTCTTCCACCTCGCAGGATGTCAGGAGACTGACTGATTCGACGCTCGCGTGGCTCACTGAGCTCCCAGGCCAGCAGCCCCAGGGCAGCACAGAGCGTCGCTCCGCGGGGATAGGAACGGGCTGGCGTGACATCCCTCCCCTTGGCGAGGGACGCGTTGGCAGTAAGGCAGGCCAAGGAGGCAGCGGGTCAGCGCAGCTGCTCAGTAGGAAGATGACCGCGTGGCCTCTGTCATTAAATACAGCGAGATACGGGACGTACACACGTCCCGCAGTGCACAGGGATGGAGGTTTTCAGCACCGGGTCCCAGCCATGCTGCTACCATCTAGCCAACGTGCTATGGGCCGTGAGTTGGGTGGTATCAGTATCACCACGATCCCAAATCGACAGCCCCAGCAGGAGACCCAGGGCTCGCTGGGCCTGGTGACCGATCTAACCTCTCACCCCTAGAGGGGTCCAGGCCGGTGCACGTTGGCAGGGCAGTTTGGGTAGCTGGAGAACTAGCCCTAGTCTCAAAGCCTGTCCCACCAGCACCTCTCATGCAAAACCCACCCCGGTTAGAAAAGTCTCCTGCTGTGGAAAGCTGCCTCCCCGGCTACGTTTCAGGCTGGAGCGGAACCCCCCAGAGGGGCACCAGCAGCTGTGAGCAGCAGGCCCTGCCTCCCGGTGTCAGGCTGAGGGACCACACAACCGACACAGGCCCGCAGGAAACAACCCCCCCAGCCCTGGCGCTGCCAGCGATCCCTCCCTCCCGTGCGCCCCCGGGGAGAACGCCTCTGCCGAGCCTAGAGTGGGATGCAGGGTGGGAAGAGACACGGAGCATTATGCTGATGGCACAATGACGCCTATCGCTTCCAGGGGTGACAATAGCCTGGAGCAATCTCATCCCCCCCCCACCCCGCCCCTCCATGGGTGGCAGCTCCCTGCCACTGCTTTCCAGAGTGGACACATGTACAGCTGCGCGGCACGCAGGTTTCCAGAGCAGACCCGAACACGCCCAGACCCCACAACATTCACACCCCCTGGATTAGCCTCGGCATGCTCAAGGTCCACAGCTAACGAGCCCACGGTGACTGATCAAAGGCTGAATCTGCACATCCACAGCTCCTTCCATCCCCCACCTCCCCGCAAGTCCCCCTCCTCTCTCTTCATCACCTCGGTGATGCTATTGTTTGTGGGGCTGCTCCGGCTGCTGGTGTTTTTCTCCTGCATCTCCTCGGTGGCTCCCCCGACTCCGGCAGCAGCGCTCAAGGCGGCATCGGCGCCGTCCCCGATCTCTCGCATGTCTTCCAATGCGATCGTGAACTGGGCCAGCGTCCTCACCATCTGCAGCATGCGGTTCCCGGGGTTTGTCCGTTCGACAACGGCAAGATTCCAGGGACAATTTACCAGCGGGAAGGGAAGAGGGTGCGCGTGTGATGGAATATACAAAAATAAAAAAGAAAGGAGGAAGGAGCGTGAGGGGTCTCTCCTCCTCCCCTGTCTCCCTGTCCGTACAGCTGTCCCTCTCTCTGAATCCCCCTCTCTTTCCAAATCTGGGACCGCTCTCTCTTTTCCCTAGCAGGTGTGCTGCTCGCGTGTAGCTCTGCTGCTGTTATTCGGAGACGCTTGGCAGACGAGAACAATCACCACCAGAGCGAGATGGAACGATTGGCAAGAACCAGGCCAGGGACTGTGAATCGACACTGCCCCCGCCCCCGCCCCCATCTGATTTCAAAAAGTAAACGTGGTCTGTGTTTAACGTGGGAGAGGGAAATCTTTTCACTTCGGCACATGCCCAGGGCACATGGGACAGATTCCCCCTGTGGATTCAAACACCTGTGAGCTCTGGTGCTGGATCTCAGCTTTACATCCCAAGCTCATCTCTAGCTCCCATCATGAGTGGGGGGAAAGGAATTATCACACTGCACAGTAATTCCACTAGGAGCAGCCGGGTGATTCTATTGATAGCACCAGAAAGGCATTGTAAAGGATCATTAAGAGCACAGCTTAAACCGTCAGAAAAGAAGCAGAGTTAATTCTGCCTTTCACCCAAAGCCTTGCAATGGACAAAAACCAGGGCTCAAGAATGCAGCGCATGCTGCAGGGCCTGCAGTGGGGAGATGCACATAATGCATTCACCTTTCAGCCAGGTGAGTGGGTGGGCATAACTGTGTGTTTGCAAAGTCTTATCTGCACAAGCACATCAGGTTGTGCAAGCCCTTTGGCCCACAATATCTGTCGTCTACAGGACACAATACTGCCAGTAGCTGTTGCCTGTCGATGTGACAAGCAACCCCCTGGATGGGCTGTCTACAACGACCGAACCTGGGACTTCAAGCTCTAAATCATGAGCCGCTGCTGCATGAGCTAAAGGGCTAAGGGCCAGATCCTCAGAGTACTTAGGCACCTACGGGGAGTTAGTCCCCTAAACACCTTTGAGGATCTGGGTCTAAGGAAGTCCATTAACCCGCAGGCCGAAGCGGACTCAAACCTCTTATGTGGTCCGACCACTAGAGGGGGCCAGAGAGCCACACTCAGTGGCTCCAACTTATGCAAGCACCCCAGATTGCCCATCGCATGAAATCCTCCCTTGGACAGTGAAATACAAAGACACACAGAGGGCAGCTGGGATGGGGCAGAGAGCCAGCTGGCGTGTCAGCAGACAAGGGGTTAACTCGAGGGTACTCTCTCCCCCAGGAGGCGTAATGGAGCAGGAGCAGTGGCTTAAGGACCAATCAGGCAGGCAGACGATGGGCAGGGCATGCTCCAGAAAGAGCTGGCTGGTTCTCGGAGGGGAGAAGACAAGAGTGGTCTCAGGTATCCCAGCGATGTGGCCAGTTGCTAGAGGGTTACCACCGGTGCTGGGTTTCCTTTAAACACACAATGGGAAGGGCACAAATCTCGCTTGCTGAAAGGCTCCCTGCTCATTGCTGGCCCAGCGCATTCCCGCCACCAGCTTACACAGACCCCGAGGGTTAACCCACAACTTTACCAGCAGGAGCCGCTGCAAAATGATCTATGGGGCCCAAGTGCTGCTGGGCCAGCAGAGAGCAGGACTCAGGGCTTTGATCTGCCCCAGGGTGCTTTGCTTCCCTTCCCCCTCGCAGCAGCTCCCATGTCAAGGCACGCTGCAAAAGCTGTCTGCCCTGGGTAACACCGGGGCAGTGCCAAAGGGTACAGAGCTGCCCGTGGGGCTGATCTCACACCCGCTGACTTCAGGGAGAGAAGCAGCAGACTGATCGATGAAGCCAATCAAAAGCCCAGGAAGCTCCTGGCCATTGCATGAAGGGCTTGTCACTTTTTCTTTCTTTCAGGGTGTGGTTTCTGTGGTGAGGACTCTCCCACGAGCCCTGCTTTCCCTACCAACCCTCAGCACTGTTACTGCACCAGGTAGCCCAGCATCTCCAACTGCTTTGCTCCCCCTCACGAAGCTCCCCTGTTAGGGGACTTTGACAGGAAGGAGGCGAACGTTTGGAGATGTTAATATAAAGTGCGCCATCTCCAGGCAGAGAGGAACATTGCTCCTAAATCTGGAGGCCCAATAAAAATTGTTGTCTAAGGGCCACATCTGCTAACTCTTTGAGGTGTGCTTTAATCACATCCTCCTTCCTCAGGTCCCAATCCTGCACAGTGTCAAGCCCCTCCATTCATATGGTGTACAGCGGGAGTTAGCACAGACCAGGAATTGCTCCGCACTTTTCAGGATCAGGCCCCAAGCAAAAGAGTGGCTGAATTCCCCTTTCACCTCACTGAATAAATAACAGTTAGTAGCGGGCTCTAGTCTCATCCTGCTACAGCACTTCACTTCTTCAAAGCAGCTGCCGAACAATCAAGAGACGGGGTCTGATCAGCTAGGGCGCTCTGTGACGTGTGATGTCAGGCCGGTGCTCTTGAAATCCACCATTCAATTAGGCTGACGTGAAGATTAGACAGGATTTACAGATGAGAGGCCTCCCGCGAGCAGAGGGCGAGATCACTTAGCTTTACACTTGAATTGGCTGGTTATTCTGCGGGAAAGCTCCAAGCACGTGGCACACTGTCAGGCAATGCCGTTTCCTCTGCTCCGATTAATTCCTTCCATATATGGTAGTGCTGCGTGGGGGGTGAGCTTGACCGGCTCTCACTGGGGGTTACCTGCATCGCTCACTCGTGGCTTTACAGTCTTGCCACCCCAAGCATTCAAAATCCACGAGTCCACGAGATTGACTTAAAAATCAGAGACATAAAAGCTAGTGGGCTTGTAACCTTTCGGGTTCACGTGGGTGATGCAACCACAAAGGCTAGAAACTTTCCATTAAAAAAAAAAAAGTTGAGATTTTCAAGTACTCACATGATGCCAGGTGCTGGGGCTTTAAGAACATCAGAAGACTGGTAAGAACTGGGAACCCTGGCTTCATCACCCATGAGCAATGCACCCTTCCCAACCTCATTCTACCACCGGTACGTCCCACATCGCACTCAGTGATGGCTGGGACATCATCTCTATTGTACAGTGGAGAACTGAAGCACAGAGAGAGTGAGGGGCTGAGCCAAAGACCACTAAGACGACACCCAGTGACTCTGTCTCAAGCTCTTGGTGATGTGCCCAAGCTCACAGAGGGCACCCGTGTGTGCCAGAGCCAGGAATTAAACCCAGCTCTCCCGAGACCCAGTCTAGTACCTCACCCATAGACGCATGCTTCCTCAGACGGGAAGCAAGGCGTAAATGTTTAATAGTGGAAATAATAAGCACTGGAACAATTTACCAAGGGTCGTGCTGGGTTCTCCATCACTGGCAATTTGTATCAGGGAAGTTCTGTGGCCTGTGTTATACAGGAGGTCAGACGAGAAGATCACAACGGTTCCGTCTGGCC
The DNA here is from genome assembly GCF_965140285.1 of Lepidochelys kempii. NCBI lineage: Eukaryota > Metazoa > Chordata > Testudines > Cheloniidae > Lepidochelys > Lepidochelys kempii. Next base: position 13,394,998 of record NC_136380.1, read on the forward strand.
TTGGAACCAACGCTGCCTCTTCATATGCAAAAGACGCCACATTTAGAACTTGGGTTCTCTTAAAACCAGCCCAACGTCTCGGCCGACAAAGCTCAGATCTGCATCGGGGGTGCGAAGGAGATGAGTGGTGATTGGATACAGCCGCATTTAAATAACAAGGAATTAGGTGGAGACAGTAATGAGGAAAGGAAATAAACAGGCCTCAGGTGGCATAATGAGAGACCAGTCGGAAGACACGCAAGCAGAACAGCAGGCTCCAGCGGTAGCGGGCCCTTCCCCTCATTAAAGGTCTGTAGCGTAATGTACATACACGGGCAGAGCTGGGCTGAGTTCCCAGCCCCTGTGGAAGCCTCTCCACATGACAGAGGCTCAGTGGGGGTGGAGCTAGGCCCAGGAGTGGGCGGAGGTAGGGATTCTCACTGCCAACTCTTCTGGGAGCCCCAGCAGCTCAGAAATCTGCCCGGGGTTTGGTGCAAGCAGCAGTAACTCTCCTTCCCCTCCGAGTGGGTTCACACTGCAGATGGTGGAGAGATTTAGAGGGAGGGCCTATGGGGCACCTCTGGGGTCAGGAGGAATTCCAAGTAAAAATAACAGCAATATCTAGCTATTACAGAGCACTTTTCCTCTGCAGATGTCAAAGGGCTTCACAAAAGGATATCAGTGTCATCATCCCCATTTTAGAGATGGGGTAACTGAGGCATCAAGAGGCAAAGTGACTTGCCACAGTCTCCCAGCAGGCCAATGGCATAGCTCGGAACAGAACCCAGATCTCTTAAGCCGCAGTCTGTTGCCCAAATCTCTAGGCCACACTGCCTCCCGAAGTGCATTACTGACATTAAACCTCATGCCACCCCAGGAGACAAGAAAGAATTACTACCCCCATTTTACAGCTGGGGAAACACGCACAACAAGCCCAAGCGAGATGCGTCTGGGCACCTGGGCTAGCCTAGAGCATCAGGGGGGGCTGGTTCTGGGCATCCTGCCTGATTAGCCACTCTGGTACTTCATCTGCAGCACTGGAGGGGTCAGGGATTTTCCACATGCTTTGGCTTTCTTGCTTCAGAGCAGCATGACTTTAAAGGGGCCCTGACACGATTCAGATCTGAGACTTCTAACTATTTCCTTATCAGCACTTTAAAGAACACCTCAGGTGATCACCGCTCGTATGAAAGCCCCATCTAAGCGGTGTGTTTCCTTGTCCTGCTTGGGCAGTGAAATTAACCCAGATGGTTGTGCCTGTGGAAGAGGGCTAAACCGCTTAACTGTGCCCCTTGAACGCCAGCAACGCCAGCTGCGTTTGAGCTCCAGTCTAATTGCCACCGCTGGGATTTGGATTCAAAGCCTTAGGAGACGGGACATAAATATTAACGTAGCTCAGTGTATCTGTCCGGCGTTTTAAGGCCAGTGCTGATGTGCGTGCCAACAGGAACCTGCTCGCTACTATCTTATAGTCCCCAAAGAGCTATTTTCTATTTTCTCCCCTGCTGCAGTAAGCCTAGGGCTGGTAAAGGGGCTAGTAATTTCCACAGGTTGGCCGAGGGGCCCAAAACCTCCTGCGCAAAGCGGGGAGCACGCCCCTCGCCCAACGAGCTGCTCGATGGGCCAGTGCAAAGAGGTGGAGTGGAAGCCCTGGCCACTGACACCCTCTGCTTCACCCCAGAACAGATTCAGCCCAGGCAATGGCAGTGCAAGCTTCCCCCGCCGTCCCCCTGTCAGAGGAACCTTATCCATACCAGGGCTCCCGTCGCTGGTACCGTTGGTGGAGCTGCGACAGTGGGGAGCATATGGCACAGGGGCCCGGGGCCCATGGGGGTCAGCGCTGTCCAGCCTCCGATATTGATTTCCAGGGCACCGAAAACTCATGAGGAGCAGCTGACAGAGCTATTTCACTGGGGCCCGCTTCAGCCAGCGCGAGTTCCGCTCCTGAACGCCAACCCTGGGTTCATTAATTAAATGTAATTAGATATTTGTCAGTTTCTATAGCAACTGCAGGCAGCAGCAGTTCTTTTGTCAGGTTACAGCCACAGCCAGTAAATTTCCTCTCCGTGCGGCCCTACGCAGAGGCAGCCGAAGCTTGTTGCTGCCCATTTCTTTAGCAACGTTACGCATCCAGACCCAGCTGCGACTTCAGGGTAATATGGAACGTCACAGCGGAAGTGGGGATAGATCCCAGATCCTCCTGTTCCGGAAACTCAGGCCTCTGGCATTTGAGCTCAATGAGACTCTCCATGAGCGCTTAGCACTATGGGGATTATGACACACAGTCAAGCCATTCTCACTCCGGTACAAACTGGGCCACCAGACTGCAGCTCAGAATTAATGCTAAGCTGAGTTGCAATCGTCTCATTTCTATGCAATGTATGTCATGGGCTATTGGCCAGGGGCTAATACAGCTCTCAGTTGGCCAAGGTTTGGCAGGCTTTACCTGGAGGTAGCCTAGGTGCACTTTGATTTATGAAGGAGAGGTGTATTCATATCCCATGAGCGAAGGAAACAGTGTTTCAAATCCACATTCCATTCCGGTGAGGAACGAGCGTCCCGGTCAGCAGTGTTTCCACTGCACAGGTGTAAGGAGTCATGTCACAACTCAGCCTGAATGGGGCTCAGAAAGACTCCTGGATTGGGGGGTAGGGGAGACTTGTGTTCCACTGCCACCTGTCTGCCAAACCAGCTACAGAAGAGGAGATCCAGCAATGGCAACAGGAAACCAGCTGAAACCTAGAAAGAAAGAATGGTGGGTCCACGGCAGGTATCTAAGGGTGAGACCAGCAAAGCAGTCAGCCAGCACAAGAAAGGCCACACTGGGTCAGACCAACGGTTGATCTGGCCCAGTGTCCTGTCTTCTGACAGTGGCCAGTGCCGGGTGCCCCAGAGAGAATGAAGGGAGGAAGAATACAATAGGAACCTGCTTTTGCTGCAAGTGTGAGTCATACTCCAACTGCACAGCTGATTAGGAAAACAAATGCAAGCCGCAGTCACAGAGATGCAGGCATGGTGCTTTATACGCATCCGATGAAGTGAGCTGTAGCTCACGAAAGCTTATGCTCAAATAAATTGGTTAGTCTCTAAGGTGTCATAAGTACTCCTTTTCTTTTTGCGAATACAGACTAACACGGCTGTTACTCTGAAACCTTTGTAACAAATTTCAGAGTAACAGCCGTGTTAGTCTGTATTCGCAAAAAGAAAAGGAGGACTTGTGGCACCTTAGAGACTAACCAATTTATTAGAGCATAAGCTTTCGTGAGCTACAGCTCACTTCTTCAGATGCATATCGTGGAAACTGCAGCAGGCTTTATATATACACAGAGAATATGAAACAATACCTATTCCCACCCCACTGTCCTGCTGGTAATAGCTTATCTGGAAATCACTTTAGATAAGCTATTACCAGCAGGACAGTGGGGTGGGAATAGGTATTGTTTCATATTCTCTGTGTATATATAAAGCCTGCTGCAGTTTCCACGATATGCATCTGAAGAAGTGAGCTGTAGCTCACGAAAGCTTATGCTCTAATAAATTGGTTAGTCTCTAAGGTGCCACAAGTCCTCCTTTTCTTTGTAACAAAGGCGATCAAAAGGGCACATGGAAACCAGTGAACAGCAAGTGTCACCATCAGCAAAACCTACTTGTCTAATCTAACTATCCACCCGCAACACCCTCCCAGTGACAGTCTAGTCGCCCGCATCTGGGGTTAGGGTGATCAGCTGTCCTGATTTTACAGGGACAGTCCCAATTTTTGTGTCTTTTTCTTATATAGGCTCCTGTTACCCCTCACCCCCGTCCCGATTTTTCACACTTGCTGTCTGGTCACCCTATCTGGGGTCGCGTGCTGTGCATGTCACTAGCATCTGTCACATGTGACTCTGTTCCGCTCGCTGAGGGGAGAACTGTGTATAGATTTTAACATTTGAGGTCAGGGTTTTGCTCAAGGTGATTTCAGCACGACCTGCTCTGGGAGCGGCTAACCTGCCAAACCGCTACAGCCTGACCTGGGGTGAATTCTGATCTCGCAGCTGTGGGCACTCACGCTGCCCAGCCACCAGGGACCACACACGGGACAGGCTGCAGGGCATCAGGGCCCATGTCTGACCCCTGTAGGAAAATCATCAATGAGTGAGCTCTCGCTTTGGGACAGACTTAGCTCGGTTTGTTCTTGCAGGGTTGCCTGCAAGCGGGCAAAGTCCTCGCTGTCTTCAGTGGAGACAGGATTTAACCCTTGCTAATGCTAAGAGCAAAGTAGCTCCCAGCTGGTTTGAACTGAGCTGCTCTCTGGATTATTCCTGGGATGAGCTGAGTATCCTCAGCCCTATCTCTTACTAAGCAAAACTGGTGGGTTTCTGACAGCACAGGTGCAATCTGACAGAGCACCCCCAACCTGAGCTTGGGGACTAAGAGGCAAGCAACATTTAAAAGTACTGAGCAAACAAAGCTGGAACGGGTGAGCCAGACTCTGCTCTCAGGGCCTGTGCCAAGGCCCACTGGAGCCATTGGCGCTGGATCAGGCTGTCCCCGGCAGCGGTATGAACGGGGAGTCGTGCCACTGACGTCAGCGCAGTAACTCCGCATTTACCTGCAATAATGCAGGGCAGACTCTGTCCCCATGTGTCGTTGTTTCACCGCCATTTGAGAACCCGGCGATTCTATCCTCTCCCGCTAGCCTTCCCCGCAGCGTGAACAGAGTCACACCAAGTTCACACTGCCAGCGTGGGCAGGACTCCGCGGCACCATATACGGCTCACAGAGGCAGTCAGACTGCAGGAGGATGGTTGTTTTTAATTAAGGAAAACAGATGGTTCAGAACTCTTTTCCTTAATAAAGAGATACAATGAAAAATCAAAATCAACACCATCAGCCCAGCCCTCCAGGCAACCCTACAATAACAAACCAGCCATACATGCTATCCAGCCCCTCGTGGGCAACCCTACAATAACAAACCCGTGTACATGCTGCCCAGCCCCTCATGGGCAGCCCTACAATAACAAGCTAGTGTGTATGCTGCCCCTCCCCACCTTGGCACCCCTCCAATACCAAACCAGCATGCACGCTATCCAACATTCACAGGCAACCCTACAATAACAAACCATCATACGCTCCGCCCCTCCCCTGACAGGCACCCCTACAATAACAAACCAGCATGAGCGCTGCACAGCCCCTCGTGAGCAACCCTGCAAAACCAAACCAGCATGCACGCTATCCAACATTCACAGGCAATCCTACAAGAACAAACCAGCACGCATGATGCCCAGTTACTACAGATACATCAGGGAAAAAACTGTGTCTGGTGGGTCTTACCCACGTGCTCAAGGTCTAACTGATCCTCAGATTTGGGGTCGGGAAGGAATCTTCCCCCAGCTCAGATTGGCAGAGACTCTGGGGGATTTTCACCTTCCTTTGCAGCATGGGGCGTGGGTCACTTGCAGGTTTAAACTAGTGTAAATGGTGGATTCTCTGTAACTTGAAGCCTTTAAACCATGATTTGAGGATTTCAGTAACTCAGCCAGAGGTTAGGGGTCTATTATAGCAGGGGGTGGGTGAGGTTCTGTGGCCTGCAGCGTGCAGGAGATCACACTAGATCAGGGGTTCTCAAACTTCATTGCACCACGACCCACTTCTAACAACAAAAATTACCACATGACCCCAAGCGGGGGGACCGAAGCCTGAGCCCACCTGAGCCCCACTGTCCTGGGTGGGGGGGCCAAAGCCCGAGCCGCACCACTCCAGGCGGGGGGCAAAGCTGAAGCCCAAGGGCTCCAGCTCCAGGCAGGGGGCCCGTTACCTGAGCCCCACCGCCCGGGGCTGAAGCCCTTGTGCATCAGCTTCAGCCCTGGGTCCCAGCAAATCTAAGCCATCCCTGGCAACCCCATTAAAAGGGGGTCCTGACCCACAGTTTGAGAACCGGGGAGGGATAGCTCAGTGGTTTGAGCATTGGCCTGCTAAACCCAGGGTTGTGAGTTCAATCCTTGAAGGGGCCATTTAGGGATCTGGGGCAAAAATTGGGGATTGGTCCTGCTTTGAGCAGGGGGTTGGACTAGATGACTTCCTGAGGTCCCTTCCAACCCTGATATTCTATGACACGCTGCACTAGATGATCATGCTGGTCCCTTCTGACCTTAAAGTCTATGAGTCTATAACCCTACAATAACAAATCAATGTATGCTCTGCCCAGCCCCTTGTGGGCAATTGTACAATAACAAACCAGCATGAATGGTCCCCAACATTCATAGGTAACCCCACATTAACGAATGCATGGTGGGTGGAAGCACAGGTGGAGTAGGAAATAGGTTTCAATGTCTAGGTTTCGAAGGGGTAGTATGAACAGGGAGCCAGATCCTTAGCAGGGGTAAGCCGCTGAAGTCAATGGGGCTATGCTGGGTCTGGCATTGGCCCACCGCTTATACGAGTCCTCCTCTGCTGGAGGGCTCCATTCACGTCAGTGGTGCAATGCCATTCGACATCAGCTGAGGATCCAGCCCGGTGTGTGGAGAAGGTGGGGGACAGGTCCTCCCACTACAGCATAAGGGAACAGACCCTACCAGTTGTGCCCAGCACTGGGGTCCATCTGCCAGTGGCAGCCGCAGACTCATTGCTTCCATTCCCCTCCCAGCCCAGGCTGGCCGGCAGTCAGAGGCCAGCTCCAGCAAACCCGCCAGAAATCTCACGCCTGCTGACAGACAGCGAGGTTTTCCCCCAGAAGGCTGTTGGCAGCAGGCGAAATGCTGTCAGTTGCCCGCAGGAAGAGCCCTCGCTGGGGCGAGGACAGGGCTGGCTCTGTCGGTCTCACTCCCCACTGACAGTTCAATCCTGTGTTAACAAGCTCCTGGAGCCCCAGGCTTTCTTCGTGCTTCGTAAAGGGCTGAAGCCAACAGGCAGCTGGTCTGAACGCTGCCAGTCTCTGGGCTAGAAACCCTGTTCGGTGGCTGCGCAGGATGCTTGCACGGCCCCTGATCCTAGGGATCCAGCCCCCTCTGAGCTCTGCCTTCTTGGCCTGCACGCACTCAACCCTCTGGAGCTCCAGAGAGCACGGCACCAGGTTGGCCTCATTTGGGTGCCCGTCTGTGTCTGGGAGGGCAGCTAGGAGAGATCAAACCGCATCTGCCCACTTGTCACCCCAGCCAGCTGATGAGGAGGCTGGCTCTCATACCATGGACTCTTCAACTCTTGAGACCGAAAAGCAGCAGCTGCCGTAAATCACCCAGGATTTCTCCATCCGGGGAGCTGCAGAGGTGACGGTGTTTGCTGCTGGACCGAGCTAACCACTGTAATTAGGGTGGCTGGTGAAGACATAACGCTTATTTAGCCAGCCAAAGCAGGCCCTATGTAAAGGGGGTCACAGGGGAGTCCCCTGCAGTGGCAGGGCCAGGGTGTTTCCCTCGGTGCTGAGGCAAACAACGTCCCCAGGGTGCGGGGGGGGGGGGGACAGAGGGGCAACATCTTGCCACTGGGCACAGTGTGTGCTCCCACCGCTGTCATGGTCCTGCCCCAATAACTGATCCCTGAAATCTGGATCCGAAGTTCGCGGCTGCACCATTTCTCTCTAACAGGCTGAGCCAGAAACCTGGATCTGAAAACCCTCAAAATTCAGACCCAGATTTCAGGCTTCCGCCTGGAAATTCAACCAGGAATCAGAGAAAATGCAGTCACATCAGCTGACTAAAACTCCAATTGCAACCATAGGGGTGGCCACTTGCATGAACCAGAACCATTAAAAACTAAGCCACTGACGCTCTGGCAACCCAGGGCCAAGATCTGCTCTGTGCTCCCCTGGTGTAAATGCAGAGTGACTCCAGTGCAATTAACAGGCCTGATTCTGAGCTCACTTAATCTGATTTTATACTGGTGTAATTCCATTGACTTCATGGGAGAGTATCAGATCAATGGCTCATACAGCCCATATCCCACTTCTCACAGTGATCAAGACCAGCTGCTTCAACGGACAGTGCAAGAAACCCCCTAGTGGACAGTTATAGAATCATCTGTCCCTGAAGGAAGTTTCTTCCTCACTCTGGTCTGTTGGTGGCTGGTTTATGACCTGAAGTATGAGATTTTATAACTTACCAAGTGTAAATGGTGATTAGCCTCATTATCCATATAAACAGGGAATCCTTTTTGGAATCCCATTACGTTCTTGGTTGCAGTGATACCTTGTGGCAGAGAGTCCCACAGGTTAAACCATGCCCCATGTGAAAAATATTGCCATCAATTTTGAATGTGTTAGCCTGAAATTTCCCTGCCTGGCCCCTTGTTGCTGAGAAAGGGATCCCTGGATCGACAATTCATTAATGTATTCCCAGTTACCATGTCTCCCTTTATTCAACAGAGTCTCTTCTGATGTATGAGATGGCAGAACATAGCCCAAAGAGTTCAAACTCTGAACGGCCTCTGGATTTACACTAGGGTAACAGAATTAGGCCTGCTATCTACAGAACCTCCAGGAGACCAAAATACACGGATTTTCCTCCCAGTCAAACTCCTTACATGTCAGGAATGATGTGTTGTCACTGGAGTCAGCAGACTGGTCACCCTGTGATGGCTTTGGCTGCGGATACCCATACAGATGCCGAAGCGTTCACTTGGCTGCCAGACTAGAAGTGCTACCATGCCAGAGGGTGGACAAAAAGAGCAAAGCCACCTTTTGCCTGGCCCCCTGCAGTCCGTCCGTCTGCTGCTGGCAGGAGGGGTGCCAATGAGCAGAGACGCTGATTTAGGTTGCATCCTCAAAGAGGATGCTAAAATCATGTCATGCCAAACACTGGTCAGCTTCCCCAGGAGTCGGCTAAGAAGTTTTACCAAGGTAATAAAGGCTTCTTGGTGCCTGATTCAAAGATTCCCACTGACCTGAAAAGGCTCTGGGGTCAGACTCTACATCAGTGGTCTCCAAACTTTTTAGACCGCGCAACCCCAGGGCCAGCTCTAGGGAAGCAAAAAAAAAAAAAAGAGCGGTCACCAGCATGCTGCTGAAGAATCAAAGGTCCAGGAGCTCTCCTCCTGCTGTGCACCCCCCAGGGATGGTCTTGCGCACCCCACTTTGGAGACCACTGCTCTACATTAGTTGCGATGACACATGGTCACATTAAAGGTTGCAACCTTCCTGCCCCCAGCAGATGGCAGCATTCACACCCTTTGAGCAGAAAGCATGGCTCCTGCTCTCCAGTCTCTCCGGGTGTACCTATAATCCAGCCACCTTCTCCAAGGACTCGCAGGAGCCCAGCCTTGGTACTGTACAAGTCAAGCAGAAATGCTGGAAATCCTGCATTATCCTCTGAGGCATTTGAAAGACCTAGGACTTGGCATTTACCTAGCACTTTGATTCAAGAACGTCAACACGCCACAGTACTCGGCAAAGGTGGACAGGGGCCTGTTATTTTTGAACAGGTCCTACATAAACATTAGCCGTATATACATGATTGGGTATAAAATGCTACGGAGCCAGAATGATGACATTTTACAGCCAATCGGCGCAGGGTAAGTGATGTCACGAGGACAAAGACAGTGGAGAATCTGACCTGAAAACACAGATACTAATGCTAAAAAGGTTCAAAACTAGCCACCAGTTGTGGGTGCCTTAGCTGCTGGAAGACCATCTGAAGCTGGGGGGGGGGGGGGGGGGGGGAGTCTCAGCCCCTCTGAAAATTAGACCCCAGGTGCCTCTGGTTGGGCACCCTAAAAATGAGGCACCTCAAACCACCAAGAATTTTGGCCTGGGTGATTTACCTGAGATTAAAGGACAATGAAGGGGTGGGATTAGAACTCAGGAGTCATTAGAGCCACAGTCTAGCACTCAGACCACTATACCCCAGCATCTTCTGTCAGCAGCTGCCCCGCCCTATCAGTGCTGCTATCACCCCTGAAGGGTCTCTTCCTAACCCACCCTCAATTCGATCCCCATGAGCTCTTCGGGTGCACACCCCACACTGGCCTCCTCTGTCTGCTCTATAGCCTGGAAACATGAACCCCCGGTTGTGTTTGCTGTAACTATTAATACGGTGCCAAGAGCCTCATCTCGGGCCCCGCTGCACTGGGAGCTGTACAGACACAGTGGGAGACAGCCCCTGCCCTGGAGAACCTTTAGCCTAAAGAAACAAAAACAGAAACAGACCTAGATCTCTGGGGTTCCAGGTCAGTGCCTCAATCACATGGCCTCTTGCTGTAGGTCACTTCCCAGGGTCCTCTGGGAGCAGTGCAGGACTCCTCCATACATGATATTCCCCCAGTGCTTTGTACACGCCGAAGGCAATGGCTCTTCTGTCACATCCCTCAAGAGACTGTTCCGCAGTCTAATGGCCCACAGGCTGCTCCTTCATTATTACCACATGCACTTCCCATCACCCGCAATCACTGTGAGGTCTGAGGTTTCCTTACCTCGATTTCCAGGGTGCAAGGAATGCCCACGAAGGGACAAGGCTCCCCCTCTCCTCTGCTCCACACACCTCACTCTTCCTGGGAGGCCTGGGCTGGGCTGATGCCACCAGTCCCCATGAAACGACAAGTCTTGTACTGCGCCCCTGGAGGCAGCTCAGCCTCAACTCCAATGCAAGCAGGTCCTACACCCTTGGCCTCCTCCACCGCTGTCTTCAGCCTCTCCATGCTTGTATCCGCCACCATGGTAGGTTTGCTGCGAGGCTGGTTGAACAGTGCCTTACAGGGATAACTGCCTCGTTCAGAGGCACCGCCCTGATGGAAGCAGTACAGACACCTGGACAGACAGATGGATTCTGTGCTCAGCCAGCTCACAGAGTGAGATGGAAGGAACACTCTGGCTTCCAACTGAGAACTTCACCACAGATCCTGGGCTTTCAGTTACAACCCTGCTGTGTGCCGTGCCCATGAAACTACCCCCTCTGGGTTTGATCACAGGTTAAATGGCCCGTGTTTACATTCTGTCCCAGCACGGAGCCCCTGTTCAGAGCTACAACCTTCCGAATGCTTTTATCCAAGGATCTAACAGACTTTTACAAACATTCACTCAGTTTCACCCCGCCCCAGGAGACAGCTATTATTATATCCCTTCCAGAGGGACAAAGAAAACCTAATCCTGCCCTTGCAGCCAGGCTTCAATGAGGTCACAAGTAAGGGCAGCATTTAGCCCAGATGGGTTCAGTGACATTCACAAGGTCTGTGGCAGACGTGAGCAGAGAACCCAGGAGTCCTGATGGCCAGTCCCAGGCTATAACCACTGAGACCATCCTAGAAAGGAACAATGCGTCCAACCAATCCCTGCCTCAACTCCACTGGTTTAGAACAGGGATGGAATTGGCCCAGCCCACTGATTTCTCCCCTCACCCCCACGTGTGAACTAGGAGCAACTTCTAACAAGAGGAGATCACAGGCAGAGGAAGACATCAGAACCATCTGTGGGAGGAGCTGCCTTGTCAAGGTGTAGCAGAGCGAGACACAGCCAGGCCCTACAACCCGATTCTTTCCCAATCTAAGGAGTCAAGAGCGTATTTGTAATCAACTTGAAGGGAACAGCATGTCCTCAGGATTTCCCTAAAAATAGAGCTGCTGCAGACCAAGATGTTTCACAATGTGTCAAAAGCACTCCCAGAATATTTGTGCTGAGCCAAGTCTATTTTAGATTGAGACGCTGCATTTGGGGGAGCTGCTCTGGGGGGAGTTTCGGAGTTGGCACATTTACTGTCCCAGGTGTAGAACTGGAGATCCAGCCTCAGAGTCCAGCACAGGGAGAGTAACCACTGAACAATCCCCCAAGCAGCTTCCCTGCCCCCAGAGATTCTGGCCCTGGACCACCCGGGTCAAACGTCAAAAGCTGCATCAGGGCACTGGGTCTCCTAGGAACTCGCACGTGCCGGAGACTGAACTGAGACCAGGGCATTAACTCACCTTAGCACTAAACCGGTCATGCAGCAGGTCAGTGGCAGAAGCAGGAATAAAACCCAGGTCTCCAGCGTCCCAGTTCAGCAGCCTCAGCAACTAACAGAAACCGCTGTCAGCTCGTCTCACTCTAATAGTTGCAGATGGTACTTTACATTCATAGATTTCAAGGCCAGAAGGGATCGTTGTGATCATCTGGTCTGACCTACTCTGTAACGCAGGCCAGAGAACTTCCCCGAAACAAGTCCTAAATTAACTCAACCATTACTGTCTCACTGTTTGTTTGCACTCCTCCACCTGCCAGTATCCACCTCTCCTCTTATACTTAGATTGTAAGCTCTATGGGGCAGTGACCGTCTTTTTATTCCATGTTTGTACAGCAACTGGCACAGTGGGGTTCTGGCCTGGGAGAAAAGCTCCAAGCCATTACTGCAATACAAATAAACAACAACTGTAACAAAATCAGACTCATAGAAGATTAGGGTTGGAAGAGACCTCAGGAAGTCATCTAGTCCAACCTTCTGCTCAAAGCAAGACTAACCCCAACTAAATCATCCCAGCCAGCGCTTTGTCAAGCCGGGCCTTAACTTCACCACCCTCCTAGTGAAATAGTTTTTCCTAATATCCAACCTAGACCTCCCCCACCGCAACTTGAGACCATTACTCCTTGTTTGGTCATCTGCCACCACTGAGAACAGCCGAGCTCCATCATCTTTGGAACCCCCCTTTAGGTAGTTGAAGGCTGCTATCAAATCCCCCCTCACTCTTCTCTTCTGCAGACTAAATAAGCCCAGTTCCCTCAGCCTCTCCTCATAAGTCATGTTCCCCAGCTCCCTAATAATTTTCGTTGCACTTTGCCTGACTCTCTCCAATTTGTACATCTCCCTTCTGTAGTGGGGGGGGGGCCCAAAACTGGGTGCAATACTCCAGACGTGGTACACGGTTGACTCATATCCAGCTTCTCGTCCACTGTAATCCCCAGGTCCTTTTCTGCAGAACTGCTGCTTAGCCTATCAGTCGCCAGCCTGTAGCAGTGCATGGGATTCTTCCGTCTTAAGTGCAGGACTCTGCACTTGTCCTCGCTGAACCTCATCAGATTTCTTTTGGCCCAATCCTCCAATTTGTCTAGGTCACTCTGGACTCTATTCCTACCCTCCAGTGTATCTACCTCTCCCCCCAGCTTAGTGTCTTCCGCGAACATCCATCCCATCACCGAGATCATTAATGAAGATGTTGAACAAAACTGGCCCCAGGACAGACTCCTGGGGCACTCGGCTTGACACCGGCTGCCAACTAGACATCGAGCCGTTGATCACTATCCGTTGAGCACAACAATCTAGCCAGCTTTCTATCCCCTTATAGTCCATTCATCCAATCCATACTTCTTTAACTTGCTGACAAGAATACTGTGGGAGACCATATCAAAAGATTTGCTAAAGTCAAGATATATCATGTCCACCACTTTCCCGTATCCACAGAGTCAGTTATCTCATCATAGAAGGCAATCAGGTTGGTCAAGCATGATTGGAAGCTGCCAATCGGTCTCCACACACTAGTCCCTGCACACTTATTCTGCATGCAGCCCTTGCGCTCTGGTCTGACATGGACACACAAGTAACGCACTAGGAATAGAGCTGGGAGGGGAATGGAAGACGTACAATGAAAGAACTCAGTTGGTGAGCACTGTAGCCAGCGGCCGAACCAGCGTCCGGGAAGGCAGCTAACTGATTCCAGAAGTGCAGGGCACCCCACCCCTGACCTCCTAACAAGGCCTGTAAAGCCTGGCAAGTGGCGTCACATTTGTATTTCAATTGCTTTGGTTTAGTTCTTTAACAAGAAAAAGAGCCTTCAACTTTGTAATGGCCTTCCAAACCAGTCCAGGAGCATCAGATGGGTTTGGTTTTGTTAAAATCATTTGTGTGTGAACGTATTGCCGATGAAAGGAGGTGGACCAACGGCTCTGGGAACAGAGCCCTCTCTTTGTCACATGGCAGTAGCCCCAGTCATGAATCAGGATCGTATTGTGCTAGGCGCTGTACAAACATGGCTCTAACCGCTGGACAGATATTGCCTGAGCAGTGGTAGCACAAGCCTATTATTACTCCTGTTTGTATACCAGTAATGCCCAGAGGTCCTGGCTGAGATTGGACCCCAGTGTGCTAGGGTGTGAGATTGTCCCTAAATAGACGTGTCTCCCCCTAGCCTCCGCCAACGAGTGGTCATAGCAAGGATGGCTCTGCTCACGTGGAGAACGCAGGCAGGGTCTATGTCGTGCTTTAAGGACAGAGACAATCCCCCTGAGAACCACCCTTAATAATAATAAGCCCCACCCAAAATAAATGACCTGGGGTATTATTTAGCAATGTCCCTGCAGCATGGCCCTTGGGACCATTGACACCAAGGGAAGGAACGAACTGTCCTGAGCTCTGAGCCTTAGGAATCCACCTAAAGTGCCTTTGCAGAGTGAATGTCGATTTGTGGACACTCACAACAGGGTGCCCTGATATTTGGAAGGCAAAACCCGGCCCGATGCCATAGCGGGCAGGGGTGGGGGAGGAGAGTGCAGGGAGGTTCTGATTATAGGACAGAGGGAGAATATTGTGTCTCATCCTCCCCAGCTTTTCATCCTCCCTCCCCTCCGATCTGTGTAAGATTCTGTCTATGGCCACCACCATAGTATCTGAACTCCTCACGATTTCTCATGTTATTTATGCTCACAACACCCCTGGGAGGTTGGACAGTGCTGGTATCCCCATTGCACGGATGGGAACGGAGGCACAGAGAGGCTAAGGGACTTACCCCAGGTCACATAGGAAGTCTGTAGCAGAAACAGGAATCGAACCCCAGCTCTCCCAAGTCCCACACTAGCACTGTGACCAGGGGGCGTCACTCCAGAAGCAGCCTGCCCCAGCACCCGCTCCCTCTCCCAGCCTGCCCTTTCCCCCAAGTCCGTTTGTTCGCGGGAGGAGCAACCTCATTTTCAGATGCACTGAGACCACGGATTTCACCTGTGCAAGTGGCTGCTAAGCCCCCCCGGAAGCCCCTCCCAGGGAGTGAAATCCTGGCCTCACTGAAACCAGCAGGAGTTTTGCCACTGACTCCAATGGGGCCATGCTGTCACCCCAGGTCTCCTTAATGAGACAAACACAAACTAAGGCACCCCAGAGGAGGAGCCACTTTTGATCTTGGTGGCCTTTGCCTCTCGGCATCTTCGGCTCCCCTCCCGTGGGGAGGTAATACACAGCCCCCGTGCAGAGGTGGTGGGAGCCTTATTTCATGGGAGAATGCATCACCATGACACACACATCTGTGAGGCGACCCCTGCTGCTGGCAGCCTGTCCACGGCTGAAAGGGCCAGGAGCATTAGACCAATGTCCACACTGGGCACTGGAGCTGTTCCTGCCAACACTGCAATTCTGAAGCTACGGCTTGTGCAGTGCATAGGGGTCACCCATGGGGGAGCAGAAGCAGCTGCTGCCAGACCCCTACTTTTGCTGCTCCCCTGAAACTCACTTGATCAGCGTGGCAGGGAACCTCCTACTTCCCCCTTTGGCACTGGGGAGCCTGGCGGAAATCAGTCCCAGTCCAGACAGGGTTTATTCTCCCACAGGCGGTTTCTTTGTCAGTATTTTGCATGTAGGCTGGGGGGCAAGCCCCAGGAAAGCTCCTCCACCAAACACAAGACTTTCCCTACCCTTTCTCTGGGGCTGGCGCCTTGTTAGGGGCCCCAGGGTACCAGTCCATCCCCTTACCAGGCAGGTAGCTTCGCCTGCAGGGAGTAGAACATCCTCCCACCCTGGAGAAGCCATTCTCCCTACAGCAGCTTGTCTCCTCCTCCTCCTCCGCTCCCACCAGAGGAAGGGTTTTTAAAGGACTTGTGCAGCCCTCAATTGGATTCAGGTGTCCCTAGTTGACCTGAGGTAACCCTTTTTCAGCTTATAGGGAAAAGGGCCTTTATCATTCTAGAGCTAACATACCTGCCTTCCTCCACTCTCTTCCAGCTCTCCAGCCTGACTCTGTCACATCATTCACTCCTGCCTGTTTCTTGCCGCACCTCTCCTCAGAGCCCAGGCCAGGTAACAACAGCACCTGTAACCTGCAGCCGTTCCCCTCGCACCTTCTTCCAAGTACCATGGACCTGGCCCCATTACCAGCCCCTCCGGGAAGCTGGTGGGAGGATTCTGGGGTACATCTGGTCATGGGAGCCTGCACATGGGGCTCCGGGTTGGAACAAGGCCAAGCCCCCCTGCTTTAGTGGAACGCACACTAATCCCCTGAGATGGCTGCATTCCTTTGTACGCTTCGCAGACCTTAGACTCTTATCCACCTGGCATTAGGGGAGGGAGCTGCTTTGCCACCTGTATTTCATGGCTGGAATGCAACAACTAGAAGGGGGTATTCAACCCTTGTCCTATGGGAGATTTCCCGACAGCTGCCCTGGAACTGGTGCCAGCTTCTTGCCCTGTCCTGTATCCACGCCAGACAAAATGGGGACAAGGGGGGATTCTTAGCTTCTCTGGAGGGCAAACCTTGGTGACAGGCAGAGCATGACCTGGTCCTGATGGAATGAGCTGAACTGTCTTGTATGAGCCTCATTCCCAGCCTGGAAATCCTTCTGGCCACTAGTGATGGCTGCGGCCACTGTAACAGTTAAAAAAAAAACAGGAGGGTTCCAAGGAAAGGTTTGAAGGATCAGTCTCAGGCTCTATCCAGGGCATCTCCTCACCCGAGACAGGCCTGGAAGGAAAGCGACTGCTCTGAAGAACTGCAGAATGCTGAGGCTATTATGAAATAATGGAGCAGTCTCACAATGTGCAGACCCATGCTGTTGCTGAGGAACATCTGAGCAACACCTGTCAGAGACAATCAAGGTACACATAATCCTGCCCTAGTGTTGGGGGGGGGCCAGACTAAATGACCTCTTGAGGTCCCTTCCTGCCCCACATTTCTCTGATTTGCCTGGGTTGTCTGAGTGTTTGTTCCCCCAGAGTGATCAAAGATAAAGCTTACGTTGGATAAAATGGCTCTGCATGGCTGCCCCATATACCAGGCATGTCACCTTAAAAACCATCGCTGTGATCCTCAACAATAGCCATCAGTCAAGCTGTTGTCTTAGGGGGCCTGGACAGGTGAGGTCTGGGCACAGGTGTGTGTGTAAAACAGGGAGAGGTCCCACTCCCGTCTTCTGCTCTGTCTATCCAGACTATTCAGAGACCTCCAGCTGTTAAACACCACCAAGCAGTTTATTTACATTCCTCTTCCCACTACCTTTACTGATCCATCCACCGCAGCATTTACAACACCTGTTCCCCTTCCATAGGGCAAAGGGAAGGGACCTCTCCACACAGAGATCCTTCTTGGGTCTGGCTTTCCCCAGTACTTCCTGCGCCTTCTTTTATCCTGTGTGCTAATGGGCTAATTAGCTCTTTAGTCCTCCCCAGCCCATTCTAATCTACTAATTAGGCACAGTCAGGTCCACTCTGGAGGAATTAATTGGTGTTTAAGTGATCAGAATGCCGGCTCAGCTACTGGTTCCCAGCACTCTGTCACAGCGCGGGAGCCAGGAACTCCCAAGTTCCACGTCTCAGCGACTCCATCTGTGATCTTAGGTCAAGATAGTCTGATGAAAAAGATCAGCACTATACGAAATCACTACAGCACATATTACATGGATTCAAACCTGGCCAACAGATAGATCTCAAAAGATAATTGTAAATTGGGAAATCACCAGCAAAAGGGATGTTTCTAGTGTGGTGCTGCAGGGATCTGTTCACAGCCCAATACTGTTCAATATATTTATCAATGATCCGGGGAAAAAATATCAAATCATTGGTGGCAAAGTTTGAAGATGACACACCAATTGGCAGAGGGGTAAATAATGAGGAGGACCAGACAATTATTCAGAGCCATCTGGATGCCTTGCTAAGCTGAGCCCATTGAACGACATGTGGTTTAATATAGCCAAATGCCAGGGCATACATTTAAGAGTGAAGAATGTAGGTCACACTTCCAGTATGAGGGACTGTGTCCTGGAAAGAGGTGATTTTGAAAAAGACTTAGGAGCCATGGTGGATCATCTGTGGATATGAGCGCCCAGTGCCACACTGTGGCTAAGAGGGCTAATGTGATCCTTGGATAGATCAACAGCAGTCGGAATGGATCGGCACCTCTATATAATGTGTTGGGGAGACCTTTATAGAAATAACATGCCCACACGTCAAAGAGGATGTCAATGAATTAAAAAGGGCTTAGTAAAGACCTACAAGAAGGTGTCAAGGTCTGGAAAAAATGTCTTCCAATGGACAATTTAGGAAAGTCCATCTCTTTAGCTTAACAAAGAGAAAGGTAGGATGTGACTTGATCAAAGTACCTACACAAGAAGATTTCTGATCGTAGACTGCTCTTCCATTTAGCAGACAAAGGCATCACACGATCCAATAGCTGGAAGCTGAAGCTAGATTCAGGCTTAGACATAAGGCACACATTTTTATCAGTGAAAACAATTAATCACTGGAAGAAATTGTCCCGAGGGAGGTGGTGGATTCTCCATCACTTGAAGCCTTTAAAGCAAGACTGGATGTTGTCCTACAACACATGCGCCTGCTCCACAGTTATGGGTTTGATGCAGGAACATCTTCATGACCAATGTGGTGCTGCAGTTATGGCACCATTTACATGACTTGTCCTCATGCGTGAAGGTTACAGGGCAAACAGGCCAGGTTAGCGGTGGGACCCGTCCTGAGACAGGAAATCTATGGCATCCGCTGCAGCTTTGTCCCTCTGCTGGAGAAGGAGATTGCTGCTTCCCTGTTGGCCCCTCGTTCCTGGGGATCATTGATCCCAAGGCCACTGAAGTCTATAGAAATACCTGTTAGCATCAGTGCGCTTAGGATCGGGGTCCTTACTCCTCTGCCAAAGAATTGCTGAGGCAGGCTCCATCCCCGTGAATTTACAGCATGTCTGCTGACATCATCGGCCTTGATGGTCCATCTTCCCCTTTTATATCCCAAGTTTGCACAGGTATACAGGTCAGTTCTAGGAAGCTGTGGGCCAGATCCTCAGCTGGTGTAAAGGAGAGTCACTCTACTTCGACACTGTATTGGAGGCAGTGTGGCCTACTAGACAAAGCCCGGGAGTGGGGCACAGGAGGCTGGGTTGCATTCCTGGCTCTGCCATTGGCCTTCTGGGTGACCTTGGGCAAGTCACTTCCCTCCCTGTGCCTCAGTTTCATCATCTGTAAAATGGGGTAAAATCCAGATAAGCACAGCTCAGGCTAACTGTGGAGAACGATCCTGCCCAAGCTCTTGGCTAGGTACTCGGGCTGCTACCCTGAACCGTGTCACTACAACTATGCCGATGCTTTCAGGCGCTAGCTCAACTAGATGTGGCATGTGCCTCTACCCATGCGGTGAAGGACCCCTCCCAGCTGCCGTGTAGACGTACCCTTGGTCTCTGTGCTTTCATTCCCCCATCTATGAAATGGGGATAACCGTGCTGCCCTGCCCAGGCTGGGAGGCAAGGCTCTAGGAATGCTTGTGAGGGGCTCAGATCCTGTGGTCTTGAAGATCCTATACGAGGATAGATGGGAATGACCAACAGGAGCTCACAGGCAAAATGTGGCTTCTGCCCTGTCAGCAGGGGCTGCTCTTCTCTCTGAAACGGGGGCTGTTTTCAGCATTTTAGATACCGCTGGGATGGTGCTGTAAGTCTCTGTGAGAGAGATGGAGTAGGCAGTATGGTCTGCTGCCATTGCAGGTCCCAGCATGCAGTGCTCCCTTTGGCTTTAAGCACTGCATACTGGGAGATGAAGCTGAACAGGAGGGCAGCTGGTATCTCGGTCATTGTATGCACATTAGATACAGCCCTTGGACTCTGGGAACTAGCCTGTCTCTCTCTACCTGCACTGGGAATTGCACCTCACAGGTGCGATGCAGATGTACCGGAAGTAACTCGCCTCAGGCATTTGGCAGCACCTCAGTCTCTCTTGTTCTCTGACTAGCATACAATCGTTTAGTCCAATTAGAGTCACTGAGCTCAACAGAAGGGTGTGTGGGTGAATTTCAGTGGGCTGTGATATACAGGAGCTCAAACCACATGAGCTAAGGGTCCCTTCTGGGCTTAAACTCTGAAAGTTGCCCACGATCAGAGGAAATCCGGGGCTGAGCAAGGAATCGAACCCACCTCTGTGAAGTTCTAGCCCGACAATGTACTCACTAGCCCATCCTTCATACTTCTTGCATTAGGCTCACTATTTAGTGACATTAGCGGCAGATATCCCACTGTGCTAAAGCTCTTCCCCGACAATGAACCAATGGTCCCATGAGGGAGATGATGAGAACAATACGTGGGGATACGCACCACACCGGCTAGTGACAGCTTCAGGGAAGAGGTGGCAAAGTGGGGGAACAGCAGCCAAATAAAGTCACAGGTCTTTCACTCAGCATTCATCAGAAACAAACGCACACAAAATAACACCAAACAGATTATTCCTTTCCCAGATGACTGGCCAGAAAACACATCCCCCCTGCCCACGTTCCCTTTATAGGCAGTGCTCAGAGACTCACTTCTCAACATCCATTTAGCCAAGCCAACAAAGGCAGTGTCCCCTGGCAGCTCCCACTCTACCCCAACACCTTAGAGGACTTTGGCCGAGCAGTTGCTGTCTGGTAAGCTCCTCAGCCGGATGCTGTCACTGGGGCGGCCCATACTGAAATCTACCTCTTTGAGACGGTGGCCATGATGGTTTTCTAAGTCCCGTGGATCCTTCTCCCTGTCCTGTCTCTAATGAGGAGGCTCGGCGCTGGGGTGTCATGGGGTGAGGGGCATGTGCCAGGTGATGATGTCGGGGGAAGGGAAGGCCAAGTGTGAAAGCCAACTTGTGCTTCTTAACAAAGAGAAACTACTGTGGTAACACAGTCAGGGGCCAGACCCTCCCCCAGAGCCCGGCGGTCTAGTGTTCAGCAGCCGTCAATAGCACCAGGGCTGCTAGCACCCAACCGCTCCCCAGGGGGCACTTCCCGGCTGACTTTCCAAAGAGCTCAGTATCCAACAGACTGCGCTCTTGGAAATCCGCCTTCAGCCGGGTGCCTCCCTGGGGTTGGGGCTCTTTCAGAAGGCAGGCTCAGAGAGCGGGTGCTGAGCCCTTTTTGAGATTCCAGCCCTTACTGGTCCTGCCTAGAGCAGGAAAGCAAGTTTGCAGTCAGGGTTCACCCTTGCTCCCCGAGGGATCTGCCCACAGCCTGCACAGATCTTTTCAAACACCTCAGTGAGCCCCACGATTCCCCTCCACCAGGCAGCCGCAATGCAAGCTTCCCCAGAGCCCCGGGCAGCTCTCGCTGGGCCCGTTTGACCCCTTTCTACCGAGGTGGGCAAAGAGGTGGGGAACAGCTGTCGATTGGTGGGACGCTGTGCCCTTCCCCGACCCGCCTCACGGACCGGACCGTGGAAGTACCAAACAGTCAGCACAAAGTAACAGCTTGCTGGAGGCTGGAGTTTGACCCAATGAGTCATGTTGTCCCAACACTGAGCCATCCAACCCCTCTGCTCTTTCAATCAAAGGTCAGGCCCAGTCTGTCAGCTGTGGGGCGATCTCTCCAGGAGGAGCAACAGCCCAGCTACCAGCAGTGCGGGGACTGTCTAAGCCAGAGGTGCTCCAAACTGTGACTCGTGGAGCTCCCCACATCCCCCTCCATTCTCCACCTACCAGACTGGGGTGGGGGGGGAGCTCAGGACCTCTGCCTTGCAGCAGGGTGATGGGGTAGAGGCTTCCTCCCAGTGGGGAGGGTGGTCTCGGGGCTCAGTGCTCCAGCAGAAGTGGGGCTGAAGCCCTGAACCCCAGCAGGCGCCTCCCGCGGGGCTGAAGCCCTGAGTCCCGGCAGGCGGGCTCCGGCTCTTGAACTTCTGAAGATTGTCGTATGCAGCTCGGAGAGTCAGTAAGTCCGGCCACCCCTGATTTAGGCAAATGCAGGTGCCTGAATCTTGCATCTCCTTCGTCCCCTCCTGCTCCTTTCCCTTTGCCTCAGTGCAACTCCTATCCCCTCCCTTTGGACCAAACCCTGGTCTGTTGGACTCACAGGACATTCTGCCATTGACTCTGAGAGGACAAAGTTCTGGCCCTTTGTCTCGTCTACATGGCTCGTTCCCGACTGGTGAAAGGAGTCCGCGTCCCAGCCAGCAGTCTCTCCTGATGAGGCAGGTTCTAATGTCTGAAGCCAAAGAGAAGGTGTCCCCGAGTACAGAATGGCTGCTGTGTTTGCCCAATCCCTGTGCAACTAGCCTGTTACTTTGCAGCATGAGGTCTGCGGTACCACTGCCAGACTTTGCTGAGTCAGACAGGGCCAGAGGGTTTGCCCTTAAGGAGTGCCTCTCTCCACGGCGACACCATGACAATTACCGTTAGCCGCTGCAGCAGTCAAGCTGGCAAGCGGGCCGGTTTGATTGGGAGGGGGCTCATGGTTCTGTCCACATTTATTGACCTTCAGGCCTCCCTTGTATTTCTTCTGGCTTCTCCTGATGGGGCGGATGGGCTGGGGGACAGGTTGGCCCAAGAGGCGAGTGGCTATCGATCCATTCACCTTTCACAGAAGGTTTTTATAAACAACATACAAGTGTCCAGAACTTGAGACTGGGAATTCCAAGGAAAAATGGAGTAGGCATGTTAGCCAATTCCTGAGCTACACCAGGAAAAGTCTGGCAGAGCCACGTTGCAGGACCTACTAGACTTACTGAAGGAGGCAGGAGAGCGAAGGAGATAAACGCTCACAAACATTCCCTTTCAAACTGCAGCCGGCTGGTGAAGGAAAGGAGGCTGGAGGAAGCAGGGCCAGACCCTGCTCTTGGCACGGTTGTAAAATCAGAAGTGAGTGCCCTGAATTCAATAGTGGCACTGCGAGATCAGAGTCAGACGCCCTGGAATTACTCCAGATTCGGAGTGGTGGAAATGAGAGCAGCATATGGTCTGGGGAAGGAACCAAGGACCCAGATATTAAATCATCATCAAGACTCAAGAAGAGAAAGAAAAAAATAAAAAGTCTCCTGCTGAACGCAGCTCAACAGGAAATTCTTCGAATGTTTTGCCACTTTAAGAGCCTGGCCTGTTTTTAGGGAAGTCTAAAATATGACAATGTTATTTTTAGAATCATTCTTTGCAAACACCTTTTAATACTTCTTTTAAGATATTTTTTTTTGATTAATGGGAAACTGCATTCCCATCTGCTCAGTCTTTTATCTCGCCTCTTCCACATTCTTTCACTCCAGAATGTGTTACGGAGCTGCCCGCTTCCCAGAAAGATCAAAATCCTCCTGAAGAAATAGAATTAGTTCTTTAAAATGAAGTTTAATAGATTTTCATGGCTACTGGGGGGAGGAAGGGGGTGGGATTTGATTCCGTTCATCTGATGCTGCCAAGAGATTGTGAAACTGAATTGCAAAAGCCATTAATCTGCAGCCACACAACTGGCACTTCAAAAACATCCTCAAGCAGGAGGAGGCAGGAAGAGGCCTGAAGTTGTACTATATGGTCAGTGGAAACTCTAGTATAGACAAGGCCCCGGCGCCCACCTGAAGTTTGCCTGTAGATAACTCAGCAGGTTCACTCCAATGTTTTCCTGCAGCCTTCTACATTAGGGCTCTGGCTGTTGCTGTCACAAGAGTGGAAGCTGGGTTAGCAACAGTGGGAGATTTAGGCAGTACCGGCCCAGTGCAGACAGGCCTTCTGCCTGAGCTGGCCCCGCTGTGCTAGGGGCCCTCCTGGCATGGGAATGGAGTTATTGGGAGAGCAGCAGGGCTGGTGCTGTGAAAGATGGTTCTAGCTCCTTCCTCTCCTCAGTCATGCAACTGCCCCTCTCTCTCCCCCCGCCCCAATGCACACACCAGCTCTCACCTCCTTCTGTGGGCTGCAGGCGGGAGGATCATGCCGACACAGCAAAAGCCATTCCATGTGCCTGATTCTGGTATGAGTTTTTGTGGCCAGGATCTGGACATGAATACAGACAACAGCCTCGATAGCTCATCTCCTGTGCCACAGAGGGCCCTTCATCGCCACCCCGCTCCTCTCTTCACACTGATCAAAAGCTAACCATGCCACAGATCCTTTCCAGTGACTTCTCTGGGCTTTGGGTAGGGCCAGCGGGCTTCACAGGCCTGGGAACGTAAGACAGGAGCCTTCTGCTGCGCTTAGTGGAGCACCGCAGCACAGAGACCCACTAGCTAAGGCCCAGTGCTTCGGAGGAAGGGGCCAACCCCACATAACATACTTCACTGCGCATTACCAGACAACGGGAAAGATTTCTCCCTGACCCCAACTGACGGGGCACTTACGCCCTAAAGCGTTGGCCTTGGTAGCCTTTGTCACACTTCTGCCAGCAGATGTCTAATCCCGTTCTGAACTTTACTACACCGCGTGCTGGGATCCCGAAGAGAGACGATTGCCCCAAATGTCAGCACCCGGCCTCAGCTCCCGCAGGAAGCAGAGCTGGGCCCAGAGCTGCAGTGTCTGAAACCGAGACACAGACTGAGACCCTCTTTACACTGCGGCAGACCAAGGTTAAACAAGACCGGTTTCAACCTGCTTTCCCACCAATTCAGCAAAGAGGGTTTGGACACAGTTTGCCAGGGTGGGTGAGCCAGGAGCATTTAAAAATGGTGTCTGAAACCCATGTTGGGCACTAAAGAGGGACCTTCTATAGCAGCACCTAAAGGAGGGCACTCCACATTATCCAGGATCTGGTGATTGCTAGACTAGTGACTCTGAAAACTAAGTAGGGACCCAAGCGGTTCAAAGGCCAATCGTGATCTAGGTTAGCATGAGACCCAGTGGGCTCTAGTACCCAGTGCAGACCCCAGAAGTCTAGGCTCTCTCAGTCAGGAAGCCACCCCGCAGCCCCCGGCCTAGCCGGCTAGGTAGAGATCAAGCTTTTCATTATTCATGTCCACGCCACTCAGACAAGCCGTGTTTAACTTGCTTGACCTGCTTGTGTTCACACAGAGCGCAGACAGGCCCAGGCAGCACACTGGGGATCTGGGCAAAGCTGTGACTGTTATGCCCCCTAATATCCTGATCCCTCGGTCCCAAAGCCAAGCTCTGAAGTTGCATCTGCTCTTGTGCGTTCTCTGGCTTGAGGGTAACCAGAAGGACTCAGCATCCAGCTCTCCTTTCACTCCACCCTGAATGAGCTTCACCACAAATTGTTCCTTAGGAAAGCAGGGAAAGAATGAAATAAACCCTTCAAATGAAAGAAAACCTGCCAGAGCAGCAGCCGTATTACCAGAGTCCTTGGATGTAATTCCCCCCACCCCAAATTACCTATTGGGCGCGAAGCAGCAGCCAAGTGCGCTGAGTGCTCTGGGACCCGAGGTGCAGCCAGGGTTCAGTGCGCTCACAAAACAGAGACACACACGGCAGTCGAATGCCCCTGCCACCCACCCCCAATACAAACGGTTGCATTTACAGCCATGCCGCTCTGGGGGGAATCAAAGCAGCAGAGATCATGACACATTTCCGTGGGGACTCAGAGCGATTTTAAGCAGCGGTTTCTGGGTTTCTCTTACTCCCAGGTTGGCCGGCGTTCCAGCATTTCAGAGCTACGGTCACCGTCTCCTTCAACGGTTATTTCAATTCAGGATTTGGCATCAGACAGGGCTTTGCAGAAGGTCACTTTACCATAGGATTGGGGTTAATACCTGCATCTGATTTACTGCTGGCAGGAACAATGCCCCTTTGAGACACTGCCCAGAGCATTATCAGTGGGTAGCCCCGCCCAAAACACAGAGCAGGATGTTGTTTATTGTGCTCCATCAGTTGGTGGCTAGAAAACACTGGGCTACGGCTTGGAACTCCTCGCCCAAGAAAATGCAACTGTGCCTTGTCTCTTCACTGGGATAAGGGACTGGGCCAAATTCTGCTCTCAGATCTGCACATTCAAGCTCCACTGAATCACAGGGGACGGCGGACACTTCACTCTGTGTGCCAGCACGCCTCTTAACAACCTGCCATTGGGGAATATCCTGGGGACAGTTTATACCCCTATAGAGGACATGGCATTCCCCCTCCTCTACAGCTTCAAAGCCTGGCCTGACTTATCAGTCCTTCGGAGGAAGGGAAGTCCCATTTCCAAGCAGATTCCTGCATCGGGGCCTTTCAGATGCAGCTGTTACAAGCCCAGGTCCAGTCTGCTCAAGATGACGCACCTGGCTCTGGGGAATGGGGGCCAGCAACCTTCCCCTCGCTCACAGCCCCTGCACAGGGGCAGGCTACCATTTCAGTCTCCTCACTGGCTGCTTCCAAAACCCCATATGCGAGCCCTAGAGCAGGAGCTTCTGGGAAGAGGGGATGCTGCCTGCAGTGCCCTCAGCCCGCATTGGCCCTCTGAATTGTGGTACACCAAGACAGATGCCGGCTGTCACCTCAAGAGGTGGCTGCAGTTTCGAGGCAAGGCGATTTCTGTTCAATACGTACCATAGGATCCTTCGGGTTTGGACAGCACTGCAAAATCCGATGGGTCAAGACCTGGTTGGAGGCAGGTGGACTAACTTGGTGACGTTACTCGCAAAGTGGAACTGAATTACCTGGTATTTAATGTACAGCCAGGTAGGGAGACGGTATTTATATGGTCCACCACTGTAGCATCTAAGCACCTCAAACACCAATTAGCTTGTCCAACTGCTTTCTCTCGCTAACACTCTGCCTGTTTGTTTATGCTTGTGGTCCCTGCTAAAAAGACAGGAGGGATAAATCTAGCTGAGTACTGGGTTTTTCTCTTTTCTTTGACGTCCTGCTGGGGAGACCCACATCCGCTCCCTTCTTCAAATAGGGGGAAAAAAAATCAAGCCAACAACCCAGCCCTTACAAATGCCAGAATGCAGACAATAAATTGGCAACGTGCTGTAACCACTCAGATCCGTCCAACATTCCCCAAACGCCAGATTTTCAACTCAAAACCCACAATCAGCTCTGTGACCGCAGATACATCCACATCCATCTGAATTGGACTGTTTGGTATTAATGGTGGGGATTGGCAGTATTTTAATCAAGGCATGTGGTTTATGCAGAAAGAGAGAAAGACCATAGAGCAAGGTTATTAGATTAAAATGAAATGGAAGTGAGACCGATCTCGGATTCTATTCCCAGCTAATAGCCGCTGAAGGACGTATCCTTCATGAACTTATCTCATTCTTTTGGCCTTCACAACATGCCCATTTATTTTTTTGGCCTTCACAACATCCCCTGACAGTGAGTTCCACTGGTTGACCGGGCATTGTGTGAAGTAATTCCTTATGTTTGTTTTTAACCTGCTGCCTATTCATTTCATTGGGTGACGCCTGGTTCTGGTGTTACATTTCCTTATTCACTTTCTCCACATCCATTCATGACTTCACAGACTCTGTCATATCTCCCCTTAGTCGTCTTTTTTCTACCCCCTTCCTAATGATTCCGAACATCCTGTTTGCTTTTTTGACGACCGTTGCACATTGAGCAGCTGTTTCAGAGAACTCTCCCCAACGACTCCAAGATCTCTTTCTTGAGTGGTAAAAGCGAATGTAGACCCCGTTATTTTGTATGTATAGTTGGGATTATGTTTTCGCATGTGCATTACTTTGCATTTATGAACACTGAATTTCATCTTCCGTTTTGTTGCCCAGTCACCCAGGTTTGTGAGATCCCTTTGTAATTCTTCGCAGTCTGCTTTGAACTTAACCAGCCTGAGTAATGTATAATCTTCTGGAAACTTTGCCAACTCACTGTTTACTGATTTTTCCAGATAATTTATGAATATGTTGACTAGCACCGGTCCCAGCACAGATCTTTGAGGGATCCCACTATATAACTCTCTCCACTGTGAAAACTGACCCTTTATTCCTGTCCTTTGTTTACTGTCTTTTAACCAGTTACTGATTCAGGAGAGGACCTGCCCTCTTAACCCATGACTGCTTACTTTGCCTAAGAGCCTTTGG
The DNA here is from genome assembly GCF_965140285.1 of Lepidochelys kempii. Taxonomy (NCBI): domain Eukaryota; kingdom Metazoa; phylum Chordata; order Testudines; family Cheloniidae; genus Lepidochelys; species Lepidochelys kempii. The sequence continues at coordinate 13,422,781 of NC_136380.1, forward strand.
AGAGGGACCTTGTCAAAGGCTTTCTGAAAATCCAAGTATGCTATATCCAGTGGACCACCCTTGTCCAGATATTTGTTGAACCCCTCAAAGAATTCTAATAGATTGGTGAGGCATGATTTCCCTTTACAAAACCGTATTGACTCTACCCCAACATATAGTGTTCATCTAGGTGTGTGATAATTTGGTTCGTTAACATAGTTTCAACCAGTTTGCCTGAAGTTAGGCTCACAGGCCTGTAATTGCCAGAAACAGCTCTGGAGCCTTTTTAAAAGTCAGTGTCATATTAGGTATCCACCAGTCATAGAGTACAGAGGCTGATTTAAGTGATAGGTTACATACCACAGTTAGTAGTTCTGCGATTTAATATCTGAGTTCCTTCAGAACTCCTGGATGAATCCCATCTGGTCCTGGTGACTTATTACTCTTTAATTTATCAATTTGTTCCAAAACCTCCTCTATGCACACCTTAATCTGAGACAAACCTAAAAAGAATGGCTCAGGTATGGGAATCTCCCTCACATCCATTGCAGTGAAGACTGATGGCTTCTGCACAATGGCCTTGTCTTCCTTGAGTGCTCCTTTAGCACCTTGATCACCCATTGGCCCCACTGACTGTTTGGCAGGCTTCCTGCTCCTGATACATTTCAAATTTCTTTTGTTAGTTTTTGTGTCTTTTGCTCGTTGCTCTTCAGATTCTTTTTTGGCCTGCCTATTTATACGTTTACACTTGACTTGCCAGAGTTTATGCTTCTTTCTATTTTCCTCCATAGGATTTGAGTGCCAGTTTTTAAAGCATGTCTTTTGGTCTCTAACCACTTCTTTTACTCTGCTGTTTAACCACGGTGGCATTTTTATGGTCCTCTTACTGTTTCTTTTTTATTTGGGTTATTCGTTTAGTTTGTGCCTCTATTACACTGCTTTGAAAAAGTTTCCATGCAGCTTGCAGGCATTTCACACTTGTGACTGTTCCTTTTAATTACCATTTAACTAGCCTCCTCATTTTGGTGTAGTTTTTCTTTTTGAAGTTAAATGCTGCTATGGTGGGTTTCTTTGGGATTTCTCCCTCTTATAAGGATGTTAAATTTAATTATATTACAGTTGCTATTACAGAGTGGTTCTGCTATATTCACCTCTTGGATCCAATCCTGTGCACCACTTAGGACTAAAGTAAAAATTGCCTCGACACTTGTGGGTTCCAAAACTAACTGTCCCAAGAAGCAGTCAATAATGGTGTCTAGAAATTTGAGCATGCATCCCTGAGCATTTCACAATCACAGTCACCATCCTGGTCAGGGGGTCAGTAGTATATTCCTACTGCTATATTCTTATTATTCAAGCATGGAATTTCTATCCAGAGAGAGTCTATGGTACCGTTTGATGCATTTAGGATTTTTTACTATATTTGATTCTTCGTTTTCTTTCACATATAGTGCCACTCCCCCACCAGCACAACCTACTCTTCCTATATATTTTGTACCCGGGTACTACAGAGTCCCATTGTTTATCGTTCCACCAAGTTTCTGTGATCCCTGTTACATCAATATCCTCATTTAATACCAGGCACTCAAGTTCACCCATCTGAGCATTTAGACTTCTGGCATTTGTGTACAAGCACTTATAAAATTTGTCAATATTTAGTTGTCTGCCTTCATGTGATGTAATTGAACGGGACTCTTTTTTGTTTGACTGTTTCCCTACAGCTCCTGCCTGTACTTTATCCACTCCTAATCACTCCTCTTTGCTAGGCTATAGAGTATCTCCTTTAATGAATCCTCCCCTATGTCATGTGTCTGTCCGAACTGTGTGCTTCTCTGCACCTGTCAGCTTTCCCTCTGCCCTTAGTTTACAAACTCCTCTACAATCTTTTTCATTTTACATGGAAGGTTTGTCGGACCTGAAACCCAAAGGGCTGCGGCACCCAAATCCCTGGGGAGTTTCATATGAGCCTGAGATCTAAGACCACTAAGTTTTGAACAGATCTACTTTTAAGTCCCTTCTACCTGATTTTGTATTTGCCGCAGTGTCACCATTTAACCCGCAGTGGCTCTGTGACAATCATTCTTTATTCGGAGTATGGTCGTGCTTAGAGGCCCCAACCAAAATCAGGGCCTCATTATGCTAGGCGCTGCAGAGAGAGTAATGGAAAGCTCCTGCCTCAAAGAGCTTCCAGTCTAAACAAATGGTGGGAGAAAGGAGAGATTATTATCCCCGTTGTACAGATGGGAAAATGAAGCACAGAGAGATGAAGTGACTTGCCCAAGTCACACAAGAAGCTGCTGACAATGCTGGGGACTGGACCCAGAGTCATAAGAACGGCCATACTGGGTCAAACCAAAGGTCCATCTAGCCCAGTATTCTGTCTTCCGACAGTGGCCAATGCCAGGTGCTTCAGAGAGAATGAACAGAATAAGGCAATGATCAAGTGATCCAATAGCGAGTCACCATATCCCCTTACAAGCCCATGCTTCCTCTCTGGTCCTTCGCCATGATTTCACCATGGTCACTTTGCCTAGACAGTGTGATAACAGCTGTTCCATAACAACGGCTGGAGCTGGGTACTTCAAGACGCGTCGAATTGATGGCGGGGGAGCAGAGAGAGAGGCAGTTCACGAATGGCTGCTCTAACATGGGGATTGCAGGCCCCAGATTTGTCCTGTGTGAAGCTCAGCAAATTCTGGCTGCAGAGTCAGACCGACAGAGCGCGGCCCCATCTGCAGAAGGCAAACAACTGTGCGCGCTAAGTACATTTTAATTGTTTTAAACACTAAGCATATTAAGCCTGTTTTCAACTCAGTTGTGGCTAAACCTGATTATAACACCGTACGATGGTGCCAAACAAAAAAGCCAGGTTAAAAATGGCTCTCGGGCCAACATATCCAGACCTGCTCAGATCCCCTGAGTCTCCACCGAACCCTGATTTGAGCTGTTTACAATGTCCTCCCCCTGTTTGTAGCACACGAGGGGTTCTCCAAACAAAACACACAAGCAAAGAAAGGGTCCTTTTCTCTCTCTCTGCCTTGAGAGGGGAATCAGAGGAAAAGAAAAGAAAGGCAAAGGTGGCCTGTCTCTTAGGCAGTCTTTTGGGATGTCCCTTTGGGGCGTGGCTTATCAACTGGTATAGTGTCTTTAATCAGGATCTGGGTCTGTCTCCAGCCCCTCTTGGCCAACCCTGCTTTGTACCTGGTCCATGCAGCCTCAGGGGTGGTGAGGTTTGCAACCGTCTCCCTCTTTGCTGATCTGTCTCCACGGTCAGCAGTCTTCTCCCTAGTCAGCACCCCAGGCTGTGGCAGACTTCCTTCTCCAGCCCTGGCAAGTCTTACAGGTAGGCCGGGTTAGTGCTGGCTGAGCCCATAGGAGCTTGTTAAGCATCCTCTCTGCTAGAGTGAGGGTGTGCCCCTTCACAGAATCACAGAATATCAGGGTTGGAAGGGACCTCAGGAGGTCATCTAGTCCAACCCCCTGCTCAAAGCAGGACCAATCCCCAATTTTTGCCCCAGATCCCTAAATGGCCCCCTCAAGGATTGAACTCACAACCCTGGGTTTAGCAGGCCAATGCTCAAACCACTGTGCTACACCTAAAGCCCAGCCCTTACTGTAAATAAGTAGGTGCTCATAAAGCCACAGGTCCCATACTTCACCAGAAGCTCTGGGTTGGGCTGACCTGGACCGGCTCGCAGCTATTCAGGAAGCCGGTACATTCCCCAGGTGGGCGCATCTAAGCTTTTGTTTTACAGAGATCTGCAGCTCTCATGTGGTTGAGAGTAAAACCTTCAACATGTGAACTGACTGTAACCAAGGCTGCAAGATTTGCCTGAGTCTGCAGACAGCCTGAAAGAATAGCCCTGGGAAAGGTGGGAACGGCCTCTGTGTCAAAGAGTGGTAACTCTGAAGCCCAGCATTGACAATGTAAATAGCACCATTGTTAACTTGCTGCTACTGAAAGCATGGAGGAGAGGAAAGCAATGAGATCCCACTCCTACCCACCTGGAAAGTTCAACGATGCTGAGTCAGACCCAAAAAAACATGTTGTTTTTTTAAAAAATCTTAGTTTTGGGGTCAAACATTATATTAAATATGTGTATTACTGCAGCATCTAGGAGCCCTACTCATGGACCGGGGCCAGATGCTGCTAGCTGCTGTACAAACAAAACAAAAAGATGGTCCTAATTGTGGCAGGGTTTTTATGTTCATACTCCAATATGCACACAATTAGTGCTGCCAACTCCCCGGATGTATAGAGTACAGTGAGCCAGGCTCCACTGCAGGAGCTCTCGTGGCTGCATGATGGGGCCAAATCTCCAGCTTCTCCCCAAACCCCAACATTTTAATTCATTAATTCTGTGTCCCCTGCAGCCCTACATCTACACCCTCCCCGGCCCAGCAATTAACTCTGCCCCACTAACCTTTACATTGATTCTGCCCCCACAACTCTCCCCTCTGCCCCCACAATCCTCCCCTCTGCCCTCTCCCTGCCCCCCGGACTGGGTGGGTAGTTCCTTTCCACTTACCCCCTGTCCCACGTCTGGTGGTGCAGGGAGTGACAGAGACCAGACTGACTCACTGCTCACAGGAGGGGAGGATCAAGGTCTCCCTGAGCGGCTGGGCTCTTTCTGCTCTTCCAGCCCCTATCCAAAATCTCTTGGCTCCTGACTGGGGAAGAGCTCTGCCAGCCTCCCCTAGATGCACTGATTGGCTGCTCTTCCCCAGGAGGTGGGCAAGTGGGGAAGGCAGCCAATCAGAGGGGACTCTCCACCCCAGGCACAGACAGAATTCAGAAGAGGGCTGGAGCTTCTCCAGTCATGGCCAGATTGACCCCAGACCTGGCTAAGACTGCCAGGAAATGGTTAAGAGTGGGCAGTACTGATTCTATGAAGATCCGCACAATCTACTGTGAGCAGCATCTTGTTTGTGCAACACGAGTGGGCGGAGCTTGGGTTGTGGGTGGAGCTTGGAAGAATATTATGACCCTCTTCTCCCCTCCCCTCCCCCCCGACTGCTCATCCTTTTAGCAGTCTGAAAAGCCAGATGCACTCGTATCAGACTGAACAGACAGAACCATGGGGAGTATGGAACCAATCCCAGGACATTCTCTGGTAATACATACAGCCTTAACTGCAGCTTTCTTGTGGGCTTAAGGGGTGCCTACATCTTCTGAAGAGGGGTGAATTTCACCCTAAAATAAGACTGTGTTTTACAATCCAGCCTTGGCAGGAGCACATTCTGACCTTTGCCCCATGCACTGGGAGATGACTAAACCTAACCCCCTGGAACATCTTTCCTTCATGAAGCCATCCTGGGTCCCCATTTATGAGCAGCTGGAGGATAACACGGTTTGGGAGGAGGGAAATCCAACAGCCTGCAAAGGGGTTTGAGGTTCAGTCCGAAACAGACTGGGAACATATCTTGAAATTTTGGTTTGCAGATCTGCGGTAGGTCTCTGCAATGGTCTCCTGGGGTCTGCTTCTTGCCTTCCTGTGCAAATGATGAGAGTATGTTAATATAAACAACAGATTTTTAGGGATACAGTCAACCAGAAATCTAGCTTTTTTCAAAGAAAGGAGTTAAAGCTTTCCTCTGGGATTACACCTGCCCCTGAGTCCCCTCTTGTGGTTTCACAATCACATTTTCTTACTTTTACCAAGTTTTTTTTCTCTCTCCTCTGTTGCTGTGGGAAAATCTCACACAACCCATGGGGAGACCTGATGGGAAAGCACATCAGTGGAAAAACTCAGATCCAGATATGAACTTTGAAGTTCTGGCAGATGGCTAATTATTTTGTATTATTCAGTACTGCCAACCTCAAGTGTTCAAAAATCGTGAGTCAGGCCTCCCAAAATCTTAAAAATCAAGAGATTTAAAACAAAATAAACCAATACATTTTGGGTTGTTGGGGGTTTACCCTTTCTGGCTTCTTAACCAGTGGGACTTCACATTTTCAAGCTTTTCTAGGGCTAGAAACTTGGTTTTCTTTAGCAGAAAGCTGAGATTCTCAGGTGATTTCTGGACTCCAAAAGCTGGGGCTTTAAGAAAAACATCAAATATCAGGAGACCTGTGATCAGTTTGGTGTTACCTGTATTATGCTGACACCCAAAGGGCCCCAAACAAGATCAGGGTGCCATTGTGTGAGGCGCAGTACATGCACATAGTAAGAGACACCCTCTGCTCCATTCTCTGCTAACAGCATCACTCCTGTGAGATGTGTTCGCAGAAGACAATGATGTAGCTCTCTCTTTAGCCCCGTCTTCAGCTGCTTACAAAAGGCTGCTGTTAACTGCTCCATTCCCTGCCCATATCCCTTTCTCAGCAGTGCTGGAAAAAACTGGAAAATACTAAAATTCATCGATTCCATGGCCAGAAGGGACCAGTGTGATCATCTAGTCTGGCCTGCTGTGTAACATAGGCCAAAATTATTCTGAGAGCAGATATTTTTGAAAAACATCCAATCTTGATTTTAAAATTGCCAGTGATGGAGAATGCACCACAACCCTTGGTAAATTGTTACAGTGGCTAATAACTTTCCCTGTCAAAAATGTACAGCTTATTTCCAGTCTGAATTTGTCTAGTTTCCAGCCATTGGACCATGTTACACCTTTCTCTGCTAGACAGAAGAGCCCACTGTCAAATATTTGTTTCCCTATAGTTACAGACTGTGATCAAGTCACCCCTTAACCTTCTCTTTGTTAAGCTACATAGACCCAAAGAGCTCAATCTATCACTAGAAGGCAGGTTTTTTAATCATTCCCAGGGTTCTTCTCTGAACCCTCTCCCATTTATCAGCAGCCTTCTTGAATTGTGGGCACCAGAACTGAACACAGTATTCCACCAGTGGTCACACCAGTGGCGAATACCGAGGTAAAATAATCTCTCTACTCCTACTTGACAATCCCCTGTTTGTGCATCTAAGATCTCTATTGCATTCCACCATGCAGAAAGAGAATTCTATTAATTCCTGGCATTTTGCTGGCTCCTGGATCTCAAAATGCACCACAGGCATCAGTGAGTTAAGGCCTCAGCCCTGGCTAAGTCCCCTTTGTGTCACTACGAAGGGAGAAAGGGGAAGTAAAGATGCCCTGCTGTAGGGAAATCTCCTGATGATGAATTATAGCCAACTTCTGGGAATGCCACCTGCCCCATGCCTGCATGTAGGTGGTGTTGGGCAGCCCAGGGGTGTGTATGGGCATGGCCAGAGTGCACATCAGATTAGTGGTTCCTGGCTGGCAGAAGGATCTCCAGGGAATTGCTCCAGATAGCCACACATTAGAGCAGCCCTGAGATTGCTGTAATCTCATCTATCAGAAGGGCGTTCCAGCCCCTGGCTGGCACCAGGGCCGGGAGAGGTGGGAATGGAGCTTAGCGCTACCTTCGTCTCCCTCACCAGCCCAGCTGCTCTGAGCAGATGGAATGAAGCTGAGCCCAGCAGAGAATGGAGACCACAGAGGGGCTAAGAGACCTGTCCAAGGCCACACAACAGGTCAGGGATTGCTGCTAATGCCACTCAGCCATGCATCCAACCCTTCCATCTACATAGGGGCCGGGGGCCGGACTCGAACGGCACATTACACCAATAGGGACAAAACCCCAGTGGAAACCCAGCATCTGCAGCTCTGCAAATACTCTGTGCCCAGAGGAACTCAGCTTTGGTGACTGCAGAGCTGAAATCAGCCCATTCCCCCTTCTACACTAACCACACTAACCTCCTGCTACCATCTCAGCCAGAGCAAACACTCCCCACCCCCGCCCAAACTGCTATAGGGTCAAACACCACGTTCAAATGAAATCATTCTCCACTCCTGTGTCGCCTCACTCCCTGGGCTCCACAAGACCACCCTGCCCACTGGTGGGAGCAAACAACCCCCCATTAACACTTACTGCTTATCCCCACTCTGTGCACCTAGAGGAGTGATGATGGGGATGCTGGTATAAATAAAATAGAGGGATCACTTCATCTACCCACCATGGTAATGTAGCCACCTCTGGGGTGAACTGCAGCAGCTGCTTTAATCGTGCATAACAACTGGATAAGGGCAGAAATTGAATAATTATAATTTGTCCACTCTACAATGTTAGGTTGACATTTGATAATTACCTAAACTGGCAAAAACTGCCCTGAGGCTCACAAAAAGTCCATGTGACTCTTAAATGGCCACAAGGGAGGTGCACTTTTACAGATCATCTGAAAAATCAAGCACTTAATGCTAAAACCATGCATTAAAAAAGCTAGCAGGAAGAATGCAGTCATCTGGACCAGGTGCTGAATAAAGTAATTAATCCCCTGATATTTCAATTTGCAGGTGACAGATGGCAGCCTTCACTTTAACATATTTTTGTGCTGTGTGGCTGAGTTCAAAGGAAAACAAGTCAGAATTCTTGGGGAAAATGCCTGACCTACTCCTGATCCAAGAGTTTGCTGGTTATTTTTACGAATGGAGAGTCAGCTCAACTGCTTGATAAAGACTGACTGACTTCTGTGAATGAAGGTAGTTGCTCTCCCAAGTACGTGTCCTACTCCCAGACTTTAAGGCCACAACGGACCATCATGATCATCCTACAGTCCAGGAGCGGGCAAACTACGGCCCGTAGGCTGTGTCCGGCCCATCAGACCTTTTAATCCCACCCTCGAACTCCCACCAGAGAGCGGAGTCAGGGGCTTGTGCTGCTCCAGCGCTGCAGCTGGGGAGTGGGACTGGGGGCTTGTGCCACTCCGGTGCTGCAGTCGGAGAGTCGGGTGGGGGCTTGCCTTGCTCGGCGCAGGCCGTGGCTCCGTGCGACTCCTGTCCCCCGTCCACCTCCTATGTGTAGGTGCAGCCAGGGGGCTCCACATGCCGCCCCTGCCCCAAGAGTCGGCTCTGCAGCTCCCATTGGCCGGGAACCGTAGCCAATGGGAGCTGCAGGGGTGGTGTCTGCAGACGGAGTAGCATGCAGAGCTGCCTGGCTGGCGCCGTGCCTCCGCGTAGGAGCCAGAAATGAGACATGCCGCTGCTTCCGGGAGCTGCCTGAGGTAAGCGCGCCCGGAGCCTGCACCTCCGACCCCCTCCCATGCCCCGACCCCCTGCCCCAGCCTGGAGCTCCCTCCCACATGCTGAACCCCTCATTTCTGGCCGCACCCCGGAACCTGCACCCCCACCCCAGAGCCGGTACTCCCTCCCACACCCCAACCCTCTGCTTCAGCCCGGAGCCCCCATCATACTCCGAACCCTTCTGCTCCACCTCCAGCCCACAGCCCCCTCCTACACCCCTCATCCCTGGCCCCACCCCAGAGCCCACACCCCCAGCCGGAGCCCTTACACCCTCCCGCACCCCAACCCCCTGCCTCAACCCGCAGTGCCCTCCCATACTCCAAATCCCTCAGCCCTACCCCCCAGCCTGGAGCACTTTCCTGCACCCCAAACCCCTCATACCCGGCCCCACCCCAGAGCCCACACCCCCAGCTCAGAGCCCTCCCCCTAACCCCCAATTTCGTGAGCATTCATGGCCCGCCATACAATTTCCATACCCAGATATGGCCCCCAGGCCAAAAAGTTTGCCCACCCCTGATCTAGTCTGACCTCCTGCACAGGACCTCACCCACCCACTCCTGTAATAGACCCACAACCTCTGGCTGAGTTACTGAAGTCCTCAAATCATGATTTAAAGACTTCAAGTTACAGCGACTCCACCATTTACTTTAGTTCAGGGGTTCCCAAACTCTTTACTGGCATGACCCCATTTTAATTAAATATTTCCTGCCAGGACCCCAGTCAGCATGGAGGAGGCCATTTTGAAGAGCAATACCACGTCCCCCACACAGCGTGACCTCGCACGCACCATGGGGGACACCATTTTGCTCTGCAAAACAGCATCCTTCGCACAGTGTGACCTCACACGCACCGTACTTGTGAGGTCAGGCCATGTAGGGCAAAATGGATTCCTCCGCACAGTAGGGATTGCGGCGACCCCCTCTGCTGATGGCGCAACCCCATTTAGAGGCGCAACTTGCAATTTGGGAACCGCTGGTCTACTTCAAACCAGCAAGTGGCCCGGGCCCAATGCTGCAGTGGAAGGCAAAAAAAACCCCAAAACCCCTCCAGGGTCTCTGCCAATCTGACCTGTGAGAAATTCCTTCCCAACCCCAACTATGGCAATCAGCTAGACACTGAGCATGTGGGTGACCCACCAGCCAGACACCCAGGAAAGAATTCTCTGTAGTAAAACCAGACATAGCTAGTGTGGGTATGTGCTGAGGAAGTTAACATATTATGCAGATACACCACAATCCACAGCTCTCTCTGCTACTCAAGACCTGAACCCACCTACAGCCCTGACAATGCAACCTCACTTCTGACCAGCAGCTGCCAATACATCTCAGTCCTAACTGACAATATGCCCCCGCTGTTTCAGCACTGGGTCTCCAGTATATCTCTCAAAATGCAGCCAGCCAGCCATGCCTTTACTTAACTACATGACTTTGCGTGGATCAGAACAAGAAAACAGAGCCCCTCCAAGAGTCAATCCAGTTAGCACAGCAAGAGAGAGGAGAGCCCTTGTTTGCGAGCTCCATCCTGTTCCGTTTCATTTTCAGGTTCTGTCCAGAGCAGCTCCAGCTGTTGTTACTTCCAAGGCACAAGGACCACCTACAATTACCCGTGTTCCTAAAGATGCCTTTTCTAAATCATGCCAAACTGTGAGTCAGGCTGGGGCTCCAGAATTCATTTTCAGTCTTAACTCAAGCAGGATGTCAGCCTTTCCTCAGGCTGTATTTACCAACGATGATGTCAACCCGCAACTAGTGGGCTTACCCCCCAGGGCCTGAGCCTGCATTCCTTGCATACCCATACCTACAACTCCCACTGAGGGACATGAGAATTGGGGTGAGGAAGGAAATAACTCTGGCTCTGCCCACACAGTTTTGATGCACGGGTGTAGCTGCCCTGCATTGGTGTAAGATGCGAGGAATCAGTCCATGAGGGGGGGGAGAGATAGCTCAGTGGTTTGAGCATTGGCTTGCTAACCCCAGGGTTGTGAGTTCAATCCCTGAGGGGGCCATTTAGGGATGTGGGGCAAAAATTGGGGATTGGGCCTGCTTTGAGCAGGGGGTTGGACTAGATGACCTCCTACGGTCCCTTCGAACCCTGATATTCTATGATAACCAGATTGCACTTAGTACAGCTGTAAACCAACTTCACAAATCCTAGGCATGTTCCTGGCTAAGTAGGTCAGAGCAGTCAGGGATTGCTGGCATGTAGGGACATTTGTCCACAATCCTTTTACCTACCCATGAACCTGACACCGGGTGATGAGTGGTTGCAGAGGAGCCACTATGGGAGTCCTATGGCACCCAAGAATCCCCCTATCCCAGGAAAATCCTCAACGTGCTGGACCTGGATTAGGGCTGCTTTGTGGTGATAAAACAAAGCTGCATTGATGTACCAGATTAGGGGGCGGGTGTGTGTGTGTGTGGGGTTTCACTTAGTTCTTTTTATTCACCACACTCTATAAATACGACTAGAGAGGAAGGATGGCCCAGTGACTAGGGTCCTAATGGAGACCTAGGTTCAATTCCCTGTTCCACCCCAGAACTCCTGTGTGATCTTGGGCGAGTCACATAGCCTGGCTGTGCCTTGGTTGCCCATCTGTACAATGGGGACAATACAACTGCCCTGCCTCACCAGGATAAATACACTCAAGATTGTGAGACGCTCAGATTCTAGGGTAATGTATCTAAAGCGGAATTAATCTTCAAAGCACTCCTACAAGATAAAGTATTGTTACAGCCATTTAGCAAAGGCAAACCGAGGCACAGAGAAGTTAAAGGATTTGCCCAAGTTCACGTTGCTAGAAAGCAGTAGACCTGGGAGTTGAACCCAGAAATCCGGACTTCCCGATCTGTATTCTAGTTGATAACCTGCACTCCATCTCCACACACATGCTCAAGTAAGAATGTGTCCTTCTGTGCCTATACTCCTACTATTTACAGCTGCCAAGCACGCTTGCTGGAAAACGTATATTTACAGAAATAAACAACAACGCAGCGTGAGTCACTCCTTGGAGAGCAAGTGATTGTGGAATGTCTCAATTCCTTGATCCGTTGCTCATTTGTGTTTGCATTCTATTGTCGGGCCATCTGAATGGCCCTGGTGTAAACATGGGCTGTTTCATTTAAAATGCAATAAAATGTTAATTATAAAGAAAAAAATCAAATAAAGAATTTGCTCTCGGGCTCTGTCCTTGTTTGCTAAAGTTCATCTCACAGCTATTGTGTTTTGGGTTTTTTTCCAGGAGTGTTAAATAACTCTCTGGAGACAAGCTGCAGCTGTAGCTTTGTCTCTCTGTGTCCATGAAGAAAACCACAGTGAGGGACTTTAAAAATGAAAAAAATGGGCTATATGACTGCTAAGTAAGGCCTGAGGAATCCACTCTCCCCAGGCAAGGAGGACTCTTCCCCAGGAGAGGGATATCAACAGCTGCCTTTAAAAAAAAAAAAAAAGACAAAGAAGCTTCTAGCCCTTATGGTCTGAAGAAGCCCTCCCAACTAGGCCCAGAGTGTAAAGCAATGGAGCGCCATCTTCCTGAGTCTGCAGATGGACAGCTCCAGTGCCTCTGCTGCTGCTCAGGCTTTTCCCAAGCTGCAGCAAAGTGAAAACTGACCACAATCACATCAACTTCACTCTGCTGTTGGTGCTGCTTGGGAAAACCACAGTGTGAGCAACAGCTAAGGTCATGCATTGGAGGAGGAAACAATGAGTCTACAGGATGAATACAGTAGAGAAAACACCTTGTCACCGCCCTAGTGGCAGCAAACAGGAAGCTCTACCGGCGGGGAACTCAGAGAAAATGGTAGAATCTAGGGATAAGACACTAATAGAAATCCCAGTATCCTCTCTTTAGCCAGAAGCTAAGGAGGGAAGGGAGGAAGTTAGGTCTGTTGGTTTCTCACCTAGCCTTTGCCTCTGGACAAGGGGGGGCTACCACTTCTTTCCTATTAGGGGGTGGTGATTAGGGTTAGTCCTGTGACTATTTGGAATCTGGTAAAAGTTTCCAAGTGGTATCTGGGTAAGGGATGTGCGTGGTAGCGAGACTGATGGGATATGTTAGAAAAGGAAAGTGCTGGGGAGAAAGAGAGAATTTTCAAGTGTGTGGAGTGGGAGGCGATAGGAGAGATGCAAAATACCCAGAAGTGAGTAAAGAACACAGTGAAATGAAAGGGGAAAGAAAGAAGGAAAGAGGAGGGCAATGGAGGGACAGCAAAGGAAAAGAGACACTGAAGACTGTCAGACAAAGGACAGAAAAAGTGGAGTGTATCCAAGAAAGAAAGAAAGAAAGAACCAAGAGACTTGGTAAGTGATTGGCTGAACAAGAGCATCTGTTGGTTAAAGGAATCCCATGTACACATACAATCGGAGGGGAGTTCTGTCCTGTCACTAGTTCAAGTATCCTCTGCAACTTTGCAGTGTCCTCCACCGCCCTGGGGTAAGGAATGGAAGGATCTGTGAAATAACAAATAACATCTAGCTCTTATATAGCCCTTTTCATCCATAGATCTCAAAGGGGAGGAGTTCAGAGGAGGGCAGTATCATTACTCTCTTTTCACAGATGGGGAAACTGAGGCACAGAGAGGCAAAGTGATTTGCCCAAGGTCACTCAGCAGGCCAGTGGCAGAGCCAGGACTCCTAACTTCCAGCCCAGCGGACTATCCACTAGGCCACACTGCCTCTCTTTAGCAACCAACCCCTCACTACGGATCTCTGATCTTGCCCCCCATACAGGGGAACCTCAGCAACTCTGCTATATTGTGGGCATGCCCTGAAGATGTGGGGAGTGGTATGTGTGGAGGAGGAAGCGGGATCTGAGCCCTGGTCTGCAGAACGGGCCTTTTTCCTGTGCCATCCTCATTGGTATCTCATAGCCTGCTTTCCACCTTAGCAGCCCCCCATACTCAGCCCAGAGGCCACCAGGAAAGCACAAACCAGAAGAATGTCACTCAGTTCCCTGTGAAATGGCCCGTTCAGCCCCTGCAATCCACCAGAGCTTCTCTGAACAACAGGCAAACCCCCTGCAAAGCAAAATATTTGCTCGCCTGCTCTCCCTTAAATGCCACGGGCATCGCACATGTGATGAGGGGACGCAGTGGGAGGGAGATTAAGGAAAGTCCAACGAGATGGGCACAGCCACCTGATTAATAAGGAGGACAATTAAATTGCCAGCCGTGGGGGCTGTTCGGCTCAAAGGGGCGTGGCTAATCTGTCTAATAGGTGTTCCCTGGCTCAGCAGAGCCCCACCAGTCAGGGCCAAGGTTCATGGCCTTAAAAAACTCGGTTTTCTCCTCCTTCGAGTAGCGTCCTGCATTCCTGCCTTCCAGCTCAGAGCTCAGCCTCCCCAGGCAGCTCACCCGCTGGAGGAGGTTGCTACGGGACACTGGGTTGCCATGGAAACATCGAAATTCGATCAGGCTGGAGGCCAAAAAGAATGAATAAGTGTGGGGGGGTGGGCGGCGTTGGAGGGGGCGTGTGCTGTGCCAGCATCGAGTCTGTAAGATGCCAAAAGGGAGCCAGAGGGGCAGCATTCGTAACTGGATTGGCCCAAAGGGAAAAGAGGGTCATGGTAGCCTGCTCTCGTCCCCTAAAATCAGCACTCAGCATCCCGCGCCTACGATATTTCTAGCCAATTGGTGTTTGTTCTGCCGATGTAATGCTCCCAGCTGGCCTTTCATGGGTTGAGCAGGCTGCCACTCCACATCCACTCGCTGCTTTTCCCCTGCCACCTGCCCCCACCCCCGACCAGGTCAGAAGGGACTCACCTGCAACGCCAGGGCTGGGAGCTGCAGCCGCCCGACGCAGTCGGAGGTGGCCCTGGCTGAGTAGGGGCTGGCTTGGGTGATGACCCAGCACTTCCGCACCTGCCCCGCCTGCAGTAACCAGACGCTGGGTGTCCAGTCAGAAGACTGACCGGACACTCTCAGGACCCCTTTTCGACCGGACTTTCCAGTTCAAAACCTGGGTACCCGGCCACCCTCGCTCCATCCCTGCCTTCCATGCAGAGTGGCAGAGACAGGGGCCCTCTCTAAGCCGGCCGAAGCACAGCCAATGCAGCCGAGAGGATCTTGGCAGCACGTCAGCCCAGAAGGACACCCAAACCCTGCAGAAGGCCCCAGTCCAGCTTCGTGGAAACCCGAGCTGACTCGCTGAAAGGTTTATTAGGAACATCGCAATGGGAGGACATCCTGCTGGAAAGCGCATTGTTATTCCTCTGGGATAGACCCACTGTCCTGGGCAGGCTATCTGTGTCACTACCGAGTGAATGAACCAAGCTACAGCTGTCGTAAAGAGTGGAAAAGAGGGGAGTGAAGCCCTCAGAATGAGCCCTGTTAGCCACTGGCTGGGCAGGTATTCATCCCCAGGGAGAAACTCTGAGTTAAGGGCTAGTAGGAACCATTCACACCAGGGCAACTTTTGCTCATTTAGGCAACTGGAACCCCACCACCTGCTAGATAGCTGGTGCTTTCTGAGCATCCAAGACCTGATCCTGCAAGGCGCTGAGCATGTGCCGAGCCAGCGGCAGCCCCAGAAGCTCAGCACTTTGTGGGGGAAAATCAGGCCAAAGCTATCGAAACAAGAGCTGCCTGATTTGCAGGGGCTGTCCCTGGCATTCACTAGTAATCACACTGACAATTTTGCAACCTGCTGATTGTGGGCAATAAAATAGAGGCAGGATTGGGAACTCCTGGAAGACTCAGCCTTGATTGTTCACACAGAACAAACTTCTTTTTTCCATGTCTTTTGCCCACATAGTAAACTGCCCAGTAATCATAGAATCATAGAATATCAGGGTTGGAAGGGACCTCAGGAGGTCATCTAGTCCAACCCCCTGCTCAAAGCAGGACCAATCCCCAACTAAATCATCCCAGCCAGGGCTTTGTCAAGCCTGACCTTAAAAACCTCTAAGGATGGAGATTCCACCACCTCCCAGTGCATTTGTCTCAGGAGACGATAAGATTAAGTCAAGCTCAGCTTGGACATGAACTCCCAGGGGGTGGACTACCTGATGGACAGACCCCTAAGCCCCTTAGGATCCTGCAGGTTTGTACACAACAGATCACCCCGAAAACTCTCTCCCCACCTCAGCTGAGAGAAGACAACAAACCCAGAGCGCTGAGTGTGCACGTAGTTAAAGTGAAAGCATGTGACTTGGCACCAGGTCCCGGCACAGCGATGCTATTCATCTCGCAGAGAACAGATTCTTTGAACAGCCCAGACCATGTAATTTTCTGTTTCTCTAACTCGAAATACACAGCAGGTCTCCCCGGACCGGGCAGCATCAGGTACAAGCGCTAGAGAGAGAGGACACTCAGCTTGGTTTCCTCCACGCCAAGGCAGGGTTTTTCTCTCCTCCATTCTCCCCCAAATCACTGGGAAGTTACACACCACGCTCCTGAGGGTTCGGTGGACAGGGACGCTGCCTTTCAGGGATCCTTGATTTTCCAGAGAGGCACCAAAAGAGGATACAACCCCCATTAAACCCCCACCTCCAACTCATGCACACTCAAGTACCAGGGGTGTGAAATGACAGGGCGCGGACAGCATAATGCTGCTGGGAGCTGTCAAAGCAGGATCCGGGTTGCCAAAGGCCTAGAAAACCTCTGGACCAAAGTCAACAACAGCTGTAGGGCCCAATGCAAGGGGCCGTGTGCCCACTGCAACAAACTCACTGGCCCCAGCTCCCACCCCACTGCCATTCCTACAGCCATGCATGACCTGACTCTGATGGTGCCCACGGCAGTCGGGACACTCAGCGGGTTGCAGGATTGGGATCTAAGCAACCAATTGGTTGCTGCTCTGGCTTGTGGCAGACAAACTGGTCTAAAGAAGAGCATTGGTCATGATTTTCATCAGGATCGGGGCCTGGGGTGCTAGGCGCTGCACATGCATTTCTGAAGACACAGAATCAGAGAAACGTAGGGCTGGAAGGAACTCGGAGAGGTCATCCAGTCCAGCCCCTGACCCCTTCCCTGAATCGTTTACAAGCTAAGCAGATGAGCAACGGATGAAGGGGTGGGGGGGAAAGACAATCCAATGGATAATGAGGTTTATAGATATACACATTTGCTCAGTCATGTCTGTATTTATAAAGAGATAAGAATGGCAGGGCCAGCTAGCCCGGTCTGCCCCTTGAGCTGTCTGTAATTGGCTGATCTCTCTCACTGGCTTCACAGCCAACTCCCAGCTGTTTGGGGGCCTGCAGCAAAGGGGTTTCAGTTCAGTTGCTAGAGAGGAAGAGGTGTGTTCACACCTAGGCCCCAGTCTCAGCAGAGAGGCTACAGCTAAGCTCCCCTTGCTCCTGGAAGAAGTCATTCTAGGCCAGGCTCAACAGCTGGTCCTGCTTTTTGTCCCTGCTGTACCTGTTCTGTGGCTAAACAAGGCCTTTGCTCCCCAGGGCTGCCAATCAGGCACCAAATTCAGAGCTAAGACATCGGTGATCTTCCAGAAAACACCATCCTGGCCACTATGGATGTAGAAGCCCTCTACATCAACATTCCACACAAAGATGGACTACAAGCTATCAGGAACAGTATCCCCGATAATATCATGGCAAACGTGGTGGCTGAACTTTGTGACTTTGTCCTTACCCATAACTATTTTACATTTAGGGACAATGTATACCTTCAAGTCAGCGGCACTGCTATGGGTACCCGCATGGCCCCACAGTATGCCAACATTCTTATGGCTGACTTAGAACAACGCTTCCTCAGCTCTCGTCCCCTAATGCCCCTACTCTACTTGCGCTACACTGATGACATCTTCATCATCTGGACACATGGAAAAGAAGCCTTTGAGGAATTCCACCATGATTTCAACAATTTCCATCTCACCATCAACCTCAGCCTAGACCAATCCACACAAGCGGTCCATTTCATGGACACTACTGTGCTAATAAGCGATGGTCACAAAAACACCACCCTATACCGGAAATCTACTGACCGCTATACTTACCTACATGCCTCCAGCTTCCATCCAGGACACACCACACAATCCATTTTCTACAGCCAAGCTCTAAGATACAACCGCATTTGCTCCAATCCCTCAGACAGAGACAAACACCTACAAGATCTCTATCAAGCATTCTTACAACTACAATACCCACCTGCGGAAGTGAAGAAACAGACTGACAGAGCCAGAAGAGTTCCCAGAAGTCACCTACTACAAGGACAGGCCCAACAAAGATAACAGAACGCCACTAGCTGTCACCTTCAGCCCTCAACTAAAACCTCTCCAGTGCATCATCAAAGATCTCCAACCTATCCTGAAAAATGATCCCTCACTCTCACAGATCTTGGGAAACAGACCAGTCCTCGCTTACAGACAGCCCCCCAACCTGAAGCAAATACTCTCCAGCAACCACACAACAAAAATACTAACCCAGGAACCTATCCTTGCAACAAAGCCCGTTGCCAACTGTGTCCACATATTTATTCAAGTGACACCATCAGAGGACCTAATCACATTAGCCACGCAATCAGGGGCTCGTTCACCTGCACATCTACAAATGTGATATATGCCATCATGTGCCAGCAATGCCCCTCTGCCATGTACATTGGCCAAACAGGACAGTCTCTACGCCAAAGAATAAATGGACACAAATCTGACATCAGGAATCATAACATTCAAAAACCAGTAAGAGAACACTTCAACCTCTCTGGCCACTCAGTAACAGACTTAAAGGTTTCAGAGTAACAGCCGTGTTAGTCTGTATTCACAAAAAGAAAAGGAGTACTTGTGGCACCTTAGAGACGAACCAATTTATTTGAGCATAAGCTTTCGTGAGCTACAGCTCACTTCATCGGATGCATACCGATGAAGTGAGCTGTAGCTCATGAAAGTTTATGCTCAAATAAATTGGTTCGTCTCTAAGGTGCCACAAGTACTCCTTTTCTTTTAGACTTAAAGGTGGCAATTTTGCAACAGAAAAGCTTCAAAAACAGACTCCAAGGATTCAGAGTAACAGCCGTGTTAGTCTGTATTCGCAAAAAGAAAAAGAGTACTTGTGGCACCTTAGAGACTAACCAATTTATTTGAGCATTAGCTTTCGTGAGCTACAGCTCACTTCATCGGATGCATACCGTGGAAACTGCAGCAACTGCTGAGCTTGAATTAATATGCAAACTAGATACCATTAACTTGGGTTTGAATAGAGACTGGGAGTGGCTGGGTCATTACACATATTGAATCTATTTCCCTAAGTTAAGTATCCTCACATCTTCTTGTCAACTGTCTAAATGGGCCATCTTGATTATCATTACAAAAATTTTTTTCTCCTGCTGATAATAGCTCATCTTAATCAATTAGCCTCTACAGTTCATATGGCTACTTCCACCTTTTCATGTTCTCTGTATGTATATATATATCTTCTTACTATATGTTCCATTCTATACATCCGATGAAGTGGGCTGTAGCCCACGAAAGCTTGATGCTCAAATAAATTTGTTAGTCTCTAAGGTGCCACAAGTCCTCCTGTTCTTTTTGCGGATACAGACTAACATGGCTGCTACTCTGAAACCAGAGCTAAGACAGCTGAAGAAACAAGCTCATTGAGAGTGCAGACACTGTGAGGGAGCGCGCTTCATTTACAGTCCCCTTCCCAGACTAAGGAGAAGGGTCTGCAATTAGTGGCATCAGGAAATGACTGGAGTAACTTGCAGGGGAAAGATGTATGCTGGACTGTCTTCAAAATAGCTTTGCATTTTTGCCAGTAAAAATGACCCTGTTTGCAAAGCTGGTCACAGTCAGTTCCTAGGAATACGTTAAACTAGGGAGGAGTGTAGAACTAGTCATTCCCTTCCCAGTTACTTACTCTCTGGTTACCGAAAATAAAAAGGCAGCCAACATGAAGTCTCACTAGTTTACACACTGCCCGCCGTGTTTGCATCAATGTCACCATGGCACCCAAACCGTCACATTGTCACCTTGTGCTTCCCCAGCTGTGTGTCGTACCCACCTGCTGTCCCTCCCAGACATGGATCGTAAACCCTTTGGGGTAGAGGATGACTCTTCCTCTGTGTTCTATAAGACCTAGCATAACTGGGTCGTAATCTCTGATTGGGGCCACTAGGCATTACCGTATTACAGGTGTTCACAGTCGTAAAGTGCAATCACCACCATAGCACAGTCTCAGATGGTTCCCCCTTTGTGAGGCAGGTGGGGGGTGAGGAGGTGAGCGGTGGCCACCGGCAACCCCCCTACCAGAACCTTCTTCTCCCCCATCAGCTCCTGCCACGGATCAGCTGTTTCGTGGCATCAAGAGGCGCTGGAGGGGAGGGGAGAGGTGTGAGGGTGCAGTGCGCTCAGGGGCAAAACTGGGTGGGGAAGAGGCGGGTGGGGCAGGGGCAGGAAGAAGCAGGGTGGGGGTGGGCTGTTTGCTGCTTGTCACTAGCAAAGCATTGTGAGAGAGCCCAGGCTGGAGAGTTAAGGGGGCACAGCGGTACCCCAGTTCCAGGTTGTACCCTGGGGATCCCATCACAATGCGCCTGCCCCAAGAAGATTCAGTGCAATAATCCCTGCCCCTACCTTGGTTTTATGAAGGGCTTCCCCCTTCCACCAGTCTCTGAGTCAGTCCTGCCCAGCAGTGGGGAAGAGACAGTGACCAGGAATGGCTTTTGCTCTAGGCAGGACAAGTGGCTGCCTGCCAGCCTAGCTCCCAGCCTCCAAGGGCTTTGGCAGGCAATCAAGGGGCTCTCTGAACCTCCTCCAGTCAGTCCAACAGACGGGTCATTCATGCCTGTCAATATTGACACTATGGCTCCTCTACAGCAGGGCCTGGGAAAAACATTCCTGCTCTCAGATGAAACAAGGGAGGAGAGAAGCTCAGTGAGTTTACAGGCTTCAAGTACAAGCGTGGCACTGCTCTACCATTCGAACTGGTGGGACTGGGTGTCTCAGCACCCCAGTGATGGCATGGCATCAGGGGCCTTTCCATCAGGTCAAGTGGCTGGTTCACAGCCAGCACAGACACTCACTCCGTGGGGCGGGGCCAGTTCCACTATTAATTGTGAGCCCGGGTATAAACGTAGGACTCTTTATTCACCTCAAAAAGAAAAGGAGGACTTGTGGCACCTTAGAGACTAACCAGTTTATTTGAGTATAAGCTCCATGCACGGGTGTTAATGGGAGCTTTGCCCTAAGATCAAGGGGAGAATCTGGCCTGTATACAGTAACTAGACTGCGAGTGGGTGTCCTGTATTAATGCTGTCACATTCAGTGTCCCACAGTGGTTAATACTGACCACTCCTATTTCTCCCCTTTGTCTCTTCCTCACCCTCCCTTGTCTAATTCCCTCCTTCGCGTGGATGTGTCTCTTCTTCTCCTTTTTCCCACCTGCATTTCTTTCCCTGCAGCAGCCCCCAACTCCCTCCCCATGCCACCCACTAAAATGATCTGCAGTGACCTAGTTCGAATTGAGATTAAAGCATTTGCGTCGGCTGGCGTGCCCATTAGATTAGCTGGGGACAGGAAGATTCTCATTTCTCCAAGCCATAGTTCCAAGTTCTCTGCTGAGTCAGGAAGGAAACACTGTCTTGGTGAACCCTTGATTCACAGCTGGAAGGTTCCTTTGCAACCGCAAGGACTGCGCACTTTCTTTAAAAAAAAACAAACAAAAAAACCTCTGAGATTCTGCAGAATCTGAATGTGGCCTGCAGGCCATGTAAAAATATCAGGTCTGATGCACCTGACACAAGAAGTCATCAGCTGAGGACGGCTTGGTAGCCAGTGTGATGCAATTTGTAATTTCAGTCCAGGCAATAGGGTCCACATCCTAAACCTATCACCAGTATCTGGTAACTGTTTCAAACCATCACAGGAGTGAGGTTCAGGAACAGCCTCCCAGGAGGAGCAGTGGGGGCAAGACACTTAAGGGTGAGATGCAGCTTGATCTGTTCATGAATGGGATGATAGGAGGGGCTTGCTTGCAATCCAGGGACTGGACTCCATGACCCAGGGGGTCCCTTCCAGTCTATGTTCTGAGCTGACAGTCTCCAGAGAGAACCCAATGCCTGGAGGGACCATCGTCCCTGGAGGCGCTTGCAGCCTGTGGGTGCTGTGCAGTTCCCGTTCTGGACTAATGAGAATACAGCAAGGCTCACGGCTTTTGAGAGGGTCGAGCGACATGCAGAAGCTAACCTCCAGCACATGCACTATTCCGGTCCACCCCCAGCAGAGAGCGTCAGGGCTGGCTTCAGCGTGAGCTGTACGCGTTCGCCTGGCCTGGGTACTCGCTCAGTTCGCTGTCCTGTGCTGAAACCTGCAGTGCTGCGGTCCCACAGTGACGGGCACCGGAGCTAGTTCGATTAAAGGCAGCTCAAGTGCGTCTACACCTGCTGCAATCACCCCTCCCCCCCCCTCCCCCCCCCCGACTGCAGTCTCGACGTACCCAGGATGAAAATGACAGGCGCTGTATTAACAGCACCGGGGCTAGACTTTAATTAGCTATGCCCTGCTAGGTGTCTGTATGTGTCTGTCTCAAGTGGGCAGGTCTGTCCCCAGCCTTAGATCTCTCTGTCTATCCAGGTACACAGGCTGTGCCCAAGTCGACAGGCAATAGAACTGCGCCCCCCCCCCCCCCTCATGTCAGGGTCTGTGCCTGGAGAGAGTTCAGGGACCATGTCTGCCTTCACAGACAGAGCGATTCCAAGGCCAGGAGGGACCACTGTGACCTCCTGTCTAACACAGGCCAGGGAACTGCCCCCAAATCATTTCGACAGCAGATCCTGATTTAAAAAAATTGTAGTGATGACAAATCCACCACAGCCCTTGGGAAATCGCTCCAACGGTTAATTACTCTCACTGCGAAACACTGACACCATATTTCCATTCCCCAAGGCTGGCTAGCTGGCTCCAGCAGCAGGATAAGGGAGTGCTTAGCTCGCTTCCCAGCCAATGCTCGGGTGCCTGAAATGCAGCCCGGAGCTCCAAAGCCTGGCCCATGACTGCCCTCACCTTTCACCAACACAAGAGGCCCACTGAGACTTCAATTCCCAGCATGCATCTTGATCTGACCCCACCAGAGAGGGCCATCACCAATGAAGCTGGATGCCTCAGGCATTCCCCCTCCCCACCCCACAAGTAGCATCTTCTGACATTCACACAGAAAGACAGGTGCTGCCTGGCACCCCCTCTGCAGAGGGACTGTGCCAAGCCGGAATCCGTGGGCTGGAGCAGATGGCAACATGGCTCTGGGGAGCATCAGCAGACTGGTCCTCTTGGCTTCCAGCATGTTGACACACTGAAGCAGGAAGCAGTGCTCACAGAGAAGTCACTTCGGAAAGGATCTGCTAGCCGGGTGCAGCTCTCTTACACGCTCTACTGCCAAAGGCCAGCACATGGTGCCCACGGAACAGTCAATTGCTAATTCCCAGCCTTGGGAGCCACCATGCTTCGGAGCTGGATCCCAGCCAGTGATTTCCCTACATCCCCCCACCCCTTGAATTTCCCTAGCATCCCTCCCCCCCCCGCAGGTTTGTGAACTAGTTACATTCCGATTTAGTGACGGTTTGGAAATTTGAATTGAAATTGAAACATTAATACACACTTTAAAAGCAGATACAGTGTGTGATAAAATACGTGCATCTGAAAAAGTATCATAGATTTGAAAACTATGAGCATAGACTAGCTTCCTCATACAGCTGTTGGGTTTTTTTACGACAATATCAGTGCATTCATTTCCATGATGTTGGCCAACCTAATAATTTCAAATTATGATTTGTAAGCAAAGTCTAAATGAGCTCTCCCTGACAGCTAGTGATGAGCTGGGGGGCTGGGGGGAAAGGCTTCAGGACCAGATTGTATTTACAGTCACACCTAATCTACCTAGGTATCCAGCAAACAGAGCTGTGTTGCCCAAGTGATAGATTTTGGCTGGGGTTGGGTTACAAATCACTTGAATGTGTGTGGGGGTGTGTGTGTCATGAAATGTTATTATTCTTATTGTATGAGTAAAGGGCAGTAGAACTGTACTTAGCCTGTGCTGATTGAGGGCATCGAGAAAGAGAGAGAGAGAGAGTGGGGACAGGTGTTTTGCTTGATGGTCTGTCTGAGTCACAAGTAGGATTTGACCTGCCCCTCTCCACTGTTTAAAGACAGAGCTGATCAGGCTCCACAGATAGTGTTTTGTTTTGTTAACTGACCACCACTACAGCTGAAATCACTGATAATCAGGTCTAAGTGCTTAGTCCTGCTGTGGGACAGTGTTTCTGTGGAAGAGACGGCCCAGTCTGCACCAGCAGCGAGGTTCCCCCACTGAGAGCCCAGCTGAAATCACTGAGAGACGGTGGAACCTCAAGAGACCAACTCGCAGAGCTCTCAGAGGCAGGTGGCAGCAGAAGGTGACGGCGCAGGGCTACTGGCAACGGAGCGGTGGAGTGAACGGTGGCACAACGCCTTTGCCATGGACTATGAGCAGGTGTCACCAAGTGGGCCACCGCTACACCCCGGCTCAAACATGCATTGCCACGCCATGTCCCAGGTAAGGAGGTGTATTCTTTTACCCTAAAGCTTAAGCCAGTGATACACAAACTCTTTCGGTTGCGCCCCCCGCCCCTGGGCTGAGAGCAGGGCGGGAGCTGCAGTTAGGAGCCAGGGCCGGGGGCCAGTGCCCGTGGCCAGGGCTGGAGCTGCAGCTGGGGCAGAGTGGGGGGCAGAGCGGGGCTGGGCGGCACTCCCTTCCTGCCTGACGCGGGGTGGGAGGGAGGGGTGGCCTGGGCCCCACTATGCCCCCTCAAATGTTCCTCCGCACCCCCCTAGCAGGTCTGCCCCACAGTTTGGGGACCACTGGTTTAAACAAACAACCAGAGCGCTGTCTTAAATCAGTACACGGCCCCCAGGCTTCAGGGCCACCCCTCCGGGGACCTCTGACACTCCAGCTCCTGGCAGCTTCCTAGCCTCAGCCAGCTTGCTTCCCTGGGCCCCCTCCGCTGCAGGGACTCACCGCAGGAAGTGAGCTGTAGCTCACGAAAGCTCATGCTCAAATAAATTGGTTAGTCTCTAAGGTGCCACAAGTACTCCTTTTCTTTTTGCGAATACAGACTAACACGGCTGTTACTCTGAAACCTGCCACTCCTGTGTGATTTTTGCTACCTAGGGCTGCCAGGCATCCGTTTTTTGACCAGAATGTTAAAAGTCTGGTCGGTGGCGCAGCAGGGGCCCGGGGCTAAGACAGGCTCCCTGCCTGCCCTGGCTCTGTGCGACTCCCGGAAGCGGCCACCAGGTTCCTGTGGCTCTTAGGTGCATGGGGGGCCAGGGAGGATCCGCAGATCCCATTGGCTGGGAACCGCGACCAATGGGAGCTGCGGAGGTGGTGCCTGCAGGCACAAGGAGCCTCCCTGGCCACCCATGTATCTAGGGGCTGCAGGGACCTGGCAGCTGCTTCCTGGGAGCCGTGGTAAGTGCCGCTGGGACTCCACATCCGCTCCTGCACCCCAACCCCCTGCCTCAGCCCGGAGTCCCCTCCCGCACGCTGAACCTCTCGGCTCCAGCCTGGAGCCCCCTCCCGCACCCCAAATCCCTCATCCCCGGCCCCACCCCAGAGCCTGCACCCCCTGCTGGAATCTTCCCCCTCCCACACACGCCAACCCCCTGCCCCAGCCTGGAGCCCTCTCCTGCACCCAATGGGGAACCAGTGAGGCAAAGCGTTTCTTCATCAGGCAGGGCATTCACCCAAATCTATCCATCAAGCCCCAGGGTCAACATGGTGTGCCGTGTTCTGAGCCTCTGTCCACAGAAGGCAAATGAAAGGTTATTGCTATACAGTGAATGAAAGCAAAGGGATCAACTGACCGTACACAGCCAGCCTCCTCCAGGTCAAGGGTTCAAATCCAGACCTGTTCAATGGCTGTTGCTTGCAGTTCATCAATGGCCTATTGGTGACAGCAGCTCCTAGTCAACAGGTGGCTGCCGCATGAAGATGGACATTAAGTAGTATCTGTTTTGGAAACAGGGAGGCTTAGTTCCTCTTTCCTCCTTCCAAGGGAGGCTGACAGGCAACCCAGCTGCTTCCTATGCGGCAGATAAACAGGTCTTGGGTCTCTAGAGCTGCCACTCAGCCACCTTTCATTAGCATGAACTCACCACAATCAAAGCTCACTTTAACCACATCCTCTTTGCCAGTGGTTAACCATAACGAGGACGAGGGGAATGCTGGTGCTAAGTATTAGCTGTAGCCCCAGTCAGAGAACAACGAGAATTGTTACTACAGGAAAGAATTCTCTGTAGTAATTCAGATCCCACCCCATCTAACATCCCATCACAGGCCATTGGGCATATCTACCACTAATAGTGAAAGATCAATTAAATGCCAAAATTAGGCTATCCCATCATACCATCCCCTCAAACTTATCAAGCTTAGTCTTGAAGCCAGATATGTCTTTTGCCCTCACTGCTTCCCTTGGAAGGCTGTTCCAGAACTTCACTCCTCTGATGGTTAGAAACCTTTGTCTAATTTCAAGTCTAAACTTCCTTATCACTATTACATTTCATCCTATTACTATTCCTCCAGTTCACAAGGTCATCCAGATCTTCCTGTATGATATCCCGGTCCTCCTCTGTATTGGCAATACCTCCCAGCTTTGTGTCATCCGCAAACTTTATTAGCACACTCCCACTTTTTGTGCCAAGGTCAGTAATAAAAAGATTGAATAAGATTGGTCCCAAAACCAATCCCTGAGGAACTCCACTAGTAAGCTCCCTCCAGCCTTGCAGTTCACTTTTCAGTATGACCCGTTGTAGTCTCCCCTTTAACCAATTCCTTATCCACCTTTCAATTTTCATATTGATCCCCATCTTTGCCAATTTAACTAATAATTCCCCATGTGGAACTGTATCAAATGCCTTACTGAAATCGAGGTAAATTAGATCCACTGCGTTTCCTTTGTCTACAAAATCTGTTACCTTCTCAAAGAAGGAGATCAGGTTGGTTTGCATGATGTACCTTTTGTAAAACCATGTTGTATTTTGTCCCAATTACCATTGACCTCAATGTCCTTAACTACATTCTCCTTCAAATTTTTTTCCAAGACCTTGTATACTACAGATGTCAAACTAACAGGCCTGTAGTTACCCGGATCACATTTTTTCCCCTTTCTTAAAAATAGGAACTATGTTAGCAATTCTCCAGTCATACAGTACAACCCCTGAGTTTACAGATTCATTAAAAATTCTTGCTAATGGGCTTGCAATTTCATGTGCTAATTCCTTTAATATTCTTGGATGAAGATTATCTGGGCCCCCCGATTTAGCCCCATTAAGCTGTTCAAGTTTGGTTTCTACCCCGGATATGGTCATATCTACTTCCATATCCTCATTCCCATTTGTCATCCTGCCATTATCCCTAAGCTCCTCATTAAAGACTGAGGCAAAGTATTTGTTTAGATATTGGGCCATGCCTAGATTATCCTTAACCTCCACTCCATCCTCAGTGTTTAGCGGTCCCACTTCGTCTTTCTTTGTTTTCTTCTTATTTATATGGCTATAGAACCTTTTACTATTGATTTTAATTCCCTTTGCAAGGTCCAACTCTACATGGCTTTTGGCCTTTCTCACTTTATCCCTACATGTTTTGACCTCAATAAGGTGGCTTTCCTGGCTGATCCCTCCCATCTTCCACTCCCTGTAGGCTTTCTGTTTTTTCTTAATCACCTCTCTGAGACGCTTGCTCATCCAGCTTCGTCTACAACTCCTGCCTAGGAATTTTTTCCCCTTTCTTGGGATGCAGGCTTCTGACAGCTTCTGCAACTTTGATTTGAAGTAATCCCAGGCCTCCTCCGTCTTTAGATCCACAAGTTTTTCAGTCCAACCCACTTCCCTAAGTAATTTCCTTAATTCTTTAAAGTTAGCCCTTTTGAAATAAAAAACCCTAGTCACAGATCTATTTTTGTTTATCCTTCCGTTTAGTTTAAACTGAATTAGCTCATGATCACTCGAACCAAGGTTGTCCCCTACAACCATTTCTTCTATGAGGTCCTCACTACTCACCAAAACCAAATCTAAAATGGCATCCCCTCTTGTTGGTTCAGCAACTACTTCATGAAGGAATCCATCCGCTATTGCATCCAGGAAAATCTGAGCCCTTCGTTTTGTGTGTATAGTTGGGGTTATTTTTCTAATCCTTAACGCTCAATGGCCAGATTCTCAAAGGCCATCAGCATGTTGGGTGCTGAGCTCCCCTGGAAACCAGTCCCTAGTTGGGTTGCTAAGCCCATGGGATGTCCCTTTCTCTATTTCTCCTCTTGGGTACCAGAATAGCTCGTAGAGAGTGTTGGCCCAGATTCTGCCATCAATTGCACTTGTGTAAACCTGGAGCGATTCCATCAACTCCTGCTTTGTGCAGGCTGCTCTGTTTCAACATGATTTTCATGCATTTTTAGGCTCTGACTTCAGCCTCCAGCTTGGGAGGAAAAGGGTTGTGCTCTGCTAATTGGAAATCCTCTGCGGTGCCTGGGAATCCAAATAAGGGAGGATATTCTGACAGCCATGGCTGGGCTTATCCTTCACTTCCTCAGGCCTCCAGGAAGAAAGGAAAGCTCATTCTGAATTAACTCGTTTAGGAGCTCAGCCTGTCAGAGTGGAACGGGCCTTCTTGGAATCGTCTCTCCCTGGCTGAGGGATTCTCTGGGCTCGTTCTCTGCCACTTCAATCTGCCATTCGCAACAGGCCAAGTTCTGCCTTCAGTTACAGGCGCTGAAATCAATGGGGTGTGCACAGAGGTAAGTGAGGGCAGAATCGGGCCGATTATTTGCACTGACGTTTCCATTGCGTCAGTCCCGCCCCATCCAGCACTGCTTCCTGGATCCACATTCTCCTTCTCTGGTCTTTCCCCATCTCTGCATTTTAGGGAGCGAAGGGCATCACTGGCCCCTTGGCTACTAGTGTGAATTCAGCGCTGGCTGGGAAGACTCTCAAAGCAAATCCCTCCCTTCCTCCAGAGCACGGGCCTGTTGTGCTAGGTGCTGTATGGCGCTCACACTCTAAACCGACAAGGGACGAGGAGACAGACACAGGAAAAGAAAGCGATTTGCCGACAGAACAGACCTCGGGTCTGACTCCCAGTCTAGGGCCCCATTGTCTAGACCAGGGATTCCCAAACTGTGGCACAGTCCCAGGTGGTCTGCCAGGGGTGGAGTTTGGGGGGGGACATGGAGGGCATTGCCCCCCCAAACTGTATATGTTAGTGGAAGAGCCCAACGCCCCTGGTGGGCTGCAGAGGGCGAAGTGGAGCCACCAGCGGTGGGCGGAGGGTGAGGAGAAGGAGCTGGCCCTGAGAGATGGTGGCTCCCAGGGCAGCTGGAGGAGGATCGAGGGTTCACAGCCATTCCTGCTCCGAGCCTCCGCACCCCACAATTCATGGCTGTTGAACCCCCTGGAGTACCTGCCCGGTGCCCCTCACCAAGGACCAGGGCTGGGCATGTTGCTTTTACTGCCTCAACAATACCATGATAGTGACAGTCATAGGTAACGGCCAGGCCTGGCCCAAGCACCTGCCTCTGCCCAGCACTCTCAGACCCAGGGCCCTTCCCTTGTTCCTGGGCAGGGAGTACCTGTGAGGTGCGCCAGGGTGCTGGGTGGGTGACCAGGCGGGGCTGCCAGGTGATGAGCTCAAGGCACTCAGATGGCTGCTAAGGTGGAGCGTGTTGGCAGGGGCTGGCTGTGGCCCCCTCTGGCGGGCCCTGGGCCCTGCTGAGGAGAGGGGCCCCACACACCCCGCAGTGCCCCTCTCCTTGATGGACATGTGTTAACAGCGGACTGTCGTGCCTACTGCAGCTGCACAGATGGGGTCTCAGGGAAAAAAGTTTGGGAACCCCCTGCTCTACACTCTGCTGTCTCCCTGAATTATGGCGGTGGCCTGGCATGCCTAGAGGTCACTGCCTCTATATCCCCTTAGCTGTCCAGAAACCCACAATGTCTCTGTGCCCAGTACGTGTCTGCTTGAGCCAAAGCGTGAGTCATGAGAACTGAGACGGTCAACCTCTCACACGCACCCTGACAGCTTTCAACACGTTTAGCAGGTGGATGCGGGGTGGAGGGGGAAGGGGGGAGCAGAGACTGGATGCTCAATAAATTACAATGCTCTGAAAGTCTACTGTGGGGAGCGATGAGGGGAGTAAAAACGTTTCCTCGGCTGAGATATCGTCCCAGGATCAAGAGAGAAATGGGGACTGGTGGGCTATGCGGAAGCAGTGAGTGTGAACACACGAATTATTTCAGGTAAGTTCCATGGCCCGTGTGGCACAGGAGGTCAGCTTAGATGATCACAGTGATCCCTTCTGGCCTTGGAATCTAGGTAAATCTATGCACAAGCACACTGTCGATGTCCTGCTGTCTGATCTTGTCTGGAGGTGCAGAGCTTCTTTGCTGACTCACCCTAGTAGCAGGACCAGAGGGTCTTGCTCATTAGCTTGACACAGAAACATAAAAGCCCGAGAGTTTCTCTAAGAGGAGAGAGCTAGAGGGGTAGCGCGGAACAGATCTTATCAGCCAGCTGAGGTGAAGGCTGATCCAGAGATAAGACTGATATTTTAAGTACAGTCTTGCTTTATGTTAGCAACAAGAAGAAAGTCAAGGAAAGTGTGGGCCCCTTACTGAATGAGGGAGGCAACCTAGTGACAGAGGATGTGGAAAAAGCTAACGTACTCAATGCTTTTTTTGCCTCTGTCTTCACGAACAAGGTCAGCTCCCAGACTGCTGCACTGCTCAGCACAGCATGGGGAAGAGGTGACCAGCCCTCTGTGGAGAAAGAAGTGGTTCGGGACTATTTAGAAAAGCTGGACGTCTGCAAGTCCATGGGGCTGGATGTGTTGCATCTGAGAGTGCTAAAGGAGTTGACGGATGTGATTGCAGAGCCATTGGTCATTATCTTTGAAAACTCATGGCGATCGGGGGAAGTCCCAGACGACTGGAAAAAGGCTAATGTAGTGCCCATCTTTAAAAAAGGGAAGAAGGAGGATCCTGGGAACTACAGGCCAGTCAGCCTCACCTCAGTCCCTGGAAAAATCATGGAGCAGGTCCTCAAGGAATCAATTCTGAAGCACTTAGAGGAGAGGAAAGTGATCAGGAACAGCCAGCATGGATTCACCAAGGGCAAGTCATGCTTGACTAATCTAATTGCCTTCTATGACGAGATAACTGGCTCTGTGGATGAAGGGAAAGCAGTGGACGTGTTGTTCCTTGACTTTAACAAAGCTTTTGACACGGTCTCCCACAGTATTCTTGCCAGCAAGTTAAAGAAGTATGGGCTGGATGAATGGACTATAAGGTGGATAGAAAGCTGGCTAGATTGTCGGGCTCAACGGGTAGTGATCAATGGCTCCATGTCTAGTTGGCAGCCGGTATCAAGTGGAGTGCCCCAAGGGTTGGTCCTGGGGCCGGTTTTGTTCAATATCTTCATAAATGATCTGGAGGATGGTGTGGATTGCACCCTCAGCAAGTTTGCAGATGACACTAAACTGGGAGGAGAGGTAGATACGCTGGAGGGTAGTGATAGGATACAGAGGGACCTAGACAAATTGGAGGATTGGGCCAAAAGAAATCTGATCAGGTTCAGCAAGGACAAGTGCAGAGTCCTGCACTTAGGACGGAAGAATCCAATGCACCGCTACAGACTAGGGACCGAATGGCTAGGCAGCAGTTCTGCAGAAAAGGACCTAGGGGTTACAGTGGAGGAGAAGTTGGATGTGAGTCAACAGTGTGCCCTTGTTGCCAAGAAGGCCAATGGCATTTTGGGATGTATAAGTAGGGGCATTGCCAGCAGATCGAGGGACGTGATCGTTCCCCTCTATTCGACACTGGTGAGGCCTCATCTGGAGTACTGTGTCCAGTTTTGGGCATCACACTACAAGAAGGATGTGCAAAAATTGGAAGGAATCCAGCGGAGGGTAACAAAAATTATTAGGGGACTGGAACACATGAGTTATGAGGAGAGGCTGAGGAAACTGGGGATGTTTAGTCTGCGGAAGAGAAGACTGAGGGGGGATTTGATAGCTGCTTTCAACTACCTGAAAGGGGGTTCCAAAGAGGATGGCTCTAGACTGTTCTCAGTGGTACCAGATGACAGAACAAGGAGTAGTGGTCTCAAGTTGCAGTGGGGGAGGTTTAGGTTGGATATTAGGAAAAACTTTTTCACTAGGAGAGTGGTGAAACACTGGAATGTGTTACCTAGGGAGGTGGTGGAATCTCCTTCCTTTGAGGATTTTAAGGTCAGGCTTGACAAAGCCCGGGCTGGGATGATTTAATTGGGGATCGGTCCTGCTTTGAGCAGGGGGTTGGACTAGATGACTTCCTGAGGTCCCTTCCAACCCTGATATTCTATGATTCTAGGAAACCTTTAGCATTTCATAAAAGAATAAATGGAACTGATTTTGGAAATATCCATTGTGGGTGTAATACACTGGCCAAATAAGTCTGCACTTGCATCGTCCCTGTCCCTCCCACCCACACAGAGGCTGAACCATGTAACATTTATGATCCGCTGCTGCCTTCCAGTTTATGTTCCTGGGCAGAGATTCTCTCCTCCGCTGCAGCCCCTCTTTGTCCCGCTGGAGGCGGCAGGGCTGCTGCACGCGTTGCTACAGCAATTCTGGCTAGTGCCGCAAATTCTAGGCAGCCATAGGCAGTGATGAGCTGCCAAAATATTAACAACTGGTCCCCTCCTCACCTCATGAGGGGGTCGTGGCCCGCCCCCCCGGGACTCCTGCCCCATCCCCTGTCCCCTGACTGCCCCCAGAACTGGGCAGGAGGGTCTCGTGGGCCACCGTACTGGGTGCCCACCCTGCCCTGCCCCTAAGAGCCAGAGGGACCTGCTGGGGGGCAGGGCTCATCTGGGGCGGCTCCCAGGGAGGTCCCTCTGGCTCCTAGGGGCGGGGTAGCGTAGCTGGGGGGAGGGAAGCAGGGGGAGTGGCCACTCCCCCCACTGATCACATCAAAAGTGGCGCCTTAGGCACCGACTCCCTGGGTGCTCTGGGGCTGGAGCACCCATGGGGAAAATTTGGTGGGTGCAGAGCACCCACCGGCAGCTCCCTGCCCCGCGCCTGGCCCCAGCTCACCTCCGCTCTGCCTCCACCTTCTCCCCTGAACGTGCCGCCCCGCTCTGCTTCTCCGCCCCCAACCCCCTGCTTCCTGCGAATCAGCTGTTTGGCGGGAAGCTGGGGAGGGCTGAGAAGCAGGCGGCAGCTTTGTACTCAGGCCCAGGGAGGAGGAGGTGAGCTGGGGTGGGGAGTGGTTCCCCTGCGCGCCCCCCGGGTTACCTGCTGCGGCGGGGGTGGCCCACCTCGTGCCCCGCGCCCCAGCTCACCTCCGCCTCCCTGGGCCTGAGCGCAAAGCAGCCGCCTGCTTCTCAGCCCTCCCAGGCTTCCCGCATGAACAGCTGATTCATGGGAAGCCGGGGGGGGGGGCGGAGAAGCAGGGTGGGGCGGCGCATTCAGGGGCGGAGGCGGAGCAGAGGTGAGGTGAGCTGGGGCCGGGTGCGGAGCTGCCAGCGGGTGCTCTGCACCCACCAAATTTTCCCCGTGGGTGCTCCAGCCCCAGAGCACCCACGGAGTCGGCACCTAAGGAGCCACTTTTGGCCGGTTGTTAAATTTAGAAGCCCTTTTAGAACCGGTTGTCCCTCGCGGGACAACTGGTTCTAAAAAGGGCTTCTAAATTTAACAACCGGTTCCAGCGAACCAATGCGAACCGGCTCCAGCTCACCACTGGCCGTGGGGAGGCTGCCTTAGTTAGAGCAGTCCTGGGTGCTGCTGTAAGCTACACCGGTGGCTGTTTGCAGCAGCCCAGAATTGTGTGTGTCACGTTGGAACCCATACTTGGGAAGGGGAGAGGCTCCTCCTAGCTGCAGGGCAGGAGACCACACTCCCCATTCTGCTCCCGCCACACCTCCACCACTGTCCCTATCACCCCCCGGTGCCCCCACCATGCACTGCCACTCCCTCTGCTCCCCCACAGATCTTCTTTGCCCCCATTGAACTCCACTCACTCTCCAGCGGCCTGCTAAAAAAACCCTGAGGTTAACTCAAGGGTTTCTGGGAATGGAGCATTCAGGCGGTTTCTTGTTTCACCCAGCTGGATTCCTCTCACTGTAGCAAAGAGTGCTCTGACCCGACTCAGGGCTCCTGCATCTCTGACCGGCCCCAAGGTAATGGCCATATGCCCCTCCCCCACACACCTCCTGCAGCAGCCTTACGCAGGAAAGGCCGTGCCTTGGTTATTGGTGTGTATATGGAAGGCATGGTGCCAGACTCCCAGATCCCCCCCAGCTCCCGCTCTAGGGAATTGCTCTTTTCAGTGCCACTTTGTGGGCCTGACACATTCAGACTGTCGCCAGTACAGCTGCCCCCCTCCTGACACAGCCGGGGCTGTCAGGTATCAAGTCACAGTCTCTTTAGTGTGCAGCTGGCTCATATCTAAACTTCCTCTTGGGCTGTAAAGGAATATTGTGTCCTGTCAGTGCAGTCGGAGCCAGGGACAAGTTTCTGGCTAAGGAAGAGCAGATGGGGGCTCCGTTGCACTTTTGACAACACACACACACAACTGGTACCAAGGCTGGTGAAGGGCACAGACCTAAACTGGGTCTGGATTTGAACCTGTGTCTCCAGTAGAAAACCTGCAAGGATCTAGCATAACCAATCCCTCTCCAGTTAGCTATGGGGCTAAGCTTTCCCCTAGTAGTCCCATAGTATCTGAGCATCTCACTGTCTTTAATAGTTATCCTCACAACACCCCTAAAAGGTAGGAGAGTTCAGACTTTATAAATGGGGAACTAAAGCACAGAGAGATTAAATGACTTGCCCAAGGTCACACAGGAAGTCTGTGGCCCAACACAAAATCAAAACCCATGCCTCCCAAGTTCTATGCTACCACCCCAACCATCAGACAATCCCGCCCTTGCTCTGTATGTTTTGCTTTCATTGAGACACAGCTTGAAAGACGCCTCCCTCCATAGCAGGCTCAACACCAGCACCAGATACAGGTGGATGTCCAGACACTGCAGAGACCACAGGGAGGAACCTTGCTAAGATCAGTCCACACTGGGACCCAAGTCTCTGTGTGTCACATGGATTTGTCAGAAAAGCTTTGTGACCAAACCCAGTTTTTCCTGGTTGCATCCCATGACAGACCTCTAGGCAAGGCTGAGATTCAATCGGAGACATGACCAGTATTTCAGGTCTGGAAATGAAGCAACCATGACATTTGTCTCATGTGATTTCTTTTCCCTGTAAAATTTGAAATTGGCCCTAAAGCAGTGGCCTTGGGTGATTTGCACCTGAACATAACAAGAAACACCAGGGCTAATGCACAGATCTCTGCGGCCTCACACAACTGACAGCCTGGTTCATAAGCAGAGCACCTGGAAGGAAAGACCCTTTCATAAGCAGTCATCCCAGCATCACCCATTACCTGATGTGGTCTCTCTCCTTAGTGCACGGTGGGGAAAATTCCCTAACTCTTCGTGACCTTTCCCCAGAACACACTACCTCTTGGTCTGAGTTCGCTCTGCATTTGCCATCCCACTGTGGTTCACTCCAGTTGCTCCAGCATCCACGAACTCTTTGTCAGAGCTGCCTACAAACCTATCGCAGGAGAAAGCACGCACCGTCCTGATGCCACACGCTGTTTGTGCGTGTGTGATGCTGCCCTCTAGTGGCTGGCTCACAAACGGGGTAAGGGAGCTATCGGTGCTAATCTGCTAGAGGCCTCCGGTTTCAGAGGTAAAGAACCGGTGTTCCAGCCCGAGCTGTGCAAGGGTGGGCGTGATTTATTTAGTAATCGGTCTGTTTGGCTGCAGCGCAAGGATTTGTTAGGGCGACCCTAGGGGATTGAAAAAGATAAGCGTAAAATGATCTCCTCTGTGTCAATGTTCCTAAAGTCCAAGAGACTGGAGGCAAATGTCACCCTAATTCCTTCAGGCTCCCGCAGGCCAGTTTCAGTGCCCACCAATTCTCTCTTTGGAGGCCCATCTTTAGACACTTGCTTTGACTTCCACAAGCATTGAGTGCCCTCAGCTCCCAGTGACTATCCCTACTTGGCCCTGGCAACATTCAGGCTCAAAACAACAGCTCCCTTCTGACTGTCTGGGCCATCAGAACTTCAATACAGATCAATGATTTTCATGCAGAGCAGCCTTGTGACATGGAAATGAAAGACATACAGGGCTTGTCTTCCCTGCAAAGTTCACTCAGGCTCTTGGCCCAGCCCTCCTCCCGTCCACACACAAAACCCTCTCAGCCAAACATGGTAGTGTTTTACGCCCAGAGAGTCTCACACCCAGGCCCGTAGGGTTTGCAGGTAGAGTTCCCACACTACCACCCAGCTGCAGCTGTAACTAACCCGCGCTCCCCTACCCATGACCCGTGCTGCACACACTGACCACAGGAAGTCCCACCTCAAGGGGTTTAACAGACAGTAGCCTAATGGCACCTGATTGGCTCCCCACCCTATATAAACCCAAGGGGTGTGCAACAGCATGGGCTGCTAGCTAGCTGCAATGACCATGTCTCTGTTCCTGAACTCCTAGTATTGACCTTGGCTCTGCCTTGAGCTTTGACTCCCGCTGAAACCCCAGAACTCCCACACGGACCCTGACACCCAATATTGACCCTGAGCCTGATCCCCGACCTGTCTCCAGCCCTGTCCTTCGGCCTAAACCTCGGCCTGATGCTAACCTTGAACCCTACCGGTTGTTCTGCCTACCGAACTCCTGCCACTAGTCCTGCCTACCTTCACCCAGGGTCCTGACACTGAATTAGCTGGCACGCCCGGCAGCATAAGCAAAAGCCCAAATGCTGCTTATACTTGGGCTGGTAAAACTGCCTGCTTTGCAGCGAGGACACAGTCTAAACCACTCAAGCGCTGATAGTCCTCCAGTGCCTTCCCACAATTCCCCTGTGCGTCCAGAAGGATGGACAAGCTCTCCCAGAATTTACTGGGAAAGAATCATAGAGCAGCTCAAATTACTGCAGTGCTAGGAACCATTGGCAAGGCCAACTCGAGTGGCGATCACCTGCATTCACTCTGCAATGAAGAGGTACCACAGTCTCCTCACCCACCATTTACTACATTGATTGACAGTAAAAAAACAAAAAAACTACTGAGATTTTACTTGCCCACCAAAAAATCCCCAAAAGAGCTATTAACGTCAAGCAAGAATTTTCTATGTCTGGTGGAAAAAGGGAATTCTGGATAGCTTAGGGCCCAACTGCTAAATAAAGAGTGGGTGGTTACTAAACTCTTCTATGTTATTGGTTTATATAGCAATTAACTTTTCTTTTTTAAAGTGTAAACATTTCCCAGCCCTCTTGGAACTGAGAAACTGACTAGAAAACAGAGGAGCTGATTTTCCCCTGCCTTGACCACTGTGCGGTCATTTACAATGGGGCAAAGTGGACACAAAACAGCTGTAAAATGCTACCAAGTCAGAAGGCTGGGGTCAGCTCCTCTCTGGTGTAAGCTCCATGAGCATCAACACAGCTGTGCTGATTTACATCGGCTGAAGATCTGGCCCAGAGCAGGTAAAAGCAATTGGTGCTCATGTTGCACAGGTGTCAATGACTACACAACGTGCTGACCACGGCCAAAAAAAGCAGACCCAGAGAGTGAATCTGACCTGTCTAGTTTCACTGCCCAAACAGTGAAATGCAACAAAACAAACAAGCAAACTAAACAGTGACAACTTGCTATTTCTAAGCTCTAACATCTAACAATCAAGGCGCTGTAAATGGTGTAGCAAGGCGCTTTCTGTGATAATGTTCTTTTATCTTAGGTTCGGTCCTTTAAAGTCAAACAAAAAGGGGGGGCGAAAACCCACTAGAGGCAGAATCAATCTATAAGAGCCAACAGCAGACTCCAGAAGGGCCTGCTTAAAGCAGCCTCAGAGAAGCCAAGGCAGCAGAGTCCCCAGCCTGGAAAAGGCAAACTGCCTAACTCAGTACTATGAAGGATGAAGACAGCAGATGAGAAATCCTGGACGCAAGCCAAAGTCATCAGTGAATGACAAGAGAATCAGGAAAATATCCATCTCTGGGCAGAAATCAGGCTGCTGCCGTTACACTCCAATACTGGACGCAGAGGCAGCTAATTCAATGCCAAATGAAATATCAGGAAAGGGCAGGAGAAGGGGGGCGTGGAATGAGACCTAGTTGTTAGTTCGTACATTGGAAAAAGGGATGGAGCGCTCCAGCCCAAGGGTGAACAAAGCCGGGATACAGAGGCAGCATTGGTCCTATTCTCCGAAAGGTGTCACGCCCATTTTGACCGCACAAAACTTCCCCCTCCCATCAACCAAGTCTCAATTCAGATGGCTCCGTTCTTCAGCAAGCAGCTCTGCTATATTTCAGCAGTGCTATGCCCGAGCCCTTATACTGGCTGAGTCACCAATGGCTAAATCCTGCAAGGTGCTGAGCATTATGATCTTGACCCAGCCAAAGCACTTAAGCACCTGCTTTGGGGCCAGGGTACCTTGCAGGATCAAGTCCCAAGTGCTGCTCCCTACAGTATCTCAAGTCTATTTTGGATTCACTGACTGCTGCTCTCTCTGGTCCTCTAGCCTGCGATGCAGGAGTCTTGCTCAGCATGTAGGCTGGGGCCATGGGCCATGGCTAGTTACTCACTATTCACAGAAGGCAGCATAGGGGACTCAGTCCAGGTTGTTGCTGCTGCTGTTTCATACACAGCAAGTGATTCATGGCAAGGCTGTGCTGGGCTCCCAGACACTGTGGTTCAGTACCCCAGTCCCACATAGCTATGTGCACTGGAGACTCAAGGGTCCAGCCAGGTCCTGAGTAGGACAGACCATGTTCCCAACGGATGAGGTGCTCATGTCTGGGTCTGACACTCTGCAGCAGTGGGATCCTTGTCCCAAAAGGAAGGTGGGGTTACAAGACACCTCCCATAAGGGGTGGAGTCCAGCTCCTTCACTAAAGCACCATCCTTATATTTTAAACCACCTCTTTGATCACCAAACGTCCCCTAATTTTTCCACTAGTCAGGAGCAGGCTGACCTCCAGACATACTGCAGCTCTGTGTAGCCCTCGTTAGCACCAGCTCATGTTTAGCCCCTCCGGGGACCCAGCGCGAGTCTGGATAGACGACGCGATCCAATGTAATTACAGCCCAATGGATTGATTGCAGCCATTATCAATGACCCAAAGCTACCGAGCTTGTACTTGGGAAGGAGAGAGTCACAGCACGGTTTGTGTTTCAGACTCTCATCTCTCGTCTCCTGATTTATGACGGTTGCAGTGTGCTGGGTAAGAGCCCTCTGAACACTGTGCCAGACCCTACTTACTTTTGGGGAGTGCAGCGTCTGGCAAACTGGTCACCGTCCAGCCAGTCTGGGGCAGCCGAACGCTTAGAACACAAGCAAAAAATCAGAGCATATCTTAAATCAATTAACACCAGAGCAAGGGAGATTGGGGGAGCGGGGGAATCAGCAATAAATACAGCAAAGGGGAAAAAACAAAATCAATCCCAGAGTAGTTAATCTTTTGGAGGCAAGAGTCAGATTTTCCCAGACGGCAATAAAATGCTGCAAAAATAGAGGTGCCAAAGCGTCAGGACACTTGGAGATTTCCCTCCTTATTTAGAGCTCTCCAAGCTTGAGTAAGGAAGCCTGTTTGCTCATTGCTCCCTCCAGCGTCCTGGGATATCTCAAATGCAAACAAATTCCACCCTCTGCATCTTCTAAATAAGTAGCAAGGGTCCAGTGTGTCCTTGGTGTAATGCCAGTGACTTCAGCAAATTATACCAGGCATGAATCTGGCCCCTCAGGTATACAATAAATAATCTTACATTTATAAGGGGCTTTTAATCCAGAAAGATCCCAAAGGGTTTTGTTCTCCTACCTGAGGATCGCTTCCCATACTGCTAAATTTCAGCCATCTCTAGGGTGGAATGTGGTAGATGTTTAACAACATGCCGCTACTTTACCCAAGAGTTTAAGGCAGGAAATGAGGAATGCCCCCTTCCTTATGAGTCCTTCCACTGGCTCCTACCTTTCTGCCACTTCAAATACAAGCTTCTTGTCCTTACCTTAAAACTTCTGCAACTAAGCCCCTCTCCACCTTCCCCCTTGTATATTATCACGTCACCTCCAGTCCTCCACCAATCATGCCAGCCTCCATCACACACTTGTCAGCTTCTCTCACAGGCATCTCCGTTCTCCCTTAATAACCCCTCCATGTGGAACAGGCCACAATGAATTAATCCATAAAGTCCCTCCCTTGTTCCCTCCTCGAGACCCACTTCTGCGGTGATGCCAAAGGGGGACCTCTGAGGGCAGCTAGGTAGATGATGAGTGGGTCTTATTTATATTTGATTCAAAATTACCTCTTATTAATACAATGGGTAGCACCTAGACACCAGCTGAGATCAGAGCCCCATTGTGTTGACACAGAATGAGACAGGTCCCTGTCCAAAAGAGCTGACAATCTACATGGCCAAGACAGACGGAAGGTGGGAGGAGCTGGGGAAAGGGACAGCATACACTGGTGGAATGATCCACGAGGAGATCTGTGAGTGCTGTGGGTTTGGGTTTTTTGGTTTTGGGTGGGGGTGGTTGTTAGAGCGGGATGAGATAAAGAAGGAAGGGAGAGGAGCTAATGAAGGAAGGAAAGCAGATGGGAGGAATGAAGCCGAGAGGAAGTGACTGTGGAGTAAACATCCAATCAGCACAGGGGAGAATATCTTCTAGCACGCTCCTAGCCAGCCTCTCTTATCGGTCATCCTCTCCGTTCCTTCTGACTGTTCATTGCACCCACTGGTTGCATCTTGTCTTAATTGGGGGTGTAAGATCTTCCAGGCAGGGTCTGTCCCCGTATTCTGTTCTCGTGCAGCACTCGGTCCTGATCCTGTTCACAGCTACTGGAGTACATGAAATAAATACCAATAATCACTCAGCTGAAAATGGGACTGGAGAGAGACAAGGTGGGCAAGGCAGTATCTTTTATTGGACCCACTCCTGTTAGTAAGAGCGACCGACCTTGTCTCGCCCCTCACCCACTTTGTCTCTCTCATCTCCTGCAACCAACACAGCCTACAAGCAGCAGCATGGCCTGAACTTGCCTTAGGGGCTAAGGCAGTGGACTAGGAACTTCAAGACCTGGGTTCTAGTCCCGATTCTATCTTGTAATGTATATCCCCTCCCACCCAATGCCTTTTTAAGCAATTCAGGGCATGGGCTCCCTCATGCTATTTCTGCACAATCGCAGTTGAGGCCACTAGGAACTACAGTCCCAATATTTATCCTGGGATTTTGATTAGGACACCTGAATTCACACACCTGTGAAAAGCATCATGGAACCTTTAATGTGAAATGAGCACAAGCCTCTGCCTGGCAACGATCCCACCCAGCACCAGCATTGGTTTCCCCTCAGATCCTAGTACCATTTAGCCAAACAGCCTAGGGGGAACCAACAGCATCCATCCTCCACCCTGCCATTCTCCCATCAGGTGCAGCCCTGTCACTGCAACGGACAACTGATGGGAGAACGGGGACCACGGCAAGCGTCAGCGCCCCCTGCTGGTACCTCGCGTAGTGGTACAAATGAGATGTAATAGCAGTTTGGGAGGACACTGTGAACTCTGCCCCTCCAGGCAAGGAAAACGATGTAGACAATTAGATCTGTGGCTGAGGAGGTGATGTTAGGATGCGGGGAGGGAGATATAGGATATCCCCATAATACATTGCATGTCCCCTTGTAATATGAGAGAGGGAAGGGATAGAAGGGCCCAATCTACCTTCTCCGGACCATTCATTATTTTGTCTAGCTTGGTGATGGACAATGAATGGTCTATAGAGAAGGTTAAAATCTCTGCTTTAAAAGTGAACAGCCCCAATGGCCTGGCCGCAATCGGGAAATCAACGCAGCTGCCAGAAAGTGTCTCTTTTTTCTCTGCCTAGTCTGGCTTTAAGCAGTCTGTTGACGGGACCTCTCTGTCTTTGGCGTTAACCACCCTCGTCAGCCCTGCTTACACGGCTTGGCTCCTGCCTGAAGTTCCCGCAGACTTGACATCAGGCTGATGGGATCGCACGCTTGCTCCTAATAAGCCTAACGGTCAACGGCATTGGAGTAACAGGATTCTTTTAATAAGCCAGCAAGAAGATTATGACCAGGCGCAACACCAGCACTGAGCAGACCTTTCTGAGCGAAGGTGGAATGACATTAAAAAAACATTCCAGCAGGGAGTGAAGTAACCACTGACCCTATCACAAGAGGCATCAGAGGAGAGGAAGACCAATTAGGTCATCCTGTCTGGTCTATCCCCTTGTCTGCTAATGTATCCACAGAATCACGTAGACTGGAGAGAGCCCAGAAAAGACTTGTTGGTTCATTTCATCTTTGTCACAGCGCTGTGGAATCTAGGGGTAGCCTGTCACTTGCTTTATTTGCACATATACACTGGTCCTGAAATGAAACAGGCAGAGAGCAGGCAGGGCAATTCCTTCTTCCAGGAATCTCAGCCCAACACCAATGGCTGGCCCTCAGGGAGCAACACTGCCTCGAGAATGGGCTCTAATCAGAGCCGAAGGCAGAACACAAAAACCTCACCTGATGCAAATCTAACACTAAGTATCAAAACTCACTCACACACCAAGGAAAAGAATTTAGAAGGCTATGTGTAACAGCACCTCCTGGTGACACCTGCCAAAGGGGCCCCAATCAGGTACCAGGGCCCCACTGTGCTAGGCACTTTATACACATATAATGAAGACAGAGCCTGCCTCAAAGGTCTTGCACTCTAAATGCTTGACAGTGCAAGATTGTTCCCTACAGGGAAGTTTAACTATGGAATCTCCATAATTTAGAAAGTAACCAAATTATATCTATTACAAGGCTGATTTTCACCCCCATCTAGCATTCTCAACAAAAAGCTGCTTTCTGCCTGCAACTTTTCATGCTAATTTTAAGGCCAGAAGAAATATATATATATTTTTTTTTCCTGAGGAAAGTTTGAGGTTAATCAAATGAGCTGTTTTTAGGGTTTATAGGACTGGTGGTTAGTAATGATGTGGCTTATGCTAACCTAAATAGCTTGGATGATGATTCTACATCCAGTTCCATATTTCCTCAATAGTTTGGTTTCTGGATGGCGATTAGCTTGGATAAATTACCTTATCTCCTCTTGGGGCATTTTTAAATATAGAGTCTGATTAGGTTTAATATAGCTTCGAAGATGAACCAATACAAGGCTTAAGTATTGGCTTGGCCCTCTGCCCAGTGGTCAGTTTCACCATGGAAAGGAGCATGATATGAAGAGGTGGTGAGATTGTGCGGTCATATTCTGCTTCCATGTTATGTTAACATATATTATACCTCATTATTATTCTCACTGGCTACCTCCAGTTGGTTTCAGGCCACTCTGTGCTGCATGCCTTTAGTGAAGAATCCAGCCACCGAATTTCTCAGAGCTCTCAATGGTTCAAGGAGATGACAAATCTGCAGGCACCACTTTAACCCAAGCATGAGGCAGTGTGACCTAGTGGCTAGCACGCTGGGCTGGGACTTGCATTCTGTTCCTGATTCTGTCATTGGCCTGCTGTATAATGTTGGGCAAAGTAACCTTCCTGCTTTGTGTCTCAGTTTCCCCTTCTGCAAAACCAGAACAATGATACTATAGTCCTTTGTAAAGCACTTTGAGATGTGATGTGTGGATGCAAAGAGGTTGGTATTATTTGTGTGGTTCACTAACTACCTGTCAAAATAAAC
Organism: Lepidochelys kempii; assembly: GCF_965140285.1. Taxonomy (NCBI): domain Eukaryota; kingdom Metazoa; phylum Chordata; order Testudines; family Cheloniidae; genus Lepidochelys; species Lepidochelys kempii. The sequence goes on from NC_136380.1 coordinate 13,466,487, forward strand.
CTAAGGAAATTCCTAGACAAAATACTTTGATGAAATAAAGTCCCAGAGTTTAAAAACCACCCACAAACATCTGCAAGTGACAAAATTAGTACTAAGGACCCACTAACCGTCTTAGTTCTGCTTCTGTATCTCTTCCCACCACGTCACGTGAGTAACTTAGGAACCACACACCAACATTCTAATGGAGGATCACATTCCCTCCCCCGCCCCCCCGACACCTCGCCCACATGCCTTCCTGTCTATCACTTTGTACCGAACATTTATACCTGCAACCGTCCTCCCTTGCATGAGGAAGGATGGTTCAGTGATTAGGGCACCAGTGAGGAATTCAAGAGATTTAGGTGCAATTGCCCGTTCTGCATCACAGGGGTGCTGTAAATGACAGACTGACAGGTGCTGTGGTAATGGGTGCCGGAAAGGACATGGGGCAGGTCTGTATCAATTTATGATTGCTCTATATGCCATATGGTTGTCTGATTTCTCTAAGAGATGTTTCCTGTCTGTCCATATGGAGTTAAGCCCAAAGCAGGAAATAAAACAATGACGACAGCTTGGACACCTCTGGGTCAAACACTGCAGGATGGTTAAGAGAACAGTAATGACCGGGCTAGCAATTCAAAGGGCCTACCTGCCATGGCTCCCGCAAAGGTAAAACACTTTCTTTGCCATGGCCAGAAGCCTAAGATCAAAAGAACTAAGTTAAAAGAATCACTCTCTAGACTAGAGAGGGGGAGTCAGCTGTCGGGAGCTACTTGGGGGAAACAGGCTGCCGCAGACAGAGGCATTGGGGAGGGAGGCAGAAGCTGCACTACCTGGATAACACCCCGCGGGTGGTGAGATCTGGGGAGACAAGCCTGCAAGCAGGCTGGTTTACTGGTGTTCTCCTAGGCTAGGTGGGGTTCCTACTGTTAAAAATGAACAATACTTTGTTTTGAAAGGACTGCCAGGTCCCTCTCCATACACGGCTGGCCACAGCTGCCAGAAGCAGAGCTGTAGGGACTGAACCTATGGCCTGCTGAAGTAATCATGGTTAGCACACCAGGGTCTCTACCCCAGCTCCTGCCCTAACCGTGAGCCAATCGTGTGATTCCATGCCGAGAGGTGACCGCACCTGCAGTGAGAGCCCCAAGAGGAAAAGCATGACGGGGCCACATAAGTACCTAAGATAGGGTACTTCTATGAGTGAGCCCATGATGCTGTCTTGACTAGTGGTTAGAGCAGGGGGGAAGAGCTATGTCACATTTCTCATTTTGCCACTGTTATGGCACATTATTTAACATTTCTTCACCCCGGTGAGGCGAGGTAGGTGGGACAAGAACAGGAGTACTTGTGGCACCTTAGAGACTAAAAGCATAAGCTTTCGTGGGCTACAGCCCACTTCATCGGATGCATAGAATGGAACATATAGTAAGAAGATATATTTTTATATATATATACAGATAAGTTGGAAGTTGCCATACAAACTGTGAGAGACTAATTAGTTAAGATGAGCTATTATCAGCAGGAGCAAAAAAACTTTTGTAGTGATAATCAAGATGACCCATTTAGACAGTTGACAAGAAGGTGTGAGGATACTTAACTTAGGGAAATAGATTCAATATGTGTAATGACCCAGCCACTCCCAGTCTCTATTCAAACCCAAGTTAATGGGATCTAGTTTGCATATTAATTCAAGCTCAGCAGTTTCTTGCTGGAGTCTGTTTCTGAAGCTTTTCTGTTGCAAAATTGCCACCTTTAAATCTTTTACTGAGTGGCCAGAGAGGTTGAAGTGTTCTCCTACTGGTTTTTGAATGTCATGATTCCTGATGTCAGATTTGTGTCCATTTATTCTTTTGTGTAGAGACTGTCTGGTTTGGTCGATGTACAAGGCAGAGGGGCATTGCAGGGGAAAACAAAGATACAGACACGCACCCAAGGCCCCACACCAAGTAACTGGAAGAGGCAGGATCAGACCTCATGATCTGCTGATTAGCAGCTGGGGTGAGACAGAAGGGCACATTTCCAAAGCCCATCCTTTCCTCAGCTGAAAAGTGTGACCGAAGGGACAACTGTTGCTAGGGAAGGCTACAGCTTGTCCATCGCAGACACCTGCTGTGCGCTCTCCCACCCAGCTACAGAGATGTGAGCTGGGTCCTTGCTTAAGCAGGCATTGGGCCAGTGCCTCTGAAAAGCAGAGCAAAGGTTGCGATGCCTAGGTAGCCTTTTGCTGGGCTGATGATGCAGGAGCCTCGTTAAAGCCTCCTGCCCTCTGCGCCGAGATGCATGAGCTGAGGATCCAGGCTGCTGTTCTCCCACGGGTAAGAAGAGCCCAAGCCACTCTGCCAGGCGTAACCTCTTTAGAGAAAATCAGAGCATAAATCAGCCGCTCTGTGATTCAGCTCAGCTTGCGTTACTAATAATACTCCGGTGTTTATCCGCAGCCCTCCGGCAGTATATGTTTGCTTTTGACTTGTCCGTGGTTTTTCCCAGGCTCCCAGGATGCAAAAGAGCTTTGTTTTTGTGTACAGAAACCTCCATTTATAAAACCGTCTTTCCAGCAGCCCCGGGCACAGCCGCCTTCCAGGCTCAACCTGGGAAAGGAAGAAAGCGCAGCTTCACCCTCTGCCACCAGGGAATACAAAGTGCCTCAGTCTCCATAGCGAGAGAGGATTCCTGAGATTCCCTGGCCAGGCTCTGCCCCCTCTTGCCAGCAAAGACCAAGCCCTACTGTTAAAAAAAAAAAAAAAAAAATTTGGCTTCAAATAAGTGGCAGGGTCTGCCGCATCAATCCAACAAGGACCCGTAGCGTCCAGACACTAGTGCACTGCCAGCCCTTATCCCACTGAGCCCGCGCCACCGTGGACGACTTGATCGCTGTGGTCTTATGGTTAAGCCACTAAACCTGAGGTCCCCAATCTGTGGGGCGTGCCCCACTATGGGGGCGCAGAGGACCATTCAGGGGGGTGCAGCTGGGGCCCAGGCCAGCCCCCAGAGGGGGCGGGAAAGGAGCACCACCCAGCTCCGCTCCTGGCCCCAGCCCCCGGCCGTATGCCCACTTCCAGCTGTAGCCCCAGTCTCGGCCCCCTTATCCCTGTCTGCGTCCCCCCTCCCAGAGCCAGTGGGCGGGAGGGGGCACAGACAGGGGTAAGGGGGGATACGAGGTAAAAAGTTTGGGGATCACTGCACTAAACGAGAGTTCAAAAGACCCGGGTTCAATTCCCTTCTCTATCGCAGATTTCCTGTGTGACTGGCCAAGTCACTTAGTCTGTCAGGGCCCCATCGGTAAAATGGGGACATAATACTTCCTTTCTCCTACCCCCTTTTTCTAGTTAGACTCCAAGCTCATCGGGATAGGGACCGTCTCTTACTACATTTGCACAGCACCTAGCACAATGGGGCCTGATCTTGGCTGGGATCTCTTGGCACTACACTAATGCAACCACTCTGTGAGCCAGACCCTCAGCTGGTGTGAACTGGCACAACTCCACTGACTTCCATGGAGCTATACTGAGAGAATCTGACTTTTATGAGAGTTCTGTTAAATAAAGACAGAGTAAAGACTTCAAGTCCTAATAGTCAACTGGGGGCTTCCTATATTTAATAGCAGAGGGAAAATGTATTGGTCACCCATCAGCAAAAGATGCCACAGAGCCACAAGATCCTACATTAGCTATTGAAGGGAACAAGTTTGCATTAGTGAGAGGGGAATGAGTGAGGAGGGTATGGGAGTATTTGACCTCGTTGGTCTTTTCCATCTCTAATTGCTGCCATTCCATGATTCATCCCTGAGTTTGATTTTGCAGCTGGGAAGGCACAGACCAGCCATAACTTTAAGCACGAGAAAAAAGCCCCAGCAACTTTTATAGCATTTGAAGCAACAGAATTGCTGCTTGCAGAAGATTTAAAGGCTTATGTAAAAGGATTAACTGAGTTACCGCAAAAGAGTAGGGGTTAGCACCAAAGAATTGCCCTGGAAATCAAACTGCACATTCAACGAATAGGTGGTCCTTCTTTTTCTTGTTTGTCTAAGAAATTATAGTTTATAAAACAAACATCCAACAGGCAGCAGGGCTTTTCCAGTGTGATTTTAATTAAAATTAACGTTCTTCTTGTTATCTTCATTAAATCTACAACACACAATTTTTTAAAGAGGTGTTACAATAAAGTTTGGGGACCACTGGTCTAGGTTACTTGGTCTTGCTCCAGCATGCGCGCGCGGGGGTGGGCTGGGCTAGATGACCTCTTGAGGTCTATTCCAGCCCTACATTTCTATGACTACAGGAAAATATAGAGACACAATCACTACTCAAACATCAACCTTTAGCAAGTAGAACACGGACTGTGGCTACACTTGAGTGTGAACCATTGACTGTATACTAATGTGGCTCTGGGTGAATTAATGATTTGCAGGCTGGTTAAGAATAAGCAAATGTCCTGATTTGAGAAATACAATTCAAGTTAAGAGTTGCCCTGAAAAGAACCCAGTGTTAAAATTAGTAAGCTAGTGCTCCCTGGAGTCGACCATTACCAAAACCCATTAATGTGGGTGTGGTCAGCCCTATAATAGTGTAAGAATGTCAATATTCTCTCTATCTAGTCATTTATACTGCACTCATCATTGCTGTACTTGAGTGACTATAAATATATTCTATCAAAAAATTACACAGAGAATCGTAGACACATAGTTTCCGCCTTTCGTGTATATGTATGCTATTTTCACTGTCATATTGGCCCAGTATATCTCTTTACTAACTTAGACTTGTTATAGAGATTTGGTCAGCAGCCATATATGCTCTTTTCAAACAGCGACATGGCCTTTTGTAGCTGCAATTCAGCAGATGAGGTAGTTTATGAAGAAGTGCACTTAGCTGCAAGAATTTAGGGCCTAATCCTGCCAGCTACTTTGCAGGGGTGTGACTGGCAGGATCAAGACCTTAAAAACAACTCCTAGATCTTATATAGCACTTTCCAGCCATAGATCACAAAACACTTTATAAAGGGAAGTCAGTATCTTTATCCCCATTGTATAGATGGGGAAACTGAGGCACACAAAGGTGAAAAAACTTGGCTAAGGTTACCCAGTAAGCTAGCGGTAAAGCCAGAAATAGAACCCAGGTCTTCTGAGTCCCAGCTCTAGCCATTAAGCCACACTGCCTCTCACTTAGGTGACCATGATCCTACACAGCGCTGAGCAGTTCTAATTCCCTCTGAAGTCAATGGGAGTTAAAGGCACTCAGCCTAAGCCAGCAAGTTTTCATTATATCTGGTAGGCTTGATCAATAGTATGTTGTGTAAGCAAAGTTTGCTGTGTAATTAGCATGTAAATGGCTGGTTCTCTGGCAAGCACACAGTAGCATACAACATTACAAGAAGCCATCTACTGCAGGCTGTAAGATATTGTGTGTTTTAGTGGATTATATTGTGTTTCAGATATAGCATGTGACTGTGTCATTTACACATGGCAGCTAGGCTACTGACTCTCAATGGGGGCTTAAGTACCCAAGTTTCCTTTTGACAATGGTACTGAGGAACCTAAGTCACTTAGGTGTTTTTGAAAATTTTACCCACTTCCCAAAGCGCCCAAGATAGTATCTTGCCAAAGACAACGCAGGGCTAGAATTCAACTCTCCTGCCTCCCAGTCTGGCGCTATTAGCCCTAAGACTATCTTTGCTATTACAAGGCACCTTTCTCCTGCTCCCCAAACAGCTGAAAACTTTACATTACAAATCGTGGCCCCGATGCTGACAGCTTTTACACGCAGAGAGACCCTGTGCCTGCACAGAGCCGCACTGACATCAGCGCGCTTCCAGGCAGCCTTGGGGCTCCCCCTGCGTAAAGCAATTTGCAAGCTCAGGGCGTGCACACATTCAGGGACGCTTCCAGCCATTTCAGAGGGGGGAGCAGGCAAAGAGCAGGCGCTCGGGGAAGAGATGAATTTTGGCCAAGAACACTGGGATCAACTCATATGCCAAGGGAGGTTTAACGTGCATGCAGAGCAGACAGCAGCTTCTTCTTCTTCTTCTTCTTTTAAAGTCATATCTTAGCAACTGTCCAGTAAAGCAAAGTTTATGGGATTCAGCGGCCCGGATTCTCCTGCCACTGACACCCGTTTTCCCAGGGACTCTTGATTAGAATCAGACCTGCGCTCTTCCACCGCAGACAGGCGAAGAGCAACGCCGACCCTGGCAGGATTCACACTCGTGCTCCGAGTCACAGGGTATGTCTACACTGCAACAAAAGACCTGCTGCAGTGAGTCTCAGAGCCTGGGTTTGCTGACTCAGGCTTGCAGGGCTCATGCTATGGGGCTAATGCAGCAGTGTAGACATTCCCACTTGGGCTCTGAAACCTAGGGAGCCAGGAGGGTCTGACAGCCGGGGCTCCAGCCTGCGCTCGCTGCTATTTTCACCCCCCTAGTGTGACCCCCATGAGCCTAAGTCAATTAACCCAGGCTCTGAGACTTGTCGCCGTGGGTTTTTTATTGCACTGTAGACGTACCCATAGAGTTTAAGCCCAGAAGGGACCAGCAGATCATCTAGTCTGGCCTCCTGTGTAGCACAGGCCACCAGCACCACCCAGCACCCGCATACTCAACCAAACCACCGAAATGAGACAGAAATATTCCAGCCCACAGGAGACTAAACTATGATGTGCCACAGGCAGAGAGTCGAGGGACCGAGGTGCACCAGAGCCCGAGGCCCTTGCAATGGCAGTGAAGTGAGATATGCCCAGATTGTCCTGGCAAGGGACCCACATTCCATGCTGCAGAGGAAACTGAAAACCTCCTAAGGTCACTGGGGGAAAATTCCTTCCTGACCCCTCACATGGTGATCAATTAGACCCTGAGCACGTGGGCAAGAACCAGCCAGCCAAGCACCTGAGAGAGAGCGGGCCTGAGCCACCTCAGAGCCTTGGCCCACGCTGTCCGGTGTCCCAGGGAACCTAGGGATTTTAAATCAGACACACCACTCAACCATCCCCACGCCCGGGCTGGCAAACATCTGCCCCTGGCGCAGGCAAAGCTGTCACGTCCAGTGAGTTTTGATCAGCGGCATCAGACTAAACAGGCCAAATGTGCTCCCATGTATCGACAAGCCCACAGATGGGAGGAGTCGCTCTCTCCCGCACTTGCTCCCAGCTGTTCCATTTTACCTCCCTGGGCGCTAGCGGGGATGGGTCAAGAGCGATCCAGCCATAAAACAGTTAACGCGGCCTCCCGTACATCTGGTCCCAGAGAGTTAAAGGCGTGTTGGGGGGGCGGGGGGGAGAGAAGGTGGAGGAGAAGCGAGCCGGTCAGCGAGTTCTGAATCAGGCCCTAGCCGAATCCCGAGAACGGCTTTCACCAAATATGGAAGGTTTTTGCCTCAGTTTTAGTCATGCAGGCCCCAGCCCAAGAGCGCTGCTTTCCAGAGGATTAGGTCACACAGAAACAGCCCGGCTGCTCTCCCCTCCTGTAAACACTGGCCAAGAAGAGCCCGCTGGCTCCCTGCGAGCCTGAGCAGCGTGGGGGTGAGACAGGCCAGTGGCCACCCCTCAGAAATGGGAAGAATTCCTCTGCTCCACCCCCATCCCCAACAAAGACCAGGCCCCTCACTCCCCCCGAGAGTGAACTTTGCCTTCCTAAAAACTCAGGGACTCCTGCCGGGAGGCCTGGCAAACAAAGAGCTTCAGCTTCTGGCTGCTAAAGGCTTGAGGGGAAGAAAAGGTTGAGACTGAGATCAAGGCAGCAGCTTGCCTCGAGCTTCAGTCGTAGTATTTGTAACAGCTTTTGTCTATCAACCTTTATATTACTCCCCTCACCACAGCATCTGGGCGCCGTCAGTCAGCGGGTGCAAAACCCCTAGTGGACTTCATGGAATCTGTGGCACTTTCCCCTCGCCATTTAGGTCTAGGTACGTCTATGGTCCTTCCTCAGCGTATCTGATCTGAGCATCCCGAAGTGTTTGCCTATATGATGGCTGGCAGAGGCCCACCCTGTGTTCTGGGAGCCTTTAGAAATGTATGATCTCATCAACTTCCTATGCCATGAACTGCGCAGCCTGCCCTTACTGGCTATCAGCCCTGGCCTGCCAATGCTCCCGATCAATAGATTAACGCTCCCCCTCCCTCACAAAGCCCCACATGCCAGAGAGAAGCCTCACGCAGCATACCCAGGAGATGAACAGACCCACGCTCTGCCAAGGCAGAGGGGAAGGGCGACCAGGGAGAAGAATGCCCTGCCAGCAGCCCCCTTCCACTCAGGGCCCAGCTCCCACCAAGGTCAATAGGGGTCTCTCTGTTGGGTCTGAGGAGTGTTGGATTAGGTCCTTGGGAGCTGATCTCAGCTGCGGCACCATGGCAAGGCGAGAGAGGATATCTCAAGGGTGTACGTCCCACTCCAATGAGGGATTCACAGATTCCTGAACACCACCCTGAAACGGGTGGGTTGCACTGCGGTCTAGGAGCATGCTGGGGGCTCCGCACACTTGGGGGAGCATGGGTGGCAGGCACCAGGCTATGCAGGCTCTGGCCCTCAGTGGGCTCCTGGGACACCCAAAGGCTGAGTAACAAGACAGTTTCAGTAGCGTATGCACCTGAGCAGGATGGCTTCACCTTACAAACAAGAGATGATAAACTCAGGACACACCAGATCAACCCCCTGGCATGACAGTGGGGTTCCCTAGGCCTCACACCAGGAATAATTATAGTTACTGTTATTCCCAGCTCTTCTATACTCACCCTAGGCCACTACTCCCAACAGTCAATTGCACCCTGGCCAGAAGATCCCTCAGCCAGGTCCAGTCCCTTTGTCCCACACGTCAGGACCCATTCGTGCCTATCCACCTGCCACGGCTAATGCTAGCCTCCCTCCAGTCCCCACAGCCTGCTTCCAGATGGCAGCCTCTGGCTCCCTCCTGAGCATTACCTCCCTTCCCTGTGCTGGAGGGGATTATGGAGTCCTCGGCTGGCAGGTGGCAACGGTGTTCAGAAACGAGCCAGCCAGTTCATTACCACAATTCAGACTGTAGGGCTCTGCAAGTCCTGGGCCTCCCCCACGGACAGTGCCCAGTGCCCATGCATGCCAGCAGTGGACACCTCTGTCCCAGGGACTGGTCTGAGAGCCAACAACTTACTTCAGGAGACCATCACCCCCAATGCTAACTGACTGGGGCCAGGTCTGAACCAGTGTCTTCATTTTATTTGTCCTAATTTATTTGTCCTAGAGAGACAGAGCAGAACTCTACATGCTCACATCAGTAACCGGAGAGCGAACCTCGGAGACTCCGGTTACTCCACAGGGACTTGGGAGACCCGGCTTCAATTCCCTACTCTGCCACAGATGCTCTGTGTGACCTTAAAAACATCAATTAGCCTCTGTGTGCCTCAGTTTCCTATCTGTAAAATAGGATATTTGTAAAGATTGTGATATTATAGTTATACGGACGATATAAGTACTTAAAACAGAGTTTAGGAGCTCTCTGTGTCATACACCTCGAGGCTATGGTAATATAAATAAAAGCTTTTCAGTAAACTCAGAGACTCCTTAATTCTTCAAGAATATTACAATGGCCTTGGGCCAGTCATTTGGCTTCTCTGTGCCTCTGTTTCCCCATCTGACAAAATGGGGTCCATATTTCTCTGTTACAGGATTGTTACGAGGCCTGATCGATCGATTGATAGGAATAACAAGCAGCAATTTGTAAAGTGCTGTGAGCTCCTCAGAAAGTTCGCTCCCACTAGTAACAGCCCAGATGTGTCCCAAATACAAGCTCAGATCATTGCACTTCCCTTTCGTTCTGGACAACTTCGTACAGGCTTCTCTTTTGCAAGTGCCTGGAGAAGAGAGCAAGGGCTCTTTTGAGCAATGAGAACTCAAAGACAACCATTAAAACACTCACATTCGTTCAAAGCAATCACAGATCTCAGGGCAGGAATACTGCTGCAGCGGCCCACTGATATGCTTTTCGGTTTCAGATGTACAGGTCCCTCTCTAGAAATAAAGGCAGACATCGGAGATGGAAAAGGCCTGTTAATTCATCTAATCCAGGGTTTCTCTACCAGCACCGGTATGGAGAAACACCGATTCTAATCTATTCTCACAGGGGGCTCCTGTAGACCTGTTCCCTACAGTTTTGTAACAGGGCAGCTTGCCATGGAGGCTGGAGAACCTGGGGCTAAGCCAGCCCTGAAAAGAGGATGGGTCCCACCTGAGAGGAATCAGGTGATTTCTGTATAACAGGAGACTGCAGCTGTGTCTAGAGAGACTGCAGGGTCCTGAGTTATCAGGGGAAAGGAGACTGCAGGGAACAGAGTGAGGAGAGACCCTGACTGCCCAGGAAAGTGATTGGGAGACCCAGAGAGGAGTTTGTGGAGAGCGGTAGGGTGCAGCCTAGGGAAAGCTGCAGCAAAAGGTAAGGAGCAGACCTAGCTCTCCGGTACAGGACTCTGAGCCAGAACCTGGAGTCTAGGGTGGTGCTGGGTTCCCCCACCAACCCCAAGGAAGGCAGCCTATGGAAAGGACTGTCAAGCCCAGCAAGGGGACGGCAGGCTGAGCCGAACAAACAGCTCAGGAAGATCCCCAGAGCGGGTGGAAGTACTGCTTTCTGTTAAAGGTGTTTTTAGAGTTCTAGTTTGGGACAAGTAGGACCCTGGAAGAGGTGGAGCAAAGATGGTGACCTGCCTGGAGGGCCAAGTTACCTGGCAGGGAAACCGCCACCATGGTAGAGTGATTGTGAGCAGGGGACGCTAGCCCAGCGAGGGAGCTGTTACACCACCCCGGCCATGAGGGGACACCCGGCGGAAAGTGGACCCTGAACACTTCTGTGCTCCAGGGATTTGTCCCACCCAGTTATAAATGATTCAAGCAAAGGCCCTTCAGTGCCTCCTGGTTCCATCCATTTCCACATCAGCTACCATGTCCTCAGCTGGTGTATGTGAGTGTCGTTCAATGCTGATTAACGCCAGCGGAGGGCCTGGTGCCTCGTTCTTCACATTGGCCCAGAGAGAAAGGTGCAGCCACTGAAGATCTCCCCTGTGGAAGGGGCTTTGGTTCACCATGTGAACATTCCTGCTGTTGGGCTGGGTCTGGCCCAGGCCAGAGCAGGAATCTTGACAGATGTGACAGCTAGAAACCAGAATAGATTTAACACCCTCTGCTGCTGAGCAAAACTAGCCGGACTGCAAGAGACAAGGAAAATGCCGAACAATGCTGGTGTTGAGAGCTCTTAATCTGAAGTCACTCTGAGGTCTACAAAACCCAGGTGCGGTGACACTGCTCCCAGCACAGGCAGCCTGCGAAAGCCTCTGTGGTAGGTAAGCCCCATTCACACCCTAAAGCTGGCATTAAGGAAACCTCTTCCTCTCCCCAGGCAGGATTTCAGGCTGCTAAAAGGGCCAGAGAGCGAAAGGCATGAAGTACAGAAGCAGCAGCAGCTATTCCCATTTCCCCCATGCTGTGACATTAACGGCCCTCAGTCCTGGCCTTGCAGAGCTGAGAGGCAAATCTTCACCCCCATGCAGCGCTTGAAGGTCCCTCCGCTGAGACTGCCAGAAAGAACCAGTGTCTGCATTAGCAATGATAGAGTGAGAACTGGACTGAGCTGCACCAATTCGTTTCACGTAAGCCACTACAAAGCCAAAAGGTGGTGACATCTTTCAGTCTCTACTGAGCTGAGAGGTGAAGAGCCCCCACCTCCTACTACAGATACCCTGAGCCACCTAAATCCCCTCTCACCAGAGCACTTAAAAGTAAGAGATCAAAGAGAAACCATATTTCTCGCCGAGAACTCTTAAGGGGGCTGAATACAAAACAAAACACCCTGCTCTTTAGAGTCCCTACAGATACTAATGAGACTTCTGCAAAGGGTTAGGATCAAGCCCTAAAAACCCAAAGCAAGGCAGGTCCAGTTAGCCCCCTGCCCACCCCTGCTTTAAAAAAAAAAAGGAGGGGGGGGAGGGCAGGAAACTTTATCCCAGTCTTGTAGATGCCAGTCTTTTCATCAAACAGCTCCCTTCATGTTTTCTTTGGCAAGTACCAAAGGGCCAGAGAACATGTGTTGCACAAACAGAAACTCTTTTGCCCGGCCGGAGAAATCTTAACCAGTAACCCAGCTGATCTTGAGAAAGACAAGTTGAATACAGGGGGAAGGAGAGTTATTTGGGCTGAAAATAGTTATTTGGGCTGAGATTTCCAAAGGTTGCAAGGGTTTATAGTGTCGTAGCTTTGTTGATTTTTTTTTTTTCTTTAAAGGCCAATAGGGACCATTAGATCGGTTAGTCTGACGTGCATAACCCAGGCCATAAAAACTCAGCCAGTTATCCCTGTACTGAGCCAAGAACTTGTGTCTATGTGCCCAATTAACTTAATCTGGAGGCCCAGATAATAAATCTGGGCACCTAATTCTAACGGGAATTGGGTGTTGAGGTGTCCTAAATTGTTTTGAAAAACTCAGCCTCAGCGCTTATCTAGCACTAGCGATGGGATAAGTATCAGGAGAGAGGCCAGCCCACATCAAACAATTGTCCTCTGCACGCCAACGTTCAGACTAAGGGGACAAAAGGAAATTATATAAACATTCTGGGCTGGATTTGCTAATCCACCGACTTCACCTTGTGACATGCGTAAAGTGACTCTAATGTGGAGACAGACCTGAGCTGAGAATTCCAACTGGATGGGGGGAATCTCTGCCCCCTTAGATGGAACCCCAGCCCAGCATAGGTGGAGGGATGGGGTATCTCTGGAGTTGGGAGGTGGCACAGTTAATTAAGGTTCAGCTTTGGCTGATTCTCTGTTAGCAAGGGACTTTGCATCAGTGGCTTAAATTAAAGCTGCCTCCTTGCAGCTGAAAATCAGGGAACCCGTCCTCCCCCTTTCCCCCACCCCCCCGTGAGCAGAGCTCAGATGCAGTGGAGATCAAGCTATCTAAGTTATTGCCTTCCTTTGAGTCTCCAAGCATATCTTGCTCTTTTCTATGTCAGCCTTCAGGATGGGACAGGCCTGAACTTTTTCAGAGGTGCTGAGCAAACGCAGCTTTTGGGTTAAATACCTAGGAAAATCAGTTCCTAAACTCTTTGGGGGACACTTTATTTCTGTCCTGTACAGTGCTGACCATGTAGGTGGGCTTAACTAATAAGCATAATAGGACAGAAAGACACAAAGACTGAAACAGATTGTCCTAGAGGGTTTGTGTGATTAGTGGAGTTAATATTTAGCCTGTGGAACTCATTGCCATGGGAGATCATTGAAGCCAAGAGCATAGCTGCCTTAAGAAAAGGATTAGCTATTTCTGTGGATAACAAATATCCACAGTTATAACAACGAGGATTAAAAAAGAAACAAGAAGTTTGGAAGGGGGTATATAAATCTTCATGCTTCAGGGCATAAACCAATTGCAAACTACTAGCGGGGGCCATGAGGAAACTTTCCCAGTGGGCAAGCTATCCCAAAGCTTCAGCGTTTGTTGTACCTTCCTCTGAAGCAGCTAAGTTCCAGTCCCTGTCGGAGACAGGATATTGAGCTAGACGGAGCGCTGGTCTGAGCTAATGTGGCAGTTCCTATGCTCCTTTAAAAAAAAGACTATTATGGCCAAGTGGCTTTATTTATCTCCTGGCGACCCCTGCACTCATCTGTGCAATGGAGCTATTCCAGGCCCTCCCCCTTCTAGCAACGACAGGCCACGGTTTGAAAGAAGAGTAAGTTACAGAACCAGATAGCAATTTTCCCTCTCTCTTTCATTGGCCAGGCCACAATTCCCAAAGACCAAAAAGTAAACACTCTATAAATAGAGAGAGGCTCATTTATTCTAGCCCTTCCCGTTGAAATTCCTCGCTCATCTTTCGCCATGGTAACCAAAAGAGCCCAAGAAACAGCCCAACTGGGAGCAGACCTCCGGATCCGTCTACACTGGAAATGCTACAACGGCAGCGCTGCTGCTGGAGGCTTTTGGCGTCGGCACGATCGATGCCGGCAGGAGGGGCTCTCCCGTCACCGCCGCTAATCCACCTCCCCAGGAGGCAGGAGCTAGCTTAACGGAAGAATTCTTCCATCGACCTAGCGCTGTCCACACTGGGATTAGGTCTTAACGACGTCACTCGGGGGTGTGGATTTTTCACACCCCTGAGCAACATAGCTTGGTTGACCTGACCTTTTTGTGTAGACCAGGCCTCAGAGCTTTATCAGAGTCAGGGGGAGATGGACTGATTTCCTTTTTGGACAGATCCATCCAGGCATGCTGATTGGCCAGGAAGCACCACAGTCGAAATCACAACGTAACAAGAGCCCTTTCCAGGCAAGGTATCGACTTGACATTTTCATGATCAAATTTCCAGGCCTCAGAACTTAGGCCCCGCATGGCCAGGCCTCATTACAGGAAACAGCAGAGAGAGAGACAGGGCTGAACCCCCCACCCCTTTTCCCTCCCCTCCAAGGTCCTGAATGCAAAGGGTTCTGTTGTCTTAGATTTCAGTGACGGAAATCAAGAGCCTTTCAGCAAAGACCGCAGGTCTGCTGGGAGTGGACAGGCCACCCCTGCAGAGTGTGCCATGGATAGAAGAGGTGATGAACTTTTAAGCAAGAGTCACGGAGTGTTTCCTCACTGAGGAGAACAGCATGGAAAAGCAGAGGAAGTGGGAAGCAGAGTCAAGGGTCTTACTCCCTAAGGACTAAATCCTGGTTCCACAGACAGTGACCATTCAGCATCAAGGCCTGGCCTACATGATGGCTGCTATCTTGGCCAACGCTGAGGGATAGACCCAGGGACCTCCAGACCTACAAGCATCAGCCTCCACAGCCTGAGCTAAAGAGCTAGGCTCTGCAGCTCGGAGCTGTAACGTATCATCCGTGGATCAGGCACAGAGGGGGATGCACACCTGCTGAGACCTATGTGTTACCTCTACATCAGTGCAATTTCAATGTGGCAGCTATTGTGCCGAGAAATCTGTGGTGGCTTTCAGCATTTTTTAACCACTCCTGAATTATTATTATTTATTTATACTATGGTAGCACCTAGAGGCCCAAACAGATCAGGCCTCCATTGTGCTGGATGCTGTGCAAACACATGGTAAGAGATAGTCCCTGCCCCAAAGAACTTACAGCCTAAAAAGCCAAGACAGTCACAGGTCAAGAGGGAAAACAGAGGTCCAGAGACTTGCCCAAGGTCGCACAGCAAGTCAATGGCAGAGCCAGAAATAGAAGCTAAGTCCCTAGTCCACGCTAGCTCAGGTGTTGTTAGCTCAGCAAAGGTATCAACTACATCGGCTGCTGAGCCAGACCTGTCTTGTATGTGGTGGTAGGTGCCTCATTCCAGGTGCTACTATAGTACAAATAATCCACAGTCATCGATGATGTGCTCCACAGGAAGGAAGGGGAAAGCCAAAGTCAAGTGGCTCATCCCCCAAAAACCCTGTATAAAATCTGGCACAGGCCCAGCCAAATTTCAGCCTCATTGCCCCAGAAACGTCAATGTTTTAGGTTTAATTTGAGTTTGGAAAAATGTTCTGGGTCCAAAGGCTCTTCAGCAGGGATGTAGCTGCAAAGCCTGAACAAGGCCAGCAGGCTCTTCAAGCCAGGAGGAGCGTGTGGATCTCTGAGTTGGCGACTGACCGCTCTGAGTTCTGCCCCCAAAGCTGCACTGTAGGGTCTGCGGCTGGGACGGCGCTGAAGGAATATCTGTTTCTAAATGCCACAATCCCATCTGTGTTTGAAGGATAAGAGTCAGGCAGCGAGGTGTGGAAATTTTGCCTTCAGGGCAATCTATGCTGATCTAAATCCCTGAGTGTCCCCTTTCATACCTCTCAGCGCATGGGGCCTGCTAGAAATCAAGGATATTTCTACAATTTCTTCCTATCTGTTGTAAACGCACAAAAAAGGAGGGACGGGGAGAACTGTCTAGGTGGGGGGCATTTGGATTCAGTGCTGTGCACCAAGTGGGCAGCTCTCTGTTCATGTACGGACAGCAAAAGTTAGACCAAACTTTCCCAGGTTATCTCCTGATCTGTAAGTGCTTGTCTTCCTCTGTCACTTTCATCCCACCCCTCTATTGCTTCAGGATTGGGTCCCAGCCACCTCGCCTTCAGATCTCCTGGTCTTCCTCTACAGGGCAGCACCAGACCAGGAGAAGTCTTGTGGGGCTGTGCAGAGCTGACCGCTTCACATCAATTGTCTGTGGACTCAACACAGGCAGGCTGTCCACCGGTTGCCCTCTGCATGAGAACGGATGTTTATAAATGGAGCTGCCTCCCAGGGCTTCTTCAGGGCCAAAAGAGGCTTAAACAAGAAAGAGATGCACTCAAGAACTTTCACACGCAGACAAAGAACACCACATACGAATACACACATGCACAGACACACAGCAATACACACCTACACAGAAGAGCATGTGCACAATCCACAGGAGGCAACCCCCACACCACCCAGCATGCACATGGTCTAGGTATACTTGATTCTGCCTCATGGCAGAGGGATGGATAGATGACCTTTGGAATTGGAAAAGGGCAACAAAAATGATGAGGGGGCTGGAACAGCTTCCATGCGAGGAGGAATTAATAAGACTGGGACTCTTCCACTTGGAAAAGAGATGACTAAGGGGGGATATGATAGAGGTCTATAAAATCATGACTGGTGTGGAGAAAGTAAATAAGGAAGTGTTATTTACTTCTTTTCATAATACAAGAACTAGGGGTCACCAAGTGAAATGAATAGGCAGCAGGTTTAGAACAAACAAAAGCAAGTATTTCTTCACACAGTGCACAGTCAATGTGTGGAACTCCTTGCCAGAGGAGGTTGTGAAGGCCAAGACTATAACAGGGTTCAAAAAAGAACGAGATAAATTCATGGAGGATAGGTCCATCAATGGCTATTAGCCAGGAGGGGCAGGGATGGTGTCCCTAGCCCCTGTTTGCCAGAAGCTGGGAATGGGCTACAGGGGATGGATCTCTTGGTAATTACCTGCTCTGTTCATTCCCCCTCAAACACCTGGCTTTGGCCACTGTGGAAAGACAGGATACTGGGATAGATGGACCTTTGGTCTGACCCAGTATGACTGTTCTTATGAGGTCTCTTCCAATCCTACATTTCCAGGAACACACATGTATGCACTCACAAACACACGGCAATATCCACACCCAGACACAGCTCAGCATGTGTATGCGCACACACAAACCCACAGCAGTGTAACCACACGCACAGGAGACCACACGGACCCACCCACAGCCATGCCCAGTAGATACTTGCCTAAGGGCGTGCACACTTTCAGAGGTGCGTGCATACACACATGTGCATGTCCACACACAGTGGTGCCTGTTCACACACTTTGCCCAGCATCACTCTCATACACACACACACACACACCCCATCCCCACACACAGAGGACATGCACATCCACACAGAGAGGTGCATACGCATGCATGGACCTCCCAGCACACACATACGCTTGGGAAGCCAAGTCCGCTTTCCCCTGTGTCTTCACACAGAAGGGAAAAAAAGCAGCAGGGAGAACAAGAGTTCGGCCTGTCCTTCCCATTGTCCTGATAAAAGTAAAGCAGGGGAGTCTTCGCATGCAGTGGTCGGCCAGCAGCCTGCCTTCCCTGCTTCCACTGCTCCCTGCCAAACTCTGCCTTTCTAGGGGAGAGTGCAGAGAAAGGCTATAAGCCCTCTAGCTCCAGGGCCCCTTTCAAGTCTCTGGAGTCCTAAAGGGGCCCAGAAAGGAAGCTTAGTTTATAAATATAATCCCCTCCCCCAACAATATCCTCCCCGCAGGACTGTGTGTGTTTAACAGATCTCAGAGCAAATAAACCCCAACTAGGATGGAGCTGCTGGGGGAGTGTAGCAGCGTAGTCATCCACATCTGCCTTAAAGGGCTTAAAACAGCCCTGGGAGAGGGCTGTGGCAGGGGAAAAGCTGGGCTGACTGGGGGAAGCAGCTGGCCCTATAAAGGGGCTGCTAGACAGGAGCTAGGTCAGTCTCTCTCTGACTGCTGAGAGGGAAGAACCTGGCTGTCTGGGGACTGAGCAAGCTACCTGAGTGGAGCAGGGCTGGGGGAAGGCCAGAGGAGCTGGGGAGCTCTGGCCTGGAAACCCCCCAGGCTGCAGGCCTAGTAGAAGGCCAAATAGGTAGTGGGGTTGCAGAGACAGCAGGTCCAAACCCCCCTTGCCTATGACGAGTGGTGCTTACAACACTGCAGTTGGCCCCAGGGAACGGGGGCTAGGTGATGACTGGCAGTAGCCATAGACTGAGGCGAGGTGGGGTTAGAGGGTTGGGGGTTCCCCAGGGAGAGGAGACCCAGATCTGTGTAGGGTGCTGCACACATAGAAGGAAATATCACAAAAGCCGCAGGGAGAACAAGAGTGGAATATGAATGCCCTGGACAACCAGCAGGAGGCACCGCAGGGGTGAGTCCCGCCCTGCGACAGGGAGATCCAGCTTTGGGGTAAGAAGGTGCAACTTCATTGACTTCCAATCAGTTAACAGGCTGATTAAGACAGGGTTGAATTGGAGCCAGTGTCACTGCCCCATTCCGTCCTGGGGTGACGTTTCCGAAAGGAACTTGCCTGATTCTCCTCTTGCTCATGCTGGTGTAAATCAGGAGTAGCCCCAATCCAAGCTGATGGGCTGACCCTGACGGTGCAATGAGTGCAGGGATGAGGCTGAACAGTGTCAGCTGCTGCATACACAGGTTTGGGACCAGATTCTGATCTAACTCCAGTGGCTTCCCAAAGGACACTGGATCAATGCTTGGTGAGCAGAGACAAGCAGCACCTCCTATCAGTGGGTTCACGTGGACCCAAGACAACGGAAACAGAGATGGCAGATGACTGCATGGCCTAACACGGGGCGGGGAGGAAGGACGGTTGGGTTTTGTTCCTGCCTCTGCCACTAAATTGCTGTGGAACTTCGGATGTGTCGTGAACCCTCTGTGCAGCTGGGAAAAGAGCATAACAGATCCCCTAGCTCTCGTGGGTCAAGTTGATAAGTTAGCGCCATCACGCGGGTTGAGAGCACTACAAAACCCTTTGCGGCTCTGTTTGCTTTCAGTCACTTGTGCCCTATGTTATGTGACTCCCTTTGTGCATTCTGGGCCCAGAGCGTGGATTAGGCACAAGCTGGTATCCATCTGCAGCTGGATGACTTCAGATCCATTCTCTCTATCCCCTTCCCTTGGCCACACGGGCGTCACCAGGGATAGAACGCGGGAGACTGCTCCAGAAACACAAGCCCGTGCCACGTGAGCTCAGGGAGACTGTGTGTGTGGCCAGTCCCAATAGCCAGACTTCCTTCCTCAGTCACGACACAGGGCCATACTTACAAACAACTGAACAAGTCTAAATAATGACTAGCAATGGCACAGCCCTAATAGGCCACGTACACTGATCTGACGTTCCAGCCACAACAAACCAAACATACAGAACACAACAGACTTCACTTGCAGCTAACCATGTGCCTCCTCCTTTAGCCCCCTCCCTCCAAAGCAGACTGGCAGTGAGTACGCTGGAAATGTCACCGCCCAATGGGCTGGCTCTTCACAATGCTCTTGAATCACTGCACGGGTATTTCAGCGCAAGCCTAGAGGGCAACGGGCAGGCTGCCAGGAAGGGGGGGTTCTCAAGCGCCAGCATGGAGAGCAGGGTAAAGATGAACTCCAAGGAACTGTTATGCCTCCCTGCAGGTTTATATGCCATCTGCTCAGGAAAGCCACACTTTGAGATCCTTTGGGAAAGGCACTGTGGAATGTATTAGATAACCTAATCGCATTATGACAGGAAGCTTCCAATACAAAGGCCAATGTACAATTCACAAGCCTGGTAGTTAGGAGGTGTGGGTTCTGCTCCCAAATCTGCCAGGGACCGTGGGCACACCGCTGTATCTGTCTTTCTCCAGCTGTAAAAGGAGACCGATTTTACCTTCTTGGTGAAATGCTTTGGGTGATGGGGGCTAGATTCTGCCATATCAAAAGCTCCTTGCAGGTCTGCCCTTTTTTAAAAAAACCAAGATATATAAATACGGCAACAAAGAAATAAAGCAGGATAAACACAGCAGCAGAGCCAGAGTCGTAAAACCAGCCTGCAGGCTCGCCAGTGTTATTCAGCGCTTTCAATTCCAGCACAGCGTACAAGCACCAGACCACACAGCTGGAAGCACAAACCTGAGGGCTACTGTACACGGCCAAATGTTCTCCGTCTATCTCACCAATGCAACAACAGCATGCTGGGAACGCTCCGGGCACAAGCTCGCCCTGCCTGGGCACCCCTCTTCCAGCATCGGCAACTGCCCCTCGGCACGGTGGGCTGAATGCCGATCTCGGTTACCCCACCAATCTGGGTGAAGTCCATTGATGTCAATGGAGTCCCTCCAGGTTCAGAGTGCTGCAATTGGGAGCAAAATGTGGCTATGTTTGTTTCGGGGCAAGATGGAACCTTTGAGAGCCACTAGCTATGACCTTAGCTAATCTCCTTCCTGTGGGGTCTGGACCCTCTTCATTACAGGATATTTCTTGCTAGAAAAAAACCCATCCTGCTACTATTAACATCAATTATCATTGAATACAATGGAGCTACCCTGATTTACACCAGCTCAGGATATGGTCCTATGGGCCTCTATCCTACTTCTATGGCTCCCATTCCTGTAGTACCTTCCTTTAAAGGCATTTAGCCTCACAACACCCCTGTGAGGCAGGGTGGTGCTATCATTCCCTTCTTCAGATGAGGAAATGAGCCCAAGAGAGACTAAGTAACTTGACCAAGGTCACATAGGAAGTCTGTGGCAGGAACTGAAACCATGCCTCAAGCTGGTGTCCTAACGCTGGACCATCCTTCCTCTCAATAGTTCAGATCTATTAGGGTCTAGTTCTTCCTCTTACTTACACTAGTTCTGCACCATTTACACCAGTGTAACCCAGTGACTTCAGCTGAGTTACTCCTGATTTGCACCAATGTGAGTAAGAGGAGAACCAGAGCCTACATCTTCTCAATCGGCTCTGAGCCAGGGGAGAGGACGCTGGTTAAGACCCTGGGAGCTTTTGCACCCATCTTCCACACTGGACCCATACTGGTAGTAGACGAAAGTAAGAGTCTAGTATAGGCAGAAAGAAAAGGAGTACTTGTGACACCTTAGAGACTAACCAAAGAAACACTGAGTCAGCTCCACTCCTGCTAAATGTGAGAGACCGGCAAACAGAGAGAACCCATCCAAGGCCTAATTCAGCAAGGAGCCAACAAAACATAAAAGAAGAAACCGAATAGGCAAAGCACCCCCCACGGTGACCGGGACAGCAGGAAAGCACGAGAGTTCGCACTGCCCCCTGCACCGTCCCCCAGCTCAGCTCTGCAGAATCAAAGCAAAGCTGGGATTAGTTGCATGCAGAGTAGCCATTTGAACTGAATGCGATTCCAGCACAGATAAGAGCTCTTCAAATGCTGCAAACCAGGGGAGAGTGTTTCCAATTAAGAGACCGAGTTATCAAAAAAACCTGCATTGCAGGGTGGCTGATAACTATCTGGCACCTCACTCTGGAGTTTGCTACCTGATTAAATATAGGCCTCTAACAAAGGCAGGTTCTTACTGAAGCTGCTGGAAGGACGCGTTTGCACAGATCTTTTGGCTAGGGATTCTTATGATTTGTATTACAGTAGTCCCTGGAGGCCTCCGTTGAAATCAGGGCTTGGCACTGTGTGTACATAGTAAGAGACAATCCCTGCCCCAAAGAACAAATTCAGATTGGAAAAAAAAAGCACCACTTTTTAAGCATGAGGGTGATTAACCGCTGGAACGAACTACAGAGGGAAGGGGTGGATTCTCCATCTACGTCTACACTGCAAAAAACAAACAAACAAACAAACAAAAAACAACCCCACCCAGGGCAGGGAGTCTCAGAGCCCAGGCCAACTGACTCAGGCTGGTGGGGCTCATGCTTTGGGGCTAAAAATAGCAGCCTTGCTCTTCTCTGAGATCTGGCAAGGGCGGTGAGTCTCGCTGCTCAAGCTCCAGCCCGAGCGAGAGTGTCTACACTGCTATTCTTAGCTCTGGAGCATGAGACCTGCAAGCCTGAGTCAGTTGACCTGGGCTCAGACTCGGTGCTACCGGGTTATTGTTTGCAGTGTAGATGTACCCTTGATGTCTTCAGATCAAGACTGGATGCCTTTCTGGAAGATATGCTTTAATCAGGCACGAGTTAGTCGGCTCAGTATAGGGGTAACTGGGTGTCATGTTCTGGCTTGTGGTATACAAGAGGTCAGATTAGATGATCTAATAATGGTCCCTCCTGACCTTAAACTCTATTAATCTTACATCCGATGAAGTGAGCTGTAGCTCACGAAAGCTTATGCTCTAATAAATTGGTTAGTCTCTAAGGTGCCACAAGTACTCCTTTTCTTTTTGCGGATACAGACTAACACGGCTGCTACTCTGAAACCAATCTAAATAGAAGAGACTGATAAAGGGTGACAGGGGAAACAAAGCCCAAGGTCATGTAGAGCTGGGACTGGACCCAGATTCTCCAACTTGCCAGCCAACGCCTTATCCACTAGACTACACAGCCCCCATCTCCACGCTAAGCCTCGCTATCTTATTTCAGTGACTCCCTGTTCCCGTCTCATCCCTTCAAAACATCTGCCCGGTTACCATGCATAAAAACAAGAAGCAAACAAGGCAGAGAGGAGGCGAGAACAAGTGTTTGTTTACTTTCATACACCAGCAACAACAGCGCACCATGCTCCTCCACAGAGCCGGTGTGCTAGTCTCTTTGATCCAGCCTGTTAGCTATTTTATGGTTCCAGTGAAAATAAAATGACCCTACTTCTTTGGGGTTTGTTTCCACTCCAGCCACAGAAAATCTCTTCGCAGAAAGGAGGAGTGTGGTGCTGTTTTCAGCTGCTTGGAGCGAAAACCGAAATCCACCACAGAGGGAACAAAATATATAGTGCTTTCTGTTCCACCCACACAACCACAGAACAATGAGAATGTTGGTTTAGATGGTAAAAATAGTCCACTGGGCAGGACAGCTGTGATCTGTCTGAGGTCTTGCTTAGGGCAGGGTGTGCAGTTTCTTGCAACAGGAGAGAGGAAGGGTTGGGTAGGGGGTAGGTTCCTCCTCTACCTCCCTGATTGCATTGAAATTAACAAGGAAAATGCATGGGATGAGCAGGGAATCAGGGCTTGCGATGGTCAGATAATATAATGATAGGTGCATTAGAGACTACTCCTGAGTCCGTCACTGAAGTTGTGTGTGTGTCCTTGAAGAGGCCACTTAACTGGTCAGACTTGGTGGCCTAAAGTTAGAAACCTACATCCATAATTAGGCATCTAAATAAACAGCCTGATTTCCAACCCCAGTTCTTAGCCAAGTCAACAGAGGTTGCACATGCCCAACTGATCTGAAAATAAGGTCACTTATTTAAGTACCTATCTGTGCTTTTAGGTGCCCACGTTTGGAAAGGTTGACCTTAACCCATTTGCCTCAGTTTACCCATCAGTAAAATGATTACAGTATTGCCCCACTACTTCCTAGGGACATTGTGAGGCTTAATTAAGAATTGAAGGTGGAAACTACACACAGACTATGAATATAATTCATGCCTCTATTGATTGGCTGGAATAAAGGAGCTACCCAATCCCAGAAAAGGATGTTTTAATTCACCGCAAATTTGAAGGGGTCTGTGCTAGATTTCCAACTGAGATTGATGTCTTTTCTATAATCAAAGACAGACCATGCAGTTTGTTGCCAGCAACCCACCAGAGTTAGTTTTCTACGCCCCCAAATAGACACACACCCAACTTCCACTTAGATCCTGGATAATCTAGTCCAACAGGCATTTCCTGGCATTAATGTTAAATATCTACCTCTTAGACAGTGTTTTTCACCACCAGATCTAAAGCTTTAAAAAGGAGGTCAGTGGCATGATCCCCATTTTACACATGAGGAAACTGAGGCACAGAAAGGTAAAGTGACTTGCTCAAGGTCACCCAGCAGGCAAAGTGGTGGAGCTGGGAATAGAAACCAGCTCTTTTGAGTCCCAGCTCAGTGAATTACCGTTAGAGGACATTCAATTTTTCAGAAGCGGCCACTGATTTTGTGTGCGTCCATATTTGGACGTCCAGTCTGAGATACCTGGGGCCTGATTTGCAGAAGTACTGAGCATCCTAACTCCAACTGAAATGGGCGGGATCCATGGGTGCTCAGCACTTCTGAAAGTCTCCCAAAACCAGGGATCGCTTCTTGAAATGTTGGCCCATGAGCCCATATCACTACATCACAGGATCTCTGAAATTGCACAGAGGAAACTCTGGGCCGATTTCGCACAACCACACAAGCCCTGGTAAGGATTAATTCATGAATATTTGTTAAGAGCTTTGAGTAAACCAGATAAGTGCACGTCAAAACTCTGAAAAACTTCGTAAGCCACACATTTGAGGTCCAGTTTTAAGGGAGATGCTGGCAGGAGATTGAAACCATCCAGGATTCTTTCAGACAAATTTGTTGATGGTTTTTCTGGATGGGTGGAGTGGAAGCACCTTCAAAGGTGGCTTGGCTTTTAAACCACATACGATGTACAATAAACCCGTGGGTGCAATTAAGGTTGGGTGCTTTCCAGCCTAATCACCAAGGGCTCTTCAGTCACTAATGCAAACCATGGAATCAGAATCCATTGTAGTCAATGGAGTTATGCCAGTTGAGGATTTGGCCTGAAAATTTTTGTAACAAGTCTGACACTAGGCAAGCAGAAGGAAAGCACCAAAGCCCTGTTTGGATGCTAGGTCACCTCTTCTGTACCCAAGTTTACACAAGGTTCAAGAGGAACAATATTCTTCAGTCTTCTGCCCTATCAAGGAGGCAGCTTTATCTAGTGGATAGACTGACTTGGCAAAATTTAATTTTTAAAAAATCATTTTGAAGTATAATATAGATGTTTATTTTCAAGCTTTTTTTAGACGTTTATTGTTTTATCATTTTCCTGGTTTCACAAAATTATGGGTTTTTCCGGATTTTTATCAATTTAAATGTTCAAAGTTAAGGGAAGTTATGGGGGTGGGAGATCAGACAATGGGAGTGTGAGACAATCATTATGTAATGACAGGTTTCAGAGTAACAGCCGTGTTAGTCTGTATTCGCAAAAAGAAAAGGAGGACATGTGGCACCTTAGAGACTAACCAATTTATTTGAGCATAAGCTTTCGTGAGCTACAGCTCACTTCATCTTTTTATGTAATGACAGTAGACACTGAGATTCAACGAGTTTTAGAAGAGTTAAAATACAAATTGTCAACATCACATCACATCACACAAAACAAATAGCTTCAAGGCAAACTCTAAAGTCCTCCAGCACCATTTTTCTTACTTGGCCTCTATGGAAAGTTTGATTGTTACAGATGGAAATATTTTCTCATCAGTTTGTGTTCGTGTGGCAAAATCGATGGTTATCGACATAGACTTAGGAAAATCTGAACTTTCCAAGCCTGCGGATAGGGCACCAGAAGACCTAGCTCTGCCACTGACTTGCTGTTTGACCGTCACCACTCTGGTTGTCTGTCTCCCTGCCTTCTCATCTACCTAGACTGTATATTCTTCAGGGCCCAAACTCTCTCTCTCTAATGTGTTTCATACAGCACCTAGCACAACGCAGTCACAATATTGGCCTCTAGGTGCTACTGTCATAATGAGTGATTTGCAGAGTGTCACTGGAAACACAAGGGGGCTGCACTCTGCCCTCAGTTTGCACCTGTGCACCCATATAGACTTCAGTGGATTTGCAAGTAGGGTGACCAGATGTCCCAATTTTATAGGGACAGTCCCGATTTTTGGGTCTTTTTCTTATATAGGCTCCTATTACCCCCCACCCCTGTCCTGATTTTTCACATTTGCTGTCTGGTCACCCTATTTGCAAGAGAGAACTGCAAGCCAGTCTGTTCCCCGGGGTCCAGAAGCCCCCTTGGAGGGAACTGACTCTGAGGCCAACGCGGGGGGCTCCCTCCATACCAGGCGGGCTTGCAGACCCATGTCACTGTCTGGACTCTAACGGCTGCTGAGCCGTAGCAGCGTCACCCTTGAGCGAGCAGTTATTCAGGGAATATTTCAGACCGCCTTAAGACCCTGGTATCTAAAAAACCACAGCTGTTGTAGTCACAGGATCTGGTCACTAGAGGGAGACATGCTCTCACTCACTAAGCCAGTTAAACACACTGGGACAGGGCCCAGTGGATCTTGCTGAGATAGCAGCAGAGTTGATTTTCCACGGGAAGAGGGAGGTACAGAACTGCCCCACATACTCCTTCCCCCATCCCACTCCCGCATACCTGCTAACATCATTTCCAAAGGGGGAAAACCAGCCGCTAGCCTTTCTTCTTCCACCACTCACTGACAACAGACTTATACGCTCAGCTGGTGCATTAAGCTGACCCAAGGAGGGATGATTTTTCATCCCCTAAAGGGAGACGGACAATCCTGGAGACAGAAAGGTTCTGTGACCTTCAAAACAAGCTGCCCAGCCACCACTCCTGAGCAGAGCCTAATGATTCAGCTCACGAGCCCCTAGCGCCCCTCTGGGCTCATGGACATCCTCTGTTCGCGTCAGAGGATGTTGTGAAGGCCAAGACTATACCAGGGGTCAAAAAAGAACTAGGTAAGTTCATGGAGGATAGGTCCATCAATGGCTATGAGCCAGGATGGGCAGGGATGGTGTCATAACCAGAGAGCTGAAGCATTGCCCAGGGTCACACACGGCATCTGTGGCAGAGAGAGGAACTGAATGCAGCTCTCCCCAGCCCCATGACAGTGCCTTAACAAGAGTTTCTCTGCTCCTTTCCCTGCTCACCCGCACCAGCCTTGTCTCTGTGTCTTCACAGAATCACACCCCGTTGGTGCGAGAGCCTTCTGCCCCGCAGCCCTTTCTGCCCTGTCTCTTTTCTAATCCCTCCCCAAAGCATCTCCTTCCCCCCCTTTGCACGTCCCTGTTCCAAAGCAAAGGCGGCAGGAATGTACCACGCGATGGGAGGTGGGGAAGATTTAAGCGGAGTCTGACAGCAGGACATCAGATTCTGCCACATTGCTCTGTGTATCCTCAGTGTCCATTCTAAACCCACTCTGGCTCAGCACCGGGGCTTGAACTGGGGCTGTCTTGATAACGTTCTGGCACTAAAGGAATTCCGGCTGGTGGCCCTCGTCATGCCGAGGCTGGTGGAGAATCACCGAGCTGCTGGCAGCCTGTTTCCGTGCCCTGAGTGACCGTAGCCAGATGGGCTCTGATTTGTGCTGGCTCAAAGTGCTAGTCTTCCCCCTGGATGAGCGGGAGGGGGAAGGCGGGTGTGGGGCGGCAGTGGGCCTGGCGGCAGAATCTTCCAGCAAACCAACCCCCTCCCGGTACACTCAGTCCCTCGCAAACACGCCGCATTCCCACTGATCTATTTCTGCAGTCTGCTGAGGTTTCCATGGCCCAGGGCCAGCTGTGCCATGAGAACGGCTGAGCCCGGCAAGAGCTGGTGCGCCCGTTCCTTTCTCCTCCATGTGGGGACAGCTGTTTGAAGGAGGGAAGCCAGAGGGAGCGCACTCCAGAGGCCCTCTGCTCCCCCACCCACCCGCTTCCAGGAAGGTAACACGGCCTCTCCCCACAGCTGGGTTAAGGCTGGCAGGAATCTGTAGGCTGTAGCCAGGTGCATGTTATAAAGGAGGTGTTTACAGTGGGCTTACCCAGGAATGGGAGCAGAGATAAAGCCGTCTTTTTGCTTCAGCTTGGGAGGATTTGCTGTGATACCCCTGAGGAATATCTGTGAAAAGTGAGGCCCTTTTTTTGATGTACAGGCAGCAGGGACATCGCAGCTAGGCCATGCTTTGCTGTTCCACCCTTAAACAACCTCTACAGAACAGCCAAGGAAAGGGCCGACCATGGTTAAGGTACTAGCCAGAGCCGTGGGTTTGATTCCCAGCTCTGCCACTGACTTCCTGTGTGACCCCGGGCAAGTCCCTTAATGCTGGCCTACGTGGGGAGCTATTCTGGCACGCCTATTTCTGATTAGCTCCGTATCTGGATGCGCTTAACCCACTTTTACTCTGGAATAAGTTAATTAGGAATAGTTAGCGCACTTTAAATCACGCCCTATTCGTCCAGATTTATTTTCATTTGTAGACAAGCCCTTAGCCTCGTGGTGCCTCAGTTTCCCACCTGTACAATGGGGATAACAGCACTGCCCTACTTTACAGGGCTGCCGTAAGGATAAATTCGTTAAGGGTTCTGAGGTGCTCAGGGTCATGGGGGCCATAAAACTACTTTGATACAGGATTGCTGCTGCATCCACTCTAACTCGTTCCCAACAGACACCTCTAGGTAACACTTCCGAGAGCAAAAGAACACCAGCTACCCACAATGCATCTGGCCAGACTAGCAGACTGGATGTGAGGCTCTCCGGGTTCTATTCTCCTCTCAGGGTATGGCTTGTGTACGGGAGACATCAGCCTGCACTGAGATTAACATGGAAGTGTTGTCGTTTGTCTATTGCTGGCCCTCAGGGGCTGACCACACAAAGCACTAAAATCAAGTGGTTTGAGTCACTGGGGAGAACAAGCTGCTCTATAAATCACACCACTTGAGTCTCCTTTGCCCCACAGGGGAAAGCATTGGTAATAACCTCTACGGCAGAGCAAAAAGCAGCAGGGTATGGCTGGATCACCCCTAGGCTGGGAGACCTCTAGCAATTGGCAATTCATTAGGGGCCTGGGGCCTTGCTAGAGGAGGGGAAGCCTTGCAGGGGAGATGCAAAGCAGACCTCCTGATCTCTTGTGGGCACAGAGCCGGCGAGATGACTGAGAGCCAGGAGAGGCCCCTGGTTCAGATCCAGGCTGCGGAGGACTCGGGGAAAGTCACATGTGTGCCTCAATCAATCCAACAGGGAAACTGCAGAAGCGTCTCTGTAAGCCAGCAATCCAGGTGCTGGGAAACGGGAGGAGAGAGAGAAGCATCTCTATTGGATAATGGATACTGCTGTGGGTACCATTCTTAAGCCTTAAGGAATATGAACTGCCAAGTGCACTGTCCCTGGATCTACCTTTATTTTTCATTGAACCTCTTTCCTACAGCCTTAATTAGTGCACTGCAGCAAATATCACAGCCTATGTGTGTGTGTGGCCCCCTGAAATCTTTTGTGGTCTCCTTACATGTAAACTTGACAGGCTTTACAGATAAAGGAATGACTTCACCCAATGCTGCAATGCAGCCACCTCGGAGGGGGAGCATGGCAGCTGTTCAACATCACACCAGAGTTGAGGAGAGAAGTTAAGAATTTAATATCCTGTTAAAACTGCAGAGGTGATTTTAGGTGGAGCAAGATTTTGAGGGGCCCACCTTGAGCGATCTTAGAGGGGCCTGTTTACAGAAAGTGCTGAGCACCTGCCCCTTCAGGTGCCTTGAGCTGGGAACCCAAAAACCAGAAGCCCCCGAACTCTTAGCTGTACAGTGCTGTTCCCCACAATGAACGTGAACAACCCCTCAGGGTGATTCCCCCCCCCGTTGGAAAAAGTACCGTTGGTCTGTTTGGACCTTGACTTTATGGCTCACTTGAGAGGTGGCATCTCTCTCAGCACAGTATCCCCCATAACACCATGCCAGGTCACTAGGTCAGTACCAGCAACAAGACACCTCCTGAGCCCCCAGCATCAATTCCTGCATCACCCTGGCTTTTCCCTTGCAGTCTCTCATCCAATCACTGCTAGACAGCGACACAGCATAGCCAGCCTGCGCTGGAATAACTCCCCTTGTTCAGTCCCCATCTGTCCTATGGCACTAGGTTGCTGTTGTGGGGGTTACAGGATGTGCAGGACCAATCTAAGCACCCACCTGTGCGATCCCCTCCTTCCTCCTACTTCACCTTACTAACAGGATGCCTTCCCCTGCAAGCCCCCTGGGAACCCACAACTGCTCCCACTCCACACTCAGATCTGGGCCCATTCCATCCCCGCACCGGACACACATTCAGTTCCCCTCCAGGGAAGACACACTTATACGCTGATCCATTTATCCAGCTGCCGGGAGAGCAGCTGCAGCCCTGAGTGCCCAGCTTTGGAGAGCAAGTACTATAAATTGTCCGGTAACTTGTGACTCTCCCTTCTCTCCCCACCGAATGGCCCTGTGGGCTCAGCTGTATTTCAGCCTTTTCCCCATAGCTTATAACTGAACGAGATCATCCCGGCAGCGCCGGCTCCTGGAGTTCATGCTGCTAGCTTCACTTTCTGCACCGTGGCCGGCAGCTCAGCCCATGCTAAGAGGGCTGGTAACTCAGTCCGCCAGACAGCAGCACTGGATAACCTCCAGTACGCTCTGGATGGCTTTTGTAGCACATCTCCTGAGCCCAACCACAAACCTGCTACTCTCTTTGAATGATCCAAGTCCACAATTCCTTAACAACCCCGCCGCGGGATGAAGCAGCTGGTCTTGATGTCTCCTGAATCCCTCAGCTCTTTGAAACGTGGGGCCCAGTTTAGAGATGATGGGCAGGAAGTGGAACTTTTCTGACTTTGGTGGAGTTGTTCCAGCTTCACCCCAGTGAAACTGAGAGCAGAGTCAGGCCATTTCCTGCACTCATTTACACCCAGTGCAATCCCACTGGCATCACACAGGGTATAAGTCAATGCACAATTCTGGCCCCCCGAGGGCTCTAGCTGGAAAAGCATCTAGTAGGAGGGGTCAGTTATAATTGCACCTGCAAGTCTAGCTTCACTTGGGGGCTGTCCTGTTTGATGCCAGCACAACCTCCAGCAGACGGGTCCCGTGGGTGGAAAATCCGCTGGGGAGGCAGTCCACTGGCGGCCAGCGCTGCCCAGCAGCACACGGCACTGGCTGGGGAAGAGGCCTGGCTGCTGGGGTTGCACTGGATCATTACAAGTTGTAGCTCTTTGATTCTGTGTCCCTGCGGCGCTGACATCAGCATCACACTGCTACTCCACAGTCGAGGGGCGTGCTACAACTTGAGTGTGTCGAACAGCAGCATCAAGCGACTCTGCACCAGTCAATGCCCTGAGGAACCATCACGGTTTGTCCTGCTCTGAATTGCTCCGTGCCCACACCCTGCTTTTTGGCAGCCTTCGTTCCTGAGATGGTCTAAGCCAGGAGCAGGCTCCCGCACAGCGAATCCCTCCAGCTAGCCCTCGGTTCAGAGCGGTCCGAGAGGGATTGGTTTGTCCGGATCAGTGCTCTCTGGCCTTCGTCATTTGTTCCTGAGCTACGCCAAAGGGGCACTGAACTGCAAAGTCTGGCCCAAAAACGTAGGTCTGGCAAAACTGACCTTTTATAAAGTCTAGAAAATGGCTGTTTAAGCAGGATTTTGAAAAATTCCAATGGAAATTGGTTTTTTAAAAGAGCCCTTTTAGTGTTTTCAATTCCAAACGTTTCAGCATCATGTCTGTCTTCCTAGGGATTTCTAGCGTTCCCATCACTTAGACTGTGAGCTCCTTGGGGCACAGACTGTCTTTTGGTCCTGTGACTGTACAGCGCCTAGCACAGGGGGGTCCAGATGTTCACTGGTTGCATAGCTGCATGGTGTTTTCAACTGCTCTCGCAGGGCTAAGTGATTGCCATCTCTCTTGACAACCACAGATGTCCCTTTGCCTCCCCATTTATATCAACCCACTACTAACACCGATGGCAACAAAGAACAGTTCTGTGCTAGCCCCGGAGTGCCAAAGGCCCCAACAATCAACAAAGAGAGGAAGAATAGCCTGGTGGTTAGAGCACTGGACTGGGACTGAGGAGTTCTGAGCTCACTTCTCCATCTCTGAGCTGGGTATATCGCTCTCTGGGTGTCAGTGCCTTATCTGTAAAATGGGTGTATGATAAATACCTCCTTCGTCCTATCCTTGGCATGTCTTGTCTATTTAGACTGTAAGCTTTGGGGGCAGGGACAGTCTCTCACCATATGTCTGTACAGCGCCTAGCACAGGGGGGCCCTGATCTCAGCTGGGACCTCTATCCACTTCTGCAAGACAATTAAGAATAACTTACCTGTTCTGTGCATGGTATCTAGGCTAATGCATGGTTTTCTAATACAGTTTTTATTCTGCCTACCCAGGCAACCCTCGGCCATATTAGAATGTGTGTTGGCCACAACCAGGTTTAAACCTGGTTATTTTTAATACCATAAAAGAGCCTGTGCTAAGGGGAAAGTTTCGTGTCTCTTTTACTTCCTTTCACATTTTTTTGGCTTGCCTAACACTGGATGCCACTCTGTCCCTCTATAAAATCATGCCACTGGTGGCATGAGAACTTCTCCCCTGCACCTCCAGCTAGTCACAGTGCCAGACTCCTAAACTCTGTGTTAACACTAATGCTTGCTGTTGGGTTTGGAGCCATTACCCTAGAGTACTGTTGTGATTTTTTTTAACCAGAGCAGAAATCCATTCTCTGCAGCTCTCTGCATCACTGACTCTCCCTTGCTTTCTAGATCTTGTTGGAAAAGAGCCTTTTCCTTCATTTCTTTCTCCGCTGTAATTTCCCTCTGTAAAGCATGTGGGGCGGGGGAATCACAGCTCGTACCAATGAAGCTCTGCAAAGCAAGGTCAGACTATACTGTACTATCCAACACAGCACAGATAGAAACGGTGCAGTCACCCATGTCAGCACAGAGCTGCAGCACAAGCTGGATTATCCCAATGTCCCAGAAGACAATGAACATGGTAGGGTAACTAAAGGACTTTAGAGAGGAAGGATGATCTTGTGCCAAAGGACTGAGAACCAGAAAATCTGGGTTTGGTTCCTGGCTCTGCCACAGACTCCATTTGTGATCATGGGCAAGTCACTTAATCTATCTGTGTTTCAGCTCCCCGTGTGTGAAATAAGGATCATGATCCTTCCTATGGGGATGGGACTGTCTCAGTGTGTTTGTACAGCACCTAGCACAATGCAATCTCTAAGTGCTATGATAATACTACGCGTTTAATAGTTTTCAATGGACAGAAGTCTCTCCACCACTACATGCGTCCTGGTGCAAGCTCTCAGCGCCCACGGGGAAGAGGAGGGAACACAGCCTTCACCCCACTGTGCCACCTCCCCTTTTGCATCCTGCATAAGCCCCTCTGGTGGGGCGCTGCACACAAGGGACTCTGTGGGGGTTGGGATGCAGGGATGGGGGGTTGGAGCAGGGAGGCAGCCCAGGGATATCCTAGCAGAAGTAAGCACTGCTGGCTCCTGCACGGGGCCTTCTGATAACCAGCTGCTGGGAGGCTCTTTCCATGCCTGTAGGAGCCAGACAGAATCCTAAAGCCTTGTTCCCTCACAATTCCAAGGGCCTCCAAACCTCTCTCCTGGGGAGTATGCTCCTCAGTCCTCTCCCGCTTCTGTGGGTCCTCCTGACCTGATCTAAGAGAGACAGGGGGACCAGGCCCTAGTTCTGGCCGAAAAGGGTTAAGACAATCGAGGCTGCTCTGATGGGTCTGCCCTTTCTTACAGCACACACTCACTCGGGGCCGAGGCTTAGGAACAACATCGCTCCACTCTAACCCCCGTGGGAATCCGTGCCACAGGGCAAAGTATGCTGGGTCATCAACAGGGCCATCGCGGCTGTAAAGAAAACCCAGGAAAGGATAGATTTATATTTCCTCTTCCCCTCCCCCCTGCTGGGGCAGCTGCCCCACAACAGACGTTTAATTATAGATTGTAAGTTATGCTGAAAATGGGACCAGCCGCGTCCTGGAACCTGGCATCTGTGGGGAGGCCACAGGGAAGGGACGGAGAAGAAGGGAGATGGGAGACCGAGTTCCCGGATGCTTACGTCAATACATTCATAATCAAATCACAACTCTGCTGAGGGTCCAATGTTGCAAGGAGTGGTGTAGCATCAAGTCAAACGTGCATTGATTTAGATGGGGCCAGGATTTCACCCTTAAATGGTGCTCAGATGTTACACTGACAGGAGCCAGCTACGCAGATGAGAGGATAAGCAAGGGGGGAAGAAGTGTGGCCCGCCCCGTACCTCAGTTTCCCCACCTGTAAATTGAGGACCTTGACATTTACCTACCTACTTGCAGAGATGTGTGAGGAGTACTGCCTGCAAAGCACCATGGGGGAGATATAAAGTGTTGTACAAGTATCAGTGATACACAAAAAAAGGGCGGGATTCGTTTCTTTATATTAAATAACCTTTCTGGCCCCTCAGCTCCACAGTTCTGTGTTGCTGCTAAAGGCTGTTCACACTTGGCGGTGGTCAGAGAGAGGTCCAGAGCAGGGTTAAGCTCCATGTCAGGTTCAAAGGTGAATCTGGATTAGGGGAGAGAATCCACAAGGCCCAAACTTCCCCAGTTCTTTGTTCATATGAGATGTGGGCTGAAAGCCATGACAAACCCCACAAGGTCAATGGAGCTGGCAAGATTTCAGCTGCATCCAGACTCGGAAAACAGGCCCTTTTCAGCCTGGAAGAGGAACTATAACGGGGTGGGATCGGATTCAGGCTGCCCTTCTTTGGGCCCCCAGTTCCAAGGGGTTCCAATTTGGGGTTCTGGTTTTGCTAATCTCTTACGTGTGAGGTAAGACTTTTACAGGAATACAAGAGAAAGGAGGGGGTGGGGACTGGATCCATGTGGAAGGTAAATATAAGGAGGGGCACCCTTCAGCCTGGCTCAGGTCAGAGGTTCAGTGCTGAGTGTCTTCTGAGGCCGTGATTTGCCCTTTGTCAGCTACACCTTGCTACAGTCTTGACAACAAGCAGGAGCCCTCAGAAAGGAGGGAATTTTCCCTTGGATCTTTCATCCGATGAAGGACGAGACCCCCCACCCTCCTCCCCCCACGTGGAGGAATGCAGTTTTGCCTGGCGTCCATAAACACAGGGAAAGGACACAAATGAGAGTTTGCAAATGGCCAGTTATTGGGGTGGGGTGTGGGGGGTTCGTCCTTTCTTTTAACTCACCCTGACTGTGATTATCTAGTCGGACCTCCTATGTGCCCAGACCAGAGACCTTTTCCCAGAACAGCTCCACCCCATAGCAGAGAAATAGGCCACAGTACTAAGCAGGGAACTGAATAACGAATACAGTTGGGTGGGAGATCAAGGAAGTTTGGAGGTGGATTCTTGAGACTGACCCCAACTATGCACACAAACCTATGAGAGACTGGATAAAATGGGGCCTTGGATCTCAATCCCTAACCAATTTTGATTCTGCAAAATTCCACCCAAAATGTGTGTCTATTTCTAGATGGGTTTGGCCTTCTAGTAATAAATAGTTTAACATATATATAAAATTCCCAGCATCCTTGGTCTGCATGTGAAAAACAGACCTCTACTTCTGGGCAGATCATGACTAATGATAAACTCAGGGTGACTTTGAGAATGCACTGAGATGGGTCCAAGCGAAAATCCCAGATCCAAACTCCACCAAGCTCTGAGGAAAGTTTTGAGCCAGATCCAAACTTCTGTCGCTTGCCCTTGTCTCTACGATGGGCAAAACCAAAAACTCCACACCTCCAAAATGGGGATCCTGCTCCAGACCCAAAAACACATTACTTGGATCCATCTCTAGCAATGTGGGATATTCTGGTTTTTGAATGGCCATTTGTCAGTGTGATCACAATTTGCTTATCCGGATGAGTGAAAAAAAAAAAGGGGGGGGGACGGACCAGTTGTTTTCCTGGTGACAGAGTAGTCAGGATTTACACCCATGACAGCAGAGTGTTGGTACACCCAGGGAGGCCAGACTTTTAATCTCTGGTGACAAAAACTGACAGTAGCAGACAGTAAACCTTGTTGTTTTTTCCTTTTAAAGCTAAAGTTGCTGGTTCATATTAACAGAGGAATATGGTTATGATGGTGCCTATACAACTTAAGAGGCTGCTGTGTCCCGGTTTCCTGCTTGAATGAAATCCATACAAAGTCCCTTGCTAAAATCTAATAGTGGGGCTTTCAGTTCTGCTCAGCTTTGTGCTAACTCTGCTTCCACCGAATTCAACCCTGCGCCCTCTGGAAAACACTAGCGATCCTCGCTCGCTGTGAACTTGACGTGGAGCAAAGGAAAGGGCTCGTGGGGGGGGACGGGACATTCCACCCATTTGAGTGGAATTCATTGTGATTATTAATTAAGAGTTATACTGTAATAGTGCTCAGAGTCTCCAGTCAGGATTGGTTCTCCATTGTGCTAGGCCCGGTTCAGAGGCCTTACAGCGGGACACAACGGGGAGAGACAGACAGGCTTTTATCAACCTATCAACATGTTTTCCACCCTGGAGAGCCTGTAAATCTGGACATCTCCATAAATGCCACAGCTGTGGATCTGGGCTCCAGAGGAGCCAGAATAAGCCCCAGTGACACCCTACTGATGTTCATGGGTCCAACATACCAGGTGCGGAGCATGCTGACTGCTACAGAAGTGGAGGGCACTCAGCCCCTCGTGGGGCTGGGCCGTGGATTTGTTTATACTCACTGCAGGTCAGAATATTGCCTTGCGTTATTTCTATCATCCAGGAACTGGACAGCCAGGAGGAAACCAGGTGTCCTGCTGCCTTGGCTCCACAACAGTCTTGGAGCCCTTAACAAAGGCAGTGAAACACAAACACCTCTCCTGTGAACTAGGAGTAAACCCTGGAACCCACACATACCTCGAGAAACAGCCACCCTGCAACGCTTACTCGGGTGAGATCATGGAGCTGCTCTCCGTGAGTGAGCAAAGACTGCAAGATCAGACCCACCCCTGTCCACCCATCAGGGACAAATCCTAGTCCCCTTTCAGGCAATGGATCGACCTGCTCCTGACTTTGAGGATAGCAGGATATAGCCCCAGGTATGCACACTTCGGAGGAACAAAGCGCTCAGAGGCACTCTGGGTAACCAGCCAAGCTATTCACACGCTGCAATCAAAGGGCAGGGAACACACAGTGATGAGAGAACAAAAGGCCCAGCGTGAAAAAAAAGCCAGCAGCAAACGCTGTGACAGCACATTCCCCTAAATGTGCCAGGACAGAATACAGCTCCTGGATCGGCTGAGAGTCACTCTGTAGGGGTCACCTGCTTCCCTTTTCAATTGCTAGAGAACCCACCAGGAGGAAGGGATGGCAGGGCAACCTACCAGTCATGCTCAGCTACAGAGAGTTCTTAAAGGGCCACCTGCTATCTCAGTTACACTGGTGAAAGTCCTCTGAAGTCACTGGTGTGAGAAAGAACAAAAACTGTGAATAAACTGTAGCCAAACACCAACAAATTCTCGTTACTTTTTAACAGATTCAGACACCCCACCCCACCCCATAGACGTGGGAAGTACGGGTGCAGGGGTTGCTGCAGCACCCCCAGGTTTTGCACCCGGGGTCCCAGCCACCAGCCCCAATGCCCCTGCTGCCCAGGGTCCCAGCCGCCGGCCCCACTACCGCCTGAGGGCTACACTGCTGGCCCCGGGTCCTGCTCGCCTGCTGGTCCCACTCAGCTGATGGCTGCGCGCCCAGGGGCCCGCTTCTAGCCCGGGATCCCGCTCAGCCATGGTATCCTAGCCACTGGCCCTGCATGTGGTGTCCCAGCTACCTTACCCCTGTCCACTTACCCCCCTCCCGGAGTCATGGCTCTGCTCCCGGCCCCAGCTCTAGGGGGCGATGAGGGGCGTGGACAGGAGTAAGAGGGGTGCAGCTCAGCACCCCCACTCCAAAAAGTATTCCAGCCCCACTGCCCCACCCCCAGCTGTGTCTGTCTCCATGGCTTTCTTTGTACGCCTCCAAATAAGAATGTCAAGTAAATGCAGAACTAGAAGGCTTTACGCAGGGTGAATGTTTTGCCTTCCCCATGCACAGAGCCAGCATGAGGCAATCACCACTTAGTGCTTGTCTTCATGAGAATTAACATGTTTGTAACGACTAGCATGGACACTCCACACAGGTTTGCTCCAGGCTACACACATTTGTAGTTTGCTAGAGACCATCCTGTGTATACACTAGGGCCTAGTCTACATTAGGGTTTGAGGGTATGCCTACACTGGGAACGAAGGTGTGATTGTGGCATGGGTGTGCCCATGCTGGCTTTAGTCTAGCTAACACAGATAAGAGTAGCAAGTGTACACATGGCAACATGGGCTTCAGTACAGGCCAGCAACCACACTACAAGCCCACCAGGATCCTGGGTACACACTCAGGGTCCTAGCCTGAGACGAAGCCCTTGACATTATGTCTACATTGCTAATGTTTCTCTGCTAGCTAGATTATAGCTAGCACAGGTACATCTACCCACATCACAATCACCCTTCACTGCAGTGTAGACATACCCTAAAGGTGTGATATTCACACGTGTTAGCTAACATGTGTTAAAGCCCTCGTGTAGACAAGGCAATTTTTAGCTTTAACATATGTTAGGTGGTCAAGATAAACTCTAGGCTCCATGCTTGGCTTGACCCCTACCAGCTAACACATAGACTCATAGGACTTGAAGGGACCTTGAGATGTCATCTAGTCCAGTCCTCTGCACTCATGGCAGGGCTAACTATTATCTACACCATCCCTGGCAAACGTTTGTCTAACCTGCTCTTAAAAATCTCCAGTGATGGAGATTCCACAACCTCCCTGGCAATTTATTCCAGTGTTTAACCACCTTGACAGGGAGTTTTTCCTAACGTCCAACCTAAACCACCCTTGCTGCAATTTAAGCCCATTGCTTCTTGTCCTATCACCAGAGGTTAAGGAGAACATTTTTTCTCCCGCCTCCTTGTAACAACCTTTGTATGTACAGTACTTGAAAACCGTTACCATGTCCCTGCTCAGTCTTCTCTTCATTTTAAAAGACATGTGAAAACACAAACTGCCCTGTCTACACTTGGATTTAAGTAACCTTTTTCCTAGTCAGACAACGATGTTATTGTCTCTGGCCTGTGTTATGCAGGAGGTCAGACTAGATGTTCACAGTGGGCCCTTCTGCCTTGGAATCTATGAAATCAATTGACTCAAGATTTAAAAGAAGTCTAGTGAAGACCACCCCTCTGAGATAGGGATACTACTACCAGGCTGTTTTACAGATGGAGGGCACTGAAGGTATTAAACAGCTTGCCCAAGGCCACAGAGACTCATTGTCAGAGCTTGGTTTATAACAATTGATGGGTTAATCCTCCACCACCCTGCCCCTGGAGATGAGTATTACAACCTGAGGCACAGACAGATTAAATGACTTGCCCAAAGCCACATGGTGAGTCCCTGGAAGAGCTGGGAGTGGAAGCCAGGTCTCCTGACACAGCCCAATCTGTGCTTTAACCACAAGCCCATCCTTCCCCACTTGAGGGTAAGAACACAGGAGTATGAGGTTTCTGCTCCTCTACCTGAGACCATGAAATCAGGTCTCTTTTGTAGCCAAATCACCCCAGCACGGTGCTAGGGGGAGAAAAGCGGAAAACGCTATAAAATTGGGAACGGGGACTAAAGCCAAAAGAGGAACTGGCAAAAATGCCAGACAGTGGCATACAGCTGGGCAGTGCAGTCAGATGGCTACATGAGATGTAATGCCTCACTTACTGAATCTGGGGCACTGCTGCACGGAGCGTGTGCAGCACGCCTTTTATGCAGCTGTTATGTTCCTGGGAATCTGACCCCAGAGATTTTCCTCCAAAGGTTCCCCCATGAAAACAAGACGCCAAAGAAAAGGACGAGGGAGAGAGGAATGTCCCTTACAGGCCAAATCCAAACTCAGACGTTTATAATGGGAGGCAGGAATCCGGGATGTTTAAAACACAAACGCATGGAAGTCAAAGTGTGAGTGTGACTCATTCAACCGTGCCCTGCCCAGTAATGAGCCCAGGCTGCTTTGACCACTAGGAACAAAGGCGTTGCCAGATTGGAGCAGACCTGAGATCCCTCCAGTGCAGTATCCTGTCCCTAACAGTGGCCAGTGCCAGATGCTTTGAGGAAGGTGTTAAGAGTCCCACAGTAGCAAATGGGGGAGAATCTGACCCCCCAGACATCAGGTCTCATCCTGGTCTCTAATAACTAAGGATTGACAAAGTCCTGAGGCAGGAAGTTTAATATCCCTTCCAAAACTTTTGTTAGCGTTAGCTATTATAGCCCTGGATATTCTTGATAGCCATATCAATGTCCAATCCCTTTTGATGCTGGTTAATTTCTTGGATGCAACATCATGTGGCAATGAGACCCGCAGTCTAATTACACACTGTGTGAAAAAGTGTTTGCCATAGTTTTGAGTTTGGACATTTACAGAATGCCCTCTGGTTAGGCAGGGAGACCAGAAGCTCCCAAACTCCCTTCTCTCAGCCATTCAGTATTTTTATAGACTTTTATCCCATCTCCTCCTATTCATTTACTTTCTAAGGTAACAGTCCCAGTGTTTTAGGAGAGTTTTTCCAGGCCTTTGATCATTCTTGTCACCCTTCTCTGAGCCCCATCTAGTCTTGCAATAGACTAGGCGACCTGAGCACAGAGTGGGAGGATTGTGCTGTGCCTACATTCCCATGACTGCCCTGCTCCGGACAGGTGCTATTTGAGTCAGTATTTTTCCATTTAATACAGCTCCTGCTTAAGAGCATGTCAATGAACATGCCTAATTTTCCACCCAGCGCCAGTTTATGGCCGAGAGCTGCATTCTGACTCAGCCGCACTTCCTCTATGGCCACGCACGAGTCAGTTTAATCTCTCTGTGTCTCAGATGCCCATCTGTAACATTAGGGTAATCATCCGTCCCCTGCCTATTTCGATTGCAAGCTCTTCAGAGCAGGGACTGTTTCTGACTATATATATGTATAGCATCTAGCACAATGCAGATCAGATCTCAGTACATCCAACATACACGTAAGTCATATGGCTGCCCCCACCAACCACAGCCCTTCCTGTAACGAACAGCCCCCACTGGCTTTACTTATCTGCAGAGCCTGAAGTGTGCCCCAGCTCCGTAATGTTATTCTGCACCCTGGCTATTGTGTGTGTTTGTTTGCTAATGTTCCAGACAGTCAGTGAGTTCTGATGGAATCAGCAAACGATTTCTCTCCCTCCGCTCCTGTTTTTGTTTTTGTCTTTGAAAGCGTTATTTCATCTCACGGCCTACATTGTGCATGCCTGAGCAAAAGCCTGGTCCAGTAGGATAAACAACATTTGCCTTGTAAAATTAACTGCTCTCCTGCAAATACAAACCTGATGCGCATTTTTAAACAAGTGGAGGAGGAGCTTTTCTGATACAGGGATTCTTTAGAAGTCTGGTCTTTTTTTTTTGAGAAAAAAAAAACAACAACAAACCCCTCCAAAAACAACATGCCGAAGTTTTGGAACGCGCCCAGGAAAACTAATTACGCTGCAGAAAGAGACCGTTGCATGTCGTCAGTCACCATTTACAGCTTCCCCTACAGATCTAGGGGACATTAAATAATGGTTGGCTTGGTTTTTTTAAAGAGAGAGCCAGTTTTGGCCACCAGGGTAGGAGACCCTGGCACAATGTTAGCAGAATGAGCCACTGCCGGTTACTCACGGACAATTCCACTATAATCAATGAAGTTACACTGGGGTAACTGGGAGGGGAAATTGGTAGTGTCAGAGCCACAGTATTACAGTGGAATAATGACGGATTAATATTCATCTAAACAAAATAGCGCAGTGCTGGAAACATTTAGGGCCTGATTCTCCACTCTCTTATGCCAGTTTTACAAGGATGTAACGGCACTAATTCCAGTGGAGTGACACCAACATAACACTTGTGCCACCCAGTGCAGAACTGGCCACGTACTGTTCACCACCTTGTTCCTCGGGGTGTAAATGATCCATGTACCTGCTTGGCCGTGGGCAGTACAAAACTTTCTCTGGGAAGTGGTGGGGTCTCAGCCGTCAATTTCTACCAAATAAACGTCCATGTACACAGACAAAGCTTCTAACCCTTAAGGGTTACAAAGAGACCGGTCTGAAGGAGAGCCAGTGCAATGCTGTCCTCCTGAGTCTGCAGACAGAGAATGCAGTGCCACAAAGGCTGCTCGGAGCACTCCCAGGCAGTAGCAGTGTGGTTTTAACAAGATGTTGGCTAGTTTCGCTGCTGCTCTCACAGCCCCTTTAGTTTAATCCTGCTGCTACCTGGGAAAGCTCTGAGCAACAGACAGGCACTGAGGCTACTGACAAGGAGGACCCAAAAATAAGGGTGTCTGGGGGAGGGTTGAAGTAGCGACAGGCCTTCCTGGTAGTCAGCAGATGAGTAGAAGGGACAGGATAGGAAGGGAGATCTTTCCCCTGACTTCTACCAACCAGAGGGGTCAGGTCATCCACTAGCCAGAAGCTGAGATGAATGACAGATCCCAAGAGCAGAGCTTGCAGTTGGCTAGGAATAAGAATATAAGAACGGCCACACTGGGTCAGACCAATGGTCCCTCTAGCTCAGTATCCCGTCCCCGGACAGTAGCCAATGCCAGGTGCTTCAGAGGGAACAAACAGAACAGTCAATCATCAAGTGATCCACTCCCTTTCCCAACATCCTTGCCTTTCCCAGTCTGGAGAAGAGTGAAGGATTCTCCCCACACCGTACCCGTTCCGCTATACAATGTGGAATTCCAGTGTGTTGTCACACGTGCTGACCAAGGCCCCAATGCTGGCACATGACGAGTCTCTCCAGCAAGACGTTGCGCATCCAGGACTCCCAGAACCTCGTTGGGCCGGCCCACCTGGGCACTCCCACGCTGGGAGGGTGAGCGTCCGTGACTTGGGGAGGAACAGCAGCGTGAGCCGCGGGAAGCCAGGGCCAGGGACAGAAGCAGCGGGCAGCTTGATCAGCACAAGCAGGCAAAGGGCTCTCTGCACAGTGTAGTAAATGTTGTTCTTCCCGAATTGGTCTACAGAGCTGGGCAAAGATCCATTAGTTCAAACCGTGACGGCCACTGTCCTCCTGGAAATCAGGGTGACTAGCATTACGCCTGCTGCAAGACGCTGAGCATCTGTGACCCTTGGAACCTCGGTGGATCGGCCCCCGCAGACCCACCCGGCCCATGGAGGCATGCACCTGCATTGCATGTTTCTCTGGAGGTCTCATTGTGGACACACCTGCTTTTATATCACCATGGAAGCACGCCCAGCACACGCAGAGCGCCATTTCTACACCATGGTAAGGAGCACACGAGTTAGCCCAGCAGCACCATGGCTGCACCCTGCCCATGCGGACGGCAGTAGGGCAAGACCAGGTGCTTCAGAGTACGACCATGTATTTCAAGCATAAAGACACCTGGTGACTCAAATATGGATTAAAGGAAATTTTGCCAGGCTGTGCACACACCCATCACTGCCAGGCTTTACACACACACACACACACACAGCTAGGCTTTACAGACAGACAGACACACACACAGAGCCAGGCTTTATAGACAGACAGACACACACCTGCTAGGCTTTACACACACGCACACGGCAAGTGCCGAGCTCTGGTACAGATCTGGCCCTTACATAGGTGGCTAAACAATAGCTGAGCTTTTTACACCGCCTGGCCCCGAAGGCCGGTACTGAGCACTGAGGCCACGATCCAACACTCAGGGATGTCAATGGCTCCCGCTGACTTCGCTGCTCTTTGCCACAAGCCCCTGACACATAGAGCCCTGAGTCCTCTGGAAGATCTGGGGCCAGACCCTCAGCTGGCCCTACCTTGTCATTGCTCCATGGACAACACCGAAGCGAGGTCAGTTTATACTAGCTCAGGATCCGTCCCCTCGGTGTAAAACAAGGGTGATCACAGGGACAAGCGCATCTAGACAGCGTTACAAAGATTAATTTTTCATATGCTTTTCGCTCCCGGCCTGAACTCTCATCAACCGAAATTTCAGCCCA
The DNA here is from genome assembly GCF_965140285.1 of Lepidochelys kempii. Classification (NCBI taxonomy): domain Eukaryota; kingdom Metazoa; phylum Chordata; order Testudines; family Cheloniidae; genus Lepidochelys; species Lepidochelys kempii. Next base: position 13,510,150 of record NC_136380.1, read on the forward strand.
GGGGAACTCAGTCCTGGTTGAAAAACCCCGTTGACACTAGGGATTACAGGAGGAAAATGTCCAGCCCCACTCTCCCAGGCTCCCGCTGCCAGGACTAACCAACTGATTAACAAATTAATATGCTCCAAACCCTTCACCCGAGTCACTTGGAATCTGAGGCGACTCTGTACAGAACAGCCCTGGCCCTTCCTATTGAGATTTTTAAAAAAGGGATCATTTCTTATCCGCAGGTCACAGAGCATGTACATTTCCCCTTGGAGCCAAAATGATGGTGCCAAGTTATATCGGGTCCTGGGCATTTTGTCCTGTAATTAAAGCAACTCCATTCCAGAGCTCCCCTCCACCCCACTCAATTCACGTCTGGTGCCATCTGAAGTAAAACATCTCCGCGTCCTGCTCCAATATATAATAAATCAAAGAGAAATAAAATACTGTTTTAAGTTATGTTATGGCTGCGGCACAAAGAGACCAAAAGGCAGGAGAGAGTTTCAAAGATCCAGCTGAAATTTTGCCCTTAAAAGGAAAAATTTGCACCCACTTTGCTTAGTCCGGCAGCCTGAAAGTTCAACCAAGGTAAGGAGCACTCTGCCGATCCCTGCCCCAGTTACCCCCGTCACAGGCAGGAAATTAGAGTTTCTCCTCTGTGCTTTTCAGAGAGACCCAGAGCCAAACTCTGCTGTCAGTTCCAATCACGCAACCCCCGCTGAAGTCAATAGGGTTACATGGCTGCAGCGGAGGTTCACCCCCTAGTGTAAACCACTGAAGTCAATATGGCACCCCACCGCACACCTTGAGCCTTCACTGCACCAGGGTGACAATCTGCATCCTAGCGAATACCCAAAGCTCAAAAGCCCAAAGCTCAGCTGGTGTAAATCAGGACCTATAATGATTTGCACTTGCTGAAGATCTGGCCCAGCCACACTAGTTCTTTCCTCCTAGGTGTCCTGCCCACACTCTGTCTTGCTTATATTGTACAATGCTTGGGCAGCTGCAAGACCACTGGGAGGTCTCTGTGATGTCTGCTCTGAGCATCTGCATTTTAACTGAAGCAAGATGTTGACTCTCAACAAAGGTCTCTTTTTGACAAATAGCTCATTAGTCATTGGAGATTAACAGGAGATAATAGAAACAAATAAAGAGTTTCATGAAGTGACTAAAAAGCCCTTCCCCAGAATAAATTGGAAAGACTTTGGCTAAGCAGAGCACTAATAATTGTTAAAAGACGGATACTTCAAAAATGGAAATCCAAAAAGCAACCAACAATTGAAGACCTAGCATAGACATCATCAGTTTGGCCACCATGGAAAGAATTGTATACCATACCAGAAATACCCAAGAAAGATTCTCAGAGATATGGGATGCTTTCGTGGAACTATCTGAATGATCCTATTAAATGCCTGACATCTATCACCTCCCCTGCTTTTTTACTCACTTCCTTCCCTTCCCATTTCTATCCCGCTTCTCTGAATGTTCCTTCTATTCTTTATCTTACTTCCATATTTTTTCTTGAATTAGGTGGATTTTTATACGCCGATTTTCTTTGTTTGTAAATTGTGTCATACAAATAATTGATTTATATTTTCACCATTCATATTACATATAAGTAAATGTTTACAGTATAACTAAGGTTAGGTAGCAAATGGTTAATATATGATGAGACATTTATGTATTATGAAAAGTTTATGTACATTTCTATATATAATCTTTTTTTAAAATTAATATAAAAAGCCCTTTCGTTTATTCAGATTGATATGTGTGTCATGATTTCAAGAAGGTTAAAGGAGACATAAGCCAAATTTTGTTTCTTTTCCAAATCACCTTTAAATATGTTAAAGCAACAAGCCCAGAAGCCTGTATAGACTTGTTGGAAACTTACCAGATACATAGTTTCTGTTATCATCAACTGAACCATGTTAATTGAGATTTCATTGTCAACATGTGTTAAGGAGAAAATCTCTCTGTATGAGAAAAAGCCACAACAACATATTTAACCAATAACAATTTGATGAAGCAGCACCATCAAAGGCAATTGTCTTCCTCTGGCAGCTTCCCTTCCCAGGAGGAAGTCAAGGAAAACGTCAACTTCTTAGGAGTCTACTTCCACTACTAATAAAGAACCACTGTGTCAGAGGAGACCAAAAGTGATTTAAGAACATTATTCTCCTGGTTTAAATTAAAGGTTTCTTCACAGCAGGGACTAATCCATACAGCTAGCCTGGCTTGTGCCGGGAAACAACCAGTTATTTAGTCCGAAACTAAACAGGACTAGGCCTAGTCAATTCTTGGATGGGAGACTTCCAACAAACCCCAGCCAGAGGGCAACAAACTTAGGACAGGAAGTGAAAAAAACTGTACCAAAATCAGAGGAAGGCCCTTGGTAAACAGAAAGGACTCACCTATATCTGAATATATTTGGCCAGGAGTCTAGGGCCAGAAATCCACCGTAGGATTTTTAATGGCCGGGATCTCCATTTTACACTCTGTCTGAAGGCCGACTTCCATCAGCACAGCGCCCTCAGCCAGGTGGGATTCAGTGCGTTGGAACACCCATGCCACTGCCTGCACCTTACACCTCACCAAATAATTTCTCTGTGCAAGTGTGGGTCCTTTATTTTGAGAAGAGCCTTGAATGACTCTTTGAACAGAATTCTGGAAATACTTGCATGATGTTTCTGAGCCTACATACTGTGTGTGTTACTAATAACAGGCTGTGCTGACAAAGGAGAATACTTTGCACTTAAATAGCACTTTTCACCAGCCGCTTACAAATGTTAATTAATCCCCTGCAAGGCCAGTTTTATTATCCCCACTTTACACATGAGGAAGCTGAGGCATGGAGAGCAGAAAAGCGCTTTGCTTCAAATCACCCAGCAGCAGAACTGGGATGGAAGATGGGAGCCCTGATGGCCAGGCACAAAGTTCTGCCCACTAGACTGTACTACCTCCCAGATGACTCAGGGAGCTGGTCAGACCTGTCAACTCAAACTCGGTTTCTCAAATCAGTGTCTTCTGGGGATGCCAGAATCCAACAGCAGAGTGCTTTTCCAGGGCTCACCCTTGATGATGGTGTTAGCATGTGAGCGTTTGGGGAAAGCAGCCAGATTTGAACGTATTGAAGTGTGCACAGAGCTACTTCCTAACTACGACATGATTTTCAATTAGGATTCAAGGTTAAGGTCCCTCTTATGGTTCTAAAAATCTCCATCTCTAGCATTAGGATCTCAGACTTCCTCAGCTGAAGTCTATCAAGCAATGCAGTATAGAGTTGTCTAATGATGAGCAGGAAATGATTGGCACTCAGGACTCCTGGGTCCTATTCCCAACTCTAGCACTGACTTGCTGTGCGATGTTGGCCTAATCGCTCGGTCTCTCGGTGCCCCTGTTTCTGCATCTGAAAAAAGAGGCTAGCAACTGACATGAAGCTTAATTAATATTTATGAAGCACTCAACTTCTCAGATGAAAAGCATTGTTATTAGTAATATTTCCAGTAACACAAATCACATTCATTTGCAAAGAAAACTACTCAATAACTTCAGGGAATTGGACTACAAACAGCAGGCTCGTAATGAAATGAAATGACTCCCAGGAAGGCTGTACAAACGCACTCAGGCAAACACACAGGAGCTGCAATTTTCCCTTCCAGTTTCTCTTCCGCCCAAACAGTTCTCTACTGTAGAGGCGTCTCTACTGAATCAGCATTTGGACTTATAATGATCACATAGCATTCTTCAAATTATTTTTCACAAATAATAAAAAAAAGTCAAACTGGCGGGGAGGGAACACAAACCCGGTGAGTAATCCAACTCCAGAGAGTGCTTCCTTCTGACGGTTTGCTGACTAGGTTGCTAGGTGTTCACAATTGCGCTGTACAGAACATCTGGTGTGGGATTTTCTATTTATCTAGTCTGAGGCATGAAGAGAAACATTGTATGGTATCCCTTCACAAAACATCGCTTCATTAGTGTTTAGACAAATGTCAATTTTCTCTTGCTGATTCTAGCGTGAACCAATTTTCCTGCAAAAATGAAAAAGCCCCTCCCCCTTCACACGCACACTCTTCAATGCCTTCCTTTGACCTGCTCCCAGCACACCACGACATCTGGCCCTCCCCTAGGCCAAATCCCTGTCCCATTACACACAGTCCCCACTGTCTGACTCCTTTCACCACTGTAGCTATCCACTGCCCGATCCCTTAGGTAGGGTCTAGGAAGCACTCGGTGGACAACTGGACAAACGCTCAGCTGAGTCTGAGTTTGCTCAGACATCCAGAAACACCTGGGTCACACCAGTCATGCACACCAGCCATCACCACTGTCTGAACATAAGACCTTCAGTGCCATAGCACGGATCCCCTCCCACATGAACTAAAGGAGTAACTCCATGAGCTAGCTGTAGTAGGCCATTATCTCCTATATGGACTACCCACTAGACGGGGTGGCTGCATAATTGCTCCCATTCTAGTAACATGGGCTCAGATCCTTCAGCGGGAGTTAGGCACCTAAATATCTTTGAAGATCTGGATCATCATACCTATCTTCCCAGCTGGGGGATCCTAAAGAAAAACACTCGAGGGGAGTTCTTGATTAGTTGTGCAGAATGCTCCTCTTAACCTGGTGGGTGTGTTTCATTCTGCCTGCTTTAGCCCAGCCAGGGCATTCCACACTCATTGCTCAAGTAGTGTAAACACCAGCATCCAATGAAGTGAGCTCTAGCTCACGAAAGCTGATGCTCTAATAAATTGGTTAGTCTCTAAGGTGCCACAAGTCCTCCTTTTCTTTTCACCAACTCCTTATCTATCTTTGCAGTTCCCCTTTAGCTCCTCATTCCAAGTTGCACCTGAATAATTAATTGCTTCCCCCCAATGCCAGGAAAACTTCCAAACCTCTGGATCTGTGAGTGGTCGTGACTGATAGCTCCCTCCCTGATCTGACAGCTGCCATCGAGCTCCTTAAGCATGTCAGGGCACAGACGCATCCTGCAGGCAGCAATCACAGGACTGGCAAGCAGCAGCATTAGAAGTGATGCAACAAGCAATTCAGGAAATCCGTCTATTGAAACACATCACGGGAAAACTTCATTCAAAAAAACCCCACCAAATATAGAGCCCTGGGAGATCATACTGAACGCAGGGCTTGTCCGCCGTAGGGGTTTTTGCATCGGGGCAGCTACCGTGCTAACCCCACAGCGGTTCATTGAACTTGCACCACAGCTTCCCAAGGTGTAAGCTCCCAAACCTGCAATAACCCCTAAGCTGCCACCCCATCAGAGTCTGAGCTGGGACTTGTCTTTCTCGACTGTCACCCCGACTCCCCGGGGATCCAGACAACGGCCTGCTCTGCAAACTCGGTCTGGGTTCTTCTCATCACATGGGTCCTTACTGGTTGTCAAGGCTCCGCGACTCTCCTGCTGCCCCACTGTCAAAAGGGCTGGGTGGCCGGCTCTTAACAAACCCTTCTGCTGAGGAGGCCCAAGGAGGACAAGAATCAAGGGGTCAATCCAGGATTTCAAGGCCAGGATTTCACCCCAGCTCACGCTCTCCCAGCAGTGCTGAGAGGCTGAGAGGAGGGAAAAACCACAACACAAATGTGGTGGGTGTGTGTCACTAACGTCAGCAGGTTATAGTGGAGTAAACTGGGGTCTTGATTACACGGTTCCTTTGCTGAGGGTCTGTCTGCTTCTCCCTTTGTATGGTTGCCAACCCTCCAGGATTGTCCCAGAGTCTCCAGGAATGAAAGATTGACATTATGTCATGTGAAAAGAAAAGGAGGACTTGTGGCACCTTAGAGACTAACCAATTTATTTGAGCATGAGCTTTCGTGAGCTACAGCTCACTTCATCGGATGCATACCCTGGAAACTGCAGAAGACATTATATACACAGAGACCATGAAACAATACCTCCTCCCACCCCACTCTCCTGCTGGTAATAGCTTATCTAAAGTGATCATCAAGTTGGGCCATTTCCAGCACAAATCCAGGTTTTCTCACCCTCCGCCCCCCCCCCCCCCAAACTCACTCTCCTGCTGGTAATAGCCCATCCAAAGTGACCACTCTCTTTAAAATGTGTATGATAATCAAGGTGGGCCATTTCCAGCACAAATCCAGGTTTTCTCAACCCCCCCCCCACACAAACTCACTCTCCTGCTGGCAATAGCTCATCCAAACTGACCACTCGCCTTACAATGTGCATGATAATCAAGGTGGGCCATTTCCAGCATAAATCCAAGTTTAACCAGAACGTCGGGGGGGGGGGTAGAAAAAAACAAGGGGATATAGGCTACCTTGCATAATGATTTAGCTACTCCCAGTCTCCATTTATTCTTTTACGTAGAGACTGTCCAGTTTGACCAATGTACATGGCAGAGGGGCATTGCTGGCACATGATGGCATATATCACATTGGTGGATGTGCAGGTGAACGAGCCTCTGATAGTGTGGCTGATGTTATTAGGCCCTTTGATGGTGTCCCCTGAATAGATATGTGGGCACAGTTGGCAACGGGCTTTGTTGCAAGGATAGGTTCCTGGGTTAGTGGTTCTGTTGTGTGGTATGTGGTTGCTGGTGAGTATTTGCTTCAGGTTGGGGGGCTGTCTGTAGGCAAGGACTGGCCTGTCTCCCAGGATTTGTGAGAGTGTTGGGTCATCCTTCAGGATAGGTTGTAGATCCTTAATAATGCGTTGGAGGGGTTTTAGTTGGGGGCTGAAGGTGATGGCTAGTGGCGTTCTGTTATTTTCATGCACATTGTAAGGAGAGTGGTCAGTTTGGATGAGCTATTACCAGCAGGAGAGTGAGTTGGGGGGGGGGGCGGAGGGTGAGAAAACCTGGATTTGTGCAGGAAATGGCCCAACTTGATGATCACTTTAGATAAGCTATTACCAGCAGGAGAGTGGGGTGGGAGGAGGTATTGTTTCATGGTCTCTGTGTATATAATGTCTTCTGCAGTTTCCAGGGTATGCATCCGATGAAGTGAGCTGTAGCTCACGAAAGCTCATGCTCAAATAAATTGGTTAGTCTCTAAGGTGCCACAAGTCCTCCTTTTCTTTTTGCGAATACCGACTAACACGGCTGCTACTCTGAAACCTGTCATTAAGTCATGTGATGAAACCTCCAGGAATACATCCAACCAGAACTGGCAACCCTATCGCTCAGATGTGACAGCACTCAGATTTCTAAAGCCACAAGTGACCATTAGATCATCTGGTCTGACCTCCTGTATATATCCCAGGTCGCAGGTATCCCAGGCCGTAGAATTATCCCCAGTCGGCCCTGCGCTGAGCCCAATAACTTGTGTTTGACTAAAGCAGACCTTTCAGAAAGACAGCGCCCGCTCAATCTGAAGACATCACAAGATGGCAAATCCACCACTTCCCTTGGTAGTTTGTTCTAGTTCTTGTTCTGTTTAACTGTCCTCACTGTTCAAAAATTTGCACTTTATTACTGCCCTGAATTTGTCTGGCTTCAGCTTCTAGCCATTGGTTCTTGATCTGCCTTTCTCCGCTAGACTGAAGAGCCCTTTGCTAGCTGGTATTTTCTTCCCATGAAGGTGCTGATACACTAAACAAGCCACCTCTCCATCTTTTTTTTAAGATTCATATGTCTCTCACTGCGAGGCATTTTTTCCAGCCTTGGCATGACTCCCAGGGCTCTTTGCAGCACCCTTTCCAAATTTTCCAACATCCTTTTCACGATGTGCACCCCAGAACTGTCCACAGTGTTCCAGTATCGGTCTCACCGACATCATAGACACTGGCCTCCCAAGGCCACAGCTTCCTACCCTGGCTTGTGGGGTTTTCCACTTCCTACTGGTGGCACGATAGGGAGAGCCAAGCTCGCCCTCTACCCCAATCTCTGGCCCAGGGAACCTACACCATAAACCCCCACTCTGCTTCACTTTTCTCCTGGCCACGTTCTGACTTTGGCCTGACTCCTGGACCCTTTTTACTGAGCCCCTCGTGTGGCCCATTCCTAGCTCCCTCTTGGCACACTGGCCCCAGAATGTCGCTCAGATACCAAATCTCCTACCTACTAGGAAAAAGGACCTGCCTTTTATTTCTAGGCCCAGGCCAGAGCAGGGACTTGATCCCCTTAAAGGCCCAGCTCACCCTTTCACCACCTCTTCTCATGTCCGGCATCACTATAGAGAACACCAAGTTCCCCCACACCACTGTCCCGCAGATGACATGGGAGGGGGCATGGAGAGCCCTTAAAGCAGCCCCTGACTGTTTCATGTAGCCTTAAAGCAGCCCCTTGGCTCCACTCTACTTCCCTCCTGGCTGCACCCACTTTGCCAGATAGGCGCAGAGCCTGTCTGAGCACTGCACTGAGTTTGGGGCAAGAGACGGCAGCAGAGCCACACTGCAGATCTGACGCAAATTGCTCTCATTGCCGGGGTGCTTTGACCCTGGGCATAGCACACAAGCAATCGGGCAACAGGGCCCAGGAGGGGTGAAGTTAAAAGCAACAATTGCTGGAAAAGCACCACCACTGGCCGGGGAGATGGGAGACAGAAGATGAGACTCCACTGGCTGGAGCACAGACCGGGGCACTAGGAATCCTTGCGCTCTCAATTGGGTGCTGGCATTGGACTCCCTCTGCGGCCTTGAACAAATCTCAGTTTTCCCATCTATAAAATGGGGATAATAAAACTCCCCCTGCCAACCTCACAGCAGTGTTGTGAGGCTTAATTAGTCTCAGGGCCCAATCCTGCATACTGAGGTCAGTCGCAGGCCTGGGGACCCAAGGAACAATGGACTGGGCTCAAAGACTGTCCAGTGCTTAGAAAATAAGTACTATTATTGTTAGCCATTCAAAGGGTTGGAGACTATGGCCCAGATCCACAAAGGTATTTAGGCTCCAAGGAAGTTAGGAGTCTAAATTCCTTGTGGACCTTGGCCCGAATTCACTCCTTGTGGCTCCTTTACTCGTCTCTAAAGTCACTACGGCTCCTTATAAAGACACCCATAAATGACCCATCTTAGAATTTATTATAAGCAGCTGGGACATCCAGCACAAACAGCTGGAACAGGGTTTTTGTCCTGATCTCTGGATAATATTATGAAAAAAGAGGATTGCATTGCTGGGCATGGTGCCCTTAACTCCCACTGACTTCACAGGGCACCGTAGGTACTCAGCACCTAGCAGGATCCAGCTGGTAATAACTAGGTATGGATACTGTCAAATGTGCCGTCTCCAGGAGAGAGTGAAGGAATCCTTTTCTATTCAAGCTCAACCTCGAGGTTCAATCCCAAAACAAACCTCTCCAATCTGAAATCTCCAGACAGTACTTGGAGATAAGATCATTTGTTTCAGACCGTTGTTTGTAGCTGCCTGGGCTACTCCCCCTTGCAGGTCCTTTATCGTAAACAATCTCTAGGAATCAGACCAACATATATATAATTTGGAATGAGTCCTGGCAAAGAAAAGTGGCAAGAGTTTAATACAGAAGAACACACAGGGTAAAGGAGAACGCAGCTGGGAGGAGGGGGGAAGGATGGAGAGTTCCTTCTGATTCAGCTCAAGGCAAACTTGTCCCTAAAACAAAACTCAAAATGACTGAACACAGCTGTTGGTAAAACTCAGAGGAAGGCCCAAGATACAAAGATCAGGGCTGTTTTGGTCCAGACTCATTGTAGGGCCAGATGCAAATCTGGATCTTTATCAAGATCCAAATTTTTCTAAGGCACAAGGGTGTTTGGAGCTGGGGTGATTTGGTTTGGCCCATTATTGCAAGGTGGGTCACAGAAAAAGTCCAGATCTGGGTCTGGATTTGCCCAAAGTTGAGGGTTGTTTGGATCAGGGGTTTTGATTTGAGCCCAACTCAAGTAAAAATTGATATCCAGTAAGAATCCTCTCTAGTCACCCATCCATCCTTCTCTCTTCTATGCGCACCTGTGCACACACACTTCATTCAATGAGACACTAGTCAAGGGAGTGCCAGCTCCCTCAGTCTCTTTCAGAAAAACAGACTGCTCCAGTTAGTGCAGATACCAGCCCTGCTCCTTTCCATCCATTGCCAAAGAAACAGAACAAACCACGCCGCACTTGCCAAGATCAAACAAAACCGAAACATCTGACAAGACTTAAGACTCCTTGGATCTTCCCAGTCAGGTGACTCGGACAGAGAGAAGTGTCCGCTCCTCACTGTATCAAGGAGAAACTCATTCCCTAGCAATGACCTTTCAGGGTTACAGACAACTATCTGTCCCAGTCCAGCAGCTTGGCTGCCGGTCACTTCTTGCTTGGCTGCTGCTAATTTTTCAATGTGGGACTAGGCAATCCACCAGCATCCATAAATCACACACCAGAACAGTGGTAAACTCTTCTCCTCCAAAAGCTTTCCGACGTGACAAGACTGTTCCCTTCCCCCCTCCTCAGTTATGAACATCTCGATAGGGATAGATTCACGCCCATTTCCACCAGCCACGGAGCCAGCCCACGGTTAGCAACGAGGAGCTGTTCAACTACTGACAGCATGGGCAAATGAATTGCCCATTAGACACAGGAGGTGGGATTTCCAGCCTGCCCATTGTTTCAGACTGAGACAGTCATCACAAGGCCGGATTGTGTAGCCCTTCCACTGGACTGTTATTTAAGGAGGCCCCAATCAAGGGATCACAGCCTCTTTACAAAGGCAGTCTCTGCCCCACAGGGCCTGCAACCGAAGCAGTTGATGAGAGACAACAGGTAGAGAAAAGCAAACAAATGGGGGGATTGGCGGAGGGAAGACACCAAAGGTAAAAGTGAAAGCATTACATCAGTAGCAGTCGCTCCACACTGATGAGTAAAGATCCCATAAATCAGTAAGGCATGGTCAGGCTCTCACAATTCTAGTAGCACATTACACAAATAAAACCCAAACGCCTTTGCAAGAAAACCACTGAAAGAAAAGTTCAAAAGAAAAGCACATAACTAGGGGCAAATACAATGGAGCAAGAGGACAGTTGTTGCCAATTTAGTAGATAGTTTATGCTCTGGTGAACATGGCATTCAGCTCTCGTAAACAAAACATGCAAAAGCACACACACACCCCTGCTCCCCTCCCCAAAAGAAGAGATTTTACTAGGTAAAAAGTGACACCAGTCAGACCGCAGCACCAGCCACAATGATCGTTACCGAAAGGTGTGAAAGAAGAAACAAAACTCGCCTATGCTACTTCAAGGGAACTTTAGATCAAGTCGACTGCAAATCTCGCCCACAATGCGGATTCTGTTTTAATACTATTGAACTGTTTCAAAGCACCTTTCAGAAGACACTGCTATTGAGATTTCTCAGCCCCTTGCTCCCATCAGAAAGCCACATGATTCAAGATAGATTGGCAGTCTTCTCCAAATTCTCCTATGCCAACTGGAAAAATTATTCTGCACTCAATGTAATTCTCCAGCACATCAGAGACATCTTAATCTACTCAATATTTCAATCAAACAGATCGGAGCAATGGGTATTTCACATATAATTCCACCCCGACAGAGATTTCAACCAGGAAGGGAACAAAAAGACAAGAATATAGGGATGTGGTTTGTAGCTAGAAATCAACTTCCCTGAATATCAATTTGCAGTCTGGTAGTAACATTGGGCCCTGATTCTATTTTCACTAATGCCAAAGGCAAAATCCTCCTTAATTACTATGGGAACAGGATGCTGACCTTGGTTATCATTAATATGCAACAAACTTTTTTTTGTTTTTTTTTAGTTTTCCCTGATTTTGATACTTAAAAAAAAAAAGTCTGGTTTATTTCTGAAGCCCTTAGCAATGTCACAAACGATCAACAACTGGCAAACAGAATCTCAGCTGTAGGGGGGGAATAGCTGCATTTATTCCAGTTAAACAGGATTCCCATAGGTAGGAATTTCTGTATATATTTAAAACAATGGGTGTGTTCTTGAGCTACAGTACAATGGGCAGAATACCAGGGATGACAATGAAAGGAAAAAGCTATGTAAGTTCCCTATAGACTAGAAAAAGGCAACTTTTGTTCAACATTCAAGGCAAAAAAAAAAAAAAACACCACCGCCAGCCAAGAGAACAACAATTTACGGAGGCCTTATGTAGCATCCCAGAGAGACAAAACAGTAGGACTGAATTTGAAAGCAAGAAAACAGTCATCCACTAAAATAGGTCCAGAACCTGTGTCTTTTACACAATATTACTGAGTCCGAATTCAGACATTCACATCAATGGGAGCTTGCCCTGTGGAAGGGCTTGGATGGCAGTGAATTAAGTTAAGGGCCGGATTCTGATCTCATTTGCCTGGAGTAACTTCATTGAAGTCAATGGAGTTCCTCCAGATTTACAACAGTGTTAATGAAAGGCGAATCTGGCCCCCCAAGAGCCAGATCCAAAGTTCACTGAAGACAATGAATAAACCCCCATTTTCTTCACTGGGTTTTGGATCAGGTCCTAGGCTAGAGCATCTTAAAACCAGGAGCACTTACCACTTGAGGCTTGCTCTTGGTGCTGCTAGGGCTGTGTTCCTCCTGCTGCTTTGGACATCTCAGCAGCTTGGGCTCTGAAATAGTCGGTGTAGCAGGCGAAGACCTGGGCATATCCACAGTGCCACCAGAAGACAAGTCCCCTGAGTTAAGAGTCAACATGTATTGCTTGGTGACATCCTCCAAGGATGGAGCTTGGAGGACAGGGTAGGATTTGATGGGGAGAGGTGAAGATTCTGGCACCGTTACATGGACGTTTTGACTGAGCGACCCATGAGGCTCAGGTGCTGAGATGGGGAGGAAGGCAGCAGGCTCGCTGGCGTGCCGGACATGCTTGGATGCAGGCCTGGACCTACCCAGGGTACTAGCAGGAGTTGTGGCAGAGGATGCAGTCTCGTGATTCTCCTGGTGAGTCACCCGGTTGGTGCGCTTCTTGGAACTGCGCCTGATGATCCTGGGGGACAGGACTTCCGCCAGCTTGGGGTCAAAGCTATAGCTTTGAGCTGCCTCTCCTGCATTGTGGCCTCCTACTTTTGCAGGTAGGATGTGCTCAGACTGAGAGCGCAGCTTCTCAACCTCCTGGCCCAGCTCCTCCAGCTCTCCCACCTCGTCCCTTTGCTCGGAGAGGATGGGTTCGCTGCTGGAAGGCAGAATGGTCTGGTCCATCTCACTGATTGGCTCACTGGGGCCCTCAAAGCCTGCGCTGGCCAACTCACTGCGACGGCTGGGGTCACTGAACGATTTCTTCTTGACTGTCTTACCATTTCCCCTCTCGTCGATCACCTTGTCCATGGCACCAGGCTGGCTAACAATGTTCTGGATCACCGTGCTGTAATCCTTGACTCCATCGCTACAGACTGACAGGTCGCTGGCAGCGCTGCCGGTGCACTCGGACAGAGCCATGGCCAAAGACTCTGGGACACCGGCCTTGGAATTCAGGGACCCTAGGAGATTACTGTCCACTGAGAAGTTCTCAGTCTCTTCTGTGATCGAACACCTCCTGTGGGGCATGGGGTCACTTAGGGATCTGTAGGCTTCGCCATTGGATTCCCCGTTGCTGGAATCGGACCAGTTGTTGCCAACAGAGGGAAACTTCCTTCGGCGCCGCAGGGTGCTTGGAGTGGAAGGTGCCTCTAAGGACCCTTGGGCCATGGCTTTACCAGGAAGGGCATCATCAACAACAGCAGCACCCTCGTGGTTCATTCTCGCTGTGAGCCCAGGAAGAAGAATCTCTTTACTGTTCACTCGATCAGTGTCGCCCTCCCCTAGGCTGGTGTTGGCCGGTGTCCAAGCCGCGACAGTCTCACAGAGTTCCCCATAAGCAGCGTTGGTGGGACCCACCTCAGGCTCCGTCACGATGCCTTCATCAGTCATGCTAGACTCATGACCCGAGAGCTCCTCCATGGACTTCTCACAGTAGAGGTTTTCTTCAGACTCTGCTTTCTTCAGACACTGCTCATGCTCTTTGCTCCCCAGAAGGGCCACATTGGCTGCCTTCTGGTTCTCTGTAAACTCCTCGCCACACTTCACACCTGCGCTGTCTTTCTGATCTGACACAAAGACGTAGTCGTGCTGGGAGCCGATCCGACTTATCTTCTCAAAGACTTGCCGTGCTTCCTGAATATACTGATCCTGGATGACGACCGGGAGCCCATCGACATCCCCTCTCTGGCCAGCATCACCATCGGAAACCACGCTGTCATGGTCACTACTGCTGCTGGCCAGGAGAAGCTCTGAGGAGCTTTGCTTCCTGGAGCTCTGGAGGAGGAGCCTGCGTGGCGTCGGTTTGTCAGAATAGGTGAAGGACTTGGCCCGGCGTAAGGTCGCGGTGAGGTCTTTGAGAGTTGGGCGGCCACCTAGCGCCCACCGATTCGGGGTTTGTGCCACGCTTCGGCCTCTGCCTCCCAGCTGGTGCCCAGGTGGGCTCTGGTAGTTCTCATTCCTGCCACTGCTGAAGGCCCTTTCCTCTTGGTCACTGACCCCGCCACCTTTCTTCCTCACCTTCAGCTCGGAGAGATCCGATTTTAGGAAGCTGAGGAGAGTCAGCGTCTCAGTGGCTATGTCAGGATTGGACATGGACTTCCTGTCCTTGGCTTGCTCGGCCTCAGGTCCACAGTGGAGCAGAATCTCACTGGAAGGGTCCTGTTTCACTTTGCCGATGCCCATGGGCAGTTTAGGACGCACCCGGACCTGCTGCTGCAGCCTGGAGAGGCTGTCGCTGTGGCCGAAGCTGGGGGATCTGTACATGCCAAGGCCCCCCTGGAAGCTCCGGCTTTGGCTGGGCCAGCAGGGCCCAAAGTGGTCCTCTTCCTTCAGGGTCTCGGTGCTCGAGTACCTGCTGCTGCTTCTCGACCCGCACGGGCTCGGCCCGAAAGGCGGGATGTTCACTTTGGAGACGCGGGAGACCAGGGGTATGGGTGGCGCTGCGGCCAGCGGGAAGTGAGCAGCAGATACGCCTTCTGACATGCCCCTCACGAACTGCCGGTGCCCTTCGACGCTGCCCGCTGCCTTGGCTTCCCCCAGCAGGGCGGCAAAGGTGTTCCCACTGTTGCAATCTGCCGCTGCCAGCCTCTTTGCCACCGAGGGCGGCTTGGCTTCATCGTTCGCAGGAAGGGGCAGGTGTGCCAGGACCTCATGAGTCCACGGGGGCCGCCCTGGCCCAGCCTCCATTCCCGCTAGCCCGTCGCTGTCGGACTCATGGTCCCAAAGGCCCAGGTCTTTCTTTTTCTTCCGGACGGAGCGTTTCCTGGGGGTCACCAGCTGGTTCCCTTCCTCCTCGCTCCCCGAGGACCGCTCCAGGGACCTGGGCCTGCCCCCGGAGGGGCCATGCTTGCTGTTGGCGCTGCCAGGGAAGGGCAAGCCGTGAGCGGGCAGCAAGTCCTGGCAGCGGGAGCTCCCTTCTGGGAGGGGGCTGCAGGCAGCAGAGGAGGCGGTGGAGGGCGGGGGGGCAGCCTGTGGTCTGGAAGAACTATGCCAGGAATGTAAACTATCCCAAGCCGGCTGGTGCTGCGGCTGCCGCCGGGCCTCCCCACCGGCCGGAGCGCAGGGCAGCGGGTGCGCTCGCAGCAGGCCGGGGTAGGGCACGCAGCTGCGGGGCGGCGGCGGGGGAGGCGGCGGCTTGGGGCCGGCGCGGGGCCGCTCCTCCTCCCTCCTGGCCGGCGCGGGGCCGCTGCTGGGAAGCGGGGGGCTGTCCGTGCCCGGCCGGGGCGCCCCGAGCCCCGTCCCCGCGGCGGCCGAGCTGCCGGCCCCGCCGTGCGGGGAGCGGGCCCCACCTTCCTCCTCCGGGGCCCGGCCGGGGGGCGGCCGCCGAAAGCTCTCCCCGAAGAGTTTGCGCATCGCGGTGACGCTGGGCCAGAGCCCCCCCGGCTCCAGTCCGGCCTCGGGGGGCTCGCTCAGCCCCTGGCTGCGCTGCGGCCCCCCGCCCTCCTCATCGGGCGGCGGCCGAGCCTCCCTCTTCCCCGGCTGGGGCGGGCAGCAGGTGGCCCCGTCCTCGTCCGGCTCCTCCTCGCTCTGGGAGCTGCGGGGGGCGGGCGGGGGAGCGGCCCCGGCGGCGGCGTCGAAGCGCTGCGAGAGCTGGCGGACGGACGGGGACAGGCTCCGCAGGGCTCTGCCCCGGAGCTCCGGGGAGGGGCAGGCGGCGGCGGCGGCGGCCGCGAGCTTGGAAACTTTCCGGGAGAGGCCGCTGGAGGCGGCTCTGGAGGGCGATCGCCGGCGGCGCTGCGGCGAGTCCCGCTCCTGCGGCGGCGGCTGCTGCGCCCTGGCGCCGGGGGGCTGGCACTGGCAAGCCGGCGGCCGGGCTCCTTCCCCCTCGGCCGCTGCCTCCAGCCACCGCTCCAGCCGCTTGAAGGAGACGCTCCGGCAGAGGGGAGCTGTCCCCTCGGCCTCCCCCTCCGCCATTGTATATACACGCCGCGCTCAGCCCACCGACCCCCCCACCCCCTTCTCTCTCGGCCGCCCCCCTTCCTCCCCTCCCCTCTGCTCCAGCCCTAAGCCCGCTCCGGCGAGCAGTCCGGCCCCCGCACGCCGCCCTCCGCCATCCAGGGTCCCCGCGGCGCTGCAAACTCGGAGGCAACTTCCACTTCCCACGGCAAGTCCCCCGGGGGGGGGGGGGGGAGGTTGCAAACGCGCCCTTCCCCAAAGCCCCGGATCGCGGCTTGATCCCTTTCCCCCGGTTCCGAGGCGATTCCCAGGCAGCCCGACGTTTTGGGGTGGGAAAGCCGGCGGCAAACTTCAATGGCACTTTCCCCGCGGCAGCGGCCGCTCCAGCTCGGTGAAAGGAAGTGGCCCCCTTTCCAATCCGACTTCATCCCCTGCACCCAGCCGCCACACCGACATCTCCCCGCCGCACGGAATCCGAAGGCATCTCTTGGTCAGACGCCAAAGCGGCCCACTTGCCTTGCAACCTAGAGGCAAGTCCTCATCCCTTCTCTTTTCGATTATTATTTTGGGGCTTAAATGTCGCCCTCCCTTTATTTTGTTCTCTTGCAGTCAAATAAACTTTCCCTGAGAGGCGTGGTTTCTTGAAATGAGGGGGTGGTCTCTGAAGGAAAGTCTGGGAACATGGCTTGGGTAATTTTACCAGAAAAAGAAAATGAGGAGAGAGGAAATACGGTAACGATGAGTCCCCGGTTTGCCTTTTATTTTCCAGTGTATTCACAGGTTACATCTTTTGGATCTGCTTTGGCTACAGATATAACGCTTTTTAAAGATCTACTACCCAGCCCCTTGTCGGTTTTGTTTTGTTCTAACTTCTCTCTGAGCCTTTCAGGAAGACAGGGCAAGAATTTACATATTTTAAGGCCTTTTGCTTGTTTTCATGGGGTGGATTTCCCCTAAACATAAAAACAATCAAAAGGCCTGAGGTCTTAGGTTCCTGTCTTCTATTGATTTCAGTGCCTGGAGAGGCAGCTGAGAAAGCAATCGACTTTTCAGATTTGGAAACGCTGATGACGTTTTTCTGCCAAGGTTTCAAGTGCAGGGAAGAACCAGGGACATTGACAGTTTCATGATGTCCCCCTCTCCTCCCCCGCTTTTAATCAGCAATGAACTCTGTTTGTGCCTTTTTAAAAGGCTTTTTTTATACATACACAGTCAGCTTTTCAGGGCCTGGACTAGCTTTTGCTATATAATTATACACCCCCGCCACCCCCCCTCCCAGTCTGGAATGCTGCTGCTGGGTATTACCATAATGCAAATGAATATTACTAATACTAATAGCTCAATAATTGACTTAGACTGTGAGTTCTTTGGGGGTGGGGGACTGTCTTTTTGTTCTGTGTTTGTACAGCGCCTTGCACAATGGGGTGGCTGGCACTCATAGGTGTTCCTACAAGACAAATAATAACAATGTCTGTAGCTAAGAGACACAAAAATCATGGCCAAGGTTTTGAAAAAAGGTGTCTGAATTTGGGCTCCTAAATCCATACAAAGGCACCTAACAAGGAGGCCTTCAGCAAGTGCCCATTGACGGCAATCATTAGAATAAAACTTTATTTTATTCCTTTTTTGGTTGGTTGGTGGGTACGCAAGTTCCCTCTGGGCTTGAACTTCCCCTCGAAGTGAACAGGGAAGTTCTCATGGGCCGCCCTGGCTGAAATGCTGTGAGCTGAGACTGGAAAAGGGTAGCATCAATGAACTGGTGGGGGCAGAGGAAGGCTCGTCCAGGTTGGGAGAGATACAAAGGAAGAGGGTCTTGCATACATGGCTAAAGGACCTAGAGGAGGCCAGGGTAGATGACTAGAAGTGGGATAGGGAAGAAGAAGGAGAGGCCCTGGGTTCCATCCCCTGCTACAGCCTCCCCATTCTGGTGACTTAAAAGGCCTGATAACGTTATGGAATTCACTGTCACTGGGGAATCTTTTGTGTAATCCATCCCCCTGCTCCCAGGATCCGGTGAAGGGTTCCCTTCAAGGTCATGATCTGCAGCGCAGGAAGGTGATGGAGCAGGGGTGGGCCACATGTCACCCCTGCTGCAGCTCTATGCAGATCCCCTGGAAAAAGGAATAGTGGCAGGATGTCTCCCCTGCCCTCCTCTCCGCAGGAAGGGGTGTCCTGGGAGCAGCCGGGACCAGGGGTGGCCTGATAGTGCAGCTCCATTGGAGCCATGCTGGCAGGGCAAGGAAAGGGGGTGTCAGGAACCTGGAGAACAGCATGGCTGAGTGGCAAACCCTTCTCCATCACAGCTGCCTCTTGCAAAGGGGTAGGAGGGCAGAATCATGGTCTGGTCTGTGTCCACCTGGGAGCTTGTACAAACCCCATTGCCACCGGAATGTGGGGATCCCTGCAGAGATGCTGCTCCCTCAGCTCCTGACCACCTCCCATGGCAGAGGAGGTGTGACAGGGTCATAGGATGTTTATGTGGCAAAGGGTCACTGCTGGGCCAGGATCCCACAAACGGAGCCCAATTTGCAGCTGTCTTATTTGCTCAGCCCGGCACCGCTCCTGATAGCTGAATGGAAATTGCTCGTTGCTCCTGTTCCCCAGCATTAAAAGCCTCCGAGCTGGCAGACTAGTGCCAAGGGGCCACAGCGGAGATCAGGGCCCCATTGTGCTAGGCACTGTACCAAAATGCCCACAGGATACATAAATCAAAACTTTGGCCTCACCCTTCTGTTTTAAGAAGAGGTCAGCCCTGGGGCTGCGCTTATGTTGCTAATCCAGCCAGCTAGTGGGCCATGCTGTGGCCCCCACAACATTGCGTGGAGAGGTGGCGAGGCAGGCAGAATTCACGCCCGTCATTCCTGGAGCCCCGGCATGCTGCAAGTTGGGCTGCTGGATGGAGCTGGACCAGAAGGAAAACAGGAACCGGGCAAGAGGCCAGAGTAACCTGCTAGAGGGACACAAACCAATTACATCTTCATTCTCTGCAGCACGTTGGTTTCACTATTAAAGTTAGTTCTAGACACAATAGACCTTTTTCATCAGGACTCTTTCCAAACCTGACTGTGTTGCGCCCCCTAGTGGACATGGGGGAAGGTGGTGGGGGGGATGTGAGAAAACCTGGATTTGTGCTGGAAATGGCCCACCTTAATTATGTACATTGTAGGGAGAATGGTCACTTTGGATGAGCTATTACCAGCAGGATAGTGAGTCTGTGTGTGTGGTTTCTGGGAGGGGGGTGAGGGGGTGAGAGAACCTGGATTTGTGCAGGAAATGGCCCAACTTTATTATCATGCACATTGTGTAAAGAGTTGTCACTTTGGATGGGCTATCACCAGCAGGAGAGTGAATTTGTGTGGGGGGGTGGAGGGTGAGAAAACCTGGATTTGTGCTGGAAATGGCCCACCTGATGATCACTTTAGATAAGCTATTACCAGCAGGACAGTGGGGTGGGAGGAGGTATTTTTTCATATTCTCTGTGTATAAATAAAGTCTGCTGCAGTTTCCACGGCATGCATCCGATGAAGTGAGCTGTAGCTCACGAAAGCTCATGCTCAAATAAATTGGTTAGTCTCTAAGGTGCCACAAGTACTCCTTTTCTTTTTGCTTCTACACTGGCAGTGTCAAACCTTGGGTAGGAGCTGTAGCTCACGAAGGCTTATGCTCTAATAAAGTTGTTAGTCTCTAAGGTGCCACAAGTCCTCCTTTTCTTTCTACGGATACAGACTAACACGGCTGCTACTCTGAAACCTGTCATCTTGGGTAGTGTTTCTTTCGCATAGAAAGTATGTGGGAAAGTGAGTTAGGTTTTCACTGTTCACGGTGCCTCCCCCCCCTCCCCCCCCAGTTGTTGTTCTTCTAAGTGTTTTAGATAATTCTGCTTAACCTTGTCTCCAAACCCATGAATCGTCGGAGTGGCTCAAACCTGCTCCCATTAAAGTCAATGGTAGTTGTGGTGCTGACTTCAACACAAGTAGAGGGAGTGTGGTCTAGGGGTGGCAGGACTCCTTGGCTCCCTAGTCCTGGCTCTGTCACTAACCCAGGGCCTGATCCTGGACCCCTTATTCTGAAATGTGGCCTGTACTCCTGGGAACAGTCCCATAGATGTCAATTACTCTGTTACATGCCAGTATTTGCATACCCCTAATCTCAGTGCTTTGCCACAAAAAGTGGATGCTCCCGTCCACGGGGCGACACAAGTGCAATGTAATCAGAGTGCACCTCTGTGTTTGGTGCCCCACAAATGTTCTCCTTCCAGCTCATGAGAGGCAAATGAAACCTTTTAAGAGAGGGTTCCTGTGAAGATTGCTCCTTTTAAAAAAATCCACTGTGTGAACTGTCCTTTAGTTACACTTTAACCAGCAAAAGCCAGCAGGGTAGAAAACCCCTCAGAAAGCATGGGGAAGGCTACTAGGCCCTGGTCCATTCTCATCCAGCCTTTAATCAGTAACTCATTGAGTGTCTGTGCCATGCACCACTAGGAACTAGTTATAATGGATAATTGGGGCCCTTTGTGCTTATTCAATTGCCTGGCACTTTCTGAAAAAGGTTTGCTGGAGATTTAGGTGCAGCCCGTTGGTGATGTGCCTCAGAGTTGGGCCGCTGGGTTACTGAACAGAAACCCAAGGTACTGCTGGGTTCAGTACTGCGGCTCTCCTGCCCTGTATGCCGAACTCTCTCGCTAATGTGGCAGGACCCGGTATTGGAACTGGACAGATTTCCACAAGACTTCAAAAGCACCGTGTGTGTTTTAGACAGCGGTGTAGTCACGAAACTTGAACACCGCCCAACTCGCTGCTGCAAATGATGGTGCATAGAAAATCATTAGTAGCAATCCAAACTTCTTCTTGTGCAATAATATTAAGGCTTGTACCCTTTTGTAGGCTGCCGCCGCTAAGGGGTGACATTCAGCTCCATCCCAAGCAGGCCTGACGTTCTGTGTGGCAGAGGGCAGACATTGTGTGAGAACACGGGCAGACTCTCATACTGAGATGTGTAGGGCTAGATGATTCCCTGCTTGCTGTTAGTCACCGAGGAGCTTCTGAAATACATACGTCCCCTCCACAGTCATGAACCCATTGTTTTAAGCAGACTCTGCTGTTATATCACAGGGTCTTCTTTCCCCAGTATGCCTGAACAAATAAGGTTCTCTTCAATAAGTTTCCTCCAGCCACTGTTTGTGTGTAAGTCTGCTAGCAAATGTAGCATTCCTTCCGGGCAAATGGTTGGGTCCAGGAATCCGTGGTGGGAAGCAGAGCCGTTCACCTCCAAACCCAGGGTGCAGATTGTGCCCAAGGAGCTGAAATGGTTATTTCTATATTCCTGGCAGTTTCCACCACCCACAGAGAGATCAACCTGGTCGCTGCCCCCAGGAGCTTACACTCTCACAACAGAACCACCCAGAGGGCAATGGCTGGGTAGGAGGCGTATGGGAGACCCCGCTGGTGAAGTGACAACCCAGAGGGGATCCATGAAAGAAGCGGGTTTGACAAAGATCAGGGAAAGGGGAGAAAAGGTACTTAGCAAACAGGGATGGGGCCCAGGCCAGGAGTCCATAGCTGCAGGCTCTGGAGAGAGGCCAAGGCATGCACAAGTAGTGGGGACTGAGCCTAGCTCCATCCACCTGGGCTGATACATGTGGCAGGGCTGTGTGTGCACACACGCGTGCAGGGGAGTGGTGCTCTCTGGTCCGTGGGAAAAACAGGGCTTCACCCTTAGAGGTTCTTGCTCGCATCGGACTCAAATCCATTTAGTCAGACCTTCAAAATCACCTGCCCTTCTCTGAAACCTGGGCTTCAGGTCAGCGTTTTGGAAGCATAGCAGTGGCAGTTAGGAAAGGGGGAAAAAATCACCCCCAACCATCAGAGCTGGGCCAGCACAAGTCCCAGTGTAGGTGCACTTTTATCGGCAAAAAGGCCTGTTTCCGCAGAGCAGATTTCGCTCAGGGAATTGGTATAAGCTACACCCGCAGCAGCGCTCTTGCTACTGTGTCAGAACAGATAACGTGGACCAGGCCTTAGCTGTTGTCCTGTATGGACAAACCCAGCTCCTTCACTTGCTCTGCTAAAGCAATTCAAAATTAAACCAACTAGGCTTTCAGCGTTAAACTCCACACTCTGTCCAGCCTCTCCCTGTGCAGCCATCAACCCCAAGGCTTTCGAGGTGCAAAAGGGCATTCCTCTCCCAGACCCCATGGAAGAGATTGAGCACAAAAGGGACCCCATTATCCAGTTTCGGCTATTTTGTCAATCTTGAAATAAGTCTGTTGCTTCCTAGGAACTTCATAGTCAGCCTTTCTTCCGTCTCATGGCCATGCAGAACGTCACAGCAGCAGAGGGCATTGAATTCGGATCTTTCTGCTTCAAAAGCACAGGCCTCTTACCACGAGAGCTGAAGGAGAAGCGCCATTAGCTACAGCAGTATAAGGCTTATGACATGCAATTAAGTGGTTCTAATTCTGTCCAGCAGAGGGCCCTGGCAATCAGACACCGAAATATCTTAATGTAGCACCTCTACTCTGAAGGGGTAACAATGGCATTGAGAGGCTCCATGCTTCTGACCTGTCTCAGAGACTCCAGATGAAACGGGCTTAGATCATGAGTACAAACAGATTTTTTTTTTCTCTAAAGGCCACAAACTCATACTGGGATCTGAGAGCCAAGCTGAGTTCCCCCGCCTCCAACCTTCTTCTCAATGATAATTTAGAATACAGATTCTGCAGGGGACAAACTTTGGCCTCATGGACCCCTGTGCAACCTCCTTTACGATGTGGGAAGCCTGCTCAAACTCCCTTTGACTTCAGTGACAGAACATTTGGGACCCCACGTTCTTTAAAAACTTCCATTCTGTGTGGAGATCACCTGGAGATCTTTTTTGTGTGTGCAAGAGAAGCAGGTTTGCCCTAACGTCTTTGCCCCAAATCCCTCACTCCGTCCCCACTATTATGCACCATGCTGTTAATCTCTGCTGTGTACTGTCTTCTGTGCCAGAAGTGGCTGCACTTCAGTGATGAACAAGTATCTGAAATATCTCCACTCCCCTTATCAGTCCCTTAGAGGGGGCCTGGAAGCCTCTTTGATGCTATCAAAAATGAAAACAACGCTGTCAACTGTTCTTCAGCTAGATTGCTGAGTCTGCTGTCCGTGGCCCCTTTCCTTGGAGAACATCAGAGAGCACCAACAGAGCCACTGACGTACAGGAATCTCCATTTTATTTCCATTAGGAATTCTGAAAGGACAATACAATAGTTTATCTTCATCTCAATGCTACAAACTTACGTCTGAGAGGGAGGTGGTAAAACAGGGCCCTGACAGTAGCACGGTGCTAGCAACGCCGCCAAGCACGACCCAGAGTCACCGGACGGTCGATACATGCAAGGCACGTGCACTGGACAGCTCACCATCGACACAAGGGATGCACTGATCAAAGACGCATGATCCAAACCACACCCCACTAGCTGCAAGTGCTTCCCAAGGTGGGGCAGGGAGAGCACAGAACGTCGCGAGCGACCGGCGTCTGTCCGTCTCAGGCGGTGATGATGCCCTTGTCAAAAGCAGCAGTACTTTCAGGCCTGGCAAGGAAAAGAGGGCAGCACCTACAGTTGCTAGGGGTACGGGGCCATCACCTTGCCAAAGCAGAGATGAGCCCAAATGGACAAAAAGAACAGGAGGACTTTGGCACCTTAGAGACTAACCCATTTATTTGAGCATAAGCTTTCGTGGGCTACAGCCCACTTCATCGGATGCATAGAATGGAACATGTAGTAAGAAGATATATATATATATATATATACACACACATACAGAGAAGGTGGAAGTTGCCATACAAACTGTAAGAGGCTAATTAATTAAGATGAGCTATTAATAGCTCATCTTAATTAATTAGCCTCTTACAGTTTGTATGGCAACTTCCACCTTCTCTGTATGTATATATATATTTTCTTACTATATGTTCCATTCTATTCATCCCATGAAGTGGGCTGTAGCCCACGGAAGCGTATGCTCAAATAAATTTGTTAGGCCTGGTCTACACTGGAGGGGGGATCGAGCTAAGATACAAGAATAGCGTAGCTGAAGTCGACGTATCTTAGATCAACTTAGAATCACTTATTTCGCGTCCTCGCAGGGCGGGATCGACGGCCACTGCTCCCCTGTCGACTCCGCTTCCTCCTCTCGCCCTGGTGGAGTTCCGGAGTCGACAGCAGAGTGATTGGGGATCGATTTATCATGTCTACACTAGATGCGATAAATCGATCCCTGATAGATCGATCACTACCCACGGATTCGGCGGGTAGTGTAGACGTGGCCTCAGTCTCTAAGGTGCCACAAGTACTCCTGTTCTTTTTGCGGATACAGACTAACACGGCTGCTATTCTGAAACCCAAATGGACAGGGTTTGAAGTGTGCGGCTTGGGCCCATCTCCATCACGGGCAGACCCATCTAAGCTGGTACACCATCTCCGACCAGATGCTTCAGAGGAAGGTTACAATCCCCATAATGCATCTCATTGTTCCATATGGGCCTGATCCAAAGCCTATTAAATTCAGTGTAAAGATTCCTATTTATTTCAAAGGGTTTTGGATCAGGCGCTGGATTTCTTCTTACCCTCCAGATGAGAACTTCGTGGTGCAGACCTTATCTCTAGTCTGGGTCTATCTGAAGCTCTCCAGATCTTTCCAGCTCATCATCAGGCAGGATGAGATATTACTAGCAGAAAGTAAAATCCTGCCACTGGTTTTTATTTAAAAAAGAAGAAGAAAGCGCCTAGCAGCTGGGAAAAAACAACAGAGAGAAAACTATCCCAGAGGACGGGACTATGGAAGCAGGGTCTGCAGTCGGATTCAGGATTTGTTGTTCTTTTCTGTCTGGGGAGCAGAACAATGCAAAGCAGAGCATGGAAAATAAATCCACCCTTACACAACTAGGGAGGGAAAACCCTACAGGGATCTGTTTAAAATTTAAAGAGCCAGTTCATTCTTCCTCCTTCCCATGCAGTTGGTCACCCACATTTCTCCCTCCTCTTCCCCACTCCACCCCTTTCTTCCTCCTCACAGCAACAAGCAAGTTTTTTCCCCTCTGCACACCCTGGTCATTGTTTGGTGCCCTGTCCTGGGAGAACAGTGGAACATAAGAGTTTGTACAGCTTCAGTCATGGGATGTTATATTGCTCAGATCTGGATACCCTGTGTTTGATCTTCCCCTTCTTAAAGGAGGGGGTTTGGTTATGGTCAAATAGTGAAAGCAGGCAGGGGTGGGAACTGGATTTCCTGTCCTTGGCTCGGGGGTCAGGGAGCGGGTGTTATGCTGCAGGGTGCTGTTGCATGCCAGACTGGCACAATGCGATATATTTACATAGCATAACTCATCGTGAGGTTTACTTAAGCCCATTAGGGACTGTGGCCACTCGTAACATTACAGTGGATAGAACCTTTTCACAACAGACAAGCCAAGCCTAAGTTACATGAGACCTGATCCAGATCTCCCGTACACCACGTTTATACTGGTGCAACTCTATGGGTTTCAGTGGCTTTGTACCCACTTCAGTGAATTTGGCCCAGAACGTCTGGGTTCAGAAAAGACCAGTTAATATTTTCTGCATTGCCTATGAAGCAGCTAAAGGGACTGGGGCAAGTCAGGGATCCAAAACAACCAGCGTGAGTCCTCAGTCCAGATTTAGTTTCCAGTAACAAATGCAGCCGGCTGGTCATTTCATCCCTAGAGTTAATTTAGGGCAGTGGGTTTCAACCTGTGGCCCACAGGCCCCTGAGGGTCCGCAGACTATGTCAGAGTTCTCCAAAGGAGTCCGCACCTCCATTCAAAATTTTTTAGGGGTCTGCAAATGAAAAAAGGTTGAAACTCCCTGATTTAGTGGAATAAAAGCCAGCCAGCCCACATATTAAATTGAAACCCTGTCCCAGGGCAGTGCTATGAGCCCATTTACTGCTATTAAGGGATCCCTGGGACCATAGAGTTCAGAGGACATTTATAAATAAAACAAGAAATGGACAAAGGGAAATCGTGTCTGTAAATTCTAAACTGTCACTCAGCTCCATGTCTATGATCTTTCTTTACAGGCATCTCTTCTGGGCCTTCTCAAAGCCCAAATCCAGACCTAGAGTAGTCAGGGACAACTAATTAGCTACAGAAAAAGATTGCAGGGCTCTCAATCTGTCTGGGTGTCCCTCTCAAGTGCAGAATCCCTGCTGAGTCAGTGATGAGACCAGCCACCAGCCTGGCTGAGAGCTCTTTGTGTTTAGACTAGCACCAGGTCCAATCAGCACTTGGATTCGCAGTCTGTTACCCTCCAATTTTGAAGCCCTCAGCCATTTTCAGCTTTTTGATACACACAAATTTCCGACTTACCCCTGTGACAGTACGGGCCTTCAGCTAGTTATCGTTCTTGGTCTGACAGCAGTGCTTAGGAGCCTTAGTCAAGATCAGGGCCCCATCGTGCGAGGCACTGCATAAAGGTAATAGTGAGATAGGCTCCCTGCCCCAAGGCACTTACAGTCTAAACAGAAAGAAGGCCAAAGGGTGGGAGAGGAAACAGAAGCGCAAAGAGAGGACGTGACTTGCTCAAGGTCACACAGCAGGTCAGTGGCAGAGCCGGGATAGGAGGCCAGCTCTCGAGTCCCAGTGCAGATTCCTACCTACTAGAGCAGTGACACTCAGACTGAGGCTGGGGAGCCGCAAGTGGCTTTTTACTGCGTTTCCCGCGGCTCTTTGTAGCGCATGATATTAAAACTCTGGGTGATTTAATTATTAACCAATCAGGAGGCTTTTACTATGTTATTAACCAATTGTAGACTACTTAGTCAGCCATTTTGCTGTGAGAATAATTATATAGATATAAAAATAGTAAATGAAACAATGAATTCACACTCCTGGGGCTCTTTTGGGTTCTGCTGATGGCTAATTTGGCTCCTGAACCACTGAAATCTGAGTATCACTGAACCTAGAGACACTAAAGCACCTGGGAGTTTTGCCTGATGATGGTGGAAGTGGTCCTATCTACCCCAAGCCTGGATATGGCCCAGATAGAGGGCGCTGCTCTCAAGCAAATGTCGGTCAAACCCAGTGATCTCCACCAAGGAGAAGGAGGCCTGATAACCAGTCATTCAACTCCAGAGACAGAGCCACTTTGGGGAGTTGCCAGGCTGGGGCAGGTTCCTCCAGGCCAAATAGCTGCATTAGCACTCTCCCTAGGAGCATTTCAGACACCAGGATCAACCAGAAGAAATGCCCCAATCCTAAGCCCATTGAGTCAATGGGAGTTTTTCCTACTGATGTCATTGGGCTTTGGGTCATCCCTAAAGGCATAAGCACCATCGGCGCCACTGCCGATCAGCTGTTCTGAGGCTGGGGGAGGCACTAGTGGGAGGGCAGAGAGCCGTGAGCAGGCGGGGGCCTCGGGGGAAGGGTTGGAGCGGGGGCTGGAAGAGGAGGAGCGAGGGTGGGATCTCGAGGGGAGGAGCAGAGTGGGGGTGGAGCACCCCGGGGAAAATTACAAGTCAGCGCCTGTACCGAAAGGTGAATTCTGGACTGTAGATTTACATCTGGGGACCAGCTGGTAACGCCACGGTTACTCCACACAAAGTCCCTCTACAGCGTCTCAAAACACATGCACCAGATGGTGGCGGTTTAGCTTTTCCGTTCCCCCTAGGTAAGGTCCAATGTGGGTTCAGTGGGAGCTTTAGGTGGGCAAGAACTGGTAGTTCAGATCTAGCGTTTGCAGCCGTAGTGTCCAGTGAATGGCTAAGAGTTCCAGCGATGGACACCCTGCGGGATTTGTGTGTGTGGATGTGGGCACGTGTCACCTGTTGGCTCAGTGGATGCTTTGCCTTCGACCTTACAACGTCCATAGTACAACTTCTAGTTGCATCTGTAACCAGGCAGTGGCCTGGTTGGCTTGCCTCCACTGCTAACACTTGGTTAGCAACCATGGCAGCAGTTCCATCGCTACCTGAACCCTAGTCCAGCCCGTGGATGCTTTCCTAGAACTGCTTTGGCACAATGTTACCTTTGCAGTGTCCACGGTACCCCCACACCAGGCCTGCATCGCTGGCTTGGCCCAGCCTGCTCCCTCCCAGCTGTGTGTGTGGTAGGACATCCCAGAAGGCATTGCTGCACATGCTGCTGGTGCCAGTCTGGGCACGCTATCGCCTACTGAGGCACTATGGGATAGTTTTCCCACAATGCACTGGTACAGTGCGGTCGGGGTGGATTCACATTATACTATTCATTTGGATTTCGGAAGTCCCCCAAAGTCTCATTCGGGGCCCCACTGTGAGAGGTGCTGTACAAACACAGACGGCAACACAGCCTTTGTCACAAAGGACTACAGTGAAGAGCATTATGCAAATGAGCTACGTGCAAAGCTTCATGGGAAAGAAGCTCCTGTCGGGGAAGTGGGATTATTCTTCAGTGCAAATGACTAGAGTGCTGCTCATGGCAATGGTTGTGGAAGCACCATCACTGGAAGGCTTTAAGGGCAGGTCAGACAAACACCTGTCAGGAATGGTCGAGTTATTACTTCGTCCCTCCTTGAGTGCAGGGGACTGGACTAGATGACCTCTCAAGGTCCCTTCCGGTCCTACACTTCTGGGATTCTATGGTTGGAGAGAGAGATGGAGCTGCCGGGGGGATGAGACTGGGAGAGGTGTGAGGCCTGGAAGGGACTGGCCACGGGTGGCACGTGAACTCCCATTTGGGGAGGCTAGCCCCCTGCCCTGCCTCTTCTGCCCAAGGCCCTGCCCCCTCCTCCCCTTTTGCCTGAGGCCCCTTCCGCCACCCTGCTCTCACTGGCTGGCCTGCTCGCACAGCCCTGAGCCCCAGCCAGCCCCCGGAGCAGCCCTGAGCCCAAACAGTCTGCTGGAGCCTGGAGCAGTCTGGAGGAGCTCTGAGCCCCAGCTGGCCTGGGCTGAATCCTTAGCCCAGGCTCCCCAGAGGAGCTCTGAGCCCTGCAATGGCCCAGGCCCAGGGCTGCGGTGGGGAGCATTAGCAGAAGTTTGTGTCCCCCAGCCTCCATTACCCCCGGCCCATGGGAGTGGTTGGTTGGAGAAGAGGAGGGGTAGGTCGGGGTAGAGAGGAAGATGAGCACATCTGGTGCGCTGAGACAGGGAAAAGCAAATGGTATCAGTAGAAGTCAGGTTAAATGAAACAGAGTGTGGCTGTGTTGGGAACATAGCTGCTGTGTGGACACAAGTCCACCAGGTGTGGTGTAAGTGTCATCCACTGGTGCGGGTATATCTGGTCCGCTGCTGTGCTCACCCGCAGCGATAGACGCTGTTACAGCTGCCCACAAGAGGGGCTAGGTTCCTTAGCTCATGGTGTAAGTGCTTGTGCTTTTAGCTCTGGAGATCCCTGGATCAATCCCTGGTATATAGGCCAATGTGGCAGACGTCCCGTAAACAGCTCAGAGGACAAATGTCACGAGTGGCTATGACGTGACAGTGCTGGTCGACAGATGCCACCTCACTGCTCAGAGTAGTGCCTAGGAGAGGTCTGGCTACTTGTCTCAACGCTGATTTCAGATGCACCCAGCACGGGAAGATACAGCACCTACACTTCCCCACTGCATCAAATTCACCCCCACTGTCAGCAGATGCAACTCCACAAACTTCAAAGTGATTTTATCCGCGGTGTGCTAGATTACCCCAGGGCTAGCTTTGGCCCAGTATGTTGACTCCACCTTTGTTCAGTTAAATTCTTCAATTCTTATTTCATACCCTGTCCATACTCACTGGTTAGTTTCTGCTGCTAATCAAGAACCATCTCAGGCGTAAGCATTGACAGTCATTCCAATCATTTCTTCCACTCCCACCCTCAAATTAAATGTTATTCAGTGATGTGTCACAACAGAGTTGATTTGCTTAAAAAGCCCAGCGCAGCCTGTCATGAGATGTAGCCATGCAGATGCTAACTCCAGTGGGGACTGAACCTGTGATATTCAAAAACACGGGTCTCTATTGCATGAGTGAAATTAAATAGCAGTCTTATATCTAGGATCTGCCACTAGAGGGAGATATGCTCATACACACTAAACCAGCGTATCATAAAACCACTGCAGCTATATTAGAAATTCTTTAAAAATATTCTGGTGTCTAGTTCCTTTTTTAAAAAACCCCACAAGATTAAATTTCCCATGAACTAGATCTTCACTCAAAATGCTGGAGATGATGTGAGAATTCTTTTATAATGAGGGTGCCCAAAAATAAAATAAAATAAAATAAAACAAAATAAAAATACACCCAAGCCCTATTAGATCCAGTCAGGCAACTTATGAATCTTTAAGCAGTAGAAACCAGGAAGATCGCATTGTAAGGTGCTCAGATATTACGGTGATGAGAGTTGTAAGACGACCTAGATAAAATTGAATCAGACTGTTGTAGTCAGGTTAGCTTAATGATTGTGTCCTCATTGTTAACAGCCAATAATACTGTAGATGTACTCGCTAGATTTCTCTTTTCCTGCCCTCCCATGTGGATCAATCCTTTTGTAGACTCATGTGGTCCCAAGAGACCTATTGTCGTCTCTAAATTCCCAGTGTAGGTTTTCCTTGCATTAGTAAAGCAGCTTTCTGCTTGGGAAACTCAGCTGAGTTACTGTGGCAAAGCAGTGAAAAAACACTGGCTGGTGGATAAGATGACCAGATCCCAGTAATTTGTGCACTGGCAAGTAGCAGTTGATTCCCCTATTCCCGACCGGCTAGTTCTCAGAGGTGATCTCCTCTCTAGGGAACTGACGTGGAGAGAGATTTTTGTCCACCAAATCTAGGTAGTTGTAAACCAGAGGAAGCACTGAACTACTTGCTAATAACTGATTTCCCAAATCTACTGGAAACATCATTCTGAATGAAACACGTTGGGACAAACCCAGGTGTGCTGCAACTCCAGTGGCGCGGAGTGGAGCCCACTGTAATCAGCGTCAGAAGCACAATTCCCCACAAAGCCCCGCGCGCGGTTGCTAGGGCTTTGCCAGTCAGAGATCTGTGGCAAGGACCGCCAGTCCCTCAGCGGTCCTGCTGAAATCCACAGAGCGAGCAGCAGATCCGCAAAAAGCCCCGCTCCTCCTCAAAGGTGACAGCTGCGGTGCACCACAGTAGCCGTTCTAATACTGCGTTCGGACACCACCTAGCCCAGCCCCAAAACCTGCTCCCAATTATTTTCACTTCCCTCTTTCCAGCTGTTCTGGAACCTCTCCCAGCTCAGGCCATTTGCTGGAATTTTAAGGATAAACTGTTCTTAGCATGGTCCAGCCTCAAAGCACTTTCCAGGCCCTGACCAAGGTGTGGTAGGTCAGCATCATTTTACCTGTTATTTACAGAATATTGTTCTCCATCCTGCAGATGGGTAAACAGAGGCCCAGAGAGGCCCAGTGACCCACCCATGGCCAGAACTGGGAGTAAACTCAGAAGCTCCTGGCTCCCAGCTCTATGCTCAGGACCATCAGTCCTTGCCTCCTGCTCTCTCTCTCTCTCTCTCTGTTGCTGGGTAAAGCAGGGCTGGCTGCAATAAAGCCACAGCCGTTCAGTCCTCTGCTTCCACGCAGCAGAACAGGCCCCCCTCATTCTCCTTTCCCCGGAGCCTACGACTTGTAGGTGCGGCATGTGTCGTGTCTCCACTTGGAGCTCACTTTTTCCAGGAGGTGGCGTGTGCTCTCCCGGAACTTGCGCTGGGTGAAGTAGAAGAGGATGGGGTCCAGGACGCTGTTCATGCTGGCAAAGGGCCTAGTGCACTTGTAGGCGATGGCAAAGGTTTGCAAGAAAAGGCAGGGCACGCCCGCCAAGGAGCGGATGATCAGGTAGATGGTCTTGGTCAGGTGGAAGGGGAAGAAGCTGATGGCGAAGACGATGACTACAATGATGATCATCCGGATGGCCTTGTCCTTCTTCTTGCGCACGGCCAGGCCTATCATCTCGTCCTTCTGGCAGAGGATCTTGGTCATGCAGCAGTAACACACCAGGATGAAGATGAAGGGGATGAGGAACCCCGTTACTGTCAGCGTCATGCCGTAGGGGAAGTAGCTGGCGGAGCGGTCTGGGGGGCTGAGGTCGTAGCACACAGTCCTATTCCTCTGGATGCCCGTGGAGGCAAAGATGAAGGTGGGCAGGCACTGGGCGATGACGATGACCCATACCCCGCCGCACACCATCCAGGTAAACCTCTTGCCCCTCTTCTTGTGCCAGGATGACAGAGGGTGGCAGATGCCCAGGTAGCGCTGGACGCTGATGCAGGTGAGGAACAGGATGCTGCCATGCAGGTTGCTGTAGAACTGGAAGCGGACGAACCTGCAGGTGAAGTCCCCAAAGGGCCAGTAGTCCTTCTGTGTGTAGTTGTAGATGAGCAGCGGCAGGGAGCACACGTACAGCAGGTCGGCCGTGGCCAGGTTCAGCATGTAGATGGCAGTGCGGGTCAGCACCTTCCTGGAGAGCCAGATCTGCACAATGACGATGAAGTTCAGGGGGAGCCCCACCACAAAGACCACAGAGTAGACCAGGGGCAGCAGGATCTGCTTGAACTCCTCATGAAAGGTGCAGGAGTTCGTCGCCGCAGCCACAGTATGGTTCTCCATCTCCATGCCGGGCTCAGCCTAGACCCAGCAGGCCTTCCGCGGCAGAAGAGCCTGCAAGCAAAACAGAATGGGAGAGTCAGGAACTTGTTCCACACCAGGAACCGTCGATACCCCGGCACGCACGATAGCCATGCTGACACCAAACTAGCCCTGGACCAAGGAGCACAAGCACATCACCCCATCCAACAAATGACCCCACTGGCCCTTCATTCAGTTCAAGGTCCAGCTCATAGATCTGAAGGCCACCAACGTGATCATCTAAGGCTGAGCTCCTGCGTAGCCCAGGCCAGAGGATTTCACCCAGTGATTCCTGCATTGACCTCAGAACTACGTGCGGAGCCAAAGCATAGCGTCTCCTCCCGTCTTGATTTAGTGAGGCTGCTCTCCTGTCTGCCCCACCTCTCTACATGATCACCCAGCCCCAGACTGCACAGAATTGCCCCTCTCGCTTCAATATCCTTCATGGACCTTGTCTCTTCCTGTTCTGTTCCCCATTCATTTAGCACCAGCCTCCTCCCCTCCCCTCATGATGTATTAATACCACTCTGGCGCCCAGAGACCCCACACGAGATCACAGCCCCGTTGTGCTAGGTGCTGTACACATGCACAGCGAGTCCCTGCACCGAGGCGCAGCCAATGAAAACGGACGAGAGACAAAAAGTTGGAGCAAGGAAGGGTTAGCTCTCCATGGGGCTTTGAGACAGACAGAGATTAAATTATTTGCCCAAAGCCATGCAGTGAGTCTGTGTCAGAGCCACAAATCAAACCTAGCTATCCTGGATCCCAATCCAGTGCTTTAACCACACGACAATCCTTCTCCTTCCCGTTGCTGCCCTGTCGGTGCAAGTGCCTTCTCCCTTGCAGCTGCTGCCATCTTGCCATGCCTCTGAAAACATGTCTCCATCTCTTCCCCTCCACTGTATTATCCCGCTGTCCAAGCAATTCATTCAAGTGTATAAAGCCCTTTGGGAGAGGTAGATTTTAGACTCTTTAGGGGCAGGGACTGTGTCTACCTTTGTGTTCACTCAGGGCTCGGTACAGTGGGTGGCTGATCCTGACCCGGGCCTCTGGGCGCTAGTGTAATATAAACACTCACCTGGCATAAATCAGCAGCGGCATCGCTTCACTGAAGTCAACTGAGCTACAGACAAGTGAGAACACGGTCCCCAATAAGCAATGGTAAACAGCGCACTTATGGAAGATGCTACCTAGTGTAAAATGGCCCAGAACTGGCCATGGCTCACTATGATTGCCTTGTGACAACGCTTATCCAGTGCATTAACAGCACTGGCATGCTACACTCATTGCACCCAACCCAGGCACCATCCAGGGAAGATCTCAGTGCCCCGTCTACACTGTGGCCTCTTTTGGCCGTCAAACAACCCCCCAGTCTCATCTGGAGCCAGCTCCACACAGACCAGTACCCACCAACACAAAGTGGCACCAGTCCCTGCCTTAACCTCAAATGCAAAACCTGCAGAAATATCACAGCTGCTACGATGTTCCATACCCCACCCCCAACACACCTTTCAAGCTCCATGAGTCCTAAAAACGTCCATCACCACGTGTGACGCACCTCATCCAGTGCACTAAACATCCCAATAACAACTGTGTGGGGGACAGCAGGCAATCACTCCGCTCGTGAATGAGCTCAAACAGGAAAATGATTAAAGGCAAAAACACCCTCTCACCCCTGGGCCAACACTTTTCACAAAGCGATCGCTCCATATCTGACCTCGCAGTCCTCGTCCTCCAAGGAAACCTGCACAACGCCTTCAAAAGACAAGCCTGGGAGCTTAAATTCATAGCTCTGCTAGACACCAAAAACGATGGACTTAATAGAGACACTGGATTTATGGCTCACTACAAAACTTTGTAACCCACTAACTCCTCTGTTGGCCTATGACTGTAGAAGTACCACCTGCCCACTTCAACTTGAATGGTCTCTTGCAACATGTGTTAACTCCTTAGCTGCTCCACCCTTTAGCTGTGATGCTCTGAGTGCCTTTCCCAGACCTGAAGCAGAGCTCTGCGTAGCTCGGAAGCGTGTCTCTCTCACCAACACAAGTTGGTCCAATAACAGAAATCACCTCACCCAACTTGTCTCTAGTATCCTGGGACCAACATGGCTACAATACTGCAAACAACAACGGGAGTAAATAGTCCAATGGTGATGGGTTAGTATGATGTGAACCAGAAATTATTAGATCCTGTAACAATAACAGGTCCTCCTAACATGGACAGACAGCTTCCTTCTTGGAACAGGCCATGGATACAAATGCCACAAGAGCATATAACGGGATGACAGGCAGCATAATCTTGGCAGAGTAACTAGATCCCCAGAGAAGGGTCTGCTCCAGTTGCCACTGACTTCCATGGGAGCCTATTGACTGCAATGGGAGTTGAATCAGGCCCTGGCTCCTTATCTATCAAGTGCCATGGGGCTGGAGCGTGTGTTAACTGCCTCCCCTCCTTGGCAGAGGGACTGTGCTCTGCGACACAGGGGTGCCCCGAGCGCTTGCCAGGAGCTGCGCTGAACACACACAGTGCCAATAGGGAGGCCTGACTCGGGCCGGCCTCCCAGTGAGTGCGACTGAAGGGATGGGGGAGGAGTTGTCTTGCCAGGCCAGGTATAGGAACCAGCAAGGTGACCAAAATGGCAGCCAAGGATCGGCCGTTAGCAGGGGGACGGGGGAGACTGGGAAGAGCTCAATCCCCTTGTCCCAGGAGGTTTGCTGGCGGCTGCTTCCCACAGGCGGACCGTGCCCCTGGAGCGTGTCAGGCCGGGACACGCTGTCGTGCTAACAATATCTGTTTATCTAAAAGACACCGGGTCGAGGCGGAAGGTCCTCTGGGGAGTTACGACTCCAGTGTCTGAGAATCACCGTCAGTGACGCAAGAGAGCAAGCGGGGCCAGACGCCCTGCGTCAAAGCCATTCCTGCTGGAGCCGCGGTGACTTGGATCCGGCCCACAGATGTGTGGTCTGCCCTGCGACTGTGCTCTGGCCAGCCCTGCTGGCATGGGGCCTGTGTGGTTAGTGGGCAGGATAACGTCACCGCCATGCTAGGCTCTGTGAACCCCATCCTGAGCGTCTGGGGGGAGCTCAACATCTCACGGGCTGGGAGAGCTCACAGGATTGGGGCCTATGCCAGATGGGCTCCGGAGCCACTAGGAGGTCATCAGACTGACAGCCTCGTGCCTTGGGCAAGAATGAGGTGGTCAAAAAGCACAAATGTGAGAGCGAACCAGCTGCTGAAATCTGAGCTTCGCTGGGAGAGTTCGGGACAAAACCACAAGCGTGAGAGAGTGGGGTTTGCAGCTGACCCGAAGGAACCCTCTAGCCCAGCACTGCTGAGACCAGGGGCGGCAGCATGGGCTAGCAAGCGGGGCATTGTGAGACCTGACTTTTATTCCCAGCCCTGCCTGTGTGATCCCTGTAATTCCCTGTGTGATCCTGGGCAAGTCACTTCACCTCTGTTTTCCCCTCCGTGGTCTGTCTGCCTTGTCTTATTTAGACTGCCTTTAGGGCAGGGGCCATCTCGCTCTGTTCTTGTGCGGCGCTTGGTGCAAGGGGGCGCTGCTCTTGGTTGGGGCCGGTGGGTGCTACGGTTGGTCTGACTCATTATCGAGGAATTAGGGCTGTCGAGCAATTAAAACAATTAATTGTGATTAACTGCAGTTTTAATCACACTGTTAAGCAATAATAGAATCCTTTTTTAAAAGATATTTTTGGGGGTTTTCTATATTTGCAAATATGTTGATTTCAATTACAACACAGAATACAAAGCACACAGAGCTCACTTTATAGTATTCAGTTTGATTACAAATATTTGCACCGTAAGAAAGATAAACAGAAGAAACATCATTTCAATTCACCTCGTTCACATATTGCAGTCCAATCTTTATCATGCAAGGAGAACTTACAAATGAACGATTATGATATTTGCATAACTCCCTTCAGCTGAGCGAGCCCTTGTTTGGAAGGGAGGGTGGATTTTACCTCAGGGACTCTGCATGCGGCCAGCGAGGAGAGGCTGAGGCAGAGAGGCTGAGCTCGCCAGGCCCCTGTTCTCTATGGCAGCATCTCTCAAGTCTTTTGTGCTGGTGACCCCATTTGGACTTAAAAAAAGTGTGACCGCCCCACACACACACACCTTCAGCCCCGAGGGACTTAGGGCTTCAGCTCCACTCAGGGTAGGGGGTTTGGGGCGTGGGGCTCCAGACTTCAGCCCCCCTCAGGGTGTGGGGCTCTGGGCTCCAGCCCCACTTGGGGCTCCAGGGCTGGGGCTTCAGCCCCCCCTCCCCAGCTGCTGGCAGAGCTGTGGGCTGGGATTTCAGCACTTTTCCCCCCCGAACTCTGGGCTGGGGCTTTAGCCCCATGCTGCCCCCTCCACCCCGCCCACCAATGTCTCCCTCCCCGCCCAGACGTATACAATTAATTGACGAAAAAATTAACGTCTTAACGCCTGCAATTAACGGAAAACAAAATTAACTGCGCTTAAATGACAACCCTAGTACAGTAGGAATTTCTCACAGGTAGAAAATGAAGGACTAGAAGAACCATTGGAAGGGAGATGTATTTACAGAAAGCAATATAACCCCCGCAACACCAGTTTGTTCGTCCCAAGAGCGCTGTTGCTAGTTAAACCGAGAGCAAGAAGCCCTCGTAGAAAGGAAGATTTATGAACAATTAGCCAAGGAGAATCTAGGTTGAATATCAGCAGGAACTTCCTAATGGCGAGCTGTAATGGGCCGTGGAACAGACTTCCAAGGACAAGGGAAAGACACTCCATTGCGTGAGACATTTAAAACTAGAGCAGTCGGAGTACGAGCGGTAGGGGTAACAACGCTGCCCCGGCCCGTGGAGATGGACGAGAGGAGGGGTGTCCAATGCACTGAGGGGAGACGGTGGAATTGTAGGGTAATTATGGTGCCTGGGGCTGGAGCATCATTTCAGGTGTATATATCCCCCCCCCCAGCGCACCCTGCACACCCACTGGTGGCTGAAGGAGGTCTGCACAGAAATTGAGGGGACAAGTACAGCCCGTTTGTAGTGACTGAACATTTATTTACTGTTAGTGCAGGTGTTACCGCTGCAGTCCTCATCAGAGCGAAAAGTCTGTTCCCCTTGTGGCCACTGATGTTCCTGCCCTTTGTTCCTCTCCTTTCCCCATCCTCCTTTCTGTTTCTCTCCTTCTCCCTGCTCTCTCTCAGTCTCCTCTGTCCTGTCCTCTGCATGTCTCCCTCTGCAGCAGCTCCCACCCTACCCACTAGAATGGTCAGTGATTAATGAGTTCTCACAGACTTTAAGGCCAGAAGGGACCTGCGTGATCATCTTCTAGTCTGACCTCCTGCACACCGCAAGCCACAGAACCCCACCCATCCACTGCTACGATAGACCCATAACCTCCGGCTGAGTTACTGAAGTCCTCAAATCATGATCGAAAGACTTCAAGTTACAGAGAATCTACCATTTACCCTAGTTTAAACCTGCAAGTGGCCCATGCCCCATGCTGCAGAGGAACGTGAAAAACCCTCAAGGTCTCTGCCAATCTGACCTAGGGGAAAATTCCTTTCCGCCACCAAATATGGTGATCAGTTAGACCTTGAGCATATGGGCAAGACCCACCAGTGAGACATCTGGGAAAGATTTCTCTGTAGTAACTCAGAGCCCTCCCCATCTAGAGTCCTATCACCTGCTGTTGGAGATATTTGCTATTAGCAGTCGCAGATCCGCTATATGCCAGTGTAGGTAGTCTTATCACACTGTCCCCTCCTAAACTTACCAAGCTCAGGCCTGAAGCCAGTTAGGTTTTCCGCCCCCACTGCTCCTCTTGGGAGGCTGCTCCAGCCTAAACTTGTTGATGGCCAGTTTATATCTATTTGTTCTTGTGTCCACATTGGTGCTTAATTTAAATAACTCCTCTCTCTCCCTGGTATTTATCCCTCTGATGTATTCATAGAGAGCAATCATATCTCCCCTCAGCCTTCGTTTGGTTAGGCTAAACAAGTGAAGCTCTTTGAGTCTCCTCGCATAAGGCAGGTTTTTCATTCCTTGGATCATCCTAGTAGCCCTTCTCTGCAGCTGTTCCAGCTTGAATTCATCCTTCTTAAACATGGGAGCCCAGATCTGCTCATTTAAAGTTGACGAGTCACTTAAAGTCAGAGTAATAGGGGTCAGGGGAGTTCACCCCTCTAAGCCATTGTCTCAGGCTATCTGCAGACGCAGGCAAGCTGTACTGCATCCATTACGTTTGATTCACATTGGGAAGGGTCTCTTGGCAGCCAGGAGGGCTAGAAACTTACCTTTTTTTAATATTAAAGCTGAGCTACAGCATCTGACTGTGCCATGCAGGCTATGTGACTACACAATGGAGAACAGATCCGGCCTACAGGCCGTGTGTTGGACTCCCATCTAACAGCGCTGACCCCCTCTCCCTTGGATGATTTCCTTGTACAGTTCCTTTACAAGTTTCGTGTGGTGCCGCTTCGTATGATATCAGGTAAAAGTGAAATTAACCAGGCAGATACAGCTTTCATCTCACGACTATACGGCTGATATTCTGAGATACACATATGCATATGTACACACACGCATGCGTAAAAACATATGTTTTTATGCTATGTAGTATAATATCCGGTTAACATAGAACTCCACCAGTGCAGGTGGTCTGATGCCTGAATTTCAGAGCTGCTGCACAGTGCCTGTGACTTCCGTGTGAGTGATAGATTCTGCTCACCTATGAAAACTAGACCTCTGTTGTTTAGGCACCGCAAGTTCGAACATTTTGCCTGAAGTGTGTATCCATGTAATTTTATACACAGTGGACTAACTTCTGCTCTCAGTGACACTGGTGTAAATCCAGAGTAATAGCCAATGGAGCTACTCTGGGGTTCCTACAGGCCACCACTGCAGAATCTGGCCCCAGGCATATGCCACCACTATTCCTGTTGTTGCACCCATCAGCAGGGATTTATGAACGAGCGGGTGCCATGGGATGTGCACAGCCCTGGAGATTCCTGCCAGCAGATGAAGCCTTGGGAACATGGTCCTGGTTAGCCAGGCTGGGCTGTCTCATTGCCATGGGAGCTCATTAACTGTCCAAAGCATGTCTTAGGCCTTGTCTATACTGGGGATTTTAGAATCATAGAATCACAGAATATCAGGGTTGGAAGGGACCTCAGGAGGTCATCTAGTCCAACTCCCTGCTCAAAGCAGGACCAATCCCCAACTAAATCATCCCAGCCAGGGCTTTGTCAAGTCTGACCTTAAAAACTTCTAAGGAAGGAGATTCCACCACCTCCCTAGGTAACCCATTTCAGTGCTTCACCACCCTCCTAGTGAAAAAGTTTTTCCTAATATCCAACCTAAACCTCCCCCACTGCAACTTGAGACCATTACTCCTTGTTCTGTCATCTGGTACCACTGAAAACAGTCTAGATCCATCCTCTTTGGAACCCCCTTTCAGGTAGTTGAAAACAGCTATCAAATCCCCCCTCATTCTTCTCTTCTGCAGACTAAACAATCCCAGTTCCCTCAGCCTCTCCTCATAAGTCATGTGTTCCAGTCCCCTAATCATTTTTGTTGCCCTCCGCTGGACTCCTTCCAATTTTTTCACATCCTTCCTGTAGTGTGGGGCCCAACACTGGACACAGTACTCCAGATGAGGCCTCACCAATGTCGAATAGAGGGGGACGATCACGTCCCTCGATCTGCAGGCAATGCTCCTACTTATACAGCCCAAAATGCTGTTAGCTTTCTTGGCAACAAGGGCACACTGCTGACTCATATCCAGCTTCTCGTCCACTGTAACCCCTAGGCCCTTTTCTGCAGAACTGCTGCCTAGCCACTTGGTCCCTAGTCTGTAGCTGTGCATGGGATTCTTCCATCCTAAGTGCAGGACTCTGCACTTGTCCTTGTTGAACCTCATCAGATTTCTTTCGGCCCAATCCTCTAATTTGTCCAGGTCCCTCTGTATCCTATCCCTGCCCTCCAGCGTATCTACCTCTCCTCCCAGTTTAGTGTCATCTGCAACCTTGCTGAGGGTGCAATCCACACCAACCTCCAGATCATTAATGAAGATATCGAACAAAACCGCCCCAGGACCGACCCTTGGGGCACTCCACTTGATACCGGCTGCCAACTAGACATGGAGCCATTGATCACTACCCGTTGAGCCTGACAATCTAGCCAGCTTTCTATCCACTGACACAGCCACTGGCTCAGGCAAAGCCACTACAGCGCATTATTTGTGCCGGTGGAGTTTGCCTGAAGCTGGAGTAAGGTGCACAGCCCTAGGCATAGTTTGACTTTTATATTTTTGGGGGGAGGAGCAGCTCCAGTCAGGCCAATGGGGCCGCATGTGTGTGCTAGGGGAAAATTCCGTGCCTGCCCAGAGGGGCACCATTTCAGATTTTTCTGGGGGGAGGGGGAGAGGAGGGCAACTTTAACCATGATTTCAGGGACTACATAGGCAACTGAAAACTATATGGTTTTTTTTTGCAGATAATAACTTAGAAATTGTCTGACAGGAGCACTGTATCTAATTCCTGTATCAAGAAAGAAAATTAAATGTTAGACCCACTCAGCTCTAATACTAACATGTTCTGTCATCTTGTGGTAAGTCACTTAAGGGACACTGGTTAGGTTTAAAATTGTAATGTTTATTCTTACTCAGATACACTTACTGATGTTAGAAGTGACCATCATGATCATCTAGTCTGACCTTCTGCACCTTGCAGGCCACAGAACCTCACCTACCCACTCCTGTAATAGACCCATAACCTCTGGCTGTGTTACTGAAGTCCTCAAATCATGATTTAAAGACTTCAAGTTACACTATTTAGACATCATTCACACTATTTTAAACCTGCAAGTGACCCAAGCCCCATGCTGCAGAGGAAAACATAAAACCACCAGGGTCTTTGCCAATCTGATCTGGGGGAAAATTCCTTCCCAACCCCAAATATGGCAATCAGTTAGACCCTGAGCATGTGGGCAAGACTCACCAGGAAGATAACTTGGAAAGAATTCTCTGTAGTAACTCAGAGCTCTCCCCATCTAGTGTCCCATCTCCAGCCGTTGGGGATTTTTGCTGCTAGCAGTCGCAGATTGGCTATATGCCATTGTAGGCAGTCCCATCTCACCATCCCCTGCATAAACTTATCAAGCTTATACTTGAAGCCAGTTAGGTTTTTTGCCGCCGCTGCTTCCCTTGGGATGCTGCTCCAGAACTTCACTCCTCTGATGGTTAGAAACCGCCGTCTAATTTCAAGCCTAAACTTGTTGATGGCCAGCTTATATCCATTTGTTCTGGGATCCACATTGGAGCTTAACTTAAATAACTCCTCTCCCGCCCTGGTATTTATCTCTCTGAAGTATTTATAGAAAGAAATTATATTTCCCCTCAGTCTTCTTTTGGTCAGGCTAGACAAGCCAAGCTCTTCTAGTCTCCTCTCATAAAGCAGGTTTTTCATTCCTCAGATCATCCAAGTAGCCCTTCTCTGCATCTGTTCCAGTTTGAATTCATCTTTCTTAAACATGGGAGACCAGAACTGCACGCAGTATTCCAGATGAGGTCTCATCAGTGCCTTGTATAATGGTACTCACACCTCCCTGTCTCTACTGGAAATACCTCGCCTGACGCATCCCAAGACCGCATTAGCTTTTTTCACAGCCATATCACATTGCTGGCTCCTAGTCATCCTGTGATCAACCAATAGACCCAGGTCTTTCTTCTCCTCTGTCACTTCCAACTAATAAGTCCCCAGTTTATAGCAAAAATTCTTGTTGTTAGTCCCCCAAGTGCATGACCTTGCACTTTGCACTATTAAATTTCATCCCATTTCTATTACTCCAGTTTACAAGGTTCTCCAGATCTTCTTGTATGATATTCTGGTCCCTCTCCATATTGGGAATACCTCCCAACTTTGCATCATCTGCAAATTTTATTAGCACACTCCCACTTTTTGTGCCAAGGTCATTAATAAAAATGTTAAATAAGATTGGTCCCAAGACCGATCCCTGAGGAACTTCACTAGTAACCTCCCTCTCGCCTGACAATTCACCTTTCAGTGTGACCTGTTGTAGTCTCCCCTTTAAACAGTTCTTTATCCAACTTTCAGTTCTCATATTAATTCCCATCTTCTCCAGTTTAACTAATAATTTCTCATGTGGAACTGTATTAAATGCCTTACTGACATCCAGGTAGATCAGATCTACTGCATTTCCTTTGTCTAAAAAATCAGTTATCTTCTCATAGAAAGATATTAGTAATTAGTCTACAATTACTTTCTATCATTTAGACTACTTTTTGCAGTTCACCAAGCTTGGAACAGATCATTTAACTTTAGGAAACATCCTAACAGCTCTTTCTTATCTTAATCACCTGTTAATCACTGTGTTTATAAACAAAAAGAAAAGGAGGACTTGTGGCACCTTAGAGACTAACCAATTTAAGGTGCCACAAGTCCTCCTTTTCTTTTTGCAAATACAGACTAACACGGCTGCTACTCTGAAACCTGTGTTTATAAACAAAATTCTGACTCCCTGCCTCAGGGGCGCAAGCTGGGAGCAGTCTCCTGTCTCCTCTGCAGAACTCCTTATATTGCACACTTAGGGCTTGGCTACACTTGCAAGTTAGAGCCCACTAAAGCAGCCCCGGGCGCCGTAACTCCTGAGGTGTCCACACTGGCAAGGCACATAGAGCGCCTGGACTCTGCAGCTTTAGTGCTCTTGGTAATCCACCTCCACGAGAAGCATAACGCTTGCTGCGCCCTGGCTGAAATGCCCAGGTGTCAGCGTGACTGTTGTGAGTGTGTGTGGTGTGTGTCGGGGGCGGGGGGAGGGCGGTCTGCTGCTGTCTGAACTTACAAGACAGCATGCTGACACACTCTCAGCCCCCCCAAATCACACTGTCTCTCCCCCCACATACACACAACACACTCCCTGTCACACTCCACCTCCCCCGCCCCATTTGTAAAGCACGTTGCAGCCACTTGCACACTGGGATAGCTACCACAATGCACTGCTCTTTGTGGCCTTGCAAGGGCTGCCAATGTGGGCCGTGCCGGTGTGCTTGCAGCTGACAGTGTGAACACACGGCAGCGTTTTCCCTGCTGCGGTCTCTGAAGGCCGGTTTAACTCCCAGCGCTCTACATCTGCAAGTGTAGCCAAGTTCTAAGGCAGGGGAGGGCCAACCTGAGCCTGAGAAGGAGCCAGAATTTACCAACGTACTTT
This sequence comes from Lepidochelys kempii, assembly GCF_965140285.1. Taxonomy (NCBI): domain Eukaryota; kingdom Metazoa; phylum Chordata; order Testudines; family Cheloniidae; genus Lepidochelys; species Lepidochelys kempii. The sequence continues at coordinate 13,554,269 of NC_136380.1, forward strand.
GCCAAAGAGCCACAGTAATAAATCGTCAGCCCCACATCAGCTCCCCCTCCCACGCTCCCAGCGCCTCCCACCCACCGGCAGCCCCGACGATCAGCGCCTCCCCCTCCCTCCCCACACCTCCCGATCAGCTGTTTCGTGGCGTGCAGGAGGCTCTGGGGGGGAGGGGAAGGAGCGAGGGCACGGCAGGCTCAGGGGAGGGGGCGAGAAGGGGTGGACTCGGGGCAGGGCCTGTGGCAGAGCCAGGGGTCGAGCAGAGACCTCCCCCCACGCCCGGCACACTGGAAAGTTGGTGTCTGTAGCTCCAGCCCCGGAGTCGGTGCCTGTACAAGGAGCCGCAGATTAACTTCCGGAGCCACAGGCTGGCCACCGCTGCACTAAGGCCTCGTCCACACGGCCACTTTACAGCGCTGCAGCTTTCTCGCTCAGGGGTGTGAAAGCACAACCCGCTGAGCGCTGCAACATGGCAGTGTAGACAGTGCACCAGCGCTGGGAGCTGCTCCCCTCATGGGGGTGGTTTCCTTACAGCCACCTTGAAGCGCTGCTGTTGCTAGCCAAGACGTGCCCTAAGGCGGCCTGCCCTAAGGGGGCTTGCAGGTTGGGGGCGTGTGACGTTGCACTCTATACGATTTTATGAAAATATGCTAATGAGCGTGAATACAATGTAACCGGAATATGCTTCATGCAAAAGGTCTCTTGTCATTACAAAGCTTGTAAGCTACTGAGCGTGGTCATCCTATTTGCACAAATGTATCGCTCTTGTATCTGAACCGAGAAATAGGAGCTAGAACCGAGGTCCTATGCAACGTGGGGGCCATTAATGGTGGTTTGGAATCTTGATGGCTCCCATCAGCCAGGACAACTGACTGTGGACGGCTCTGTTTGCAGGCAGGCCTTCCTGTGCGCCAGGCTGGGAGGAATAAGGGCTTGGAGCAGAGGCGCCGACTCCGTGGGTGCTCCGGGGCTGGTGCACCCACGGGGGAAAAATTAGTGGGTGCTTTGCACCCACTGGCCACCAACCTCCCCCTGGCCCGCCTCACCTCCTTCTCTGCCTCCTCCCAGAGCGTCTCCGCTCCTCCCTCCCTCCCAGCGCTTGCTGCTGCCAAACAGCTGTAGCAAGCGCTGGGAGGGAGGGGGGAGGAGCAGGAACGTGGCACGCTCAGAGGAAGAGGTGGGGAAAGAGGTGGGGATTTGGGGAAGGAGTCGAATAGGGGCAAGGAGGGGGCGGAATTGGGGTGGGGACTTTGGGTAAGGGGTTGGAATGGGGGCAGCGGGAGAGGGCGGAGTTGGGGCAGGGACTTTGGGGAAGAGTTGGAATGGGGGCGGGCCGGGGGCAGAGGTTGGGGGGTCGAGCACTCATCGGCGCCAGAAGAAGTCAGCGCCTATGGCTTGGAGTCTTACAGGGCCATGTGATCATGTCACATGAATTGGAATCCATCTTTAACCTGGTGCTTTTCCATTTAGAGGGAGGGGTGGGAACCCAGAGAGGGACAAAGGATTCCTGCCTTGTGCAAAAGATATATAAAGAGGTGGGACAGAACAAAGGGGGCTGCAATCATGAGAAATCCCCTAGCTACCACCTGAGCTGGAACAAGGGCTGTACCAGGGGAAAGGATTGGGCCCAGACTAGGAAGGCATCCAGTCTGTGATAGAAGCTTATTGGAACATCTCTGAGGGTGAGATTTTATCTGTATTCAGTTTTCTTACTGTACTCGGCTTAGACTTGCGTGTTTTATTTTATTTTGCTTCGTAATTCACTTTGTTCTGTCTGTTATTACTTGGAACCACTTAAATCCTACTTTTTGTGTTTAATAAAATCACTTTTTACATATTAATTAACCCGGAGTATGTATTAATAGCGGAGGGATGGGGGTGGGGGAGAACAGCTGTGCATGTCTCTCTATCAGTGTTAGACACGGCAAACAATTTATGAGTTTACCCTGTATAATCTTTATACGGGGTAAAACAGATTTATTTAGGCTTTGGACCCCATTGGGAACTGGGCAACTGGGTGTTGGAGACAGGAGCCCTTCTTAAGCTGTTTTCAGTTAAGCCTGCAGCTTTTGGGGGACGTGGTTCAGACCTGGGTCTGTGTTTGCAGAAGGCTGGCGTGCCTGGCACAACCAGGCGGGATTCTGAAGTCCCAAGCTGGCAGGGAAACGGGCTCGGGGTAGTCTCAGCATATCAGGCGGCAGCCCCTAGGGGGTTTCCGTGACCCAACCCATCACAGAGGGCAATGCCCCTCCCCCCGCAAAATCCAGCCATGTGCACAGCTGCTTTCAATCTACACTAGGGGTTTTGAACCGGTGCTGCTGGAAAATGGCTGCCACTGGGGAAAATGCTCATTACTGCTAAGGTCTAAGAGCCCACCCTGCTGTTTTAGCACAGGCAAGGGACAGCAAGGGAAGAAGGATTGCAAAGAGGAAGTGATGAGCTGCATATAGGGCAGGAAGTACTTTGCACATATCTGCCAGCCATCAGACAGAACCCATCCCACAGAGATCCTCCTGGCATCCTTGTCCTAGCTCTGTAAGGTACTTACCTAGCCGTCATCCTCAGAGCATCTGAGTGCCTCACACTCTTTAAGGTATTAGCCTCACAACACCCCTGTGAGGCAGGGCAGGGCTGTTATCCCCATTGTATGGATGGGAATGGGGACTGAGTGACTTGCCCAGGGTCACACAGGGACTCTGGGGCAGAGCTGGGAATTGAACCTGGGTCTCCTGGCTAGTGCATTAAATCCTAACTCCTGTCCTGCAGGAAGGGTGTCCAGCAGGAGCTGTGTCACTCAGTGAAATTCACCCAGACTCTACCCTGTCCTGCTCCTTCTGGGCTCTGGGGTGGGGAGGGCACTGGATTTCCCCACTTGGGCCTCCTCTTTGGAATCCACTGGAGACTTCCCCCACTCCAGGCTCCCGGGGGATGGGCTCCATTGCCCTTCCTGCCCACCACCAAGCAGCTGGGAGAGGAGCCCCGCTGGCAGCTGGGAAGAGGCACTGCATTGTCCGTCCCCATCCTCCTGATGCAGAAAGGAACTTCATTCCCCCTCCCTCACTCTTCCAGCTCTTGGGGGCGGGGCAGGGGACAGCCCCACCCTCCCTCTGCACCAATAAGCTTCATTATGCCAGCTGCTCCCCCTGGTGGGGGATCCTATGTGGCAGGGGTCTCCAATGCTGGGGGGAAGAAGGGGGAACGGATGAGGGGCTGGAGGGGTGCTTTCCCCGCCCTGGGAGCCTGCACCCCGTGGAGAGGGGCAATGGGTGGTCCAGGAAGGGGCGACAGGCTGGCCCTGCGCGCGGATGATACAGGGGCTGGGTCAGCTGGCTATGCAGATGTGGTGCTGTGATTGCAATGAGCTGAGCTACTGCAAGGCAGCTGGGCCTGGTGCCACCAATTCCTCTTTCAATTCCAGCCTCTCTAGTGGCCGTGTGTTGGCTGTCACATCCCCTCCCCGGCAGCCTGAGGCTGTGGCTCACCGGGGCCAAGAAGGAAACAAAAACGAGAAGGAATCCAATGAGAGGAAGAGCTCGTGGCCGCAGCCCAAGTGACTGTCCTGCTCCTGGGCTGAGAGTGTGTTTGGCATTTCGAGAACTGGCTGCTGCAGTCATTAGATTGGGGGAGAGGTGGCTGGGACTCCCGGGGGTTCAGGCTGCACCTCTAGTTCCTGAGCCTGGGTACGGCAGCAGCTGAGATTCTGAACAGGGAGTGTTTAAATCCCCAGCAGACCTTCTCTGAGCATGCTGCTAAGGCTGGTTTTGTGGCTGGAGCCTGGGGATCTGGCTTCTCTTCCCAACTCTGCCAGCACTGTACTGCTGGGTCCTTAGGCAAATCACTCCACCTCCCTGAGTCTCGTTCCCCGCCCCCAAGAACATGGCTACCACGGCTTACTTCTCCCGGGGGGGGGGGGGCGGTGAGGCTACACGCGCTAGGATTTGCCAAGCCCGTTGACATCCCCCGGCAGAAAGCGCTAACTGTAAGTCAGAGCGTTGTCGTCACTGTGAAGCCAGCACAGAGCTCTTTCTTGGGGGGGGGCAGAGATCGAGACTAGCAGTGGTGCAGCAGGCCAGCCATAAAGGGCGTCTGCCAGTGCTGCACGGGGAGTTGGGCCAGGCCTGGGGTTGAATATCCGCTATTAATCCCTTGCTCTTTCGCACCATCCACTCCATTCCCCCTACGGGAGGCTGCTCGACGCCCCTGTAATAAGAGTTCTGTATTGGAAGGGTTCCTCGGCACTGCATTAAAAGCCCTGTGGCACGGCTGTTGCTGGCCCGGATCAGCGGACTCGGGCGGCTCGGGGAGGGGGGGGTGGTGTAGACATTCAGGCTCGGGCGGAGGGCAGGCTGTGAGACCCTGCGAGGCGGGTGGGTCTTGGAGCCCAGCTCAGAACGGCTACACTGCCAATTTTGAGTCCCGCAAGATCGAGTCTATTGACCCAGGCTCGGAGACAGTGCTGTGGGTTTTTTGCTGCAGTGCAGACGTACCCAAAGAGGCTCCTGGGATGCCCTGGTGACTATCTGGCCATCAGACTCCAGGGAGGGAGGGGGTGGATTTCCCTGTATCTGATGGGCTCATTCAGTATCACCCCCATCAGACAGGATGTCTCCCTCCAGCTACTACAGAATACAGCAATGCGTCTCCTCAGCAACCCAGGCCACCAAGACTGCATCGTCCCTGTCTTCTGCTTCCGACGTTGGCTTCCCAGATAGTCAGGGTCAAGGGCTTGGTCCATCTCTTCACGGTTTTCCATGGCCTGGGCCCAGGGTGCCTTAGATTATCTAAAGCTCTAGGATGAAGACTATGGTCAATAACTGCCCCCTCTGGCACAGTGGAGTGCTCTGCAATAAGGGTGAAGGGCTCTGGGGGGGCTGATCCAAGCAGTGGAATGAACTCCAGAAATTAAGGGCGATCAAAACCTCCCCATCTTCTGCTCCCGGGGCAAGAGACAGTTCTCTGACCTGTCTTCTCTAATGTAGATGTAAAGAAGCATGGACATAAAAGCCCTCCACTCTATGCACAATTCTTCCCCTGGGGGAGGGATACAGAGAGAATGAACCACATGTGACAAATGTCAGTTATATCACAAAAACGGCCATCCTGGGTCAGACCAATGGTCCATCTAGCTCAGCATCCTGTCTTCCAACAGTGGCCAAGGACAAGGTTCTTCAGAAGGAATTAACAGAATAGGGCAATTATCAAGTGAGCCATCCCCTGTCAGCCAGTCCCAGCATCTGGCAGTCAGAGGTTTAGGGACACGCAGGGCATGGGGGTGCATCCCTGACCCTCTTGGCTAATAGCCATTGATGGACCTATCCTGCTAGGACTCCTCTAATTCATTTTTGAGCCCAGTTATCTTTCTGGCATTCACAACATCCCCTGGCAATGAGTTCCACGGGCTGACTGTGCGTTGTCACATAATACATGACTGGAGGTGCTCAAATACTGTGATGATGAGGGCAGGATAAATACCTAAGGATAGAATAAAGAGAGACTAGAAATACAAAGCCCATTGTTTGCCCTTGGACGGAGTGCACCAAATAAATCCTCAGGAGCTTCTGAAATGACACTGCATTCTCCTGTCATATACTTGGTCCAGCAGCAGTTTGCCCTAGTACATAGAGCTGTGGGTGAAGTAGCAAGAAATGTGGGGCTCTATTCCCAACTCTGCCACGGACCACAAGCAAATCACTTCACCTCTCTGTGCTGCTCTTTCCTCTCTAATCCTTTGTCCGCTTAGACTGCTAGCTCTCCAGGGCAGGGACCGGCCCCTCCTACGTGTACTTACAGCACCTAGCATAATGAGGCCCAATCTTGGAGGGACTGAAACATTTCAGGAACAGAATCCATGCCTTGCTAGCCAGTGCCTTTGTCTGCCTAGCGCTGTCAGAGCTGCTCTGCTTGGTTACAGTGATGAGAAAGCTCAGCTGGTTGGAAAATTCCAAACCAGTTAAAACAAAAGGAGGACTTGTGGCACCTTAGAGACTAACCAATTTATTTGAGCATAAGCTTTCATGAGCTACAGCTCACTTCATCGGATGCAGAAAGTGGAAAATACAATGAGGAGATTTATATACACACAGACCATGAAAAAATACACATTGTAAGGAGAGTGATCACTTAAGATGAGCTATTACCAGCAGGAGAGTGAGGTGGGGGGAGATAAAACCTTTTGAAGTGATAATCAAGGTGGGCCAGAAATGTGCTGGAAATGGCCCACCTTGATTATCACTTCAAAAGGTTTTCTCTCCCCCCACCTCACTCTCCTGCTGGTAATAGCTCATCTTAAGTGATCACTCTCCTTACAATGTGTATTTTTTCATGGTCTGTGTGTATATAAATCTCTTCACTGTATTTTCCACTTTATGCATCCGATGAAGTGAGCTGTAGCTCACGAAAGCTTATGCTCAAATAAATTGGTTAGTCTCTAAGGTGCCACAAGTCCTCCTGTTCTTTTCACTAACCAGTTTACGACCAAAAACTAATACATAGGATGTCACATGGTCTGGTGGGTTGGGCACAGGACTGGGAGTCAAGTGTGCTGGGTTCTACACCTCGCTCTACAACTGACTCACTGTGTGACCTCAGGCAAGTCGCTTCATTGCTATGTGCCTCAGTTTCCCCATTTGTTACACAGGGAGAATGATACTTCCCTTATAAAGCACTTTCAGATCTACAGATGTACGCACTGTGGGTGCAATTTTTAAAAGCTCCTAAGTGACTTAGGAGCCCAAATCCCATGGATTTTCAATAATGGAGCTACGTATATTAGGTGTGACCATCCAGCTCCCAGTAAACTGAGTGTCAGTGGGACTTCAAGTACATGTACACAGCAAAAAGAAAACCTCCCACCAAACCTGCTGCAACAAGCCTCCGAATCCGGGTCAAGTGAATCAGGCTTGCACTGCAGGGCTAAAAATAGCAGGTTATGTCTACACTGATATTTGTAGCCTCACAGAGCTGAGCTCTGAACTCACTGCTGTGGGGGTTTTTGTTTTGCTGTGCAGAAATACCCTATGTCTCCTGGGTCATTTCAGGTGCTTTTGAAAATGTTACCCTACATCCCTAGTATTACCACCTACCTATATAGCACAGAAGCCACTTCACATACCTGTCGGGTGGAATATCAAACATCAGAAGAGATAAAGAGATTGATAACTTACCAGTATTTTGCAAAAAGTACCCATGAAGATTATTTCCCAGAAACAAAATATAAAAGCCACTCCCATACCATCTTCAGGCTGGTATTGCTAGTCTAATTTCTATGGATTTCTTTTCTAATCACTTGCTTTGTAGTGCAGAGCTTATGAATCCAAGTTTGCCAAAGAAAAGCCCGTCATTCAGCCCCTGAAAACATGGCCAGCATCTGAGAGTTTTGCTAAGTGATTTTTCTGTTGTGGCAAGACTTCCTTTTATCATTCAAGCAGCACAACGAAACATCACAGGAAAGGAAACAGAAAACGCTTGTCCATTCGGCATAGAACGCAGAGCCTGCTGCTGTAAAAGTTGCATCAGCATTTCTGTAAAGCAGCGCGAATATCAGCGGTTTTGTAATAACGATAATGAAATTTTGCTCTTCTCTTGCAGCATCCAGGCATGGAACTCTAAGCACTTAAATATTCTAAGCACTTGAATACACAATTTCTTATGCATGTCAGTTACAGCTTTGAGATCAGGCCCGACAGACCCATTTCAAAGGTGGGGACATTGAGGCAGTGAACACCCATGTTTTCATAAGCAGCCTCTAATTTTAGGCGCCCAATTTGAGGTGCCCAGGGCCTAATTTTCAGGGGTTCCATAGTTCCAGCTGAAGTCAATAACAGCTGCAAGCAGCTAAGTAGTTCTGAAAAATCAGGTCCCAGGTGTACAAAATCCCGAAGTTAGAGGCCACTTTAGAAAATATAGGACTTCACCTGAGGAGACAGCAGGGGAGTGGGGAATAGGACCCAATCTCCTGACAGATTTCTCTCTGCAGCCAGTTTTGCCCCTGGTCAGGTTAGCAAGGAGCACTTTCAAAGGCTTCTACAGTGCAGAGGGATTGGTCCCTTGCTGACCCAGCTAGGAGCCAATCTGGAGAAGACAGTATAAATTACATACACAGCTCTTTGTGCAACGCCAGCGATAACCCATCCCGCCATGCCATTGGTGGGATTAAAAACTGTGTCAGCATCAAGTGTAACTAGCATTACAGAACACCTCTGTGGTAACGTTTGTCCCATGCTTCACAAATGTTGGGCCAGATCCTCAGCTGGCGTGAAGGGGAATAGCATCACTGACTTCACGGACCAGATTCTCACCAGGTGCAAAATGGCACAGCTGCACTAACTTCAATGCCAGCATCTCAGCAGGTCATGCCTCAGCTATTCATGCTGTTTTTAAACGTGAGCTCTTTAATGCCCTGATCCTGCAGAGATCCTCCTCCGCCCCGAGTGGGCCCTTGTGCCCATGTGAAGACCTGTTGAAGTCATGGGTACAAGGGTCCACCCATATGGTTGCCCTTGCAGGATCAGGTCCTAATACTGATTTTAACACACACACACCCTTGCGTGCAACCACCAGCAGCCAAGAACTCCTGAACAAATGACAGAACAAGCCAATGTGTGTGTGTGATGGAAAAAAACACCAGTCCAGCATGGAAGCACGCGTCAGCTTCCAGAGTTATTTAAAAAAGGACTATAATAGTAAAATGTATGGAAAATACCTTGCCAGGGCCCCTTCACAACCTTCCCTTAAAAAGAAAAAAGACATAGCATTGTTGTGATGGGGACTAAAGGCTGGCTAATATTTCACGAAAGGGAAGATCCTTCCCCGATGATATAACCTTGCATATCACTGAATCCAAATACGCAACCCCCCAGCTGTTCAAAACTCTCTTCTTAATCAACCACCAGCCTGCCCCCCTGGTGTACTGACTCCTGATTATACAAACGCCCCATGATCCAGTCACATCTGGTGTAACTCATGGGATCCAATCCCTTCGTCTGGATTCTGACCTATACTGTTGGACACAAAAGATTCACCATGCTGCTATCGCTTGAAATGAGGCTAATTAGCCCAGAATTTTCAAAGGGCTCCACCCAGATTTTCTGAGGAGCTCAATGAATCAGCACCAAGTTCTTCTGGTCTTTGGGGCTCACCGCTGCTCAAGTGACTGCATGCCTTGTGCATGGGAGACCCTGGATTTTGATGCCTTCTCTGTGTCATTTTCCAGATCTACTGCCTAAATCATATTTATTTGGTTGTGTCAGGATTTAATTCACATGCACCAAACAACAGTTGGGCTTGGATACAAATAAAGAGCCTTACAAAGGTGCTGGGCTATTTATTTGCCTTTTGGATAGGTCCATCAATGGCTATTAGCCAGGATGGGCAGGGATGGTGTTCGTAGGCTCTGTTCGCCAGAAGCTGGGAATGGGAAACAGGGGATAGATCACTTGATGATTACCTGTTCTGTTCATTCCGTCTGGGGCACCTGGCATTGGCCACTGCCAGAAGACAGGATACTGGGCTAGATGGACCTTTGGTCTGACCCAATATGGCCGTTCTTATGTTCTGGGCTCCCACTGAAGTGCCCAGGAAATCAAGCCAAGAACAATTAATTGGCCTTAAATATCCCAGGCACTGAGCATCACATCGGTGTCTAACCCATCCGTCAGCAATGATGGCCAAACAATCTGGCCACACAACTGGACTGTGCAACGTGTATGCAAATTAAAAAAAAAAAAGACTAAATAGACTCGCTTCCCCGAACAGCTCCAGATCCTCCCGAGAATTCCTCTCGTTGGGTAACGGCCTGAAAGAGCAGACAAGCTTCACTCCTGGCCCTGGAAGTCAACTAACTCGTGCCCAGTCGAAGCTCGGTAGGGGAGATGAATTGCAAGGGCCCCCAAGCTGAGGATGTCCTGTCCAGGGGCTGTTAGATAAAGCTTCCCAGCTGACATCAGTAGAACAGCTGTTCCGTTCTACTGCACCCCTCACCATGGTATCTGAGCTCTTCTGTGGCTGTCTCTGGCATAGCTGGAATGCAAATTACTTTACAGGGTCATAAATTTCAAGGGTAAAAAGGACCGCTATGATCACCTACATAAGAACGGCCACACTGGATCAGACCAAAGGTCCATCTAGCCCAGTATCCTGTCTTCCCACAGTGGATGATGCCAGGTGCTCCAAAGGGAATGAACAGAACAGGTAGTCATCAAGTGATCCATCCCATAGTCTGACCTCCTGCGTAACACAGCCAATGAAACCCCTGCAGTGATTCCTCCTTCTCTCTGAACAACATACTGGTGAACAGGAGTGTATCCAGCCTCGATGTCAAGCCCCCAAGTGATACAGAATTCACACTCTGTGATAATCTATTCCAATGGTTAGTTATTCTCACTGTGAAAAATGTGCATCTTCTTTCCAGTTTGAATGTTGCTGACTTCCAACATACGATATTGGATCTTGTTATACCATTGTCTGGGGAAAAGCACTATATAAGAGCTAGGTATTTGTCATGGAGTGTGCGGGAGTCAGGGCCCTGCACTCCCCACTTCCTGTGATTCACCGTGACTCTCAGCCAGCCAGTAAAACAGAAGGTTTATTAGACGGCAGGAACACAGTCCAAAACAGAGCTTGCATGTACAGGAACAGGACCCCTCAGTCAGGTCCATCTTGTGGGGTAGGGAGCCCAGACCCCGTTCTGGGCCTCCCTCCATTTCCCCAGCCAGCTCCAAACTGAAACCCCCTCCAGCCATCACCTCCAGCCACACACCCGGGCTCTTCCTCCAGCCTTTCTCCAGTTTCCCGGGCAGAAGGTGTCACCTGGCCAAAACCCCCTTCTGGGCTCAGATTACATGCTCTCCCATCGTCCCCCAAGTGAAGTCGCCCCCTGATATCCCGCCACCATCCAGCACCAGTGCAGACAGTCCCAGGAAAAGTCCCACCCAACATTCCCAAGTCAATACTCCCCACTCCGTCACAGGATTATTATTACTGAGGGAAAACTAAGGCCACGTCTAGACTAGAGCGTGTACCGCGGCACAGCTGTACTAGTGTGGCTGCATGGCTGTAAGATCGATCGTGTAGCTGCTCCATGCCGACAGGAGAGAGCGCTCCTGTCGACACCATTAAACCACCCCCAGTGAGCGGCGGTCGCGATGTCAGGGAGAGACGCTCTCCTGCCGACATGGCGCTGTCCACATGGGCGCTTCTGTCGGTGTCACTTACGTCACTCGGGGGTGCGTGTGTGTTTTTTCACACCCATGAGCGACATACGTTATACTGACAAAAGTGCGAGCGTCGACATAGCCTAAAAGCGTTTTGTTTGGCCAGTCCAGCTAAACAAAATCTGAGAGGGGACCTCATTGGTCTATAACTACATCCGGGGGGTGAACACCAGGGAGGGAGAAGAGCTAGAGCAGGAACTGGCCATGAGTAGATTCAGGCTGGAAATCAGAAGGTTTCTGACCATGAGAGGAGTGAGGGTCTGGGGCGGCCTCCTAACAGGAGCAGTGGGGCACACGATGTACGTGGTCTGAAGAGGGAACTTGACCACGTTCTGAACGGGATGATATGGCAGGGGCACCTGCGACAGCGGGATGTGACAGGGACACACTGACAGCCGGCTAAGCCGTGTCTCCGCACTCGGGAAGCGCCAGACGGGCACACTGGCAAAGCGGGCGCCGTGTGGAGAAGGGGACTGAAAAGGGTGAAGCTGGCCACAGTGCAGAGAGGGGAGGGATTTGTCCAAGAGGAGAGGTTGCTATGGAGCCCAGTAGCCAAGGCAGCCCCCAGCCCGAGGCGGTGACTATCCTTCCCTTTTCCCTTCCTTGTGTAGGGCAAACACGGCAACCCTGAGAGGGGCTCTGGACACCTGCCCTGTGTCAGTGGCCTGTAGCTGGTTCTGAGCGGCAGGGACGGGAACTGGAGGTAAATAGACTCAAAGGACCCAAGGAGCGAGCTCAGCTCCCGCAGGCAATAGCAGGATTGCCCAAGAGTGGTGGTTCTGGAGGGAACCCAGGGGCAGGAGACGTAAAGAGATGAAGGCTAAGCCCAGGCTGACTACACAGGGACTGATCTGGATTACCTGGTGGGCCCTTCCAGCCCCATGGTAAAAAGCCCTCTAAAAGGTAAAAAGCTTCTCCCTGTGTGGGTATTTATACTGCAATTCAACTCCTTCACAACCTTCTCTTCAATATGCTAAATGGATGGAGTTCCTTAAGTCTCTCACTCTAAGGACCACAAATACTTTCTGTGGCTCTTCGCTAAACCCTCTCCAGTTTTGACACTGGTTTTCAAAGTGTGGGCCGCAGAAGAGGATGCAACGGTCCCAGCAGTGCCATAGGCAGAGGAAACAGCAGCTCCCTGGCCCTGCTCGATATTCCCCCATTAATACATCCAGACGTTAGCCCTCTTCGCTACAGCATCCAGCTCGGAGCTCCTATTCAGTCGGTTCTGGATAAAAAAACCCTCAGCTGAGTGAGTGGCATAGGAGAATGAACAGAAAGCCAGTGCACCCTCTAGAGCGCGGGCATTAGATGCTCTCTGGGCATGATGCTGACAAAAGGGGGCAAGACACACTCTGCACTAGCTTAAACCCCACAGAGCCGTTGCAGGTGGGAGCTCAGAGAGGCATGCATCCCAGGGGTGAGGTCTGTACTGAAAACACATGTGGGCACTAGTCTAGCCGAACGTAGATGGGAAAGATTTGTCTGGCTGCCTGGAGCTCTAGGAGCATTCGAGGACCCCAAAGCACCCCCAGTTTATGAGCTTTCTTGGCAAAGGATTGGAAGAGGTACTGAGCAAAGAGAGGCACCAGCCCTGCGGTACCCTTTTACTGCAGGGCTACAGGAATTCAAGATGTCATACTATCACCTCCCCCAGCTGGGGAAACAATCTGCTTTGTCCTTGAGCCCATACAACTGGTCTGCTCCGCCTCATGGCTATGCTCGTGTAAATCAGGAACAACTCAATCAATGCAGTTACACTGCTGCAAGGAGAATCAAGCCCCATAAGTGTGGCTGCAGCAGGCGTGGTTAGGGATGCATTTCACGCATGGGCCCACTAGGTGGCGCAGCTTAGATGACAATGGAAGAACGGCCGGGAACCTTGGATAAAGCCTTACACCAAGAGCAGAGCTCTGGGAGCTACCTCCTGAGTCCTCCTGGTTTCCATTCTAATCATTCAAATTAAGGGGCCAATTCACTCTCTGGTGTAAATCTAGTGACCTTAACAGATTACAGAGTAGCAGCCGTGTTAGTCTGTATTCGCAAAAAGAAAAGGAGTACTCGTGGCACCTTAGAGACTAACCAATTTATTTGAGCATGAGCTTTCGTGAGCTACAGCTCACTTCATCGGATGCATACTGTGGAAAGTGTAGAAGATCTTTTTATACACACAAACCATGAAAAAATGGGTGTTTACCACTACAAAAGGTTTTCTCTCCCCCCACCCCACTCTTCTGCTGGTAATAGTTTATCTAAAGTGATCACTCTCCTTGCAATGTGTATGATAATCAAGATGGGCCATTTCCAGCACAAATCCAGGTTTTATCCCCCCCTACGAAACAGAGTTGCCACAGGGATGAATTTGGGCTCGGTCCTGGTATTTAGTCCTAATGCTCTTTAACTGGAATCCTTCCTCTAAAGACGGGGTTTTCTCTGTAACATTTGCAAAGGGTTCCGACGAGGAAAGTGCTGCACAAGGGCTACGTCTAACCGTGAAAAACAAGCCACGGGGCCAGGTCTAAGGCAGCGTGGGCTCCCGAGCAGCTGTGATCCGTCCATGGCCCAGGACTAGTCAGGGACCAGGCAACAAGCCCTGCCCCCAGGGAGGTCACAAATTAGGATTTAACCCCTTGGGGCTACTGTAACATATACAGTAGAAGATAATAGTAGAGACAGGGGTGTGTGCATAAGTCAGTCACAACAGTGGTCTCAGTAGCCACCAGCCTATTCTATGATTCAACCTCAACCCACTTCCCAAGCTACCACTGGAGCCAAACCATTCCATGGGGAATAAAAGCCACATCAGGAAGAAGAAGAGAACAGATCAGCCAACGAAGATTTGAAATGTGTGTGTGTGTCTCTCTCTCTCTCTCTCTCTCACACACACACACACACACACACTCTTTATTATTATTATTCACCTAGCTTCATGCCTCCTACACACAGTCCATCACTTACCACCGCTGTTCTCAGGGAGGCGGATGGGACAGGGTGCTTGGCTGGTGGGGCAGAGGGGGTTTACCCAAAGAGCGAACATCTTGCCCCCATGCTTGCAGAACACAGATCCCTGCAGCTCAGCTCAACGAGGCAGATGGGCCGGTCTGAATATTGTGTTCTGCTCAGGTTGAGTGCTGGGATGCTGGGGGAACAGCAGCAGGAGCTCAGCCCGAGGAGATGATTATATAGGCTGCAAAGGGCTAGAAATAAAAGAAGCAGAACCGGAAAGTCAACTGATTGATGTCTCGGGTGCCAGAGTGAGGAACAAGCACAAGAGTGATAGGATCAGCAAATCTGGCCTGTCAGTGGAGTCCAGCAACCACATCCTGGGTCCAGATAAGAGGATGTAGGATAGCAGAGAAAGACTGGAATGAAGAGCTTTGCAGCAATCAAGTGTGCTAGTGATAAGAATCGCTATGTAAGTCACAGACAGAGTGAGCCCTACCCTGGCTGCACTGGTGGAAATCGGAGCTAGAGGGCCAGCGACGGGGATGGGGAGGAAGACTGGGGTCAGCCCATTGCATTTGTTTGTTTACAATTAAAATTGGATCCACACCTGAACTGAACAGAGAACAGTGATGTGAGGTTAATGAGGCCAGATTCGTCTATTAGAGTCTCAAGGACACACCTGCCTTTGGAAGGGACCTGGCTCCAGCAGAGGAGGATAGCTATTGTCATCAAATAGACTAGGCTATAAAAGACACCCTATAGAGGGATAAGAGCAATGGTTCCTGCCCTACGGCCTGTCCATGGACACTTGCTCTCCAGGTAGCCACGGACCACTGGCCGATGGCTTGTGTAGAGCTGGTAGATGCCATGGTTCGATGGTTATAATCTATTTAGGAAGTCTTGAGTGGGCAAAAGGGGAGGGGGGGTGGCACTCTATGTCAAACAGGCAATACCTGTTTCCAAGTCACAGGTAACTCAGAAGAAAATGATCTTGAATGCTTACGGATCAACGTCCTAACAGAGAAAGCACAAGATGGGGTCTTGGTTGTATCTGCTGTAGACTTTCAAATCATACTAGGGAACAGCACGACCACTTCCTGATGGAATTACCTATAATATGTAGGGGAAAAAAACCTGTGTGATCATGCAGGGCTTCAGTGTGAATGACTGATGCTGGGGATCTCATGCTGCCAGTACTAAAACAGCCTTGGAATTTCTAAACATTGTAGATGACAGTTTCTTAACTCAAAAAGCGTTGCAGCCAACGTGAGGGAATTCTATATTAGACCTCGTCCTAACAGATACAAAGGAGCTGATCACAGAACTAAAAGTCAATGGTAGCTTAGGTACAAGTGATCATGACTTGATCAGATTTCTAATGTGCATGCAGAATAAAGCCCAGACCAGTAATATACATACTTGGCCTTTAATAGGGCCAATTTCACAAAGATGAAAGCAATTATGAGCCAAATCAGCTGGAAGGAAGAATTTAACCAGAAAAATCGGAGTGATAATTGGCAATCATTTAAGAACACCTTATTGATAGCCAAAAAGCCACAATCGCACAAGTGAGGAAGAAGGCTGGTTAAAAAAACCCCCACCAACCTGGTTTAGAGGGGAAGTGAAAGCAGTTGTAAAAAATAAAAATATATAACCAATGGAAGATAAAGGTAAAATGCTGAAGTCATATATTTAGACTTCTGTTGTAAGACATTTGATTTGGTGCTGCCTGACATTTTGATTAAAAATTAGAACTATATAAAATTAACCTGGCACACATTAAGTGGATTAAAAACCTGCTAACTGATAGGTCTCAGAATGTAACTGTAAACAGGGAATAGTCATCAAGAGGGTGTGTTTCCCGTGGGGTCCTGCAGGGATCTGTTCTTGGCCCTCTACTATTGAACATCTTTATCAATGACCAGGAAGAAACCATAAAATCATCATTGATAAAGTTTGCAAATGACGCAAAAATTGGGAGAGAGGTAAATAACAAAGAGGACAGGTCACTGATTCAGAGCGATCTGGGTCACTTGGTCAATTGGGCGCAAACAATAAATGTATTTTAATACAGTTAAATGTAACTGTATACATATAGGAACAAACTTATAGGATGGCGCACTCTATCCTAGGAAGCAGTGACCCTGAAAAAGATTTGGGCATCATGGTGAATAACCAGCTGATCATGAGCTCTTAGTGTGATGCTGTGGCCAAAAGGGCTAATGTGATGCTTGGATGCATAAACAGGGGAATCTTGAATAGGAACAGAGAGGTTATTTTACCTCTGTATTTGACCCTGGTGCAACTACTGCTGAAATACTTTGACCAGTTCTGGTACCCACAATTCAAGAAGGATGCTGATAGATTGGAGAGGGTTCAGAGAAGAGCCACAAGAATGATAAAGGATTAGAAAACATTCCTAATCGGGATGGACTCAAGGAGCTCAATCTAGTTATCTTAACAAAGAGATTAAGAGGTGAATACAGTCTATAAATACCTGTATGGGGAACAAATATTTAATAATGGGCTCTTCAGTCTAGCAGAGAAAGGTCTAACACATTCCAATGGCTAGAAGCTGAAGCTAGACAAAGTCAGGCTGGAAATAAACTGTAAGTTTTTAACAATGGGAGTAATTAACCACTGGAACAACTTACCAAGGGTTGTGATGGATTTTCCATCACTGATGATTTTTAAATCAAGATTGTATATTTTTCTAAAAGCTCTGCTCTAGGCATTATTTTGGGGGAAGTTCTATGGCTCATTATACAGGAGATCACTAGATTATCACAATGGTTCCTTCTGGCCTTGGAATCCATGAATCCTCCTCATATTTGGCCGCTTCTGCACGTGCTCACTCTTTTCATGGCAAAGAGCGAGGGGGCTTGTAAAAGCCAGTGGGAATGAGGAGAACCTCAGCTAGCTGCCTCCGCTGGTGGGATACAGCTATATAAGGAGGAGAAGCAAAAGGAGCTTAACACATGACCAAAGCAGAGACCAATTATCTCTCCAACTCTCTCCTCTTCCCTGTTCTTCTCTCTTGACACCCATCCCAACTTGTGGGGTCATCTTTCAGCTCTCCTGCTCCCCACACATCCAGGCCATGTCCAATCCTGATGCTTCTTCTTCCACAACATACACAAGAGCCAATCCTTCCTCTTTGTCTGGGTGGAAATGCTTGTCCATGCCACCATTGCCTTCCCTCTCGGTTATTGTGACCATCTTCTCCTGTCTGGCTTCCCTAGAGACCCACATCACCCCCTTCGGTCTACTGACAACTGCCACAATGTTCTTCCCGACCTGTTGGTCTGACCATGTCAAACCCCCCTGACCCCTTTGCATCCCTCTGCTCACCCCATACAATCAGTTTAAAGGTTCGAGACTCTACACAGCTCCAACCCTGATCTGCTTCAGGACCTCAGCTCCCGTCTCACCCAATCTACCCCTCTACTGCATCCCTGATGCCAACTTCAATGCTCCTTCATCTTCTTCTCTGACTCCCATTTCTGTGTGTTCTCCCCACACTTCCCCCTATCTGTGGGATGACTCCCCCATCCCAGTTCAACAAAGCACCACAAACTTCTTTACATGCAGTCTCTCCACAAAACCCACTTCTTCCCTGCTGTCAAGAAGAAGCAAGTTGCTGAACAATGCAGCCAACCAGCTTCTGCCATTGGTGTCCATCACCACAGAATGTGTTGGGAGAGTAAACCCCACCTAACTGATCTCCAGACTCTGGGTATCCCATGCATCCCATCTGCCTTTCAGGCTGTAAGCTCTTTGTGGCACGGACAGTTGTTATTTGTGTGTATTGTCCCGCTCTGAGCACACTGTTGGCATTGAACATAATAACAGAAGTTCCACTTGCATGAAGGCCTGTAGGTTGAAGCTCTTCCTTTGTTCCTAGAGCACAGACACCGGCATTGCTACAGACCTCTCTATCTAGATCAGTGGTGCCCAAACTTTTCCTCTCGCGCCCTCCTTCCCCCAATAATGGAATGGGTCTGTGCCCCACCCGGGCTGGGAGTGGAGCCGGGAGCGGAGCTGTGGCCCGGGGGCTGAGCTGCAGCCAGGGCTGGGGCCGGAGCAGAGCTGGGTGGCACCCCTCCAGACGTTTCTCCATGCCCCTTTAGGGGGATGCACCCCACAGCTTGGGGACCACAGAGCTAGATCCTAGCTTGGCTCCTGTTACTCTCCTATCTGAGCGTCTTACAGTCATCACGGAACGCGTCAGTGCAACATCCCTGCAAGGTGGGGAAGGCGTAACCTTCCCGTGTTACACTTGGGGAACTGAGACACAGGGAGCCGGATTTTCTGTTGCCCTGCCTTGCGGGCCTGTACAGTGTGGGTGTGAAGTGCCACCGGATCAGAAGAGGTTCATTTCACGCTCACTTTGCAGTGGTGTATATGGCTCCACGAGGACAATAGCGACAAACCATGACAAGCCCAAGGCCGACAGAGAAAGGGCTGGGAGCTTCAGTCAGATCATAGAGCCATAAGCAGGAGACCCTTCTCTGTTGCCTGTGAGCAGCAGACCTCTTCTGAGCTGCAAGCATGGAAATTTGCCTCCCTGAAACGAAGCAACCGCAGGAGCACAAATATGGCAAAGACAATGCGAACGCATGACTGACTGCAACTGGAGCTGAAAGAGCCCAGGTCCCACAGCCCTTTACAGAGAGGATATTAGTCATGCTCCTGGAAAACCCAGCGCCGAATACATCAGTAATTGCTTAATAGCAACGCAGCGGCCAAGGGCCAGGAAGGAGCAGTGACACTGTCCTTAACGAAGTCTCTGGAGGCACAGGGCGCACATCCAGCCTTTTTTGTGTATTGATATTTCACTGAACAAATAAACCTCTCGAGTGATTCAGCACGTTGGGAATGGGACTCCAGTTTGGACAGCTAACCGCAGGAGCTGACGCCCGGCCAAGGAGTTCGAGGAGAGTTTAAACAGACGACAACCACTGTTTGGCCAAGCCCACAGATATCTGCAGGGCCTAGGTTGCCGAAGCCAGAAAACATCCAGCGTCCCCATTTCCCTTTCAGAGCAGCAAAAGAAAAAAAGCCGGGGTTTTGAAAGGCTGGTATTCACCGTGGACAAGAGGGAGCAGGGCTCTTGGTTGCATCGAGAACCCCAAAGTTTCAATAAATCACATGGGGCAGGTGAACTTTTCCTACCCACCCGGCAGTGTCAGTACACAGGGGGGTGAGGGAGATGAGGAGGTGATGCATTACGTTATACTTGCAAATGGAGTTAGCGTGGGAAGACTATTTGGAGATTCTTGGAAGGAAGGAGTGAAGGAGCTCGACAACAGTGGCTATGACTCGCGTTTCCGCACTTCTGTCCATAGGTAATGCTGTTGTTTCCAGCAGAGTTACGCCAGCCTCAAACCGGAGTAACACCAGAGAGCATTGCAAGAGGTCCAGTGGTTAAGGAACTTACCAGGAACTCAGGAGAGTTGGGTTCAATTCCCAGCTCTGATACAGACTTTCTGTGTGACCTTGGGCAACTTACTTAGCCCTGGTCTACACTGCGGGGGGAGGGGGGAATCGATCTAAGTTAAGCAACTTCAGCTATGTGAATAATGTAGCTGAAGTTGACGTACTTAGATCGACTTACCGTGGCGTCTTCACTGCAGTGAGTCGACTGCTGCCGCTCCTCCATTAACTCCGCCTGTGCCTCTAGCGGAAGTGGAGTACAGGAGTTGACAGGAGAGCGCTTGGGGGGTCAATTTATCACGTCTAGACTAGACCCAATAAATTGATCCCCGCTGGATCGATCGCTGCCCGCCGATCCGGCGGGTAATGTAGACATACCTTTAGTCTCTCTGGGCCTCAGTTCCCCATTTGTGCAGCCCGGGCCTGCTTCCCAGGGATGGGGTGAGGATAAATATGTTAAAAGGGCGTGAGGTGCTCAGACACTAGGGGAGTGAGGGCCAGATAAGCGCCTAATCTAGACAGATAGTCACATCCAAAACACCAGGTGGGAGTAGTGACTCTTGACACTCCCCCGGCCTCAGCACTTAGCAGGCCTCATGGGGGAGCCAGTACGGCAGGATCAGGCCCAGACACGAGACAGGCAAGAGATCATTTCACTCGCCAGCAAACTGCAGCCCCCTCTGGGGTGGAGGGCAGCAGCGATATTCCCCGGGGCTCTGCTAGCTCTGCAGTCGCAACTGGTAGAGAGAGGCCTCAAGAAAAAGGCCTGTCGGTGGTGTTTGCGTTCTACTGGGATCATAGAATCATAGAATATCAGGGTTGGAAGGTGTCATAAATATAAAGGGAAGGGTAAACCCCTTTGAAATCCCTCCTGGCCAGGGGAAAGCTCCTCTCACCTGTAAAGGGTTAAGAAGCTAAAGGTAACCTCGCTGGCACCTGACCAAAATGACCAATGAGGAGACAAGATACTTTCAAAAGCTGGGAGGAGGGAGAGAAACAAAGGGTCTGTGTGTCTGTCTATATTCTGTCTTTGCTGGGGATAGACCAGGAATGGAGTCTTAGAACTTTTAGTAAGTAATCTAGCTAGGTATGTGTTAGATTATGATTTCTTTAAATGGCTGAGAAAAGAATTGTGCTGAAAAGAATAACCATTTCTGTCTGTGTATCTTTTTTGTAACTTAAGGTTTTGCCTAAAGGGGTTCTCTATGTTTTGAATCTAATTGCCCTGTAAGGTATCTACCATCCTGATTTTACAGGGGGGATTTCTTTATTTCTATTTACTTCTATTTTTTATTAAAAGACTTCTTGTAAGAAAACTGAATGCTTTTTCATTGTTCTCAGATCCAAGGGTTTGGGTCTGTGGTCACCTATGCAAATTGGTGAGGCTTTTTATCCAACATTTCCCAGGAAAGGGGGGGATGCAAGTGTTGGGAGGATTGTTCATTGTTCTTAAGATCCAAGGGTCTGGGTCTGTAGTCACCTAGGCAAATTGGTGAGGCTTTTTACCAAACCTTGTCCAGGAAGTGGGGTGCAAGGTTTTGGGAAGTATTTTGGGGGGAAAGACGTGTCCAAACAGCTCTTCCCCAGTAACCAGTATTAGTTTGGTGGTGGTAGCGGCCAATCCAAGGACGACGGGTGGAATATTTTGTACCTTGGGGAAGTTTTGACCTAAGCTGGTAAAGATAAGCTTAGGAGGTTTTTCATGCAGGTCCCCACATCTGTACCCTAGAGTTCAGAGTGGGGGAGGAACCTTGACAGAAGGGACCTCAGGAGGTCATCTAGTCCAACTCCCTGCTCAAAGCAGGACCAATCCCCAACTAAATCATCCCAGCCAGGCCTTTGTCAAGCCTGACCTTAAAAATATCTAAGGAAGGAGATTCCACCACCTCCCTAGGTAACCCATTCCAGTGCTTCACCACCCTCCTAGTGAAAAAGTTTTTCCTAATATCCAACCTAAACCTCCCCCACTGCAACTTGAGACCATTACTCCTTGTTCTGTCATCTGCTACCACTGAGAACAGCCGAGCTCCATCCTCTTTGGAACCCCCTTTCAGGTAGTTGAAAGCAGCTATCAAATCCCCCCTCATTCTTCTCTTCTGCAGACTAAACAATCCCAGTTCCCTCAGCCTCTCCTCATAAGTCATGTATTCCAGTCCTCTAATCATTTTTGTTGCCCTGACCTGGACTCTTTCCAATTTTTCTACATCATCCCCTGTCCGGTCCACGTCCCCCTCCTTTGAGTACCCTGCCCCATTTCTGCACACAAGGGCCAGATTGTCCTGTGATGCCCACAGTCCAGCGAGTTAGTGGCTCTGAATGTGCAGCCGGGTAACCGAGCATAGAAGCGTTTACTCTCAGGAAAGCGCCTCCTTTCAGTCCAACAAATAGACTGCAAACAAGCCAGGGTGTTAGTTTCTCATATTATGCAAGAATGCAGGGGAGGGGGGGGGATCATCACTGTCCCAGGGGCTACCTTCCATTAGCAGGACTGCTCCGTAATTATGTGAGCATACAGTGATTCCTCCTCTTCCCCCCCCCCAGGGCAACGGTTTGGATGCGAGCCAGGCTGCGTGGTGCTTGCAGAGTGAACAGCGGAGACCCTGCGGCAGCCCACGGGGATGGCTCACACGCGGGATCTGCGGGGGGTCTGCGGAAAGCTGCATTCCTACAACCGACACTGCACTGTCCCTCCGCCGTTGGGGGATATGGGAGGAGCTAGGGACAGCAGAGCCCTTGCTGACTGGAGCTGGCCCTCTTCCGACGTCTATGAGCATTTCTGATGGGGGGAGGCAGGGAACAGAGGTGGGTCTCCTCTCCATGCGTCTGATCCCATCAGTGGGAGCCTTTCCATTGACTTCACAGCTCAGGCCCCATGTGACTGATCTTCACTAAGCAGGAAAGGCCCGAGACACAGCAGGCCAGGGTTCAGCTCTCTGGTACCCTGGCGTAAGCCAGGTCAATGTCCTTGGGCAATGCAGTAACATCCCCCTGGCCCTCAGCATCAGTGGGGCCTGGCTGGTCTGGGTGTCATTCCCCTTAGCCAGGTTTGATCGTTTCTCCAGTCTGCACCCTGCCCGCTTCCTGTCCCGTCCCCAGCGCCCCGAGGGACTGGACCACTAGCGTGTTGGCGGGCGGTGCCTGCCAGAGAGATTTCCTCCTTGCTGCTGGGGGTTCATTCTCACCACCCTGCCAAACTCATCCACTTGTCTGAGTAGCTTAGAAGAAACATTTCAACCCAGGTGCCCACACTTCGGCACTGGTATCAACAGCTTGGCATCTAAGCAAGGGCAGCTGGCTCTTCGGAGCAGCCACTGAAATCAACATGGGGGCTCAGCACCTGCAGGAAAAACAGTCAGTCCTTTTGGACCTGATTCTGTGAGGGGCTGAGTCCCACATCTGGACATCAGCTGGAGCTCCCGGTGCTCAGCACCTCAAAGGATCAGGCCCTTCCTGTTTTGCTTCCCCTGGGCTTCACCCTTGGATGGCGACCCACTCTCTCAAGTGGAGTTGTTGTTGGATGCTCTGCATTCACGGAGCAGCAGTGACTCTCGGAGATGGGGTTTAGCTGAATATACAGCACAAAGGTCTTTGGGGATTCATATGGCCAGGGTGTCAGCCAGCCTTGGGCCAGCACACGTGCGAGCTCTGACATGTGCTTTCCATCATCACCTTCCAGGACTGGAAAGCTTTGCCTGGCTTGGGCTGACAGGAAGCCATTCATTCCTGCCTTTCTACGGGTGCATCTACGGTTCGGTCACTGTGCTGGGTTTGGCAGGGTGCCTCCAGATCATGCTTTCTAGAGGTCGCAGCTGCTCGAGTCTCTCCAGGTTAACCGGCTTCTCCTTCTCCTCTTTCACAGTAGAGGATTTCTGCCCCTTCGCTAAAAGCAAAGAGAAGAACAGAGAACCTCTCTCCCACCCCACCCCCCTGGGAAGAGCAGAGATTGGTGGAGCTTGAAAGAACAAGGCGGGTGTTGTTTAGATTGCCCTCCCACCCCAACCCCAGTGCTCTTCCCCCTTTGCCACAGGATACTTGGTTTCTGTTTACAGCAGTGCCATTTCCTCCCTCTGTGCCTCAGTTTCCCCATCTACCCTTTGTCTGTTTGGCTGATAATCTCTTTCATTCAAGGACTGTCTCTCCCCATGTGTTTGTACAGCACCTAGCACAAAAGGGCCGTGATATCAGTTGGGGCTTCTAGGTGCTACCATAATACAAACCATTTTCTTTTTAATTGGCTGTTGTATTAGCATGATCACTAAATCCAGATCTGTGCAATTGCCTAATCCAACCTAGGCATGCAAGTAAAGTATCAGTTTTGTTAGGTGGGAAGGAATTCTGCTAGGCACATTTTCACTGCCTCTGGTGGTCACTCCCAGAAGCTGCAACATGCCTAACCTGGGGCCCTGGGCCTGTCAAAAAGGGGCAAAACTTTTTCCTGCCCCAGAAAGAAAGCAAAGACTGTCAAGCTGACCGTTAGAGTCAAGTATCCCAGGGCTCAGCGACAGCAGAGACACGTCCGCACCATCCCAGAGTAGCTTTTGGAAAGGGGCTGTCGACCTGTAGTGATCGCTACAGGTGATAGTCACCCCTGCACAGATGCCTTGGGGAAGGAGTAGGCGCCACTCAAATTCACCCCCGTGCAGAGGGCCTAGCATAAGGCTTGTGGGAACACGCAGGCCTAGCGTTGGCTCCCTCCTCTGGATATTTCACCCTATAAGCAGATGCAACTAAAACCAAATCCCACTGTATTAAAACTAGTTTAGATACTTATATAGCCCCCATCACTGTAGTATCTGAGCAAGACACAATCTCTAATGTATTTACCTTCATAACATCCCTGTGAGGCAGGGCAGGGCTATTAACCCCATTGCACAGATGGGCCCAGAGAAGCTAAATGACTTGCCCAATGTCACACAGGAGGTCTGTGGCAGAGCGGGGATTTGAACCCAAGTCCTCAACTAGTACCCTAAGCCCCGGACTAGCCTTCCTCACCAAGCAACACAGCAAGAGCAGAGTTCAGCATGGGTCTTCAGCTCCCTGCTTGCACACGTCAGGAGAGAGAAGCAGTTCTGTGGGCCTGTAGCATTGTCAGACTGGTTCCGAGGGCCGAATGCAGCCAGGACGGACGTTTTCAAGGAGCCAGAGCAATCGAGTTTCGCGCTTTGGAAGCGTTTCTGTGGCAAGCAATTTTCCCTTTGGAGGGGAACATGCCAAACAAATCAAGCAGCAAAGAAAGATAACAAAGTTTCCAAGGCAAACACACATTATTCAGAAAGACCATAACAGGAGAGATGGCCCAGGCACATAAAATTCAGATCTGAACCAAATATACCCAAGATGAGGAGGGGGTTTGGCTGTGGCGTGGGATGGATCAAGACCATCCCTGATAGAAAGCAAAGCGATTTTTCAGAGGCAGCTGCCCAGAGCACCCCATTTAATCAGGCACCCTAACCTGGGGTGTGTGCCGGGTACTTGACTGCGGCAAGAAAAAACCATAACCAGAAACCTGCTCATGCGCTTGAGTCCCACCTCCAATGTATAGACAGCAGCAGGCAGCCAGCTGGCTAGAAAAGTCCCTGAGTAGCTGGCTAGAAGACAAGATCCTCGCCTGAACTGGGAGGTAGGGAACAGAGAGATAGGAATGAAAGTTAAGAGCATTCTGGGAAACAAGAGTGGAGGCCCCAGGAGAGGCTCTTCTCCAATGCACCTAAAATCAGACTCGCCTCACTTGGTATTTCTAGACCTGCTGGGTTTTTAACTCCAGGATGTTTCATGGTGGGATCTGGCCAACATTTCCTGAGGTTCTCACCCGGGGACACTGGGATTTTTGAGGGGCAAGGTTTTTGCCTGGGTAGCACTTAAAAGCCACGTCGCTCACCCAGCTCGACCAAAGAGCTAAAAAGGTGGTCGATTTCGCTGCTGAAAATTGCCTCTTACAGAGCGAGTGCTGTAGCCGTGTTGGTCCCAGGATATTGGAGAGACAAGGTGGACCAGCTTCTGTCGGTGAAAGAGACAAGCTTTGCATAAGCTTGACAGCTTGTCGCTTTCGCCGACAGTCCAATAAAAGATATTACCTCATCCACCTTGTCTCTCTTACAGAGCAAAACAGACAAGCCCCAGCTGGCTTCTTCTGCTCCATAGCTTTCAGAGAGGAGTCACTTCGCAGAGAAGCAGAAGGCACAGGGTCAACTATTGCCCTCTGAGAAGTGAATGCACCGATTTCCTTGGCGATGTTCGACGTGATCAAAGGGAGGATTTGGCCAACAGAGTTTTCCCCTTTCTAGTTGCACGTGCTCCATGCTGAAGTCAGCAGAGCAGTTGCTTGCATTGCTTCTGTCCAAGGCTGGCCTGGGGAGGGGAAGATGGGTTTGTACTAGGAAGGAAAATAAATGGTTGCAGAAGATGAAGGGGTGGGCAAAGGCTGTGGAAAAACTGGAAAATGTCCAGCGGAGGGCAACAAAAATGATGAGGGGACTGGAACACATGACTTAAGAGGAGAGGCTGAGGGAACTGGGATTGTTTAGTCTGCAGAAGAGAAGAATGAGGGGGGATTTGATAGCTGCTTTCAACTACCTGAAAGGGGGTTCCAAAGAGGATGGAGCTCGGCTGTTCTCAGCGGTAGCAGATGACAGGACAAGGAGTAATGGTCTCAAGTTGTAGTGGGGGAGGTTTAGGTTGGATATTAGGAAAAACTTTTTCACTAGGAGGGTGGTGAAGCACTGGAATGGGTTACCTAGGGAGGTGGTGGAATCTCCTTCCTTAGAAGTTTTTAAGGTCAGGCTTGACAAAGGCCTGGCTGGGATGATTTAGTTGGGGATTGGTCCTGCTTTGAGCAGGGGGTTGGACGAGATGACCTCCTGAGGTCCCTTCCAACCCTGATATTCTATGATTCTATGAAAGGTTGGACTAGCAAATGTCACACCTTGGGAAAAAGCAAGGACCCAGTTAGCCCACATCTTAGTCAGGATTCAGGTTTGGAGAGGGAGAGCCCGGACTCGGACACTGGGGAACCACTACATAAAATGCTACAGTGCCGTACTTGTTAATAATTAAAACCTGCCATATCAATACATGTAAGTGCCGTGCCTGAGTTTGGAGATGGGAGCACAGCAAACGAGCAGGCTGATCAAACACCAGGCGGGCCCTGGAACCAGAGAACAAATCCAGATCCTACCCAAAACATTGGGGGATTAATGTGATGCACGTGCCAAGGGTAGAATCTCCTGCATCTCATTTCCTGCTCATCAGCAGAGGAATAAAAGGCTTGTTAATTCCACAGTGTTCGGTTACTGTGCAAGTGAGGCTGAGCAGAACAATGCAAGGGTTTGACTGAAATCCCAGATAACAACAGCCTTGTCCTACAGTTCCCCTCAAAGCACTTAAAGCTGCCCCACAAATTAGGGATCACCCTAGACACCACTGAAATGCAGCAGCTGTTTGACAGCAACACGAGACAACAGTTTAGGGCCAGAAGCGAAGACGACCCTCTCCAAGGGACACGGCAGGGGATGGATTTAAATAGGCAGAACACCATTACCTCAGCTTGGATTTGACCCGGGATACCCTTTGACAAGGAGGGCCATGGGATCCTTACGGACTGCAGCTAGTCAGGAGACCCCTGTTTTTTCTGCTCATCCACAAGACGGCGTCTCCAGCAAGACAGTTGTCCCTTGCACCGTGCTGGGATTCTGATAGGTCAGTGAACTGGACACCACCCCCCTCGGACGTTGAACCTTCTGTCGTCCCCCATTTAAGAATGGATCTGCTCCTCGCCTGCTTAGCTTGTAGGGATCCCAAGTAGTGCTGATTGGGAATTTTTGGACATAAGGGTTTTTCATAGGAAAAGGCCAATTTGTCATACTGTGGGAAGCTATCGGGCTTGACACAACACTCATTGGGAAGGTTTATCAGAGCCAGAATGGAATTTCTGATCCAAACGAGAGAGAGAGAGAGAAACACACACACACTCAGCCTCCTCTCCTCTCCCCCGCCCTCCCCCTAGACTAGCCATCAGTCCAAGTCAGAGCACTCCCTCTAAATCTAGGGTGACCAGAATCCAAGTGTGAAAAATCAGGATGGGGGTGGGGGGTAATAGGAGCCCATATAAGAAAAAGACCCAAAAATCGGGACGGTCCCTATAAAATCGGGACATCTGGCCACCCTATCTGAATCAGGCAAAGCAGGGACTTGACTCTAGGCCTCCCACCTCTCAGCTGAGAGCCTTGACTACTGGGCTATTGGTTATTTTGGGGTTTCTCTCTCTGGGTTTTGGTTCATCCTCACCTGGAACACTAAAAAATTTTGGAATCTCGAAAATTTTCCTGGGACAGGAAAACCGCTTCCCTCCCATCTCTGATCACAATCCAAGATGGAAGAATAAGACTGACCTGCTTCTGTTTAGGTGTCAAGACAACCTTGGTTCGTAAAGGAGATTAAATGACAGATGTCCTCTTGCCGTGTTGTGTAATTAATCCCCAAGTGGCATGAAGTGTATCACAGAACGTGTCCTCTCATTGCCTTGTGATCAATTGTTCCATCACCTTTAATACACCTCACTGGGATCTAGACCCTTCCTTTCTGATCACTCCCAGGACAAATGCTTAGAGAAATTTATTGGTCCTAAAAGCATCCACATTCATCCCATGCCAGAGAGTTTCTACAGCTGGTCTAGATCATGAGATACCAAGCCTTGAAATCCACATTGCTCATCACCACACTTCCCCTTCCCACCACTTCATTCACAACAGCCAATACCCCGGGAATAACTAGCGATCAGAACCTTTGTGCTTTACCCTATTAGCAATCTAGGTCCCATGGACTGAAACAGGACAGTTACAGCTCTCTATGTCCACACAGCTGTGACACTGGGCTCACACAGTTCACAAGACAGCGACCAAAATCAAAGTAGAACAGAGGCAGGGCAAGACAGCAAGATAGTCACAGGCCAGTGCCCTTTGGCAATCCAATATTGCAGGACCTGCCTGGGCTAGAAACACACGCTACCTGCATTGGAAAGCAGAGATTCAGAGCTGGCAAGGGGTCCCTGGTGTTCATTTCCAGTCCCAAGCGTTTGCGAGAGACCAGACTTTAGAAATGTCATAGGCTTCTCATTCTTATGAAATGGATCCTGTATCGAACGACAAAGCCTTGACCTTGGCCTTGGGCATCCAGCTATTTGGAGGCTAATGACAGCCTCACAAGATGTAACGGAGTGACCATCAGCAGCCACATTGGTCGTGAAGCGAGAGGGCAGGAGACAGAGGTGATAGCTTAGCGGCTTGGAGCTGAAGAAAGATCATGGGCTGGAGCCTGTGGTTGCATGGGCTGCAGCTGTGTATATCGAAGAAGAGCAATAGCACGCTGCATTCTGGAATGCTGGGTCATTTTGGCCAACCCTCACCTGGCTGGGAGAGTCGTGAAGATGCGTCTAACGTGAATTTTATTGCTCTACCAGGGGTCTTTCTGCATGACTCCCACCCTGCTGTGTTACTTCCCGTTTTACTGGGAGTCAAAGTAAACACCTAGAAACCTTAGGTCAGGCAATCAGCTTGCATCTTTCAATATTTAACGTTCGCTGTGCAAACACGCAGCTTGCCTCAGCTAAAATTCCCCAAGACCTAAAGATCAACACGTTGGATGAATGCACTATAAGGTGGGTAGAAAGTTGGCTAGATTGTTGGGCTCAACGGGTAGTGATCAATGACTCCATGTCTAGTTGGCAGCCGGTATCAAGTGGAGTGCCCCAAGGGTCGGTCCTGGGGCTGGTTTTGTTCAATATCTTCCTAAATGATCTGGAGGATGGTGTGGATTGCACTCTCAGCAAATTTGCGGATGATACTAAACTAGGAGGAGTGGTAGATACGCTGGAGGGCAGGGATAGGATACAGAGGGACCTAGACAAATTGGAGGATTGGGCCAAAAGAAATCTGATGAGGTTCAACAAGGATAAGTGCAGAGTCCTGCACTTAGGACGGAAGAATCCAATGCACCGCTACAGACTAGGGACTGAATGGCTAGGCAGCAGTTCTGCAGAAAAGGACCTAGGGGTGACAGTGGACGAGAAGCTGGATATGAGTCAACGGTGTGCCCTTGTTGCCAGGAAGACCAATGGCATTTTGGGATGTATAAGTAGGGGCATTGCCTGCAGATCGAGGGACGTGATCGTTCCCCTCTATTCGACATTGGTGAGGCCTCATCTGGAGTACTGTGTCCAGTTTTGGGCCCCACACTACAAGAAGGATGTGGATAAATTGGAGAGAGTCCAGCGAAGGGCAACAAAAATTATTAGGGGTCTGGAACACATGACTTATGAGGAGAGGCTGAGGGAACTGGGATTGTTTAGTCTGCAGAAGAGAAGAATGAGGGGGGATTTGATAGCTGCTTTCAGCTACCTGAGAGGTGGTTCCAAAGAGGATGGTTCTAGACTATTCTCAGTGATAGAAGATGACAGAACAAGGAGTAATGGTCTCAAGTTGCAGTAGGGGAGGCTTAGGTTGGATATTAGGAAAAACTTTTTCACTAGGAGGGTGGTGAAACACTGGAATGTGTTACCTAGGGAGGTGGTAGAATCTCTTTCCTTAGAAGTTTTTAAGGTCAGGCTTGACAAACCTCTGGCTGGGATGATTTAATTGGGGATTGGTCCTGCTTTGAGCAGGGGTTTGGACTAGATGACCTCCTGAAGTCCCTTCCAACCCTGATATTCTATGATTCCTCTTAGATTTGTTAACATGATTGCCATTGCAACAAGGGGGAGGAAGAGCCTGCCTTGATATCAGTCCAAAGGTATGTTTCTGTGGAACAAACCCCCAATCAAATAATAGCCACCACCACACACACAAAATGACCCTCCTCTCCCCCTGCATTTGCTTCTCCTGTGGACAAACAGCATGTTCAGCAAAGAAGGGTAAAAGCCTAGACAGAACCTGAAATTAAAGGAAGAGCTTGGGTGAGTTTCCAGGCTGACTGTCAGGTGGGATAGCACCAATAATAGACCTTACTGGACTGAAAAAAATGTCCTCCCCTACCTTTCAGTTCCTGTTGGAAGGACACAGCACTACTGATTACATCTGCAGAGAAAAATTCACTCCACGGGAGAGGAGTAAGACTGAGTGCTAGGTCTTGGTCCTCAGACCGCCGCACGATGAAAAAGGTGATCTCCAGAACCCAACTGTAGTCCCCAGGGTTCAGTTCATTATCATCTGATATCTACAATTTCAGCTCCAAATCCATCCATGCCCTCCGCATCCTGTCTCCCAGTTAAGCAATGTTAAAGTCAGTGCGAGTAGTTCCCTGATGTAGAAATTTTACAGTCAATGAGAAAGCCAATGGACCAATCCACGAGGGGCTTACTCTGAACCTTCACGAATCTGGGGAGCATCAGACAGTTACCACGTTAACCCCTTGGGATCTTATTTTACTATGACTGCCGCCAATGTTGCTCTAACATTCCTGTTCAATCCAGTGGAGATGTAGCACTGGTTGATAGCCTGGGGGAACAAAATCCTCTATCCCAGCTGGTGTGGGCAGCAGCAAAACCAACTTCCCGTACCCTGTCCCATCGGGGCGCTCCACACCTGAACCGGGAGGAGACCATCTATAGGGCTGCTGTGTAGGTCAGTCTCCAGGGCCCAGTCAAGCCTTGGCCGCTCTGATGAAAATGCCAACAAGGTAGCCCAATTACAGCCGTGCTGGCAGTGTGATCGCTTCTCCACCTGGGAATTCAAATGCCCATGGTGTCTAGATGCCAATTAATCCCAATGCCAATTCACCCCCACAGTCTAGATGCCAATTAACAGGCCAGTAATGAGCCATCCATCTCTACTGCTCTGAGCTAGATTTGAACCGCTGGCCCAACCCAGCAGGGAGAGACTCTGCATCCCATCGCCAACCCCCAAAATCCTTCCCTGAAAGCTGCCCACTTCTTTCAGACCCAGACTATGCTAACATGATTTCCCTTCGGCATCAAAGGACCCTGCTGGGAGCAGGGCACTCCGTTAGATTTGCAGCACTGTTATTAGGTGGCTATTCTATTGAGCGGATTCATTCAAAGCACCGGTGGGAATCAAATCAGCCCCAGTCTGCGCAGAGCAGGATATTACTGCACTAAGCAGATGCCATCGTAAAGCCCAGAACCCCAATTACTAATGTCAACTGTAAGCAAGGCACCACATGGCTACGCTGCAGCATTGTTGTTGTTCCCACAGGGATGTTACACAACTGTGAATGATTCATACATTGTAAAAGCCAGAAGAGATCATTGCGATCATCTGGTCTGACCTCCTGCATAGGACAGGCCAGAGAATTCAGCTAGCACTTCCTGCAACAAGCCCCTAATAAATATGGTAATACTCGGGAACCAGAAGAGCATGAGATTCATGAAGACGCATCTAACATTAATTGTATGGCTCTACAAAGGTCTTACAACCCTGATTATTAAACCATCTCTTTTAAGATGGAGTCCATATTATGTTTGAGATCCGTGGAGTTCATGTCTCTGTAACATGGGGATGATACTTTCGTACTTCCTCGGGGGGGTTGTGGGGATTAGTTTGCACAGTGCTTGGAGCTCCCTGGATGGAAGGTGCTATGAAAGCGTCATGTGATTTTTGTACAAAAGGAGGGTAGCTGATGAATACTGCAGTCCTGCTACGTGATTCACACAGAGGTCTAGGAAAGGAACATGGTTAAGTCCTGGTAACATGCTTTGACAAAAAGAAAACAAGCCGGTCCTAGAGATATCGCCAGAACCAGATCTCTCTGTCCTCTGGTCCTGTCTTTTCTCCCTTATAGGACACTTAATCTCAAGGAGACAAAGAAAGAATAAAAGAGACAGTCTCATTTATTACTGAAGATCAGGGTTGTTACTGACCCACCAAGACAGTGGCACTGAGCCGTGATGTATAAGGTTAGTCACATGACATTTCTCTAGGGAACAGATGACTTACGCTGATGTTACAATGATCTGTGATCATTGCACCATGAGCTGAGAAATCCAGTAGGATCTCCTCTCGCAAGCGAGGCTGGGTCAGCCCTTGGATAGGTGTCCTCTCCAGCAGTACGTAGGAGCTACAGCAAGAGATGCTGGTGGGTTAGCTGGCTGAGCGAAGTGAGGGCTAGCCACTGTTTTCCCCAGGAATTGAAATTGGGGGGGAGGGGGAGGGGTGTTCAAATTTACATGGGGGGGAGGTCAGGGCCAATGAGGGGTGAGACCGTGAGGGTGAAGGTGGGCTGTATGGCACCATAGTAAAAACTGAAAAATGTTTCATGACCATTTTATTAGATTTTAAAATCATCACACAAATTAAAGTTGGCTACTCCAGCCTTCTATAAAGCACGACATCTACATCCTTCTTGGTGTCTTGTTATAATTTTGCACAACTCTATTAATGAACTTCTTGAATGCAATGCATTTATCTTTGGTGGCTTCTCGTGTGTCCAGTACTTCCGTTCCTTCAATTGATATGCTCATTACTTCAGTCACATGATCAGACAGAAGGCGACTTCTTTCAAAACACAAAATTCTAGTCAATGATGAAAAAGAACGCTCAGCTGTAGCTGTTGTGACTGGGAGTAGCAAGAGATGAATTCCTACTTCTTTCAGCCCAGGAAACAGAGCACAAAGATCGGGTCAAGCCACTAGCGATGATAAACAAGAAGTTGAAGTCAAATCTTCATTCATTCATCGTATGATATTCCACTCTCTGTTCAAATTCTCTATTCTGTCCTGAGCCCACAGCAGCCCCATTGCTGGTAGTGCCTCACTCCACTCAGCTGTCGGTGTTTTATAAGACAGGGATCTGTCTTATAAAAGGTTGAATAGAATCTAGAAGTTGCTGCTGTAGATTTTTAAGAATCAAGTCTGTGTACTTTTTCAGTTGTCTTAACACACACTTCTTGTCCTCTTCACTTAAGGATTCAATATAAATGCCTTCATTAGTCAACTTCTGGACTGAAGTCTTTGCTTCTTCCAGTACTTTTTCAATGGACAGCTCTCTGATTGATCCAAATGTAGCTTCTATTGCTGGACAAAGATCTATGACTGTTGTAGCAGATGCCTGGATGGCATTGTTTAATGGCCCAAGTGGTTTCAACAGTAGACTTACAAGAGAGAGAATGGCAATAGTCTTCTCTGAATGTAGTAGCAAAAGTAATCCACCAGCCTCACTACTTAGATCCATCCCATCTTGGTAGACACTTTTCAAAGCCAGTAACAATGGCTGGAATAATTTTAAGACAACAGCCAAGGATCGCTCATGAGAAAGCCAGAGGGTTTTCCCAGGTTGGACTAATTTGAACTTCAGTCCCAGTGTATCTTCTATATTTTCCAAGATATTCGGTCTTTTTGGACTCTTGCTGAAAAAAGAATATAATGAAGACATTACATTTATAGCTTTTTAAATGTCTTTTGAAGAGTCTGCAGCTTGTACTAATGCTAGTTGGAGTAGATGGCCTCTGCAGTGTGTATAGGAGAGACTAGGGTTACACTTTTCTCTGAGCAAAGCTTATGCTCCACCATGTCTTCCAGAGACGTTTGCAGCTCCATCAGATGCACAAGCAGCCATCTGTTTGGGGTCCCCTGACAAGCATTTAACTCTTCTAAGATGTGGGTTGTTACAGATGCAGGCAATCTGTCTTCTATAACTTGAACGTCTAGAACTGCATCTATTGGCCTACCACTGACATCAAGATAACGTACACAATGACTTAATACTTGATGACCACTTGTATGGGTGCATTCATCAGCCACGTATGCAAATTTTTTGAATGTGGTGAGAGAGTTCTTCACTTTTTCAACTGTTGAGTCTTTCACTGTTGCACCACGTGCGTCTAGCCAGTCAGTTGAGTTTCTTGCCGAAAGACAGTGAGCATTTGCTGGTCTTGTTTGGAACCAGTGTTCAACTTCAGGATGAACAAGTGACAATGCACTTAACATTGGGCTCCAGTTTGTAGTGTGTGGTATCTCTTGCTTAAATAGAAAGTCTGATGCCACAGCCATGTTTGTTCTCATGAACTGTGTTGTGTCTCCAACATTCTTAACAGCCTCCTTAACACTCACCGGTGTTGTCCTTGGTCAGTGGAGACTCAGAGTTCAGAGGTGCGTTCACATGAGTTCATCTCCCAGGTGGGGGGCAAGAAGGCACCTTGCTCGTTCCTCCAGCTGCTCACTGTTCGCTCTGGCCACTGTTGTTCGTTGTGCCATCATTCACGCCATTGCTCTTTTGCCAATGGCCCTGTGCCGTCACCTTCTGCTGCCACCTGCCTCTGAGAGCTCTGCGAGTTGGTCTCTTGAGGTTCCACCGTCTCTCAGTGATTTCAGCTGGGCTCTCAGTGGGGGAACCTCGCTGCTGGTGCAGACTGGGCCGTCTCTTCCACAGAAACACTGTCCCACAGCAGGACTAAGCACTTAGACCGGATTATCAGTGATTTCAGCTGTAGTGGTCAGTTAACAAAAACAAAGACTATCTATGGAGCCTAATCAGCTCTGTCTTTCAACAGTGGAGAGGGGCAGGTCAAATCCTACTTGTGACTCAGACAGACCATCAAGCAAAACCTGTCCCCACCCTCTCTCTGGATGCCCTCAATCAACCCAGGCTAAGTACAGTTCTACTGCCCTTTACTCATACAATAAGAACAACATTTCATTACACCCCCTCACACACATTCAAGTGATTTGTATCCCAACCCCAGCCAAAATCTGTCACTTGGGCAACACAGCTCTGTTTGCTGGATACCTAGGTAGATTAGGTGTGACTGTAAATACAATCTGGTCCTGAAGCCTTTCACCCCAGCCCCCAGCTCATCACTAGCTGTCAGGGAGAGCTCATTTAGACTTTGCTTACAAATCATAATTTGAAATTATTAGGTTGGCCAACATCATGGAAATGAATGCACTGATATTGTCATAAAAAAACCAACAGCTGTGTAAGGAAGCTAGTCTCTGTTCATACTTTTCAAATCTAGGATACTTTTTCAGATGCACGTATTTTATCACACACTGTATCTGCTTTTAAAGTGTGTATTAATGTTTCGATCTCAATTCAAATTTCCAAACAGTCACTACATTGGCAACATGGCATGTAACTAGTTCACAAAACTGGGGGGTAGGGGGTGTTGGGGTTGTTCACCCCCCCACCCCCGAATTTCCCCACAGGGGCGTGTAGAGAAATCCCTGGCTAGTTACTCAGTGTGACAGCATTTTCTGTTTGCAATGCGGAAACGCTGTCGTGTTGCGGCAATCAATTCCAAAATTCCAGGGAATGTTCTAGGCACCAGTGGGCACAACCCTGCCCATTCTGGTGCAAATCAGGATGCCGGAAAAGCCTGACTCATGGCAAAATCAGGGCACCCAGACAGCCTGGTGCTGCAGGCAAAGGAATGTCTCTGCTGTCCCCTATTGCTGCCTACACATATCAGGTATCTTGAATGGTCCCTTAGGATACATGCTAACTATTTAGGCTAAACAATCTGTTCCATTTTGTATTTCACTGTGACACTTGGAATGCTTTTCCCAGACCTGAAGTAGAGCTCTGTGTAACCTCGAAAGCTCGTCTCTCTCACCAACAGAAGTTGGTCAAATAAAAGATCAACTTCCCCACCTTGTCTCTCTATGTATCAGAGACAGCAGCGCAGCTTGGCTGCATGGGGAGGTTGTCTGTAGTCTGAACTCTTAACAGAAATAAGAC
Organism: Lepidochelys kempii; assembly: GCF_965140285.1. Classification (NCBI taxonomy): domain Eukaryota; kingdom Metazoa; phylum Chordata; order Testudines; family Cheloniidae; genus Lepidochelys; species Lepidochelys kempii. Next base: position 13,590,534 of record NC_136380.1, read on the forward strand.
AGTCTTAGAGGGAAGGTTTGAAAGGGGGCTGGACCCAGGGTATGGGGGGAAGCAAGGAGGGAAATGAGGTCACCTGCCGCTGCTGACCCTTGAAAATAAAGCTGCATCGGAGAAATATCGCCAGCCTATGAGCTATCCCTGGCAGCTGTCCAACCAAGCAGGGCTCTTGTTTGGGAAATGTGTGCGTTTGAAAGCCAATGGGAAAAGCAAATGTATTTGCCTATTAAAATTTCAGTAGTGAAGTCTCTTGTCTCTTTTGCAGTGTACAGTACCTTTGTACAATGGGTGTACTGCGTTGCCACACTGTTCATTTCATTTCATAATTCCAGGAAGGCAAATGAACTCTTCACTCTCACTTTTTTTTTAAAACTGAGTAAAACCAAACAAAAAAACCCAAAAAACAAACAAACACCATTCTGGGAAACAAGAGATATGATATGTAGCCACATCTATCTGCGGTGAAGTCTATCACAGATTAATTCTTTTTGCACTGTGTTTTGGAGATGATACGCATTATGCAAGTGGCAAATGTTACTACCCTCTATGGGAATAGTACGAGTTTCTGATGTGGTTTGGGAAAGCAAGATTTGAAACAAGTCCGTAAGACGTGATCATGGGGTTTCGGTTGCTAACACGTTTTACCTAATGTGGTGCACCCAAATCGCTGTTTGCTACAGAGATGAGTAAGTGCTCCTGGTGCATTGAACTTGTTATGCCAAGACCTTGGATCTATCAAACAGAGGCATAAAGGTCACAAGCTGCAGGGAGAAGCAGAAGCATTTACAAGATGGAATCCTTAAACCAGATTTCCAAAGGTAGCCAGTGATTTTGCATACTTCATGTGAGAGTCTAGGCAACGTTGCCTAGTGGATAGAGAATTGGACTGGGACTCAGCTCTGCTCTGCCACAGACCTGCTGGGTGACCATCACGTCGCCCCTCTGTGCCTCAGTTTCCCTATCTGTTAAATGAGGATAATGATGCTGACCTCGTTTGTAAAGCACTTTGAGCACTACAGATGACATTATTTTCATTTTACAGATGGGGAAACTGAGGCACAGAGCAGTGCAATGCCTTGCCAGTAGCTCAGCGACAAATAAAATCCAGGTCTCTGAGTCCCTAGTCTAGTGCCACAAGTAGGGAGGAAACATACAGGTTCCTGTACAAACATCTATCAAACCCTGTAGAAATCAGTGAATAATTAGATCCTTTTCATAGCTTTGTCCAAGGGATAAAATTATCTATTAATTCCATAGGAGAAACGAAAAAACGATAGAAAGGTGATCTTTTGCATTCAATTCTATGGGACTTTCCCATAAGGACATACATGCATCAAACAATTAAGATTCCCAGTCTGTAAAATGGGAATAACTTCTTTTCTCCCATCCTTTGTGTAACGTCCTGTCCCTTTAAACGTTTGATCACTGGCTCCTCCTCAGTGCAAAGCCTCATGTTCGCGTTAGCATCAGTTTTGCAGCTGGAACAATAAAGGGAGTACAGCAGACAGCTGTGTTTATATCCGCTCCCTCCGTGTCACTCTCTGGCTCTTCTGGGTCCAGAGGTAGAACACTGACTGTCTATTCAGACTGTGAGCTCTTCGGGGAAGGGACTCTCTCGTGTGTCTGTCCAGCCCCTAGCAAAATGGGTCCCTGATGTCGGTTGGGGTCTCTACCGGAATGCAAACAAGCAGTAATATTTTGTAAAGAGTGGGAGATTAAAAAGCAGATGGGAAAACAATGAAAAAGAGTATGCAAAGTGCATTCGTACAACAAGGTTAGTTTGCTGTTATAAAAAGCGATGGATGATCTAAAACCATCCCACTATTCTTCAAGGCTGCGAAAGGGTTTGTGCCGATTACACCCTCCTCGCCAGAAGTCAAAGAAGGGGAAGCTTGTACTCTCCTTTGTAGCACCGGAAAGCACACATCCCCCACACACCAAGCCCCAGCTGAAGATCTTTTTTAAGAGCAGGCATTCGAAGGGCTCCCTGCACTGTATTAAAATGCAGCTGGCATCTTCCAGGGTTTTGTTCTGAAAAGCACTAAACAGCTCAGCAAAAGACTCCATCTTTCCCATTGGTAAGTTACCCACGACAGAGGGAGTCCATGTCTGACACCAGATGTTCAGAAGTTTTGCCTCTCGTGTGAATGAATGGCTCCAAAATGTCTTTACTTGAGAAACCTTTGAGCTCGGTTTCCCAGAAGTTGCTGAACGGAGCCGGGGCGGGGGACGACCAAACAACCCAGCGATACAGCCAGAGCATCTCCTTGATGGAAGGAAAGCAGCATTTCTGTTAAAAACAAAATATACGTATCTAGGATGGACGATCTAGTAGGCAAGCTGTGTTCTGTGTTGCCATGGAAGGGCCTGGGGTGGGGTCGTTGGACTGAGAGATCACACAGCCCAGCCACACTTTACTGGGGTCTCCAGTAGTTGCTGCAGAATTTAAGCTTTCATTTTAAAACCAACCCACTAACCCACCCTGCCTGGAACAGACAGAGAGCCCCAACAGGTGCGATCTGCCTCCATTCAGCTTAACAGAGTACAGAGGAACAGCCGTGTTAGTCTGTATTCGCAAAAAGAAAAGGAGTACTTGTGGCACCTTAGAGACTAACCAATTTATTTGAGCATGAGCTTTCGTGAGCTACAGCTCCCTTCATCAGATGTTTAAAGTCTGCTGCAGTTTCCACGGTAAACATCTGATGAAGTGAGCTGTAGCTCACGAAAGCTCATGCTCAAATAAATTGGTTAGTCTCTAAGGTGCCACAAGTACTCCTTTTCTCTTAACAGAGTATTAATTCTGAAACATAAAACGCTGATGATACATCGAAGTCGTTAACTATTTCATTGCTGACCTTGCTTGCAGGTCCAGCCAGCCAGGGGTAGAGATTGTACTGTAGAGTACCATGACTCCTTTGTTCTCCATTTCAAGTACTGGAATGGGTTCAGATTGCCAGCCCTGGCCTTCCACTCTCTAGCAGCAGCATAAGTGGGAGTCAGCCAGGGAGTCCTGTGGGAGTTTTGACTAACTACAGGAAGCACTTTCCAGTACAGCTCAGCCAGAAAGCTGGTGACTGTGTTTGAATAATGACCCGCTTCTATAAATGAACACTTTCCTACCAGATGATCCCCAAGCACCTTTTAGAGTTAAATCGCGGGCCAAATCCTGCTTCTCTTTTAGTCAGTGGGTTCCATGGGTGTAACAGAGCATAATTTGATGCCACGCAAGAATAAAATCACCCACCATAGATCCCAAGGCCAGAAGGGACCATAGTGGTAATCTAGCCTGCCCTCCTGTATAACACAGGCCAGGGAACTTCCCCAAAATAATTTCTGGAAAGACAGCCACCTCTGGGGTGAAATGCTGCAGGAGTGCACAGCCACCCCATTTAGGACGGGAAATGAGGAACGGTGTACTGACGTGAAAGGCAGAGGCCATGGCGGGAAGGCAGAGTGCAATTGACCGATTCAGATTGGGCCAAGACCATGTGCTTGTGAAAAGTGCCGGAGGATTTTGAGCGGTAACTGCGGCTATGTCTACACTGCGAACCTTACAGCACCACAGCAAGCTCTGCGGCTACTACAGTACTGCTGTAAGGTACGTGGTGTAGCCGCTCTTTGTTGGCAGGAGAGAGCTCTCTTGCTGACAAAATAAAACCACCCCTGAGGGGTGGCAGCCTTGTCGGCGGGAGAGCATCTCCCGCCGACAAAGCGCTGTCCACACTGGTACTTTTCGTCGGTAAAACTTCGGTCGGTCGGTCGGGGGTGGGTTTTTTTCCAGACTCTTGACAGACAAAACATTTTGCCCATGAAAGTGCAGTACAGACATAACCTCCAGATTACACCTTCAGCTAGAGGTCTGCTTGGGCTTAATTTTGATATCCAACAGACACCCAAGCAGACCAGAAGCAATCCCGACTTGGATGAGTCCAAGAATGAGGAGTTGCTTCCGGCCTGACCCAAAACCTTCCACGTGTCCCCTGTGCACCCTGCTAACATGTGCATTAAGTTTGTTAATGTGCTTTGATCTAGTCCACATCAAAGTGCATTAACAAACTGTTTGACTGTGACCCTTTGATCAAAGTGCACACCTCACTGAGGCTAGATCATAAGAAGATAAAAATGGCCATATTGGGTCAGATCAAAGGTCTATCTAGCCCAGTATCCTGTTTTCTGACAATGGCCAGTACCAGGTGCCCCAGAGGGAATAAACAGAACAGATCATTATAAAGTGAGCCATCCCCTGTCGCCCACTCCCAGCTTCTGGCAAACAGAGGCTAGGGACACCATCCCTGCCCATCCTGGCTAATAGTCATTGATGAACCTATCCTTCATGAACTTAACTAGTTCCTTTTTGAACCCTGTTATAGTCTTGGCCTTCACAACATCCTCTGGCAAACAGTTCCACAGGTTGACTGTGCGTTGTGTGAAAAAATACTTCCTTTTGTTTGTTTTAAATCTGCGGCCTATTAATTTGATTTGGTGGCCCCTAGTTCTTGTGTCAGGAGAAGTAGTAAATAACACTTCCCTATTCACTTTCTCCACATCAGTCATGATTTTATAGACCTCAAAACATATCCTCACTTAGTCGTCTCTTTTCCAAGTTGAAAAGTCCCAGTCTTATTAATCTCTCCTCATACGGCAGCCATTCCATACCCGTAATCATTTTTGTTGCCCTTTTCTGAACCTTTTCTAATTCCAATATATCTTTTTTGAGATGGGGCGACCACATCTGCACGCAGTATTCAAGGTGTGGGCATACCAGGAATTTATATAGAGGCAGTATGATATTTTCTGATCAAAGTGCACGAATCATGTTTGACTGTAACAGTTTGATGAGCAAAGCGCATACAATCATCATCAACCATGAAGGCATTTTCCTGTACAAAGTATCAATGAAAAGAAATATGAAAGAACAGCGTTCACATTTTATGTAAGGAGTCGATAACCCATTTTTACCGACAGACAGCAAAAAGACTGATGCAGTTCTCGAGGAGACATCAGCCGCAGCATTGATTTCAAGATCTTTAAGCAGCAAGGCACAGCTCTGACAAACAATTATGCTCTCATAAACAATTAACTACAAAAGACTTAACCAAAATTACTAGTAGCGATACAAGCGTCTTCATTTTAATCAAATCATCCTTCCTACTTATTTCCTAGTTAATGGACAGACATGAGAACAAGTGAGGAATTTCAAACTTCAACATGAAAGGTTCAGTTACTAATTAACATCTTTCATGTTAATTGCAGAGGAATACAAGACTTGAATTAAGTACAAGAAGTTCAGAGCTTCAGAAGAATAGAAGTAAACCTCAAATGTACAAATTAAACGTCGTTTTCAGTATACATTGCTGCACATCATTCCCTAACGCGGGCGACAGCAGATCTGCTGTAGCACTCAGCAACAATCCGATGCGCGTAATGGACTCTCATGAAGTCATACCAGGGGTGGGCAAACTTTTTGGCCCGAGGGCCACATCTGGGTATGGAAATTGTATGGTGGGCCATGAATGCTCACGAAATTGGGGGTTGGGGTGCGGGAGGGGGTGAGGGCTCTGGATGAGGGGTTAGGGGTGCAGGAGGGTGCTCTGGGCTGGGACCGAGGGGCTCAGAGGGCAGGAGGGGGATCAGGGCTAGGGGAGAGGGCCAGGGGTGCAGACTCCGGGTGGTGATTACCTCAAGCAATTCTTGGAAGCAACGGCACGTCCCCCCTCTGGCTCTTGTGCGGCCACGCAGCTCTATGCACTGCCCTGCCCGCAGGCAGTGCCCCTGCAGCTCCCATTGGCAGCGGTTTCCAGCTAATGGGAGCTGCGGGGGTGGTGCTTGGGGAGGGGGCAGCGTGCGGAGCCCCCTGGATGCCCCTATGCAGGGGAGGTAGTTGCCCAGTTCGGGGTGTGTCCACACAGCAGCTGTCCTATCACCATGAGCAGGTTTTTACCCCCACACCTAGCTCCCTGCCTGTGTTTTCAGCAGTATATTCTGGGAAGCTATCCTACAATCCCTCAGAGCAGCGTGGGTATTGTTTAAAAGCTTCCCTGCCCTTCCCATGAGGAGTAGGGGGTTTCTTACTCAATAACCATCATCCCCTGCTTCTGGAGTCACATGGCGGACCTTCCTGGCCCTGCAGGTTGCTGCATCCTCCAGTGTCTGGTTGCTGCTGCTGGATTGCCAGGTCGCAGAGCGGGACAGACAGAGCACTGGGAAGCAGAAGCAAATGCAGAATTGTGTGTCCCTTGGAAGTGCCAGAGTGAGCTGTGAGGAGGGCAGACGCTGGACCAGGCCACGCGCCCCTCACCCGTGGGACGGTGACGGGTTGAGAGGTGCTGTGGATGTTCCAGGCTGCTTTTGTCCACGTGTGTGTGGAGCCAGCCGCTGTCTTACAAGGGGAAGCCACCCATGAGAGCTGTTGTCCTCGAGGACTAGGGTGTTACCTGCCCACATGCATCTGCTACTGCTCCCCAGCAGACCTCGCTGGCTCGGGGAAGCACACAGCAAGGGGCATGACACGGGAGCGGGCAGTGCAGTAAAGCAAGTGCGACCCATCTCAGTGTTTCAATATCCTCAAAATACTGGAGGGCACTGTCCGAGGATCAGGCTTCCCAAGCTGTGCTGGGGCTAGCAATGGGACTCCCTGCCCAGCTCTTTCCTCCTCTCATGGGGCCACCCAACTCTACAGCTGTGAGTCCTGCTGCTCGGTGGGCATGCAGGCATGGTGGGTCACAGAGGGTGCTTGCTGGCTGTAAACGTGGCTAGCCTGGCAAAGGCCAGAGCAGTGAAGAACCCCAGCTTGTATGATATTAACCGTGGCCACAGAGTCCCTGGAGCTCCCTACCTCACCCACCTCCTGAGTCCTCCCGTGCAAGAGCCACGTGCTCCATTTGTTCACAGCTTCCCAACGAGAGCAAGTAGAAAACGCAGAGTTGGCAACACCAGACCCAGGAAGCACGCAGGGACGTGCTGTTCCCAGTCACAGGAGAGCGCTCTCGCCTGGCCAGATTGGTTTATTTGAAGCATGAAGTGCTGCGTGAGTCCCTCACCCGCTGCATTATGCCACACGCTTGGTCACAGACCCAGAGGCAGTGCAACCCTCCTCTCCCTCCAACGCCCGTTATACTGCGGCATCATGGTCACGGGCTCCGGCGCATTACAGATTCCCTCCACAGACCCAAACGTATCAGGAATTTCTGCCTTCTGTAGCACCTCTGGGGCAGAGAGCCACAATCAGTCGTCCGAAAACCATTATCCTTTATATCCCCCTTAATGCTGCTGCTGCCGCAAGGCATCAGCGAGGACTCTCGCGGAGACCCTCTGTCAGCCAGAGACCTACATCATCTCAAAACCCTTCTCTGTATGCTGGGTTAACGTGTTATACTGAAAAAGCCATTGCTACAAAGCTGGTCTCTAATGCAGCCCTCCCATTATTATCTGTCTTACAGTAACAGCGATCAGGCCTCCAGTGTGCTAGGCGCTGTACATATACACATCGTCAAAGAGACCGTCTCTACCCCAAGGAGCTTACAAACTCAATAGTCAGGACAGAAGGGTGGGAGAAAAGGATTATCATGATCCCCATTTTACAGATAGGGAAGTGAGTGGATTAAGTGACTTTCCCCAGCTCACACAGAGACTCTATGGTGAGGCCCAGACTTGAACCCAGATTTTTAACTGCTCATCCAGTGCTGTACCCAGACACACCCCTCCCTTCACGTGGCGCTTGACATGCGACACATGGAGCCGCTTGCAGCTGTGGGGACGAAGCAGAAGGGGGTTCGTTCAGAGGGAGACCTCTGAAGGCGATTGCGTGTCTCACTCCGGCAGGGAAGGAATCCACCATGAGTTTCGAGGAGGCTTTTAAAAGATCACTTGAAAAACAAAAATCATCAAGGCTTTCACAGCTTGGCAGCCCTCCTCTGCTTGTTGGACAAGACTCTCCATCGGCCAGAGGCCTCCCCAAGACGTGTTTGCGCCGTGAATCCAGGGTTGGTGTTACTTCTATTACAGTGGCACATAGGAACCCAGCCACAGCTCCGGGCTGTTAGGCATTGTACAGACAACTCACAACAAAGCCGATGGCCTCTGCCCCAGACAGCTGACAATGTAGGTGTCAGACAGAGGGACAGAACAGATTAAACGGTAACGCATCTCCCTCTTTGGCAAATCATTGGCTGATTGTAACATCTTCAGGGCAGGGACTGTCTTTGTTCTAGGTCTGCCTAACACCTAGCGCAACGGCGCCCCGATCCACCCACTCCCCTAATACAAACAGACTGAAAGTTCTCTGGGGCAGGGGCTATCTGTACAGCACCTAGCGCAATGGGGTCCTGGCTCAAATAAGGATGTTATTGCAGAACAACACTCTAGCCTACCTAGGATTTGGAGGCCTCATGTCAAAAAGACACCAGGGGAGGTGGAAGACCACCCAAGAAATGGATTGGTTGCCCCCCACCTAGGCTGTCCCCATTCTCTTTGGGCCCTATGAAATGTTGGGGGACAGACTGGTTGGCAGAAAAGGGATTCGATTGTGAGCTGTGCTCATCACACACACAAAAATTAGGACTTTGCTCAGGACAGATTTGTCAATCTTTCTTGTTTTCACAGGCAAATATTTGTACTGGGAACATGAGGGACCCTCTCCCAACCGTGTCAACACCCCCCAGCCACAGCCCTGTGTGCAGCAGAAATGCCACAGCAGCCCCGTGTGAGGCTGGGACAGCTCCAGAGGGCAGAGCTGAGGGCCAGCTGCCTGCAGCTGAAAGAGGCCCTTGGTAGGGGGAGACTGATTAGCCAAGAGAGGAGCCTGCGGCAGAGAGGGAAGCCAGGAAGATAAGGGGGAAAAGCCACAGTGGGGGGACAAAGGGGTGCCATAAGGCACAAGGGAGTGACATTTCTCCCCCTCAAGAGAAGCTTTTCAATTAAACCAAGCGCCAGGGGGCTGTTTGAGGGGCCCTCTGGGGAGTTTTAGAGGATTTTTTCCACTCCCTTCTAGGGAGCGGCTCTAAAGGGATTGGGCATTTATATGGAGATCAAGACTCTCCAGAGTTAAATGATATAAATGGGATACTTTATGCTTCAGGGCTTAGCCAATCTCTGTTAGAGACCAGGGTGAGAGCTAGGTAGGGGGCAGGCACATCTCCCCACTGGGAGTTTCTTGCACCTTCCCCTGAAGCATCTGGTGCTGGCCACTGTCAGAGACAGAGTGCTGGGCTAGATGGTGGGTCTGATCCAGTCCAGCAGTGTCAATGTTCCTGAAATGTAACAACTGTGCACCCCGAAGGCTAGGCAGATATGTGGCTGGGTGGGTAGGGTGAAGGGGTTGAGGGGCCTGAAAAACCGCCTGTTTAGTGGGAGACTTCTCCCTGTCACATGCTGGCAGCTATCCAGCCTTCCAGTGCTGCACTGCTGTTTCTAGGCAGTGCAGGAAATTGGGTATGTTTCACTCTTACTGTCGGTCTATCACACTTCCTCATTTTGGACCCAAATTATCTCTGGCTCGACACAGGAATCTGATGTCCCCACTTTTACATTTCCTAAGAATTTGTTGCTCTGCAATAAAAACCACATTCTCCAAGCAGGCACCCATCATGAGTCAGGCCCCCAAAATCACAAGGCGGGCTTTAAAAACAATGAGACAAACAGTCATAATTTGGGGGGGTCTTTTCATGCCCCTTCCAGGATTTCAGCCTTGAGGATTCCCATTTTCAATCTTTTCTTTGCCACTACAAGGGCTAGAAACCTGCTTCTTTTGAAATAAAAGCTGAGATTCTCCCATAAATCACCTGACCTCAGCAGCTGAGGCTTTAAGAAAATCGCCAACTATCACAAGCCTCATAAATAATAAAATCACAAGAGTTGGCAACAGTGCAGTAGCGAAGGGTCTTGCGGATGTCGAGATGACGGTGATTCGTCATTTTTTAAGGCACCAGACAGAATTTTACACCTACTTATTGGTGTAGATCAATGTGTTAGGGGACCGGTTTTCCCCTCAGCCTACGCAAACAGGAGAGCACAACGGAACGAAGATACAGAACCTGCTGCTCAGAGGGGAAGGATGGTGCCGTTTCCAGCAGTGACCTGCGCCGCCTGCCACTCAGGAAGGCACAAGTGGCCACGGAGCCCCTAGTCAATTGCACAGTGCTGCCCCAAGTGGGGGAAGGGAATTTCCTTCCTGACCCCTACACTGAACTCTTTGGGCCTGATCCAAAGCCACTAGTGTCTTTCCATAGGTTTCCGTACACCTGGGCTCCAACTCTTTATGCTGAAAAACCCTGGCTCAGCAGCGCACTTGAGCATGTACTTAAATCCCATTGCACAATGGGAGCTAATCACATGCTTTAAAGTTAACCACATACTTAAGTGCTTTGTTGAATCGGGGCCTAAATCGCAAGGCTCGGCAATGCAGAGCCAAGAGACAGATGTCACAGAGAGCCGAAGAGCATGTCTACGCTTCGAGCTATGGGGAGGATTCCCAGTTCACAGAGACTCATCTGCTCTAGCTTGACCCGAACTAGGGTGCTAACAGGAAAGTGTAGCTGCAGCGGTGGGAGGTTACTTCTCAGCACGGCTCTAGGTGCCACTAGAAAAGATCGCTAATTATAAGGATTTATTAAGCTCTGGAATAGGTTTCTGAGAGAGGTTGTGGAATCCCCTTCACGGGAGGTCTTTAAGAACAGGTTGGCAAACACCTGTCAGGGATGGTTTAGGTTTCCTTGGTCCTGCCTCAGCACAGGGACCAGATGACTTCTCGAGGTCCTTTGCAGCCCTACATTTCTATGACAACGTGTAAAATAATATCAGGCTTCACAGTAAACAGAATATAATTTTTCTTGCCCTTTCTGTTCTCGGCAAGTTAGTTAAATTTACACGGTAAACATTTATGTCAGCAAATATTTTTAAGGCAATCTCCAGCTGACTTTTTCAAAGCAGATGTCTCTTTCAAGTCACATCAAAGCAATCGCAAGTACGTTGCGGCTGTCTCTTGTCACTTAAAGGGATAGGCACTACTTTTCTTTTTTATTATTTGAGTAAAGAAGTTTTAAAAAGCTTCTCCATTCCCCAAAAGTTCAACATCAGGGCATGCAAGAAATGAGCAAACTTCGAACTGGAAGCAAGAGGTATATTTTTGAGGATATTTTAGCATTGGAACAGATTACCAAGGGATGCGGTCAATTCCTCCATCCCTGGGAGTCTTTAAATCCAGGCTGGAGAGAGTATCTAGCGCAATCACAAAGTGTTGGGCTTGGGTGAAATCTATGGCCTGTGTTATGCAGGAGATCAGGCTAGATGATCAGAAGCATCCCTTTAGATCTGAAAAAGTCCGTTTACAAACGGATGGCCCGCAAACTGGGCACAAACCAGCTTGTTTAGTTTAACTAAGGATCAGCGCCAACATCCCAGCACTGAGATATGTTTATAGTGAGTACAATCAAGTTTATTATCAAAGGTTAAGATTTAAGAGGTGGTGAATAAGGATAATAATGGACATAGAAATTGTTACATATAAAACAAAAGGTATAATGTGGTTCCTAGAGTCTAAATTTAACTTTAACAGGCTAAAACCCTTGTCTAAAGTAGTTTTGCCTCACCTAAAGCAACTTCCCAGCATCTCCAATCAATATGACTGGGATCCCCATTTCATGAATGCAAAACGTGCTGTCCTTTTACCTTCCTCTTATATCCCCAAAGTCCATTGTTTTGTCCCCAGTGTCAGGATGACCTCCATGGTTTATTCCCTGGTGGGCTAGCTCCATGTTGCCTTCACATCCTCATACTGATGTTCTATGCAAATAGACTTATATTTGGTGGGCTTACAATGCTTATTTTGCATGGGATCCAAGACCGACAGGTGAATATAATACATCCTTTGTCTGGTCAAAACCTGCTTGTCAATCCTATTTTGATTCAGACTTCAAAATTTATTTTCCAATATCTGTAAGCAACTCCTTAAAGAACATCTGTACATACATCGCACAGTGATTATGAAGGTCAGTATGACAATAGCTTTTATCAGATACCTCACTTGACCCTAGTTGGATAAATACCATGGAAGCAGTGCATTGGGTGTAGTAAGTTTGCTGGGCCTGTCAGGAACTGTTGTTACAGAGCAATGAACACTTTGCTAGTTGGCACTGAGGGGTTATTAGGGTCACAGCTGCATCACACTGGATCCTGCCATAGTACACCAGCCGTTCCCAGTGAACGCTGGGAAACTGTGAATGGTTATCTCGGTGGTCACGATCCTGCAATATTTTATCAGCGCCAAAAAATTTAAACAAGGGTATGAAATCCTCATCCTGTGAGGTACTGAGCATACCCTAGAAGGCACTGGGAGTCCTCAGCTCCCGCTGACTTTGATGGGAGTAGCTCAGCACCACACTAGTCAAGACTAGGCCCCATTACAAAATCCACTGTCATATTGCTCTTCCTTCCTTCAGGACCTGCCCACTTTGGGGACCTGATGGTTCAGGAGACTAGAAAGCATCTAGCCTGATCATGAACAGAGTCAAGGTTAGGTGGGCAATGCCCCAAAGCCACCACATTGCTGATGGCTATTTGGGGACCTGTGTGAAATGTGTGGTTGGTCTAGTGAACAAATACACACCACTAGCACTTCCCAGCGGGGCAGGGGTTGGGAGACAGAATAATAAGTATAAGATAAGTACACTATAGACTATAAATAAGATGCACATTTTTAACATGGAGGGTCATTAATCATTGGCACAAGCTACCGGGGGACACTGTGGATTCTCTATCACTTGAAGTCTTTAAATCAAGACTGGCTGTCTACCCTAGCTCAACCACAAGCCATGGGCTATAGAAGGAATCAATGGGTGAATTCTCTGGCCTGGCCTATGCATAATTAATAATTATGCATAAAATTCTGGGGGCTTTTCATCCTCAGAACACTACAAGCCACGCCTGGAAGTCACTTCACCCAGCAATGGGCTATTTCCCACGCATCCTGATATCATGGCGACGGGCACAAGTGAAAGAACCTCGACGGAAAAGATTTGTACAGTGGGGGAGGGGGGGAAACAGAGACAGATAAACGTCACAATGCTGCTGCCATTGAAATCAACAACAAAGCTCCCATTTGGACTAGGCCCCAGATAACGGGAAGGAGTTGGTGTCAGGCATAGGATTAGCAGTTGGAATTCTCGGGTCCCAGACCTGTAATCCGACTGCTAGATAAATGAATGGAAACTAAATTTCCTGCTCAGTCCTAGAAATGGTCCCTCCAGAATGGAGCGGAGCCATCTTGGTACAGCGACATGGGAATCGTGTTCATTTTGACACGACAGCCTTTTTAAATACACCAACAGATCAGGATTTAAAAAAAAAAAGAGATGGCATCATTTTATTGATTAAAAAAAAAACAAACAAAATAAAAGACACCCTGTGGGCAAGAAACAGAACCTCCCCCCTGCACAAGCCACAGCTTCTTGCTCATATTCAGCTAAAGCCCCACTCCATCAGTGCATTGGCAAGTCTGATCCAGAGACTGGCGTGGTATCATACCAAGCATCTGCCTTCCCCCGGCACAAGACACTGAGCCTGGGTATTTATCGCACCTTGCAAGACTGCCTACGAGCATATAGCCCTGTGTGCTACCGTTACTCATTTGTTACCTACCATAGATAGGCTGCTTTTAGGGCTGATGATGGCAAACGAGGAATGGAAAAAGGCTTGAAGGATTCATATCAAAATGCTTGCAAACGTACATATAGTAGCTGATGCAGCACACAGACTCCTAAGCCTTTTGAGCCATGCAAACCTCAGACCTGGGGCCCAATTCTAGCCTCCAATGCAGTCCCTTAGCTGCTTAACCACCTCCTGGGGAATACCTCTGATCATGGACAGTCCCTTTGGGAAGCATGGGGCCAGCGTAATGGCCCTTGGCTGATCCCATGCACAGCCCCTGGCACAGGGTCATGCTGGGGGAGTAGCGAGGTCATAAGAACGTAAGAGCAGCCATACTGGGTCAGACCAAAGTGCATCTAGCCCAGTACCCTGTCTTCTGACAGTGGCCAATGCCAGGTGCTTCAGAGGGAATGAACAGAACAGGTGATCATCAAGTGATCCATTCCCTGTCACCCATTCCCAGCTTCTGGCAAACAGAGGCTAGGGCCATCATCCCTGCCCATCCTGGCTAATAGCCATTGATGGACCTATTCTCCAAGAACTTCTCTAGTTCTTTTTTGAACCCTGTTATAGTCTTGGCCTTCACAACATCCTCTGGCAAAGAGAACCACAGACTGACTGTGGGTTGTATGAAAAAAATACTTCCTTTTGTTTGTTTTAAACCTGCGGCCTATTAATTTCATTTGGTGACCTCTACTTCTTCTGTTAAGAGAAGGAGTAAATAACACTTCCTTATTTACTTTCTCCACACCAGTCATGATTTTATAGAGCTCTACCATATCCCCCCTTAGTTGTCTCTTTTCCAAGCTGAAAAGTCCCAGTCTTATTAATCTCTCCTCATACAGAAGCTGTTCCATCTCCCTAATAATTTTTATTGCCCTTTTCTGAACCTTTGCTAATTCCAATACATCTTTTTTGAGATGGGGCGACCACATCTGCACGCAGTATTCAAGATGTGAGCATACCAGGGATTTATATAGAGGTGATATGATATTTTCTGTCTTCTTATCTATCCCTTAATGATTCCCAACATTCTGTTCGCTTTTTTTGACAGCCTCTGCACATTGAGTGGATGTTTTCAGAGAACTACCCACAATGACTCCAAGATCTCTTTCTTGAATGGTAGCAGCTAATTTAGACCCCACCATTTTATATGTATAGTTGGAATTATGTTTTCCAATGTGCATTACTCTGCATTTATCAACATTGAGTTTCATCTGCCATTTTGTTGCCCAGTCACCCAGTTTTGAGAGATCCTTTTGTAGTTCTTCGCAGTCTGCCTGGGACTTAACTCTCTTGAGTAGGTCGAGAGCAGATTTGGCTCTGCCTATTCAGAGCTGATGGAGTAGCCCAGGCATGTTGCTCACAGCAGCCCCTGGCGGGGGGCCACAATTTGAGAGGCCATCTTTGGCCCACCCCAACTCCTTGGGCTGAGCTCCCGAGAGAGTTCAGGCCGAGGATTCCAGAGCCAGCCAAGAGCAGAGAAATCAAAAATAAACGTTGCAATCAGACTAATTCTTCAAAAAAAATGTTAAGGCTAGAAACAAGAAAAAAGAAAAGCGTCCTACATTTTATAATGGCCTTTTAGCAGAGCGACCAATCGGCCAGCTCAGGAAGGGGAACATTATCGTTTTGGGGTGAGAGTCTACAGTTTGAGCGCACACACCCTAATGAGCCACCAGGACACAGCCAAGGCCAGGCACGTGGGACGCCCGCCATATTGGCTGACACTCCTGGGATCTCCAGAGCTAAAAGAACTGGCTCCAGCGGTAGCAGATTGAGCTAAAGACTGGGGCTCCTTACCTGAGGCTGTACTAGCCTTATATCCTTGGTGGACTGGGCACAGAGAAGTCCCTGTAACACACAGCAGTGGGTCACGCCTATGCTATGGTATGATTAATGGCCTTGGGGCAGCTGAGTCCACTAGGCAGCTTTGAAAATCTCAGCTTTGAAGTACAGTTTGTGACACTTGCCTGACTTGGTCTTTTTGCTCTGTGTCTAGCACGATGGGGTCCTGACCCAAGACTGGGGCTTATAGGCACTTCCACAAGACACATAATAAATAATAATAATAATAATAATAAGTTCTGTTCACACACTTGTTTTTCCCTTCCCCGTGACACTGCCATAGGTCAGCCATGTTTGTATGTCCACACCTACCACGCTGCCTGACTGCTTTTGTATGCGTGCATTCTGGGAAAATCTGGCAGCTATCCCATGGTTCTGTGGTTAAGGCAACCCCTAAGGTTGCTGTGATGGGTTTCCAACCATTGCAAGAGAGTGCAATTAATTCTTCTTTAAAAACAAAACAAAAACAGCCCCCCACCCAAATTTTCCCAGTGACAGATAACTCCCCCCACCCCCACTCATTTCTATTAATATTAGGTTTTGTAGCGATCCCCTACACACGTACCCCATGTACTTTTGAACCTAATTTGGTCAATTGATAGTGTGCCTTTTAGTGAGACAAATTTACAAATAATGAGGTAAGAGCCCAATACTGCAACATGCTAAGCTCCCTTATCTGCCTGCGATGTCAGCACGAGTTTAGGGCAGTCCGGGATCAGTGTCCTGACTGCACTGAAAAATTAATGAAATTACACCATCTAGGCTGGAAAGGAGGCCAAGGCACTGTATGTCTGATCACCGAGCTCTGGCATGGTCCATTAAATACAGCCCTGCTTTCCTCTCAAAGCAGCTCCTAAAATAAACAAACATCCCCAGCTGTAACATTGCATTCAGGGGATCTGGAGATCTAACTACAGGGCCAGACGAATAAGGAAAATAACTGGTCCTTAGAGAAGGAATTCATTTAATCCGGGGTTCTCAAACTGGGGGTTGGGAGCCCTCAGGGGGTAACGAGGTTATTATGTGGGGGGTCGTGAGCTCTCAGCCTGCACCCCAAACCCCGCTTTGCCTCCTGCATTTATAATGGTGTTAAATATATTAAAAAGTGTTTTTAATTTATAAGGGGGTTGCCCTCAGAGGCCTGCTATGTGAAAGGGGTCACCATAGAATATCAGGGTTGGAAGGGACCTCAGGAGGTCATCTAGTGCAACTCCCTGCTCAAAGCAGGACCAATCCCCAATTTTTGCCCCAGATCCCTAAATGGCCCACCTCAAGGATTGAACTCTCAACCCTGGGTTTAGCAGACCAATGCTCAAACCATTGAGCTATCCCTCCCCCTAAAAACCAGTACAAAAGTTGGAGAACCACTGATTTAATACATGCCTCAGAGTCCACAGAACATCCTCGCCGCCACAAGAAACGGAAAACAAATGGCTCGGGTTTACTCAGCTGCCTCCACATTCAAAAGTCCGTCAGGCTGAAAGACACGACAGGATCTATCGTCCTGAACTAAGTCCAGTTCAATATTCAATTTCATGAGGCAGAGAGAAGCCCAGGGATTTGTCATTTAATACATTCTTCTCATACTGCTGTTTATTTTCATTCCGCTACCTGAAATCCCTCTGCAGTTTCAGCTGAATGTGGTTATTCTTTACTTCCTGTTCTAAACTCTTGTGTAACGTTGCTGCCATTGGAACAGGTGCTGTGCTGCTCCCCAGAGGTAGCTGCACATTGGGGGCGAGTAAGAGGATTCCTGTGTCCATACTAAGTACACTGGAATCCTTCTGAGTGAATAGCTCTTCTTATGCAGGTGCACGTCATGCCTCCAGAGATGAAGCTGAGTTCCATTTGGCACTAAAAGCAGGGATTCAATCTCTTCGTTACATATGAAAAATGCACCGTATCCTCCCCCGAGTCGCAGCACTTACTCTTTGCATACAGAATGAGTTTTCAGAGCGTTTACAAGTAAATCTGTACCTCGTGCAGGTTGACGTAGCCCTGTTTGAAACGGGACTGCACCAAAGTGAACTAGGTACCTTTCAGTTCGTGCCAGCAGCCTCTACATGGGGCAGTTAGAGCGCTCTACAGTTCACACCCCCATAATCCGGCCTGCGGTATCGTGTGGACAAGCCGTAAGAGACAGTCTAGCGCTCGGAATGCAGTCTGCTTCATGACATGAAAGGGAAACCCCAGCACAGAGCATTGGCCACCAGGTCTCTAAGAATTCCCTCCCTCCAACAGGTTACGTTACTCGCTGTGAACTAGAGGGGCACAGCATGTCGTCTGCTACTGCCCTGCCAAAAGTAACCAGAGAACCGACCAGCAAAGTAAAACCTCCTAAGCAAGGGCAGGATAGCAGAGGCGAATGCCAGCTGCAGGGACGATTCTGCTGGTACTGAACCTGACAGCCGGACTATGGGCCCAATACCCTGCTGGCTCCATGCACGAAACTTCGCTGGGAGCTGCACCCTTGCAAACAAGGGTAATGTCAGCCATACGCCACAGGCCTCTGCTGAGCCCTCAATTATCCACCCGCAGTAGGGCCGCCAGATGCTTGGTTTTCGACTGGAAAGTCCAGTTGAAAAGGGGACCTGATAGTGTCTAGGCAGATCTACTGATTGGACACCCAAAGTCCGATTGCTGTGAGCAGGAGAGTCGGGGAGGCGCCGGGTCATCATCTGCTCCAGCCCCTACTCAGCCGGGGCTGCCTCCTACCTTCCTCAGGTGGCTGCAGCTCCCCGCCCCGGCTCTGCGGGCAAGTCCCTCCTGACCCGGACGGGGAGGGGAAAAGCAGCAAATGACAGGAGGGAGGGGGAAGAGGAGTGGATGGGGGCAGGGCCTCAGGGGAAAAGGTGGTACCGGGGTGGGGCCTCAAGGGAAGAGGCGGGGCAGGGGCGGGGCCTCAGGGGAAGATGCGGGGTAGGGGCGAGGCCTGGGGCAGGGGAGGTTCCGGCACTCCTGCTGGGAGTGTCTGGTTTTTAAATATTACCACGCTGGCAACCCTAACCAGCAGCAGAGCGAAGGGCCACATGTGGCCCAGCACAGAGGCAGCTGCTGCCCTGGGGAACAGCCCCGCTCAGTGCTGGGATCACCTCCACTGCGTGCCCCAATATCACCCAGCCCTCCTCAGCACCAGCTTGACACCCACCCGGAGCTGGTAAAGAAGGGAACGAGGGCAATGCCCACCAGCGCTGGAGAGGGCAGCTGGAAAGGGTCAGTGGACAAATGGGACTCTGTGCTAGAGGGGAGGGGTGACTGCTTGGGCCTGAGCCATGTTACCAGAGTATGGAGTGTCGCCTCCCAGAGCATGCACTGAAATCTGCAGGGGAGGTTAGCAAGCTCTGCCGAGCTTCTCACCCTGGCTCTGCTCTCTCACCGGAGAGACTAAACGCGTGCGCAGACCAAGCAACCCGCACGCCCCCAGCTGCTATGGGCCGCATTCTCCAGCCAGCTCAAATTCCTGCCCAGGCAATGCAATACTCCGGGTGGGTCATCGGCACCGGGGACTGAACCTGGGACGTCTGGATCTAAAAGCAAGCGCCACCACCGGCGCTAAGAGAGCCAGCTCAGCTCTGCGGGAGCCACCTCATCAACAGCTACAAATGGCCCCCGCTGCTCGAGGGGGCCAGCATGTCACCCTGAGTCGGGGGTGGGTCATACTTGCACCCTGTGTTGTCATTTACACCTGTGCCCAGGCGCGGGCTGGAGTTAAAATCCTGGACTGCAGGCGCCCTAAGCATCCAGCCCATCTCGCTGCTGAGCGACAAGCCCAGTAACCCAAGGGGAACACGGGACTAGACGCGATGAGGCCCAAGGAGGGATCTTGGAGTTAGCCATTCAAACAAAGGTGATCTCAAACGGCCCTGGGACCATGCTCCAAACTCCAGAGGGACATGACAGCATAAAGGATGGACGCCTGGCCAAGGTGGGACTGAGAAAGAGAGCCAGGGTCCCTGCCCAAAAGGGCTTGCCCAACCCAAGCAGATAACACACCAGACCGACAAAGGAGGTTGTGAAGGACGAATATTTAACCCTTGATTATTCCACCCCCTTTCCAGTTATTATTCCCACCACCATCAGCTTCCTCCCTCCCTCATTTTCACGCAATGTAATGACGTCTCAGACTTCCTACCCGCTTGCCCCTTTCCTTTAACTGCCTGTAACCATCATCAACTCCCTTCCCACCCCACCTCCAAATCCCCACATTCCTCTAAAGTCTACTGCAAAGCCAGACATGAACCTGATTAGACACATCAACAGGATGCTGGTAGGCCGGCGGGGAGGGACTCTTCCCCTGCCTGGAAGGTTAGAGGATGGGGAAGGAAATTCTCTGCTACCGAGCAAAGGCAGACTGGGAAACAACCTCTTCTTTAGCTGGAAGTGTCTGCTCATTGCCAGTCCACAGGTGGTGGGAGCTCCTACTGGACAGCAGGGACTGGGGAAATAGCCCCTCCTTGCCCTGTGCATAATTTCCTGACAGGCTGAGTTAGCAAGTCAGGAGTACACGGGTCTGTTTAGATTGGGAGAGAGAAATGAGCACAGCAGGAAGACCAAAAAAAAAAAGCTGCACACAATGGGCCTGACGCTCCTTTCGCTCACAGCGCTGTAAGCCAGGAGCCACTGCACTCAAGTCAGTGATAACAGTGGGGAGCCCGGGGGGAAGAGGGAGATCAGGCCCTATACACACCTCCCTGCCCACATCCCTTGCATGCTCCCAAGTGACTGCGGAGATTCTGCAGAAGAGCAAAAATGGCAGAGATTTACAATTGCAGAACCTGTGGTTTTCCTCAGCTGGAGATTTCCATGTGCCAGTCACGAGCAGAATGAGACAGTGGCTTTGAGCTGGGCCCATGGACCCTTAACTTCCCTCAGTGATTGTTATCAGACTAGTAACAGCCGTCGGACAATGAGCGTTTGCTGCAGTGGCACCTGTGTTATTGTTAATTGTTTGTGTTGCAACAGCATCTAGCAGTCCCATGCATGGACCAGGGTCTCACTGAACTAGGCGCTGTACAAACATTGAACAAAAACCACAGTCCCTGCCCCAAAGACCTTACAAGGCAGAGAATTCTGAGTCATTTAGCCGAGCACCGGTTTCACTCCCCCGGCTTCCCAGGGACGGATAAAAGCTTTGTGGCTGCTCCATTGAATTCTCAATGAAATCAGAAAATACCACTTGTGTTTTCTTACTAAATTGAGTGGAAACAAACCTCTCTTCCTGAGTGGCTTCTAATTCTCCAACCTCCTGGGACTATTATTTAGAAACGCAGTAATCACTGTTAACACGTAATAATAATAAACACTTCGCTCTCAGCTTGGGATCCCAAAGAGCTCTGCAAATAGTCATTAGATGCAGCAAACCTCACTGTATAGCAGCTAAGCATCACAATCTCCCCTTTGAAAATGGAGGCACACAGACGAGGCTTGCCTGAGACCACACAGCAAGTCAGTATCAGAGCCAGGCAGAGAACCCAAGGCTCCTAGTCCCAGACCCGCTGCTGTAAACGCTGATCTCTGGGGCTGTCTCAGTTAAGCCTTTCCCAAACCCTTCAAAAGCCAGATCCTCTGCTGATCTAAATCAAAGTCATTTCATTCACTTCACTGGAGTGACACTGATTTACACCACGGAGGATGTGGCCCTGTGTATTTAAATGAAGAAACAAAACATGGTCTCAACCCTACAAGTCCCCGACATGCAGAACTTCCACTGACTTCGGCAGGAGTCCCTACTGCAGAGGGCTTTGCAAGCTATTAGTGGGTTTGTCAAGAGCTGCTCTTTTGCAGTAAAAAAGTGCTTAACTTTTAACTGGATTAAGCTGCTTAACACTGTCTGCTACGTGCCCTCGCTGGCACCATGGGGCCATAGCAGGGCCAGTTATTGACCTAGTTAGGCAGCCCTGTAAAAATGCCGCCCTCTTTCGCTCCTCTTGGCATCCCACCCCTCCCACTCGCTACTGGAATAGCGCACGGACACCTTGCTGCTGTTTACGGATAGACGCTGCCCAGTGCAGTTCACACAGCAGACGCCCGCTGTAATTTTGCCCAGCGACGTTGTTCTTTCTTTCCAGTCTGAATAGCTCAGCGTGAGAAGCTGAGTGGAATCACTGTGCCCAGCAAACAGGAGCTAAAATTTCATTGTGTTTGGGATCAGCATCGGACACGATTTATGGCCAGACCTGGATCCCCAGCACTGTCTCTGTTCTCATCCCCACCTCCTCTGAACCACCCCCAATGTCCCCTATTTCCCCTGCCTCAGTGGATGTGATTTTCAGAGGGGCTGTACACCCGCAGCTCCCACTGACTTGAGCAGGAATTCTCCTGAGTACTCAATAGGTCTGAAAATCAGACCTAGTTCCTGTTCCCACAGTGACCGCGTCCCTGAAACGCCCTGCTCCAAAGCTCTTGTAAACTGAAATCCCTCCAAAACATTCAATAGGGACATGTCGCCTACCAGAAGTTAATAATAAATCTAACTTATCTGAACCACCACATGGCCCAGTCTTCCGAGGAAACCATGTAGGCCTGATCATTGTATCCCTTGTCCCATCCTGTGTTTCTTAATGACCCTCACTTGTGTCCAAACCGAGGCTGCAAGATCGCCAGGACGCAGACCGTGTCCTTCTTGGTTTCCATTGAGATGCCTGTGGCACTTTTGGAAAGCCAGAAATAATCAGTCCTGTAAATCATCTACATAGAACCTCGATATTCAGGCCTAGCATCACAGTATCCAGATTCTACATCTGAATAACACCGAGATCCCAACACACCTCAGATCTTGGCTGTAGCATAGGTGCACCCTAGTAGACATTATACACAGTGATACTGTCATACAAAGAGTATCCCCTCTTTAGAGGTCACTGAAAAGTAGAGAATTCTGTTCCTGGCTCTGCCACTGGCTCCTGTAGGACTTTGGGCAAGTCACTTAATCTCTCTGGGCCAAAGTGCTCCATCTATAAAGCGGGCCTCATTGATGTGTGTATTAAGGTAGTGCCCAGAGACCACACTCAGGGATCTGGGCCCTATTGTTGCTCTCCTCTGGACTCTCAAAAGACAGACCCTACCCCAAAGAGTTTACAATCTAAGTATAATAAGATGAGACAACCGGTGGATACAGACAGGTGGGGTGAATCCAAGGTAACAGCACGATGATTATGATACATTTGTACCACGCTCATCATATCATTTCAATATTTCTTCAATGACTCGGATAATGGAATGGAGAATATGCGTATGAAATTTGCGACACACGCAGAGAGAGGGGCTGCAAGCACTCAGGAGGACAGGATTAGAATTCAAAATGACTTTGACAAATTGAAGAATTCGCCTGAAATCAACAAGATGAAATTCAATAAAGATAAAGATAAATGCAGCTGGGGGTTACAGTGGATCACAAATTGAATATGAGACAATGTGATGCAGTTGTGTATATGGCTAATATTTTCGGGCATATTAACAGGAATGTCATATGTAAGACGTGGAAGGTAATTGTTCCTTCTACTCGGCACTGGTGAGGACTCGGCACTGGTGAGGACTCGGCTGAAATAATGTGTCCAGCTCTGGGTGCCCTACTTTAGGAAAGATGTGGGTAAATTGGAGAAAGTCTAGAGAAAAGCAACAAAAATGATAAAAGGTTTAGAAAACCTGACCTATGAAGAGAGGTTAAAAAAAAAAAAAACTTGGCATGTTTAGCCTTGAGAAAGTAGACTGAGGGGGACCTGCAAACAGTCCTCAAATCTGTTAAGGGCTGTTATAAAGAGGTTGGTGATGAATTGTTCTCCGTGTGCACCGAAGTTAGGACAAGAAGTACATGTCTTCATCTGTAGCAAGGGTGATTTAGGTTGGATGTTAGGAAAATCTTTCTAACTAAAAGGGTGATTTTAAGTTCTGCAATAGGCTTCCAAGGGAGGCTGTCAGATCCCCATCACTGGAGGTTTTAAAGAACAGGTTAGACAAACACCTGTCTGGGATGGTCTATTTGTCCTGGCTCAGCACAGGGAGCTGGACTTGGTGACCTCTCGAGGTCCCTTCCAGCCCTAGGAGTCTATGATCAGCATGATAAGCAGCAGTCACACCATGCCAGCTCTGCAATCAGTTTGGAGTGGTCTGCAAGCATCACAGCACAGGCGAGTTTGGGGGACAGATTTCGCTTTCCCAAGAGCTCCTCTTTGGTCACCCTTCCTGTTTTCTTTTCCCTTTGTCCCTATTTCCTTTACTGTTCACGGCTTGGTAGAAATGGAATAACCACAAAAGATCGACTTTTCAACACCCAAAGGGGAATGTTTATTTTATGTGGGAACCAATTGCTCCTTTATCGCCATTAAGAAGCCCCTTTAATCTCAAAAGATCTTTACAAACATCAGCCGAGTAATCCAGCTTCATAATACCACATCTCAGGGAGGAGAGCATCACTGTGCCTGTTTGACACATGGTGGAATGGACTCTGGAAGTCAATGAAGTTCCCAAAGGTTCTGATTCTCCACATCTCCCATTAGCTTCAGTGGGAGCTGGGAGCAATCAGCACCTCTGGAAAACCAGGCGACATATGATTTGCTCCAAGCAACACATTTCAAAAAGGGCTCAGAGACCAATTGTGATGGGCTGGGTGTGGGTGGGAAACCACATTTTTATCAACATTTTTCAAGGGGGCAAACCTAGGATTTCCGAATCAGCTCTACCCATTGGCCAAACTCCCCCACAGATAGCAGCTAGCTAAGGTACTTACAGGGTCTCCATTATCATAGTATCTGAGCTCCTCACACTTGTCAGTGTATTTATTCTCACAACACCCCTGTGTGGTAGGGCAGCACTATTGTCCCCAGAGTACAGATGGGGAACTGAGGCACAGAGAGACCTAGAGTAGGTCTATGCTGCAGTCACACACCCATGGGTGGCCCATGCCAGCTGACTCGGGCTAAGGACCTGTTGAACTGTGGTGTAGATGTTCGGGCTCAGAGAGACCCTCCCACCTTGCAAGGTCCTAGAGCCCAGGCTCCAGCCGGAGTCCTACGCTGCAATTAAACAGCCCCTTAGCTCATGCTGCACGAGCCTGAGTCAGCTGGCACAGGCCAGCCACGGATGCCTAACTGCAGAGTAGACAGACCCTAAGTGACTTGCCCAACGTCACATAAGAAGTCTGCGGCAGAGTAGGGGACTCAACTAATTTCTCCCCAATCCTAGGCTAGCACCTCAGCCGCTGGACCGGCCTTCCTTTCTAGGGCCTACTGAGCCTGGAAGGGAGGCTTATGTTTCTCTCAACCCCGCTTTGCTCCAGCCTGTTTGCACGGGCTGTGTGCCGGGGCTGAGATTCGGCTGTATATGCGGAAGCTATGATGGCAAATGGTTCCAGGCCCCCAGACTGGGGTTGGATTGTGGCAGAATCAGGAAACTGACGCAGGGATAGAAACCAGAGGAAGTCTCCTTTGTTTATCTTTTCTAGCTGTGCAGAAATTGCCCCTCAAACGTTACTGAGCCACTCTTCCCAGCAACGCGTTGCCTTGTGCTCGCCACGACCATCGCTTTACCACTATGTACTGAACAGTCAGACCCTGGAGAGACAACGAGGGGGAGGGAATATCTTTGATGGGACCAACTTTTGTGGGTGAAAGAGACCAGCTTTCACACTACCTCGACCCACAGAAATTGGCTCCACGAAAGATATTATCTCACCCACCTTGTCTCACTCAGAACACAGCTACGACAACACTGTCAGACCCTGGGCAGCCCGTCTCCCTTTGCTGACAGAGGGATGCATGAAGAGGGAATGCAGGTTCTCTCATTGCAGTGGCTGCCTTCTTTGTGCATCTGACAGCACTTACGCCTGTGGTAAGCAAACCCTTTAATACAGATGCATCCAATTGCCTTTCCCAGAAGCTCCCACCAGTACTCGGGGGAAGGGGTGTGATTTCTGTGGTGTATGGACACTTGTCCAACAGGAACTGTTCCAAGATCTGCCTATTCAGCTCACATAGGACACAGAACAGCTGTCAGATGGTAACTTCTTGCAGTCACTATCTTCCTGATCCTGCAGAAGCATCTGCAACCATGGACCCTCACTGCCAAGAACAGTCCCATTGGCTCTGCAAAATTGAGGGCTTGGCCTGGACTGAAACTGTTGATTTAAATGGGGAGGAGATTCCTAACCTGTTGCCATTCCCCAGAGCAATCCCATCCCTCAGCTTCTGCTGTCTTGATTACATGGGAACTGTGCCATTAAACCAGTCAAACCGGCTGAATGTCTATGATACAGGAGATGCAGAAAAACAACCCAGAGAGAGAGACACACACATGCACAAAGTATTGGAAATTCCCCATCCATTCTGAGAAGCGAGCTCAGGTTGGTTCTCAAAAAGTGGTTTCAATTTTACAATTCTACAGAGCACACCCTTCACTTACGCTGACGGCAGCAGAATCCCACCAAGGGTGCAAGTTTAGCTGGGCAAGTAGGTGACCTGCAAACGGGGATATGGTTCTTTGGAGTTTGTGGCCATTTTTTTGTTGCATAAAGATCGTCTGTAGAGTAGAGCTGTCTCCCCTCCCCTCCAAAAAAAAAATCTGTTTGTTTTTTGTTTTGTTTTTAAATATTAGAACTTCAGGTCTTGCCTTCCCTGGTTTTTTTCCTGGATACCTCTATGGATGACTAGAGAACTAGGAGTTTATGATAAGTACTAAGGAAGTGAAAACCGAGCAACTGAGAAGGGAAGGAATACTTTAGTCAGCCTGTTTAAATGCCTTTGTTACTTTGCTTAACCTCCATTTCTACTCCAACGCTTGGCCCCATAAGGAGAGCATGTCTCTGTTAAAAATTCAACCACTTGCTTTGCTGCTACAGCTAAGGCCTGAGAAAGGTCCCCATACAGTTCTCCACGCTCCCACGGAGACCTCCAGTGGATACGGGGAAGACAAAACTCAATATTCCTGATATTTATAAGGAAAAGAAAATGATATAAAAAAGCCAAGCAGAAAAGGAAGGATGGTCCAGTGGGGAAGGTACTGGGCTAGGACTGCAAGACCTCGGTTCAATTCCCTGCTCTACCCCGACGTCCTAAGTGACTCAGGCAAGTCACAATCTCTCTGGGCCTCAGGTCCCCACCTGGATATGGAGATCACAGCACTTTTGTCTCTCATAGGGGTGTTGCCAGGTTAAACACATTAAAAGATTGTGAGGTGCTCCAACACTACAGTAATGGGTGGCCACTCGAGTACCTTAGACAGAAAAATAAGCTTCTTCTATTAATAAAGTCAAGACTTCCTTGTGTAATCAAAAGAAGCAGAAAAGAAGAATCCAACTTTATTTTCCTTTCCTGGTCACCTTTAAATAAAGGTTGACAAAACCCTACAACACTCAGGTTAGTTGAAATTGCCAACAAACTGCATCTAACTGTATTTGGATGGCATTGTAATGCAGGTGTTCAGGTCAGACCCACTGGAGTGAACTATACACACAGTCTTGCACATTACTATTTTCTAGAATTCATCCACCCCCTTAGACTTGGTATTAGATTACAAAAATTAAGAATTATATTGCCCTCCTTCAGCCTCCACCCTCAACCCAGCTGTACAAATCGGATTTTACTAGAAAACAGATTGTGATGCACCTAAATTTGGCATTTCCAGTAAAATACAACCTCTAAAAAGTTTGTATTGTTCTTCAAATGTGGGAGAACATACATTTCCTTGCTGGTTTAGCTGACAATAGCCAGCCACTATTTATAAAACTCCTCTAGCACTAAGGGCGCCTAAATCCAGTTTAGTTTCTTTGTTTAGACTGTACTGGATGAATAATTACATCGAGAGACAGTATTTCTGAGTGGACAGAGCACTCAGCCGTCACTCAGGAGACCTGGGTTCTATTCCTGACGCTGCTGCTGACCTGCTGGGTGAGCTTGGTTAAATCGCTTGCCGAAGCTCCTTCACTGCAGGTTTTCAAAAGGAGGCTGGATAGCTGCTTGTCTTGCATGGTCTAGACACAACAAATCCTGCATCTTCGCAGGGGGTTAGACTAGATGAAAACCTTCTAATCCTATGGTTCTATGTGTCTATCGCTCTGTGCCTCAGTTTCCCCATTGCTAAAATGATAGTGACCTTCTTTTTAAAGAGCTTTGAGAGCTACCGATGCATCATGCTATGTAGGAGCTAGATATTGTTATTAGATAACCCTGGACTTGGACAATAGGAAGTTAATAAGAGGATCCCCCTTTCCCTTTTGTATTCTCCCTGTAGTCATTAAGTATCCATCCTTTGTTGTCTGTGGCTCAAGCCATCCCATCTCCTCCCCTCCCTAGTAAGTAATTCCAGGAATTAATGCATGTAAATTTGCAGTGAGTTCCTGGGAGGATAGAGGTCAAGGGCTCAACCAATGAAGTGGATACTCTGCGGTCAGAATGCATCTCTGGACATCTGTGAGACGTCAAGCTGCCGGGAGTGGCTCACACTCAGTCTGCCCTGATGCTGGTGCTCCTGTTAAGAAGCAGGGCACAGACCCCAAACTGGTTGTGAATTCCAAACTTAGATTTCACCAACCAAGTATCAAGTGTGAACTCCTCAAGGACTACAACAGCCTGAACATGGAGTCACAGACAGTCCTTTTGGGTACTCCAGTACACCTTGTCACCCAGGTAAGCTTGCCTTTGTGATAGATGGTCCCTTACACCAAAAATCACAATAATATTCAGGTTACTTCCAGTCACTTACCCCTGGTCACTTACACCTTAGATCCTACACCAAAGACAAGGCTGGTAGCCAATCCAATTATAAACTAACTGAAGATTAACTAAGAACAAGAAATGAGTGGTTTACAAGGTTAAAGCAGGTAAACAGACACACGCAAAAGAGTTCAGTATTAAGTTCCAAAAGGTAGCTATATGTCCCCTAAGGCTAACCCGCGCTAAGCAGCTGGGGATCCCTTCCTTATGCTTAGAAATCTTGCCCTCTCAAAGTCCAAGCAGCATAGAGATAGTTTCTTCTTGTCAGGGATTTTTATTCCTTTCCCCCAGAGATCACACTGATGGGACGAGTCCTCGTGCACATCTCCTCTTCATGGGGAGAGCAATTAACAAAATCTTTTGTTCTTTGTTTCACCACAGCTCGTTGGGTTTCAATGGGCCTTCTTGGTGGGCAAGACCTAACACCTTCTGTAGCAAGCCAGCATTTTACATTCATTAATGCTTCTTTCCTGTTTGGTGAATTACACAGTTACAGAGGTTTACAATGCAAACACTCAATGTAACCTTACAATACTGGATACAGATGTTATGAGATTAATACATGGAGCAACTTACAAGCATTTCATAGAGTCTAAACACTAGACACATTCTCATAAACTTAACGTCTGTTTTAACAACACTAACAGAAGGTCTGATGCAGAGAGACCATCTCCCAGCTTGGCCCCCACCACTCCCAACAGGCCCCATTCAGCAGGGCAATTTTCCAAAACACTGGGGACTGATGGAGAATGGCGCGGTTTGTACAGGGTGAGGGGAGTCGAAGAAGAGAAGGCCTGTCACCCCCCGCCCTCCCCGGCACAAAGAAACAAGGTGGGAAATGACAGGACTCTAAGACTTTACTTGGCTTGTGCATTCACTTGTCTAGGTATCTCAGGGCTTGATCCTGCAAGATGCTGTGCAGTGACAACACTTGTTAACTTTCAGGCCCAATCCTGAGCTCACAGAAGCCAATGGCAAACACCCATTGACTTCAGTAGTGCAGGACCAGCCACTTTAGAGGGAGCTGAAGGCACTTCGCACCAGAAAGTGCTCTGGACTTTGCGGGACTAGGCCCTAAACTACTGTCTAGCTGCAGGATTGCTAGATTTTTAAAGTCAACAGACAGTGTAAAAGCTTGTGCACCCACAATCACTGATCAGGTTGGGATTCGCACATGTGTATCACTGGAGCACCCATGGACCCATCATCAACCAGGTCAGGGGCCAACCGTGCTCAGTGCTGTACAAACTTTATCTTAAAGGGAGCAGGACTCAAGTCATCCCAGTGAAGCAGCCCCACTGCCCTGCATCCACTGACCAGGAAAGACCCAAGACAAGTTCACTAGAGCCTGCAAGCTCCTGTGCATGGCAGACTCTTGCACTTGCATAGAGCCACTGACTTCAGTGAGCTTGCAGGATCAGGGCCTCGGTTTGGTTTTCAAGTTGATCTACCCCTTGGCATTCCACCATGCGAGGCCCTGGAAAACCAGCCGTGTTCATTTCGAAACAGGACTTTCCCACTAGCCAGAAGCACTGACCAGATTCCATTCATATGCCATCCAGCAGACAGGGCACTGGACTGGAACAAAAGAGCCCTAGGTTCTATTCCTGCCTCTGCCACTAGCCTGCGGGCTGACCTAGGACAAGTCATTTCATCTTCCTGTGCCTCAGTTTCTCCATTTGTATAATGGGGATAATGATACTGAGCTCCTTTGTGAAGTGCCATATAGGAGCTAGGTATTATTACATTAATATTTCCAAGTATAGGTCTAAACAGCAGAACAAATTTATACAATTGACAGTCATCCTCTGGATCTTACTGACTTCTATGAATACCACTGTTGTCTAGCTTGCAGAGTCACCCTAGGCGGCTAACATCTGCAGCATCTAATTCTTTCCATACATCTCTACATAATTATAGCTGGTTTCTTACAGTATCAGCACCCAGTTCTGCACTTCTCACTTAGACAAAACTCAAAGCTTCTGCCTGTCTAAGGAGCACAGGATCAGGCCCTTAGCTTCCCTCTGCCTTTACCGATTAACAAGAAATAACAGTTGGCCAGCGCACTGCGTTTTATTATTCAATTCCTAACTGTAAAGGTAGCTAAGCAATGGAACGAATTATCTAGGGAGGTTGTGGAATCTTTGTCGCGGGAGGTTTTTAAGAGCAGGTTAGACAAACACCTGTCAGTGATGGTCTAGATAATACTTAGTCCTGCCGCAGGAGGGGACTGGACTAGATGACCTATTTTTGTGATGCATTCCCTGGGAAATGCAGTCACTTGAAGTATGATCCCTGCATTTTGGCAGGTTTCAGAGTAGCAGCCGTAATTGGTTAGTCTCTAAGATCCCTTCATTGTTTATACTCAGAGGAGCAAATATTGGTCCCCACCCCAGCAGATACTGTGGCCATGGAGCGCCCTGACCTAGTGTGCTCCTAAAGAGCATGTGCGTAGTCTTCTTCTACACACGTTGCCCTCCTCCCCGGCACCCTCTCACAGCGGCCCTGAAAATTGGCCCTCGCCTCAATTTCCCATTTGAGTCCCCAGTAACTGCATGGAAGCAAGTTCTCAAGTCCATCAACATTACTGTTAACCAAACACAATGCAGCCGTCCCTCAGAATGGGCCATATCACCCCACTGCAAGTCGTCCCTGAAATCATGGCTTCGGTCTCACCTCCTGGTGTCCTCCGCCAGACCTGGATTCGTTATTAGTCCTCCTTCTAGCAGGAGCAGCTGAACCACCCTAAACGTGGGGGACCACAGGCGCCCAAAACTGTGACCCCGTTTCCCCACCCCCACACTGCCCCTTCCCCCCAAGACTCTGCCTTCCACTCGCTCCTCTCTGCCCCCTCTCCCCTGTCGCTCGCCCTTACAGCTGGTAAAAAGTGGTGGGCCCATGGCCCCCTGTCCTGTCCTGTCCCAGCGCCTCGGCTCGAGGACGTAACCCTACTCTTCCCAAGGGGACAGCCACCGCCTCTCTGCTGGGAGTATCCTCCCTTCACTGTTCCTGGGGGTCCAGCTCTCCAGCAAGGAGACAGCATCAGGTAACTTCCCACCCATCATCTGCTCCCCCTCCCTTCAGTCCCCTCAGGCCCTTGGCTACAGCTCTCTGGCTTAGAGCCAGCTGGCATCTCCCTCTGCTTCTGTTGCGGATGCTGCTGCTTTCAGCCCTCTCCAGCCCTGGCTCTCCGGCCTGGGGACAGCAGCCAGCAAACCCCTCTTGCTCCTCTCCTGCATTCCCCCTGGACCCCCCTTCCCTCTGTAGCAGCTCTCCTGCCTGCGACATCGCTAACATTCTGGTCTCCTTCTCACCAGGTCCCTTATAGACCCCCAGGTTCTGCCCCGCCCTCTTAATTGGCCCAAACGGCGTACCTGGACCGAACAGGAGCTCTGAGCCCAGTTTCATGGAACAGGCCAGCCCCCTTGTTACAGGGGTGCTGGGACGTTGTGCCTTGGCTCCAGATCCCCTACAGACCACTCCACACCTCTCTCCAGCCTGCAGGAAGCTAGCACCTGGATCCATGACTGCTGGGCAGATTTTCAAAGGAGCTCAGCACCCAGCTGCTCCCATCTGCCTCATGCTATTCAGTCCTGCCTACATCAGGGAAGGGGTATGCAGAAGTCATCGTGGACTACTGCAGCCAAGGTGCCTGTGGGGTATGGAGTGGGCTTCCTTCCCCTCCCCCCGCCATGCCAACAGAGGTCCCAATGCACAGCCCAGTTCCTCAGTCTGAGCTCTGCATAGAGCCCTGCGCGGATTTGCAGGGCTCTTAGCTCTGCAGCTAGAACTGCGACCATTATATTTAAGCCCCATTTGCAATAATTAAATTAACGGCAATAACTTCATGTTTTCCAGCATGTTTTACAAGACACTGACAAGTTCCCCTAAGGACACAGATGCTTGTCAAGCCAACTTAACTTCTCTGGACAAGTCCCCAGCAGTGAATTGCCTCTAGCAAAGAAGACTCCATCCTGATAGCAATGCAACACTGATCCAAACAACTTGAGTGCCTGCCAAAATCTGACCAGGCCATCACACACACAAAGGGTGTCAACAAATTCACTATCGGTTTGAGAAAGCAAGAGAGTGTTAAATCACGGAAAGAGCCAGTCAGTAAAATCCATTTCAAAGAGACTGTCAGAAAAGATATTCTGATAGGAAAATGCTTCCAACTTACTAGACAGATTCCGGCAACATCTTAAGTGCAGATATTGAAAATTAACGGATTATTAATTAATATTTTAAAAGCACTTTGAAAAGTGCTAGGTAAGAGGCAAGCATTATTAACAAACACTCATGTAAGTGATCTTACTGCACGAAACTGATCAGGATCCTGAAGATCTTGTAAATATTTGTTCCAATTCGTGGAATGGGTCAATCAGGGGCATAAAACACCAGGGGGGGAAGAGAGCTACTTTAGCTAAAGGAATGGTTGGCACAAGAAAAAATGGGTATGAACCTGGCCATGAGTAAATTTAGAGGAGAAATTAGAAGATGAGATGAGAAATTCTAACCATCCGAGGAATGAGTACCTGCAACAGGTGCCTAGTAGGAGCAGTGGGGGCAAACAACCAAACTGATTTTAAAATGGAACTTGATAATTTATGAACGAGATTACATGACGGAGTTGTCTGCGATGGCCAACACTGGACTCGTGACCCAGGAGGTCACTTTCAGCCCTACGCTCTTGCAAACAGCAACACTAAACATCTACCTTCAGAAAAACTCCCCCATCGGATGGGCAAAGAGGAAAGCAAACCCGGCCAACTGCATTAGAGAAAAAGTGGGGAAAACCAATAACATCCTGATGCGTATGAACCACAAATGAAGGTTAGCTGAACAAAACGTGACTTAGAAATTGTTCCTTTTCCTTATCGCTGATATTGTTTGAATGTGAGTAACACAAACCAACACAAAACACTCTTACCTCCACCAACCCCTTCAAGCTCAGGACAGAGGCAAATTGTATTACCAGGAGCCCTGATCCCGCAAAAGCTTATGTGGTTATCATTGTATGTTATTTGTATGACCACAATACTTAGGGCAGGTGTCCACCAGGACCCCTCTGGGCTAGGTGCTGTCTTCTAAGCATACGCAACTGCGCGAAGCCAGAACACAGGGACAGGCGCCCATGCGGTAACTTTCAGCGTGCGAGGGGCACGACTCAGCGGCTGAAAGCGAAGCCCGTGTCTCAAGCTTTGCAGGACGTGAGGCTGGAGCTTTAACGCTGCGATCTCCCCCGGCTGGGCCATGTCAGCCCCGCTCAGAGCGCCTGGAGCGGCCCCGGGGAGCCCGCCCACCCCAGCAAGCCCCCCGGAAAGAGCAGCTCCCCGGGGAGAGGCGGAGACAGGGGCTGGGTCACTCACCGGCTGCTCCGTCCTCTGGCTCGGGGGGCCCCGCCTGCGGAGGGGAAGCCGGGGCCGGCGCTGGGGCGAGGGGCTGGGAAGGGCCGGGGACCCCGCGCTGGGGCGCGGATCGCTCTGGCCGGTCGCTCCGCGCGGCGCCCGCCCGGCTCTCAGCGCCAGCCGCCGCCTCCGCTCGCCTGCCCCGGCCCCGCGGCCCCGACCCCACCCCCTTGGGGCGCTGCCAGGCGGCTCCTTCCCTCGCACACCCGCGCCCACCGGTCCCTGCCTGGCGGGGTCCCGCTACGAGGGGAGCCGCAAAGGAGGAGAGGACGTGGCAATGCACCTGCAACGCAGCTGGGGTTGGGGGGGCAGGGGGTAGGTCTGGCAATGCACCTGCAACGCAGCTGGGATTTGGGGGGTAGGTCTGGCAATGCACCTGCAAAGCAGCTGGGGTTTGGGGGGGCAGGGGGTAGGTCTGGCAATGCACCTGCAAAGCAGCTGGGGTTTGGGGGGGGCAGGGGGTAGGTCTGGCAATGCACCTGCAACGCAGCTGGGGTTTGGGGGGGCAGGGGGTAGGTCTGGCAATGCACCTGCAACGCAGCTGGGGTTTGGGGGGGGCAGGGGGTAGGTCTGGCAATGCACCTGCAACGCAGCTGGGGTTTGGGGGGGGCAGGGGGTAGGTCTGGCAATGCACCTGCAAAGCAGCTGGGGTTTGGGGGGGGCAGGGGGTAGGTCTGGCAATGCACCTGCAACGCAGCTGGGGTTTGGGGGGGCAGGGGGTAGGTCTGGCAATGCACCTGCAACGCAGCTGGGGTTTGGGGGGGGCAGGGGGTAGGTCTGGCAATGCACCTGCAACGCAGCTGGGGTTTGGGGGGGCAGGGGGTAGGTCTGGCAATGCACCTGCAAAGCAGCTGGGGTTTGGGGGGGGCAGGGGGTAGGTCTGGCAATGCACCTGCAAAGCAGCTGGGGTTTGGGGGGGGCAGGGGGTAGGTCTGGCAATGCACCTGCAACGCAGCTGGGGTTTGGGGGGGCAGGGGGTAGGTCTGGCAATGCACCTGCAACGCAGCTGGGGTTTGGGGGGGGGCAGGGGGTAGGTCTGGCAATGCACCTGCAACGCAGCTGGGTTTTGGGGGGCAGGGGGTAGGTCTGGCAATGCACCTGTAACGCAGCTGGGGTTTGGGGGGGCAGGGGGTAGGTCTGGCAATGCACCTGCAACGCAGCTGGGGTTTGGGGGGTAGGTGTGACAATGCACCTGCAAAGCAGCTGGGGTTTTGGGGGGGGTTCAGGGGGTAGGTGTGACAATGCAGCTGGGTTGGGGGGGCAGGGGGTAGGTGTGACAATGCACCTGCAACGCAGCTGGGTTTTTGGGGGGGTACAGGGGGTAGGTGTGACAATGCAGCTGGGTTGGGGGGGCAGGGGGTAGGTGTGAAAATGCACCTGCAAAGCAGCTGGGTTTTGGGGGGTGCAGGGGGTAGGTGTGACAATGCAGCTGGGTTGGGGGGCAGGGGGTAGGTGTGACAATGCACCTGCAAAACAACTGGATTTTACCAGTAATGGGGGGAGGGTGGTGCATCTACGAAACAGCTGGAGTTTCCTGGTAATTAGGGACAGGGAGCAGTGCTTCTATAAACCAACTGCATTCCACCAGGAAGGGGTGGGAAGAAGCAGTTCATTTGCAAAACAGCTGGATTTTACCAGGGGAAGAGGAGGGGAGGGGAGAGACCACTGCATCACAGATTTATTAAATGATTGTGTTTTATCAAATGCACCATTAAATCTGGAATAACTAAATGCCCCCTAAAGGCACAATAATTAATAAAGGCACAAAGCAATAAATGCACAATTAAATTGTGGATGACAGCGATGGGAAAGACCTGTTAGATCTTTCCTGCTGGCTGTTCCCTAGAGTCAGATCCAGTCTAGTTTTACACATCTCCAGGGATGGTGTTTCTAACCAGTTCCCTTGGGAAACTATTCCATACATCTCTCTGCTGAAGTTCTTCCGGATGGCCTGGCTTCCCTCCCCCAAGAGGCTTATATGCAGCTCATCTCTCTCACACGGGGCTGGAGGGTATACAGACTACATACCCACTGTTTATTTTTCCAAGATGAGTGGACGCTCAGTCTTTGGCAAGTCCGGGCACAGGTTGTAATTGCTGGGAGGCTGAGGGACTGGGAGCCAGTTGTCCTTTGTGACTCAGTTGTGAAATGCCTGGAGGGGGACACGCACATACCTGCAAGCGGCGACAGGAGGTAAATAGGCTAGCGTGCCACAACATATTCAGCCAAGGATCACGCGAATCACGGCCGGGAAGAGACGCATTACCGGGCTGCAATAAGTGGGTGAAATGCTATGCAGAAGAATAGATTAGAGGACCACAATGGCCTCGATATCTGTGACCGTTAACAGCCACATGTACAGGGGACATGGGCAGCGCAGCTGAGACAAACTTCTTCTAAGAGGAGGTGGGAATTCAGCTCCTCAAATGTTTGGAAGAATTTGCCTAGGGATGTGATGAATTCTCCAGCATTTGAAGTCCCTACATCATGACCTGCTGTCTTCCTAAGAGATGCGGATTAGCACAATCACAAGTTCTGGGCTTGATGCAAGAATCAATGGTTGAAATCCTCTGGCCTGCATGTTCTGCAGGAGAGACGAGGTGGGTAAGGGAATGTCTTTTATTGGACTTATTTCTGTACAGAAGCTGGTCCAATAAAAGATATTAACTCACCCACCTTGTCTCGCTAATATCCTGGGACCCACATGTCTGCAACGGTGCTGCCCCCAACAATGGATGTTATGCAGAAGGACAGATCTGTTCTCACTTTATAATACATGGTCCTCCCTTCTTGGACCCGGGGAAGAGACCAGTCAGATATTAGGGAACTATCCAGTTAGATTTATTCTGTTAAATCATGTGATATCACACCACAGGTGCCAGAGCCAGATTGACAAAGAGCCAGAATACAATAAAAGCTCGGATTGAACCCAAACAGACTGTACCTCCAAGGCAGTCTTTATGGATGAGGCAGAAAAGAAGAGCACCAGCTCACGCACAGCATCGGTTCACCGTCATGATGGTGCTGGTTGTCACCTTATCGGTCAATGCTACAAGAGTGAATTGCACTCACCAGGTGCAATTTTTAAAATCCTTGTGAAACTCGCAGGTAGCAAAGACGAAGCCGAATGCAGCCTCTGGCTTCAGGCTGCCCGTTAGCAGCCCAGCCGACAGGGAAACTCCGAGACTGACCCTGATCACAAGCCTCCGCTGGGGTGCAGTCAAACACACCGGGCCGGGATGTGTACATACCGGAAAACATGCCCTGTGTAACTGAGCACAACACCGGCACTGAAATAGAGAGAAACGCCTTCTGGGGCAGGCGCCTGAATGCAGTGCAAGCCAGGGACAACTTCACTGAGCTCAAGGGGGTTCGACCGGTGTAAAAACAAAGTCAGTGAGAGAATCAGGGCCCAGGACCCTAACTAGACATTGTTTAAGCCCAGGAAGTCGGCCTGGAGCATGTCCCCTTTCATTAAAAGTTTTATGCAATGAAACAATAGAATCAGGAGCTTAATTTAAACAGCTTGCTCCAATGGGTCTCTGTAGTGATCAATTTCTGTCTAGTCTGTAAGTTTATTGATTTCTGTGTATCCCACGCTCCTCTTAGACTCTTCTTAGCATGTGGAAAATTCACTCTTTAAAAACACATTACTACCCACATTGTCAAGTTGTCACAAACTCCCCAAGCCATGAAGTCTGGGGCTCTCCCTGCTCAGCCCAGCTCCCCATAGAGAGCTCAATGCCTCCAGACCTGCCAGTTGCCCACACTGAGCTGCAGAAAGTTATTCAGAGCCTTGCTCGTTTTTCTTTCCCCATATCTCCCCGAGCAGCTGCAGGCATTACTGGGACTGCTGCCCTGGCTAGGCTGACACACCAAGGATTGAACCAGGGACCTCCAGAGCCTTGTAGCATAAGCTGCTACAGCTTGAGCTAGCGGCCATAACAGACTCATATCCTCTGTGTCTCGACAGAGGGGGGATCTGTAACACACCCTCCCCAGTGGGTTACATTAGCACCCATCCCTTCGTCTTCCAGCACCAATGCAGCACCCAACGCTCCAGCGGACCTTTCTGAGCCATGGCCTTCCCCCCACGGTGCTTGTTCATTGTGGACCGTGCCATTCTGCTATGGGGATAGCCACTCTATATTGTACACAGCCATGCCAGCCTAAGCACCTCTCATATTCTGTACTCAGCAAGGCACCACCTCGGGGCAGTTGTACCATCTGGGGCCGTCAGCCAGCAGCAGCAGCCAGTAGCCTCATGTTCGGCATGTTTCCAGCTAGGCAGGAATAAAACCCTTCTTTGTTTGAGCATGGGGCTGCTGTCTGTGTGGCTGTCACAGATGACCCAGGGGAAGAAGGGAGGTGAGGAGAGAACCGGCCAGTGGCCAGATTTTCGTGGCTTCCACCAGCCCAGTCTGGAACTGATGTGGCTCCTGGTGGGAGAGGGGGCAGGGTGGACTGTAACTGCAGCACAAGCCCCCTGCAATCCCTGCTCTGCTGGGGTGCCCAGAGCTGGCTGTGCAGCCGTGGGTGGGCCAGGAGGAGGACGTGCTGATTCTGTGCCCCTCTCGGACATCTGCCGTTGGATGGAACTTAACACTGCTTCCCAGTTGTAGAAGCCCTGGGAGACGCAGCGGCAGCTATATTGCGGCCAGCCTACCCCTGTGGCCAACTGCTTCCGGGGATGCAGCAGGCCCCAGTGCGCAGAAGAAAGGACCGTGTGCTCCTCCTGTGGAACTGAATCTGGCCCTTTAATACCGTAGTGCAATCTGGCTTCCTAAGGGACTGATTGGGAACCTGAGTGAAAAGCAAATCTGTAAAGGAGACAGATGGGGAAGCGGCCAAACGAGAATATACAGAGTCAGTCAATGCTGCAGGGAAAGAGGAGGGCAGCCAAGATGCAGAGTGAAGTAATGCAGCCAAAGTGGTTAGCAAACGAAGCACGGGCAAAAGAAATAACAGCGAGCCAAGGGCTCCATTGATAAAGGAGGAGGGTGATGAAAGCACTGAGGCCTGTTAAATAGCTGCGATACTGAAATTATGTTTTAAAATCTGCCTTTCTTTGATTAAAGGAAATTGCCACAGAGGTTTAGCTGTTAGGAAGTAATACACACCTTGTAAAAACAGCTGTTGATAACGATCAAATAGGGGAACCCTTAGAACGGTCAGTACACACATGTCAGCAACTCCAAATGACAGGCATCACCAGGTGTTAAGGTCAGACCAATGTTCCATCCAGCCCAGTATCCTGTCTTCCAACGGTGGCCAATGTCAGGTGTCCCAGAGGGAATGAACAGAACAGGTAATCCATCAAGTGATAGAGCCCCTGTCGTCCTCCCAGCTTCTGGCAATCAGAGGCTAGGGACACCCAGAGCATGGGGTTGCATCCCTGACCATCTTGGCTAATAGCCATTGATGGACTTATCCGCCATGAACTTAACTAGGGATTTTTTTTTAAACCCTGTTATAGTTTTGGCCTTCACAACATCCACACGACGCGTTCCACAGGTTGACTGTGTTTGCATGAAGAAGTACTTCCTTCTGTTTGTTTAAATAGGGAGACAGCCAACAAACTTACCAAACAGCGGACAACTACTTCTGAAAAGTCGTGGAGGCTCTAGGGCTGGCTAAACGTGCTGCTGATTTTCAGAGAAGGAAAGCAGAGGCGATCCTGGCACCTGTTGTTTTGTAAATCTAACGTCAAGAACAGAACAAATGGTAAGAGAAAAATCATGATGGCCCAGATATTTAGTCACTTACCTGCTATTGAAATCAATGGAAGTTAGGCACCTAAATACCTCTGAGGATTTGTGCCTAACTATCTAGTAGATGGGGGGTGGGGTGGGGGGGGAACCTTTTTTCTATCAGGGGCCACTGACCCACAGGAAAAACCAGTCACAGGCCATACACAGGCCGGGGGAGAGGGGGGAGGCTCAGGGCTTCCCTTAGGCTCTGGGTTGGGGCCAGAAATGAGGGGTTCAGGATGTGGGAGGGGGCTCTGGGCTGGGGCAGAGGGTTGGGGTGCGGGAGGAGGTGAGGGCTCTGGTGTGGGGCTGGGGATGAGGGGCTTGGGGTGCAGGAGGGGGATCTGGGCTGGGGCCAAGCGGTTTGGAGTGCAGGAGGGGGCTCCAGGCTGGGGCAGAGGGTTGGGGTGTGGGAGGAGCTTTGGGGTGTGGGCTCCAGGAGGGAGTTTGGATGTGGGAGGGGACTCAGAGCTGGGGTGCGGATGGGGATGTGGGGTCTAGGACGGGGTTCCGGATAGGGGTTGGTGTGTGGGGGGGTGGGGTCTGGGAGGGAGTTAGGATGTGGGAGGGGATTCTGACCTGGGGCAGTGGGTGTGGGCTCCGGCCCAGCGGCAC
The DNA here is from genome assembly GCF_965140285.1 of Lepidochelys kempii. NCBI lineage: Eukaryota > Metazoa > Chordata > Testudines > Cheloniidae > Lepidochelys > Lepidochelys kempii. The sequence continues at coordinate 13,630,494 of NC_136380.1, forward strand.
TTACCTCAGGCGGCTCAGCGGGGCTAAGGCAAGCTCCCTGCCTGCCGGGGCTCTGTTCTGTTCCCAGAAGCTGCTGCCATTTCCGGCCCCTAGGCGGAGTGGCCAGGGGGCTCTGCACGGTGTGTGCTGCCCACGAAGCCAGCGCCGGGGGCAGGGGCACCGCATGGAGTTTCCCTGATTGCCCCTGCTCCTAAGGGCTGCAGAGACATGCCGAGAGCTGCCAGGAACTGCATGGAGCCGACTGAACTTCTGGCACCCCGGCGAGCTGGTGCTCGCGGCTCGAGCCCCATGTGGGGGGGGGGGGGTGCAGAGGCTCGGGGCTTCCAGCCTGCGGCGAGGAGCTTTGCTGTGGGCTGGATGAAATGAAGCAGCAGGTCGTAGGTTCCCCTGAACTTTGGTGGAGCCGGGCCCCTGTGCTCTCAGATTGGTGGAACACAGGCACCATGGGCCCATACAACTCGCCACCTCTGGGCTCAACAGCTTTCATGCACGTTGCCTTCGTCGACTCTTTGGCATCTCTTGGAGGGACAGAGTCACTGACACTGAGGTGGTCAAACGGGCCAGCATACCGAGCATGCACGCGCCTCCGCTGGCTTGGGCATGTGTGCCGAATGAATGATGGGCGCATCCCAAAGGAGATTCTCTACAGCGAACTGGCATCTGGAAAAAGACCCAAAGAACACCCAAAATTGCATTTCAAGGATGTGTGCAAGCGAGACCTCAAAGAAATGGACCTGGACGTGGATAACTGGGATGATCACACTCAGGACCGCAGCCTTTGGAAACAAGAGCTTAACAAAGGTCCGCGGAGTTCCAAGAGGAAGCCGTCCAGCCTAGCAGAGGAGAAAACAGCTCGCAGAAGGCAGAGCCCGAAGGGTCAAGGTGCGGCAGAGATGTGGCAGAATCAGATTGTCTCTCTCGAGTTGGTCTCTTCAGGCACGTTTGCAGCTGCCATAAAACCAACTGAGTAAAATCTTTACCTCTCAGGGGCTCATACCCCTGGTCTCTCAAGACTGAAGGATGCCTTCTACTAAGCATCTACTAAGCATCATGGTTATATGAGTGCCTGATCCAATTCCCACTGATGTCTAAAGGAGTCTGTCTGTTGACTTCAGTGGCAGTTGGAGCAAGCCCTTTGGCTTGCGCCCTTCAGTGACTTAAGAGTGTGAGTGCCAACCGCAGGGCAGACTGAACCCGAACCGGAGAGACAAGGTGGGGGAGGTAATATCGTTTATTGGACCAACTTCCACTGGCGAGAGAGAGGAGCTTTCATGCTTACAGAGAGCTCTTCTTCTGGTCTGGAAAAGGTACTCCGAGTGTCACAGCCAAATACAAGGTGGAACCGATTGTTTAAGCATACGTAGTCAACGCATATTATATTTCAAGGGACCATTCAAGTCCCCCCAGCCTCACCTGCTGCCCCCAGGCAATTTAAAAGGGACTCACATGGCTACAATACTGCATACGACAACGTTAAGAACCAGGGCACAAACTCCAAATTGGCGGTGTGTTCTCTACTTAGATTTCCCCCACCAATTGTCAATTGGAAACTCCTCAGGCACTATAGCAGCCTTAACACAGAGTTACAGACAGTCCCCTTGGGTACTCTGATCTGCCTCGCCACCCAGGCAAACAAACCTTTGTCATAGATGGTCCCTTACACCAAGAATCACAGCAATATTCAGGTTACTCTGAGTCCTAAAGGACCAGTCGCTTATCCCAGGTCAATTGTACCTTGGATCTCACACCAGAGACAATGCTTGTAATCAATCCTATAATAAACTATATACAGATTCATTAATAGGAAAAGGAAATGAGAATTATTTACAAGGTTAAAGCATGTAAACATAGATATACAAATGAGTTACAATCATAAGTTTCAAAGGGTAATAGAAGCTTCTATAATAAGCAAACTCAGTATGTCCTTTAGGGCTAACCCAGGTGAAACAGCTACAGACCTCTTGCTTATGCCTAAAAAACTTGCCCTCCAGAGTCCAAGCAGCACAGAAATACTCAGTTCCTTCTGTTTGGGGTTTTTACCCCCTCCTGCCATGTGGTCTGAGCAGCAAAACTCAGATGATGGGGGGGAATCCACTTGCATGACTCATCTTGATGGGGGAGAAGAGCAGAGCAACCAAGTCTTTTGTCCCCTTTAACATCCCATTATAGTCCTTCTGGCGTTGATGGACCGTGCCTGTTGGGCAGGACGTAACACTTTCTGTTGCAGATTGGCACTTCCCACTAGTTGTGTCTCTCCTGTTTGGTGATTTACACTGTAACAGAGACTCACAATACAACCACTCAAATATTACTTTACAATATGGGATACAGAGGTTACAAGTGAGATTAATGCAGGCAACAACTCATACGCATTCAATGAAGTCTAAACACATTCTTATAATTTTGATACCTGTTTTAATGCACAGATGAGCCAGACTGATTCCAGCTGTGTATTTGTCAACGTTCCACTGCGGCATGGGGGATGCAGCGTCACACCCTTAAAGACCAGATCTTGGCAGTCAAGCTTTGAGACCAGTTATCGGCCCTACACCTAGCCCCTATGTGCTGCAAGGGGTTGAGGAAGAATCTGTCCAGAGCAGGAGGAGCACAGGGCTGACATAAGCAATCCTACACCATCTCCCCTTAGCAGCGCTGGTGCCGGTGGTGTATCAGTGATGAAAGGGATTAGGGTTTTACCCGGACAGTCCAGTTTTTGGCTCCTGTGTCCAGGTGCCATTTAGGGTTGTCGGATGCCTGTTTTTCGACAGGAAAGTCCGGTCAAAAAGGGGACCTGGCAGTGTCCAGTCAGATGTACAGACTGGACATCAAAAGTCTGGTTATCATGGGGCAGGGGGAGGCTCCGGGTCATTAACCCACGCCAACCCCTGCTCAGCCAGGGCTGCCTCCTACCTGCAGACAGGCTCCTTGTCAGGCTGCAGCAGCTCCTGTTCCAGCCCCCAGCAGAGGGAGACCACCTGGGGGGTGGGGAGGGGGGAAGGGGAGATGATTCAGCAAATGACTGGGGGAGGGGGAGAAGGGATCGACTGATGGGGCTAGGCCTTGGGGGGGAAGAGGTGGAGAAGGGGGCAGGGCCTCAGGGTCCAGTTACCAGCAGTTAGAAAAGTGGAAACCCTAAAGGATGCAACCAGGGCCATATGCAAAGTACACCGCTTCATAGGGCACCAGGAAATTTGGGGCACCAAATTGCCCCAAATTTCCTGGTGCCCTACGCAGCTGCATGCTGCTCCAGTGGCTAGCCTGATCCCCTAGCTGGCCAGGAAAGCTGCCCCCACCCCTGATCCGCCTCTTCCTTGTGGCCCTGGCCCCTGCTCTGCCCCAGCCCTGCCTCTTCCCACCCCTGCTCCGCCCTGCCCCCACTCCACCCCTTCTCCAAAGCCCCTGCCCCTGCTCCGCCTCTTCCTTCCCCTGCTCCGCCCCAGCCCTGCCCCCACTCCACCCATTCCCCTGAGCAGTGCCCCGGGGGACTACAGGAGGGGTTGGGCCCGCCCTGCAATCACTGGGTGACAGGAAGTGGAGCAACCCAGCCCCAACCCACTCCGCTCTGCCAGCTTGTGCTGGGGGGCAGTTCCCCCCTGCCTCCCAACCCTGTTCCTGCCCCTCCACGGAAGCCTGGGGCCACCCCCCATGCGGGAGGGCTGCGTAGGGCACCAAAATGTCTAGGGACGGTTCTGGATGCACCTCAGCATTATGGGGATTCTAGCCTGCAGCAGGGAGGCTGTTATAAATTAGAGCAATTCCTGGGGCTGCTCTGATTTATGCCAGCTTCTTTGTGGCTCCTGCAGGAGCCCAGATCATGGATAGCTTCAAGTCACCTTTGTTTCCCCTCCCCCTGGGCCGTGCCTTTCTGTGCGTCAGCCTAAAGTCTGCCCCTCGTTTTAAAATGAATGACAAAGGAAATGGAGGTGAAATTACATTTGGATTTCAGTCAAGCATTTGATAGCGTCTCCTCTCTTGCCAAATTAAATCAAATTGGCCTGGATTGAAATTGGTTTCCTGGATTGAAAACCTGCTGACGGAAAGCAAACAGGAAGAGTGGCAACGGACAGCAGGTATCGAGCGGGAGAGGGGTCTAAGGAGGAGCCTCCAAGCTAGTTCCAGTCCCTAGTTACATTTGATTGATCCTATGAGTTAGAGATGGAAAACACCTATTGATAAGGCTGCAAGACTGTAAGAGGTATGGAACAGCTTCCATATGAGGAGAGATTAATAAAACGGGGACTTTTCAGCTTGGAAAAGAGACGACTAAGGGGGATATGATAGAGATCTATAAAATCATGAGTGGTGTGGAGAAAGTAAATAAGGAAGTGTTATTTACTCCTTCTCATAACACAAGAACTAGGGGTCACCAAATGAAATTATTAGGCAGCAGGTTTAAAACAAACAAAAGGAAGTATTTTTCCACACAATGCTCCATCCATCTCTGGAACTCTTTGCCAGAGGATGTTGTGATGGCCAAGACAGTAACAGGGTTCAAAAAAGAACTAGATAAGTTCATGGAGGATAGGACCATCAATGGCTATTAGCTGGGATAGTCAGGGATGGAACCCCATGCTCTGAGTGCTCTGAGCCTCTGTTTGCCAGAAGCTGGGAATGGACAACAGGATGGATCTCTTGATGATTACCTGTTCTGTTCATTCCCTCTGGGGCACCTGGCATTGGCCACTGTCAGAAAACAGGATACTGGGCTAGATGGACCTTTGGTCTGACCCAATATGGCCGTTATTATGTTCTAAGACAGTTGTGATTTTTTTTTTTATTCAAAAGTTGCGGCCATGGCTTGTTAAAGTTCCAGTTCCAGGCATGCAGCCTGCCTTCCAAAGCCAGGCAGCAGCACAGAAGAGATGCAGTGTGTCTTGCTGGGCTTTCGAAGGCAAGCATGATGGGGGGTGCGTCCCAGACAGATCTGAGTAAGTCGCATTGCGACCTGGCCCACCGGGTCGCAACCCCACTCAAGTTTACGGCGACTATAAAAAGTTGTGGTGTGTGTTAACAGTTCATAGAGTCATAGAGTTTAAGGTCAGAAGGGATCATTATGATCACTTAGTTTGACCTCCTGTGTAACACAAGCCATGGAACTTCTGGTTCCTGCAACAAAATCACGGCCAGCCATTTTCTTACAGCCTTACCTATTGATCCATCGGTATTAGCTATCTGGAAGAAGGCTAACGCCCCATGATAATGAAGGAGCAGTTCTGATTTCAAAGGGACTACTTAAGGAGTAAAGCACTACTCACCATGAATAAGGGTAGCAGAATCTGGCCCTCAGTTAGCTAATAATGATAAACTGGGGAGACGTCAATAGTATCCGGAAGCACAAAGAAATAACAGAGAGGTTAGAAATATGGGCAGGAAATAGCAACACGAGGTCGAGCTTGGGAAAATGCAGCTATTCCATTTGTGGAAAAAGAATCTGAAATGCCGATATTCAATGGGAGGGAGAAACCTGGTTAATGGTGACTGGAGAGCAAGTGAGATTTGAATTTACAATGCAATATGGCAGCCAGAAAGTCCAATCGGAGGGCTCTACTCACAGAAACATCCTGTCTTGCTCCCAGGAAGCTTTCAGATGTTGATGACATAACAGCTGGAATAACATGTTGAGTCCCAGCCTCCTCATAAGCAGAAAGATGTGAGTTAAAATATCAAAAATTATCTGGGGACTAAGGTCATTCATTTATTTATAGAAAGATGAAAAGAACTACATATTTATTATTTATCTCAGTGTTTGTCTGCCCAGGGAGTTATTCCAGAATAGCTGTTCCTGATTAATTTACCGTGTGGATGCTCTTATTCTGGAATGAGTTTATTCCAGTGGATTAATCCAGGGATTAAGCTAATTCACAATAAAACACTCTTATTCCAGAATAAGAGCATTCACACAGGAAGTTAGTCAGGCATATGTAGTCCGCTTTCAATTCATACCCTACCTTAATCTGAATTAATTTCTTTGTGTAGTCAAAGAGATGGCCAAGAGGGGACAGATAATTGAAAAGTATAAATACCAAGGAGGAAAAGGAAATATTTAAGTGTTTAAAGGAGAAATTATTGAAGATAATTTAGAATATCAGGGAAAATTTGATAACAGGGATAATATCTTTTAGACTATGAATGAGTCTCCCAATGGAAGAACAGATTAACTACCTCTTTTGTGCTGGTAATTCATACACCGATGTTTAGTAAATCACTGAACACTAATCACCTATTTGTAGTATTGATTAGCAGCTTTCACAGATCTCCCTGCTGGGATGAGAAACAATCACCTAGTGAGTTCAATACTCTGCAGGCTAAAGACTAAAAGTAAGATTAGCTAAACAGCTTTCTATAGGACCTCGTTATCAGGTGCCCTTCCCACCTTCCAGAAGTTTCTAAATTCCAGCAAACCAAGCCTCCCCCCCCCGAGAGCTCACGTTTCCATTTTGTCCACATGCAATGACAGTGAATTCTAACTACTAACCACTCCCCTTTTCCCAGTCACCAAATGACTCCACCCAGTCTCCTTCCCCTATAGACCTGAGAAGAACATTGATGGTTCCATCAGAATAATTAAAATTTTCATTCACAGATTCAATATTTCTAGTAGTGTGTATGTGTGTGTATAAGTAAAGGGGCCATGTAAATTCTTCACAGAACTTCAAAATAATAACTTTAATAAAACCTGAAAATCCCAGTAAAATACCCCAAATACCACTAGGTTGGGTTTCTTGATAGAAAAAACAAACCAACAAACTTATTTTCACAGCCCTGACATGAGTACAAATGGAAGATTGCTTAAAGTTGTTGGGACATTGATATTTTTAATCGACAATGATTGGATAACTACAGAAATAAAGGGGGGAGATTATCAAAAAGCTCCTAAGGAGCCACAAGTTTCATGGAGAGTCTAGTGGCCTCAGTGCTTCAGAATCCCACACTTTTGAAAATCAATCCCAAAGTTATTAGTATTCAAATTAGATTATTTAACGGGACGGCAGTTACTACAGTATAAAACCGGACCCAATGGCTTATCTTTGTATCCTTTGAAAAAAGTTCAAGGTTTAGGGAATTGCCCCATGTTTTCGTGGTTCCTTTGAAGAAGAAATCCAAGTCCTAGACTGATTATTTAGGCTGAGTGTGGTAATCACAATAAATCCAGTGATGTTTGGAACTGAATCAAACAAGGGCTTAATCTTTGATCCCAAGAGTTCTCCTTTATGTTATATTATAGTTTACACAAGTCACTTGGCAGCACTTCGGATAATCAAAAGAAATTTCCTCTTCCAGATTCCATTTGTAATTACAGACGGGCACAGACCAGGACTTTGAACCCAGCCCAAGCCCCTTCCAATTCCAGAATTGTTTATTTGCTTGTTTCAGGAGTTATGAATCCCCAGATCTGAACCACATTGGTTCTGTGTAGGATGCAAAACTATACAGGGGCCCATGTGTCTGGTATAAATGGGGCCCGAATCTTTGAAAACAGCTTGAGCTACTTCAGTGTAGTCACAGCCGAACCCAGAAATTATGTTGTTATAGGTAAGGCACTGGGCTGGAACTCAGGAGACCTGGGTTCAATTCCCAGCTCTGCAGCAGATTCCCTGTGTGATCTTGGGCAAATCACTTAGTTTCTCTGTGCCTAAGTTTCCCATCTGTAAAACAGGGATAATGCTCCCTTCCTCCCATCCTTTTTCTGTCTTGTCTATCTAGATTGTAAGCTCTTCAGAGCAGGGATTGTCTCTCAGTATGTATATGTGCAGTGCCCACTAGAATGGGACCCCAATGTCAACTGGGGCTGCTAGGAGCTATTGTATAATAACAACACACCTGAGCGCTGGTTGAACCCCAAACCCTATCTGGATCTTGACCCATCACTGATTGTAATGTGCATGTGGTGGCTTTGTTATTTTGCTGTCTAGATTGTGGTACCAAGGGCTTGACTTGACTGCAGATTTAACTCTAGTTATAACTGGAGTGTTGCCCCTAATTCAAGTCCCAGCCGCACTCACAACCCATAGCACGCGTGAGATGGTGCTTTTACCTCCGATTGGCTGGCTAAAGCTCAAGTTAGCACAGCTCGTCATCAGCTAGCCTGGCTGCTCTGTAGTGCAGATGCACGCTGGCTCCACTCAAGTGCTGCTGGTCCTCCAGCTGGTCCTCCTGGCCTTCCCACAGTTCCCCAGAAGGACAGCAAAGTTCTCCCACAATTCACTGGGAAAGAATTCATAGAGCATCTCAGTTTACCGCACTGCACGGAACCATGGGATGCACCTCTGGAAGTCCTAGCGATTCAAACGAGTGAGCGAGCGCCCGTGCGGACACAGCAGCTGGAGTGTTATTTCGTAGCGGGGCTGCTTTCGCTCGAGCGAGGCTAACTTGAGTGCTCAAGATAGTTCAAGTTAGCTCTGCAGTGAAGACAGCCCCTAACTGAGACTAGAGAACGTGGCCCAGATTCTGATCTCAGCTACACAAGATCAGGTTTCAGAATAGCAGCCATGTTAGTCTGTATTCGCAAAAAGAAAAGGAGGACTGGTGGCACCTTAGAGACTAACCAATTTATTTGAGCATAAGCTTTCGTGAGCTACAGCTCACTTCATCGGATGCAAATCTGGAGGCACTCCAATGGCTGACAGATCCTGGCCCTGCAAACCCTTACTTGCACACAATCAGTCAATGGGAATATTCAACTGGTAAAGGCTAGTCATGCAGGAGAGAGTTTGAAGGCACCATTGGTCCATTGCTTTACAATGGTTAAAATAGGTCATCTCAGTGATCCCTCCGTTTCACAAGAAATGGGGCCCGAAAGAGTTACGAATAATACCTAGGTCTTCTCTAGCGCTTTGCATCCGTAGGTCTCAAAGCACTCGACAAAGGAGGTAAGTATCATTATCCCCATTGATGAGGAAACTGAGGCACAGAGTGGCAAATGACCTTCTGAGGAGAGGTGGTTGGGTAAAGTTAAAGACCAAAGCCCAGACTTTCGGAGGTATTTAGGTGCCTAACTCCCATTGAGAATCTGGACCCAGTATCTTAGGCTTTTGTTTTGTCAAGCAGGAGGCCACTAATGAATTAAATTAATCCCTGGGGTGAGTGCATTGACTGCAGTGGATGAATTTGGCCTTGTGAGACTTTGTGTCTGCTTTATTTTCTGTACATTCGGCACTCTATTTTCTATAATTGTATTACCAAGGATCATAGGCTCTTCGGCCACTGCTAGCTAAGCCCTTTGTTTGCCTTAGGGTTTGATAATGCATCCTGCTTTGCACGATACTTCCCTTGGCTCACTTTGTACAGCTGTAGTTTGTTTTATAATGCGTGGGGTTTGTTTTATTTTTTAACATTGATGATATTGAGCATGGCCACAAAGGTCATTGTTTCATCACATCAGTGTTGGAAGATGGTTAATTAGTCATGGTGACAAATGTGCAATTGCTTCTTTAATTCTGATACTGAGAATAGGTCTCACAGGCCAGATTTATACCAGGATAACTCCAGTCACTGAGTTCAATACAGACACTCGGATATAGCGCAGTGAAAATGGGAGGAGATTCATATCCACTCTGGTTCCTGGTTAGGTAACATGTTAAAGAAGCTGCAGCTGGTCTATAAGCTTGCCCAGGGGGAGGTATTTGAAATAAATCCATTTTGCCACGCACAAGGCATGTAAGTTATGCCATTCGTCTCCTGTTCTGTTCCTAGGATATCTATCATTGCCACAGGCTTCTTTTGTATTTCTGCGGTGTTTGAGTGGTAGTTACACACGGTTTCTGGGATGCCTTTCTTGGGAGAGGGATCTTATTTTGCTGTGTGTTTGTACAGCTACTGTACAGTTTGTACAGCTACTCCCCATCCTGCTATTAGTATTTATTTGTATTACAGTAGCATCTTGAGGGCCCTAACTGAGATTATGGTGTCATTGTGCTGGGCACTGTATAAACACAGTGAGATATGGTTCCTGCCCTGAAGCGCACACATCTTAAATAGACAAGACAGAACGAATGTAAGAGGGGAAACTGAGGCACAGTGACTTGCCCAAGGTCAGCCAGCAGAGCAGTGGCAGATCTGAGAACAGAACCCAGCTTTTCAGCACTCTAGTCCAGTGCCCTAGCCAATAGACACTAGCATCCTCCAAAGAGAAAATCAAAGAGTAAACAAGCACAGGCTGTTGCCTTCAGTAGCCCTGCACATACTTACACACCATCCAGCCCTTTATCTCCAGATTGCTTTCAAGAAAAATGGCAGTGGTTTGTTCTCATTTTAGATCACTAGTGAAATGTTCAACATGGGAAACTGAATTCTCAGAACCCTAAAACACCTGTCACTGTTTCAGTATATCCGTCAGTGGGCGGGATGCTGGGATCTGTCTCAACAGGAACAAACCTGATGAGACAGGCTGTGGCAAAGGAAATTCGCAGCCCAGGCCAAACACAGGAGACATTCCAAGCAGAGGTAAGGTCACTTCTAGTCCATTGTTACAAACATATTTTAATTCCGTCCCCTAGGCACCACCAGCGGGGGAGGGGGAGGGCGGGGACGTGTATTTCTATTTAGATGGGTGAACATTTCCAAGCTTCGGTGCCTAAAACTAGGCATGGGGGACTTCCCTGCTTAGGCATCTGAATAAATGGTTGGACTTTCAGGACACCTGCAGCTCCCACTGCCTGAGGAGAGTGGGGTGTGCAGCTCCTTTGAAAACCGGGCCACTCTTATGTAGGCGCCCAACTTTATTATTACTTGTGTTACAACAATGCCAAGAGGACCGCCAGCAAGATCCGGGCCCCATTGTGCTAGGTGCTGTACAAACACCTAGTGAGAGACACTCCAAGCCTCCATAGTGTTTACAGTCTAATTTGACAAGACAGATAAAGGGTAAGAAGGGAGACAGAGGCACAAAGTGGTGAGGTGAGTTGCACAAGGTCATTTAGCAACTCAATGGCAGAGCTAGGAATAGGTCTCCTGACTCCCAGTCAGTGCTCTGTCTACTAGATAGTGCTGCCAACCCCAGCTTTAGTCACCCACGTTTGAAAATTTTGCCCATTGGACTTTATCATCTCAGTAAAGCTCATTTCTCACATCCTCTTACCTTACCTCTTACAAGCCTGCCAAGATGACAGATTTGGCCCTGATGGTTCATTATTCGTTTAGATTTTATTTAAGACCTTCCCAGTTTCTCTTAGCAAAGTCCCCTTGCTGGTAGCTAGACACAGCGCTGACTGGCTTGGATATTGCGTTGCAGCCCTCTGCGCGAAACGTTCACCATCTTTCATTCTGATCTCAGATGCTGGGGGGAAGACGGACCCTGTGCAGTAGGCAGGGGCCTGTCAAACTTTCCTTCTTAAAGAGTTCAGCACTATGAACGGTTGACACCAGCGGAAGAAGGGGCCTCCACCACCCCCCCAAACACACACATGATTAATGCGCTTGTCTTTTCACAGGCTTCCTCTAGCCACACAGGCACATCCTGATCTGCCTTCTGGATGTGGAGAGCCATTTCCTTTGGTAAGATTTCACGGCTGTTTCCAGGATTTACTTCAGTCCAAAATTAAATCTTCGGAGCTCTGGGGGCCAGGTTGTGTGTGTCATTTCTATCTTTAGGCAACACGGCCTTCCACGATCTGCCCAGCATTGCTCCACCTCTTCCCCTCCTATTTCTGTCCCCCAAAGGGGGGCCTGTCCGAGAGCCCAGTCAAGTCAATGGAAAGTCTCCCCCTGCCTTTGAATCTGCTCCCCTAATACTAGAGTCTAAGAGAGCGGGGGGTGGGGGGGGGGGGGGAGTTGAGGAGGGTTTGAAGACATCTGCAGAGGGGCTCTGCTGCTCGTGAGCACGGCCCCAAAGTGCGTGGCACTGTCCTGTTAGGGTGGCGCTGGGCATGGACAGCGTCAGCACAGTCCCTCAGCAGCCTCGGCTTGAGCCCCTGGTGGAGTGAAAGCTACCCTGAGCCCCAGCAGAAATCCTGAGAGCAGGAGGCAGGTTTGCTGCCTGCCTGTTTTGGGTGAGCCCCCCTGGGGCCCAGCAAGCCCAGCTGTGACAGGAGGGGTAACTCCATGTGCCAGCAGGACCGATCTGTCCCTGTCATAAATATAAAGGGAAGGGTAAACCCCTTTGAAATCCCTCCTGGCCAGGGGAAAGCTCCTCTCACCTGTAAAGGGTTAAGAAGCTAAAGGTAACCTCGCTGGTACCTGACCAAAATGACCAATGAGGAGACAAGATACTTTCAAAAGCTGGGAGGAGGGAGAGAAACAAAGGGTCTGTGTCTGTCTGTATGCTGGTTTCTGCCAGGGATAGACCAGGAATGGAGCCTTAGAACTTTTAGTAAGTAATCTAGCTAGGTACGTGTTAGATTATGATTTCTTTAAATGGCTGAGAAAAGAATTGTGCTGAATAGAATAACTATTTCTGTCTGGGTATCTTTTTTGTAACTTAAGGTTTTGCCTAGAGGGGTTCTCTATGTTTTGGAATCTAATTACCCTGTAAGATATCTACCATCCTGATTTTACAGGGGGGATTTCTTTATTTCTATTTACTTCTATTTTTTATTAAAAGTCTTCTTGTAAAAAACTGAATGCTTTTTCATTGTTCTCAGATCCAAGGGTTTGGGTCTGTGGTCACCTATGCAAATTGGTGAGGCTTTTTATCCAACATTTCCCAGGAAAGGGGGGATGCAAGTGTTGGGAGGATTGTTCATTGTTCTTAAGATCCAAGGGTCTGTAGTCACCTAGGCAAATTGGTGAGGCTTTTTACCAAACCTTGTCCAGGAAGTGGGGTGCAAGGTTTTGGGAAGTATTTTGGGGGGAAGGACGCGTCCAAACAGCTCTTCCCCAGTAACCAGTATTAGTTTGGTGGTGGTAGCGGCCAGTCCAAGGACAACGGGTGGAATATTTTGTACCTTGGGGAAGTTTTGACCTAAGCTGGTAAAGATAAGCTTAGGAGGTTTTTCATGCAGGTCCCCACATCTGTACCCTAGAGTTCAGAGTGGGGGAGGAACCTTGGCATAGTGGTGGGATTAACCTGAAATCATTTTGAGATCCAGTTGAGATTTTTTGAACTAGAAATACAGATTTTTAAAAAGGAAATTTTTTTTCCTTTGGAAAGGAAGTCCAGAAAGCAGTTGAAACTGAAAGCAGATTGTTTTTTCTCTGCTTTGTGGCCAAGCAAAGACAAAAGGGGATTATCTTGTAAATTGCAGGTTTTCTTTGCCTGGAGGCAGGGTACTTAACTCCTGCAGGGAAATTCACAGTCTTCCAACCCAGAGGTGTTTTTTTTTTTTCTTCCTAAAAGTAAATAGGGGGGGTGTGTTCTACCCATTTGCTTTTTCTTTGGGCTGGGTAAGCAGGTTTCCAAGTAGTTGGAGGTTTTTTGCTTTAATTTGGGCCCAGAGCAGAGACAAGGGAATTCTTTTTCTGTAGGCTGACAGTCACTATCAGCGAATAGGTATTCTATTCCAGCACAGCAAAATTTTACAGCCAAGTTTTGTTTGTTTATTTCTAAACCTCAGGTGTAAAGTTAGTTAAAAACAGAGAGGTTAGAATGACCAAATCCTCAGCTCGACTACAGCTGGAATTAGCCAAATTTCAGGCTGAGGAAAAACAAAGGGAACATGAAAGACAGATAGAACTCATGCGGCTGGAGAAGGAGGTACAGGAGGCTGCCCACAAGAGGGAAATGGAGGCAAGGAAGCATGTGGAGGAGATGGAGAGGATAAAGGCCCAGCAGAATATACCAACAAACCCTAGCAATCCTTCTCCAGGTACCACTTCCCATCCCAGAAAGTTCCCCACCTACAAGGCAGGTGATGATACTGAGGCCTTCTTAGAAAACTTCGAAAGGGCCTGCCTTGGGTACAACATCTCTACTGACCAATACATGGTCGAGCTGAGGCCGCAGCTCAGTGGACCCTTAGCTGAGGTGGCAGCTGAAATGCCTAAAGAACACATGAACAAGTATGAACTGTTTAAATCCAAGGCGAGAGTCAGAATGGGGATAACACCCGAGCAGTCTCGTCGGAGGTTCCGAGCCCTAAGGTGGAAACCAGACATGTCATTTACCCGACATGCCTACCACATTGTGAAACATTGGGATGCCTGGATATCAGGAGCAAGTGTTGAATCTCCAGTAAATTTGCCCTTCCTAATGCAAATGGAACAATTCTTAGAGGGTGTTCCTGAGGAAATAGAAAGATACATCCTAGATGGGAAACCCAAAACTGTAATCGAGGCAGGAGAGATTGGAGCCAGATGGGTGGAGGTGGCAGAGAAGAAGAAAACTGGTCGCAGTTGGAGCGGAGACCAGAAGGGACCACCCCAGACCACACCCTATTACCGGGGGCCGCCCAAAGCCCCACCTACCTCCCAAAGAACCCTCCAGACCCCTTATCGTCCCACCACCCCGTTCTCCAGCAACCCTCCTCGCCCCAGTGACCCGTCAGCTGGACGATGTTTTAAATGTAACGAGCTGGGGCATGTAAAGGCCAACTGCCCCAAGAACCCCAACAGATTACAGTTCGTTGCACCGGAATCACACCAGAGGTCCACAGGCCCAGATACCTCCCAGATACCCTTGGAGCGGAGGGAAACTGTGAGTGTGGGCGGGAAGAAGGTCACCGCGTGGAGGGACACCGGAGCACAAGTGTCAGCTATCCATGCTTCCTTAGTGGACCCCAATTTAATCAACCCAGAGATCCAAGTGACGATTCAACCCTTCAAGTCCAACTCTTTCAATTTGCCTACAGCCAAGTTGCCTGTCCAGTACAAGGGCTGGTCAGGAATATGGACATTTGCAGTCTATGATGATTATCCCATCCCCATGCTGTTGGGGGAAGACTTGGCCAATCATGTGAAGCAGGCCAAGAGGGTGGGAATGGTCACCCGCAGCCAGGCTAAACAAGCCGTGAGGCCTAGCTCTGTTCCGGAAACTTCTATCAGGACCTGGTCAGAGGTGATGGACCCGGACCCCAGGCCAATGTCTGCAACAGCAGTAGTGGATCTAGTCCCAGAGACCCAGATGGAACCAGTCCCAGAACCGGAACCAGCCGAACAACCAACACCAGACCCCGTGTCAGCACTGAATCCAGTACTTGCAACCTCAACACCAGAGGGCCCCACCGAACCTGAACTGGCAGCAGCCGATAACCCTACACAAGAGGCTCAGCCGGAGCCTGAATCCCAACATAGTGCACCAGCGGAGAGCGGTTCACAGTCAACAGAAACAGCTCCATCCCTTATATCGCTTCCAGAGGGACCAAACCTAGGTCCCCAATCCAATGAGGGACTGATGTCTCCAGCATCAAGGGAACAGTTCCAGACCGAACAGGAAGCAGATGAAAGCCTCCAGAGAGCTTGGACGGCGGCACGGAGCAACCCACCGCCTCTCAGCTCTTCTAATCGATCCAGGTTTGTTGTAGAAAGAGGACTTTTATACAAGGAAACTCTTTCTGGTGGACACCAGGAAGACTGGCATCCTCAGAGACAGTTGGTAGTTCCAACTAAATACCAGGCCAAGCTCTTGAGCTTAGCCCATGATCACCCTAGTAGCCATGCTGGGGTGAACAGGACCAAAGACCGTTTGGGGGGGTCATTCCACTGGGAGGGAATGGGCAAGGATGTTTCTACCTATGTCCAGTCTTGTGAGGTGTGCCAAAGAGTGGGAAAACCCCAAGACCAGGTCAAAGCCCCTCTACAACCACTCCCCATCATTGAAGTTCCATTTCAGCGAGTAGCTGTGGATATTCTGGGTCCTTTTCCGAAAAAGACACCCAGAGGAAAGCAGTACATACTGACTTTCATGGATTTTGCCACCCGATGGCCGGAAGTAGTAGCTCTAAGCAACACCAGGGCTAAAAGTGCGTGCCAGGCACTAGCAGACATTTTTGCCAGGGTAGGTTGGCCCTCCGACATCCTCACAGATGCAGGGACTAATTTCCTGGCAGGAACTATGAAAAACCTTTGGGAAGCTCATGGGGTAAATCACTTGGTTGCCACTCCTTACCACCATCAAACAAATGGCATGGTGGAGAAGTTTAATGGAACTTTGGGGGCCATGATATGTAAATTCGTAAATGAGCACTCCAATGATTGGGACCTAGTATTGCAGCAGTTGCTCTTTGCCTACAGAGCTGTACCACATCCCAGTTTAGGGTTTTCCCCATTTGAACTTGTATATGGCCGTGAGGTTAAGGGGCCATTGCAGTTGGTGAAGCAGCAATGGGAGGGATTTACATCTTCTCCAGGAACTAATATTCTGGACTTTGTAACCAACCTACAAAACACCCTCCGAACCTCTTTAGCCCTTGCTAAAGAAAACTTACAGGATGCTCAAAAAGAGCAAAAAGCCTGGTATGATAAACATGCCAGAGAGCGTTCCTTCAAAGTAGGGGACCAGGTCATGGTCTTAAAGGCGCTCCAGGCCCATAAAATGGAAGCATCGTGGGAAGGGCCATTCATGGTCCAGGAGCGCCTGGGAGCTGTTAATTATCTCATAGCATTCCCCACCTCCAACCGAAAGCCTAAGGTGTACCATATTAATTCTCTAAAGCCCTTTTATTCCAGAGAATTAAAGGTTTGTCAGTTTACAGCCCAGGGAGGAGACGACGCTGAGTGGCCTGAAGGTGTCTACTACGAAGGGAAATGTGCTGGTGGTGTGGAAGAGGTGAACCTCTCCATGACCCTTGGGCGTATGCAGCGACAGCAGATCCAGGAGCTGTGCACTAGCTACGCGCCAACGTTCTCAGCCACCCCAGGACTGACTGAACGGGCATACCACTCCATTGACACAGGTAATGCTCACCCAATTAGGGTCCAACCTTACCGGGTGTCTCCTCAAGCTAAAACTGCTATAGAACGGGAGATCCAGGATATGTTACAGATGGGTGTAATCCGCCCCTCTGAAAGTGCATGGGCATCTCCAGTGGTTCTAGTTCCCAAACCAGATGGGGAAATACGTTTTTGCGTGGACTACCGTAAGCTAAATGCTGTAACTCGCCCAGACAACTATCCAATGCCACGCACAGATGAACTATTAGAGAAACTGGGACGGGCCCAGTTCATCTCTACCTTGGACTTAACCAAGGGGTACTGGCAGGTACCGCTAGATGAATCTGCCAAGGAAAGGTCAGCCTTCATCACACATCTCGGGCTGTATGAATTTAATGTACTCCCTTTCGGGCTGCGAAATGCACCCGCCACTTTCCAAAGACTTGTAGATGGTCTCTTAGCGGGATTAGGAGAATATGCAGTCGCCTACCTTGACGACGTGGCCATATTTTCGGATTCCTGGGCAGACCACCTGGAACATCTACAAAAAGTCCTTGAGCGCATAAGGGAGGCAGGACTAACTGTTAAGGCTAAGAAGTGTCAAATAGGCCTAAACAGAGTGACCTACCTTGGACACCAGGTGGGTCAAGGAACTATCAGCCCCCTACAGGCCAAAGTGGATGCTATCCAAAAGTGGCCTGTCCCAAAGTCAAAGAAACAGGTTCAATCCTTCTTAGGCTTGGCCGGTTATTACAGACGATTTGTACTGCACTACAGCCAAATCGCTGCCCCACTGACAGACCTAATCAAAAAGAAACAGCCAAATGCTGTTCAGTGGACCGGAAAGTGTCAGAAGGCCTTTAACAAGCTTAAAGCGACACTCATGTCTGACCCTGTACTAAGGGCCCCAGACTTTGACAAACCGTTCCTAGTAACCACAGATGCGTCCGAGCGTGGTGTGGGAGCAGTTTTAATGCAGAAAGGACCTGATCAAGAATTCCACCCTGTAGTGTTTCTCAGCAAAAAACAGTCTGAGAGGGAAAGCAACTGGTCAGTCACTGAAAAAGAATGTTACGCCATTGTCTATGCTCTGGAAAAGCTACGCCCATATGTTTGGGGACGGCGTTTCCACCTGCAAACCGACCATGCTGCACTGAAGTGGCTTCACACCGTCAAGGAAACTAACAAAAAACTTGTTCGGTGGAGTTTAGCTCTCCAAGATTTTGATTTCGACATCCAACACATCTCAGGAGCTTCTAACAAAGTGGCTGATGCACTCTCCCGTGAAAGTTTCCCAGAATCAACTGGTTAAAATCGTCCTTGAGATGTGGAATATATTGTTAGTCTTTATGTACTTGGTAGTATATTTAGAGATGCATGTGTCTTATTAACTCTGTTTTTCCTAGAGCTCCAGGAAGAAATCCCAGCCAGTGTTTCACCCCAGCTGAGATTTGGGGGGCGTGTCATAAATATAAAGGGAAGGGTAAACCCCTTTGAAATCCCTCCTGGCCAGGGGAAAGCTCCTCTCACCTGTAAAGGGTTAAGAAGCTAAAGGTACCCTCGCTGGCACCTGACCAAAATGACCAATGAGGAGACAAGATACTTTCAAAAGCTGGGAGGAGGGAGAGAAACAAAGGGTCTGTGTCTGTCTGTATGCTGGTTTCTGCCAGGGATAGACCAGGAATGGAGCCTTAGAACTTTTAGTAAGTAATCTAGCTAGGTATGTGTTAGATTATGAT
This sequence comes from Lepidochelys kempii, assembly GCF_965140285.1. Taxonomy (NCBI): domain Eukaryota; kingdom Metazoa; phylum Chordata; order Testudines; family Cheloniidae; genus Lepidochelys; species Lepidochelys kempii. Next base: position 13,648,976 of record NC_136380.1, read on the forward strand.
TTCTTTAAATGGCTGAGAAAAGAATTGTGCTGAATAGAATAACTATTTCTGTCTGGGTATCTTTTTTGTAACTTAAGGTTTTGCCTAGAGGGGTTCTCTATGTTTTGGAATCTAATTACCCTGTAAGATATCTACCATCCTGATTTTACAGGGGGGATTTCTTTATTTCTATTTACTTCTATTTTTTATTAAAAGTCTTCTTGTAAAAAACTGAATGCTTTTTCATTGTTCTCAGATCCAAGGGTTTGGGTCTGTGGTCACCTATGCAAATTGGTGAGGCTTTTTATCCAACATTTCCCAGGAAAGGGGGGGTGCAAGTGTTGGGAGGATTGTTCGTTGTTCTTAAGATCCAAGGGTCTGTAGTCACCTAGGCAAATTGGTGAGGCTTTTTACCAAACCTTGTTCAGGAAGTGGGGTGCAAGGTTTTGGGAAGTATTTTGGGGGGAAGGACGCGTCCAAACAGCTCTTCCCCAGTAACCAGTATTAGTTTGGTGGTGGTAGCGGCCAGTCCAAGGACAACGGGTGGAATATTTTGTACCTTGGGGAAGTTTTGACCTAAGCTGGTAAAGATAAGCTTAGGAGGTTTTTCATGCAGGTCCCCACATCTGTACCCTAGAGTTCAGAGTGGGGGAGGAACCTTGACAGTCCCTAATAGGAAGGAAGCATGGTTCGGTGATTAGGGCACGAACTTGGGACTCTAGAGTCCTGGGTCCAGTTCCCTTCACTGCCACAGACTTCCTGTGTGATCTGGGCAACTCACTTAGGCCTGGATCCTCAAAGGTATTTAGGCACCTAACTAATTTAGAGCCATTCTTCGTGAAGTCCTATTTCCAATTCCCCAGGGCCATTGTTCTATGTTAGTCTGCTCTAGCCTCTCCAGACTACAAGCCTTCTCCCCGTCTACACAATTTAATTTAGTTCTTTTAGGCCATGTGATAACAAAACACCTACAGGATAAACCTCCAGAGCAAGTACACCCAAAGAATAGCTTGAAAAGTGACTCAAAGCACATTGAATAGGTCACCTGCTCTGAGCTGACATGATCCACTAAAACATTTGCCAAGGTGCAACTGGAGCCCTGCAGGTGAGAGGAATCCTAGCCCTCTCCAAGCACTGGGATAGCTGTCAGTTTGCGAGCAACTTGTGTTGTTTGCTTTGGGCTCTACAGCACCTTAGCTCCTGGGAATACAGCCCCTGAGCTCTGGAATCCAGTGGTTGCCTGTGGGTATAAAAATATAAATACCTCATTCCTATCATCCATAGATCTCAAAGTGCTTTACAAAGGAGATCAATATCATTATCCCCATTTCACAGATGGAGAAACTGAGGCACGGAGCAGTGAAGTGACTTGCCCAAGATCACTCAGCAGGGTAGAGGCAGCACTGGCTAGACCCCAGCTCTCCTGGTCTAGCACTCTATCCACACTGCCAGAGAGGGGAATTTGTTGTGGGTGAACAAAAATGACTGAGCTAGTCTGTGAATCTGAGCTGCCAAAGATTATTACCCCAGTTCTGCTGAAAGCTGTGACTACATTGAAACATGTAGGGGGAACATTCCCTGAAGTGGGATTCAAAGACAGGAAGGGCCTGGTGACAGGAGGAGAAATTGACTTCAGTGGAGTTGCAGCTGCTTGTGCCAGATCTGAATTTGGCCCAGCAGGATTGAGTGGTTCAGAGGAGGAGAGAATTTCAAACAGCTGGGGCTGGAACAACAAAGAGCAACGCCACCCAATATGCCCTCCCCTCACCCTGCAGCATCTCAGGGTATGTCCACACTGCAGTCAGAGGTGCTTAGATGTACCCGAGCTAGCTTCATCATATAATTGCACTGGCTGCGCAAACCCATGCAGGAGCCTGGGCATGTACTTGGGCAGCTAGCTCATGCTGACATCCAGACGGCTGCAACTTCCTGCTATCAGTACCAGAGCTAGCTAGATCAAAGCTGGCTCGGATCTACCTACCTTTGCTCCAATCACACCTCTGACTGCAGTGTAGACATACCTTGAGTTGTCATCTTCTTATCTCCCCAATCCAGACAGCCAAGAACCCTCCTAGCTCCACCCCATGTGACAAGCACATGCTGATCGCCCTCCTCACCTGCTAGAACACTGATGCACTCCCAGCTGCCCTGACCTCCCCCAGCACCATGTGGGACCTGGAAGCCTGCCTGGCCTAGCCCTACAATGCAATTTATGCACTCTCTGATGCGAATCTGTTTTTGCAACATAAAAAGGTGGATTCTTCCTCCCTCCCTGATTAGATGAGGCTCCCCTGCCACGTGCCACCCTCCCAGAGCACAGAGCTAGGTTCCCTGAGCTTTCCCTTGCTTACCTTCCGTTTCCCCCCACTGTTCATTCATACAGCCAGTCAACACGTGAACCCTGGGCTCCCGTGAGCCTGCACCCAGGAATACGCCAGGCACCATCCAGGCACGGTCCCTGCCCCCAAATGTTTAGACTCTCACTAGGACAATTGGAGGATAACCTTAGAGCACTCGACTTTTTCAGGAATTGGGGTGCAACAATGCAGCTTCCTGCAAGACCTCCGGAGTCTGCAAAATTGGCCCGGGATGTGATGGGGCCACGGTGGCTGGGAGATGTACGGATTTAGTGTCTCTCTCTCCAACAGCCCACACTCCTACAGATCTGGCCTCCTGGAGCAGAACCCGCAGCTCCCCAGTAGTGGCTGCTCCGGAGCCAGCTCGAGGTGGCGTGTTATCAGTGGGGAGGGGTATTCAGAGGAAGCTAACATGGACAACATCAGCATGCTCTCTTGCAGGACAATTCCCTGGCTCTGAAGGAGTATGATGCCACACCCCTCCCCAGCCATACCCACAGCGCACCAGAGCCCCTCAATGCAGAGGGAAGTTAAACAATGCCACTTCAGCTACTCACCCCCTGACCGGTCTATTTTTCCAGCCCATTTCCTAGCCTCCCTGGGGTTTAAAGTGGTCACGTTTTGCAGGTGCCTTCTCTGTTGTTTTCTGTGTTTCCAGCCAGGAAAAGATTTAAAATAACTTCCAGGCCACTCGTTACTATTTCCTCAATTCCTCAAACAATCGTTTGTTGTCTTTGGCTAAATCCCCAGAACCGTATTGCCAATGGCCCAGATTTTTCCTATTGCACAGTAACTGCTCCCAAGTCATAACCAGGAGGTAACTTCTGCCCGCTCCACCGCAGGGATGAAGGGTCACGGTGGCAATCAGAGGAATAGCTTGAGCTACAGGATAGGAGGCCGGAGTTCTACTCTCAGCTTGGACCTCAGGAAAGACACTGAATCACTTTGTGCCTGGGTTTTCCTGTCTATGAAATGAGGATAAAGACACTTGTGGTCTTGGCCCTGGGCTGGGGATCTGGTTCAATTCCTGGCATTGACAGACACCGAGTGTGATTTTGGTAGGTCACAGTCTCTGTGTGCCTCAGTTTCCCATCTATAAATGGGGTTAGTAGTCCTTCCTTCTACCCTTTGTCCCTCTTGTCTACTTAGATTGGAAGCTATTCAGGGCAGAGCCGGTTTCTTAGTACGTATCTGTATAGTGCCTAGCACAATGGGGCCAGGAGCTCATGTGCGTCCTCTAAGTACTATGGAAACACAAATAATTAACAGGGGCTAGAGAGGTGGAAAGTGTTACTCTTAAGATCGCATGAAATGAAGTCTGAGAGGAGGATGCACATGGTAGCACATCAGTTTATGGAGCCGAGAGAGCGAACGCATTAGCCAGTGCCCTGTGTCTGTCCCTCAGCCCTCGGATGAGAGTGCGTGCTTTATAGCCCCTACGGTACAGTGAGTGCTGTGGGGAGAGGTTTGACCTTGCAGAGGACTTGCCTAACTCAGGATAGCATGTGACGAAGAGGCTCAGGAGTAGCAGAGGCAGATGCTGGCACACTGCTAGAGAGCCATTCTCCTGAGATGCTGCGGGAAGCGTTGGTAGTTGGACATGGAGCCCTTCGCCACTAAAGTCCTCAGCTCCTATCTTGCCTGCTTCAGCCATGGAGGCCCACAACCTCTGTGCTGGCCCTCTCTGCTGCAGGTGCAAGGAGCAAATGGCCTTGGGGAGTGAATGACTTTCTCACCCCTAAGCCGGGGTGAGGCACAAGATGGAGAAAGCTGCTGCTGCTGCTATCATCCCTGCAGGGCTGGAAGCTTATCTACATGCCAAGGCAGCACCCTCAAGCCATCACCCGCAGCTGGAAGTGAGGAGAGTGTATTATCTAGTCCAGGGCTGGCTTCAGGTACAAGCCATGTCTAGAGCACCAGCTCTTGGAGTCACGTGATGAAATCAGAAGTTCAGCTCTTGTTATTTTTTTTAAACCTATATTTCTAGCACTCATGGTTGCAAAGAAAAGCTTGAAGGCATGACGTGGGTGTAACTCAGACCTGCCTAAGTCTGCAGAGAGCCTGACGCAATAGCTCCAAGAGGTGTGAACTGCCCCATTCTTCTTAACATTAACACTTGCTGCTACCTCAAGGAGGGGTGGGGGTGTGGTGCAGTGGGGATGGGGCTGGCATATGAGCTATGGCTAGGACTCCAGATTGCCTTGAGCTGGTCTCTCTTGAAAGAGAGAGAATAGAGATGCAAGGGAATAAGGGGTGGGGACACTGGGGAAAGCAGGATAGGAATAAAAAAAAACCCATAAGGTGAATGAAAAAAAACGAAGGAGACAACATTTCCACACCCTTGGTCCTGGGAGCATCTGCATGAGGATCCTTCCCTGCCTTTTCACATCCACCCTGAGTCCACAGGGCTGGGAGCCAGAGCCATCCCAAGCCGTTCCACCCGAGGGGAAGCTGGAATGGATGTTTCCACTGGAGGGGGCAGATGACTTATTTTCTCCATCTGTCAAGTGTGGAGCATCATGATTCCCAACCTCGCTGCGGTGATGGGAGGGTTAATTAGCTGCTATACATACCGTGATTTGAACATCTATTGGTGTAAGGAAGCACAGGAGGGTATAATAAGCCTGGGTTTGATCATAAGCTTGGCTGGAGCATATGGATCCATGCCACCTACATTGGTTTAGGAAGCATTAGCCCAGTCCCAGATATGAGTGCAGAGCAATATTTGAAGGTTTAATGAGGACCAGGGGGCCTTCATTAGACTGAGAGCAGGTGAAGAGGAAGGAAAATCAATGGGCAGGTCAGAAAGACCTGGTCTTAGCAGCATTTTGAGAAATTAGTAGGGGGACTTTTAACCCTGCAGCTATCCTGGCTCATACGCTTTTCCTGAGCTCCCAGCAGAGCAAGGAACAGCTGCCAATATGCTGTTATTCTTATTACTGTGATGGACTGAGCGCTGCTGGGCACTTTACAGGCAGGTAAAAAGAAAAGGGTCCTTCTCTGGCCAGTCTACAATCCAGATCCGTCAAAGCTTAGGGGCCCCAGCCTAAGTGTCTGTGCACTTGAGAAGGCAGCTGTGGACGCAACCCCCTCCCGCAGCTAGACGCTTTCCTGTCTCATCCCTGCTGTCAGGAACCTTCAGGCCAGCTGATTATATGGACATAGAGAAGGAGGAGCGGATCGTCAATAAACCAAGATGTTTGCTGGGGTAAAGGTCTGTTACTGAGTGCAGGAGACACAGAAGATAGTGCAGAGGTGGGCAAACTACAGCCCACAGGTCACCTCCGGCCCACCGGACCGTCCTGCCCCGCCCTTCAGCTCCTGGCCGGGGAGGCTAGTCCCCGACACCTCCCCAGCTGTTCCCCCTCCCCCGCAGCCTCGGCTCGCCGTGCGGCCAGGGGCTGCATGGCGGGGGCCGGGGAGAGCAGGCTCCCCTGCAGCCTCCAGGGAGCAGGCGGGCGGTGCGGGTGGTAGGAGCGCGGTGAACGCGGGCGGAGGACTCGGGAGGAGCAGCGGGCTGCTGCGCAGCCGGCCGGAGAGAAGTGGCGCTTTGAAGGGGAAACCACCCGGCTGCCCCTGCTCCTCCGGAGTCCTCTGCCCATGTTCGCAGGGCCACATTCTGAAAGGGGCTTTTGGGGGGGTTGGATAGGAGGTGGGGTCCCGGGGGGGCCTGTCAGGGGGCGGGGGTGTGGATAGGGGTTGGGGCAGTAAGGCAGCAGGAGGGTTGGATGGGGCAGGGCCCCAGGGGGGCAGTTAGGGGCAGGGGGTCCCAGGAGGGGGTGGTCAGGGGACAAGGAGTAGGGGGGTTGGATGGGTCAGGGATTCTGAGGGGGTAGTCGGGGGTGGGACATGGGAGGGGGCAGGTAGGGTTAGGGTTTGGGGGGGCACAACCTTCCCTACCTGGCCCTCCATACAGTTTTGGAACCCCAATGTGGCCCTCAGGCCAAAAAGTTTGCCCACCCCTGAGATAGTGCCTACAAATTTAGAAAGCATGGTAACATTGGGGAAAATCCATCTTGCCACTAAGTTTGTGGTTTGGTCTCACATGTATTGAAGTTGGCTGGTGTGTAAATACCACTGCCCTCTACTGGATGGAACCAGAACTGCTCCAGTGAGTGTCATAGGCCCTATGCACCCTTAGTTCAAGTGCTGTTGAAGCAGGCGGATCTGAGCTTTACAGTCACTGCAGAGATCCGAGTTGCTCTTGTAGACATTAGAGAAGGACGAGACCTTGAGCCTGACCCAAAGCCTGCTGGAGTCAATAGAAAGACTCCCCCTGACTTCAGCGGGCTTTGGTTCAGGCCCCAAGGCAGGATTATTCCCTGATGCAGAGATGTATCTCAAGCAATCAAGCTGCCAGCACTCCCCTGGGGAACCTGTTCACCATCCAGTGGGTCTCACTGCTAGAAATGGTTTTTTCAGACTCAGCCCTTTGCTCATTTTCTTTCTGTCTATGGTTCTGATCATCACAGAATCTGAGCTTCTCAAATCTTTAATGTATTTATCCTCAGTACACACCAGAGCAGATGGCCAGGGCTACCATCCCGCTCTGACAGATAGGAACTGAGGCACAGAGAAACCAACTGACTTGCCCAACGTCACACAGGAAGCCTGTACCAAAGCAGGGAATTGCACGCAGGTCTCGGAGAGCCTAGGCTAGCACCCTAACCACTGGGGTGTTCTTCCTATGCTCCTCTCTCTTACAGCCCACGGGCTAGGATAGTGGCTGATATACCTATGCAGAGGTCCTGTGCCCATCCCCTAGCTGCTGCTTAGCACCTGTCCCTTTGGGAGCAGCGTGGAGACCCCTTTTCTATTGGCAGCAGCTGCTTTACCCTCAGTATAAACCCTGCCTTGGCACAGCCCCGTTGCTGGGCTTAAGTAATGCAGAGGGTTCCCCATAGGGAGCAGAGTTTAGTCTGGAGAACAGTGGGGGTTTTGGTATGCTGTGACCAAGCTAGTTATGTGGCTGCTGGGAAGAGTGGTGGAAGCTGTATCAGTTGGCAAAAGAGGCGAGGAGCTCATCACAGTGGGACTAGGGGTCGTTTAAATAGATGTGTTTTGTACAACTAAATGGAACAGCTGTAGCTCTTCGATTAGTAGATGGCTTTGACACCAGCACGAAATGGATCACACTGATTCTTTTGCTGGGGTTTTCTAAAGCCGAGTTTTTTGCTTGACCTGAGGGGGTGGGATTTGGGTCAGAACTGGAACAGGAATTCTTGAGGATGCAGGAGAGAACATTCACTGCAGTTATCACCCAGGAAACATGAGTCATCCTGACACCAGCTCATAAGGACAGCATAGTAATGGCTGTGGGTAGTCAGGGTTGTGAGTGTTTCCGGAGTCCGGAGTTCAGGGGTGTTTCCGGAGAGGGGAGAGTGTGTGAATATATGGATATTTAATCCATTACAATAATAGATGATTATTACAAATACAGAGTACAAGGAGCTGGGGACAACCACAATGAGATTTAGATGAACAGAATTATTAGCATCATACACAGAATTACTGATTGACCTAGAGAGTGTGTATATTTTACGTAAGTCAGGTTTTGATACTGGGATGTGAGTTAGAGGTGGGAACCTGAATTAATATGGTTGTAAGTACATAAAAATGGCCATACTAGATCAGAGAAATGGTATCCTGTCTTCTGACAGTGGCCAGTGCCAAATGCTTCACAGGGAATGAACAGAACAGGGAAATTTTGAGTGATCCTGTTGTCCAGTCCCAGCTTTTGGCAGTTGAAGGTTTAGGGACACCTGGAGTGGGGTTGTAGCCATGGCCATCTTGGCTAACAGCCATGGATGGACCTATCTTCCACGAACTTCTCTCATTCTTTTGTGAACCCACTTATATTTTTGGCCTTCACAACACCCCTGGCAATGAATTCCACAGGTTGGCTGTGTGTTGTGGGAAGAAGTACTTTCTTTCGTTTGTTTTAAACCTGCTGCCTATTAATTTCATTGGGTGATGCCTGGTTCATGTGTTATGTGAAGGAGTAAATAACGCTTCTCTCTATTCACTTTCTTCATGATTTTATAGCCCTCTATCATATCCCTCCTCAGTAGTCTCTTTTCCAAGCTGAACAGTCCCGGTCTTTTTAATCTCTCCTCAGACGGAAGCTGTTCCATACCCCTAATTATTTTTGTTGCCCATCTCTGTACCTTTCCATTTCTAATGTATCTTTTTTGAGGTGGGACGACAAGAACTGCATGCTGTATTCAAGATGAGGGTGCACCATGGATTGATATAGAGGCATTATGATATTTTCTGTTTTATTATCTATCCCTTTCCTAATGGTTCCTATCATGCTGTTTGCTTTTTTGATGCCACTGCACACTGAGCAGATGTTTTCAGAGAACTATCCAGGATGACCTCAAGATCTCTTTCTTGAGTGGTAAAGCAGCTAATTTAGACCCCAGCGAATTGTAGGTACAGTTGGGATTATTTTTCCAACGTGCATTACCTTGTACTTATCAACATTGAATTGTACAGCACTGAGCACAATGGGGTCCTGATCCCTGACTGAGGCCCCCGGGCACTACCATCATACAGATAATCAATATTTACTCTTCAAAGAGGTCTTGCCCGTCCTCTATTTATCCACAGCACACAGGCGACAATCCGCTTTCCACACCCAGCCCTGCCAACGTGTCTCAAACCCCGCCCCGGAGGGATCACGCTGGCCTGTGGCTGTGAAATAGCTCAGTCGCCATGACTATGTTTGGGAGCTCAGTCTACCGGCCATCGCTATCTCTCCATTTACCAAGGTGCAGTGGCATTGGGACCTCAGTGATGGCAGAGGAATTTAGCAGGGTGGACGTTTGTTTGCTGGAAATGGGACTGAGACCAGACTCGTGACTCCACACATGTGCCGTAATGCTGCTGTTAGGGAGAGAGAGCAGGATGCAACTAACACACCTCCAGGCAAGTGGCTGAAGCCAGGGGTGCCGGAACAGGGGGCCATGGCCTCATCCCTTTTTACTGGCCATAAGGGTGAGCAACAGGGGGAGGGGGTGGAGAAGAGCGAGCGGGGGCGGAGAAGAGCGAGCGGGGGCAGGGCCTCAGGGAAGAGGTCATGTGGGGGGGGCGGGGCCATGGTTTGGGCACCAGGCCCCCCCCACCACACTTTTAGGGAGCTTCCACCTCTCCTGGCTGAAGGTTTGCCCTGGTGCTATCAAGTTGCAGCAGGAGATTTGGGGCTGAATGGCCCACCCCAGCACAGTGACGCATTGCTTTGTACAGCAACCTCTTGAGGCAGAGTGGGCCTGAAACTAGTTCAGGAGAAAGCACAGTGGATGCTGGTGTCACTCAGTGTCAGAGACCAGCAGGGGTAACGGCTCTTGGCTCTGTTTCATATAGAGGAAGTTTCAAGGCAGAGCCTGGCAAATGTGAAATGAACAGGGGTCACTGCTCCGTCAAGTCACTCTCAGGGACACTGCTCTAATCCCTCCAGTGATGCTCACATTTGTCGGGATCACTTAGCACAGAGCTCCCAGACTGCCTAGGAGTTAGCAGCAGAAACATTCCCGCCCTCTCTCTCCCCCCATCACCTCATCTTGTGTCAGATTAGACTCAATTAAATTCCATCCCACCATTGAAGAGTAAAACTAATTTCATGCCACAGGGAGATCCTTACATTGGATTAAAGAAACGAATAGGTTTTTCCACCTAGCCATGGGCAGAATATTTGCAAGCAATTTCCATAGACAACACCAGCATTCCTCGAACCCCGAGATACGCTGCCTGCCAGTGGCCAGCTGGTGCATCTGCCTGTTGTTTTTAATTGATCTAATAGGGCTACATGATTTCCTTCTCTCTTGACAGCCACAAACATCCCTTTGCTTTGTATCGAGCTGCCAGGCACTAACAACGCAAATGATGACAAAGTAGAGTTCTGTGCTAGCCCCAGAGTGCCAAAGGCCCCACCAATCAACACAGAGAGGAAGAATAGCCTGGTGGTTAGAGCACTGGACTGGGACTGACAAGTTCTGGGCTGAGTTCTCCATGTCCAACCAGGGCATATCACTCTCTGGGTGTCAGTGCCCCTTTTGTAAAATGGGGGTGATAATACCTCCTTCATCCCACCCTCGGCATGTCTTGTCTATTTAGACTGCAAGCTTTGGGGTCAGGAACAGTCTCTCACTATATGTCTAGCACTGGGGGGCCTGATCTCAGATGGGACCTCTAGCCACTACTGCAATACAAATTATAATAACTGTTAATAAAAATGTATCTGTTCTGTGCATAGAGAAACCTCTGCGTTCAGTGCCTTTCGCGTGGACTCAGATTCACTAGGAATTAAAAATCCTGACTTGTAGAACAAAGGGATTAATGATACCTTCCAGGGATGCTTAGCCTCCTCTGACATTTCCTGGACCAGGTGTGTCATCATCATGCCTGCAACACCAGCAAATGTTTGAACTGTAACTTCCTTTATTCATGGCCAGGCCTTTCCTGTGCCACCCACGATTAGAAGCTGGCAACAGATACCAGTAGATCATTGTCCCAGCTTTTTCACTGGAGACATGTATGGGCTAGAATTAGTGCAGCACTTTCCAGAGACTTGTCTGCTTCATTGTTTGAACCATTGCTCCAGTCTATTTGCAGTGTTGCACACACAAAAAGCTATGTTAAAAGACCATTATTGAGGTTGCAAAGTCAAGTACTCAGATGCTAGGAAATCTCAGAATCAAGGTTGCCTTGCAGCCTTAATTTGGCCCCCTTGTGCATATACATTATGATAAAGTCTTTTAAGTATGTGATCACATACTGTTTGTTTTTCTCTCCTCATCTCCTCACTCAACCAGTCCCAACCTCCACCTCTCAATTCCCAGTCCCAGTCCCCTCCAGCTGCAGCCTCCTTGTGTCCCAGTCTACTCCCCCTTCTCCCCAGGTCTGGATTCAAGTCAGGCAGCTTCCTCCTCCAAGCTGCCGGGGCCCAGCCAGGTGGGCAGGGGCACTGAGCACACAGAAGAGACAGGCTTCCTGCTCTCAGTTCAGGGGCCTGGACCTGGTCCTCACCTAATACAGCCCCAAAACGTAATTACAGGGAAAGTCCTCTTCACCCCTGGGCTGGAGCGTGCTCAGTGCAGACAGAATCTTTGGGGAATTAGGCTCTAACACGCTCGCAAGTCTCTACCAAGTGTGTCCCAACTGCCATTTTTCAAAGGCTTATAATTTGGCCAAATTTGGGGGGATTTCCACAGGGACAGCAAACTGCACTTCCCTGACCCGCAGGCCACCTCCTGGCCAAATGTCAAGTCCCTGCCCCAAAGCACAGGGGCGCGAGAGCAGTGTTTTACAAAGTTTGAGTCGCGGCATGTAAGACACTGGGTCGTCTTGCTCAGCGCCCAGGGACCCTAGTCGCTGCGGTCAGCACCGCCGACAGGGACATTAAGTCCCATCAGTGGTGCTGCCCGGCTGAGGCAGCAGGTCCGGCTTCTAGGCAGGGGAGCCACGGGGCTCCGTGTGCTGCCCCTGCCCTGAGCACCGGCTCCGCACTCCCATTGGCCAGGAACTGGCCAATGGGAGCTGGAGGGCACAGTGCCTGCGAGCGAGAGCCGTGTGGAGCCACTTGCGCCCCTCTGCCTTGGAGCAGGACCTGCTGCTGGCCGCTTCCAGGGCGCAGCACGATCCGCAGTGCCAGGACAGGCGGGAAGCCTGCCTCTGCACCCTGGCTGTGCTGCTGACCTGGAGCCGCTGGAGGTAAGTCCACGCCCCAACCCTGTGCCCCAATCCCCTGCCCCAGCCCTGAGCCCCCCCAACCCCCTCATCCCTGGCCCCACCCCATAGCCTGCACCCCCAGCCCAGAGCCCTGACCCCCTCCTACACCCCAACCCGCTGCCCCAGCACAGAGCCCCCTCCCACACCTTGAACCCCTCATTCCTGGCTCCACCCTGCAGCCCTCAACCCTGTACCCCAACCCTCTGCCCCAGCCCTGAGCCCCTCCCACACCCTAAACCCTTCATCCCCAGCTTTGTTGGGTCACAGGCATCAACAATTTTCTTCAACTGGGTCCCCAGAAAAAATGTTTTAAAATCACTGAGCGAGAGCATCATACTTTTTTAAAAGATGTTTAAATGTATGTTTCCCTATCCTTGTTCTCAGAAATGGCTGAACTGGTTTTGGTGACATTTTTCATTAAACTTCAGCCTGAGGCTGACACCTGGCATGGAAAATTTCAGCCCAAACGCTTAAAGTTTGGCAAAGTAATAAGCAACTGAAAACAGGGTCTTATAATGGGAAGTGTCAGGCAACCTTAATAATAGGTGACACCACCAGAACTCCTAAAATAGATGTTTATTGAGAGACCATCAAACTATTCTATGGTCAGGCCCGGATTCCCTGTCCTCCAGCCCAAATCACACAAGGGTCTGATCCGGAAGAAAAAAAGAAAACCCGCTTTTATGGGGCTTTTACTTTTATTGTACAAGGAGAATAAACAAGCAACAAAAGTAGCCGCTCCTAAGGCAATGCAGAGCATGCATGGCAGCTAATGATCCACCAATATGGGCAGGAATTTTGCCCTGCTTTGTAAGCCCCTTCATTACAAATAAGCATCTGCCTCCTTAGCCGAGCCAGGCACCTGTGGTTTCCATTCAAGGGTCTCAGAGCATTATACAAACCTGAATGAATAAAACCACCCAGGAAACAGTTAGCATAATTTCACAGCTAGATAAACAAGTTATGTGCCCCGCAGCTAGCGAATAGCAGAACTGGGAGTAGAACCCATGCATGCTGGTGCCTGATCTATTAATACTAGCTAACTAGATCATTCTCCACCTCTAATTTAAGACTTAATCCCTCCCTAAAGCATGGTGTCATGTCCCCCCCATCAACTTAGGGCCTAGTTGTCATGGGAAGATGGCCATGTAACATGGCTTCTGTATTTCTGTTCTGCTTTTCAGAAATGTGTGAAGTACACTGGAAGAGGGGGAAAACGGAAGGCAGGTCAGGTCATTCAAGGAATTTGCCTTTTTCTTATTATGGGATTAGCTCCAAAGATTCAGAACCACTGAAACACAGGACAGTCTTCTCTGCTACATCTTCTAGTGGTGAACAAAAAAGATTAATTCGCTGTTGTGTTCATTAGGCTTAAGAAATAACCTGAAGGGCAAAAATTTCCTTAGGGTTGGTACCCAGTCTCCAGGTTCCTAAGGGTGAGTTCTGGAATAATAAAACGATGGTCTTCCATGGTGCTTTTCATTTGAGGATGCCACAGTGCTTTGTAAACATTAACTCATTTGAGTTTGTTGCACCATGGCAGTTTAGGCAAGGAGTGTACAGGGATCACTTTCCTTCCACAAACACACCCACTGTCTAACGCCACACAGCAAGGCTGTGCATTCACACAGGACAGGAAGTGAGGATGAAGACGATATCCTGTGGAAGCTGCAGGGGGACAGCATGTACATGCCAGATTCTGGGTTTGGAATTTGGCCAGGACATGGGAATAATGCCCCTGCTCTTATGAAAAGTGTCTCTTTGATGATCCCATGTGGTCAAGACCTCTTCTAACAACATACGGCCATGTTGGTTCAGTACTGACTCAGGAGGAAGAGTGCAGCTGCTAAACCACCATTAACAATTCTTCCACTACCTAGATAGGAGACACTCAAGGAATGCCTAAGTTCTGACCCAGGCCTCCCCAACATAGCTTGTAAGATGTGGCAGGAGCACACACTGGGGTAATCTTGGGCACGTCCCTTGATCTGTCCCTACCTCGATCGACCACCTATAAAATGGGGATAGTACTCCTTCCTTTCTCCCACCCTTTGTCTTGCCTATTTAGGCTAAGATCTTCAGGCAGGCACCATCCAACTGTGAGTTTTTATCATGCCAAGCACAGTGTGGACTCAATCTTAGTTGCAGCCTTTAGGTGCTACACCTCCAAATAAGGGAGAAGAGCCTGAGGGTTTGTCTACACTGCACACTAAGCCCAGGTCTGTGTGACTCAGGCTTGTGAATTCAGTGTCTCCAACCCATGGGTTTACCATTGCTGGACCCAGGTCTCAGAGCCATGCTAATGCATCCTTACTGCACTATGCAGACCTTCTAACTCGGGTCTCTGCCTAGACCTGTGTCCACACTGCAAAATGACAGGGCTTGGACCCAAGTCACAGTGGGACTCAAGCTGTGAATACCTCCCTAGCAGGGTCCTAGGACTTGCGTGCTTGCTTGCTCTCCCAAGTCAGACCAATGTGTATGGACGGAAGGGGGCTGGGTGGGCTCAAACCAGAGTCTGAGCCTGGGCTAAGGACTTGTCTACATTATCCGCTGGATCAAAAGGCAGCGATCAATCCAGTGGGGGTCGATTTATCTAGTCTAGACATGATAAATCAACCACTGAGCGCTCTCCTGTCGACTCCGGTACTCCACTAGGGCGAGAGGCGCACGTGGAGTCGACAGGGGAGCGTCAGCCATCGACTCACCACAGTGAAGACACCGCGGTGAGTAGATCTAAGTACGTTGACTTCAGCTGTTATTCACGTATCTGAAGCTGTGCAACTTAGATCGATCCCCCCCAGTGTAGACCAGGCCTTAGGGCGCAGTGTAGACATATCTTTAGACTCCAATAAGTCCACTAGGGACTTTGCTACTGATTTACATGGAAGATGCCCAGATACTACAGGTGATGGACAGCAGTATAAAACCTCAAGAGAGACAGAAATAATAAATAGCAGCAAGCGTTTGGCCAGATCTGAGGACTGAGCCTACAGTGTAATGGCCAGACATCCTTCCAGGACGGTGTCTCTATTTTTGCCGCACGACTGGAACACACACTCACTGGCCAGGACGTAACCTCAGAAGCCTTGGCAGCCTCTTGTAAACAAGTCTATAAATAGCGACAATGCCCAGATTTCTCGTTCTTAAATTGCAAAAATTTCAATAGTTCCACGAACAAAGAGCTGAAACCATAACAGGGGAGAGTCCAGTCTCCGTGGGCCACAGTTATTGACTGGCTAGGTGCAGTCAGGCTGGGCGCCTTTGTCCCACTCTCTATTCAGAAGCTTTGACTTTCAGTGACATGCTAACAGGTGTTGGGACTGTGGCTTCAGTCAGATTCTTTGATTTGTCTTAAATGCCGCCGTGTTGGTATTTTCTTTTCAAGCAGGGATCTAAACAACCTGTGGTGCAGAGCTACTGCCCAGCTCCTTTTTCGCAGCTCTGAGGTGAAGATGATGGTTCAGATTCTGCCCCGACATGCAGCCCAGGAAGGAGTCCAAACTGGTGTGACTTACGTCTTCTTTTGGTTTCCACCTCATCTCACTCTGATAGAAGTTTTTTATGCAGAACTTTTCACCATGGCATCTTGGCATGTAAGTTACACAGTCACGCTCGGCAGATCAAATTTCTGCTCCCACCAGTCTGTGGCAAAACTCTCCTAGATTTCAGTGGGAACAGGAATTGGTCCTGTTAGACCTGATTAAAATAATTGTTGGGAAGTTGGAGAGGGTGCGGAGAAAAGCTGTGAGAATGACCCCAGGCTGGGAAAAATGCCTTCCCGGGAGAGACTTCAGGAGCTCAATCTGCTTAGCTTATCAAAAAGAAAATTGAGAGGTGACCTGATTATGATTTCACAGGGAGAAAATATAGAGTATTAAAGGGCTTTTTAATTTAGCAGAGAAAGTCAGAACAAGAACCAATGACTGCAACCTGAAGCCAGAGATATTCAAATTAGAAATAAGGCACATTTCCCCCCCAAACCGTGCTGGTGATTAACCATTGGAACAAACTACCAAGGAAAGTGTGGCTCCTCCACGTTTTGAAGTCTTCAGATCAGGACTGGAGGCCTTCCTAGAAGATACATTTTAGTCAAAGATAAATGATGGGATCAGTAGAGGAGTAACTGGGTGAGGTTGTCTAGCCTGTGTTATACAGGAGGTCACACTAGGCCTAGTAGTCTCTTCATTCTGGCCTTGAAATCTATGCATTTACCCATCAGATGCTATTCAGCCAAGGGTATGCTGACAGGGTGGATAGATACTGCTCATTGGTTTTTGGAAAGAGGGCTAAAGTTTGCTCCCTTAGCAACAGAGCTAAGCTGCTGTCTGCCTTTAGTGCTGGGGAACAAGTGCCGGGATGCAGGTGAAATGAATGGCTCCATTAGAGATTGCAGACTGGGACTAATAGAGTGGAAAGAGTTCTGGGAGTCGTTCTGAGTTTGGACAAACACAGACCAGCCTCCCCATGGGTTCTGGGACAAACGCAGTCTGTGAGAGTCATACAGTTACTGTTTGGGGGGTCAGATTCCTGCATCTTGGCAGCAGGTTAGAGTAACTGACCCTTGTGGTCCCTTCTAACCCTGTAGTTCTATGATTCTAGAAGCCAAGGGACCTAACTAGGATGATCTGGCATTTGTTGTCTGAGCCTTGTTACAAGGGGTCTGATTGTCTCCCAGGGACAGTTCTGTACTTGTATGTAAGGCACCGTAAGAATGGTCTGATTGTCCCAGAGCCCCAACAGGACATTTCCCCTTGTGTTTATGTAACAAATTCCGAACAATGTATGCAGGGGGAGGGTCAAGATGAAAGTCCCAAGACAGAGCCAATTAACACAAGAACAGATGGCTTGATTCTGCTCCCATTGAAGTAATGGGATTTTGGCCACTAACTGGCGAGAGGGTTGGGTTAGGCCAACACTTCATTATAGTGGTGGGGCAGTTAAGGCAGAGGCAGGTTGGATCTTTAATAGCCAGTTTTTCTAAGTGCTCTAAAATACACCTTGAAATATGCTGTACTTCATCAGGGCTCAGGAAGGGGTCAGTGGTTTAACTTTGAGGTTGTTTGAGCAAGATACAGCTCCCCCCTTAAAAAAAATCACGTGGTTCTTGGCTTTTGTTTTGCACGAACCTGGGGCTCAAAGGATTGGACTGATCCTCCTCAAAGTGGTATCTCCTGCTCAACTTTCAACGCAGCTAGTGTCTGGCGCCCACTGTCCCTTTGGGGACACTCTATTTCAAACGTTCCTTCTGGTGACAGGGGCCTCGCCAAGGCAGCTCGAGTCGGTGATTTTTGCACGTGCTGCAGGACTGCTGCTCTGTGACGGGCAACAGGCACATCCAATATCAGAGGCTCTCAGGACAATGCGCTGTAGCCATCAAGCAGGAATTACGCTCGCTGATTCTGAGTTCAAGTCCTGCCTCTGGCACACCGCGGAGTGTGTCTGCTGTCCACGTTCTTGCCGTTTGCCTGCATTGTGCTCTGGTAGCGGGGAGCTGCAAAAAGGGGCTTTTGAAACTTTTACCCCAATAGCAGAACTTTCCCAGTTAGAACCAGTATTTGAAGGTGCTCTAAAATCCACATGTGTATTCAGATTAATTTGAGAACTGCTGTGTCTCATCAGAGCCAGGAGTACGGTTAGTGGTTGTGATGTTATTGACTTGAACTGGGACTGTAGAGATCATTGTTGCAACCAAGGTCCTGTAGTGGCACAAAATCTTATAGAAAGGGGGTCAAATGAGGTGTCTAAGACAAGGTTATGGTTTGCTGATTATGCTGTCTATCTGTGTGTATCATTTTTGTAGTTGAAGTTATGAATATTGGCTCTATACTGTCTGTATTTCAAACTTATGCTATGCTTCTGGGTGACACCCCAGACAAGTTGGTGTCAGCTCTGCCTAGCCTGCTGGATGGCCCATTAAGGACCATCAGCTACACAACTGACCCACTGAGAGAAGGCAGACACACCTTGTGACTCAGCAAGGCATGCAGGGACCTGCCTACGGACAGAACGCTAAGGTTTTTCCAGGCCATGTGATGGACAGCTTGCCTTTGGGACAAAGAAAGCAGAGACCACATGGCAAGAGAATATAAAAAGCTGCTGCAGCTCCTCCATCCGGTCTTCAGTCCTGCCTCATACCTCTGGAGGGACTTTGCTACACTGAAGCTTTGAACCAAGGACTGATGACCCATCCCAGCTGTGGATGTGCGCCGGAGACTTGATTTAAACCTGCAGTTTATTCTACCACTGCTGCAAGCCTGAACCAAGAACTTTGCCATTGCTGTATGTCATTGATTCCATTTAACCAATTCTAGCTCTCATCTGTATCTTTTTCCTTTTATGAATAAACCTTTAGAGTTTAGATGCTAAAGGACTTGCAACAGTGTGATTTGTGGGTAAGATCTGATTTGTAGATTGACCTGGGTCTGGGGCTCGGTCCTTTGGGATGGAGAGAACCCTTTTTCTTTTACTGGGGTATTGGTTTTCATAACCATTTGTCCCCATAACGAGTGGCACTGGTGGGGATACTGGGAAACTGGAGCGTCTAAGAGAATTGCTTGTGTGACTTGTGGTTAGCCAGTGGGGTAAAACCAAAGTCCTCTCTGTTTGGCTGGTTTGGTTTGTCTTGGTGTGCACAGAAACCCCAGCCTTGGGCTGTAACTGCTTTCTTGAAGCAATTGGTCCTGAACTGGCATTCTCAGTTGTGTCCTGCCAGAATCAGAATCGTTACAGTGGTGCAAACAGATTCATAGAGTTTAAGGCCAGAAGAAACCATCAGATTATCAAGCCTGACCTGTATAGCACACGCCACTAAATTTCATTTGTGATTCCGATATTGAACCCAACGACTTGCGTCTGGTTAAAGCAGAGTCTTCCAGAAAATTGTTGCTACAAGGAGGAAGAAGAAAAATTGTTCTGTTTAACCTCTGAGGATGGGACAAGAAGCAATGGGCTTAAATTGCAGCAAGGGCGGTTTAGGTTGGACATTTGGAAAAACTTCCTAACTGCCAGGGTGGTTAGGCACTGGAATAAATTACCCAGGGAGGCTGTGGAATCTCCGTCATTGGAGATTTTTAAGAGCAGATTAGACAAACACCTGTCAGGGATGGCCTAGACAATACTTAGTCCTGCCATGAGTGCCGGGGACTGGACTAGATGACCTCATGAGGTCCCTTTCAGGCCTATGATTTTATGATTCTGTGAAAGACATCCGGGCTTGATCTGAAGACATCAAGAGATGAAGACTCCACCACTTCCCTGGGTAGTTTATTGCAATGGCTAACCACCGGCACTGTTAAACATTTGTGCCTTATTTTCAATTTGAATTTGCCATTGGTTCTTGTTCTGCCTTTCTCTGCTAGTTGGGGGCTCATTTGGCCAAGTGGTTCCTCTGATACAGCCCCTCCAATAAACAACAGTCAGACTGCTCTAAGCCCCACACGCACAGAGAGCCCGTCAAAGTGGCATGCCACAGCAAGGGCCGGGGCGGAGTTAGTGGAGTAAATACGGGGTTGTTTGATCAAAGGGGGAGGACAGTCAATGCACGATGAATGAGAGAATACAGTTCTGTCGGACACAACCCAAAACATAAAATGGCACAT
The DNA here is from genome assembly GCF_965140285.1 of Lepidochelys kempii. Taxonomy (NCBI): domain Eukaryota; kingdom Metazoa; phylum Chordata; order Testudines; family Cheloniidae; genus Lepidochelys; species Lepidochelys kempii. The sequence goes on from NC_136380.1 coordinate 13,668,642, forward strand.
TTACGTAGCTTTTCTCCTGGCTGTTTATTACGGGGTAGGCTTGGTTGGAACATACGTGCCGAATATCCTCTTGCCAGCCCCAGGGGCAGTGTTAAGGTTGTGGGGCTGGTGCGTATCTTAACTCTGTATTCCCTAGTCTGCAGAGTAGGGGTGCAGGAATTGGGGGAGGACAGGGGTCCATGGCCCCATCACTTTTAAAAGTGGGAGGGCATAGCTTTTTAGCAGCCATAGGGGTGAGTGATGAGGGGGTAGGGAGGAATGAGGGGGAGGGGACTCAGGGAGAAGGGGCAGCGCAGGGTCGAGCCTCAGGAGGAAGGGGTGGCGTGGGGGGGCCTGGCCACAGTTCAGGCGCCGGTGGCCCCCCACTTTAAAGGAGCTTCCGCTGCTCCTGCTGCAGGGGTTTCAGTGCAGGGACAGCTGAGGTTTGAGAAGAGTAAGATGCTGTTGCTCAACCTGATCTTTGCATCAATGAAGTTTTTGGGCAGTGAATTGTGATTAACTCACCGTGGAGTCATAGGGCAGCGGATCTGTGGCAGCCCCTTGTTAGCCTGGGCTTTGACAGCAAGTACACAAAAGAAACAACGCCAGGCTTCTTTCTTTAATGCAAATATTGCAGTAACTGAGCAAACAAGCTAGTTCGTAATCCAGAGAGCTCAGATCCTGTTGACAGATGACTGTTAACTGCCAGGTAGCTTAAAACCCAGTTGGCATGGCTTCAGTTTCCAAACCTAGACAGTTTGTATCTGGTCACTGAGCTCCCAAGCCTTTGAACAGAACAACTCTCCCAATAGCTGTCATCAGGAGTCAAAGCCAGGATCTCCAACGTTAAGAGCAGAAGCTTCTACAGTCGGAGGACGAATTCACCTAAAGGGTGGCTGTAGCAGGTTCCAGTCCTCTCTAGATCATGCAGAGGCAGATGCAGAACCCAGAGACCAGTCACGAGTTACACATACTTTCACCTGAGTAAAATTACTCATGTGTGTGACATCCCAGTGGCTACAATGCTGGCACCCCAAACCGTGCCTAAATTAACTGATTATTATTTGTATTATTGTAGGACACTGTGCATCACTGATTATGGTAACCAACAAACATGCATCCACCATCCATGGTTTTATTTCTCCAGCTTTATTGACATGATGGCTGCGTTCTTGGACAACAAACTGGGGATTGAACCAGAGACCCCCAGAGCTAAAAGCATAAATTCCTATACGTTAATCAAAGAACCAAGCCTCTGTAATTAGGGGCTATAACAACTCCTATCCTCTATGGACTGGCACAGAGGGGGACTTGACAAATATGCTCACCTGTGTGTTACATTGACGGAGCCATGTGGTAAGAGCAGGAGGAGATGACAAATCTAGGTATGCTTCTGGCTACCTCACTGTGGTATCAAGGCACCTCTCAATTCTTGTGGACTTCTCCTCCCAGCTCTGTGCTCACCAGGTGCCCCACTCATTTTGAACCTGGCACAGCTTGCTTTTCTCATCAACATTAAATGCTTCCTGGCAGATCAGTGATCCATCTGATCCAGTATCCTGCCTCCAGCAGCGGCCAATGTTATGTGCATCACAGGGTTCAGTGTAAAATGCACACTATGCACCTTGTTGCGTTATCAGGGAAATTTGTCCCTAACCAAAGTTGTCGATCAGGGTGTGCACCCTAGTGTGAGGTCTGGCCAAGGCAGGAGAGAACTGCTGGAGAAACACAATCTGCGTAAACAAAAGTAGGAAGCACAGAGCTGGCTGGAGAGAATCCATTTCGACTGGCACCGGTGACGTACCTGTGTTCAGAACGCAGCTATGGCACTTTAGACCTGACTGCTCTACTTCGTTCTAAGAATTTCAGACCAACGAGCATTATCCTCCAAACAGCCCCATTGGCACCACCCCCCATCAGTGACCTCGAGTGCCCTCCAGCTAACTCATATCACCGCTGCACTCGTGTCAACAGTCTCAATGGAGATTGAACCGGCATAGAGAGAAGAATGGGCAAATTCCACTCCCACAGCTAGTCCCTCCTGGTCAGGTAAGGCCGGTATTAGAGGAGGCTTATGCTGCTGCTGGTTTTGCTGTTCTTGTTGTCTGGCTAAAGAGAGACCTTTGGTTTCCATTAATCATCCTATACCTTGCACCAGCGCTATGCCCACTTAAATAAATAGCTCCAGTGATAACAGCCAAATTAACTTCCAAAGGAGAGTCAATAAAGAACAACCAACACTGGACGCTTCTTTCCTTAAAAATAAAGAATTCCTTCAGGCGATTCTAGGCTACTGGAAAAATATGAGCTCGGTAGGAAGTTTGTGGCCTGAGCAGCCAATGGCCCTGGCTCTAATCTTCCCTAGATTCCCATGTGTGTTAAATGCTTCAAAAAGAGGTTAGGATGGGATATAAAACCTCGCTGCTAAGTACTAGGTGAGACTCCCCTGGGGCCAGATTATCGCACATCTGTTGCTGCTGGGTTTCTTGCACTGTCCTTGGAGCATCTGGACCTGGCCGCTTTTGGGGACAGGGTAGTGGGCTGGACGGAGCATGAGCCCGGCAATTCCTCTGCGTATAGACAGTTCCAGGGCAGGTCTGGCTCTGTTGGGCGTGATTAAAAAGACCGGGACTGGTCATCTTAGAGAAGGGATGACTGGGCTGGGAAAAAATATGACATGGGAAAAAATAGTGGGTGCTCAGCACCCACCAGCCACAGCTGTTCGGTGCTGCCGCTGCTGATCAGCTGTATGGTGGATGAGCTAATCGGGGGTGCCACTGAACAGCTGATCAGAGGCCACTGCCAAACAGCTGTTTGGTGGCGGGGAGGGCGGGAAGAGGCAGAGTGAGGGCATGGCCTTAGGGGAGGAAGTGGAGTGGGTGCAGGGCCTTGGAGCAGAGCAGGGGCGGAGCACCCCCAGAGAAAACTAGAAGTCAGCACTTGTGACACAGTCAACCTGTGCAGCTCATTGCTAAGGGATGTTGTGAAGGGCAAAAGTATAACTGGGTTCAAAAAAGAACTGGATCAGTTTGTGGAGGATCAGTCCAGCAATGGCTATTAGCCAAGATGGTCAGGGGCTCAACCCCATGCTCTGGGTGTCCCTAAGCCTCCAACTGCCAGAAGCTGGAACTGAATGACAGGGGACGGATCACTTGAAATTGCCCTGTTCTGTTCATTTCCTCTGAAGCGTTGGGCACCGGGTGCTGTGGGAAGACAGGCTACTGCGCTAGATGGGTCATTGATCTAACCCAGTGTGGCCGTTCTCATGTTCTTTTGACGTTTGGTCTCTCTGCTAACCTCTTTGAAATTTGCCTTGTCTAGGTTAAGGGCTGCTCCTTAACAGGCCTTGGCTCGGAGACAAGTGCTACTCAGATGATAAATACCCTTTTCCTGCGTTCTTGTTTATTTAAAACAAACAGCAGTTCATAAGGAACGGCTTGATGGCTTCTCTTGCGCTGTCATCCTCCCCCACAGATTAAATATGAAGGTGGTTTGCTAAGGGATCCATCAATGGGCAGGAAAACTAAGCTCCTTTGACAGCAGCTCTGGTGCTAAGCCATGGTTGTGAAATAACAGAGTTGCTAAAATTCTGTCTACAAGCCCCTGCAGAATCTGGAATCTGTCTGTCTGCTGAACAGGACAAACTCTGCTGCCCGGTGTGACCTCCCCGCTTAGCGGTGTAAAGTGCAGAGCACTCTGGGCCATTGACTTCAGTGTCACTACTTGTGTGAGTAAAGCTAAGCAGGTGCCTTGGTGGATCAGGGCAGAGTGCTTGGCCCCATGCAGGATTGAGCCCTTGAAGAGGAGAACTCAGAGGGCCTGACTCACCTGCACCTTGTACAGTCGTTCATACCAGTACAGAGCTGGGTGTGAAATGTTACCTTTCTGCTCTTGGTAACGTTGTACATGCGGCTTGCCCTGGGGTGGATGATGACACAAGGTGAGGGCAATGGAGAATCAGGCCCTGCAACAACCGAGGGTCTCTCTAGACGAAGGGAAATGGGGCTTTTTAAAATCATCAGCTAATATGCTTTGAAACACCAGAGGTGAAATCCTGGCCCCACTGAAGTCAATGGGAGTTTTGCCATGGACTTCAATGGGGCCAGGATTTCACCCCAGCTCAGACACAGCCTAACTCCTATAAAACAGTGTAAGATGGGAGTGCTGTAACCCTAGGCTTTCCGTTAGCACCACCAGCTAACATGATTTTAAGGTTATAAGCCTGTCTGCACTGGGTGTTTCAAATCATGTCAGCTAATTCAATTTTAAAAAGCACCTTTTCCCCAGTCTAATAATACCTACCTCTTAGAGCATGCTTTTCAGCAGTAGATCTCAAAAGCCCTGTTTATAGAGCTTTTAATCCAGAGATCTCAAAGAGCTTCGCAAAGCAGGTCAGTGTCATTTACCCTGTTTTACAGATGGGGAAACTGAGGCATGGAGCCGTGAAGGGACTTGCCCAAGGTCACCCAGCAGATCAGTGGCAGAGCCAATGCCAAAAGCCAGTTCTTCCCTCCCTGGCCCTCTGTAAAATGGCCTGCTTTGAGAGCTCTGGATTAAAAGCACTGTGTAAAAGCTAGGGATTGATAATGGGCTATTCCCAATTACCACACCTGTCCCTCTGCTTCAGCATGGGCTCAACTGTCAGATTATGGAGGCGCTGGCTAAAGAAAGGAAAATGCCCTTGGTGGAGAGAGGAGGGGAAGGCACAGGCAGCCTTACGCGGTCTGTGCCGAGTTTCCCGCTCTGTAAAACGGGGACGCTCCCCAGCTTCCAAGCATGCGGTGGGGCTAAATTAATGAACGATTGTAAAGTTGGTAGAGCTCTTCAGATGGAAGGCGTCACAGAAGGAGGTCACAGTCCTTTTCTCTCAGGGCTACTGGCCAGGACCAGCCAGTTTCTAACCATTTGCACACACAGAGCTTTCCTTCTGCTCTCAGCTGCAGGCTCACGCTGGGCACCCCCTCTCCTGCAAGGGCGCTCGCAGAGAGAGTCACAAGTCGAAGGCCTGCTCTACACTTGAAAGGTAGGACAACATTGCGACGGTGCTCAGGGGTGTGGAAAATCCCAGCACCTCAGCATGGGCAGTGGGTGAAGTTTCCCCTCGGGGAGGCTAGCTCCCGGGCCCGCCTCTTCTGCCTGTGGCCCCGCCCACACTCCACCTCCGCTCCGCCCACTCCCTTCTCGCAGCGGGCGTCCCTCCTCTCCGTCCCCCCGCCACCCCTCGCTGCGTGCGGTCCCTCCTTTCCTCCCCGCTCCCTGCTGGGCCCCCGGCTGCCACTCACTGCGTCCCTCCTCCCACTGGAGGAGGAACTGGCAAGTGGCGGCGGGCGGCCAAGTGGGGAGGGGGAAGGAGGGACCAGCGAGTGGTGGCGGGGGGCCGAATGGTGGGGGGTCAGTGGGGAGGAGAGGAGGAACCAGCGAGTGGGGGGGGGGGGTGAGCAGCGAGGGGAGAGGAGAGACCAGCGAGTGATGGCAGCAGGGTCCAGTGGGGGGGCAGGGTCAGTGGGGAAGAGAGGAGGAACCAGCAAGTGGGGGGGAGTGGAGTGGAGGGGGACGAGGGACCAGCAAGTGGTGAGGGGGGGCAAATGATGGGGGGTCAGTGGGGAGGAGAGGAGGAACCAGCGAGCGGTGGTGGGAGGGCGGAGCGGGGGAGGGAGGGACCAGCAAGTGTGTGTGTGGGGGGGTGAGCAGCGATGGAGAGGAGGGACCAGCGAGTGGTGGGGGCGGGGTCCAGTGGGGAGGAGAGGAGGAACCAGAGAGTGGTGGTGGGGGTCAGTGGGAAGGAGAGGAGGGAGCAGCAGCGGTGACCTCCAGAGATGGGGGTGGAGAGTGTTGGCGAGGAGCAGCCAGGCAGTGGCGGGCAAAGAACGCTGAGCTTTCATATGGGCCAGGCAGGTTCCTGGGCGGGCGGCTGGGTATCTGCTACTCCGCTTCCCGTGTTCATTGATAATCTCCCTAGTCAGCCCAAGAGACCTGGGAAGCGGAGTAGCAGATTACCCCCCCCCCCCCGCCCCAGCCGCCCGCCCGGGAACCTGCTTGGCGCATAATAAATAAGCCAAAACTTCCCGTGGAAGCCCACGCCCAGCGGGGAGGGGAAGATGCAGGGCCATCATGGCCCAGGCGTCTGGCAGCAGGGGTGGCAGCGGTTGCACCAGGGGAGTCTTAGCCTCTCCTGGCCTATTATACCCACTGCCCATGTGCCTCAGCTGATATGCAGGAGAGCCGGCATGATCCCCCGCTGCATCCCTCCCTGGCTGCTACCTCCTGGAGGTGGGGGAATTCAGCCAGCAGATAGTGCAGAAAGAGTTCACAGCCATGGGCCGTCACGAATCCCGAGGGTTGTGGGTCAAAGACCTAGATCCACAAAGTGCTCTAACCACTAGGCTGATGTGGGGCTTGCTCAATCCCACCTGTTGAAGCTGTTCCAAGTGAAATAAGCCCTGGGCCAGCAGGACCATGGGAATGACTCTATAGCCCAGGGGTTAGGGTACTACCCTGAGAGCCCTTCTCATTAAGCAGAGGGGGAACTGAAGTGGGGTCTCCCACATCCCAGCGGAGTACCCTAACCACTGGGCTCAAGGCTACCAGAGAATCAGCCTCCTTCCCCTCCTCCCACCAAACCATTGGTGTGGAATAGGGTGTGCCCAACGCACACCTGTCGGATTGAGCCCCACAGGCGTGATGATCCATCTTCCCCTGGTATGAGGATCACGCTGGGGTTTAGGTGTGAGAGGCGGCAGCACACATGCTGAGAGGCCTTGGGGACTTCTACAGAGGCAACGGAGGCCCCTGTAGGATTATGTGGCATCCAACCATGGGTTTTGTGGATCGCAGTGGTGCCTACAACTGGGACTTCAGCCTTGAAGTCCCTTTGTGGATCTGGGCCAAAGCCCTGCCCACCAGTTAGTTGGGAACTCTGCAGGGTCAAGCCCTGTGCCCTACCCGTGGGCTTCTCGGCAGGAGATGATCTGCCTTCCGATCAAGAGAGTGGAGTCCACATTTTTCAGCCCTGCAATAGTTGTGAGCTAAGCAGGTTGGAACAAGTCTATCTTGTTTAAAATGGTTTGTAAAAAATATTTCTCTGCCTGGGGGTTTCCACTGCAAAACGAGACTGTCTTGCTCCCAGCAAATCGCACAGACCAGCCCTGTTCCCGCAAGGCCTTCCCTGCGTGGAATTCCAATTGACCTCTGTGAACGAGCCACAACTGTAATCTCCCCCTCAGATCCACAGTGTAGTGTCAGTGTGTGACTCACCATAGATCTTCATAACGAATTATGACCCACATGTATCATTTGCCAGTCTGCTTTTCTCCACAGGAAAGGTGACCCTTAACAAAAAATGAACCCAAGAGAGGTTAGGCCCATCCATTAGGTTTTGTAAAGTAAATAAGTCATTTTTACAAACTATTTCATTAGATGGTTAGCTCTTTGGGGCAGGGGCTAATACAAACAGAATAAATAGGGACAAAGTCTGATTTTTAATCGTTCTCTTAGTTTTAGTAACTGGCATTGTTATTACTAACACAATGAAGAAAACACGTTTTTGGTTTTTTTTTTAAAATAGCAGATATAACTGTTAATCTGACAGCATCCTTTGAGTAATGTAGATTAAGGCCTGATCTACACTAGAAAATTAAGTGGGCTTAACTATGTCACTCAGGGGTGTGTAAAACCCATACCCCTCAGAAGTGTAGGTAAGCTATCCTAACCCTTGCTGTAGACAGCACTAAGTCGATGAATGAACTCTTCAGTCAAGCTCGCTACTGCTGCTCAGAGAGGTGGATAAGAACTCTTCCCATCAGGATAGGTAGAGTCTACACTAAAGTGCTCTAGCCACAAAGCTGTGCCACTGTAGCATTTCAAGCCTAGACAAGTCGATACATTTCTATTTACGGTCCTTATATATATTTATCCTCACAGCACCCCTGTGAGGTAGCTCAGTGCCTTTACCACCATTAGGCAGGTGGGAAAGTGAAGCAGAGAGAGATTGGAAGTATGTCTACACCACACACTAAGCCCAGGCTGTGGTTCAGATTTGAGCCCAACCCCCACTTCTGTCCACACACAAATCAGTCTGACTCCAGTCAGCAAGGACTCAGGACCTGGGTTGTAGGGCCCTGCTAAGGGCATGGGTCAGAGCCTGAGGCCTGCTGTGACTCAGGTCCAAGCCCTGTCATTTTGCAGTGTGGACGCAGTTTAAGTGACTTGCCCAAGGTCACACAGGAAGTCTGTGGCAGAGCAGAGAAATTAATTTTATCTGCCGGTTTCCCAATCAGCATGTTAACCACCAGGCCATCCTTCCTTCCTGGGCCTTATCCTAACAGCTGAACATTTGGGTTGAGTAGCAGCTCTGGAATGAATAGAAAGAACTTGTGGGTTATGTTTAATCTAACCCATTGAGTAACCTAGGAATTGTTACTTCCTTCCTATTATTTCATATAATTCTCTATTCTTGGATCCTGGGATTTTTTTTAAATAGAGATTAAACAGTAACACACAATTAAAATAAAAAGAGAGGGGGAAAAACTGGATGATAGTCCTTATAAACACTGCTCCCAGGGAGGCCAGTAGCAAATCTCCCATTTATCCATTAATGCCATACATTTTGAACACTAATATGTGTTTCATTTGGCCAGATTCCGTGCTGGTGTGTGGTGTTGCCACTCCACGGAAGAAGCCAGTGGTGTTCCAGCTACTTACACCAAGACTGAAGTTGACTTATTATTTATTAGTTGTGTTATCTTAGGGTATGTCCGCCAGACTCGTGGAGCTCGGGCTCAGTGCCTCTTTCATTGCTGAAAGAAAAGGAGTACTTGTGGCACCTTAGAGACTAACCAATTTATTTGAGCATAAGCTTTCGTGAGCTACAGCTCACTTCATCGGATGCATACCCTGGAAACTGCAGAAGACATTATATACACAGAGATCATGAAACAATACCTCCTCCCACCCCACTCTCCTGCTGGTAATAGCTTATCTAAAGTGATCACTCTCCTTACAATGTGTATGATAATCAAGGTGGGCCATTTCCAGCACAAATCCAGGTTCTCTCACCCCCCCCCCCCTTTTTTCCAAAAAACCACACACACAAACTCACTCTCCTGCTGGCAATTTTGTGCTGGAAGTGGCCCATCTTGATTGTCATGCACATTGTGGGGAGAGTGGTCACTTTGGATGGGCTATTGCTGGCAGGAGAGTGAGTTTGTGTGTGTGTGTTCTGGGGTGGGGGGGGGGAGGGTGAGAAAACCTGGATTTGTGCTGGGGGTGGCCCACCTTGGTTTTCGTGCACATTGTAGGGAGAGTGGTCACTTTGGATGGGCTGTTACCAGCAGGAGAGTGAGTTTGTGTGTGTGGTTTTTGGAAAAAAGGGGCGGGGGGGTGAGAAAACCTGGATTTGTGCTGGAAATGGCCTACCTTGATTATCATACACATTGTAAAGAGAGTGGTCACTTTGGATGGGCTATTACCAGCAGGAGAGTGAGTTTGGGGGGGGGGGGGGGGGGAGGGGCGGAGGGTGAGAAAACCTGGATTTGTGCTGGAAATGGCCCAACTTGATTATCATACACATTGTAAGGAGAAAGAAAAGGAGTACTTGTGGCACCTTAGAGACTAACCAATTTATTTGAGCATGAGCTTTCGTGAGCTACAGCTCACTTCATCGGATGAAGTGAGCTGTAGCTCACGAAAGCTCATGCTCAAATAAATTGGTTAGTCTCTAAGGTGCCACAAGTACTCCTTTTCTTTTTGCAAATACAGACTAACACGGCTGTTACTCTGAAACCTTTCATTGCTGAGTTCACTTCCAGGCTCAGCTGGAGCCTGGGCTCTAGGACCCTGCAAGGCAGGTAGGTAGGTCCCAAACTCTACATAGCAAGGAAACAGCCCTGCAGTGCAAGCCCCGCAAGCCAGAGTTGGCTGGCATGGGCCAGCCACTGGTGTCTAGGTGCTGTGTAGACATACCCTTGCTGCTTAGGAGCCTGACTCATGGATCAGGACCCCACTGTGCCGGGTACTGTACACACACAGAACAAAATGAAAGTCCCTGCTCCAAAGAGCTTACAATTGAAGTATAAGACAAGAGACAACTGATGGTGATAGGTAGATGGGGGAGTACAATAAGAAAACATCTCAGCACATCAGCTGCTTAACCGCAGTCAAGTTTGTTGTAGGCAGGTCTGATTCGCCACGTTACCCAGAACAACACAGTGGTGAATCAGGCCTATTGTTATGTAGTGTTCACTTTTGCTCCGCTTTGTCTACTGATCAGTGCCTTATAGTGCCATATACTGCCATCCATTTTAATTACAAAGATCCATGCCCGCCAGGGGTGATGGAGCCTTCCCCAAAGTGGGGGCCCAGGGGCTCTCGCCTCCTCTGTGGCCCCCGCCCCCAGCCAAGCCAGAAGTGGGCCGGAAGCCATGGACCCTCCACCTGTCCGGGGTGGAGGGGCTGAGAGGAGTCTTCAGCCCATGTTCCTGCCCTGCAGGCCCCCCGCCCAGGGCAGGTGAAGGGTTTGCAGCTCCCCACATCTGCCCGCATGGCTCTCCCTGACCCGGCTCTGGCTGGGGGACGGGGCCTCGGAGCCGCAGCCCAGCCATGGTAAGTGCCGTGCAGCTGTGGGGTCCCCACACCCTGCATAAGGAGGGTCAGCTGCGTGGTGCCCCACGCTGTCTGGGTTCCCCAACCAGGCTCCAGCTGTCGGCCTGGACAGGGGGCGGGACACCCCATGGCGAAAAGTGGAGCCATTCCCTGCAGGACCCCACTAGAAACTAGGGATGTAAATATTGTTTAAAAAGTTAAGCGGTTAAACGATTAAAGGGAGAGGGGCTGGGGCTGCTCCGGCCAGCGGGCACGGGGTCGGCCGGCATGCAACGGTGCTGCTGCTCCAGCTGGCATGGGCCAGGGCTGTGGCTCCGGCTCCCTCCGGCGTGGCCCGCAGGGTTGGGGTTGGCCAGCTGGTGGGGCTGGAGCTGCTCCATCCAGCCCAGGGCTGGGGGTTAACGGTTAGGCTGGTTTAACCAGCAAGACTAATGCTTACCAGTTAACGGTTTAACCGTTTACTATTATACATCCCTACTAGAAACACACCTGCTCAATGACAATTTCCCATTTGGGGGGAACGCAAACTAGATACTTTTTTGTTCGTACCCGAATCATCCACATGGAGGAGTTACAGCGCAGCCCACTAGTGCACACTGCAATTCACACCCCCATAGTCCGAACAGCTGAGCCGTGTAGGCAAGGCCACAGAATATTGCATCAACATTGTTCCCTTCTTCACTCAAACATGTAAGTTCATACAAAAAATATATCAAGTTAGTTTGACAGGAGCTATCTTGCATAAACCCATGATGATTGCCATTAATTATATTAACCTCCTATGATTCTTTATTAATCGAGTCCTGTATCAGCCATTCCATTATCTTGACTGAGATTGATATCAGACTGACAGGCCTATAAGTATCTGGATCATCCCATGACGACACACTTTCCATTCCCGTAGAAGATGTTAAATAGCAGCTACTAAAATTAGATATTAAATCAGCAGGTCCAGATAGCTGGCATTCAAGAGCGTTAAAAGAGCTGGCTGAGGAGCTCACTGGACCATTTACAATATGTTGCTTTTCAATATATCTTGGAGCACTGGGGAAGTTCCAGAAGATTGGAAGAAAGTTAATGTTGTGGCAATATTTAAAAAGGGTAAATGGGATATTATATGACTGCATCATCTGGCTTTTCCCCAAATACAGAACAGAAATATTTGTGGATTAGAGCATCCTTTTTGTAACAGGAACTTGACAACTGGTGGAAAGACTATGTCTAAAAAGCTGTGACAGAACCATCAAGGGCCATCAACTTTGAATGATGCTCCCCTGCTGAAGTAATGGGTTTTCTACTGGCAGGGTCCCAGACTTTGAAGGACTCTTCTGCACAGAAGCAGATGTGGGGCTGGATCCCAGAACACCCCCAGCAGAAACATGTGGGCAAAAGGGGGACAGAGACTGCTAAAACAAAGGTCCATCCACCACCACATGTAAGAAGACCAGGCTAAGGAGGCAGGAATGGCTGCCTGGCCTAAGGACACTGACCAAACCCAGCACTCACAGGAGGGGTGACATTGGACCTGGCAGGCTGCATTCAAGATGATGTTGTTTTTCAAAGATCTGTCATCATTTAGTGTGCTTTGTGAAGAGTAAAGAATGTGTGCATACGAAACTCCTTCGCTAAGTCTGTGTTCCTTGTTTTCCTGTTGCATTTTCCACAAAGAGGTTAACTAGAAACCAAAACTTCCACAGCCAGGCAGTGGGCTATGCTTTTGTAGCAGTCCCAGCCCTGATGCTGCTGTGAGTTACTGAGCAGTCACTTTTTCAAGTACTGTGTGCTGGGTAATAATATGAGAGGACTCTATGCTTGTGAACTAAACTGGCTTATTATGAAGAGAACTATTTACAAAGGTGCAGCAACTTCAGCGAGCATTCTAGCCATGTGCACACAGACTGAGTGCTGAGTGCCTTCTCCAAGCTCTTCCCTACTACAACACGAGCTCTTCTCTCCGAGTTCCATGCACCTTGCTACAGTCACCATGTGTAGCCTCATGATGACCATGAAGTCCTAACTGGCCACAGATTTGTTACATTATCAACCTGCTTAAGAAACGTTGCAATGATCATGGATTATAGGTTAACTTCCTTGGTTGAGTTGCTATAGAACAGGACTTAATAAATTAAACATGCACTAAACAGTTTACAACTTGCTAGGAATGGCCTTACTCAAAGCAAACACAAAATCTATTACCTCAGCCAAATTATGTGTATTGTTCTATGCAAACACCATAAGCAAGATCCTACAATATGCAAAGATAGATTGAATGACTTCTGAAGCACACAGATCGGAAGATTCTTTTAACAGCCCTCTCCCTTGGGGGGGGGGGCTTAGTCCCCATCCCCCTTGATCATATCTTTCAGAAAACCTTAATAGAAGCTGCACACAGGCAGGGAACAGGGTCTAACAATTAGAGCATTGGACTAGGAATTGGGTAACTCCCTCTCTTTTATTTCTAAGTTTGCAGTTTACCTGCCGTGGAGTGGAGTTAGGCGGATCAGTACAACTCAAGGTGTTCTAGCCAATGGTTTGCTTCAGTGTGTTCTTGCACAGTGTAGACAAGGCAAGGCTGGGGGCTGGGATGGAAGGTGGCTCAACAAGAGAAACACTTATGGAGTGGTCCTCAGAATGAACATGCAGGAGAATTATGGTTCTATCTACCACTGATGATCATCACTGGGGACAGAATTTAGGCCCAGATTAGAGGCACCTACAGGAGATTGAAGTCTGCTCAAACTAGAGCAAAATTGCCATTGACTCTTGTTAGTGGAGTTTGCAAAACTTTTGGATTAAAACCAGACACTTGGCTCAGGTTCAGACACCCCTGGAGCGATTTATGGCTTCTTGTGACTTTTCAACCCCACAGCAGGCAGCGCTCAGAGTTCAAAGGATATTTTTTGGCTGCTGGGGTAGTGGAGTGCAATGTGTGTGGCATATCTGCCCCCTTGCCCCTAATTCACCTGAATCAGTTTCCCCTTTTGGGTATTTGAGTCTCTCCCATAGCTACAGAAGAGAGAAGAGCCTAAAATAAATAATAGCAACACAGAACTGTTCAAGACACAAAAACTGACCAGGGGAGGGTATAGGGACAGGTGTAGGATGTGACAGTTCCAGCCCTACCACAGATTGCCTGAAGTCAGTGGCAGTTAGGAGCCTAAATACCTTTGAAGACCTGGGCCTTAGTCTCTCTGTGTCTCAGTTCCCAAGCTGTAAAATGGAGATGTTAGTCCTTCTCTATCTTGCAAGGGAGATGGGAGGATAAAATCCATTCACGAATGTGATGTGCTCACATACGACAGTGTGGGAGGTCAAGAGCTGCACCTGGAACACACCATTCAGATTTGGGAACTGGACTTAGATACCACAGGGAAGGTTAGAGGTGTGTGTGTGTGTGGAGTGCGGGGGTAGGGGTTGGTTCCCTCCATCTCCAATTTGCACTCTCTTTGCTACGTGACACTTATCTGCCTCTGCATGGAAGATGATTGCCCAATGCCATACTTCTGACAAGGAAAAAAATTCTATTTCCATGCGAGATGAGTAACATTTGTTTGTTTTACTAGGCATTATTCAGAATGGCCTTTAAATAGTTTGCGGAAAGCCAGTAATTTTGACTGTAATTCCATCATTGTTCCTGCGTTAGGATGCCAGGCCAGCTGGATGATGATTTTTGTACAGTTAGTAAGTTTTGTTGTGCTGACAGATTCCTTTGGCAGCATTTCCTTTTGGCTCGTTATTTTCAGGTCTTCATTTCCACTGAATTTCTATTCTAAGACACAAGAGACCAAATTTTGCTTTAAATTTACACTAGGCCAGCATGGTTGGCTGCAGTGAGTTGCACTGATGTAATTATTATCTCTATTACAATAACACCTAGAGACAATTTGTGTTGCCACGGTTATAAAGTTTTAACTTTTTGAATTTCAACATCTACTGTCATTGAATAATTATTATCTGACCACCCAACCCCAATTTCCTGTAACGGTGAAAAGTTACATTGATGACAATTTAAAAATAAATTGGTACTATGCGTCAAAATGATTTAAAAAACAACAATTGAATTCTGCCAAGCCTAAGTAAAAAGGTGGTCCCTGCCCTGAAGGCTTATAACCGATATAGACATGGCAAACAAAGAGCAGGACACAATCTGTAACAGAGCAGAACTGAACTGAGATCCCCTGTGTCCTAAGCCAATGCCTTTATTTCATAGAATTTGTGGCCAGAAGGGACCATCCATCATCTAGGCTGATCTCCTGTATAGCACAGGCCATTAAATTTCACCCCATTCCCGGTACCGAGCCCACAAATTTAGTTTAGACTAAAGCAATTCTGGCCTCATGAGACAAACCTGCTGTGTGGCTCAGGCAGAGAACAGGAGAATCTGAGGTACTGCCAATGCCCCGGGCTCCTGCAATGCCAGGGAATTGATCAGGTGGGATACGCCTAGATGGTCCTAGCAGGTGACTAGTGCTCCATGGCACAAGGTGGAAACACTCCAAGGTCCCTGCCGTTCTGACCTGGGCATATCTCCCAGTATATCAGGCGGCTAAAGTAGGCTGGGGGGAGGAGGAGCTCTGGGAAGATCAGGCGGGGTGTGTGTGTGAGATAGGAAGTTGCAGAGCAAGCCCATCCCAAACTCATCCCCAGGAGCAGCACCTGTCCCACAGGGCTGGCTGGGCTCAGCTCCAATAGTCTGAGTAGGGACCGTGCTTCAGGCTCAGGAAGAGGAAGGGCTGGGAGAGGCCCATGGCGGGGCACGGCTGGGAACAAGTTGTGAATTGGAGAGAGCAGGGGTGGGAGGGGGAGCGGGTCACAACACCCAGAACAGGGATCTGAGCCCAGTCAGCCCTGGGGGGCCAGGAACTGCTTCAACTGGGACGGGAGGTTTTGTTGGTCAAAGCAGGATAGGCCTGTGAAACCTGGGACTGTGGGGAGGTCTATCTGGGGGGGAAATTCCTTCCTGACTCTAAGTCTGGCAATCAGTTAGCTCCTCAGCCCATGAGGATGACACAGCACCTAGCATTGAAGTAAAACGATTCTCTGTACCACCTTTGATTACCTGTCCACTCCATTCAGTGGCCGTTCTCCAGCTGTGCTCAGTGCCTGATGCTTCAGAGAAAGGCAGCTCCGCCCCAGAATAAATCTGGCAAATTGTGCATTGGGAGAAAAAAATCCTTCCTGACCCCTGCAGGCAATCAGCAGAAGTCCAGAAGCATGAGATTGGATTATAATGCGGAGCTACAAGTGTTCTGAGCATGTTGCGGCTGATGAAGAGCTACAACTTCTCCCCATGGCCCATAACAGAAGGGAATGAACAGGGGAATTCATTGATTCATGGACTCCAATGCCAAAAGGGACCACCACAACCATCAAGCCTAATTCCCTCCCGCCCCCCACTCACGGAGGCTGCAGCGCTTTTCCCAGAAGCTCAGTTAAAGCTCAAAGCATACCTTTCAGAAAGCGATCTCATCTCATTTTAAAGACTCCAAGCAACGAGCCCATCATATCCCCTGATGAACCGTACTAGTGTTCAACTCCACACACTGCTAGGAAATTGTGTCTTGTGGCAAGGTTAAGTTTGTCTAAACTTCTACTTTCAGACACTGGAAGCCTCGCATGATAAGGCTTGTTTTCCAGCCCCTGGATCATGTCTGTGGCCCTCCTGTGAACTCTCTTGTGACGGGTTCAGTCACAGAGACCCCTGTCTCTGTGTTACTAATGTGCTGAGACTATCTCTGAGCCTGGTTTCTCTGCCAGCCTGGGACTCCAGAACCCTGCCTTGTTGAGCCAGACATGCCAGCCAGCTGCAGCACAGACCCAGGGTCTGAACCACGCCTCCAAAGCTGCAGACTTAACTGAAAACCACTCAGCAAGTGCTCCTGTCTCCAGCACCCAGACACCCAGTTCCCAATGGGAACCAAACAAATCCATTTTACTCTGTATAAAGCTTACACAGGGTGAACTCACAAATTGTCCTCCCTCTATAACACTGAGAGAGAGAGATACACAGCTGTTTGCTCCCCCAGGTATTAATCACTTACTCTGCCAGTCAGTTCATCTCCACTCGGGCACTGTAATGGGGTTTGCCCAGGCAGAAGGGAGCGGAGAGTCTTCTCTGCTGGCAAGCAATCAGGATGATCACACCCCAGAGCAGCTGCCAGAACTGCCAGTTGTGGAGACATGCACCCCCCGCAGCTGTGACCAATAAAGAAACCACACCCAGCTATAAAGCAGAGAGAACAGAGAGGAAAAGTAAGGTAGAAAGGCCTGGGACAGCAGATGGGCAACTCTGGGATTGACAAGGAGACAATAACCTAATTATACAAGTTATTACACACTGCAGCAGCAAACAGCACTCACGCCCTTTGACTCCAAAGACGCAGGGATCCGTCAAAGAATCACCACTATTTGTCACTAGTAGTATGGCTTTTATTTTCCTTGCAGTCCTCCAGATACCAGAGGGCAATCTACTCCACTCCTGAAAGCATTCTTGCCCCCCCAAAAATAAAAATTCTGCACACAATATTTTAAAATTCTGCAAGTTTTATTTGTCAACAAATAAACGCAGAAGCTCCAGCATGGCAGTGGGTAATACAGGTCACTGGCTGCACGAGATCATCCTGCAGCCCACTCATCCCCCCCGGGTCCCAGGGACATGGACTCAGTGGTGAGGCTGCATCCAAGCCTGACACAGCACAAGGCCTGGGCTTGCCAGGGACACCAGGTGTGTGGCAGGCAGACTCAACCAGGCAGGATCCAAGTGTGGAGGGGCTCAGTGTTGGGGGATCGAGGTGTGGGACAATCTGGGAGCAGGCAGCTTGGTGGGGGGTCTAGGTGTGGGGGGATCTGGATGAGGCTCATGGGGGGGCATTTCCAGGTACAGGGGACTCTGCTGGGGCTTCCAGGTGAAGGTGATTGGGGCTCAGTGGGGGCGATCTGGGATGTGGGGGTCTAAGCAGGGGGGTCTGGGTGCTGGGGGAGTGGGGCTTGGTGGGGTGTGGGTCTGGATGCAGCTAGTTGGGGGTCAGTGGTGTGGGGGTCTGGATGTGGGGGCTCAAGGTGGTGCAGAGGGTGAGACATCAGGTGGGGATTTGAGTGCAGGGAGCTCAGTGGGGGTACAAGGGCGGGGGTCCAGAGGCAGGGGGTTTGGGTGCAGGGCTGCTCCTGATGTAGGGGTTGAGGTTCATTGGGGTGGGGTTCAGGTATGGAGGGAGAGGGAGGTTCTGGGTTTATGGGGTGAGGCTTGGCGGGTATCTGGGTATGGGAGGTCCAGATGCACAGGGGTTGAGTGGATGGGGGAGCAGCTCCCCATACAGTGACTCCTCCCCCAAGCACTAAGGAGCGATGGGGGCAGGAAGCAGGGGAGAATGCTGAGCTTCCTGCAGCTGGGGGAGGTTTCTGGGGGTGGGTCTGACACAGCTCCAGCCACTCCTTGTAGGGGAAGAGGAAGTCCCATCCTCTCCTGCCTCCAGCCCAGCCAGGACTAGCAGCTGATACCGGCTCAGGGTAGGAACCACTGGCTGGGGTGTCCCCAGACCAGCAGTGATTTACCTCTCTGCCGGCTGCTCCACGTGCCTGAAACGATGTACCTGCACAGCTAGAGAGTAGTGTGTGAATGCTCTTACAGCTTCCCTTTGTTTCCCTGTCAGAACATCATTTTTCTGTGGGGAAGCAAAGAAATCTGCAGGGGACATGAATTCTGTGCATGTGCCGTGGCGCAGAATTCCCTCAGGAGTAATATTCAATCACACTTGAGCAAGCAGGATTATATCCAGCAGAGGGCAATGGTTCGCATACAGGACCTGGGCTTCTGGAGACCATTCCAGACTCAGCTCCGTCTGCCTGTGAAGTCTGCACACAAGGTTATACTGCTAGGTTTATCTTCATTGAACAATCTGTCAAGCATTGCTCAACTTTCCCACTAATGTGTTGACTGTTTGTGTGCTGTGGATTAATGAGCATATCAGGCAGTGTTTAGACAGAGGAGTAATGGTACTCAGGCGGAAAAATGGGCTCTTAAACCTTCAGTAGATAAGGATTAAGTGATCAAGGCAGCAGGTAGAGTGGAGGCCCCTGTAAGCCTTGTCGTTACTAAATCATACTGAAACGCAGTAATACACTGCTCTAACCCACTGGAACACAACGACGTGCGCTGGGATAATGGAAATGCATTGCTCATGTCCCTGTTTAACAACATGCTAGAGAACTGCCATTCATTCCTTGATTCCAGATCTTGGAGAACACCAGAATATTATACGTTTGTAGGTTTCTGTTTCTGTGTTCTATGGAATCCAGACAAATGACCGACAGCTGCAATAGCTGCGACTCCCATCAAACCCTGTTAATTTTAACCCACCCCTCCCCAATCCATGGTTGTGCCCTAGACAGTAAGCTGTCTGGGGCAGGGGCTGTTTTATTACATGTCTGTGCAGCATCTAGCACAATGGATCCTGAGCACGGACTGACGACCCTTGGAACTACCATAATAACAGACCAAGGGTTCTCAAACATTTTCATAGCATGGACCACATCTGAACAGAGGGAGCTCAATAGACATTTCCCTTCCCAGTCTCAATCAGATAACGTCCCTGTGTCAGCTACAGCAATCACTGATGTGGAAAGATAAGGTAACTGTTCAGTTAAGCCAAGATTGTTAGAAGCCTCCAGTGATGTTGGGTGACACCTCAAAGAGGCCCGATTTTCAAAGCCCTTTCTCAAAATCAGACCCCTTTAAGGAACCGAAATCATTAGTTGCTTCTGAAAATCTTGGCTCAAATGGATGTTTAGGTACATTAGTGCAGTTTAACAGCTAGTGATAAGGGGGATGGAGCTAGCAGCATGAACCCGACACGTGCTCTGCAGCCCCACAGTGTTCCAAGGTCCTGTGTTTGGGCACCTTTGGCATAATCCATATCTGGGCACTTCCTCTCGTCTTGGAGAGATTCAGGCCTGTTGCTATAATAATTCTATTACCTCAAGAAGAACCTTGAAAAGCCCTAATTAGTCATTCCTTCAGCCCAAACAAACCCAGTTCTCACCATTCCCTTGACTCCGTCCTGGGCTTTCTTTCAACAGCAGTTTTACTCCATAACTCCACGCATTTTGACGCCACCTTTCACCCACTTGGCATAACACAAGATTGCAACCAAGGGAGAGGCTCAATTCAAGACAGCCCTGAGCCTTGCTCTGTAGAGGATGCTGAGCGACCTCGCACACACCATTGCAGAGGGTTTAAAGACAATCCTTCTCTAAATGTCTTAGAGGGCTGGAGAAATTGCCTTTCCCCACTAGTCAGGCTCTCCCCAAGACCCCTCCTCCCAGCTAGCAATCTGGGAACTCTAGGATGGTCACGATGTCCCACAACATGTGGTCATGACCCTCCCCACATTGGTCTGAAGCACTAAAGTCATGCACAGTCAGTTACCTAGAATTATTGCTGCTCTGTAATGGAATGAGTCTCATCCAAGCAGAGTTACAGGGTGAACTTGGCCTTGGGACTTACCTGTGGATTCCATCTGCCCTGGAGAGAGTCCAGCCGAGGGCAACAGAAATGATCAGGGGGCTGGGGCACATGACTTACAAGGAGAGGCTGAGGGAAATGGGGTTATTTAGTCTGCAGAAGAGAAGAGTGAGGGGGGATTTGATAGCAGCCTTCAATTACCTGAAGGGGGGTTCCAAAGAGGATGGAGCTCGGCTGTTCTCAGTGGTGGCAGATGACAGGACAAGGAGTAATGGTCTCAAGTTGCAATGGGGGAGGTCTAGATTGGATATTAGGAAACACTATTTCACAAGGAGGGTGGTGAAGCACTGGAATGGGGTACCTAGGGAGGTGGTGGAATCTCTAGCCTTAGAGGTTTTTAAGGCCCCGTTTGACAAAGCCTTGGGTGGGATGATTTAGTTGGGGTTGGTCCAGCTTTGAGCAGGGGGTTGGACTAGATGACCTCCTGAGGTCTCTTCCAACCCTAATATTCTATGATTCTATGATTCCTTTGAAACAAGTGAAAATCAAGGTGCCCTAGTTAACAGACCTTCAAGTGAACATATCAAAATTCATCCAGCCACAGAACCCCTCTCCCCTGCCCCCCAGAGTCAGCCTCTACCCAGGAATGCAAATTAATAAGCAAATGGAGGCTCTTTTGGGCCTGTTGGGGTTTTGTTAGATGTTTTAATATAAAGCAGCTAAAAGAAGGAGGACTATGCACTTGAGCCATTCCCAGAGCACTATTTATAGGGGAGGGTTCTCAGCGTTGTTGTGTTCTTTGGAGAGAAGGGGCAGGCCTGTGATTGGGGTACAGGAGAAAAAGTCAAGAGATCAGAGTTCTATTCATGCCTCTAAGTGACTGTGTGTATTTCTGCTCCATCCCCTGCCCCCCATATCTGCCAGCTTGACATAAGACAGGATGCCAAGGGGATACAGTCACAGATACGCTGAAGAGCTTTGAAATCCTTTTGATGGAAGGTGCTAATGCTGAACAAAGAATTATTGGCCACACTTTATATCAGGGTACATTTATAAAGGGTTGACACACTGATTCATTAATATTATAAGCATGTTACATGTCCGTAACATGTAGTATGTGTTGTAACTGGTTATAAGTACAGCAGTAGAAAGTCATAGAGATGGTTACAGCCAGGGTTGGAAGGACTCAATTTTAATTGGTAAATGTCGGTAAATGTCAATGTCATCATACATACACAAACCAATGAACAGTTACTTCCATCCATAATAACAGAAATGTATAGATAGGCAAAGTAAGAAAAATGCTGTTTGAGAACTTATTAGAATAGAAATCCAGAGATTTTGACTTTCCAGTTAGGCTTGTTACAAATGCACTAGTGAATTAATAGTAAAGACAGGTATGGTTTGTTGATTTGAGGCTATTTTATTTACTTTGTATATTTTGACATGTAATGTTGATGAGTTGTATTTTAATGGCTTATAAAGCTTTAACTTTTTGCATCTCAACATCTATTGTCATCAAATAATTGTCTGACCCCCCCACAATTTACCACAACTGTGAACATGTAAAATCAATAATCTAAAAATATACTTAAAATACACATCGATATTATCTGTCAAAATGATAAAAGATCAAATTCTGCCAAGCCTAGTTACAACAATCTAGAGCAACTAACTATTTATTAACACATCTACTGCTCATTTATTAACCCTTTAGAACTTAACATACATTTAACTTAATAATAATAATAATAAATAATAATTAATAATACATGTAGTTATTAAAGGGTTTGGTTAAAATTTGCCATGTTTAGCTAATGCAGATCAGGGCAGTGCATTAATCCCAATGCATCAGGCTTCCTTTGGCTCTTCATTTAAATCCCTCTGAAAAAAACTACTTCCTCCTGTCCCGTGTCAGTGTAACATCATTGTCATGATATCCCTGTCCTCTGGGGATCTCTGTGCATTCTTGCCTGATATTTGTCCATCTTTTGCATTGCAGGGGAGATTATTTTTGAGGAGAAGGATGGTCCAGCGTTTAGGGCATGTGCTTAGCCCTCAGGAGACAGAGGTTCAATTCCCTACTCTACCACAAGAGTCCTGCGTGACCTTGCATACGTCACTTAGAACTGGTCTACAATGAAAAGTTACGTGGGCGCAGCTACATCTCTCAGGGGTGTGAACAATCCACACCCTTGAGACCCATAGTGAAGCCGACCTATGATGTAGACACTGTTGACCTAGCTGCTGCCTCTTGGGGATGTGGATTAACTATAGTGATGGGAGAATCCCTCCCGTCGCCATAGTGTCTACCCTACAGCACTATCACTGTAGCATTCTAAGGCGAGGCCTAGCCACAGGCCAGGTCTACGCTAGGAAATTAGGTCAGTATAACTATGTCGCTCAGGGGTGTGAAAAATCCACACACCCCCGAGCGACGCAGTTAAACCGACCTAACTCCCAGTGTAGACAGCGCTAAGCTGATGGGAGAATTCTCTCATTGACAAAGCAACCCCGCCTCTTGGTGAGGCGGAAGCACCGCTCCCGTCGGTGTAGGTAGCGTCTTCACTGAAGGGCTACAGCGGCGGGGCTGCAGCGTTTTAAGTGTAGACCTGCCCTTTGTCTCTCTGCGCCTCAATGCACGACCTGTCAAATGGGGCTAATAGCACTGCCCTACCTCACTGCGGTATTGTGAATCCGTTAAAGATGGTGAGGTACTCAAGGCATAGAGCTGTGTCTCATACAGTGCCAATCACAGCAATTAAAGAAAAACATTTTGTTCTTTTCACGCATCACTCTCGACACCCTTTCGAGGATGGCAAGGCTCATTACCCCAATTTTGCAGGTGGGGAAACTGAGGCATCAAGCAGTGAATGGTTTTGCCCAAGGTCACACAGCAGGTCATTAGTAGAGCCAGTCCAGAGACTCACTGAACCACATTGCCTGTGGGCCACTTTGCTTCCATAGGAGCACTAATGACTTGGCAAGATTCTCCTTCCCCCCCCACCCCCCCAATTATTAGGAGCAGATTAGACAAACACCCGTCAGGGATGGTCTAGGTTTACTTGGTCCTGCCTCAGCACAGGGGGCTGGACTTGGTGACCTCTCCAGGTCCTTTCCAGCCTGACATTTTTATGATTCTGTTATGACCAGGACTTTGGGACAACTGAAGTAGAGACAGAGACTCTAAGCCAAGGCGTGATGGGCAGAGGACTCTGAGAACTTAGTGAGTGTTGTGCATTGGCTCACCCAGGCTGGATGAATCCATGACCTTCCACAAAACACACAACGTCCCTCTTTGGGATTGAAACATTTTGGTGTTTGTGGGACTTGCTGCCACACCACACAGACACAAAGCCCCCACCTGACCATGCTGGTTCTTTTTGTTACAATGACTTCTGGTGTCTGCCAATAGGCTCCCACTCACGCTGGATTAATAGACAAGGAGATCTCCTAGAGGCCAGAGGAAATGGAAGTGAGCAGCTGATAGCAGGGAAGACTAGAGGAATAAAACAAGGAGAATGGAGAGAGCTGATTTTCATAGTTCAACTCCCTGGTTAAGTTTATTTTTTCCTTGATGGGAGCTAGCTTTTTTTTTTTTTGGTCACAGACCAAGGCACCGACCAGACCTGGCTAGCAAAGAAGCAGCATTTGCAGTTTATAAACACATGGAATGCATTGTTCCCTGGGAGATAAGGTACAAACCCAGAGACCCACAGCTGGAGCCACTGAGAAAACACTCCAGGAGGTTCATTCTTTCTTGGTAATACAAAAGCATGTCCTAAGAACATGTCCCATCTGGCTGAAGGGCAAAGGCGTGTTATGGGGCCCCCCATGCTATGCACAGCAGACAGCGCACAAAGAACTGGGGATCAGCAACACTGAACAGCTTAGAGGTAGAAAATAAACACAGGTTGCAATTAGCGTAATGCAGCCGATGAAGTGAACTGTAGCTCACGAAAGCTTATGCTCAAATAAATTGGTTAGTCTCTAAGGTGCCACAAGTCCTCCTTTTCTTTTTGCATAAGCTTTGGGGGTGCCTAGAGCAGCACTGCAAATCCCACATGTCAAAATGTCATGGGTCAGGCTCCAAAAATCATAAGATTAGTTTAAAAGTACAGTGCAATATGGCCAACCCCAAAGGTTCAAAAATCAGGAGTCTGACCCCAAAATCTTGAGACTGGCCCCAAAATCATGAGATTTTTTGATGATTATATTGGGGTTTTTGGGGTTTGCGTTTTGATTGTTGAACTCCCCCCACCCATCCCCAGCAGGTGCCTGGGACAATTAGTGCTGTCACTGCTCTCAAATTTATTAATGTGGCTTTGCCCCCCGACACCCCCACCCCCGTCTCAGCCTCATCTCCGCCCCTCCTGTAGCTCCTGGGGCTCTTCACTCCCCTATCCAGATCTCGGGGGGTAGAGGACCCATCCCGTCACTCACAGGAGAAAAGGCCAGAGGAGAGACCAGCGCTACCCTGAGATGCTGGTGTCTTTCTGCTCCTGCTTCCCTTCCTGCAAGAATTTGGGTTGCTGGGGAGGGGCAAGAGAGCTCTGCCTGGGGCAGCCCTTCTCTTCCCCGGGAGGCAGGACAGTGGGGAAGGCAGCCAATCAGAGGGGTTTTTCCCCCAGGCAGGGATGAAATTGCCTGGAGGTGGGGAGCTTTTTGAGTTGCTGCCAGATGAGCCCCAGCTGAACTTGTGAGAGTTGGTGGCACTGAGCATGTGCAAGATCAACAGCAGCTGAAGATGCCCTGACATGGGAGAGCCCTGGGGTGGGGCAGAGATGGAATAAGGGGCCTTTCTGGGGCATGCAGGGATGGGGCCAGATCTTGCTGCCCTTCAGCAGTCCCCACCCACATAACAGCCCCTTGAGGGCTGCTCGGGCCAGCAGAATTTAGAGCTCCCCACTCCTCAGCTGTACTCTGAGCTATGGACTAGAGAGCAGTAGAGAGGGGCTGGTTCCCCTAGGAATTATGGCTGAGTCCAGAGTGCTTCTTGGCTTCATGCCGGCCTGACTCTTCATCCCTCTGCACCATGTGTAGCCATTGACACAAGTACAACGTGGCTGTAAAATGCTAACAGTTAGGAAATAGCCCCGATGCTACATAAGTTTCAAAGTTATCTTGTTTCCCTGACCTTTCTTCTTATTTAGATACTCCAGATCCAAATGACCTCTCACAAACTGTATTTCAAAGCAAATAGTTCTTTTTTAAAAAAATGTTTGCATTTCTCATTTCAAGTTTTAAATTTGCTCTGAAAAATTCTAAAGGCTCTCTGGGGATTTTGGGGTTGTTCCCCGAGGTTGGTTAGTGAACGTTCTGCATTGTTGCCAACTCTCACGCTATTTGGAGTTTTTCTTAAAGCTCCCAGCTGCTGGAGTCATGGGATTATGGGGGACTCTCAGCCTTCATTAAAAAAAGGTTTCTAGTTCTCATGGCTGTGGGGGGAAGCTTGAAAACATAACCTAAAGGCTCAGAAACCAAAAGGCTAAATAAATAAAATCCCAACTTTAAAAAAAAAAATCTCATGGGTTTTGGGGCCTGCCTGACCATTTTTATATGTGTTTGGTTGGCAATATTGCTTCTGAAGATCCCCTGCTTTCCAGAATACAGCCTCATTAGTGAAAGCAGTGTGGCCTAGTGGGGCAAGCACTAGCCTGGGACTCTGGAGACCAGCATTCGAATTGCCAGCCTGGCTGCTACATGACTTTGAGTGAGTCATTTCACTTCTGTGGGCTTGCTTCCCTGTCCATAGAACAGGGATAATGATCCGGATCTCCTCTGTCAAGTGCTCTGAGATCTCCTGACGATAAGAGCTAGGGATTGGTCTTATTATTGAATAGTTTGAAATGGCTTGGACTTGATGTATTTCCTTATGACATTTTTTGATTAATTAAGTGCTCGTTAAATGAGAGGAGGTGCCAGCAGCCTCGCCGGCATCTCATGATTTATTATTTGTATTCATAGATTCATAGATACTAAGGTCAGAAGGGACGATTGTGATCATCCAGTCCGACCTGCTGCACAATGCAGGCCACAGAATTTCACCCACCCACCCCTGTGAAAAACCTCTCACCTATGTCTGAGCTATTGAAGTCCTCAAATCGTGGTTTAAAGACTTCATGGAGCAGAGAATCCTCCAGCAAGTGACCCATGCCCCACGCTGCAGAGGAAGGCCAAAAACCTCCAGGGCCTCTTCCAATCTGCCCTGGAGGAAAATTCCTTCCTGACCCCAAATATGGCGATCAGCTAAACCCTGAGCATATGGGCAAGATTCACCAGCCAGATACTACAGAAAATTCTTTCCTGGGTAACTCAGATCCCATCCCATCTAATATCCCATCACAGGCCATTGGGCCTATTTACCATGAATATTTAATTACCAAAACCATGTTATTCCATCATACCATCTCCTCCATAAACTTATCAAGTTTAATCTTAAAGCCAGATAGATCTTTTGCCCCCACTGCTTCCCTTGGAAGGCTATTCCAAAACTTCACTCCTCTGATGGTTAGAAACCTTCATATTGCATTAGCATCCAGAGGTTCCAGGGGAGCTTAGGCTCTGTGGTGCTAAGCACTTTAGATACAAACAGCGAGAGACAGTCCCTGCCTACAGTTCAAATAGCCATGACGCACAAGTGGTGAGAGAAAGGAAGTGTTATTACCCCTGTTTTACAGAGGAGGCCCTAAGCACAGGGGGGATTAAGTGGCTTATCCAAGGTCACATGGGGAGTCTGTGGCAGAGGAGGGAATTGACTGCAGATCTCCTGAACGATTTCCCACTGACCAGTAGCAATCTGACAGTACCAGCTTCCATAGTGCGATCGCATTCACTTGGCCACCGTCCGTGCAACTCTCACTCTGGGGTCCCTGCACCGGAGGGCTGGGGTGAGCTCAGCACACAGATCCAGGGATGTGGCCTTTTGTATCCCAGAGTTCTGCAGCCACTGTTCATCATCCCAAACCTGCATTACGGTGCGACCAAACCAGTCAGCGCTCGTTTCTCAGACCCAGAAGCGATGCTCCACCGTCTGCAGCTGCTCCGGGAATGCCACCCACAACCTTGAATTGGTTTTCAGTGTGTCCTTCAGCAAACTGTTCTCCATGAGATCATGTTCCCCCGTTGTTGCAGTTCTTCATGCAGCTCTGCAAATACGAGAGGACCGTTTGTCCTGTGTTCGCAGCATTCGTGGCAAGGATGCAGAGCCGTGCGGGCTCCGTGCTTCGGGCAGACACTTGAAAATGCCACACGGGTTTGGGGGATTTTTACAAAAGGCGTGAAAATTATGGAATCCAGATGGCATTATGGGATGGAGAAAACTGCATGATGGGAACTTAACCCCTTGCTTGCAGTCACCCTGCCCGACTCGTTTCTGCCCCACCAGGCATTGCGAAGATTTCCCAAAAGACAGTGCACCAGATCGTGGCACGCGGCACGTGGGGACGCCTACTGTGCTTCGACACAAGCACTCCCAGTGAGTATGTGTAGGGCGGACGCAATGCGCACAAGCAGTATACTAACCCTGGTGGCTTCACGCTGACGAAACTGGTGTCAACCAAAGCTAAGAGTGTAGACGTTGCCTCAGTTCATTGCCTGAACCACAAAATCAACTTGTCTCTGTGAGAGGTTCCCTCTACTGTTGACCTCAGTCACTTACATCAAGGTACAAACGGTTACCCTGCGCAGAGCTGAAGGCTACGGTTAGACCAGGGCTAGCTCACTGTGTTGACTCTGACCCCTTTCCCCAATCCAGACAAAGCCAAAGAAAGCTGGAAGAATATTGAAAACACAGCATGAAAGCACTTTTCCGAATGTACTGGGCTGCTCTCTAATCTATGGCACCTCATTGCAGGCTCAAGAGATGACACTGCTGCATAACCCACCCGTAAAGCATACGCCAGCACAGCCGTACACCAAGTGACTGGAGAATTTCAGTGCACGAGCACTGTTTGGTGTGCACATGACGACTGATGCTGATTCCCCTGTAAAACACATGGATGCAAATCAGGAGAAACTGCAAAGACATCAACGGAGCTACATTGGTGTCAGACGGTTGTAAAGGAAGGGGGGGAAATCAGACCCTGATGTTTTTATGCCAGGTGAAACACTCTCAGCAGCTCCTGCGGACTAGTTCCAAGTAATGACCAGATTTCCAGACCCCAAAGATAAGCTTCATGCAAATGCAGCAGCCCTGCGATAACTCTGGGTCAGAGGCAGGGCCGTGCCCTGTCTCATTCAAACACGCTCAGAGCTTCACCCACTGGGCATGAGTGATAAATCATCATCTTTCTTTTTCTGGTGGGTGTCACTTCATGTGCCTTCATCAATCATTGGCTGGAGGGAAAGCAGCTGATATTCTGCAGAAGGGAATATCTGAGCCTTTAATCCAAAGACAGAGTGTGTGAAGGATTGATCTGCTGCAGCCCTAGGCGCTCTAGAAATTAATCAAAAATAAATAAATAGCCCCAGCTTCCTGAGCAAATGCCAAGAGGTGAAATAAACACCCCCCCTTGCCATTTCTAATGGACACGGGATCCTTATTCACTTCCTGCCCTAATTGATTGTGTAGTCTTATTGTGCACTGTGAAACAGCTGCCATGTGACGCCCCAGAGGTGCTGCCTTGTAGCATTAGGTGAAGTGGTGACTACAGGTTTTGTAATGTTCTTTGAGATAAAAGTAATACTGATTCCTACAAGGGACCTATTATCTACAGAGGTCAAAGAAGGACAAATATCTTTGCTGCCATTTTATGATGGCAGAAACTGAGGCATGGAGAAGTGAAGCGTCTTGCTCAAGGCCACACAGTGAACAGGTGGCAGAGCTGGGAAACAGAGCTCATCTCTCCTGACTCCCAGACCACTATCCTGTCCCCTGCTACATAAAGCTATTCCTGGTAACAGCTGTTATTTTTAAAGTACCAACGCGATGCTCTGCTTGTGTGAAATCAAGGCACAGCCCGTGACCTGTGGAGTTTATAATCTGAGTGGGCAGGTGAAGATCAGACCCTCCAGGATGGTGATGAGTGAGAGCCAGACTTGGCCCGGCAGCAGCAGCAGAGGGATGTGCATAAAAATCCCGCTACCCTGGATGTCTGCACAAAGGCTGCCCGCAACAACAACCTCTAGGAGCACAGGCTGTGCTCACCCTTGCTCCTCATCATGGATCAGGGAGCAGGGCCCCCAGCAAGCCAGTCTCTGGGCAACCGAACCAGCACAGCTGGCCAGTAGCAGGCAAGGCAGCCTGACTGGCCGGAAGAATCAGCAGATCAGCTCTTAAGGCCAGCAGCAGCTGCTCAAAGTCCTTGCCTGTGGCTGCAATAGCACGCAGACCCAGCCTTGCCTCACTCTGATAACCCAGTTCTGACCCTTGGCTCCAATTCTTGGCGGCTGACTCCTGCGCCAACCTCTAGGCCTGACTCTTGCTCCAGCCACTAGGCATGACTGCCCACATCCCGGTCATTAACACAATGCAAAGGGAACAGAGGGCTGGGAAGCAGGGGGCCACTTTCTTCCCCCCACCCCCTTGCACCAGCCCCCAAAGTGAATGCTCCCGTGCGGGGCTGATGGAGTGGGTAGCTCAACCTGCTTCCAGTGCACATGGAGCAGTCTCTGAAGCCTGCCAGAGGCACAATCCCTGGGGCTCATCCCAGGACAAAGTGCAGTGCCACCCTGACCACCTCCCCAGGAAAGTAGCATATTTGCCTTGATTTAGTTTGCATGGAAGTTAGAGGGAGGAGCAGAGGTTGCAGGAGGGAGGAGTTTGGAAGAGCCACTAGGAAGTCCACGCACTGCACAGGGCTAATACTAATACAATTGCAACAACTCTGTAAATAGCTCTCTTCATAACGAGTCAGTTTTCTTTTGGAAACATGGAGTCGTCTCATAGAATCATAGACTCATAGGCTTTAAGGTCAGAAGGGACCATTATGATTGTCTAGTCTGACCTCCTGCACAACGTAGGCCACAGAATCTCACCCTCCCACTCCTGTAACAAACCCCTAACCTATGTCTGAGCTATCGAAGTCCTCAACTCGTGGTTTAAAGACTTCACGGTGCAGAGAATCCTCCAGCCAGTGACCCGTGCCCCACACTGCAGAGGAAGGAGAAAAACCCCCAGGGCCTCTGCCAATCTGCCCTGGAGGAAAATTCCTTCCTGACCCCAAATATGGCGATCAGCTAAACCCTGAGCATGTGGGCAAGATTCATCAGCCAGACACCCAGGAAAGTAACAGTAACTCAGATCCCACCCCATCTAACATCCCATCACAGGCCATTGGGCATATCTACTGCTAATAGTCGAAGATCCATTAATTGCCAAAATTAGGCTATCCCATCATATCAGATCCTCCATAAACTTATCAAGCTTAGTCTTGAAGCCAGATAGGTCTTTTGCCTCCACTGCTTCCCTTGGAAGGCTATTCCAAAACTTCACTCCTCTGATGGCTAGAAACCTTCGTCTAATTACCCAGCACGCAGTAGCTTGTAAATGCATCTTACTGATACAAGTTTGAGTTCTTTGCAGAAGAAGCAAGCTTGGAAAAGGAATCTGAGCGACAGGAGGGTGGGGTGACCAGATACTGGGCCAAAGAGTGAATTCTAGGCATAGTATTTTGATTAAATACAACAGGGAGATTATCCAAAATTCCCAAGGAAAAGAAAGAAAAGCTGCCAAAATGCACAGGAATAAATAGCACAACAAAGAGGTTGGTTAAAAAAAATATCCAGGTAAATCTTTCATGCGCCTCTCCAATAACTGGGATCCACGAATTAGAAAAAGCAGTGTTGCCAATTTATAGCGATTTTTTTTTAATCTTGTGTTTTTCTTAAAGCCCCAGCTCCTTGCGTTATCAGCTTGCATTTTAATTTTCAAAGTAAGTTGCTAACCCTGGTGGCTGCAGAGAAAGACTTGAAAACGTGATCTGAGGGTGACCTAATGTCTCAGAAACCAGAAAGCAACGGAAAAGAACCCACCAGTCATTAGTTTTTTAAAGAAACAAACAAAAATCCACTTATGATTTTTAAGCCAGTCTCATGATTCTGGGGGACGTGACTCATGATTCTTGAACAATGGGGGTCTGGCAACACTGCAAAGAACTTCTTGAAGAGCATCATCTTCCTGTCATTCCAGGCACCCCTTCTTGCAACATGGCTCAAGGACATCCCTGCGTGATACAAGGAGACAAGGTCATTCTGCTGTTGTCACTCTTCCCCTGTAATAAACATCCTGATATGTATTTATTACCTTGGAAGAAGAGGAAGCAACTTGTATTGTCCCGTGTGTCTCTTCTCTATCGCAACAAGTTGACTGATTGTAAAGAGCAATCAAGTCATAACAGAATGAATTACGGCCAGAGTTTGGTGCTGATGATGAGGTCATGGAACTTGGAGGGAAGATCACAGGTGGCAGGAGGGCAGAGTTTGGTTACAGTAATCAGTGGCCTTCGGGTATTTTCAGGACAGCTCAAAAAACAAATTGACTCTGAGAAATGCATCAACATTGTTCTTACTCATTATAGCCTCTGCCTCACCACTTTTGGTGTGATCATAGCAGGCCTTGTCATCTGAGTAGGATGGGACCTCCTGGGCAGTATGTGGATGTGCGACCTTTCCATAAACTTCAGTCCAGTGCCTTACCCACAACACCATCCTTCCTCTTATAACGGGGTGAGTCGCAATCCAGGTCAGACTCCCTCTCCAATATTTTGTGTTACACTCATAAGGGCTTGTCTACACGAGGAAGCTACTGCAAAATAAGCTAGGGTTGGAATTTAATGTGCCATAGCTATTTTGCAGGAGCTCCCCATGGGGGGTGGGTGGGTGCCGAGAGTGCCTTTGTGCAGCTTAGCTTAATCTCCTTACAAAGTGGAGACCTGAAGTCTGTTCCCAGCTCTGCCACTGACCTGCCGTGTAACCTGGGCAAGTCACTTCCCCCCTTCTGTGCCTCTGTTTCCGCCTCTGCCTGTTGTCTCCCATGTCTGTTTTGATCGGAAGACCTTTAGGGCAAGGGTGTGTAAGTACATTGCCTAGTACAATGGGACTCCCGTCTCAGCTGGGTTTTCTAGCTCCTTCCACAGTCATTTTGTGCGAGACAACCAATCACAGCAGCTTTTAAATGAAGAGTGCAATGCGACTTCAAAATGTTTAACGTTGGAACCTACCGCACCAGATGAAGTGGCAAATGCTGTAACTGAAATGAAAAATAATAAAGCCCTAGGCCCAGACAGAATCCCTACTGAGGCATGGAAAAGTTTGGAAGACATGGCATCCATCTGTTGACATCCCTGTTCAACCAGGAAATGGGAAAGAAGCCAAACGTGTGGAGGAAAGGAATCCTGGTGCCTATATATAAAGGAAAAAGTGATGCTGGGAACTGCACAAATTATAGAGGTATAAAGCTGATGAGTCATTCAGTGAAACTGCGGGAGACAGTTATCGATAAGAGACTGAGAAGTGAAGCAGATACTAGAGCTAATCAATATGGATTTGTGCAGAGAAGGTAGACGACTAGTGGAAAAATGTAGAGAGAAACAGAAAAATACCAGCATGATCTGGAAATGGCATCTGACCCAGCTTTTCTAAAGACAAGCCTGGGAGCTTAAATTCATAGCTTTGCTAGCCACTCAAAATCATGGTCTTAATATAGACACGGGATCTGTATGGCTTATTACAACAATCCCGTTAACACCCTGTAGTCATAGGACAAAAAAGGGGGTAACAGCCCATTACACCTTGGATGGTCCCTTAGAATCTGTGCTAACTACTTTTGCTAAACTATCAGTTCGATCTTGTATTTAGCTGTGACACGCTAAGGCCATGTCTACACTAGAGAGCTTACAGGAGCTTACAGGCGCGTAGCTGCTCTGTGCCGATGGGAGAGAGCTTGCCCGTCGACCTAGCTGGCCACGCTGGCACTTCTGTGGGTGTGACTTACTTTTTTTCACACCCCTGAGTGACATAAGTTATACCAGCATAAGTGGTTGTGCAGACATAGCATACGTACCTTTCCCAGACCTGAAGCAGAGCTCTGTGCGGCTCTAAAGCTTGTCTCTCTCACCAACAGAAGTTGAGCCAATAAAAGATAGTACCTTCCCCTGCCTTGTCTCGCTAATATCCTGGGGCCGACATGGCTACAACACTGCATACCCCTCAAGAATGTGTATATTAGAGACAACTTCAAAGTAACACCCATAAACAAAAATGGGAGTGGGCAGATGGTTTGGTTCTGTGAAGCGCAGCCCTGACAACGATGTGAGTGAGGAAGTCCAACAGGTCAAGATGGAAGAAAAAAGACAGATGCCCAAGAAGAAGTGGTGGGATGTCGTAAAGGAAGACATGTTAGCACGGGGCGTGCTAGAGGATGGAGCACTTTGGTGGGGTGGGACGCGTAGAGCGGACCTCATTTGATGGGATTAACGCCAGGAAGAAGAACCACCAATCAGAGCTTTTCATTAGTAGAGACTAGTAAACCAGTCTGAACACATAAAACATGACCCAGAAAACAACAGACAGGCCTCACCAGTCACCCATTGATACGCTGCATGACCACTTGGGCAACTTGCCCTTGGCTTCGTTTTCTGGTCATCTTGTGGCTGAGCAAACAGCAAAGCCTTGGCCTCATGATCAGCATCCAAAGCTAAACGGCTGACTTTGAGTGAGCCCAAACATCTCTCCTCCCTCCCGGATACCATCGCTTCCCTTCCACATCTGGATCACGCTTCACGCCAACACTCGGCTTCCCAGGCCCTGGGACATTGCCATTTTACTTTATCTCAGTGTTAGTTATAAACGTCAACGCATCCAAAAATAATAGTAAGGAAACAGGCTTGTGTAATTAAAGGTGATTTTATCAAAGCATGTGCCGTGGGACGAGGGCCACGGTGGGGCCTCACTCAACGCCCAGTGTTCTTTCTGTTGAGTTCAAAAGTCCAGCAGTTTCTTACGTGGAGGCCAGTTGTGTATGAATAGGGAGCTCAGGCCCCAAAAGTGTAACCCGAGCTCACAGAGAATGACTCAGTTCCTCTCTGAACCACACTGAGGCTTAGGAGCCCCCTACTGCCTTTTTGTTAACAGAGCTGAGTGGTTTCGCTCAGACAGTAGACACTCGTGGGGGTTTATTATTATTATTTATTTAAGATCCACAGGGGCTGGGTTTGATCCTCACTTCCAGTGACCCAACCCGGGGCTGTCATGTTACAAAAGCACGTTCAACAGCTTTTAGTCCTTGCACTTGGCCTAGTAGCTAGAGCAATAGACTGGGACTCAGGAGACCTCATAGACTTTCAGGTCAGAAGGGCCCATCATGATCATCTAGTCTGACCTTCTGTACATCGCAGGCCACAGAACCTCACCCACCAACTCCTATAATAGACCCCTGGACTCTGGGACTCTAAATAGCAAGGCTAACCTGAATTTTCACATCTGGATCAGATCCTCAGCTGGTGTCAATCAATGAGATACTTCCAGGAACTATTACTGTCTTCCCAGTGTGGTGCTGGAGGCATTCATTGTGGTGCAGCCGGCATTAGTTTCAAAGGACTAACTCAGCTCTGCCGCCTTTCTCATGGGACTTGAGCGTGGTACCATGCTGTGCCTTATGGGTGTGATCTGAGGCACCCTATAATGCTGCTATTAACTTAAATACAATAGACAGCAACTGGCTCCAGCCCCCGTCTGAACACCTACACCACAATTAAACAGCCCCTTAGCCCGAGCCCTGCGAGCCCGAGGCAGCTGGCACAGGCCTGCTGTGGGTGTCTAATTGCAGTGTAGACTAGGGTGAGCAGACAGCAAGTGTGAAAAATTGGGATACTTTTTTTGGGGGGTGGTAGTTGCATATAAAGACAAAGCCCCTAATATCAGGATGGTCCCGATAATCGGGACGTCTGCTCACCCTAGTGTAGACATACCCTCAGTCCGACATTAAGCATCTTGCTTAGCTATAGCAGCTTTGCGGCTTATAGGCTGCAGCCATTAGAGAGCAACATGGTCACATATTTGAATAGGTTTGAGGGTCCCTCGGTGGTCCGGTGGCAGTGGTTTCTGTCTTGCTTTCTTGTGTGCACCCTCGCGAACACACGCACGCATGCACACAGATCAGTGCCAGATTGTTCCATTTGGTTTCTCTTGGTTGCTTGAGAACAGAACTGGGTCAGGAGGGTAGAAGTGAACAGCAAACCCTCACCTTGTTTTCGGGATGAGATTTGCACTTTCACAGCCATATAAATATGGAGCTTTCGAATGGGAAGAGTAAAACTGTAATGTAAGGCCAGTGGCCTGGCGCTCTCTGCTCCCATTTATTGGTGAATGGGAGAAGAATAGCTTCAAAGCTGCTTCATCTGCGTACACTTTCTACCCAGAATCCCTCCAGAGCCACTTTGGGAGCCACTATAATTGTATGCAACCTCCAAATTGGGTAATGGGACTGAAGTGAGAGATGAGGGGGTGGGGGGGGGTCACAGCTTCTAGGTTGTTGTGAAGGGCCTATATGCTACTGGTTTCCTGCTGAAGATTCTGTACTATTGAAAGGTCTTTGGTAACAGAGATGATCCTGAGACACATCCTTGATGGGGTGGGGTACAGTATGAAGAGGGCTCTGTGATACTGACAGACCAGGTGCCAGGTTATGTTAAAGGCCCAGGGCCTCAGTGAATACTGACAAGTGCACAGCTGGAAGCAGTCAGGATCACCTACTAGTTACCACAAATTATGCGGTCGAGTTTCCCGCATTTGGGGAAATCGCAGGGGTCAGCACACCCGCAGTGCAATGGATGAGCCTCACCCTGGAGGTGTTAGTGCTATGAGACTGTGTTTAGTGTTTAGACTTTATGGAATGCTTGCAGGATGTTGCGTGTATTAATCCTACTTACAATATCTCTATCCCATGGTATAAAGTTATATTGAGTGTTTGCATTGCAAATCTCTGTAACTGTGTAACTCACCAAACAGGAAAAGCAGCATTAATTAAGGTAAAGCGCTCGTCCTGCACATTGAAAGCAAATGAGGCATTGTGTAGCATCAAAGAAAAGAGACCTTGTTGACTGCATTCCCAACTCCCTCCAGGAAGGGGAGCCCTGCACATGAACTCATCCCATCCGCTTGGCTTCTGGGGTGAAGGGGATAAAAATCCCCAACAAGGAGAAACTGGAGTCATTATGCTGTCTGGCGTCTGAGGGGCAAAGCTTTCTAAACATAAGCAGGAGGTCCCCAAATGGGGACTGGCAAGGGTCAGCCCTAAAGGACATATAGAGATCCTTATTAGATAAGCTTCCATTACCTTTTTAAATCTAAGACTCTAAGTCGTGTATGTGTGTTTCCTGTTTTAACCTTGTAAATAACTCTCATTTCTTTTCTTAGTTAAAAGTCTTTAGTTAGTTTATTACAGGACTGGCAACAGGCGTTCTCTGTGGTTTGAGATCTGAGTACAAATGACCTGGGGTAAGTGACTGGTTCTTTGGGACTGGGAATAACCTGAATATTGTTGTGATTTTTGGTGTAAAATGACCATCTATCACAGGGGTGGGCAAACGTTTTGGCCTGAGGGCCACATCGGGGTTCTGAAACTGTATGAAGGGCTGGGTAGGGAAGGCTGTGCCTCCCCAAACAGCCTGGCCCCTGCCCCCATATGCCCCCTCCCACTTCCTGCCCCCTGACTGCCCCCCCTCAGAACTCCTGACCCATCCAACCCCCCCTGCTCCTTGTCCCCTGACCGCTCCCTCCTGGGACCCCCTCACCCCTAACCGTCCCCCTGGGACCTCACCCCCTATCTAACCCCCCCACTCCCTGTCCCCTGACTGCCCCAACCCCTATCCACATTCCCACCTCCTGACAGGCCCCCCCAGGACCCCACCCCTATCCAACCACCCCCTGCTCCCTGTCCCCTGACT
The DNA here is from genome assembly GCF_965140285.1 of Lepidochelys kempii. Taxonomy (NCBI): domain Eukaryota; kingdom Metazoa; phylum Chordata; order Testudines; family Cheloniidae; genus Lepidochelys; species Lepidochelys kempii. The sequence continues at coordinate 13,705,566 of NC_136380.1, forward strand.
GCTCCCTGGAACCCCCTGCCCCTTATCCAACCCCACCGCTCCCCAACCCCTTACCATGCCGCTCAGAGCACCAGGACTGGCAGCTGAGCCACCCAGCCAGAGCCACCCATGCCGCTGCACTGCCCGGCAGGAGCTCGCAGCCCCGCCGCCCAGAGCGCTGGCAGCAGGGCGAGCTGAGGCTGTGGGGAGGGGCCGGGGGCTAGCCCACCTCTGGGTGGCAAGATGGACTGGAATGCGCAAGGGGACTGTCAATGACTCCTTGGTAACATTGTTATGGTGCTTCAGGAGTTTGGGGGGGGGGGGGGGGGGGCGGCCTGCACTGTTCTGCCCTGAGGCTGGCAGAGCGGAGGGAAAGCTGGTGAGGCCCATCCTATCCAGCCCCTAATTAAAGCTGAAATCAGTATCGCTGGGTTGGGTGGAGGAGCCTCGGGCCAGGACCCGGCAGAACTTTGCTAGGGGCCAGAGACAGGCCTGCCCAAGTGCGCCTCAGGGCGCTGGGACAACGCAACCCACTGACACAAAACCATGCGTGGGCTTTAGCAGATGAGATGCGTAATGGTAAAGGGACAGTTGCCTACTGGGCATTCCCAGCGGTGGGTAAGGAACTGAATTAATGGACTCTGTCACCATGGGAGAGTGTTTTATTTATTATCGTTCATTTTGCTTGTTGCTGTGTTTTCCCGTTCTCCCCCCCGCAGCGTTTTCCTTGTTTCGGAGCCTGCGAGTGGGGAAGGATGGTGTATTATGGGCGCTCTGGGAAGGTGGTTAAAGATCCCAGCAATTCTGAATGGGGGCTCGAGCCAGTGGTGTTTGTTAGTTTTAAGAGGAATCATAGAAGATCAGGGTTGGAAGGGACCTCAGGAGGTCATCTAGTCCAACCCCCTGCTCAAAGCAGGACCAATCCCCAATTTTTGCCCCAATCCCTAAATGGTCCCCTCAAGGATTGAACTCATAACCCTCGGTTTAGCAAATGCTCAAATCACTGAGCTATCCCTCCCCCCCACTATTTGAATCCAGCCCTTGTTGGTGCCAACACCACTTGAGCCGAGAGTTACAGTAATAACATTTGATTGGGATTCAACCCGTGCAAAGGGTGAATGCACCACTTAAGCCATCCAAACAGGGCTTGCATCAGCCTTCTGCTGTTCCTCGGCAGAGCAGTGAATTTCATCCTTCAGGAGTACAAGCTGAACCTTTAGAATAACATTGTAGGTGCTTCATATTTCAGATTCAGACCAGACCCAGCAAAACACAGGCCACTGAAAACAAAGAATAACAAACACGCCGTGTCTGTTACACAAACCCAAGTATGCAGACCTTGGAAAGCACGTTACAAAGCTCATGCTTCAAGACCACCCAGAAACACAACCCATCTGATTTGATTTCCAAATAGCAGATGTCACCCGATATTTACTTGGCAAAAATTGCGGTTATGTTAGGATAGCTTCTAGTAAGCACACAGGAATGAGATCATAAGTCACTGGCCCTTTCTCAATGAATAGATGGCAGACCACACGATGCTAAGCTGGGTTAATGTGGCTGGCCGGCTGTGGTTACTCACTAAAGGATTACAGATTTTACTGCATTCAGAAAACTGGCATCTGAAGTTAATTATGGACCGTAGTGTGGAACAGTCACCGTGGACGTTTTATCACTGCATTACCAATTAGTGCTGGCAGGATGTTAGAGGGCTGCGATGTTCTGTTACTATGATTTATAGTGTAGTAGCACCTAGAGGCCCCAGCTGAGATCTGGACCCCCACGGTGCTGGGTGATGTAAAGACATGCAGTGAGAGTCAGTAGCTGCCCCAAAGAATTTACAATTTATGGCCACGATCTTGCAAAGACTTACTTGTCTGCTTAGCTGTGTGCATGGTGAATAGCTCCAATGGGAGGACTCCGTGTGTAAAGCTGAGCATGTGTTGCAGGCTCCGGGTAATCAGACAAGACAAAACCAAACAGCGGGAGCATGACGGGGTGCAACTTGCCACGCTAGCGCCTCCTGCTGGTCATCTTGCGGATCAGCTCCACAGGTGGGTTCAGTGACTGTTGGTGGTGTCACGCCCGCCATCACTTCTGCTCCTGGACCTGTGTCACTCCAAGGACCACGGTGTCCTCTTCAGGACACAGCCCTCTGGCTGTGCCGTACTCTGTGCTCTCCCCTTCCAGGGGATGGTACCACAGTCCAATGGTCCAGCCACTTCCTCAGTGGTGAGGGGAGGCTGGAGGGAATGATTCAAGCCCACCCACTACTCCGGGTCCTGGCCCAGGGACCCTGGAGATGGCAGCCACATGCTGCATCCCTTCCAACCTCTCCATCTATTTCCCTGAGCCACTTTCCTGCAGCTCCAGCACCTTCTCTGCCCTTACCTTAGGGCCTTAGCATGCCACTCTTAGCAGCCAGCCAGGAGCTCTCTCTAGCTTCCCTGGTTGCTGCTGGCAGCACTGCTCTGTCCACAGTGCTGGTACCTCTTCCTCCTGCTAGGAGCCTAAACTTCCTTCCTTGAGCTCCAGGCAGCTACTGAAGCTGCTCTCCCCTGCAGCTCTTCTTATATGGGCCTGCCAGGCCCTCATTGGCTGCTCCTCGCAGCCCCTCTCCTTTCTGCGCAGCCTCTCTAGGGCTCCTTACAGGCCAGTGTGGGGCGGAGGCCCCATCACAGGGAGGTAGGAAGGATTTTATCTCCTTTCTCCAGAGGGGGATCTGAGGCACAGAGAGATGATGTGACTTGCCCAAGGTCACACATGCAGTCAGTGGCAGAGCTGGGGATCCACATCTCTGGCAGTTTCAGTGTCTTAATCTCAAAAACCATCCTTCCTTTCTGGTTCCCACAGCCCTCCAAAAGTTCAGACAAACTATCTGACTCCTTACTGGGTCTGCAAAAACCAGAGCTTGAGTCTGCACAGGATCTGGGAGGGATTTTGTTTCCTGACATACACACACTGGCATAAATCCTATCGTAAATGCAGTTATACCGACATAGATTATTTCAGTTCCCAAACCAGAATAAGCTAGACCAGTCTAAACACTTTCCTACTGGTAGCTCTGCATCCAAACTAGTTTTGTTGTAGTTATTGCCATTCTACTGGGATAGTTAATGCAGAAAAACTATATTCTATTGACAAGCCCTTCAGGTGCCTAGGAGTGGATTAAGACAACAAATTATGAGCATTCATTTTTAAGAATCTTGGCTCTAAACGCTCATTGCCTCAGTTTCCCCATCTGTGAAATGGGGTTAATACATCCCTACCTCACTATGGAGTTAACTGATGTTTTGGGAGCGCTGTAGTTATAGGGGCCATACAAGTACTTTGATAGTAAGGAGCAGAGTCACCTTACAAAGAGGCATAAACTGCACTGAAACACGCACCCCATAAACAGCTCATGTGAACACCTTGAATAGTGTTTGCTTATTAACACTGAAATTGACCTGTTGCAATGGGCCACAAGGAACACAAGCACCCACCCAGCCCATTATGTGACTTGCTTTCACCCCACACCTGTTTTTCAAACATGCACTATGGATCCGCCCCTTTGCTACTGTAGTCTGGCAACATAGTTTGTGACACAAAACAAAAGCTGGAGCACGCTGAAAGCGAAACCTCTTGATTCCTGCTTATAGCCAACAATTTCGGTCCACTGGTAATTCAAACAGTTGCTCTGAAAGGGACTGAAATACCTGACAATAAAACTCTGAAAAAGATGTTTCCTTAACTAGCTTCCTTAACTGGAAACTTGCCAAGCTGCGTTTACTAGCCGTGTTGGCAAGAAGCTGCCCTGCACACAGAGTAGACAAAGAGGGAAGTGTTCACATATTAGTAGATCTAGATCAGGAGTGGGCAAACTTTTTGGCCCGAGGACCACATCTGGGTGGGGAAATTGCTTGTAGGGCCGGCGCAAGGGGTTGAGGTGCGGGGGGGGGCAGAGTGTGGGGTGTGGGAGGGGATGTGGAGTGCAGGAGGGGGCTCAGGTCAGGGGGTTAAGGTGCAGGAAGGGCGTGGGGTGCAGGAGGGGGCTCAGGGTAGGGAGTTGGGGTGCAGGATGCGACAGGGGGCTCAGGGCAGGGAGTTGGGGTGCAGGATGCGACAGGGGGCTCAGGGCAGGGAGTTGGGGTGCAGGAGGGGTGGGGGATGCGACAGGGGGCTCAGGGCAGGGAGTTGGGGTGCAGGAGGGGTGGGGGATCTGACAGGGGGCTCAGGACAGGGAGTTGGGGTGTGGCGTGTAGGAGGGGTTCAGGCTTTGCCCTGGCATCGCTTACCTGGAGCGGCTCCAGGATGGCAGCAGCGCGCACCGGGGCCAGGCAGGCTCCCTGCGTGCCGCGGCCCCGGCCCCATGCCACTCTGGGAAGCGGCCGGCACCATGTCCCTGCGTGGCCCCTGGAGGGGGGGGGGCGCAGAGGGCTCCACGTGTTTCCCTCGCCCGTGGGTACCTCCCCCAAAGCCCCCGTTGGCTGCGGTAACCCGTTTCTGACCAATGGGAGCTTCGGGGGAGGTACCCACAGGCAAGAGCAGCGTGCAGAGCTCTCTGCCCATCCTCACCCCCATCCTCAGGGGCTGCAGGGACGTGGTGTGGCCGCTTCCCGGAGTGGTGCGGTGCCACAGGAGTGGCAGTCCCACGGGCTGGATCCTAAGCCCTGCGGGGAGTTTGCCCACTCCGATCTAGATTAAACCCACCCACATATCGCCATTGACAGTAGAAGGATACCCCAGGAAAATGAGTCGTAGAAGGACAACTTGTGCTGCCAGGACAACCATGTTTTTGGAACCAGCTCAAGAGACCCATCTGAGATGGTTACCACAAACGTGGTCTAACTGAAGCAAAACAGCGACTTTTTTCACAACAGAACCATGGGAAAAGTGGATCTGGGCATCCGCACCTACAGTGCTTCCCGGCTGCCTGGTGTGCATTACGGAAAAATCTGGGCAGCTATCCCATAATGTCTCAGCAGGAGAAAAAATGCCCAGAAAACATGCACACAGAGCAGCACCAGCCACGTGTGGAGCAATGCACTCTGGGATGTCCCACCACAGAGAGCTGGGAGAAAGGCAGATTGGCCAGACTAGTTACACAGGCATAGTTGAGGGGGTCTGTCCATAGAGCCTAATTAATGTTGACTATTTGTATCACTGTAGCTTCTCGGAGCCCCAGGGTGTGTCTACACTTTGAGCTGGGGGTGTAATTCTCAGTTCAAGTAGACATACCCGTACTAGCTCTGACGAACTAGCACCCTAAAAATAGAATGTAGCCATGGGGTGAGTAGTGGAAGGGGCTAGCTGCCCACAGAACATACTTGTCCAAGACTAGGATTATACTTGGGACAGCCACCCGTCCTGCCACCACAGTTACGCTCTATTTTTAGCAAATTCGCGTGATCAGAGCTAGTGCAGGTAAGTCTCCTTAGTTGGGAATTACACCTCCGGCTCCTAGGGTAGACATATGCTCAGATGCGCTCCAGTGTCATTATGACCTGGTTACAGAAGACAGCACAGTGTCAACTAAGGCCTGTGGCATTAAGAACACCACATGTTTAGCTACCATCAGTACAGAGCATTAACCCCGCGCTGGATGGACACTGATCACTTTTAGAGCCCACTAGCTGGTTACAAATGCAGTCGAAAGTTACTGTGTGAACAGGGCTTAGGAAAGTCATTCACATCCAATGGCCCATCTCTGACCTCGCTGCGAAGGGAGGAGTTAATCTGACTCCAAGCATGCATGTTTCCATGCTCATGTGGAAGGCAATGTTGGGACACTTCCACAGCTGGTCTCGAGTCTTCTGCCGTTCCATAGATAAATCAAGCGCCGGTCTCCAGGAGTGGCAATTTGCCACCTCTTGTATTTGCTTGAAAGAGACAGGGTAAAGGAGTGTGAAATGCAGTGGAAAGGCAGATGTTTTGTTGTAAGAACAATGAAGCCGCCACAGCAGACAGCTGAGTGTCCATCAGCTCCCTCTCTGCATCTGTCTGTCTGTCCCCTTCTCTGCTGACTCCAGAAATATAACATTTGGCAATGAGGAAATTATATCCCAGGACTGTCCAGTGTTCCCATTGCCTGCCCAAGAAGAAGAAAAAGTAAACAATACTATAAACAAAGGGGTTACGTTCACCGAGAGGCACAGGGTGCCAGACTCCTGTTTTTGCTCCGGGGACAGCGTGAACCAGCCAGCTAGAGAGGGGGAAGTAGGCAAATAAAGATAGAATCATGGATAAGGGTCTGCAGTCACTGTTCACACCGAGCACTGAGAGGGGAGTCTCAGCAAGCAGCCATCTTTCTTAACGTCAGGTAACTAGGTTGAGAAATGGCTTAGTCTACCCGGGGGGGAGGAGGTGCGGGGGGAACCTTTGTGCAGCTAAAGGAGTAGGTCAGCACAGCCAGCGGAGGGCAATCAGATGCAGATAGTGCATAATTAAAAAAAAAGGGAGGAGGAGAATTTCCCTGTGGAAATGGCATCCAGGGGATGTGAAGTCCAACAGGAGAACAGAGAGATCGCACCTTTTGTGGGCAATGTTGGTGAGGTCGACAAAATCCGCCAGTCCTGGGTGGTGTATTGCAAACGTTTTGAGCAATTTGTAGCTTGCAACTCCATTCCGGATGGACAAGTTTCAACCTCGCTGACAGTGACAGGTCGGAAGGCGAACGGACTGCTTGTGTGACCTATTGTCTCCAGCTGTGCCTGGAGCTGCCAGGCATGCCACAAGCTCTGCAGCGACGCAGGACCCTTTTCCTCCTACCCCACTGACGATAGCAGACCCATATCAGTTTCACCGGGGACATCAGGGAAGTGGAGAGTCAGTAGCACAGTTTGTTGCTGCTTTAAGGAAGTTGTCTGAGCATTGGCAGTTTGGACAAACATTAAGTGGTGCCCTGCATGACCAATTAGTCTCTGAGTTACACAGTGACCAGGTCCGGAAGAAGTTACTGACTGTATCAGCGCTTAAATTCGAGAAGACTGTTGAAGTGGCAGTTGCAATGGAGAGCACAGGGAAGGATTCTCTGGACTTTAGGGTGAACCAAGTAGTTCACCTCCTGCATCGGTAAGACAGAAGACCACAGGAACATTCTATGGGGCAACTGTGCGCAAACCACACACACTGAGAAGGATTGCTGGGTACGCCAGAAGAAAGGACACAGTGCTGTCACACAGTTCAACAACCAACACAGAGTAACTACATCCCAGAAGACATCTATGAATACTAAACCTAAGAAAGGATCGAAGCTGGGAATTCATAATGTGTAAAAAGACAAGAACTTTAGTGACACTAGCCAAGACCTAGCACTACGCATGTTATTGGAAGCTGGAGTCAGGGATGGCATCTGGGTTACACTCTTGATCGAAGGAGTTCCTACAAGAGTGAGCTTGATACTGGAGCTGCATCTACCTATCACCAGACTTTGTCACAAGTTCTCCTTGTGTGTTGATTGTGAGATATTTGTGAGATGCCAGATCTATCTCCATTTATAGGTATGCACTGAGCAAATCCAATGTACTGAAACACTGTCCACCACTAAGAGTAGCAAACAAATCTTCAGTAAGAGGAAGTGGTTACTGGTCTGCACATAAAACTGAATTCAGTGTCACTTTGAAAACTCCACCAATTCAGACTGAGACATCCTCCTTGATCCCTGGAATGAGAGATGTAGCCACTCACCATGTGAAACCAGTAACAAGACTCGGATGTTCACTAATAATCAGCTTCCACCAGAGGCTTCAAAGGAAAAGGCACAACTCTGGGCTTTCCATATTTCAGCTGACTTTTAGACCTAACAGTGAGCTTCTCTGGTACATGGCTCATCTGTCCAACCTCTTTTTCAAAAACTTTGAAGTGTCTGCCCAGTATTTCTTGAAGATTTCGAGGTGCTTTTGTAATTGTCTTGATCTTGTAATTGTCTTGATCCAACTCACCTTGAGCTTCTCAAGCCAAGATCTGTCAAAAAAATGGTTCATACTTTCCTTCAGTCACAGAGAAGGGTAAAAGTTCTGTTCTGAGGAATTTCAGAGGTTCCTAGCTTCAAATGGAATTGAACACATAAGCTCTGGTTCATACCATCCTGCTACAAATGGATGAGCTACTCCCTCCACTTGCAATTCTTTTCTTGAAGTTTTCTTTGTGGACCTGTTGGGACCTGCTACATCCTGATATTGCCTCACATGTAGCCAAATCCCAAGCAAGGCAAACTGAATGATGACATGAGACTTGCCATTGTCCTTTTCAATGAGACCTAGTGTAGACTTGCTAATAAAGGGTGTGGAGTGAAATGGGTACCTGGAGAACTTGTAAAATGCACAGGACCTGTTTCGTTTGTGGTCAGATTATCCTGTGGTATTTTATGGAAATGACACCTGGACCAGCTGCAGCCTCTACAAGTACTGGAGTCCAGGGATGTTCCCGGAGGAACAGAAAGTTCTCTTATTGAACCTCCTTCTGTTACAACTCCTAATTTCGACAAATTGGTGGAAAAGTCTTTGGTGCCAGATCCAGTTGATTCCTTACCGCTGACTGTCCCTGTTGTTCAGGACACTGCTGCATCACCATCACCCGAACAGAGTGCGAAAACCAGTTGTGCACCTGAATGTATAAGTTGGTCAGTTAATCAGTTGCTATTCCAGGGCAAAATCATCCCTTGCAAATTCACATTCTGCCATAGTCTACCCGCAACTTTTAGTTAGGTTATATATTGGTCTATATTAGCTATGTGAACAATAATGTGTGTATATATATTTGGGAAATTGTTTAAAAGTAGAGTGGCGGAATGTGAGGTCCTGTCCCTTTAAATGTCTGAGAACTCCCCCTCCCCAGCCTCACTTTCCTGTTGGTTTCAGGTTTGCTGCCAGAACAATAAAGCAACCACAGCATCTCCATCAGCTCCCTCTGTGTCTCTCTATCTCCTTCTCTGCTGGCTCCAGAAGTATAACCCTTCCCTCAGTGTGTGCTTATCAATGTGTGTTGGGAGAGGTTTAAGCACTGAAACTGGTCTAAGGGCATCTTGAAGGGCCAGATTTTAGGTGTCTAATGATGCAGATAGGACCCTGGTAGGAGTTAGATGCCCAAACACACTTAGGGACCTATCTGCATCTTTAGCCACCGAAATAGCTTTAAAAAACCTGGCCTTTACTCCGTGTCACAGGGTGGCTGGCCCCTTAAGGAGCAATGGGCCTTGGTCCACCGGTGACAAGTATAACTCACCTCCCCATCTGGGAGGTCATGTAATAGAGAACAGGTGTCCCCTGTACGAGCAACAGGCAGGTGCAGGAGAGAGGGAGAAGCTCAGGAAACTGCAGAGAGTGAGAAAGGCTCTTGCAGGAAAGACCCTGACCCCAGAGGATGTTTGGAAGCAGCACAAGAAGGCTGAGCTTGAGCCAGGCAAAGCGCAAAGCCTGGGCGTGGTGGCTGAATCAGGGGAGAGACGGCAACCTGGGATCCAGCTCTGGGAAGGATGGCTAAGGACTCCCTTCCTAAGAGACAGAGTTAGAGGCACGGAACTGGGCTAGGGGTCTGGAAGGCCAGTGTCTTCACAGAGGACTAAATAAAAATCAGGGCTGCAAAAGGGGAGGGTATTAACTAACTTTGGCTTGTGATCTGGAGTTTGGGAGGAGTCCAAGGAAGGAAATTATTGGGGCAGGGTGCTTGCTGAGCGACTTCAGGCCACAGAGGGGTGCTTGGGTGGCCGTCACCCTGTTATGCTCTGCAATCATTCACATTGAGGTTTTGGCCAGGGGATAGTCTGCACAAGCCGGACTGAGCATTTAGGATTCAAGGCCTAATTTATCCCTGACTTTGTGGACTTGCATCAGGAGTGAATTTGCCTCTCTGGCTGCCAGGAGTAGGGTGAACAGACATCCCAATTTTATGGGGATCGTCCCAATATTAGGGTTTTTGTGTTATATGTGCAACTATCTCCCCCCCACCCCCCACCCCCCAAAAAAGTGTCCCAATTTTTCATGCTTGCTGTCTGGTCACCCTAGCCAGGAGACCTTGATATTCATTTACAAAGTCTTTGGCTGCTGGATGCTTTATTCCTTACTTATTCAACTCTGGCTGTGAGAAGCCATTCAGGCCTTGTCTCACTACAAGGAAACTGCTAGCTAGAGCAGAGTTCTCCCTCCCATGAGCAACATAAGGATTAAGTAGTTAGGTCTTGTCTACACTATACAGTTTTGTTGACAAAAGTCAGCTTTCATCGACAAAATGGTGGAGGTGTACACACGGAAATGCTCCTCCCACCGATGTAACTCCCCTGCTATGCTGACAAAATAAAGCCACCTCGACGAGAGGCACAGAGCCTTTTGCCATGTATTTTGAATGACGCAATGTCAGTGTAGACATTGTATTTGCTTATGTTGCCCCACCGAATTCACCATATTTGGGACTCTTGCTGAGCTGTGTCCTAGCCAAGAGACAGTGAGTAAGAGGTGTATGTGACTTTGATTTTTGGCTTTGAATGCACTCACAATATTGTCTCTGCTCATTGCTTCTTTGGCTTCTGCACATTGAGGACCAACTCCTACACACCGACGGAGCACCTTCAGCAGATAAGGTGCCAAACCAAGAGGAGTAAGGAGAATATGTTTTGAGAAGTGCTGCAGTCAACAGATACAGCAGATGGCAAAACAAGAGCATGGAGGGAGACAGTTAATGAAAAACTCAGGTGGGATAGCCTGAAAGGAAATGGGGAAGGAGCGGATGATAGATGGACAGGAGAGGATGATAAAGCTACTGAAGGGCCAGACAGAGTTGCTCAAGTCTTTCATAACACTGAAGTCTGAGTACATCCATGCACGACTCCCCCTGCAGCCAATATAGAACACCGTTCCGTGCCCTCCCCAAACCCCCCCAACAGCTGCCTCGCAGGTTCCGGTACCATTGCAGTACCCCCTGCACTCCACCCCTAGAGACTGGTTTCATATTGAAAGCTGGAGTTACACTCAGCTGTGAGAGCCTTAACCAAGAGACTGCTCCTTATTGCCATGTCCCCTGTTTGGAAAAAAATACGTGTTTTATCTTTTAATTAAAGTGTAGTCTTTGAAACAAAAACGAGTCTTTATTTGTGTCATGCACATGATAGTTGCTGCTGAAATTCAAACACATTGGCTAGAGGCAGGAACATTTGCTCACTACAATTAAAGTTCAGGAATTACAGGGGTCATTCAAGTCAGCAAGTAAATATTGCCTAGCCGAATGCATCACATAAAGACACATTACTGGGACTCATTGTCAAAATGCTCTTTCAAAGCCTCTTTGATTCGAATAACCCCCATGTACCCCTCAAATTGCCCTGGTATCTGGCTGCTCAAAATCAGCAGCCAGCGGATTCACCTCAGCACTCCACCCCTGGGGAAACTTTTCCCCCTTCGCTTCACTAATGTTATGCAGAGCACAGCAGAGCAGGCTGCTATGACCACTGGAATATTTTCCTCATTGAGGTCTAATCTGCCAAAAAGGCAGCACCAGTGACCTTTTAATCTGCCAAAGGGACTGCTGTCTAGGTTCCCAGTGTAAGACTTCATGAGCCATGGGAGCAAGGGGTAGATGGAGTCTCCCAGGATCACTATGGGCATGTGCACATCCCCCATTGGACTCTTCTGGTGTGGAAAGAAAGTTCCAGTGTGCAACTTCCTATATAGTCCAATGTTCCTAAAGATGCATGCATCATGAACTTTCCCTGACCAACCCGCATTGATATCAGTGAAATGGCCCCGGTGATCCACCAGCACCTGCAAGACCATGAAGAAGTAGCCCTTTCAGTTGATGTACTCCATCACAAGATGGCCTGGGGCCAAAATAGGGATATGCGTGTCATCTATCACCCTGCTGCAGTTAGGGAATCCTATTGTTCCAAAGCCATCAATTATTTCCTGCACATTACCCAGAGTCACAGTCTTTTGTAGCAGGAGGCAATTAATGGCCCTGCACACTTGCATCACTGCAACCCTCACAGTGGACTTTTCAATTCCAAACAGATTCGTGACTGACCGGTAGCAGTCTGGATTTGCCATCTTCCATACAGCTATTGCCACTTGCTTTTCCACTGTGAAGGCAGCTCTCATTCTGGTGTCCTTGTGCTGCAGGGCAGGGGTGAGCTCTGCACACAGTTCCAGGAAGGTGGCTTTCGACATCTGAAAGTTCTGCAGTCACTGCTCGTCATCCCATACAAGCATCACGATGCAATCCCACCACTCAGTGCTCATTTCCCGAGCCCAGTACTGACAGTCCACCATGTGCAGCTGCTCCGAGAATGCCAGCAGCAACCTTGAATTGTTTCTTTCCATTGCACACAGCAGGGCAAGCACCACAGATTCACTTTCCGTTTCCCAGCTCATGAAGTACGGCAGGACCAGCCGCGCTGTGTTCACAGAATCATAGAATATCGGGGTTGGAAGGGACCTCAGGAGGTCATCTAGTCCAACCCCCTGCTCAAAGCAGGACCGATCCCCGACTAAATCATCCCAGCCAGGGTTTTGTCAAGCCTGACCTTAAAAACTTCTAGGGAAGGAGATTCCACCACCTCCCTAGGTAACGCATTCCAGTGTTTCACCACCCTCATAGTGAAAATTTTTTTCCTAATATCCAACCTAAACCTCCCCCACTGCAACTTGAGACCATTACTCCTTGTTCTGTCATCTGCTACCACTGAGAACAGTCTAGAGCCATCCTCTTTGGAACCCCCTTTCAGGTAGCTGAAAGCAGCTATCAAATCCCCCCTCATTCTTCTCTTCTGAAGACTAAACATCCCCAGTTCCCTCAGCCTCTCCTCATAAGTCATGTGTTCCAGTCCCCTAATCATTTTTGTTGCCCTCCGCTGGACTCTTTCCAATTTTTCCACATCCTTCTTGTAGTGTGGGGCCCAAAACTAGACACAGTACTCCAGATGAGGCCTCACCAATGTCGAATAAAGGGGAACGATCACGTCCCTCGATCTGCTGGCAATGCCCCTACATATACATCCCAAAATGCCATTGGCCTTCTTGGCAACAAGGGCACACTGTTGACTCATATCCAACTTCTCGTCCACTGTAACCCCTAGGTCCTTTTCTGCAGAACTGCCGCCGAGCCATTTGGTCCCTAGTCTGTAGCGGTGCATTGGATTCTTCCGTCCTAAGTGCAGGACTCTGCACTTATCCTTGTTGAATCTCATCAGATTTCTTTTGGCCCAATCCTCCAATTTGTCTAGGTCCCTCTGTATCCTATCCCTACCCTCCAGCATATCTACCACTTCTCCCAGTTTAGTGTCATCTGCAAACTTGCTGAGGGTGCAATCCACACCATCCTCCAGATCATTTATGAAGATATTGAACAAAACCAGCCCCAGGACCGACCCCTGGGGCACTCCACTTGATACCGGCTGCCAACTAGACATGGAGCCACTGATCATTACCCGTTGAGCCCGACAATCTAGCAAGCTTTCTATCCACCTTATAGTCCATTCATCCAGCCCGTACTTCTTTAACTTGCTGGCAAGAATACTGTGGGATACTGTTCCTACTGCTCATTACCAGACTGGGCAGAAGCTCAGGATCCATGCTTTCAGGTAGAGATGGCGGGCACACAGTTTACAGGGGCTGTTCAAAAACGGCACGAAACAAAGTTGGAAGTCCATGGAATGATGGGATGGAAAGAACTGCATCATGAGACGGTGAGTGGGCCCCCACGATGCACTGTGATCTGTTCCCAGATCTCTCAGCCAGAGGGTGGTGAGTTGCACTATGGGAAGCTACCCATGATGCAATGCTCTCTCTGTCAGTGCAAGAGCACCGTCTGTGGATGTGCTCCATCAGCACAAGGAGCGTTGTGTAGACTTGAACAACCGATGTAATTAAAGCGGCATATGATCATCGACGTAACCTAAGTCAACCTAACTCTGTAGTGTAGACAAGGCCTTAATGTTTGTACAGTCCCTTAAGCTGCTGGGACAGCTCCTCAACTAGTGTAAAGCCACATAACTCCAACTGACTCCATGGTTTATTTACACCAGCTGAGAATCTGTCCAGTAAAGTGCTATGAAAGTGCTAGGAATGACTGTCTAGCTAGGTCTTCATATCAGTACCCATCACCCAGTCAGATTTTCAGATCCGGGAATGCCGTCTTGGCCCCATTGAAGCCAATGGGAGTTTTGCTGTGATTGGAAGCCCAACAATGGTCTCTGGAGAAAGGAGGCAAAGCAGCCTCCTGTGAAATGTCCTATCCCAACAGTGTGTATGTGCGCTCTTTACGAGCCTCAAAGCGTCTGAGCGGACAAATGGGTGAGACAATAGCAGGCGAGATGCTGGAGGCGAGATAGGATGGAGAACTCAAGCCAGGGTAGGCATCAAAAAAATTAAAGTTAAACAAGCGTTCAGGCAGGGAAGGGAGTCAGGAGCAGTGCATCAGAGCAGGAGTCACCCGGGGTGGGGGAGATTCTCTGGCCTGTGTTATACCGGAGGCCAAACGATGATTTAGTGGTCGCATCTGACCTTAAAATCAAAGGGTCTGATTCTCATTTAGACCAAGACTCCTTTACATCACTCTGCCATGCGAGGGGCAGAGAGGTGTCAATAAGATTCAGGCCCTCAGAACCTACACAATCACTTTGCACAACACGCACAGAATGAGGGAAGGATGGTTTTGTTCTATGGAGGAGACGTCTAGACCTTAACCATACTGCTGCTCTTGCTACAAAGTGTGTTCTTTCCTTCCTCGGGGTTTTCGTGGCCTTATTCTGTGCAAATGTAAGTAAGCTTTCCCCTGACAGCTAGTGATGAGCTGGGGAGGGAAAAAGGCTTCAGGACCAGATTGTATTTTTATGAACACACCCCCTCTTCCTAGGTATGAGCAGACAAAGCTGTGTTGTCAAAGTGATCAACTTTGGCAGGCATTGGGTTAGAAATCACTTTAGATGGCAAGGGACCTGTATTTAGAACATATCACTGAACATCAGCACGACCAGGAGAAATGAGCTAGAGTGCCATTGAGAAGCAACGCTGGGAAAGTAAATACTTCTCTGATGGATTGTATTTACTGAGGAACAACCTATCCTAAATTCTCAATTACTGAGGGACAATCTACACTCATTGCTATATTGCTTTCCAGATGCCACTCTTAGTATAACATTTTTTTGAGTCATGTAGCTGAATATTGGATGCTAATATTTAAACTGTATCATTAAATGTATTACCCTTAATTTGGGATATTGCAGGTTATGTACTATATGTATTTCATGAATTTTTAAACCAAACTTTGTACTTTGGTATAATTTAAGCATTATACCCAGATGTATAGAAACTCTTTCTTTAACATATGTATTAGCTAATTTTAATACTGAGTGCAGGGGTAATGAAATGGTGTTATCCTTACTGTATGAGTAAAGGGCACCAGAACTGTACTTAGCCTGACCTGACTGAGGGGGTCACCCTCAACTGAACTGAACTCGCTAAGCAGGGGGACTGAGATGCCGGACCCCTGTGAAGGGCAAGAGGGGGTGGGGACAGGTGTTTCTGCCTGGAGGTGTGGGCTCTGCCTAAGAGTTCTAGGCATGGTTTAACCTACCCCTCCCCACTGTTCAAACATAAAACTAATTAAGGCTTCATTAGGAGTCTTTTTGTTTTCTTAAGTGATCACTAGAGCTGAAATCCTTTGTTGTGAGACAGTGTGTCTGCCCAGCCTGCTTCAGCAGTGAGGTTCCCCCATGGAGCGCTGAAAATCACTCAGAACTGGGGGGAACCTTAAGAAACTGAGCCACAGAAGTCACTGTAGAGAAGCAGGAAGCTTCAGAAGGTGACCGTGTGCATCAGTGATGACCAGCAGGCAGATGGCTGGCAGGGTGGCGAGCAACTGGTGGAGCGGGCGGCCGGCAGGGTGGCCAAAGGAGTGGCGTGGCAAGCAGCTGGCTGGTGGGGCGGGGCAGGACAGCCGATGGAGTGGTGAACGGCCAGAAGGCAGCTGATGCCAGAGCAAGTGCCTGGATGGTGGAGTGAGCAAGGTGCCTTCCTCCCTTTCCCTCCAGCCAGGGTGGGAGGTGAGCTCACACAGATGCACCTCTGAATGATGGATCTTCACTGACCAAGGACAACTGTGAGTGGGGTGCGGTGGAGGGAGAAGGGAGGGGCACATTAAAAGAACTTTTGGTTTTTGGACTCAAGCACCTGAGGCAAAAGACACTGCCCGATGCACTCTGGGCGGGCAGGGTTTTGCTCATGATTTTATGATTGTGAATCCTGCTTGCGGCATTTTCCCAAATTAATGCCAGGTCACTTCCCTCCTTTCATTAGAAATTTCTTTCCTATGCTCAGATGCTCTGCTTGCGAGAGGGGAGATATTGCCTCAGGCACCATGGGGGTGGTGTGTAATTTCCCCAAGTTACTGGGTTGGGGTTCAAGCTGATTCGGTGTTGTATTGTTGAAAAGGAACCCCTAGATATTGAACCCAGCCCTGGTCGTTGCTGACTCCACCTGACAGAAGGGTTATACAAAGTTTGTACTCTCTGAAAGGAGCAGAATCTGTGAGTTTTCGAGGGACTAGTTCTGTGGGGATGGGACTGGAACCTGAGTCCACGGGACAGCCAATATCTCCACACTGCTACCTGGCAGCCTTGGTAGGGCTGTTTGCATTATCACATAGACCCTGTGGAAATTAACACCACAGGAAGTGTCACTTTGGAAGGCCAGATTGACAGCTTCTTGCACCACCTCTGATTGATTCAGGCACCTTACTTAAGCCAAGAAGGAGTTCTAGGAAGGGCCTGTGCAACAAGGTCAACCCCTCCTGCCAGCTGTGGTGACAAACCAGCATCTTGACTCTCGGACTCTGACCCTGGCTCGGACTCTCGCCTTCTGCCCTCGAACTCCAACTCTGCTCCCAACCTCTGGCTTCGGTATTTGGACTCCGACGTCCCGTGACTTTGGGAGTTGGACTCTGACACTGGCTTTGACCCCTGGCTTCAGTACTGGGACTCCGACTCCAGGCTTTGACCCCTGATTTTGGAACCTAAGCTGACTTCAGCTTTGACCCCAACCTCTGACTACGGACCCTGGCTTCGCCCTTTGAAACCTGGCTCCATTCCTTCCCCCCCCCCCCCCGGCATTGGTACTAGGACCTTGACCCTGGTCCTGAATTCAGGCTACCTCTCTGAGGCTCCAACCCCAGTTCTGGCTCATGACCTGTGCCCCTGGACTCTGGAACTGGCCCTGACCAACTAGGCCTGACCACCCAAGCCCTGGTCGTGACAGCTTCATTGTTAGGCTGGGGTCCACGGAAATCACAGAAAAGCCTTAACTAGCTGGACTGGGAACGTCTGAAGCAGCATTTTTAAATGCTTGGTAATTTGAACAGTCCAGTGCCTGGCACAAAATCAGGCCTTAAAAGAGCTTCCTGAAGAATCTCTTTCTGCTGAGTCTGCAGGAATTTGTTGACTTGGCTACAAGTGACAACAAGCCATTGGTGTTCCGGCCTGGGAAAGGTAGTGCCCAGAGCCATGTAACTCCCATGTGTAAGTCAGAGTCTCACAAGGCGTCTAGTCCAAGGGAGCTGAACTGCTCAGTGGCTTTCCCCTCTCTATTCATAAGCTAAAGCGAACTCCTCAGGTCACATCAGCGAGCCCTCTGGGGTCCTTTCCTAACAGCAATAGGGTCAGTTCCTCAACTGGAGTAAATCAGCACAGCTCCATTGATTTCATTGCCAGTTTACACCAGTTGAGGACTTGGCTCATATAAAGTCACAAAGACCATTGATGTGATTAAACCTGTCCCTGCCCAATCAGAATTAGTCCCTCCAGTGCATTCCCCAGGGCAGTTTTAAATGACTCCAGCAATGTGGGGCAGGTTGCCAGCAATTCAGTATAGTTCCAGTGAATCTAGGCAATATTCTGAGCCTAGCCAGGGTTCTAGTCCTCACAGGGTCCCTGTGACTTTTCATGACCAATGTAATCACTAATATGTCCCTCTAGTGTCACCGTAAATGTCAGAGCAGGAATCATGGTGCAGCTACAGTGTCTGAGGCAGAAGCTACCACTGAGGTAATAAAAGGGGGAAATCCCTTAGAAAAACACGTCCTTCCTTGTATTGAATCCATCAGATCCAGGTCAACTGTAGGGTGACACAGGGGCTAGGGTGAGCATGAGCAAAAGCGAGGATATTGCAGCCAAATGGAGGTGTGAGTTGTGGGGAATATCACAAAGAAAAACAAGACAGGACCTTTTAACAATGCAAGTCTGATAAGGGGGTGGGGACGGGGACACATGAGGCTTGTGAAAGGGCAAGCAATGGAGTATATGACCCCTAATGTATGAGTGAAGTGTCTAGGGTGCTGATGAATGTGCCATGATTTATCATTAAATGCTGAAGTCACAAGCAGAAGCACCAGCCAGGATTGGGCCCCATTGTGCCAGGCGCTGTACAAACACATAGCAAGAGACAAGTCCATGCCCTGAAGAGTTTACAATGCAATGGAAGGGCTCAGGGCTGGAATGAAGAGGATAAGGGAGGAGAGGGGGTATGTGGGCTTCAGGTCACACTTAGCAGAAGTGGAAAGACAGATGCAAAGTTATCCCAGCTCCAGTGCCTGGATCAGGGAAACAGGCTGTCATGTGACAGTCCCACTTTCTGCTATAGCTGATGGCATTTCCTATCCCTATTGTGAGCCCTGCTCTCTGCTGTATCTTCCCCTAAACCAAGCTCTTAAGGGGGTTCTCAGCACTGGAAATACCCAAGTGCTCTCTGAAGTGTGAATGTGATGTGGTTTTTAGAGCTGATCTCCTGCTCTGCTGTGGAAAACTGCTATCGGTGATGGGGAATCAAAGGAAAGCACATGATTGCCAACCTCAGGACCTCAAAAATCATAAGATACACCCCAAAAATCATGAGAAAAAACCTCATGATTTTTAAGCCAAAAATAATACAGTATGTAGTGATTTAAAAAAAAGAAATTTCCTTTCTGAGACTTTGGATCACGTTTTCACACTCTTCTCTGCAGTCACGAAGGCTAGAAATGTACGGGGGTTTTTTAATGGAAGTTGAGATCTTCCCGTGCTCACTTAGCTCCAGGAAATGGGTCTTTGAGCTAAACACCAGCTATCGCAAGACTCGCAATGAAATCATGTGAGTTGGCAACACGGAAACGGTATCCTGTTGATGAATCACGTCACCGCTTGTTTCTCCCCAAAAGAAGTTTATTTACATTAGAAATAGGGAGGCTTAATTTCCCATTGCAACAGGAGAACTTTGGACAGTGACTTCGCAGCAGGCTGCCATCTGAGTGGAAAGAATTGCCGAGAGTACCCGTGAGCAGCATAAACAGAGTGACGTCAAATTATATTTTAGAAGCACTTTCAGTTTTAATAAGCCAAAGTTTTGCTTACAAGTAAAGCAACTTTTCAGACCTAGGCCCTGATTCTTATTTACACATCACAGCGCTCGGGCAGTATGCAAAGTGCCTTACTGAGATCATAAAACATGGTCTGCTTCCAGGCTAAGGGTGCTTTATGCTGCCAGAGTGGTGTGAAGGGGCCTTGAGGTAAACAAGAATCCAGCCCCTGGCATTTTAGCCTGGCAGCCTCCTTAAAATAGATGATTAGCTTGATTGTGCTTCTAGGGCACAACCTTGCTCACCGCTGCACCCAGCTCATGAGACAGGGCTGAGAAGGGGAATTTTCCCCATTCCCACTGCAGGCCTCATGAGTTTCCCCTCCTAAGGGGTTGGGTTCCCTGGCCTGTCTCCATTCACCAGTTGCAGAATCCCTTCATGCCGCCAAACTTGGCACCCCACGCAAATCCTGCCATGCACCAGGTCCGCCACCGGAGGGCTCTGCTGGGACAGGATTTGTACCTGCAGAATACAGGCGGGACATTTAACAGAGCATTGGCTGGCTCTTAGCACTGAAGACAGAAATCAGCTCATCAGGAAGTCCCCTAGGCTCTCCATGGAAGGTCAGTTAAAGCCACAATAGTTCCATAGAACAGTGCGTGTGTAACGTGTAATGGCATTTCAACTCGTTGCATTATGCCATACAGAGCAGAGCACAGATAGTTCCTCTTGGTCAGCATGGAAATAATCTCTAGGCTACTGGTGTACTCTGCCCTCAACGCCCCCACCCCCAGACAGGCAGAGGGGGAAGTTAAAGGACAAGAAAACAGCTGATCCAGCTGGGTAGCTCTACTGGCTTCTGCAGAATTGCTCCTGATTTACACTGCTGTAAAGGAGACCAAGAGTGGGCCAACTAGGCAAAATAAGGTTATTGGCCAGGATGAAAACCCTGAGGCCAACCCATCTCTGAAGTTTTGGGAGAGCTCAGAGCTGGATCCAGACTCTGAAGCTTTGACCGGATCACTGTTTGAATGAGACAATGCACTTCTCTTCTTTTTAAACAAATGATTATTGTGGCAGTGTCCAGAGGCCCTAGCTAAGATCAGGGCCCCATCATGCTAAGCACTGTACAAACTCATCACTTTGAGTCCCTGCCCTGAAGAACTTGCAGCCTAGCTAGACAAGACAGACAAAGGCAGGGTTATTTGCAGCACTATATTAAACACAACCGCTGTGTTCAATGTGCACAATTCCAGCAATGCCCGTGGATGGCATCAGACGAATAACAGATAGCTCATAATAATAATTCATAATAAGGTCTGGGTGAACACAAACTAACCTGCCTCTTCCCCAAACTTTCGCCCATTGCTAGTACTGGACTCGAACCTTTTTGAGCCTCCAGTACGTGAAGGCAACACGGCTTTGAGAAAAATGCAGTGAGTGACTGCCATGGTCACCCCATTTCTGCCTCTGGATTCCAAACTCTCCCACTACCATTAAGTCCTGGGCCTGCCCCCCTGAAATCAGTGGCAGGTTACCATTAACTTCAGTGGCAGCTGTCTGTGCATTACTGTCTTTGCCCATCTAGTCCCTGCCGCTACCCCTTCCCGCTGTACCAATTCAATTTTATTGTGTGTCTGCGGGGCAGTACCAACCAGTGCTTGAACAAACAGAAATACCAAGCTGAAAGGAAGACATGTGTTTTCTAGTGGCACTGGATGAGATGTGTTCTTTGTCCACACAGCTTATCTAGCCCCATCAGTTTAACCTGAGACACATGATATCATTAAAGCTTTATTGCTGTAATTAAGAGCTGGGTGTGTGGCAGACATGCACTGTGCTTCCATGCCGTGTTGTTTTAATACCTGAGAGAATTCCTCCGAGTGTATGCACAGCTATTTCTTCTACATCAGTAGCCCTTTCGTTAACACGCTCCCAGATAAAGCAGGACCGGCTCTGGTACGTGTCATCCAAGGCCAGATCCATCCTGGGTGTTAGCAAGTATAACTCCAATTCCATTTGCACCTGCGTACACCGGGGATGGATTTGGCCCATTGTGCCCAGATGCAACAGATCAGCCAGCGAAGCCAACATTTCAGATTGTTACCCACACTTATGTCTGAAACCACTAATGGGGCGGGGGCAGCTTGAGAGGCATTTGGGGAGGGAAGAGATGCAGGAGGGAGGAGACAGTGAGTGGACACTTACAGCGTTTGAGGGTTTTTAATCATTTGTATCTTTACAACGCTTCTGAGCAGGTAGATCTCTCTCCTGGCCCCCACCACTGCAGCTGGTATTTCCTCTGGAGCGTTCCCTGTGTTATAAGAGTATTCATGACACTTTGGAATTTACTTCAAGTGACATAATAGTCATTCATCTTTTTACTGGGGCACTGGAAAAACTCTAGTGATTTATACCCCGTTGGTGTCCGCACTGGAGACGTAAGCACCAGATCTGGATTTTGCGCGAGCTGCCCGTGTTGGATCACTACTGAAGCAAAGGGCTTAGCAGATGCTCTTGAAGAGAATTTGTGGATCTGGTTTCTAAGATCATTGATGTGCTTGGCAACAATCACTAGACATACAATTTCTAGCAAGGACCATGTTACCCTGAAATTCCCAAAGCAAAGATCTCTCATCATCTCAAAGCTAACTAGGGCAGACAAGTTAAGACTGTCAGCAGTTTTCAAGTCCCAGAGCCAATCAGTGCAGGGCATGCTGAAAGTTTCTTTGTGAAACAGATGCCCAATGCTGCAATTTCTTTGCAAAAACATTCCGGATAAACACAGGAATTCAGTCTCCAGGGCTATCCACTCAAAACCATTCACTTAAAAAAAAAAAGTCAGAAAGAACACTCTTGAATGAGGTGAGGTCTGGTTTCCCTGGGAGATCTGAAAAGGTTACTTATATTCAAAAGCACTGGAATGATCTATATTCCCCATCCGCTAGTATAAATTCTCTATATAGTTTGCTGGAGAGATTTCCTCTCTTTAGTGCTGCCATCTAATATTCAAGTATTTTCCCCACAAAACTACAACCACGTGCTTAAGTAGTTCAGTGATGATGCTCTTGCTTCTGTTGTCACCTTTGAAATAGCCAATAGCAACATATTTGACACGAGTGCTGCTTTTGTAATGTTATGATTAAATTTCATATCTCCCCAAAGCAATAAACAACAACTACAGAAAAGGATCTAAATCTAAGTCTGTTAGGACAGAAAGTTCTGGCACCATTTAAGCAAACCACGTTCCTAGTGTAAGTTTTCAAAAAAAAACCCACATATAAACAGAGGGAATGGAGAGATACAGAGAAAGAAAAATGCACACTCAGTCTATAGTGAAAATTAAATCTGAGCATCTGTATTCATGCTCATTTAGCTTGACAAAACACTATTTCCCATACGTGAATATGTATGTAACATACCCCCAAATCCTATTATTTCTAACATAAACTGACAGGCTCTGTTTGCCATATCACCACAGCCTATTCTACAGCATAGCAGGATCCCAAAAGGAACCTCATTTACTCAGTTGTCATCCATATTATCATTTGGACACAACTCCCCAGATTGATCCAAACCAGCTGTGGTAGAGACGGGTGAAAACTCACCTGGCAATTGGCTGAGCTACCTTTAATAATATTTGCCAGCTGAGCTGTACCGAGAACAATAGTCCCTTGAAATTTCACTGATTTCCTTGTAAGTATAAAAACTCAGCAGTATGGGCCTCATTCTTCTCTCGGTCACACCAGCAAACTGAAATGGATGCGTTGAAGTCACTCTGGATTTACACCAGTGTAACTAACAGAATTTGACCCTACATCTTGAAAGGGAGATTTTATCTTCCTGAATTCTGTTTTATTGCAAGACTTCTGCTGCTCCTAGCAGTTCCCAGAGGCTATCCCAGCATCTCCAACATACAGAGCATGTACTGTAGCTATGAGCCCAAATGCTTACAGTAAAGGCTGTAAATACTCTCCTGTGACAGGAGTTAGAGATTCCAGGAATGTGTTCATTCTTCTTCCTTCTTAACCCTTACAGCACTCAGAGCAGCTCTTAGAAATACATCCGAGCTTGATTTAAAAATTGCCGGTGATGGAGAATCCACCTTGGTAACTTGTTTCAACGGTTAATTCCCCCGACTGTTAACAATGTACGCCTTATTTCCAGTCGGAATTTGTCTAGCTTCAGCTTCCAGCCATTGGCTCGTGTTACACCTTTGTCTGCTAGACTGAAGAGTCCATTGTCAAGTTTTTGTTCCCCAGTGTTGCACTGCCTCACGTCCTTATTATTTATATTACCATAGCCCCTAGGAGCACCAGGCATGGGCCAGGACCCCACGGTGCCAGGTACAGAACAGCCACAGAACAAAAAGATAGTTCCTGCCCCACCGAGCCGACAATCTAAGGCCTTGTCTACATCACACAGGTTTGTTGACAAAAGTCGGGTTTTGCCGACAAAGCAGTAGAGGTGTCCACACTGCACTGCTCCTTCCACTGACAAAACTCTTCTGTTTTGCCGACAAAATAAAACCACCTCGATGAGAGGCACAGCGTTTTTTGTGGCAAAGTTAGATCACCAAATTGTCAGTGTAGATGCCACACTTGGTTTTGTCGCTGTCAATGGCCTCCAGGAGGTGTCCCACAATGCCCATCCTGACACTCTGGTCAGCAGTTTGAACTCTGCTGACCTGCATCTGGGTACACAGGTATCTGCCCCTCCTCCTTTAAAGGCCTGGGAATTTCTGAAACTCACTTCCTGTTTGCTCGGTGTGGACAACTCACATCACATCTTCCCAGCGGACCATTGCCGCTCCATGCAGCAGACGCTCTCCTGCTTGGAGCACACCTGAATTGTTGGATCTGCTGGTGCTGGGGGGAGAGGAGGCTGTGCAGTCCCAGTGCCGCTCCAGCTGTAGGAACTTCCATACCTATGGTCAGATGTCTTGTGGCTTGTTGGATAAGGGCTATGAATGGGACATGGTGCAGTGCCTCGCGAAGATCAAGGAGCTGAGGCTGGCCTACCAGAAGGCAAGGGGGGCAAAACATCACTCTGGTGCTGCGCCAAAGACCTGCCACTTCTAGAAGGAGCTGGAAGCCATCCTCAGCGGCGATGCCATGTGGAAGACGTTGGTTAGCCTTAAATCAGGGGTTCTCAAACTCCATCGCACCCACAACCCCTTTCTGACAACAAAAATTACTGCCTGACCCCAGGAGGGGAGACCGAAGCCTGAGCCCCGCTGCCCTGGGTAGGGAGGCCAAAGGCTGAGCCCCACTGTTCCAAGTGTGTGGGGGCTGGGGGGGGGGGCTTCAGCCCCAGGTGGGCATGGGGGCTGTAACCTGAGCCCTGCCGCCCAGGGCTGAAGCCCTTGGGCTTCGGTCCCGGGCAGTGGGGCTCAGGCTTCAGCTTCTAACGCCAGGCCTGGTGACCCCATTAAAATGGAGTCACAACTCACTTTGGGGTCACGACCCCCAGTTTGAGAACCGCTGCTTTAAATAAACTCACCCCTAGCGCTAGATTCCATGATGTGACATTTTCAATCTCAACAGTTTGCTATGATGCCGACACAGTGCTAGGGCCAGGACCATCCCTAGGGGCTGCGGGGCCCGGGACAACCCCCCGCCCTCTGGCCCAGGCCCCGCTCCCCACTCCACCCCTTCCTCCAAACCCCCGCCCTACCTCTTCCCACCCCTCCTCCACCCCCTCCCCAACTCCACTCCACCCCTTCCCCCAAACCCCCGCCCTACCTCTTCCCACCCCTCCTCCACCCCCTCCCCAACTCCACTCCACCCCTTCCCCCAAACCCCCGCCCTACCTCTTCCCACCCCCTCCCCAACCCCATTCCACCCCTTCCCCCAAGGCCCTGCCCCACCTCTTTGCGGCTTCCGCCCCCTCCCCCGAGTGATGCTGGCGGGGCGGAGCGGAGTGGGCGGGCCAGGTTGCTCGTTGCTGCCGGCACCAGGCTCCCCACTAGCCTCCCAGGCCACCCTGGACCCTGCATCCCGAAGTGTGGGGCCCCCCGAAGCGTGGGGCCCGGGGCGGTTGCCCTAGTCCGTTCTATGGATGGGAGGCTCTGACTAGGGCTCCATGGAGCAGAGGGAAGGTTGGGTTCAAATACGAGCGATGTCAGACACAATGAGTGAAAGAGTACTGTATACACCTACTGGTTACAGACCAGGGGCCACAGTCCGGCCCCACCTCTCGTTGCTTCACAGCACTCCAGCAGCGCAAAGCAACCGGAAAGCTGGTTCCGTTGGCTACCTGGGAATCCACTTTGTGTTCAAGTAACCCCCTGACACAGCAGAGTCAGGATAGCAGCTGTGTGCCGACTCCCTCCTGCCCAGTTCTGCACACCATGGATAGCTGGAGTGCAGGGGGGCACCAGCCACCTTTCCTTTCCTCCCAGAGAACAGCTCTGCACTGGGGTCAGCCCACCCCAGAATCCAGGTGCTGCACAGGTGGGAGTACGGACACCTGTCTTTACCTCCATGTTGAGTGTTGGTCGGGCACAGCTCAGAATCTGGGCACAGATCTGCATCCCCCCAGTAGGTGGGTTGTCCCACCCTCTCCGCTGAACATGACCTAGATTTGCACATGGAGAAGGATCTAGAGAAGGCGCACGCATCACACAGGGCATTTCCTGAGTCCCTTGCTGAAGGAGGAGCCCTGCCCCAGTTTCACTTGGGTTAATTGGGACACTCACGGCCAGGGAGATGCTTGTCATTTTTAGTGAGAGAACATCACCTATTTCGTATGAGGCAGAGATGCCCAGGTGACTTACCCCAGGCCATTCATTGGAAGAGCTGGGATAGAATCAGGAGTCCTGCTTACCAGGCCTTTACTCTGACCATTGGACAGCACAGAAGCGGGAAAGGCAAGGCTGTACCCCATGTGTCTCTCAATCCCAAAGCTATGCCCAAACCACCAGACTGTGACCCTCTCTCACACTGGAGATGGCTCACTCATCGCACGACTGTGGTAAAATCAGAACAGATCTCTCTTTGGCCCAGAGCCTGCTCAGTGGTGGGCACCCTCAATTCCCATTGGCATCAGCACCTCAGGACTGAGCCCTTTGATTTTGGCTGGGTAATTCCTGCCCCCCGCCTCCAATGCGTTTTGTATAAATCTTATGTTTTTAATTCTGGCGAGTGAGATTAGTACCGGTGAAAGGTCCCAGCCTGACAGCTCAAGAGACTGAAGATCTCTTTGTTTCCTCAGAACAGATCTAGCGTGGGCGTTAGCAAAGCAAGTTCCTCCCATGCTGACCCTCTTAGAAGGTACCACCGGAGGGGAAGGGGTACAGCAACTTGCTTCCACCATCACCCCTTGGCTTCTCTGCTGAAGCTGCTGGTAAGAGAGGACATGGGACAGGTACTAAAAGAAAGAGTTGGTCACAAAAAGGGAAATAGATTTTGCACAAAAAAAAGTTTGTTTCATTCAAAAACGTTCAGCTTGTGAGACTAAAAATTTTAGTATGATTTTAATGTTTATATAATAGTTTATCTTTATATTACATACAGATTAAATATTTTAAATATTTCAATAGGAACAAAATCAAAGATTTCATTTTGCTTTGGTGGGGAAAAAGTCCATTCTTTCTTTCTGGCTTTTTTGTACTGCAAAGAGATGGGAAAAGTAAAAAACAAAAACAAAACAAAACCAAAAAATCTTTTATTTCCCACTGAAACAGAAGGATTTTTTAGTTCCATTTTTTGTCGTCTCCAAAATGAAATTTTTGGAAGAAAACATGTTCTTGTGAAAAGTTTCTATTTTTTCAAAACACCATTTGTTGTTGATATTTTGTTGTTGTTTTTTTTTTTTTAAAAAAAACCTGTCAGCCAGCTGTGCCAAACAATGAATGGGACAGAAAAGACAGATCTCATAATTAAATGGCAAGAGGACAGTCAATAAAAGTGAAAGGCAGTAACTATAAAACTGATGAAAAAGAAACACTCCCCCCCGACCCCCCTGCAGAATGTGAAATTATCCTACAGAACTCATTGCCACAAGATATAATTGTGGCTTAAAGCATCAGAAAAGGATTGGTTGTTTCTGTGGATAACAAGAATATCCAGAGTTAGATTAGTAATGATTTAAAAAAAACAAAACACAAAATCTAGAATTTTGGCAGGGATGTAAACCCTCATGCTTCAGGGCAAAAGCCGAACCTCTAACTAATGGGGGTCAGGAAGAAATTTTCCCTGTGGGCAGGTTACTGCATATCTGCCTATCCACAGGGTTTATTGCACCTTCCTCTGAGGAAGCTGATACTTTCTACTGCTGGAGACAAGATCCTGGATTAGAATGGAGATACAGTCTGATCCAGTCTGGCAGTTCCTATGTGCCTAACAAGGGAGCCAATGAGGGTGTTTTGTTTTATCCATTGGGAGCTAGGCTGAGACCTGGCAGCTCATTTCACATATGCCACTGAACACCTATGACATGGTATCAAATTCCAGCCCACTAACAAGGGAGTTGTTTGGAGGTTTGCTGTTCCTGGTGTAAACTGACCGATATTGGAGTGTGGTCAGAGGCAGGGTTCTGATTCAGGCCCATCCCAAGTGCTTTTGAAATAGCAGGCAGCAAACCATGACTAAATGTAGCCATCACAAAGAATAGAGCAGGGAGGGGGGGAATTACCAGGCAGTGGCCAAATTTGGTCTCTCCCAGCGCTAACACCGGGTCCCCACGCAGGCAATGCTTGTGGATCATGCTTACAGCTCCTTTGCTGTTGCCTGTTTCTGTATCATCTTTATTTGGCACAAAATAGCTGCTCCGATTTCCTACTTCAGATGGGAGAACAAAGCTTGAAAAGTCACTAAAATAAGCATCTCTGCTGGTTTCTTTGCAGCAGGTGTCCCCAGACAGGGAGACTTTGACAGGACACAAAGCCAAACTTTTGATCTGGTTACGAGGCCTTACATCAAACCAATGGATTGAGCAGGGTACCGCAGGGCACAGACTGATTCTATTCCCCCAATGTAGCATTCATGCAGGGTTCATGCACTTGGCAACATTCAGGGCACACCCGGAGTGTTGTGTAGGAGCAGTGCACACACGGCTCCTCTCAAGGGCATGAACCTTGGAAACTCTCCCAGAGGACATGAACCGTGGGAAGCCTCCCAGGACTGAGCTCAAGGCCCGAGAGCAAGGAATGCAGTAGATAGATATTGGTAAATAAGAATATTAAACAAAGCCAGTGTATTCCTTTTATCTGTTGGAGTATGTAATGCGCAGGGGGAGGGAGAGAAAAAAAAGAGAGGGTGGAAAGCTGACAGGCAGACCAGCCTGCTTGCTTGCTTAAAGCCTCGTTCTGTCTTGTATTTGAACTGCAACACCACTCAGCCCGTGAACCTGCAGCTTCGGGCAATGAGCCAAGCTGTAAGTTAGGTTTCAGAGTAACAGCCGTGTTAGTCTGTATTCGCAAAAAGAAAAGGAGGACTTGTGGCACCTTAGAGACTAACCAATTTATTTGAGCATGAGCTTTCGTGAGCTACAGCTCACGAAAGCTCATGCTCAAATAAATTGGTTAGTCTCTAAGGTGCCACAAGTCCTCCTTTTCTTTAAGCTGTAAGTTAGTGAGTCCTTAAATAAAGCCTAATTAAAATATTATGTCTGCACACAAAAGCAAGCTGACGGGGCTGGAGAGTCCTACCTTATGGGAGCTGATCTTCCAGAGTGCCTGACCCCATCGCTCATTTAGGGCCTGATCCCTTCCCATCTAATCTCGTCTGTTCACCAACTTAATGTACTGTGATCTCTAGGGGGTTTCCTAAGCCACCTGCCTCTGCGGTGACTCAGCAAAATTCCCAGTGGCTTTAATGGGAGCAGGATTGGGTCTTGTGTGGACTGGTGGATAATCAGATCAGGTCTCAACCACCAAGGCCTGCATAGTCAGGCCGAGCTTTGGTGCCTAAAGTTAAGTAGCTAAACCCATGTTTAGGCACCTGCATGAGCCCCCCTGGAAGCTGTGAGTACTCAGCACCTCTAAAAGACATGCTGCTGATTTAGGTGCCCCACTGTAAGTGCCCAAATTTGTGTATTCTGCGCCCAATCCTAACCCTAATGCATTTAATGGGAATTTGTTCCTTTATCAGGACTGGGACCCAAGATAGGAGAAGAATTATGCAGGATGGTCCGAGGGGCTATAGCTAGGTTCAGTAATATGAAACTGAGCAAAGGGTATCAGGACTATTTGCTAACAGGGCAAAAAGATGAAGGGAGGATTAGACGCTTTAAGAGGAGTTAGAGCTGTGGCTGAAATTTTCAGAACAGTCCAGGGGATTTACAGACACATCTGCCACTAAATTATTAGCAAGGGGATTGAGATACCGGTTCCATTAATTTTAAAACACAAGACGCGGCTCCAAATCCCATAGACAGCTTTCAGACCCTTGCCCTATAGTTACACCAACCCGGTTCATGTTGTTTTAGTCCTGTGACACCTTGCACTAACAGGTAACCACAGGCTCAGTGCAGGTTCTACTTAATCTAATCTGAGCATTTACAGGGGACTCAAAACACCAAGAGCTTCAGAGACTCACCACTTCCAGCTCTTGGAGGGTTACTTTAGCTCTTCCAGAGTCCTTGGGCAGTTTGTGGGGCTATTTTTTTCCCCCTTTGGATTTCAGTCCGGGGAACCTGATTCTTCTCTGCAGAACACTAACTTGAAACTTGATCAGTAACCTTGATTGACCCAGAATGTCGGTGTCCTGCCTGTGCTACTGTGGGAGTGAATCTGTTACAGCTTGTGTCTTGTCACACAGCAGAGAGCCTAGCGGACATATTGCCCGGGCGTGTGGAATGACCCCAGATACTGCATTCCAAACGGGTGAGTCAGTGCGTTACTCACAGGCACCTTGGGCCTACATGGTGTGCAGCAATTTTACACAGCTCTTGTTGTGCTAAACTCCTGCGTCTGCCATTGCGCTAGCAATGAACACTGAAAGCTGCAGAATGAGGAAGGGAGCAAGAAATAAGAGTTCGGGGAACTGGAAAGTGACCTGTCAATCCAGAGGGCCTGCTGTACTGATCAGACATATTAAGGTTCAAACAGCCCCTAATATTAATCCTGTGATGGGCATCAACTCCACAGCAGATTTAAACCCAGCCTATCTTGATGATCAAAAAAAAAAAAAAGAGGATTTAATTTTTTCTTCATTGCTTTTCTTGCCTGTCTGGGTCAGATTCCAACTAAAGGTGCTGAAAAACCATGTGAAAGGCCAACCTTGGCCTCATTCCAGCAGGCTGGAAGCACCAGAAAGCTCATGCAGAAAACCTTCCTTGCAAGTTTTCAAGCCCAGTTGGCATGGAGCTCAGAATCTGCCCAGGCACTCTTTGTATAGTTAGCAGTCAAAAAATATACTGCTTGTTTTAATTGAGAGACTCCTGTATGCGCCCACTGGCACTAAGGGAAAAAAACACGGCCTTGTCTATACACAATATTTTGTTTTGGAAGCACTGAATCATTCCAGCAGCAGGACACTTGGGTGTTTCTGAAATGAAGTATGCTCCCCAGGAGGCTAGCAGCCTGCCGGGCAAGCTGCTGAAGAGCTGGAGAGCCTGGGAGCTGGGGAGCCTGATCCCACAGCCGCCTGCTTCGTGGGCTACTAGGATCTGCAAGAGCCCCAGCTCTTTGGCAGCCATTGGGCCGGCTAAACAGGGGGGCCAGGGAGCTGGGGCTCCCAGAGTTTCCAGGTTCACCTCTTCTCAGCAGCCCACCTGGTGACCTGATGAGGAATCGGGGGGCTAGACTGCTGCCATTTCATTGGAAAACTTGTGACCGGCTCTAGCGTCTCACCTTAGAAAGGACCGACCCCCTGCTCGAAGTTTCCCAGATGGGGACCAGGGATGGGAATTCTCTGCCTTCAGAGTGACAGGCTGAATCTGCCCTCATAGAATTTCAGTTTGGACACCAATGGTCTCGCTGGGTGTGGATGGCATCATGTGTATCAATGTGTCTCTCCTTCAGACTGAGAAGCTTTCATGGATTTCCTAACGTGGGCCTCAGAAGATATTTCTCCCAGGGCATGTTGTCCAGGAGACTAGAATTGCTTTGGGGGTGGCTTTTTTGGCAGTCTGACGCAACGAACAGCATCACTGATCAGGGGTGCATATCTCCTGCAATTGCATGGCAGCGGTAATGAGGGAGAAGAGAATGTGCCATTCCCTCAGGTATAAGGAAGGAGAAACTGGGGGGGGGGGGGGGAGAACAGGTCTGAGTACTTACCGTTGGGAACAGAAGGAGATACAGCAACCAACTCAGTTTCAAAATGGCTATAGGAAGAGGGTTGCAGGCAGCTGCTTGGCTCTGCCAGATTTAAAGGGCCACACCTGCCAGAAAGGCATGCTGAGGGGAAAAGTTCCTATAATACAGCCCTGGGGAGGGTTAGTAGGAACCAAACCTAGCCCCAATCCATGTAGGCAGACCCCTGTCACTACACAGAGCCATACTGAATTCAAAGGAGTTCCATGGGTTACAGGGCTCAGCCCCCAGAGAGAAAGGTGTAGGAGTGGAGCCTTAGGATTGGTTTATGCTTAAAGGTTAGGTTGACATAGCTAGGTCAGTGTGAAAAAATCCACTCCCCTGATGAGCATTGCTATGCCGACTTACCCCTGGTGGAAACACAGCTTGGTTGACAGAAGAATTCTTCTATTGGCATAGCTCCCGTCGTTCGGAGAGGTGGTGCTCTTACACAGACAGAAAGACTTCCATTGGTGTAGGCTGTGTCTATGCCAGGGGGTTATGCCACATCACTTTGGTGACATAACGATGCCAGCATAGTCTTGGTAGTGTAGACATACCCTTAGATATGGAGTGCTGTAGCACAAATGCTTCCTACCTCCACGGAAGGGGTTTTTCCATCAATGTAGATAATCCATCTCCCCGAGTGGCAGTAGCTACATTGAGGGAAGAATTCTTCCATTGACCTAGCCATGTCTACACCAGGCATTAGGTCAGTTAACTGAGGCACTCAGGGGTGTGAATTTGCACACCCCTGAGTGATGTAGCTAGGTCAAGCTAAATTTTTAGTGTAAATTAGGTGTGATGGAGGGTGAGGCGGGAGGAGACACTCACCTCTTGCGAGTGCCTCCTGTCAGCTGGGTACAATCCTGCACTTTTTTTTTTTCTGTTCCCCTGCACCTTTTTGGTGGGTGCCTTTGTCAGGCAGGTTTTCGGGGCAAAAGACACATGAAGGAACCCCTTCTGGGGTAATATAGTCCAACAAACAGTTGTTCTTTCCCAGGGTCTTCAGCCCCATCTCTGGGCCTGTTTAAACTCTAACCCCTTTCTTGGGCTTCAAAATGAAACTTGTCCCCTTCTCAGTTCTTTGGCCATTCTGCCAGTGTGGGGACCTGGGTCCACCCACTGCTTTGGATCCCAACCTGGGGGCCCTACAAGTAGCAGCCACATGCTGCTTTCTTTACAAGTTGCTATTGTTGCATTCCCTGGGCTGCTTCCCACTCTATCCAACCACCTTCTTGGGCTCTCTGTCTGTTCCCTGTGTGAGCAGGGTCTCTCCCACACCTCCTTGGCTGGAGAGTTTCCTCACTCTCTGTCCTGGTTTCTCAGGGTCTCCGCTCAGGCCTCTTTGCCTGGAGAGCTCTGCCCCCTTTGTGTCAGGGTTCTGTCTCCCAGGCCTCTGCGCCTGGAGAACCTCACAGTCCTCTCCCTGCTTGAGCAGGGTTTCTCCCCAGTCTCTTTACCTGTGAGTCTCACACAACCTTTCACTCCTTCTTCCCCTTCTGGTCCCAGCCAGCAACTGCCCAGCTCAACTCCTGTAGCTCCTTTTAACTGAGTCTGATGCACTCTGATTGGCTGCTTCCCTGCAGCCTTTCTAGGCAGCACTGGAGGACCCACCTTCACTGAGCCTTTTCCTGAGGTGGGGTGGGGTAAGACCACAAGGCCTCCTGTAGGGGGCCTCAAAGAGCCTGGTACACCCCATTACACCAGGGCTCCGTTTGTAGCATTTTGGATCCAGGGATTTGGGTTGGACATTTATAAAGAGAAGAGCTGTTGGCAAAATCCAGTTTCTAAAGAGCCTTAAAGTGAACGGGTTTCTCAGTGGTATTGTGATGACATTTGCAGAGCTAAACATTTCCAGGCCTGGAGCTGAAAACCACTCTAACATGTTAAACAATTCAGTCATTATGCCAGGCCTCTCTTCCACACCTCTTCCGAGATTGACCCAGGTTTGACCAGATTGCAGAAAAAAAAAATAATAGAAATAAACTTATTTTATCATAAGCAATACAAGATCATTACATATTACAAAAATAAAAATGTACTATATTGTCCCAAAAATGACCCTTTTTTTTAGTATAAGTTAGTACTTTCAAAAACAAAAATAAAAACTTCCAGTCAGTACCTCTCTGGTTGCTCTGAACCCGCATAACTTTGTTCACTCATATCTGATACTGGGCCACCATTAGATCAGAGAGAAACATACTAAGTGGGATTTTTAATCGTGCCTAATCCTGTCTTTCATATGGGGCCTGATCCATGTCCCTCTGAAGTCAATGGAAATACTCCCATTGGCTTCATAGGCATTCGATTGGACTCTTGCGTGTATCACATGTGGTCTTATACCGCTGGGTGTCTTTATCCACCACACATATGTAAAATCTAGGGACAGGAGAAACTGAGAGGTCTTATTCCTAGCAGTGGGTTTAGATGGGGGCAAAGTGTTATCTGCATAGTCCTAAAATGCAGCCATGTCTGCTCTTGCAAAATTCTACTCACCCACTTCTCTGGGACAAGCAGTTTTGTGTTGTGTTTTGTTATGGGTGAGTAAACATCACCCATTTTTCATCATCATCATGATGTTGGTAACGGAGGGCAAGAAATTTTGTGCTTGGGCTAGACCATTTTTAAGACCTAGAAATTAGAGATGGAAAAGATCTATTAGCTCAGCTAGACCTGACCAGTGCAGGACATTTTCTAATGTTTTCTCCAGTCTAGCTTCAAATGTCTCAGTTGATGGGCATATGAATCTTGGAAGGGAGTGGGCAAATCTGATCAACATGAAGGTTGTTTTGCTTGTGAACTCAAACCACCAGCAATTCCAAAAGGGAAGATACAAGCACCAGCAAATATTAGGGAGGGTTCTCATTTATTTTAACAATCATGGGCA
Organism: Lepidochelys kempii; assembly: GCF_965140285.1. Lineage (NCBI taxonomy): Eukaryota > Metazoa > Chordata > Testudines > Cheloniidae > Lepidochelys > Lepidochelys kempii. Next base: position 13,739,966 of record NC_136380.1, read on the forward strand.
GGATCCTAGCAACCTTACGCACACTGAGGAGTACTGTAATCTACTACTAGTTCCATGGGAGCAGAACCTCAGAAGGTGTAAATCAGTGTAGCACCTGGGCTTTGTGTTCAATAGAAAATGCTAGACCTTGATAAACTCAGCTATGTACTTATAGATTTTAAGGCCAGAAAGGATCATTAGACCAACTTCCTGTATAATCCAGGTCATAACAGTAGAAGAGATAGGAACAGAACCCAGCTTTCCTGACGCCCAAGACCATGTTCTATCCATTGGACCACTCTGCTTCTCTACAAATCAGTGTAATCAGGGGCAAGCCACGTTAACCTCATTTCAGCTAGTCAGGGTTAAAACCTAGTGGAAGGATAGGATGAACCACGACCTGTGGACATGATGTTGAATACAACTTGTCCCTAGTCTGTCTTCACTGCAGAGTTATCTCAGGATATCTCCACTGATTTAGCCTAGCTTGAGTGAGTGCACCCACACTATGAAATAACTGTGTTCACATTTCAGAGTAACAGCCGTGTTAGTCTGTATTCGCAAAAAGAAAAGGAGTACTTGTGGCACCTTAGAGACTAACCAATTTATTTGAGCATAAGCTTTCGTGAGCTACAGCTCACTTCATCGGATGCATACTGTGGAAACTGCAGAAGACATTATATACACAGAGACCATGAAACAATACCTCCTCCTACCCCACTCTCCTGCTGGTAATAGCTTATCTAAAGTGATCACTCTCCTTACAGTGTGTATGATAATCAAGGTGGGCCATTTTCAGCACAAATCCAGGTTTTCTCACCCCCCCACCCTTTCCAAAAACCACACACACAAACTCACTCTCCTGCTGGTAATAGCTTATCCAAAGTGACCACTCTCCTTACAATGTGTATGAAAATCAAGGTGGGCCATTTCCAGCACACATCCAGGTTTTCTCACCCCCTCCCCCCCAAAACACCCACACACAAACTCACTCTCCTGCTGGTAACCTATCCTGAAGGATGACCCAACACTCTCACAAATCTTGGGAGACAGGCCAGTCCTTGCCTACAGACAGCCCCCCAACCTTAAGCAAATACTCACCAACAACCACATACCACACAACAGAACCACTAACCCAGGAACCTATCCTTGCAACAAAGCCCGTTGCCAACTGTGCCCACATATCTATTCAGGGGACACCTTCACAGGGCCTAATAACATCAGCCACACTATCAGAGGCTCGTTCACCTGCACATCCACCAATGTGATATATGCCATCATGTGCCAGCAATGCCCCTCTGCCATGTACATTGGTCAAACTGGACAGTCTCTACGTAAAAGAATAAATGGACACAAATCAGATGTCAAGAATTATAACATTCATAAACCAGTCGGAGAACACTTCAATCTCTCTGGTCACGCGATTACAGACATGAAGGTCGCTATCTTACAACAAAAAAACTTCAAATCCAGACTCCAGTGAGAAACTGCTGAATTGGAATTCATTTGCAAATTGGATACTATTAATTTAGGCTTAAATAGAGACTGGGAGTGGCTAAGTCATTATGCAAGGTAGCCTATTTCCCCTTGTTTTTTCCTACCCCACTCCCCCCGCCCCCCAGACATTCTGGTTAAACTTGGATTTGTGCTGGAAATGGCCCACCTTGATTATCATACACATTGTAAGGAGAGTGGTCAGTTTGGATGAGCTATTACCAGCAGGCAAGTGAGTTTGTGTGTGTGGGGGGGAGGAGTGGGTCAGAAGACCTGGATTTGTGCTGGAAATGGCCCACCTTGATTATCGTGCACACTGGGGGGAGAGTGGTTGCTTTGGATGGGCTGTTACCAGCAGGAGAGTGAGTTTGTGTGTGTATGGGGGTGGGGGGGTGAGAAGACCTGGATTTGTGCTGGAAATGGACCACCTTGATTATCATACACATTGTAAGGAGAGTGATCACTTTAGATAAGCTATTACCAGCAGGAGAGTGGGGTGGGAGGAGGTATTGTTTCATGGTCTCTGTGTATATAATGTCTTCTGCAGTTTCCACGGCATGCATCCGATGAAGTGAGCTGTAGCTCACGAAAGCTTATGCTCAAATAAATTGGTTCGTCTCTAAGATGCCACAAGTCCTCCTTTTCTTTTTGTGTTCACATTGGCGTTGCACTCACTCATGTGTGGTGCTAAGACTTCTCGGGTCATATCCCACGGTTCTTTGCACTCCTGTAAGCCGAGCCACTCTATGAGTTCTTTCCCAGTGAATTGTGGCTGGCCTGGTCTGTCCTTACTGGGCACACTGAGGGAATTGTGGGAAGGCATTGGAGGACTGGTCACACTCAAGTGGGACTAGCCTGCATCCACACTTAAGTGGTCATGTTGGCAGCTGATGAGTTGCACTAACTCAAGCTTTAGCTCCTACGCCCTAATAGGCCAGCAAACTCGAGTTAAAAGCACCACCACACTGGAGCTAAGGGTTTGCGTGTGTAGGCAGGATTCGAGTTAGGGGCAACACTCACGTTATAACTTGGCAGTGAAGACAAGCCCACTGACTACAAAGTAGGGTTTAACATCATGTTACTTAACCTGAGTCCTCTCGGTCGTGTTCCCACACTGCCTAATTTTCTAGCGAGGACCATTGGCTTTAATAATGCCAGACTGATTTACACCAGCTGAGGATCTGGCCCATGGTTGAGTCAGGCTCAGTACTGAGTAAAAGTGGCAGAATCGGGCCCTTTCTCAATTAGCTGCAGCTCCTGGCAAATTGCTAAAAGTTGCAGCGTGCTGTTGCCTCCATGCTAGAATGTTTCCCAGCTGCTGTACATCTAGTTGCTTAGGCCACGTCTACACAAGCGAGCTCACAGTGGCACAGCTGTACCGATGCAGCTGCGCCGCTGTAAGGTCTCTCGTGTAGCCGCTCTGTGCCGACAAGACAGAGCGCTCCCGTCACACAATTAAACCACCCCCAATGAGCCGAAGCAGCGATGTCAGTGAGAGAAACTCTCCCGCTGACATGGGGCTGGGCACACTGCCACTTACGCCAGCGAAATTTATGTCGCTCAGGGGGTGTGGTTTTTTCACACCCCCAAGCGACATAAAATTTTGCCAACATAAATGGCAGTGTAGATGGAGCTTACACACCAGCCCCGGATTGCCTGGCCAGCTATATCATGAAAGGCCTTATCAGGATTCATCTCAGGAAAGATGAATCACTAGGGAAAGGATAAAAAGAAACCCCACCCAAAATTAAAGTCAGTATTGGGCAATTAGTAAAAGCTGCAGTTTGGAGGCCTTATGGCTTTCGAAAAGCCTTTAGAATTTGGGTGTGACAGGGTAGGGCAGCACTATCCCGTGCCTGGTGAACAAGCAGTGCTCTCTGGAGAAAAGCTATGAGAGCGAACACTCGGGAGACAGAAGAGGGCTATTGCCTTTGGGAAGGTCAGGCAACCCATAAAAATGGGTAGAACCCCTTGCTGGGGAGTTTTTCTGTTTCCTTTCTGCCTATAATTTACTTACTTTCCTTTCTTGTGCTAAACATTCACCCAGGAGGAAAAGACTTTGCAGAGTTTAACTACTTTTCTGCTGAGTCATCCTCCCGGCTTGGAGTGAGGCGAAAAGTCTCACATCCCTAATATGAATGATAAAAACTTCCCCAATAGATGCACTGGATGAAAAATGGGGAAATGATTTTGTGAAAAACATCAAAGTCTTTTCCATTTCCCAGAGCTCCATTTTCGGAGATATTTTAAGTCAATATTCGGATTGAAATTTTTATCAAAATAATTATCGGCATTTTTCACGCACTGCTTTTCTTGCCGATTGCAATAATTTCTTGATAAAAACATCAACAGAAAATATGGCAGAAAATGTCGTGAAAGGCAGAACATTTCAATAATATCGACAGGTGGGTTCGGGTTTGGGGTTTTTTTTGAAAAAATTTGTTTTAGAAAAACCAGTATGAACTTTTAGCACGGCTATTATTCTTTTAGCATGCTTGTCACTTCTTTGGCCTGACCACCATGCAGCAGGTAGTCTTTTCTCACTCCTGGATAGACACCATTCCGTATCAGAGAGAGGAGCGGGTTTGGAGGAGGAGTATTTGGGTTTCAGAGCTGAACGAAGACATGCATATGGGATTACAATATATCATTGAAGCAGCACCTTAGTTCCACAAGGTCATTAAACTGGTGACATACACACAGGTGTATCTTGTTGAGCCATTCCTGCTCAAGCATCAACACCTGAAGCCTAGGGAATCAACGCAATGGGTGACAGCCATCACCTTGGCTGACCCACCACAGGTAGGACCTTCAGAGCAAAAAGCAAGAGCTGCTGCAGCTTTAGCTAACGAGTCATGCCTCTGTAGCTGGGGGCTGCAACAACTCAGATCCTCTGTAACTCAGTGCAGAGTGGGACCTGTAACAGACTCACCAGTGGGTTACACATGCATAATGGCCACATGCCAGACTCCTCTACACACGGTGGAGAAGTCCTTCCACCATGGAGACAGAATAGTCTGCAATGTGGTAGGACAGTGGACAGAAATGTAGCAGGCTTGGATTTCACATTTTGGCTATCATATCTAGGTTGTTGCTGGTTCCTGTGTTACTGGTGGGAGTTACCTTCAGGGCCGTTCGGTTTGGAGTTTTCACTGGCATTTTGTTGCCTGCGAACTTCACAAACCTTTGGCCTACTAAGAAGTACAAAATGGGATCCAGGCAGCTGTTGGTGCTAGCTAAGGGCCTGGTCACTTTGTAGGCTAAGTTAATGGCATTGAGGGTCCCGCAGCTAAGGTCCCAGCTCCGGAAGGAGTAGTACAAGGTGCGAGTGACATGGAAAGGAAGGAAGCAGATGATGAAGACCACCAGGACAACAATGATCATCTTGACTGACTTCTTTTTGGACTTAGACCTCCTGGAGGTCCCCCGGGTGGGCTGCAGCAGCTTCCGAGCCATCAGGTAGTAGCACACGATGATAGTCAGGAAAGGGATGCAGAACAGCAGCACCAGCATCACCGAGCTGTAGATGACGAACTGGCCGAAGAGCTCCTTGCTCGACGTGTCGTGGCAGGTGATAGTCTTGCACCTCACACTGGTGGTGACAAAGAAGAGCACCGGTGATTGGCACGTGATTATGACCAACCAGACGACCCCTGACACCCTCCGCGCGTAGCGGACACGGCCCCACTGCAGTGACTTCAGCGGGAAGCAGATGCCCAGGAAACGGTGGACACTGATGCAGAGCAGGAAGAGGATGCTGCAGTAGAGGTTGGTGTAGAACAGGAAACGGACTATTTTACACAAGCCCACACTGAAAGGCCAATTGTCCCCCTTGGCGTAGTAATACACCAGCAAGGGCAGGGAAACCACGTAGAGTGTGTCGGACACGGCCAGGTTGAACATGTACGTGGTGGAGGCGTTCCAGGTCTTGATCCTGAAGAGGAAGACGTAGAGGGCCAGCAGGTTGAGGCACAGCCCCACGACGCACACGATGCCGTAGGAGACGGGCAGCAGAATGTACTTGAACTCCTCGTCAAATTTGCACTTGTACGTGTTGTCTTCCACGCTGCAGTCCACAGTGGATGAGTTGGCGCTCGTGTTCCAGGAGCGCAGAACCATAAAGTTCTCCATTGCCCTAGAAAACAGGGAGTAAACCGTCAGCGAATGCAGGGGTGGCTCATTGAAATGGGAGAGTAAATATGTTTGGATGAGAACTCAAGCAAGACAGTGTATCACTGGGCAGAAGAGATGAGTCACATTGTAAGGATTGTTATGTGTGTGTGTGTGTGTGTGTCCCAGACTGCACGCCGGGGGGGATCCAGTCACACAGAGTGTTGGGGTTCTTAGGGACTGGCTTGTTTTGGCCTTGTTTTGAAATGGGATTAGCTTGATTTTTGGCTTATTGTGAAAGTCAGGGTGCTTATTTATCATGTGAAAGTTGGCAACTGTGCTGTGGGCATGGAAAGCAGAACCACACTGGATGGGTGGAAGGAAGGATGCAGCTTAGTTCCTTAAGTTTAGTTTCCAAAATTATATTTGGCATTTTTTGCAGATGTGATGCAACTTACATTGACTTAAGCTGTGTCCATTGTTATGGGTATAGCTGAATTAGTGGACTGATAGAGTCTGCAGGATACTAGTTTCAGAGTAACAGCCGTGTTAGTCTGTATTCGCAAAAAGAACAGGAGTACTTGTGGCTCAGCTGTAGCTCACAAAAGCTTATGCTCAAATAAATTGGTTAGTCTCTAAGGTGCCACAGGATACTAGTGACATACTTCATTGACAATAAACCTGACTGGGTGCCTTTGTCCCTTAACGGATCTTGTGGTCATTAGGCGGTTCGCTCAAGGTCTGCCGTGCCAGCTGTCTGCGCAGGGCTGGGGCAGCACACAGAAGGAACATACACACGGAGCCAAACATCTATCAACTTCTAACCACAGCAGCAATGTAGACAAGCCCCTTGTAGAAGCAGGTCACCAGAGAGCATAAGAAAAATCAGCATGTAAATCGCACACATGGGGAGTGCATGAGAATGACTGCATGCTAATACCTGCGTCATGGAAAATCTGCATCCTCTGAACCTCGAGGGCAGGGAAGGCACAAGGTGGGGCAGCTGGTTTCAATTTTGCTTTGCTTTCGGAGCAGGACTCAGGGGAGCCGTGGGGAGATATGTATGTAAGTGTTATGCAGTCATTTTCTCAAGAGCTAGCTGGAGCAAGCCTCCTCCTTTATGCTTTTCTTCTGGAAAGGGCTGACATAAGAGCTGTCGTCCCCACCTTCGCTCTGACCCCTTTGTGGTGTAGAGAGGCCCTAGATCCCTCGTTCTGCTCAGGGCGGGAACCCCTTGGCATGACAAGCCCTGCCATAAGGGGTGTGCTGAGGATACAGCTGGGGCTGCAGCAGGCTGCACTGCAGAGTTTCCTGGCAGCACTGCATCCCATACAGAAGCCCTGGAAGGCTGTCATAACTTAGACAGGCCACTGGGGCTGTCTAAATCACAGTGGGGGCTACTAAAGTCTCTGGAGCAGCCCAGGATTGGGATGGTGTGAAGGTGGCTTAAAACTACCTTAGTCACTCCACTCCTGGCCCTAAGTTCCATGCTGCGTCTCGCAGGGCCTAGCCCTCGAGCTCCACTTCCAGAAGCCCAGGCAGACTCAGCCAAAGCTGAGTGCTCGTGCAGCTGGCAGAAGCGCTTGAGTCTTGTCTCCAGCCAACCGGAGGGCTTTACCTCCCACCACAGACAGTCCATGCGCGAAAGATTCAGTCCAGAATCTCAGGAGAGATAATGAGACCCACCCCGAGTAGAGTACTGTAAACTAGAGGGGCATGAGAAAACGGGCCCAGCTTTCTGGAATGTGGATGCTGCCCAGACACCGCTGGTACACATCATATCTAACAGTAGGGTTGCCACCTTTCTAATTGCTGGTAACTGGACCCCCAAGGCCTCGCCCCTGCCCTGTCTCTTTCCCCAGGGCTCTGCCCTGTTGCTCATTCCCTCCCCCCCCCACCCCAATTGCTCACTGAATCATCTCAAGGAGCCTGTCTGGTCAGGGGTTGGCACGGGTTAATGACCCAGCACCTTCCCCCACCCTGCAGTAACCCAACTTTTGGTTCCGATGCCATTTAGGGGTGCCAGGTCCCCGAAAACCAGGCACCTGGCAACCTTAAGTGGCACCTGGACTCAGAAGCCAAAAACCGGCCAGGTGGCAGCCTCATCGAACAGAGCTGCTCATACCACACAGCATCACTTCTGCTAGCCAGATCCAGAATGGTATTCTCATCTGACGCGTGGCTTGTCGGAAATAGCAGGTTACATTAATATCAGCAACCCGGTAAAATGAGGAAGGATCGTGTCTGCTCTGGACAGCTATCTTGTTCAGAGCCAAACCTCTCCTGAGCAAGGTGCCCCCAACTCCGTTACATATGCCATGTGCCAAAGGGCCCCACACCTCAGCGCCGATGGGTTCCACGCTGTTGTATCTCTTGCTCTTTACCCAAAAAATTTCAAGGCACCAAATAGTCAATGCTGGGTCCCCAATACAAAGAGGCCAGGTACAGCTGCTTTGTAATAACTGAGCCTGCACATTCACGCTAAATGTAAAAAGTATGTGAGAGTTCGTAAGATGTCACAATAACAGCTGTTGAAGGGAAAAGGGATAAAAGGGAGACAGATTCCATTAGTCTAAATAAAATGCCCCGCTGATATGATTCAAGGACTCTGTTGGTGTTGGACTTAATCAACAAGAAAATGTGGGTCCGGAATTTAATGAACCAAAATGGGTGTGTTGGATATGAGGCCTCCACAAGGGACAAAATAATGAGGGGATGGGCTATTCCACCCACCACTGCCTTCTGAGGTCCTTAAAGAAAGAGACTTTGGGGAGGTAATGGGAAGAACAGACAGAGGTATGGTTGCTCCCCCCAGCATTTCCTGGGACCCGGGCCTTCATGGTGCTCGTCCTGAGATGTCCTGACCAGACCAGGCCACAGAGAGGTACCAAGATGACATCACCACCCCTACCAGCTCCTCCTGCTTATTCCCAAACACCACCTGAGATGAAACAGGACCAGACGTCAACAACAACAGCAACTCCAGCTCATCTCAACTTCTATTTTACCCAACAGGACAGTTATTACCGTCTTACTGTTGGACAGTGACTGGGTTATGTTAACACCTTTGGCCCATTGGATTCCATGTCACTTAACACAACACTACATACAAACTGCTGCTCTGGCTGCAGAACACCGTGAGCACCACTAGAAGGCTCACATACTATTTAAAGGGATACTGTCCTATTCCTATACACTATGTACACCACTGTATACATGTTTCCAGTGTTAACATCCATACAAGGGTTGATTCCTGTATTGCATTCCTCATTGCTCCATAACACAGGTACCCAGAGATACAGCTTCAACATCGCTCCCAAGCTGGCCACGCCTGGTCATAAGTCTCTCCCTCCCCTCAGAGCTGAATGCGCTGCTTCCATAGCCCAGGGAAGATCAGAAGAAAATCAAATCCAATTCTTCCACAGAATAGTGCAGAGCACTCACTAGGCTGCCCTAAGGCCAGCCCAGTGGTAGGGCACTGAACTGGGTGCTGATGGATTAACCCATGGAGTGAATCTGGGCAAGCCACTGAACTGCTCTGAGCCCCAGTATCACTATTTTACAAGGGGGGCGGGAATAATACTTCTTTGTACAGCGCTTTGAGGCCTACACATGAAAAGTGCTCTACTCAGTGTGGATTTAGCACCATGGCTACTCAGTGTGGTTATTAACTGGTGTATTTGCATACTATTGCCCCCTGCTGGCTGGACTTGGACTCGCTTAAGAATCTATGGCTATGTCGCCATCTACTGGCAGACCTAAAACGAGGGTATAAGACTTACATCTAGCGGCTGCTAATGCAGTATCTCCATTAGCACAAGTAGTTTTCTGAGCTGAAGGTCCTGAGGTTTTTCCCCCCACGCCACATGAGGGCAGTTTAGCTGATGAGTGGAGAGTTACATACCCACATACTGTAAAATGAGCCCATACTGGACTTGCTCTTTGGCTTGGCCATATAATTATGGAGAACACCACCGACTCACAATGGTGTATTGTTATTTAGCGTCCTAATATACATTTCTTTTTGCAACATGAAGCTAGTTGGTTGCTAGGTCTGGAGAGACCTGCCCCCGTCCTTCCCCTTTGTTTGAGCAAATGCCCTAAATTCCTACAACAAAACTTGCTGTGTCTCTTTGGGCTCCCGGCTGCCTGACCCCCGCCCACATCCCACTTCAGCTGCCCCCACATCCTACTTCAGCTGCACTGAGTGATCGCATGGGAGCGACAGCCAAGCAATGCAAGGACACAAAAGAGAGCAGGTTGACCTTTCCCCAGAGGCAGAGCAAGGACTGGGAGTGGGATGGAAGAATGTCAGCCTGTGCGTATGACACATCCAAGCACTGACCAAGACCGGGGATAGGGCAGAGGGGAGGGACCAGAGGGAAACATGACATTCTCCCTTCCCATGATGGCAAATGTTGATCTCAGTTATGCCTCGTGGAAATCTACTGACTCCCAAAAGCAAATCCAGAGCAACTCCATTGTCTTCTTTCATGACCCTCCAAAGGGTCAGGATGGGCAGCTGTTCCTCTCACATCTGGCACTGGCCACTGCCGGTGACGGGATGCTGGACTAGATGGGTCACTGGTCTGAGCCTGTCTGGCAGCTCCTATGTTCCCTGTGTGCAGTCCCACAAGGCCCACTTCTGTCCTAGTCAATAGATAGGTCAGACATCTAGGGAAGACTGTGAGATGTTATTGACTTCACGGCCACAGAAACACTGATGACCCCCAGCCCTACATCTCCTGTCACGTGCTGACGGTGTTGACTCCGGAATCTGAATGGGACAAGCCCCTGGATGAAGAGCAGCTGGATACAATTCAACCCAGGCAAGAGGGAGAGAAGGAAATGCCATGAAGAGCTGGCTGAAGCCAAAGCCAGCCTCTGCCTCCGGGTGTCTGCTCTCCACTTGAAAAGGTGAAGCACAGCACCGGGGACCTGTTGGACGCCTCAGTGCTCCTTGATACCCACAGCGCAATGCTGCCTTGTGCCTGTGGCTGGCCGGGAGGCTGCACCCCTGGCTGCCGGCTGAAGTTCTAGCCGCAGTGACCCACAGGCTCACTACCTCCCGCCCTGGTGATTGCGTCTGGACTGCTTGATGGGGAGGGAAGTGAGCACCATCAGGAAACGCCAACTTGTCCAGCATGCAGCAGCCGATGTTATGCGTAGGGCAGTATGTCAGGGGCACATCCCTCACATGCCTCCCACGCTCATCTGGCTACCTCTGCAGTTCCGGATCAGCTGCCAGGTCCCAGGGTTACTGCACCCGCAGTGGCCTGAGCCCTACCTCTTAGACTGCCTCTCCTTTTGCGAGCTATGGACATCAGGACCACTCTTGCTGGCAAAGCCCAGGGGGTAGCAGCTCTCAGAGACATTCCTGGCAGTAGGCTCTGGGCTTTGGGACACCATCCACCCAGAAATCGGAATGGGCCCAAGATCAAAACACCTCAAGAATGAAAGCAGCGATCCACCTCTTGGGACTTGACTTCAGGCAACTCCACTAGCCCATGCATAATAGACACATGTCTACTATACATGTATATAGGATACCTCCTCCAGCAACATGAATGGAGGGATGGAGTTTCTCAGCCCTGTTTTGATGTATAGAGTTCTGTGAGTGTATCCAGATATGGTGATGGAGGCAATATATTTACCTAGACAGGTAGGAGTTATTCTGTATCGACACCATTGCACCTGAGATCAGGATCTGTCGACTGTCTCCTGACTTCAGATCCGCTGGCGCGTAGCAGACTCCTTCTCCACAGGCATCTGCCTGGCTCTCTGCAGCAGCCCACAGACACAGCTGCAATTGTCGTGCTGAAGCACTTGAGTAGTTAGCCTAATGTTCTCCAGAGGAAGGTCCTGAAATTAACCAGAAACAAAATCTTCATTACTAGTAGGAGGTGAACGTCGGGGCAAGTACTATTCCGTCTGCCCTGGAGGGCGCACGGTGGAAATGATTCAGTGTGTGGGAGACAAATAGCTATGTGTTTTCAAGAGAAAACATCCTGCTTGCAGTCTGTCTCCTGGATGCTGCTTTGCAAGCAGTTCTGAGCACATATTGCAGTACACACACACAGAGGCATTAGAACGGACTAGTGGCTGACAAAGTCTGTCATGTAAGTTCTGTTTTTTCCATAGAACAAAAAAGGGACCATGTTGCTTCTCAGGCCAGCTCTTCAACAGGGAAGTGAAAGGATTGGAGCGCAGCCAAATTTATGTTCATCATGGTCTCAGGAAAGCAAGGATTACAAAATGGGCTTCACGTTTCTCTGCAATAATTTCAAAGGGTCAGTATGGAGGAGTTTAGGCCCCAGGTTTAGGTTCTGTTTAAATAAAAAAAGTCCCAAACCCCAGTGTGACTAGCACTGACGTGAGCTGTTTGGAAATGTCGAAGGAGGCGGGCCTTTCATGAGTTTAAACTTTGGACCCCCAAACACAGTAGCCTTGAGCTGATGCAGATAACCAGAAAGTGAAATTGACTAGACACAATGGGCCAAATGCTGCTCCTGGCAACACAAATGCAGCTCCTACTGGTTCTGGTGGAAATTATACCCGTAACCAAGAGCAGAATGTAGCCCTGAGAGTGCAACTAACTTCACTGTCCAAGCTACAGGCAATGCAGAATGTGAACTAGATCAGTGCTCTGTTGTAACCAGTCAATTTGATGTCTTAAAATTACTTCACCTAAGGACATTTTCAAATATAGTAAATAATATAATCCCTAAAGTAACAATACTTTCTCCCACTGCCGTGTGTATTGAGATTGTGACCAATTCTCATTTACACTACTATGACTGTAAAGGGATCTTAAAGTAGTAACTTTACACCCATTCACACCCACCTGAGGGCCCCTATCTGCTCCCAGAGCAGTGCTAAGGAGCCTTGATATAAATGAGAATGAGGCCGTTAAGCTCTTTAGGGCAGGGACTGTCTCTTACCACCTGTCTACAGTAATAAAGCCTCTATCTTTGGCTGAAAGTTTGAGGTTCTCCTGCAATAACAGTAGATTACGTGAGAGACCTAACTCCCTCGTGAGACATCTAGATAAGCCTGGCCTAATTCTTCAGGGAGCTGAGCACCCACAATTCCTAGTGAAGTCACTGGGGGCTGCAGATGCTCAGCCGCCACTGGCTTTTATTTGGGCATCTACGTACATATGTAGATGCCTAACTCTAGAGACGCTCATTGGAATACTTTCAGCCACAGTTTTATTAGTAACACAAAGATTAGAGGGTTTTTTAATTGTTCTTTTCAGCGGGTTTCTGGTCCAGCTAGCTTCTAGGATCTAATGTGGTCTGTGACTAGGACCCTGGATTGGAAGCCAAGAGAACTGATCCCAGTCTAAGGAGATCTAAGGAGATCCCTGGCTCAGCTACTAACCCCTTTGGGATGGAGCAGAGAGGCCCCACATTGGCAATGAGAGGGTTAAGGAGGCTGACCGGTTCCTCACTGGCACTGAAAGTGTTAGGCCTGTGGACCCAGTTGGCCTCACCCTGCTTCCTCTGCAAGGGGAGATAAAAGGAGAGGGCCTCACTTGGGTGAGTTCTGACCAGGAAGGAGGTTGGAGCTCTGCTTCTCTGAGGGCGGGGAAGAAGGGGAGGCTGGTTGCAGCCCTGAGCCGGAGCTTGCTGGTCAGCCAGATCCCTCCTCCTGGAAGGGTGGCCCAGATAATGGGAAGGGAACTGGCAGAAGTGCAGACTGTTTGGGAAACCAGCCCTGACTAGATGGGCAGGGCACCACGGAAGGGGTGTGGGATGGCCCTGGCTTTGAGCTGGGTTTCTTTTTGTTCCTGATTACCATTGAACTTCAGCACCCAAAAGGGGGTAGGACTGAAGGTACCACGACCCTGGCCTCGGAGTGACTGACCCTGACGACCCTGGCCTCGGGGTGATGAAAACAGATCAACGGAGACCTGCAACAGAGCAAGCTGTGTCCTCAAGGGCAGCAAGGGGGCACTGGCCTGGCAACCTCACCCCTGTGTGATCCTGAGCGCGTCACTTCATCTGTCTGTGTCTCTTGCTCCCCTTCCTAGGTGGAATGTTAGCTCTTCAGAGCAGAGACTGTCTCTCTGGGTTTGTACAGCATCACAGGGCCAAGAGGTGTTACCTATCAGCTCTGTGTTCTTGGGGAACCAGAGTGCAGTTCCCAGCTTGTCTGACTCACGAAAGACCTTCCCCCCAACCCCTAGTCTCTGCTTGAATCAAAACTGATCAGAAGAAAGACTTACAAAAAGCAATGAAAAAGCAGTGGGAGACACATCTGAACCTCTGCGGACAAGGGTGACAGGATTGAGGCAACTCCCCTAGCCTCATTTGCATCGAAGATGGGACAAGGAGGCAACTCCATTAGCATACAGAATGGAGAACAGAGATTCCAAGACAAGAACCACACGGAACTCTGGGCCCAGAAAAGCAGGGAAGCACTGCATTATGGGGGATCTCTGCTCCAGATGTTAATGAACCCACGCCTGCACACACCCAGCTCAGTAGTTATCAGACCAATTCTAGCAATAAATCCTTGATTGGTATCCAAAATAGTGTAGCTCCCGAATTGTATTGTGAGCTCCCTCCAAGGAACACTGCCCAAAGCCAGGAATGATCAGCTCCCATGGTCTAGCCTGAACAAACCAACTTTGGTATACTCCCTTGAGCCATCAGCTTACACATAAACAAATCTAGTGTTCTCCCTTGAACCATTGTTGTTTCTCTACAAAAACCCCAAACCAAGCTCAAGTAAATGTTCTCATGCCTGGATCCAAAATCTGCATCAGTTCCATGGGGACTTCATCTTCTCCTGACTGTCATGCATGATCTGCCTGTCTCCAGCACTCTGGACCCTCAGCTACCACCACCACCACCTGGGGACCCCAATTGATTCAAGCTTCACGGAGTGGTGAGAATCCAGCGCTATCTCTCTCTCTCCCTCTAGGTATAGCCTTCTGACCCTGACTTGCGTGATCAGTTATAGTTTTCTAAACTTGACTTTTATAATCAAATTTAAGTTAGCTTTACTATTACGGGGGGAGGGATAGCTCAGTGCTTGGAGCATTAGCCTGCTAAACCCAGGGTTGTGAGTTCAATCCTTGAGGGGGCCATTTAGGGATCTGGGGCAAAAATAAGGGATGGTACTTGATCCTGCTGTGAAGGCAGGGGACTGGACTCAATGACCTTTCCAGGTCCCTCCCAGCTCTATGAGATGGGTATATCTCCATATTAAATAAAAAATTATAAGTGGTTTGTTTGTTTGGGTCCCCTATGGTTATTACCTGGCAATAAATAACTTTCATGATTAAGCTGGTTGCTTCTCTCCCCCTCGTGGGTGTTTTTTGGTTTCCTCATTCGCTCTGCAGCAACACTCCTCGCACCTCAGCTAAAGATCCCTGCAGTGCCCAAAAATCCTGTGGGGTTTGCTCATCAAGTGGGTTACGACCAGAACAATTGTAAAGTGAAAGTGGGGATAGGGACGTGCTGAACCAGGGGCATATGAGGATGGCAGATTGAAAGTGCTGCTCGACCCAGTCTGCTCAGACGGGCTCTATTCCGGTGCGCTACCCAAGGCATATGAGGGTGACAGCTTGGAGGTGCTGTTTGACCTAGCCTGCCGAGTCCAGGGACATATAAGGGGTCAGCTTGGGAGTGCTGATTAACCTGGTCCTCTCAGACGCGCTCTGTTAATGTGTGTGTGTGTTCGTCTGGTTCTGGGGCTGGAAGAACCCAGCCTTGGGGAATCTAGGTCCTGCAGGATAGCTCCACTGGAAGGGACTTGCAGCAGGGAGAAGTAGAGCTCCATATGAACACACAAGTGACACAAGCAGTATGTTGACAGAATTACAGAACCCCCCCCCTTCCCAGAAGAGTAACCCTAATAAATGAGCATACCCCAAAGTAATGGGCAACGCTGGTAACAGAGGTTTGCCTGTGGACCCAATTGCCTGTGACCCAGGGATCTGGAGCTGGTCCTCAAAGAATCAATCCTGAAGCACTTACACGAGAGGAAAGTGATCAGGAACAGTCAGCATGGATTCACCAAGGGAAGGTCATGCCTGACTAATCTAATCGCCTTCTATGATGAGATTACTGGTTCTGTGGATGAAGGGAAAGCAGTGGATGTATTGTTTCTTGACTTTAGCAAAGCTTTTGACACGGTCTCCCACACTATTCTTGTCAGCAAGTTAAAGAAGTATGGGCTGGATGAATGCACTATAAGGTGGGTAGAAAGTTGGCTAGATTGTCGGGCTCAACGGGTAGTGATCAATGGCTCCATGTCTAGTTGGCAGCCGGTGTCAAGTGGAGTGCCTCAGCGGTCGGTCCTGGGGCCGGTTTTGTTCAATATCTTCATAAATGATCTGGAGGATGGTGTGAATTGCACTCTCAGCAAATTTGCGGATGATACTAAACTGGGAGGAGTGGTAGATACGCTGGAGGGCAGGGATAGGATACAGAGGGACCTAGACAAATTGGAGGATTGGGCCAAAAGAAATCTGATGAGGTTCAATAAGGATAAGTGCAGGGTCCTGCACTTAGGACGGAAAAACCCAATGACAGCTACAGACTAGGGACCGAATGGCTAGGCAGCAGTTCTGCGGAAAAGGACCTAGGGGTGACAGTGGACGAGAAGCTGGATATGCGTCAGCAATGTGCCCTCATTGCCAAGAAGGCCAATGGCATTTTGGGATGTATAAGTAGGGGCATAGCGAGCAGATAGAGGGACGTGATCGTCCCCCTCTATTCGACATTGGTGAGGCCTCATCTGGAGTACTGTGTCCAGTTTTGGGCCCCACACTACAAGAAGGATGTGGATAAATTGGAGAGAGTCCAGCAAAGGGCAACAAAAATGATTAGGGGTCTGGAACACATGACTTATGAGGAGAGGCTGAGGGAACTGGGATTGTTTAGCCTGCAGAAGAGAAGAATGAGGGGGGATTTGATAGCTGCTTTCAACTACCTGAGAGATGGTTCCAGAGAGGATGGTTCTACACTATTCTCAGTGGTAGAAGAGGACAGGACAAGGAGTAATGGTCACAAGTTGCAGTCGGGGAGGTTTAGGTTGGATATTAGGAAAAACTTTTTCACTAGGAGGGTGGTGAAACACTGGAATGCGTTACCTAGGGAGGTGGTAGGATCTCCTTCCTTAGAAGTTTTTAAGGTCAGGCTTGACAAAGCCCTGGCTGGGATGATTTAATTGGGGATTGGTCCTGCCTTGAGCAGGGGGTTGGACTAGATGACCTCCTGAGGTCCCTTCCAACCCTGATATTCTATGATTCTATGATCTTTCTGCAACTGTAATAATAATAAATTCTCAGTTAGTCTGTCACTAGACCTGTGTCACGGAGAGCAGAGTCTGGCCTGGTAACTGCCAATGCTATTCCTGCGATCTTCGAATGTAAGGCTAAAAACATCCACAACCCATGTTCAGTTGATAGCAGCTCCACTAATGTCTCCCAGTAAAACACGGACTCAGATAACACGGTGTCGTCTCTGCTTTAATTTGCAAAACTTTGGTGCCATATGAGGAACTATCTGAGCCCTGGGAACAAAGCATGTTTTCTTCCTCCTCCGAGACCACAGTTAAAACCCACAGTAGCCAAAATAAAATAAGCAGAAAGCTCTGACATTACAGAGCCTTGTCCGGACAGGAGAAACAAGAGTTGGGGGGTATGCAGTGATGAGCTGCCAAAATCTTAACAACGGGTTCCCTCCTCACCCCACAAGGGGGTCGTAGCCCACCCCCGCCCCCTGGGGACTCCTGCCCCATCCAACCCCCTGCATTCCTTGACGCCCCCCCTACCCATCCATCCCCCTCCCCTGTCCCCTGACTGCCCCCAGAACCGGGCAGGAGGGTCTCATGGGCCACCGTAGTGGGTGCCCACCCTGCCCTGCCCCTAAGAGCCAGAGGGACCTGCCGGGGGGCGAGGTGGGGAGTCCCGGTGGGGCTCACCTGGGGCGGCTCCCAGGCAGATCCCTCTGGCTCCTAGGGGCAGGGTAGCATAGCTGGGGGGAGCAGCCGCTCCCCCCACTGATCACATCAAAAGTGGTGCCTTAGGCGCTGACTCCCTGGGTGATCCGCAGCTCTGCGCCCGGCCCCAGCTCACCTCCGCTCCGCCCCCACCCCTGAACGCACCGCCCCGCTCTGCTTCTCCACGCCCCTCTCCCCCCCGCCCCGGCTTCCAGTGAATCAGCTGTTCGGCAGGAAGCCGGGGAGGGCTGAGAAGCAGGCGGCAGCTTCCCGCTCAGGCCAAGGGTGGCGGAGATGAGCTGGGGCGGGGAGCGGTTCCCCTGCACCCCCCCCCGGGTTACCTGCTGCGGTGCGGGCGGCCCTCCTCACCCCGCCCCCCCCAGCTCACCTCCACCCCCCTGGGCCTGAGCGGGAAGCTGCAGCCTGCCCCTCAGCCTGCCCCAGCTTCCCGCGCAAACAGCTGATTCACGGGAAGCCTGGGGTGGAGGGCGGAGAAGCAGAGCGGGGCGGCGCGTTCAGGGGAGGAGGCGGAGCAGAGGTGAGCCGGGGGTGGGGAGGGGAGCTGCCAATGGGTGCTCTGCACCCACCAAATTTTCCCCTTGGGTGCTCCAGGGCTGGAGCACCCATGGAGTCAGCGCCTAAGGCACCACTTTTGGCTGCTTAAGTTTAGAAGCCCTTTTAGAACCGGCTGTCCCTCGCAGAACAACCAGTTCTAAAAGGGCTTCTAAATTTAACAACCGGTTCTAGCGAACCGATGCTTACCGGCTCCAGTTCACCACTGGGGGTACGTTAATTTGGGTTATGCTGCTCATTTAGGGACCTGAGCATGCTCCAGTAGTTTCTGCTCCTTAGACAAATACAGAGGAGCATCCTCAGAGCAAATGCCACCATATCAATCCTCAGCTCACGCTCATCTCTACTGCAAGAGGCTGAGATGTGGATTGGACTACAGAGCCTGCCTTACCTTACCCTCACAGCTGCCGGTTCTCTGAATCTGCCTACTACAGAGAGCTGGGCCCAGGCTGCAAAGTTAGGCTCCAGATCCCAACTTTCCCAAAGTTCAGGCTGTTTTGATCTGGCCACTCTTGACTGCTGCGGCCACCACCACGTCTCCCTCAGGCAGTACTGCTCCTTGGACAGAACTCTCAGCCATGTCACCTTCTCCTTCTGTTTCAAGTCCTGTGGTTCCTTCTTTTCTGGACTCCTCAAGTCCTTCCCTGAAAATTTCAGTGAGCCCTTCCCCTGCAATCTCCTCCTCTTGTGTCCCTTTGACACGGACCTCGCCTCAAGCCACCCAATCCAAAATAATTCTTGTCTGTTGCTTCAAGTCCCCATCCAACCTCCAGCCCCCTCTCTGGGTCACACCTTCATCATAGATTCATAGGTATTAGATTCATAGATATTTAGGTCAGAAGAGACCATTATGATCATCTAGTCTGACCTCCTGCACAATGCAGGCCACAGAATTTCACGCACCACTCCTACAAAAAAAAAAAAAAACAAACCTCACACCTATATCTGTGCTATTGAAGTCCTCAAATCGTAGTTTAAAGACTTCAAGGAGCAGAGAATCCTCCAGCAAGTGACCCATGCCCCATGCTACAGAGGAAGGCAAAAAACCTCCAGGGCCTCTTCCAATCTGCCCTGGAGGAAAATTCCTTCCCTACCCCAAATATGGCAATCAGCTAAACCCTGAGCATATGGGCAAGATTCATCAGCCAGATACTACAGAAAATTCTTTCCTGGGTAACTTGGATCTCACCCCATCTAATAGCCCATCACAGGCCATTGGGCCTATTTACCATGAATATTTAATTACCAAAACCATGTTATCCCATCATACCATCTCCTCCATAAACTTATCGAGTTTAATCTTAAAGCCAGATAGATCTTTTGCCCCACTGCTTCCCTTGGAAGGCTATTCCAAAACCACTCCTCTGATGGTTAAAAACCTTTGTCTAATTTCTAGTCTAAATTTCTTAGTGGCCAGTTTATATCCATTTGTTCTTGTGTCCATATTGGTACTGAGCTTAAATAATTCCTCTCCCTCTCCGGTATTTATCCCTCTGATATATTTATAGAGAGCAATCATATCTCCCCTCAACTTTCTTTTAGTTAGGCTAAACAAGCCAAGCTCTCTGAGTCTCCTTTCATAAGACAAGTTTTCCATTCCTCGGATCATCCTAGTAGCCCTTCTCTGTACCTGTTCCAGTTTGAATTCATCCTTCTTAAACATGGGAGACCAGAACTGCACCCAGTATTCCAGGTGAGGTCTCTCCAGTGCCTTGTATAACGGTACTAAAACCTCCTTATCCCTACTGGAAATACCTCTCCTGATGCATCCGAAGACCGCATTAGCTTTTTTCACAGCCATATCACATTGGCGGCTCATAGTCATCCTATGATCAACCAATACTCCAAGGTCCTTTTCCTCCTCCGTTACTTCTAATTGATGCGTCCCTAGGTTATAACTAAAATTCTTGTTATTAATCCCTAAATGCATGACCTTACACTTCTCACTATTAAATTTCATCCTATTACTATTACTCCAGTTTACAAGGTCATCCAGATCCTCCTGTAGGAGGATATCCCTGTCCTTCTCTAAATTGGCAATACCTCCCAGCTTTGTATCATCCGCAAACTTTATTAGCACACTCCCACTTTTTGTGCCAAGGTCAACAATAAAAAATTAAATAAGATTGGTCCCAAAACCGATCCTTGAGGAACTCCACTGGTAACCTCCCTCCAGCCTGACAGTTCACTTTTCAGTAGGACCCGTTGTAGTCTCCCTTTTAACCAATTCCTTATCCACCTTTCAATTTTCCTATTGATCCCCATCTTATCCAATTTAACTAATAATTCCCTATGTGGCACGGTATCAAATGCCTTACTAAAATCTAGGTAAATTAGATCCACTGTGTTTCCTTTGTCTAAAAAATCTGTTACTTTCTCAAAGAAGGAGATCAGGCTGGTTTGGCACGATCTACCTTTTGTAAAACCATGTTGTATTTTGTCCCATTTACCATTGACTTCAATGTCCTTAACTACCTTCTCCTTCAAAATTTTTTCCAAGACCTTGCATACTACAGATGTCAAACTAACAGGCCTATAATTACCCAGATCACATTTTTTCCCTTTCTTAAAAATAGGAACTATGTTAGCAATTCTCCAATCATACGGTACAACCCCGGAGTTTACAGATTCATCCTATTCATACTTCTTCTCCTTCTGCTTGATCATACACCACCCCCGCCTGTGTCTCTAACCTGCTCTCCTTGTGATTTCCCCCCACTCTCTGCTCCGCCAAGGGCACTAACCTCAATGCTCCTTTTGTCTAACATTTCTGTGCCTTCCTCCATGCAATGGCCACCCAAAATCTGCTTCTCTGCACTCCACCCCTGCCCCATTCAATTCACTCCTCGGCATAGTCCCCTACCAAAAAGAGGCATATAAAACCTCCATACCATCCAGACATATGTCTGCCTCACCTGATGACTGCAGAGCCTCATCAGTAGCCCGTGTCCCTTCCCAGCCATCTCCTTCCCCGAGGTATGTTCCCTCTTGGCAAGTCCAGCACTTCGATTCTGAGCTATTCAGGGCAAGCACCTGTCTCTCATGTGTCTCCTGTGAAGTATCTAGCATACGTGTGAATACTTTATAATAATAATTGTCTGAATTGTTCAATGACTCACTTTCTCCCATGTACCCGGAAGGAGCACCTCATTGCCTTTGTCATGGGGAAACCTTCATTTTCTTCCTGTCCATTTCAGAAACCCCCCTCATCTCCAGGAGTCTCCATGGACTTATCAACCTCCCCCACTCTCCATGTGATCTCATCTCCATGACCCTCCATGGACATATTCACCCACCACAAACCCCACTATTTATGTGACCTCCTGGGGCCAGTTTCTTACACTCATTGTCCCTTTTCTTTCTGACCCCACCGGGCCCCTCCACAGGTGAGAGGGTGGGGCAGTAGCTCAATGTCTGCAGTGGCTTCATTAACAGGAACAGCCTCCCTACCTCTGGCTATTTTCAGGTCCCTTCTCATCTCTCTTATGCTAGGGTGCCTAACTGTCTTCTCCAATAGACCAATCAGATCCTACTCGGAGAGCCTTGCAATTTTCCCAGCTGCTCCGTCTTTCTCCCCAACAATTGGCTATCGCCATTGCTCTGCACCTCTATAGATGCTTGCAGGGCCCAACGCAGTTCACTTGCATTTGCATGCACAGAACCATCAGCTGGGGTGAGTCACCGAGAGACACGTTCCTCTGACAGAGGCAAAGGAATAAGTGGCACTGTGGAGCTGACCCGCCAGCCCTTTCCACTCCCTGCTCTGTGGGTGGGGGGAACTACCACTCCCCTCTGGCTCCGTACAATACAAACAAACCCAGCAGACTCTAATGAGAGGGGTGAGACAAGTCTCTGGCAGCAGCTGGCTTGTGGGCTGCTTTTGAGCAAGAGTGCCCCCAAGGCCAAGCAGCGGTGCGGGGCGGGGGGAGCCCGTGCACCATTGGTGCTGAGCTTAATGTGTGCTGGACGCAGCTTTGCTAGTCCCTCCCCCCCCTCTGCAAACAGCCCCCTTTGTTTCGTTGGGACTAACGGCATAGCGAGATGCTACTCAGCGTGAGCAAAGGTGTCGGACCCTGGCCCTGGGCCTGAAGCTCATTGAAGTCGATGGATATTTTTCCACTGACTTCAGTGGCCAGAGTGCATGAAACACCCCACTCCCAGAACTGGACAGAGGCCTTTGTCGGTCCAGTGATCTCACAGGCATGGGGGAGGAGGAGAGAGGAATCTGGCTCTTTCTTTGTTGCTCTCCCGCTCAGTTCCCCCTCCCCCCCACTGCCTGCCAAAGCCCTGCCCTCTTATTCCCTAGTATGCGCTGGATTGCACTTGCCCACGGAGCAAATCTTGCCCCCTGCACATGGGGAGCCTGGAGGTGGTGGAACAGGTACAGTTCTGCTGAGGGGAGGGAGGGGGCAATATCTGGGCAGTGCATTCTGCACCCCATGCAGCCCAGCTCTGCAGGGGCTCCCCGCACAGTGTGGGGGTTCAGGCAATCAGGATGTGGGATGAGCCAGTGGAGCTCAGCCCCGTCATGGAGCAGGGGTCTGAAATTAGAACATGCAGGAGCCCCTGGGTGATAGTCCTGTGCTCAGACCTCACCTCTGGCCAAGGAAGCGCCTTTGAAATAAGCCAGACCCGGCTGCTAAGGCTCCTCCCGTGCAAGCACCTGCAAAGCACCGGGCCTGGGTGGCATCCAGCACGTGGGAGGAGGGCGTTGCTCGTGGCTTTGCAGACTATTTAGTGGAAGCCGACCTGCTCTTGGAGACAAAGCATAGCAAACAAAGGAGAGCACTCTACCAAAGCGCCTATGCTCTGTGCTCCAACCCCCTTCCCCTGCCCTTCCCCACCCTGCCACCTGCAGAAAGGCCACTGGTAGTTTTAGATGAGACCCCCCCGCCCCCCGGGCATATCATGGCAAATTACTGTATTTTAAAATGCTGTGCTCAGAGCTGGTTGGCTACGGTATTCTTTGTTCATGACCTGTTCTAAAATTGTGTACACGGTGGCTGCGTGCCCTTAAATATCCGCCATCCCCACCCCCAGAGGTGGCTGCATTTCAACAGCTCACGTAAGTTTGGGGCAATCAATTTCACCGCTCTGTGCCTCAGTTTACCCTTCTGAGGGGAATGTGGCAAGGACAATCGGCATTTGGAAGATTCTCTGATTGGATATTTATATTACCATAGCACCCAAAGATCCCAATCAGCAGGGGGGCACCAATATGCCCGACGCTGTGCAAAACCAGAGGTAGACGTGTTCATAGAATCATAGAATATCAGGTTGGAAGGGATCTCAGAAGGTATCTAGTCCAACCCCCTGCTCAAAGCAGGACCAATCCTCAACTAAATCCCTGCCTCAAGGAGCAAACGCTTGGAAGAAAGATGCTACATCAGTGCCACCCGTTACAATTCATAGTCTGTAGTAATAACGAATAATAAAAGAAGTGCTTTGCGCTATAAGAAGGGATCATATGTTTATAATTTATTCGCATATGTAGAAATGCTATAACGAGACGAAGTATGGCCCAGTCAGTAGAGCACCAGCTGGAGACCTGGGCTCAATTCCTTGCTCTGCCACAGACTTTCTGTGTAACCTTGGGCAAATCACCTGTCCTCTCTACCTCATTTCCCCAGCAGTAAAATGGGAGCTGCCCCACCTCACAGGAGTGCTGTGAGAATCGATACATTAGTGACTGGGAAGGGCTGGACACTACAGTAGCAGACAGAGGGTGCTCATCCAGACATTTTAGGCACTTTTCTAACGCATCCTAGAAGTGACAATTTAAAATAACCCACCACAAATGCCCCTCACCTGGGGGCAATTCCACACCACTACAGTCACAATCCCAGCCCCACTTCCACATGCCTAGGGACAAGGCTGAGTTTGGAATGTGTCCAGAAGGTGACCAGATTGGGGCTGTTTCGGAACAAGGGTGAAAATTATTCCTGGAGCAGTGACTGCCCTAGGTGCAGCAGCCCTGGTTTTTACTGGCGGGGCTCTGGCTCAAATGCCCTGGAGGAGCTCAGGTTGTGCCAAGTCGTTGGCCACGTCTACACTACCACGTGACGGGAGCGCTCTCTCCTGTCGGCACAGAGCGGCTACATGAGACATCTTACAGAGGTGCAGCTGCAAGCTGTGCCACTGTGAGCTCTCTACCGGAGACGTAGCCGTAGTGAACATGACCTTTTCAGCGCGACTGTAGGGAAAGGAACAAGGAAACAAACACAAGCATTTCCGAGCGACTCATCAAATGGCGATGTTAATCTAATGGGCTGCGCGTGGGTGTGCTGGTGGGCTGTGGTTTTGAACACAGCCGGCCACTCGAGAAAAGGCTTCAGTCAGGTTTGGAAAGGCACCGCGCCACACGCATCACGCTGGGCTTTGCTTAGCGCTCGAGCCTTGTTCTGTGAGTCTGGCCCAGTGTTTCTCAAGGCCTTACGTAGGGTCGTGGCTCATGTGAGTTTAAAAGTGTTTGCCGGTCTCCTCCATGAAGAAGGCGGCGTGAGGAGTCACGGGAGAAAGATGGAGCATGAAACCCCAGATCGCTGCCTCTGCCTCCCCAGGCAGAGGGGGCAAAACTCAAAGGGGAAACATCAAGCCCTGCCCCTGCGGCCGTCAGCAGGAGCTGTTGCATGGACTCCATGGAGCAAGCTCAGGCCCTAACAAGCCCCACTAACTCCTGCTCTCTCCTGGTGCAGTGTAGAAAACTCCTGAGGGGAGGTTCCAAGGGCAGAAGCAACTGGGGAGGCCCCTGGTAGCACAGCAGAGACACAGGGTCTCCACCTGGAGGAATCCCCAGGTTGTGGGGGGCTGGACCCACTGATTGGCCGACAAAGGGCAAACCCCATCCCACCCTCACGCTGGGGAAGCCCCATGAGAGGAGCATGAGTTTCCTTTCACTTGTGCAAGATGGTCTCACAGAGGAGACTGGGTCACCACAGAGCTCTGCACAGTGGGTGAGGTTGCCAGGTGTCTGGTTTTCAACGGGAACGCCTGATTGAAAAGGAACCCCGGCGGCCCAGTCAGCACTGCTGACTGGGCCGCTAAAAGTCCGGTCAGCGGTACAGTGGGGCTAAGGCAAGCTCCCTGCCTGCCCTGGCTCCGCGCGGCTCCCGGAAGCAGCCAGCAGGTCCAGCTCCTAGGCACAGGGGTGCCCATGGGGGCTCCGCATGCTGCCCCTGCCCTGAGAGCCAGCTCTGGAGCTCCCATTGGCTGGAAACTGTGGCCAATGGGAGCTACAGGGGTGGTGCTTGCAGGGGCAGGCAGCATGCAGAGCTCCCTGGCCCCTCCGCCTAGGAGCTGGACATGCCGGCTGCTTCCGGGATCCGTGTGGAGCCAGGGCAGGCAGGGAGCCTGCCTTAGCCCCACTGTGCCATGGACTGGGAGCCACCTGAGGTAAGAGCTGCCTGGCCAGAGCCTATATTCCAAACCCACTCCCGCACCCCAACCCCCTGCCCCAGGACAGAACCCCCTTCTGCACCCTAGTTCCCTCCCAGAGCCTGCACCCAACTCCCTGCTCCACCCCTGAGCCCTCTCCCACACCCAAACTCCCTCCCAGAGCCCACACCCCGCACCCGTTCCTGCACCCCAACTCCTTGACCCTGCCTGGTGAAAGTGAGTGAGAGTGGGGGAGAGAGCGATGGAGAGAGAGGAGATGGAGTGAGTGGGAGCAGGGCGTTGGAGAAGGGGTGGATCAGGGGCAGGGCATCGGGCGGGGAAGGCGGCAGGGAAAGGGCATTTGGTTTTGTGTAATTAGCAAGTTGGCAACCCTAGCAGTGGAATGTCCAGCAGGATATTGGCCCTGCACTGGGGGCTCAGCGTGGCTGTCTGTGGCCTCTGGTGGTCCCCACATTAGTGTTGTTGGTGTATCTAGAGCACACCCATTGCTGGGCACTCAGGGGTGACACAGGAGGCCCCTCCCAAATTTCATACTGAAGGTCTGTTGGAGCCCAAGATGGAGCTCTTAACAGCAGCACACTCTGAGTGTGAAATGTGATGATTTCTGGGTTGCTCCCAGCTTCCGCCCTTGGGGGCAGGGAGTTTGTTTATAAACACAGGCAGGGTAATTAAGATAACAAAAGGCTTGTCATTAAATTAAATTAAGGATAGTTAGATGTTCCTGAAAGCATTGCCAGGTGCTCCAGGTAAAATATAGGAAACAAAGGGTAGGAATAAATGGTCAGTTTTCAGACTGGAGAGAGGTAAATAGTGGTGTCCCCCGGGGTCTGTACTGGGCCCAGTCCTATTCAACATAAAGGGTCTGGAAAAAGAGGAAAACAGTGAGGTGGCAAAATTTGCAGATGGTACAAAACTTCTCAAGATAGTTAAGTCTAAAGCTGACTGCGAAGAGCTACAAAAGAATCTCACAAAACTGGGTGACTGGGCAACAAAATGGCAGATGAAATTCAATGTTGATAAATGCAGAGTAATACACATGGCATAATATAATCCCAACTATACATACAAAATGATGGGGTCTAAATTAGCTGTTACCTCTCAAGAGAGAGATCTTGGAGTCACTGTGGAGAGTTCTCTGAAAACATCCACTCAATGTGCAGTGGCCGTCAAAAAAGCGAACAGAATGTTGGGCATCATGAGGAAAGAAATAGATAATAAGACAGAAAATATCATATCGCCTCTATATAAATCCATGGTAGGCCCACAGCTTGAATACTGCCTGCAGATGTGGTCACCCCATCTCAAAAAAGATATATTGGAATTGGAAAAGGTTCTGGAAAGGGCAACAAAAATTATTAGGGGTATGGAACGGCTTCCATATGAGGAGAGATTAATAAGACTGGGACTTTTCAGCTTGGAAAAGAGATGACTAAGGGGGGATATACTAGGGGGTCTATAAAATCATGACTGGAGTGAAAAAATTGAATAAGGAAGTTTCAGAGTAACAGCCGTGTTGTTACTCTGAATAAGGAATAAGGAAGTGTTATTTACTCCTTCACGTAACACAAGAACTAGGGCTCACCCAATGAAATTAATAAGCAATAGATTTACAACAAACAAAAGAAAGTATTTCTTCACAGTCAACGTGTGGAACTCATTGCCAGGGGATGCTGTGAAGGCCAAAACTATAACAGGGTTCAAAAAAGAACTAGATAAGTTCAGGGAGGGTAGGTTCATCAATGGCTATTAGCCAGGATGGGCAGGGGTGCAACCCCATGCTCTGAAGTGTCCCTAGCATCTGTTTGCCAGAAGCTGGGAATGGGCAACATGATGAATCACTCGATTATCGCTTGTTCTATTCATTTTCTCTGAAGCACCTGGCGCTGGCCGCTGTCGGAAGACAGGATACTGGGCTAGATTGACCATTGGTCTGACCCAGTCTGGCCGTTTTGATGTTCTTATACATAACCCAGATGTATCTGCCCCCCACTGTAGCCCACTACACCCCACTCCTCTCCCAGAACTGGGATAGAACCCAGGAGTCCTGACAGGGTCTCTCTCTCCACAGAATTAGTAACAAGGAATAAAGTAAGAATATACATTAAAATTTTAAACCTAACCAGGGTCCCTTAAATGACTTGCCACAAGATGTCCGAACATGTTAGTATTAGAGATGAGAGGGTCCCATATTTATTTACTTTTCTTTCTTTTGTATAGGAATGAGACACGGTGCTCCTGTCAGCTAATTGCTAACTTATCTGCCAAAAAAATTGAATTTTCAGGTGCCTAGGTAGCCTACCAAAATCTGAAATGGTGCCCCTGGGGACGGTGTGTGTTATAAGTGAGCTGAGGTGTCCAAGTCCCACCGCTAGTGAAACGCCTCAACCCTCTCTACTGCTTAAAAGAACTTTCCCACTGCTCCCGGGGTGCCTTGGAGAATCGGGGCTGGGGATGTGCCATGAAGTCAGGAGATGCTTGGGGGCAGCAGCAGACGGCTATTTCCTCCCATGCTCAGTTCCACAGGAGTGAAGCAGCTGGCTTGGGTAGGGAAGAGACCTACCCCCATGCTGTAGGGAAGTTGGGGTAAGGACCTATCTATGGGGCCCTCCCTTCCCAGCTCAGGAGCTGGTGGACAGGGAATTGGTCTCCTCCAGGCACAGACCCAGTCTGGAGCTCCTTCAGCATCTGCGGGAATCATAGAATCGTAGGATTGGAAGGGACCTCAAGAGGTCATCTAGTCCAGTGCCCCGCACTCATGGCAGGACTACGTGTTAAAGGGAAGGAGGGAGCAGGCGTGGCAGGGACAATGTGGCCATCGCAGCAAGCACCACAAGAAACCCAACCAAGCAGCATAAAGCAGATGATCTACAAACCATGACCTCCTGGCCCGAGGCACAATGGAGCAACCCCTAATGCTTGGGTGATGTCTGAGTGCAGATACCTGCCTGGATAAAGCTCCGGTGATGCTGGATTGACAGCCCTGGAGAATAAAACCCTGAGTTCCTCCACAGAACAGGGCCAGCACAGGGCAGCCGGGCCTACCACTCCAGCCAGTGTGCTTTCTCCTGTCCTGTGGGACCACCCTAAGCAATGAGCTTTGTATTGTGTCCGACTGTCCCTACATTTCTCCGACCCACCGAGCTGTTCAGTGTTGGCCCATCTCGCCTCCTGTCAAGCACCATTTGCCCCGGGCACTCGAAATAACAACAGGACCGAAAGGGTTGCTGAGTCTCCGTAGCTCTCTTCAACGCTCAGCTTCTTTGCTGACGCTGCCTGCAAGGGGGCCAGCTAGTGCCAATTGTAGGGACGGTTTGTGTGATGTGGGCAGCTGCTGGCTACGGACTGGAAGGAGACCATCAGCTCCTTTCACACAGACCACGGAATAACACTCCTTCCAGCCAAGCGTCTTTCAAGCGGTGCCAGACACTCCCCCTTCATTTCAGGAGTGGAATGACCTCAGCGTGCCCATGGGTTTCTGTCAGACAGCAGGCAGTGCTGGTCCAGGACACACACACGAGACCTGCTCTGTGACTGGGGGGCTGGGGGGGGGGAACTGGCAAAGAGCTTGAAGGGTCTAACAAAGTAACTGCAACTCCAGGTGCAAAACTGGACCTGCAGCCCTGCAAACCCCTCCACTGAGAGCAGGGAGAGTGTTTGGTCCCAAAGCTCACCAACATTTTGAGAGGTGAAAGGCTGCCAGGTTGTGCACTAGAGACAGGCCCAGAGCAAATGGGGGAGTATAAACAGGAGTCTGGGGGATGGGGTGCTAGCGTGAGAATCAGGAGAGTGGGAGCTAGTCTCACCTCTGATGTGCAACCTTAGGCAAATCATGTCACCTCGCTGTGCCTCAATTTCCCCACCTGCCCTTTCTCTGTCTTGACCACTACTATGTGGGGGCCTCTAGGTGCTATTGTGATATAATAAATACCTTAGAGTTGGGGAATGTTCTGATGCAAAGCCCAACTGCCTAGCTGGCCTGCAATGGACTGAACCAGAACCCTCAATCCAAACACCCCCTGGACTTCGGATGTGCTCAGTGCAGGGTCTGAAGAGTGCAGCTCTGGCCTGGCTCCATTATATATATTAGTGAATTCCGTTTTATCACTGACTCTACTACAGTGAATGAGTGACCTTCTGGTCGTAATCAACGAGACAAGGGGTGAAAATATTGGAGCAGGGAAACTGTGGGTCAAAGTCTGTGGCACTTGAAATGTATTCGTAACCCGTGGTCGTGGCCTTTGTGTACAGCTCAGAGAACTGACCCAGCTGAATGAGCTGGAAAGCACAAGAGTCTCACCTAAAACAAACCCTTCCCGACATTGACCTGACCTGCACTCAGCGGCCTGGAAGCTCTCTTCTCGCAACAAAGACAACGGGTGCATTTGTGGCTGGATGCTTCCAGCCAAACGTAAATGCACTTTCCAGGGGCTTTACATTACAGATTTTAAATTGATGCACTGTATGGGCTTTATGCTGGCTTCATTTAAACTGGAGGGGAATCACCCCCCCCTCCCTTTAACTGCAGTGGACTTTTCTTTAGAGCGAGAACGGCTTTAAGCACTGGTCAGGTCTCCGGAGACTGCCTGAGTTGAATTACAGCTGAAACCATGCATTAAGAGCACACTTCAAGTGCCCCAGACCTTCACCCAGAGAGTTGGGCTGCTCCAACATCCAGCATTTTCATATCTCGCTTGGTTAATTAGGAGCAGAGAGCGCAAAGGCACTTATTTACTGTAGGGAAAACGCAGTCCAAGCGTTGGCAGGACCCTGCCTATTCTTTTCTGCAAATGTCCTTGAACTAACAGCAATGATGACGGTGTGGAAAAATACACACAGGATTCCTGCGCAGGGCCTGGAGTCAGGCCAAACTGTGCACAGCACAGGCTGTGCTGGAGGGGCTGAGGCGTATGCGGCCCGCGGAGGTGAGCCTCCACACGCGGCCCGCGGAGGCGAGCCTCCCAGCCCAGGTCGGCAGACGGGTCAGCACGGCTCGCCCTAGCGCTGTACAGACAGTTGGGTAGACAGCACTTTGCAGTGGCAGCTTAGGCTGGAGCTCCGGCTGTGACACGTAGGGACGGGGGTGGGCTTAGAAGCTCGCCTGAGCCTGGGGCTGCTGTGTCCGGAGCTGGTGCCCAAGGTGCGTTACAGCAGCTTGAGGAATCCTCGAATCACAGCCAGGGATTGGGGCAGTGCAGGGGCGCCCTGGCCCTATGTCCTTTCCTCTCCCCATGTCCCCTGTGGTGGCGTTAGCGGGTGAAGAGTGGCGTAGGGGACTCTACACCGGGTCTATGACACTAGAGGAGTCTCCTGGCATTGCAGCGAGCACCTGGGAGATGGATTCTCCGCTCCACCCCATCCTCTTTGGGCCATTCGGATGCTGAGCAGCAACAGCCAGCAGAGAGTTCCCTGTTTGGAGAGGAGCTCCTCGATGGGGGAGGTGGCTCTGCCAGCGCCTGCACCCAGAGCGTGGCAAGAGATGGGAGGTTATTGGGAGTGAGCTGGAGGCAGAAGCGGGGGCCAAAGCAGGGCTCTGTCACATCAGCTCTCCACTGATGTAAGTCGGAGCAGCTTCATGGCTGCTCCCATGCCAGGGCCAGGCCAGGACTGAATCAAGGAGCCTGAACTAGTTCCCGGAGATACCTCCCTGCTGTTACGGAGCGGGATGTAAGCAGTCTGACCTAGTACTCAGAGCAGGAGTCAGGTCTAGTGGGCGGAGCAGGCATCCAGGCTGGGGAATGAAGCCAAGGGTCAGTATCAGAATCAACAGCCAGTTACCAGAGCCAGGGGTCAAGCCAGAGTCAGAACCAGGAATCGAAGCTGAGGTCAGATGGCAGATGCCAGAGCCAGGGGTCGAGCCTGAGTCAGGATCAGAAGTCAGAGCCCATGGTTGGAACTGGTAACCAGTGGGCAAGGCATCTGGCAGGAACTGGAAGGGAGAGGACCATGGTGGGAACAGGAGCGAAGGCAGGGGCGAGGCAGGAGCCAGGAGTGGAACAGGAAGCAGGAACAGGGTTAGGGTCAGCAGGCAGGCACAAGCAGGGTCCGAAGCAGGCTCAGCAAGAACAGGAAATCACCTTGTTGCTCGGACAAACTTTCTGTGCCTCCTTCTGGCTTAAATAGCGTGGTTGGACCGATCAGTGGAGCCAGGCCATGACAGCAGAATGCCAGGTCGTCCTCTTCCTTCCTCTCCCAAGCAGTGTTTATCTTCTCCTGTTACTCCAGAAAGGGAGAGGAGCTGACTCAGTCTCCACTGGTCTGGGCAGGCAGATTCTGGGGCTCTCCGGACACCTGTTCTTACTGGATCCCAAAGACACTAAGTCTTGGGAGGGGGAGGGGAACCGTCCCTCACTTTGCACCTCTTCCCTCGTTCATCAGCGGGTAAATCTGAAAAGCGATTGGTAAAATAACCCTAAAGCACCCCCATAAATACTCCAGGGGTGACTGCAGCACAGAAATCACAGTGGGCTGGAAGAACAGGGGCAGCTGCAGATATGCTTCCAGAGAGAGGCTGCAACCCTGCAGGTGCCTGGGCATTGCTGAACTGCAGTCAGGTGTCCGCATCACGTGAATCAGTATCACACTGGGGACTAATTAGCCCCTTACATCAAAGGCTGTGCGATGGGCACACAGAGCCAGATCTGTGCTACCTGGGCTTCTACAGAGGGGCAATCCCCAGGCATCATTTCCTCCTTTCATTCTAATTCCTGAACCAGACAGCATGACTCCTGGGGCTTGTCTACGCAGGGACGCTAAGGAGAGTTAATCTGAAATCACAAAAGGAAGGTATGAATTTAAAGTGGAGTAGTTAAAGTGCATTCGGCCCTTGCGCGGACGCTCTCATGCAGAATCAAAGTGGCCTTAATCTGGTTTATTTTAATTTAGTTGGAAGATATGAGTCTTGGAAACTCACAACATAGCAGGTTCTCAGACTGACTCAACACAGAACCAATGCAATCAGCTCTCCTCTTTCACTTGTTCAGAGCAATACTTATTCTATAACATCTCACCTTCTGTCACTGCTGCTGTGATGACTCCTGAACTTCCCACCCACACAGCTACCTGCGTAATAAAATTCCCTTTTCAGCTTGCGTGGCAGAGCTCTTCCCTGTAAACCAAGCCATTCTATTGTATTAGGAAGTTCAGTGTCATTTAAGACTTGCAAACTTTATAAAAGGGGGAGAAATTGGGCTTGTGACCTTTTATGCTTCTTTGTGACAGATAGCGAAAGCTGGAAAGACTTTGTAAATAGGGCAGGATTCTGCTTGGTTTTTACATTAGAAATCCAGCTTTTGTCTGCCTGGAAGACTCTGTGATGACTGCTTGAAATTTTGTACAAAAGTTAAGAGAATGAAATGTGAGCAATTGGGAGGGGGAGAGATTTGTAGTCAATATGTTAAATTGTTTATATATGTGGCATTATTTAACTGCAATGCCTGCTTACATTTTGGAGAAAAGGCAACTATGTTAAAGATTCAATACACCCGGCCCTTTGATTCCATGAGCTCCCAGCGAACATGCTGTGGGACTCCCAAAAAGTTCTCTGCCCCAACCAGACTTGCCTTTGCACACGGAATAGAACCGGTTGAAATATTTGTAAAAAATTGAAGACGCTTTGTAATTTTTGTGACCCGCCCCCCTCTCCACACACACACACCATTTTTCAACCATCTCTTGTAAAAATAACATTAAGATGGGGGAAAAACTTTTAAAATGTCCTTTGAGACCTCTTTCTTCGTATGCCAA
Organism: Lepidochelys kempii; assembly: GCF_965140285.1. NCBI lineage: Eukaryota > Metazoa > Chordata > Testudines > Cheloniidae > Lepidochelys > Lepidochelys kempii. Next base: position 13,773,218 of record NC_136380.1, read on the forward strand.
AAAAGGTACAAGCATAATTTGTGCCCGTGACACTTCAACACTGTGCTGTAGAGAGCCCATCAGGAAGATGGTCCCTGGTCTACGGACCTCACAATGTGCTAGAAGCAGGGAAGCTGGGGTAAAGTGACCGATAAGAGTGCTTAGACACGATGGAAGCAGTTGCCACAGAAATATCTTAGGGCCAGATTCTGATACCCTGATTTAGTTGCACCATGCGTCAGTTCCATTGACTTCAGGGGACAACTCATGGTATAAAGTAGTATTCGTTGGAAGATGATTAGAATCTCACATAGATCAATTTTTATTTTTTAATTAATATCCACTAATAATGATGGATTGATACACTTCCTGTGGGCATCATGGGAGATGTGAACATTAAGAAGGGACTTGACTACAAAAATGTGGCAACATTAGTGATCAGCTAGACCTATTTATTTTTTTTTACACTTGTGTTACTATCCAGAGAAAATCTCCTCCTCTGTATGGCCAGGAAGAAATAAATCACTGATGGAATAGTTAACATACTTAAGTACCTTACTTCTCCAGTTTTCTATAAACACGTGCTGTACATTAGCCCTTTCGCCTGGAAAGGAGATGTGGAATAATTCCAGGACTCCAGAAGATTCATTTACAAAGCTTTCGCCCTTCAGTTGCTGACATATGCTTCATTTAACTGGAATGTTTACTGATGAACTTAGGAGAAAGGAGGACAAAGATTTCTGTGTGTACATAAAGGAGGAAGAAGGATCCATCAGCTTTATTAGTTGAAGTGAAAAGTGAAATCCCTGAACATTTTAGAGTGTGGATGATTTTTCATGCCACAAAATATATCACCTCTGGAATGTTATTGAGTAATTATATGTGGGGGTTTGTTCAGAGCTGGGCTGAGATTTATTGCTCCCTCTGAACACAGAGGAAATGGCAGATTGCCAAAGTCATTTTGTAATCAAGCGGACAGAAGGTTGGAGCAGAAAGGGAAATAAGATACTTAGACAAAAAAGCTGCCCCTGCAAACATGGAACACCATCAACGCTGCATTCACTAACTCTTGTAGCTTACCCAGAAGTTCCAGTTAAGAAAACCTGTGTCATTGCTTGTCCCTGATCAACAGCAAACTAAATGACCGATTAGCCTGGTTAGAGATGATGGGCCTCGCTCTGATCTCGTTTACGCTGGTAAATTAAAATTAACTCAGCTGAAACCGACGACACTATAGTGGTGTAAAATTGCAAAAAGGTTGAAGAGTGCAAGACCCAGTACATCCGCCGAGTCACCCCAGGGAAAGAAAGTAGGCTAAAAGTTCTAATGGTGTGTGGCTTTTAATATAGTTGCGCGCAGGTGATTATTAATAAAAATACATTGCCAATCCCCACTGACGCCGGGAAGCCCCATTTGAATGACTGAATGTTGTGAATGAATAGGTGAGTGACAAAACCATTTAAGACAAGCAATGCGAGCCTTGTGCATTACACCAGGCACTTTGGTCATTTCTTTTAAGACCGGTGCTTTAGCTCCACTGTTATTTCATAATGAACTAGCAGACGTTCTGTGGGCTAACGTAGGATCCCATTTAGCCGTAACCCCGTTGGTGACACCGAGTCATTTGGATAATTGAGAGTTTGACCAAACAGGAGTCTGTGAGTGTGGAATGAAAACGAGGACTTTTGATTTTCTTTTGCGAAAAAGCCCGAGAATGGGAGAGACACCTGAGAATAGCCAAGTGTAGACCAAAAGCAGGATAAGGAGCAACTGTGATGGATCTGCTAAGCAGGGGACTGCAACTCCCATCAGCACGCTCCCCACCACAATTCCCTTTCTCCTGACCAGCTACCAGGAAGGGTCCTGATCCGGGAAGGGCTGAACTCTGCTGGGAAGCAGCAGGTGCATGGTGAGCCAGGAGCTGCAGAGAAAGCCCCCTGGAGCTGTATGCAGAGCAGGGGCTGCTAAATGTTACAGCTGGGAGCAGGTCTGGGTGGGTCTTATGGGGAGCAGCAGTGACTGGGGAGCAGCCAGTGTGGAGGGGCCTGTGATGGGGTTAACATAGGCCGGGTGGGCCAATTAACCTATCAGGCTGCAAGCTGGGGGATATTTAGACTGAGAGGAGCGCTCACCTGTGCAGGAACAGGTGGGGGGCATTTATAAAGCCCAGGAGCTGGTAGCAGGAAGGGGCTGTAGAGAAGAGGGCTGCAGTCATTCTCCCTGGGACAAGGGAGAGAAGAAGCTTTGGCCCCAAGAGGAAGGGTCTGTCTAGCGGAGCCAGGCAAGAGGGGTTTGGCTAGAAGGGCAGAGGATGCAAGCCTGGGATAGGCAAGGTAGGAAACAGTCCAGGGGAGCAGCAGGAAGTTTCGGGCTAACACAGACCTTGGCTGCTGGAGACAGGGTCCCGGGATGGAGCCAAGAGTTGAGGGCAGGCTGGGGTTCCCCTAGCAGCCCCTGAATGAGTGGCACAATCTGGGCTGTGAACTTCAAGACTGTCTGGGTCTCTTTGTTCAAGCCACTGAGGGAGCAGCTCGGCCAGGGCAGTGGATGTAAGGGCCGCCTGGGATCACGGGAAGACTGTGGTAACAGCTGGGAAGGGCAGGACTCTTGTGACGTGGCCGGAGGGCTCAGCCATGAGGATGAGGCGCCGCAGCTCCCGAGGAGCCAGAGAGGGGGTGACAGAGTGAGACGATGGGCCGAGGAACCGCAAGAGGAGGGCGTCAGGCTGAAAGAGCTAATCCCCAGAGCCGCCAGCAGGAGGTGCCACGGAGCGGTGAGTAGCGCACCCTGTGGCAGGACCCCCGTGAGAGACACTCACCTAAGGCTGTGTCTTCACCACACAGTTAGCTCACGTCAGAACTGGAGCGTTACCCCTAACTCAACACCCGGCCACATACACAAATCCCTAGCTTGAGTTAAATGGTGCTTTAAACTCCCACGAGCTAGGCTGGCAGCGGGCAGTGGGGAAGGAGCTGAGGCTCGAGGGATGCTGATACTCAAGCTAGTAAGGCAGTGGAGAGGCAGCAGCTGGCCCAGCCTTACCGCTGTGCAGCTCCAGGGCTGGTTGGCAGTGTGGCCGCTCTCACTCAAGCGGGGCTAGCTCTGATGCAGTAACTCGAGTGTACTAGCTCGTGCTAACACTTGCAGTGAAGACAAGCCCGAAGGTGAGGCTGGCCTGGAAACCTGCAAGTGCCTATTTGCTTGACTAGAGACTAGATGAGAGAGGGCACGCAGACCATGATCCTGGAGAGCCCTGACCGGGGTGCTGGAACGGGGGGGGGGCAGGGATAGCCCTCCCACTTAGTATTGGCCGCAAGGATGAGTGAGGAGGGGGAAGAGGTGGAGAAGAGTGAGTGGGGGGTGGTGTCTGGGGGGGAAGAGGCACTACGGGAGCAGGATCTCTGGGGGAAGGGATGGCACGAGGAGAGGGGCTCAGAGAGAAGGGGCAGCTTGGGGTGGGGGGCCAGGCCACAGTTTGGGTGCCATTGCCCTCCCCCCCCATGCTTTTAGGGAGCTTCCATTTCTCCTGGCCCTGACAGTCACGTTGACTTCCCCCAGGGGCCAAACCAGACCCCTTATTGCTCCCTTTGAACTGTGATTGTCTAAGCCTCTGCACCTAGGATATTTGCAGCACCCACCAGCCTACCTCTTGATGCACCAAGTTGTGGCACACTGGGATGCTACTGGCACCCTGGGGGGGTGGTGCGCTCTGGCACTGGGTAGCAGCAGCAATAACTACGCAGGGACAGAGCCCTGCCTGTTTCACCCTCCTCTGCCTGATTCACAGGAGAGAGCAAGGACTTGAACCTGGGTCTCGCATCCCATGTAAGTGCCCTACCACTAGGCTCTTCTGGCCGTCTCCATCGCCTTTCCTTCTCTCCCCTGCCCCCAAACCAGGATACTCTGGGGTGGCCTCTCTCTCTCAATTACATCCTGGACCCCAGAAACCTTCCCAACAAATACATTTCTACAAAACATTTCAGCTTCGACAGGGAAACATGCATCGAAATTCTTTTGCCCACCTCTAGTTATGTGTTTTTCTATGTGCCTGATGGCCAGAGGCTACAAGCCTACTGCAGCGGCTGGTTCAGAGGGTCAGCTCTTTAGCTCCATCTGCAGCGGTTTATGCTCTTCACTTTCAGCTGAAGGGTCTAGGTTCATCCTGGTAACAGCCAAGAGGGAAGTCGTTACATACTCTTTGTCCTCCCACTACCTGTTTACTGAGCTGAGTAGGTCTCGGGTATCTAGGGGCCTTCTCTTCACTGGGACACTGAGAGCTGCTTGCAGATCAAAGGGACGTGCTAGGTGCTGCACGAACATGGTGTAGACCGCCCCTGCCCTGAAAAGCTTATAGTCCTGGTTCATGACAAGATGCCATAGGTGGAGGCAACAAACAGGTCTGCGTTCTTGCCCCTTATCCTGTTCCAGCTTCCTCCTGCTGTCTCAGGGGAAAGCAGGAACAGATCTCCCACCCAGACCAGCCAAACGGCTGTAGCTGCTCACACACCTGGCTGTTCACTCACCTACTGCCCCAGTCCTCCTCTCTGCTCCCATTCCCCCAGCTCCACTGCTCTGGCACCTCCCCCCTGCATTTCCCACTCCAGCTGCCACCATTTTTCTGCCTTTACCTTTCACTCCTGTCAGAGTTCAGGGGTTAAACTGGCAGCTGAGGAGCAGAGGAAATGAAACTGATAAGCAAACCCGGTGTTTATTTTTATTATTATTTTCTTTTCTGGTGGGGGAAGCAGGTCAGGAAGTGTGAGGACAGAGCAGCAGAGAACTACAGCCTCACTGAGCCACTCTCCTCTCATTTACACTGGCGTCAATCTGGAGTCACACACCGATTTCAGGGCTGCGCCTCCTGGTTTACACTGGCATGGCTGAGCGGCACCTGCCACTGCTTTGAAACCTGCTAAATATTTACAGCCAATCACAATATCAACAGGCAAGCCAGCCCCTTCCCGCTGCTCTGAGCAGCGCCCAGTGCTTCACTCCACACCCTGTCAGTCTCTCCCTCGTTTGGTCTCCAACTTGTTTCTGACAATGGATCGTGACAGCAGAGCAATGGCAATAAATAGCCCGATGCACAGTATCCAGTTACCAAGCGAGGTGAGGTCATCTTTGCAGTCACTCTGCCCAGAGCTGCCAACCTGCCCTTACAGTGAGTTTGGGGGGGGACCTTTCTGGCTGTAGGTTGATATGAAAGGGGAGTTTTTCAAGTGTGTCTTTCTGTTTGGCTGGGTGCATGTCAGTGAGGGCTTTAAAACCTCACTCCTCATTAAGCACTGGAATGGGTTACCTAGGGAGGTGGTGGAATCTCCTTCTTTAGAGGTTTTTAAGGTCAGGCTTGACAAAGCCCTGGCTGGGATGATTTAGTTGGGGATTGGTCCTGCTTTGAGCAGGGGGTTGGAGGTCCCTTCCAACCCTGAGATTCTATGATTCCTGAACTTGGAAACCTCATTCAGTCAAGGCAGGGCAGTTGGACGCAGCCCCTGGCTGACCATGTCACTCAGTTTTCACTCCCCTTCATAAACAACAAGGACCCACAACAGCAGTGAGTGGGTGGAGAAGGACCGAAGCTGGCCTCTGTTCTGCTAGATCCTATTTTTAGAAAGGGATCCAGGTTAGGACAGCAACAACCCAGAGACAATCAGCAACAAGTTACACCCTGTGATTAGCATTAGAGCGTGTGCACGCGTGCACACCCACCCACCGACCCACACACACACACACAGAAGCAGGGTCCAATGTTCAGGCAGCACAATCCCTTCAATGTTTAGTTTTTCTCTCCAAACCAAAGATAAATCCTGGAGCTCAAGGGGACAGCAGTTACTGGTAACAGTGCTGCATACACCCACCCCTCTCAGGGAACTACATGTAACTTGGTTTTGTGCCCCCTTGTGCGTTTGTGAATAGGGGAAGGGGAAGAAAGAGAAAGTACAGATTACCGCATTACAGTCACACACTCACAGATTTGCTGTTCCAGGTTTCTTGGAAAATCGTTGTCCTCCTCCCGCTGCTGCCTTCAAGTTGCTTTCTTCCTGGTCACTTTCATCATCAGCTGTTTTGGAGGAGTTTTTGGTGTTATTGTTTCTCTGTCACTTTCCCCTCCTTCCTGATTTGTGAGAGCCTACACACAGGGAGCAGCAGCAGCTTCTACGAGTGCCTGCCTGTCGAGGCAAGCTCATCCTTTGCTTGGGAAGGGAGAACTCTTACTGCTTTCACAGCTCTTGCAAGCCTACTGGCGAGCAGAGGAGGCGTGCTGGTGCAGAAGAATGTCATACAATCAGAGTGATGCCATCTCCAGCCAGCCCACACTAGTCTTACTCTAATAAGTATGGGAATCAAACCGGTTCCCAGCTGTCAGAGCAAAGACGAGTGTTGCTCTAGTTTGAACTGACCTAGCAGGGGAATGATGGGAAGATGTAATAAAGCAAGCCAGCAAACCAAACAAATCCTAGCGGACTTTTTTCTGGAGTGCTTTCCCTGGGCAAAATGGAGTCAGAACCAGATGGGAAAGGGGCTCCAGACACCCATTCTGGATCCAGATTTAGAACACCCAGGATTTCTTGGCTCTTCCGGGGCTCCAGACACCCATTCTGGATCCAGATTTAGAACACCCAGGATTTCTTGGCTCTTCCGGGGCTCCAGACACCCATTCTGGATCCAGATTTAGAACACCCAGGATTTCTTGGCTCTTCCGGGGCTCCAGACACCCATTCTGGATCCAGATTTAGAACACCCAGGATTTCTTGGCTCTTCCGATGCTTCCCCAGTTCATTTGCAAAATGCAGATCCTGCAAACTAAAATTCTGACTGCAAAGAGTGTCAGTGTTTGGATCTAGGGGGTTGGATTATACAGATCTGTGAAATCCAGAATCGGGCTATGATTTTGAACCACGTTCATGCAGAGAGCAGGATGAATTTTTTTCATTGAATAGGTTTTTAACTGATAAAAGCATTTTCTGAGTCCCGAAAGCTATATGTCGAATTCAGGTTAAATTCAGCAGAAGGTATTGGTTGGGGAAAAAAAATTCAAAAGAGTCAACGTTCTATACCAAAGTGGCTGTTCTGACTTTACAATTCTGAATGGGGTTTCAAAATTGACATTTGGCCAGGTTAAAAAAAAAACACCCAAAAAGGGGGAAAATACTCCCAAAACAGCCATTTGAAAAGAACCCTTGAAAAGAAATTCATTTCTAGTTGACTCAAAATGATTTTTTTTAAAATGAAAACTTTCAGGAAAAAAATTGCTTTCAATTGAACTGGAATTATCTGGATTTTTCGGTTCAACCTCTTCAACTGAAAAACCCATTTTTCACTCTGTCCCACTCTTGCATGTATGCAATACTTACCATGTTGCCAGCGCTCATGCTTTTTATCATGAATCTCATGATATTTGGTGCTTTTCTTAAAGACCCAGCTTCTGGAGTCATGCTGTTTCACAAGAATCTTTGCTTTTGTTTAAAGCAAAGGGAGGTTCAAAACCTATAAGGCAAATAAAAAGAACTCAACAATTATTTGTAGAAACCCTGTGATTCTTGTAAGCCAATATCATGATTTGGGGGGGGGGGAAGGCTTGCAATATTTGAACGGCTGTGGCTACTAATACTCAGATCAGGGGTACTCAGAATTGGGGTTTTGGTCCCAGTCCTTATTGAGAACAAACAGGTATAAATGCTACTGAACCAGATGGACAACCTCAGCTGACCAGACCAAACTGGACTGGCAAGGATGACATTATACAAGCAGCACGCGAGTGTGAGACATAATCTGTGTGGGAGCTCGGAGACCTAGTTTAAAAGATTTGTGCCATATCGCTACTATGGGGGAAGACATTTGCCATGACTTACATAGCAAGCGGGGGGGTTATAATGCCTTCACTTAGCTTATAACTCCAGTGTTCTTTGCACGGTCAATCAATTCAAACACCAAAATTGCACTTTCAACCTTAAAGGGACTCTGCGAACTTGAAATCCATGGTGGTCAACTGAAAGAAAGAAAGAAAGAGGTCAAAGACGTTTCAGTTTCTACACCTAGCCTGGAATTCCTAAGACAATTTCTGAGGTTTTGCAATCCCATTTTCCTACTTTTAAAAATATTTTCCTCCCCTCCCTGTTGCTACCTGAAAGACCCCCACAAACAAGGGGGAAACTGATTAAGGGCTTGACTACATGGTTCGTTAGCGTGTGGCAAGGTGAGATGTGAATATACGGCACACTAGCTTGCCTGGATCCTGCTACACCACAATAAAAGACCGACGGCTGGCTCAGGTCAGCTGACCTGGGCTCACAGGACTCATGCTGGGGGGCTAAAAATTGCAGTGTGGATATTTAGGCTTGGGCTGGAGCGCAGGGTCTGAAACCTCACAAATGGGAAGGGTGTCAAAGCCCAAGCTCCACCTTGAGTCCAAACTTCTACACTGCCATTTTTAGCCCGGCAAGCCTGAGTCAACTGACCCAGGCACTGACATTTGGTGCTGTGGCTTTTTTATTGCAGTGTAGACGTACCCTAAAAGTTCTGCAGTGCCTTTTGATGGGAGGCCATCAGAGAGCGCTGGGGGACTTCTAGCAGGCAGGAGCAAGGTCCACCATGGCTAGTTTGTGAGTTGCAGGCTAGCGTGGTGTACATTCACACCCCGTCTTGCCATGCACTAACTAGCCATGTAGACAAGCCCTAACTGACTAAGGAGGCAGAACAATGGAGATGATCATACCCAAAGTCCTGTCAGGTGAACAAAGCAAACACATGGAAACACAGAAAAATGTTTCCTCTATTCTCTTCTATTTTTAGTCACCTCAGCTGTTACTTGTGAACAGCAGGCTGTAAAAAACACCCATGAGATTTTTAAACGGCTGCCTAGACATTCAGTATAGCAGTGGTGGTTTGGGTGTATTTGGGGAGGTGGAGTTGAGGTTATTTTTTTCCCTCTGGGATCCTAAGCTAATGTGTGTTTTCATACCAAATAAATTCCTTGTTATCTGATTGTGGCACCATTCCACTGAGGAGCTCTGGCCCAGATCCTCAACGGTATTTTGGTGGCTAACTCCCGCTGAAATCAATGCGAGTTACAGCTTGGCTGCACTTGAAAGGCTTCAGCCCCACGGCTGCAGCGCTTCAGTGTGGACACCCCCTACGCCGATATAAGGGGTTCTCCCATCGCCGTAGTTAATCCACCTCCCGCACAGGCGGCAGGTTTGTATAATTTTTAGTAGAGCCCAGAACGGATCCAAGTCCTGTCCCCACCCCCGACACCTGCCTAAGGCTCTGGGAGGGAGCTTGGGTCTGGGGTGCAGGCCCTGGGTTGGGGCAGGGGGTGGGGTGCAGGAGGGGGTGCAGGGACAGGCTCCGGGAGGGAGTTTGGGTGCAGGGGCGGGCTCTGGGCTGGGGTTGGGGTGCAGCAGGCGGTGCAGGGGGTGGGCTCTGGGAGGGCATTTGGTTGCAGGGTATGGGCTCTGGGCTGGGGCAGGGGTGAGGGAGGAGGTGCAGGGGGCAGGCTCTGGGAGGGAGTTTGGGTGCAGGGGAGGGGGCAGGTTCTGGGCTGTGACGGGGGTTGGGGTGCAGGAGAGGGTGTAGGGGGTGGGCTCTGGGAGGGCGTTTGGGTGTGTGGGGTGGGCTCTGGGCTGGGGATTTGGGTGCGGGGGGGTGCAGGGGCAGGCTCTGGGAAGGAGTTTGGGTGCAGGGGGCGGGTTTTGGGCTGGGGCTAAAGGTTGGGGTGCAGGGGATAGGCTCTGGGAGGGAATTTGGGTGCAGGGTGTGGGGTCTGGGCTGCAGGATGGGGTGAGAGGGTGGGCTCTGGGAGGGAGTTTGGGTGCGGGGTGCAGGCTCTGGGCTGGGACTGGGGGTTGGGGTGTGGGAGAGGGTGAGGGTGAGGGGTGCAGTGCTTACCTCAGGTGGCTCCCAAAAGCAACCCGCACCCCCCTCTGGCAGCAGCTCCTAGGCAGGGGGCTACAGGGGTCTCCGTGTGCCGCTGCCCGCAGGTGCCACCCCCGCAGCTCCCATTGGCCACAGCTGGCAGAGTTGGTGCTTGGGGCGGGGACAGCGCATGGAGACACCCCCACCTGGGGCAGCAGGGACCTGACAGCCACTTCCAGGAGTGGACGGGCAGGCAGGAAGCTGCTGGTGGTGGCGGCGGGGGCGCTGGGCCCTTTTAAATTGCCTGGGGGCGGCAGGCGGGGCCGGGGGAGAGACCCGGCCCCGAACTTTGGTGGAGCCGGGCCCCCATGCTCTCCTATTGGTGGAGCACAGGCGCCATGGGCCCATACAACTCGCCGCCCCTGACCTCCCCGAGAGGGGGTAGCTAGGCCAGCAGAAGAATTCTTCCATAGACCTAGCGCTGTCTACACCGGAGGTTAGGTCGGTTTAACTACACCACTCAGAGGGGTGGATTTTTCACACCCCTTAGCGACATAGCTAGGTGCCTCTCTGTTTTTAATGTAGACCAGGCCATAGGTACTTTATTCCCTGTGAGGACCTGGGCCTAGGTGTTTCGCAGAGGACAGGCGTCATTTTAGGTTTTTTTAGTAACGGGGGAAGAGACATTTTTTTAAATGTTTTGGATGCATTTTTTGTTTGTTTGCTTGTTTTGCCTTGTCGACCTTGAGTAATAGAGTCACAGACATGACAGATGAAAAGGATCTGGTAGGTCCATCTCCCTGCTAAGGGAGGGGTGTTCTCTACAGTATGGTTCCTGGAGCTTTTCAGTCTAGTCCCCAGTGACAGTGCAGGAACATGAGATTGCCTTCCTGGTGCAGAGCAATGTCCATTTAGAGCAGTGTCCTGTCTCTCACAGTGACCAATATCAGTTGCTTCAGAGAAAAACATAAAACCTCCATAATGTATCTAATTGCTCATTATTATACCATGGGGGAGACTCTTCCAGACCACATCTGGTCATCAGCTTATGCTCTGTTTCAGAGTAACAGCCGTGTTAGTCTGTATTCGCAAAAAGAAAAGGAGGACTTGTGGCACCTTAGAGACTAACCAATTTATTTGAGCATAAGCTTTCGTGATGCATCTGATGAAGTGAGCTGTAGCTCACGAAAGCTTATGCTCAAATAAATTGGTTAGTCTCTAAGGTGCCACAAGTCCTCCTTTTCTTTTAGCTTATGCTCTGAGACACTAGGACAGATAGCGCTGGGAATTGTTACTGGACCGAGAATGACCATTACACTTCTTAACTATGTATGGAACCTACCGATAAAAGCAGCAACAGCCGGGCACATCTGAAGTGTGCATTATAGAAATACCAATCCGGTCACAGGAAAGTCAATCACAGCAGGTTAGATTTAAATAGTACAAAATATAAGAGAGCTTTTTAAATAAGAGAGACAACCTGAAGTCGAGTTCTGTGTAAGCTCGAAGCAGAAGTTGGTCCAATAGCAGATATCACCTCCCTCACCTTCTCTGTCTAAGATCCTGGAACAATGTGGCTCCAACACTCGATGTAAATAAAGGCTGACGTACACTAGAAGGTTTACCAGGTGGCAGGGCATCTGCCTGGTTTAGCTGGGCTTTTGTACCACATCTCTCAGGCCCTTTGCTTTTGGGTTGTTCTGATTTTCTCTGAAAAATCCCCGGGTTTTGAAAATACCAGTATTTGGGTTTGACTGTTTTTTTTTTTTTTTCCACCTGAATTTTGTGCGAGCTGAGACTCGCTCCCTCTTTGCAGAGTCCCAGCCGGTGCAGTGCAGCCGTGGGGCAGCGAGACGGACAGCCACAAATACTGCAGCAACAGAGGGTGGAAGGGTTCCTCAACTGCTACATCAGCGAGCATGGGCTCCCCTGGCCCCCCACGTCCCGTGAGTACGGGGCACCTCTCAGCTCCCTGCCCGCTGCCCTTCGCTTTTTACTAGTTTTCGCCCTTGGAATTAACACTGATCGATTCCTGGGAAATGGGGAACAACCAAACGAAACCCAAAAACGACGGGCCTGGCACATCCAGCTCCTGTGTATCCACCACAGTATGGATAACGGGCTTGAATATGGCTTTGTTCCAGCTTTGGGCTGGATTGTGTCCTAAGGCCACAAGGAGTCGTGCCTCGCTACACCACGCCCCCGGAGCAGTTCCCTCCCTGCTCCACCCCCATGCTCCAGCAAGGTGGTAATTCCCTGCTAGCTAGACAATGGGGAAATGAAACCACACCTGCATACTCCCTGCCCCACCGCCAGAGAGGGAGGAGGCAGGTGCACAGCTCAGTTTACTACTGTGCACCTGGACCCAAGCTCCAAAAAGCCTGCGTCAGTGGGGGCTCTTATTCCTCTGTGCAGGTGAATGTAACGCACTGGAGAGCGCCTCTGTGCCCAATCCACTGAGGAAGTGAGTCTGTTCCAGCCACTTTATCAGGGAGGTTGATTCTTTAGCTCAAACTGTAGCAGCTTGTGCTTTTTTAGTCCTGGAGTTCCCTGGTTCTAAACCCCAATGTGACAGCTGCCACATCTACTCTAAGTCACCAGATAGCTTTATAATGACAATTACCTCATTTCCGACAGAGTGCGGATGGTTTGCAGTCCATGTCAGCCCTGGGTTAATTACCTAGTATAAATTAGCCTGCTCAGAGCAGCTAAGCCATGGAAATTCACAAAATCAAGGCACCATTTGTTAGTTCAAGAGCAGGAATGAAAGCTGGAGTGTCAGATCTGATTTTTTAGCCTTCCCTTTATATTTCCCATCTGTTTTTTTGTGGGTGTAAGTCAACCCCTCAGTGCTACTTTACATCTGGATCTAATTTTATTTTGACTCCCTCTAACTTTTAGTATCAGAGCCGTGTTAGTCTGGATCTGTAAAAGCAGCAAAGAGTCCTTTGCCGCTCTAACTTTTAGCACCATTAAGGGGCGCAGCTACGGTAATTACATGGAAGAAATAAATAGTTGAGATACTCTGAGTGTTGTGATCAATTATTCAAAAGCCAATAGTGGCAGCTAGTGAAGAAGTTATTATCCAGGGTGCACAGGGCATGATAATCTGGCAACACAAGCAGAGGATGCAGCTGCTCGTGGTGAACAAGGAACTGTCTACAAAATGACGTGGCTTAACAATGGTAAACGGCAGACACCAACAACACTTTCATCAGGGACAAACAAGGCCACCTACTAACAACAGAAAAAGAACAAGAAATGCCCTGCACAGAGCATTTCAAAGAATTGCTAAACAGGGAACCATCTAAAGAGGAAGCAAACATCCAGGAGGCAGAAGAAGATCTTGGTATCAACACAGACACCCTTCTCATCCCTTGAAGACCTGGACTTCACAGATGATCTCACTCTCCTATCACATACCCAACACCATATACAAGAAAAAACAACTCGACTCAACGCATTCAGCCAGCAAATTGGACTGAAAATCAACCACAATAAGACAGATCTCATGACCTTTAATGTTGCCTCACCATCACCAGTACGGATAGAGGATTATGTTCTCATCAGTGTAGAAACATTCACATACTTGGGCAGCACCATCAGACAGGCCAGTGGAACAAGCCAGGACATCCGGAACAAAGTCAGTAAAGCCAGAAACACCTTCAGGAGCTTAAATACAGTCTGGAAATCATCAAAATACAACACCAAAACCTAACTCAAGATTTATCAGAGCTGCAACCTTACTTTATAGTGCAGAATGCTGGGGAATGGGAAAGTATGACGTGTCCAAATTGTCTTCATTCCATACAACCTGCCTCAGAAAAATCCTCCATATCTTTTGGCCCAGAACAATCTCAAACCAAGATTTATTGACACAGTGCAGCCAAGAAGATATGAGCACTATCATTGCCAGCAGGTGTTGGAGATGGATTGGCCATGTGCTTCGGATGGAAACTGATTCCATCACCAGAGTAGCAATAAGATGGATACCTGAAGGCAAGCAAAAACGAAGCTGCCCAAAAACAACATGGCACAGAGCTGTGGAAGCCGAGCTGAAAAACCTGGGGCACAGCTGAGGAACCATTGAAAGACTAGCCAGAAACAGACAGGAGTGGAGGAGCTTCGTCACTGCCCTAAATGCCAGAGGCGTAATGGGAACATGATGATGATGATGATAGGGTGTGCTACTTTGGCATTTGCTATGTTTTGTTGGATGAATCAATGATGATTGTCCAAGCCAAGAGAGATGCTTGTTTCCCATTTCTTATGCAATCTGTTGTTTTAGTAGGAAAAGCAAGGCATCGGGTCACAGCTTTTCAGGCACAATAAATGAGGAAGGACGAGTTAGTGGTTAACATGCAAGACTAAGAGTCAGAAGACCTGCTCTATTGCTGGCCCTGCCACTGACTTTCTGTGTGGCCATGAGAGAGTCATTTGGACCTCCATTTTCATTTGGGGTGCCTCCATTTTAAGACATTAGGGGCCTGATTTTCAGAGGTGTTGAGCCATCAGTGCAACCACGCTGCTGGAAGGTTAACTAGGCAAATTCATATTAGAACTAAGGTGCAAATTTGTAATAGTTAGAAGCATTAAGCATTGGAACAGCCTAGTGAGGGCTGTGGTGGATTCACCATGGCTGGAAATTTTAAAATCAAGCCTGGATGTTTTCTAAGAGCGATGCTCTCGTTCAAACAGGAATCAGTTCAGGGAAGTCTTATGGCCTGTGTTATCCAGGAGGTCAGACTAGATGATCACAGTGGTCCCTTCTGGGTTTATAATCTATGAAGTCAGTGGTGGAAGTAGAAAATAATTACTGCTCCCCATCTGGGTCTGGCCTCCCCATCATCCCTCCAGCCACTTCTCTCAATATGTTGGTGGGATCTCATTGTTCAGCAGCTTTCCACTTGCCTCCCATCCTGCCAGCTGCTTCTCCCATTGGGAATGAGGGGGTGGGGCTATCATTAAGCACCTACCCAGGGAAACAGTGTTTCCAGACTGGATCTAACCTGAGATCCATCCAGTCCAGGATCCTGAACCAGATGGTTCAGAGGATGGTATAGGAACCCCACAGTAGAAGATGTGGGGTAACCTGCCCCAACATTAGGTCTCATCCTGGTCTCTAATAGTTCACGGAATGTGCATTACTAGTGTGTAACAGGACTAATCGAACAGAAACTTCCCTTGAGCATTTATTATTTTATATACTCTTGTCATGTCCACCTTTATTCCTCTCCTTTCTAAGGTAAACAGGCCCAGTCTTTCTGATGACTCTTCACAGGAGAACATTTCCAGGCCTTTGATCGTCTCATTGCTCTTCTCTGAGCGCCCTCTAGTTCTGCAATATCCTATCTGAGGTAGGCCGACCAATATGGCATCCGCCTCTCTAAAGGTCTGTTTAGGCAAGTCCAAGCAAGTCAAAATACAGCCAGAATCATAATAATAAAGAGGCTGAGATTTTATATACAGCTGCAGCAAAGCTTGGGAGTTCGTATGAGGCACAGAGAGAAAGAGAAATTAATGGAACCGGCTTGAGTTTGTGCATCAGATGATTGATTTAAAAATCCACGTCCTGTTATGGGTTTGTAATTAGAAACCAGCCTTTGCCTTCCCCTCTTCATATTTCTAGATGATCCTGGCAATGACGCGGGTATCTGAGATGTATCAAAAACCATCACAACATGGAACGTGATACTCAGCAGGATTAATGGAGCAGAGTTCCTGGGAGGGCTGTGTTGTCTAAGGGCCAGATTCTACTCTCTGGTTCCCTGCTGTCAGTTCGAAGGCGCTCTTTTGGCTTTAATAGTTATATATAATTTCTGTGGGCCCTATGACTGCATCATCTAAGTACCTCATAAGGAAAGGGACAGATAATAAGACAGAAACTATCACCATGGCACCATATAAATCCATGGGACTCCCACACCTTGATTACTGCCTGCAGTTCCAGTCACTCCATCTCAAAAAAGATATATTAGAAATGAAGATGCTACAGAGAAGGGCAACAAAAATTATGGAACAGCTTCTATACAAGGAGAGATTAAAAGGACAGGGATTGTTCAGCGTGGAAAAGAGACAACTAAGCAGGATACAATAGAGGTCTATAAAATCATGACTGGTGTGGAGAAAGTAAATAAGGAAATGTTATTTACTCCTTCCCATAACACATGACCCAGGGGCCAGGCAATGAAATTAATAGGCAGCAGGGTTAAAAGAAACAAAAAGAAGTACTGCTTCCCACAATGCACAAAAGTCCCACCTGTGGAACTCATTGCCAGGGGATGTTGTGAAGGCCAAAAAGTATAACTGGGTTTAAAAAAGAATTAGATGAGTTCAAGGAGGATAGATCCATCAATGGCTATTAGCTAAGATGGTCAGGGACAAAAGGGAGTGGGCGACTGGAGGGGATCACTCAGTAATTGCCCTATTCTGTGCATGCCCTCTGACACACCTGGCATTGGCCACAGTCAGAAGACAGGATACTGGGCTAGATGGACCTTTGGTCTGACCCAGTCTGGCCACTCTTATGTTCCCACAATCTTTGAGGTCTGAATCTTAGCACACTGCTACTACCCTCATTCTACAGCTGGGGAAATAAGACACACAGAGGCTAAGGGACTTGCAGCCTGATCTTCAAATTTCTAGACTAGTGCCCTAACCACTTGACCATCCTTTATACTGCTAGAGCTAACAGAAGAATTTGGAGCTAAATATTTGTGCAGGTGGCATAAGAAGGGGAAAGCCCCAAAGACTTGTAAGCCTTTCCTTACTCTTCTTCTGTAAAATTATGATTAGTCACTGAAATTAAGTGCTGTTTGCAAAGTATTCCATTCATTGCTCATTGCTGCTTTTTAAAGTCCTGGGCACAGCCAAAGCTGGGCAAGTACTAAAGAGAAGTAGTTGTGAACTTGCATTCAGATAAAGATGGCAGGTTCCCTTCAATGGGAATCACAACCCCTTTGATTTGGGCCTGAGTATTTATGAGTCTATTTTGTTTGTGGGAATGTTCAGAGAAAGAGGTAAGTGTTGAGATTATGTGTGCAAATATGTTTGCACGAATATCCACATAGGTAGTTTCACAATTGCTTGTACAAAAATGTGTTTGTGCATGGGATCACTCGTTCAAATCCTCCTCTTGTTTATAAAAAAAATCAGCAATCCAATCAGGAAGCAGAAACAATGCCAAGTGACATAGGGGGACTAACCACAGGGCAGGAATAGCAAATACTTAGTGAAGTTGCCCAGTGCAGGACCCCATAAGGGTGGGAAGCAAAGGCTGGCCCAGTCCCCAGACTCAATGCTGCTTCAACGTTTGCCCTGTTGACTGTGACCCCAATGGGCTGTTTTGGCAGCTGGGAACAGTTGAAGCATAGAATTGTTCTGGACCCAACCAGGCTCCCTACAGCTGGGTCTGCAAGGAAGGGTGGAATAAAGCAACTATACCGGCTCTGTATCACCCAGACATTCCCTCTGCACAGGGGGACTTCCCGGGTGGCCAGATATGCTGTCGTGAGAGCTGTGAGTGTGTACTTGCTCATGTCTGTGAAGAGAAGGAGGGTGTGAATTCATCACCAGATGGTTTGCTCTAAATATTTTGCCCTACTTTAGGTGTCTTTCTGCTGGAGATGACCCCAAAGCTGGCCCTTTGCTTCTCAAGAACAATCTGTGGCAGGGATGGAAATGAATCCAACATCTGTTATTTCCTATTATCCCTGCTCCACACATATTCAGAGTATGAAACACTTTGCCTGAAGCAAGGCTGATTCCTAAACCAGACTCACACCTAGTAGTTCCTGAATCACATCACCTTCAGCTTTGTTCTCATCAGCCATTACCAAATGAGCCGATTTGGACTAAAGGGAATCCAGGGCGAGATAATCCAGACCAGTGGTTTTCACCCAGCGGAATGCATCCCCCTGGGGGTACGCAGAGGTCTTCCGGGGGTACAGCAACTCCTCTAGATATTTGCCTAGTTTTACCCCGGGCTACGTAAAAAGCACTAGAGAAGTCAGTACAAACTAAAATTTCATACAGACCATGACTGGTTTATATTGCTGTATATACTGTACACTGAAATGTAGGTACAGTGTTTATATTCCAGTTGATTTATTTTATCATTATATGGTAAAACTGAGAAAGTCGCCCATTGTTCAGTAACGGTGTGGCTGTGACACTTGTCTTGTAAGCAAGTAGATTTTAAGTGAGGTGAATCTTGGGGGTACCCAAGACAAATCAGACTCCTGCAAGGGGTTCAGTAGTCTGGAAAGGTTGAGAGCCACTGACCCAGAGCGCTGCTGTGACTCGGCTGTGGGCACTCTGCCTGACTCAGTAGTGACCTAGGGGGACATTTTCAAAAGCATCTCAGGGGTTTAGGCGCATAAAGCGAATTCAGTTTCTCCTCACCCACTCCCTATTGACTTCGGCAGGAGCACAGTTAAGCCATCCAGTGTTTTTTGAAAGTTTCACCCTCAGCTTTGTGTGTGTGTGTGTGTGTGTGTGTGTGTAACAATTTTAAATTCAATAGCAAGTCCCTTGAAGACATGTAGGGCAGCTGAGAAGCCCGCGGTAGCACTCCTAATGCCACGGAATGGTTTGATAGATATTTTCCTTATGGACTCATTAAAATAAAATAAATACGTATTTCGGGACTTTTAAAAATGCATATCAGGCCAAATGCAGCTCCATTGAAGCCGATCATCTCTTTAGAGTTGGACCCACTTGCCCTGGGGCTGAATCTGGACCACAATGTCCAGTTTGGAATGGCTCCTTCAGAATTTGTAGACATCTCTAAGGTCGATTGTGTAAACAGGTATCCAGGTGTGACATAAGATATGTATGATTCACCTGCTTGAGCTCTTTGTAAATGCATATTTCCTTCCCCTGGAGGTCATGCTGCACTTGAGAACCATCTTATTAATAAGTTCAGGTACTTAGATTCCACTGTCCAACACCTACTTAGATGGTAAACTCTTTGGGGCAGGAACTGGCTTTTTACCCTGGCACGACAAGCTGTTATCTATGACTGTGGTCCCTAGGTGCTTCAGTAATACAAATAATAAATAATCATCAAAAAAGCACACACCTGAACGTAACAAGAGCTGTTCTTTTCCACGCGACTTTACTCAGCAAGTTGTTCAATATAATATTTGTATTAACCATCGAGATTTAATTTATTGCCCTTTTTTTGAGTTGTGCTTTCAGTTCCTTCATTCGAAATATGTTAAAAACAACCCCCCCCACACATACATTACGGAACGGTGCAAGTTTCTGTATTTTCTTTGGATTTCTGGAGCAGTGTTTGGGGTGGTTACCGGTGAAAAGGCTGAGGAAGAAGAGTGGGTTTCTGTCGCCACTTGCACTTTATTGTAGGGGATCAAGGCAGGAAGCTGGCAGCTATGCTGAACTCAGAGGCCCACTGTTAGGTTGGAAAGCGTAGCCAGCATTTTTGTGTCTGAGGTGCTTAAAGCTAGACTAACTAAATCCATTTTCAGGCTCCAAAAGAGAAGTGTGACCAGCTTTTCAGAGGCACTGAGGACTGCAGCTGCCATTCCCTTCTCTGGGCATGAAGAGCTAAAAAGTTAGGTTGACCCAGCTACGTCAGCTCGGGGGGAGGCGGGAGTGTGAAAAATTCCCACCCCGTGAGCAATGTAGTTAAGCCAAACCAATTCCCGGCATAGACAGTGCTGGGTGAAGGGAAGAATTCTCTCCTTGTCCTAGCTACTGCCTCTCGAAGAGGTGGATTTAGTCCAGCAATGGGAGAATCCCTCCTGTCACTGTGGTGAGTTTCTCTTCATTGAAGTGCGACAGTCACACAGCTGTGGTGATGCTGCGTTTCTAGTGAAGATGCAGCCTAAATGTGTGGCCTTCCCATTTCTAGTCCCAGTCCCAGACTTGCTAGGAGGACTTCAAAACTGCCCAGCAAGTGTTGCATTCTCCCAGAGGCTGGAGGAGCCACTGCTCTGATTATTGACACGATCCTTTCATTGTTGCGCCCGTGCTCCGCCAAAGACCTCCCAGGCTGTGGAAGTTGTGGGGCTGGGACACAATAACAGTAATAAAACCAAGCTCTCATCTACCGCTTTTCACTCCTAGATCTCAAAGCGCTGCACAACGGAGGTCAGGTGTCATTAGCCCCATTTTACAGAAGGGGAAACTGAGGCACCGAGTGGTGAAGCGACTTGTCTGAGGTCACCCAGCAGGCTAGTAGCCGAGCCAGGAATAAAACTCAGGTCTTCTGAGTCCTAGTCCAGTCCACTAGGCTGCCCTGCCTCTGTGAAGAAGAGAGCTGTGGTGGGGCTTTGCATTCTGTTCATTGCATTAAGAGCCTAAATAAACACAGCAAGCCAGGAAGTGGGGAGAGACTTTTTAAAATTAAGCCTATGGTCTGGTGCACATGTTCTTTAATGCCTGAACAGTGCTTCCACCAGGCACTCTGATGCCAGAGTGATGGGCATTTTCTGAGACCCTCAGCAGGACTGACTGGATGCAGTGGGAATCATAGGCCCCGACTTCTAGTTTTCCCTGGGGGTGCTCCATCCCTGCTCTGTCCCGAGGCCCCACCCCCACTCTGCCTCTTACCTCAAGGCCCCATCCTCGCTCCGCCTCTTCCTGCCCCCGGTCCATCCCCTCGTGAGGCCCGTGCCTGCCTGCCACTCTCCTCCCGACCCGAGCCACCGATCAGCTGCTGGGCAGGGCCACCGAACAGCTGTGGTCGGTGGATGCTGAGCACTCCCTATTTTTCCCCATGGATGCTCCAGCCCCGGAGCACCCACGGAGTCAGCGCCTTTGGTGGGATTTGTGGGTGCTCAGCACCCCTGAGTATCCAGTCAGTTAGGACCTGATTGTGCCTGGCTGTTCTGTGGTGGGGAAAGGCACCAGGAGCCTGCTGTGACCCTGTGTAACGCCGATAGACCCCGGACGGCGGCGGGTGGACTCGAACTGGGGGCCTCTGGAGCTTGGTGCATGAGCCTCTACCGCTTGAGCTAAAAGCCACCTGCCTGTTAGTTCAGGCTGCAGAGCAGACTCTCTCTCTAAGTGATCTCAGTGCCACTGCATGGGACAGAACCCCACACCCGGGAGGTGTGTGGGTTACACCTGCACTGCTGACAGGCACAGCTGTAACCCTTCTGGGTGCCTCCAGGGCTGCAGGACAGCCCCAGTGGGTGGGGAGAAAGCGGTATCATGATCCCTCCTTTCTGTGTCCCAGCCAACGGAGCTGGCTGGGTGTGCTGGAGGGCAGCTTGTCGCACCCCTGGAGGAGAGTAGCAGCAGCAGGTGTCCAGAAGGAATTCTCCAGGCAGAATTCCCCAGGGGCAGTGTGACGCTCTGCCTGAACGACCTGCCGTGGCTCTTCTGTAGGCATCTGAATACAGATTTCAGTGCCTCAGCTTATGCAACCAGGTTTGAAAATGTTGGTTTTGGCCTCACAGTTTGTGCTGCACTTTTCGATGGTAGGCCAGAATTGATCGACATTGGACAGAAATCCAGAAAACACACTGGGCTTGCTCCGTCGCCTGGCCTTGTTTGTCTAGCCTTGTCCTTTCAGGGTTATCGCTGGGTGTTTAAGCTTTTGAAAGCTGCAGGCTGAGTTGTCCACTTTGCAAGTTCCAAAGTTGCCTTGCAGCGGACTTAGACGGGACTGTGAGGAATTCAAAACACACTCGCAAAAGGCCAGTAAAGAGAATGGAATAAATTCAGCCCTGGTGAAACTGCATTGACTTCAACAGCGATGCTCCACTGGGAAATGACAGTGCTTATTTAATCTCAGAGCTGATCCTAACTAGTCAAATTAAAGGATGGTGGATTTAGTCCAAACACAATTATAAAGCTCCAAGGTCAACATACTAGGTCAGGGAGTATTGGCTTGTTTTTCCCTGTACTTGGCCACCTTCCAGGCCAAATGCGAGTGATTTACAGGATCTGATCGTGTGTTCTCATGTACCTGTGGTCAGTTACACCAGTGCAAAGTGGGTGTGAAGTGTTGCCATTCTGACTCTGGTGTGGTTGGTACCTGCTTTGTACTAGTGTACATAACTGCAGGTCTGATAGTATCGAAAGGGGATTCCGTTGGAAGAGGAGCTGTCATCAGCCCTTCTCACCCGGACCCAGGAACCTAGTTAGCATTTTTAGTTCTGTTTTTGATGCAAACTGAAAAGCACAATAAGCTCTCATTAAAACAGAAATGCTAAAAGGTGTGTCCAGCACACATTTTACAAAAGCACTCTGCTTTGATGCCTCTCCTTTGTCTCCATTTGTTCTTCTCTTGGGATGTGAGATACAATTGTCTTCTAAACCTTGGGGACGAGAACTGAGCAGCCCTGAAATCCTGGGTCTGGTGATAGATCTCAGTGGGCTTTGGATCAGGCCCCATAACAGTGGGATCTGCAACACACATGCCCGGGTGTCACTGCTCTCTCTGGAGGTCCCTCCCCGAAGTGGTTGGTTCACTACCACCACGGAGCCGGCTGCAGTGTGACTTGCAAAGGATCCCCACAGGATAAAGCTGGCAGAGGGAGTTACAGTAAATCTGTCTAGACAGCTGTGAAGTATGTGTCCCAAAACTAGGGTCTCTAAAAATAGCATCTCAAAGTAACGTGTCAACGCGAGGAAAGCCCAGTGCCCAAATGAGAGCCCCGGAATGGGCTGCAGTGAATGAGGGCTGTTTCTGCACGAGCAGTGCCTGAACTGGTTGGGAGAAGATTTTACCACACCAGAACAGGCCCTAGCAGCGCTATGAAGAACACTCAGAATGCGAGTGTAACCCACACACCTCCTGCGGGTGGCGCTCTGTCCCCTCTAGTGGCACCGAGACCACTTAGAGATTAATGAGTCTGCTACAGCCTCAGCTAAGAGCCATGTGGCTTTTAGGTCATGCGGTAGAGGCTCATGCATGTAGCTCCAGAGGTCCCAGGTTCGATCCCACCCACTGATGACCAGGGTCTGTCTGTATTACACTGGTGCAGTGGTTCTGGGGTGCTATGGGCCCATCGAGGCACACTCTACTGCCTGGGCAACTCCCTTGACTTCAGAGCAGTTACCCCTGAGCAGGGGAGAGGAGAAATACCAGAAAGGAAGCTTGTGGGTCAGAAAGTCCCCTAAAACACACAGGGAGCTTGCTGCCCAGGTATGCCTTTTTGAAAAGGATTTTGGAAAATGAGAGTGTTGTGTAAGTTAGAAGAAAGGCAGCCACATGATGATAGAATCATAGGACTGGAAGGGATCTTGAGAGGTCATCTAGTCCAGTCCCCTGCACTCATGGCAGGGCTAAGTATTATTTAAACCATCCGCGACAGGGGTTTGTCTAACCTGCTCTTAAAAATCTCCAATGACGGAGATTCCACAACCTCCCTAGGCAATTTATTCCAGGGCTTAACCGCTCTGACTGTTAGGAAGCTTTTTCTAATGTGCAACCTAAACCTCCCCTGCTGCAATTTAAGCCCATTGCGTCTTGTCCTATTCTCAGAGGTTAACAAGAACAATTTTTCTCCTGTCTCCTTGTAACAACCTTTTATGTACTTGAAAACTGTTATGTCCCCTCTCAGCCTTCTCATCTCCAGACTAAACAAACCCCATGTTTTCAATCTTCCCTCATAGGTCATGTTTTCTAGAGCTTTAATCATCTCTTCTCTGGACTTTGTCCAATTTTTCCACATCTTTCCTGAAATGTGGCTGTGACAGGATCCCCGGGGTTCAGTCTGGGACTGTGGGACCGCTGTGCCCCCTTAATTCTCCAGCCTGGGCTGTCTCTCACAATGCTTTGCTAATGACAAGCAGCAAACCCCTCCAGGAGCTGTGATCACTCAGCACAACCACATGTGGAGCCCCACACTCAGCTAGATTGCATGCATGCTCCCAGAGCCACTCATGAGGCACACAGAGAAAGGCATCAGCTAAATTCCCCCATCTCCCAGCACTGTACCTCAGGAATATATTATCTTGTCCTGCTAAAGATGAGCAGTGCAAATTTATTAATTGGTTCACCACCTTATCAATGGAAAGTGGATATACACCATGCTTAGCAAACCTGAGCAGATTTACCACACACTTCGTACAAACTCACTGGTAAAGATAAACAGTTGAGCAAATGTATTAACTACAAAAGATAGATTTTAAGTTATTATAAATAATAGGCAAAAAGTCAGAGTTAGTTACCAAAATAAAATAAAATACAAGCACACAGTCTAAACTCTCAACCCTATTAGACTGAGCAACATCTAGATTAAGCAGTTTTTTTCACCACACTGGTTATTGAAGTCGTTAATATACAGGTTTGTCCCTTAAGGGCCAGTCTCCTCTGTTGGAGTCTTCAGTCTTCTGAGTGTCCTTGTTGCTTGCAGTATAGGTGGGGGCAAGAGAAAGGCCAAGCACTGGGCCCCTGTGTTCTGTTTTATACCCTTAGTCCATGTGCTTGGAGAACACAAGTCCAGGCATGTCTTATGGGAATTGCTGAGTCCCCAGGGAAGGTTGAGCAATTCCCTTGGTGTGGCCTTATGCAGGTGAGTCATTGAATTGTAACTCCCTGGCTGGACAATGGCTATTGATGGTTGTTTGACACCCACTCGGGCGTTGGTACTTTCCTTGCTGTTGTCTCTGGGGAGCTAACATCTGGCTGATTTCCCAATTTACAGCATGTTTTACTGACAACCATACAACACAATCTCATACCTTCATATGTACTAATGATATACGTATTTAGATAGACCAGTGATTTTCAGCAGATCATAACCTTTCCCCTGATACTTCACATGGCCTGCTTTATATGCAAGATCACAATTATATATAAATAAGGAAAATGGGGGATTACAGGGTGCTCCCCCAAGGTATAGAATGTCACAGTGGCACCCAGAACCGGACACAGTACTCCAGTTAAGGCCTAATTAGTGTGAAGAAGAGAGGAAGAACTGCTACCTGTGTCTTACCACACTCCTGCTGATACATCACAGAATGATGTTTGCTTTTTTTGCAACAGTGTTACGCTGTTGACTTATATTTAATTTGTGATCCACTATGACCCCCAGATCCCTTTCTGCAGTACTCCTTCCTAGGCAGTCATTTCCCATCTTGTATGTGTGCAACTTACTGTTCCTTCCTAAGTGGAGTACTTTGCATTTGTCCTTATTGAATTTCACCCTATTTACTTCAGACCATTTCTCCAGTTTGTCCAGATCATTTTGAATTTTAATCCTATCCTCCAAACCACTTGCAACCCCTCCCAGCTTGGTATCATCCGCAGATTTTTTAAGTGTCCTCTCTATGCCATTATCTAAATCACTGGTGAAGAAATTGATATATTTGTCTAGTCTTTAAAGAGATTTAAATGTTAATTCGTAATACCCATTGGGATGATGCTGACGTATGTTTGTGTCTGACTCTTTTGCATTTGTCATCTCCTGCTCTAGCTTGTTTGGGGTTCAAATGATAATTCAGGCCTCCAAGCCCTCCAAGCAATGTTTGCAGTTCTACTGTAGCATGTATATTCTGGACTTCAATTTTTTTTAAAACTGTTCTTCCCCTACTTCAGGTGCGCCCTCAGCAGCTGTTTTCCGGGTATTATAGTCCTTTTATTGCTTTATTCTGCTGGCGTTCATACAACCTTCTCTAACAAAGAACTCAGATCAGAAGACTGGTCCCAAGAGGAAGGGGACCACATGGTGCAGGCAATGGAGTTGGCACTCAGAAATCTAAGGACTTGTCGACCCCGCCCCACAGTTCAGACTACGCGGGTGTGAACTGCAGCATGCACTTGTGAGGTGCGCTGTAACTGCCCCACGTAGAGCTGGTGGGGGTGAGCTGAAAGGTACCTCATTCACGTTAACAAGTTCACATGCATTGCAATTCACACACACACCCTGTCCAAATTGCGGATGGGGTAGACCCTCCCTTGGGTTCACTACCAAATGCTGTCACAGACTCCCAGCATGACCTTGTGCAAGTCATTTCGTTTCTCTGTGCCTCAGTCCCCCACATCTGTCATACACTGTCATACACATAAAAACCATCTGCTCAATGTGCAGCAGAGTCAAAAAAGCCAACGAAATGTTCGGAACTATTAGGAAAGGGATAGATAAGAAGCCAGAAACTATCAGAATGCCACTACACAAGTCCATGGTATGCCCACACATTGAATATTGTGTGTGCAGTTCTGACCATCCCATCTCAAAAAAGATAGATTAGAATAGGAAAAATTACAGAGAAGGGCAACAAAAATGATTGGGGTATAGAACAGCTTCTCTATGAGGAGAGATTAAAAAGACCAGGACTGTTCATCTTAGAAAGGAGACAACTAAGGGGGGATATGATAGAGGTCTATAAAATCATGAGTGGGGTGGAGAAAGTGAATCAGGAAGTGTTATTTACTCTTTCACATAACACAAGTACCAGGGGTCACCCAATGACATTAATAGGGAGCAGGTTGAAGACAAACACGCAACCCACACTCAATCTGAGGAACTTGTTGCTGGGAGATGTTGTGAAGGCCAAAACTGTAATGGGGTTAAAAAAAGACTTAGATAAGTCCATGGAGGACAGGTCCATCAATGGCTATTCACCAAGATGGTCAGGGAAGCAACCCCATGCTCTGGGTGTCCCTAGACTCTGACTGCCAGAAGCTGGGAGTGGATGCCAGGGGGTGGACCACTCCATGATTGCCTGTTCTGTTCATTCCCTTTGATGCATCTGGAATTGGCCATTGTCAGAAGACAGGATACTGGGCCAGATGGACCACTAGTCTGAACTAGTCTGGCCGCTCTTATGTTCTTAATAAACCAGAAAGCTCTCCATGCCTTAGTGTTACATCTGAGATCAGTGAAGGTGCTCCAGATGCAGCATTCCTGTTTTAAAAGGCAGCTGGCAGGGTGTTCTCTGAACGAGGCTATTGACTTTGGAATTCACTCCCTCCCTGCTTGGGCCAAAATAGCCTAAGTCTTTAGGTACATGGGAAAGCTGCACCGGTTTAAAGTAAGGTGTGACTTGAAACCAATTAAGTTATACCAGAATAAGAGTATCCACCCAAAGGCTGGCACCGGTTTAACTATACCTATTTTAAAAACTATTTAAATTAACCAGGTGCAACTTTCTTGTGTAGACAAACCCCAAAGCTCTTGACTCCAAAGCATGCTGCCAAGCATAGCTATTTTCATGAGCCTCTAGGGAGCAGGAAAAGGATGCTTTTGGGAGCTGGCCAGGGTGGGCTTTATGTTTGGTTAGTGGGTTTTCCTCAAGATGTGGGGAAAGCGAGGCTGCCGGATTTGTTATGGACCGGTTTTTAATATTGATGTGTATGGTTTTAAAGATACCTGAGGTGCATCTACAGCTTGGAATAGGCACCTCTAAGTGTACAAATTAACAGCAAAGCAGTTTTAAATTGGCCGTAATGCACAATGCACTTAAGAGAAAAATAGGGACACCCATTTGTCACAAAGTTTGGGGGAGACAGGGCCCTGCATCTGCCCCACTTCCTGCAATTCACTGTGACTCTCAGCCAGCCAGTAAAACAGAAGGTTTAATAGATGACAGGAACACAGTCCAAAACAGAGCTTGTAGGTACAGACAACAGGACCCCTCGGTCAGGTCCACCATGAGGGGTAGGGAGCCAGACCCAGTTCTGGCCTCCCTCCATTTCCCCAGCCAGCTCCAAACTGACAAACCCCCTCCAGCCGTCTCCCCCAGCCACACACCCTGGCTCCTCCTCCAGCCTTTGTCCAGTTTCCCGGAAAGAAAGTGTCACCTGGCCCCATCCCCCTCCTGGGCTCAGGTTACATGCTCAGGTATCATCCCTCAAGTGAAGTCACCCCCTGTTATCCCATCCCCGATGCAGACAGTACCTGCAAAACTCCCCCGCAACCTCCCCAGGTCAATCCGTCCCACTCCCTGCTCCGTCACACCATTATAATTCCACTGAAAAATAAACTAGAGGGAAAGACTGGAAAAACAAGATACTTTACTATAAAAATGAGGCAAGAGCACCCAACAGCGATTGTCCCTCTGCAATAGGGACACTTGACATGTGTGTAGGATGTGGACTGAGACACCATCCTCTCTACTTTTGCCACATTTGATCAATGGGAAGAAGAAACCAGGGAAGCAGGAATGCTGTAAGAGACCAGTGGGTCATTGTCCTGCTGACATAATATCATCCCCTGTTGACCCAGTGTCACAATGGAATGTTTGTGGCTCTCTGCAACTCCACTGAAAGTGACCCTCCAGCTGTTCAAGCAGTGGTTCCCAAACTGTGGGTTGGGACCGCCCCATCAGGAGATGGGGTCATTGGTCCAATAGCTCCATTGGCCCACAAAAGGATGCCGTCTGCCCTCCAATGTGCCCAGACCTGCTCTACAAATACTGTTCCAGGAGGCCACCAGTTTGATCCACAGAATGATGGCCTCCACATGATGTGAACTCGTACAGTGCCTGAGAGGTCACGTTGCATGAAGGCTGCCATTTTGTAAAATGGCAGCCTCCTGGTGTGGTGTTGGTGGAACAGGTCCGGACAGGTTCGGAGGTGGCTGTACGGATGCCATTTTGCCATTTGCACCATCGGCCATCCAAGCATTCAGCTGAGAGACTTGAATCCAGAAGATCCTTAACTGTGGACAGCAGCCTTATCAACAAAGCATCTTCTCTGCTCTAGCTAATATGAACCTGTCCTGGCCTTTTCTGAGATGGGAATGTGCATGTCGCTTGTAAATTCCTTCAGGCCATATCTTCTTTTATGCCACCCTGAGTACTCTGTTGGCACTCGAAAAAGAATCACTGTGAGTCACTGTCTCTGTGCTGCCCTGATATCACCACGCTTGGCCTTCCTAAGTCCTGGCTTCGTT
The DNA here is from genome assembly GCF_965140285.1 of Lepidochelys kempii. NCBI lineage: Eukaryota > Metazoa > Chordata > Testudines > Cheloniidae > Lepidochelys > Lepidochelys kempii. The sequence goes on from NC_136380.1 coordinate 13,801,870, forward strand.
TGCTTAACAATGAATTCCTCTTTCTGATTTGTGATAAGAGGCACAATGGACTCATTTTGACGCAAAGTATCTGCTTCAACCTCCAGCAGCGAGTCTAGTGATGCAGTTATGAATGAAAAACAAGACTGCAAGAAACGTGCTCACAAATATGATGAGACTTTTGTGTCCATCAAGTCTCGGTATCGATCTGCTGTTGATGTCACATATGTAAATTCCTTGGATTCCTTGGTTGCTATGTTGCTTTGTTGTTGTCCGGGATCACTTAATGTTTAATTCAACCTGTATTAAAGGTTGAATTCTAATGAGATGAATACTGTGACCAATATTGAGACTCATTGGCTTTAAACCTATTTCAGGAACAACCTTGTTTACTGAAATGGAGCGGAAATGTCGCCAGTGCTTCATTCATTCTTGCATGTTCTACATTATGGAGAAGTCATTGGCTGGAGAAGAGTCGCTGCAGTTTCAAGGTATGTGCAAAGTTCTTGATGGGATGTAAAACTGACCAGACAAATTATGCTTATCAGAATAAGGAATTCAACCTTCCCTGGGCAAATACTCAAGGTTATTTCCTTGTATGTGAGGTTTCTAATGCTTGGCTGAGAAATATTGGAAAGCCCAGTTTTGCAACACAGGCCTGATTCTCATTTGCACTAAGGTCCCATTCTGGCAGTGTGAGGGGGCCTTAGAGTGGGTGATGCTCATGTTGAGACCCCTTTACACTGCCAGAGGGGTGTAAATAGGCCTTCGTGTAACTGAGAATTCAGGCCTATGGCTTCATCTTGCAAGTATAAAACAGGCTTTATGCTATCTCCTGTCCTTGCAAATCCTCTCCAACACACCTGTGGCCAGCCACCAAATGGCTGAAATCCCTGGTGTAGACAAGGCCAAAGACATTGTACCTTCAGAACTCTGTTCTGTGTCTGTTAGTGTTTGTCTGGTCTCAGCAGACTATAAGCTCTTCAGGGCTAGGACCGTACTGTATATGGTCGTACTGCTGCTCACAGCACAAAAAGGGCCTGCTGATGACTGGCTCAGATCATCTGCAGGGACTGAATCCACAACCTCTGGTTCTAAAAGCGTGAGACTTAGGTTACGTATTAAACCCCTCCATTTTTTGTAGCCTATGACATGCATGCACCCATTTGCACACTCAGTGATGGATGATCCGTTACTGAAAACACAAGAAAAGAAGGGGGATAAAAAGAGTGTCTGTTTATACCTTTTTTATTCCAAGAGTGAGGTCATTAGAGAAAGACAGATCACATCATCCCATTTCTGTTGTGTTTTTAGTTTTCACGGCACAGCAATCGGCTACAGAGGAAATAACTTTGCTATTACACATCCCTGCAGCTCCATTGTTGCACACCAGCAAGCTCCAGGCAGGGAATTAGGAAGATAAAAGGCCCTTTTGCTACATGAATCACTTAGAAGCCAGTACAGTCAATTCAGGAAAAATAAATAACGGAAACATCACTGAGAAAGTCAGTGGCCTTTGAGTTTCTATTTATGGGCTGTAAAAAAAAAGGGGGGGGGGCTCATTTGTTCAGGAGACTCGTAACAGGATGTAGTGGTCTTTCAACCCTAGATCACTGGTTCAAAACAGGCAGGGACCATTAGATTGTCCAGTCTGACACCCTGTATAGCACAGGTCATAGAATTTCATCCAGTTATCCCAGTATTGGCCCCAATAACTTATGTCTGACTACAGCATATCCACCAGAAAGGCAGCCAGTCTTGACTTGAAGACTTCAAGAGATGGAGAATCCACCACTTCCTATGGTAGTTTGTTCCAGTGGTTAAATACCCTCACTGTTAAAAATGTGGGCCTTATTTCTCATTTGAATTTGCCTGCCTTTACCTTCCAACCATTGGTTCTTGTTATCCCCGTCTCTCCTCGGTTAAAGAGTCTTTCAGTGCCCGTATTTTCTCCCCATGAAAGTATTTATACTCTGTAACTGAGTCACCTCTTGATCTTCTTTTTGATAAACTAAATAGATTGAGTTCTTTAATTTACTCACTGTAAGGCAAACTGCTAACATCTGACAGCTGTTTAGTGGCCTATACGAAACCAATTAGTCTCAGTCTAGTTGGCAGTGGAAAGATTTATACATTAAAAGAAACATCAGTCGGGCCTCTTATGGACAATCTCAGCTGAAAATTGAATGGGCTAAGAGTGAGCTATCCTGGCGTGATTGCTTCAAGGTGGGATCGGGTGCATCATGAGGAATACATGCACTAGTGCTGCCTAGATTCTCCAAAAAGGCTTTTGTTTGCGTCACTTCCGTCATCTGCTTGTGTGTGTGTCACACGCAGGTGAGAGTGCACAAAAAGTGTGCGCACACAGGAAGTGGCATAGGCATAAGTGGAGGTTGTCTATTTGAAATCATAACGTACTATGTACCATGCACGTCTTTGTGCAAAAATTCTCTCAACAGTGGGTACACAAGGACCGGCAGCTGTTCTCCTGGGGAGAAACAAATGAGCATGTCAGTGTCATAAACAATGGAGGAGGAGAATATGGTCCCTGTGGGTGGAATTGAGGTGAGCCTGATGCCAACATGCCAGGATGTTCCCTCTGTCCAGCTGCACTGCAATACAGAGGATGCTCACTAGAACTCTTAAACACAGTGGGCCAGATCCTCAGCTGATGTCAATCTGCCTAGCTTCACTGACGTCAATAAAGCCACACTGATTTACACCAGCTGAGGGTCTGCTCATAGGCTCAGCACCCACTGGCAGCCCCCTCAGCGCCTCCCCCTCCCCCCCAGCACCTCCCACCTGCCACGGATCAGCTGGTCTGCAGCATGCAGGAGGCGCTGGGGGGAGGGAGAGTAGCGGGGGCAGGAAGAGGCAGGGTGGGGGTTTGGAGGAAGGGTGGAGTGGGGGCAGGGCCTGGGGTGGAGGGGGGTCGAGCACCCCCCAGGGAGAGAGGAAGTCTTCTCATTGGCATTTGTGACCTGATCTCACCTTTCTGAGCTGAGATGTATCTGAAGGGGACAGTGGCTCCTTTCAGGGATTCCCATCTCAGACGTTTATTTCAATAACACTGTTGGGTTCATATCTTTAATGATTGCGGCCTGACTCACCACTGTGTAACACCAGTTTGACACAGGTGTAGCTCAGTTTAAATGTTTGAGTAGTGTTGTAATGCGATGCACTCACCTCTGGCAAGCGCCCCCCGTCAAGTGTGTCCATGCCTGAAGTTCTCTCAATTTCCTCCACTCATGATGCCCCCTGTCAGCCGCTGCGCTTGTCAGGTGGGTCTGCGGTGACTCAGCCCTCTGGCTGAGCCACCCACAATCCATGCGCAAACAAACCCCTTCTGGGGTACACTGTCCAACCGGGCCTATCTCAAAGCCCTCAGTAATGTCCTGTTGCCCTTCCCAGGCTCAGCCCCGTCACAGTCCAACAGGGCCCACCATGGTACCCCTCCCCTGGCAACATCTCTGTAGCCTACCCCCCACCCCTGGGCACTAGTCCTCAGTCTGACCAGCAGGGCCTATCTCAGTACCCTAGTGGGCCAGCTTATGAGTGAAGGTTCCTGCTCTAGGGTGGAGGAACACCCCCCAGGACTTCTTCCCTGGAGACTCTTCACCTGCCCTTTACTCCCCTGACCTGGCTCTCCAGCTGGGTCAGTCTCAGTTCAGCCCCTTTCCACGTACAGGCCCTTCCCTGGGCCTGTCTAAACTCCCTTCTCTCAGGGCACAGCCACTTTCCCAATGGCTGTTGGGTGGGGCGAGGGAGATGACCCAGGCCCACCCACTACTCCGGGTCCCAGCCCATGGACTCTCTAAGTAGAAGCCATGTGCCACGTCCCTTTAACTAACTGTGTTTCCCTGGGCCACTTCCCCAGGGCCCTTATATTTGTCAAGTCCCAGCAGCCAGCCAGGAACCCCTAATGTGCTCCCCTGGTCCCTGCCAGCAGCTGCTCTGTCCAGCCTTTCAGCTCCTGCAGCCAGCCAGGATCACTGCTTGCTCCCCTGGTCCCTGCCAGCAGACTGAACTCACTCTGGCCCTGCAGCTTCTTTTATATGATCCTGCTGGGCCCTGATTGGCTGTTCCCTGCAGCCCCTTTCCTGATCTGCTGTGTCAGTAGGACCAGGCAGCTTGGAGGACCCTCTCCACTGCCCTTTTCTGGGGTGGGGCATGGCAGGGCAGTGAGGCCTCCAGCAAGGAGCCTCAGGGCCTAGTCCACCCTGTCACAGGTGTATAAGTGTGAGCCTGTTACTCTCAATGGATTTACGCTGGCATAAAACTGGAGTAGCACAGTGACAAATCAGTCCCTTTATCAGAGCATTATTTTGTGGGTCAACCAGCTGAAGTGACGCACTCTCCCCAGTGGCCCAATGAAATTGAATGTCATCCCAACAGCAAAATATTGTTTGTGAAATCCTGACCTCTTTGAAGCAACGGGAGTTTTGCCAGTGAAGCCAATGGGGCCAGGACTTCACATGTAATTCTGGCCAATTAAAGTCAATGGCAAAACTCCCATTAACTTTAATAGGGGCAGGATTTCACCCTTTGTCTAGAATTTTTCCCGAAGTGGTTCAAGAAGAAATTAGATGGCATGCAATAAGGGTCTTCTTAGTTGACCAAAAAAAAAAAAAGCTTCACAAAATTGAGTTAACTCACGTGATTTGAAACGCTCTTTAACACCTAATGTAGGCTCCTCATTTTAACACCTCTAAAACCATCTCAGAGAGTCCTTGTGTAACCTGTGCACCACACAGCTAACAAAACTTTAAAGGTGTTAAACTCTTGTCTACACTTGAAATACTACAGGAGCACAGCTGCTCAGTGTAGACACTACCTATGCCAACAGGAGGGGTTCTCCCACTGGCGTAGGTAATCCACCTCCCCGGGAGGTGGTAGCTAGATCGACGGAAGAATTCTTCAGTCGAGCTAGCAGTGTCTTCACTGGGGCTTGGGTCAGCTTAACTATGCTGCTTGGGGTGTGGATTTTTCACACCCCTGAGCGACATAGTTAAGTCAACCTAATTTTCTGGTGTAGACCAAGCCTAAGATTCAGGCTACGCTTAAAAGTTAGATTGACGTAGCTACATCGGTCAGGGCAGGGGTGGGAAAAGACACATCCTGACTGACATAGCTAGGCTGACCTAACCCCAAGTGTAGACACAGCTATGTCCGTAGCAAAATGAGTCTGTCAAGATAGATACCATTGTTTGGGGAGGTGGTATTCCTACACTGACAGAAAAACCCCTTCCATCAGGGTGGGCAGTGTCTATACTCTGGGTTATGCTGGCATATACTATGGCGTATGCTGGGAAAACCCTTCCATCGCTGTAGTAAGTGTCTGCTGCTGCTTTAGTGCTTGTAGTGTAGACATACCCTGAGCTAATATGTGCTTAGAACACACCTTTTCCCTTGGGAAAATGCTCCTATTACCCAAGACTAGACAAGGCCTGAAATGGGTGTTTCAAATCATGTTAGCTAATTTGATTTTAAAAAGCCCCTTTTCCCCTTGTCTAGACAGACACGGATGCCTCGCACAGCAGAGGAAAGTCCTAAACTGAGCTATAGGGCAGTATTTATCATGTCAAGTGTTGTTTAGATTAAATAAATCAGCAGATATGGAAAGCCCCAGAACAGATATTTTCAAGCAGAGCTATTTACAAGGGGAAACAGGTTAATTTTGTCCTCGATAGGTGCCTTTAAGGAAAACAAAGGTTGACGATGACCCATCCTTCTTATTTCAATAGGTATGAGTCACACGCCTTCCTGCTGCAGGAGGAAATTTTCTTGCTCTCTTGAAGGCCAGAGAAGTGAGGCTTCAGCGACCTTTTCTTCAGCAGGAATGAACTATTTCGGAACACAATGCCCCACTTCTTCCCATTTCTCCTGGGTCGGCAGCCTGGCTCACAGAATTGGCAGCACCCACATCCCAGTCACACAGAAGAGATTCTAAACCCTGCTCTGAACTCAATGTCCTTGCAGCTCTCTGACAAATGTAATGGAGCTACGGTCAAGAGGTGCTGCAGCCAAGCTGTCTATGTCGAAATGAGTGAAGGTAAAGACCTGTTAGACCCGTCTCGGTGATTCCCAACCTCTTCCTTGCTAGCACACCTGGACCCACCTCCTGCTAGTTGGGGGTCCTCATTCCAGGTAGCAAAATGGTGAAGGTGGCTGAGACCCCGACCTAGACCATTTCCCTGCCAGTATATCATTATTCCTTTGTGGCTAGCTGGTGCTTTGTCCAGTGTAGATTTAAAAGTCACAACAGTTGGGTTTATGCCACCTCTGGAGGGGAGATGGGTAGTCAGCAAATTGTCCCACTATTAGGACATCTTGTCGGATATTTAGGAAACCTGCTGCCAGGCAGCGGGGATGTTTTCCTCAGAAGCTTGGCACATGAAGATCAATGTTACTGGAACAAATTCAGCACTGTGTATGTAACCCACACACCTCCTGGGTGTGGGGTTCTGTCCCATCCTGTGGCACCAAGACCACTTAGAGAGAGAGCTAAAATGAGTCTGCTCTACAGCCTTAGCTAACAGCCAGCTGGCTTTTAGCTCATGCTGTAGAGGCTCATGCACTAAGCTCCTGAGGTCACTGGTTCAATCCTGCCTGACTACGACCAGAGTCTGTTGGCGTTACATGTACATGGGAACAACTTCCACAAAAGACAATGGGACATGCCCCAGCTTATGCCAGGCCTGTATTTAGATCTCTGTGGTTTATACTGTACTTTTAATGGGCCAAATTCCTCCTAGACATGAATGAGCTCATCTCCTCTTGTATTCAGTGGGAACTGTACCTACAAAATTAAGATTGAGTTTGGTTCTGTGGCTCCCAGTAATGCCAGCCAATAAAACAGTGCAAAGACATGACCAGGGTTGGATTGATTTCTCAGGAGGCCTATGAGGGAATGTCTACTCTGCAATTAGACACCTGTGGTTGGCCCATGCCAGCTGACTCTGGCCTGTGAGACTCGGGCTAAGGGGCTGTTTAATTGAGGTGTAGACATTCGATCTCGGGCAGCAACCTAAGCTCTGGGACCCTTCCACCTTGCAAGGTCTTAGAGCCTGGGCTCCAGCCCGAGCCCAAACGTCTACACCACAGTTATACAGCCCCTTAGCATGAGCCCCATGAGCCAGAGTCAGCTAGCACAGGCCAGCCGTGGATTTATAATTGTAGTGTAGACATACCCTGGGAATGTTTGTTTGCTCCAAGGATTCTGACTTGGCACACCATCCAGCCAACAATGTCATCAGCCAGTCAACATCTACCTGCTAAGCAAGACATCTGAGTACTGTTCCTGCATGCACTACTGACTCACTATGAGACCTTTGGAGAAATCACTTTAATTGCTCTGTGCCTCAGTTTCCCCATCAGGTAAAAGGGGATAATACATCCCTAGTATTATTATGTAAGCATTACCGTGGGGATGTAAGGACTGATTAATATTCATTAATGTTAGTGAACTACTGCAGGATTCTTGGACAAAAAGCACTGTGGCAGGGCAAAGTTTGATTAGCTATTCATTAAGTTGACTAGTTACATTTTCAGAGGTTTTTCCCTGTATTTTACAATGAATGGCAAGCTTTCACTATTTTACCAGATTTTCACAGTCACTTTCAGATTTCTAAGCTCCTCAGTAGCTCAAGGGAATAAAGCACCAAAGTTTCTCTACATGGGAACAATAAAAAAAAATGTATCCGAATTAAATGAAGATGTGAATTTGCAGTGGATTAGTTAACCCGCATTAAACCCTTGTATGGATGCCCTCATTCTGAATTAAACTAAACTGAATTAAGGCCACTTTAATCCTGAATAAGAGTATCCAAAAAGGGGGTTAACTTTCTTGAGTGTAGAAAAACCTGTAAAGATACTGGGTAAACGTGATTAAAGTAGGGAACTGAGTACTGGTTTACCAGTGTTCTTCCTAGCACAGCCACTAACCTGCTTTCTGACTCACAGGTAAGTCCGTTAATGAAAGGTTCCATGTCAATGCAAAGTACTATTATGTTATCAATGCAGTGTAAAGGACTCAACCACGTGAGCGGGGAAGATGGAGCTGCTTTGCAAGATCACCTACGCATGACTTGAACCTGCTTGAGGCGCAGTCCTGCATTCTCTGTCAAGAAGAGCAGGACGGGGTCACCAAAGAGTAAGTGATGTGGGATAAGAAATCGATTTACAGGCACGTGAAGAACGCTTTTTTAAAAAAAGTTGGGGGGGGCGGGAGAAGAAGGGGTGAGGGCCAAAGAGATTTACTGAGAATTACAGAAATGACAAATCCCTTGGCAAAGGGATGCAGTCTGCTGATGGCACAGGAAATTTCCTCATTTCCAGATCAAGGAAATGACACATCGCTCTGATTCTAGCGAGAAAAATAAAAGAATTGAGGATTTTCTGCAATTTATCCTCTTTCTTGTTCTATTCGACCTTCTCCTGCCCCTGGACTCGCCCCAAATAGAAACAGCAAAAGGGCCGGAGCCTGTGAGGTGCTGAGCACCCTCCACTCACACTGGCTTCAGCCAGAATTGAGACTGTTCAGCACCACACAAGATCAGGGCCAGATCTTCAGCTGTAGCCTAGGTCTGCCTGGGAGAACGGGGGAGGGCTGCTTTGCCCCTGCTGCCAATGGCCCAGAGGAGCTGTTGCTGCAGGCCAAGTTTGCCAAGACCCAGCAACAGCCACTGCCAGTTAGGGTGATGGCCTCACAGGAGCTGCTATGGTCATGCCCCATGCCACCAGAGGATATCCCTGCAGCCAGGTACACACGGCCTGAGGGCAGCTTTGTACGTCTCAAGTTTCAGCATATGTTACAACTGCTGCTATCCAGCTCCACTATGACTCATGCGAGCACACACAACGGGCTCACGGAAGCGCTGTGTTCCTGCTGGGTGGTGTACACATGTCCTGTCCAGAAACACTTCCCCAGCCTCACCCCGGAAATCAAGAGTCAAGACTTGCTTGGGCAGCATGGGCCAGCGGACTAGGACTCAAGAGATCTGGGTTCTGTTCCTGGCTCTGCCATTGACCTGTTGTGTGACCTTGGGAAAGTCATTTCCTCTGTGTCTCCACCCGACCCTTTGCCTATAAACTCTTCCGGTCAGGGACTGTATCTGATTAAGTGTGCGTACAGTGCCCAGCACAATGGGCGCTGACCTCTAGGTTCTACTGTAATAGTAATAATTAACAGGGAATACACAATGTGCTGGCTAAAATGCACTGGACCCTCCATTTCTATCCAGTGACTCTATGTGTAGATCTAGTACCTTCAGATAGTGGCTACCCAGCATCCAGTTAGTGTGCTCTTTAGGGACATAGTAACTTCCTTGCTGGTAAGGTGAACCTACTCTAGTATCTAGCACCGGACTGTAGGCAATGCAAGATGCTCTAAAAGCTGGTCTCAGCCTCGCCCCCCTACTATCGCATCTTGACAACTGTGGAATTCTAAACCAGGGGGATTTTTCTCTTCCTGACCTCAGTATGCCCTGAAGCATGATGACTGGCAGGGCTTGCAAGTTTCTTCTTGGTTAATGTGACTTCAGACGCTGTTCTTACTCATATAAACGTCTATTCCTTTTAACAATACAATCCCATGAGTTCTAAAAGCTGATCATATGTTGTGTTTAAAGGTATTTCCATGTAACAAGGCACCATGTTGTGTCCTGGCCTGATTTTAGGACCTGCCATTATTAGTGACAGAGCAAAGCCCAGCAGATCAGTCGGATGCTCACCGCCAGCCCTTGAAATGAATGTGCTGTGCACGGTCAGGGATCTCTCCTCTTGATCCTTGCCTCTCCCAGGGGCATCAGCATCTTGGGCAACTAGCAAGTCAAGAAGAAAGTCAGGAGGGTGACAGTCAAAGAAGGCTGTGAAAGCACAGACCATAAGGATAAATATAGCATGTCCAATTAAAAGCATATGCGCCATCCCTATGCTGCAGTACGTGCCTCTCGAGTCAGCTGGTTATGCACCTCGGGCTTCCCCCTGCCCTCGATAAAGTCAATGGTAAAGCTCCCACTGAGTTCAGCGAGGCAGGATCGGGCACTCAGCGCTGGGGATCGTGCGACCAGATAGCAAGTGTGAAGAATCAGGACAGGAGGTGCGAGGCAATAGGCGCCTATATAAAAAAAAAGCCTCGAATAGCAGGACTGTGCCTATCAAATCGTGACATCTGGTCACCCTCCCTTGGGAACAGTGGCCGCTTGACAGCTACAGAGGCTGGAGGTCCTCTTCAGAGTCATAGTACAGACAGCAGCAGCACAAGCTTCCCTCACACCTGGGTTGTTTGGCTATCCCTTGATAGGGCATCACAGCCCCTGGGTGTCCATTGCTCACTCAGGGTTTACCTCTCCTTTCCCTTACTCTGGTGCCACACCACTGCAGCTCCATTCGCTTCGTGACTCACACCGGCGTAGGCATGAAGAGAACTGTGCCTTCTGAAACTGCCGATTAGCGCCAGGGGTAGGCAGGGGTTTGGTGAGCGCTGTGTGTGCCCCGGGACCGAGGCCACCCTCGCCCGTTCCACCAGGCCACGGAACTTTCACTCCCTGCAGAGCTGGGGGTGGATTGAATCGGACAGCCTGGAAATGGGCGATTCTCCCTTCAGCACTAATCCTCTTAGACAGTCAGTCCACCCCGGGGCCTCCTAGGGCAGGTGTTCGGAGCATTCACACCAAAAAGTGGAAAGAGGGGTTTTGTTTGGAGAAAATAAATCAATTAGGCCTCGTCTAAACACAATTCATACTGGTTTAACCATGCCAGCATAGCGAAACAGGTACAGCCCAACACCTGCCTTCCCTGCACACACACAGTACAACTGTGGACGCAGTTATACCAGCATAAAAGTTCCTGGACCATTACAGCTATAGCATCCATGCTAGTGATTGTCCTGGTACAACTATTTCAGTTACAAAACAAAACAAAAAATAAACCTGACCCTCTCCCCCCCCCCTCAAACCTCCCACCCCCATCTCTATCTGGCATAATTATAGCAGGACAATCCCTCCCTTTAGACCAGTCCTTAGTTAAAACATGTTTGTAAGTATGACAGTACATTGCAGGGTATGTGATCATCAGCCAACATGTACACTTCTTGGGTGTGCTGAAGGCATGTGACATCCAAGAAACACAAACTGATACCTATAGTAACAGATGAATGTACCCCCTTTTATGGGCCACAAGTAGACGTCCTGCGGTTGTGAATCCCTGAACTAAATACGTTAGAGACTTTCTATAAAGATATAATTTTTAATGCTGTTTCATTTCCCCTCTGACTCATGGACTCACCAAACCCATTTTCTATCATGGCTGTTGTGTAAGAGCACAGTGGTAAGCTCTGGTAGCTTTTAGCTGTTCCCAGCGCTGAAAAAGCAAATGAGAAGCATGAGCAATGCAGCTGTGCCTGTGAAAAGAGAAGATAATTGCTCAGGAAAAGACAAGTGTTTTCACTGTGCTGGTTATACTTAACGTGTGGTTGTGGTCACACAGGTCAAAGTTCCCCCGAGCCAAAGGCTCAGCAGCCTGATGTGGTTACGGCCTCAGTTTCAGAGCCAATGGTACACAAGGGAGCGATGTGGCCAGCATCACGTCTGACCACCTTTGACTGCCCTAACCCGAAGGATCAGGCACCTTTCTGCAGCTGGGTGAACTGGAGGTGGCCCTTTAGCGTGAGACGGAGCGAGACTCACAAAAGTGACTATGAAAGGATGGCAACTTCTGACCCAACAGATCTGACCCCTGGGTGTATTCAGGGGCAAAACGAAGCTGTTCTGACAGATCTCCGCAGAGGTAATTCAGTAATGGGAGATCGAGCTGGATTCCTGTAGCAACGCCACAATATTTCCTTGCAGGGCGGTGTAGCGGTGTCGGTCCCAGGGTATTAGAAAGACAAGGTGGGTGAGGTCATATCTTTAATTGGACCAACTTCTGTTGGTGAGAGACACAAGCATTCAAGCCACACAGAGCTCTGCTTCAGTTCTGGGTGGCTCGAAAGCAGGTCTCTCTCGCCAGCAGAAGTTGGTCCAATAAGAAATATTACCCCATCCACCTTGTCTCTCTAAAACGTTCCCTTGAAATTCAGCTGATCAGTCTGTATTACCAGTGTAAGAGCAGAATAGAGTTTTCAGAGCCCAGGCTGACCTGACACAGCTATCGGAGTTAAAAAATATCTTTTTTACTTATAAACGGAGCACATTTAATCTGCAGACTCTAAGGCCCAGATCCTCACAGGCAGGGTCCCTTTTGGAGCTGTGCTCCGGCTCTGCTCCAGCTCCAGGCAAAAACCTGCAGCTCCACTGCTCCAGAGCTGCTCCGCGCTCCAGCTCCAGGCTCCGCTCCAAAGCCCTGCTCACAGGTACTTAGGAGCCTCACTCCCATTGCTTTTCCTTGGCTTCTCTGGGCCCAGGAGCTTGTCTACACTTAAAAGTTTTATCTCTTTAATTATACCAGCATAATTAAAGTGGTGAGCCCTGCCCATTGTAAGTGCAGTTACATCAGTATAAAGTGCTCGTATGTTGGAGCTCCGTTTGGTCTGGGAACCACAGCAAGCTATACCAGGACATAGCATCATTTTAGCAGTTTACCTACCTCTTCACTAGAAGGTTTACCAGCATAACTATGTCAGGGGGAAAAAAATCAGACCCCGAGCCAACAGAGTGCAGAGCAGGCCAAAGGTGCAGAGCAGGCCAAAGAGATAGTGGTTCCAATACTCTGTTACCCTGCATCCTCTGTAGTCAGTTATAGTAGTGCAACGCAATGCACCGCAGATGCAAAATGTTACCATGCTACTTAAATAGCAGTTCACATCCACTTTGCATTGGGGTAAATGGCTACACACAGGGCAGGACAACAACAATTCGGACCCAATAACTTTGGAGCCACCTCCCTTTATGGAAAAGTCCTAAAGAATTTAGTGGGAATGAAACCAACAGGGTTCTATAGGAATTAAACAGGATTCTAGAGAAATTACTCTAAAACCTATCAAATGCAATACAACGTAAGATCTCTTCATCAGGATTTTTTTTAACCATTCCATAGAATTCTCTAACAGGGACACATTTTGCTGTTATATTCCACAGGATGTTCCAAAATAAACCTCTAGGGGCAGAAAAAAAAAGGGGGGGAGGATTATTTTCTATTAAATTCTCTAGGACTCTTCCATAAAGGAACATAGTGGGATTTTTACTGCACCGCTTTTCTGTGTAACTGGGCTTTACGGGTCAGACAAATTCACTCCAATCTGGATCTAGTGCCCCTTGAAATCTTTGGGAGTCCTTCTGTTGATTAGAAGGCTTTGGATCAGGTCTCCATGATTTCTCTTCGTGCATGCAGGTCCTCTCTAGGCTTTTTAGTCCCATCCCTATGTGCGTACAGATCCAATAAAGTTGCATCCTCTGGGCATATCATGTACAGTGTCTGTGTGTTTAAACAAATGGAGCTGGATTAAAATTGATCCCTGAATACATATATTCTGTGACACTGAACTGAGGGGCTAAGAAAGACCTAGCCCTTGGGGCCTGTGAGTTTCATGACAAGTCAGCATTTGTGATTTCTTTAGTCATCATCATCCTTCGTGCTTACCTAGCTTTTGGCCAATGTCAGTTATCCCTCACAACACCCCTTGAAGTAGCTATTATTGTCCCCAACCTACAGATGTGAAAACCTAGACACAGGGTGGCTAAGGGACTTGCCTGAAATCACACAGCAAATTAATACCAGAGCCAGGCAGGGGGGCTGGAACAATTCATATAATGGGGGTGCTGAGAGCCCTTGAACCAAACTATAAACCCTGAATATGATAGAAACCGCTTAAAGCCAAGCAGCGTGGCAGCACCTCCGGCACCCTTAGTTCCTGCACCTATGGAGCCAGGGTTAGAACTCAGGACTTCTTGATTTGCAGCCCAAAGCTCAAATCACTAGACCCTGCTGCACTCCCCGCTTTCGACCCATCGGTTACTCCGCAGCACAGCTGTGAGCTAGAGCTGAGATGAGCAAGATCAGGCCAGGCTGCTTTTCTCTCCCCATCACAAGGTGCTGCCGGGATCTGATAAGCCAAACCTTAGACAGAAATAGAATCATTGTTGGTCACTATTTCCCCTAGCGGGTTTTTTCCTCCCAGAAGAACAAACTAACCAAAGCGAGGCAGGGACCCAGACTAAACCCAGCACTGCTGGACTTGCAAACCACTGGGACGTGTCCTCTCCTCCCCTCTCGGCTACGGGGGGGTTCAGTCTGCGCATATGAGGGCAGCACTTTGCTCTTGGAAGACTGTTTCTGATTGATGGCATTTTACAGGCCCATAAAAAGGGCCGCTTACCCTTCAAGGTCTGATCCTGCACAGCACAGATATGGAGTGTTTGGGGTACACGAGTGAAGTAAAAAGTATGGAGCAGGATAGGGAGAACCCAAGCACGTATTACCTAGAGCCCTCCTAGGCAGGTGCCAAGTTACTGCAACCTAGCAAGAGGAGAGAGGCCACCGAGCTCAGAACATAGCTAAGTGCCTCTCTCATATGCTGAGGATCCTGCTTCATGACCCTGGCTCCTCCCATGCACCTATTCTCCCTCCACACCACACCCTCCCTTTTGCCCTGCACTCTTGAGCATGGTCACGCTGCGGGCCCCCGATTTCTCTAATCCTTGGGGCAGAAGGCTATGTCTGATGCTTGGCATTGTTTGTGCCCCCTGGAACATTGGCCCTGGGTACAAGAACCTTGTACTTCCTTCGCTGCGCCATTCAAGGACTTGCAGCCTCTAGGATCACGCAAGGGCCACTCATCCCTGCTCTTCTAGCGCCCCACCCCTCATGGTGGTGTCTAGTCACTAGGCACAGAGGTAAGAATCACATTAAATATTTCTGCACTATGTGCTCTCCTCGGTTTGGCAGTGCTAGGAACTCTTTCCACATTGTCTTCTCCACAGTGTGTTATAGAATCATAGAAGATTAGGGTTGGAAGAGACCTCAGGAGGTCATCTAGTCCAACCCTCTGTTCAAAACAGGACCAGTGACGGGCAGTGCCATGATCTGCCTTGAAGGAAACGCTGAACTGGCTGGGTTTCTCTCTGGTGGGACCACCATTCTTATTTCCTTTGGTCCATTTGCTAAGCAGGCTGTGATGGATGCTCTGACATCCCTTGTTTGTATGCCTGGCACCCGGGGGTGTTGGGGTCCCAGGCCCACATGGGGCAGACTAAAATGTGCAAAAGAGGGGAGAAAATTAACCCACAAGAAATAACCCAAGGAAGGGATGTGGAAGTGGTTTACTTACAAAATCTCTATGTTGTGGCCTAAAGCAGCAATAAGGGAAATGGGTTTAGATTTAGAAGGAAGAAATGATGCCAGGCAAACCTGATTGTTTTCGCGAGAGACAACTGTAAACATGCAGAGTTTACATTTGCAAAGCAGGTTTGCATTAGGGGCTTTGTGGCTGAGACAGCGGTGGGTTCATCAAAAGACCTGGGTGCTATTTCTGGCCCTGCCACAAGTATCCTGTATTACCTTGCGTAGGTCTGAACAAACACGTTTCCACACAGCTGCTCTTCAGAGGATGTGTCTATAGAAGGCTGTGAATTTTATTAAAGGTTTAACTGGAGCATCTATCTGTCAAGCTTTTCGTAATGGCTGACCCATCCGTGGCCATTCTTCTGTCCTTGAAGGGCCATGTGTGTTTGAACGGGGACGGGGAGGGCTGGGGTTAAGCTGCATCGTTTCTCATCATCAGTAATATTATACGTTTACCGTCACACGATCCCCTACACGCTTCCTAGTCCACAGATTTGCATGTGCCTCTTGAGCCACTGGCTGTGGTGAGAGGCAGGCAAAGGACCCAGAGACAACAACACCTCCAGGAGTATGGCTCAAAGACCCATAGGGCTTGTCTACACTGGCAAGTTTCTGCGCAATAAAGCAGCTTTTTGCGCTCAGACTGCAGATGTGTACGCACGGCCAAGCCACTTCGTGCGCAGAAGCTTCTGAGTTGCAGCGCTGCAAAAAACCCACCTCGACGAGAGTCGTCAGGCAATTTGCTCAGAGGCCCCAGCGCTCTGTTACCAGTGTAGATACCGGATTGCTTCCCGCGCTGTAACTGGCCTCCAGAGCTGTCCCATAATGCCTCAAGTGACCGCTCTGCTCATTGTTCTGAACTCGGCTGCCCTGGAAACACACGCCCCTCTGCTTTCAAAGCACCGTTTCTGGCAGCCCTTGGGTGCTGTGCTGATCTGCTCCGGGACACGAAGCAAACCATTCATGTGGAATGCAGCTGATGAGAGTGTGTGTGTGTGTGGGCATGAGGGCGGGGGGGGAAGGGGGGTTCCCCCGCCCGCCTCAGGACTCCCACCTGCTTCCTGCTACTGGCTGAACTTACAAGACAGCATGGTGGCACATTCTCTGACCCCCACAACACACTGTCTCTCTCCCCGCCTCCATATACACACACACTCCCTGTCACACTCCCCCCCCCACACACACACTTCCATTGAAAAGCAGCTGGCAATGTTGTAGGATGCCCATGGAACAATGGGATTGGGAAACCTGCATCATGTGATGCTGTGTCTACCCCATGAGGCACTGCAAACCCTTCCCAAAGCACCCTTGTGGCACAGAAACTTGCCAGTGTAGACATACCCATAGACTTTAAGGTCTGAAGGGACCATCCTGATCACGTAGTCTGACTTCCTGCACATTGCAGGCCACAGAACCTCGCCCGCCCACTCCTGTAACAGACCTCTGGCTGAGTTACTGAAGTCCTCAAATCGTGATCGAAAGACTTCAAGTTACAGAGAATCCACCATTTACCCTAGTTTAAACCAGAAAGTTACCCGTGTCCCATGCCGCAGAAGAAGGCGAAAAATACCCAGTGTCTCTGCCAATCTGACCCTGGGGAAAATTCCTTCTGGACCCCAAATATAGTGACCAGTTAGACCCTGAGCATGTGGGCAACACCCACCAGCTAGACATCAAGGAAAGAATTCTCCGTAGTAACTCAGAGCCCTCCCCATCTAGTGCCCCATCTCTGGTCATTGGGGGATATTTGCTACTAGCAGTCCCAGCTCGGCTACACGCCATTGTAGGCAGTCCCATCACACCATCCCCTCCATAAACTTATCATGCTCTGTCTGGAAGACAGTTGGGTTTTTTGCCCCTGCTGCTCCCCGTGGATGGCTGGTGCAGGGGCAGGTCCCACCATCCCACGTGCAGGGGAGAGCAGCTTCCTGGCCAGCCTTTCCCCAGCCGCTTGGGGAATTTAGTGCTCCCCACAGCCTTATGCTCACATACCCATGGCACTCCCTCAGCAATGGGCTGGTGCCCACTCTCTCCATGTTGGCACAAATATTTCTGCCTCCACTTGGGCTATCTTCCCACCACCACACTTGTAGGGCCAGCAACAACCACGCACACTCAGTCCTCTAGCGCCCATTACTGCCCAACCCCCGCTGCAGGCAGAGGTCAGCATGCCAGCCTCAGGTGGGGAATTGTAGCCAAGAGAGTAATCGCCTGCTATTACAGAAAGCCCTACCAGATATGGCAGGTCTACAGACATCACCTCAGGGTTTAGTGTCTCTTTCAAATTAAACTACCTGGTAATTCATCTGCCTTGGAAAGAGAAAGGGCTGCATCACCACTGTTGTACTCGCATAGTGCTAGGGGTGCAGGGCTCCAGGAAGCTGTGCATAACAATAACATCACATTTCCTGCTCCCCAGCTCTCAGTCTGGGAAGCCCAGTCCTTAAAGGCACAGACCCCCAGTACCAGGATCCAGGGAACATAGGTATTGCAAACCTGAGGCTTAGCCCACTAAGCCACATGCACCAGCTACACTGGCAGCTTTTCCAACAAGCCTGTGCCCTCTAAGCTGACTCTCTCTGCCCCCAAAAAACTAATCAAGCCAGCTTTGACCAGGCAGTGATGCCCCTGGACAGTGGAGCGTACACAGCTTTGATCCAGAAATGGGCCCAAACAAGTTTCAAATGAATTAGCTCAGAAACAGCCATTGCAAACCCCACTCCGCCGCTGCCCAGTGCAATATGCAGTGATGCACGGATGGCCAGGGGAACGTTTAAACAGCGCATTTAAGAATGTGCCACCCACTAACCCACATGGGGACAAACCCAGTTTCCGGGCCGGTGAAATGGTGAGGCCCGCGGGCCATCTGTGGTTCCCCTGCAACGAGGGGCTGCTCCAGGAGCAGAGAGCAGTCGCACTCCGGATCCATGCTGAAGTGACTTCATTAGGTAGTTTTAACAGTTCCCAGAGTGTCTTATTACACAGGAGTTACCGATAATTATGTATGTGGCAAAGGATTCTTTGGGGGCCCACTGAAGTTATTGGGAATCTTTCCTCTGACTTCTGTGGGCACTGGATCAGGGACTTAAAGCCATTGTTATGCAGGGTGAGAATAACGAACACTAGATGTATTATCATAGAATCATAGAATATCAAAGTTGGGAGGGACCTCAGAAGGTCATCTAGTCCAACCTCCTGCTCAAAGCAGGACCAATCCCCAATTTTTGCCCCAGATCCCTAAATGGCCCCCTCAAGGATTCACAACCCTGAACTCACAACCCTGGCTTTAGCAGGCCAATGCTCAAACCACTGAGCTATCCCTCTAATTGCTGCCCCATGGGTTTCCCCTCGCTGCTGATTACGGATGCTGCGGGCTATGCCAATAGTAGGAACTGGCACATTCAGGTCCAGCTCAGGGCGAGGTGGCGGGTGCGGGAGTTCTCTGCGCTTCATAGTCAAACACACTTGATATGTGGCTGAATTCTCCTCTCCACTTAGTCTGCAAATCGGGCTGCTAAGAGGTCGCCAACTTTCCCCAACCCAAGCAGGACCTCTGTGAAGGATGCACAGGTGGACAGAAAGACGGACGGACGGACACACACCCTTGTCCAAGAGTTTATACCTGACCCCTTACTTTTTTTACCAGTTTTTCTCTGGTGCTCATCACTATGGTATCCAAGTGCTTCATAGGCATGAGTGAATCTAACCATACAGCACCCCTGAGGGAGGGAAGCCTGATCATGCCATCTGCTAAATCTCTCCTTAAAACTCCCTCTGCCCCAATGAAATCAAACACTCGGTGGCTGAGGAATGTTTGCGTGTGGTGTCTGCTGCTATTACCCTGGGCGTAGTCATCAATTCTCAGCATGGGTGAGTTCCCTGCACCCACCTTTTATGTGTTCTCTGGGGCAGGGTGTGTGCAGTGCCCCATGTGATCCTGCCGCAGCCACAATACACACAATAAATCACGAAGCCCACTTCGTAGGCGAGGGGCCTGAGGCACAGAGAGAGCCAATGTTGGAATAAGAGCTCTGTGTAGCTCAACAGCTTGTCTCGCTCACGACCAGGAGTTGGTCCCATCAAAGATATTACCTGCCCCACTTTGCCTCCCCTCTCGTCACACAGGATGTTTGAGATAGAGCCAGGTAGTGAATCCCCTTAATTTACTGCAGCTCCTACACTTTGCTCTGCTGTCTGGAGAATCACAGCATCTCTGTAGCATGCCAGAGCCCCTCTCACACCCCCCACCACTGCGTTGAGGTGTGCGGGGCAGTGGCGGGGGGTGGGGGATGGATGGGACAGCATAGGATGATTTCTGGTGGCCCTACACAATGCCTGTGTTGGGGGAATTCTCCCTGGCTGGCTGTGAGGCTTTTACTGCCTCTAAATAGCCAGAGCAACCTACCGGGGGCTGCAGCAGCGGGGAAAATCCCTCCCTGGCCAGGCGTTTTTCTCCATGCCTTACCCACCGGCTCAGAGCTTCCCATTTATCCAGCCAGCGGCCCCATGGAAGAGCCGACTGCCAACCTGGTGGCTGGAGCAGCAGCAGGGGCTCATGTGCCTTTAAAACCTCCTTTTGCCCACATTTTGATCCCCGGGCTTTTAATTTTGTCAAAGGAACAAGCCTTGGGGCGGTCCCTGCCCTGTGCCTTGGGGAGGGAAGGGTGATGGCTAGCGTGCCCGCCAGCCTCTGTCTGTGCTCAGGGTAGGAGAGGTCACAGAGCGCCTCTGCTAAGAGCAGCGGTGCTGCTTCCTCACGTGCATGCCAAGTAGCCTCAGGGATTGCTGTTGGCACATTGCCACTGCCATGCTGAGATGCAGGCATCCCCTAAAGCAGGATCCTACTGTGAACTGTACAAATGGCACTGTGGGAGGGGGCGGGGGGGCCTGCGTTTTTCAGGTCTCAGATCATCTCTGCTCCGCTTTCAAACGAAAGGATGGGTTTCTTTCAAGTGCTAGCCCTGCAGCCTGGGATCGGAGAACTCAACAAAGTTTCTTCCTTTTCATCCATCGTCACCGGTAACAAGATTCTGCAGAGCCAATTATTCCAAGTTCGGGCACACCACTGTCACTGGATTTGCATGGGTGCAACTAGTCTTCCTGCAGTTATAGCTACATTCTGTAACTGTAGGCTCCAAAGGCGTGAGCAAGCCAAACAGATGGGGTGTTATCACTACAGTCAGCAGAGGTGCCTCGGATTTCCTATCTGCTGAGTAGGAAAGTGGCATTTTTACAGTCCCACTTCCAGCTGAGGGCCCTGAGCTTAGCAAGGGGTGAGCTTGCTGGCACCTGTGACAGGAAATGGCAAAAAAGGACAGGAGGGGCCAGGTCCCGTGAGATTTAATAGTGGGCTTTTCAGTTTAGTAGAGAGAGGTCTAACATGATCCAATGGTTGGAAGTTGGAACTAGACAAATTCAGACTGGAAATAAGGTGTAAATTTTTAACTGTGAGAGTAACTACCCATTGGAACAATTTAACCAGGGTGTGGTGGATTCCCCGGTCCTGACAATGTTTAAATCAAGCTTGGATGTTTTTCTAAAAGGTCTGTAGGAATTATTTTGGGGGACTTCTCTGGCCGTCACACAGGCGGTCAGACCAGATGATCACAATGATCCCTTCTCGCCTTGGAATCTGTGAATTTATTAATTTTACGTAGCAACTTTCTTGCAAATTCTACAGCGAGAGCATTAACCACAGTCTGTTAGGAGAAGCAGAGAGAATTTAAGAAGCACAGGATGTCTTCTGCTGAGATTCAAGCCAAGAGGAGGAGCCAGGTGAAGGCTGATCCCAACAACAGTAGCGCTCGGGGAGAAGGTTCTTGCCCTGAGAGTGATGAGATTCGGTGAGGTGACAGAGGTTAGAGCTGAGTTGGAGAAGCAGCGGGACGGTGAAGAGAGGAGAATGAGATGAACTATGAGATAGACAGGTCTCTGAAACACCTGGGTCAGTCAGGGGGGCTGTTTGAAGACACGAGGGATGTGACTTCACTTTGTTCATGGAAAATTGCGGGCCCCAGTGTTCTGCACTAGAGCTGGCAGTAGGGGAAGGGGCATTTTTACAGTCCCACTTCCAGCTGAGGGCCCTGAGCTTAGCAAGGGCTTTACATAGCCAAGGGGAGAGGTGGTACTAGATCCAGAGGGATTTCAGCAGAGATAGATTAGTGGCTGCGGTGCACATAAGTTACATTGCAGAGTGGTGATAGGCAGATCTGCAGGCGGGGCAGATGGGAAGGTTCGGGGGCAGGATGATACCGAGGTTACAGACTTTCGAGGCAAACGAAGAGGCTGAGTTGGAGATAAAGGGATGGGATGGAGCGTTGTTTGGGGATGCCTCTCATAACTGTGTCCTAAGCAGTAGCTCTGTGTAAATGCTGCTCACCATTCCCTAGTGAGGAATGTAAATTGTGTAAGAGCGTCTGTTCCTAAAGAATGGCGCACAACAGGTAAATGAGCGTGTCTGACTGCATTTTTATCTGCACATGTACGTGGCATAGGGTGTGTGTTGCACCTAATTACCCTGTTTAGCACAGAGAAGAGACAAAGGAGGGGGACGTGATATGAATGATGCGGAGAAGGCAGCCGGATACTGTTTACCCTTTCTGATAACACTAGAACGGCAGGGGGTGTTCAAAAAACTGAAAGGCAATACATTTAAAACAGATAATAGATCCTTTAGTTGCACAAGGCATAGTTCATCTGTAGAACTCACTGCCACAAGATATAACTGAGGCCAAGGGGTTAATAGTATTCAGAACCAGATTTGATATTTAAGTGGCTAATGAGAACACCCAGAGTTGTTTAGATGGGACACGGTTTTCTTTTGGGAGCATTATAAACCCTCACCTCACGGCATAAGCCAATCACTCTCTGGTGGGAGCAAGAAGAAACTACTTGGTAAGTTACTTCCTAAATTTGCACTATGGGGTTTCTTGTACCTTCCTTTGAAGAAGCTGCTCCTGGCGCTTGTCAGATAGGTGACTGCACTCCATAGACCACTGGTCTGAGCCAGTCCAACGTTTATGTCCCATCTCTAGTCTCCTTCCCCTGCACCAACCCTATGTGGCCCTGACCTAGCTCACTGAGTGCTGATGTGCCCTTGGCCTCACTCATGTGACTCCACTCCTATCCTCATGCTGTGCTGGACCACCCTTGAAGGTCCCATGTGTTTTGCAGACTGACTGCCTTCTTTCAGGTCCCTCTCCAGGCCTCACTGCTATTGGTTACTGTTGCAATGCTGACCTCCAATCCACGGCGCAAGCCCACCCAACTGACTTGGCTCCTTTGAATATATTCAAATAGATTCATTTACCCAAATGAGTAAATTGAGGCCACTGGGGCGTGTGGTAGATCCTCTGTGATCATGTTACAGAGGATGACCTCAGTATCCGTCACAGCCTCAACTAAAGCATATTCGCTGCTGATGCTCAGTTCTGGAGGCCCCAGGTTCAATCCAGGTGGGCAAATTGGTGGCTGTTCCATATGCAGTGTTGCCAACCCCAAATGTTCAAAAATCATTAGATTGGTTTTAAAATCATGAGCAAATAATAGATTTGGTTGGGTGGGGGGCGTTTGTCTTCTACTTTTTGAGCCTTTCGGGTGCATGGCAAGGTTCCCTCTAATTTTTGACAGGCCGTGTGTGCAAAAAATGTCTTCTGTGCAAATTGTTGGGCACGCACGGTGTTTCGCCGTGTGCACGGGGTTTAGGATCTCTGTGCGCGCACACACGCGCACAGCTTAGAGGGAACAGTGGCCAGGGCCGGCTCCAGCTTTTTTGCTGCCCCAAGCGGCAGAGGGGAAAAAAAAAACACAAAAAACCAAGCCTGGTTGAGCCGCCGGAGAGGAAGAGAGGGACTGCAGGGCCCCTCCGGCGCTGAATTGCCGCCGAAGACCCAGAGGTGCCGCCCCGATGACGGACGGAGTGCCACCCCTCTCTCTTGGCTGCCCCAGACACCTGCTTCCTTCGCTGGTGCCTGGAGCCGGCCCTGGCAGTGGTGCACAGGGGTCACATTTTGAAGCTGTCTCCACAGCCACAAGGGCTAGAAACTTACTTTTGCTTTAAGAATGAAGGCTGAAAGCATCACATCTCCGCTTGACTCCCGGAGCCGGGGCTTTAAGGAAAACAGTTATCACGAGACTCATGACAAAATCATGAGAGTTGGCTACACTGCATACAGCGAACAGCATCTCATCGTCTTTTGCTGTAGCCATCAGCCTTCCCATCCACAGCTGCGTGTCTTTCTCCCCTGTCTGACTCTGATAATCAGTTCTGCAGGACAGCAAGCTGTCGCCCAAATATAAACTGGGGATGCTCCAGCAAACTCAATGGAACCAGTCTGATTTACACCACCTGGGCTTCTGGCCCTGTCTCTTTAACTTGATCCATAAAGGGCCATCTGCCTGGCTGGTGCTGTAGGACTAGCAAATAAATAACACTAATGCCCCTGTGGTTTTATCAGTGGAGGCAGGAGCCGGAACTAACCTTTTTGCCCCTTCGCAGTTTAGCTGGTCAACTGCATTTACCTCACGTTTTGGTGGAATTGTCTATTCAGGAACATCATGTGTGTCCATCAAAAGAGTGGGAGAGATGCCAGCTCAGTGAAAATCCTGCCAAGTATCTCTGCTTGGCCGTGTGTGCTGTGGGCAACGTGTTCCAAGGAGATTAATCCCACCTCCCACACCCAGGTAACGTCAATATTATGATTGGGAACGGGAGAGACCAGGATAGCATGATAAGTGAAGCAGAGCAGCTTGGGTTTACTAGCAGCTACTTCATTAAGCTGCAGCTAAGCAGGGCAGAAACAGAATGGGGCATGGCACCTAGGCTTATCGTGCTATCTTCAGCCAACAGCTTGCTGTTGAGCAGACATTCTAATAAATCCCAGCCCAGTATATGGCACTAATCTGAACTCATATGCAGCTTGATCAGCTGTGCCAAAACTCCGCTTTAAGCAGGTAGAGGCTAGTTCAGCCTCTGTTGTAATTTAGAGCAGCCTTGGGGCTTCTTTAATTTCCACCAGTTTGCAATAGCCTCCCAAGGGTTATTACACTGTCTGGGGAAAACAAAACCTCCAGCTCAGTCTTTCTCCCTATTCACAACTTCCTTCCTCGGGGACCACCATCTGGGGATGGTCAGTCCTTTGACTCCACCTACCCCAAGTCTGCCCCCTATGCCAAAGGGGTCCAGAAAAAGATTAGCAAGTTATGCTGGCCAAGGATTCCTCTGTCCCAGGGAAAGAGTAACATAGGCCAGGATCTAGCTGATAACTTTTCTGTTTCTTTTACAAAAAGGCTTTGTGTTGTTTTATATTGAGAATACTAGTAAGAGAATAAGTGTAACAGGGTCAGCTGCCTCCTGTATGCCCTCTGGTGGCCAGAGGTGGCTATGCAGCACCCTGCCTCAGTTCCCTTCTTCCTGGACTCCTCCGTGAACTTCATGCACAAAAAGCTTTCACAAATCCAAAAATAACAGCCCTTCTCAGGGTCTGGTTTATTAACGTAAAGTTCAAAAATATACACAAAAAGTCTTGGGATAAGAGGGAAGGTCCTCTCATGCATCAGTAACTGGATAAAAGACAGGAAATAAAGGGTCAGTTTTCATAGTGGACAGAGGTAAATGGCGGGGTTCCACAGGGATCTGCACTGGGGCCAGTGCTGTTCAACATTTTCATAAATGGTCTGGAAAAAGGCATGGAGAGTGAAGTGGCAAAATTTGCAGATGATGCAAAATTACTCAAGTTAAGTCCAAAGCTGACTGCAGAGTTACAAAGCAATGTCACAAAACTGGGTAACTAGGCAACAAAATGACAGACGAAACTCAATGTTGATAATGCAAATGAATGCACACTGGAAAACATAATCCCAATTATACATAGAAAATGATGGGGTCTAAATTAGCTGTTACCACTCAAGAGAGAGATCTTGGAGTCATCGTGGATAGTTCTCTGAAAACATCTGTTCAATGTGCATTAGCAGTCAAAAAAGCTAACAGCATGATAGGAACCATTCAGAAAGGGATAGATAAGAAGACAGAAAATATAATGCCGCTATAGGTTTCAGAGTAACAGCCGTGTTAGTCTGTATTCGCAAAAAGAAAAGGAGTACTTGTGGCAATGCCCCTCTGCCATTTACATTGGTCAAACTGGACAGTCTCTACGTAAAAGAATAAATGGACACAAATCAGATGTCAAGAATTATAACATTCATAAACCAGTCGGAGAACACTTCAATCTCTCTGGTCACGCAATCACAGACATGAAGGTCGCTATCTTAAAACAAAAAAACTTCAAATCCAGACTCCAGCAAGAAACTGCTGAATTGGAATTCATTTGCAAATTGGATACTATTAATTTAGGCTTAAATAGAGACTGGGAGTGGCTAAGTCATTATGCAAGGTAGCCTATTTCCCCTTGTTTTTTCCTACCCCCCCCCCCCCCGGATGTTCTGGTTTAACTTGGATTTAAACTTTGAGAGTGGTCAGTTTGGATGAGCTATTGCCAGCAGGAGAGTGAGTTTGTGTGTGTATGGGGGTGGGGGCGGTGAGAAGGCCTGGATTTGTGCTGGGGGTGACCCACCTTGATTATCATGCGCATTGTGGGGAGAGTGGTCACTTTGGATGAGCTATTGCCAGTGGGATAGTGAGTTTGTGTGTGTGGTTTTTGGGAGGGGGGTGGGGGGGATGAGAGAACCTGGATTTGTGCAGGAAATGGCCCAACTTGATTGTCATGCACATTGTGTGGAGAGTTGTCACTTTGGATGGGCTATCACCAGCAGGAGAGTGAATTTGTGTGGGGGGTGGAGGGCGAGAAAACCTGGATTTGTGCTGGAAATGGCCCAACTTGATGATCACTTTAGATAAGCTATTACCAGCAGGACAGTGGGGTGGGAGGAGGTATTGTTTCATATTCTCTGTGTATATATAAAGTCTGCTGCAGTTTCCACGGTATGCATCCGATGAAGTGAGCTGTAGCTCACGAAAGCTCATGCTCAAATAAATTGGTTAGTCTCTAAGGTGCCACAAATGCCGCTATATAAATTCATGGTACTGAGTGCAATTCTGGTCACCTCAGCTAAAAAAAGATATATTAGAATAAGAAAGGTACAGAGAAAGGCAACAAAAATTATTAGAGGTATGGAACAGTTTCCTTATGAGGAGAGATTACAAAGATTGGTATCGTTCAGTTTAGAAAAGAGACGACTAAAGGGGAATATCACAGAGGTCAATAAAATCATGACTGGTGTGGAGAAAGTGAATCGGGAAGTGTTATTTACCCCTTCATGTCACACAAGAACCACAGGTCACCCAATGAAATTAATAAGCAACAGGCTTAAAACAAACATAGGGAAGTACTTCACACAACACACAGTCAACCTGTGCAACTTGTTACCAGGGGATGTTGTGAAGGCCAAAAGTATAATGGGGTTCAAAAAAGAATTAGATAAGTTCATGAAGGATAGGTCCATCCAAGGCTATTAGCCAAGATGGTCAAGGACACAACTCCATGCTCTGAGTGTCGCTAAGTATCTGGCTGCCAGAAGCTGAGACTAGATGATGGGTGGATCAGTTGATGATGACCTGTTCTGCTCATTCCCTCTGAAGTATTTGGCACTGGCCACTGTCAGAAGACACGATACTGGGCTAGATGGACCCTTCGTCTGACCCAGAATGGCCGTTCTTAGGTTCCACCCAACCTTAAACTGGACACAACCTCACCTCCCTGTGGTAACTGTGGTGGTGGGACACGAACGCCATTCTGGTATTTTGTGAGGACTTGGCAAGAGCCACTGTATTGGCCCAGCCAGGTACTGCAGTTCTGGCCACTGTGCGGGCACTTTGCCCTGCCATGAGTCAGCTGTGGTGTTGTTGCTGGGACTGGGGATGCAGGGAGGCTGCAGAGGCTCCAGTTCTGGGAGAGTTGAGCTGGAGGTAGGGGCAGTGGCTGCGGGCCCCTTTCCGGGTCCAGGAGAGATGGGCTGGAGAGAGAACCTGCAGGGGCAAATGCCCATGAGTGTCAGGCTGGTTTTTGGGTGGGCGGGTGTAGGCAGGGTAAGGCTACCATATGTCTGGGTTTTCCTGGACGTTTCCTCTTTTTTGATCCTCCATACTCTGTCTGGGTGGATTTTTCGCATAAGGAAATGTCTGGGATTTTTGTGACGCTGACGTTGCACCTCAGAAAGAGCTGGCTCTGCATCCTGATTGGTCCCTATGCTGCAGCTGCCCCTGCCCTGGGGAGGGGAAGAGCCCTGCAGGGAGGCACTGACAGATGGCTGGTGCTGTCCTGGGCCTGCACCAGCCGCCCTGCCACTGGGACAGAGAGGGACACTACCTCCCCCCCCACACCTCTTGAGGCTGCAGGTACCCCCTCCAGCACCTCACAGGTACCACTCCCCATGCACATAACCCTCCAACATCCCCCCCCCCCAATACCCACTCCCATTACACACACCCCTCCAGCTCTCCCTCTCCCCATACCTGGCAGTGTCCTCTTTTGGGGAACCTGAAAGATGGTAACCCTAAGGCAGGAGTTCCATGAGAGTCAGGCTTTCATGTCACATCCTTTACAAAAGCTTGTATTCTGGAGCACAGTTATGTGGCAAATTCAGAAAGATGGACCCGTATACAAAAGTTTACACAGCTGCATGCTGGTATTATACATGCAGGGCCTGAATATGCCAAACCAGAACAATCCCAGCTTTGGTGGTTGGAAATTCAAATAGATCCAAATAAGGTGTATTAGGACCCTCTCTCCCATTCTGATCCTGTTCCTGGTTAGCAGAAGTTTCCCAAAACATTCTGCTTCCTGTTTGAACTCCATGTGTGCCCCATTACACCGAAAGCCATTTCCTCTGCTAGCATGACACTAAACCGTGACAAATGGGTAAAACCATCAACGATTGGCAATGGGATTGGGTGACCAGTGCAAACTGAATTCTCACTCCAGAAGGCAGCAAGAAGGAGCTGCTGTATCCCAAGAAGCAGCCAGCCCCAAGTAGATCCGCTGATGGTGGAGTTCAGGTCACATAAATAATTGCTACTGGCAGTGACTGTGCCCTTACTGGGCTCTGAATCCCAGGGTTCCTTTTTCCATGCATGTTCTTGTTTAGGGCTGGGATGCCCGGTTCAAGCCCGCTGCATTCTCATTTGGCCGTGTTTTCTTTTTTGGTAGGAAGCACAGGTCCTGTACCGTGGTATGAGTCTGATATAAAAACCTAGGCAGGCAGTGAGGTGCAGTAATTAAAACATCCTGTGATCTCAGTACATGACACATTAGGCCAAATTCTCTGCACGTGTAAGTGGGCGAAACTCCACTGAAGTCAATGGGGCAGTGACCAGTTACACCTGCAAGGAATTGGGCCCACTGAGTATTTCACTGTCTATGGAGCTGGGGCAGAGTGAAGGCAGAGCTCAGGGCTGCACCATTCCTCCAGCGAGAGGTTGGGATTGATGGGTTTGACCCCAAATCAGGCAAAGCATGGTGATTTCAGCTGAGTTTCACTTTGAGGTTTAAGCTAATTCAAACCTCAGAGATGAAGCAAAATTAGGGAGAGTGACCCCAGAGAAGCAGCAAAGAAAAGAAAAGAAACCACACATCCTATTACTTCAAACAGCCACGTTCGTTCGTAGGGCTGAAACTAGCTGAGGCCAGAGGTGTGCGGTGCTATCAGCCGCAGCATGGACTTAGGTTCATGTACATATAGCACCCCCATGTGGTGAGATCCAAGAACTTTAAGAAAGTGATTTGTAATTGCTTAGGTTCTGAGCCATTTTGCAGTTTTGTTTTGGTAGGTGTAAGAACTGCCATGGGTAAAGGAACTGAAAAGCAGAATTAAAGGAAAGTGAGCCATGGGCTTGGACAGGAAAGTGGGAAAGACAGCTGCTCCTCAGAGCTGCCAGGAAACAAAAGGTAGTAACCACTGATGGGGTAATGCAAGAGATTTCTCTTTGAGGACCTCAAGTAGGAAGTGTCTACCTTGTAGGTCCAGCAGTTGCTTCTAATAGCAAAAACAACCCTAAAACCAGACAATCAGGTTGTATCATTACATCCTCCCCAACGTAAGGGAAACTGTTTAATTATCACAATGAATTCAGGCAGGTGGCTGTGGCTTGTGATATCATAGAACCATAGGGTTAGATGAGATCGCAAAGGTCATCTAGTCTAACCCTCTGCCAAGATGCAGGATCATCCATGACAGGTGGCTTTCCAGTCTCCTTTTGAAAACCTCCAGTGAAGGAGCTTCCATGACCTCTCCCGGTTCTGTCCTGCAGGGCTCGCTGGGACTTGGGGCTCTGCTCCTAGTGTCAGCTGGGGGCAGGGCTCTGGGGCTGAGGGTTTTAGCTACAGGGGAAGTGCTGGGGCTGAAACTGGCAGCCCCCCACATAGCTAAAGCCCCGAGTTCCGGCACCCCCCATGGGCCTGACGCCCTGAGCCCCGGCATCTCCCGCAGAGCTGAAGCCAGGAATGGAGCCATAGGGCTGAAGCCCTGAGCCTCCGCGCTCCCCCTGGGTCTAAAGCCCTGAGCCCCGGTGCTCCCACGAGGCAGAAGCCCTGAGTTGCCCCGGAACCCTGACCCTCCCCACTCTGCAGCTGCAGCCCCAACCCCCTGCGGCTGAAGCCCTGAGCCAGTACAGTATTTGCTGTTTTTTGGCGGGATGGGTTGTCTCCGCTTATTTCCAGTTCCACATGGTGTCTGGTTCACTGGTAAGTCCATAACTCTGGTGTTCGTATCTTTGAGGTTTTACTGTATATATATATATATATAAAACAACACTTCTGTTGTGTGTTACTGAAATGACATAGTGTTTAATTACTTCATTCATAAGCTAACTGAGTCCTGCTACTACTGCACAATGCCTGACCAGTCTCTTGTTTACATCATTGGCTCTAATGAAGCAACCCCTGATTTATCCTGGTGTAAAGGAGAGGCAGATCAGTCTCCATATAATGTCAGTGAGTTCTGATTACCATCCCTGAAGACTAACGGGATATAATTAATCTTCCCTGCAAACAGGCAAAATGACAAAGCAACATATTAAATTATTGCACTATATTAAGATCACCAGGTTGACAAATTATTTTCCTGGGTGCTCCAAGTATCACAGTGGCTGGATTTTATTTATTTATTTCAGTGTATAACATACGAAAATCAGAACACACTTAGAGTCTCTTATGTATCCCCCTTGCTGGATGAGAGGGTTTCCACAAGGATAAGATTAAACAGAGGTGACACAGCTACGACAAGATGAAACCAAGGAAGACTAAACCTGAGCTGAGTATCAGGGAGCATTTCCTAAGAGTTTGGTCTATTAGACTGGGGTATGAACTCCAAGGGAAAGTGGTTGAAGCCCCATCTTTCAGTTCATTAAAAATTTCATGGACAAAAGCACAGGGAAATTTATTATTATTTGTATTGCAGTAGCACGCAGGAGTCTCAGTCATAGACCAGGACCTCATTGTGCTAGGCGCTGCACAAACACAGAACAAAAAGATGGTTCCTGCCCCAAGGAGCTAGCACAAAGGCAACAATCCTGCCCTGGCAATCAAACATATTGACTTCTGTCTACCATGATCTAAATGTAACCCACACACCTTCTAGGTGTGGTGTTCTGTCCTATCTAGTGGCAACACAACCACTTAGAGAGAGAAAGAAAATGAGTCTGCTCTACAACGGTAGTTAAGAGCTAGGTGTCTTTTAGCTCATGCGGTAGAGGCTCGTGCACTAAGCTGCGGAGGTCCCAGGTTCAATCCCACCCGCAGATGACAGGGGTCTGTTACCGTTACAAGTGGGGGCTCATCCAGGATTTCAACTAGGAAGTCTCTGAAGCTTGGGACATGCTTCCTCAGCTAGGGGAAATATGTAACCCATACACTTCCTAAGTGTGGTGTTCTGTCCCATTTAGTGGCATTGAGACCACTTAGAGAGAGAGTTAAATGAGTCTGCTCTACAGCCTTAACTAAGAGCCTTTTGGCTCATGCACTAATCTCCAGAGGTCCCAGGTTCGATCCCACCTGCCAATGACCGGGGGTCTGTCAGCGTTACATAAGCACACAGCTGGTCATGAGGAGGACAGTGAGATGTGTCTTTGGGATGCCCCCATACTCCACTGCCTCTTTTTCTGTATGCAACCCCCTGCACATAGAAACTGAGCCCAGCTGTTCTTGCAACATACAGAGTTGTCAGCATTAAAAAAAAGAAGAAAAAACTTTTCTGGAGACGTAATAAGCCAGTGATTTAGGAACTTCATTGGGAGTTTATTGAGTAAGGTCTGCAGTATTTTATCCATGAAGAACATAATATTAATTACAAAACACATAAGGTGCAATCAGCAATATAGGGAGAGCTCCTGGCTACAAAGCCAATAGATGCAGGGATGTATAGGCCATGAAGTGTTTCGTACAGCAAAAGAAACTTGCTGTCAGCCAGGGAGCCAAAGTTCAGTTTCTGTTATATGTTCTGGTGGCCACTCTGTCTGCAGGCCTGCTAGTGACCTCACTCAGGGTTAGGAAAGGGCCTCAACCACAGCCTTTGGACTAGAGTCTTGATCTGAATTGTCCAATAGGCCAAGGACAATATGGATCTAGCATCCCTGTCTGGAGCATTGCCCCTTTGGCTTGAGTGGTTAGCTAAAAATCAAGGCCTTGCAGGGTTCTTTCCATTAAGAGGAGAAATCAGGTGATACGAGTCAGGTCCATTCTTGGTGTAATCTTGTTTATTTACCAAAAACATGCACAAAGTCTCGTTTCCCTGAACACAATGGAAACAAACAAAAGTAGGTGGTTTTCTTGCTCAGAAATCCTCATGTCTGCCACTCCAGGGAGCTCTGTGACCGAGAAGTCGTGTCTTTTGGCTTCCTTTTAGATTCATGCTCTCAACCTTGCCCTGGTTTTCTACCTGCTGGCTTTCTACCTACTGTAACTGGTATCCTAACTCCTGCATTTGTACCCGGTAAACCGCTTAGTTCACGTGGCTTAGCTCTGAGCTGCAGGTGGCCTACAGCATTTGGCTGTCACCACCTTTGTCTGCAGTTTGTTTTACTACATCCGAGGGTTTGTTTGCTCTTTCTGTTGAGCCGGAACAGGATTAATCCTAAAGACAAGACCCCAATGCATTCTATAATTTAACAGGGTTCAGAGTAGCAGCCGTGTTAGTCTGTATTCACAAAAAGGAGGACTTGTGGCACCTTAGAGACTAACCAATTTATTTGCGCATAAGCTTTCGTTCATTGGATGCTACAGAATTCGCTTCTTACTGCAGAACTGTGCTCTGGAATCTAAGCTTTTATTTAAACTAAAAGGAGAAACTGGCATTCTAGGGTAGGGATAGGATACAGAGGGACCTAGACAAATTAGAGGATTGGGCTAAAAGAAATCTGATGAGGTTCAACAAGGACAAGTACAGAGTCCTGCACTTAGGACGGAAGAATCCAATGCACCGCTACAGACTAGGGACCAAATGGCTCGGCAGCAGTTCTGCAGAAAAGGACCTAGGAGTTACAGTGGACGAGAAGCTGGATATGAGTCAACAGAGTGCCCTTGTTGCCAAGAAGGCCAATGGCATTTTGGGATGTATAAGTAGGGGCATTGCCAGCAGATCGAGGGATGTGATCTTTCCCCTCTATTCGACACTGGTGAGACCTCAGCTGGAGTACTGTGTCCAGTTTTGGGCCCCACACTACAAGAAGGATGTGGAAAAATTGGAAAGAGTCCAGCGGAGGGCAACAAAAATCATTAGGGGACTGGAACACATGACTTATGAGGAGAGGCTGAGGGAACTGGAGATGTTTAGTCTGTGGAAGAGAAGAATGAGGGGGGATTTGATAGCTGCTTTCAGCTACCTGAAAGGGGGTTCCAAAGAGGATGGATCTAGACTGTTCTCAGTGGTAGCAGATAACAGAACAAGGAGTAATGGTCTCAAGTTGCAGTGGGGGAGATTTAGGTTGGATATTAGGAAAAACTTTTTCCCTAGGAGGGTGGTGAAACACTGGAATGCGTTACCTAGGGAGGTGGTGGAATCTCCTTCCTTAGAAGTTTTTAAGGTCAGGCTTGACAAAGCCCTGGCTGGGATGATTTAGTCGGGGATCGGTCCTGCTTTGAGCAGGGGGTTGGACTAGATGACCTCCTGAGGTCCCTTCCAACCCTGATATTCTATTATTCCATGATTCTATGTCACCCAAGGCCACACATTATTGCTTTAAATCTGTATATACAGTATACAAAGTGTTTTTTCTATAGCTTATTGAAAACAAAAACAAAACACATGGCTCAGTGAAGTACAAACAGCTAAACTACATAGAGTTAGTTTGATTCTCTAACCCTTTTGCCAGATGGCATCAGCAGCAACAAGGCTGACCATTGCAAAACAGAACTGAGTCCACACACAGAAATCTGAAAAAACTAACCATTGCCTGGGGATGCCTCTAAAAGGCTATATTTCCCTACTTGCAAGCGCTGAGTGTATATAACAAAAGAAAACTTCTATTCAAAGGGAAAGGGAACCCAGCACTAATCTGGGAAAACACTACAATGATGATTCAAAAGTATGCAAAACCATACCTAGGCAGCCGGCCCACAGTACCTGGGACAGTGTGCTTTGCCTCACTTCCCAGCTTGCGGTGTGAAAGTCCAATGGACAAATGTCCCTTCAACAAACCACTCCCCTTTCCCTCCACTGCCCCCCACTCACAGTTGGCTGTTTGAGGTCAGCAAAGGCCCAGAAGTCAGGATTGTGTTCATGTGGGTTCACCTCCCACCTCTAAAAGGGGAGGGGTCAAACAATCCCTTTGCAGCTGTTCACCCTGGAGTTGTTGCATCTGCCACTTCTGCCTTTAACTACAATGCCCTGCTACCACTTAGCCCAGTTCTTAGTGATTTCACTGGGCAGCAAATGGGGAACCTCACTACTGCTGTATCCTGTGTGTTGTCTTTCACTTGAACACTACCCCCATGCCAGCTCTAAGGCTCAGCCCCCCTAGACCTACTCATCAGTGATTTTACCTTTAACAATTACTAAGCAGAAATAATGACTCTAAACTGAGTCTGATCATCTCTATCTTCAAAAACTGATGAGGAGGGTCAAATAGTATCTAAGACTCCTTAAAAAGCCCCCACATAAAAACATCCATCCCCTCTGATTTTCACTTTCGAATGGCATTACTACCCCATGCTTAGCGAGCGAGGCTTAAGTTAGGATGACCCCCAATTAGGGCATATTAAGTATAGTTCTGCAGCCCTTTAGCCATACAATAAGAATAGCAACATTTCATTAACCCTGCATTCAAGATTAAAGTGACTTTTAAACCAAAACACACCAAACTGATCACTTTGGCAAAGCAAGTCTGGCTGATGAACACTTAGGCAAATTAGGTGTATCTATGCAAATACAGTCTTCTCCTGAGGTCTTTTCCCCCAGTTCATCAATAGATGGTGGGGAGAGCTCATTCACGCTTACAGTTCAACGCACCAGATTCTACATCAGCATAAATCTGGAATTACATTGAAGTTGCTCCAGAATTACATTGATTTAA
The DNA here is from genome assembly GCF_965140285.1 of Lepidochelys kempii. Classification (NCBI taxonomy): domain Eukaryota; kingdom Metazoa; phylum Chordata; order Testudines; family Cheloniidae; genus Lepidochelys; species Lepidochelys kempii. The sequence goes on from NC_136380.1 coordinate 13,836,647, forward strand.
CTTAAATCAGAATCTAGCCCTGAGAATCAAATGGTGAGAGAAAAAGTACAAGCCTAATAATTAGACTAAGCTGCCAGGTCAACAAAGGTTTGGAAGCAAAGCTCATTGGCATTTTCACTTGACTATTTGTAATTAAGGAGTCAGGTGTTTCTACTGTTTTTCTTTCTTTAAATGTCAACAGAATATTTAACATATTAAGCAGCAATAACAAGCACTAAAGACCTGAGCCAAAGACCATTGAATTCAATGAGTGTCTTTCTACTGACTTCAGTAGGTATTGGATCTAGCCCTAAAACATGAATTCATGCCCTTTGCTGAGGTTGTAAATTAGAGGTGCACTAGTACTTTGAAAAATGTTCCTAGCATTTCTACTTAAAACCATTCAACAAAGTTTTTAACCAGTTCATAACCTGTAATGTTTTCTTTTAGTGCCAATCTTCAGTCTGTTCTTCCATCTAAATACATCCACTGGGTGTCATAGCTGGGAAACTGATGCCAACCTTTATGTATAATTTTTGAAAAAGCTACATAGGGAATACAGGGGCAGAGCCTGAAGTAGAACACAGACCTCCTCATCCAAAGGTCATTGCTATATTTTCAGCATGTCATTCTGCCACCTAGGAGACATGAAAGGGACAACAGTGAGGCCAGGAAGCTAGCAATATGACTTACATTATGGTTAGGAATTTCAAAGTTGCCTAAGAGGATTGGACACTTGGGCATCAAAATCCTCTAGATGGCTTTGAAAATCTCAGCCTAAATTTATTTTCTTCTGTTGTGTTTGCAGTGTCTGTGTCATCCTTTATTAATATATTTTGCAAACCAAAAGCTTCAATGTTACATAGATATTTTCAAGGGCCAAATTCTGCTTCTGGTTACACCCTGCAAATCCAGAGTGACTCTATTGTAATTGGCATCACTGAGATAAAAATCTTCCCCCAAAACAACCAGGAAACCAACCCTAATGAGAAGGGAAAAGATTTAAATGTCAAGTTTCCAGATGGGTTATTTTTAAAGCTATACAAAAATTTTGAACTTCAGTTCATAGGGACACACGTGGATCTTTAGTTTTGGGAGGCTATGGTTCACAGCCCACCTTTGTCAGTAGCTGACATGAAGATAGGAGGTGACAGACAAGAGAACTGTGGTCTAATACTTAGTGTATAGGACAGGGAACCAGGAACTCCATCTTCTGAGTTCTAATCCAAACACTGACTTTGTCTGTGATCTTGGGCAAAGCACTTAACTTCTCAGTCTCCAAAGTGCTTGGAGGTCTTTTGTTGGAAGGAGCTATAGAAGTGCTATTATTGAGGTAAGCTGTCTAGTGAGAGGAAGAATGGTCCAATGGTTATGCACTGGGATTGGAGAAATCCTAGTTCAATTCTCTGCTCTGCTACAGACTGTTTGAACTTGGGCAAGTCGCTTACCCTCCCTATACCTCCGTTCCCAATCTGTAACATGGTGCTAATGAGACTTCTCTAACTAGCAGGGGGTTCTGAGGATAAATACATGAACAATTCTGAGGTGCTCAGCTACTATGGGGATGGGGGCCAAAACGTACCATAGATCAGAGGTTCTCAAACTAGGGGGCACGGAATGTATTCTGGGGGTGTGAGAAGCTTTAGGGAAAAAACCTTACTGTGCACTGTGACGGGATCTCCGGCATACAACCTGGAACTGGGGCACCACTGTGCCCTCTTAATGCTCCAGCCTGAGCTGTCTCTCACAATGCTTTGCTAGTGACAAACAACAAACCCCTACAAGTGCTGTTATCTCACAACACAACAGCACGTGGAGCCTCACACCAAGCTAGATTGCGTGACTGCTCCATGAGCCCCTCACAAATCACCAAAAGAAAGGCACTAGCAAATATCCCAAGCCCCCAGCCTTGCAGCCTAGAACTGTACTATCTTGCCCTGGTCGGAAGCCTGACCAGTGTAAGTTCATTACCTAGTCCGCCCCCCTCTTGATATGGAGAGGACCCACACTAGACTTTGTAAACTGAGCTGACATTTCCCAAGCATTTCAAATAAAACATACTGTTTTAGGTAAAATATAAAACAGATTTATTAAATACAGAAAGATAGATTTTAAGTGATTATAAGTGGTATGCACAAAAGGTCAGAGAGAGTTACCAAAGAAAATAAAAGGTAAGTGCACAGTCTAAATCTTAAACCTTATTAGAGTAGGCAGTATTTAGATCAAGCAGTTTTTCTTCACTCCACTGGATGTTGCAGGTAGGTTACAGTTCTTAATACACAGGCTTCTCCTTTAAGCCTGGGACCAGTCTCCTGAGTTCAAGTCTTTGTCTTCCCAGTGTTCTTGTTGCTTCCAGTATAGGTGGGGGAGGAGAAAAGGCCAAAAGCATGATGCCACTGTCCCCTATTTTGTATCCTCAGTCCATGTGCCTGAAAATACTAGCCCAGACATGTCCTGGTGGGCTTTGCTGAGTCACAGAGTTGAGCAATCCCCCATTGTGGGAAGTTTGTGTAGCCTTTTTACAGCATTGTAAATACCTTGTTTAGAACTTCCCTGCTGATTAATGGTTGCTTTACACCCTCCTGGGAGTGGATCACCACCCTTGTTGTCACTGGGGAGCTAGCAGTAGAGACTCTCAGACTTACAACATATTTCAATAACAACCATACAGCAAAAACTTCATGCACACTACCAATATACATATTTGGACAGAATAATGTGTTTCAGCAAATCATGACTTTTCTTACATGGCATGCTTTGTCTAAAATGTCTTACATGTTATGCTTTGTGTTAAATATATCATAATTGTATAACGAGGTGAATATGAGGGTTCCAGGGTGCTGCTTTCAGGTACAGAGTGCCACACGCACATTCAGAGCTTGGCAGCCAGGGAGCAGCAGCTGCTGGCCAGATGCCCAGCTCTAAAGGCAGCATCACCATCAGGAACAGCGGAGAAGTAAGGGTGGTAATGCCATACTATACTACCTTACTTCTGTATTGCTGCTGGTGGCGGTGCTGCTTTCAAAGCTGGGTGGCCAGAGAGGGGCGGCTTCTGTCTGGTCACCCAGAGGGGATGGGGCGTAAACTACTACAGACACAAAAAAGAGGGATGCGATCAAATAAGTTTGAGAACCACTGCCATAGATATATTACCAATGCCATCAGGATAGAATAGGAATTGCTCAATAGGACACTGTAAGAATTGTGTGTCGGAGACCTTATACCATGAATCTAAATGCTCCTTTACTATGCTATGCTTTTGGACCTATGCTTTTGGAGCTGGGACAGCTGAGTCTTACGATATGTCTACACAGCAACTAGACACCCGCAGCTGGCCTTTGCCAGCCAACTCAGGCTTGCATAGCTTGGGCTGTGGGGCTGTTTTAGTGCTGTATAGACATCTGGGCTTAGGCCTGAGCCCAGAAGCCTACACAGCAGTGTAACAGCCCTTCAGCCCGAGCCCCAGGAGCCTGAGTCAGCTGGCACAGGACAGGTGTGGGTTTTTCTTTGCTGTCTAGACATACCTTTAGTGTCCAGTGCCAGGAAGTTCCAAGAGGCTACGTTATGCAGCACAGCAATAACCATGCAGTCCTAGGTGGCTACAGATCTGTTACAGTATTAACTTTGTAATTCTGAGTTCAAACAAACTCCAAATCTCAAAGCGAAATTCTGCTGAAATGGCTGAATTTTTCTAGCTTCCGGTTTGCAACTAGAATACTGCATTTTGCTGGAGGCAAAAAACTCTCCCTGGCAGAATTCTGCCCAGGTTTGCTTGAAGTTCAGCCTAGTTTCACTGAAATATCAACTTCCATTACAAATATCTTGTGGGGTTCAAGCAGAGTTCAAACAGTCATAGCAAACCGGATGTCTTCCCACAAATTGGTCCTGACGGCTCCTGCATGAAGTCCATGTCTCACTTATGGACGCAAAAATATTGCAGCACTGAGACAGGCTCTATCAAACCTGTGTGTTGCCTGTATTGCTATACAGGTCTAAACCTGGACCTTCTCACAGACAGACTTGGAAAAGCTAGAGGCATTCCATATGCACTGTTAGTGCAAAACCCTGAGCGTAAAGTGGTTTGACTTTGTGCGAAATGCCATCTCACAGAGATCTGACTTTCCTCCAATCGCTTATTACATCCAAAAGTGGTGTTGTATGTTGCCAGGATGGATAACAACGCCCCAGCATACTGTGCTCTCAAACCCTCCATTGACATGCACAGGGGTGCACACTTTGAACCCACCTGGCATCACCAGCGGGGCTGCCCCAGAACTCCATGGATTCACAGGACTGAGCCAGGCCTGGGAATTTCTCTCTGTGATGCCTGGTGCAATGAATGCCACATGCAGGTTTGATGTAATTATCATAAAAAGTGAGACAATTATTTAAAAAATAGTAAAAGTCCTTTGGCAGCATCTCCTTTTTAATTAGCTCTACAGTTCATCCTAATAGATCCTTGACATTAATAAAAAAACTCTTTCTGTAGTAAGGGACTGTGATGGGGGTGTACTGGGTCCTTTGAGGCCCCTGCTGGAGGTCACTTGGTCCTACCACACCCTGCCCCAGAAAAGGAGCAGTGGAGGTGGGTCCTCCAGGCCTGCCTAGAAAGACTGAAGGGAAACAGCCAATCAGAGTCCAGCAGGCTCATTTAAAAGGAACTGCAGCGGCTGAGCACCTCAGTTCCTGGTTGGTACTAGAGGAGTAAGGAAGGGTGCACTTTGCTGGCTCTCAAGGGAGTCAATATTCAGGACCTTGCAGAGTTGTTTTCATTAGTGGGAAAAAACAATTGGACTAGTCAGGTATTTCTTTGGTGTAATCGTGTTTCCACTGTGTTCAGGGAAACAGGACTTTGTGCATGTTTTTGTGAACAAATAACAGCAGGCAGTTTCCTTGCTCAGAAATCTCCAGGGAGCTCTGTGCCCAATGTGCTGTGTCTCTGCTTCCTCTCACACTCACAACTGCTTCTCCAGGCTTTCTGCCTCCAACATGCTAGACAAGCTGCAAAACCACTATCCTACCCTCTGCATTTGCAATCGGGGAATTCTCACATTGCTCAACTCTGACCTGCCATGTACCGTGAACAATCCTCCATTGTTTGTATATGTCTGTACTATATAAAGGGGCTTGCTCCTTTCCTTGCCTCTGAAAGAATGCGTAGCACGCCCATTCACTTTAACATGGTCTGTGATTGTCTTTGGACCAAAGAGTCACCTGACAACAGCCATTAGCACCTTTCAGCATAACAGATAAGTGTCAGTTCGGGCAATCTTTGGTTTCCAGCTGGGAACTGGACTCAGACTACCAACTGGGGAGGGATAGCTCAGTGGTTTGAGCATTGGCCTGCTAAACCCAGGGTTGTGAGTTCAATCCTTGAGGGGGCCATTTAGGGATCTGGGGCAAAAATTGGGGATTGGTCCTGCTTTGAGCAGGGGGTTGGACTAGAGGACCTCCTGAGGTCCCTTCCAACCCTGATATTCTATGAGCTGATGACTGTCTGGTGGCATTGGCAAGAACTTTCATTCACTACTATCAAGTCTTTGGTAATACTTGAACAGATGATTCAGGCCCTCTCTACACAAGGAAAATAGCAGAATAGATATTCCAGTCAATGTAGATTCCATTCCAGAGTAAAAGTGATTTTATTCCAGAATTACTTGGCTTTCAAAGCAGAGTAATTGTTCAAGAATAAAGCCAGTTTTATTTTGGATTACTGTTCACACGGGAAGTTATTCTGGAATACTATTGCAGAATAGAAAAGGAGTACTTGTGGCACCTTAGAGACTAACTCATATATTAGAGCATAAGCTTTCGTGAGCTACAGCTCGAGGAAGTGAGCTGTAGCTCACGAAAGCTTATGCTCTAATAAATTAGTTAGTCTCTAAGGTGCCACAAGTACTCCTTTTCTTTTTGCGAATACAGACTAACACGGCTGTTACTCTGAAACCTGTCATATTGCAGAATAGTTATTCCAAAATAGCTATGCCAGTCAATGTCCATGGGTAGACAATAGGGGAAAGGCAACACATCCTACTACCAATCCTCTGAGACATCCAGTCTCCTTTATTCTTCTTTCTCTAACATCAAGGTGGTTCTCACTAACTCTTCTGATGCCATGCACCTTTCAGGTGCATTAGTGGCAGAGAAATATGAGCACCTTTATACTGGTATAACTGAGTTCATGCTAGGGGTTGTACCAATTTAACTATAAAGTCACACCTCTAACCAAGATAGTTAAATTGGAGCAAAACCTGTCTGTAGCTGTCACATTCTGGGGTACAATCCAGGCCAGTGAGGGGCTGTCACCACCTACTCTGCAACCATGGGTACCTCACAATGCTGTGCTGCTGTAGCTCCCAACCTGGGCTGCTCACAAACAGCATGCAGGTCATGCCCTGAGTGTCTGTGTATAGCTACAGCCCTGGTCCAGCAACTCTGATCCCAGCAGCTTGTCAACAACACCCCAGCCACACTGCTAGCTTCCAGCAGCTGTGGTTACTACTAGGGCTGTCAAGTGATTAAAAAAATTAATCATGATTAATTGCACGGTTAAACAATAATAGAATACCATTTATTTAAATATTTTTGGGTGTTTTCTACATTTTCAAATATACTGATTTCAATTACAACGCAGAAAACAGAGTGTACAGTGCTCACTTTATATTTATTTTGGATTATAAGTATTTGCACAGTCAAAAACAAAAGAAATAGTTTTTTCAATTCACCTAATACAAGTACTGTAGTGCAATCTCTTCATTATGAAAGTTGAAAGTACAAATGTAGAATTATGTACAAAACCCTCCTGTATTCAAAAATGAAACAATGTAAAATTTTAGAGCCTGAAAATCCACTCAATCCTACTTCTTGTTCAGCCAATTGCTCAGGCAAACAACTTTGTTTATATTTGCAGGAGATAATGCTTCCCACTTCTTGTTTACAAGGTCACCTGAAAGTGAGAACAGGTGTTCTCATGGCACTGTTGTAGCTGGTGTTGCAAGATATTTACATGCCAGATGTGCTGAAGATTCATATGTCCCTTCATGCTTCGACCACCATTCCAGAGTACACGTGTCCATGCTGATAAGGGGTGTTCTCCTCAATAACAATCCAAAGGAGTGCGGACCGACACATGTTCACTTTCATCATCTGAGTCAGATGCCACCAGCAGAAGGTTGATTTTCTTTTTTTGGTGGTTCAGGTTCTGTAGTTTCCACATCGGAGTATTGCTCTTTTAAGACTTCTGAAAGCATGCTCCACACCTTGTCCCTCTGAGATTTGGAAGGCACTTCAGATTCTTAAACCTTGGGTCAAGTGCTGTAGCTATCTTTAGAAATCTCATGCTGGTACCTTCTTTGCATTTTGTCAAATCTGTGGAGAAAGGGCTGGGTCATCATCCAAGAATGCTAAAACATGAAATATATGGCAGAATGTTGGTAAAACAGAGCAGGGGACAACCCCACCCCCACCCCAGGAGTTCAGTCACAAATTTAATTAACGCATTATTTTTTTAACGAGTGTCATCAGCATGGAAGCAAGTCCTCTGGAATGGTGGCTGAAGCATGAAGGAGCATATGAATGTTTAGCATATCTGGCACATAAATACCTTGCAATGCTGGCTACAAAAGTGCCTTGCAAATGCTTGTTCTCACTTTCGGGTGACATTGTACATAAGAAGCGGGCAGCATTATTTCCTGTAAATGTAAACAAACTTGTTTGTCTTAGCGACTGGCTGAACAAGAAGTAGGACTGAGTAGACTTGCAGGCTCTAAAGTTTTACATTTTGTTTTTGAGTGCAGTCATGTAACAAAAAAAATTTACATCTGTAAGTTGCACTTTCACGATGAAGAGATTACTCTACAGTACTTTATGAGGTGAATTGAAAAATACTATTTCTTTTATCATTTTTGCAGTGAAAATTTTTGTAATAAAAGATAATATACACTTTGTATTCTGTGTTGTAATTGAAATCAATATATATAAAAATGTAGAAAAACATCCAAAATATTTAATACATTTCAACTGGTATTCTATTGTTTAACAGTGCGATTAAAACTGTGATTAATCGCGATTAATGTTTTTAGTCGTGATTAATTTTTTTGAGTTCATTGTTTTGATTAATTGACAGCCCTAGTTACTACCTGCATGGTGACTTCAAAACATCCCAGTCCTGAATTTTCCCAAAAACATCTGTTCTGCACTTTCCAGCCCTCTCCTGGACAGATATTATAGGTCTGTTGCACCCGTAAGGGGTCAATATGTAACTGTCCGCTACTTTATAGGGAGTTACCAAACAGCTCAATTCAAACACAACAGTGGATTAGGTTAGATTAAAAAATAAAACAAGTTTATTTTAACTAAATTTTTAAGTGAATAAAAGTATAAGAATATTCCCCTATAAGAATAAAAGTCAAATGGTTACAAGAGAAATAAAGATGTAAACACTTTCTAGTAGCTAAAACTAACCTAGACTTGGTTCAAGGTGAAATCCTTACCACATGTTCCCAGCAACATTGTTAACCACATTTTCATGTCTGGATCCCTTCCAAATTCAAAAGGCTGGTTCCTTGATCTTCTTAGGTGAAAGAGAGAGAAAGACAGGGAGAGATAGCTTGGGGTATTCTTGCCCCTCACTTTTATAGTCCAGTCACCCTTTTTGAAAATTTTTTTCCTGAGGGTTACCACAGATAAAGTTCCTTCCAGCTCTGAGGACAGAGACATGGAGTCTCTTGGTGAAAGAGTTTCCATGATTTTGCTTGCTAAAATGCAGATCGATGTGTTCCCAGCCCCCTTTACTACCATGATTTGTTAGTTTGGGGGACCATGTGCTGACCATGTGTGTGCTGAGCCTAACAGCCTGCTAGGCAAGTCTGAGAGCTTCTTAACGAGGCTTTGATCCCTAAGCCCTTTAGGACCTATCAACCCTTAACCAGGGGGCGGAGCTACTCAGGAGGTCCATGATTTTCAAAAGCCTGCTCCTAAGCGACCAGAGGAGCTAGTGACCAGGAGCAGGTAACAGGGGAGTTTTGCAAGGGACTTTACAGGGGGAGTGTGTGTGTGTGTGTGTGTATGGGGGCTAGGTAAACATAACGTTCCTTAAACTTAAAGTCAAAATCACTCCCCTGACAAATACAAAACATCAACAAAGGAATGAGCTTCAGGAATAAAAAGATAATGCAGGCAGAAGTCCAGCAACAGAGTGCGGACATCCAGTTTATTGCACCCAATGCAGCATGTATGATTACCTGCCCTATGGGCAGGTAGTGTATGTGTGCATTCGGTGCAAGGAGCTCCTGGCCTTCAGAGCCCATGTACGGGCTTGGAGACCACAGTGGCTGAGCTGAAGGAGCTAAGGGAGACAGAGAGGTACATAGATGAGACTTTCCGGGACACAGTAGAATGGCCCCACTTCCAGTCTGACAGCTTCTGTGCTGTCGAGGTGGATGAAAGTCTCAGGGAAGGAGAACATCCAACTGGAGCAGAGGAAAATGATCCCATAGTTGGGACCCTCCTTCTAGATGATGTTGTGGTATCCTCTCTCAATGCAGATACCACTCTGGGGGAGGGAACTCCAGTTATTAGAAAGAGACAGGTATTAGTAATGGGCGATTCAATCATTAGAAACATAGACAGCTGGGTTTGTGATGACCAGGACAACCGCATGGTGACTTGCCTGCTTGGTGCAAAGGTTGTGGATCTCTCGAGACATCTAGATAGACTTATGTATAGTGTTAGGGAGGAGCTGGTGGTCGTGGTACATGTAGGTACCAACGACATAGGGAAGGATAGGAGAGAGGTCCTGGAGGCCAAATTTAGGCTGCTAGGTAAGAGATTGAAGTCCAGGACCTCCATGGGAGCATTCTCTGCAATGCTTCCAGTTCCACGTGCAGAGCCAGTTAGACAGGCAGAACTGCAGGGTCTCAATGCATGGATGAGAGGCGACCCATGCCTGCTGATAGTTGGGGGGGGCGGAGTGAGAGCAGTGGCTTCAGCAGTGTTACAGAGCATGCTCAGTACAAGCAAAGCAGCAAATCAGGGGGTGGGGAGGGTGAAACTGCTCCCCCACATGCATCCCCTATTTATTAGGACCTGGGGAAACTTTTGGAAAAGGGGGAGCCTATACAGGAAGGATGGGCTCCACCTAAACCAAAATGGAACCAGATTGTTGGCACTTAAAATTAAAAAGCTCGTTAAGCAGTTTTTAAACTAAGGGCTGGGAGGAAAACGACAGGTGCGAAGGAGCACGTGGTTCAGACAGAGACATCCCTTAGGGGAGGATCTATTAATGGAGATTTTCTATGTCCTAGTAAGAAGGAGAGGATGGAAGATGACAAAATACAGGTAGGATCTGATGAGAAACAGTCAAATGAAAAAAAGTCTCATTCAGTTACATCATGTAATGGCAGACAGCTAAAAAGTAATAAGATTTGAAAGTGCTCATTTACCAATGCTAGAAGTCTAAATAATAAGATGGGTGAACTAGAGTGCCTTGTATTAAATGAGGATATTGATATAATAGGCATCAGAGAACCTTGGTGGAATGAGGATAATCAATGGGACACAGTAATACCAGGGTATAAAATATATTGGAAGGACAGAACAGGTCATGCTGGTGGGGGAGTGGCACTATACGGGAAAGAAAGCGTAGAATCAAACGAAGTAAAAATCTTAAATGAACCAAACTGTACCATAGAATCTCTATGGATAGTAATTTCATGCTCTAATAATAAGAATATAGCAGCAGGGATATATTACCGACCACCTGACCAGGATGGTGATCGTGACTGTGAAATGCTCAGGGAGATTAGAGAGGCTATTAAAATAAAAAACTCAATAATAATAGGTTTCAGAGTAGCAGCCGTGTTAGTCTGTATTCGCAAAAAGAAAAGGAGTACTTGTGGCACCTTAGAGACTAACAAATTTATTTGAGCATAAGCTTTTGTGAGCTTATGCTCAAATAAATTTGTTAGTCTCTAAGGTGCCACTAGTACTCCTTTTCTTTCAATAATAATAGGGGATTTCAACTATCCCCATGTTGGCTGGGTACATGTCATCTCAGGAAGGGATGCAGATATAAAGTTTCTTGACACCTTAAATGACTGTTTCTTGGAGCAGCTAGTCCTGGAACCCACAAGAGGAGAGGCAATTCTTGATTTAGTCCTAAATGGAGCACAGGATCTGGTCCAAGAGGTGAATATAGCTGGACTGCTTGGTAATAGTAACCATAACATAATTAAATTTTCCATCCCTGTGGCAGGGAAAACACAACAGCAGCCCAACACTGTAGCATTTAATTTCAGAAAGAGGAACTACACAAAAATGAAGAAGTTAGTGAAACAGAAATTAAAAGGTAGAGCACCAAAAGTAAGATCCCTACAAGCTGCATGGAAACTTTTTAAAGACACCATAATAGAGACTCAACTTAAATGTATAACCCAAATTAAAATACATACTAAGAGAACCAAAAAAGAGCCACCGTGGCTAAACAACAATGTAAAAGAAGCAGTGAGAGGCAAAAAGGCATCCTTTAAAAAGTGGAAGTTAAAGCCTAGTGAGGAAAATAGAAAGGAGCATAAACTCTGGCAAATGAAGTGTAAAAATATAATTAGGAAGGCCAAAAAAGAATTTGAAGAACAGCTAGACAAAGACTAAAAAAGTAATAGCAAATTTTTTTAAAGTACATCAGAAGCAGGAAGCCTGCTAAACAACCAGGGGCCACTGGACGACTGAGATGCTAAAGAAGCACTCAAGGATGATAAGGCCATTGCAGAGAAACTAAATGAATTCTTTGCATTGGTCTTCATGGCTGAGGATTTGAGGGAGCCATTCTTTTTAGGTGACAAATCTCAGGAATTGTCCCACATTAAGGTGTCATTAGAGGAAGTTTTGGAACAAATTTATAAATTAAACAGTAATAAGACATCAGGACCAGATGGTATTCACCCGAGAGTTCTGAAGGAACTCAAATGTGAAATTGCAGAACTACTAAGTGTAGTCTTCAGAGTAGCAGCCGTGTTAGTCTGTATCCGCAAAATGAAAAGGAGTACTTGTGGCACCTTAGAGACTAACAAATTTATTTATTATTTATTTGTTTATCCGATGAAGTGAGCTGTAGCTCACGAAAGCTTATGCTCAAATAAATTTGTTAGTCTCTAAGGTGCCACAAGTACTCCTTTTCTTTTTAAGTGTAGTCTGTAACCAGTTCTGTACCAAATGACTGGAGGATAGCTAATGCGATGCCAATTTTTAAAAAGGGTTCCAGAGGTGATCCCGGCAATTAGAGTAAGTCTGACTTTAGTACCAGGCAAAATGGTTGAAACTATAGTAAAGAACAAAATTGTCAGACACATAGATGAACAGAATTTGTTGGGGAAGAGTCAACATAGTTTTTGTAAAGGGAAATCATGTCTCACCAATCTACTAGAATTCTTTGGGGGGGTCAACAAGCATGTGGACAAGGGGGATCCAGTGGATATACTGTACTTAGATTTTCAGAAAGCCTTTGACAAAGTCCCTCACCAAAGGCTCTTAAGCAAAGTAAGCTGTCATGGGATAAGAGGGAAGGTCATCTCATGGATTGGTAACTGGTTAAAAAAAAGGGAAACAAAGGGTAGGAATAAATGGTCAGTTTTCAGAATGGAGAGAGGTAAATAGTGGTGTCCCCCAGGGGCCTGTACTAGGACCAGTCCTATTCAACATATTCATAAATGACCTGGAAAAAGGGGTAAACAGTGAGGTAGCAAAATTTGAAGATGATACAAAACTACTCAAGATAGTTAAGTCCCAGGCAGCCTGCGAAGAGCTACAAAAGGATCTCTCAAAACTAGGTCAGTGAGCAACAAAATGGCAGGTGAAATTCAATGTTGATAAATGCAAAGTAATGTACATTGGAAAACATAATCCCAATTATACCTATAAAATGATGGGGTGTTACCACTCAAGAAAGAGATATTGGAGTCATTGTGGATAGTTCTTTGAAAACATCCACTCAATGTGCAGAGGCCATCAAAAAAGTGAACAGAATGTTGGGCATCATTAAGAAAGGGATAGATAATAAGACAGAAACTATCATATTGCCTCTATATAAATCCATGGTATGCACACAACTTGAATACTGAGTGCAGATGTGGTTGCCTCATCTCAAAAAAGATATATTGGAATTGGAAGAGGTTCAGAAAAGGGCAACAGAAATGATTAGGGGTATGGAACGGCTTCTGTATGAGGAGAGATTAAAAAGATTGGGACAGTTCAGCTTGAAAAAGAGGCAACTAAGGGGGGATATGATTGAGGTCTATAAAATCATGACTGGTGTGGAGAAAGTAAATAAGGAAGTGTTATTTACTTCTTCTCATAACACAAGAACTAGGGATCACCAAATGAAATTAATAGGCAGCAGGTTTAAAACAAACAAAAGGAAGTATTTCTTCACACAACGCACAGTCAACCTGTGGAACTCTTTGCCAGAGGATGTTGTGAAGGCCAAGACTATAACAGGGTTCAAAAAAGAACTAGATAAATTCATGGAGGATAGGTCCATCAATGGCTATTAGCAAGGATGGGCAGGGATGGTATCCCTAGCCTCTGTTTGCCAGAAGCTGGGAGTGGGCAACAGGGAATGGATCACTAGATGGATTACCTGTTCTGTTCATTCCCTCTGGGGCATCTGGCATTGTCCACTGTCGGAAGACAGGATACTAGGCTAGATGGACCTTTGATCTGACCCAGTGTGGCCGTTCTTATGATATTATTGACCACTGTGTTATTAGTTTTCAAATGGTACCTCACAGGGCATATCATATACAAAGATTATTACAATAATATGTAGGGTGTGAATACAGGGGTGCATTTGGTCACACAAGACCAGGCCTTAAGCATGACATATGGGTACAATGGAGTCACAGCTCTGCAATTAGCCTCAACGTGGCCACAAAGGGATCTGTTCTACCTGTGAGGCACAGAGGAAGCTGAACCCTCATCAGCATTACTGGGAGCTAAGCAAGCAACTTTTTAACTTTTTTTGACTTGCAGTTAAACTGTGTCCCACACAGGGTCCGCTGTAACCGTTGGGGTTATGTTTCAGTGTGAGCAAGGCTACTGTGTGCTGAGGAACATCTGTTACAGCTGTGTATTTGTTACTGGGGAGGAAGGGATACTTACAATTGATAGTTCAGTGGGACATTGGGCAGAGAAGATTAATGATTGTGGTCCTGGTTCCTTTTGTTTGACAGTGACCATCAGAATGTGACAAAACCCATTTGAAGCAAAACAAACATTCGCTTAATTTTAAAATTCAGATCCAGCTTTTCCTAAATTCAGATGAGTCTGGATCTGGGGTTTTAATTCAGGCCTATCTCTAATTTTTTTAAAGATACTTTAGATGCTTTTGGGGCTCTGATTTTTTATATCTCTAGTAGCATTCACTCTGTGCTAGCTGTTTTCCAAACATTTAAGGACCATCCTTGCTTACAGGTGTTCACAATCTAAAGACAGAATCTGGGGAAAGGGAATCAAAATATGTAATTTATATATAAATTATGCTGTAAATTGAATATTTATTTTTAATAAAAAACAGAGTTTTAACACATTAAACCACCCAGTTTTCACTTTCTAATCTCAGATAAAGGGCTTGACCCAGTTCCTTTGTTTCAATTCTTTTCTTCTTCTTCTTCTTTTTCCTTTATGCCACTGGTGAGTTGCGGAAGCAGCATGGAGAGGAGGGAGGACCAAACCTCCTTTTCCTCCGCAACAGGTTCCAGCTCCTCCTGGGGGATTCCCCAGCATTCCCAGGCCAGCCAGGAGATAGAATCCCTCCAGCGTGTCCTGGGTCAGCTTTGGGGCCTATGCCCAGTGGGATGTGCCTGGTATAGTTCCAACGGAAGCCTCCCAGGGGGCAACCTTATCAGGTGCCCGAACGACCTCAAATAGCTCCTCTCAATCTGGAGGAGTAGCGGCTCTACTCTGAGGCCCTCCCATATGGCTGAACTCCTCACCCTTTTTGGGAGAGTAAGACCAACCACCTTGTGGAGAAACCTCATTTCTGCTGCCTGTATCTGCCGTCTCATCCTTTCAGTCATTACCCAAAGTTCATGACCATAGGTGAGGATGGGGACATAGAGTGATCTGTAAACTGAGAGCTTCATCCAAGAACTCAACTCCTGCCTCACCACCACAGATCGGTACAGCACCTGCATCATTGCCACCACCGCAACAATCCGTCAGTTGATCTCTTGCTCCTGCTTACCACTGCTCGTGAACAAGACCCCTCGATACTTGAACTTGTCCACCAAGGGCAGCTGCTCCCTCCTCACCTGCAAAGAGTAGTTTGCTTTCTTCTGGGAGAGGACCATGACCTCTGATTCGGAGGTGCTGATTCTCAGCCCAGCTGCTTCACACTCAGCAGTGGTCGTTTGAGTGCGTGTCGGAGATCACAGTCTGAAGAAGCAAGAAGGACAACATCATCTGCAAACAGCAGAAATGCCACCTCCAAGTCCCCATACTGGATGCACTCCACAGCTCGGCTGCACCTTGATATTCTTTCCATGAGAATCACGAACAGGAGTTGGGGCAAGACACTCCCTTGGTGGAGTCTAATGCCCACCTTGAACAAACTTGACTTAATGCCAAGAATACGAATGCAACTCTCACTCCGAGAATAGAGGGACTGGAAATTGGCACCAGCACCACATACTCCCGCAGCATTTCCCACAAGACATCTTGGGGAACACGGTCATATGCCTTCTCTAGGTTTACAAAACAAAGGTAGACCGGAGTAGCAAACTCCCATGACCCTTCAAGTATCTGTGAGAGAGCAAAGAGCTGATCCGTTGTTACACAGCCAGGACAGAATCCTGAATCTGAGCTTCCACTAACAGGTGTAACCTCCTCTCCAGCACCCTGGAAGAGGCTTTGCAGGGGAGGCTGAGGAATGCAATCCCCCTGTAATTGGAACCGACCCTCTGGTCTCCTTTCTTAAAGATTGGTACCAGCACCCCCAGTTTGCCAGTCCAGAGGTACTGCACCCACCTTCCATGCAACATTGAAGAGGCACATTAATCACAACACCACAACATTTTCCAGTGCTTTCAACATCTCTGGGCGAATCTCATCCACCGCTGCTGCCTTACCACTACGAAGGCACTTTACCACCGTATTGGCCTCAGCATCAGAAATAGATCCGATCTCACTGGAGGTTTCCATGTCCATTGGGTCAAGGAGTTCCACCTCTCAAGGATCTCCTCAGTCTAGGCCAGTGTTTCACCACCCTTACTGATTTCAGAGTAACAGCCGTGTTAGTCTGTATTCGCAAAAAGAAAAGGAGTACTTGTGGCACCTTAGAGACTAACCAATTTATTTGAGCATGAGCTTTCGTGAGTTACAGCTCACTTCATCGGATGCATGCCGTGGAAACTGTAGCAGACTTTATATATACACAGAGAATATGAAAAAATACCTCCTCCCACCCCACTGTCCAGCTGGTAATAGCTTATCTAAAGTGATCACCAGGTGGGCCATTTCCAGCACAAATCCAGGTTTTCTCACCCTCCACCCCCCCACACAGATTCACTCTCCTGCTGGTGATAGCCCATCCAAAGTGACAACTCTTTACACAATGTGCATGATAATAAAGTTGGGCCATTTCCTGCACAAATCCAGGTTCTCTCACCCCCTCACCCCCCTCCCAAAAACCACACACACAAACTCACTATCCTGCTGGTAATAGCTCATCCAAAGTGACCATTCTCCCTACAATGTGCATAATTAAGGTGGGCCATTTCCAGCACAAATCCAGGTTTTCTCACATCCCCCCCACCCCCATACACACACAAACTCACTCTCCTGCTGGTAAAACCCCTTCAAAACTGACCACTCTCCAAGTTTAAATCCAAGTTAAACCAGAACATCTGGGGGGGGGGGGTAGGAAAAAACAAGAGGAAATAGGCTACCTTGCATAATGACTTAGCCACTCCCAGTCTCTATTTAAGCCTAAATTAATAGTATCCAATTTGCAAATGAATTCCAATTCAGCAGTTTCTCGCTGGAGTCTGGATTTGAAGTTTTTTTGTTTTAAGATAGTGACCTTCATGTCTGTGATTGCGTGACCAGAGAGATTGAAGTGTTCTCCGACTGGTTTATGAATGTTATAATTCTTGACATCTGATTTGTGTCCATTTATTCTTTTACGTAGAGACTGTCCAGTTTGACCAATGTACATGGCAGAGGGGCATTGCTGGCACATGATGGCATATATCACATTGGTGGATGTGCAGGAATACGAGCCTCTGATAGTGTGGCTGATGTTATTAGGCCCTGTGATGGTGTCCCCTGAATAGATATGTGGGCACAATTGGCAACGGGCTTTGTTGCAAGGATAAGTTCCTGGGTTAGTGGTTCTGTTGTGTGGTATGTGGTTGCTGGTGAGTATTTGCTTCAGGTTGCGGGGCTGTCTGTAGGCAAGGACTGGCCTGTCTCCCAAGATTTGTGAGAGTGTTGGGTCATCCTTTAGGATAGGTTGTAGATCCTTAATAATGCGTTGGAGGGGTTTTAGTTGGGGGCTGAAGGTGACGGCTAGTGGCGTTCTGTTATTTTCTTTGTTAGGCCTGTCCTGTAGTAGGAAACTTCTGGGAACTCTTCTGGCTCTATCAATCTGTTTCTGGATTTGTGCTGGAAATGGATTTGTGCTGGAAATGGCCCACCTTAATTATGCACATTGTAGGGAGAATGGTCACTTTGGATGAGCTATTACCAACATGATAGTGAGTTTGTGTGTGTGGTTTTTGGGAGGGGGGTGAGGGGGTGAGAGAACCTGGATTTGTGCAGGAAATGGCCCAACTTTATTATCATGCACATTGTGTAAAGAGTTGTCACTTTGGATGGGCTATCACCAGCAGGAGAGTGAATCTGTGTGGGGGGGTGGAGGGTGAGAAAACCTGGATTTGTGCTGGAAATGGCCCACCTGGTGATCACTTTAGATAAGCTATTACCAGCTGGACAGTGGGGTGGGAGGAGGTATTTTTTCATATTCTCTGTGTATATATAAAGTCTGCTACAGTTTCCACGGCATGCATCCGATGAAGTGAGCTGTAACTCACGAAAGCTCATGCTCAAATAAATTGGTTAGTCTCTAAGGTGCCACAAGTACTCCTTTTCTTTTCACCCTTACTGAGTAGGCATTTGATACGGTTCCACATGGGGAGTTATTAGCTAAATTGGAAAAGATGGGGATCAATATGAAAATTGAAAGGTGGATAAGGAACTGGTTAAAGGGGAGACTACAATGGGTCACACTGAAAGGTGAACTGTCAGGCTGGAAGGAGGTTACTAGTGGAGTTCCTCAGGGATCGGTTTTGGGACCAATCATATTTAATCTTTTTATTACTGACCTTGGCACAAAAAGCGGGAATGTGCTAATAAAGTTTGCAGATGACCTAAAGCTGGGAGGTATTGCCAATACAGAGAAGGACTGGGATATCATACAGGAAGATCTAGATGACCTCATAAACTGGAGTAATAGTAATAGGATGCAAAAAGAAAAGGAGTACTTGTGGCACCTTAGAGACTAACAAATTTACTTGAGCATAAGCTTTCGTGAGCTACAGCTCACTTCATTGGAATTGGAATGCATCTGATGAAGTGAGCTGTAGCTCACGAAAGCTTATGCTCAGATAAATTTGTTAGTCTCTAAGGTGCCACAAGTACTCCTTTTCTTTTTGCGAATACAGACTAACATGGCTGCTACTCTGAAACCAGTAATAGGATGAAATTTAATAGTGAAAAGTGCAAGGTCAGGCATTTAGGGTTAATAACGAGAATTTTTGTTATAAACTGGGGACGCATCACTTGGAAGTAACAGAGGAGGAGAAGGACCTCAGAGTATTGGTTGAGCACAGGATGACTATGAGCCACCAATGTGATATGGCCGTGACAAAAGCTAATGTGGTCTTGGGATGCATCAGGCGAGCTATTTCCAGTAGAGATAAGGAGGTGTTAGTACCGTTATACAAGGCACTGGTGAGACCTCATCTGGAATTCTGTATGCAGTTCTGGTCTCCCATGTTTAAGAAAGATGAATTCAAACTGGAACAGATACAGAGAAGGGCTACTAGGATGATCTGAGGAATGGAAAACCTGTCTTATGAAAGGAGACTCGAAAGAGCTTGGCTTGTTTAGCCTAACCAAAAGAAGGCTGAGGGGAGATATGATTGCTCTCTATAAATATATCAGAGTGATAAATACCACGGAGGGAGAAGAATTATTTAAGCTCAGTACCAATGTGGATACAAGAACAAATGGATATAAACTGGCCATCAGGAAGTTTAGACTTGAAATTAGACGAAGGTTTCTAACCATCAGAGGAGTGAAGTTCTGGAACAGCCTTCCAAGGGAAGCAATGGGGGCAAAAGACATATCTGGCTTCAAGACTAAGCTTGATAAGTTTATGAAAGGGATGATATAATGGGATAGCCTAATTTTGGCAATTAATTGATCTTCAACTATTAGCGTTAAATATGCCCAATGGCCTGTGATGGGCTGTTAGATGGGGTGGGATCTGAGTTACTATAGAGAATTCTTTCCTGGGTGTCTGGCTGGTGAGTCTTGCCCACATGCTCAAGGTTTAGCTGATTGCCATATTTGGGGTCAGGAAGGAATTTTCCTCTAAGGCAGATTGGCAGAGGTTCTGGGGGTTTTTCGCCTTGCTCTGCAGCGTGGGGCACGGGTCACTTGCTGGAGGATTCTCTGCACCTTAAAGTCTTTAAACCACTATTTGAGAACTTCAATAGCTCAGACATAGGTTAGAGGTTTGTTACAGGAGTGTTTCAGAGTAACAGCCGTGTTAGTCTGTATTCGCAAAAAGAAAAGGAGTACTTGTGGTACCTT
This sequence comes from Lepidochelys kempii, assembly GCF_965140285.1. Classification (NCBI taxonomy): domain Eukaryota; kingdom Metazoa; phylum Chordata; order Testudines; family Cheloniidae; genus Lepidochelys; species Lepidochelys kempii. The sequence continues at coordinate 13,856,498 of NC_136380.1, forward strand.
AGAGACTAACTAATTTATTTGAGCATAAGCTTTCATGAGCTACAGCTCACTTCATCGGATGCATACTGTGGAAAGTGTAGAAGATCTTTTTATACACACAAAGCATGAAAAAATACCTCCCTCCACCCCATTTTCGTGCTGGTAAGGAGTGGGAGGGTGAGATTCTGTGGCCTGCATTGTGCAGGAGGTCAGACTAGACAATCATAATGGTCCCTTCTGACCTTAAAGTCTATGATTCTACAGCCTGGGCACCATCCTGCCGACTGCTCCTAAGGCGATGAATGGTTTACCAGAACACCTTTTCTTATCCTACACCAGAACATTCTTTTCTTATTTCTTGATTATTGTTTGTAAGGCCTCAACTGCGATTAGGCCTCATGGTGCTGAGGGATATACATACACATTGTGGGAGCCAGCTCCAGCCTCAAGGAGTCTACAGTCTACTTAGACTAGTCAGAAAAGGGTGGGAGAAAGGAAATATGAGCCCTATTTTACAGACAGGGAACTGAAGCAGGGAGGAGTCATGGCCAGACCCTCAGTTGGAGCAAACCAGCATAGCTCCATGGAAGTCAATGGAAATTTGAAAACGAGGGGGAGAATCTTTAAAGGTCACCTAATGTCATAGATGGCAGATAAAAAAATACCTTAGCTGCACTGATATGTACAAATGTTCTTCACTAGTGTCTAGATTTTGGGGGGCAGGGGGATTGTGGTAGTGTAAGCCATTTTGGTAAACTGCCACCCTAATCATAAAAATAACGTAGCCAACAGAACTTGCTCCCATCTTGAGGATTGCTATTTAAAGCAGTTCAGAATGAGAAATAACTTGAGCAGGGGAAACAGAGCATTCTTGTCTCTTGCACAGTGCTTTGCAATCAGCTTTTAAACCATGAGTCTCATGTAGCAATAAGCTGTGTGAAAAAAAGAAATCAGTGCTGTATCTTGAAGCTGATGTACTTGCTGCATTCAACGTAGCAAACGGTTACTGAGCATTCAGTTGGTCCTACTGTATTATCTTTAATTGTTGCAGCACAAAATATTTTAAAGACTGGCAGAAAGTCTACAGCTGTAGCAATAATATTTTGGCTACATCTTCTGTACACTTCCTGACCTACAGGTTTTGCATTGCTGTGAATTATTTAACAGTTGCCACTTTCCGTTCCAGAAGTGGCTGTGGCTTATTGATGGTTAAAGCAATTCCTGTAAAGATATACATATATAATGTGTATATAAACACTTTGAGATATTTCAGCATGAACTGCTTCCTACTAGCTGGAAAAAAATACACGAGATCCAAGCTTGTTTGGTCATAAAGATCAGTCCCTGTTGGGTAATGGGCTCCATTACTGACATGTAGAGGTTGAGGTACTGATCATCACTGTTTTCACTCCAGATCTCTTATGTAGAGACCTAGCCTTCTCTGAATATGGGAAATAGATTAGATCAAGAGTTCCGCAACTCTTTCATGGGATGAATCTTATCTAAATAGAAAATTTGGCTCATGGGCAGCTCCCCTCTCCTTTGGGATCACATAACGTACTGAGGGTAATTAAAGCAACTACTTACATGGAAAGATAGTAGGGAAGTATTTGTTGTCTGTAGCTATCTTTATTGCAATAATTACTTTGCCCTCCTTTTGAGGGAAAAAGCAGGATCATATTTTGGTTCTTCATGTTCCCGTTGCACCTGTCTTGTTCCCCAGAGCTAGAAACAAGGAGAGTCAACATGTGACCAGTCCGCTCTCCATAGGCCATCAGGAAGTGTTCGATGGCCCAAAAGCAGTCCTGGGGCTACAGCTTGGGAACCTTGAGACCAGACCATAGGCCAATAGATACGGTACATAAGTTGCACTACACATTAGGAGAATCATCGTAAAATACAAGGTGGAAAGAACTACAGGACAAGCAGCAACAAGGATGTTCATTTTCTCTACTTGGATTTCTTTCATGTGAATCCTTCAAAACCCCCAAACTAGTTCCTCTATTGGATGATTTCACGCACTAAAGAAATAAGGTGGCTGTCTGAGAGAGGCCCTGGCACAAAAAGGTGATAGTAGGGCTGATTCCATTTTAATCAGAGGCTATGTCCCCTGGATGAAGCAGTCATGTACAAGAATGTGGGTTTTGTTTTTTGGGGTAATCCCTATGTAAGGTATTTCTCACCTCTCCCACACGTTGGAAGTCATCAGTAATAGGATTTAACATACTTGATTGGATTATGGGCCATCAGATCACGATTGGGGCACTGACACTCACCAATGTTTCAGAAAAAGATGGAAAATACCTTCATGAACGTAGCCATTGAGGAATACAGTAATGGGGTGTGCATGTATGTAGGGAAGGTAGATTTCTTCATGTCCCAACAGCTGATCGTGTTGATAACCCCTTACCTTAGCTGGCATAACTACAAAGGTTAGTATGTGTCACATATTACATGGTGTGACGTTCCCCTTTGGTGTTATGCGGACCGGTGATCTGCTAGGTCACTCCAATCCTTGACTCTGGGAGCCAGCCTTACCCTGCTCTGCTGTGAGAATGCCTACTCCTGGGCTGTTCATGCACAGCCTCTGGCATGTAATGTGCTCCTTGGATTGTTCAACCGAATGACACTAGCCAGTATCTCCAGTTCCAGACACAACCCTAGGAACCTCCATCCTGCAGTGTCCAGTTATGCCCACTGGACGCTGCAAGTTTATATGAGTTCGTCAATTTAACAAAGAAATTGATATCTATCAGGCTTGTTATCCCAAGGGGAGTCTCTGACACGCTTCAAACCAAATGCCCTGCTTCAGGTAGAACAAACAAATTTATTAACTATAAAGATAGATTTTTAAGTGATTATAAATCAAAGTATAACAAGTCAGATTTGGTCAAATGAAATAAAAGCAAAATGCATTCCAAGCTGATCTTAATACTTTCAATGCCCTTACAAACTTAGATGTTTCCACCACACGCTGGCTGGTTGCCCTTCTGCCAGGCACTCCCCTTTGATCAGCACTTTTGTCACTTGGTGGTAATGTCTCTAGATGAAGGTGGAAGAGAGAGGAAGAGCATGGCAAATGTCTCTCCCTTTTATCATGTTCTTTCTTCCCTCTTGGCTTTGCCCCCCCCCCACCCTTCAGAGTCAGGTGAGCATTACCTCATCGCAGTCCCAAATTGACCAAAGGAAGGGGGGGTGACTCACTTGAGAATCCAACAGATCCTTTGTTGTTGCCTAAGCCAGTGTCCTTTGTTCCTTTGAGGCTGGGCTTGTCACATACATGCCTTGATGAGGTGTGAACTGCCCCTCTGCTCTTACAGTTTTTGCCTGGGCTTATTTTAAGCCAAGACGACACATTTTCAGCCTCATAACTATATACATGAAATTACAACCTATAACATTACTATAACATTACTGTAACAACAATTACTATAACATCACCATAACAACAATGCTCAGTACATCATGAGCCTTCCAATGACACCCGACATGACAAACTTTGCATTAGGTACCACAACAAATCATTATAAGAATGAATATGGGGGTGTAGAGTGTTCCCATGAGGTACAGAATGTCACACATGGCCCTTCTAAAAATCCTGCAACTGTACTTGGCTCAGTGACCTTTTGCATCAGGGGCCAGGAGATGTCCTGCTAACATTACCCATTATTTCCTTTACAGTTTCACCAGATAGCTCTCTAACATCTCTCCTGCTCCTTTGATGGGATTCTCTTAAAGTCTACATCTATACTTGAAAAGTAAGTACCTCTATCACCCCAAAGTTGTAGTAGATGTATCAGTGCTAAAATACTAGCATAGATAGGGTGCAGATGGTTTTATACTTGTGACATGAAAAACTGCTCTTGAGAATGGGGTAAGTGTCCTGGACCCTCTCTACACTAGTCCTTGCAATGTTACAGTAGTACAGCTGCACTGATTCTAGTAGTTGCTGTAATGTAGGTACTAACTTTTCTAATGCAGACAAGGGCCCAGTTGGCCAGGCCAGTTGCTGTTTTAAAATCCAAACTGAATAATAATTTTGCCTTCTCTAAATGGTTCTTGTAGTTTTCTCTTCCTGATTTTAATTTCCATACTACATTACTCCTGGGGGAATTCTGTGCCAAAAAATTAAAAATTCTGCAAATAATTAAAAATCTTACACACAATATTTTAAAATTCTGCATATTTTATTTGTCAAAATAACACAATATAATCGCACCAGATTCAATTATTTTGGTAATTTATTTAAAAATACCTCTCTGCAAGTATGTCTGTTACAATACAGACAATAAAAAAGATTTAGGAAATGTTTTTTTGACAAAGAGATTCCTTACTAGACATATTAATACAGAACTCTAATTTAAACTACAGTACAGAACCGTATTTCTCACACCCCTCAGAAGCAATGCAAAGGCTTGGGGTAGTCAGGGATAATGAAGGAGCTGAGGGAGAGGGAAGTAATTGCTGGGAAGGACCCTAAGTATGAACTTGAAGGGTTGTTGGGTATGGATGGGAAAAGTATGGAACAGGGTTTTTTGGGGGGGGTGGAGAGGAATTATTAGGGAGCATCCCCTATGCAGACCCTGGCTGACCCCTAGCCTCTCCCATTCAGTCAGGTACATGTGCTCCTAACCCCATGTGTCCCTGCACCCTTATGTGTCGTTGCACCCTCTGTCCACATATGTCCCTCCACCCCCACTGACACCCACTCCCCGCATCCCAATGTGGCCATGCACCCCCTTCCCCTGTCCCCATGTGTCTCTGTTTCCCCACTCAGCCATCCCTATCCCCATGTGTCCCTGCACCTCCTCAGCCAGCCCCCTCCCCTCATCTCCATGTGTCCCTGCACTCCCTGTTCCCATGTGTCTGTGCCCCCATTCAGCCATACCCTTTTCCCCACACATAACTCTGCACCCTCTCCCCTTCTGCCCATGTCGCCCAGCACCTCCCTTCCCTCCATGGCCCTGAGCCTCCACTCCCATTCAGTCCCTGCCTCAGTCTGTCCTCCCACACTAGCCCTTATGAGCCTATCTGACCCCCCAGCAGCCCCATGCTGTCTATCTCCCCATAGCCCTGTCTCCTGACCTTGTAGAAGGATTTTACATTTGTATTAGAGGTTATAATGATTGACGGTTATAATAATGTAGTATGTATTAACGTATGATTTGATTTCATCCTGCCAGCCACCCTTTTTGATTTCAAGGCAGGAATAGACCAGAATAGTCCTTATGGCTGATTATGGGTCACCTTTTGTTTTAAGATAAGATTTCATTACAGTATTTGCTAAAAGGTCTTCCTTCTTTTATGCATTGCAAACTAAGTTGTGTAAGGTTCTTTTGTAATCCCTTTAGGAACCATATAATCATTTCCAAAATGTTATTTTCTGTAAAATTGTTTAGTGTGAGGAAAGGATGTGTGCATGGTTAAGGATGAGTGTGAAAGCCATCACAACTGTCCAGATGGTCAAGAAAAAGTGAGAAACTTGGAAACACCAGGAGACAATCAGAAAACATCCATTGTATCTGATGTTAAACATGTTACCAGCACTGATGACCTCAGAGGTGAGGCAGGCACCATTAAAGGTGAGACAAGAAATAAGAGATAATGATGGGAAGCCCGACAATAACCAGCAAATGATAACAGCAGAGAACCTCAAAATTAACACCACTTAAGGGCTAATGATTACAGGATGACATTGCAAAATGCATGGACTAAAAGGGAATTTACAACTCTAAAGACAGGGTGTTTTGCCATGAAACTCTGGGTTCAGTCCTGCAAAGCCTTGGAGCATCGGATCGCAACTGACAGAGCCCCCCAGCTCCTCACTAGGGCTCAGTCGAACTGGCCATTAGATTCACTCGAGCTACAACAGACTGGTAACTCTAAAGACCATTTGCAGGACTTGTGTGTGTATGTGTTGTGTAATTGAATGCATATGCTAACTGCTCTATTTTCAATAAATGCGGCGTATTGCCTTTTTCCTTGAAAAAGATCCAGTGTGCTTCTCATAAACAGCCTGGCCCGAGAGGCGCTGTGAAGAAGGCACTGCAGGCTTTTTCTCTTCCCTATCGTAGCTGGGGCTGGGCAGGAACGGCTGCTCTGTTCTACTGCCACAGTGCCCTCTGGTGGGCAAAAGGCAGAACCTCAGCAACGTTTCAGCAGAAGCTATTTTTTGCAAAAAAAAAAAAAAAAATTAAAAATATGTACGGCTCATGAAATGTGTGTGTACGCAGTGGTGCAGAATTCCTCCAGGAGCACTATATGTGAGTGGTGCAACAGCCATTTATTAAATAGTGATTAAACTTGACACTTGTCACACCAAAGCACTTTACAACCTATACACTGCCTAGCATACATCCAGAAATTGCTTCCACTTCCAGGACTGAACAAGGTAAAGACATATCAGAGCACAGCATTGGTATTCAGGTGTTTAGAACAAGTCAAGAACGTCAGACCTAGTACAAAAAAATAGGAGGAAATTTGTTTTATGGAGGCAGGATATAATCCCCTAAATCAGAATTATGCAAGACACCAAGATTAATACCACTCCTCATGAAAAGTGCCACAGAATCACTAATGACACAGATGGCTGGAACCTTGATGTCACATCTCAATCACACAACAGCAATCAGTGTCTCCTAACATTCTGATGGGGGCACTGATTCAACAGCCCAAACACTGAGAGACTACCCCACTTCTTGCAGCACCAGAGTTTTCCTTGGAGATCTCCCAACCTAGTGCTGATTTTGCCCATTCCTGCTTAGTCTGAGATCTGATGATCACAGCACATGACTGCTGGCTGCAAGTGTCTCTAGGAGCAGCATTTGGCTGTGTAGTGAATAACCAAATACTTTGCCATCATTTTTCCTGAAAACAAGCTTGGTATCAGAGAGAGAAGAGCCAAATTCACAAACAAAGAGGGCTGGAGTATTCTGGTTGAGAGTCTTGCTAAGTCATTTTTGTATGGCATAGGCTATAGTTCATGGAGCAAATCCTGTGAAGTGTGCATGGTATAATTATGACTATGCTCCGGTGAGTTCTGCAAGAGTAGAGGGGACAGGAATCTGTTGAGACTGTGGATAATACTGCAGTAACCCCTCCCTGTGTAAGGAAGAAGAAATTTTGGCCAATAGATCTGTAAAGTCACAGCTCTACCTGCCCCCAAGCTTCTCTGACTGCTACAACAGCTGGCACCACTGCAGGGGGGAGGGATAGCTCAGTGGTTTGAGCATTGGCCTGCTAAACCCAGGATTGAGAGTTTAATCCTTGAGGGGGCCATTTAGGGATCTGGGGCAAAAACTGGGGATTGGTCCTGCTTTGAGAAGGAGTTGGACTAGATGACCTCCTGAGGTCCCTTCCAACCCTGATATTCTATGATCTTAGCTCTAAAGCAAATGGAAGGCAGTGCTTCCTTGAACTAATGCCTCTACCACCCCATGAAACAGAACCACATTTGTCTATATAGTAGTTTGCAACCCCTTCTGTGGGTGATCATGAAGGCCAGGGCTGAGAGATGATTTTAGGCAACATAAGCTGCATTTCGATTTAGGAGCTAGAGGGCAAGAACCACACGTACTATGTCCAGCAGTCGCAAAAAATAGTATCTTTTATAGTCATTACAAAAGAGCCCTCCCTGCCTCTTCTCTACTATAGGTGATGCTATGGCCCCTAATGAGAAACTCCCCAATAGAGCAGGAGATTATAATCTGACCTATCTAAATCTCTGAAGAAGGAAATGCTAGTTATCCTGATACAAAACTGTTTATATAGCCATTAGAGGTCAGTAGGATTACACACTGCAGACAGTTTAACTACAGTGAGATGCAGTGTTCAATCACAACATTAACACTACAAACTGGTGCACTGTAGTTTAGAAATCCTTTACTAAAGGTCTCCTAGGGAAAGCTAATTCCCTTACCTAACGACAATACTAAATAAATATAATCACTAATAATTCAGGTGGAAATAAGGACACATTACTTCTATTTAAGTATCAGGATCCGCTAGGGTATTTGTTTATTAGAAGTTATAAAGATGTCAACTTTGAGTAGGAATAGCCCACTTCATAAACAATCAACAAACCTGAAATAGAAATAAAACTTAACAGTGTGGGAACAGTGAGGCAAAGAATTCCGTAGACTGATAAGAGCACTGGTGAAGTTAAGCATTAGTGAACATGATTCAAGGCAAGTTTTTCATGAAATGCACATGGATATTTCCTACATCCCACTGGGCTCTTCACGTCATCGGATCTAATATGATAAATGAAGTCAGGCCCAGCAATCCAAGTGCATTCATGGTATGTTTACTGCCAACTTATGTCAGTATTATCAGATCCTCCCACTTTGAAACTTATGTAATAATCGATGGCACGAGTATTTCATTGAAAAGTGCCCATCATTCAATATTTTGTAAAGTACTTGATTCAAATTTAAGTAACAGCTATTAAGCTGCAACGCCATACTCCAAAATGTACGAAATCATCAAGGTTGCAAAGAAAAGCACTCAAAAATCAGAAAATGGCCAAGTTAAGGTTGTATGGGTGATCTTAACTAAATCAGAGGGAAAATATCTATTTAATGACAAAACTGATGTCCAAAGTAAACTTTTACACAACCACAAACTAACCAACCTGGCTGTCATTTCCCCTCAGGTGTTGTCTCCATGGCACCTAGGGAGCAAGAAGAGCTAACACTGTCAACAAGTCAGAGCCCATGTTGGAAGGAGCAGAGAAATATGCCACCCTTTGGCCCTGGTTCTGATTAACCTGGGAGTTGAAGGCACTCAGCACCTTGCAGGATGGTGCCTGTGAAAGGCAGCAGCAGAGTAAAATGAATAAAACTCATGTTCACATCTGCTGTTCAGAACTACAGCGGGAGAACCGACACAGCTCATGACAATTTCACACTGTTGATGCTTGGGAAAGGTCTGAACAGTGCCTGAGGGGCTTTTCTGTGGGAAAGATAATCCAAAAACACTAAAGTAGCAGAGACCACAATACTCAAGAGGGTGGAAGAATAGCAAAGATAACCCCAACAATCCAGATGTTTTAAGGCTGACCTGGGAAGTATAGAGCTCCTTATCCATTCCAGCAGAAGATGGAGCCCTCAAGCAGAGGGCAGGATCAGCACCATCTACCTTCCTGATGGGAGCCTCCTTACCTCATGTTTATACCTAACTCTGCCAATGTTTTGAAGCCCTGTTTATACAGAAACTTTCATTGTAAAGAATCACACAGCACTTTTAAATTAACTGTGCCATAATTTGCATATTGACAAAAAGGTCAGGATTAATAGCCTTGGAGAGTGAAAACCTTGGTTCATGCACAGAACGGGTACAGCTCAGGTACCTCAATGCAAGTACCAGAGGCAAACTGGGACACAGAGGAACCTTGGCAAAGGTTCCATGGCAGCTGGAGGCTGTGAGTGAAATAAACTGGGAGCCTTCCAATCAGTCTGAATGAAGCTGTTGCCAGGAGCGCTAGGAAGGATTGAGCGCAGAACACTGTAATTCATTAGTCCTGCTGCTGTTCAGGAGGTAATTCTCCCAGTCACCCTGAAAGACCAGTAAGTGATCGCAGCAATGTGCTGTTTCCACCTAAGGGCTGCCAAAGTCAGGGACACCTGCTAGCGAAAACACACAACAGAGACAGGTGAAGATCTGAGAGGGATTTAGTAAGAAAGCCTCCCTACTTCCAAGCCCCTTATAGAATTAGTGACTACTTCTCATTTACACAACTATCTAATCAGGACTCCCCTCTTCAGATCCCACTGTTGAATCCCCTTTAGGGCACCATAAGTGTAAACACATCTTTGCCTTAAAACCCTTTCACAACTCTACTCCTGCTTATATCTTAGACCTTGGATCGCCCCCATCGAGCCCTCCCATGGAAACCAGTGCCAATACCTCACTCGCCTGCTGCTCTCATCTCTGCACAGCCTTTTCCCACACTGCTGTCTTTGCGCAGAATTCAGAGGAGCAGCCGTGTTAGTCAGTATTCGCAAAAAGAAAAGGAGTACTCGCGGCACCTTAGAGACTAAATAAATTGGTTCGTCTCTAAGGTGCCACAAGTACTCCTTTTCTTTTTGCGCAGAATGCCCTTCCCATCCCCACCGGACAAGCCACCAGGCCTCCCGCCAGAAACACACTTTGTCCCTCAGGCCCTGGCCTACGAGTGAGTTTACAACGAGCCACAACATTAAAACAGAACAAAACAAAAAAAAACAAACACCTTTCCCAATTGAGGTTTGGTTTCCCACTGCATCCCACATTCTGGGCGCCTCGCTTTAGCCCGAAAGCTCCCTGGACCAGGGATGATCTTTCCGTTCGCGTAGCTGAGCGCACTGCCTTCGGGGCAACCCTGCTCACCGCCAGCGGACAAACGGCAGCGCAACTTGCTGACCTGGGAGAGAGCAACCAGTGCAGCTCTCTCCGTGCCTGCTGCCTGTCCCCCGCCCTGGCCCTTCGCACCGGCTGAGTAAACAGCTATCCCATCACTAGGGCGGCCGCTTCCTCGGACACCCCGGTAGCTACAGCTCGCCTGCCCCGCTCCCAGGAGCGCTGCTACGCCGCCAGCTCCTCCGCTCAGGTGGGGGCCCGGGCCACCGCTGCTGCGTCTGCAGCTCCCCCTGCCCCGCGCGCCAGCCGCACGTGCAGCCCCAGCCCAGGGCGCTCGCGGCACAGAGGCACCGGGAGGGGCGCGAGCGAGGGCCGCGCGGCCCGCGCGCGCGCGCGCACGCGCGCCCCCAGCCGGCCGCGGCCTCTCGCGCGCTAGCCGCCGAGCCGAGCCCCGCCCCCGCCTGGCGGGGAGGCGTCCGTCCCGTCCCGCCCCGCTCTCTATGGTTTTGCCCCCACGTCTACCCGGCTGGGCGGACCGTTGCCTGGGGCTGCCGGAGGCGGGGCGGGGGCCGTCCGGCGGGGTCTCGGCCGCGCCGCGGCGCCATTTCCCCACTGGCCTCCAGGGAGCGCTTCCCCCCCCCCCGCCGGCGGCCGCGGCGGGGCGCTGCGGAGCCGCCTTCCCACCCTCCCCGCGGCCGGGGGCTGGGGGCCGGCCGTCCCCGCCTTCCCCGCTCCCCCTCCCCCGGGCCGGGACTCGCCGCCGCCGCCGCCGCCGCCTCCCAGAGCCGCTCGGTGCCTCGCCGCCGGGCCATGGAGTCCGCGTGAGGGAGCCGCCCCCGCCCGTCCCCGCCGGGAGCCGCGCGCGCTGCGCTCGCCCCCGCCCCCGCCCCCGCGCCTCCCATCCCGGCGCCGGCTCCTCCCCGCGCTGCGGGGGCCGCGTCCCGCTGCTGAGCGGGGATTGATGCGGAGAGCGACGGCAGCGCCATGCAGCCCCCGCCGAGGAAGGTGGGAGCCGCGGGGAGCCGCTGGGGCGGGCTGCATGGGGGGGCTGGCACCGGGGTTCAGGGACCGGGGGACTGGCTGTGCGGGGGGGTTGGGGCTGGGTGGATCGGGGTGGGGGTGGCACCGGGGTTCAGGGACCGGGGTCCTGGCTGTGCGGGGGGAGGTTGGGTGGATTGAGGATCAGGGCATTGTGGGGCTGGCACTGGGGTTCAGGGACTGGGGTACTGGCTGTGCGGGGGGGTTGGGGCTGGGTGGATTGGGGTATAGTGGGGGTGGGGCTGGCACTGGGGTTCAGGGACCGGGGTCCTGGCTGTACTGGAGGGTTGGGGCTGGGTGGATTGGGGTATAGTGGGGGTGGGGCTGGCACTGGGGTTCAGGGACTGGGGTACTGGCTGTGCGGGGGGGTTGGGGCTGGGTGGATTGGGGATCGGGGTGGGGTGGGGGTGGCACTGGGGTTCAGGGACCGGGGTCCTGGCTGTACTGGAGGGTTGGGGCTGGGTGGATTGGGGTATAGTGGGGGTGGGGCTGGCACTGGGGTTCAGGGACCGGGGTCCTGGCTGTACTGGAGGGTTGGGGCTGGGTGGATTGGGGTATAGTGGGGGTGGGGCTGGCACTGGGGTTCAGGGACCGGGGTACTGGCTGTACGGGGGGGGGTTGGGGCTGGGTGGATTGGGGTATAGTGGGGGTGGGGCTGGCACTGGGGTTCAGGGACCGGGGTACTGGCTGTGCGGGGGGGTTGGGGCTGGGTGGATTGGGGATCGGGGTGGGGTGGGGGTGGCACTGGGGTTCAGGGACCGGGGTCCTGGCTGTACTGGAGGGTTGGGGCTGGGTGGATTGGGGTATAGTGGGGGTGGGGCTGGCACTGGGGTTCAGGGACCGGGGTCCTGGCTGTACTGGAGGGTTGGGGCTGGGTGGATTGGGGTATAGTGGGGGTGGGGCTGGCACTGGGGTTCAGGGACCGGGGTCCTGGCTGTACTGGAGGGTTGGGGCTGGGTGGATTGGGGTATAGTGGGGGTGGGGCTGGCACTGGGGTTCAGGGACCGGGGTACTGGCTGTACGGGGGGGGGTTGGGGCTGGGTGGATTGGGGTATAGTGGGGGTGGGGCTGGCACTGGGGTTCAGGGACCGGGGGACTGGCTGTACTGGGGGGTTGGGGCTGGGTGGATTGGGGTATAGTGGGGGTGGGGCTGGCACTGGGGTTCAGGGACCGGGTACTGGCTGCACTGGGGGGTTGGGGCTGGGTGGATTGGGGTATAGTGGGGGTGGGGCTGGCACTGGGGTTCAGGGACCGGGTACTGGCTGTACTGGTTGGTTGGGGCTGGGTGGATTGGGGATCATCTGGGTGTGGGGTGGCACTGGCAGTACTGGTGGCATTGGCTGTATTAGGTTTGGGGGGCTACACTGTGAGCATGTGGGGTGCTGGGTGTATTGGGGTAGGGGCATTAGCTGTACACAGGTTGGTGTATTGGGATGTGGGGGGTTGGTGTGGAGGTGCCGGGTGCCACAGGCTGTATTGGGGTGGGGCGCTGGGGGCTCGGGTGTATTGGGAGTGAGGAGTTGGGGGTTGTTTGTGTGTAGAGGGTGGGGTATGTGAGGGTATGTTTTTATCTGTATTGGGGGGTTTGGGTAGGGCTTGGCTTGTATCGGGCTGGAGGTGTATCAAATAGGATTGAGAGCTTAATTCACCTTGCTGGTTGTGTGGATGTATGTTGGAGTATGGGGGATTTGGAATTGTCTGTATTGGGGTGAAAAAGGGGCTAGGGTTAGGGAATGGTCTCTGCTGAGGTACTGAAGTGAGCTGTAGCTCACGAAAGCTTATGCTCAAATAAATCTGTTAGTCTGTAAGGTGCCACAAGTCCTCCTTTTCTTTTTGCGGATACAGACTAACACGGCTGCTACTCTGAAACCTGAGGTGATAGAGTATGGCTGGATTGTGTAGATGAGGGTTGTTGAAGTGGGGGAGTTGTGTTTTGATGGTTGTATGGAGAGGAGGTTCATTGGATTGATGTGGGAGATTGGGGTTGGAATAGTTTACAGTGGGACTGATATGATGATTATGTTGGTGTGGAGGGTTGGAGTTATATAGATTGGGGTTGAGAGGGTTATTCTGTGAGTAGAAGAGATTATGGGGGTTAGCATATGGAGTGGGATAGAGTTAATTGTGTATGTAGGAAATGGTTTGTGGGTGCCTGTGTGGAGGGAGTTGCGTGGGTGAGGGTTATTGGGTGGGGGTGTCTGTGTTGTGTAAACAAAAGGCTGCTGTTTGTCATTTGGCATTTCATTTATATTGCATGTGTGCTTTATGCTTTGCCTCTTGTATTTTTTACATGCAATTTTATTTTCACTATGTAGGTTTCAACATTTGTATTGTTTTAAAAAAACGTAAACCCCTTTTCTGCTTAATCAGAGCATAGGGTTTGTATGTTTTGTTGTATCTTGAAAGGAGCTGAGGTGTGAAACTTATCTTGCTGTAGTGCTAGGATTGGGGGTTCTTGTTGCTGGGGGATTATTTTTGGTGTTGAGGGGGAAGCTGTTGCTAGCAGATGAGATCTGGAGGGTTGTTTTGCTTTGAGAGAAAGGGGAGGTTTGTGGCAGATCCTTTCCTTCACCTCGTCCCTGTCTTTCTCTCTTCCCCTCCCCCATAGCAGAAACTGTTATTTATTTCCCCCTTCATGCATGCATCAGATTTTTAGATGCGTGGATGCTGTTTCTTTTTTAGGCTGCTACATAGATGCATCTTGGCATTTAACACGTTGATTGATCGAGATCTCTTGTTTTAAAAACCCCATGTTTCTGTGGCCAAGTCAGTCCTTTTCTGGGGTTAATGTTTATCACAACAATCCCTCCCCCACCCACTGCCATGCTATCAGCTATCACTCTGGTACCCAGGCTGTTGAAATCTTAATGCCATAAGATTCAAAACATAAAGCAGGTATATTATAGTGATAAAAAAAGGCACAACCTTTCTGAAGTCATACTGTTAAGGAGGGAGACTTTTGATCTGATATACTGGCAACCACATGACTGCGTTTAAAGGCATGTTCATGAAACCATTGTAGGAGTGTTTAATCAATGCACGTTTCATAAATGTGTAAATTGTTTTTATTAAGTGTTAAATCTGCAGCAGGTTATTTCTTCCCCCAACTCCTTTATTTGTTTCAAGCTGAACCTCTTTTGTTGTAGACAGGTTTATCCTCAGAGGTTTGGAAGAAGAAAACATGCATATTTGTTGTCAACAAGCAAGACACAGCTCTGAGGTGCTTGATGTATGAAATGCAGACACTGCAGGGTTAGATCCAAACAATATATAGTAAAATCAGTCTTTGGTTAAGTAGATGCTAGGGTTATGTTAACCAAGCAAAACAGGTTTACACATACTGAAAATGTTTAATTTGCACATTCTGATGGACAGTTAGATTATAAAGTTAGATGAAGGAAATCAAATATTTTTCACCACTGAAATGACAGCTGGACCCTACATAAAATATATGATCTGTCTTTTTTGTAGGTAAAAGTTACACAAGAGCTAAAAAACATTCAAATTGAGCAGATGACAAAACTTCAGGCCAAGCATCAGGGAGAATGTGATCTACTTGAAGATATGAGGTAAGGTTACAGCAAATGCTACCAAATTCCTGTAAGATCTCCTTTTGGAAGAACATTGGGTTACAAAACTCCAGGAACTGACGATGGAATTTCCTCTTGGATTTCCTGCTTTTAGGCTGTTAAAGTTTTGACACAGCTGGGAATTATAACGGGGACTAACACAGCGCAAATCATTTTTTCTTCTCTTCAATGGGGCAAGTGTACAAATGTGTCATGAAGAAATCCAGAAAGTATTGGTCTGTTCAGCACTATTTTTCTTTGGGATAGACTCACAGTTCAAGTGATGTCTCTAGTGTTAAATACATTTTTTATAAATACTTTCATAAAGGTAGTGATGATTTATAGTTAGCCATAGGAAGTTTTAAAGAGCATTCACTACATGAATTTATTTTTTTGTGCAGAAAATATGAGTAAAAATATTTGCACTAGTACTTATAAAGCACTTTTGTTACATAACCTTGCACATTGAAATCAATAGAAAAGTTCTGCGTGTTTCATATGGTAGTTTCATTATTTATATTTAAATAATGTGAATGTTTGTCTTTATCATTTATGTATGTTATGATCAAAGCAGGACTAATGGGCACCTGGAATTATGTGGCGAATGAATCACTAACCCTGTTTAGAAACTGTCAGTTTCTACAATGGGCATGCTGTGAAATAGTCAAATGTCATCAATACACCTATTGCTTTCCTTCTTTTTGGCACCTTGTGCTTCACTCAGTAACTGAAAATCCAGTAAGATTGCTTATCAGTAGAGAGCAAGTGAAGTGCCAGCTCAAAGTTTTAACTTCACAAGAGATTAGAATACAGTGAAGTTCTTACAGTTTCAGTCTGTCTCCTTACATCCCATGTCAATAAAACTTGTCAGATTCAGAAATGTATGCACTTTCCATCTTTGTCTGAACCCTGCTCTCTTTCATGGGTAGTGAAACAAGCTTCTGTACGGGAAGGATCACCACATCTGTTATTTTACAAGTAGTAGCTATACATTATTTGGAAAGTAAATACTGGTTAATGAGTAGCAGATTGGTATGTGAGGATTTTTTTCCTTAGATAGAAACTTAATTTTATTATATCTGCACCTGGTAACACTGCTGTCAGCATTTCCTTTCTAGACCCTTATTTTCAGGGGTTTATAGTTTAAGCATTTATACTTGTTTTCTGCTGAAACATGGCATAAAAATCTTATTGTCTCTGGTCACAGAAAAGTTACAGGAGAGCAAAAATGTTTTCTTGAATTAATATAATTTTTAAAATGTTAGTGTTACAAATTAAGAATCTGTATTAAGAGTCTGGTCACTGAGTAGACATAGTAGAGCCTTTCCATCATATGCTATGTATTACACATTTTATCTGTAAAAATCTGTTTTTTCAAAAGAACGCTCTTTACCACTTAGGTACAATAGTATTAAAAAGAAAAACATTTTAAAACAATTTTTTCCGTTCTTTACTCTTACAGTTTGCATGCAAGAATGGAAATGAAGCTCCTAAAGGGGGTACACCTGCCATTCTGACCCTTGACTAATTTTCTGTCTATGTAAGACTTAAATAGGTGTCTTTCCTATAGTATGAATATGTGGATTCTGTGTTGTCTTCTAAACTGGAGTTTCAGTTGACAGTACAGTGCCTTATTGGAATGCATGTGTGAAAACAAACACAGCAGGTTTTTAAACAGCAAGTTAGTACTCGGTCCTTTCACTTATTGGGGTCTGGGTTCAATTTTTGATTAGATTTGATGGTAAAAAACTTTGTGCATTTGATTCAGCATAGTCTTTTAATGGCATTTGACTGACTAACATTACTACCACACAGCTTTTGCAGTCTTTGCAGAAGAAGAGCTGGTATTAGAATAGCAGGGATGGTGTATGTTTGAGATGAATTTTAAGCATGGTGAATAATGCACAGTGACTGATGCCTAGCTTTTGTGAAGGTTATCCGTGTATCTCCTTCATGAATTTGTCACTGTCCTTCTATCAAATGTCAGGGTTTGGAGTTGGCCCTTGAGCTCTGGCAAGTCAAGGTGTAAAATTTGTTGCTGACTCTTATTTTGTGCTTCAGGCACTCCTTAAATCTAGCAACTTTTAACCTTTTCCCTTATTTTTGACCTCTTCCTCAGAACATTCATTTGTAGCATCATCCTCTCTTCTGGTTTTGTGTTTCTTGAGCATTAAAATGACCAGCTTTCCAAGAGTAGAAGTAATTCTTGTGTTTGTGTCACTTTTCAAATATAAGGCAGTTAGTTGAGTGTGATTTTATAGGGACTATGCCTTTTCTGCAGCTCATGCCATGTATATGTAATTTCTCATTTGGAGATGGATGTCATTAAAAATAGTAATTGAAACTACAGAACTTCAATAGCAAGTGCAAACTATGCAATTCTTTTGTTATGGCTAGGCTTGGAGAATTCATTTTTTAAATAATTTGGACAGATATCACCAGTGTTTGTTTTAAACCATTTAAAATGATTTGATTTGCATTTTCACAATTGAAGGAAATTATGGGGCAAAGTCAGACTATTTAATGACAGTAGACATTAAGATTCAAAAAGTTAAAGCTTTATAATGGTTAAAACACAAATTGTCAACATCTCATGTCAAAATATACAAAAGTATCTTTAAACTCCAAGTTCTAAAGCAGCATTTTTTTCTTTCTTTGCCTATCTGTACTTTTCTGTTATGGATGGAAATATTTTTTCCTTGGTTTATGTGTGTGTATGGTGAAATTGACACCAATAAAACCTAATCCTTCCAAGCCTATTAAAGGTATACAAACAGTCCTGTAGTTAGTCAAATAGAAATGGGGAGGCAAAGGCAATGTGAACTGGTGGGCAAAGGATGTGAGGTCAAGGGGACTTTCTCCACAACAGTTTAAAATGCTAAATAAAAGTTCCTGTCTAAAAGACTTTAAAACATTTCAAAACAAATGTGTGTGGACTGGGCAGATGCAGCAGGGGAAGATGGCTGCCTAAACCTGGAACTGCTGCTTAGCTCCACTAAAATCTGCTAACATCTGCTAAAGTAAGGCAGAGTTTTTGCCTCTGGGTGGTTCATCCTGCTTTTAACATCTTAGTAGCAGATGGATCTCATTTTGAACCCCCCTTCCTCCTGGGACTCCCCACAAATTGCAGAGAAGCAGAGGCTCTCTGACAGCCTTGTACAGTGCAGCATGGCACCACTCACAGTGGAGACCCTGATAGGCCTGTATCAGATCTATAAAATGCTAAAGCAGGTATCAGAAGAACAGGTTATGCTTCAAAAAATATCAGAGGATATTTCTGAAATTAAAGCCACAGCTGCAGCACAACAGGTCAGTTTGCAGGAGCTATCCTCCAGGATCAGGGAGGGCTCTGTTAGGATCATTGTAGATCAGCACCTTGAATGGGGTCTTGCAATATGCGTTAACTACTTATGCTAAACAATCTGTTACACTTTGTATTCAGGTGACACTTTGACGACCTTTCCCAGACCTGTAGAATAGCTCTGTGTAGCTCAAAAGCTTCTCTTTCACCAATGGAAGTTGGTCCACTAAAAGCCCACCTCGTGTCTCTAATAGACAAGCAACAAAGTCTGATCCAAAATCTACAAGATAGAGTGAATGATTTGGAGAGCTGGTCCAGAAGAAATAATTTGAGAGTGGCTGGGTTCCCTGAAGATGGGGAAGAAGAGGGAAGTCTAGTAGAATTTTTGTCTAAAACCTTACTTGGGATCTTTCCTTACATCCCAACAGAGAGTAGGACAGAGTGAGTGCCCTCTGCTTCCTAGCCACCAAACGCAGGGCATTTATATTAAAATTCCTAAAATACAGTGTGAAAGAATCCATCTTTAAAAGAGCCTGAGAAAAAGGAAAGTGAGCTGGAATGGGCACAAAATAAAGATTTTTTTCCCCACTGCAGCTGGGATGTAGTTAAAAAAAAAAAAAAAAAAGCCCTGTTTACTATGGGCAAGGAAGCTGGCGAAGGAGAAAGGCGTGACCTAATTTTATAGCCTTTCCGGTTATTTTTAAGGTCGGGCAGGGTGGCCAGCTCATTAGCTTCTCCAAACTGAGAAGCAGCAAAGTGCATGGCCTCTATATAATAAAACACATTAACCATATGTTGCCTTGGGATTTACCTTTGCTATTCAGCAGTTGTTGCCAGGCTGTTGTCACCAGCAGTAAAGGAGAAACACCCACCTCAGCTCTGCATCCCTATATGTGCCATCTTCCCTATATGTAAAGTAAGGAGGAACCATCAGATGCTCAGACTCAAATCCCTCTGATTTTTTTCCAGCAGATTCTTCAGTAGTATCTGTCTTGTATGATCCTAACCTTTGATGCAAAGATATGTGTATTTTAGCCCCAAACCCTTTTTAAAATGTGCTCAAGATGTTCACCCTTCTTTCTCCCTCCCCCCCCCCTGCTTTTGTAATGGAGAGGGGTTGGGGAATAATCATTTATTTTGCATTCAACATGGATGCAAAGTAGGATGCAAAGAGGATACGTTCATTTGAGCTGCCCCCCCGACCTGATTTTTTTTTCTCCCACTCTGACTTGAGAGCGTGGCTGTCTCACATCTTCCTTTTTTTACAGCCGACCTGTTGTATCTCCTCTCAACTCCTTTCAGAGTAACAGCCGTGTTAGTCTGTATTCGCAAAAAGAAAAGGAGTACTTGTGGCACCTTAGAGACTAACCAATTTATTTGAGCATAAGTTTTTGTGAGCTACAGCTCACTTCATGCATGCAATGAAGTGAGCTGTAGCTCACGAAAGCTTATGCTCAAATAAATTGGTTAGTCTCTAAGGTGCCACAAGTACTCCTTTTCTTTTTTCTCAACTCCTTGTGCATTTGGCACTTACCCTCTTGCCACTCTGTTTTCTCTTCCCCCTCCTCTCCACCTAAACTCCTTTGAATTTCCGAGAATACCCTTCATCCTGAACTCCTCACCCTAGTTATACCCCCAGGGTCTCGGTGGCATGACATAAGATGCATTTTGGGTTACTTCCCCCCCGTGAGTACCTGTGGCTAATTTCCTTACATGTGTTTCTGGGAACATAAAAGGAATTGCTTCCCTGTTACATACCTGTGAAAATTATGGCTGCCCTAGGTGACATGAAATTGGGTCAGACCCAGGACAGCTGCAGTATGGTTTTCCCGCTGAATTTTACGTCTGGTTCAAAGACACCCTGACTCCCAGAATGGCTGAGGCTTTTGATGGAGGCACTCTGTGCTCTTTAGTGAATGAAGCCCCGATCTCAGTCATTCTTAAGCCTGACAGATGCCCCAGAACGTGCTAGCTATCAACCAATATCCTTAATCAACTTTGATATTGAAGTATTGTCTAAAATCCCAGCTGGGTGATTAGAAAAAATAATGAGCACAATACATCTGGACCAGGTGGGTTTTATACAAAAGAGACATGGGTCAGACAATACTCATTGGTTTATCAGTATGTCATCCTACTACCAAAGCCCCTTGAAACTATTGACTATTTTGTCACTGAATGCAGGAAAAAACCTGCATCAGAGTTAATTGGAAGTAATTTGTTCCTCATTCTACAAAAAAATCAGATTTTGTCCATTTTTTGTGTCTTGGATTAGACTTTTGTACTCCAATCCTAGCTCCCATGTTGTACCCAATAACTACATCTCCCCTCTTTCAGTCTTTACCATGGTATGAGACAGGGCTTTCCCCTGTCCACACCATCTGTTTGATTTTTTTCCTTATTGCTATCGGCAGTACAAATTAAAGCAGTGGTTCTCAAAGCCGGTTTGCCACTTGTTCAGGGAAAGCCTCTGCCGGGCCGGGGTGCATCCGGCACCATGCTGCATCCATAGGTTTGGCTGATCACGGTTCCCACTGGCTGCTGTTCGCAGATGCGGGAAGCAGCACGGGCCAAGAGACATGCTGGCCACCCTTCCCGCAGCCCCCATTGGCCTGGAACAGTAAACCGCGGCCAGTGGGAGCTGCGATCGGCCGAACCTGCAGACACGGCAGGTAAACAAACCGGTCTGGCCCGGCAGGGGCTTTCCTTGAACAAGGGGCTGACTGGCTTTGAGGACCACTGAATTAGAGTATACCATGAATCCAGGGTCTAAAAACAGTATCCTAAGAAATTAAAATATGTTTTCATAATTCTATATATCATCAACCCCCTTCAGGCAATCTCCAATGTATTACAAACTATTAAATTCTTTGGGAAAATCTCAGCATACAAAATTAATTTGCAAAGGTCGGAGGCTCTCAGTATCTCTTGAAGGGTGTATAATGTCTCCTTCTTAGAATTACCTTTTGCTGGCAGCAAGTGTAAATCGGGTAGTTGGGAGTCTTCTTTCCTAGAAATATATAAAAAAGTAAAAATTAATCGTTTTATCACACAGATGGCTTTGGATTTACATAGATGGCAGGCCCTTCCTCTATCCTTCGGGGCAGAGTTAATATATTAAAGATAAATGTCCTCCAGAGAATTCTATTTGTCCTTAATTCCTTGCAAGTTTATATTTCCTGGCTTCTGTTTTCCCCTGCCCCAGAATTAACATTTTTAAAACTTTCTTGTGGGGTATGGGCAACAATCCCAGGTTATCCTTTTAAAAATGCAACTGCCTATGAAGTCAGGTGACTTTGGGCTTGACTGTATTTCCTCAGTCTTGAGCCAAGTGATACAATGGCTAGCACCCCCAACACTCTCGCCCTCCAGCCTGGCTGTACATGGAGAAAGCAGTTGTAGCCCCCTGCCACTAGAATCTGTTCTAAATAAATAGTAAGGCTATATTATAAATTATTTCCTAGAATAACTTGCCAGTTGCCACTGGGAATAAGATATTATGTTCTGTTAATTACCAGCATATAGGATTCACCAAAACCACAGGGCCCTAAATGCACTTGTGTGTTACATAGAATCATAGAAATGTCAGAGTGGAAGGGACCACCTAGTCCAGCTCCTCACACTGATGCAGGACCAAATATACCTAGACCATCTCTGACCGGTATTAGTCTAACCTGTTCTTATAAACCTCCAATGACAGGAATTCCACAATCTCTTTGGAAGCCTATTCCAGTAGTTAACTGTCCTTAAAATTAGTTTTTCCTAATATGTATCCTAAATCTCCCTTGCTGCAGATTAACCATATTACTTCTTGTCCTACCTTCTGTGGATATAGAGAACAATTGATCTCTGTCTTCTTTATAACAGCCCTTAACATATTTGAAGACTGTTATTAGGTTCCTCATCAGTCTTCTTTTCTGTGACTAAACATGCCCAGTTTTTTAAACGTTTCCTCATAAATTAGGTTTTCTAAACCTTTTACCATTTTTGTTGCTCTCCTGGGCTCCCTCTGGTTTATCAACATGTTTCCTCAAGTGTAGTGCTCAGAACCGGACACAGTACCCCACCTGAGGCCTTACCAGTGCTGAATAGAGTGGGACAGTTACCTTCCATGTCTTACATATCACACTCCTGTTAATAAACCTCATAATAGTAACCTTTTATGCAACTACATAACATTGTTGACTCATATTCAATTTGTGATCCATTATAACCCACAGATCCTTTTCAGCAGTAATTGCTGCGTAATCAAGTTATTGCCCATGTTGTGGTTGTGCATTTGATTATTCCTTCATATGTATCATACTTTGCACTTGTCTTTGTTGAATTTAATCTTGTTGATTTCAGACCAATTCTCCAATTTGTCAAGGTCGTTTTGAATTCTGATCCTGTCCTCCAACGTGTTTGCAGTCCATCCCAACTTGGTGTCCTCTGCAATGTTTATAAGCATACTCTCCATTTAGTTGATAGTACTGGACCAAGGACAGATGCCTGCAGGACCCCGCTACTTATGTATCCCCACTTTGACAGCGAATCATAGATAACTACTCTTTGACTATGGTCTTTCAATCAGTTTTGCATCTACCTTATAATAATTTCAGCTAGACCACATTTCCCTAGTTTGCGTATGAGAATTTCCCAGAAATGTACTCAAGTATAATATATGAAAACGTTCGCCTCTTCCTCCATCTCTTTTGTCTTCCTTCCTCTGTTCTTGAAGTCTTTCCACCCTAACTTCTCTTCTTTAGTCTTCCCTTGCTTACTTAGTTTAGTCCACCACTCTTTAGTCCATTTCTATTCATCACTCCCATGGTGTTCTTTCTTTCCATGTTCTTTCACCTTTTCCCCCTCACACAGTGTGTTCTGGGTTCCTCCCTTTCTCCAAAATCCATTCTGTAGTTCGTCACACTTGCCCTCCATACTGAAAATCCATTCTCCACTTATGATTTCTGCATGACACAGTTCTATCTGTGTTTCATTTGTGTCCTTTTCCCCCAGTTCATCAAATCTTGACCTTGCATTTTTCTGCCATCAATCCAGTTCTGGTATCGCACACTCGAGTTCACTGTTCTTGATGTCTACTCCCCTCCAAAGGTTTACCTCAACCAGCTAATATGTGTTAAGGCTGCAGGCTACATTAGCATTTTAACAGTGTTAGCAACCACCTTCCTATGGAGACAAGGTCTTTGTGTCTGCTTGCTCAACCCTTCCTGGCCAAGAGGCTCCTCTTTTGAGCATTCCCTGCCCTCTTGAGCTCTGTTCTCCCATGTAGGATGCTGCATTTACTACTACATGTTGCTCTTTCAACTCCTCAATGGACTTTCTTCCACTTGTGCTCCACTGAGATGCGCAACTGGGGAACAGCTGAAGTAAAGGCTGGTAGTCTTCCTCATGGAGGGGAAGAGAGGAATTCTTGAAGGGGAAAGGGAAGGGTACTTTGGGGCAGAGAGGTAGAGGAGGGTAGCACAGGGTGTGGGAGAGGAGATTCTGGGGGCCGGAAAGAGAAGTGGATATTATTATTAATCATGTTTATTATGCTAGTGCCTAAAGGCCAACTCGAAATGGGGTTCCATTTTGCCAGACACTGTACAATTGGAGCAGACACTCCCTCCGCCAAAGAGCTTACAATCTAAATAGATAAAACAGATGCAGGCTGGGGGGGAAGGGATATAGCAAATAGCAGAATGAACAATGTGATGACCGCATATGTCATGCTAGTTCTAGAGAAGGAATTGATTGCGGGTTTTCTGGTTGGGGGCTGGGTACAAGGAAAGGGAGTAGCTGCAGTCATATGGTGGTGATGCTCCCCTGTAGTGACAGTACTAAGTATGACTGAACATTACAGATCTCAAGAAGATAAATTTGCATTTATGAATGCATAGTTATATCTGTAGATGTCTGGTTACCACTGATATTAACATGGCATTTTATGTATTGAATTGTGTTCTGCTTAATGAAGTTGCATATAACCTTTTACTGTGATTTCACTTTACACTCTCCAGGGAACTCAGCTACACTTCTGTAATCTCTCGGATTGTTGGTAGCTGTGTGATAAGGTTTTTGGCAACTGGGGCTGAGAGTTAAACCTACTGAAGTAGAAACAAAGTACTAATTGCAGCTTCATGTATATTTTAAACATAGAGTATCTAATACAGCAGTTACAACTCAGATCATCTAAAATATTCTGATGTTAGGAAAATCCAATCATTCTATAACATACTGTGTTGCAAAACAGAAGCTGAGAAAAACAGGCCTTGAAAAAGCTGCAAGATGGCTAAACCTTCTAAACAGAAGGAAGTGCTGTGCGGCCCACTATCCAGAGGCAACATAGTGATGAGAGGATTGGGCCAAAAGAAATCTGATGAGGTTCAACAAGGACAAGTGCAGAGTCCTGCACTTAGGACGGAAGAATCCCATGCACCGCTACAGACTAGGGACCGAATGGCTAAGCAGCAGTTCTGCAGAAAAGGACCTAGGGGTTACAGTGGACAAGAAACTGGATATGAGTCAACAATGTGCCCTTGTTGCCAAGAAGGCTAACGGCATTTTGGGCTGTATAAGTAGGAGCATGCCAGCAGATTGAGGGACGTGTTCATTCCCCTCTATTTGGCATTGGTGAGGCCTCATCTGGAGTGTGGTGTCCAGTTTTGGGCCCCAATTTACAAGAAGGATGTGGAAAAATTGGAAAATGTCCAACGGAGGGCAACACCAATGATTAGGGGGCTGGAGCACATGATTTACGAGGAGAGGCTCAGGGAACTGGGATTATTTAATCTGCAGAAGAGAAGAATGAGGGGGGATTTGATAGCTGCTTTCAGCTACCTGAAAGGAGGTTCCAAAGAGGATAGATCTACACTGTTTTTAATGGTATTAGATGACAGAGCAAGGAGTAATGGTCTCAAGTTGCAGTGGGGGAGGTTTAGGTTGGATATTAGGAAGAACTTTTTCACTAGGAGGATGGTGAAGCACTGGAATGGAATGGGTTACCTAGGGAGGTGGTGGAATCTCCACCCTTAGAGGTTTTTAAGGTCAGGCTTGACAAAGCCCTGGCTGGGATGATTTATTTGGGGATTGGTCCTGCTTTGAGCAGGGGGTTGGGCTAGATACCTCCTGAGGTCCCTTATAACCCTGATATTCTATGATTCTGTGGTGAGAAGTCCTATATCTACCAGTCCCCAGTTGTTGAGAAGATGGATGATGCTGGGATTCCCACTAGGATCTCGTTCCCGAATCCTGTTTGAGGCTCCATTTTTTGCTTTAGTCTCTGGCTTTTAGGAATTGATACATTCTTAAGGAATGTATCATCAACTCCTAAAGGAGAACACTTCAATCTTCCTGGACATTCTATAACAGATTTAAAAGTAGTCATACTTGAACAAAAAAACTTCAGAAACAGACTTCAAAGAGGTTTCAGAGTAACAGCCGTGTTAGTCTGTATTCACAAAAAGAAAAGGAGTACTTGTGGCACTAACTTGAGACTAACCAATTTATTTGAGCATGAGCTTTCGTGAGCTACAGCTCACTTCATTGGATGCATATCGTGGAAACTGCAGCAGACTTTATATACACACAGAGATCATGAAACAATACCACCTCCCACCCCACTGTCCTGCTGGTAATAGCTTATCTAAAGTGATCATCAAGTTGGGCCATTTCCAGCACAAATCCAGGTTTTCTCACCCTCCACCCCCCCACACACAAACTCACTCTCCTGCTGGTAATAGCCCATCCAAAGTGACAACTCTCTACACAATGTGCATGATAATCAAGGTGGGCCATTTCCTGCACAAATCCAGGTTCCCTCACCCCCCTCCAAAAAAACACACACACAAACTCACTATCCTGCTGGTAATAGCTCATCCACAGTGACCACTCTCCCTACAATGTGCATGATAATCAACCTGGGCCATTTCCAGCACAAATCCAGGTTTTCTCACCCCCCCACCCCCATACACACACAAACTCACTCTCCTGCTGGTAATAGCTTCTTCAAAGAGAAACCGCAGAACTAAAATTCATTTACAAATTTAATATCATTAATTTGGGCTTGAATAGGGACTGGGAGTGGCTGGCTCACTACAAAAGCAACTTTCCCTCTCCTGGAATTGACACCTCCTCACAATTACTGGGAGCGGACTACATCCACCCTGATTGAATTGGCCCTGTCAACACTGGTTCTCCACCTGTGAGGTAACTCCCTTCTCTTCATGTGTCAGTATAATAATGCCTGCATCTGTAATTTTCACTCAATGCATCTGAAGAACTGGGTTTTTTACCCACAAAAGCTCATGCCCAAATAAATCTGTTAGCCTTTAAGGTGCCACCAGACTCCTTGTTGTTTTTGTGGATACAGAGTACCACGGCTACCCCCTGATACTTGATTCCTGGAATGACTCCTGGAAAGGAGAGGCAGTTCTTTACACAGACACAGACACTCTGCTGTCCAGAGGCTCCTGGCAAGGAGGTGGAGTTGTCTTTGCTACTCTACTGCTCCTCAAAATTCCTGAGTGCTGCAGCAGGGAGGCTGTATCTGGACTACTTTATTCCATCTCCAGGGTTGTCATCTCCAGTGAATAGCTTTGTTGCTTGCCTCTGCTTCTCATAGATGTTTCTAAGCATCAGCAGAGTGAAATTGACAAGATTCATGTTCATTTCACTGTTCCCAGAGGTTCCAAATAGTATCAGTTTTTACTATCTTGCTGCTTGGGGAAGTGAGCAACAGGTGGAGCTCCCTAACTGCAGACTCAGGAAGAGTGTGTTGCTTCATTTTGCTTGTAGCTCACCATGAGGCGAGAAGATTTAATCTGGAAGTTTAGAGTCTTTAGCTGTTGATGGCATTTCTTTCCTCACGAGAGAGATTCCTTTTCGCTAGTGATGAGTATGCGTTGATATTTTTCAAGCAGTGCCTACTTAAAATCATTCAGTAAGTGCAGCATCGTTCATTTGGTGTTCTAACATGAAAACACTTTCTTAGAAGGCAGTGTTATTGCTTCTGAATATTCTTCTGCCTAAAGTGCTGCAGAATTTGTGGTCTAGGTATGTTATCTATAATTAGGCAGTCATTTAATAACATACATTCTTGAAGGAATTAAAACCTGGTGATGTTTGCACTGGAACTGTTTGAAGGACTGGAATACACTGAAATAATTTTGCCTACCAGGCATGGAAATCTAGGTTTGCAGCCTGGAAAAAAAAATTTCAATATAAACATAGCAACAGTGTA
Organism: Lepidochelys kempii; assembly: GCF_965140285.1. Lineage (NCBI taxonomy): Eukaryota > Metazoa > Chordata > Testudines > Cheloniidae > Lepidochelys > Lepidochelys kempii. Next base: position 13,883,946 of record NC_136380.1, read on the forward strand.
GTCATTCAAGCCAATCTTGGCACAGTGATATGAGCGACAGTTCTTTTAAAATTCGTGTTCTAACCTAGTATAAAGCAGTAATGGATTGCCTGCTTTAATACCGGTAGGTATCATTATAACTTTGACTAACTGACAAAGTTCTAGTTAATTCTGGAGTGCATTTTTTTTTTGTGATCTGAAGTGGAAACAATAGTAAAATACAGTTATGTTTATAGGAGGAAAAAAATAAAATGTATTTATTCTTCCATTTGGACTTGAACTTTGTTTTTTATAAGAAAGCTTTATTTAAATCTACTACACAGTGTAAATGGGGTTAGGTTAATGACATTTATTTCCCTAACAGCTTGCAGGAAAGCTCAATATTTTTCCATTAGTAGCGAGTGAGCAAGACACTTTTCGTCTGCTGTTGTGTTGAGCAATGACTGAAAATGACTCAGACTACTAAAGACTGATAATGTTTTGCTATTGGTTACATTTACAGTCTTGACTAGAAATTACTTCTCTTATAAAAAATTATTCTCCATTCCTTAAGTCATTGATTCTCTTTGGGGCTTAACCTTTATAGGAGTAAAGGAGTAAGACAAATTCTCCTTTTTTCCTAAGATATTATTTTACTAGCTTTCTGGAGCTCTGACTTAGTTTTCAGAGTAGCGGCCCTGTTAGTCTGTATCCGATGAAGTGAGCTGTAGCTCACGAAAGTTTATGCTCAAATAAATTTGTTAGTCTCTAAGGTGCCACAAGTACTCCTTGACTTGTTCGTTCTTCATCCAGTGAAGTTGTGCAGAGCCTTCACTGTTACAGTATCCACAATAATAATGTGAAGTGCCCTCAAGTGAGCATATTTATTTTTTTGTTTTGTAAAAGCTGCTTTGAAGCATTTAATATGGTTTGGGTGCCAGTTACATGAATTAGGATACATAGTACAAATAATGATACAATGCAGAGAAATGTACTTCCTTTTCCCACCACCCATTAAAGGACTTGATCCTGTAAGATGCAAGCAGTCTTTCGAAGTACAGAATATCCTCAGCTCCCACTTGTTTCATTGGGAGTTGAAGGTGTTCACCACCCTTCCTTTTCACTATCCTTATTATGGGCTTAATCTGGAATTGCACACACGTTTATTAAGGGAATGAATGAAGGCTGGTTTGATTTCCTGTTTTGGTAGAGATTCTGTTTGTTTTCCAGTTTTTGTATCCTAAGCTGGCAGTGCTCTCAGCTCTTTGCACTTTGTCTACATTAAGGAAATTTTCTAAACAATTCCCGCTGTTGCTTAGGAGACTTAATGTAACTGTTTTTAAACAATGTGTCTACCCTGGTCAGAGCAAGTCTAATTGACATGGTGCTGAAAACGGCTGCTGGAGTTTGAGAGCTGCCAACATTAGAAACAGTGGGAATTTTTTTGTACAAATTCCGTAGTGTAGATTATGCTACAGGGTTAGAGAAGAAAGACTTCTCTGCACCAGGAAGTTTATCTGTAAAATGTGTGACAGTAGCTGGAGTATCTGAAGTGATGCTGAAAATAGTTAAATGATCAATGTAGACAGGACCAGTATGTATTCAGTAGTTTCAAGAAATGCGGGTGGATTTTAGGTTGACGTAGGTTAATGCAGGCACTTGATGGTGCAGTGTGTTGCTATGCCAGTCTTTCTTTTAAAATTTGGATTCCTGGCCTGGGTTCAAGTCCAGCTTTGGAGTCAAAAGAGAAAATGCGTTTGTCCTTGTCTCTAGTCAGGGCTTGAAAAATCTACATGCCTTCTCAATGCTGATGAATGGGAAGCTCGTCCTGGTGAATAAGGGGACCTACATCAAATCCTGCAGAATGTATGGCTTCTTCATGGGAGGAAAAATTCTGTCTGTCTTTGGTTTATATTCAGAAGGTTCTCCTAATGTTGGGCTGTTTTCTTGAGCCAGCAGACGAACCTAGTTTGCTGCCTCTACTGCTCCTGCTTTTCCCACTTCGCCACTGAATTATATTAATTCTGGTCAGTGTTGCTTTTGCTATTCCTAAGGGACCCTCCACTCAAATCCTCTTTTATGGCTGGTGGGTTTAGTTTTCTGTCTGGTAGGTGTCTGATACATACATAGATATTAGGGCTGTCAATTAAAAAATAATAGGATACCGTTTATTTAAATATTTTTGGAAGTTTTCCATATTTTCAAATATTTTGATTTCAATTACAACACAATACAAAGTGCACAGTGCTCACTTTATATTTATTTTTGATTACAAATATTTGCACTATAAAACAAAATAGTATTTTTCAGTTCACCTCATACAAGTACTGTAGTGCAGGTTCTTTATCATGAAAGTTGAATTTACAAATGTAGAATTATGTACAAAAATAACTGCATTCAAAAATAAAACAATGTAAAACTTTAGAGCCTACAGGTCCACTCAGTCCTATTTCTTGTTCAGCCAAACGTTCAGACAAACAAATTTGTTTACATTTTCAGGAGATAATGCTATCTGCTTCTTGTTCACAATGTCACCTGAAAGTGAGAACAAGTGTTTGCATGACACTGTTGCAGCCAGCGTCGCAAGATATTTAGATGCCAGATGTGCTAAAGATTCGTATGTCCCTTCATGCTTCATCCACCATTCCAGCGGGCATGTGTCCACGCTGATGGTGGGTTCTGCTCGATAACAATCCAAAGCAGTAAGAAGAAAAGGAGGACTTGTGGCACCTTAGAGACTAACCAATTTATTTGAGCATAAGCTTTCGTGAGCATAAGCTTTTCAGTGATGCATCCAATGAAGTGAGCTGTAGCTCACGAAAGCTTATGCTCAAATAAATTGATTAGTCTCTAAGGTGCCACAAGTACTCCTTTTCTTTTTGCGAATACAGACTAACACGGCTGTTACTCTGAATCCAAAGCAGTGCGGACCGACGCATATTCATTTTCATCATCCAAGTCAGATGCCACCAGCAGAAAGTTGATTTCTTTTTTGGTGGTTCGGGTTCTGTAGTTTCCGCATCGGAGTGTTGCTCTTTTAAGACTTCTGAAAGCATGCTCCACATCTCATCCCGATCAGATTTTGGAAGGCACTTCAGATTCCTAAACCTTGGGTTGAGTGCTGTAGCTATCTTTAGAAATCTCACATTGGTACCTTCTTTGCATTCTGTCAAATCTGCAGCAAAAGTGTTCTTAAAATGAACAACATGTGCTGGGACATTATCTGAGACTGCTGTAACATGAAATATATGGCAGAATGCAGGTAAAACAGAGCTGGAGACGTACAATTCTCTCCCAAGGAGTTCAGTCACAAATTTAATTAACACATTTTTTTTTTTTAATGAATGTCATCAGCTTTGAAGCATTTTCTCTGGAATGGTGGCCGAAGCAAGAAGGGGCATAGGTTTAGCATATCTAGCACCTAAATAAATAGCTTCAATGCTGGCTACAAAAGCCTCATATGAACGCCTGTTCTCACTTTCTGGTGACATTGTAAATAAGAAGTGGGCAGCAGCATCTCTTGTAAATGTAAACAGACATGTTTGTCTTAGCAATTGGCTAAACAAGAAGTAGGGCTGAGTGGATTTGTAGGCTCTAAAGTTTTGTAGAAAAACATCCAAAATATTTAGTAAATTTAAATTGGTACTGTATTCTATTGTTTAACAGTCCAAGTAAAACTGTGATTAATCGTGATTAATTTTTTAAATCACAATTGAGTTAACTGTGATTGACAGCCCTTCATATAAAATATAGTTTTTTTAACTTGTGTTAAGTACATAAGTATGTCCAGTTTTCCATGGCTTGTCCTCTTCTTGTCATTCTTGGTAACGTGAAAGGGACTTTGCATTTCACATTTATATTCTGAAATGTATGAAAAATGAACTGTAAAACAAAACAGCAAAACTTGATCAGCTCTCAGCAATGACTTGAATGACTTGCAAAATTATCCTAGCTAGGTAGCTGCATGTATTGCAAATATACTTGGCAATGCATGTCTGATTGTGGTAGCTCTTAAAAGGACAACTGCCAAGAAGTTTAAACAATCAATGTAGGTTTTAAAAGTTTAGTACAAAATTACCAAACTGAATGTTAGAAAAGTTTTTATTAATTTTAAAAAAATGAAAAAGGAATGTTCACTTGCAATATTTGTAAACCAAATTTTACACCTTTATTAGTGCATAACTCACTAAAGAGTCCAGTCTCTTCTTGTACATGCTGACTGAACTGTGAAAATTAGACATAGTAGCTTAAAAGTTAGATTTTAAAGTTTTTCCAGTTTTAATACTCTTAAGGGATTGCTAGTAACCACGTAAGGATCTTTTAAAATCTTTTATCCTGAGTATTCCTTCTCTCGGTGCCTCTGAGAATGTATCTAGGTCCAGTCTCCACATTCTACAGCGAGTTGTTCACACAAAGTCTCTATCCTCCTTCACTCTGTGCAGCAAGAATCCTTTTAATGTGGGAGAAAAAAGGCATCAGTGTCTAATTTTATGAGAATAGTTTGGCCATGCAGAAGACTGAGGAAGATTTATGGTGGTAGAGCCATTATATATAGCTCATTTCTAGCTCAAATGCCAGATGCAAGTCATTCAAGGATAGTGAATAAAATGTTTTCGCACTTGGGAGCATGTTTAAATACATATAATACCAAACATAAATTTGTTGTTTATTGGGTCTGGTATACTCTCTGTGCATATCAAAATAAAGAATTTCCTTTGAGAGCAAATACTTCATGGTGATCTCAGTTGAAAAGTATGTTTTTACTGGTCTTTGAGTGTAAGAATTTGTGAATTAATGAATGCTGTCTGAGAGCTTCCTAGCAATGTTTGGCAAATTTGGGCATTAATTAAATTGCTTAAAAACAAATGAATGAAAAACAAGTGTAAACGAGGTGTTCATTGGGCTTGAGTTGAGGATCTGCTAGAAATTGAGGTGAGGGGTTCAGTTTGACTAAACAGGCTAAAAATGACACTAGAATATTAAAGTTTCTGATACCGTACTAAAATAATTAAAATAGTGTGTCTTTCCTTATGGTGAAGTAATTGAGATGTAGGTTGTAGAGTTGAGGTTTTTACTGTGTTTTTGATTTACGTGTATTAGTGCTGATGTAAGGTTCTCTCTATCTTCCATTTTTTCCTAAAAGAGAATGGCGGGGGGGGGACGGGGGACGACACAAGATTTCTGGATTATAGCGGCTACTCGAGGAAAGATGCAAAACTGTTGGCACAGGGATTGTGGTAACTAAATTCAATTGTTGCCTACCTACACTAAATGCCAAGGTGTAAATTGGCTTATGATACAAGCAAAGTGGTTGTGAATGAGCGGGTGACTGCTTTTATAGCTGAACTGGGAGCTGTTGCTGTGTGAGTTAAGGTCTTTTGCTGTATACTTTCCTTTTATCTAATTATACTTCATCTCATAATGTATACTTTTGTTTTATCTAATTGTTTAATAATTCTGCAAGAAGCAGGAACAGTTTTCTGAACTTCACTTCACGCTTAGCTTCCCCTCCTTGCCACCCTGCAAAACACCTCCTTCGTGCTGGGTAATCTTTTAGATTTTCCTTTCTTTCCCCCAAACTGAACTATGAACTCAGAACAGTTACGTTTTTGAAATATATTGGTATTGCATCGCTTGCTCAATCTGCAGTTTTTCTGGCCCTATTGCTGTATACCCAGACCATTTCCGGATTGCTGACCTCTAAATTGCTTTTGCTTTTTTTAGGTGTGTTTTCATTAGTGAAACAAGGTTTTAGAAGACTGGTTTACAGCCATTATATAGTTTTAATTTGTTTACTACTTAACAGATTGCCTTTTGTATGGATGAGTTTGTATGTGATTGGAAAAGGTTATCTAAAACAAATGTATGCAGCGATCTTATAACAGTGGTTTCCTTTGCTTTTCCTGGCCTTTCCTCCTCTATTTGTTATGTAGCACTCTTGTGGCACTTCATTTCACTGTGTCCAATGGTTTGTAGGGTAAACTTTCTAAGTTTTCTGCACGAACTGTGTAACAGCATGTGTGTATACGTAAAGGAGAGGGAAGCAGTCATGTTACTTTCAGTTAATTGTTAAGTGGTTACACAATTTTCAAATGTGACTTTCAATCATTTATTTAAATAAAGAAGTAAAATATAATTGGGAAAGGTATAGTCAAAAAAGACACATTCAATATAAGTAATAAGAACTTAGTAAGCACAAGTCAGAAGTTCTGGACCCATTTGGTTTTTATGTGATTAATCATAACTACTTGAAATACGTCAGTGCTATTGTTGCATTGAAATATAATCCAGTTTACAAATGGCAAGATTACTCAATCTACTATACTAGTAGCTAGAATAGGCATTAAATATGCTTCAATAGTACCTTCCCTGGGTCACCTAACCTTAATGTCAACTTCTTTTCCTGAAAGACAGCAATATATAGCAATTACTAGGGCTGTCAAGCGATTAAAAAAATTAATCGCGATTAATCATGTGATTAATCACGCTGTTAAACAGTACCATTAATTTTTATACCATTAAATAAAATACCATTTATTTAAATATTTTTGGATGTTTTCCACATTTTCAAATATATTGATTCAATTACAAGACAGAATACAAAGTATACAGTGCTCACTTTATATTTATTTATTATAAATATTTGCAGTGTAAAAATAAGAGTATTTTTCAGTTTACCTAATACAAGTACAGTAGTGCAATCTCTTTATCATGAAAGTTGAACTTACAAATGTAGAATTATGTACAAAAAATAACTGCATTCAAAAATAAAACTATGTAAAACTTTAGAGCCTACAGGTCCACTCAGTCCTACTTCTTGTTCAGAGAATTGCTCAGGCAAACAAGTTTGGTTACAATTTGCAGGAGATAATGCTGCCCGCTTCTTGTTTACAATGTCACCTGAAAGTGAGAACAGGCATTTGCATGGCACTGTTGTAACTGGCATCACAAGATATCTAAGTGTCAGATGTGCTAAAGATTCATATGTACCTTCATGCTTCAGCCACCATTCCAGAGGACATGCGTCCATGTTGATGACGGGTTCTGCTTGATAATGATCCAAAGCAGTGCGGACTGACACATGTTCATTTTCATCATCTGAGTCAGATTCCACCAGCAGAAGGTTGATTTTCTTTTTTGGTAATTTGGATTCTGAAGTTTCCGCATCGGAGTGTTGCTTTTTTAAGACTTCTGAAAGCATGCTCCACATCTCATCCTGATCAGATTTTGGAAGGCGCTTCAGATTCCTAAATCTTGAGTCGAGTGCCGTAGCTATCTTTAGAAATCTCGCACTGTACGTCTTAGAGTTTTGTCAAATGTGCAGTGAAAGTGTTCTTAAAACGACATGCTGGGTCATCATCATCTGAGACTGCTATAAAATGAAATATATGGCAGAGTGCGGGTAGAACACAAAGCAGAAGACATACAATTCTCTCCCAAGGAGTTCAGTCACAAATTTAATTAATGCATTATTTTTTTAACTAGCGTCCTCAGCTTGGAAGCATGTTCTCTGGAATGGTGGCTGAAGCATGAAGGGACATACGAATGTTTAGCGTATCTGGCACGTAAATATCTTGCAATGCGAGCTACAAAAGTGCCACGTGAACATCTGTTCTCATTTTCAGGTGACATAGTAGTGGGCGGCATTATCTCCCGTAAGTGTAAACTGACTTGTTTCTCTTAGCGATTGGCTGAACAAGAAGTAGAACTGAGTGGACTTGTAGGTCCTAAAGTTTTATATTGTTTTGTTTTTGATGGCTGTTATGTTTAAAAAATGGGAAAAAAAGTACATTTTTAAGTTGCACTTTCGTGATAGAGATTGCACTGATTCTTGTATGAGATGAATTGAAAAATACTATTTCTTTTGTTTATAATTTTTACAGTGCAAATATTTGTAATACAAATACTATAAAGTGAGTACTGTACATTTTGTATTCTGTGTTGTAACTGAAATCAATATATCTGAGAATGTAGAAAAACTTTCAAAATATTTAATTTCAATTGGTATTCTGTTGTTTAACAGTGTGATTAAAACTGTGATTAATTGTGATTAATTTTTTTGAGTTAATTGCATGAGTTAACTGTGATTAATCGGCAACTCTAGCAATTACCTTTGCTGCATGAAGTTGAGGGAGGTAGATTATGATCTGGGCTACAATGCTATTTTACAGCTAACCACTAAGGTGTATTTCATGCAGAGCAGTGTAGTCTGCACCCCTCCCAATTAGTCTGAGAGCATTGGCTCAGTGACATCCCAGAGTGTGAGATTTGTGATGATTGATGTGAACCATAGTGACTCTCACAGTTCTACTACCAAAGCTTATTGAACTGGCGTAGTTTTTTTTTTTTTCTTTTGTTAGTCTGTATCTTTGTGGTATTGGAAAAAATAAAACTTCCAAATCATTCATTAATAAGGCTGATTTTAGTTGATTTCTGGACCTGCCACTCTCCATCTCCACTTCCACTTGGAGTCTTATTGTGAATTTTCAAACTCATTTACATAGCATTAATGACAATACCAAGCCAGTTTAAGTACTTTGAGGCAGGAGACTACAAAAAATCATTTCTCTTTCCTTTCATTATTATCCCTTGGTGCACTGCTGATGACAGAAATATAGACTACGTTTTTGGATGTTCAGTATTCAAGCAGAATATTCATGCAAAGTGCAACTGAGTAGGGAGGACCTGCTCTTTGGAGGATACAGGGGTGTGTGTGTCTGTGCGTGTGTGCAGCAATGGGTAAATGCAATTTTTTCAGTACTTGGTTGCAGAGAATTTCTTTGAGATTACTAGAGCCCTAGGTTGTGGAGGGTTTGTATCTAGATCATGTCTCATCCCCTTTCTCCCCTTACAACAACAGCTGATGAGCATACTAGAGGTGAGCTTTCTACACTTTGCCTTTGCAAAGTAACCTGTGGAAATCCAGAGAGGCAAATACAAAATAATTCAGCTAACAAAATTGTTTCCTTTTTCAAATGTGGATGTGATGGGGATAACAGAAAAATATGCATATATGCAAGCAGAATAGATTTCAGTAGTCTATCTAGATAAGCAAACTGTAGCAAAATATTTAGTACTTCTCTGAAAATGTAATTATTTTTCCAATCTTATCTGAGATTCCTCTGAAGCTTTGAGAAGGTGTAACAAATTGCTTAGTCACAGTGACATGCTGTGGGCTACGCTGGAGCCAACAAACCATGTCATTTTATAAGAAATTTGAAAAGTCGATGCTTGTAGAGTTGATGAAATAAAACTGAAATGCAAGCAACTAGATGAAGTCAGAATTATGTAAAGATGTTTCTTGGGTTTACTGCGTCTGTCCAAAATAGAAACGGTGTAACTGTTGTTTGTTTTGATATACATGAAGAAAATGTTTTTCTTAATATAATTAATGTGTTAAAAGCATACACTTAGATAGCACTTACCTATCTAGTTGTTGTGTATGTTTTAAGCATACACTTAAATAGCAGGTTTCAGAATAACAGCCGTGTTAGTCTGTATTCGCAAAAAGAAAAGGAGTACTTGTGGCACCTTAGAGACTAATCAATTTATTTTTAAATAGCAGTTAGTCTCTCTAGCTTGTGAGAATCCTTTTAAAGCAATACCTACTAAAGAAAAAAGCCTGGAACATACTAGTGGGTATATGATGTGTATTGTCCGATATCTTCAGAGTTCTAGGGAAAAAATTATTAATAGCTGCCTTTTAGTCAGCAGAGGAAACAAAAACACTATTTTTTGCAGGCTTCCACAAAAAAGTTATTAGACTTTTTTAACACTGCAGGAGTCTTTTATTTTAAATCTGGTTTTCTCCTAAGCTAGACCAAACATTAACTAAAACCTTTAAGCAATCCCTTTTTGAATAAAAATAGCCTGTATCTTTTAAAAATTGATTATTAACACAGCTTATTGAATATCGACTGTATTGTTCAGAGGTTAATTTCTGAATCAAGACAGTGAAGATTGGTTACTTATTATTTAGCAATTTTAAAGCTGTTTCTCCCCTTGCATGGGATAGATCCACTAAAGTAAATCGGAGAATTGAGCAACATATTGTCTTAGTTATGTAGAAATTATGAAGTTACTAAATTAGAGTTCAGGTTTTGACCCAGTCTATAGTTTTCAACCATAGCTGTGAACATACAAATAGCAAACGTAAGTATTTCAAGCAGAAACCAATAGTTCTTCACTAATGCCAAACTTAGTGTGTCCCTACCGAAGAATATGTCAATGGTTCTGTTTTGCTAGTTGACATTAATTTTCAATTCATCTGTACTGTACAACTGTACTGTACTGTAGTTCTTAGTGAGTATGTAGTCAAACTAATCAAGGTTATAGTCCTGATTTTTTTCCCCTCATGTGCAATCCTTATAATTAATGTATTAAGTAATACAAATTCTTAGTGTAAGTCAGTTTATATCTTCTTTTTTCCCCACATGCATTCACATAAACAAGTATTTTTATCAGTTTCATAGGCTGTTTCACAAGTTTCTCGCCATCTCTGCAATAATTTCTATCACAATAATAGGCAGTGAACAGAGGTTAGGGAGGGAATGCAGCAAACGTTTTGCTACCTACGTTTATAATAATCTTGGCCCAGAAGGAACTCCGTTTTAAAGAAATACTATTTTTTTATTGGTGTGTGATTAATCTTGTTGGAATTTTTAGTACTAGTTACTAAAATAGTTATCAGTACTATTAGTTCTTCCCAGACAATGGCCGGTATATATTTCATGTTAGGAAAAGGTGATTTCTATGACCTTGGAATTAGCCTCAGAAGAGCATGGTAAACATAATCATATGACACATTGCAGCACTACTTCACACTTAAGATTACCCACTTAAGCAGTTAATTTGCACAGTTAAACATATATGTAGTACATTGTATCAATTAATGCCCAGTTTCACAGCTTTTAAAAATCAAAATACAGTTGTATGTACTTTTTTCCTTTCTATAAAACCAGAATGACACTTTTTAAGCCTTCTGTTTCTCACACTAATTGGTGAAATCTGCCGGCTTCTGTACACTTTGAATCGCTGCATTCCAGGAGTAGGATACCTGCAGCACTTTTTCTGCAGCTTGTTTCTCCATTCTTTTCTCCACAGAGAAATTACATATTTCTTTATATTAAGAAAAACATTCCTTTCTTGGCCACTTGTTGATTAACTTTCATTGATAGACATCATGTTGGTGTCGAAAAAATTCTTATGCTTCTGTGTGTATGTGCACTAAAGTTTCTTCATCTAGTCACTTGTGAAAAAATTCCTTTCTTCAGTTTCAGTGTTAATTATCTTATCTCACTTTACCATCACAGCAGTGGATAAAAGATGGGGAAAATATTTTAATTTCTACAATCTCTTATAGCACTCTGAATAAAAACTAACTTGTGTTTGCTAACAAAACTCATGTACGTATTTGGAGCGGGAGTGAGGAGCCTAAAGATATCATGACCTTCAAGAGCGGAAAACAGGTTTCAGGTGTTTCAAATCTCATACTCTACGTGTAATAGACTTGTACGGTACAAGATACTAATTCGTATACATCATCCTTTTTGCTTAATGATTAATTCTTTAGTTTGCACTTCTTGTTTTCGGGCTGCTTAGCCAAAGGGTACAGTAGAAGCACTTCAGTGCCAATGGTTAAGGTTGACCAACACTTCTGTATTATAAGATCTTGTTTTCAGTTGCTTATACCCGCCAGATTTAAGCTATTAAGGCTGAAAATCTCCATGTTGGGTTTCTGCCTGGGGCTGAATTTTTTGGGCAAGTTTCAACGAAAATGGTTCAGCCATTTCCAAGAGCGAGGTCAGGGTAAAATACATTGTTTAGCCCTTGTTTAAAAATGTGTGTGTGTAATTTTTTTACAACTGTTTTCTTGAGAAGCATTTGTGCCTCTGTTCTGTGGAGGAGGGACTTAAAATTTGGCAGAGGCAGGGGTGTTGCTTATGAGTCTGGGATATGCCTTTTGCTGTCTGTGTGGAAATCTGCCCAAACTATAAGCCTCTGAAGAATCTCACTTCTCAAATGCTCAGTGGAGATTTGTTAGAGTTTTAGCTAAGTTCTTGGAAGATTCTGTTTGCATTGAGCATGCTCCCTCCCCACAGCTCTTATGTGGTGACCAGACTGCACATGCACTGTTTCCACAGTGTGACTGAGCATGCTCCATCCCAGGGCAGTAAGGGCTTAGCAGGACTTTCCCTGCAATTGCTCTTTCCTTAAGGGATTTGGTGGTGTTATTTGTATTACCTTAGTGCCTAGAATCCTTAATCATGGACCAGGACCCTTTGAACACAGAACAAAAAGATGGTCCCTGCTCCAGTGGGTTTACAGTCTGTTACATAGTCTACTAAGGACCATTGCACTGGCCAGAGTGACCACAGGTGGTGGTGTTGCACCAGGCATCATGTAGTGAAGTTTCCAGATTTGACTCAATCCTATGAATCCCTGAATCTCTGGGGTGGCCTTGTGGGTGGCACATGGTAGGGTCAGTGTCTGCACTCCTTTGCACGTTGATGGAAAACTTCTTGTTACCCTTGGTTCTGCATTACAGAAATGCTGAATGGTACAACTGCAACTGAGTTCAACGGGAATGGGATGTTGTTCTAAAAGAGCTGCTTTAGGAATTATTTTGGGGTGAGTTCTATGGCCTGTGCTATACACGAGGTCAGACTAGATTTTCACAGTGGTGGGGTGTATAAAATAGATAAAAATAAAATGTTTTAATGAAATTCAGTTATGTCAGGGTGTCCTGAGCTTCACCTAGGCACCTTTTAGTTTTTGTAAATTGTGGCAGGGGAAATGTTTCTATGGATTGTTAGAACAAAAATAGCTGATACTGAAACTCAGTATAGCAATGGTCCTCGCTAAGGTTTAGTGTCTTTTCTTGGTATGAACAAAATAAAAATTTATTTAACAAAGTGGTCATCATTTGAAAATTGACAAGTAGAAAATGTAAGTCTTTGGATAAAAACTAATAAATGTGCATACCCAGCAGATCTAATTAAGACTCTGATTCTACAAGCGACTATAGCCATGCAGTGACCTACTGAATCAGCTTTCAGAATCACAGACTGGTAAATTCTAAGGCCAGAAGAGACCACTTGAACATATAATCTGACCTCCTGTATAGCACAGGCCACAGAGTTTACCCCCAAGTAATTCCTAGAGCAGATCTTTTAGAACATCATCCAATCTTGATTTAAAAATTGTCAGTGACGGAGAGTCCACCACGACCCTTGGTAAATTGTTCCAGTGGTTAATTATTCTGACTGTAAAAAGTGTACACTTTCTTTCCAGTCTGAATTTGCCTATCTTAAAGTTTCAGACATTGGATCATGTTATACCTTTCTCTGCTAGACTGACGAACCCATTATTAAATATTTGTTCCCCATGTATGTATTTATAGACTGTATTCAAATCACCCCTTAATCTTCTCTTTGTTAAGCTAATTGTTAAGTTGATTGAGCTCCATGAACCTATCGCTATAAGTAGGGCCCTACCAAATTCACGGTCCATTTTAGTCAATTTCACGGTCATAGGATTTAAAAAATTGTAAATTTCATGATTTCAGCTTTTTAAATCTGAAATTTCACGGTATTGTAATTGTAGGGTTCCTGACACAGAAAGTTGTTGTGGGGGTGGGTGGTTGCAAGGTTATTGTAGGGGAGGGTTGCAGTACTGTTACCCTTCTGTGCTGCTGCAGGCAGAGCTGCCTTTAGAGTTGGGCAGCTAGAGAGTGGCTGCTGCTGGCCCGGAGCCCAGCTCTCAAGGCAGAGCTGCCACCACCAGCAGCACAGAAGTAAGGATGGCAGTCAGGGCCGTCCTTACCCATACGCAAAGTATGCAGCTGCATAGAGCACCAGGAAACCTGCGCAGCTATGTGCTGCTCCAGCCTCCGCCTCTTCCCCGCTCTTCCTGCCCTGCCCCACCCCCGCCTCTTTCTGCCCCTACTCCGCGCCAGCCCTGCCCCCACTCCACCCCTTCCCCAAAGACCCTGCCCTGCCCCCGCCCTGCCCCTTCCCCACCCCAGCCCCTGAGGAGTGCAGCAGGGCCGGGCCTGCACTCACTGGCAAGTGTGGGGGAGGGATAGCTCAGTGGTTTGAGCATTGGCCTGCTAAACCCAGGGTTGTGGGTTCAATCTTTGAGGGGGCCATTTGGGATCTGGGGCAAAGACTGTATAGTATAGAGTAAAGGCACACAAAAGACCAGTTTTCACAGGGGACAACGAGATTTCACTGTCTGATACGTGTTTTCCATGGCCATGAATTTGGTAGGGCCCTAGCTATAAAGCATGTTTTCTAGTCCTTTAATCATTCTCCTGACTCTTCTCTGAACCCTCTCCCGTTTATCAACATTGTTTTTGAATTGTGGGTACCAGAACTGGACACACTATTCTAGCAGCAGTCACACTAGTGCCAAATACAGAGGTAAAATAACCTCTCTACTCCTACTCAAGATTCCCCTGTTTATGCATCCCAGGATTTCATTAGCTCTTTTGGCCACAGTGTCACTCTGACAGCTCATGTTCCGATGATTATTCACCACAACCCCCAAATCTTTTTCAGTCACTGCTTCCCATGATAGAGTTCCCCAGCCTGTAAATATGGCTTACGTTCATTTTTCCTAGATGTATACATTTATATTCTTTGAGTGCTTGCACATGTCCATTCCAAAGTAGGTCTGTGTGCACCTGGAGCACAGTTGCTGGATTTTTTCCCTTAGTGTTATCCGTCGGGTTGGCTCCAACGCCCTCTGGTGCTGCGTGCTCATAGTGTCGGTATAAAGGCCCTGCTAACCCCACACCCCTTCAGTTCCTTCTTACCACTCATGACAGTTGATGGAACTTCCCTCATTGCTAAGGTAATTTCTCCCAGTGTTTTTTCTTTCTTTCTCGTGTATATAGTTATTGTAGTTTACTTAGTTTGTTAATAGTAGTTAGTGAGTTTTGAACCCCTCCGCACTTGGTTGGAGAGGCTTGTCTGCTCCCCAGTGCCAGGGTATGCCTTGGTCACCAGGCTTCAAGCCCTGCACTTCCTGTGGCAAGTTGATACCCTTGAGCAACCCACACTTGAGCTGTCTCAAGGGCTTAGGGGAAGCTCATTGGAAAGACGGTTGCCAGATCTTTAAGGATTTCAGACCCCGCACCAAGGAAGGCTGGAAGGTGAGATTGAAGATCCTTCTCATGGAGGCAGCCCTAAGACCAGTGTCAGAGCCATGCTTGGACTCGGCACCAAGAGAGTCCTGGCGCCAGTCCTTCTCCATAGTGCCTAAGAAGCAGCACCGTAAGCACCAGAAGAAAGAAGAGTCATTCCCAGTGCTGAAAGGAAGCGGGCAAGGGGATCTGGATAGAGCGAGACCTGTGTCAGGCCACTCTCCCTTTCCGGTGCCTCAGCAGCCACCCACAGCAGCTTCGGTACCCTCGCAGGCTCTGCTAACTCCAGCATGGGAAATGCCATCTTGCAGCAGAGCAGACAAGCGTACCAGTCAGTTCATGGTACTATCAGCCCCAGAGGCATTTGTGGCTGCTAGAGACCTGCTTGGTCTCCCTGTCCCATGGTTCCTGGAGATTCCAGACTTGGCACAGCTGGTACTGATGAGCAGCAGAGAGCCAACCCCCAGCTTTCGCACAGCACCATGACCACTCCCAAAAGTCCAGTTGTTATTAAGCCTGTTGTGCATGTGTACCGGTGTAGTAATTCTGGGTATCCCCTAGGAATCTCAGCCTCCATTGGCACAGGTCTCTGTGTTTGGAACTGGTGTCCACAATTCAAGAAGGATGTTGATATATCGGCGAGGGTTCAGAGAAGAACTGCAAGAATTATGAAAAGATCAGAAGACATGCCTTATAGCGTTAGACTCAAGGAGCTCAATCTATTTAGCTTAAAGAGAAGATTATGACTTGATCAGTCGGTAAGTACCTAGATGGGGAACAAATATTTGATCATGATGGGCTAATCTAGCAGAGAAAGGTATAACAAGATACAATGGCTGGAAGTTGAAGCTAGACAAATTCAGACTAGAACTAAGGCATACCTTTGTACCAAAGGTTGTGGTGGATTCTCCATCACTGGCTATTTTAAAATCAAGTTTAGATCTTTTTCTAAAAGATGTTCTAGTTCAAACAGGAGTTACTTTGTAGAAGTTCTATGCCCATGTTATGTAGGAGGTGAGATTAGATGACCAGTCATCCCTTCTGGCCTTAGAATCTGTGAATACCTAGGTTCACCAAATTCTGCATATAGGTTATCCAGTCTTAGCCAATCCCATTTCCTATTATGAGCAGAACTCTTCTCTATGCCTTAGTGTCCAGAGGAAGATGAACAAGATAATCTACTTCATTTTGGAGGCCCATTTTAAAGGATGATCATCTTCCTGTTCTGGAGGCGTGCTTGTATGAAAGTCCCATTGTAACGGAACTATGGACCTTAGCACAAAGAATAGTAAAATGTATCTCTGCTTATCTGAAAATTTCCTTTCTTCGAGTAGTAGGGCCATAAACCTGGCCCATCCTAGAGACAAATGGATCATCTAGAATAGAGCTGGAATTTGATTCCCAAGTGTTTGGGTTCGATATTAGGTGGAATTTCCCATGCTCTGCAGTAGGAGAAGTTGCATTTTTCCTCAAAGAATATTAAACATAATATAATTTAGGAATTAGATTTGAACTGTCGTGGCTGTGGAAATTCTCAGCTTGAGGGAAGGTCAGGTGGCGGAGCACTCCTCTGCTGCCAGTGATGGACAGGTCTAGTTCTGCTCCCAAACTGCAGGCTGATGTACCCATTGTAATGAATCTGTGGATGCTGCACCAAAAGTGGGCAATGGAAGAAAATAAAACCCATTATCTACATGATAAAGTCCGGGTGGCACTTCCAGTATTCCTAAAACATGTGACAAATTAACCAGGTAAGAATTCTAATATTGCTACCCGCCACTAAATACTATACAGATCCAGGGTATAAGTAAACTCTGTTAATGAAGAACTTTGGTTTGAGTTCTGCAGGGAGCAATTAAGTAAAGTGATACTGTTCTGAGACAAAATCCTTTGAATTTCTGCGTCAGCATTTTCATAAGTAAGATTATTATGGTTACCAGTCTTCTATCTCCCAAACCTTGACAATGAGGAGGATCAGTTTTGTGTAAGATCTAAAAATTATATTTGAATTTGTTGAAGTTGGATCATTTTCTTATTTCTTAGTTAATGATTTGTGTATTAACAGACAAACCTGATTCAGCTTACTTAAAATGGCCCTAATCAGGAAAACCAAGTCTTGGTGTTTTTGGTAAACGTCTAATACTGTAGCAGTTGTATAGAGCAAAGAGGGGGACTGATGTGAATCGCTTTTGTTTCCCCCCAGCAGCTTTGTTAGCTTTTTTCCCCCTCTCTGAATAGGAAATGCTGTTGGCCTGTTGTTTTAGGGTTGTATTGTGTCTAGGTATGATGTCCCTCTAATCGTGTTCTGGACACTGACGTCTGTGTGACTGAAACTGGAATTGCAGCAAGGATTTACTACTTTTGGCGTTAAGAGAATTCTAGATACACAGGAACAGAATTGATTTTTTAGCTCTGTTGCTAATGGCAACTCATTCTAATCCCTAACTATATAGTAAATGTGATTTACAAGGAGTACAATGCTTGCTGTTTAATTTTGTCTGGAATATTTTTTTCCTTTGTGTTCACATGTATTGTTAATTAAAGGAGCACTGTTCATGCAGCTATAGTAAAGAGATCTTATATCTTCTGAAAATAGTATGTATTAAGGGTAGCGTGGATTAGAACAGATCAATTGACAAAGCCTTAACTCGGAAGCATATTTAAAATGAAATTTCAAAGACAATTGCTTTAATCACTTTTGTGAAAGGACTATCCAGGAAAGGGAAGCTACTGAATTTGGATGCATTTTTCTGCTGCTGTAACCTCAAAAGGAATTCATTTTAAATTGCACTTTGTGAATTTGTGCATTTGTGCTTTTGTTTACTATGTATGCACTAATATTTTCCCATTTAAATCTTACAGTATTTTTTATTGGATGGACTTTTATGCTCTGCATTTAGAAATAACCAGGTGTTAGAGCACCTAAGTATTTATATAGCAGCAGCTCCAAGTGACCCATAAGTGTTATCTGGACGAAAATATCAGTTCTTAGAGAATTTTTAATTAGTTTCGCATATGCTGTAAATATTTCAGTTAAACTACTACACCAGTGGGGAAGTGATTTAGACTTTTTAAAAAAAGTATAAGCTTTTTAGTAAGAAATGTAATTCTTGCACATAAGAATGAAGTGTTCGAAAACCTCCAAAATCCATGAAACTCAGAATTGGAGTGAAACTGCCTTAAATTCATTGGGTGGCTAGATGTAACATCTGATACACACAGGTATCACAGGGCATCAGAACAGAGAGTCATTTTGTATCACCCTTGTGAGCTGAAGATCTATAGATGACTGTCTTGACTAAGGATGACTTTGGATTTTGTGGCTGAAGCAAGGTCCTAAATGTACTTTACTTTCTTTTTAGTAACTTTTTTGTGTAAATAGAACTAGTGCTTTTGGTTCCCAGAATTTATTCTGCCATAAAATTAAGGTTTGTTTCATCAGACAATTCAAAAGCACAGTCTTTTGCCCATTTTTCTTGCACCAGGCATTTTTAATGATTGGTTTTGTGCTGCTTTTAGTCAGTTCATTGGGCCACTACTATGGCCTGGAGGAGGGGAGAGAAGCAATTGGTGTCACTGATGCTCTGAGTCCCTTCCACCTCTTAACCAGAAAAATGTCTTGGATTAATGAGAGTTTCCGTCTGAAAAAAGTGATGAAATTGTTTCAAGCTGTAACCCTGTTCATTGTATACAGTGTTGTAGCTATTGTGATCCAGGATATTTGAGAGACAAGGTGGGTGAGGTAATATCTTTTATTGGATTAACTTCTGTTGGTGAGAGAGACAAGCTTTCGAGCTTACACAGAAGAGCTCTGTGTAAGCTCGAAAGCTTTGCTCTCACCAACGGAAATTGGTCCAATAAAAGATATTACCTCACCCACCTTGTCTCTCTAAAACCCTATTCATTGACGGTCATATTTCATAGTGAAGCAATTGAGAAGTTTTGGCTTCTTCTAAGACAGTTGCCACTTATTCCCCCTTAGAGTGTTAACCCTCTGTGGCTTAATTACCTCTGCGTCCAGTTCAGAACAACAAAGTCTTTGTCTGAGAAGAGTGTGGCAATGATCAGTAAGGTTATTCACTGGTTCTAGACATAGCTATACCTAATGAGTCTCTTGAGAGCATGGCTCAAGGTCATGTTCAGGCTTGTTTCTGACTTCTCCAGGAGTTTTAATTTCTTTGGAGCCTATGCATATAATTAATCGTTCAATTCCCATTTAGAAACCCTTCTTGTAGTCACCTATTAAAAAGGATTTCTTTGGCAGAACCCAGCTGATACATGATGACACAAATATCCGATGCCAGAGCTGATGCGTAATGACATTTTTCCAATATTCCCACACTCCTTCACAAAATCATCTGAATCTTTCCATCCATTTGAATGGGGCCAGGAAGAGAATGGGGTGATGAGAGCTGCTATTTGAGCTGACGCTCTCCCAGTACGAAATACTTATCAGCTGCAGAAGAGCATTAGGGCAACGCCTTCTTAGCAGATGATCCTGCCATTTCCCATTTTCTTGCAAAGATGTCCAATACAACTAGTTTTGAATTTCAGCAGGTCCAGGAATCTGCGAGGGCCACTATAGAGCAAATGTCCAGTAAGGTCTTGGCACCCTATTTTGGACAGAATGATGAAAAAACATGGAAGATTTCTTAAATAGCTGTCCTGAAGAAAATAGAAAAGAAACACAAGGTTCTTGAGGATGCCACCAGCTACATCTCCCACCCTTACCATGTGAGTCTGGTGGTTAAGGCTGCCATGGCCCAAGAGAAGACTGACTGCACTCATGGTACTGTCCCCCAGAATCCAAAGCCACGCTATTAGAATAGAATTTGGTGAACTTTATATCCTCCTGTATCTGATACCCTCTGAGTTATGGAACTATCAAACCTCATGGCTATGTTCAGGTAGAGTTGTGGGAAAAGGCTTCCAGTGTGGTCCATTTCATATCCTAGGAGAAATGCCAGGAACTTGAGAAGATTTTTGTCATGAAATCATAACATAGACTTCACCTGGTATCAGGTTCAGGTGGTCTTTAGTGTGAGTGATAGTGGTAAGGCAAGCTGCCTCAGGTGGCCAGCAAGCAGGGCTAGAGGGTGTTGTGTAGTAGTTTTCACATAAACATACATCTACAAACCTGGGCTCTAAGATGTAGAGAATACCTTTGCTACATAACTGAAGATCTGATTTAACCTAGGAACAGAGTAGAATGAACAAGTTTGTTGCCACATGGTAGGAACTTGTTCCGTCACACTCTCCACTCAACAGGTCAACTTTCTTTTAATTAGGTGGTGTGACAGGGTTGGGCCAGATGGCTACAGGAGAGTGATAGAAGGCAGATATATTTGCCCCA
This sequence comes from Lepidochelys kempii, assembly GCF_965140285.1. NCBI lineage: Eukaryota > Metazoa > Chordata > Testudines > Cheloniidae > Lepidochelys > Lepidochelys kempii. The sequence continues at coordinate 13,904,405 of NC_136380.1, forward strand.
GGTTAAGTAGGTCCCTTTTCCCTGGGTAATGTAACAGGGAAGGTTCCAGAACAATCAGGAACTTCCTGGAAACAATTAAGGCAGACAGGCTGATTAGAACACCTGCAGCCAATCAAGAAGCTGCTAGAATCAATTAAGGCAGGCTAATCAGGACACCTGGGTTTAAAAAAGGAGCTCACTTCAGTTTGTGGTGTGCATGTGATTGAGCTGGGAGCAAGGGGGACTAGGAGCTGAGAACGCATACTGCTGGAGAACTGAGGAGTACAAGCATTATCAGATACCAGGAGGAAGGTCCTATGGTGAGGATAAAGAGGGTGTTGGGAGGAGGCCATGGGGAAGTAGCCCAGAGAGTTGTAGCTGTCGTGGAGCTATTCCAGGAGGCACTCTAAACAGCTGCATTCCACAGGGCTCTGGGCTGGAACCCGGAGTAGAGGGCGGGCCTGGGTTCCCCCTCCGTCCCCCCCCCCAAACCTCTCAACTCCTGATCAGAAACAGGAGGAGTTGACCTGGACTGTGGGTTCACGAAAACGGCCAAACTGAGGGCTGCCGTGAATCTCCGAGGTGAGCCAATCCACCAATAAGTGCAAGACCCACCAAGTTAGAGGAGGAACTTTGTCACAGTGGATTATCTTTGAGTTAAAATGCTTCATCTTAATTGAATGTCCAGTAGCTAATTACAGGAAAGCACATAGCAAAGTTTAGCAAAACTGTCCTACAGCAGCAGCGTTTAGCTGAAGGAAGGGGAAACACGTTAGAAGCTTTTAATTGCAGTATTGCCTTTTCAGGTCTAAAGCAGATTGTAAGAGTCATGTAAATGCTATCATGTTACACAAATGCGTAGACAAGAGGTAGCAAGATTTTCTCTTGTGATATTAATATTGAACATAAAATGTCACTGTTGCAGTGCCAGGATCCAGAAAGGGGTTTGTAAGTTTTGTCTGTTTAAAAAAAGGAAAAAAGTCATGACCTTCTACAGTGTGGGGGACAATGCTTTATGAAAATATTGGTATATTTTGCAATATTTTATTGTACCTATAGAAGAGGAAAGTCTTCCAAAAATATCAAGATATGTGGTCTAAATAATCAATCTGTAATAACTTTTATACTGTCAAAACAGCTAGCTAATTTATATTAATGGTCATAAGATCATCATATGTAATTATATGGGAGATAGTACAAACAGTACGTGTGTTAAAAGCAGGGCTTGAAAAATGTGCCAGGCATATTTTGGTGCTTGCCCAGAGTATTAAACACAAAAGATGAATGGGTTGGCCCACCAATGAGTGGAAACTGACTTGTCTTAACTTCATACTGCTGAGGCTTGAGGAAACTGAGCAACAGCAAAGGCACGGAAGCTGAATGCAGACTTGGGAACCAGCACTGCATTTCTTCATGTTTGGAAGGTTGTCTTTGGATCCAAGAGGCAGAAATTTGTTTTCTAAAGAAGGCTTAAATTCTTCAGAAATTGATATATACATCTTCTCATCTGGCAGAACAAGCATCCTCTTGTTAGAGAAAAGTGGATTTTTCAAGACCCATTTAAAGAATTTAAATACAAACTGATATTTTAAAGGTATACGTGATGTCAAAATCCCCAGGAAAGGTATTTAAAATATTGCAATTAAAAAATATCCTATTTTTCTTTTAAAAATGGAAAAGAATCATGAAAGTTTAAAAGTAGCAACAGTTAAGCTTTTTGCAATTAAGAAGACAAAAAAACTATAACTGTGCGTTAAAGTTTTGATAAGGCTGTACTGCATGTTATAATGTAAAGCTGTGCTTAAATTACAATGTATATTTAAAGATAGCTATATTACAGCAATGTTGATTTCAGCACTAATCTCCTCGTTGGGGAGGAGTACAGAAATCGGTTTTAAGAGCCCTTTATGTTGGGGAAAAAATGGCTTCGTTGTGTGGACGCGTGCAGGGTTAATTTGATTTAACACTGCTAAATCCAACATAAACTCATAGTGTAGACCAGGCCTTAGTTTGTTTTGCTGTAACTACTAGTGGTATACATCTTCTCACAGGACTGAGGATGAGCGTGCATGTGAGCTTCCCTCAAAAGTGCATGGGCAGTGTCCTCCTGCTAATGTGTGAGACAGGAAGCTTAACTGACCATCAAAAAAACCAAACTGTGAAACTATGCACACAGTGCGTCAAATGTGCAAAGCAATAAACAATTTTTTCTTGAGCATCTTTCAACAATTGTAATCTTAGATGTTACTTATAAGAATAGTAGGTACAGAATCTTGAGACAGAGGTGGTTTTAATGCTGATGGTGTCCCTTAAACTTAGCATATAATTATACGGTAGGTAATACTGAATAACAAATGTGTTTCTTGCAATGAAAGTTGGCAATTATTTCTTCTCTTAAGCAAATATGGTTGTAGAGTAACAATGTACTACAGTGAAACACTTTTATGGAATCAGATGATGGAGCTGGAAAAGACCTCTGGAGTCATTAAACACAATACTCTGTACAGAGTTCTATATTTTTATTGTCCTAATGCCTCAAATATTTCAATTCACGATAATTCAGTATGTGGCACTCTTTCCCCCCCCCCCCCCCTGTTGTTGAATCAGTGCCTCATCTCGACTCTAGTAAGGCTTTTGATACTGTCTCTCACATGATGACAGGTTTCAGAGTAGCAGCCGTGTTAGTCTGTATCCGCAAAAAGAAAAGGAGGACTTGTGGCACCTTAGAGACTAACATTTATTTGAGCATAAGCTTTCGTGAGCTACAGCATCCGATGAAATGAGCTGTAGCTCCCAAAAGCTTATGCTCAAATAAATTTGTTAGTCTCCAAGGTGCCTCCTTGACTCTTAAGTCCTCCTTGTCTCTCGCATGACCTTCTCATAAACAAGCTAGGGAAATACAACCAAGATGGAGCTACTAAAAGGTGGGTGAATAACTGGTTGGAAAACTGTTTCCAGAGACTGGTTATCAGTGGTTCACAGTCAAGCTGGAAGGGTACATCAAGTGGGGTCCCGCAGGGTTCAGTTCTGTTCTGGTTCAGGTACAGTCTGGTTCTGTTCAATATCTTCATCAGTGTTTTAGTAATGGGGTAGAGAGTACACTTATAAAGTTTGCAGATGATACCAAGCTGGGAGGGGTTGCAAGTGCTTTGGAGGATAGAATTAAAATTCAAAATGATCTGAACAAACTGGAGAAATGGTCTGAAGTAAATAGGATGAAATTCAGTAGAGACACATGCAAAGTACTCCACTTAGGAAGGACCAATCAGTTGCGCACACACACAAAATGGGAAATGACTGCCTAGGAAGGAGTACTGCGGAAAGGGATCTGGGGGTCGTAGTGGATCACAAGCTAAATATGAGTCAACAGTGTAACACTGTTGCAAAAAACAGCAAACATCATTCTGTGATGTATTAGCAGGAGTGTTGTAAGCAAGACACAAGAAGTAATTCTTCCTCTCTACTCCACACTGATTAGGCCTCAACTGGAGTATTGTGTCCAGTTGTGGGCACCATGTTTTAGGAAAGATGTGGACAAATTGGAGAAAGTCCAGTGAAGATTAACTAACAAAAATGATTAAAGGTCTAGAAAATATGACCTATGAGGGAAGATTGGAAAAAATTGGGTTTATTTTGTCTGGAGAAGATTGAGGGGGGGCATACCAGTTTTCAAGTACATAAAAAGGTTATTACAAGGAGGAGGGAGAAAAATTGCTCTCCTTAACCTCTGAGGAAAGGACAAAAAGCAATGGGCTTAAATTGCAGCAAGGGCAGTTTAGGTTGGACATTAGGAAAATCTTCCTAACTGTCAGGGTGGTTAAGCACTGGAATAAATTGCCTAGGGAGGTTATGAAATCTCCATCATTGGAGATTTTTAAGAGCAGGTTAGACAAACACCTGTCAAGGATGATCTAGATAATACTTAGTCCTACCCTCAGTGCAGGGGACTGGATTAGATGATTTCTTGAGGTCTGTACCAATCCTATGATTCTATGATTAAGCTAAGATACAGTGTGATGAATGAAACTGAGTTCTGATCCCTTGTGACATCTAAAGTTCATAGATTCATAGATTCATAGATATTTAGGTCAGAAGGGACCATTATGATCATCTAGTCTGACCTCCTGCACAATGCAGGCCACAGAATTTCACCCACCACTCCTAAAAAAGACCTCACACCTATATCTGTGCTATTGAAGTCCTCAAATTGTAGTTTGAAGACCTCAAGGAGCAGAGAATCCTCCAGCAAGTGACCCGTGCCCCATGCTACAGAGGAAGGCGAAAAACCTCCAGGGCCTTCCAATCTGCCCTGGAGGAAAATTCCTTCCCGACCCCAAATATGGCGATCAGCTAAACCCTGAGCATATGGGCAAGATTCATCAGCCAGATACTACAGAAAATTCTTTCCCGGGTAACTTGGATCTTACCCCATCTAAAAACCCATCACAGGCCATTGGGCCTATTTACCATGAATATTTAATTACCAAAACCATGTTATCCCATCATACCATCTCCTCCATAAACTTATCGAGTTTAATCTTAAAGCAAGATAGATCTTTTGCCCCCACTACTTCCCTCGGAAGGCTATTCCAAAACTTCACTCCTCTGATGGTTAGAAACCTTCGTCTAATTTCTAATCTAAATTTCCTAGTGGCCAGTTTATATCCATTTGTTCTTGTGTCCACATTGGTATTGAGTTTAAATAATTCCTCTCCCTCTCTGGTATTTATCCCTCTGATATATTTATAGAGAGCAATCATATCTCCCCTCAACCTTCTTTTAGTTAGGCTAAACAAGCCAAGCTCCCTGAGTCTCCTTTCATAAGACAAGTTTTCCATTCCTCGGATCATCCTAGTAGCCCTTCTCTGTACCTGTTCCAGTTTGAATTCATCCTTCTTAAACATGGGAGACCAGAACTGCACACAGTATTCCAGGTGAGGTCTCACCAGTGCCTTATATAACGGTACTAAAACCTCCTTATCCCTACTGGAAATACCTCTCCTGATGCATCCCAAGACGACATTAGCTTTTTTCACAGCCATATCACATTGGCAGCTCATAGTCAACCTATGATCAACCAATACTCCAAGGTCCTTTTCCTCCTCCGTTACTTCTAGTTGATGCGTCCCTAGCTTATAACTAAAATTCTTGTTATTAATCCCTAAATGCATGACCTTACACTTCTCACTATTAAATTTCATCCTATTCCTATTACTCCAGTTTACAAGGTCATCCAGATCCTCCTGTAGGGTATCCCTGTCCTTCTCTAAATTAGCAATACCTCCCAGCTTTGTATCATCTGCAAACTTTATTAGCACACTCCCACTTTTTGTGCCCAGGTCAGTAATAAAAAGATTAAATAAGATTGGTCCCAAAACTGATCCTTGAGGAACTCCACTGGTAACCTCCCTCCAACTTGACAGTTCACCTTTCAGTAGGACCCGTTGTAGTCTCCCCTTTAACCAATTCCCTATCCACCTTTCAATTTTCCTATTGATGCCCATCTTATCCAATTTAACTAATAATTCCCCATGTGGCACAGTATCAAACGCCTTACTAAAATCTAAATAAATTAGATCCACTGCGTTTCCTTTATCTAAAAAATCTGTTACTCTCTCAAAGAAGGAAATCAGGTTGGTTTGGCACGATCTACCTTTTGTAAAACCATGTTGTATTTTGTCCCATTTACCATTGACTTCAATGTCCTTAACTACCTTCTCCTTCAAAATTTTTTCCAAGACCTTGCATACTACAGATGTCAAACTAACAGGCCTATAATTACTTGGATCACTTTTTTTCCCTTTCTTAAAAATAGGAACTATGTTAGCAATTCTCCAATCATATGGTACAACCCCTGAATTTACAGATTCATTAAAAATTCTTGCTAATGGGCTTGCAATTTCTTGTGCCAATTCTTTTAATATTCTTGGATGAAGATTATCTGGGCCCCCCGATTTAGCCCCATTAAGCTGTTTGAGTTTCGCTTCTACCTCAGATATGGTGATGTCTACCTCCATATCCTCATTCCCATTTATCATGCTACCATTATCCCTAAGATCCTCTTTAGTCTTATTAAAGACTGAGGCAAAGTATTTGTTTAGATATTGGGCCATGCTTCTTACGCTGTTGTTTTTGAAAGAGCATTAGTGTTTTAGTCTAAGGTACAACTTGGTGAGGACATTCTGGCTTTCGTATGTATCTTTCATTTCCCTTTATGTTGTGTGTATAACCAGGTTTTGAAAAATTTGCCAGACATGTAATCAGAGGAGTAATCCAACTAGCCAGTGGGTTGTACTCTGTTAAAAACCCAGGCCCCTCATGACTTCGAGTTGGTGTGATTGGAGAATGTTGGAATTTCTTCCAGGGCGCTGTCCTGTACCCTATTTGGGGGCTCCATCTTTCATATCTTCTGGTTATTAGGTGTCTAGTAATTTTGAAGCTTCATCTATCTGTAGCTTCTGGAAAAGAGGAACTTTCTGCCCTTGGGAGCATCCTAGTTGTTGAATGGGGGAAGGATCTCTGCTCCATTAGCCCTCCTCCAGAATCTTCAGGCTGCTGCAAGGAGAAAGGGTCTGTTACTACACCCCTGTGTTCCTCAGCCTGCATGCTGAACAGGGGAAGTTCTTTTTTCCCCCCTACTCCTGCTTGCTGGCAGGGAGAATGCAAGTGGTTTTTTCAAGCCCTATTGACGACATTTGTAACATACACTATCCTTTTCTGTCCTTGTGCCAATAATTACACATAAAACCATACAGAAACATTAAATTAATGTCTGTAAATTGAATACATATTTTTAATAATAGCTTATTTAATGTGGAGTTGGACGGATCGGTAATGAAACAATGGGAAACTTGAAGTGTAGCCACACTAAATGTAAATGCCTATTTTCTAGTGGCATAAGACTAGAGAATCCTTGCAAAATTATGCTTATATGTTTGTCCCAGATGAGTTTTTTTGATGCACAAATACTTATTCTTGATCAGTATTATGGTCACAGTGGGCAAATGGATCTTGTGCCTGTTCCCATAAATTTAGTTCTGCAAGATTAAAATAAGAGGAAATGTGACATAAGGTTGCTGCTGCTGTAATGCTACTTCCCTGTAATTTTTCTGGACATGGTTGCTCAGCTGGTTCCTTTCGAAATGTTTGTTAGGGACTGGTCTGTTTGTTAGTTTTTGCATTGTTTTCTTGCAGTAACCTTCTAAAACCCTACACCAGACCAATACTGTATTGAATTTCAGTTACCCTTGCTTTACATTTCAAAATAAGTAGCAGCAGGGATCATTTGTGAATTTGAGACTGAGAGGTACTGAAAATAGGATGCGCAAGTAGATGCGCCAAGTTTAATTTCAGCTAACTTTCATAATCTGCCGAACAACACCAAAAGAGTCGTGTCTGAATAGTTTTAATAGTTCAAGTCCAGTCTCCAGCTTCCCTGACATTACTTTTTTAAAAACTCTTCTCTCCCTGTGTACCTATCTCTGCTTTGTTTTTCCTCTACCTCCCACCAGTTGTGAAAAATAATTCTGACCGAAATGTTCCTGCTGCATAATCCTTCCTCAGATAGGGGTCCAATCCAATACCCATGCAAATCAATGGGAGTCTTTTAATTGACTGTTGTGGGCTGTGGTTTAGGAGAGTGAAAATGACATTGGCCTCATTCTTTTGCCTCTACTACAATGCAGGACAATGTCAAACTGGGGAGGCAAGAACCCCAGGAAACAGAGAGGGGAAAAAAGACCTTATGGGTAATCTGAGCAGTGGTGGATCATGCTCTGTCTACCCATCTATCCCTTGGATCCAGGGGAAGATATTTTTCTTTTCCCCCCATCAGATGATAGTGTTGGAAGTACTGCTGCTCCATGCCCTGATGCTCTGGTGAGCTCCAACTGCTTCAGTGCTTGGCCTGCTGCATGTGCTGTTTCTTGCTATTTCCAGCATTTGTGGGGTGTCTCAGATAACATCCAATAATGCCAGGTGTGTTTTGTGAAATGCTTAATACACTTGTGTCTAAAAAATCAGTGTTAATAAAATTACACGTTGCCCTTCTAGTGCTTGCATAATTGCACAACACAAGTTGTATCATGTTCAGTAATTGCTGAAAAAATAGTATAAACTGCAGGAATTTATACTGTTCTACACAAAAAATATTTTCCCTGAGTTCTGTAGATAAAGCAGGTTCTCACAATACTCTGCAGGAAACCACAAACTACAGAAACAAGACCAGAAGGACCAGGTTATTTTGTTGCCTATTGTATTGGAGATATTTTATCATTTGGTTGTTTTTTAATATGTGACTCTGGAAATTCTCTCTTTACGTTAATTTTAAAATACTTTAGTTTATATACATTTGAAGGAATATTCTGTTTAATATTTAGCAATTTGTATATATGTAACTTCCAAACTTGATTTTAGTAGAACATTTTGTTACTTAAAAAGAAACAAAATATTAAACACTTTAAAGCCAGCAAATTCATAAATTGGTTTAATAAACAACCTTAAAATCTTGTTATACCTGTGATTTACTTAGCAACTCTGTTATAGCATGGCTTTTGCATTCTTTCAAGAGGGGATGTAGGCATAGCATAAATGAGCAAGTTTCACGTGAGGTGGTAAACTGGCCAGAAAAGGAATAACTCTGCAAACTGAGTATAATCTACCTGGTGAGGGAATGGAAAGAGCGGGTCTCTCTCCTCACTTGTATCCTCCTGTTAGTTGCTTTACTTGATGTAACCGCTAACCCTTTCCATCTTGTCAGTGTTGCAAGGCCTGGTCTACACTATAAAGTTTTGCTTATGTAGCTGTGTCAGCTAAGGGTGTGGGGGAAAAAAAAATCACACCCCCTAGCCGATACGGATGTGCTGGCAAAAACGCTAGTGTAGATGCACGTATGCTGATGGCATGTTGGCTTCTGCCTGCTTATGCTGCATCTACTCTAGGGGGCTCAAAACAGACTCCAACGAGAGACTGCTTAATTGGAATTAATTTGCAAACTGGATACAGTTAACTTAGGCTTGAATAAAGACTGGGAGTGGATGTGTCATTATGCAAAGTAAAACTATTTCCCCTTGTTTATTTCCCCTTCTACTGTTCTTGTAGAGTGCTGGAAATGGCCCACCTTGATTATCACTACAAAAGGTCCGTGTCTGTCCGTTCCCCCCCCCCCCCCATGGTAATAGCTCACCTTTCCTGATCACTCTTGTTACAGTCTGTATGGTAACACCCATTGTTTCATGTTCTCTGTGCATATAAAATCTCCCCACTATATTTTCCACTGCATGCATCCGATGAAGTGAGCTGTAGCTCACGAAAGCTTATGCTCTAATAAATTCGTTAGTCTCTAAGGCGCCACAAGTTATTCCTTTTCTTTATACTGGCTAAGGCTCTGTAGTGTAGATGTGAATTAAGCTGTATTTGTTTAGCACATTCACCGAATGCTAATTTTTAGTGAAAGTTCTACTACTTTTCTAGTTTAGATGCTTCTTTTTTTTACCAGCATAGGCCCTGATCCTGCTTTCACAGGCCTTAACTTCCACATGTAGCTTACGCCATTGCTTAGCTCACTTCTGAATTTGTCCAAGACTTCCATGGGAGATTCGGTCACTTACAGCAGGTTTAAATTTGTCTCTATGTATTTTAACAGAGAATTATATGTGAATGAGCTTGACCACATATTTACTATGTACGTTTATTTTTTCTGCATTCAGATAAATTAACAGTTAGTAGACGTGCTTAGACATATTTGAACTTCCGTCATGAAACATGACCAATGTAGTTGAGATTAGCACTTATTGTATAACTACTTCAGCTTTTTTCACTCTGCAATCCGTTTGTGAAAGAAACACATCCTCATTTATTATGTGATCAGGTGACATTGTCAATTACAGTATTCCTTAAATGTCTGTTATGATACAGCCTCATAATTCTAAAATGTGAACAATTCCATGCTTACTGTGGATCTAGAACCTTAAAAATGTAATGTATTAGACTGTAGCACTAGAGGAGGTTCACTGGCTTGACTGATACTTTGGTAATGCTGGTGCAACAATATAATTCTAGAGCCACCTTTTGAATGTTTTCATTCCATCTTTCTTGTTGGGAAGCAAGGGTTCTGGAGAGACTTCTTGACACAACATTCTCCACTGATCTAGCTCCTTGCTTAATTCTCTTCGTCTGATCTGTAACAAAAATGTTAAAATAAATCTTAATACAGCATAGCAGCCATTACTTTAAATTAGCTGTCGTCACATTTCTGGAACTTGACTTTCAATGGGCAGGTGGTACTCAAATGTGGTAAATAAAACCATAGGTCTAGTAGTATTGCAAGAGGAGAGTATAGTTGTTGTTGTAGCTTTATTACCCTTGAGGTGGATTCCATTGTTTAAAAAAAAAAATCAAAAGAAAAAAGATAGATGTTTGTTTTAATATTGAGGAGGTGGTTTAAATGTTATCAGGGAGGCAAAATACAGGTAATGTAGAATAGAATAAAAACCAACTCTCCCTCATTCTCAGATGTTCTTGTACTGTGTTTTTTAGCTTTATAAATAAGTAAATTAAAAATGTCAGTAGGAGCGTGAGAAGTTTATAAGGATAGGTGTGTGAAAGGTGGAACCTAGAAGGAAAGTAGTACATTTTGGAGGGCGGGTGGGGAGGACAGCAGTAATTTCCCTCTCCCCTGTTGTTTTCCCAAGTACTCGGTCACATATACAAATCACTCAGTTTTTTGGTGGAAGTGTAGAGGCTCTTTATGTATCCATTGGAGAGTGTGCACAGCTCTATACCTGTGTTAACTTTGCAATGCTGCAGGCTTTGGTTGTGGGGGAAGAATAATCTCAGGGCTCGTAATGTTTAAGTGGTAGTTCATTTGTTTTAATTATTACTGTAATAGACTGATTTTTTTAGGTGGATTTTAGGTGCCAGTGCTACAGTCACTGCTGTCAAACATTCACTGTTACTTAATTGTTGTCAATACATTAGATTCATGATAGAATATTTCACTTTTTCATTCTCGTAATGATAGTTAGTAATATCATTTTGATCTGAAAATGAATACAGGAGGCAGTTACTAAAGTTAAGTTAAATAGACTAAAATAAAATGCAGGAAGGATTGTTTCAACTCTCCAAGTATTGCTGATCCCGAGCATTCAAAAGCATGAGTCAGATCTCAAAAAAGTATCAGACTAATTTAAAAATCATAGGAATTATAAAAGAATAAATGTTGGGTTCTTTTATTTAATTTGAAAGCTTCAAAAACCAAAAGGCAGGTTTCATACTTTTCTTCGTAACCATGAAGGCTTGAAACTTCTTTTTTTAAAAATGAAAGCTGAGAGATTTACACAATAACATCATTCCATCAGTTGAGGCAAATATCAAACTTGCAATAAAATTGCAAGTGTTCACAACTCTATGATACATAGCTCCCATGTATCTACTGAATTCAGGTGTGCTAATAATCCTGTTATTTTATGTTCAGGAATTTTGAATGTATTAATTTATACTAGGCTTATTTCTGACAAATGTAGTGCCTCATCCTGAAATACGTATTCATGTGTATGCTTGCTACTTGCTAAATCTGTTGAAGATAGGAATCACTTATGCTCAAATAAATTGGTTAGTCTCTAAGGTGCCACAAGTACTCCTTTTCTTTTTATCTAGAAGTAAGTAATTGAAAGAAAAATTTTAAAATATGCTCTCAACTCTAACCTACTTTCTTTCCTTTGTAACAATTACTTGATAAATGCATAAACAGGGCAGGGGGAAAGGGACAGTTTGCTCTGGGCCTCCATTTGAGAGGACCCCCACTTGCTGGGTTGCATTGAAATTTGGCCCAGCAGCCCTGCTGTCACAGTTGAGGGGCTGCTGATCCAAAACCAGGTGGCTCTGCCACGTGGGGCGAGTGCAGTGCAGGCTTGTGCTCCAGCACATGCCCTCCCCAGCCTCCTCTCAGGGTTAAATTTTTTGGAAGGTTGTAGGAAGGAGAGGGAGTGAAGTACTTCAATTTCAGATTTTACCCCGGGCCCCACAAAAACCTCTGTATAGCCCTATACATAAAAATAGTAATTGTAAATGCATGCCCATTTTTTAAAAACTACACAATACATATATCTTTTTTCAGGGAACTAGCTTGTTTTCTTTCAAGATTTTTCTCACAATGTTGACATAACCCTTGACCTTATACAAGTGTATACATGGAAATTGTCAGGTTTGTCAAGGTAGGAGGACATCAAATACTTTGTCAGTCAGTCTGCTTTGTTTCCTAGCAGAAGTTTCTTTGCTCTCGAAAAATTTGAGAACGCCATCTTTAAAGAACAATCTCAGATACTTACTCTTTTCCCACTAACTCTACTGAAACTCAAAAATTGAATCACTCTGTAAATTTAACTCTGATGGTCTAAAATCTGTTTATACTAAAGTGAATTAAATATTTTAGAATAATAGAATGGTGGGATTACAACCATTTCATTTGAAAACAAACTTCAGTGTTTCTATCAGTGTACAACTCATTCAGTCCAAAAATACTAAATTACTTTTGTACTAAATTCCACAACAGTTGGTTTCAGTTTAGAATGAACGATAGTGCATATACTCTTTTTTACATCTAGATCAGACTGTAAATTTTCAAATGAGGCTGCCTGAGTAGAAACTAGTAATGGCATATTTTTGCTCTTGATTTTGAAGCTTACACTCTTTATTTTTGAAGGCTTAAAAACAGTAACTTGTTTCCCACTACCTCTTAAATGTTTATAGATTTCAGCAGTTCCTGTAACAGCGTTATTGAAGTCAGTCGCACTTGTTGAAGAAACATAAGTCATTTTGGAAGAATATTGCATTTTTAATAGGGCCATCAATCGATTAAAATATTAATTGCGATTAATTGCGCTGTTAAACAGAAATAGAATACCATTTATATGAATATTTTTGGATGTTTTCCACATTTTCAAACGTATTGATTTCAGTTACAACACAGAATACAAAGTGTACGGTTGCTCACTTTATATTTATTTTTGATTGCAAATATTTGCACAGTAAAAAACAAAATAAATAGTATTTTTAGTTCACCTAATACAAGTACTGTAGTGCAATTTCTTTATCATGAAAGTTGAACTTAAAAATGTAGAATTATGTACAGAAAAACCCGTGCATTCAAAAATAAAACAATGTAAAACTTTAGCACCTACAAGTCCACTCAGTCCTACTTCTGGTTCAGACAATCACTCAGACAAACAAGTTAGGTTACAATTTGGAGGAGATAATGCTGCCCGCTTCTTGTTTACAATGTCACCTGAAAGTGAGAACAGGCATTTGCATGGCACTGTTGTAGCTGGCATCACAAGATATTTACCAGATTCACTAAAGATTTATATGTCCCTTCATGCTTCAACCACCATTCCAGAGAACATACATCCATGCTGATGATGGGTTCTGCTTGATAATGATCCAAAGCCAAGCGGACCAACACGTTCATTTTCATCATCTGAGTCAGATGCCATCAGCAGAAGGTTCATTTTCTTTTTTGGTGGTTCAGGTTCTGTGTTTCTGCATTGGAGTGTTGCTCTTTTAAGACTTCTGAAAGCATGCTCCACATCTCGTTCCTCTGAGATTTTGGACGGCACTTCAGATTCTTAAATCTTGGGTGGAGTGCTGTAGCTATTTTTAGAAATCTCACATTGGTACCTTCTTTGCTTTTTGTCAAATCTGCAGTGAAAGTGTTCTTAAAATGAACATGTGCTGGGTCATCTGAGGCTGCTATCACATGAAATCTATGGCAGAATGTGGGTAAAACAGAACAGAAGACGTATAATTCTCCCCCAAGAAGTTCAGTCACAAATTTAATTAATGCATTATTTTTTTAACAAACATCATCAGCCTGGAAGCATGTCCTCTGGAATGGTGGCCGAAGCATGAAGGGGCATATGAATGTTTAGCATATCTGGCACATAAATACCTTGGAAACACCTGTTCTAACTTTCTGGAGATGTAAATAAGAAGTGGGGAACATTATGTCCTGTAAATCTAAACAAACCTGTTTCTCTTAGCGATTGGCTGAACAAGAAGTAGAACTGAGTAGACTTGTAGGGTCTAAAGTTTTACATTGTTTTGTTTTTGAGTGCAGTTATGGAACAAAAAAAATCTAAATTGGTAAGTTACACTTTCACGATAGAAATTGCGCTACAGTATGTGTCTGAGGTGAATTGAAAAATACAATTTCTTTTATCATTTTTATAGTGCAAATATTTGTAATACAAATAATATAAGGTGAGCACTGTATACTTTGTATTCTCTGTAGTAATTGAAATCAATATATTTGAAAATGTAGAAAAACAGCCACAAATATTTAATAAATTTAAATTGGTATTCTATTGTTTAACAGTGCAATTAATTCTTTTAATCACAATTAATTTTTTTGAGTTAATTGCATGAGTTAACTGTGATTAATCGACAGCCCTAATTTTTCGATATGCTTGTTATCATAGATGGAAGCTTGGGCTTTGATAAGAAAACTACTAAAGTATGTTGGTCCAATGTTACCTATAACAATACCTTAATGTACTATGTAGCATCTTTCTTCCAGAAGGATCCTAAACAACAATATGCAGGGATGATTTCACTTAGTTCTAAAATGGAGTCACTTATACGCAGCTGAAACTGCCAGAGAAATTTAGGTAGACCGGATGTGATAACCAGAGTTGGAATGTTTCAGAGTAACAGCCGTGTTAGTCTGTATTCGCAAAAAGAAAAGGAGGACTTGTGGCACCTTAGAGACTAACCAATTTATTAGAGCATAAGCTTTCGTGAGCTACAGCTCACTTCCTCAGAGTTGGAATGTGGCCAAGCCCGCAGAGCTAATATAAACCTTACTCTTGAAAAGAGTTACATGGGTTCTTTAATGACTACAATTGGCCAGGACCTCTGTTTTACATCTTATTTGAAATATGGAACCTCTAACAGTGTGTTCTACTGGCAGGAATAGAAGGCACCATTGGTGCTTATTCTGTTTTGACATTCTAATTTCAACTTTATAGGATCTTATTACAGGATACAGTAGATGATTATTAGTAGAAACATATCTGTGCTCTTCTGCTGTGTTGCTCCTAAGCGGCTTTGCTGTTATTGGGAGTGTCGATAACTTACAGTAGGGAAAGTGTTCCCAGGGGAAATGTTGTTCGTAAGAGGCTGTTGCTCTTATAAGGTGTTGCAGCAAACGGGCGTCTGCTGTATTTACATTAACTTCTAGCTTGTCCCCATAATTAATTGTTCAATCTGTTTAAATAGAATTAAAGTCATATGTTTTGTGCATAGTGCATTATTAATCTTAGTAGAAAAATGTGGAAATGCAGACCAAGGAAAATCCTATTGCTTGGTTGCTTGAGCGTAAAAAGAAAATGACTTAAACTATCAGAGCACTACTAGGAGTCTTGGTACGCCTAGACAGTTCTAAATCTGAGGAGGGTTAGCTATGGTTCAACCATTCTTCCTTTTCTTTGTGCTGCTGTAGTTTGGTTCTCCTAGTGCTACAAAGTACAGAGACCTACTGTATTTAGAGGGAAAGGGGGTAGCATAATCTGTTTTTATTCTACAGCAAGATTGCTTCAGACTTGGACCTTGTAATGCAAAAGTATATTGAAAGCTTTGCGAATCCCATTTTTGCCAGAACATGATTGAGTAAAGTCACAGTGCCAAATTCTGCTGATATATTGTTATAAACTTGGCATGACTCATTTGAAGCATTTGTAATTACTCCAGATTTATACTGATGCCCAAAGAGCAGAATTTGGCCCACAAAGCCTTGGTGTAAACCATGGGAAATGAAATATACTGATTCTTCTCTTGTCCTTCTGTTGTTTTGCCCATCTCTAAAATCAATAATACTTGGCATTCACTTACACTGAGTGCTGGCCTTAGTTCAATAGTCTGTGGCAAGCAATTGGTGTAGCTGTACCACTACTGATCCCTTAGTATAGAAAGAAAAGGAGGACTTGTGGCACCTTAGAGACTAACCAATTTATTTGAGCATAAGCTTTCGTGAGCTACAGCTCACTTCATCGGAAGTGAGCTGTAGCTCACGAAAGCTTATGCTCAAATAGTCTCTAAGGTGCCACAAGTCCTCCTTTTCTTTTTGCGAATACAGACTAACACGGCTTTTACTCTGAAACTTAGTATAGAAAGTGATATAGGGGTTTAAACCAATTGAGCTAACTGGGTCCACGCTGATGTAGCTACACCGATTGCTAAATCAGGGCATTCCTGAGTGAAGATGGTGCATGAAAGTGAGATGAGTCCTGCATCTGGAACAATTAGCCTGGTATGTTCAGATGCAGTCAGGGAGAGATGACTTCCCAAAAAAAAAGTTTAGATGCCTGAAGGCCAAATTTTGTTCTCTGATAAACCAATGTAAAGCTGAAGAGACTTTAATGAAGTAAATGGAGCTTGAGGGAAGGAGCTCTTAATCTATGGTGGCCACATGCAAGTGGTTGTTAGGCAGTTAATATACAATTGTCAAACAGTTCAGCTCTTCTTTTGCTCTTCTGTTGGCTGTAAAGGCTGCCTGATGGTGCATTTGAACTGAAGTTATATAAAACTCCTTTTTAATTATTGCATTTATAGTATATGGTTGTGTGTGTTAATGGACTTCCCCCCCTGTTTTTTGTAGGACATTCAGTCAGAAGAAAGCTGCAATTGAGAGAGAGTATGCACAGGTAAGTCCTAGGATAAATTTGCCTTTATTGTCTAAGCCATTGTTCTCTGTATGTAAGGATACATTAACTGATTAGGAAATCTCCCACAACATTATTTTGCATTTTACATTGGCTGTCTTGTGTGCATCAAGAAATACAAAATATCTCTCTTTATAATTTGGATCAGATATCCCTGGCTGTGCTGAACAGTCTCTCTTCTGCAAAAACAACAAGGAGTCCTCCTTGTTTTTGCTGATACAGACTAACATGGCTACCACTCCGAAGCCAATCTCTATTCTGTATCCTGCTCTGAAGCCTGACTTGGGAAAGATCTAGGGAGGAATTGTTGGTCTTGGAAATGGTCCACAGCCACTTTTTTCAACTGTTTTCCGGGGTAGGAGTGGCAGCTATGTAATTAGTGGAATCAAATTGGTTAGAGGAAACGGAGGAAAAATCATTGTCGCATCATCATTGCAATAGCATCTTTGCATACTTGCATTAAATATAGCCTTGTTAAGACCGTGCTTCCCTTGGTCAGAAACAGACCAAACCTAGTGAGCTTCAGAGCATTCTGCAAGGCCCATCTATTTACCCAGGCTTTTGGTGAAGAAGAGGCGTGGTAAGGTGTGGGATGGGTATTGATTTAATGGATTTTGATTCTCCCTTTTGTCAGATTCCTTCTGGTTTGGGGACAAGGAGCATCTGCTGGTTTAATTTGTGACTTCTTAATTTATGGCAAAAGTTCTTAGAGCCTAGGTTGGCCTCTTTAAAATGTTATAAATCTTAAGAATAAAGAAACATTGAACAGGAGAACTTGCTATATTTCTATGTAGAGTGACTTTTGTAATAATAGGAGAGGCTAATTTTTCAAGACTTTAAAATTCTACCATACAAATTTTACTCATGGTGAAACCCTGCACATATAGTCTCATCCTGAACTAAATGGAAATGAAGCCTTTTTTATTTCATAAACGTTGTATTTAGGTCAGTCTTTTGCTATATATTCCAACAATACCTGTGTGCATATCCACAAACTGAAAACTAATGCAATAGCTCTGGATTTTATCAAAAGTCAATAGATGACTCTGATGCTATATGAGTATTCATTGATACATTAGGCTTTACATTAGTGTGTCATTGATCACTTTGGCAGTTACACTAAAGTAACAACTTTTGAATAGTAGGATCAATATATTTTGTTTTAAGGCTTGGCATTTTTAACTAATGCTCTAGGCCCAGGTTTTTAAGCTATTTTAAAGCTTAAGTCTCCTTTTCAAAAGGGATTTAGTTATTTAGGAGTCTAAATTCCACTGACAGTCAAAAACGAGATTTAAACTCTGTGAGGGAATGCACCCCTGTATTCAGACCTTATGTCGTAATCATCTTTGTGAAAAATATGTCTTGTGAGGCATCATTTGAAAAGTAATAACTCACTGGTGAATCATGATGAAATGTGTGTAGTAACATTAGATGTAAAGTTATGAATTCCACATTAATAGTGTTGGAAGCACGTGTTCAAACCCATGTAGCCCTGATTAGTCAGGACTGGTCAAGCAGGTCTTAAACAAAGGAATGTGTGTGTACCTCAGTTTACATATAAGTAGTAAACAGGGTACTTGAAACAGTAAGAGGGAGACAAGATAAATCTGCATTTTAGTAAACAATAGCATGAAACCTCTTTCATGATGAGACCCCATGTCTCCCTCACAGCTGGAAGGAACTTTATCTAGGGATAACCCTCAGGAAAATACCTTTTAAAGGGTGACTGAACTGTAAAAGTGAGGGGCAAGTTCTCTCTCCCTCTCCATTTCTCTCTCCTTCACCTAAGACAACAAAAGAATCAGCCTATGGAATTCAGGAGC
The DNA here is from genome assembly GCF_965140285.1 of Lepidochelys kempii. NCBI lineage: Eukaryota > Metazoa > Chordata > Testudines > Cheloniidae > Lepidochelys > Lepidochelys kempii. Next base: position 13,922,922 of record NC_136380.1, read on the forward strand.
AGATCCTGACCTGAAATTTGGTCAGCAGTGTTGCTGGGAACCTGTGGGGTAAGAATGTCACCTTGAACCAAGTTTAGTTTAAGTTTTATAAAGCATTTTATGTTTATTTCTCTTGTAACCATTTCTGACTTTAATGCCTTGTACTCACTTAAAACCTGTGTCTTTGTAGTTGAATAAACTTGTTTTATTCTTTAATTAAAACTAATCCAGTGTTGTAAATTGTTTGGGTAACTCAATTTAAGATATTGATCACCTCAGAGGGACAACTGACTTAATATATTTGGACTGTCCAGGAGAGGGCTGGACAGTGTAGAACACATGTTTTGGGGAGAAGTTCAGGACTGGGAGTGTGTTTGGCGTCACCCTGCAAGTAGTAACCAAACGCTACTGAAAGCCAAAGCGTGGCTGGTGTTTGCTGACAGGCTGCTGGGGTCAGAGTTGCTGGACCAGGGCTGTAGCTATATACACACACTCAAGGTGTGACCTGCATGCTGTTTGGATGTTTGTGAGCAGCCCAGGTGGGACCTACAGCAGCAAAGCATTGTGGGGGACCCAAAGTTGCAGGATAGGGGTGATGCACGACTTCACTGGTCAGGATTGCACCCTGGAATGTCATAGACTCCTAAATCAATTGCGATGCTGAGTGCAGCAATGCCTAAACATCTGTAAATATCTAGGCATTTGTGTCTAAGAGATGCCGGGAGTCTGAGCTCAGATCTTAATATATTTCTCTGCATTATCTAAACACAATGGTGAGTTATGTGTTTTTGTACTCATGAACATTTTTAGCATTCATTCTATATGGGGTAAAATCTTAATGAACTTAGGAAAATGAACAATTGCATTCTCAGAGTTCTGGAGCTATAACACCTGAGGTTTTCAGACTTTTTAGTAAAAAATGCAAATTTCCAGCAATGCAGCTGGCATTATTGGTTTAGTGACTGCCTAATCATATGAATAAAAGTTTGCAGGATTGCATCCTTGGTTTGGTGATAGGTGTATTGCCTGAAAACACTGGATAATTGACATTTAGAGCTTTAAAAAGATTTCTCTTCTGTGTGAAATTTTCTGACAATGTTTCCCAACAATACAAATTGTCATTGAACTAAATATAAACGCTCTCCCATTAATTATAATGTGACATTTGTCTTTAAAACAAAGTTTTATAAAAGAAGCTGAGAATTCTCAGTAGTTTTATTTTTTAAGTAAAACTTGGAAGGGCTTGTCTACAAGGTGAGATACTGTGCAGCAAGCCAGGATATGAATCAACATTGCAGTAGCTCACTGCACAGTAACATGCCATGTGGACACTACTATGGTGCGTTGAAAGCCCTGGAGTGCAGTGCTTACTGTGCCATAGCAGTGTCCACATGGCGCGTTACTGTATGGCCATGCTGGCGCGCTGTAGATTCATGCCCTGGCTTGCCCACAGAAACTTGGTGTGTAGACAAAACCCTAAGCTGTTTTAATGTATTTCTTGCAAATAATCTAGTACAAATATCCAAATGCCTTTTGACACTTTAGGGGACTGACTAATGCAAGATTAAACTTTGACTTATTTGCCGAGCTAGTCTATAGGAAAGAGTAGGCAAAACTTTAAAAACAATATTCACACTCCTCCCATCGTCTTGTTAAAAAGACCATTTTTGTATTATTTTGAAAAACTCTGTATGCTGATATACTGTACTTGTGTGCCATGTTTCTGCACAATACAGCTTTATATCAGGATGGAACCTGGCTAGACCATAGTGTCCTGCAGTGGTGAGCAGTTTTTGCGGGTGTAGTAAATTATGCTACATATCTGCATAGAAATAGCATAAAACTTGATTTTCTAATATTCTTACTCCTTTTGTTTACGTGTTATACCTGCCTTTTTGCTAGGGGGTCTCACGAGAAATGTTTTGGTGGCCTCAGAGTGTGGCCACCAAATCTTGCTGATGGCCGTTCTGACCATTTTTCCTAAAATACTTAATTAACTCTAGGAAAAACAAAAAAACATGCATTTGAGAAACACATTTGAATCTAAGCGCTATAGAGCAGGGAATGCCTTAATTACTTGTCTGAATGATGCCTAGCTCAGTGGACCCTTTATTGGGACTCTTAGAATTTTATTTGTATTATGGTAATGCCTGTATGCTCAGTCAGCCCTGTCACTACAACTTTGCAGCATTAAATAGTGCAGTACTCTGCTAAACAAAAACATATACATTTAAAAGTTTACCCTAATGGTCAGAACTGGAAGTGTTTACACAAATCCATTCTGCTAAAGAGATATCTAATGATATTGTTTGGAAGCAACAATGTTGCAAACTCCCCTACAGTGAAATCCTGCTGTGCTGGCTAATAGTCATGACTAGTGTGCTGGCTGCATTGTACAAAGTTATTCAAATACCGTTTCACTGAATGGAAGTGCAATTTTGTGAGAAGTTACTTTGGATACTATCCATAGAACATCTACTTTACTAATTCCTCTGAGCATCTGAAAGAAAAAATATTTTACCTTGTTGAGATCATAGTTGCGTCTCTACTGTACTTTTCATTATTATTTACAATTTATAACTCCATAGCACAGCTTTTCCCAGAGATTGTGGCATATGACCCTGCACAAACAGACCTCATTTGTTATTCAGAATATCTGCTTATTTTTAATTAATCTTTAGCCATTATAATTGCATAGTAAACCTTCAGAATGTGACCTTAGTGTAACCAGTTCAATGATATCTGCCTGAGTTTGCAGAGAGCCTGAAATAATAGCTTGAGCTGCAAACCACACCATTTAAATGAGTGCTAATTAAGATGCCAGTTATAATACTTTAACCGTCAGCATTATTAACTATTACAAGCATGGAAGAAAGGTGAGGAAGTACCATACCATGAAGGTCTACACCAGCATTTTCAAATGTGGGAGGCGCTTGTAATTGAGGATCTTAATTAAATGTAATGTATTTTTATGAATTTTTCTGCCTGAGTGTCGTAAGACCAAATTAATGTTTAGGAGGCAACATGAATACTGTCTAAAAGTTGTTCCCAAACTGTGGTCTGCAGAGCGCTAGCAGGTCATATGGTGTTGGCTGGTCCTCCTTGGAAACACTTTGATACCTCTAAAAGCATCTGGAAGCAAAGAAGAGGAGGACACAGTTTAGCTTGTCTCCACTGTGGCCTGTTTGTACATATAAGTGAACATCCCTCAGAGACTGCAGCCACCAGTGAGACTGGTGTTGTGAATGCCAATGGGAGCTGTCAGTAGAAGATAAACCAGCAGGTGCCACTTGGAGAGGAATGCCCAGAACAGAGAACCAGGCAGCTAGACAGCCTTTCCAGGATACCAGAGGGAGAGGAGGACCCAGGTGGTTGGTCGTCATAGCCACAAGAGGAAGAGAAGTATGTAATTGGATTGTATGGACAGAGGGGAGGAGGAACAAAAGGTAGAGAAGTGTGTGCAGGGGGAAGAGTGAAGGACCAAGTGCCAGAGACACATGTGCAATGTGGGGCAGAGGAATAGAAGTGATGGGAGGGAAGATGGAATTTAGAGCAAAACTAGTGTGTTTAACTTTAAAAACGTACAAATAAAAAACTTTAAAACCACTTAGAATCATAGAACATCAGCATTGGAAGGGACATCAGGAGGTCATCTAGTCCAACCCCCTGCTCAAAGCAGGACCAATCCCCAATTAAATCATCCCAGCCAGGGCTTTGTCAAGCCTGACCTTAAAAACTTCTAAGGAAGGAGATTCTACCACCTTCCTAGGTAACGCATTCCAGTGTTTCACCACCCTCCTAGTGAAAAAGTTTTTCCTAATATCCAACCTAAACCTCCCCCACTGCAACTTGAGACCATTACTCCTTGTCCTGTCCTCTTCTATCACTGAGAATAGTCTAGAACCATCCTCTCTGGAACCACCTCTCAGGTAGTTGAAAGCAGCTATCAAATCCCCCCTCATTCTTCTCCTCTGCAGACTAAACAATCCCAGTTCCCTCAGCCTCTCCTCATAAGTCATGTGTTCCAGACCCCTAATCATTTTTGTTGCCCTTTGCTGGACTCTCTCCAATTTATCCACATCCTTCTTGTAGTGTGGGGCCCAAAACTGGACACAGTACTCCAGATGAGGCCTCACCAATGTCGAATAGAGGGGGACGATCACGTCCCTCGATCTGCTCGCTATGCCCCTACTTATACATCCCAAAATGCCATTGGCCTTCTTGGCAACAAGGGCACACTGCTGACTCATATCCAGCTTCTCGTCCACTGTCACCCCTAAGTCCTTTTCCGCAGAACTGCTGCCTAGCCATTCGGTCCCTAGTCTGTAGCTGTGCATTGGGTTCTTCCGTCCTAAGTGCAGGACCCTGCACTTATCCTTATTGAAGCTCATCAGATTTCTTTTGGCCCAATCCTCCAATTTGTCTAGGTCCCTCTGTATCCTATCCCTGCCCTCCAGCGTATCTACCACTCCTCCCAATTTAGTATCATCCGCAAATTTGCTGAGAATGCAATCCACGCCATCCTCCAGATCATTGATGACGATATTGAACAAAACCAACCCCAGGACCGACCCCTGGGGCACTCCACTTGACACCGGCTGCCAACTAGACATGGAGCCATTGATCATTACCCGTTGAGCCCGACAATCTAGCCAACTTTCTACCCACCTTATAGTGCATTCATCCAGCCCATACTTCTTTAACTTGCTGACAAGAATAGTGTGGGAGACCGTGTCAAAAGCTTTGCTAAAGTCAAGAAACAATACATCCACTGCTTTCCCTTCATCCACAGAACCAGTAATCTCATCATAGAAGGCGATTAGATTAGTCAGGCATGACCTTCCCTTGGTGAATCCATGCTGACTGTTCCTGATCACTTTCCTCTCATGTAAGTGCTTCAGGATTGATTCTTTGAGGACCTGCTCCATGATTTTTCCGGGGACTGAGGTGAGGCTGACTGGCCTGTAGTTCCCAGGATCCTCCTTCTTCCCTTTTTTAAAGATTGGCACTACATTAGCCTTTTTCCATTCATCCGGGACTTCCCCCATTCGCCATGAGTTTTCAAAGATAATGGCCAATGGCTCTGCAATCACAGCCGCCAATTCCTTTAGCACTCTCAGATGCAACTCGTCCGGCCCCATGGACTTGTGCACGTCCAGCTTTTCTAAATAGTGCCTAACCACCTCTTTCTCCACAGAGGGCTGGCCATCTCTTCCCCATTTTGTGATGCCCAGCGCAGCAGTCTGGGAGCTGACCTTGTTAGTGAAGACAGAGGCAAAAAAAGCATTGAGTACATTAGCTTTTTCCACATCCTCTGTCACTAGGTTGCCTCCCTCATTCATTAAGGGGCCCACACTTTCCTTGGCTTTCTTCTTGTTGCCAACATACCTGAAGAAACCCTTCTTGTTACTCTTGACATCTCTCGCTAGCTACAGCTCCAGGTGCGATTTGGCTTGGAGCTGCAGCTAGCGAGATTACATTACACTTATTACATTGAAAAGGAGTACTTGTGGCACCTTAGAGACTAACCAATTTATTTGAGCATGAGCTTTCGTGAGCTACAGCTCACTTCATCGAAGCTCATGCTCAAATAAATTGGTTAGTCTCTAAGGTGCCACAAGTACTCCTTTTCTTTTTGCGAATACAGACTAACACGGCTGTTACTCTGAAACTTATTACATTCAAATACATAAATATTTTCCCTTGAAAGTAATTTATTAGTTGCCCCAGTAACATTGTGCAGTTTTGTGTGTACATGCATATCTGTATACCTTTCATTCTTTTGCATCCAAATACTTATTTGATTTTTGCTATGTTGCCTAGTTTCTGGATCTAAAAACCAAAGAAAGTTTCCAGTAATTGAGCTCAAAAAGGAAGTTTCCATTTATACATCTATCAGTCTTGGACAAGGAAGAAGTATTTCTAGGAGTAAAACCCAGTTGCACTTTTAATGTGGATTTCAGGTTGACTGTTTTTGAATTGGATTGTAAATTCTTTGGGCAGGTGTTAGGAATCAGGAATTGTGTGCCCCACTGTCTCCCTAACTTGTGTGACTTGAATTTAAAATGTCCTTTGGTGCTCTTCACCATAGTATCTGAATACCTCAGAACACCCCTGTTAGGTAGGGAAGTATTATCTCTGTTTTGCAGATAGGGAATGCAGTCACAGAGAAACCTGAATGATTTTGGACAGAGGTAGGATGTCTGTGGTGGAGCTGAGTGTGGATCTTGGATCTTTCGAGTACATTTCCTTAACCACAAGACAGACCTTGGGCATGTAATTTAACCTCTGTTTCATCTGTTAAATGGGAATTCTTACCTTGTTTTGTAAAATGCTTTCAGATATACAGATAAAAAGCCCTGTATAGGCACATATTAGTACAGTGCCCACAGTGTAATACCAGAAAGAAACAGGCAAAGGATAACTTAAAAGATTATGAACAATCTGCTTAAAAAATCCTAAAGCCCTCATTTGCAGGAGTAATGTACAAGTTCTAAAACCTGAGATAACTTACAGCATTTAGGTAGTTTAACTGTCTTTTTTAAGTCTTAGGTGCATTGTAATAAAGATAACTGCAATGGGACAGAAGACACTGCAAAAATGAATATGAATGTATCTGGAATTGTAAAAAATTACATAGCCCAGTATAGATTGTCACTTTAAAAAAGGCGTTATAAATGTCATCAGTTCAGTGCTGAACACAGGAGTAACTTCACTGATGCAGACTTTCTGCACAGATAAAACAACCGTATCTTAGAGAAGACATGCCTTATGACAGCTGTTCAGGACTAATTAATTAATAGGGTGAAATCAAGTCTGGCCCCGGACTTAGCGGTTAGCTAACCGCTGGGGTGTCAGTAAAATAATTGGAGGTACTTGCCTTGAAAGTGTTTACAAGCAACTTTTTCTCTCTTAGTTCATTCCATGTAGTCCTGGCAAAATGTTCCTCCTGGAGAAGGATACAAAAGATTACTGTGGCTGTAAAAAGAGGAGGAAAAGACTGCAGAGTAGAAGGGCGGATCTCTTCCTGGGGACAAACAAGAAGTAGACATGGATCCATTGGCCAATAGCCCTGATGTTAACTGATGCATTTCAGTAACGTTACCTATTTTTGTTCTCTAAAGAAATAATTTTATTATGGAGTTGGATGTACCACAGTTGAAAATTCATCATTAGGCTGTTCCAGCATAATTTAGCTATGCCTGCTTTGTTTTTATTTGTATGTCTATTAAATGCTCAGTTTATTTGAGTGGGAAGATAATTTTTAAAATGCATGCATATCACACTATTTTAAAATGTGGGGGAAATGGCCTGTCATTAAGACTCCGACGTGTGCTTCCTTTTTTAAGGAATTAAGATTTTTTTTTTACTTCTCTCTATAAGCGATGCTAGCAATTTACTTGATAATAGTGAGCATTCATATGCAAATTGTAGTGTCTACCATGCTTGTAGGTTGTGAAGAAATTTGGCTATGATCCTGCAATCTATGCCGGCAAGCCTCTCACTCAAGTAAATTGGAGGCTTGCCTGTATAAGAATTGCAGTGCTGGGCTCTGAGAGAAACCCTTGACCATAGCATATTAGAAATATTGTAAAATATATTCCTTGCCTTTTAAAATGTTTGGGTTTTTTTGTTTTTTTTTTTTTTTTTACTTTTTATAATAAACTCTTGGAAGCTTAAAAGTGACATTTGTTCCTGAAAGTGCTTTGTTGCATGTATACATAGGTTTTTATTTATGGGGTCTTCTACAAAGGCTGATCTGCTCTTGTCTATTTTTTTTAAACCGAAACAAATTTTAAATGTATTGTTTTAGTGAAACACTTCTTTTTCTGGGGACTTTGTGTGTAATCTCACTCATGGGGTTCAAGGCACCGGCACCATGGTGTTCTGGAAAGCCATGCCCAGTGAGCCTTGCATGAGCACCACCTCACGCCACCAGATGTTTTGGTTCCAGGCTATGTGGAAGAGTTGCAAGCCCTAACTGTCTTCCTTTCTTTCTGGCCACTATAGTCTGTGAGCATTAGAGTTATCTGTGTAACTTTTAGACAGTTTTACCTTTGTCTTATGAGTAGTTTTATATATTGTTTCAAATAATTTTTCAATAGTTTTAGTGTCAGTGTAGCACAGATGAGGTTAAATTACCCATTTTTGCCCACACTTTTCCCAGGTCAATGCCACAGTTACCCACGGTGGAACTTAATGAAAATTTTAAATGGTCCACCTCCTGGTCATTGATATTTCCCTAGTCAGTTTGCTGGTATATGATGCCTCTTTTGCTTAGGAGAAGTTTGTTTCTCACTTTGGACAGAAGTAACATCTGTTGGGCTTTTACACCGAAAGTCTCAACTTAGGTTCCACGCTTTCTTGCCCTATGGGCAAAATCAGCAGACCATGGGTTCAGGCTGGGGCTTTTGTGCATAGTCAGAATGGCCTTTGTTGGCATCAAAACCCTCCACCTCTCTGAGTTCCATAAACTGACTCAAGCATCACTGTTACTTTCTGTGGGAAAAGACAGGATCTGAAAAGGCTCTGAATCCAAAATCAGGGATGCTGAAGTCCTCCGGGACTACTTTCCTGGTTAGACTCCCTGAGCACTGGAGAGTTCCAAGTTTCTGCTCTCTGTCCAGCTTTTGACTCTTGCTCTGGATGGGCTCAGTTGATACCAAAATAGTTCTTGACACCCCTCCCCTTCTCCAAAGCTGACCAGAGCTCTGGACTTTGGGGTCAGTGCCTCACCTCAGAGACCTAATGTGACTTCTAACTGGTGCTCAGACACTCGTGCCTATGCTGTGGTGCTGAAGATAAGCTGTATAGAACTCTCTCAAGACCATCTCCAACTCATCTGCTAGTGCCGAATGTCTGGACCTGCAGCCGTGCCGCCCCACGCCCTCCAAAGCACAAGGAGAGTTCATTGAAAAGGCCCTCCCAGTACTGAGTGAGAAATGCCATAAGGCAGAGGTTATCTATTAGTTACCATACACAGGATTTTTTATTAGTGGTGTCTTTTGCGAAGGCTGGGCTGCTGGTCACTAGTAGTTTTTTTTTCAATTAAAAAACAATTTTGAATGATTTGTTTGAGAAGTGATAAATACTCAATGTTTTCCAGACAGATTAATAAAGTTGGATCAAATTTTCACCCTGTTAACTTTTACAGTTATCCAGAATTACTGTGTTCTAAAGCATGTGTTATGCATAATCTTAGATTTTTTTGAAAACAGTGTATTTTCTTAATATTTTAGTTAGGGAATAAAAACCAATACAAAACAACCCAAATAAACGAACATTGAAAATCAAGTTCCCTTGCTGTAGTAGTTTTATAGAATATTTACTGAAACCACATCAGTGAGATTGCTCTGAAAAAAAAGGCACTTTAAGTTTTAACTTCTGAACAGATGTAAAGTAAGGTAAGGAATTGGACTGTTGTAGGACAGAGAGACTTACTCTGACAGTGAATTGCATATGTCACTGGCATGAAAACAATCACATTTCAGCATTTAATTACTCAAAATTGCCTCCAACACCCAATAATTGAGCTCTTAAAGCAGTTTTTCGTTTGGCCTATTCTAAACTTGAGGTTAATTTTAGAATCCCCATAGTTTTAGGACATTGTTTTTGTTTCCACATTGTGAATGGTGGAAACAACATCATGCTAATTAAAAGTTGTGCATAAGTATCTGGAAAAATCAAATGATTCTCTGACTTATGAAATAGATCACAGCTGATTGTAGAAAGTTTCATGTAGGATTTGCATATTTCTTTACAAAAAAAAGAAATGATTAATAAAGATTTCATAGAGGCAATTCTGTCAGGAGGTCAGTATTTTTCAGTCAGCTCCTTCAAAACCAGGTCCTGGGTTATATGTGTGTTATACCATTTCTATAAAAGACACTAAGTTATATGTATTGTTTCATTTGCTTTATATTGTCACTTAATACATATCTTTAAATTATCACTAACAGGTAGTATTTTACATTGAGATTATGCATGGTGAAAGAGTACTTCTCTGTGAAGCTCAGATTATCCATGAAGTGGAAGTCTATGCAGAATGCTTTTAATGAATCTAGGTTAGGAAAAAATCAAAGAAATTTTTTTTTTTTGTAATGAGTTTTGGAGAAAATGGCTAGGTATCAACCAGTACCTGAGAAAAATCGTTAATGTTGGTTTAGGTGAGTTTTCTTAAAAATCTGTACATATGAGGACCATGTTAGATCTGCTCAGGGGTTGCTTTTTGCAAACTTCTTAGTTTGACAGCATTTTGATGAAGGGCCTACAAACTACTTCCAGGTCATTACGTTGCTGTGTAAATTATGCTTATTGATTGGTCTGATCTGTTGCATTATACAACTTCATAGTCCATCAACAAAACTCCACTGGCTGCAGAAAAAACACTTGCTTGATACTACCTTCATCCTATAGTCTGTTATATTCAACCACCATATGCAACACTAAGAAGTTCAAGAAAACAAACTCTAGGACCTTAGTGGTTATTCACTTCATTCTTTCCAGCAAATCATGGAGAATGTGTCCATGAGCACTGCAAAGACATGATCTGCCTCATTTCATAAATGGTTAAGAGTGCTATTGTGAATTTTAGAATAAGTTGTACAGACAAATTTGACAAATCAGATAGTATAGTAGGATTGATACCATTCTGCACTTGTCACAGTTCAGCTGCTTAGTGCATGTTTCCCCCAAAAGATCTTTAGAAACAGGATCTTTAGACCTCTGTATATGTAATTTGTTTAAATTTAAGATAAACTATGCACATAACAAAAAGATTACAGTTCTATATGTGGCAATCTAAACAGTATTCTTATGCAGACATGTCCATATCATATTTATACTCTGTGAAGAAGACTGCATCAAGAAATATTTTAGTGTATATTAAAATGTCAAAGTATTGGTAATTCAAGAATCATTTGCTGGTGTTATGTGAAATGGACATCTCCTTTAACAGATCACCTCTTCCTCTTAGCTATAGAGATGAATTTTTTTAAAAAATACAAAATTAAATCAAATATCTGGTCTGCATGAAGAGGGGCCCTTTTGCACTGTTACACCAAATTTTAAAATGTATAACATTTAAGTATTTGGCCATTTAAAAAAAAAATCCTTTAAGGAGGTCACCTTTTTAAATACAAAACACCATACTATCCACTACAGTTTTTGTGGAATTATTTAACTTAAAGCAATATTTCCATAAGAACAGAGGCATACTGTCAGCTTCTATTTTTTGTGAAAACATTTAAATTCCTTATAAAGTGATATGTAAACTTAGAACTACAGTATTTGTACAAAAAACAAAACCATAAAGAAACTACATTTTATACTGAAATGATGCAAGCAAAATTTCTTTAGCCTTCCTTAGTCATTTTTCTTTCCAATTAGTGCTCTCACAAAACAGCTTCTGCTTGGAATTTTGGTAAACTTAGGTGCTATACTTCCATCCTAAACATCTTGCTCTTTGAAACTATTCCTTTTTGCTTATTCTTCAGATTCCTATGGGCGTATCTGTCCTGATTTCTGCCTTGATTTGGGAAGATGGAGAAGCATGGGGAGATTCTTGCCTTCTCTGAAAGTCTTGGCTTGGGGCCGCTAAATAGGGACAAATGCCAACACCAGTCGTTCAGCCCACACCAGGAAAGTGTTCCTGCAGGCCTTTTCCTTCATGTTTTTCATCTCTCGCTGGGGTTCTTCTATATATCTTCTCTTTGAACCTTTTCCACAGCCCCTCCTGAACTGTGTGTTTCCCCGGCTCTCCTGATGTGGCAATGCCACTAGATCTGGTCTTGACTCTGTAAGGGGAAGGCTGCTCCTTATTATTACCTGACATGCCTTACCAGTGTGTGTCTCAGCAGCCTACAGTCACATGACCTCTGGGGACTCCTACTAGAATGCTGGTCCTTAAAGGATCAGAACCTGGAGTAGGCCTGTGTTGGCTCACGCTTTCCATAAAAGGGACAGTGTTATGCAGAAGTAAATACTGACTTTCACCTAACCCAAAATATTGTATATCCATTTCTTCTGTCTCAAATCTAGTAACAGCTGTAATGTATCCCTATGCCAGGCATGGCCAACCTGTGTCCCCAGAGCCACATGCGGCTCTTCAGAAGTTAATATGCGGCTCCTTGTATAGGCACCGACTCCAGGGCTGGAGCTACAGACGCCAACTTTCCAGTGTGCCGGGGGGTGCTCACAGCTCAACCCCTGGTTCTGCCACAGGCCCTGCCCCCACTCCTTCCCAGCCCCTCCCCTGAGCCTGCCATGCCCTTGCTCCTCCTTCCCCTCCCCCCCCAGAGCCTCCTGCATGCCACAAAACAGCTGATTGGGAGGTGCGGGGACGGTGGGGGAGGCACTGATCGGAGGGGCTGCCGGTGGGCAGGGTGTGCTGATGTATTACTGTGGCTCTTTGGCAATGTACATTGGAAAATTCTGGCTCCTTCTCAGGCTCAGGTTGGCCCTCCCTGCCCTATGCTATCTTGATTGGTTTGCAAGATGGAATCTTCTAGCATATGTTTAAGATTGATGATTAAGACAGAGCTTACATTAAAAGAGCCAGGATCCTTCACAGAAAACTAAGATCGCCCACACTCTGGGGCACTATAACCCAAGTGGTGCTTCCCTGCCCACACATCAGTTTCAGAAGCAGCCATAGCAGGCACCTTTGGACATTGAGAACTTTCCACAGTTTTGACTGGACTTTATCTCTCCCATGCTGAGTGGCTGTTTGCTCTTACACTCTCTTTCCCCCTTTCTCAGTCTCTTCCCCTTAGCTTCACTCCTCCACACCTGTCACTCTTACCATTTTTCCCCTTGTCCTGCCACCTAAGACTTCTTCACTTCAGTGTCCTCTCTCCCTTCATTTTTTTTCCATTTAGCTTATCTCCTCCTAACTTAACCTGCTTCTCCCCTCCGCCCCCCATCATGGAACTAATATGACATTTGCTGCCATCACATAGTTCACTCTGTTTCTGTTATACTTCTTTCCCCGACTCTGTGTCTGTCTTGACTGTTTACATTGTAAGCTCTTGGGGACAGGGACTCTGCGCTACTATGTGTTTGTACAGTGCCTAGCACAATGAGATCCCATTTTTGGTGGTTCCTTAGGCAGTAGCATCGTTAACATGATTGATTATTACAAAGCTAAAAGCTCTGAAGGCAGACTGACGTTTATTCTCAGCAATTTATTCTAGTGTTTTCTCTTTCCACATTTGGAGCATCAGTATAACTTGTTTGGAATAGACGAACTCCAACTAGCGGATGCTGTAGGAATGCATTTTTCTTTACTGCTAGTGAATTTGGTAACGGAGACAACCTCTGACCTCATGCATTTCCTGTTCCCACCCTCAATTTGACCAGAAAATTCTTTGTACTGTACATGTTTACACAGCTCTTATTATACTGTTTGTGGAAAAGTGAAAGTAACAAACCAATTGCCTTCAGTTCTGTATCAGATGGATCCCTCATTACACTGTTTGATCCCAGCCACTCCTCCCTCTTGCACACACACCATATTACACCCAAAGAAAGTGAAAAGCTCTTGTCTGTTTTGTGGTGTGTGTGTTTGCACTCCCTCTTGTAAAGTAAATTAACATCCCCATGTTCATTCTGTAACCATCATAAATATCACAGTCTTTCATATTCCACCCCAAGTCCTGTTTCTTCCCACAAATCCTATTTCTTTTCTATAATGAGTAGTACCTTCTATAATGAATTAAAAGGTGAACATTTAGAAAAGTGAAGTCACCAAGTTACTTCAGACTCACTCTTGAGGGGTAATCAAAATGAAATTAATTAGTTGAAAATTCATTTTGCCTGAAAGAACAAAGATATACATAGCTGCACTGTTAACCTGTCAGAGTGAAAGAAGCTTATCTTGAAGTTCAGTTGGTCATTTCTCTTTTAAGTAAACCCCTCTGTCTTAATTGAAAGTTGTGCCATTTTCTTCGAAAAGCTGTTTGAAAAGCAGTGAGTTGCTTTCTTAGTAAACTAAGCCAGTTTCCCCACCATAGGAAAAGAAAGCTATCATTAGGTTTCTAGTGTCAGTAAACAATGTTGGTACACCCCAATGCAAATACTTTGCAAACATCAGGTGGAATGAATGAGAGAGGTTGTGTAACTTCTCTTTATTCTTTTCTTCTGTCCGTAGCACTTGAAAGAACTTAGGGCTTGGCTACGTGGCTCTTCCCTGTGAACTAGACTGGTTTAAATTGTAGAGTGCTCTGTGTTGCATACTAACTGCCCCATGTAGAGCTTGCTGGTGTGAACTAGAAGGTACCTAGTTCACATGGATGTAATCATGTTTCAAACAGCGCTATATTAAAGGCCACTAGGTACCTTTTAGTTTGTGCCAGCAAGGTCTACATAGGGCAGTTAGAGTGCAACATGTTAGAGGATTCTACAGTTCACACAGTCTAGTTCATACTGTGATGCCATGTAGACAAGCCCTAAGAGAGTCTTCATTCTGTGCAGCAGACTAAAATGCTTTTGGACTATGCCTAAAAAATGTATTTACTTCTCTACATTTTTAGTTAGTGGTGTTTTAGAGGTATTAATATTTCTGAAGGAAAAATTCAAATACTATAATTTGTTTTTATACTCATTGAGGCATACCAACAGTCAGTCCCCGCCAAAGCTTTGCACTGCTTGGCATTAGCAATTAGGAAGTAAACAGGCACTGTAGGGCTCATTGAACCCTCTGCAAAAATAGTTAATTTACATTATGTTCAGTATATACTTCATAAAAAGTTATTTTAAATTTTTTGCTTGAGAGAGATTTTATCAGCTTCAATCTGAAACTATCCCTAACTCTGTGAGCATGATTTTATAACTGGCACTAGCAAGTTCTTAGGTGGATGTAAGCAAAACTGGGCACAATAAGACCGCTTGGCTAATAGCACCATTTGTTGTAGACTGAGGATTATTTTAAAGGGTACAATAAATGTGTTCTTTACTGTTTTTAAACATTTTTCACTCTTAAAAGTGAGAGCTAAAATAAACAGAGAATGTTTGTCAAATGTACTGTAAATGATTATTCAGTATAAGACTCTAAATATACAGTAGTTGACTTGTTTAGTTTCATACAGATAAAAGGCCTTTTATCAGCCAGTTTGGCCCTCCTCTCCCAAGAGAAAGCCAGAGGGAGGAAATGTAAGGATAGTCAAGCCAGTTGAGTAAACCAGTCCAAATGCCAGCTGCAAAGTAATAAAAGATGTGCTACTCGTCTGAGAAATATTTGCTATCAACAGAGAAGTGTTTCTATAGGACCTCAGATGCTCTTTGTACAGGTCACTACACTGGTAAATATATACATGAAATGCTAGTATGTTTCTTACCCAGTATAATATAAAAATGTCATCTGTAATATACAGTGTGTATAGTTCCTTTTGGTATGCTTTTATGAAAATGAGGCTATATAACCCTTTCGCTCACTTGAATGTTGCTTAGTGCCAGAGCACACAGAGTACCTCTGTGAACAGAGTTTAAAAAAAATCTCTGCACCCACTTTCTAGGGCAAGTAAAAAAGAAAAATACCACTGTCCAAGCCTGCAAAATCTAAGCTTTCATTTAAGAAAATAAGTTAGTTTGTAGCCCTTGTTTTTGTGAAAATAATCTTCAAAATACAAATGAAGGTTAAACTAATGCCTTTCTAAATCTACAGATGGACAATTCTGCTGCTCTGCTACAGAGAGCTTCTGTAATCTGTGGCATTGTGAAAACTGGCAATGTTATACCAGTTTTCACTGTTTTTCAGATTCATGTGTTGGCAGCGAGGCAACTGGGTCAATTTCATTTGCTACATGTTGGAAAAATAATGAGTTATGGCCAAAGAAGAAGAAAAATCTTAGCAATACAACCTCTGAGGGCTAGTTCATGAAGTGGGTTAACATTAGCTACTGATCTCTGAAGATCTGGGTTCAAATCTTGTTTGGTCACAAGGAAAAGTAAGTTTATTGGTTTATAGTGGACAGCTAGCTGCACAGTTTATCATGACTAGCAGTCCCTACTAAGAGAGACCATGGAATGGTGATGCAAATCATGTTCTAGCCCAGGTTTTAGTCTAGAATATGGTTTTTAAAATACAATGCTAACACTGTTTAGGCCCTTCTATACGCTGGCTGGCCCAGACCAGATTAAAAACCCGTTGTTCTTTGTTTTTGTTTGAACTGTAGTAAACCCTAGAGGCCACTGAATAAGGATCCAGGGCCTATGGTGCGAGGCATTGTATGCATATGTAATGAAAAAATAGTCCATGCCCCAAAGAGCTTACAATGTAAGTATAAGACAAGGGATGACAAGTGGATAAAACAGACAGATAGGAGAACAAGCTCATGTATATTAAGGGCTGGGACTGCCTTACAATAATTAGGGCATTAATGTTTTAAATCCTTTTCTTCCTTAGCCCAGAGGTATGTCAAAATATTGTGGAGGGATTACTACAAGATTGACAAAAACACTTCTAAACAAAAATCTAGAATGCTTCAGTGAGGACTCATTACAAAAACTTAATATACTACTACTGGCCATTTTCTAGTTGTACTAGAAGTATTATCTACTTTAATGAAAGGTACATTAAGTCTAGATTCTACGAAGCTGTTAAGCATGTGCTTTAAGGGCTTTGAAAAATAGGGATAGACTTAAGGATGTGCCTGAAGTTGTTCTTCGATTAATTGAAGCCTATGTGAACAAATACATTTTGTGGTATAGATTCTTTGCTATTTTTATTTGTTCACTCTTTAGTTTGCAAAATTCTACATTTGTCAGTGGAGCTGCTAGTCAGCGTGAATTAGTGATGATCTACTTAGTTCAGAGTCCTTTCATTTTAAAAAATATTTTCAGGTTTAATAGAGGTTTTTCTCTTAGAATTTTGAAGATCATCTCTTTACGTACTGATCTTGTCTTCCATGTGCAACTCTATGTAGATATTTTTATACCTTGCCAATCACAATAGTATTAGGGTGCCTAGTATACTTGAAAATTCAGAGCTAACTTTTAGGTGTTCCCTAACAGTCTATAACAATTTGGCATGTGACTGTACTATAATTTATACAAATTAAATATGTAATATATTTGTTAGGGAAAACTCCATATATTTTAAGATAAAAAAATAACTGTGCACTTTTGTTACATAGGCAAACATGCTTTTGTATCAGTTGGTAGTTACTCAGTGACCTGGCTGTGAGTAGCACTATTTCACAGGAGTTAAATCTAGCATAAGTACTCAGGTACCAAACATTTACACAGGTCATGAGTTGTATTTTAATTTATATGTAAAATGTAATTTATGTGAATTCACATACTTACGATTTTGGTAAGTTAATAGTTTGTGTTCAACAGACTCTCTCTCTCCTTTCAAGTTTGACAGATATCCTTATACAAATTTTTTTACTAGCAGCATTCATAACACAGTGCCTTTTCCAATTTATGGTATCATTAGGTGGGGGACAGATTTTTGACAGGAATGAAACCATTTTTTATATTGATCGCAAAAAAACTAATTGAATGGGAAGAAGTTAAAGTCTGGGGATTTTGAAAGAAGCTGAGCAGTTCTTTGATTGTGTGCAAACATAACTATTAGTAACACAATTCAAAGTTTTCATTTACTTTCTCAAAGTGTAAAGGACTGAATTACAGGAAAATAGATGTTCATGTTCTTCTGAGATATAAGAAACTTATGAAATACTTGGATACCCATGATGTATTTCCAGTGGGATGTGAACTAAATTTCCCCTTTTTCTTCCAGGCCTTTTTTTCCAAATGTGCTCATGAGAAGATTGCATTTCCTTACCAGATTATTTTTCTTCTGTTTCAATAATGTGTCCTGAAAGATAGGCATTATAGCTTTCAGTTGAAAATGTATGGAGTATTTTTACACCATATTATTTAAATGAATGCCCTCCTCTTAGTGTAGGTGGGGGCAGAGTTGTTGCAGTGTACTTGTAGAAGTCATAGCTGGTTAAGGAGAAAACAAAATGGCTATCTTTCTTCTTAGGAAAAAAGAGTGTAATTCCTTTAGTGTGCGCTTTTGTAATTTTGGAAGGCACTTAGATACCATGGTGATTGGCATGTGGAGGATGGGAGATAAAACGTAAAGTTGGACAAAGCTCTTCAGGTGATGGTGGTTGTTACAGAAAACTAATGAATCCAAAATAGTGTCCTGCCCCTTTAAGAGCTGAGCCAAATAAAGCCCTCCAAAGAGGGGTATGTACATAAAACAAAAAGGATGCTTGGCTTCTCTTATCCTGCCTTGACCATGCTAGGGTTCCTCCACTTCAGGATTCCTAACCCAATATTATCTTTCACTTCCTCTCTGAGCCTGTTTTCTCTTTGGAGAGAGACTTGAGAGAGTTGCAAATTCCCCACTGCTGACCCAGCCTTATTCTTGTGCAGATCCCCTTGCAGCAAAGTTCTCTTGTGCCCCAAAGACTGACTTGTCCTTCCTTCATCTTAGTCAGAAACAAAAGATTGGGATAGCAGTATAGAGGGACAGGAGGGTTCCTGAAAAGATTTGTGGACCAAAGATCATGAAAAGTTCCCATAAGTGGCTTGATATTTTTTTCTGTTGCTTTGTGTGCTGTTAAATGATGTGCACAGTGTCAGCTTGAAGAGCATTGTTACTTGCTTATCCTTTGCTTTCTTAGAAAGAGATTCCATAGAGATCAAAAGAGGGAGACTAAAACACAACTGAACTCTTATCAAAATATTTGCTTTCTGTCCGATGATTCCTGTAGTATCACTAGATACTGTGTTAGACCTCTCCTCTTGTTTGGAAAACAAAATGTGGTTCTAGATATAGACACCACTTCCAGAAGCAAACTATTTCAAAAGTCCTTTGATGAGGTAAAACTCTTCAGCAAGGCCTTAGAAATAGCTCTAAGGATTCCTGTGATGTGAATAATATACCCAACCAATTTTTGGCAAGAGACGCTCTAGGAGCTTCAAGTCATTTCACCGTAACTTCCAGCTGTACCAAATCTTTCCAGTTTTCCACCTCTTTCAGTGCACCAAAACCAGGAAATGCTTTCTCAACATGAGCTGGGAAATCTGCTCCACAAGACTTTGTGACGGTCTGCTTTATTATGTCCATCTTTCCCTCGGAGGAAGATTCAAGAACTACTTCTCAACTTCAGCTAATAACACTTCTAATGGAGTTTCTCAGACAAAGCCTCAAACATTTTCAAGATCCACCCTTCTTAACTTTCCGTTGTCTACTTCCCCTCAAGCTAATGTGAAAAGACCAGGATTTATAGACTGAATAGCATCTCCTTTCCCTTTTATCAATAATAAGGTCCCATCTAAAGGGAGAACCTCTGGTTTCTACTCCAGATTCTTCCTGATGATAAAGATCTAGGACCTATCCATGCTCAGCTTCTACATGCTCCAAACTGTATGATTCTTGAAATCATTCCCACCCCAAAGGTTTCTTAAAGTCTGACTGCAATCTCTAGAATATGTTTCATTTTTCTAATATGTACCTGTCACCGATGTGTCTTATGAGTAAGAATAACAAATGTCTGTAATATCTTTGTTACTGTATTATTTAGAGCAAACTGTTCCATAATATGTTTTTTAAAAGGGTATAGACTAAAAGGATTCTGTAGTGACAGGAGCCAGTGTTATGTGAAGGGGGGAGGGGGGGAGTTAAAAAGGCTTTGCCTTACAAGTATAGCAAATGTTTCTTCTGTTGGTTATTCACGTAAGTCTACAGTTTTCATAAGTAAAGTCAAGATCTGATATTTCTTTTTTTTTTTAATTATCTTTTTTGGCTTTGTACATATATTTTCTATTGTGCTTTGCAGTTCTGACTCTCTGACAAATACATGTCTCACCAAACAGCTACTATTATAAATTTTATTTTTTTTTAGCACAGAGTATGTTTCTTTGGTAATTTTCTAATAAAGGAAGAAATGGACCCAGTCTGATCCAATATGGCATTTTACATTGCTAATAGGCAAATATGTCAACTCTTCAAAATGCTATTTTTAAGAAATCCCTTTCAAATTCATAAAAGACATTCCAGTGGTGTATAGTGTTCCATTCTTTGCTACATATATTTCAAATAGCTCAGAAGAGGAATTTAAAGATTAAATGAAGGACCACGTGATTGATAAGTTGTGTGTGTGGCTGGAACCTGCAAAGGATCGATGTAAATGTATTTGAGTATTGGCTCTTGTAAAAGGTTGTTGAAATGTTGACATAACTTCTAGAGGTAAGAAAAAATCAGTTGATGTTGCTTTGAAACTAGCTTTCTAGAATTAGAAATCTGAGAAAATATGAGATTACATAGCAGTTTTACTAAAGAAGGCATAGATAGTATGTTTTGCTGATTTATTAATGAATTAGGTTTAAAGCCATCTAGATTTAGATTCTGAAGATTGCATATGTTCAGGTAAAATGTATAGCTTTGTATGGAAGCTTTTGAAAAGAAAATAACCATGAACGCTGCAACCCACTGTATGACTCAGTAGAATCAGACAATTGCTACCTTTTAAACTTGTTGCATAACAGGAGGGCATATTTTAATGAAAATTTTGTGTTTGTAGTCATTTTTCACAATTCTCTGTCAAAGAATCTTGTTTAGATATCTCTTCTAAAGATATGATATATAAATACTTCCAGATAAGATTTTTGCATTGGAGCAGAGTGTTAGGCGCTCTCTAGTGCTGCTAAGATTTTTTTCCACAGACAGAAAAGTCAGAATTGCTGAAAGGAAAAGTGGTTCTTTTTAATAAGCAGAGACTGCTACTCAGTATGGGACCTGCACTCCATCAGTGCTCCAGAATTCACTGCTGGGCATCAGAGCATTAATTTTGTTCTGTGGGTTTCCATGCCTGGCATCACCCTACCTTAATGTAACACATTCCTAGGCTTTGCTGCAAAGCTTTCAGCCATGAAAGGTTTAAAGTCATTAATTCAATTTTTTACAGCAGTTTGTAGTGACAAGTGTTCTTAAAAAGAGTTGTTCATTCTGACTAGCTGTGTTCCTATTTGGAGATTGCTTTATACGCCCCACAGTAATAGGAAATTGTCAGGCCATGTCAGAAGAAAGCCATGAGGCAACAGATATAGTTTAATTAGGCCACAACTTTCTTCAGCTAAAATATCTCAGTGTACAAGAGAATAAATTGTACAGTGCAGGTTGACATTCTTTCCTTAACCATTTCCATCTATTTGAGGGGGAACTGCTGCCAGCCCCTCTCCCTTTCCAGCCTGGTCCCAGTCAGCCCAGTGCTGGGACCCCACTGCCCTCTCCTCAGACTAGGGTAAAGGGGCTGAATGAAAAGGAAAGGGGCTCAGCTCCCTGATGTACCAGACAATAGGAGCCCTGAATCCCATCCGCGGCTTTCTTAAGGGATGCTTTCCTCTAAATCCTCTTCCAGTCCATTTTATCTGATCACTGTGTTCATTCCATAGCAAGTATTTGTGCTGGACATGGGCTACATTTTTTATTTATTTATTAAGTTGCAACATTTAAACCTAACCTCCCTTCCCACCTCACTGGGTCCCTCATGCACTGTGAGGAAGGCAAAAACACTCATTCCACTATGGCCAATCTGGGGGTGAGGGGAAAAATTCCCAGCCTAAAGGAAAAAGGGTGATTAGCATAATGCCCACAGTGTGGATCATGAAGAAACCCAGTTCTACTCCGGTTCCATGGGTAGGAGGGTGGGTGTGAACAGCCCAGTTGCGGATGGCTTCTCCAGAACTGCCTGAGAAATAAATACCTCCTCTCCGTGGGTCATCTGGAAGGGTAGCGTCCCCCACACCGGGTCTGGCCACTTCCTGTTCCACCTTGCCTCATTCATGTGAACCTTCCCGTCCTTCCCCTTCTGCCACGAATTTTAGAGGGAGCCCTTATGGAGTTCCCAGCCCGCACAGTGCCAGCTGGACAAAGGACCCATTGCATACAGTTGCTGTGAGCATGTTTTAGTTGTATTCCTATTCCAGCCCTCACAATGGGTTTGAGTCTCTGTTTCCGGCAGGCAGGCAGGCAGAGGAAAATATAGAAACATTAATAGCACTATAAGTCATTTAATTACAATAGAAACCAAAGGCACTAATCAGGATTGGGACCCAATTGTGTGATGCACTATAGAAATGGATAAATGGACAGTGAGGGTGGGGGGGAGGTGTCGGAGAGCAACAGCAATAGATTACAAAGAATAAAATGCACAACTTAATGGTTCTGAATACTGTAAACTTTTGGAACAATATTAAAAAATTGCTATCAAATCATGTCTACCTGTGCCCCATTAACAGTCCCTTCCCACCAAAATTGTGAAAGAGTGACCCTGGGCTCACTTGCTATTATCCTAATGTTAATGCATTCCACTGCCTACTCTCTAGCCTGTCCCCAGCTACCCTCTACCTAGAATTATTAGATCTTTTAAAAATATCCATCCCACAGCTCTATCAGCTGATTGGGCCCCCTTCATCTACAGAAACACTCCTGCCTCTGGGGTGTTTGTTGTAGATCGAACTGAGAGACAAGCAGGTCCACTACTAGGGTTCTCTCTGATTTATGTTGATGAGAGGCATGGATATGTCCTTTCAGGTGTCAGTTTGAAGGGAGCAGAAAGTCCATTGATCAATCATGCACTTCATGATGCCACTGGTATCCAGGGCTGTGAAAATACCACTGGGGCCAAGTCATTACTTAGCAACCCTGTTACCCCTTCTCTCCCACACCTTGCTCACCCAACCATCAATCCTGCAACCCCACAAAACAGCTGAGAGTCTGGAACTGCTAATATCATTGGTTCTCCTGAGGCTGGAAAAGTGCTACTGAATATTTCCTACCTGGACATTCTAGAGCTTTCTTAAAGGGCCACTTCCCCATGGAAACTCTTTGGAGGGCTCTAGCCCAAGTGGTATTCCTGAGAGGGAAGAGAATGGCTGCAAGACTTTTGTGCTCCCAAAGTCCTTTCTCTGTTTCGTCCCCTTATGATGGCAGCAGTCATTCCTTCTGAGTCTATCCTGGGGACAGGACCAGCTCTAGGCACCAGCAAAGCAAGCACATGCTTGGGGCTGCACATTTCCAGGGGCAGCATTCCAGCCATTCCCCGCCCCCCTTTTTTTTTTGAAAATCCACCAATGTACAGGGAAAAAAACAAAAAACATGAAGATCAAAAAAATCTCCAGTAGTGCGATAGCAGCGTGACGTGAAAAATATCGCGTCACGTTGTGACACGGTCACTCATCATGTGAATGTACCTAAATGTGTAAATGTTAATGGTATTGATTAATTAAAAAAGGAATCACGATTACTTGTGTGTACTGTGCCGCCCTATCAGCATCATTCACGCCAATTTCCTTGTCACTAGTGGTTTTAGGGCTAAAATGCTGGGACGAAAACGACTTTCCGGTGCTGCCTTCCGACAACAAAGAGAGAAACGGCAAAAAGAATTAGAAAAACTATCTCGTACTTCAAATAAGTATTTTTAAAAAGTCGATAAGGAGAAAGCTCTTTTGAATTTTTATACAATATTGGAAATATTAAAAATCAGTTTTCCAAAGAAGACCTCATGAAGCACTGCCAAGACCTACATTTAGCACTCAGTACTGATAACACTGCTGACACTGATGGAGTAGAATTGTATGATGAATTAATAGCTTTATCTGAGCTAATAAGTCCTAAAACTTCTCCTCTAAAAGTATTAGAATTTATAGCAGGAAATTATTTTTTCACTCCAAACACTGCTATAGCATTACTCATTCTTTTAACATTACCAGTATCAGTGGCTTCTGGTGAGTGCAGTTTCTCAAAACTGAAATTACTAAAAAATTATTTGAGGTCCACCGTGTCTCAAAATCGTTTGTCAGGACTCGCATTAATTTCAATTGAAAGTACCATTGCAAAAAATTTAGATTTCACTGAATTATTAAAAGACTTACACAAGTATAAAAACCAGAAAAATTCAGTTCATATAAATTCTTTTAATTTATGAGAAACTGGGTGCACCAGAAGACACTAACGTTTTTCATTACAGTGTCTAGTTGAACCAGAATTGTTTGTAATTATGATTTTGTTAAAATTAAATGAGTACGCTAGTAGGAAATTGTTTTATTTCACTAACTACAAATTCTCTGTGTTCATTTTTAAGACAATTTTAAACAGTCAAAAAAAACCAACAACCCCCCCCCCCCAAAATTGCAAAGTGCAAACACATGTAAAGGCCAAAAAAAGGGGGGGGGGGGGCTTGCTTGGGGCGGCAAAAAACCTAGAGCCGGCCCTGACTGGGGACTTCTTAAAGGGCGACTCCACTTAGTATTGTAGAAGGTATTTTAGCTGCCAGTTGTTCCCATCTCAATCAGATAGAAGATATTTTAGGCTATCAATTTTTTGTGTAAATGTTGGCTAAATTATTTTTCTCCTTGTAAGATTTTTTTTTTAACTATTTTGAGGAGTCTAAATAAAGAAGGGCCTGTTTGCCTGCCACTCAGGTTTCAACTCTCCCCACCCCACACACACTAGCCAGAATATACCACACTCAGTGAATATTCAGTCTAGTTGCTAAATCCTGTCAAGTAAATGCAGCAGCACAGAAGAACCTGTGTCTAATGGTTTTGTTGTTCTGTAAGCTCCGCAGGCAATTTGGCTTGAGTAGAGCCCAAGTAGAGTAGGAGATCAGGGCTTCAGCCCTGTGGGGTGCACCTGCCAGGCTTCGGGGCTTCAGCAGGAGTGGGGCTGAAGCCCTGAGGGCAGGTGTGCTCCAGCTCTCAAACGTCTGAAGATTGTCTCATGTGGCTTGGAGGGCCAGTAATTTTGGCCACCCCTGACAGCCTATGAATGAATTTTGAAGGATGTCTAACTACATGAAAAATCTGAAGAGGTTAAACTTTTTCAGCTTGAGGGATACAAACAAGATACAATTTCAAATTGGGGTATTTTTTGAATGATCAGTACACCAAAAAAAGTGATCAATTCTTCTCAAACTTTGTGGAAAAATTTTTTCTCTTTCAGAGTAAACCCTGCATGGTTCAAGGCCAAATTTTTTTTCAAAGGATGATTTTAATGAAAATTATTTAAATAGTGAAAAAGACCCCATAATGTCAAAAGTGAGAAAATTACAATCTTTTAAACTAAATGTGGAGGCTTACTCATACATACCTAATAATTAAGCTAGAGAAGCTATGATGAAGCCAAACAAAAAAGGAAACAGAAAAGCAAAGGAAAACGTACACACTTTGGACAAATAGCAAAATGCTGTGCAAGAGGTTTTTCAAGCAAAACGGGTATCCTTCAAAATGCAGAAAAAATAGCCCCACTGCAGCCTGTAAAAAGGAACTGTTAGGTGGAAATTTAGAAAGTTAAGAAGAATTGTGAAGAGCAACTAGCTAAAAGACAAAAATAATTATGAAATTCTTTAATTGAATCAGAAGCAGGAAGCCTGTGAGATAATCCATAGGTCTACTAAATACACACATGATTAAATGATTTCTTTGCCTCAGTCTTCACCACAGAATAAAGTTTGGATACTACTGACAGAGACTGAGGTGTCAAAAAAGAAGCTGGAACAAACTGATAAATGAAACAGCGACAAGTCACTAGAACTGGATGGAATTCAACCAAGAGTTCTGTAAAAACTTATGAATAAAGTGGCAGAGCTGTTAACGAAAGATAAGTACTCATTAAAATCTAAGACTGTACTATACTGTGGCGCTGGAAGGTAGCATATGTTGTACGTATCTTTTTTTAAAAGGTGCTTGCTGTGACCTTAGGAACCTACAAAGCAATGTGTCTTGCTTCAGTACAAAATGCGTGAAAAGATAGTTAAAGAGTTACTAAATGCCTAGATGAGCATGATATGATGGGGACAAAGTAGCAGTTTCTGTAAAGAGAAGTAACTCCTAGCCAATCTTTTTCAGAATCCTTAAGTTTCAACAAAATTTGAGATGAGGCTGAAAAAATTAGGACTGTTTAAAAAGATTTATAGAAGGGGGTGTAATAGAAGTACACAAAAATAATAAATGGTGTAGAGATAGGAACTTCTGGTTTACCATTTACCATCTCTCATAATACAAGAACAAGGAATACCCTAAAAAACTGAAATACAGTGAACTTATAACAGAAAAGGAAGCACTTTTTTGGTAAGTACATAATTAATCCATAAGACTCACCATAACAAAATATCATTGAGTACAAGAATTTAACAGGATTTTTAAAAGCCTGAATATTTGTGGACCATGGAAACATCCAGGTACAATAGGATAAAAAATACAATATATAAGAACAAAAACCTTTATGAAAAATTAATTGCCCGTGGTAAGCAAGAAACTTCCCTTATAGACAATTTATTCCATAACTGTCCATCACATGGATTCTCATACCTTCCTCTGAAGCATCTAATGACGGCCAATGTTAGAGACATACTAGATTGGACAAAGTGCTGGTCTGATCTAGTTTGTCAAGTCCTATGTTCTTACCCACAGAACTACAGAAAAATCTGCACTTTCACTCCGCTTTCTGACTGGTGGTTTACTGAAGTTGGTAGAGAGATTTATTCTGTCTGGGTTGTGACAGTTCAACTTTAAAAAGGCTGCCTACTTTTATGTGCTGCTTGTTATCTGCAGTAACTGCTGTATGAAAATATTGTTATCCTTTTTTATTTGAACAATTTTTTCTTCTAGGATGGTCCATAGAGGTATAAATTTAATTATTAAAAATCTTCTAAACAAATCATTGTAGAAGAAAAATCAGCTCAATTTTCAGTTCTCATTGCAAGGGTGAGCGGTTTATTGTTTGTTAGGGGAGGGTGGGAGGTTTGCTTTTGCTTTGTTCCACCCCAAAACAAACTGCCAAAAATCACAGGATTCCCCTATATTTGTCAGGTCTACAAAAGTCCTATTCAAAGTCATACTTTTTCCCAGAAGTACAAGCTTGATCCTTTTTTTAATAGCACTACTAGCAGTAGCAGTTGCATTTTCAAAGGCAGATCTGCACATTGATACATCTCCACGAGGCAAAAAACTGAAAACAGCTGAGATGCCAAAAACATACTGCTGCTGAATAGGGAAAACCATGTTCATATCAAAAGAAAATTGTTAAAATATTAGTGATAAGCTAATAAAAAATACTTGAGATGGAAACTATATCTGTATACTGTCTCTGGATACAGATATAGGACAGGATATGAACTCTTCATCCTAACTCCCCCAGTCACAGATTTGCATCTATGTCCAAGACTCTCTGACACTCATCCTTAATTTAGGATTTCCTTGATTAGAGCTTTCACTGTTCTCAATAACCTTTGTCCTGGTCCTATATTGAAAAATTGCCAAATGAATATTTTTATGAATTGTCTGGTAGACCAAGGATGAAATTCTGGCCCCAGCAGAGTCAGGAGTTTTGCTACTCACTTCAGTGAGGCCAGGATTTCACAGCATGTGTTTAATCATCAACCTCTGATTATAGTTTTAGTTTCAATGACATTTTCTGGGCCAAATTTGGCCCGGAGGTGACAAGCTAGTGCTTTGCTCAGTCAGGCACTTTGTCGTTCATTATACAAGTAAGAATTCTGACCTCATTTATGTACTGCTTTATATTTCATATGTTTGATTGGTATTCTTTGGGCCCAGAGCGTATTCAGTTTAAATCAATCTTAATGATAAATATTTTCATCTTCAGATGTTAAACTTCAGTGCTAGGATTTGATTAGTTTTGTGTTTTCTTTGGAAAGACAGCAACTCTGCTTAAGGAAACCTTTGCAAGAAGTTATGAGTTTATTTCATTGCCAAATGTTAAATCCTAAATTGTAACAAATAAATGTAATTGCATTTCTGCGGTGTCATTGGACACAACATATACCATTGCTTCCCCATGCTCCCTTTCTGCCCCAAGTTTACAAATTTCATCTCTAGGTCTTTTAGGAAACTAGACTGTGCTAGGGCTGGCTCTTCCATCAAAACTACACCACCGCCAATTCTGCAAATGCAATAGAGAATAGCTTATCTTATTAAGTTCCTTTCACTGCATAAGTGGCAATGTAGTTGGTAACTGAGTTACTGAGGAAGAATCAAAAGCGGAGTTAATTTTAATTAAATGCCAGTTGGCAAGGTGCCCAGAAATGGGACAGTGAGGAGAGAAGATGGATGGCGAAAACTAGTAATGAAAACGGTTGTCCTTGCTGCATTTCAGATTCCAGGCAATGCAATTTTTTCCTGAATGTGTAAGTCTTGGAAAACCCAGGTCAAATATCTGTCTCTGGTGGTGCTGTATAAAAGTTACCTGTTGTAAGTACTTTTCGTAATTTGAGAAGGAGTTACAATCCTATAATATTCAAAGAATAAATCTTTATCTTGCGAGATAGGCCACATAACCAGAGAACATTATATCCGTGTGGTACAAAGAAATGTCAAAATCTGTGTAAAGAATTTCCTTAAAAGCACAGGAGAAGAAACCATTTGAGTCCTGTTGACTTATTCGAGGGGTGGCCAACCTGTGGCTCTGGAGCCATATGTGGCTCTTTAGTAGTTAATATGCGGCTCCTTGTACAGGCACCGACTCTGGGGCTGGAGCTACAGGCGCCAACTTTCCAATGTGCTCGGGGGTGCTCACGGCTCAACCCCTGGCTCTGCCACAGGCCCTGCCCCCACTCCACCCCTTCCCGTCCCCTCCCCTGAGCCTGCCATGCCCTTGCTCCTCCTACTCCCCCTCTGAGCCTCCTGCATGCCATGAAACAGCTGATCTGGGGGGGGGAGGTGCTGATCAGCAGGGCTGCTGGTGGGCGGGAGGTGCTGGCCGCAGGGGGGGAGCTTATGAGGGGCTACTGTCATATTACTGTGGCTCTTTGGCAATGTATATTGGTAAATTCTGGCTCCTTCTCAGGCTCAGGTTGTCCACCCCTGACTTATTCTGTATATCCAAACTACCTTCTTTGCAACATTTAATTACTTCTGAATTCTCATAAAGCAGTTGAGTTTCTTAAAAACATTCCCCCCCCCCAAAAAAAAAAATTGGGCTCCCCAAAGTCATCAGTGATGACCTGCTAGGTCACTCCCTTATCTTCATATTACTTGATCTGTCTAGTACCTTTTACACAGCTGATCACTCTGGTTTCTCTCTTCCTTTAGCTTGTATGACTCTGTTCTCTTGATTCTGCCCTACCTTGAGCATTTCATTTAATGACTTCTGATCCACACTTTTTACCCTTATCTGTTAGTGTGCACCGGGTTCTGATATCAGTCCTAACTTCCCTTCTTCTTTGGTTAGTGTCCCAGTGGGTGCTCCACTTCAGGTGCGCATGTACCTCTGAAGCTATTGATTGGAGATTTTCAACTAGCAGTGACCATTTGGCTTGCGCATGTGCTCTAAGCCTCCTTGTGTCAGACACACAGGCTATGTAGGGGTGTGTGGGCAAACTGCCCTCTGCATAGAACTGGAAGGGCCCTTGAGAGGTCATCTAGTCCAGTCCCCTACAGTAACTCCTCGCTTAATGTTGTAATTATGCTCCTGAAAAATGCAACTTTAAGTGAAACGATGTTAAGCTAATCCAATTTCCCCATAAGAATTAATGTAAATGGGGGGTTAGGTTCCAGGGAAATTTTTTTCACCAGACAAAAAACTATATTTTATATATATATATACACACACACACACAGTATAAGTTTTAAACAAACAATTTAAAACTGTACACAGCAATGATGATTGTGAAGCTTGGTTGAGGTGGTGAAGTCAGAGGGTGGAAGAGGGTGAGATATTTCCCAGGGAATGCCTTATTGCTAAATGATGAACTAGCATTCGGCTGAGCCCTCAAGGGTTAACACGTTGTTAATGTAGCCTCACACTCTGCAAGACAGCACAAACGGAGGCAGCATGGCA
The DNA here is from genome assembly GCF_965140285.1 of Lepidochelys kempii. Classification (NCBI taxonomy): domain Eukaryota; kingdom Metazoa; phylum Chordata; order Testudines; family Cheloniidae; genus Lepidochelys; species Lepidochelys kempii. The sequence continues at coordinate 13,952,722 of NC_136380.1, forward strand.
GACAGAGACACACACCCTGTGTGAGAGAGAGGGAGATGCGCATTTCCCCTTTAAGTATGCTGACCCCATTCTAAGTACACTGCTTTTTTAAGTCGATCAGGAAGTGACAGCAGCTGTGGCTATCCTGAGTCCTGTCATGACTCCCCGCTGTTCCATATGGAGAAGGGGTAAGTGGGGTACAGGAGCGAGGGGAGGGGGACACCCTGACATTAGCCCCTTCTTCCCCCCTCCCCCCGCACAGCAAGCAGGAGGCTCCCGGGAGCAACTCCAAGACAGAGGGCAGAGTAAGTGATTGATTAATACCTGGGGGAGCAAACAGCTGTGCATATCTCTCTATCAGTGTTATAGAGGGTGGACAATTTGAGTTTACCCTGTATAAGCTTTATTCAGAGTAAAATAGATTTATTTGGGGTCTGGATCCCATTGGGAGCTGGGTGTCTGGGTGCTGGAGATAAGTGACTTGCTGAGCAGTTTTTGGTTAAAGTCTGCAGCTTTGGGAGCGTGGACTAGACCTGGGTCTATGTTGCAGCAGACTAGTGTGTCTGGCTCAACAAGGCAGGGTTCTGGAGACCCAAGCTAGCAATGGAAAATGGGCTCAGAGGTAATTCCAGCACATCAGGTGACAGCCTCAAGGGGGTCTCTGTGACCGAACCCGCACAGCTCTTCCACTTCCTCAATAGGTAAACCCCATCTCTGCTTAGCAGTCCTTCCTGGAACAGCATCCCATGGTCAAGGAAGCCAAAGTCCTCCTGGCAACACCAATTTTTCAGCCAGGCATTCACCTCCAGGATGCATCTGTCTCTGGCTAGGCCCCTACCCTGGACTGGAAGGATCGAAGAGAACACCACCTGCGCTCCGAACTCCTTCACCTATACTCCCAGAGCCCTGTAGTCACTTCTGATCTGCTGAGGGTCATACCTTGCAGTATCATTAGTGCCCACATGGATGAGTAGCATGGGGTAGTATTCAGAGGACTGGATGATCCTCAACAATCCCTCTGTAGTGTCTTGAATATGAGCCCCTGCAGGGCAGCATACCTCCCGGGATGTCATGTCAGGGTGACAGATGGGTGCCTCCGTCCCAATAGAAGAGAGTCACCAACCACCACTATCCTACGTTTCCTCCTGGGAGTGGTGGCTGCAATCCTCCTGGCCTTGGGGGTGCATGGCTTCTCCTCCTCCTCTGGGGGTGATTCCTCATAGGTTGTTGCTAGGGCAGTATATCAGTTTTCCATTACTGTGGTGAGTGGGTTGGGAGTAGGGATGGACCATTGCCTGCTGCCAGAAGTAACCAGCTGCCAGTGTCCTCCCTGTGACAGAGCCATATCCTCCTCCCCCATGGTGTGACAGGAATCTTCTGTAGCTGGATAGCTTCCTCTGTTTGGATGTCTCCACATGAATACTCTCGTGGAATTCATCGTGGGCATAGATGCGCCTCAGTTTAGCCCCTTCTTCCTGTAGCTCTCTCACCTGCTTCCTGAGAGATTCCACCAGCAGGCACCTTTCACACTGGATGGTCCCCCCAGCCTGGCTTTCTCTGCAGGTCCACGCCAGGATCTGGGTAGAGGCATGCGTGGTTAGGTTGTCTGTCTGGATACAGGGGCAGGAGGAGAAGACGGGGGCAGCGCTGGCACTGGCAATGCGGCCCTTCCTAACCATAAAGATTATATTACAGCTCCCTCTCAGACTCCCGTGTTTACCGTCCTCTGTTCGCTAGCTCTCCTCGGCAGCTTAGCCTCTGGCTTTTAAGGCCTTCTCTCCTAGGTCAGCCCTACCCCTTCATTAATCACACAGGGGGAGGGTGATTACAAGGCTAATTGTGGATGATCCAGGGAACAAAGGCTCAAACAGTCCCCAGACACACAATCCCAACTCACTCAGTAACTGAAATAACTCGAAAGAGAGAGAAACGCAAACAGCCAAACAAGCGCACTCACCCCAAGGTTAGTACTCGCACCTTGATTCAAAGAATATCAGGGTTGGAAGGGACCTCAGGAGATCATCTAGTCCAACCCCCTGCTCAAAGCAGGACCAATCCCCAGTTTTTACCCCAGATCCCTAAATGGCCCCTTCAAGGATTAAACTCACAACCCTGGGTTTAGCAGGCCAGTGTTCAAACCACTGAGCTATCCCTCCCCCATATTCCTTCTCAATCACCTCGGCCTGAGACAGAACCATAACATGTCCGCCTTGAGCGTGCCTCGACCTTTCTGTTTTTCCTTAGTGCTAAGCTACTTAGTCTGGTAGCAACTTAATAGTTGGTAGTATAGTTAGTAGTGGTTTGCATAGGTATTGAGGGGATTGTTTGTTCTCTGCTTCTTTTTTCCTCTAGGAAACTTGTTTACCTGGCAGGGCATGTCTGGCTCACCAGGCTTCAAACACTTTCCCTCCTGCCAAGAGGCTATTCCTGCAAGCCATGGACACTCTAAACATGTCTCTTGCTTGTGGGAGTCACTCATCTCCTAGAAATGTAACTTCTGCTTGGTCCTCAAGTCTAGGGCAGGGAAGAAGATCAAACTAAGATTATTTCCGATGGAACACTCCCTGTGACCATAACCAGGTCAGGAGACCACCCACCCTGTACATTTGTTCCTGGACGAATCCAGTGCCTCTTCTTGCCTCTTGTGGCAAGCTTCCCCTAAGGAAGGGAAGACTTTGGGGGCTTCTGGGAAGACTCCCCAAAAGAGGAGTGTTGACTCACTGCAAAGAGCCAGCTCCAAAAAGCACTAGGTTCCCAGTTAATCTGCTGTCTCTGAGGATACCATTGAGGCCACGGACTTCACCACTGGTACTGGGCAGGCCATGAAGCCCTGGAGCTCCAAGAAGAAGAGAGAGAGCTCTGAAAGGGTCCCAGTAACCTCTACCGGCAAGGAGAGTAAGCATAGGGCACCAATGCATCTGGCCCAGCAGTCCATCTTCAACTGCAGTGTGTTCATCATTGGTACCATCAGCTTCAGCAACCGTGGCCTCGGCTGCCACATCAGTACTGGATCCCTTTAGTACCACAGGAATTCCAATACTCTTAAGGACCTTTTGGTATTGGATGAATCAGACTCCATGTTTCTTATGGGTACTGAGTGCTTTATTGGTATTGAGGCCCCGGTCTCTGGGCTACTGTCCTCTGGCACCGCAGGACTCTCCACCGTTTTCAATGGGTGCCTCTCCATGAGATGATGGGGATTGGTCCTGGTTTGAGCAGGGGGTTGGACTAGATGACCTCCTGAGGTCCCTTCCAACCTTGATATTCTATGATTCTATGATGTGGAGGAGGATGAAGGGGACTTTCAATCAGTCTCCTCTATTTTGGTCAGGGTCCCAGCATAGCCCGTCAGGAATCCCTTTCCAGCTAGTCACAGGCAGTATTGTACTGGTCACCGAGGGTGGTGGAATCAATCCTGCATGCCACCTCCACTTCCATATATACCATAGTGGCCATTCTGGGACCCCTGGGTGGCTTATTGACAGCAGTTTGCAAGACCATCGGTACTGTCTCTTTGGGAAATCAGGGTTATGCAACCTCCCCCTCCCCAACCAGCCCCACACAGGACAATTTGAAGAACAGGAGGCTAGGGTGGATGAAAAGGTCACCCCTGAAACTCCCATCTCATCTTTGTTGCCACATGACGTGGTCATGCCTCCACCACCTTTCATAGCTGACAACTTCAGACAGTTTCAAGTCCTCATTAAGAGGATAGCTCACCCTCTTCAGATTCCTCTTGAAGAGGTCAAGGGTCTGCAGCATAAACTGCTGGATATCTTGCAGTCAGTAACACCTTCCAGTGTGATGTTACCCATCAGTGAGACACTTCTAGATCTGGGTAACACGGTATGGGAAACATCTGCCACTATTCCTTACACAATGCTTCTTCCTGATGTCATCTTTCCCTTCTTCAACTGCATTATCCCCCCTCCATTGAATCCTATTGTCTTTCTCTCCTTTATAGCATAATAATCAAGCTCCTCCTCACTTGCAAAGCTTTATATAATCTTGCCCTCATCTGCTTTATATTCACTTCTCTCTACTATCCACTTTTCCTAGCTTCTTCACAGTCTTCTCATCTTCCTGCACGCTGAGAGTATATCTACACAGCATTTTGGAGCTAGCCTCCTGGCCTGGGTTGACATTCTTGGGTTAGCAGGGCTCACACTAGTGCTCTAAAACTGCACTCTGAAGCCTAGGGAGTGGGAGTGAATTTTAGAGCCTGAGCCGCAACTTCAAAGCACTGTCTGTACAGCTTTTTTTAGAGCACTAGCACGAGTTCCGCTATCCTGAGTCTGTCAGTGTGGGCGGGGAGGCTCACGCCAAAATGCTGTGTAGATGTATTCTGTGTCTCACGTTATCGCTCTCTGCTTTTTACCTTCCATCGTGCTACTCCCTGTTCCTGGCATACACAGTCTCCTCTTTAAGTAGTCTTTTCTTCTCAGTCTCCACACTTTCCATCTCATGAGTTGTCATCCTGGGTCTTACTTACGTTTGTCTGTTTTATTTAAATCAAGGTGGATTGATTTAAATCAGCAAGCAGGAAACCTTGATTTTAATAATTTTAATCTTGTTTTGCATTTATACTTTTTAGTTATTTTCATAAAGAAAGGTTGATTCTCATTGGCTGTTAGATATTCAAATGTGCAGTTAGAGCTAAATATTACCTTTACTCTAATTTTGGTACTTCTTTTTGCTAACCAGGAGGATAGACTATATCTATATACATTTAAGTACTTACAAAGCGTAAAATACATTTATCCAGATTCTTAACTTTTACCTTTTTATATGATGTTAGAAAATGGTGAATGATGCATTTTTATTTACTAGATGATTAATTTTTTTACTTGAAGTTTGTGTCAAGTTGCATTTGAATAGAAATTGGAAATTAATTAATTAAAGCAGAAACAGCATTTTTAGTATTGTTTTTATTTATTAAATCACTTTAAGTATACTGGATACATAAGAAGAAAAGGTAAGTTTACCAAAACATGTTTTGCATTTAAAACTGATTGTTTAAACGAAAGACGTGTTATCTGTAGTTAGTAAACTGAACTGATTGTTTCTGCTCACCTTGTCCTTCAAAATGTTAGAACTGGTAGATCCTATCCTCTGACACTTCATTTTTTGTAGATTAGAAGAAAAAAATAAGCTTTTCTGCTTTTTCAACTCCCAGTTGGTTTTTCAACTTTTAACAAATTAGCTGTTGAATTGAACTCATTAAATTGAAATGAAGAAAATATTCTCTGCAACTGCTGTCAAAAGCTGGTTTAGTACTTCAGGAAACTCTGGATACAGGTGCTTAAGCTAGTCACTTCCACCAGTTCCGTGGTTTGGCTTTCTTTAAACTTCAGCAGTAAATATGTACTGCTGGAATATATATTTTTAATTTAAATGATTGTAATAATTATAGTAAGTTTAGGCCTTAATATAGGTTGTCATAATTCCAAATAAATTCATTTTTAGGTTAAAAATGTATTTAATTTAAATAAAAAAATCAAATTTAAATAAAATCAGTTTTTAATTTTTTAACTCACCAATTTTTATTCACCCTGATTTAAATAGTAGGTGCTTCTGAGCAGGGAACATGTCTTGTTCTATGTTTGGAAAACACTATATACATATTTTATAATAGTGTGAAATCAACTGAGGTTAATTAATTTACACACTGGGATGAATTTGTTCCATTATGTTCAGAAAAACACAATGTATTTAACAAAGTAGGAGTCAAAATGAAAAATGTGAGTAAAGAAAGATTTGAGTGGAGAGGATGAGACCTGACTACAGATTTGAAACTTCTTGTAGAGGAAATAATTGGTTATTTTAAAATCTGTTATCGAGCCATGCTGATATTAATGAGCGTAGTTCATTTTGGTTCTGATTCTGTTTCAGAATTTTTTTAAAAATATATCTGTTGCCTTTTCTTAGGAGAAATTTATTCTTGATGTGTTAGTGTAAAACAAAGCTTTAGAAAGCTAATCTGCATTTTTCAGTCATGTATATACAGTATTTTTTTCTTTCTGGCTTTGGGCATTCATGTGAACAGCATTTTACTTTGCAGAAACTTAAAATTTTAGCCACACATTGGCCAGTGTGTAAGATGCAGTACCAAATTAAGTTAGTTTTATTTCTCTAAGTGATCTCTGTAATTTCCCTGATATATCTCAGTTTGAAAGCTTTATTCAGATCTTTGTGTCTGGGATTAATTTGATTTGGCACATTCCAATGTCTGTCTTTCAAGACAAGATTATTTACAATGAATTTCTTTTTTTTTCTTTCTCCCATTGGCTTATAGCTAACATAATTTCTCTACATTGTTACAAGTAATATATGAGCAGCAAAAATATTTTAGGAATGAATAGCTGAGTTACCAGTAACTAACAAAAAGAAAATGAATACTAGTGGCACCTTAGAGACTAACCAATTTATTAGAGCTGTAGCTCACGAAAGCTTATGCTCAAATAAATTGGTTAGTCTCTAAGGTGCCACTAGTACTCATTTTCTTTTTGCGAATACAGACTAACACGGTTGCTATTCTGAAACCAGTAACTAACAGACATTCAGATGTGAACTGATAAATTATCCTGTTACTTGTCCAAAAATGTAAACCAGAAATGTACTGGTATCTTGAGCCTTAGAATGATAAAGAATAAGGCCATAATCTATATATTAGAATGAAAGTATTGGGGCAGGGAGCTAGAATGGAACAAGAAGAGTTTACAAGAGTACATTAATTATACACTAAATGAACTGTAGGGATTTTTGCACAACTACAAATGTACAATACATTTTTATTAGTCTTTTATGTATGCATATTATATATAATATATGTATGAGAGAGAACAGACAAGGAAAGATGACCAACTGATTTGAAATTTAAAGAGACTTCAGAAGATAAAATATCCTTTCCTAATATTGGCTTTTCCAGGTGGCTCATAGAAAATGTATTTTCAGTCCAATCTCTTCTTTGGATTGGGCATAGTTTTGTTTCCGCCTGTCTGCTAACTTTGAGTAAAGAGCATGATTTAGAGGGAAATGTCTAGAAGAAGGCAGTTTGCTTGAAACAACCTTTGTGAAGAAAGCATTTTGTGAGCTCTTCTGCTTTTTGGCACTGCTTTTCACTGAGATGAGACAGTATGTCTGGAACTTACAACTGCTGTTGCTATTTTATGCAGTAGGATTCAGTAGAACTTCCAGCTGAGGAGAGCTCAGTATGTAGTAATAGTCTGATAAATCAGAATATAAACGGGAGAATTTGGGGCTTGGCTAAAGTAATAAGGTACCTAGAAGAGGGCAAGAAGAGATGGAGAACATGAGTGAAGATACCAATAAGGGAGCTCAGTTCTTTTAGTATGTACAATACATTAAGCAAAATATCACATATGGTCCTTTTCAGTATAATCTTCATGACACTACAATGAAATCTGCTAAGTCTTAGTAAATGTCCCAGTTGGTCATGAGGTACCAGTGGTCATAGATCCCTGAAATCTATGTATGTGGAAGCTCAGCAACTTCACCAAAAATGTTCCACTGTACATGTAGAAGCACTCATTTATGTATCAAAAACATCTCAGCCAGGCTGCATGAAAGTAATTTTTGAAGTGTAACCTCTCCCACAACCCCATTGTCACCACCATCAGATGCTTTTCTGCCTTCAGAATCCAGGGAAGTAGAGATCCTATACTAATACATTTTTCTGGGCAGTTCATGTGGAAGAGCAAAATGTTACATAAATACGTTGATTAAAATTTGGAAATGTTACTTTTTTAACCCTGTTTGTATATGTGCTTAAATGACTGGAACCGATAAGAGGAGAGGCAATTCTTGATTTAGTCCTAAGTGGAGCACAGGGTCTGGTCCAAGAGGTGAATATAGCCAGTTATAACAGATCCATGCGAACGTCTGTTCTACTTTCAGGTGATGTAAACAAGAAGTGGGCAGTATTATCTCCCGCAAATGTAAATAAACATATTTGTCTGAGCAATTGGCTGAACAAGAAGTAGGACTGAGTGGTCTTATAGTCTCTAAAGTTTTACACTTTTATTTTTGAGTGCAGTTATTTTTTGCACATAATTCTACATTTGTAAGTTCAACTTTCATGATAGAGATTGCACTACAGTACTTTGTATTTGGTGAATTGAAATACTATTTCTTTTGTTTTTTAAGTGCAATTATTTTTAATAAAAATAAAGTGAGAGCTGTACCCTTTGTATTCTTTGTTTTAATTGAAATCAGTATATTTAAAAATGTAGAAAAGATTAAAAAATATTTAAGTAAATGGTATTCTATTATTGTTTAACAGCATTATTACTTGTGCGATTAATTGTGATTAATTTTTTAAATCACCTTACAGCCCTAATAAGACAGAAAATATCATATTACCTCTATATAAATCCATTGTACATCTACGTTTTGAATGCTGTGTGCAGATGTGGTCATCCCATCTTTAAAAAAAAAATTAGAATTGGAAAAGGTTCAGAAAAGGGCAACAAAAATTATTAGGGAGATGGAACAGCTTCTGTATGAGGAGAGGTTAACAAGACTGGGACTTTTCAGCTTGGAAAAGAGACAACTAAGGGGGGATATAATAGAGGTCTATAAAATCATGATTGGTGTGGAGAAAGTAAACAAGGAAGTGTTATTTACTCCTCCTCATAACACAAGAACTAGGAGTCACCAAATGAAATTAATAGGCAGCAGGTTTAAAACAAACAAAAGGAAGTATTACTTCACACGATGCACAGTCAACCTGTGGAACTCTTTGCCAGAGGATGTTGTGAAGGCCAAGACTATAACAGGGTTCAAAAAAGAACTAGGTAAATTCATGGAGGATAGGTCCATCAATGGCTGTTAGCCGGGATGGGCAGGGATGGTGTCCCTGGCCTCGGTTTGCCAGAAGCTAGGAATGAGCGACAGGGAATGGATCACTTGATGGATTACCTGTTCTATTCATTCCCTCTGGGGCATCTGACATTGTCCACTGTGGGAAGACAGGATACTGGGCTGGATGGACCTTTGGTCTGACCCAGTATGGCTGTTCTAACATTGTAAAGAATCAGTTATTTTCTCATAGAAGGAAATCAAGTGAGTCTGGAATTATCTCCTTTGGTAAATCCATGTGGCGTTACAACCCCTTTATCATTTCCCTCCCTGAATTTAATTATTCTTTCCTTCACAATTTTTTCTAAAGCATTGCATACAACTGAAGTCAGGCTAACAGGTTTGTAGCTGCCTGGATCACTTTCTTAAATATACGCACAACATTAGCTATTCTCCAGTCATTTGGGACTATCCTGGAATACACAGATTTAATAAAAATCCCTGGTACCAGACTGGCAAACTCATGTGCTAGTTCTTTCAATATTCTAGGATCGATATTACCTGGTCCCCCTCATTTGAGCTTTAGGCTTTTCTTCCACCTCGGGTGTGGTAATTTCTATTTCTATACACATTTCCATCAGGTGTCCTGCCATCGTGCACATGTTCAATATTATCATACTTATTGAAAATTGAGGCAAAGTATTCATATAGTTTTGGCACTATATGTAGATTATCTTTAATCTCCTTCTCATCCACACTGTATAGCAGCCCAACTGCATACTTCCCTATTCTCTACTTATTTATATAGCTAAAACACCTCTTCTTATTTATTTTAATTTCCTTGGCAGGAGCTAATTCATCTTGACTTTTAGAAATTCTCAACACTTTATTCCTACATTTTCTAACCTCCAAGATGTGGCTCCCCTCCCGCCCCGTGATCAATCCCTTTTTCCATGCCCTATAGACTCTCTGTTTACTGCTAATACAATTTTGGAGGTGGTTATTCATCCGTCTGAGTCAAGAGCCTTTCCCTACAAGTGTTTCCACCTTGCGTGGAATGCTAATGTCCAGGTAGTTTTTTACAACTGATTTGAAGAAATTCCAAGCCTCCTCCTTGAGCTCTTCAGTTCAGATGATATCTCTTGATTTCTCTAATTCCCTTAATTTACCAAACCTGCCCTTTTAAAATAAAAAAACATAGTTGATCTAGTTTTGATTATCCTTTCATAACTTGTCAGATCACAAAATTATATTATTCATATTAAAATGTAATATAAATAAATTAAATAGGGAGATGTCAAATACAGCAGATTTCAGTAAAATAACCTGGAAGTGCTAAAACACCTTGACCATTGTGGCCAAACCTTTATGTAGGTGGAAGGGGTGAATTCCCCAGTGGGAAGTAGCTTTTTTCAGTTCTCATACTATCTGCTTATCTTGTCTTAGGATTGAGTCCAACAGGATCCTGAAGCTTCACACCACTTTGAGAAAGTGGGTCGGGTACCTGGGGATGGAGGTGCCTTTGATGGAAGGGCAGAACAAAGTTCTGGAGCACGTTCCAGTTCCAATCATCATTTTCTTGTTTATGATTGGTTTTAGCTTGAGGTACCTGTTCTTCAACTAGGTGCTGATTTCCCAGTACTTCCTCCATGTTCTGACCTGATCTGAAGCCTGGTTGTAACATCCATGATGTTAGCAGATATGTTCTTTAACGTTGGTTATCACTATTTTCTCAGTGATTTTGCCTAGCAATGTGAGTTTCAAAATCAAGTGCTAGCTGAAAATGTCTTCTGCACTGTGCGTCAGCTTTTTGACATTAGGAAGATGAGTGCATTTTTCAGGAAAGATGGCAGTTTCACTTCTCTGAAAACAGTAGACGATTTTCTACATTAGTTTTCATCAGTCAGAAAGACCTTGGATTTTTTTATTTTATTTTATTTTGGGGTGGTATAAATATGTCTCAGTTCTTCAGTATGTGTGAGGGGGGTCAAATTCTCCCTGGGTGGCAGGGTGGTGAATACAGAATGGGCTAATTTAGTATTTTCTACATCAACAAATAAATTGTATTCATATGATAGCCATATTCTAATTGGCAAGGTTTTACTCTGGAGGCAGTTTTGTGAGGGAAGAAGCCTCTGATGACTTTAAAGAATATACCTTGATTTAAAACAAACTCATAATGGAAATATCAGCCATCCGTCATTGGCACAGTCAATGAACTAAAATAACATAATTATTGATCTTTAAGAAACTGTCTTAGATACATAGATATGCGGTTCCTGGCCAGTGGGAGCTGCAGAGCTGGCACTCGGGGTGCAGGTAGCACGCAGAACTGCCTGGCCGCTCCTCCGCCTACGAGCTGAGAGATGTCGCTGCTTCCAGGGAGGCATGGAGCCTGGTAGGTAGCCTGCCAGCCCTGCCAACCCCCCCCCAGCACCAGCAGGTGTTTGGGGCCATGTGCTGCCTTCCCTCCACTCCCCCCAGCACCTGCGGTGGTCCCGGGCTGCCTCTCTCTCCCCCTACCCCCTCCCCAGCACCAGTGGCAGTCCCAGGCTGTCCCCCGCACAGCACCTGCTGCCCGCCCTCCCTCCCTTCCCCGAGCACCCACGGCACTCCTGGGCTGCCCCTCCCCGAGCATCTCCATCAACCCTGGGCCACCCGTCACCGCCCCCCCCCCCTCCAATTTAGTCAGGGTCATGGGCCGTGAACTTTTGTTTACTGCCCATGACCTGTCCATGACGTTTACTAAAAATACCCAGGACTAAAATGTAGCCTTAACTATGAGCCACCAATGTGATGCGGCTATGAAAAAGGCAAATGCAATCCTAGGATGTATCAGGTGAGGCATTTCCAGTAGAGAGAGAGAGACATATTAATGCTGTTACGCAAGGTGCTGATAAGACCTCATTTGGAATACTGTATACAATTCTGGCCATCTGTGTTCAAGAAAGATTAATTCAAACTGGAACAGGTGCAAAGAAACTTCCAGGGTGATCATGGGAATTGAGGACCTATTTTATGAGAGGAAACTGGAAGAGCTTGGGTTGTTTAGCCTTGCACCATGAAGGCTGAGGATGTGATTGCTCCTTAAAAATACATGGGAGGTGGGGGTTAAGAAAAGGTAAACCAGGGAGGTGAAGAACTATTTAAGCTAAAGGACAGTATCGGTACAAGAACAAATGAATATAAACTAGGTATGAACAAATTTAGGCTGGAAATTAGAAGAAGGCTTCTGACCACCAAAGGAGTGAGATTCTGGATCTGTGTCCCAGTGGGAGTTGTGGGGGCAAACAACTTAATTAGTGTTGAGAGAGAGACCTGGACAAATTTGAGTGTGACTATATGATGGGGCTGGCTTATCATGGTAAAGGGCAGGGTTTAGCAGACCTGGGGCTCACTTCTGTTTTTGTCTTGTGTTCTTTAAAGCTCATGCTTCAAGGCTTCAGCTGGCCACCTGCAGGGGTCAGAAAGTGATGTCCCCAAAATGTATTCTGGGTTTTTTGGGGGGTAGGGGAATGGGGGGGGGAATCTCCATCCTCTGAAGTATGAATGGGGATGGGGGTGGGCAGTGATCTGAGGCAGGACTAAGTATTCCTTTTCTCAGGTGTTGGGCTGACTGGTTCTTGCTCACATGTTCAGGGTCTAACTGATTGTCGTAGGTGGGTTTGGGAAAGAATTTGCCCCCAGGACAGATTGAATAATCTTTAGGTTGTTGTCATAAATATAAAGGGAAGGGTAAACCCCTTTGAAATCCCTCCTGGCCAGGGGAAAGCTCCTCTCACCTGTAAAGGGTTAAGAAGCTAAAGGTAACCTCGCTGGCACCTGACCAAAATGACCAATGAGGAGACAAGATACTTTCAAAAGCTGGGAGGAGGGAGAGAAACAAAGGGTCTGTGTGTCTGTCTATATGCTGGTTTTCTGCCGGGGATAGACCAGGAATGGAGTCTTAGAACTTTTAGTAAGTAATCTAGCTAGTTATGTGTTAGATTATGATTTCTTTAAATGGCTGAGAAAAGAATTGTGCTGAATAGAATAACTATTTAGAACATTGGAATGCGTTACCTAGGGAGGTGGTAGAATCTCCTTCGTTAGAGGTTTTTAAGGTCAGGCTTGACAAAGCCCTGGCTGGGATGATTTAACTGGGAATTGGTCCTGCTTCGAGCAGGGGGTTGGACTAGATGACCTTCTGGGGTCCCTTCCAACCCTGATATTCTATGATTCTATTTCTGTCTGTGTATCTTTTTTGTAACTTAAGGTTTTGCCTAGAGGGGTTCTCTATGTTTTTTAATCTAATTACCCTGTAAGATATCTACCATCCTGATTTTACAGGGGGGATTTCTTTATTTCTATTTACTTCTATTTTTATTAGAAGTCTTCTTGTAAGAAACTGAATGCTTTTTCATTGTTCTGAGATCCAAGGGTTTGGGTCTGTGGTCACCTATGCAAATTGGTGAGGCTTTTTATCCAATATTTCCCAGGAAAGGGGGCGTGCAAGTGTTGGGAGGATTGTTCATTGTTCTTAAGATCCAAGGGTCTGGGTCTGTAGTCACCTAGGCAAATTGGTGAGGCTTTTTACCAAACCTTGTCCAGGAAGTGGGGTGCAAGGTTTTGGGAAGTATTTTGGGGGGAAAGATGCGTCCAAACAGCTCTTCCCCAGTAACCAGTATTAGTTTGGTGGTGGTAGCGGCCAATCCAAGGACGACGGGTGGAATATTTTGTACCTTGGGGAAGTTTTGACCTAAGCTGGTAAAGATAAGCTTAGGAGGTTTTTCATGCAGGTCCCCACATCTGTACCCTAGAGTTCAGAGTGGGGGAGGAACCTTGACAGTTGTTTTTGTCTTCTTCTGCAGCATGTGAGTGCAGGTCACTTGCCAGGATTATCTGGCTATATCTCACTTAATAATTTTTCTGCCAAAGCAGAGGCCTTGGTGCATCTTTGTCCCTCCTATTCTCTCCTTGTGGCATAGAATAGTCTAGTCTCCTGATGGCAGTAATTCTTTCGTTTAATTTCAGTTGTTGGGTTTGGTGTGAGGATGCTGGGTGGTGGTGGAGGCCTGTGGTATATAGGTGGTCAGATTAGATATCTAGTGGTCCCTTCTGGCCTTAAACTCTGTGACTCTGTTTAGTCTTATGCTTTGTCGCTAATGATATTTGTCTAGTTAGAGGTACATGGAATTATTTCACTATGCAAGAAAAGATTACAGTTTGGATGTACTCATATAATACTTTGGTGTGGTGATTAAGGTACTTATTAAATGATTTCTGAGGGAGTAAGGTACTTGATGTGCCTGGGAGAGGGATGCCCAATTTCAGCCCCTTGTCTGTATTGAGGGGGTATGTCCTCCACCATCTGGATGCCTCCTTCCAGCCCAGAAGACATGCAGGATTTATCTGTTGACTTGGGAATTTCTGCATGTTGTCACCACCTACTGGCTGATTTGCAGGAGGCGAGGGAGCAGATTGGCTCCATTTGACCTGAGGTACCATCTGAGTGCTCAATTGCTGCCTACTCCTGCCTTGCAGGTTGTTTTAGTTGTCAGAGATGGGTTTCCAGGCTTGCTGTGAATCTGATTAGATTGCTTTTTTTGAGGTGAGGAGGGGTTGGTTTTTTTGCCTCTGGGCAAAATTGACAAGGTATCTGTTTTTTTTTTTTCACCTTAATGACATCTCACAGGCCTCTTTGGTTAGGATAAGGGATAGCAATTGAAAAAAGAAGGAAGAAAATTTACAAAGGGCTAATAAATGGAGTAACTACCTTTGCAACTTGGGGCATGCATCCAGTGCAAGTGAGAGATTTGTGGGCCAGTTTCTGGGGTAAACTTCTGCCGGAGGCAGTTGGCATAGCTCCCATTAGCCTGTGAAGTGTAGGAAGGTTGTAAGTCTCACCCAGACTGAGGCATCCCTTTTCTGTACCCTTATTTCCCCTGAGGAGTTGGGGGGTGTTCAGTAGCTGGGCTGAATGGTCTTCATTTAAAGAGGGTTATGCTGAAGGGGGCAGACTGTCATTTGCTATGGCTTATGGCCAGTTTATCTCCACATTGGGTCTACTTAATGCCTGGTGGCTTGTGGGAGGGAGGGAGGTAGTCCCTCTCATTAGTCTATTTAAAATTAATAAAGCTGCGCTCTGCTGTTTTAATTGCATCTTTTTGTATAAAGTTGCATCCCGATTAATCCTGTGAGAGAAAATCTTCCCATAATCAGCAGAGTGATAGGTAAATACTTTCCCCTTATGTGTAGGTGAATGATTGACATTTGTGTGAAGTAGAAAGTATTTCATTCAAGTCAAGCATTTTATATGATGCATAAGGACCATTCGAGCTGTTTAGGTGCATATTTTACATAGGTTTAATGTTGTACGTTACACACAATACAAGAAAATGTCACACAGACACAGTTTTCACATTTTAGTGTTGTACAACATAGGAAGGGAGGGGGGTTACAATCTTTACATTGTTCTGTTTTGTTCCTCAGTGGAATCCAAGGGGAAAAGGGTTAATAGTTATGCATGAACAATGCATTTCCTGGGGTCGGAACACTCCCTTTGACCTCTAGTATTAGCACTCCTATATGGAAATACCAAGCATCACTTCTCTTATGATTCCTTCTCTGATGATAAATGTTTGAAATGTAGCACAGCAGCAGAAGACTGGACTGGTAAGTAAGTGTGTGAGTGTATATAGTTATCTCCTGTGCACATTCCCTCTCTTGTTTCTCCCCTTTGGGCAGGGGGAAATCTGCTTGGTTTGTTTTTCCACATGACTAGGAAACAATTGCTTCTTCCACACGGAGCCTTCTCCCATTCCTGGGAAAATAGCAGGGAATAGCGATCATTTGCATAATCGTCTTTAGTGCTATTGTGGGCGGGCTTTGGCTGCCGGCACAGAGATGCAGACTGGCCACCTGTCCAGAACAAATGAACTTAGCCTTTGTGTAACATTATCTGGTTTTCCACAGTGTTATTTCTGTGTAATGAATAACTTGATTAAAATATTATAAAACCCATCATTCAGTAAATGTTTGTATTGGGTTTAAATCCCCCTTTCAAGGCGAAAAAGAATTTCCTCCTTCTGTGCTACCATAACTATATTTTCAGGCCCCCTCTGACATAGTTTTATAACTGCCTTTGTGAAATTATCCTCATGAATATTAATTAGGGGTGTGGGAATAAAAACCCAAACCTCAAAATGATTTGCATTCTCCCCGTATAAATTATTAATTAAGTGTTGTCTAATGTTTTCTAATGGTCCATTTCACCTATGTAAAACAATTAATTAAACAATTGAGTTCTTAGCAAAGGAAGTAGAGGAGGGTAACAAAGGTTACTGAAGAAAGTTGCTTAACAACAAAAGTTAATCCTATGTGCTTCACACATTTCTTTGGAGAGTGCATATAGTGTTGCTATTACTGTTCTGTATTCTCTATTAAATCAGAACAGTGACAAAATATTTTCAAGTTTCAGTGGAAAAATTAAAGGTACACTATTTCATTGAGATTTGATGTAGCTGGTAGCCAGCCAGGTTATATTAGATTTAAATGGAGGACGGAACTGTTGTCTAGTTACTGTATTTACCATTTTGTATTAACATTCTCTAGTGAAAGATATACACAGTGTAGACTATTCCGTGAATTTCACGTTTAAGGCAAAAAATCCTCTGAGCTTCATTTCCTTTTTTCTGTAACAGGAATGCAGGCAGGCCTTCATGGTAAGATTTCCCTAAATATACCTTTGGTATTTACATCCTTTTTTTGCCAGTTGTTCTTAATAATTATCATATCTTATAAGTGGTCTTTCATTATTTTCTTTCTATATTTAAAAACAGTAAAATCAGCAACATTGAAAATATTTGGTTAAAATAGAAATGCACTCAGAAAAAAACAACAACCTTGTTTTCTCAGTTCTTCTCAATAACAGCTGTGGATAACAGAATTGCTTCCAGGGAATATAATGGCATGGTGTGAAATCAAGAATCACTGTGCTACAGGCTTTCCTTGAACTTTCATTTATGAACCTGTAATCCTCCTCTGTGTTCTCTGGAGGCAAAGGCTCCGAACCCTTGACTTGACATTTATGATTACTTTTTTTTTTTTGGTGAGGGTAGAGGAGAGAGAGGAATCACTTCCTTCTGCATCAATTAAAGTTACATTTAAGTAGTTTAGACTTGATTCACATTTCACTTTTTTGTATTGTGTTTCAACAGAATGGTATTCAATTACTGCTATACACTTATGACTACTTGTGGTGATGGGACTGAGTGGCTTCCTTAGGGTATGTCTACACTACCCGCAGGATAGGTGGGCAGCGATTGATCCAGCGGGTATCAATTTATCATGTCTAGTCTAGATGTGATAAATCAACCCCCGAGCACTCTCCCGTCGACTCCTGTACTTCAGCTCGGCGAGAGGCGCAGGCAGAGTCGACGGGGGAGCGGCAGCAGTAGACTCACTGTAGTGAAGACACCGCGGTGAGTCGATCTAAGTACGTCGACTTCAGCTACATTATTCACATAGCTGAAGTTGTGTAACTTAGATCAATTCCTCTCCCCAAGTGTAGACCAGGCCTTATAGTTCTTCCTTTATGCAGTGTTGTTATAGCCATGTTGGTCCCAGGATATTAGAAACACGAGGTGGATGAGGTAATATCTTTTATTGGACCAACTTCTGTTGGTGAGACGGACAAGCTTTTGAGCTTACACTGAGCTCTTCGTCAGGTCTGGGAACCTTAGTCTTTTTTTAGTTATCTGACAATCTGGTGTAAAATAGATTTAAGATGAATGTTGCAGTTCTGTGTATACAAATATTAGTATATCTTGCTCATACAGTGCAATACAGTTGGATGATTGTGGATTTTTATTGTGAAAGTTGCATTAGGAGACTGGCTGATGCATTCCTTAAATCTTTTTGTAGATCAGTAGTAGTGGTAAGGAGAAAATTAGTTTTGTGTGTGTGTGTGTGTGTGTGTGTGTGTGTGTGTGTGTGTGTATATATAAAAAAATAATTTTTACTTGCTTTCCTCTTTGAAAACCTATTTTATACAGGAAAGAAAGTAAAATTTTTAAATTAAATGTTGCTATAATGAAAGATTAATTCAGAACTAAAGTAAAAAAAAATACTATTAAGCAGGAACACAACTGTCCTGTGGGGTTTGGTGTTCTCCAGAGAATTCAAACCATGAAACACATCTGGAAGAATGTAGGGAATTGAGAACTACCATTAGTTAACAAGAGGGGAAGTACAAGGCCTTGATGTGTCCATTTTGAAAAATTATTAACCTTTCCAAACATCTGTTGGTTTCTTTAAGTTAATGATTTTTTCTTTGACAGGGATACTGTGAATAGTAGGGAAGCTCTAGCCGTGATACATCATGATTTTAGTAAGGCTTTTGACACAGACCCACATGACATTCCATAAGCAAACTACAAAAAAGCATTCTAGATGAAATTATAGTAAGGTGGAGTGCAAAGCTGGTTGAAGACTGTACTCAGAGAAGTTATCAGTGTCAGCCTGGGAGGATGTATCTAGTGAGGTCCTGTGGGGCTCTGTCCTGGGTCTGATACTATTCAATATTTTCATTACTTATTTGGATTATGGAGGAAAGGGTATACTTATAAAATTTGCAGATAACACTAAATTGGGAGGGGTTGCAAGCACTTCGGAGGACAGGAATAGAATTCAAAAGGACCCTGACAAATTGGAGAATTGTTGTGAAATCAACAAGATGAAATGCAGTAAAGACAAATGCAAAATCTATACTTAAGAATAAAAAATCAAATGTACAACTACAAAATGGGGAGTAACTGGCTAGGTGGTAAAACTGCTGAAAAGGATCTGGGGATTATAGTGAATATAAACATATTGAATATAAACCAGCAATGTGTTGCGGTTGCTACAAAGGCTAATATATTTCTGGGATGTATTAACAGGAATGTTGTATGTAAAACAATTGGGAGGTAATTGTCCTGCTCTGCTCAGCACTGGTGAGGCCACAGCTGGAGTACTGTCTCCAGTTCTGGGCACCACATGATAAGAAAGATGTGGATAAATTGGAGAGAGTCCAGAGAAGAGCAATAAAAATAAGAGGTTTAGAAAACCTGACTTATGAGGAAAGGTTAAAAAAAAAATTGGGCATGTTTAGTTTTGCGAAAAGAAGTCTAAAGGAGGATCTGATAAGTCTTCAAATCTAAGTGCTGTTATGAGGAGGACAGTGAGCAGTTGTTCTCCATGTCCATTGAAGGTAAGACAAGAAGTAATGGTCTTAACCTGCAGCAAGGGAGGGTTAGGTTCTTTTTTAAAAAGTGGTAAAGTAGTGATTTCTGAACTGAAAATTATACTTATTAATCATCAAGCATATATGGATTTTTAGCCTGTGCTTTTGAACACTTTTTCTGTCCCCTCCGGAATGATTGGAAATTGATTTTTACATGTGCTATTATGCTCTGACAGTAGACTGAAATTCCATTTTTTTAGATTAGATTTCTGAGTTAGAAATGTGGTTCAAATCAAAGTGGGTGGAACGGTTCATTCTGATCATATTCAGGCTTAGAATCTGGGGGATATAGAATCTGAAAGTTCAATATTGATTTGATTGATTGTTTCCTCCATTACTTATTGATGAAGTTTCCTAGGTTTTTCGATGTGCATTTGCTGATGTGGCCTCTAGATTTAGGAATTTATGTGAGTGTGGGAACCTTGGTCTTTGTTTTATTATTAGGAGCCTGACCTTCGGTACCTCATTTTAACATTAGGGCGGACTCTTGTGAATAATGGCCTGTGTTCAAAGTGCAGCCAACTGGAATTGCATCTTGGTGTATGAGGGTGGGGAAGCTAGAATCTTTGGATGCCATCATGGGGCAATTAGACAAGCTACTTAATTCATAGGTTGCTGTCTTCACAGTTGATGTAAGCATTCTGACTGAAAAGGTTTTCATGTAATCTTTCAGATCTTTCTATGAAGCCCACATTTAGTTTAGAAATTAACTTTCCATTGGTGAAGAGTAATTGAGCATACAGACCCAGATACAATAAAAAATAATAAATGGCAAGATTATGTTGCAAATAAATATAAATTTACTCATGTCTTTTAGGATTACATTACTTAATATTGTGAAGACATTATCCATGATTAAGAAAAAATGAATACATCATATTTTTGAAAAAAATATTACTTGGCAGGGACAGTTCTTAATTGCTTTCCTTTTAGTTGACTTCTGCACTCATTAGTTCTTATTTTATATTTATAGTAACTTTCCTTTGATACATCATGAAAAAAAATCTCAAAATTCTACTTTAAAATTTTTACCTAGACTGAAAAAAGCAGTGATGTTGTGGTTTATTTCTCATGTCCTTTGTGCCTAGATATTGAGAGTTTCAATAGTGTGAGCAATTGTGCTTATAAGCATGTGACATTTATGACGTGCTTTTGGCCATGAATCATAAATTGCTTTACAAATATTAAATCTCAGCTCCCCATGCAAGTTATGTAAATTTTACACCCATTTTTTCAGGTGGAGAAAGTGAGGCAGAGAGAGAGAGATTATGACTTACCCAAAGATGCACAGTGTGTGTCAGAATTGGAAATAGAATCCAGAACTCTTCATGCACAATACCAGTCCATAATTTTTAACTTCCTTCACAATAGAATAAATTAGAGGGATTTTTTACGTTGGCTTTTTAATCAGTTATTCTTTATATAATTATTACATACAAAAGTTACAGGTAACAAAATGTGGTGAATAACTTGTATGAAATATTATCATTGACAATGTCGAGAAAAATATTTGAAAATTAGTTAACTTTTGTATGTTTCCTTTGCCCTTTAATGAGTAGGTACTGTTATGTGAATTCAAATTTAGAAGATACTTCTATTATTATAACAATTGAAAATGAATGACCCCAACAGTGCAAATTTTATTATCTTAAATCTGTCTAATTTTCAGCTGACTCAGAATTCTGTATATAGACTGTTTTCTCCAGAACCAGAACATTATTTCCTCCATCGTCCTTTGCCTTAGTCTTCGCAGAGTTCAGTTTTTATTTTTTATAATTTTGATAGATATCCGTGTTTGTTTTTAAGCATTTTTTCAGTTTTTATCATTTTCAGTTTTCACAGTTGTGGGAAGTTACAGGGAGGAGGGTCTGCCAAAAAGGGAGTCCGACAGTAATTATTTATTGTATTGTTTCATATTCTCTGTGTATATATAAAGTCTGCTGCAGTTTCCACGGTATGCATCCGATGAAGTGAGCTGTAGCTCACGAAAGCTTATGCTCAAATAAATTGGTTAGTCTCTAAGGTGCCACAAGTACTCCTTTTCTTTTTTAGTAATTATTTAATGACAGTAGAAGTTCGGATTCAAAAAGTTAAAGCTTTACAGCAATTAAAACACTAATTGTCAACATCACAGATCACAAGATACAAAGTAAACATCCTTAAATCAAACTTCAAGTTCTCAAGAAGCATTTTCCTTACTTTTCCTATCTGTAAATTTCAGTTATTGAGGGAAACATTTTTTCATTGGTTTGTGTGTGTATGGTGAAAGCAACGTTTCCCAACATTTACTGATGAAAATGTAATCCTTCTAAGCCTACCTATCCCATACACCTTTGTATGGCTTCCTGGTTTTCAGAACTATTCATGGACTAACTTC
This sequence comes from Lepidochelys kempii, assembly GCF_965140285.1. NCBI lineage: Eukaryota > Metazoa > Chordata > Testudines > Cheloniidae > Lepidochelys > Lepidochelys kempii. Next base: position 13,974,162 of record NC_136380.1, read on the forward strand.
ACCTTTTCTTATTTTAATTCCATCTACTCTCTAATCATCATCTTCAACCTTATCCTCCCTCTCTCTCCTTCCTGGGACTTTCCATATTTGTGAATGAGTCTTTGAATTGTGCTGCTTGCAATTATATCCTGAAGTACCTACTTTTCCCTTGCCCGTTGTGAGATAGGGTATAAATGCTTCTTTTTAAATCTCACTTTAGACTTCCTTTTCTCTTTGATTGATTGAGTCCATGTTTAGTGGTATTGTATATGAGTAATGCTGTGGTATAATTTGGATTTTAATGTGCAGAATATTTCATTTGCGTTGCATTGTGTCTTTTGAAAGTATTAAAGTGCAAATACAAGACTACGGGTCACTTCCATTGACATATTTGGTATATGGATTGATGAAGTCACCATACAGTCTTAGTAGAATGGTTTAGTGAAAGGTAATGTTCTCTGAATTGATCATGGCATAGGAGTATCAGTGAAAATGTCTTAATTATGGGTAAAGAAGTGGCTAAGAAGTCCATTGTTTGTTAGCACTTTGATGGACCAGTTGGTTATACTGACCATACTTTTTGGGCAGATGTGTAAAACCTTATCACAGCCTTTGCCACACAGTGGATATACATATTTGTGATGGGAAGGGAGTTAGTTGTTTGTGGTTCCCTAAACTCATCTGCACCAGATTACTGTGAGGGGATAAACAGCAGTAGCTGGCGCTAATAGGTATATGCTGTACTCCTTAACGCTGCAGATTCACCATATCTTTAGCATTTATCTTTCCCATTTAGGAATATTACCTACTTCTGGAAGTTGGTAATGCATACAAAAATAGTGGAAGAAAAAGCTCAACATTAATGAACATTGTACCTTTGACAAAATAATGGAACATGCTATAGTCCGAGATGCTGCAGTTACATGTAATTATTGCCTAATCTTAAAAGTTTTAAGTAAAGTTTAAGCCAAATGCAGAATGGGTCAAAAGCTGATAATGGCTGATTTCTCTGTTTTGTAGGTAGAATTGAGCAGTCCTGTTTACCAGTAAAATGACGAACTTGGTGCGTGCCAGGCACCATCAAGTGAAGGAGTGACCAATTTCAAATTGTTAAACTTTGTTATTCCCTAAAATGGTCACCGCACTGGTGGAGTTTGGAAAAGAGCTCAGTTTAGCCTCCTGGTCAGTTAGTTCTGTTGACATGAGACGTAGGGTGGGAGAGATAGTAAGTGGAGGGAAATTTTCATAGTATAGTTTGGACCTTAGTGTTTAGCTGTACATGGTTCTGGATTTCACAGTTTAGTTTAAACCTTCCTGCCTGGAATGCTCTCCTTGTGGGAGTGGGTTGGGTTAGGGCGGGGGTAGCCAGAGCTGTACTATAGGCGTAGCGCCAAATGATGTTTTTGTGGGTGTAGAAACCATGTGCTGTAGAGGATAGCCAGGAATACTTTTTTTTTTTAAATGTAAAATCTCTTGATGTCCTTTCTCCCACCACCTTTTTTTAATGGTAATATAATTGCAGTGAAATGTGCTAATGCTCAAAACTAGCTTATCTCCCTGGGATTGTGGTAGAGGTGAGAAACACTTCTCCTTAAGGGGAAGGGGGAGTTCTTGCATCTAGCAATTTCCCCTTCATTCCCACTCTTAGTTGATTTCAGGAGCCATGTTGATCCCTCCTTAGCCAGAAAGACGGTAAGGACTGTGCTAGAGCAGAGAAAAGTGAAAGCATGTTTAGTTGGAATAACTTGGATGTTGGAGCAGGAGGGGGGAGGAGAAATAATTGTTGTTTTTATACTGCCATTACTTTTAAGACTGTTTATTTCACTGAAACATCTGAGAAGTGGTTATCTTCTATAGCGATACAAGAATAATAACTGTGAAATATGAATCTGTTTTCAAGTAGCTGGTTTTGGTTCTTTGCTAAAAATTCTTCTTTAATTTAAAATAAAGCATCATACATGCTACAAGTAGTGGCTTTCAAATTATTTTACTTTTTAACCATGACCTCAGATTTCCCTATTGAAATTTTGTGAGGTTTCTTGTCATTCCATTCAGTCATGAATAAACTGAATGTTTGGAAAATGAAAAAAATATATACATTGTATTTGGTTATTCATAAATTTTAAAAGACAAAGGTTAATGTTGGTTTCAGAGTAACAGCCGTGTTAGTCTGTATTTGCAAAAAGAAAAGGAGTACTTGTGGCACCTTAGAGACTAACCAATTTATTTGAGCATAAGCTTTCGTGAGCTACAGCTCACTTCATCGGATGCATAATGTTGGTTTAACAACAAGAAACTAATTCTGAAACTTGACAAGTGTTCTCTTGAAAGGATGTAAATATTTTGTTGAACTATTTCAGAACCAGCTAAATCGCTATTTTTTTCTTTTGACCCAATTTGAAAGTAGATTGGGAAATTTGTTTTTTCTGCTGTGTGAGAACAGTGTTAGTTTTTGAAAGCAGAAATAGTAAGAGAATCTTTTTGGAAGATTTAACCAAAAAACTGTTGAAACATTTCAAAGCCTGCTTTGGTTTAATTGCTCCGCTTTCTCTTTCAAAGCCAATCTAGTCTCAATGCAAAGAATTCTGAAAGATTTGGTTGGGTTTTATTTTTGAACAATGTGAGAAAAAGTTCACGCACAAGCTACACTACAAGGCTGTTAAGGTTGTGACACAACCAGAGAAGGGCAAGGAAATATACTGTGGGGAAATGTACCATATGTCTTCCAATACCTATCCAGTAAGGGCACCACTTTTAAACAGCTTCCTTTATGTACCCTATTGTGCTGGGGTGTTAGAGAACATATGGTACACATCCCTTGTAAATGTGCATTTCCTTGCTTTTCTCAGTTTGTCACAACCCTGAGTCTTTGAATGTAGTTTCGTATGTGAATATGCATAGACTTCCTATGATCAGATTTGTAAGTTTGTTGCAAAGGAGGCTAAATAATTTTGCATTGTGAAAATTTGAACACAAACTTTCTTCCTCTTTAAGCTGTTTTTACCAGTGTAATTACTGTGTGGTAATTTTATTTGAGATATGCTTATTGTAAGTTTATTTTTTTAACAATATAAGAAGAAATGTATTTATGTGACTAAAGACTGACTAAACTGAACCTAGATTCTCTTGGCAGCTCACATGAGTTTAGCTGACTTTGCAACTTTAGAAGAAAAATATTTTCAAACAGATTTTTTCTCAGTGAATGTTTTGGCACCTAAGAGTGGCTGTATCCTGGGGTGTAGAGCTCATTACCATTGGTACTTGATGCAAACACAAGCTCCAATACATCTGCAGGTTTCAGAGTAACAGCCCTGCCTGTTATTCGGGTAATCTCTGAGAGAAACAGAGTGGGTTTTCATTGTTAAGAGAAGACCCTAGGGTTTCTTTGACTACAGATGTTGTAAAAGGAGATTTGCAAGTTGTTCAACCCTTACTTAAACTTTTACATAGTTCAAATATTTAAGTTTATGGTATACACTGTTAACCTGTCCACTCATACTGTTTGTGATGGAAGGACTTACAAGACTGAGAAATCTGGTAACTATTTGGAGGGAAGTTAAAAGAATGTTTGGGGATTTTTGGTGGAGGTGTGAGATGTCTTCTCCAAAGGATTACTGCATGATATATTTCCAGGTTTCAGAGGAACAGCCGTGTTAGTCTGTATTCGCAAAAAGAAAAGGAGTACTTGTGGCACCTTAGAGACTAACCAATTTATTTGAGCATGAGCTTTCGTGAGCTACAGCTCACTTCATCAGATGTTTACCGTGGAAACTGCAGATATATGTAACCATGGGTTCTATGGGGGAGGAGTGTTGAAGGACTACCCTTCACTTAAAACAACTTATTTTTAAAAGTACAAAATAAATAGCTTCATTCCAAAGATACACCTTACTTTCAACCTCCTTCTTGCAACCTGAGCTAATATTAGAGTGGCTAATTTGAGGAGGTGCGATCCCCTGTAGTAAGGATCTGGCTACAGGAATTACGGAGAATCCAGACTCTAAAAGCACCTCCGCTGATTTTAAAAAACAGGAAATAAACTTCAGAGCCAAAGAACCCTTTGACCTGCCTAGTTGAATACTGGCATCAGTAATGTAAATATCCTTGACAGATTTTTAAATGATTTAGAAGGTGATTTGACTGTTACGTTCGCTAGTGATCTTTTCAGTACAAACCTTTTACAGTATCGTCAGTGGTGTTCGTATTATTTCTCCTAACCATGGCCTGTGCAGCTATTAAAAGGGATCTTAAGGAGGACGTATGGTTTTAATGGACTTAAAATGGGTTTGAACTTATTACAACACATCAGTTCTGTGGGTCTCTGGACTTGTGTACATAAGGAGAAAAATCATTACAAAACAAAATATTGATTGGAACATTTAGAACTTGAAACACCTGAACAACATCCTGCCAGGTCTTTTATGAGTGTTAACTGCACCAGTTGGTTTCTGCAACCCCTGGAGTATCATCTCCTGCCAAGTCTGGCTGAACTGGTAGAGTCTCCAATGATTCTCCTCAATCTGGACAGGAAATCACAAAAGGTACAGTTGCACTAATTTGACCGTTGATCCATTCCATGATACAGTTCCACCTGTTTTGAGAATGGTCAGTGGTTTTATTGTAAGACCAATCAAACAGACATTTAATTAATTGGAACTGAAATATTAGATCAGAATAGACTGTTTCATGAAATGAACAGAAATGTTGAGTCTTGGTTGTAGTAATTTGTGTGACAGTGATTTACCCCTTATGTTGGTTAGCAGATCATTGGGTTACAGGTTCTTCAAAATATGTTAAATTTTAGTACCAACTCAACTGGAATGTCAAACAAATTGCTGTCATAGTTAAAAAATGTTAATTTCAAACATCAAAATTGTTCATGGTAATTAGATGTATATTGCTGTGAAGTGTGTGGTAGAGATTGGGGTGTGAAACTGTGGGAAAGGTGGAATTGGTGCTATTTCAATTAAATTCCATTCTTGCTTGGAATATCTTTGTAAATTTTGCTCGCCCAGGATAAGTACATTTTTTTTCTGCATTCCCAGACAAAGGTACACTACAGATAGGTCTGTCTTAAGGATTTGCAGATCCGTGGGCAGAAGCTGGCCAATCAGAATCATGAAGAGTTTTGGTGCCCTCTGTTGGATTTCTCCTGTCATGTTAGTGCTTACACTAATCCCACTTTGTCAGAAAAACTTCCCAGAAGGTGTTTAAAGTACTGTAAATATAGGGAGCCTCTATGCTGCCTGACACAGCAGGACTCCTCTGTTCTGTCTGCTTGTTTTTTGGAATGAATGAAAGGGAGCACTCCAATCCCCCTTTATGAGGACAAAATGTACTAGCAAAGAGAAGGCAAAAAATAAGAGATGTTGCCGTTTAAGGGGCTCCAACCCTGTGGAGGAACAGGTAAACTGCTGCAGGCTATGACTCAGGTACAAAGGCATCAAAAAATGAGGCAAGTGGCTTCTCCCAGCTCTTCCGGCTTCTCCCAGCTCTTTTGCCAATGGAATTGGCCTGCAGATTCGTCTCACCCCTTCAGATGACAGAACAAGAAGCAATGGTCTCACGTTGCAATTGGGAAGTCTAGGTTGGCTATTAGGAAACACTATTTCACTGGGAGGGTGGTGAAGCACTGGAATGGGTTACCTAGGGAGCTGGTGAAATCTCCATCCTTAGAGGGTTTTAAGGCACGGCTTGACAAAGTCTTGGCTGGGATGATTTAGTTGGTGTTGGTCCTACTTTGAGCAGGGGATTGGACTAGATGACCTCCTGTGGTCTCTTCCAACCCTAATCTTCTATGATGCTATGCACACAGGCAGGAGAGTGGAAGGGGAGTCCTCAAGGGCAGGGAGGCCTCTGGATAAAGGAAGTGGGAGCGAGGACTCATATCCTTTCTGTAGCCCACCTCACCGGGGTAGTGCAGAGGCCAGGAAAATTCCCCACAAGGAGGGAGGGCACCTAGAAGTTCCACATGTGCGCACCCATGCGCTCAGTGTCTCCTTCCTAATGCTACTGGGCAATCCTGACCAATGTCTGGCCAAACAGAATCATCATTATCACATACACATAAAAGTGTGTAAATAGATATTGTACTTGGTCTAACAAATTTTCATGATTCGTGTAATGCTAGTTTTAGTATGTATATGTTCATGTCATAAAAATAGAAAATGAAACTACTGAACTAATAACTTTTAAACTTAATGGTTGAACCAGACTGTATTAGTAAAGTACAGTTATTTTATTTATTTAAATATGCAAAAAGTTGGCTTGGGAATAAACAGAGAATCTTTCAGCCTCTGGAAGCATTGTGTTAGTCTGAAGAAAATAAGCCTGTCCCGGCCGGGGGAGGTCATTGAACAAAACTTGGAAATGACTGTCATTTCAACTATTACATTTGATAGATTTGGTCTTATGCCTCCCACATGATAATTTAAATTTATTGTATAAAGTACTTAAGTGTTCTCATCAACATCTGTATTGTATTTAAACATTTTAGCTTGGTCTTAACAGGGTATCCTTTTCTGCAGCGAGCTACACAGCAGTTTGACCCAGAGGATGTTTTATTTGCACTATTTCTGTTTTCTGCTAAAGTTGTAGCTTACATAGACAAAACTCTGTATTATAACTCATATAGCATGCCACCTCTCTTAGGCTACTTTGTGATATGTTGGTTTAATATGGCACTGTGATGGAACTGTCATAGTGATAACGTTCGCTAGACTAGAGAACTCTGTATGCAGATGAATTCGTCTCATTTTATTACATGTTTTATGAGGTACTGATGAAAATATGTGCTTTATTTAATAGTAACTAGAGATGGAGAACAATTGGGTCAGCACATATAATTGGAGAAGCAATCACTTAAGAATGAGAAGAATTACTTTTTAATAATTTTGTGTGAAAGAATTTATGGTATAGGATCTAACTTCTTTCAACCGTGTTCAAAGTAAGATCTTTTGGAAGTTCGGTGCATAAAGATATAGTTGAGAAAAGAAAGGACCTTTTAGAATCAACTATTAAGAAAGACGAGAAAAAAGTTAAATACAAGTTTTGAATAGCCTCTTAATACTTCCATGTGGAGAACAGTAAAACTGATTGAAGACATGTCATTTTGCATTCAGAAACGGCAGCTGTACTTGGATTTTAAAAGTCAAAGTATCTGATCCAGCTATGCTGTAATCTTATAAACCACCTTAAACAATGTCTTGCTAGCCCTTTACATTACATTTTGGTTGGTTACATGTTTCATCTTGATTGAGAATCGCAGAATCATAGAAATGTAGGGCTGGAAGGGACCTCAAAAGATCATCCAATCCGTTCCCTCATCCTGACACAAGATTAAGTATACCTAGACCATCCCTGACAGGTGTTTTTGTCTGAATGTAATAATAAATGACAAAGTCAAAGGAAAGAAAATATATTGTTGAGCATGGATGTCTTAATTAGGTCTGTGTGAATAATTGGGATTTTTTTGGAATGCTGGATGTGAAGAATAAAAATTCTGTTTGGGTTTAACCAAAACTGATTTAAAAAAAAACAAACAATTCAACAAATCAAGATAGTATAAAAACTTTGTTTTGGGTCAACAAAAGTGTCATTTCAATTTTGGGTAATTAAAACTTCTTTAATGAAAGCAAAGGGCCAGATTCACAGAATTGGTTGTGGTGATTTTGGAGCAGGGACTTGAACCCATGTCTCCTCCTCCCAGGTGAGTGCCCTGACCACTGTAGGGTATTCTGAGGCGTGTCCCTCAATCGCTCCTGCAAGAGCTGTTCCACTTTATATAAAATACTTGAATAGTCATTGGGCCAGCGAGAGAGAATGAGAGCTGGTCTACACTGCAAAATCCTTGCCCCGGAGAGACACCGCTACGTAGCCCTAACCCCCATTCGACCTAGCTACTGCCTCTGCTTTCCTTTCTGTCTCTGCAGTGAGTGTCTACACTGAAGTGCTACTGTGGCTTTAAGTGTAGATGTAGCCTGAGATAGCCTGATGGTTAGAACACTCAAATGGGAGATAGGAAGACCTAGGTTCAAGTCTGTGCTCTAGAGTGGGGATTTGAACCTGGGGGTCTCGCATCACAGGTGAGTGCCCTAACCACTAAGCTAGTGGGTATAAGGATTCCTCTGTTTGTATTGTAAACAGTGCCTAATGGTGCGTAAGTCCTTCGTGAATGTAGTGCCCTCTCCGAACCCACTGCCCATTTTTTTTTGACTGAAACTATTGGCAAATTCGTATCAAATTTGCAAATAGTTTGTCAACCCAAGACTGCATTTTTTTTTTAAATAAAGTATTAGTCCAAAACATTTCAACCTGCTCGAGTCTTAATTTGATTCTAGTTCTAAAAATAGAGAAGTTCTGAAGTTGATTACTTAGCAGAAAACGTATTGCAACTGATAAAATAACCTCTAAATATTAAACTTAAATGTATTAACCAATTCGACAGCCTCTCCATGATGGCAGCATATGCAAAACTTGTTTGCCAGCCATTTTAGAATGGAAAGAAATTAAGGCCTAGACCACATAAAACATGAGGCTACATAAACGATTTGTAATTCTGTGGGAACTACTTAGTTAAAGGTTCACAAGATGTAAAATACCTGCCTGTTCAGTTGTGAAGAGGCCAAAAGGTGAATAATAGCAAGCCACCTCCAGAATTAACTAGCAGCTGATCTTTACAGAATGCAACAAGTTCAATATTTTTTTTTTGCAATATAAAATGAAGTGGAAAATATTTATTCTAACACAATTTATGAAGAACGAGAAAATTGCATTGCTTCCAGCCATTATTTCTACTGATATAAAATAGTTTAGACCATTCTACAGAACACTGTACCTCTTTTAGACTATTACATTCAGATTCAAGAATTACTATATTGCTAACTTTTGGAAGAACAGGCTTCCATAAATATTTTGTGGAGTACCTCACATTTGGAGACTTGACATAATTCCAATACCTATCATGACATTTAAGATTCTCTCACATTTGCTGTAATAATGCCTTTATAAAATAGTTGTGCTTTTTTTTTAGTGTTTGATATTTCCCATGCAAAATGCTCACTAAATAATGGAATAATCCTCATGTCCTGAGATTCCAGAGAAGTCCTTTTAAATCAATCTTTATTGTCTTGAGACTTTTGATTTATATTTAAATAAAAATAGTTAAGCAAACGCAACAAGTCAAATAAGTAAGCTTAGAGGGTCATAATTTAAGGATACCCGACCCCCCGTAATGCCCTTGAAGAATGGTAGGTTCAGTTTTCAAAAACTGACTTACATCATTGACAGTCACATTGTCCCTTTTAAAAATTTTACACAATAAGCCTAGTGCCAACATTCCTACACACTATCACTTTAAGTTAACTCCTAATTATGTTCAAACTCCCCTCCTTTTTTCAGTGATACATATGTTACAGTGGCTAAATTTTAAAGTGAACAAATATGTTCAAAGTCCCTCATAATTAAGAAGTATATTGATTCACAAAAATGTTCAAAGTACATTGTAATTTAAAAATATAACAATTTATACACACCCTCTTAACAGAAGCATAATTAGTTTAGTCAACCATATATTTCTTTAGTATTATGATGAGAAGTAGAAAATGAAGAAGCATACCCCCATGACACATCTCGAGCCAAATCCTTCCACACGGCAGCTTACTTAGCATTTACTAAGCCTATCTCCCATTCTTTTCTGATGATAAGCAAGAACAACTTGATCCTACCCTTTGACCTAGGCTGTTAAAACTTAACTGTACTGCACCATTTGGCAAGCCACCCTTCATGTGTGGCTATGGACCTTGATGTCATTATGGTGTATGTAAACTAATTAGACTATGGTTAGTGTTAGATAATGCCTGCCTAGCAAGAAAGAAAGTAGTTTCCACATTAGGTCAGTACATGCAGGCAAACATCAGTTTGTTTGCACTTGTGTGTGTTCTTGGGATTTAATGACTTATTTAATTGTTTGTGGAAAGTGCAATACGCTGTATAAAGGATTCTAGAAACGTAAGGTATTTAGTACCATAGGCCATTTTGATGGTTACCTGACCCATCACTGTCTCTGAGAGCCAAAAGTCCACATCTGTCATTCAGTTTGCATCTTGTATTTTTCGGGTATATTCCCTGCATCATTCTCATTAATGTTATCTAACCTATTTTTAAACTCACTGATCCCTCTTGAAGTTCTTAACAGTTAATACTATCAGTTCTTTCTTTGTCAGCCAACATTGTTAATTAACCAATTCATTTAGTTTGCGCCACACTATACTGAATGTTTTGTTGCTGTCCACTGTACTAAATCTGTTGTATTTGCTGAATTAGAAATTGCTTCCAAGAAGACTGTTTGACTTGTTTTGGCTGATTTTTCATAGACAATGTGGTATTGGACTCTCATACACCATTCTTTAAATGTTAATATATCTACTCTTTCACAAGTAAATGTCGTGAATATTTTGCTTAGGTTAGACATCAGACTGACTAGACAGTAGTTTCCTCGTTTTTCCTTCTAGTGCATTTCTATATTCATTGCAGATTTTCAGTTTTTGTCTGTAGCTTTTAAAAGTCTGGTGTATTTTAAGACAAATTTGATAATAGAGCATGTTTAGTTTTTTCTGGTATTATTGTCATCTCTGTAGTATGGGCTCTTTAATTAGTAATGTTAATAATTTCTCTTCTTCCTGCACAAATTTTTCTAAGTTCCTTATATATCATCTTGAAAACTGATAAAAGATGGCTATTTAAAATATAGGTAAAAAATGTTCATATGCTTCCCTGCCTTTAATTTTTTCCCTCTTAATTCATATATAGAATCCTTTCTGGCAACTGCTCTGACTAGATTTTTTTTCTTTGTAGTGTCTATTACATCTGCAAGCTTTGACAGCTAGTTGTAGTCCCCTTATGTTTTTGGTTTTTATATGTTTTTTTCCCTCTTATTTATTTCACTAACCTTGGAATTGGCCACATGTGTTTTTCAGTCTTAAATAGTTAATAGTAGAATTTAGTTTTGGAGCCTTCCTTTACTGGCACTCTGTTTCTGTGATTATGGAAACTGAGTTAGTTTTACTCTGCTTTATATTTACATTTATTGACAGATGCATTTTCCAACATCTAACTGACCCAATTTTTGTAAAGAATCTTTTTAGTCAACTATCTAAGCAATGACCAGGCCTGATAACAAGGATTTAATTTAGTAAAAATATTAGTGACTTCACTGCAGAATAGATTGCCTGTTTCTAGTGATGCTTCTACCTGAAAGCTCTTAATTGTAGTCTTTGAGAAGAACAGCTTTCTTTCAAACTTTTCTAGTGTTTACTAAAGTGAGTTGCACTGGGAGTAGCCTTGTTTCTGCCATAGGAGAGCTCAAGATTAAAAATAGTATGTGCCCTAAGGTACAGTGTTTGATAAATAGAATGGTGCCACATGATTCCAAAGTAGTTTAAGGTCACATATTTTGCAAGTAAGTCCTTTGACTGACATTGCTCTTAAGGACTAACTAAACTGACTAGCATGCATACGTCTTAGAGACAGGATTATTTTCTTTACAGTTACTGGTTCAGGACCAGTGCTTGGGAAAGATTACTGAATCACTGGGTGCTAGAGATTATTGAACTAAAATAGCATTCCATGCTGTTTCCTGACCCTTTTCCCATCTCTTTCCAATTATCCTTTTCATGATACTCCTGACTTTCTTTTGATGTGGATGGACAATGTCAGCTCAATCCATAATTCTTTTACAAAAAATTATAAACTAGCAGTTCAAATAAATGTGACATAATATACCTTTTTGAACATTTCATTAAAAAAGGTAATTGCCGGAAGCAAATGTACTATTTTCAGCTAAAGTAGTACAGTAAATTCACATTCCTATTCAAAAGAACACATTCAGTAAATAGCGCAAGATCCTCCTTGTTCTGTTCTCAATGACACTTGCTGTTTTGCCTCTCAAAAGATCACCAAAACAAAGAATACCACTGTTCAGCTCAAGCTGGGAAACCTACTGATTGTTTAACCTTTGGCCCAGTTAGACTTAGTATGCTGCTTAGGAGTGTGCTCAGCGCTTGCTCACAGATCACACTGCGCTCTTCTCTTAATTCAAGAAGTTGAGATTCTAATGTTTAAATGCAGGAAAAACCATTAAGAGACGTCATAACTGAAGTCTATAGAATTGTCTGACTTGTAAATGATGTATCAAAAGGTTAATTATTTATCATTTTTATATAGTTTCATAGAGATGGATGGCTCTTCACTGAACAAATAGAGATTCTCTACAAGAGTTTACAATCTAAGGACCTAAAGCCTGTTGAACTCAATGACCCCATTGACTCAATTAACTTTGATCAGAGCCTAACTTAAATCATTAGGTCATGTTCATAATTCTACTGACCAAAGCCAATAGTGTCTGAAATATTATTTCATATTTATGTAATCAAAGTATCGAGAAGCCCTATTAGGATTGCCACAACACTGTGCAGGTATTATACAAACACACAACATGAAAACCATAATTCTTGTTACAATCTTAGAAATATCAAAGCAGGTTTTACAAAGATACAATTTTATAAAAGTCTAAATTTACAAGACTGAACTTCCCAATCCTCATATAAAGAACAATAAAGCTATTCAGAAAAAAGTGACTGCTGCCTTTCATGAAGAAGGCTTCACAGACCGAAGAGGTTTAGCTAACAAAATCCAAGTTTACTGAATCCATAAATTAATCTGCTGTCCCACAGTGATTATGACTGGAATACAGTCCATTTCTACCAGGGTAGTATTATCATAGTATTTGAATCAGATCTTCAGTAGATTTTAGATGGCTTTAACTATAAAATTTGAGTCAGTTCCATTTATTCATAAAAGCCTTAACAAAACGCATTGGTTTCATGAGCAAGGATTACAATTTCTAATATGGGGGAGTAAAAACATTGTAATAGTGTCAATATATAGTGGAGCACAACAAAAACCAGGAGTAACCTCTGCTTGCAACATGTTGAAGATTCAAATGTGCAGTGCCTGGTGACTTTCAACTTTCAACTTCCAGGAAAGCAAACTCTTTTTTTTTTTTTTTTTAATGACAAACATAAAATTGTCTAAGCCTAGATTTCGAAGCTAGGATATCCCATTTACGTTTTCAATACTGGCTCCCTCTAGCAAGACACTTATCCTCTTTGTGTCTTGGTTTCACCCTCTGTAAAATGGAGATAGTATCATTTTTCAATTCTTCACATCATAAATATGCCAATCTTCCCTTTGGGAGAAATTTTAAGACTTTATGAAGTACAGAGCTTGAAAAAATTGCCATCTATTAGCCAGAGGGCAGTATGAACAATGTGGATTAACCGTGTGAAGTTACCCAGGGTAATGCCTGTACTAGTCGGCATATTACGGGTTAAGAGCTCAGTGCAAAATTCCTTCTACTTAAAGAAAACAACATTAGAATATCTACAAAATAGAAAGGCAAACTGATGTTTAATCTATATCGGAATAAGTTTCCAGTGCAGTCACCACTATTTGACTTTCCACGTCCCCTTATATTATCTAAGGAATTATATAGAACTATCTAAAGAATATCTAAATGCTCCACAGAGAGGCTAAGACTGGCCACATAAGGAGACAGAAAAATAATTGGAAACCATTTGCCATAAAAACAAAAGGCTGGACATTAACCAGACTTTGCCATATTAAAGAAATAAACCAATTAGAATAAACTGGGTAACATAGGAGGAAAAGAAGACGTTTCAGACATTTATTTTGGTATTCTCACCCCCAAAAAAAAGAATATTGGGAAGAAATCAGATGATCTTAAACACAAATGTAAACAATTACTTTCAAGGGGATCCCAAGATCTTTATTATTCAAGAGCTGAAAGATGCTAAAGACTTAAATTACTGGCTGAGTACTTATTTTGTTAATAAACATAATTTTACATCACTGGCAAATAAGTTGAACAACAAGGATTGGGCACAATAAAAAACATGATGTACAAATCTCTGCCGTCAGCCTTACAAGAACAGTTCACATACAAGTGATGGCTCTCGAGGCATAGAACCACTGCTTTTCAGCAGAGTCACTGGAAGAGAGCAAGTTGTCCATTAGCACCTGAGACATAACCATTGATCAATGGCAGAAAGCACTTTAGAATCCACGTAAGGTAACTGTTGTGTTTCTGAAAGTACATAATAGGACAACGGCTGCCTTTTTTTTTTTTCTTTTTCAGTATTAGGGGAGTCACTTGAATAGGAGGGCATCTTTTTTCTGTTCCAAAGCATTTCTTCTACAATTCTACTTGTGATTGTAACATACCAACTCTGTTACCACTCCAAATCTATACTCTGTTTGAAAAATCCATTCCCCAAATAGATATGCTGCCAAAATGAGAAAAAAATTCCAGGAATGTTGTATTCTTCACTTTACCTCTTTGTAATCAATCTGAGGGCCATTTCTGGGCACACCTGTCTTTGCAAAATATTGCAAAACCTATTCCTCCTGATGCATCTGAATGAACCTTTAAATCTGCCTCTATCATCCATTTCTCACTTCAAAAAGACATTCCATTAAACTGATCAAGAAACTGTTCCTCTCCCCCCAAATCTGCCTTTATATCTTCGTTAACCCTTATAAAATGGCTGGACTTTGCTGTTCCCACAGTTGCACCTGACGGACTGGTGCAAAATGCCCTCCATTGAACATCCACTCATAATACAAAGTTAAGATGCCCAGCAACAGTTTGTAGCTCCTGCAGTGTAACCTCCTTTGTTGCTCTAGTCTTGATAATCAATCCCAGAAGTTCCCCAGCTTATTCTGGAGGAGTCTAGATATACCAACCCCATCTCTAACTCAATCCTGCTATAGGTCAGCTTGGTATAGGGCCCCTGTGTTTTTTCATCGGTACCCCTGCCTGCAAACAAAAAGTCATCCAAATAGTGTATCGCCTGGTGTAAACCAGACTCCTGCACCACTGCCCATTTCTGTAGTGTACTGAATTTTTCAAATAATGAGCTGGAGATGGATAATCACAGTGGAAGTGACTTATCGAAATAAAACTGGCTCTCAAAACAGAAACCCAATAGGCTAAAATTGGAAGGATGCATTGGCAGTAATAGAAAAACTGACTTGATATCCTATTTTGCCAACAGCCAGCCTTATCGAGGTAAAGCGGGCCCCTTTGTGGCTGCATAGAATATAAATACTTGCCCCATTTCTAGTCAGCAGGAAGGGCAAATGCAATGACCTTGTCTTGACCTGGTCCAAACCACTTCCTGTCCATCCCTATAAATATTCCTCTTCCCCACCTGCTGTCAGGGAACCCTTTTCTTCCAGCTAGCCCCACAAAGACCCACTTGCGTAAAGATTGCAGCGGTCATATTGTTTAAGCGTGGCTCTACTGAAAAATGACTCAAAAACAGGGCTGTCAATTAATTGCAGTTAACTCAAGCAATTAACTAAAAACAAATGAATTTGATTATAAAAATTAATTGGAATGAATTGCAGTTTTAATTGCACTGTTAATAATAAAATCCTAATTTAAAATAATTATAAATATTTTTGGATGTTCTATGTTTTCCAAATGTATTTATGTCAGTTACAACACAGAATACAAAATGTACAGTGCCCACTTTGTATTATTTTTATTACAAATATTTGCACTGTAAAAAGGTAAATAAAAGAAATGGTATTGTTTAATTCAACTCATACAAGTACTGTAGTGCAATCTCTTTATCATGAAAGTGTAACTTACAAATGTAGAATTACATTTTTTTATATTATTGCACTAAAAACAAAACAGTGTAAAACTTAAGAGCCTACAAGTACATTCAATGCTAAATCTTGTTCAGTCAATCGCTAAGACAAACTAGTTTGTTTACATTTATGGGGGCTAATGCTTCCCACTACTTATTTAGAATGTCACCTGAAAGTGAGAAGAGGTGTTTGCATAGTACTGTTGTAGCCAGCGGTGCAAGGTATTTATATACCAGATACTCTAAACATCCGTATGCCCCTTCATGCTTCGACTTGTAGTTTTTCTTTTTTTACAGAGAAAATATTTGTAATCAAAAATAATAATATGAAGTGAGCATTTTACAGTTTGTATTCCACATTGTAATTGAAATAAATATATTTGAAAATGTAGAAAAACATCCAAAAATAATTATAATTAATTTAAACTGGTATCTTGTTGTTTAACAGTGCAATTAAAACTGTGATTAATTGCAATTAATTTTTTGAATCTCGTGATTAATCTTGATTGATATTTTTAATTGTTTGACAACCATGCTCAAAACTGTGGAAGCTTTACATTCATATTGCCTCACTGATTTCCATGTCATGTGTGCTCAGTTCAGAAATAAATCACCAGCCCAACAACCTCATGCTGCTCTCTGACCTTCACGTTTGTTTCTATCTCATGCATCACCAGCAACAGAATATCTGCAAGCCAAATTATGCTCTGTTTTACCTATGCATCCAAAATAATTATTTGTTGCATTTAACGTATGCACGAATTGCCTTAAGTAGCTGATAAATTTTCAGCTAACTGTGCTCTTATCTTTAACATTCATTCAGTAATTTGGCCTTTATCATGCTGGATGTCAGCTGCCACAGGAAGTTTTGACACAAGTTTCATTAAACCCATTGTCTGTACATCCTAACAGAGTTGGCATGTATCCTGTTTGCCACTTTATTCTTCCTCTGGCACTCATCTCATGAAATCAATCAAGTAAAAAGTCAATACATTCTGTTGAGCAGGTTCAGAAGCTGAGGGATGGAAATCTTGGAAAGAAAACCTTCTCTCTAGCTGCTTTCCCCCAATCTGTTGACCACTTCTGCATTTAAAGGGATACTGAGTAACAGCCGTGTTAGTCTGTATTTGCAAAAAGAAAAGGAGTACTTGTGGCACCTTAGAGACTAACCAGTTTATTTGAGCATAAGCTTTCGTGAGCTACAGCTCACTTCATTGGATGCTGTAGCTCACAAAAGCTTATGCTCAAATAAATTGGTTAGTCTCTAAGGTGCCACAAGTACTCCTTTTCTTTTTAAAGGGATACTGTGAATCAAATTTGGTCCAAAAATTAGATTGGATTTTAAAAAAATGCAATAAGACCTATATAAATGATTCCGTATGTTTTAAATTATAAGGGAAGTGATTATTTTTTACACCAGAGGTTCCCCTTCGGTGTTTGCAAACCAAACGTAACTGCACTGAGAACTTGAACATGAAACTGATGTCATTGATGTGCAATGTCCAAGATGAGCGTTCCAGAAAGTAAACAGCATAAATAAATAAAAGTAAACTGTATGTTTCAAACTCCAGTTTATAGGCATCTAAATTGATACTGAAAATTAGGGCCTGATCCTGTCAGGAATTGAGCTCCCTCAACTTCCGTTACCTTCAATGAGAGTTGAGGGCATTCAGTGTCTTGCAGGTCTGAACTCAGTTAAAGAAATTTGTTTCCAGCATCCGATTTTAAGCTGATGGTTGTTAGTTACATATTTGTTGTAGTGTATTTTTTATTATATTTTCTATAAGAAATTTGTTATTGTATTAGGATAACTTATACCTGTATAATTACAGTAGATATTTTTTATTAATCCATAACATCTGAATTTATATCTATTTCATGCTACTTATTTTGGTCGCACACATTCTCCATGTTGAATATTCTAATGAATTCTTGTTTGTCTACAGAGTGATTAGGATCGTATATATAAAACAAAGCTAATAACATTACCATAAAACCAAATAAAGTGAATCAACATACCTCAATACAAAGCAAAAATATAAGAAGATATATGGGGAAAGAGGAATCGTTTTGCATTACATTAGTTTATTAAAATGATAGATTACTGGGTTGTTTGTTAAAATGTCAGATGTTTTTTATTTGTGTATGAGATTACTGTAGTGAAACTCCTTTTTATAGTACATTTTCTTACCCGTTTTTAACAGTCTTTTTATTTATTTTTTATAGGGCATTCAGAAGTTGGCTAGCCAATACTTAAAGAAGGATTGGCCTGGAATAAAAACAGATGAGCGAAGTGACTATAGGTAATTTAACAATTGGGTCTTTTTAAATAGCTGTACTTACATTGCTAATTTGTGTAATTATTGTACATAACAATGAAGAACCCTTTCTTCTGTAACTGAAATTAATGTTCTTAGAGTGCTTGCTCATGTCGATTCCATTGTAGGTGTGCACGTGCCCACGTGCGCGGTCGTCAGAGAATTTTGCCTTAGCGGTATCAATAGGGCCAGCTGTGGTGCCCTCTTGAGTGCTGTGCTCATGCATTGCTATATCAGGCACTCCTGGCCCTACGTGCTCTCAGTTCTTTCTTTCCGCCTGTGATGGTTAGTCAGAGTGCCTTTCCTTGCATAGCAAGGGCTAGCGGTGGCTAGCGGTTTCGTCTCTTCTGACTTCAAGCCTAGGGCTTTGTAAATAGTTGTTTATGGTAGTTAGTGTTAAGTAGTTTTTAAGAGTCAGAAGTTAGAGTCCCAGTGGGGACTTCATCCCAGGTGGGGCATGCCCTGGGTCCGGGGTTTAAGCCCTGTGCGAACTGTAACAGGCCTATGCCTGTAAGTGACCCCCCACAGCGGCTGCCCCAAGTGCTTGTGGGAATCACATGTGAAGAACAAGTGTCATATTTGTAAACATTTTTGACCCAGGACTTAGAAGGAGCAGGATATTCGTTTGCAGGCTCTCCTCATGGAGGCTGCCCTTCATCTGACTTCCGAGCCGTCCTACCAAGACTTGCCTAGTACCTCGCTCTCAGTGCACAGCACAACCCCGTCACTGGGCTCCGTCCAGCATCGCTCCCCATCACCAATGCCCAGAAGAAAAAGGAAGAAGCATGGCTGCCCGGCACTGGGCAAGAAAGGCCATGGGGGCCTGGTTCGGGCTACCCTGCCACTCTGGAGCCATGTGGATGTGCCTCCCCAGTTGGGGCCCTTAGCCCCTTAAAGGATCCGCCACTGACTCCCAGGAGCAGTAGGGGACATACACTTCTGGTGGCACTGATGCCTTCTCAAGCTCCCCCTGGCGCTGAGAGAATACAGGCCTCAACCCGCATGTGCTGCAGGAAGCAGCAAAGGTTCCCTGCGAGGGCAAGCCAGCCGCTAAGAGTGTCCAACTCTGTAAAGCAGTCCATACATTAACAGTGTTTTATAAATGATTAGTAGCAGTAAAAGTAAAATATTCCTGTCTCCCTTTTTCCCTTTCTCACCATCTTTTAATGTGTGTTTGTTTGTAGGAGCATGTATCCAGTTTGGAAATCATTTCTAGAAGGCACAATGCAGGTGGCCCAATCCCGGCTCACTATCTGTGAAAACTACAAAAACCTAATTTCTGAACCTGCCAGGACAGTCAAGTGCTTTAAGGAACAACAGTTAAAAAAGGTATTTTCTCTCTTTTTTTTTTTTTTTCTTTGTTGGGAGTTGTTGCTTTAACACGTGTGTTGTTCAGGACTAGTAGGGATTGTAGAGCAGTAGAAATATTTCTAAAGAATCTGTATTCCTGTTTCTGCCTGTTCAGCTGCATTCCTTTGTAGAAGTTAAACCATGAGTGTGTATTGAACCACTTGTTCATAATAATGAACTAAATATTCCAGACTGAAGTTTTTTTAATGGACTTGAGGGTCAATTAAAGAGGGTCAAAAACTCCTTTGCAAATCTAATTTCATGCTTTGGCAATCAGACTGAATTGATCCAGTGGTGACACAAAAATAGAAAAAGTAGCCTTGCTTTGGAAGTGGCGTTGACTTTTCCCAGATGCGTTTTCAGTAGAATAGGCTCTGACTTTAAGCTGCAGTGCATTTTAAACCCGGGGGAGTGGCGCATGCTGCCCCTAAAGATGTTGTGGAAGTGGAGAAGACTCGGTCACATCCTGTAAAAGTTGGTACAAGAGGCAGTCTCATGCATTAATCTGTACCGAAAAATTCTTACAGTTAAGAGAGAAAGTAAGTTGACTTTCATTTTAAAATGTTTTATTACCTACTACACCGATATAATGAGATTCCAGGAATGTCACTGTGTCACTCTGAAGCCTAAAATGTCTGTAAAGTAAGAGTGATGTGATGGAAACAGCTACAAGCATGGTTGCAAGCTCTTTTTTGTTTAGAATATCACCAGGTTCAATCATCGCTGGGTTTCACAGTCTGTTACCATCCAGTTTTTATGTTATCAACCATTTTTGTCTTTTTTACACACAGGACGTTACAAATTACACCCAGGCAATGCACAGGCTTTCAGCTAGTTATTTTAAAGTGATCTACACCTTAACATGTGCAGTGAGAACAGTTCAGTATTCAGTATATTTTTAATCAAACCTTATGTGGAATCAGCTTTTATAGAATGTCTTTTTAAATACAGGGCTTCTTGGTTATGTAAGCTGCATAGTTTTCATGTTCTAATGAGCTGTGTATTATGAAGAGAAGTTAATTATGGATCTCAGTGACGTTTGGGATGAGCGTAGTTGTAATTTGAGGACTGCTAAAATGAAGTTTTAAAGAGGGAGCACAGAGTATAAATATCAGCATAGGAATGAGGAATTTGTGTCTAGAAGTTACCAAAAATGTTACCTGCGGATGCACTCTATATAAGATAGGCCAAAGGCTGGGGGGGGGAGCAGGAGGTCAAGTGGAGGGTGTGCTGTTTGAACACATACAGCAACTGTCCAAAAAACTGCTTGTGGTTCAAAATGTTTAGTCTGCCATTTAACAAGAATGTTGCTCATTTAGTGGGGACTACAGGTAAATTCTTTATTTACATTGTACCCAGAGTTTGATCATATGGTGTTTGTCATGTTTAATTTGGAGTACTTCAGAGCCTGTACCTTTCTCTCTCCATTAAAGACGTGAGAGTTGTAGTGTTCTTAGCTGAAATGAGTTGACATCCCATGTTGTAACTTTTCAGATGTGCAGGGTATAAACTTATGTATGTCTCATCATAAGCTCAGTTGCCAATTCTTTGAGAGATTATTGTAGTGGTCATAGAATCATAGAATCATAGAATATCAGGGTTGGAAGGGACCCCAGAAGGTCATCTAGTCCAACCCCCTGCTCAAAGCAGGACCAATTCCCAGTTAAATCATCCCAGCCAGGGCTTTGTCAAGCCTGACCTTAAAAACCTCTAAGGAAGGAGATTCTACCACCTCCCTAGGTAACGCATTCCAGTGTTTCACCACCCTCTTAGTGAAAAAGTTTTTCCTAATATCCAATCTAAACCTCCCCCACTGCAACTTGAGACCATTACTCCTCGTTCTGTCATCTGCTACCATTGAGAACAGTCTAGAGCCATCCTCTTTGGAACCCCCTTTCAGGTAGTTGAAAGCAGCTATCAAATCCCCCCTCATTCTTCTCTTCTGCAGGCTAAACAATCCCAGCTCCCTCAGCCTCTCATAGTGGTCCACCCACTATGTAAGACACTGATTTTTCTGGAGCTCAAACTCTCTCATTGCATGTGTGTATTTTTCTGTGGAGTTTTCCAACAAATATTATGGTAATTTCTCATGTTTTAATTAGTTTGGTAAATGGCTCCTGCTACTGCTTCCTTAAATACTGGAAGTTCAGGGAGTTTATGAATCAATGGCAGAGGTAGGAAAGGAGGTCTTTCTTTTATTTTAAAAGTTTGTAGTAGTATTTTTAAGAGTTCCCTTTCTCTATCACTTCTTCCTCACCATTCGTCCTTAAGCCATGATAACTGTTCTTCTCGCTCCCTCTGGAATTTATTCACCACTTCTGAATTAGTGGGACAAGTCCTTGGAGGAACGATGCAGACCTTCCAGTCTGAGCTAGCCTGGGATCATTGTACTTTTTGTATCGCTCAGAATAATCATCTACTATGGAGCATAATTAAATATTTTCGTAACAAAATTAATGTTTTAAACAGTGCAAGTGAGAGTAAAGTACAGCATAATTTGCTGGGAGCCAATTGTTTTCTTGGATTTCCAAACAGAGTTAAACACACAGTTGTTCTTATGATATTTCTGACTTCTGTCCTGGTTAAAAAACCTAGTGAATTTCAGACCTGGAGCAGGTAAAGCACTTCTGATACCATACTGGAAGGCATCAAAGTAAACTTCAACTTGAAACAGTGACACTTGAGATGCTGTCTTGTCTACCACATATTTTCCCCCAAGCTTCTACCTCCTTGATAATGGGGCCCTCAACAAGAAACTTCACCTCAGCTTTTTCTGGGTCCTGATCATGCTAAATTAGGGCAACTGCAGGCAACTTCAAATAAAAGTTTGTAAAGTTTAATAGTTAGAAGGTTAGATGCAGGAGTCTCAAAGACATATAGGCAGAGGTAAAAATCATTGATACAGAGAAAATGAAACAAAAACGCACATCTCTTCCCAAATGTAAACACAGTTTTTGCATGTTTGAATTAGTCTGTAACTAGAGGAAATCATATTGTATCTAGTGAGGATACAGTTAGTTACATTGGCTTCATTAAACCTCCAGAAGAGGCAGTTTGAGATGCTGATTAAGTACCTTTGCCTTTTTGTTTTTCAGTTCCTCTGAGATTACATAATATTACAGTGTCAGATTTTAACTTAGATAAAGTCATTTTTCATTACTCTTCAAAGATTTTCTCTAGGATTTCTGGGCAGTAAAGTTCAAATACATATTAAAATCAAACAATTTTTTAAAAGTATACAACTCCCTGCCTCCCCGCCCCCCAAAAAAACCACACCCAAACCAAACAAATGCTTTTGGAGTTCTTTCTCCTGTGGAGTTTTTACTCTTCAGCAATAAAGGCCCCTTACACATTCTACTTCATTTTATTTTTATATGTATCTATATAGGTATAAACATGGTCAAGTCTTACATATTTGCATTTTGATTTAAATATTTTAAAGAAAAACTGCCTATGTAAGGGTCTAGTCACCTTAACCCTAATCGTTATTGCAATAAAATCCCAGTAGTCTAAAATAATCATTCAGACGTTGTGCCAGCCAGCCACCTACAAAAGTTCCTCCTCCTCCCTTTCATCATACCGGGGTGTCCGCCCTCAGCGCTCTCCATAAATTCTATCAATCTTATATTAAGTCCTGTACTTCATTGGTCTGCTCATTTGAGGTGATAATTTTAATCTGAACAGACTAGATTTTCATTTCCGCTAGCCAGAAGGAAATCTCAGGTTATTAGTGGGAGAACAGGTTTCTGTTAAGAAGGGATAAATTAAAAATCCCTTGCTAGGCACTTGAATTCTCCGCAGATTTTGAAGAGAGAATTGTACATATCCTGGGATTTTTGTTGCTGTTGGATATTTTCTCTTGAACTGATAGAACTTTTTCCTTACACCCATATTCAGTGCAGATTTCAACCAGAAAGGAAGTTGAGTTTAAAAACTGCCAGTACTGAGAGGAGGGTGGTATAATTTGACGAAACTTTATACTAGGATACGTGACATTTTAACATTTAATAACTGCAGATCTTGAAAGCTGTAACAAGTAACTGTTACAGGTGACAGGCAATAGATTTTGTTTTTTTAAATGGTTGACTGTTCTGCCTTTAACAATATGTAACTAAAGTAAGATGATTATAAAGGCTGATTATAAAGGAAAGAACATGGGTTTAGAAAACAGTCTGTTGGTAATTAGTATAGTGACAAAGGAAATGTAGAAAGCATTTGAATGCAATAATGAGTCTTAGAAAAATACATTTTTAAGATTGTCCTACTGTGGCATCAAAACTTTAATTCAGATATTAATGTTCTAACAGGTTTTTCTGCATTCAAAGGACAAGTCAGAATGTTTGCATATAAATGAGAAGATGCATAATGCTTTACTATAATAGGGTTGTTCATATAGGGTCTGATCCAAAGTCTGTTGAAACCAGTGAAAAGACTCTGAGATATCAGTGGACTTGAACCCACATACTGTAATATTTGTGTGCAAATCTTGCGTACTCGAAGTTGAACAGGTAGTTTAAACAAAAATAAAAACATGGATTTATTATGTTATGAAGCAGGATATAATTCTGGGCATTGATGTCTTCTAAGTTATTTCTGGGGCAGTATGTGTTTTCTCCCATTGAACAATTTCATTGCTATTCGTGCTGTTTTCCACACACTGTTTTCTGTCAGATTAAAATGTACATTATCAATGCTGATTATATTCTTATATTTTATCCATGCAAACAGATGAACTTTTTATTTCACCTCTCCATGAAAAGCTATGAATTTTAAGCTTGAGGTATAAAGAAAATTGCCTTTGTGCTTGACTCTAATTTCTGATTTAACCCTACATATTGGAAAGCTCTTAACATGCAGCTTGGAACAGAAAAAAAACAACCACATTTAAAATAGTATTTAACAATTCAGAATTAATCCATTGTATTTCTTTCTTGGATTCAAAGAGAGTATATTTTTTTCTCTGCTTTCAGTTTTGGGGGAAAAGGAAAGAGATTCTCAAAGTTTGCAGGTATTCTACTAGTATGATTTTTTTTGCTAACTTTTTGAAAGCAAGTTATTTCACTGTGTTCTGTCAAGTAGACTGATACTTGCACCCATCACGTATTCTGTAATGGCTTTTGTTGTAAAAATATTTTCTATACTGCAGTGCATGGTTTTAAATGAATGTCGGTTGAGTTGGGAACAAGAATGTATAGTAGGAGTATGAAATGCCTTTGTGACCTTTTAAAAATTAAGATGGAATAGAATAGTTGCATTAATTTACAGTTCTTAGTGCTACCTTTGGTGCTTATCCTCAATGTTAGAAATGATAGAGGATCGCTTAAGCTACAGAAGTACAAGTGTAGTGATGCTTATTTGCTTGAAGTCATTAGTCTCGAAGTAATTTTCCATATCCCTTCTGGCTGAAGTACCTTTGGCATTTCCATACTGCATCTAGGTTACTGCAACTACTTTCCCCATTAAGAGCTTTCAAATCTTGTAAGTATAATATTTTAAACAGAGAGACAAGGTGGGTGAGGTATGTAATGTCTTTTATTGGACTAACTTCTGTTGGTGAGAGAGACAAGCTTTCGCCCTTATACAGAGCTCTTCTTTAGGTTTTCAGAGATAAGCTTTTGAGCTCTGTGTGAGCTTGAAAACTTGTCACTCTCACCAACAGACGTTGGTCGAATAAAAGATATTACCTCACCCACCTTGTCTCTCTAGTATCCTGGGACCAATGTGGCTACAACAACACTGCATATTTTAAACATTGTGAGTTAAATAGTTGCTGATTTTTTTTAAAGAGCAATTGAGATAAAAAGATGTTGGTTCTTTGGTTTGGTTTATTTTAAAAGGTGGACTGAATCTATAGTTAACCTAGAAGAACTTATAGAGCATATGGATCTGTGCAAGATTTATTGAACAATAATAGTACAATGATATTAATTCTATTATAAGCTTGTTTGTTGTATTCTGTTTTGCAGTGTGTAGACCAGTTGACAAAGATCCAGGCTGAATTACAAGAGACAGTAAAAGATTTAGCTAAGAGCAAGAAGAAGTACTTTGAGACTGAACAGATGGCTCATGCAGTGCGGGAAAAAGCCGATATTGAGGCCAAGTATGTACTTATAATAGCAACTCTATAATTAATTATGTGTGTGTAAATATCGTATTTGTCTTAATCATTACACTCAGTTTTGTTGTAAGAGCAGGATACTAGCTCTGAATAAGCTTGTGTTGAGGTTTGCCTTACTTTGCTTTCATACATCCTTTTGATCAAGCATGCATCTTGCTTCACAGTTGAGTATTGTTCGGGAAGTGTTGTTTTGCTTTCATGAGGTTATATCTTTGAGGCTGTAGCTTTTGAATACCTCTTGTCCTGTGGAGGTAATCTTACCCTTCCTTTCACTAAAACACATAACTTGCATGTTTCCATTTTGGGCTTTGGCCTGTATTTTTCACTGCCTGTTGCAATTTTATCACTTTTTTTTTTTTAAACATCCCTCAAACTTGTTCGCCAAGAATGGCAAAGTTGTGTACATGGCATCTTTAAAAAGAAAGTAATTACCTGTTATGCATTTTTTATAAGGTAATGTAAAAGGATGCCCACTCACTTCTCCTTAAAGTTTGAAGTATTTTCTTTTATTATTTTTCATTTTTAAGAAAAAGTTATTTAGAAAAAAATGTTCTTCGGGGAGCTCTTTCCACACAATTCAGGAACTGAAAAGTTCTGGAGGTGGTGACATACAACTGGCTGGAGGAGGTGGGAATATCATACGCTATCCACCCACTTCCTCAAAAGATCAGAGGTTGAGCTAGGGGAATTTGGCCCAGTCTCACATTGGTATTGTAAAGATTAAAATGACAGACTATCATATGGTATGCAGAAGGCCTGCTTCTGCAGGCAGATAAAATCCAATTTGCATTAGATTTGTACAAATAGTTGGCCTTGTGTATACAGTGCTGTTTTCTTCCAGTTTCTTAAATGAGCATTTTATGAAGGCTGGGAGTATAACATAAACACTATCAAATTCTAGATATCCTTTTTATACTAGAATTTACTGACATAAGTTTTCAGCTTTCGTGTGCACATTTTGTTTTCTAATTGGAACTAGAAAGTTATCCAAAATATTGGTGGTTTGAGGGTTTTGGAAAGCTAAATTTGGATGAATGTTATAAACAACTAAATGTTGTAATGAATGTTATAAACAGCTTTATGCAATTAGTCAACTAAAAATCAAGTGTAAATCTTAGAAAAAGCAGGAAAAAGGTAAAATATTTTATTTACCACAAGTAAGGGATTGTATCCTTCTCCATTTATAAATCTTACAGAAAAAAACACAGCTTGGGACAATCTAATTCACCTGGGAGTTCAGAGATGGTGCTAACTAATGTGGATACCTTTTGCAACACATTAATTTAAAAAAATAAAAATAAGAGTAACAGTACCAGAAATAAGAATAACAGTACCAACTATTAATCACTTTCAAATTGTGGGCAGTAAAAGGGCATAGTTAGAGAGCCCTCCATGAATCCAAGGATTCTTATGTTTGTGGGAAGCCCAACAGGGCTTTAATGAAGCCTGAGGCAATCTTAATTTTTTCACAGAAATCTCTCCTTAATGTAGAGTTGCCCTTGAGAGGGATTCCAGAGACCAGGGTGGGTGGAGGAAGCCAGGCTACAGCCATGTTGCCAGAGAGCTGGAAGGAGCTCCAGGGGCCCTGAAGTTGCTGTGGAAGCAGAGGACATTCAAATTGAATGGGCAGGTCTCAATCAGATCTCCCTGGATCCTGGAGGCCAATTACATGCTCTTTCAATAGGGAGCCCAACACTCTTTGTAGAGCTTTCCTTCTCCTGCCCCCTACTTGGGGGCAGGCCCGCCGACAGCAATTCCACGCCCCAGGGCCTTCCCTCAGGGGACGTGGGGCCTGGGGTGGAAGTGACGAATTCGTCACTTCTGGGACCAACCGTGCTGACCAATCGCAACTGGCTGACGGAGGCCCCCAAAGCATGAGGCCTGGAGCGGTTACCTCGATTCTCCGTGCCCTAGGGATGGTTCTGCCCAGGACAGAACAGTCAATGGGCCCCCTAGAAAGGTCCTTCTGACATTTGGGCAGTGCTGCACCTGTGCTGGCTGGTGCCCAGCAAGCTGCTGCACCTGAGCTGCTGAGCACGATCTTCCGGCATGGCCAGGGCTGCCACATGCCCGCCTGGCTGCCTTCACTGCTGCCGGGAACCCCCCTCACACGCCTAGGAGCCCTGCGGCCCGCCCGGGGCTCCTGGCCCCTTTTAAATTGCCTGGACCCTTAGGCAATTGCGCCCTTTGCCCCCCCCCCCCCCCATCGGCAGGCCTGCTCGGGGTGGGAGGGGTCTACGTGGCCTCGATTGGCAGCTCAGAATAGAACAGCTATTGTGTCTTGGGGATGGAGGTCTTCTTAAAACAAGTATAGAAGCTACCAGTCATTGAGGAATCCTTTTTCTTACTCTTCTGTCCTCCACCTGACACACCAAACAGTCAATATATGCCCATTGGCTTTTTGTGGTAACATTGCATCACAGTAGTTGCCAGCTTCTTTAGAATAGACTTAGGCCAGGTATAAACTAATATAGCTATATCTGCAAACCCTCCTAGTATACACAACACTTACCTTGAAAAAAGTGCTTTTGCCAGTATAGCTTATCCTGTTTTACTTTAAAGCAAAAGCCCTCTTATGCTGACACAACCTTATATACTCTAGGGCTTTTGCCAATATTGTAACATAATTAAAAAAATTCTAGCCATCATTACTATCCCAGCTAAAGTTTCTAATGTAGACCCAGTTTCTAATATAGACTTAGTGGGAAAACTGTACTGAAGTTAAATGAGAGTAGTGGAGGTATTTATCCATAGGGATGGTATGGTTATATATCATATCATCAGAATCAAATGTAGCTAAAGTTGGTGTTTTATCAGTTTTACGTATGAAATTTTAGAAAGCTTTTTAAAAAATTGAACAAAGTTATTTTAACCAGGAATAATTTTGTCCATGGAAGGATGCTCCAGTCCTACCCAAAAAGAATGTGTAATGTTCTCTTTGTGTACAACAGTTATTTAGGGCTGTTGTTATTTACTCCATTTCAAATGCCATCTTCTTGGGTGGTATTTATGGATGCTTGTTGCTCATAAAGTGAGATAAAACACAAGGTAAAATTTACAGTTATTGGATAATGTTTTATTTCTGAGAACACTGGTTGTTTTGACCTCTTCAGGGTTAATATGTTTTCAGAAAGCTTAGCTATCATCTGATTTAAAGCATTAGTTCATAGTGTCTGTTTCACAATTTTTTTTCTCCCTGTAGTATAAACAGAATAATGTTTCAGAATTCAAGTGTTCATGATTTTAGTTAAGTTTTCCTTCATACCTCATTGCAAATAAGCCTGATGTTCTTAAGATGCTTGTATGGGTTCTGGCATTTTTTTAAATGATTAACCTGGAAAAAACAAACAAACTGATTCCTACCCTCTGATCAAAGTTTCAAAATTAGTCTAACATCTGCTTTTAAAAAATTCTTTGTGGGCAGACCTCACTCAACCTTACCTGAATTGATTGCTGGTGATTTTACATTGCTACCCCATTAGAAGGCAAGTAGCTCAAGTTTGCAACCCTGGCTATCAAATGGAAGACTTTCAAATAGCCAATAAGCAACAAACAACAAAAGAACTTTGAGAGTTCCTGTTGCAACCAGAGCTTTCTGCCGTGTTGTATTTAATCATTGTTTGAAAATTAGTGTAAGACTGAGCAAAACATTTCAGAATATGCAGTGAAGATAGCTGATTATGCAAATGAGCTTGTTCAATGTGTGTAACCACTTCCTAAAACCCTTAATTTTTACTCTTGAATATAAAAATAAAATGTTTAGCCTAAAAAATTGCTATTGAATTATTTTACTGCATTTATTTAACCCCAAAGGAAACCTCCCCCTTATCAGATAGCCTATTTATGTCCCTATCTATCCCAGAGACAACTTCTGATATTAATCTATTCTATTGACTTTTAATACAGGTCCAAGCTTAGTCTTTTTCAGTCAAGGATAAGCTTACAGAAGGCAAGTGTAAAGGTGAGTTTAAAAATAAATTATCTACTCACTAAAACTATAGTAAAGCATTATGTCACTTTCATGGGACACATAACTAATGTTATCTTGAAATCTAGAAAGGCCTCATGTTTTATCAGGCATACTGTCTTTAAAACGACTGACCAGTTGGTACAGAATGTTTCCCCATAATCAAGTACAAGCACATGATGGATCTGTTCAGCCATTCACAAATTTGTGCTGGAATTTTGCCTAATAAAAATTGTATAAAGTATATGTACAAATAATAGAAATATTCTTCAAAGTAGCAACAAATATAACAACCCATCTAAAGCCATATATATTTTAATGCTTTGTTCATAGTATAAAAGTACAAAATCAGCTGCCTTATATTTTGATTTCCTTTTTTTAAAATATAGTTAAAAGCACGACGGTCCGAGTGTAATTCAAAGGCTACCCATGCAAGGAATGACTACCTTCTCACTTTAGCAGCTGCTAATGCACACCAGGATCGCTACTATCAGACGGACTTAGTGAACATTATGAAGGTAAGGGAGCTAATGTAGTTTGATTTTCATTATCGGGGTGGGGATGAGGATTCATGAGATACAAATATTGTTTTCATGAAATACATATGTTGACATCCATGTACTTTTATCCAAATATACCAGGGTAGGTCACAATATTAACCCTCCTCTATGTTCCTGATCACCATCAACCCCAAAATAAGAGAATTTGGTAACGCCCTTTCCATTCCACTAGTCTCTCTGGAGACTGTTAAACAGAAGCTACTAGAGTTAGACATTTTAAATCATCAGGTCCAGATAACTTGCATCCAAGAGTTTTAAAAGAGCTGGCAGAGGAGTTTGCTGAATGATGGTTAATTTTCAAAAAGTTGCGGAGTACTGCATACGTTCCAGAAGACTGGAAGAAATCTAGTGTTGTGCCAGTATTTAAAAAGGGTAAACAGGATAACCTGGTAATTATAGGCCTGTCAGTCTGATATTAATCCCTGGCAAGATAATGGAGTGGCTGATACGGAACTCAATTAACAAAGAATTAAATGAGGGTAATATAATTAATGCCAATCAACATGGCTTTATGGAAAATAGATCCTGTCAAACTAAATTGATACCTCTCTGATAAGATTATAAATTTGGTTGATAAAGGTAATAGTGTTGTTGTAATATTCTTAAACTTCTGTCAGGCATTTGACTTGGTACTAAATGATATTTTTATTAATAAACTACAACTATATAAAATTAACAAAGCACACATAAAATTGATTAAAAACTGGCTAGCTGACAGGTCTCAAAATGTAAGAGAAAATGGAAAATCATTATTGATCGGGTGTGTTTCCAGTGTTATCAGTGAATGGAAGAAAACAAAATCATCACTGATAAAAATTGGGAAAGTGGTAAATAATGAAGAGGACAGGTTACTGATTCAGAGCATCCTGGATCGCTTGGTATATATCTAGGAACAAAGAATATAGACTATACTTATAGAATAGGGGCTTCTATTCTGGGAAGCAGTGACTCTGAAACAAAGATTTGGGGGTGGTGATGGATTATCAACTAAATACTAGCTGTCAGTGTGACTCTGTGGCCAAACAAGCTAATGCAATCCTGGGATGCATAAACAGAGTCTCTGTTTGACACTGTTGCGACTAGTTCTGGAATACTGTGTCCAGTTCTGGTATCCACAAATTCAAGAAGGATGTTGATAAATTGAAAG
This sequence comes from Lepidochelys kempii, assembly GCF_965140285.1. NCBI lineage: Eukaryota > Metazoa > Chordata > Testudines > Cheloniidae > Lepidochelys > Lepidochelys kempii. The sequence continues at coordinate 14,005,338 of NC_136380.1, forward strand.
GATTCAGAGCAGAGAAGTAAGAATGATTAAAAGATTAGAAAGTATGCCTTATAGTGATAGACTCAAAGAGCTCAATCTATTTAGTTTAACAAAGATAATATTAAGGGATGAATTGTTTACAGTCTGTAAGTATCTACATGGGGAACAAATATTTAATAATGGACTCTTCAGTCCAGCAGAGAAAAGTATAACACATCTGGAAATGTGTTATATCTGGAAATAAGGGGCACATGGTGTATTCTACATCACTGATGATTTTTAAATCAAGATCGGATTTTTTTAAAAGATCATAGAATCATAGAAATGGAAGGGACCTCGAGAGGTCATGTAGTCCAGTCCCCTGCACTCAGGACAGGACTCAGTATTATCTAGACCATTCCTCACAGGTGTTTGTCCAACCTGCTCTTAAAAATCTGCAATGACAGAGATTCCACAACCTCCCTAGGCAATTTATTCCAGTGCTTAACCACTCTGACAGTTAGGAAGTTTTTCCTAATGTCCAACCTAAACCGCCTTTGCTGCAATTTAAGCCCGTCGCTTTTTGTCCAATCCTCAGAGGTTAGAGATATGCTCGAGCAATTATTTTGGGGAAGTTCTATGGCCTGTGTTACACAAGAGATCAGACTAGATTATCACAATGGTCCCTTCTGGCCTCAATCTATGAATCTCTATAATTTTTTTCCTTTCCTAGCTAAGTTTCCAATCTCCATTGCTATGGGACGTAATGTTCATAGTTTGCTTTTAAAAGGGTACCTCTTGGATATGACAGTAATAAAAAATATTGGCAGGTATTTATCTTTTACGAAAACATTAATGATTAGACCTTTGTTGTCTCAAGTGGAAATTAAATACATATTGTCTATTAGACATCCAGGAAAAGCTACCAGAGTAAATACACCTGTGGGCTATGTCACAAATATCAGCAGTCTCCAACAGGCACACCAAGTACATCCAGATTTGAGAACTGACCTGATGACACAAAATAACATGAATCATTACTAATCCTATGTAATCTAAAATATTATCCATGTTCTATTTTGTATGCTTCAACTACTAGTATATTGTCTGTATGAATTTAACAAATGGCATTTTTGTACACTTTGTTTATTTGGGGAAAGTTTAATCTTTAGATTTAAAAAAAAAATCGCACAAAAATTCAAAACACTTAACTGAGCCATCTATTGTTTCTTTTTTAAAGTAGGGCTTCTAAGAGTGGGGAAAACTCACTAGTTGGCCATCCTCATTCTATTGTGAGTTTTTTTAAATGCAAAGGGTCTTATATGCTCTTTTTCTAGCAGAGATATTTTTAAAAAGCAGTATTCAGGTATAAAAATAGTTCATATTTGGTTTAATGTTTGTTGCTTTGGAATTTGTCTTTGGATTTGGCTAATAGCCGTCCTGTGCCTACTCTATCTGATGTTTACACATTTTCTATTTATATTATTCTAAAATGGTATAAATTTCCAATGTTTTAACCAAATGGATACACTTTACAAATGAAAAATGGCTTGAAAATGTTTGTTCATTATACGTTATTTCTATGTAAGAATGTAAAGCTTGTAGCTTATTTGCAAATGTTTCAAAAACTGCAGTTCTTTTGGTGTGTGATACTGGCTTTTTGTGTGTTTTTAGCTTTAATCAGTTTATTGTTTCCAGAATAAGAATTTGCACTGTGTATTTTTAGTGTTGGGACAGTGGTCTACTTATCTATTTCACAGTGCACTCATTTGATGTGCTTGGCTGGAATACATCCAATCTGTTGTCCTCAGTGCTGACGGCTGCTGACTCACAGTTTTTATAGTCGTTACTGTAGAACTCTGTGCAACTCCCATTGCAGTGACCTTGCAGTTTCTGAAGCTTTATCGTGCTGCTTTGAAAGCTTGCTGTTTTGTTCTTGTTTTTTTTATGAAATCAGTTTCATATGTTAGTCGGTAGAGCTGTAAAATAAATGGCCAGTTATCTTTGCTATTTATTTACATTTATTCCATTCATTTATATTTATTTTGAATTACCATGCATAGTTTTGTCTACTGAGAATGTCAATAATTAAGTCATACCATTCTGAATATGGCAGCTCAAGATGTAATTTTAAATGTTTTTAAATGCATGTTTTTATATTTAGTCTTTCAATGTATGTAATGTACCTGTCAGAGATCTCTAGATGCACATACAATTTGACACACAAATTTCATAAAATAAATACATTTTTAGCTTAAGCTTGCTACAAAGGTATACAAATGATTGTTAGTGAAAGCACCGTGTGTAATTATGCTTGTTTCTTCTTTGTGTTAGAAGCACCAGTAAGGATTGAGGAGCTTATGTACTAGCCATTGTACAAAGATATTGAAACACATACAGTACTACCTGCCATGAAGAGTTTACACATTTAAAGACAAGAGGAAAGTAGATGTCACAAATGAAAAGAGAGAATGGGAACATTTATATGTATGACTCTGAATCACTGAATATTTTCTTTTTAATTGCTACAAAATTACAAGTGTTTTTAAAAAAGCTAGGTGGTTATGCTCTAGAATCTAATGTTTAATATTTTTTTTTAAAAAAAAATTAGCCTCTGGCCCTTAAAAGTGTGAACTGAATGTCAACTGATGACAGTAATGTGTACCTGAGTCTGCCAACAGCCTGCAAAGTATCTCATTCATCTCACTGGGTATTAATAATGAAATTTGATGAAAAAAATTAAATGCCAATATTAAGGGCTTATCATTTAAGTAGAAATATCAGGCTAATGTTACATGTAGTGGCAGAGATGGGGATGGGGTGGTGGTATAACTAGTAGCTTTCAATAGATAGTGAACAAGAAATTTAATCCTCCTTCTTCAACGTTAGAATCAGTTGTACACCAAAGAAAAGACAGTGGGCCGCCACAGGGCCCACTGCAAAGCTAAGTTGCTCAGGCTTTGGTTTCAGCCTGAGCTGACGGGGCTCAGGGCCCCAGCCTTCAGCCCCATGCAGTGGGGCTTCGGCTTTCTGCCCTGGGTCCCAGCAAATCTAATGCTGGTCATGCTTAGAGGCCCCCCTGAAACCTGCTCATGGCTCCCCAGGGGGTCCCGGACCGCTGGTTGAGAACCACCGCTCTATATTATTAGAGTGAACACAATTCCAATTTGTTTAAATGGAAGACAAAAAATGTATATTTTTTTTTTATAAATTCCATTTCACTTTTAAGATTAATTTCTTTTCCAGGGAATCGTTTTGTATAAAATCTTATCTGTCTTTTTACCACTGGTTAACAAGATTTTAGCAAAGCTTTTGATACAGTCTCCCACAGTATTCTTGCCAGGAAATTAAAGAAATGAGGATTGGATGAATGGACTATAAGCTGGATAGATTGTCAGGGTCAACGGCTTGATGTCTAGTTGGCAGCCTGTATCAAGCGGAGTGCCCCAGGGGTTGGTCCTGGGGCCGGTTTTGTTCAACATCTTTATTAATGAATTGGATGATGGGATTAATTGCACCTTCAGCAAATTCACAGATAACACTAAGCTGGGGAGATAGGTAGATACACTGGAGGGTAGGGATAGGGTCCAAGTGACCTAGACAAATCTGATGAGGTTCAACAGGGACAAGTACAGAGTCCTGCACTTAAGAAGGAAGAATCCCAGGTACCGCTACAGGCTGGGGACCGGCTGGCTAAGCAGCAGTTCTGCAGAAAAGGACTTGGGGATTACAGTGGACAAGAAGCTGGATATGAGTCAGCAATGTGCCCTTGTTGCCAAGAAGGCCAACAACATATTGGACTGTATTAGTAGTAGCACTGCCAGCAGATCGAGGGAAGTGGTTATTCCCCTCTATTCAGCACTGGTAAGGCCATACCTGGAGTACTGCATCCAGTTTTGGTCCCCCACTGCAGAAGGGATGTGGACAAATTGGAGAGAGTCCAGCCGAGGGCAACAAAAATGATTAAGGGGGCTGGAGCACATGACTTATGAGGAGAGGCTGAGGGAACTGAGGTTATTTAGTCTGCAGAAGAGAAGAGTGAGGGGGGATTTGATAGCAGCCTTCAACTACCTGAAGGGGGGTTCCAAAGAGGCTGGAGCTCGGCTGTTCTCAGTGGTGGCAGATGACAGAATGAGGTGTAATGGTCTCAAGTTGCAGTGGAGGAGGTCTAGGTTGGATATTAGGAAACACTATTTCACTGGGAGTGTGGTGAAGCATTGGAATGGGTTTCCTAGGGAGGTGGTGGAATCTCCATCCTTAGAGGTTTTTAAGGCCCAGCTTGACAAAGCCCTGGCTGGGATGCTTTAGTTGGTGTTGGTCCTGCTTTGAGCAGGGGATTGGATTAGACGACCTCCTGAAGTCTCTTCCAACCCTAATCTTCTATGATTCTGAGATTACCAGGCTAATCTGCACACATTGCTGATTAAGCAATGAATCCATTGTTTGCTCATTCAAAAATAAGCAACGGCAAGAGAGGGATACGCCTTTTACTGTTAAAGGTGAACTGACTGCTACCTGTTGCTGTGAAAAATTCTGAAATAAACGTTGCTGTGGCAGTTGGCGTAAACTAAATAAAAATGTTCATTCGCACGATGTCTCCCATCACTCCTGTGAGGTACAGGGAAACAGAGACATGGAGTGGTTAAGTGAGTTCATGCAGTCACACAAGTTTCTGACAACTATGAACAGAATGAAGATGTCATGTCTCCTAGTCCTGTGCCTAACCACAAGATTATCCCTAATAAGAATAGTTTTTTTTCAAAACACAGTTTATATAAAACTTCTTGAGAGTCAGTGGACAAGTCAGTAAGTCTTCGGTTAAGATCCTTATTAAAGTAGATAGTTATTAAACGTTGGCTGTTGTGACAGGGTCAGGTCAGATGGCTACAAAAGAGTGGTCGAAGGTAGATACATTAGTTCCAGGTTAAGCAGGTCCCTTTTTCCTGGGTAAAATAACAGGGACTATTCCAGAACACTCTGGAACTTTCTAGAACTAATTAAGGCAGGCAGGCTAATTAGGACACCTGTAGCCAATTGGGAAGCTGCTAGAATTAATTAAGGCCCATCAGGACACCTGGTTTAAAAAGACTCACACTCCAGTTAGTGAGGTGCACGCAAGGAGCTGAGTGAGAGGGCGCACTGCTGGAGGACTGAGGAGTACAAATGCTATCTGGCATCAGGAGGACGGTCCTGTGGTGAGGATACAGAAGGTGTTGGGAGGAGGCCATGGGGAAGTAGCCCAGGGAGTTGTAGCTGTCACACAAGTGTTACACAAAACGCTATAGACAGCTGTGATCCACAGGGTCCTGGGCTGGAACCCGGAGTAGAGGGCAGGCCTGGGTTCCCCCAACTCCCTCTTGGGGATACAGGAGGAGTTGACTTGGACTGTGGGTCCCACCAAAGGGGAAGGTCCCTGGCTAGGTGGACCAACAGAGACTGTGAGGATTGTTCTCCTTCCTTTGCCCCATGCTGGCCAGTGATGAGGTTATCTGAGTGAACGGCAGATTTGAGCCACGAAAGTGGCCAAACTGAGGGCTACTGTGAATCTCTGAGGCGAGAAAATCCGCCAATAAGCGCAGGACCCACCAAAGTAGAGGAGGAACTTTGTCACACTGTACATATTTTCATTGTAGTGCGCATTTTCTTCGTATTGCAAGTCACAAAGGGGTAATCTTTTGTTACCTTGCATCATGGACTGGAGTCACAGCTCTCACTAACATTTAATGGGCCTTGCATATTTAAGACAGTATGCAGAGTGCTGGAAATACACCCCCTAAAACTGTTCTCCTTATGGTTATGAAGAAACATCAGAGTGCTTCTAAGTCCTTCTTGCTTGAATCTTTTTTCAGTATCCTATTTGTAATTTTTTATGCTTCATTGCTGTCTTCTGGCCTGTTTTCCCCGTTATACTTCAATACTGGTGAGTAAGATGTGTAGCATATAGATATCATTAAGAAGAGATTTTGGTCCTTCCACATTTTTCTATGTCAGACCCAAAGGTCCAGGGGCAACACCATCCCTCCCTATGCTGTGTTTTGTCCTAGCTGACATTGCACCTTATATTTCACGTGGGTGCTTTTTCAGCTCTGGTGCATTCCTCCAGGATGTGAGAAGAAAGGAAAACCACAGAACACCGCTTCCGGGAGAAACCAGGGCACCAGCACCCACCACATGGACACCACACAACATTTGAACATCATCGGTTTATCTAGACTACCCCTCGCTGGAGCTGAATTGTTTGTACTCTCTCAGGCCCCACCACCAAACCTGATACAATGCTAACGTGTAGAACTAGAAAAATTCTTCCACTGACTCCACGTCAAAGAATTCTTTCATAATGACAACACTACTCACAATTACTACACCCCAGCTGACAATTATAAGAAAAAAAATCATCTGACTGGACCCCACAGAGTGGAAAAACCACGTTCTTGATCATTACATTGATTGCTTCGGGCAAAAAATTGGCTGTGAAATTCTTAACAAACATCACATCCACCACAATCTTTCAGCAAGTGTGAAGATTTGATCTCTACAGAAAAACAGGAAATATTCCAATATAACTTAAAAATCAGAGACATGGTAAATTATTTATAACTCACTGTTTGTAGAACTCTTAGAGCTTATAAATTTCTGCCTAAATTTCTCCTTCTTACCCCTTTTAAACTTTTTTTTCCTATGTTTTGGATGGACTAACAAACGGGTTATCATCAAACATACTCGATGGGGATCTGTGACGGGGTGTGCATACCCCGCACTAGACAAGATAGGGTTAATCTCACGTTATGGACAGTGGAAGTCCTGCCCCTCACACTGTGCTGGGCATGCTCCAACTGCTGCCTCAGTATAAAAGGGAGCAGACCAACTCATTCTAGACTGACTGCTGAGGAGGAAGGACACTTGGTGGAGACTCCAGCCCAGAGCTGCCTCAGCCTCTGAGTGCAGGAACCAGAGATTGCAAGGCCCAGACCGCAGACCTGTTGCCTGTGGCCGGCCGACTGGAGTCGGGATCCCAGCCAGCTACCTTCGCTGAGGAGCTCTGCACCCCGATGACTAACAGACCCCAGCTTTAGGACACACGGTAGGAAGTGTCCCAGAGAGGCAGGGTCAGTGGTATCTCCCACCTGAGGAGAGTCAGCATGTTGTGGTAGGTTCCCCGCTGGCTGGGTGGTGACCACACTCACCACAGGGAGGGTCCATGTCCCCCTGCCCCATCCCCACCACTCTGGGTGGCGGCCCCTTATTCTGGCCCTTTGGCTGCACAGCCTTGACATCAAGGGCAGTTGTACTGACTCTGGTCATTGGGCCAAACAGTCCTGAGCCCAAGGGCAGTTGGATTGACTCTAGTCATTAGGCCACAGAGCCCTGATCCCCAGAGCAGCCATACTGACTTGGGCCATTGGGCTGTACAGCCCTGACTCCAAGGGCAGTTGTATAGACTCTGGCCGCTAGGCCATGCGGCCCCGAACAAAAGGGTATCTATATTGACTCTGGCCATTAGGCATCATTGCCCTGCATCCAAGGGCAGCTATCTTGACTCCGGCCACTGAGCCATGCTGCTTCCAGACTAGGGATAGTCTGGTAGACTGTAGTCATGGTGGTATCACAACTCCAACCCTCCCGAAAAGAGGACGGGGGGGTGCATACCACACAACAGGATCCTACCCTGATATAAATCTTTCCTGAACCCCCACTTACAGCCTTCAAACAACACTCCAGCCTTTCCAAGCTTATCATCAGACACAAGCTCCCCACTGACTAGGACACATCAACTCAAAGCATCACCAGATCCTGCCAGTTAGTCTCTAAGGTGCCACAAGTACTCCTTTTCTTTTTGCAAAACCTGTAGTGTATCTCCACTGCTACAGTGATCAACACCCCGCACAACACACCTTTCAAGATTCATGGTTCCTAGACATGCATATCACAACATGAGGTATACCTCATCCATTGCACTAAATGTCCCAATAACAACTACATACGTGAAACCAATCACTATGCTCTCAAATGGACACTCACAGGAAAAAGATAAGATAAAAACACCCTATCACCTGTGAAAAGAAAAGGAGTACTTGTGGCACCTTAGAGACTAACCAATTTATTTGAGCATGAGCTTTCGTGAGCTACAGCTCACTTCATCGGATGCATCCTATCACCTGTGGTGAACATTTCACAAAGCCATCTGACCTTTCAGTCCTCATCCTCAAAGGAAACCTGCACAACACTATCAAAAGATGAGCCTGGGAGCTTAAATTCATAACTCTGCTAGACACTAAAATCATGGACTGAACAGAGATACTAGAATTATGGCTTATTACAACAGTCTGTAACCCACTAGCCCTGCACCCTTTTGATCTATGACCACAGAGGTGTTAATGGGCCATTCCACTTTGAATGGTCCCTTAGAATATGCGTTAACTACCTACATGAAACAATCTGTTCCACCTTGTGTATCTTTCCCAGACCTGAAGAAGTGAATACCCTTGTAAGCTATTTTACTCTTTTAAAAAAAATTGCTCAGAATGTGTGCCTCATTCACAGAAGATGGCTTTTGAATGCTTCTGTTTTAAAGTAAGGTCTTTAAATAAGAACTGCCTTAAAAGTGCAAAAGCATATTGGAAACAAGATTGGGAATAGATCTACAATAGAGTCATGAGTCATATTACAGAATATAAGAACAGCCATATTGAGTCAAACCAGTGGTCCATATAGGCCAGTATCCTGTCTACCAACAGTGGACCGTGCCAGATGCATCAGAGGGAATGAACAGAAAAGGACACTTTTGAGCGATGTATCACCAGTCATCCAGTCCCAGCTTCTGGCAGTTGGTGATTTAGGGACACCAGGAGCCTGGGGTTGTGTCCCTGACCGTCTTAGCTAATAGCCATTGATGGACCTATCCTCCATGAATTTATCTCATTCTTTTTTTGAACCCAGTTATACTTGAGACCTTCACAACATCCCCTGCCAACGAGTTCCACAGGATGAGTGTGCATTGCATGAGGAAGTATTTCCTTATGTTTGTTTTAAACCTGCTGCCTATTAATTTCATTGAGAGACCACTGTTTCTTGTGTTATGTGAAGGGGTAAATAACATTTCTCCTCTTATGGAAGCTGTTCTGTATTAGTAATCATTTTTGTTTTCCTTCTCTGCATCTTTTCCAATTCTAATATATCTTTTTTGAGATGGGGTGACTAAAATTGCATGCAGTGTTCAAGGGGTGGGTTCAAGGTACTATATGGATTTTTATATAGTAGCATTTTGCTATTTCCTGTTTTATCTCTCTTTTTCCCTAATGGTTCCTAACATTATTTGCTTTTTTGACTGCGGCTGCACATTGAACAGATGTTTTCAGATAACTCTCCAAGATGATTCCAAGATCTATCTTTTGTATGTATAGGTGGGATTATTGTTTCCAATGTGCATTACTTTACACTTACAAGATCCAATTTTATCTCCCATTTCATTGCCCAGTCACCCAATTTAGTGAGATCCCTTTGTAACTCTTCGCAGTCAGCTTTGAACTTAACTATCTTGAGTAATTTTGTATCATCTGCAAACTTTGCCACCTCACTGTTCAGTCCCTTTTCCAGATCATTTATGAATATATTGAAAAGCACAGATCCTTGGATAACCCACTCTCTCCATTGCGAAAACTGACCATTTATTCCTACCCTTTGTTTCCAATGTTTTAACTAGTTACAGACCACGAGAGGATCTTCCCTCTTATCCCATGATTGCTAACTTTGCTTAAAAGCTTTGGTGAGGGACCTTCTCAAAGGTGTTCTGCTATATTGACTGGATCACCCTTGTCCACATGCTTGTTGACTCCATTGAAGAATTCTAATAGATTTGTGAGGCATGATTTCCCTTTCCAAAAGCCATGTTGTTTCTTCCCCCAACATATTGTGTTTATCTATGTGCCTGATAATTCTGTTCTTTACTATAGTTTCAACCTGTTTGCCTGGTAGCGAAGTTAGGCATTTTTAAAAATTGGCGTTATGTTAGCTATCATCCAGTCATCTGGTACTGAGGGCGATTTAAGCAATCGGTAACATACCATTGTTAGTAGTTATGCAGTTTCATATCTGAGTTCCTTCAGAACTCTTGGATGAATGCCATCTGGTCCTGGTGACTTACTCCTGTTTAGTTTATCAGTTTATTCCAACACTTCCTCTATTGACAACTCCGCCCAGGACAGTTGCTCAAATTTATCACCTAAAAAGAATGGCTTGGGTGTGGGGATCTCCCCCATATCTTCTTCAGTGGAGAACAATGCAAAGAATTCATTTAGCTTCTCCATAACAGCCTTGACTTCCTTGAATGCTACGTTAGCACCCCAATCATCCAGTGAACCTGCTGACTATTTGGCAGGCTTCCTGTTTCTGATGTGCTTAAAAAAAATTGCTATTTGTTTTTGTGTCCTTAGGTAGTTGCTCTTCAAATTCTTCTGTGGCCTACCTTATTATATTTTTATACTTGTCGGAGTTTATGCTCCTTCTATCTTCCTCAGTAAGATTTGACTTCCGGTTTTTAAAGGATTCCTTTTTGCCTCTAACTGCCTCTTTTAAGCTGGTGCTTAGCCATAGTGCTGTTTTGGTTTTTTTTCATTTGGGGTATACATTTAGCTTGAGCCTCTATTATGGTGTTTTTAAATAGTCTCCATGCAGCTTGCAGGCATTTCATCCTTGTGACTGTTCCTTTTCATTTAACTAGTTCTCCTTTTTAAAATTAAATGCTGCTCTGGTGGTATTTATGTGTTTTTCCCTCCATATGGATGTGAAATGTAGTTATGTTATGTTTGCTATTACTGAGCTGTTCAGCTCTATTCACCTCTTGGACCAGACCCTGTGCTTTACTAGGACTGAATCAAGAATTGCCTGTCCCATTGTGGGTTCCAGGATTAGCTGATCCAAGAAATAGTCATCTATGGTATCTAGAAATTTTATCTCTGCATCCCTTTCTGAGGTGACACATATCCAGTAAGTATGAGGACAGTTGACGTTTTCCGTTGTTATTGCGTTTTTTACGTTTGTAGCCTCTCTATTCTCCCTGATCATTTCACAGTCATTGTCACCATCTTGGTCAGGTGGTCCGTAACATAGCCCGACTGCTCTAACTTGTTCTTTGTGATTTTTTGAGCATGTATATCAGAATGAAAACCTTGTGCTTTGTTTAATAGCAAGGGACTATTTAAAGATATTTGTGCACCTTTCATTATTAAAAAAAAAAAAAATTCCTTTCACAGCCTGACAAACCTCACTAGGTTGCATGACTAACTAAAGCACTTTTTCCCTCTAGTCAGAGCCTCCATAGTGTGCTAAATATTATGGTATTGGCTTTTGGATGAATTGGGGGAAAGCGGGATAGTTTCAATAGACAGAATACTTGATATTCTTTGACATTGTGGTTTCATTTATGGGGATTTTCTGTGTATCAGTCACCTGTTACATGCCTTCCCTATTTACTCTGTACTTTCTTGCTTATTTTTGGTATGAGGAAGTAAAATTGTTTAGACTGGCTGTCTTGTGCTTGATTAAGTTTCTTGTGATGTTGCAGACTTAAATAAGAAACCAGTTGTACATAATTTTCCTTTAACGTCATATTTTTACTTCTCTTTTATCTCCAGTGTGTTTGGGTGCCATTGCTTTAGTTTGAAAAGGCAAAATTCCATACAGCGTAGGTAGGTCTCCTGCCTACCCCTCACTTCTCTGAAACTGGATCAACTACATTAACTAAAGATGCGAGGATGGACCACAAGGGAAGAGGCAGCTTCTGTGGCTGTCTGCACTAAACACGTTTTTCAAAAATTTCCCACCAATGCGAACACCAGTTTGCCTCCATCACCGTTAGCAACTTTGGGAGTCCTGAATATTCAGCACTGTGTCATCTAACCCTGTTCACAGCAGTTCTAACTGTCAGTGTTTAAAACAGTATCAGCAACTGCCATTTAATCTACTCTCGGACTCGAGACTTTGCTAGCAGCAGTGGAGCTGAACTGGTGTTAGCAATCGTAGAAGGGACCTGAAAGACCGTCTAGGGGCTTTATAGATTTTGGCTAAAGCCTTGAGTTACACACAGAAATTATTTGGCTGCCAGTGCAGTGTCAGACAGCAAAACCAGCTCCCATGCCTTCCTGAGTGCCAAGACCTGAGTATCCTCTACCGAGCTCTACCAAAATGTCCACCTTTCTCCATTTGACAAGGTAGTTACTTGGTTCAGTGCAAAAATCTGCAGTGCATTTAACGTTGTAAAATTTGGAGCAGTGAGATGTAAATTAAGGAGAATATCAAAATTAATGAGTTACACAAGATTGCTATATTGATTGGATTGGAGGGGGCAGTTGAAAAGTTGAAGTTAGCCAGTGTCAGTTAGTCTCCTCCTCAGCATGTTAATGTACCCTATTCCATTGCACACAGATACAGAGAAATGAGTGGCTGTGCAGCTGAACACCCCTTCCCCACTGTTCACTACATCTTTTTCCCGCTCCCATAATTTCTCCTTACTTGCTCTGTGAACTCTGTCATTGATGTCCCTCTGAGAAGACTGAGGGAATCTTCAATCTTAGCTTTTCCTCTTCAGACTGACAGGGCATCCATCCTTATTTTATCTGAAGATGATTGATTGGGAAACCCTTCAATTCTGATTGATCAGCTGGGTGACTCACTAATGATCAAGATAATCCCTGGTCTGTGGGGACAAGGCCCCCATTCACAGGCCCTGATGACCGAAGTTCTAGGGAACTAGAGTAATTGAAACTAAACCATATAAATAGTAATGCCTAGAGCAGCTGTCGCTAGATTAGTCTGGGTACTTAAGCATTTTAACTAGAGCTGTGCAGGGGGTGGAAATTCCATTTCACAAAGGATTTTGAAATTTCAAAATTTGGCTTCATTCCAAATTGGAACGAAAACTGAAAAATTTAAAAAATTCCAGAAAAAAAAAATTCCTAAAAATTTTTCATTTTGGATTGAACTAAATAGAAACATTTCATTTTGATTTTTGACTTTTTAAAGGTGGGTGAAATGTCTTTTATTGAGTCAACTTCTGTTGATGAAAGAGACAAGCTTTTGAGCTTACACAGAGTTCTTATTACCTCACTCACATTGTCTCTCTCATATCATGGGACTAACATGGTTACTACAATATTGCAAACAAATGTAAAATATAATAGAATACAAAATAAAATTTCAAAATGAAAAGGAGCTTTAAACTGAAAAACCAAATGTTTCCAGTAATGTTGTAATGGGCCATTTCAACATTGTTGGAACCTTTTTTCCATTTTTCTCCTCAACAAAATTTAGTGAAATCTATGCAGTTTTTGCAATTTTACAGTGTCGATGGAACTCCATTTGCCAATGGGAAATGGTCCAATCAAAGTTTTTCTGAACAGCTTTAATTATAATTAGGGCCATCAATTAATTGCAGGTAACTCAGTCGATTAACTCTAAAAACATTAATCATGATTTAAAAAATTTATCATGATTAATCGCACTGTTGAACAATAGAATACCAATTGAAATTTATTAAATATTTGGATGTTTTCTGCATTTTCAAATATATTGATTTCAATTACAAGACAGAATACAAAGCATAAAGTGCTCACTTTATATTCATTTTTTATTACAAATATTTGCACTGTAAAAAACAAAAGAAATAGTATTTTTCAATTCACCTAATACACGTAATGTAGTGCAATCTCTTTATCATGAAAGTTGAACTTACAAATGTAGAATTACGTTAAAAAAAACTGCATTAAAAAATAAAACTATGTAAAACTTTAGAGCCTACAAGCCCACTCAGTCCTACTTCAGCCAATTTCTCAGACGAATAAGTTTGGTTAAAATTTGCAGGAGATAATGCTGCCCACTTCTTGTTTACATTGTCACCTGAAAGTGAGAACAGGCGTTCGCATGGCACTTTTGTAGCCAGAGTTGCAAGGTATTTACGTGTCAGAGATGCTAAACATTCGAATACCCCTTCATGCTTCAGCCACCATTCCAGAGGACATGCTTCCATGCTGATGACGCTCGTTAAAAAAAATAATGGCGTAATTACATTTTTGACTGAACTCCTTGGGGGAGAATTGTATGTCTCCTGCTCTGTTTTACCTGCATTCTCCCATATATTTCATGTCAAAGCAATCTCGGATGATGACCCAGCACATGTTCGTTTTAAGAACACTTTTGCTGCAGATTTGACAGAATGCAAAGAAGGTACCAATGTGAGATTTCTAAAAATAGCTACAGCAGTCGACCTAAGGTTTAAGAATCAGAAGTGCTGTCCAAAATCTGACAGGGATGAGGTGTAGAGCATGCTTTCAGAAGACTTAAAAGAGCAGCACTCAGATACGGAAACTATAGAACCCAAACCACCAAAAAGGAAAATCAAGCTTCTGTTGCTGGCATCTGACTCAGATGATTAAAATGAACATGCATCGGTCCACTCTGCTTTGGATCATTATCGAGCAGAACCCGTCATCAGCATGGACACATGTCCTCTGGAATGGTGGTTGAAGATGAACAGACACATGAATCTTTAGCGCATCTGGCACGTAAATATCTTGCAACGCCTGCTACAACAGTGCCATGTGAACACCTGTTCTCACTTTCAGGTGACACTGTAAATAAGAAGGGAGCAGCATTATCTCCTGTAAACTGTAACCAAATCTGGTTGTCTGAACGATTGGCTGAAGTAGGAGTGAGTGGACTTCTAGGTTCTAAAGTTTTACATAGTTTTATTTTTCAATGCAGTTATTTTTTTGTATATAATTCTACATTTGTAAGTTCAACTTTCATGATAGAGATTGCACTACAGTACTTGTGTCAAGGTTCCTCCCCCACTCTGAACTCTAGGGTACAGATGTGGGGACCTGCATGAAAAACCTCCTAAGCTTATCTTTACCAGCTTAGGTCAAAACTTCCCCAAGGTACAAAATATTCCACCCGTTGTCCTTGGACTGGCCGCTACCACCACCAAACTAATACTGGTTACTGGGGAAGAGCTGTTTGGACGCGTCCTTCCCCCAAAAATACTTCCCAAAACCTTGCACCCCACTTCCTGGACAAGGTTTGGTAAAAAGCCTCACCATTTTGTAGGTGACTACAGACCCAGACCCTTGGATCTTAAGAACAATGAACAATCCTCCCAACACTTGCACCCCCCCTTTCCTGGGAAATGTTGGATAAAAAGCCTCACCAATTTGCATAGGTGACCACAGACCCAAACCCTTGGATCTGAGAACAATGAAAAAGCATTCCGTTTTCTTACAAGAAGACTTTTAATAAAAATAGAAGTAAATAGAAATAAAGAAATCCCCCCTATAAAATCAGGATGGTAGATATCTTACAGGGTAATTAGATTCAAAAACATAGAGAACCCCTCTGGGCAAAACCTTAAGTTACAAAAAAGATACACAGACAGAAATAGTTATTCTATTCAGCACAATTCTTTTCTCAGCCATTTAAAGAAATCATAATCTAACACATACCTAGCTAGATTACTTACTAAAAGTTCTAAGACTCCATTCCTGGTCTATCCCCGACAAAGACAGACTATAGACAGACACACAGACCCTTTGTTTCTCTCCCTCCTCCCAGCTTTTGAAAGTATCTTGTCTCCTCATTGGTCATTTTGGTCAGGTGCCAACGAAGTTACCTTTAGCTTCTTAACCCTTTACAGGTGAGAGGAGCTTTCCCCTGGCCAGGGAGGATTTCAAAGGGGTTTACCCTTCCCTTTATTTTTATGACAACTTGTATGAGGTAACTTAAAAAATACTATTTCTTTTGCTTTTTTACAATGCAAATATTTGTAATCAAAATAAATAGAAAGTGAGCTGTCTTGTAATTGAAATCAATGTATTTGAAAATGTAGAAAACACCCAAAAATATTTAAATAAATGGTATTCCATTATTGTTTAACAACACAATTAATCGCACGATTAATTGAGATTAATTTTTAATCACTTGACAGCCCTATTATTTATTTGTATTACGATAGCACCCACAAGCTTAGCCACTGTCCAGATAGATAGTGAGACACCGTACCTGTCTCAAGTTGCTCACAATCTAACAAGACTAATGAGAAATAAAAGAAGGAAGAGAGGTGAAATAACATGCAGTCCATTTCTAGTTTAAATATCCACCATCCCAAACTTGGCCATTACTTAAGCCATTGTAAGTTGACAGTTTTTTGTGGGTATCACGGTAGATTTGGGTCTTTAAAGAAAGGGTAGTGCTCATGTAGACTAATTCATAGAATCATCCTATATTCTGAAGAAATGTAATGACTGTTAGTCATTCTTATTTCATTTCATGTAAGCCTTGTCCTATGGTTCTCTGTGAAAGCACCTACAGGAAAATTAAATGGTATTTTTGTAGTTTTTTGGAGAGAGCTGCAGTCCCACAGTGCATATTACTTATATATTTCAAAATTTGCTAGTTTGTTCCATTAACAGCCTGGGTGTGCAAGTGGAGGGAAGTTACTTCACAAACAGCTTTTTGCAGCTGCTTTCAAAACTTAACATTTTATATTAATTTTGATATTTTAATAGTTGTTCTTTCTAGTAATTTAGCCTCTAGAATGCCTCTTGTGCTGTTAATGAATGTTCCATTCTGTATGATCTAAATTTAGATAATTTAGAAGACTTTTGTTAGTGTTACTTAAATAATGTGCCAGTCACTATGATCACTAGATGAGTTAATGACATGAGACATACTGTATGACTGAGTCTGTTGAAACTGCTCTGTTTTGGACTGGGCCGGAGTGGGTGATTATATTGTCCTTTCACCTCTGACTTTTAACCAAAGCCACAGTGCAGACATGTAAAAGCTTAGTCTCATCTTAGTGCCTAGTAGATATTTGTGTACATTACAAAATGCAGCCATGCACTCTGCACTTCTGTTCATTAGCTGGAATAACAGGACTGCAATGAATAAGCAGAGCTGTGCATGGAAGTTTACACAGCACCTTGTCTGCATGGCTACCAAGTTCTCAATTTTCATAATTCAAGCAAATGCACAAGAGTGACGTTGGGGGCGGGGAGGCAAAGGTGAATAGGTAGAATAGACTAAAGTTAAGCAGGGCATGAATCTTGAACTTGATACAATAAAGGATGGGAAACTATTGGGGAAGTTTCAGAGTAACAGCCGTGTTAGTCTGTATTCGCAAAAAGAAAAGGAGTACTTGTGGCACCTTAGAGACTAACCAATTTATTTGAGCATAAGCTTTCGTGAGCTACAGCTCACTTCATCAGATGCATACTGTGGAAACTGCAGAAGTGATGTGGTCAAAATGACTGACTAGGAGGATGTTCCTCACTGTAGTAGCTTATATGGAGAAAGCAATGCAAGAATTGAGGAAGTCAGGGAGGAGGTGGTTACAATAATCAAGACAGGAGACTGAATGAGAATTTTAGCTTTCGGGATTGATGGAAAGGACAGATCTTAAAAAAAAAAAATTGGAGGAAGAAGAGGCAGAATTTGAAATGTGTGCCTGTGAAACATGTTGAAAGAGCCCATTCTGAGTTGAAAATAGGAATTTACCAGCTTCTTTAAAATCACACTGAAATGCGTTAAGAGCAGTTACCAGAATGCTTTGCTCTGCCCACAGTTAGCCTGTGCTTCTTGGAGTGGAGCTGTAGCTAATACAAAGAAATATCCAACTGCAGGAAACACCTGGGTGTGCTCCACTTGGGAGGCAGGTGGGGCTGAATCTGAAAGTTTTAACTGGAAACATTCAACATTCCTGGATTAGAAGTCATGGAAACAGACATCCAAAAAAGATTATTCAGCTTTTCATTTTGCAACACTCATTTTTTTTTTGTTGAATTTTAAATCCATTGCTGAAAACAAGTGACAGAAAAAAGAAACTATATTGAAATATCCTTATTGTTTCCTTGGCATCTTGGCTTTGGATGTTATTTTGATATCTTTGATTTAACTGTTAATGGTTGACCAGCAATTAGAACTTGCGGCTATTCATTCACAATTAAATTTTCTGTGCAGAGAGCCTGTACAAAGTCTATGCACCACTACTTCAGTGTTACTTAAGTGGTACTGGTGGATTTCACACTAAAGGAATAATCAGAAATTATTGCCTTGTCCTTTTAAAATTTATTGATGAAATTCTAGTAATTTATACACTTTAATGGTAGTTAGTAGAATTTCTTTGTATGAGAACTGGGATGAAATTTGCTCATTCAGTGGTTGCTTAGCACACAAGCCATAGTGGGATTGATACCTATAATCTTCATATAGCTGTTTGGCTGACTCAGGGTGAAGGAGTGTAGACCAAATGTTCCACAAGCAGCAGGAGAATGTTTGGTATATAACAGGAATGAAATCTCGAGGTACTATAGTGGCTGACTAGTATTTATGACTGCAGGAGAAAACATTGTCCACATTTGGTACGAATGGCACAGCAATCAACTTACTAGAATTTATATGGTTTCAGAGTAGCAACCGTGTTAGTCTGTATTCGCAAAAAGAAAAGGAGTTCTTGTGGCACCTTAGAGACTAACAAATATATTTGAGCATGAGCTTTTGTGAGCTACAGCTGTTTGTTTATTTATTGTTTATTTATGCTCAAATAAATTTGTTAGTCTTTAAGGTGCCGCAAGTACTCCTTTTAGAATGTATATGACTCCAGAGACCTTGGTAGAGAATTTGAATAGGATTGTAGAATAATCTTTCTAGAGTTTCTGCCATTTCCAAGGACCAAGGAAATAAACTAATAGCTGAGGAGGTGGACAAAGATTGGGTTTCATGAATCATTTGTTGTCTGAAGAAAGGGGACTGTAAAGATTAATTGTGACTTCCATTTGGACAGCAGGGGAAAACATTTCCTAGGGGCTTGAAATTAGGAAGAAAGCTGGAGAGGCACAATAGGCGGGAGATAAGATCCAGAAAGGCAAATGGGCAATATTACGGTATGGACAAAGTAACAGTAAGAATACACTATGTAGAGCATCACACTGGATATAAACCATGGTTATAACTTAAGAAGTGCTAAAGTAAAAATGGCTTGTAGTGTACTGTTTTTTTCTTAATGGCTCGACATTTACACAATTTTAGTGAGACCAGAGTGAGAAGGATTAGAAATCTTATAAAAGCTCTTGAAATTTCTAGCCCAGTTTTAAAGACTCAAGAAAGATTTGGGGGGAAAGCAGAAGAGTGGTATCCCAAACCCCTGTGAGACAAGAAGCTTCAGAGGGGTCCCTGGATTCTTACACTATTTTGTACTTTCCCTTCATCAAAGTTATTGACTTCCTATTTGAGGATGGCTTGGCAGGTTCCCATCAGAGGTGGTCTAGTGTTTATTCCCCTGGTTGGGGTGGATGAATTTGTTAGGGTGTAGTCATTTGCTTTGCCACCCTGTCATTTGGGATTCTGCTATTCAAATCCCATTTAATCTGTACTGATGGAAATTGGTCCTTAAAAAGCAGAATTTCTTACCTTATATTAATTTCCATAAGATCCGCTAACGTAGATGCCTACCAGTCAGCCTTTGTTGCTCAAATGGCTGGCTGTTCAAATTTGAGAGTTAACGCATGACATAAGGTATAGCTTCCTCTTTGGAAGTCACTGAGCAGTTCAAGATCTGTGGGGAAAGAAGGCTGTAGAGTCCAGAGTCTGAAGGAAGACATGTAAAAAAGGGAAAGAGGAGGATCCGGGGAACTACAGGCCAGTCATCCTCACCTCAGTCCCTGGAAAAATCATGGAGCAGGTCCTCAAGGAATTAATTCTGAAGCACGTCTAGGAGAGGAAAGTGATCAGGAACAGTCAGCATGGATTCGGGGAACTACAGGCCAGTCATCCTCACCTCAGTCCCTGGAAAAATCATGGAGCAGGTCCTCAAGGAATTAATTCTGAAGCACGTCTAGGAGAGGAAAGTGATCAGGAACAGTCAGCATGGATTCACCAAGGGCAAGTCGTGCCTGACTAATCTAATTGCCTTCTATGATGAGATAACTGACTGTGGATGAGAGGAAAGCAGTGGACGTGTTGTTCCTTGACTTCAGCAAAGCTTTTGACATGGTGTCCCACAGTATTCTTGCCAGCAAGTTAAAGAAGTATGGGCTGGATGAATGGACTATAAGGTGGATAGAAATCCAGCTAGATTGTCAGGCTCAATGGGTAGTGATCAATGGCCCCATGTCTAGTTGACAGCTGGTAGCAAGCGGAGTGCCCCAAGGGTCAGTCCTGGGGTTGGTTTTGTTCAGTATCTTCATTAATGATATGGAGGATGGTGTGGATTGCACCCTCAGCAAGTTTGCAGTTGACACTAAACTGGGAGGAGTGGTAGATACACTCAAAGGTAGGGATAGGATACAGAGGGCCCTAGACAAATGAGAGGATTGGCCCAAAAGAAATCTGATGAGGTTCAACAAGGACAAGTGTAGAGTCCTGCACTTTGGACAGAAGAATCCCATGCACCGCTACAGACTAGGGACCGAGCGGCTAGGCAGTAGTTCTGCAGAAAAGGACTTAGGGGTTACAGTGGACGAGAAGCTGGATATGAGTCAACAGTGTGCCTTTGTTGCCAAGAAGGCTAACGGCATTTTGGGTTGTATAAGTAGGAGCATTGCCAGCAGATCGAGGGATGTGATCATTTCCCTCTATTCGACATTGGTGAGGCCTCATCTGGAGTACTGTGTCCAGTTTTGGGCCCCACACCACAATAAGGATGTGGAAAAACTGGAAAGAGCCCAGCGAAGGGCAACAAAAAGGATTAGGGGTCTGGAGCACGTGATTTATGAGGAGAGGCTGAGGGAACTGGGATTGTTTAGGCTGCAGAAGAGAAGAATGACAGGGGATTTGATAGCTGCTTTCAACTACCTGAAAGGGGGTTCCAAAAAGGATGGATGTAGACTGTTCTCAGTGGTAGCAGATGACAGAACGAGAAGTGATGGTCTCAAGTTGCAGTGGGGGAGGTTTAGGTTGGATATTAGGAAAAACTTTTTCACTAGGAGTGTGGTGAAGCACTGGAATGGGTTACCTAGGGAGCTGGGGGAATCTCCTTCCTTAGAGGTTTTTAAGGTCAGGCTTGACAAAGCCCTGGCTGGGATGATTTAGTTGGGGATTGGTCCTGCTTTGGGCAGGGGGTTGGACTTGATGGCCTCCTGAGATCTCTTACAACCCTGATACTCTGATTGTTATTGTGGTCTCTTATGAGGGGAGCTGAATGCAACTGGTCTCCACCACTGGAACTGATCCACAGAAAGGAATCATCAGCTTTTAGTATTTACAAATTGCTGAGATAATTGTTTGGAAAGCTGGCTGAAAAGAGCCTTCTGGCAGGAAAATATTCTGCGGTATGATTTATCCACTTGCCTACCAGTCTTCATACAGAAGAAATGCACATCTGTTCAAATTGTCATCGCTGCTAGACAAATTTTATGGGTAGGGGGAATCCCATTTTCAGGAAGGAAAACAAGTATTCCTTCTCAGATTCTGTAGATGTAGAATGTCCAATTACTACACCTCAGTGGAACAGAAGGTAGTCAGATTGACTGAGAACATTGCACAGTGTTTTACATAATTATTTAAACTCAGAATTAATTGCTAAACTGTCCATAAAGTAGTGTTGGTTTCCAAACTGAAATTAATACATTTTAAAATTCTGAACAAATTTTACTTAGCTCCATGATTTTAAGAGTCTGCAGTTTACGGATTCTAATCTAGCTGTGCTCAAATGGTACAGGAACACACCTGCCCAGGTTCTGGTAAATTCCACAGCTAAAAAAAATTGGGAGAAAATACTGTTGCAGTTAAATGTGTTTGAAAGATAAAATCATGAGGTGAGGATACTAGTCTGAATACTGGGATCCATGGACATTCAGATTTATTCTTAAGAAAATTATCTTCAGAGTATATGGGGAATCACTTTTAAATGAGATTTAGAGCTGGTCAGAAAACAATATGAGATTTTCAAAAAGTCTTTTTAATCTAAATTCAAAATGTTGATGAAAAGTTTTGTCAGTATTTGAATTTCTCTACTAACAACATTTGACTTAGTGTGCAGACATCCCACTCCTCACCCAGCTCATTTCTACTTCTGATTTCCCTATCCACCTGACTTTTCCCTTTACTTTCTCTCATGTCCTCCATTAAGAGAGGGATTGTAGTTATGTCAAACCTATATCTTTAGGATTAAGCATAATGTGTAACAAATTAATCAGTATGTGCTTTTGGAATAACTAAATTTTGAATGTTAATCAGGTTATGATTTTAGAAAAAATATCAGTGGAACCTCATCCCTTATTCTCCTTCCTAAAACAGTGGAGCTGGGTATTCAATAGATAACAAGAAGATGACCCTGGTGCACCTTTTGTGTATGTTTGTGTGGGTGTCCATGTGTATTAAAAATTTTGTGGTCTTTGAAATGAGTATTCCATGTATCAGGTTCCTTACTCTCTGGAGAGGTAGAGCAATCATGTGTTTAGCAATCTAAAAAAAAAATAGACCTGAGAAATAAAAGTTAATACAGTGAATGTGGGTATGTGTTTGTTAGCAAAGAGGTACTGCTACAGGCACCCAAAAAGTTGTAACAGATTCCCAACGGATAAGACATTACAGCGGGAGTCAGGATACCTGGGTTCTAATCCCAGCTCTCTCTCACTGACTGACCACCTCTGTGGCCTTTGAAAAGTCACATCACTTCTCTGTGCATATGTTTCTCTTCCCATGATTTCTGTCTTGTCTGTGTAGATTGTAAACATTTTGGGGCAGGGACTGTCACGTGCTGCATGTTTATATGTTTCCTAGCACAATGGTGCCCCAGTCTCTTTCGAGGCCTCCAGGCACTACTATAATACAAATAATTTCTATGCTGTCCAGTATTTAAACATTATTCCCTCATAACCAGTATAGCTTTATAGATTTAAGTTGATCCAGCCTTATCAGATAGGCATGTGGATAACATCCTCTCCTTTTCTCCAGTCAAATTGGCTAACTCAAGATATAAATAACAGTGAGCTCACTTGAATGTAGTTTAACTCATGAAATGTGGTCATCAGAGCAAAATATATTTAGAAGTTTCTAACCATAAGTATTTTTTTTATTCTTGCTAAACATTAATTTGTTCACATCAACTAAGAATTCTATTAAATTAACTGGTTGATCCACCCATCTACCCACCGCTCCTATTTTTCCCTGCCCCACAGTTATCAATGAAAACATGCTGAAGTGTGTTTGCTATATATCAAGAAACTCGTACTGCCACACATCACCACAGTATCTTAAGTTCACAGATGGTAAGAGCATGACAAAAGGCGAAAAGTTGTGGGGGGGCAAATTTTACTAATCAAGTTTATGGAAACTTGATAAGGCAAACCCATTTTGAAGTGACCTCATGAAGGCAAACTGCTTTCATGAAGGTTCCTTTATAGCAATCTCTGAACTCCATATATCTAAAAGGGGACAAACCTTTCCCAATTTTTTTGACCACAAAGACCGAGTGGTACATTGTAAAATGTCTTTCTGTCCACTCTCCCAATGGTGCTCGGAGGGATTGCATATGTACCTCATTAGCATTACTCCCCCATTAATAAAAAAAGAATAAGTTATCATTGACATGCCGAAGTCTCAAGTGATATTTGGGAAATAGAGTTTAATCTTTAATGCTGCAGTGCAGCTGCTATACCTTGGCATGCAGCTATATTGTTTTTTCCTCATTATTCAGCTACTACAGTGATTGCAGTACCATGGGGCTCAAACGATTTTCCTTTAACGGGCGTATTGATCATTTGTGTGAACTGCAGAAGTAGCTAAAAATAGTGTTAAATTGATTTTTTCCCCCATAGTACTCCTCAATTTTAGTAAAACTAGCATAGTTTTATAACAGATTTTTTTAAAAAGCTGAGTTGTGCACATTAACTATACCCACTTAATTCTGTTAACTATCTGTTATTTAGCATGAATTTATTATTTTGAAAAGGCCCTGTGCGATTTGAATCAGATTGGTAACTGTCAAATCTGTGGGACACTTTGAAACATAGTTATATATGGTTAGTATGTTTATATATCGTTAGTATGCTTAAATCTTAAAAAGATACTATGTACAATTTAGAAGAAACCCCACTGACGGGAATTTAAATAATTTGTATTTTTTTAAAAAAATATTGCAACTTAAATCCTTTATACCCAAACTAGACAGATTAAGGGAGCATGTTTACAAATCCTCTAAGAGTAAATAAAATAGATTGTAAACCTACAGTGACCAGTATTTGGGTTCCTTCTGTTAACAAATGAAATATGTATAGGGGTAAAGAAAAGAAAACAGGAAAATAAAAAAACATATAATTGATAAGTATGACGTATCGTTGGGGGGGGGGCTTTTCATAAACTATTGAGTGAAATTCAAGGTTTTGGTCCTTATCTTCAAGGCACCAATGTCTTGGGCCCAGGATATCTAAAAGACCACCTGAAGCTCCTGAATGAAAATTATGGTTGACAGCTCCACTCTTCTAACATAATGGTCCTCTACAATAAAGGAGAAAGTTCATCTATGTGGGAAATGGCTTTCTTGGGGCTGGTGTGAGACTGTAGAATGAGCTCTCATAGGAACTGCGGACTTATCAGTCATGGGGGAGAGAAGATGGGGAGGGACAGTTTTGTCTCAGGCCCCCTGTTTCAGAGGGCTCCCAAACCTAGTGGCAGTGTGACCCTGGTGGACGGGTCATAGTGCCATTTGGGTTTTGCCCAGCTATCCTTTGTCATGATGAGGAATGGCCAGGCCAGGCCAAATTTGAGTGAGGTAGGTGTGCCAGGTCGCAATACTCAGGTGAGGAGTTGGAGCCAGCTCCGCGGCACAGGAGCCATCACTGTGGGATGACTGTAGGGTGCACTCACTCTCCAAATCCCCCACCATTCCCCTGTGGCCTCCCTTCTGTTATTGCACCTGTTTTTTGGTGTGGGTTGGGGTTTTTTTGATGGGCTGGGGGGCCTCCGTTTCAGATTTTTTCCCAGGCCCCACAAAATCTTTGTGGCTCTGATTATCATGGACATAACCACCTTCCACTCTCAGTGCAAGACGCACTTCTTTAACCTGCCTTCTCTAGTATAAACATATGGCAGCATGTACATAAAAAAACCCAACAACAAAAAATTTACCAAAACAGAGCACTCACTGCATGCACAATTTGCATTCAGCAGAGAGAATGAGAGAACAAACTACAAATGACAAATGTTAGCCACATCACTTAATGCACTACCAGAAGGCAGCTCAGATACTATAGTGATGGGCATGGTATAAGAATCAGTTAAGTGCTGTTCGAAAGAGGACAGTGATCAATTGTTCTTCATGTCCACTGAAGGTAGGACAAGAAGTAGTCAGCTTAGTGTGAAGCAGGGGAGATTTATTAGGAAAAAACTTTCTAACTATAAGGATAGTTAAGCACTGGAATAGGCTTCATGGGAAGTTGTGGAATCCATGTTCTTGAAGCTTTTTAAGAGAAGGTTAGACAAACACCTGTCAAGGTGGTCTAGATATACTTAATCCTCCCTCAGCACGCGAGGATGGACTAGATGACCTTTTGATGTTCTTTCTAGCCCTACACTTCTGTGATTTATATACCAGAATAATTTATTTTTTAAAAGTCTGAAAACTGACAAAAGTCCTGGTCCATCAGGTTTATTCCAAAATTATGAAGGAAGTGGTAAAATAGACCCGAGAACTGCCAGTACACAGTGTCCTCTTCGGAAACAACAGGTGTACTGATGTACTCTAAAGAAGCTAAGATGACCCATATATTCAAGAGAGGCTCTTAAGAAACTGAACCTAGAAGGCCTGAGTCTCCACTCTTATACCAGTGTAACTCCATTAACTTTAATTGAATTATTCCTTATTTATACCTAAGTTAATATTTTATATAAGGATAGTCATAAATAGAAATTTATGACTACTCTGAGGCTCTGAAAAAGTTCAGATAAGACAAATAATGTTCATTTGACTTTAGGAAAACCTTAAATACCATAGTAAACTGAAGCCATCGGGAAGTTACCTTTAGAGTGGATAAATGTTGGTTTTGTTATTGAGGGAGAAGAGAGCTGTTGTGAGGGAAAGTGGTTTAGGATGGAGGAAAATGAATGGATTGCAATGAGAATCAAAGAATAATTGTGTTAACTTTATTGCCATACTTCCAATTTTTGCAGAGCCAAATTCTATTGTTACATGCCTTCCTTTGTATAAAAAAATGAAGAATTACTTGTACAGACTAGAAGTTCATGGTAGTGAGTGGATTCTACAGTTCAGTTTACAGAAATGCACAATTAATAAGACTAGAAAACATACATTAAAATGGAATAAGTCCAATGAATAGCATAAACATTAAAAGGTAAAGGAGTATCAGGGAAAGGAGGATAAAACACATGACTTTCTGTATTATTTTATATAAAGCTGAACACTTTGGGAATACTGCATTACTGGTCATGTTATGAGAAGAAATGGCTCTTTGTCTATATAAAGAAAAGTTAGTCCATGGAATAAACAACTAAAGCAGTTTTTGAAAGAGTTGGGCCAATATTTGGAGAAAAGAAAATTGTGGAATGCAACTGTTAACTAAAAAGGATGGGTTTTCCTGACCTTCCTTCCTTTCTTTCTTGTTGTCTTTGGCTAACGTTCTCATGTAGTGCTAATCAGTATACTGCTAATGTCAGCCAACCCCATTGAGTTGTGTTGAATTCATTACTGGTGAGTGAGTTAGGGGATTTTTTTAATGACGACTTGATCATCCTTATTTTTCTTAATCGTTAGGTGATAAAATTTTGACAAATTCTCAATATCAGATACAGTACAAACTAGCCACCAGCACCAAGAACCGTTAACAAACTGTGACCCATTAGCATTCCTAGGATAAATATAAAAAATACAAAACAGGATTTGCCTTTTTTATATTAGACTTCTCACAAAAGGAGCTGAAGTGTGGTGCTAAAATTAACTGGTGCCTTAATCAATGTGCATATTAATCTGAGCAGTTCTAGCTCTTACTATATGTATAATTAATTCTCATCATCTTACGTTTTGCTGATCACAGACTTCTGTGCTTCTTGCAATACAGTTTAACCTTGCAAAAAGAAAAGGAGTACTTGTGGCATCTTAGAGACTAACCAATTTATTTGAGCTTAAGGTTTCGTGAGTTACAGCTCACTTCATCGGATGCATAAAGTGGAAAATACAGTGAGGAGATTTATATACACACAGACTATGCAAAAATGGATGTTCACTCTCCTTACAATGTGTACGGTAATCACTTAAGATGAGCTATTACCAGCAGGAGAGTGGGGTGGGAGGAGAGAAAACCTTTTGAAGTGATAACCAAGGTTGGCCATTTCCAGCACATTTCCAGGAGTTAACAAGAACCTCTGAGGAACAGTGCGGGGGCGGAGGAATAAACAAGGGGAAATAGTTTTACTTTGTATAATGACTCAACCACTCCCAGTTTCTATTCAAGCCTAAGTTAATTGTATCAAATTTGCAAATTAATTCCAATTCAGCAGTCTCTCGTTGGAGTCTGTTTTCGAAGTTTTTTTGTTGAAGAATAGTCACTTTTAGATCAGAAATGGAGTGATCAGAGAGATTGAAGTATTCTCCGACTGGTTTATGAGTGTTATAATCCTTGACATCTGATTTGTGTCCATTTATTCTTTTACGTAGAGACTGTCCAGTTTGACCAATGTACATGGCAGAGTCATTATACAAAGTAAAACTATTTCCCCTTGTTTATTCCTCCCCCCCTCCCCCACTGTTCCTCAGATGTTCCTCCTGGAAATGTGCTGGAAATGGCCCACCTTGATTATCACTTCAAAAGGTTTTCTCTCCCCCCACCCCACTCTCCTGCTGGTAATAGCTCATCTTAAGTGATCACTCTCCTTACAATGTGTATTTTTTCATGGTCTGTGTGTATATAAATCTCCTCACTGTATTTTCCACTTTATGCATCCGATGAAGTGAGCTGTAGCTTACGAAAGCTTATGCTCAAATAAATTGGTTAGTCTCTAAGGTGCCACAAGTACTCCTTTTCTTTTTGCGAATACAGACTAACACGGCTGCTACTCTGAAACCAGTTTACCCTTGGTTATCTGAAACTCCCAGATATCTAAAACTGGGTCACAATTCCCAAAGACATTATGTTGAAAATTCCTTTGATTATTGAAAACTACAACATCCGCCAGAATATTTGCATGATCAAAATTATGTCATATATTTAATGGGGTAAAGGTTTATTTTGTTTTGAGCCAAACACTGAGAAACTTTTGTCCCGCTTGTGCACTGTGCAGTTTAAAGGGGCTTGACCTTTTTAAAACTGTTAGGAAAGTAAAGGTTTAGGATAGTTTTAACTTGAGAAATTTAGACAGAAAATGATGAAAATAATATTTGTAAGTTTGTGGCACAACATAGGAGGTGAGTTGTTATTTATCAAGTGCCAACAGTGTGCTTGTACTCAAAGAAACATAAAGAAAAACAGCATGGCCCAGTGAATAGTGCATGCGACTGAGTCAAGAAACCTGGGTTCTGTTCTTGTCGTTTTCATTAACCTGCTGTGTGACATTTAGCAAGCCACTTCTCCCTCTGTGCCTGTTTCTCCTTCCACTTTTTCTTGTTTTATCTGTTTTTCCTGTAAACTTGTCGGGGCAGGACTTTCTCCAACTAAGTCTTTGTACAGTGCGTAGCAATGTAGGGCCTAATCTCATATGGGGTATTTAGGTGCTACACTAATAAAAATAATTAATAAAAAAAGGCACAGTCCTTGTATTCCGATGAATTACAATTTAGTTCGGATACAAACAGCGGATCATACACATATACATATGGTGTGCTGATCTGAGCGGGAGGGTGGTGTAAGAACCTAGCTTTGGTAATTTTTGATACACTGTACCTAAAGAAGAAAGACTTGGGCATCTGTTATATGAAAGTACCTTTATAGTTTCTTTATTATTAAACAGGAAAACCTGCTATACCAGCATAATGTAATACCACTGAGGTAATAGATAACGTACAAACACAATTCATTTTGTTTAGTTCATTTAAAACTTTTCCTTAAACTACATTCCAAAAATGAATGGATAAGGCAGGTCAAGGTCAGGTCTAATTTTGTTACATTACCTCCACCCATGTAAGGAAATTCTAGCTACCAACATCAATTATATTGTTTCCTGAACTTTGTAACAGGAAAAAAAAAAAAAAGCACAAATAAGTTGCTGAGTAGTATGGCGTATGTGACACCAACAGCCAAAAATAAGCAATTATAAATTTAAACTAGCATTCTATCCATGAATCATACCATTAATCCCGACAATAGGTATTGTCATATAGTTACCCTGTATTAAAAGAAAAAATAAAGATTTTTCTTTTAAAAAAGAAAAGCTATATTCTGTGTTCATTAAAGGGCTCAACACTGTAAACCAGTCTAGTGTCAATGGGCACTATGCAAGCTTGCAGGCATGTGTTGCAAATGTTATTTACTTGGTGGGGAAGCTAATATGGTCCATTAGGTTAATACACCTAAATTTTCATCAGCGGAAGCTTGTTCATATTACAAAACCACACACATTTTCAGCAATCTCTGCTCAAGATAAGATCATAATTAGAATAGCAGGAATGTTTCAAGTAAGGATTGAAATGGACTGGCAGAACTGTCTGGGAAGCCAAGTATTGCACCTGTTCACACTATGCCTGGCTCAAACTTTCTATTTGTCCCTTGGAATTTTAGGGGGAAAGAGAGAGTAAAAAATCAGGATACACTTTTCTGAGCTTTCTAGGAATGCTAATACTCTTAAAATGTTTCTGGTTCGTGATTTAATACTTAAATACTAGTTTTCATATCTAATATAATTGAGGCCTATGACTACTACAGTAAAAGAGACCACTAAATAAATAATTACTTAAATGAACATGAGAGATATTCAGCACATGATATGTCATTTCTCCTGTTACATTTTTGAATGGCTACAGCAGGCAAACATCCAAATATACTTAAAATATCTGAAGTTCAGTTCCACTTAAATCTTTGGGGAAATGTATAACGTAATATAAAATTATTCAAACCACTCACTACAACTTCTAACTAGAGAGAAAGAAGAATTAAAAGGAAGCTATGATATTGACAAATTCATGAAGTAAATTAGAACTAAGAAAATTCTTATCCTCTTTATTAGGAAGCCATTTAGAATCAAATATTCTAAAGTCTATTCAAAAACAGAATATTCAAAACATTCTATTTTTCAAACCTGTTTAAACATCTGTTAAATTAAAAAATATATAGAATTTAGTTAAGCAGTTTTTAAATTGTCTGATTCAGTGATATTTAATAGGGTTTAAATTTTCTCATCTTTAAGATGGCAGTTTATCTTAATGGAACAGATTTTATATTAAACATTGCTAGTGTTCTTGGAAAACTTAATTCTGCATTCTATAACTTGGTATTGTCTTGAGCCCTGATGATGTCAAAGATTAAGTGGGAAGAATCACCTGATGTCTTTTTACATGGGTATCCTCATTTGGTACACAATATTTAATGTGGTTTTAATATGATAATAGCCTGCTGAGATACAGAAAGGGGGACGAACACCGTGATTATGCAATTACTGCCGTGTTGGTTTTCATCTTCCTCCTGAAGCTGTAAAGTAGTCATTTTTATAAATATCTAGCCAGATTTGAATTGCAGTATTCAAGCATAACAGTCCCTGCTGTTTTAAAATAAATATATAGGAATCCTTATATATAGGTATTAAAATATCAATATGATATTTTTGAAAAGGAAATCTCATTCAATAGTTTGATCATGAGACTGGATATCTGGAATTTGACATGGGCTTCCTCTGCCTTGGGCAAATCATTATACTAAAATCTTAGTAAATGTTACTAAGATTAGAAGTGAGTTTTCCAGACACTACTGTAACTTTATTTTTATTGTTTTCTCCAAACTAGTCTTCATTGAGAGTAGGCTCCATGTCAAGTTTGTAAGTTCACCTATTTTTGCTGTATCTGTGTGGAAGTTTTTTAAGTGAGAATTTTTTTACAACAGGGAAAGCTTTTTTTTCTAGTTTTCCATAACTAACAAGTGACTGGAAGCATAGAAAATTCAGTCCAAATGGTGAACGGTTTAGAAAGTTTTGTGAAAAAAGGTTGTAATTATTGTGCGCATAGCTACTCTGCATAGCCGTACGTTCCTGTTCCCCTTGTCCTCCCTTCATTAATTGTCTTAAATTAGATGGCGAGTTCTTTCAGGCAGGGACTGACTCTTAGACCCAAGTTTGTCCACACACAAAGTTGTGCCAGTTTAACTATTGTCTGAAACTAATTGTCACATCCTGGTGTGGCAGCCTTGATCACAGTGGGTGTTGTGAAGAAAAACGTGTGGCTGGGGGGATAAAATGGTTGTTGAACAAGGGCAAGCTTGGGTTGGCCCATATCCTCTCAAGAAGCTTGCCAGCTGCAAGCTGCCTCCTGGTGTAAGAGAGAGCAAGGTGGCTCAGAAGTGGAAGCCATGGAACATGAGTCGGTCGGAGAGTTCCTGTGATGATGCACGTTGTTGAGTTAAGTTGCAGTCAACATGTTTGGCGTATGCTGGCCAACTCCATAATGGTGCACAGTACTCTGCTATTGAATGCAAGATGGCAAGAGCTGAAGTCCTTAGGGTTGGAGCATCCACTCCCCATGAAGAACTTGCCAGTTTGCTGAGAAGGTTGTTGCATGTCTTGACCTTTGCTGCTGTCTTGTTCAGGTGGCTTTTGTATGTCAGTGTTCAGTCAATGGTCACGCTTAAGTAAACTGGGTATGCTTCGTGCTTCAGCCTCTGGCCATTCATTATGATATTTAATTCCCTCTTAGCTTTGGCCTGGTGGCGGTGGAATGTGCTAGAGACTGTTTTGCTGGTACTAAGCTGAAGGCACCATGTCTTGCATTAGTCAGCCAGCTTTGCAGCGTCATCACTCAGGGTGTTCTCTAGCTCAGAGAAAGTCAGAGCCTGTAGCCTGCAGCAGATGTCATCTGCATAGATGAACTTCCGTGACTAGGTTGGTGGCAGGTCATTGATGTAGAGATTGAACAAGACTGGCGCTAGAACAGACCCACTGGGGTAACCCGTTCATCTGTTTTTCCCACTTTTCCACCTTGTTTGTTGACCCACATGCACCCTGAACCATCTGTCTTGGAGGAGCAGTTCGATGGCATCAGTAATCCGTCGTGGGAGGACTGTTAATATTTTAACAAGTGGACCCATGTGCCACACAGTATCATATGCTGCAGTGAGGTCAAGCTGATTATCTGTGAGTGCTAACCAAGTAGACAGTCTCCTGCTTCGCATGGGAAAGACACCCCTTGAAAAAGAAGTGAAGAGTCAAGTCCAGATCGAGTAGAGGGTCTTCTGTAGGCAGCACAAATCCAGAGCTTGCCCGGAACCTTTCACAATTCCAGAGCTGGACAGAGTGCTATATAACATCAAGTCTGGCACCGCTACTGGCTGTGACAACATTCTTCCAGAGTTCCTGAAACATCTTGGCCCACACACCCATTCTTGGCTGGCTCAATTCTTCACAAGGGCCACCAGTGAAAGAAGACTGCCAAAAATGTAGTTTGTCAAAAGTCATCGGCCTCGCAAAACCTGATAAAGACCCAAACCAGGCATCAAGCTACCTCCCAATATCACTGCTTTCTGTGTGTCTCAAGGTCCTAGAACACCTCATTTTACAGCAAATTACACCAGAGGTGGAGGACATCTTGAATGTCAAGCAAGCAGGCTTTTGACGAGGTTGAAGCACATGCAACCAAATACTTGCGCTAACCACACTAATAGAAAACTGTTTTCAAAAAAATCTGAAAACAGGCACTATTTTTCTAGACTGATTTAGTTAAACCGGTTTTAGAGTAGCAGCCGTGTTAGTCTGTATTCGCAAAAGGAAAAGGAGTACTTGTGGCACCTTAGAGACTAACCAATTTATTTGAGCATAAGCTTTCGTGAGCTACAGCTCACTTCATCGGATGCATGAAGTGAGCTGTAGCTCACGAAAGCTTATGCTCAAATAAATTGGTTATTCTCTAAGGTGCCACAAGTACTCCTTTTCTTTTTAGTTAAACCGATGCAACTTTGTGTGTGGGCATACACATTTATATCGGCTTAAAGAATATACACCAGTTTTAAGATGCTATAAGAATGTCTGTACACACACAGTTGCAGTGATTTAAATCAATTTGCCAACGTATGTTAAATTAAACTGGCACAACTTTGTGTGGATTAGGTTTTACAGTGTAATTTTTACAGCAGTTAACACAATATGGCCATTGAGGTGTGCTTTAATGTAATTAATAATAGTTTGCAACATGAATGATAGGCAGTGCTTTTGTGCAGCTGATATTTGTGTGCATGGATAGGTTGTGTGTGTGTGTGTGTATATATATATATATAAAAATAAATAATGGACACCTGGTAGTTCTTGCTGTAGTCAATATTATCTGTATTTCAGATTAGGACTTCTTTATTTATTAATCGCTCCATGACAGCATTTAGAATGCTTCACGATAAAGTACATCCTCTGCAGTAGAAGCTACATGTCCTTTTACTTGCAAGGTCACTTACTTCTCATTGAGAACATATCTCTAAGCAAAATCATTTATCCAAACCTGACCTCAGCATTCTGCTATGGATACATTACATAACTGGATGGAAAACATATTTATTGAAATACACTTGTTATAGTGCTCTGTGGTGCCATCTAGTGGAATTAAGACAATGACTTTGCTACTATGGCTAGTGAAAGATGTTCACCCTTCCAGGCCATTCTGATTATTGTGTTTAAAGAATTTGGATTATAAATCTAAAAAATGAATATAAAGCAAATTATCCTACATACTTTTTAATTATTTTTATTTTCTACTTCTTCCCCTCTTTATACAGGCTCTTGATGGGAATGTATATGATCACCTTAAGGATTATTTAATGGCATTCAGCAGGACAGAGCTAGAGACATGCCAAGCTGTACAGAATACATTCCAATTTTTATTGGAAACTTCCAGCAGGGTAAGCCTTTTAACTGAATTATCCTTTATAGCTGAATAGTTAAAACATAAAGTAAGTTATTGGTCTTATCTTTTGGGCACTAGAGATTCATTCCCAAAATATATTGACAAATATATGAAATTCTTAAGGTGTATTATATTTCTGTTCATCCCTGTATTGCATTCAATTTGACAAAACTTCATGGAAGATTTCTGGGAAATTTCCCTGTTGCTGCAAAAGTACTGCATTCTCTTGAGTGAATTTGCATTCTACAGATTCTGTAGGATCTGCAGCAGCAATTGGGAAGTGTCCAATTATGTTCACACTACACACCTAGAAAGAGAAACTGCACTTCACTCTACATGAAGGTTTTGTAGCAGAATTAGTCATTTGTGAAACAATAGCCGTATGAAACTGCTTGGATCATTTTTTTAGTCACTGACTATCAATTTAAAAAACAAAACACCATAACATCTGATTCTTTTTTGGATTTGAAATTGGCCAATATAGAAAACGGATTAGAATCTTGTAATTCACATCTTTGTTTCTTTGCCCCAAGTAACCAAAATCAGAAATAGGGCTGGGTCATTTACAAATTCATTTTGTGGCATGTCAACTTGCATAACCTCCTTTCCTGCAAATCCTGAGTACTATTAAAGATGTCCAATAAAACGCAAGCCAACTAGACCTCAGGTATTATGGTTTAATTGTAATATTCCTTGTATGAGCCATTATCACTCATACAGGAACAGAGCATATTATTTATGCACCTCTGAATGTTGACTCAGATAGAAATCAAACTACATATTTCTTTAAAATCATTCCCCATTCATTTTGTTATAGTCGTTTTGGAGCAGTGAACTCACTTTTTATTAGCTGTAGAGTATAATGGACAGATTAAAAATGTACTGCTATATTCTAGCCAGTTTTGAGTTTATTTGGCAATTTCAGGGTAGAAGATGAAAATACCATTTAGCCTTCTGCAGACAAAGGAGTTTACTTTAATAATTTGCTTTTGTATGTATCATAGTGTTGCTTAAAGACATTATAGTTGACCTGTTGTTGATGCTCTCCAAAATTAGTATAATAGTTTATAGTGGCCACGTGTTTATAGAGTTTGTGCATATTAATTCATTTTTACAGTATTTTAGTAAATGCTTCATAATCAGAATGCAGGGTGCAATGCTTTGCTTTTTTTTCTCTGAATTGACTGTCTAAACTGTCATTTCTAAAGGTCGCTTGCATAGAAAATACCTTTCTTGTATTTTTTATGGAATTTAGCTAGAGAGAGAGCTTGTGCCAGCAAGCTTCTACTCAACCAGAAGTCTGTGGATACATTTTATTTTGTACAGTAACCATTTTCTGCATTGTATCTGGAATAAGTAGTTCTTTTTTCAGCCTCTCCAAGCTATCACAACACCTGGAGAAGCAACAAAAGAGTAACCACAGCAGTCATGTCTGAAAATAACTTCTACAGCTGCTATCTAGTTCTTTAT
Source organism: Lepidochelys kempii (assembly GCF_965140285.1). Taxonomy (NCBI): domain Eukaryota; kingdom Metazoa; phylum Chordata; order Testudines; family Cheloniidae; genus Lepidochelys; species Lepidochelys kempii. Next base: position 14,040,787 of record NC_136380.1, read on the forward strand.
GTTGGGGTTAACTCATTCTTTTCTCTCTTCCTTTTCTTTATGCTTAAACAGAAAGATTGTATTACATTACTGCTTTTTGTGTGTGTATGTGCTGGTGTGAAAATGCGATACGTTTGTTCTTTACATTTGTACAAGAACCTATCCAATACTAAAGGCCTGTATCAGTTATTAAAATTCTGCTGATATAAAAACTCAGCAGGTCAGAATGACAGTTAAAAAAAACCCTCCAAACTCACTGAAGTATATCTGCTCCCCATCCTCTTCTCTTCTCTGCCCTTCAGTGTGTTTTATGGGGGTCCTGGCAGGACTCAAACAGACCGAAGATGTGAATTCCAGAGCTGAGGGCATTTAACCAAAAGCAATGGGATGTATTTTTAAAATATTTCAAGAGCACCTAGAGCAGTGATTCTCAAACTTTTTTACTGGTGACCTCTTTCACATAGCAAGCCTCTCTGAGTGTGCCCCCCATTCCCGCCCCCCCCCCCAATCAATTAAAATGCTTTTTTATATATTTAACACCATTATAAATGCTGGAGGCAAAACAGGGTTTGGGGTGGAGGCTGACAGCTCATGACCCCCCATGTAAGAACCTTGCAACCCCCAGTTTAGGAACCCCAGACCTAGAGCATATGAAAGTGCACCATTTTTAGCATTTCTATACATCAAAATAAATAAAAGTAGCCTGCCCTCACCTCTTAAGTAGTCAAGACCTTAACCATTTATTGTGTACTTTGACTGCCTCACCTGCCCTTTGCCCACTAATCCATCTTTGCTGGAACTACTACTAACATTCTAGACCTTTGAGCAGCTTTAAACAGCTTCCATTTTTTAAAACAAAAAGCAAAATCTGCTTAAAAAAAGTTTAATTCCTCCTCCACCTAAAACTGCAATTCAATCCTGGAGCAGTAGAAACTTTAGGATTCCATATCTTGTGACAATCACCATTCTAGATACGATGAAAAAGAAGAGATTCCTAGCCTTCCATCCTTCCTTCTTGGTAATTTTCTAAATACCAGACCTTAAACATACACATGGAAAAGATACCTTAAGTCATTTGTAGAGGTTTTCTAAAATTTATTAGTTACACCTTTCCGGCTAAATTGTTTTTCTATAGAATGGAGCTTATACATAGTTCATGGTGCTGTGATGTGTTTTGGTACAGAGGTTTTATTCATGCTAGTTTGAAAAGACCTGCATAACCTATAATTCAACTTGCTTTTTAAATGCCTGTTCTTACTCAAGAGTTTTACTTTTTGGACTTAAATTTTCCAAACTTCAACTCATTCTAAAGGTTAATTTTCTTTAGAACACTTTGGTAAAATCCCATTAGTTGTTTCTGAACTGCTGAATTTCTGAGATCTAGTTCTACTGAGAAGCTACACCAACCCAGATTGCAGTGTCAGTTTTATAATGTACACCAGTAACTGCATTATGTAATTGGTATTTCATACTGTCGGGTTAAGCTAACATATTCTAACCATTTGGCTTTTAGGAGGTGGACCAGAGAAAATAATATACTGAATTGTAATTTACTGCATCTGAAGGATTTGCATTAGTGAGGAATCCAGTTAATTTCTGAATTTAAAAATACAGGTTCATTTTGAAGTGTTGCTGCTGAATCCTGAAAATGTGCTGCTTAAAGCAGTCTCTTTATTTTCAGAAAAATTGCCAGATACACTGTACATAATGCCCCAGAAGTGTTTATTTGCTGGACATACAATCTACTGTAACAAGACAGTAATAGTAATATAGTTATGTAGTCGTCTTCTGTCATTCGTAACTAAATAATCATCCTTTTGAGAGGAACTCTCTCCTGTATGGTCTTGTTGAGGTGAATTTTTTCTTTGGAAAAAGTGATCCACTTTTGAGTTATACAAGGGTAGAGTACAAGTTGTTTTCTACATTGAATTAACTTGAAAAGCAGCTTTGTCGCAAAATTTCCAGTGTAGAATTTATGATGTCCTCAGTAAGGAATACTTTGCTAAAATCAAAAAATGTTGGTTTTAAATAGTTACGATGTTTGAAAATGGTATGCTCAGTATGTGTGGTATGGTCAGTCTCCAAGCCTCTATCAAGAATGGTATAAAGATGGACCAGTTGTCCTCACTTCCCCTTAATCCTTCGTAGACACTGCCTTTTTTTTTTTTTTTGAATGTGCATTTACTAGATGATAAATTCAGAACAAGTGCATATGTAGAGTGCATTAAATCTGAATTAAGTGACTGGGAGACTTTCTGCCTGTCACAGGGTGCTCCACTCATCACAGAGATGGTGCATCCTCCTGCTTGTTCTGCGGATTAGCTCTGCAAGGCTGACACCCGTTCCTGCGGTTGCACGCTATCTCCCTGTCAGCCTGCGGCCCCCTCTCACTCCAAGAACTGCAGTGTCCTCTTCATCACTCGGCCCTCCAGCCAGGTCACTCAGCATTCCCCCCTCCCCCTTTCTGGGGTTTAGTCCTTCAAAGTGTCTGTCACTCCCACAGTTACTCAGGCAGTCTTCCAGTTCACTGTCCTGACAGTGCCCCTTCCAGTCAGTTCCGCTGTTCAGTCCCTGACCTTGCTGCTTCCTACCCTGCATTCCACAGGCTCTCTTCTCCACCATGATCTCTTCAGGGTATGCCACTATGAGGGCCTGGCCCAGAAAGAGGGCAGAGTCCTACTCTTCTGTGGGTTTTCTCCTTCCCTCTCTATTAACAGAGGGTGACCACCAACTTCCTGCCAGCAGCCCTTGCTGCTGCCAGCATCTTGGGTTTATACTAACCCAGCTCACTTCTGTCAGGTGAGCTTCCCTCTAATCCAGGCTCTTCACCTAGCCTATATCTCCCTCATTTGCTGCTTGATTGGTAATTGGCCCATCTGGCTTCCATTAACCCCTTTAGGGTACCCCATCACATGCCGGACTTGGCTCTTTCTGATACCATCTGAAAGGTGAGAGTGAAAGGTTAGTACTCTGCCTCCCCATCCCTCACCACCTTAGGAATATATCAGAAGGGGCCAGTGGGCCTTGGCAGCCTTTTGGCTGGATCTTCTGCCATCTTCTGGAAAGCCTGTGCTTTAAAGGATCCAGTGCCTGTTGAATCTCTGAATTCAAGATACCCAGTACGTTATATTTAAATGTGCAAGCTAATGATAAATACCGTTAGTCTGATTATGTGATCACAATATCACATGCCATGTAAATGACCTCACCCCAATGACGAATACTCAAACCCCCCCATCCCCCCGAACTGCAAATTATTCGTTCTCCAGTTTCAAAACTACCAACACCTCTCAGCTATAGAAGCCCTAACTAAAACTCTCAGCTCCTTTCAGGACCGAGAAATCTAGAACATACATATGTTTTAATGCAGGGGTGGCCAACCTGTGGCTCTGGAGCCATGTGCGGCTCTTCAGAAGTTAATATGCGGCTCTTTGTATAGGCATCGACTCCGGGGCTGGAGCTACAGGCGCCAACTTTCCAATGCACCAGCAGGTGCTCACTGCTCAACCCCTGGCTCTGCCACAGGCCCTGCCCCGACTCCACCCCTTCCCTCCCCCTCCCCCTCCCCTGAGCCTGCCATGCCCTCACTCCTCCCCCTCCGAGCCTCCTGCATGCCATGAAACAGCTGATCGGGAGGTGCAGGGAGGGAGGGGGAGGCATTGATTGGCGGGGCTGCCGGTGGGCGGAGGCGCTGGGAGTGGGGAGGGAAGCTGATGGGGGGCTGCTAACATATTACTGTGGCTCTTTGGCAATGTACATTGGTAAATTCTGGCTCCTTCTGAGGCTCAGGTTGGCCACCCCTGTTTTAATGTGTTCAGGTTAAACTGAATGTATTTAATTATGTAATCTGATCACACATTCAGATGTTAAAATGTACACGTGTATGTACATGTGACTTACTCTCATATTCAAATATGCGCACTGACATGTACTAGTGCACTTGGCTCCTGTAGGAAATAAGGATTGGGGAAGGTTTTTGGAGCTAGAAGAAGACTTCCGTTGGGAAAGGGTTTGGCCACAGGAGAAGAGGTAGATTGAGCCCTTGTCACTAGGGAAGGTTGGGTTGAGAACTCTTGTCACTTTAATTCTTTCCTTTCCTTTTTTAAGTAAGGAAATTTCATTAATGTTTTCTCTTTCATGTAACTTTGAGACTGAGAATATAATCACCACAAAATCAAAAATTTAGAAAAAGGATGGTTCAGAAAACAGAAGCATTCACTAGACCATATCTTAATGTTGCACTGTAGCCTTCTAATATAGAATGATCTAACTATGGAACAACACGGGCTTCCCTTTTTATCCTTTGTTTGGCTGATAATACATTTCTGAAAAAAATCTTCCTTTGGTCTCAGGCTAAAAGTTAATATTTTAGTTAGTTTAAGGAATGTCTATTTGGCTGGTTTAGTTATCCAAGCATGAAAAATTATAAAAACTTTTTTATAGTTGGGTCATTCAAAAATTACAGAAATGGAAAATTTCTAGATGAGTAAATTCTCTTTAAGGACTAGTCTCAGACTAATCTGGAAAAGAAATTGAAATATTTGAGTTATAAGAAATATAAAAATCACTTTTCCAATCATGTAATATGAAATTTCCTCTAAATGTAGAGATGAAATACTTTTTTATGGAACTTTGGAGCATTGTAAATACATTGTAGTATAATAGTCCTTTTAATTTTTCTCTATTTCCCTGTCTGGACACATTAGGTTTTAGTGTCAGTGCAAAGATCCCTATATTTTCAACAGTACAAAGTGAAATAAATACATTTTAGTGTCTTAATCTCATGTTAAAAAACCAGGAAAATGAAATGCAAAAACTTATTAAACACTTTTCTCAGGAAACGTAGGGGTCACAAATTGAATTTGTCATCTGCACTTTACATAGGGTATATTTGAGATTAGTATTTACACAGTTGCAGTAAATGTGTACCTTATTATCAAATGTGAGTGAGTTATTGTTAATAAGGAATACTTTTACTTACCTTTCTTGACTTAGTTAATTTTTTAACCACTCAACCTTTCAGCGACATAAATTTCTGAGTTTTAATATATTATGGAATACATCCTACTTAGCAGCATAAACTATCATCCAAAATCCTCTCTCTTTTGCAGTGTGGCCAAATGAGTATTAACTGTGTAAACATATTTTGAATCCCCAGATAGAAATCTGCATTTAAATTGTCAACCTTAGTAATGTATATTTGGCCATATAGTTACACATAAATGTGGTAAACATTATTTCCACCAGTTAAAGTACTAAAATCGCAGTTCAGCAAGTAACATTTTTTAAAATCAAACTGTTAAGTATTTGTCTGAATGCACACTGACTGTGATATGTAAATACTTTGTTTAATGTTTTGGAAATTACGGGTTAGTGATATGTCTTTAAGTGTAGCCAAAGCAGTTTTTAATTGTCACACTATTAATGGTGTAAAAGATATGCACGTTTTATCTGAAAATTTTTCCATCTATAATATATATTCAGTTATAAAGAACTCAATTAAAGCTTCATTTTTCAAATGGTTTATCAAATGGTTTCTAGGGATCCTATGGTTAATCAAAGTTTGACTGTTTATGGAAAAATATGGCAGCATTTCAATTTGTTAAAATATGAATTGTATTTGGAGAATTGTCCATAAAATGGTCAAGTGTTTGTGTAACTGAAATGTTATATATTTGTCTCTTTGCTTTGTTCCCCACTTTTCCTTTTGCAGTGATATTTTCCATTGGATAATCTCTGGTACTTATCTAAAAACAAGGTTAGATATTTATTTAGAAGTCAGTCCTTCACTGGATAGCACCCCACAGAGCCCTTGTGAGCAATCATTCATATGGTCATTGCCTTAGGCCTTGATTCTGCCGCTTGTTCCTGGGCACAATTCCCGTTGAAACCAATGGGAGTTCCATGCATGGAGCAGCTGAAGAATTGGGCCCTATTTGAAGTACAGTGTGTTAATTTTATCCTTGCAACACTAAATATATGTCCCAATTCTACAAAATAAAAAATTAGTCTAAACTGGAATTTGTTCTCTTTTCAGGTGGTACGGGATTACAATCTTCAACTGTTTTTACAGGAGAACTCTGTATTTCACAGACCACAACCCTTCCAGTTCCAGCCTAGTGACAGCGACACCGTAAGGGCATTCATAAATTCTATGATTCAGTTATTCCAGTTCTGTTCTTAACAAGGTTTTTTGGGGGTAAACTGGTAAAAAAGTAGCCTTGTTTGCTAATCTGTCAGTGTTCACTAACACAGCTAGTATTCCTGGAATAGGTAGAGAGGTCACTGACCTGATTTCACCAACTTTGCTTACAATAGGTGTGTAATTACAATAAAGCTCCGAAAAGATGCCAGTATTGTCACCTGCAAAAGAACTGCACTATTTTTGCCTCCTGCCTGCGTGACTAACATCCTGGATTTCTGTTTTGAGCTAACAGTTTTTGCTAAACCTATTAAACTCTGTTATATTCTGGTGAGGTTCTCCGAACATCCATAAAGGTAGGGTTACAAATAGACAATTTAATGATTTGCCAAATAAAATGCCCTATTCCCTTCAGTTTACTGGAGAAATATATACGCTTTTTGGTTTAAATAAATAGGATACAGTTGACATGTATTCCAAAATGGTTTCTAAATACATGCAGGCTTTTAACATATTCCACTTTTAAAGCAGAAAAATCACTAGTGAAATTATAGTTGAGTAAATCACAGTATAATAGATAAGTTCCTGAAAGTTTTTTTTAAAATAGAAATTGTCTATGTTGATTTTTCATTCTCCTAGAGTTAGGTATAAGTACTATTTTGAACTAAGTTTAGGTTTAAAAAGAGAGAACCTTATACAGCTTTTTAATTCCTTGGTTCATACTTAGTAAATCCTGCTTGGGGAAAAAAGGCCTGGCCCTCACATTGAATGTTTAAATGCAGAAACTGTGTTAATGGATATGTTATGGACTGTATGAGTGACTTTGCCAGAAATAAACACTAATAGCTATAACAAAATCGCCTTTGAAATTAAAATGTTATCCTTTGGCTTTCCATCTTAACAAATCATAGAATACCAGGGTTGGAAGGGACCTCAGGAGGTCATCTAGTCCAACCCCCTGCTCAAAGCAGGACCAATCCCCAATTTTTGCCCCAGATACCAAATGCCCCCTTTCAAGGATTGAACTCACAACCCTGGGTTTAGCAGGCCAATGCTCAAACCACTGAGCTATCTCTCTCCCCAAAATGATAAGCAATTCTAACTTCTCCATAGAGCAAATTGTTTACATAAAGTGCTAGATTGTTCATAGTACCATGTGCTGAATTTCCTCACTTGTGTGTGCATTGTAATTCTAATTGTATGCTCTGTGTTTTTGTCCTTGTGCAATCTTTGTCATTCAGAGTTTTAATGCAGTTCAGCTGGTGGATATTGAGCCTTCACCTGTCAGTGCTATGAGAATGACTATAGCAGAGGTATATGGTAGTATTTGTCATCAGTGTTTGGCATTTGTGGTATTACTGGTGTGCATGCTAATGTGAGTGCTAAATTCGCTGTCATGCATAAGTAGCAACTGAATGCATAATATATAAGGACATAACTCACTTGCTCCATTTTGAAAACTAATAGTTAAATTACCATTTTCTTGTTTCATGTTATGTTAATTGTATGGATCAGTTTCTCACTTACAGCTTCTTGCGTTCTGAAGTATTTGTGCTTTTGCACATCATTTGTAATTAAAATTTCACAACTTGAGGAGATACAGTGAAGTGTGTAATTGTCACTTCTCTGACATGCATAGAGAGGCTTATCTCAGCATTTCATCTTTTAATATAACTAAAGATATTTGTAATACATACAAGACAAGGGGTCTTCAACAATATTTTTTTAAGTAGATACGTATCAGTTCCTTGCTTTCATGTGTGATATCAGGGTGTAGGAAACCCAGGCATGTACTAAATAAAAGAATGTAACTTCCAACTGATCATTTGAGAAAAATACCTGTAACTCTCTCTGTCAACGTAAAATTAGACTGAGATTCATAACATACAAGGGAGCCACTAGCATGTGCTGATAACCAGCCCCCCCCGCCCCAAACCACATAAATTCTCCCCTTTTTCTAGAGAACTACCCACATCTGAAATAGAATCTTAATTTAGTTTCATAAAGTCCCCAACATTACAAATAAGATTCTTCTTTGAGGTGTCACTGTGTGTTCTGCCTTGTTGAATATGCATCTCTGGTGATCTGAGCTTCAAGAACTTTCTAGAAAAAGCAGTGCCAGAGTGTTCAAAGCCAAGGATGTAAAACGTCATGCCTCAGTATTTCATAGACTGTTTGTCTTTCACTTGCCTGACCATACCCAAATTCAGGATTACTCTCTTTTTTTTTTCCCCCTTGCACGCCCTTTCCCTGGAGTTTTAGCTGTTTCTGAAATTCTCTATTTCCCCAAGAAAATCATAAAAAGCTTTATGTCTTGACTGTCAAATACTTCTCACTTAATCTCAAGAGTGGTGACTAGAACTGTGTGAAAGTGGGGACAATCTTTTTACATTTTAAGTTTTCACTCAAGATTTTTGCTTCTGAATTTCAGTCAGAAGTGGTACATTTTCTAGTAAGTCAAATTATAATTAAGACTGAAGGATTTATAACTATTGTGCATTTTTTGCCACTTATTTCCTGCCATTTTGCGTGGAAGATTTTCTGAGATACAGTGGGCTTGTTGCTTTTTAGTTTTAATGGGATAGGCATGATTATTTTCATTCTAAAAGGTTAAGAAAATATACTGCAGAGTGATCTGCCATTCTTAGCTAAAATACTATTTTTCCAAAGGACAGTTTTGAGCTTCCTTGCAGAGTAAGTTCCTGACACAGCGGTGCTCTGGTCCCCTTCTGTTTGGGGTTTTTAGGCGCTGCTATTAGATGAATTATTTTCTGGTTTTAAATATGAATGCTTGGCTTGTCTGTTGAGCTTCCCAGTACGGTGGAATATAAAGAATTGTCATACAGTCTCTGAGTTGTCCAAAGCTCTCAGGAGCTAAGAGTGCAGCAAAGCTAGTGCCTTAAGTCTCTGAAAGGAAGGAGCTGATAATTCTCTCTCTCTCAACACACAGTCATTGACAGTAGCCATGGGAGGTTCTTAGTAGAGATAGGTGGGGAACTGTTTTCCTGACCCATGAGAATTTTCAATACTTCAGAAAATTTTGCCATACTGAATCAGGGTAAAAAGTAAACATCTTCACAATTTTTGTGAACCAAAATTCTGCAAACAAAATTCTAATTAGGTCATTTGAAATGTTTGTTTTGTTAATTTCAAAACATTTCATTTTGATTTTGACTTTTTTACATTTTTCTATAAATTAACTTAAATTTCTAAACAGTTGTTTTGACCCAAAAACCAGAACTTGTTTGTTTCAAAAATTTTGAAATGGAGTGTTTCAACAATATCAGAAATTTCAGTTTTGATGAATTGATTTTTTTGTTTGTTTGTTTGTTTGTTTTTTTGGTCAGAAAATATCTTAACCAGCTCTAGTTTTTGCTCCTTTCAAGAGGGAAATTTACAGATGCACAAGGCCTTTCAGAATGTGTAGCAAAAATAAATGCATTTTGGGGGACACTTTTTTCCTCCAGAAGAAAAGGAATTCAGTTAACCTGTGCAGTGGATCTAGATGAAGAGTGTTACAGCTAACATAATGGAGAGTTTAATCATCAGGACGTCTGTTTAGAGGACAAAGTGAACTTCTAATCAGAAGTCAACAAAGTTCATTGTACAGAATACATATTGTCCATCCCCACAATACTTAGATAAGCATATCTTTAAGAACATGGCAAAATATTAAAGAAAATTAGCCTGCTTTTTTTGTACTTCCTGTTGGAAAAGGATCCCCGTCCTTGAACTACATGTTATCGTGTGAGAAATTGCAACAAATAATGAAAAGCATCTCCAAAAAACCGAGAATAATGGCAACAAGGAGCTGACACTAAACTTTTGAAGCAATTCTCCTTCCTGTTTTTCTACTCACTGCCTTTGTAATGACAGTTGTCTCCTGTTACAGTATTAGGATTGTTGTCTTTCTCTCAGCCAGGTTAAGCTAATGCTAGTTGGCATTAACATTTATTAACTTAACCAAGTTTAATTTTTTGAAAAAGTATTTAATTTATAAGACGCACTTAAATATACATTTTGATGTTAGTACATTTTCGGCATAGGTGTAGTGCAGGAAGTAAACTTTGAATGTTCCAGTAACATTAGTGGGTGTTCCGCAGTTTAGTTCCTTAAGGACCATGCTGAAGATTATAACTTTTAAGACCTGATGTCCTAAATTGTATTCGGGAGCAGGGATAATAATTTCACTATTTTCTTGAATGTGCAGGTGAGTTTGTCCACTTTTGTTCCAACTCAGACTAGAAACATTTTCTCGTTATAAAAATATATGGGCCTGATTCTCATTTCCACTAAGGGCCTCTTTACACCACTCTGGCAATAGAAAAGGACCTTAAAGTGGGCGTAAATTAAATTAAATGGACTTACACTTAAGGCACCTTAGTGAGTCAGTGAAGAAAGAAGGAGGACCCAGTGATGTGCAGTCCTAGCTCCAAGTCCAGTTAGACTACTTCTGCACAGTCTGCAAAATGAGGCCCTAATTTTCTACCTGAAAAGGTCTTAAAAAAAACTGTCCTACATTTTAAAATGGTATAAAATAATTAGATTTTTTTAGATGTAGCTTTACTGGAAATTAAGCAAACGTTGATATGGTTAAATGTTACCACTTCAGGTGTTATGAATTGCTGCTGAGAAGTACAACCATTCAGTTCGATAGGTGTTGGTAATAAATCCTGGTGCCTTGCCTAAGTGGGGGCTTTGTAAAGCTGTAAAATTATCCATGTAATTTGACATATCCTGTGTGTGGCTGATGTCACTGAAGGTTCTTTTGTTTGAGTGACCCTCCTTAGGGGCAGGTTTACAGTCTGGGGCTTGTGATATGGTAATCATATTTGAAGTTTATTAAAAGGTCAGTTGTGAAGAAAATTATGGAGAGTTACAAACTCAGTCATCTGCTCTGTGAGCTGTGGCTGAGTTTTAACATGGCTCCTGCCTTACTATGCATATGGGGAAATTAAAATGTCTAACTACATACATTTTTGTGGAATCTAATGACCATGCTGATAGCAGCATTTATTGAATTCAATAAACTTTGTCCGTGTCTGATTCTGAACAATTGGTTAAAAACAAGTGTAAGTTGTTAAAGTAATATTAAGACAAAGAGACCAGTTACACAGATCTTCTGTCTACTGATGTTTTCAGTCACTACCAGAATAGATGACCGTAGAGTCGGTATCTGTGCGAAGACTAATTCAGAAGATCCCCCTCTTCATTGTGGATACTTGATAAATAGCCATTCTTCTGTATTTCTTCTTATAAGATAATGTGTTGTATATGGGAATAGCTAGAGCGAAATGCAGCTGCTAGGATAGTTGGCTGTCTGCACAAAGTGAGGAATTGTGAGTCTCTGTGCAAATTTCACTCTATACTGTACCAGAAAATTAAATTTTCTTGTAGTTCCTTCAAATGAATTTGAGTGAGCGGGTATGAATATTTTTTAAATAAACAATGAAAAATAAATCAAAGATTCAAAATTCAACACCAAAAATTAGAGTTCAGAAGTATTTCAAATCCAGTCATCTGAACTAATGAAGTGATTTAAATCTGTAAGTAAGGAACAATAAAGAGAGGAGCTCAAATCGCTATTGAGGTCTAGTAGTGCTATTGATCACCAACATCTGACAGTGCTATCCATGATGGCAGAGAAATTAGGAGTTCCAGAAACTGAAACTCTAGACAGTATTTGAGAACTATTTCTAACATGCTCCATAAAGACAAAGCAATTTGAGATTCCACCCTTTCTTTTCCTAAAACAAACATGGAGGCATAGAGCGGCAAAGCAATAGCTTGTCCATAACTCCATCCTAAAATGCCTGGCCTCGGCTGCTTTGACAACCCCTGTGTGTGTTTAGTGTATTAAAGAGAAAATTCATTGCTATAGAAGTTATCTGAAGTGAAACTGTGATCCCAAAAAATGGATATCACATTGCAATCCAAATGCACAATAAATAAATATTCAACTCCCTAAAGGAACTTACTCAATGAATTGTTAATTTCAACAGTACAGAATGTCTTTACAATTACTTCTTCCATATGAAAAGTGATTCAAATAAAGACTATTTCCATTACGCCTAGTCTCAATGGACAAATAAAATGGAGCTTTATTTGCCAATAGTAAAATATTTTAGTGTCGAGAATTTACCTTTAGCCAACAATTTATGATGGATTGTTATTTTCCCAAGATTGTCCAGAGGCCCAGATGACATTGGAAAGCCTGGAACCCCTTTCTCCATGCATACATCCTTGAATCAGCCTCTCTCTGATGAAAATGGGGTCTTTTATTTTTAATTGACGACTTTGTGTTGCCTTATGTTTGATGGGGTGTTCCCCTAGCCTTTCACACACCATAATGGTAATTGGTATGTATAGAGAACTCAAGCTGATCCTCCGGTGTTGCTGGGATAATCTTGCTTCATTGCATTTTTCACCCATGCTTCTCTTCCTTGACAGAAGAAAGAATTGAACTAGGGAAGGTAAGAAGCAGCACACTACTGGACATAAGGTGCCTCAAAATATGTGCAATTAAAAAAAACAAAAACCACACCCCTCACCATATGGGCCCTTCATATAGACGCCATGCGCTAATCTTCCATACGGACTTTTCCTTTTTTTACTCTCTCACTTGCCAGTATAACCCTGCTTCTTATTTTATAGGGAGTTCTGAGATTAGCAGTAGTGAGGTGATAGAAAAAATTAGGTGAAAGCAGTTTTGGAAATAGACACATGCTCTTTATTTATTAACAAGGTGAACCAAAAAGGCTTTGAACAAAAAGGCAATAAATTATTAACATTAAAGTAAAAAATAGGGATTGTAGGTTAAAAATGTTCAGAACTTATTGTGATAAATTAAAATAGCAGAATCATGCAGTTAAATGAACAATAGTGACTAAACTAAGCCCTGCTTTGAGTTGTTTTTACTTTTGACTTAAAGTATGTATTATGTTTCAGTTAACCCAATAGCAACAGGTCAGGGTCCTCTTTGAAGCTCTTGATCAGAACAAAATAATGTCCTTGGAATTGTTTAATGTTAAACTATATGTCTTGTTTTGATTTGCTCAGTGCTGGGGGCTTCCAAGGGCTATAGCCACCCCAAAATTTGCCTCAGCCACTCCGCAGCAGCTGCTGCTCTCCGGCCACCCAGCTCTGAAGGCAGAGCCAAGAGAGCGGCGGCTCCTGGCTGGGCACCCAACTCCAGCAGCAGCAGAGAAGTAAGCCAGGTGGGGGGCCCAAGAACAGTCCCCAGCCCATGTCCCCACCTACTGGGACTCTGCCACCCACAGCAGGTGGAAGGTCCAGGGCTCCCCACTGCGGCCTGTATTGACCTACTCCGGCCTGGGCTTCTGGGCCCCACCCCCTGCAGTCGCTGCTCCCTGAGGGTTCAACCGGAGCTGGGTGCCCACACCTGGGCAGTGCTTATCGGCTGTGAGCAGCCAACACCCCACGCTGCCTGGCTCTGGCTTGCAGCCTCTGATCTTGCCTCGGAGGGGGGCCAGGCCTTGTGGCAAAGGGGGGCACAGCCTCCCCAATTTTCTGTCTTGCTCATCTCGGCTCCCACACTGGGAAGAGGTTGGTGCCGCTCCTGTTCACAATAAAAAAAGCCATCTTTCTGAAGTGCAAGGACAGTCCCAGCTGATTCTTAATAACTAAAATTAAATGAGTTCTTCTATATAATAACAAAACAGACACCAAATTTGTCTGATGCTTTTCTTGAGTACTACTATTTAGATGAAACTTAAGTCATGCATATCCCAGAAAAGGGTTTGATCATAAGGTGGGTCTTGCAATATGCCATTGGCATGGTAGCATAGTATTTTGAACTTTTAAAAAGTACTGGCTGAGATTTTTAGGTGTGCTTTGTGTTAGTGGTTTGCATGTAGTATATGTTTACTTCTTTCTATTCTTTGTCAAACAGTTATTTTTTGTTATAGGCTAGAAAAATACTTTGAGCTTTTATTAGGTTCAAGGGAGTCAACATTTTTTACTGCCAAAACTACAAGTGTGCAGTCTGAATCCAGCATAATTGCATGTACGAGTATATACAAGCTGCATACTTGCCTCTGTAAGACAAATCCTGCACCTGTAATAGCCTTTTGGACAAAAGTTGGAGACATAACTACAAACTAAATACAGTAATTTTTTTTGAGAATCAGCATATAATTGTTAGTCTCTCAACTTTGCAACGAGTCAGTGACTTCATGTTCTTTAGATGACAAGGTATTTTGTTTGCTTGCTTTAAAAGACTGAGTTTTAGCACTTGACACTGCTTTCACTGTACTCCAAGCTGAGAGACTAAAGCAGAAAGTTCATCTGTATTTAGCTCAGCTTGTTGGGCCCTTTCTTTGCTCTCTAGCCAGTAGAAGCAGTTTAGTTTTCCTTTTTGAAAGAGATTAAATCAAGTCAGATACCTTGCAACAAATGAAGACCCCAATCCTAAACACTTGGCGCTTGTGAGTGGTCCCAGTGAAGTAACTGGAAATCTGTGGGATTGCTCCCATGTTTAAAATTAAGCACCTTAATTAAATGTTATTTGTATTATCATGATGCCTAGGAACCCCTGTCGTGGACTAGGACCACATTGTGCTAGGCGCTGTACAAACACAGAACAAAAACAGTCCCTGCCCCCAAAGAGCTTCCAACCTAAATATAAGACCAAAGAAAACCGATCGATATAGACAGACCTACGGGAGTACAGAAAACAATGAGACAGTATTGGTCACCTGATAGGCAGTAACCCCCGCACACCAGTAGCCTGACTATTGTCAAGTGTGTTTTTGTAGGCTTTGTGGCAAAGGAGAGTTTTAAGGAGGGATTTGAAGGAGAATAATGAGTTAGCTTTTTATGGTTGTCTCCTCAAGTGTGAAGGGCAGCATGGGAGAAAGCATAAAGGTACTTGTTAGTGAATTTAATGAGCAAGGGATAGAGGCTAATATAGTCTGCCACCATCAGATGCGGGAGGCAAATTTTCGATACTGTATGAAAGATAGGTAGGGTGGAGATACGTCATGAAGGGTCTTGAAAGTGAAGACAGGTAGCTTATATTTGATATATTAGATCAGTGGTTCTCAACCTTTCCAGACTACTGTACCCCTTTCAGGAGTTAGATTTGTCTTGTGTATCCCCAAGGTTCACCTCACTTATAAACTACTTGCTTACAAAATCAGACCTAAAAGTACAAAAGTGTCACAGCCACATTATTACTGAAAGATTGCTGACTTTCTCATTTTACCTGTATGAAGGTTTAGTTTGCTAGTGCTATTTATGTAGCCTGTTGTAAAACTAGGCAAATATCTAGATGAGTTGATGTACCCCTGGGAAGACCTGTGTGTACCCCCAGGGGTACCTGTACACCTTATTGAGAACCACTGCAATAGAGCACATGCCTAAGTATTTGCAGGACTGGGATCTAAGTTGAAGACTTATGTGGTAAAAAGGATTTGAAAGTTAATGTTTGTAAATGTTTTTGACAGTGTAAATGAGATTGTAAATTTTCTTCTTAGCGAGCTCTTCTAAGGAAGCAATGTGTCTTTGTATTTGTTCATGCAGCACAGCACTTGATTGAGTGATGCTGTGGTATAAATATTTAATAATAAAGAATTATATAAATGCTGAGTATAAATTAACTTGTACAATATCTAGTTATCATTTATCAGTGAAAAAATTAATTTTATATAAATATTCCCTCTAATTTCAGGATGGAAGGTACTGATCCAGTTAAAATGCTTTTTGAGAAATGTGACCTGCATGATTTTTTAAAATAAAGCTCTGTTTTTAATTAACTATTTTTATGTTGGTATTCTTCAGTTCTTCAAGTCAGGATGAGGGCTCTTTGGAAACAATACTGTGTAATAAATAACCAACTGGTATAACCATCACAATCCACTAACAGTCCATACTCAGAGGGCCAGCATCTAAATTTGCTTTTATATTTTCTATTCAAATACTGTAATAAAAAAATAAAAACACACTTAAGATAATGCAAAATGTTATCAAGCAATTGAAATGGAGAAGATATATTTTATCTAAACTAGATATGCAAGGGAACCAGGACTATAGGGAGCCAATCGGTGGAACTTTGGTAATTTGTTACAGAGATGATTTCTATGGGTAACAAGGAAGGCAAAGTCAGACATGGTTCTTGATGATACCTTACTGGCTGTGAACTCTGAGCTATGGAAGGAAAGTTATAACAAGAAAGGTTTAATTAAGAAAGCATGGGAAAAATGAAGTGGTGTGCCACTTTTATTATGCTTTGTAAGCACCTGGAGTAGATTCACAGGACCTATGCAATAATCTGTTTGCAATAGGTGATAAGGACATCATCTAGGGGCATATTTTGAGATGGATAATAAATTGGGGTGTGTTGTAAACACTGAGAGAAATCATTCAGAGGTACCTACAGAAATTAAAAATACATGCAGAAGGCAACTGCATGATAATGAACCTGGAAAAAAATCCACCTTTTCCTCTCTCTTTTCTTGTTGTAGACAAGCTCTATCCTTCTACCACACAGGCTTTCAAGTTCAGTCTTATGTAAATTATTTCCCTCCTCATCTTTCATGTCCTCCAAAGCTTGGTTCTTCAAATCCTGTTGCTCTTACTGCTCTGTAACAGTGTGGCTCTCTGTCCCCTTCTAGTGGCTGAACTATATAAAGGTTTGATTTTGCCTCTGGCTTTGTGTTAAGAGAACTACTGATTGTGGATGGCTCATGCTTTTAGATCCAGAGGTCGAAGATTCAATCCTCACCACAAGTGACCCATCCAGGAGTGATGCATTACATTTACCTTTCTTAAAATTACTAGTAATAATTGTATTGTATCACAGTGTACATGACATTGTATGAATGTCTGTGCAAATCACTTAGAGGGTCTCTCCCTTGAAGGCCTTATAATCTAAAGGTGAAAAATCTTTCTCCTTTTTCACCTCAGTGTTGCCACTAAAATCTTCTTCCTTTCCTGCCACACAAATCATGACACTCATACTATTAAATCCACACACACTCATGTCAAACTCTGCATCAATTTCACACTTTTCATATATTCCCTAAAAGAACTGATCAACTCATTCCTTGTCTTTCTGCTCTGATTTTCTCCTAATCTCCCTCTTCTCCCAGTCTGCCCTCCTCAAAGCCTTGCTTGTTTGCTTCTTGTTTCTTCTTCACACTTGTTTTTGTACCTAGTTCGAAGCCGCCCCTTAAGTCTGAAACTCCTCCCTTCTTGTGTACCACACAGCTTTCTTTTTTTTATTGAAATCTCTTGATAAAACACACTACTGCTACTATTTTCACATGGCCTTTGAGGCAACAGCTATCTTCTTCTAGTTTGTGTCTAAGGGTGTACAAAACTAAATGGTGTATAAGGTTACACTAATGAAGAGAGAATGTTTTCCTATGGTACTAGGCATAGAATGAGTTATGGATTGAAATTAAACAAAAATATTAGACTGATCAAGAAAAATTTTCTGGTAGTGAGATCCATTGGACTGAGGCATAGTCATCCAAGAAAGCACTAGAGAGAGTACTGTGAGGGACAGTTCTGCACTGACAGTGGAGGTGAACAAGATGACCTAAGCATGTTTGTTCCATCTCTAATTCCTGTTTTTTGGAGGGAGGGGGAGGATTGAGATTGAATCAGAAAGGAATGATCTCTATAGGGTTACCACTATTCAGTATAGCAAGAGCAAATTTGTCCAGAACTGGATAAATAGTTAAGGAATATCACAAGATATACTTTCTGGAAAGGATAGGGACTGGGTAGGTGGTAAAACTAAGTCCTTTTTGTCCTAAATGTATTGATTTATACCTAAATTCATTGAATTATTTGCTATGCCAGTTATGCAAAAAAAAATTTAAAATGGGAGACAGAGATGATAGGTAAATATGGAACAACTTGTCTCCTATATCCAGATTGAACAGGATCGATTCAGTACAAAACTGGGAAACTTTCAGATTCTTGACTTCTGATTTCACTTTATCTGACACTTTTTGGGGTGGGGGGGAGAGATTTACTTTCTCATTTACTGGAGCAGGTATGAGTTGACATAATGGTAGCACAGTATCATCAACAAATATCTCTGGTGTAGAATCCTTCGTCTGAAACTTGGCATGTATAGTACTGGTGGAAGGATAACTTTTTGGTCCCAGGTAAATGTGTGTACAATATTTTGTTAACTCTTTAAAATCCATATGAAATTGTAATTTGATTTTCCAATTTGCTTTTTTTAAAAAAAATATAAATTTTTTTTAAATGCCATTTTTTGAACAAAGCCTAAATGATCCATCACATCATATGAAATGCCTGTTTTTAAATACTGCCTAAAATGCATATGTATCTGGGAAACTAAGGATAGCAGTTTACTTTGGGGGCATTTATTCTTATTCAGCTCCATGATGTTGTGCGGTGATGAATAATACTTCAGTGTTCTACTTCAAGAATATCTTTCATTTAAAAAAAAAAAAAATCTCCGTCTGGCATTGTCTCCATGGTAAAGATGACTTCTCTTCAAAATAGTAAATTGTAAATTCTTTTGAACTTCAATTTGCTTTTATAGTCCGTTTTCCACAACACAGTATCATGACAAAGCTTATGAAAAACAGTGCTTTTCCCTCTTCGTTTGTTGTCTTATTTCATACAAACAAGGTACCAAGCAAGGAATTTACAAGAAACTGAGCATTATGAATTAAATAAAGTTGTCAGGTTGCTAAGTAACCGTATTATACATGGAGACAGCCCCAAAATCCTTAGCACACTGCTCACTTTCTGATTTGTGTTCCAGAGTCGACAACTGGAATCTGAAACTGGGACAACGGAGGAGCACAGCCTAAACAAGGAAGCCCGGAAATGGGCCACCCGTGTGGCACGTGAGCACAAAAACATCATCCATAATCAACGGGTAGGTTGAAAATAAATAAATGCATCAGGTGACATGAGAAAAATGCAAACAAGCTGAAGAGATGCTAAATTAAGATCTATTACATGGATTCTAATAACTTAAATTTAATGTTGAAGTGCACAGGAGGGACAGACACCTTGTATCATGTCTTAGTGGGACTACCAGCAGCATTGACTTGACAATTTTTGTGATTATTTTTTTCACTGGGGCTTCAGTTCACACTAGCACTTCTATTCACATTAGTACTTAAGCATACGCTGAAGTCAGAGGGGTTTAAGCACATGCTTAAAGTTAAGCAAATATTTAAGTGCTTCCCAGAATCAGGGAGTTATTTTGTTAATTTACTTTGAGGATTATTATTATTATTGTTTTATTTTCTTCAGCTCTTTTTTAATCCTCTCACCCAAAAGCACTTTGTGCTCTTGCAGACATACAAATCTAGAATGCAAGTTGCCCCAACCAGTCAATCCATACTAACACAAAATAAATCACCCATCCTACTTTGTCTTACCACTTATCTCTTAACTCACTCCTTCAACAAGCACTGTAAAGTATGTGGGTTTTGATGGGATGGTCTTCAGGTGTAAAGATCATAATGAGAACAAGAGTGTGAACTGTCACTTGAATGTTAGATCATAGTTGTAACATCATGATGCTTTACTAGGATTTTGGGGCATTTTCAGAATACAGTTTTCCTAAGAGATAATTTTACCCATAAAAGATTGAGCTTTTTAAATGGGGTTGCATCAGTCTGCAGAGTTTTTATCCTGCAATGTAGCACTATTCATCACCCTGGCATCTGAATATGATTAGTACCGTGAATTGTCACAAATATTATCTTATAGACAGTGCATATGAATGTACCAAATGTATCTTTCTATTATTGTTGATAGGCGCTTGAGGAGTTAGAATGCCATGGACCTGTGGTGTCTGAACAAAGCCGAGCAGAACTGGAACAGAAAATAGATGAAGCCAGAGAGAGTATCCGCAAAGCTGAGGTGAGAGAGAAATTATTCTGGCATGGTTTTTGCTTCCTTAGGCAGTGGCATGTATATTATAGCAGCTTAATTTGTGTGTGAAAATCCAGACTTCTAGCATCAAAGGAGCAGGGAACTTTAAATTAAAACATGGCATTTCTCTTTGATTTCATTCCACTAAAATCATGACATCAATTTAGTGCAAGGCTCAAGAGATTAGATGAGCAATAAAAAAATAAAATAAAATCCTCCTGACGATATGGATGATTAAACTTACTATATTTTTTTTTCCACTGTGGCCTGATCAAGAAGGCAGGAATGTCCGCCTCTGTCTTCTCTCAAGTTACATAGATGGTAAAACAACCTGAAATTTAAACTTTTTCATTAGACCTGAAGGAACTAATATCAGAAAATGTTAGTCATAAATCTGCCTTTAGGTTTGGGGCTTTTTGTAGCAACTAACCATATATCCACTTGCACTGACTATGCAGGAGTATTTAGATGGATGGGTGGAAGGAAAACAGCTTAAGTAATCTTTCTGGTATCTCTCTGCATTTTGTGATCCCCAAAGATACTGTTTAAAAAGTTATAGGGGGTTAGGGACCCGTTCCAGATTAATGAAGAGATTGTGAAGAAAGGAAATATAGTGCCTTCATTTTTAGCTAGGCAATATTATGTTGCTAAAAGTGAACTTGTATGGTCACTGTCAAGGTTCCTCCCCCACTCTGAACTCTAGGGTACAGATGTGGGGACCTGCATGAAAAACCTCCTACGCTTATCTTTACCAGCTTAGGTCAAAACTTCCCCAAGGTACAAAATATTCCACCCGTTGTCCTTGGATTGGCCGCTACCACCACCAAACTAATACTGGTTACTGGGGAAGAGCTGTTTGGACGCGTCTTTCCCCCCAAAATACTTCCCAAAACCTTGCACCCCACTTCCTGGACAAGGTTTGGTAAAAAGCCTCACCAATTTGCCTAGGTGACCACAGACCCAAACCCTTGGATCTGAGAACAATGAAAAAGCATTCAGTTTTCTTACAAGAAGACTTTTAATAAAAATAGAAGTAAATAGAAATAAAGAAATCCCCCCTGTAAAATCAGGATGGTGGATATCTTACAGGGTAATTAGATTCAAAAACATAGAGAACCCCTCTAGGCAAAACCTTAAGTTACAAAAAAGATACACAGACAGAAATAGTTATTCTATTCAGCACAATTCTTTTCTCAGCCATTTAAAGAAATCATAATCTAACACATGCCTAGCTAGATTACTTACTAAAAGTTCTAAGACTCCATTCCTGGTCTATCCCCGGCAGAAAACCAGCATATAGACAGACACACAGACCCTTTGTTTCTCTCCCTCTTCCCAGCTTTTGAAAGTATCTTGTCTCCTCATTGGTCATTTTGGTCAGGTGCCAACGAGGTTACCTTTAGCTTCTTAACCCTTTACAGGTGAGAGGAGCTTTCCCCTGGCCAGGAGGGATTTCAAAGGGGTTTACCCTTCCCTTTATATTTATGACAGTCACTGATTCAAAAGAACCCATTTGCAACAACAGAAACTGATCTGTTAGACTTTCATCTGAGTAGGCTGCATAATTAAAGCTGTAGAGCAATCATAATTATTTCATTTAAATGGCTTCTTATACTGCCAGGCAGTCAAGGTACATGCTGTGATTAGGAATGTGACTATTTGGGATGTGAGGTAGGAGAAACTTGAGTAATAGGAGTTCCCTGTTTATGGTCTGATAAGCTTCCAAATTTACACAGAGCTCTTCTTCAGGTCTGGGAGTGTCACAGCTAAATACAAGATGGAACACATTGTTTAGCATGAATAGTTAACACACATTTCAAAGGACCTTTCAAGGTTATATGGTCCATTAACACCCCTCCAGTCAGAGGGAGGGAAGCATCTGGGCAGGGGAGAGGGTGTTAATATGATAATATGATAGTAGTTATCAGTCAATGGACTTTGCTTGCTAATTAGACAAGAACGAGGTTGGTTGATGCTCTATTGTTTGTAGTCAGACTGGTCAGTGCTTAGAAGTGGGGAAAGTCCCACCCCTCCTAATTTAGTACAACAATCTCAGAGAGAGTAGTCAAGCTAAAAAGTGTATAAATTGCAGGAGAGACCAAATTAGCTACCTTCATAAAAATTTGGGATCCTTTCCTTACAGGAATAGATTAAAAACACCCTTCACTGTCTCCAAACTAGAGTGACAAGAATGTGGAGAATTGCAACTTTCTCCCACAGTAAGATGTGGAGACTGGACCGAAAAATTTAGATTGGGGTTTATCACTGGTTTAAAAAAAAAATACTTTAATGGAGTTTTTCCGCATTGGTGCAGGATATTTTTAGAAACTTGTTCAATTTATTTACTCATCCCTTTTCCCTGGGGCAGACTCCTGGATTAAGTCAGGGAAATCAGAACTCACCCCCAAATTGTTCTCATTTAGTTAGCGAATATACAGCAGCTCTTTTTAGTTGCTGTAAAACACTTCCTTTGTTTGTTACTATGTTCGGCTTAAAGATGAACAAAGTTCTAATAGCAATTTGAAAATCAGAACATGCCTGATGTGAGCATCCGCACCGAACAAGATGTTCTGTCCACAATGGTTGATACTTAGGGCTTGGCTACATGGCAAGTTACTGCACTGCATGTCAGAGTATGATTGCTGCCCAGGAATGTTCTGTGTGAACGCTGCTACACCACAGCAGAAGTCCCAGTGTGCAGCTGTGCATACTTCTACTTGAAAGTATAATATGCTAAGCCTTGCTATGAGACTTCCGCTGTGCTGTAGCAGGGTCCATGTTTCATATTTTCATAGTGTTTAAGGCCGGAAGGGACCATTAAATCATTTACTCTGACCTCCTGTATTTATGTGGGACGTTACTGCTCCGCAAGCTTGTGCATTGTAGATTCACGCTCTGGCTTGCTGTGTAAACAAGCCTTGACTCTTAAGGCGTAGATTCTGGGGAACTGTGTAAAAATCTATTGAAGGAATTCTCTCACAGGCAAGAAAAGTCTAAACCACTCTTTACTTAAGTGATGGTAAAAGCTTTCCCATTTGATTGTGACAAAGAAAACCACATATAAGGCAAAAGTGTTTTAGTTTGAATAGAAGAGAATGGAGATACATGGCTGAAAAGGAGTATTTTTTTTTGTTTGTTTGTTTGTTTTTAAGTGCCTTTGAAATTCTGTTGCCCTATACTGTCACTTAGGAAAATAAGATGTTTATATTGCCTCTTTGCACTTATTCAACAAAGGGAGGAAAATATGCCAGAAACAACTGTATATTAAGTTTCAGAGTAACAGCCGTGTTAGTCTGTATTCGCAAAAAGAAAAGGAGGACTTGTGGCACCTTAGAGATTAACCAATTTATTTGAGCATGAGCTTTCGGGGTAGCTCACGAAAGCTCATGCTCAAATAAATTGGTTAATCTCTAAGGTGCCACAAGTACTCCTTTTCTTTTTGTGTATTAAGTGCTCATCTTTGACAACATGGAGGAAACTTTCTGGGCTTTTTACAGCTTTTAGTTCAGGCTATGAAGGTAATCTGAAGGGGATCTGGTTGTCCTTAAAATAGCTTTCCTTTTCTCCCTAGACTGCATCCCTTTACCTTATTTTTTCCTCTCCATTTGACATTACTACATCTACTGATCTGTACTGCAGAAACAAGTAAGAAGTGGTAAAATCTGAAGCTGTTCACTTAGATTCCCTATTCTTTTTTAATAAGATGCTGTCTCCTGGACTCTTCTGCTAGATTGCTTGATTTATTTCTCCTTTCTCTCACTCTCCTCTCTGTCTCAGTCAGAATATAGAGCAGTGGTGAGCAACCTGCTGCCCATGGGCTGCATGTGGCCGGTCAGGGTAATGCACTGTCGGCCCGCCAGACAGTTTGTTTACATTTGCATGGCCACCGACAGCTCCCAGTGGCAGCGGTTCACCATTCCCAGCCAATGGGAGCTGCAGGAAGCAGTGGCCAGCACGTCCCTGCGACCCGTGCCACTTCCTGCAGCTCCCATTGGCTGGGAACAGCAAACCGCGACCACTGGAAGCTGCGGGCAGCCGTGCAAATGTAAACAAACTGTCTGAGGGCTGCAGGTTGCCCACTACTGATATAGAGCCTCTCACTTAGATTGCCTTTTGTTAGGTATCACCAAATAATATAACTGGTTGTAAGACTAAAGAAATTTCTATTGACCTGGAAGAGAGAATACCCATCTGTGCTGAGACACCTTTGGTCTGGTAGGAGAACAGCGACTCCATAGCAATTAATCCTATTTTCATTTACATTTTGCCTCATAATTAGAATATCTATAGCTGTCAAGAGACTGTTTGTACCAGATTAGATTTGATTAAGGCTCATTATGGTGCTGTTTTCTTCATTTGATTAGTTCAAGAGTTTAGTAGAGCCAAACACCACTTAAATCCATCTTTAATTGTAAATTGGGGACTACTATTCCCCTCCCCTTATTTTAGTTCATGGATATTTATAAGGTCTGACTGGAACAATTCTGTTTTACTAGGTGTGCATCTGCTATTGAAACCCACACACCTCCTGGGTGTGGTGCTCTATTCCATCTAGTGGCACCAAGACCGTTAGAGATTAATGAGTTTGCTCTACAGCTGGGGTTCTCAAACTGGAGGTTGGGACCCCTCAGGAGGTTGCAAGGTTATTACATGGGGAGTCACAAGCTGTCAGCCTCCACCCCAAAACCCCGCTTTGCTTCCAGCATTTATAATGGTGTTAAATATATTAAAAAGTGTTTTTAATTTATTAGGGGGGCCTCACTCAGAGGCTTGCTATGTGAAAGGGGTCACCCGTACAAAAGTTTGAGAACCACTGCTCTACAACCTTAACTAATAATCGCCATGTGGCTTTTAGCTCATGCGGCTTTTAGCTTATGCTGTACAGGCTCATGCTTAGCTCCAGAGGCCACAGGTTCGACCCCGCCCGCCAACAACTGGGGTCTGTCGGCATTACACTATCTCAGGATAAAATTTATTAATTATGTGCCACTTGTGATTTTACTGTATCTCAATTCATATATCTACATTTCAGTGATCAGACTGTTATTGTTTGCATGTTTTTGCTGCTGTATCTTTCCACCTTACTGCTGATTTAAGTGGTGGTGTTCTCAGCTCATAATAATTGTGAGAAAATCTAATTCCCGTTGCTTCTGCCAAAAGAATTAAGTGGAATAAGGAAATCAACAGAAAATTCAATTTGTGAAATATCACTTGCTTCTGTCGATGGTTTTGCTAAGTAACCTCACGCTTAGGAGAATAGTGTGAAGTAAACATATTGCCCAAAGTTACTTTGACATCTACAGTTCATGAGTTTTGAGTTGGCTTAGTGGGAAACAGTTTAAGTACAACTAGACAAATAAGAATTTTATTTTAAGGATGATATGGTCAAAAGTTACATCATGGTATTATAAAGAGGTATAAATAAATCTGCAGTATTTGATCAGCTCTCATCTTGGTCACAATATTGCAAAAAATCATTTACTGTGTTTGAGAATCAATGACACCTTGCAGTGATAAACTTCAGTGATGATTTTTTTTCCAAGTAGGTGCTAAAAACAAGATGCTTATAGACTATGTAGACAGTGATTCCAAACCTTGGTAAATATTTGACACTATATCTTGTTGATACCCAAATTTAGAGACAGGTTTGCCAACTAGGGGAGGAGACCTTGAGGAATTTATGTGGCTCAGTGAGAATACAGTTAGGTTGTTCATCAATGGACATTCCGCAGCTGAAAGTTGATTTATTTCTGAAGATGAATTTTTTATTACAGGCGTGGCAGGATGTTTTCAAGTTGGTAGAAGATAGATGAGACTTAAAAGATTAAAGATGCATGGAGAGAAAACTGTTAAATTGTTTGTCTGCTTTCTTACTATGTGCTTGAGTGCTAGCTACTCTTAAATCCACCTTAAAAACAAAATGTTCATTTATTCATGATTAAAATACTTTGTGAATTGATGTGCCAGGATGGATCTCGGTACTGCAAAACTTAAACATCACTGTTCTAGGATCTCAAGACTACAGGGAATATCTCAGAATTTCCTGTGTTCTTGTAAGTGCATCTGGGATTAGTCTAGTCTAAGATAACTATTAAAATAGCTTTTTGTGTAATTCTCCTTTCCTGTAATGCACATGAGAATTTTTGACTTTTGGAGGATCCTTTAGTGTAGTTCTTTCCTTCATCTTTAGAATATGGATCATGGTTTTCATTGCACCCTTGCTTCTCAGATACATAGTTTTAATTTGGCAGTGTTCACTTTCAGTTTGTGGTGTTAAAAATACAGATTGTTTGAAGACCTTTTGTGCCTTTAGCATATGGATCTTCTCCAAACCCTCTTGAGCTGCTGGCTAACTTACTGTGAATTCCTGTTGAAGGAACGGTTTCAGAGTAACAGCCGTGTTAGTCTGTGTTCGCAAAAAGAAAAGGAGTACTTGTGGCACCTTAGAGACTAACCAATTTATTTGAGCATAAGGTTTCGTGAGCTACAGCTCACTTCATCGATGCATCCGATGCTTATGCTCAAATAAATTAGTTAGTCTCTAAGGTGCCACAAGTACTCCTTTTCTTTTTGTTGAAGGAATGGTATTTCCAGTTTTGTGTTCTCTACAAAGCCATCATTTTTTTGAAATGCTAAGTTGATTCACATTTCTTCATCTGATTTTGTTTTTTAATCTTAAAGTAGTATCCTTTAACTGTCTCCATTTTCTGTACAAATGCCTCAGATTGGCTATAGATGTGGAAATAATTCTGAGAACCCTCTGTGTTAAAAGTAAATATAATGTCAATAATTCAGAAGTTTTTGTGACCTGTTTGCCACATTCAATTTCTTTCTAAATTGATAATTTTAGAAAAACAGCCTTTTCTTGCTTGACACCACAATTAAAATGTTACAGAAGACATGGAAGACGATAGGTTAAATCAACTGGTTATGATACCGTTTGCAATAGGACTGTTCACTTTATAAATAGTCACAAATAAAACTTAAAAAGAGCATTCTTCATTTGGAAAGATCCAGTTTTTCATTGTGGTTCCAATGTTGCTTCAAGATGTTAATCAGAGTTCTTATTTACATTGGAAACTGAAGCGAGTTCACCCATGTAGTCATTCATTTTTCAGTTGTTCAATTTTTAAAGCTTTCCTTTTGAAAAGCTCTGTTGCTTTTCATATTGTGGAAATCATTCTGTTGAGGAATGTCCAGAGAAACATCAGTTTAACTAATGGTTGTGCTGCATAGACTTAAAAGTAACTAAGGCTGGCAGTGCACCAGAAGGGTTTTGGAACCTCTAACAAACTCTGTATATTTTTATAAATGACTGTCTAAAACAAGTGGTTGCACCAATAAAGGAAAATAGTTTATATAAAATTTAGCATTTTGTAATTATATTAAGATATTGTTTGGATATTCCAATAAAATGCTAATGAACAGGAAGATTAAAGTTTTTCAAAAGATAACTTCAGAAAACACAGTACTTCAGGGACAGTATGGAAAATTCATAATATGGCTTGTACACCAGGCCTTCATGATCCCTGCAAAGCACACAATTGCAGGCCCTTCACTTCCCCCAAATTTAAGTGAGTAAGAAATGAAAAGGAGAAATCTGTGGCAGAGTTGGCGGGGGCAGGAGAGAAGTTTACTTTAATGGAGAGCCTTACAAGAAGAGACTTGTCTTTTCTTATTTGTTTGTATAGGGCTAGCACTGTGTGGCCTTGACCTACAATATTACGGCCTGCTACTACAGTATTATGGAGTTGCTGGCTGTGACTTCATACTTATGGTTGAGTTCAATTTTGCTCTTAAAACAGGGATTCTACCTCTTTGTTTTGTATGAAAAATACAAAGTATGTTCCACAAACTTGATTCATGACATCA
The DNA here is from genome assembly GCF_965140285.1 of Lepidochelys kempii. NCBI lineage: Eukaryota > Metazoa > Chordata > Testudines > Cheloniidae > Lepidochelys > Lepidochelys kempii. Next base: position 14,068,679 of record NC_136380.1, read on the forward strand.
GTAGAGGACAGAGTTAAAGTTGTTTGGGTGTCTTAACTGTGCATTCCTTACCTTAACGTCTTTAAGTTTCTTTTAAGTGTAACCTGAACTCTGAATGTCCTGGGTATATATGCTGGGTTTTGAGATAATTACATTACACCCCATAATGCTTTTTACTCTTACGTTACTGATATAGACTCTCAATCTTAACTTCATCTTAATGGGTTTTTTATGTCTGGGAGTAAATAATAAATATATTTGCTTAAAAATAAAAAATATTTATAGTGTGACTAGATTCTCAGGATTAAAAAAGCAGGACCCTTCTCCTGTGGGAGCAGAGTTAAAAGAGGTACAGTTTTAGTAAGTGTTTGGGAAGTCTGCATATTAGAGTTTGCAGCTGGGAAAGGAAAAGAGAAGGCTTTCCATTTGTCCTCCTTTTAAGAGAGCCCCTGGTTCTGACTCACAGGATGTCTTTTTTTTGTTTTGTTTACACAATAACTTTTGTTTATGAATAATGGGCATCCGGCAATAAAATATGGCAGTTCAGTTCAATTAAACAGTGTGTGTTACAATTTTATAACAACGTTCCTTCAAGGTGCAATGACTTGGAATTGCAGACACGCCACAGGAGGCTGCTAGTTATCTCCCTCTAGCCCACTAGGGACTCAGGTATTTTCAAAAGGGAAAAATAGGGCCCATAAGAGGGGCAAAATGTCATCTGGGAGGATAGTACGATTCAGAGAAGAAATTTTTTTTCCATCTTGTTCTTTCCTCCTTTTGTCATAGCAAAAAATGAAGTGCAAAAAGCAAAATCTTTATTTTTCTCTTGCTTTTGTGATTTTACAGGGCTGAAACTTATTCACAGTTAATCAAACACTATAGTTGTAACAGATTTTTAGCACATACAGTAGGTCACCTTTTCTGGAATTCTGTAGTTGCTTTTTTTTTTTAATTCTTTCAAAAGAAACTATTTAAAGAGACTTGTCACTAAGGTGTTTTGGGGATGCAAATGAACACTTGGTTTCCTTCAGGCCCTTTTCTTGCATTATTTATTACCTACACATTGTTACATTACTGTTCAGAAATATATTATTTTGGCTGGTTATTCACAGGAAGCTGTGAAACTTATTGTTGCTGCTTTTCATTTCTTTAGTTTTGAAGCAGGAATTTATCCTCATTTTTTGCAAATTATAGATCCAGATACTCATCTTTAATTCACACAGGAGTAGTAAATACACAACAGGATTTCTTCTTCCATGCAATACAAACATGGGAAGCACATGAAATATAAATAAAACAATATTTTATCTTCAGTCTTATTTTTCTTAATTTTAACTTTATTTCTTTATTATATTTTCATAACTCCTCATCAGGAAGACATAGGTTGTACAAATAGGCATTGTGCAGACCACTATTTGTTAGCCAGCTTGAACAGTTTACGACTTTTGAAACTGGCATAAAAACATTCTAATTCTGAGCTATTAAACAGTCCTTGTAAAAAAAAAAAAAAAAAAGTCCTTGTATGTTCTGTACTGAGGCTTAATTAAAACTTTGAAATATGGGTAATGTCCAGGTTTCAGATGCTCATGTTTAGCATGCTGGGGTATTAAAGCTGAGGTGCCTCCCAAAGGTTGTTCAGGGTCATAGGAAATATGGATAACTACTTGGTAAACAAAAGATACTCCCAATACATGAGCAGCATGAGTGTCTGTCATAGAGGGTGCCATTTGGGGCCACTCACCCAGAGCGGAAGTATACCACATCCATCTCCTGGGGAGAGGATTCATAAGGGAAATGTTAAAGTACAGAATCAATGGTTACTCCATGACTAGAACTGTCTGGTTTCCTGCAGGTAGCGGAAGTTTGAGAACTACTATATCACTATTTTAACAGTTGATCTTGATCTCCCCCTTAGGTAACAGCGGTTTAGTAGATGTGGTACTGTGTGCATATCAAGAAGTAAAACACTTCTCTTTACCTTTTCATATATTTCTTCTTACTCAGTTTTCAAATCAAATGCACTTACTGAAAAAGCTGTTCCTGTATGAGAAGGGGGAAATAAGGCCATGTCTACACTGTGGCAACTATACCGTGTTAGCTATGGCAACGTAGTTATCTTGCCATAATCCCGTAGATGAGACACAGCCTCCAGCGACAGAGGAGTGTTCTCCATCAGTACTGGGTATATCTACACTAGAAACGCAACAGAGGTTCTTCCATCGCTGTAGTAAAGCCACCTCCCTCAGAGGCAGTAGCTCGGTCAATGGAAAAATTCTTCCATTGACCTAGCGGTGTCTACACGGGGGCTTATGTCTGCATAACTGCATCACACGTGGGGACACACATCTCAAGGAACCAGGTGAGTGACTTCTTCTGTTGACCTAGCTACATTTACGCTGGGGATTAGATTGGCATAGCTATGGTGCTTAGGGGTGTGGATTTTTCATCCTCCACCCTCCCCAGCACTGTAGCTATCTCAACCTAAATTTTACTTGTAGAACAGGCCTAAGCTAAACTGATAAGTCACCTTTATACTGGTATGAACACGTCCACACTAGGTCTTGGGCCAATATAACTGTATAGGTTAAAAAAAAAAAATCACACTTGTAACCAACATAGTCATACCAGTACAAGTTTCAAGTGTAAAGCAGGCCTAATCCTGCAAGTATTCTTTAGGTTTGTCTACGCTAGGGAAAGCAACAGATGTTTGTGTCCTGGAACAAAAGTTTGTGGAGTGTTCAGACATTCATAAATCTGTTGGGTAGCTTGAGTTAATTGATTTCCAATTAACTTGCATTAAAAACTCTAGTGTAGACTTAGCCTTTGTGGTATAGCCCTTAGGGCCAGTTTAGCCTTATTTTACAGGCTTTTTCTTCATCCTGTAAAACATTGGCTTAAGCACATTAGCATAAGCAAAGTTTAGGTCTGTGACCTTTAGCATAGATAAAGTGGCCTAATGTTCACCCTAGATTTTGGGGGACTGGGAGTAGTTTGCTTAAGAGAAAAGTTGGCATAAAATGAGACTAGGCAACTGTAGGGACACTGAACCTGTACTAAACTTTGGTATTTTCGGCTAGGATTGTTGGCAGATGTCTAATCACAAATTTGCTTCTGCAATATGGTAATGAGTAAATAGGGATTAATATGCTATCCTATTAGGTAAAGGCACCCCAATATTATGAGGGTGAGGAATTTGGATGTGGATGGTGGAGACTGGGTGTTTGTATGAATATTCGTGGTGATTTCCAGGCCCTACATAAGTAAGAACCCACATGAAGAAGGAGCTAGTTCTCCGCCTTTCAATATTTTAATGCTATAATTTATCACCTATCTTCAAACATTGGGGATCTGGACCATCGGACCCATTTGGCATGCCAGAGATGGGCTGGTCCTTTGTCCCTTCACCTTTTACCACCAGATCTCCAATAAAGGGGTGTGAGTATGTAAGTCTATGAGCATATGCTATGCAAGGAATAGCCTTTAAGATTTCTCTAATACTCTATTATTTGAATTTTTGCTTATGTGGTTTGGAGCTTTCTTGTCTCTATTAATTATATTAATAAAGGAGGTTAAGGTTGTGTTTTGCTCTGCATGTGAGTGCCCTTGCCATATACCCCGGGGTTCCCTACAAGATATTGAACTTGTCGATTTTGATTCTGGGCAAGAACCTTAGTACACTCCTCTCATTAGCTGACTACCAATTGGCATTTATTATAGGATCAGGCTACTTTGGGGACAGTCATGGGACTCAAAGTGTGACTTGTGTTAGCTAATAGGTTTGTAAATACTGGCCTAGACCAGCGTTTCTCAAATGCGGCCACCATGGCCGTATATGGCCACCAGGGCCTTTTTTTGCAGCCACAGTCTCCTGGGCTGTGATGGGGGCGGGCGGAGGGAGAGGGTGGAGGAGGTGCAAAGCAGTGGCCTCTCTCCCAGGGCTGCTAGCAGCAGTTGGGCCCTGCCCCCCTCTGGAGACAGAAACACTGGGGGTGCAGGCAGCTGGTGAATTCCCCACTTTCGCCGCGGGTAGGGGAGGCAGGCTTTGGCCATGGGGCTTCGGGCTCCGTCCACACAGTGGCAGATTCTGATTCAGGCTTTGGCCCCAGACTTACCATCCCTACCACCCCCACCCGCCCCCCATTGTCCCTAGCCCTGCTGCTTCCATGCCCAGCTCCACATCCAGGGCTTAATTTGTCCCAGGGCTTGCTGGGGCTGAGTAAGTCTACTGTGAAAAGTGATACAAGTCTTAGGGAAAAAAAGCTAGCAAGTCTTAGGGAAAAAAAGCACAATGGAAAAAGCAAAAGAAACAACGAAAAAGACAAAAACATGCGAAGCACCTTATTTGTATTTCTATTCTGTTTATGTCCAGTAAAGAATTGTAAATTATTTTTATTACCGAGTCTGAAAAAACCCTACATAAATAAATTACAATGATTTGGACATGTATATGTGCATATTTCTTTGTTTTTCCTAAAGTTAATGAAATATTTTAGGAAAAATTGTCAGCACGGCCACCAGCCAGAGTTGGTGGCCACACTCTGAGGCCACCAGAAAATTTGTTGTGAGAACCCCTGGCCTAGACAGTCATAAGGACATAAGCATTTGTGGTTTACCATAGTCTGAGGCGTAGTATAAACCATAAATGTTTGTGGGGTACCTAGATTAATGTTTATAACTGTGTAGTTACCTCAAGTTAATTGAGAATAAGTTAAATTAAAACTGCAACAAAAATTATGGTCTAAACATATCTTGTGTCATTTTTCAGGGCATGGGAAAAGGCTTCATGCTGTAATACCCTATTAAAATGTGGTAGCATTTGGTACAACAATGTTGCAATGCATTATGGTATGGTAAAATTGCTCCAAAATTGTATGCATGTGAGAATCCATCTTAACTCAGCAACATAATGACTTGAAGAAGGGGTTTGTCACATCTCACAAACTAAGAAAAATGGCAACACTGTGGGGTGTCATTAGAAATGTGTTTGGCTTGAGTAGCACCAGGTAGTGAATGGGCAGCTCCAAATAGAAGAATGGATGAATTCCAAAGAATCCCTTCTGATGGACTAGAACTCACCTTCCCCCAGTGTCTGTAGGGACCTGGGGTCAGGTGTGGTTAGAAAGTGTTGTAGTGTGTTCGTCTTAGACCTTGTTTACATGAGAAAGGTATACTGGTTTCTACATCAGTTTAGTTAAGCTTGTGCAGCCCTCTTGTACAAACACTCTGATTTCAGTTAATCTCTTATCTCAATTTAGCCTAATTTGGTAAGGAATCAATTTAAGATGCATGGATGTAAACATCTTTGACTGAAATTAGAGCGTCCCCACAAGGGGATTTATTGTTTTAGTTAAATCAATAGTTCTTCTGTCTGCACCCAAGACTTTAGAATACTCAGATTTGCAGCGTTGGGTGCAATCGTAAAGAAACGCACAGGTATGACATGTTCCTTAAAATTGCAAGATTCACCAGATCTGTCTGGCAGTCCTGGGAATTCCAGATTTACTCTCATTTTACTGTTGTTTATGCTATAGAACTTGTTAAATATTAACAAGAGTACAAACAAGCGCTTCAGTGAGTGATTGGTCGGCATTTTAAGAGATGCTTAATGCTGTGGTAAATTGGAAGGACCCCATTTTACAACATAAAATAATAGATGCGGCTCCATCTTCAATTCGAGTGTGTCAGGGGAGCTCCTTTTCCCTTCCTCTTCTATTCAAATCAGTATTCTTTGAAGTTTAATAACATGGTGCATGTGGTGCATGTTAACAACTTTAATTTACTGTTTTCTCAGTAGTAAAGTTTGCATATGAGAACTATATCCACAGTATACATTAATCATTCAACTGATGGCTATCTGATAACCATCTTTAACTTTTTAAGCATGCTTAACTGAGAAATAGAAACTCTTCGTGGTTCAGTGGCTTTGGTCTTTTCCCATGGAAAATGTGTTCTGAACTCCTCCTGCCCCAGCCTCCAGTATCTGCATCTAACAGCATCTTGGCAGATTCTGGAGAATTCTGGAGAACACAACTTCAGAATTTCTTCCAGGTCCCCTGTTATATTTGTGTGCTGTTAAAAAATTACCTTTACTTTAAAGAGCGTTAAATGATAAGTAGTAGAGTATATACTTTTGCTCCAGTAGCTCCTTAAAACCCCATATCCCATGATGACTGCACTCATGTTTAAAGTAAGAATTTTTTTTAAATAGTCCTGTAATTTGAAACAGAATTATAGTTACCACTGTTGCTTCTTTTTGATCAGGGTAAGAATGTACACCCAGGCAACATAAAGTTCCATTCAGTCAGATTTCTAGATGTTATAGCTACAGTTTCTCTTAGTAATGCTGCAGGTTTTCTGATTTATCCTCTTTATTAAAAGTAGGATCATTGAGGATCCAGACCAACATCACACTAAATCAAGATACATTATTCCAAATCCCCATAACATTGTTAATACTTACTAGGCCTATTATTTTACATCCAAGAATTATTACTATCTTGTAGAGTAAGCTAGTGTTCTAACACAGAGTAATACAGATGCTTGGTACACTCAGCTGTGCTTCCACCACAGAAGGAAGGAAGAAGAAGGAACAATAGGTCAGCCTAGTTGGTTTGTACCGTATAGAAGTAGCATTGCATAATGAGTCATTTAGGAGTTTTCCTGTCAGTGGTGACACAACAATATTTTAGCTGGGTACACTGAATTACTTTAGAGAATCAGCAGTTAAACAGGGTGACTGTTTGTTTATGAAAGTGTACAATTCCCATTTCAAATTAGGCTAAACAGTGAACACTGAGCTGGAGAAAATGGATCGTTATCCAGAGAATTTTTAGTAAACTGAAGATTGAAACAAATCATTAGACCACTTTGGTTCGTCAACTCTTGTTCTCTGCTTCCCTTCCCATTATTACTGGTGATTTACCAACATATTGTATTTGAAATAGAAACTTTCTCCTTTCTGACTGGTTACCTCCTGATTCATTCAGTGTTATCAAAATGTATTGTCTGGAACCACAGTGGAAGACCCAGGCAAGAGAGAAAAGAGAGCGCTTTTTTCAGGCGCAACATGCTAAGAATTAACAATGCTGTGAAAGGAAATACAGGAAAAACTACAAGATAGTTAAATGGGTTTCCACTCCCACCTCTGTCACTGAACCACTCTGTAACCTTTTGTAAATCACATAATCTTTGTTTCACAGCTTCCCCAACTGTGAAATGCAAACAGGGTAGTCTGGTAGCTACAATACTGGCCTGGAAGTCAGGTGACCTGTGTGACTGTTGGCAAGTCGCTTCATCTCTGTGCCTCAGTTTCCCTTCCTACCTTTTTACAATGGGGCCCTGATCTCAGGTGGAACCGCTAGACCTCTGTAAACAAGTAGTAATAATTCTAAAGCACTTGGAGCCACAGCATTAAATGCTAAGTAGTAGTATATGCTTTTGCTGTAATAACTCCTTAACCCCATATCCCATGATAACTGCACTCATTCAGAGAGCTATCTATTTCTCCTGGTGTACTGGTGAAACCACAGACTCTTCCAGTTTTAGATATGAGTGAACTGTAGGGGGAGGGCCATAGGGGGGTTGTTTTTTGTCTTTTTAATTTGTTACTATGAAAGGGGTGCGGTCAACTTGAAATTGTCAGTTAAAAAAAGGGAGTAGTTTCAGGTACTGCCATTGTTTGAGTTCGTCCATCAATTTTTACAATCACATTTTCCTATTTTTATAAACATTTTCTCTCCCCTGTTCCAGTGCAAAAAGTCTGCACAGAGGGAACTGTATTTAGTATTGTCTAGTATTCATTTAGTATTGCTAAATGCATAAAGTAAACTTACAGAAAAAGTAGAGAAATATTTTTTCTCCTATTTTTCAGTTCCAGTAATTCTACATCTTGCATGTAAAAATTTGGTTTGAAAATTTGATTTTTTTTTAGATGACAAACTTCCCATAAAATATACGAAGAGCAAGTTTGTATAAGTGAATCGACGTGATGTTGAAAATCCCATTTTGTGGAATCTGGATAAGCTGGTATTTTGCATCTCTGCGGGCAAAAAAATTAATAACTGGACTTGTTTCTAAAGTGGAACTGATTTCTAAGCTTCCTGTGTAGTCTAATTGGTAGACTAGAAAAGGGTGTATTTTAATTATGAGAAGAAATTAAATCTAGACGTGAAACAATTTGGATAATGTTTTCCGTGTTTGTCTTTTCAGATAATTAAACTCAAAGCAGAGGCTCGTCTTGATCTGCTAAAGCAGATAGGGGTGTCTGTTGATACATGGTTGAAGAGTGCAATGAATCAAGTGATGGAAGAACTGGAAAATGAACGCTGGGCAAGCCTTCCTGCGGTGAACAATAATGGCTCTTCACACCTGGTACTGTCTCCATTTTGTAACCTTGATCTCTTGTTTCCCTTTGAACCTTAGCTAATGTGCATCCTGGACACTGGTACATAGATCACAATTAATGCGGGATAAAACAGGAAGAGAGAAATTTGAGGAAGTGTAGCTGTTTGACAGCTAACGCTAGAAAACTTCAATGTAACTTCTATGTACCTTGATTTCCCTATTGGATGTTTTATACCCATCTCACATGGGTGTTCAAGTTTAATCAATGGTGTATGATACTCTTTGGGATAATTGGATGAAAGGGAGCATTGATAAAATTTAGAAAACACCTAAATGATTTAAGAGCCAAAATCCTATTTTCAAACATGACTGAGGCACTTAATCTCTTAAATTCCACCGACTTTCACTAAGACTTGAACTCCTAAGTGCCTTTAAGTCCCTTTTGAAAGCGGGAGTTGGGCTCCAAAGTCATTAGATGCTTGTGAACATTTTACCATATGTCAATAGTTTAGCTACAAAGCAATTAAATCAGGCCAATCCAAAAATACAAGAATAGGTTTGTATAGGCTATAATTAAGGCTACATTTATGTCACGAAAAGAAAAGGAGGACTTGTGGCACCTTAGAGACTAACCAATTTATTAGAGCATAAGCTTTCGTGAGCTACAGCTCACTTCTTCAGTTGCATCTGAAGAAGTGAGCTGTAGCTCACGAAAGCTTATGCTCTAATAAATTGGTTAGTCTCTAAGGTGCCACAAGTCCTCCTTTTCTTTTTGCGAATACAGACTAACACGGCTGTTACTCTGAAACCTGTCATTTATGTCACGGCGGTCATGGAAGTCACAGAATCCATGACTTCCAGAGACCTCCTTTCAGAGTAACAGCCGTGTTAGTCCGTATTCGCAAAAAGAAAAGGAGTACTTGTGGCACCTTAGAGACTAACCAATTTATTTGAGCATAAGCTTTCGTGAGCTACAGCTCACTTCATTGGATGCATACCGTGGAAACTGCAGAAGACATTATATGCACAGAGACCATGAAACAATACCTCCTCCCACTCCACTCTCCTGCTGGTAATAGTCCTTTTGGTAGGATGTCCATCTGCTTGACATTCTCTGCTTCAGCCCCAGGGGCTGCAGGATTCTGGAGCTGACAGCCAGTGGGGCCCTGGCAGGGTTCCAGCTACAGGTGACAGAATCTTGAGGGGGCCCTCCTGACAGCCTCGCCCAAGGGTAAGGGGGACACCTCAGGCGAACAGCTGGGGGTGTCCCATTTTCTCTTTGGGAAATACGGTCACCCTGCAGCTCCTAGCCGCCGTGGGCAGAGGGGGAATCCCACAGCTCCCAGCCACCATGGTGTTGGGGGAAACCATGAAGCTGTAGCAGCAAAACTCACAGACAGGTCATGGCTTCCGTGAATTTTTGTTTATTGCCCGTGTCCTGTCCATGACTTTTACTAAAAATAATCATGACAAAATCTTAGCCTTAGCTATAATATACATCAAACTTTCCATTTTTTTATTGTCCACAGTTGTTTACAGAGTAGGCAAAGTAGGCCATAAAACACTTACTTGGATGTTCAACTTTGGAAGAGATTAATTTTTTGATCTAATTCAAGAAGCAGGAAAAGTTAATAATTGTCTTTTCCCTCTCACCCTGCCCAAAGAATAATGTGCTTCAAAATAAACACTGATAAAAATTGCCTAAACCAAGAAATCCTATTTAAAAAAACAGAAAGAACTCAAAAAGAGCTTTTAATCTTATTTTTCTTACATGGCATGCAATGCTGAGATGTCACCATTGGCAGTAAAACTAGCCAGTCTGTTGCTCTTCATTGGAAGCAGGCAAAAACAAAATTCCTGTAAGTTTAGTTAGTTTGCCTCAAACAGAATGTCAGATTTTATATATCCCCTTAGCATATGGCAAAGCACATAAAGTTCAAAGGCTTTTACAAGCTTGGTCTCAATGGGGGAGGGGGCGCGCGTTAATTGCAGTGGGCAAATGCCTTTGCTATTTATGGTTAAATTCACACTTTATGTTAATGTTTTTGACAACTACTTGGAGTATAAACAAAATCTTTTTGTGGTGGGAGGGTGGATTTGTAGTGTATGGCCTCATGCCTTTGAGGACAGGCTTTCCTTCCCTGGCAGCCCACAAGAAACAGGGCCTGCTCCGCCAGGATGCAGCATTTACACACACCCATCTCCTTACCACCTTTTCCTGGCTCTGTTGTATCTTTACCGTTTTCTTGTCAATGGTCAAGTATTCTGGTAGCAAACCCTCACAGATGAGTCTCTTGTTGGAAATTCAGAACGTTGTGTCTGTATCCACCTAGTTTCTGCACAAGAAGCAGAAATCCAGTGGAAGCCTTCTGAATTCACTCTCTGTGCATTGTGCTTTGTCTTCCAGAAAATATTGGACTTATACTCCAAACTTTATTCACAGTTATTTATACTACAGGCTATTTACAATCCTTGTTCTCACAACTCTGTCTCTGGGGCAGAGATTCCCAGGGATGGTGTTACAATTAGAGACTCGAGTCTCACAAAATTCAGTGCCAGGTTTTAGACTTGCCAAGGCACAGGAGCGTTCTCATCCGGGTTTTGGTTTAGGCCCTTTCAAGCTATAATAGATGAGAATAGCTACATTGCTATGTTTAACTGTATTTTTTCCCTTTCTTCTCCTTCTACCCCGCCTCCTTCAGCTTCCTGTTACAGAAACTGGATTCTTCCCAGTACCCTTCCTCTATCCAATCAGACACACAAACAGTTGGCTCCACATCTAAAGCTAGTGCCAGCCCCTTGCAAGCTGGCACATGCTACAGCGTGGGAGGATAAAATGTAATTTCCATTTTCCCCCTTTACACATACACGCACCCTTGTGTAGAAAGGATTGTATTGACCTTGGCAGGCCGGATGAGGACAGCCCATAGATGGTATTTCTTAAAGCTGTTACAGACATTACTTTGTTTACAATTATAAAAGTTTACTGCTCTGCTTTTCATACGAGATGCACTTTCACTTCACTCCCTAGAAGCAGGCAGTTTTTAATGTTAAGGATTCAACCTTCTACCTGTGCTTTGTCATGCATAGCTGAGCAAAATTTGTGTTCTTTGTGTCTGGTCTTGTGATGAGATAATTTGTTCGCCCGAACTCTCAATGAATTGTCTCTTAATAAGTTATAAATAAGAAAATAGCATAGCTGAAACAGCTTGATATCTCAATATTTATTTAACCTGCTAAAAAGATACAATAGTGTAAAAAGCCTAAGGAATCAATGTCACCTCACATAGCCAGCTGTCTGTATTGTGTAATGTAGAAATGCACAGTTTGGGGGCAGAATACTAAATACTAAATAGAATACTAAATTTATTCTACTTAGGTGCCAGCTAAATCTTTTGTCATAATTTAGTGATTTAATGCCACCTGGAAAATGGGTTTGATACTGCTGTTCTGTATTAGTGTAATTGGGATGATACAGTCTATTTACCCTATGAAAGAGGAAGAGAATGATGCCCAGTTTTGGTAGTCACTCATGACTCTCAACTCCACTGAGATGGATAATAATCAAAACTAGTGTGCAGTTTAAAAAAAAACAAAACCAGAAAATAAAAACCAACAAACAAACAAGCATGAGTGTACTTTTCAGGTGTCCGGTTAGCTGTAAACATGGAACTGTGATTGCTTGGATGATTGTAATGGGATAGTATCTTTCACCTTTTAGGTTCAAATTCAGCCCATGTTATCATCTGATAGTTTTTCAGCAGCCTGTGTGAAATGAGTCATGGTCTCAAGCCAGAGGTGCCCACATCACAGTTGCCACTGATGGACACCTTTGCAGTTTCAGCAGAGTTGTCAAAGGAGTGAGTGGATATGAAATCTCAACTCCTCTCACTCCTAGAAGTTGTTCATCCAAGTCAGAATAGAGGTGCATTGATGTGAAAGCTTTTTCTGCTGCTGATGGAGCTCTGTCTGTTCTGAGGATAAATAAAAGACTTCTAGATAGTAATTAAGTCACCAGCACTAAATCTGCCCAAATATATGTGTGTATATAGTTGAGACAAGATAATTAAATTATCTAACATACTGTCATGTAAATGATGCCCTGTTACTTTTTTTATCTGATTTTATTCTTGTGTTGGGTTCAGTTTGTGTGCCTTTGGTGTTCCTGCTGCTGACATATTTACTGTGTTTACATTGTCATTCATTAGCAGATTTTTTAAAGAACAAAAAGCTATATAAATCAAATCATTAGGGATTCTGTATCTTGAATGTTGTTCCTCCTATTTGTGTTCTAGATCTCTACTTTGCAAATAGATTCTATTCAAGGGATTTTTGAATAGTCACACTGTCAACATTAAAATGTATTTTTCTTCTTTATATTCGAAAACCAGGACCAGATGTTTTATGAACAAGTATTTCTAAACATGATATGCTACTTTCCATGATGTTTCATATGGCTCTCCGTTGCAGGTTCAGCAGTGGCTGCTTTGAGGGAGACCAGGCTTAACAAGTGACATTTGTAGGAAATGTGAAGAGCTTGAATTTACCTTAATCTACAAAATGTCAAATTAAAAAAGCCAATGTGTTAACTAGATAGAATATTAAATACTTTTTGTTACAGCAGTCTCTGTTAACATTCAGTCAGAATGGATGCAAACTGGACTTCAGTGGAAAGGACCAGTCTAAATTCATATGAATTATGAAGCTATAATCCGGTCAAAATAATTAATACAGTGGATTTAGTTCGTGCACTACCTTGCTTCAAATATGGCTGAGGTAAAATGAGTTGGTTGCTCTCAGGCAAAGCCATAAAACATCAGTCTGTATCACAAAATCACCACATCCTATGTCATTGTGCTCAGGCCATGACCAAGATTAGAATAGCAAGGATGTTGCAGGTGTGGCCTGAAGTGTTTTGGCAGAACTGATTTGGGAAGTCTGCACAGTAGCTGTCTGCCCTACACCTGGCTCTTTGCTGTGTGGCCTGCCTTCTTGCTTTCATGAGGGAGCACAAAATTCACTAAATTAAACAAATTAAAAAGAATAAATAAAAAGTTAAGAATTGTAAAATCTAGCAGTGTTGCCTTTGGTTTTGAAAGATGGTGTTTTTTTTCATGAGGTAGAATGTTTATCCAGTGTTTAGTCCAGGCACAAAACCAAAGTACAGTGCGTGTCATCACTGCTCAAACTATGTTTACAGAAACTTTTATTTTTTCCAGCCTATCCCCTTCTGCCTTTATTTAGCTTTTTATAAATACTTTTTATTTTAATTCTTCTTCCCCATCGACCTTTTTTCATATAAACTGTACTGAAAAACTGAAGAGATTACTTTGTCAGCAATACACTTGAAGGAAAGCTGGTGTTTTTGTCTGGTTTTGTTTAAGTTTTAGCACTTCATTCTTAGTGCAGCTTCATTTTGTACCTTAAGGTCATAGGCTCATCGTTCTTTTAACAATGTGGTTCTTCAGTACATTATTCTTTCTCCATTAAACTGTATATGGTAATCTGAAGAATGGCTACTGTACTTTGGACTTGTCACTACCTCAACACCTCCACATATCAGTACTCTTTTCTAAACGCTTGAGCCCTACATTCCACCAGTGTTCTTACAGTGAAGGTTTAGTGTATGTTTAAAACACAGGTGACTGCTCTTCAATTAAGAGATGCTGTTGAGTCCGACATAAATGTTATTTGATAACTTGCATTCTTTGCTTCCGGATATTTGCTCAAACAGATTACTACTTTCCTGAAATTATTTGGAGAACAAGTATATTGATTTCTAGTGGTGGCATTTCTCCTTTGGTGTTTTTCCAAGATAGAAACTTAAATTGTAGCACTACTCAGTCACCAGCAGATTTGGAATCTAGAATTTCAAGTAGTTGGAGTTACTATAGAACCTAAACCATTCATTTTACTATTGTTTTTTCATCTTCTTTTTATAATCCAATACTGTTACAAATTAATTTCTCTTAATAGCTTAATGCTGATGCAGAAAGGGAGGAAGGGGAAGAATTTGAAGACAGCATGGATGTTTTTGATGATAGTAGTTCCAGTCCTTCTGGAACTCTACGAAATTATCCACTGACCTGCAAAGTTGTTTATTCATATAAGGTTTGTATTTTTTTAAAATCTCAGTATCTTGTCAGTAGGTGAGTTATCACAGAAACATATAATAAACTTTATAATAATGATGTCTGTGGGAGTTTGCCCGAGGAAGGACCTCAAGAGTTAGCCCAGTAATAATACACATTAAATGAGTAAAGTCATAGCAATACTATAAATGTATTACTGTAAAAGTTAATAAACTTTTAGCAAGCTTAATAAAGTTGTTAACCACATCTAGGCTCCAGTTCAGCAAGGTACTTAGATTCATCTAACTTTAAGTGTGTAGGTAGTCCCATTAACTTCATTGGGCCTACTCACATGCTTGATGTTAGACACATGTATGCAGTCTTTCACATAGTGTCTTTTGTACCAATGAATCACTAAACGTTTTAGTAATAAATTTTACAGAATTAAATAGGCATGAGCACAGTAGGTGTAGTGGTCTTGGACAGACTTGCTCTCCTTGACTGAAAAACTCACTTATAAATATCAGTAAGAGAATAGAAAAACCCTTATTAACATGTTTTCAAAGGCTTTAAAAAAAAAGAAAAATCTAGGACGTACTTTATATTTTTTTAAAAAATTAGTGTAAAAAAATACTGAGGATGACAGTTTCCCTTTAAATTTCTGGTTTCTGTGACGGGCACATACCTGGCAAGTAACATTCTTCATTTGTATATGACTTTTGTACATTCCAGGCTTCTCAGCCAGATGAACTGACCATTGAGGAACATGAGGTATTGGAAGTGATTGAAGATGGAGACATGGAAGACTGGGTAAAGGTATAATTTTCCTTGCTCATTTTCCTTCCATTATAGCATTTTGAAAGGGGACTGGAAGATCTGTTTTTGTTTCTCATTATGGTCTTTTACAGCAGCATGCAAAAACTTAATACATTTTTTTACTTACAGGCACGAAATAAAGCAGGCCAAGTGGGTTATGTGCCAGAGAAGTATCTGCAGTTCCCAACATCCAACAGTCTGTTGAGTATGCTGCAATCACTTGCGGCGTTGGATAGTCGGTCACACACCTCAAATAATTCAGCTGAAGCTGAGCTAGTCTCAGGAAGCCTAAATGGAGACTCCAGCGGTAAATACTAATAAATAAAACATGCCTGTCAGTTTTATTCTTGATAATGTTCTTTTGCTCTATATGAATGGTATGCCCGTGGATTGGGGCAGGTATCTCCTTACCCAAGGGCAACCATTCGCATAGTACCCGTGTCCATGTCTAGAATCTACCAGATGTGTCTAGCTATGTCTCTGAAGGTTCTGATTAGTTTTACTTTAGTGTGACTAATGTTGACAAAGTCTTTTTCAGTTTAGCAAAGATGTATACTGTGCATTTTTAAAAAATGTAGCTCATTCTGATTACAATCCCTTTCATCTCCCAATCTAGTCTGTTTTGTAAAAGCACTTTATGATTATGAGAGCCAGACGGATGACGAGCTGTCCTTCCCAGAAGGAGCAATCATCCGTATCTTGAACAAGGAGAACCAGGATGATGATGGCTTCTGGGAGGGGGAATTCAATGGTCGTGTTGGGGTTTTCCCCTCTGTGTTAGTGGAAGAACTTACAGCCTCAGAAAATGGAGAGACGCAGTGGACTGGAGATATTCAGGTATGTGAAAAATGAAGCATGGCCTTGGTTTGCTAGTGTTCTGCATTACCACACAGGGGACCCAAGCATTTCTGTATAGTATCCTCTTCTCTCCATTAGTGAAGAGCTTTGACAAGCTCCAGTGTCTTTCTTGTTGGAGGATGGTGGCTACTATAAGGACGTGGGATTAAAAGCAAGGGAAAGGGCAGAGGGCTGCAGGGACCCTCCTCCCCATTCCCTTAAAAAAAAAAATTAACTGCTTTCCTTTATTGTGTGACCCAATATAATATTCATCAAATGATGTATTGTGGCAACCATAAGAGATCTGTGCACAGAATAAAGGGATGGTTGAGGAGAAGGGAAATGAACCAAGGAGGAAATTCTCAATCTCCTTCCTGTAATTAATTTGTGGAGTAGATCGAGAGATCAAACAGACCCTGGCAAAAACAATCTTATCAGCTCAGACAATCATATTTTAATGCTTTCATAACTAAAGCGGTACAATACTTTCACAAAGTTTTAGAGGGCAAAACATTCAGCTGTAGGATTTTAACAAGTACATCCTCAGCTTAGTGCAATATTATGATCTAAAAATAGACACTAATTGATGTTGTATTTAACCAATTTATATCATAATAAAGAATTCACTCTTATTTACAGAAACAGTGTTGCTAGAAATCAGAATTCAGTGCCTTCACCAGAGGGTAATTTATCTAGTGCTTTTTATTGGTTCTCTTTGAGAAGTGACCATATAAATTGACAGGAGAAATAAGTTGTGACAAGCTGCTGGGGATACACTGAGCTGTGAGACACATGCTATCTCTCTCAGCCTCAGCAGGTGGGAGCTTTGCTGCAGCTATGCAGTGAGACAACAACTCCTGACACACCAGCTTGTCTGCCTTGCAGCAAACTCCTCAGGGCTCTCCCAGCCCAAACCTTGCCTAGCAGGTAACAGCCAGTGAACTCCAGCCCCTGAGTTCCTCAGAGATGTCTCTCTGCAATGCACAGCCCATACGAGTGTACATTCACAGAACATTTTAAAAGAGCTGCCAACTTAATGAGACAGAAACAGCAGTTTATCTTGACCAGAGTTAACAATCACTTCAGTTCAATCAAAACACACTGGGTTTGTTTAGATAAAAAGTAAAACAAAAAGTTGTTTTAAGTGAGTTCAAGTACAAGGGATAAAGGGCAAAAGGGTTATAAACAAACAAAAGTAAAAATACGCTTTTTAATGGCTAGGATCTATCTTAACAAGCTTTACAGTCTTTGTTCAAAGTAGTTTCCTCACCAATCTTCTTTTTCCAGCAATGGCTGACTAGCTCTCACTCAGGAGCACCACAGGGTCCAAGGCTGTGGTTTTCCTTGTCTGCTCAGATGAAGGATAATTTAGGGGTTCTCTGCCCCCTCTTTATAGTCCAGTAAACCTTTGAAAAATATTTCTCTAAAAGTTCATTGACCCTGCTTCAAGAGGCAGGAAGGCTTCCTGGGAGTGCAGTCTCCCTCTCCTGCTGAGATTAGGTGATCACTTTTTCCCCACTTGCTCTTGTGATGGTTTTGTTTGCCTGGCATACAAATGTGCTTTTCTTTGTCTTTGGTCACACCTTGCTCAATGTACATGGGAGACACATTCAAGTGGACAGAACCATAGTCCTTTGTCTGGAAAAAAAATTTTATCAACTCCCCTTGGCATTCCTGGTTTAAACACAGTTTAGTCATAGTTGCAACATATCTGTATAATCCTTTTTTGGTTGTCCATACATCTATAATGCAAGAATATTGATGATCAGTGACACATTACATGACATCTTTTAGATACAGATTATAAGGATAAGTGAGTAGGGGTATACTGAGTTGGTCAATCCAGCCTAAATTCACTGGTAGGTACCTGGGAGCCCCTTGCCTTCTGGCACAGGGATGCTCTTAGAGTCAGCTACGACGTATTTCTCCAGATGGAGCCATGCAAGAGCTTGGCAGAATCAGACATAAACATGTCAAAATGCAGGCTGTGTTGCAATTTGGTAGGAGTTGCAGGTTTTATACAAGCAATTTTTTTCCTAGCTTGTGATAGTCATTAAAAAGACAACGGTAATACGTTCTAGACAAATGGGTAATGAAATCCTGCTTTCCTCCATACCAGCCCCTGTGCTTGGAACAGTCTCCCAATATTAAAAAGCTCCCCCCTCCTCCTCCTCCTCCTCCTCCTCACCTGTTGCGAGAAGCATATCAGCAATAATGGGCACATGCCAGTGTGTTTGTTCACTGCAATGTGCCCACTGTTCTTTCAAATTATAAGCAGTGTGTGATAGGGTTTAGCATAGCTACCTGTTGTAAAGCATCGGATGCCATTACAATGCTATAGAAAACTAACTTCTACTTCTTACTGATGCCTTATTGCAGTAAAGTGCGTGAGTTTCATTATTCCTACTTTTTGTTCCTCTCTGCATTTAAATGACTTACATGCTGTCAAGCAATAATAAAATTCATGATCATGAACATTATTTTGTGGAGGTGTATTTGGCAAGATGTGCTCAGTAGGATGATATGTTTTTAAAACAACCTTCAAACAAAACCTGTCTAGATTAAAACTGCTGGGGAAATGAGGAAAAATCTGCTCGGAATGGCCACCTGTGATTTTTTTTTTTTATCACTGTATTATATCCTCTCTCTTCTCCCCAAATACAGCTGATAAGCACTTTTATCTGACAGATACAACTTTTCACTAGATGAAAGCAATTGGGATACCAGTGTATCAGTTAGTGAGTATATACCTGTGTATTCATTGAACTTGCTGAAGAATGAATCTCTGCAGCATCTCTTTTTCTCTGTAACACAGATATCCCCAAAGCCTCACAATTCCCTTCCACTCTTGCCGCTGTATGACCAGCCACCGATTAGTCCCTACCATAGTCCTGATAAGAGAGGCTCACAGTACTTCCCTAGGTCACCATCAACTAACGGTAAGAGATTTTTTGCTAGTACAAGAAACGTTATATCCAAATGTTTGTTTTAATTAACATTTCAGATTGCAGTGGTAACATTTTCTTTTCACAATATTCAGCTCATTCAGTAACACACACAATGTGTTTTTATTGTTCACTCTTTCAGAAAATAGTTTCAGCTCAGATTCTCCTGGATTCTCACAGCCTCCACGACCTGCTCCTGAAGCCTCATATGGCAAACTGCGACCTGTAAGCTTCAAGTGTTGCTGGGTTTAGCGGTGTGGTAATATTATATAAAGCAGGCCAGATCCTCAGACGATACAAATCAGCATAGCGCCATTGAAGCCAGTGGAACTATGTTGATACCCCAGCTGAGAATCTGGGCCACCATATTCTTCACATCCTATTATAAATCCTGTCTGTCAGATTAATAAATATGCAAACATATTATCCCCAGAAAAAAAATATCCAAAGGAAGGCTTGTGCACATGTTGTGGAGTGGAACACAGACGTGTCAAAAAGCTACATGATGTGTATGACAGCCAGTTAGATAAGTAAATAGCACAATAAAACAAAGCTGCACCTAGTTACACAATGGGTCATTATGTGTTTAACGATGACCTTGGATCTTATTAATAATTCACTTTCTGCCTTATCTGAGTGTTGATATCTGCCTTCCTAAACTCAGTAGCTGTGCACCTAGATAATTAGACTTTGAATCATAGAAACCAAAATCAGAGGTTTTCAGATCTACAATAATAATAATAAAAAAAAATAGATGCTAGTGTTAATCTTATACTGCTACTTCAAGCACTGGAGGGCTGTTTCCATTTTTCCTTAGCCAGTACTCTCTCTCCACGAGTAATAACCTAGAGTCTGTGCATAAGAGTGTAATATATAAATAATAGCATTAAAAGACTGAAAAGGATAGATGCAGGAGCAGCTCGGTCCTGTACTTTGTACACGTTTTTCAGAGATTTTGTGTTGCAAACCACAAAAAGTGTTTGGCAGAAAAATCTCTTTGCCAGCAGTCTGTCTCAGCATGTGGCCCTGTTGGCACCTTTACATCAGGGTTAAGCTTATTTGTAACCCCCCCATGGGTCCTCTGATGAGGAGCTCCTCATACTAAGATCTAATATGTTTTGAGACGTCTGTGCTACCTACAAAGAGATTTTGCCAAACGAGGAAGGAGGGAATTTATTAACTAAAAAATTCAAAATCCATATGTTGGGATTACTTTGAAATCAAGAGATTTGGGGGTTTTAAAGTTATAAATCAAGCCACAGTTAAGTTTAGACAGTCATATTTTCATAGCATTTTTGATGACCAGTGAGGTTACAGACAATAATGTCTTTAGGATTTCCACCCTTCTGTACAATTTAACTTTTTAGCATATGGAATTGTGGCTTCTTGACTATGGTTTTATGCCAGCATTTTCTAAATTGGGTACCTAAATCCATATTGTCAAAGGTAACAAGCACCCACAATTCCAAGTGAGTGGGTTATATGCATAAACCAAATGTGTTGCACAGTTTAGTGGTTTGCCATTATCCACTAGAGACACGGGATCAGAATAGCACTGTCTCATTAAGAACTTCAGTATTTAAGAAACAGATCTTCTCTGACCAGCTTCTTCACATCAACTCACTCCCACTGATAAAATTACTGGGTCTTTCCTATTCCATGTTGTAGATTTTCCGCATCACACTAGTGGGCTGTACTTTTGATGCACGGCATCTTTGCTGCTGGCAGTCTGCCTGAGACAGCATTGTAGTGTAATGCCTCAGTAAACAAATGTTTTGAAGCAGCATTAAAATTTAAATACCCTTCTTTTAATCAAAATTTGAAGCGAGGTATATTACTGACAGCCAGTCGTAATCTTCCACTTCTCTCCAGCGTTGTGAAGCCATTTTGTGTTCTCTGCAGTTCTTGTTTCACATGGTGGTAATGATATTGAAGCCATTTTGAGAGCATGTGATAAAATGCATTAACGTTTACCATAATGCTCTCAGAAGAGCTGTAGTAAGTTTATTAATGTGGTAGAGAATCAAAAGGACATGTCGTTGGAGTTAAAAGAACTGGATGGTTTCATAAGCTGTCTGTTGAGTCTAAAAGCTCACACACAATATGAAATCAATGAAAAGATACAATTTTTTCTTTTAAAAAAATTACTGTTAAAGCAAAAGTTCATTAAACAACAAAAAAAATCTATATTTTAACTAGTAACTGACTAGATATAAGTAAGCTGCTTATTGCAGCAAGAAGTTCTGTTATCTCACGATCCACGCAAGCTCCATTCTTTTGATCTGTGGTGTCACCTGATCCCTGCAATAGAATTACAAGTTTGTTATTCAAACTGGATTTATTTATTGTCTCTGAACCACACTGTAGTACAGAGTGACTATTCCCCGTTGCATGTTTATGGTATCGGGGCTGTTAATCATTCTTGAATAATAAAAGTTTATAATCAAAACAGTGACAGCTGGAACAGTTCTAGGACAGATATCAGTGATGGCCTCATTGCATGGGCCAGATCCTCAGCTGGTGTAAATAGGTGGAGCCTCATTGACTTAAATAGAGGTACGCCTGTTGACACCAGCTTGAGGGTCTGGCCCAGTGTTTGTTTTTAGTCTACATAAGCCATGGAACTTCACGTATATAGTGTTGTAGCCGTGTTGGTCCCAGAAGTTGATTCAATAAAAGATAGTATCTCACCCACCTTACAAAACTTCATAATAAGTCTTCTGATAGTTACAGGTGTGTGTTGCTTATTTCAGGTACGAGCTGCTCCTCCGCCCCCTACACACCATCACAGGACGACGGAGAAGATGGAGGATGTGGAAATTACTCTGGTATAGTGATTGGACTAGTGAAGTGGTGGTGCTACAATCAAGGCCAAATGTGGTGTTTGGTCAATCTTCTTTTTAGGCACCTTTGCATGATGAAGACTTTTCATAGAGCAAGAAGTGGGGAGGATTATAGGTGGCAGTAACATGGTGGATTCCTTCCCTCAGTCATGAATATTTTGTGCCTTTTTTGTTTTTATATACATCATCCTTCCTCCCTTAGCACAAACCAAGATGGGCCAAACGGTGAGCAGAGGAATGTGTTGGAGCAGGTTTCTCTTTTGGCTACAGATGGTCAGTTTTTATATGGAGGACTAGGAGAGAGCCTCATTCATGCAATTTAGTCACAGCACACTTATACCATGTGCATTAGTACAGTATATTACTGTTGCTGTAGGAACATGTTAAAGGTTTTCAATTCAGCTAGCATTATGTGTCTGATTAAATAGTAATCAGATTTTATGGAATAAAAAAGGGAACAAAAGAATAGGTTTAAGAAGAGGCTGGCTCCTCTTTCGTCCCCACAAAGAAGGAAAAAAAAGGAAAATAATCTTACAGATAAGGAAAAGTGCTGCAGATCATATGGCATTAATTGCATTAATGCACACCTCTTCGATAATTAAAAAACAGAACAAAATAGTCTTTGTATTAATATTTATGCACTTCATTTAGTAATCGCGTATCTAATCTGGAGGTGCTGAATTAGTAGCAACATCTTGTTCTATAGCATAAACCAACCAGTAGAAAAGTGACGTTTTGTCTAGATCTGGAAATTGAGCTTCATTTTTTTTCTTAGCAGATTTTTTTTTAGTAGATGGGTCACTTTTATCCCAGTTATTGCCGTGTACTTTATTATCAGCATTATCAGTATATCTTTGCCATCAAAACATCTGGCTAGAATTAGAAGTTTTTGTCATTCAGAATACTTACATGCATTATTTAGTGTCCACTTTGGATAGTCCCATTGTATTTCTCCCTGCAAAGCCCATTGACTAGCCAAGACCAGAGAACCAGGAAATCCATGGCCTACTCCAGTCCTTCAGAAACCATCTTTAGGGGTGAAAGGAGTAGAGGAGATTAAGAACTTTTATACAAGATACAGGAAGTACAAGGACTTCAAGGGTAATTTCCCACCAGGTTTCTCTAAGAAAGGAACTGTTGATATTTTAGAAAAAATGGGGTGGTTTGTGTTGCAACATGAATAAAAATGGTTAAGGAGAGGAGGGGAACCCTTCATCCCAGGGGGAAATGGTTGTTTCTCTAAATATGATAATTAAACTGTTTTGAAAATCGCAATACCCAGAGGGTCAAAACTTCAGTGAAAAACCATCGACAAAACATTTAAGAGCTATTATATGGGTTATAATGAATGCACTTTTGTGTATTCCTATTTTTCCTAAGCCAGTAAATTGTCTACATTAAGTTAACTTACAAGGGCTTTTTTTTTGTTTTTGAGGCTGCATTTACGAAATCATTTTACAACATTTTATCATAAACTTTGCACATACTTGTAAATCACAACCCAAGCTGGGTATCTGAAACATTAGTATTTGCCAATCTCTTCTCCCAGTGGGATGTTAGCTAAGAGCAGAGCTGTTTGAAGTAAAATGTCATCGGTCAGTCATGAAATCTGTGACTGTCCATTGAAGATTCTTTTCCATGTTTTTCATTCTTTTGCATCTCTCGTCCTGTTGATCTGTTTGAGGTCTTTTTATGTGTTTATCAAACTTATTCTTAAGTTTACAAAAAAAAATTTTTAAAAGATTAATGTTAATGTTGGCAAAAAATTTTAAAAGCTTCAAGATGCAGAAGAAAAGCAAGTATTGCCATAATGTTAATGTTCAGTTTTCTTGGCCAGTTTTTCTGTGTCCTTCATACCCGGACTTTCAAAATTCAGAAAGTGTTATATTAAATATCTTTAGTTGTATTTTAAAATATTTTCTGTAAGAGCTGCTAATTTTATTTAAAAAAAATAAAAGTTGTAAAAATATGCCTCCTTTTTAACTATGACTTCTTCATACAGGGCATGTATTCGACGCATCACCATGTACAGTGTCAATACACTGAAAGCATAGGTGCAAATGCTTTCTTTATATTGGCTGTAAAAAGTTTGTATTTATTATGTATAAAATGTTGAATAATAAAAAAGTGAAATTAAACCCATGTGTGTTTCTTGGTACACAGCTCTGTTACAAAAATGGCAAACTCATACAGAAGATTTACTCCAGATTTACACCAGTAACTGAGAGCAGAATTTCACTGATGATATGATGGGAAACATCTTCTGATGCAAGGGATTATTTTGTTTCTTGGTTTATTTTTAATCTGTCACTCTCTTACCAAGACATTTAAGTCCTGGTTCAGCAAAGCACTTGCATGTGTGCTTAAATCCATCTCCATTCAGCAGAACACACAAGCTTAAGGTTAAATGACTTCATAGGGATTTAAGAATATGCTTAAGTGCTTTGCTGAATAGGGATGGATTTAGGCACATGTGTAACTTTTAAGTGCTTTAGTTAATCAAGGCCTTATAGCATAGCCACACTTCTGGACAGACTTGGCCCAAAACCATTAAAAATCAGCCCGTCCCTTCCCATTCTTACTTGCTAAGCCCTGATACCTGGGTTATTTACCCCTGCAGCAGCTGATAGCATCGCTAGTTCCTAAAGCAGCATAAAGAATGCTGCTCCTTCCAGCCCAGGGCGTTAGTGATAACATCTACTGTTGTAGGTGAAACATTGGGCCTGGATCTTAGGAAGTAATATATCTTTCAGTTCACCTGTCAACTAACAAATTCTGGCGCCATTCCCATCAGGTATGGAGCACTTTGCCAGAACTAGGCCATTGTTCCCAGAACTAGACTGATATCACTGATCCTTAGATAAATAAGCAGGTGAACAATTCTTTGCTCAGCTGGTGCTCATTCCATAAGACACATAGTGGGAGAAATCAGCAATTTGCCAAGTGTTGAAGAACAAAACTGCTAAGAAATGTTATGTTTGCTTTCAAGCTTCTGAAAGAGTATTAATGTACCAAGAGTGGTGAGTCAGTAAAAAAAAATTCTATTAAAATGATCGCTGGGTGTCCTTTATCAGGAGAGAAAGTGTTACAACTATTGTCAAATACATTTGTCCTGTAATAGAATGACATGGTGTATATGTTTGTGAGAACAGTATAAATTCCTCTCTACCACAGCCCTGTCCTCATCTTTTGGATTTCTCTATGCCATAAGAACAGCCATACTGGGCAGACCAATGGTCCATTTAGGCCAGTGTCCTGTCTTTGACAATGGCCAATGCCAGGTGCTTCAGAGGGAATGAACAGAACAGGCAATCATCAAGTGATCCATCCTCTGTCCATCCCCTGTCGTACACTCCCAGCTTCTGTCAAACAGAGGGGCTAGGGACACTGAGAGCATGGGCTTGCATCCCTGCCCATCCTGGCTAGCCAGGATGCGGGTAGTCTTGGTGATGTTTTCTGATGGAATTAAGCAGTCATTCCAAGTGTCTTGCTTTGCTAAGTACAACTGTTCTCAAAGATGGCACCCTTGTTGCACTGGGAACTAAATTATACAAAGAAAACCACATTTTGATTTGATTCTTGGCTTTTTAAAGCTCTTTGACAGCAACGATCGGACTGCCATTTGCTGGGATTGCACAGCACCTAGTGCCATGGAGCTCTGACCTGGTTGGCCCCTAGACACTGCTGCAATATAAATGTTTAAATATTGAAGATCTGGCCTTTCTTCTCTGTCCACACAGCTAACACTCGTATCCAGGCCTTTCAACTGTGGCAGCCTCCCCCTCCTCAGGCCTTGACAAGTCCCATCGTGCCCCACTTAACATCCATTCAAAACGCTGTTGCAAAGATCATTTCATTGGCCACGTCACCCTCCCTTTCCATCCCTCCATTGGCTCCCCCTTTCCCACTGTATCGAACACAAACTACTCACCTTCACTTTTAAGGCCCTTTTGCGTGGCCTGTCATCTCTTGGGTGCTATTAAGCTGTCAGTTCCTGACTCTGCATCACCAATGATGCCCGCCTTAATAACCCCTTTTGTTACATTTTTAACCAGCACTTTGATGCTTTGTCTTGTGCTGCCTCTTCATGTCTGGAAAGAGCTTCCCCCTGAACATCTGCAAAGCCACATAATTGTCCTTCAAGTCCCTCCTCAAAGCTCTCCTCTGTCATGGTGCATACAAAAAACTTGAGAGTGAGGCACCATCTGCGTGCAGCCACCTTACATCTCATTACTCAGAGTGCAAGCTCTTTGTGTTCTGTGTTTGTACAGTGCCTAGCACAATGAGTCCCTGAGCCATGACCGGGAACCATAAGAATTAGCATAATACAAAAAAACGTTATTTTTAATTGACTTCATGAACAGTAACTTCTAAAAAAAGAAAAGGAGGACTTGTGGCACCTTAGTGCCACAAGTCCTCCTTTTCTTTTTGCGAATACAGACGAACACGGCTGTTACTCTGAAACCAGTAACTTCTAAATAAAATCTCCCTTCTTTATTCCTCATTTCCTTTCATTCTCCCCAAGACAGGCATATTTCTCAAGAGCTTTTGCTTTGTGAATAGGATTGTTTGCGCACTGAATTTTTTGATAGTGCATTTAATTTGTAACTAATTTACATTCAGACAGATCTCTTCGTCCCAAAGTGCTTTACAGAGTGAATTTCTAGCTCTTGGAAATGAAAGTGAGAAGCAGCTGCTGTTTCAGGGCACACCACAGTCAAGAGCAAGCAGTGTGGTGAGTGGAAAGAGACGAAACCAGGTTAAATAAGG
Source organism: Lepidochelys kempii (assembly GCF_965140285.1). Taxonomy (NCBI): domain Eukaryota; kingdom Metazoa; phylum Chordata; order Testudines; family Cheloniidae; genus Lepidochelys; species Lepidochelys kempii. Next base: position 14,095,283 of record NC_136380.1, read on the forward strand.
AACAACTGTGGAATATGCTGCTGGGGAAATGTAGGTAGGCAGAATATGGAATTTAGTAAAGATGAAGGGCGAAATCTGGCCTCATTGAAGTCAGTGGCAAAAACTCCCATTGGCTTCAGGAAGGCTAGGATTCTACCCAATGAGTCTGACAGGTCTAATCTTACATGAGATTGTTACTGACCATAAGTGACCTGGGTGTTGCTGTGTAGCAAACAACGTCATAACTCGCTGAGTTGAATTGTGCTGGGGTTTATTCTTGGTTTTCATAACATGGAAGTGTTGCTTAACAAAACTCCGGACAGATGGGTCTGTTCTCTCCTCCCTCAGAGCTTAGATCTCTGGCTGGCTTAGGGGTCTCACTCTTCTCTGCATGTGAGTAACCTGCATTGGGGACTGGATGCTCTGTGGGCACTCCCAGCATTGGCCTGCAGATCTCAGTGGGTGTGCTGGAGGCCAAGGCTATCCACATGGAGGCCCTTACTCAGGACCAAGAGGAATCTGTATAAGAGGATGATGACTTATTCAGTCTTAAGTGAGTTGCCAGCAAGCCTGGGGGAGAAGGATGCTATGGAGAATGTCAGTCCCAGGACTTCCCCCTTCCCCCCTCCCCATCTGTAGGTCTGGCTTCCTGAAGAAAGACTACTGTGGAGACAGAGGAAGCATGCTCTTCCCCCACTTCTGTGCCCCCAGCCAGATGTGTTTCTGCTCTTCCATGCCCCACAGCTAGCCCCCTGTGTATCAGCTCCCCTCCACTCAACTGGGAGGGGCAGGGAAGGTGTTTTGTCCTTAGTCTGGGATGAGCAAGGAGGTTGCAGAAAGATTGATTGGAGTTTAAAAAAAATCCCCAACCTGAATTCAGGGCCACAAACAAGCCACTAAAGCAAATTCAGCTAGAAAAATGTTGACGTGCTTAGTATTGCAAGTAGCTTCATACTCAAAGCATTACCCAGGGGGACTGAGAATTGCAAATGTGATTGAAGGTTCATGGGAGTGAGTGAGCCTCTGCATTGCAGAAGTGAAGGTCATTTTTACCGGAAGATAAAAGCGCTGCAGTGATTCCAGCTCTGAACCGGGTAAGGTAAGTAAAATCTGCCGTCTTCAATTACCAAGGCTGGATTGGAATAGACAACTGGCATCTGCAGTGAACAACCACCTCTCTCTTTTCACAGTGCTACTTGGCAATGAAATGGCAGTGGTCACTCTGTGCAAGTACAATAGCCCACCACTGAAATCTATCTCCTGGGGTGGAACACGAGTGTTTGACAGTAGACAGCAGCATCAGTTTAGTACAGAAAGTGAAGAATGCTGTCTGCAGTTGAAGCTGCAGGGGGACCCATACTACCGTTGAACACATTGAAATTTGGTCAAAATCCCAGAGGGATAACACTTACAAAAATACTCTGGGATCTTAACGATTGGTAGCAGTATGAGCCTTGGTTTTCTCTCTTATGAGTGTTGCAATGTCTAGCAGCACAGCACCCCTAACGCCACTTTGGAGCATAAAATCAGGGCGGCTCAGTCTCCGGGAAAAGAGTATTTCTTAGGACTACTTCCTGCATACAGAACCCTGGATTTTCCTGGGAGGTTTTTCATCTAAGTGCTACAGTTTGACCCGGCTTTGTGTATGAGATCTAATGAGATCCTGGCCTGAACAAGAGAGAAGTGAGCTGATCCGTGATTGATTTAGATTCTTATCCCATTCTCTACTCCTTCCTCAGAGCTTATTTCTTTAAAGAAGAGGTCTTTAAATGGACCCAGAAACCTTACTGAAGTGAAACTGGACTGAGCTTTCCCCAGTGATGTCTCTGGTTTACAGGGGTGCTTCAGTTGAGCTCCAGCTGTTCAACATCTCTTAAATCTCCTACAAGTGACAGGTGAGGAAGTTGTCTCCTTGCTAGCTTATTGAACAAGCGTCCAAGTCCCAGAAACCATCACTTCGCTTGGCCCCCTTGCTTGACAGCCTCAGGAGAGGCCAAGCGCTGGACAGGCCTAACAAAAGGTTTTGAATGCTCTGATCGTTTCACCCTCCATGCTAAATGTTACTGTGTGAATATCTAAACCGGAATTTCCTCCTGAAGGCAGATACGGTATTTGGTGGTGAGGTAAAGAACAAGAGGCGCTATAAGAGCGAAAGCAGATAAACAAGGTTTCCTTTTTCAGTCTAAAGAAAACAAAGTGGTGCCGAATGTGGGCATCCTAGATGAGAAGAGAACTGGTTGGGCTGGAATGGGAAACAGCTGTTGGAGCTCGCCTGGGGGTTGGGAGCTCAGAAGTACTTGGGAACGTCTCTCCCTCAGATGAGGTTTGGGAGACGTCTCAACAGCACTGGCGGTTGGAGAAGCTTGTGACTCCCCAGAGCAGGTACCGCAGAAGGCAGTGGGTACCCTGGCCTGAAGAGAGATGAGTTCTTTCAGCCTGCCCCATTCAATCCTTGGTCTCTGTTCTGAGGTTGCCAACGAGTGTGCTAGTCATGCCATGGATGTTGGTAGTTAAACTTGGCTCGCCACTTCATTTTGCACACAGGAGCCCTGAAAAGCCACTGGATGATGATAACCTTCTGGCATGAATGAAAGGCCCAGGACTGAACCAGAAATCTGCTCCAGTCTCCCCCCAGTATGAGCCAGTATTTAAGGCCATCAAATTACCCTTTCCATTAGAGCAGCCTGTTCTTGTGCTGTGTGTTCAGAATTCACAGCAAGAGGGATACGGAGATTAACTGGATATTTCAAAGCTCCAGGTGAGACTCGAAAAGCAACGTAGCTGGCTAAGGAATAATAATAAATATATGTATCTATTTAAATTGTAACAGGCAACAGAGCCCTCCTGCCTCTATGGCAGCAGGTTCTGTGGGTCCCAGTCCTGCTGCAGGGCTCTGACTGGCAATGCAAAATAAATGGGCCGGTGCTATCACAGAGCCAGGACACACATCAAGTTGTAAGGTAAACAAATCGATGTGACTGATCAGAGGAAGGATGGCCCTGTGGTTAAAGCACTGGGGTGCAACTCAGGAGACCTGAGTTTAACTTCCAGCTCTGCCAATGACCTGCAGTACAATGCTAGGTAAGTAACTTCCTCTCTGTCTGCCTCACTTCCCTGTCTGTAAAATGGGGCTAACATCTCCCAGGGGAGTTGCAAGGGTAAATCCATAAATAATTAGAGCTGTTTAGATAAGAGCCCGAGAGAGAAACCCTATCCCAGTGTGAAATTATTTACATTCCAGCCTGGAGTGCTACAGAAAAACTGCACATTTTAAAAAATGTAGTTACAAGAATGATCAGTATGAAGGATGGTTCTGTTTTCATGGTAATTAGTTTCATCTGTTGTAACGGCTGCTCTCTTTTCCCTTGTTCACTGAAAGATGAATGAATCTCCAGCTCTAGTTGCAGAAGGGACACTCGCTGCAGATGTTGTAAATCCCATGGCACAGCTGGTACCTTTTGTGTTCAACTGAATCCTGCAAAGTGGGTCATCCCTGGAGCAACCCCCTATCCCCCAAATCAGTACATTGCAGGCAAATAACTGGGCTAGACCAGAGATGCTCACTTCTCCCATACCGGGCCTTTAATATTTGTATTACTGCAGTGTCTGGGAGTCTGAGTCCTGGACCAGGATCCCATCGTGCTAGGCACTGTACAAAAACACCAAGTAAGGGACGGGGTGAAAGTGAGCATGAGGGAGATCAGGAGGAGGGATGCAGTCACTGGGACAAGTGGTGGGGTTGACAGAGGATAGGAAACAAGACGCTTCTGTGTCAGGGGAGGAGGAAAGGAGCGGTGGGGGGTAGAGGAAGGTTCTGTCCTATTGTCAGTTTTCTCTTGGAAGAAACGTTGCAATCCTGTGAAGAGAGAAGTGAGGGGAGGGTTCGGGAAACAAGTCAAAGGTGGAGAAAAGGCAGCTGGGGCTGTGGGCAGGAGATTCAGTTAAGTTGGTGAGGGAGAGGTGCTCAGCTAGGGAGGGGGCAGAACTGAAGAAGGGGAGATCAAGTCTGTAGTGGAGGAAGTTGGCCTGATGATAGGATTTCCCTCAAAGAGGCTCTGCCTCACAAGAACAGGAGCGGAGGAAGCAGACATTGTGGGTGATCTAACTGGAACCCCCCTTCCGTTGAGCAGTATCAGAAGGGCAGGTGGTTGCGATCCCCAGCGCTGTTTTGAGACCACCACACCTGCCACCGTGCTAGTCAACTCCATTCTCAGTTTACAACAGTTCGTAGACTCCCAGGCCAGAAGGGGCCATTGTGATGATCTAGTCTGACCTTCTGCATCACATGGGCTATGGAACTTCCCCCAAAACAATTCTTAGAACTTCTCTCTTAGAACAACATCCCATCTTGATTTAAATATAGTCAGTGATAGAGAATCCACATGACCCTTGGTAAATTGTTCCCATGGTTAATTAACCTCACCGTCAAAAATGTAGGCTTTATTTCCAGTCCGAATTTGTCTAGCTTCAGCTTCCAGCCATTGGATCGTGTTAGACCTTTCCCTGATAGACTGAAGAGCCCATTATTAAATTTGTGTTCCTCATGTAGGTACTTACAGACTGTGATCAAGTCACCCCTTAACCTTCTCTTTGTTAAGCTAAATTGATAGAGGTCTTTGAGTCTATCAATATAAGGCATGTTCTCTAACCCTTTCATCTGTCTTGTGGCTCTTCTCTGAACCCTCTCCAGTTTATCAACATCCTCCTTGAATTGTGGGCACCAGAACTGGATGCATTATTCCAGCAGCAGGTGCTTAAGCACCAAATACAGTGGTAAAACAATCTCTTTACTGCTACTCAAGATTCTACCGTTTATTCCTCCCAGGATCACATTAACCACAGCATCTTGGCCACAGCATCTCCCTGGGAGCTCATGTTCAGCTGATTATCCTCAATGATTAAGGCTACCATTTTGTCATGGATATTTTTACTAAAAGTCATGGACAGGTCACTGGCAATAAAGAAAAGTTCATGGAAGCCCGTGACCTGTCCCTGACTTTTACTAAAAATATCCATGACAAAATGGGAAGGGACTGGGCAGCTGGGAGCTCTGGGGCCCCCACCACTGGTTGGGGCTCAGTGCTCCAGGGTCCCTCCCAGCCACGAGCAGTGGAGGGGAGCTTCAGGGTCCCTTGTCCCCTCCCCAGCGTCAGGGAGCTGCCGTTATCCCCCTGCCACCACTGCAGTGGGAAGCTGCAGGGGTCCTCCTGCCGCCGTGGTGGTGGTGTTAAACTGTGGAGATCCACCCCCCACTTGCAGCGGTGGCTGGGAGCTGTGGGGCACCCCCACTGACTATGGTGGCTGAGAGCTTGGGGGCCCGCTGCCTCAGGCTGCAGGGTACCTCTCCGCTCTCGGCTACTGCGGGAGGTGGCAGGACCCTGCAGCTCCCAGCAGCCAAGGCTGAAGTCACGGATTCTGTGACTTCCATGACCTCGGTGACAAAACCGTAGCCTTAACCATAATCCCCTAATCTTTTTCAGTCACTGCTTCCCAGGATAGAGTCCCCCATGCCTATCCTATAAGCATGGCTACATTCTTTGTTCCGAGATATATGTGTGTACATTTAGCTGCAATAAAACATATATTGTTTGCTTGTGCCCAGTTTACCAAGCAACCCAGACTGCTCTGAATTAGTGACCTTATTTACCACTCTCCCAATTTTTGTGTCATCTGAAAACTTTATCAGTGATGACTTTGTTTTTTTCCAAGTCATTGATAAAAATGTTGAGTAGTGTAGGGCCAAGAACCAAATCTTGTGGCGGACCCCAAGGGAAACAGACCTGCTTGATGACTATTCTCCATTTATAATCATATTTTGAGATCTATCAGTTAGCCAGTTTTTAATCCATTTAATGTGTGCCATGTTAATTTTACATGGTTGTAGTTTTTTAATCAAAATGTCATGTGGTACCAAGTCAAATGCCTGACAGAAGTCAATTACGTCAACAGTTTAAGGGCGTGGACCCAGCGCTAGTTCATCTTGTTGCCCCTTCTAAAGGGGTTTGTGTGCAGTATGGTTAGTGAAAGGATTTGTATTGATGTCTAATTGTCTATATAAAGTTGATGATATTCTACATTTGACCATATGTGGATTTCCTTCCCACTCCCGTGTGACTTGTTCTACAGTCTGTCTTCGCTATACTCAGATGCTTGGCACCTGAGTCTGTGCAGCTGGGTCAGCCTAGCCTGTCATGACCTGGGCATGAGCAGTCAGGCCTAGTGGTTGGAGCAGGAGCCAGGAACTGGAGTCAAGGGTCAGAGCCACAGTCAGGAACCAGGAATGAAGCTATAAATCAGAGCAAGCAGGGCTGGAGTGGACTGAAGCAGGACAGGAATATGGTTGGGAACAAACAAGGCAGGGGCTTGGCTGGGAACAAGGCAGACACAGGAGCAATCACAGCTGTGGGCATGAGCATTGTGAGCAGCCAGCAAACTGCTATGGGCTTAAAAGCAGATCTGTGGCTACCTCAGCTAATTAGGCAGTCTGGCCAAGCCAGCTGAGCTCATTAACAGGCTGGGCTGGCTAGTGTTCAGGTTTAGCTGAAGGAGGTTGTCATAAATATAAAGGGAAGGGTAAACCCCTTTGAAATCCCTCCTGGCCAGGGGAAAGCTCCTCTCACCTGTAAAGGGTTAAGAAGCTAAAGGTAACCTCGTTGGCACCTGACCAAAATGACCAATGAGGAGACAAGATACTTTCAAAAGCTGGGAAGAGGGAGAGAAACAAAGGGTCAGATCAGCGGCACTGCTATGGGTACCCGCATGGCCCCACAGTATGCCAACATTTTTATGGCTGATTTAGAACAACGCTTCCTCAGCTCTCGTCCCCTAAAGCCCCTACTCTACTTGCGCTATATTGATGACATCTTCATCATCTGGACCCATGGAAAAGAAGCCCTTGAGGAATTCCACCATGATTTCAACAATTTCCATCCCACCACCAACCTCAGCCTGGTCCAGTCCACACAAGAGATCCACTTCCTGGACACTACAGTGCTAATAAACAATGGCCACATAAACACCACCCTATACCGTAAACCTACTGACCGCTATTCCTACCTGCATGCCTCCAGCTTTCACCCTGACCACACCACACGATCCATCGTCTACAGCCTAGCTCTGCGATACAACCGCATTTGCTCCAACCCCTCAGACAGAGACAAACACCTACAAGATCTCTGTCAAGCTTTCTTACAACTACAATACCCACCTGCAGAAGTAAAGAAACAGATTGATAGAGCCAGAAGAGTTCCCAGAAGTTACCTACTACAGGACAGGCCTAACAAAGAAAATAACAGAACGCCACTAGCCGTCACCTTCAGCCCCCAACTAAAACCCCTCCAACGCATTATTAAGGATCTACAACCTATCCTAAAGGATGACCCAACACTCTCACAAGTCTTGGGAGACAGGCCAGTCCTTGCCTACAGACAGCCCCGCAACCTGAAGCAAATACTCACCAACAACCACATACCACACAACAGAACCACTAACCCAGGAACTTATCCTTGCAACAAAGCCCGTTGCCAATTGTGCCCACATATCTATTCAGGGGACACCATCACAGGGCCTAATAACATCAGCCACACTATCAGAGGCTCGTTCACCTGCACATCCACCAATGTGATATATGCCATCATGTGCCAGCAATGCCCCTCTGCCATGTACATTGGTCAAACTGGACAGTCTCTACGTAAAAGAATAAATGGACACAAATCAGATGTCAAGAATTATAACAAAAAGAAAAGGAGTACTTGTGGCACCTTAGAGACTAACCAATTTATTTGAGCATGAGCTTTCGTGAGCTACAGCTCACTTGATGAAGTGAGCTGTAGCTCACGAAAGCTCATGCTCAAATAAATTGGTTAGTCTCTAAGGTGCCACAAGTACTCCTTTTCTTTTTGCGAATACAGACTAACACGGCTGTTCCTCTGAAACCAAGAATTATAACATTCATAAACCAGTCGGAGAACACTTCAATCTCTCTGGTCACGCAATCACAGACATGAAGGTCGCTATCTTAAAACAAAAAAACTTCAAATCCAGACTCCAGCGAGAAACTGCTGAATTGGAATTCATTTGCAAATTGGATACTATTAATTTAGGCTTAAATAGAGACTGGGAGTGGCTAAGTCATTATGCAAGGTAGCCTGTTTCCTCTTGTTTTTTCCTACCCCCCCCCCCCAGATGTTCTGGTTTAACTTGGATTTAAACCTGGAGAATGGTCAGTTTAGATGAGCTATTACCAGCAGGAGAGTGAGTTTGTGTGTGTATGGGGGTGGGGGGGATGTGAGAAAACCTTGATCTATGCAGGAAATAGCCCGACTTGATTATGTAAAGAGTTGTCACTTTGGATGGGCTAGCACCAGCAGGAGAGTGAATTTGTGTGGGGGGGTGGAGGGTGAGAAAACCTGGATTTGTGCTGGAAATGTCCCACCTGTTGATCACTTTAGATAAGCTATTACCAGCAGGACAGTGGGGTGGGAGGAGGTATTGTTTCATGATTTCTGTGTGTATATAAAGTCTGCTGCAGTTTCCACGGTAAACATCTGATGAAGTGAGCTGTAGCTCACGAAAGCTCATGCTCAAATAAATTGGTTAGTCTCTAAGGTGCCACAAGTACTCCTTTTCTTTTTGCGAATACAGACTAACACGGCTGTTCCTCTGAAAAGGGTCTGTGTGTCTGTCTATATGCTGGTTTTCTGCCGGGGATAGACCAGGAATGGAGTCTTAGAACTTTTAGTAAGTAATGTAGCTAGGTATGTGTTAGATTATGATTTCTTTAAATGGCTGAGAAAAGAATTGTGCTGAATAGAATAACTATTTCTGTCTGTGTATCTTTTTTGTAACTTAAGGTTTTGCCTAGAGGGGTTCTCTATGTTTTTGAATCTAATTACCCTGTAAGATATCTACCATCCTGATTTTACAGGGGGGATTTCTTGATTTCTATTTACTTCTATTTTTATTAAAAGTCTTCTTGTAAGAAAACTGAATGCTTTTTCATTGTTCTCAGATCCAAGGGTTTGGGTCTGTGGTCACCTATGCAAATTGGTGAGGCTTTTTATCCAATATTTCCCAGGAAAGGGGGGGTGCAAGTGTTGGGAGGATTGTTCATTGTTCTTAAGATCCAAGGGTCTGGGTCTGTAGTCACCTAGGCAAATTGGTGAGGCTTTTTACCAAACCTTGTCCAGGAAGTGGGGTGCAAGGTTTTGGGAAGTATTTTGGGGGGAAAGACGCGTCCAAACAGCTCTTCCCCAGTAACCAGTATTAGTTTGGTGGTGGTAGCGGCCAATCCAAGGACGACGGGTGGAATATTTTGTACCTTGGGGAAGTTTTGACCTAAGCTGGTAAAGATAAGCTTAGGAGGTTTTTCCATGCAGGTCCCCACATCTGTACCCTAGAGTTCAGAGTGGGGGAGGAACCTTGACAGAGGTGGAGCTCACTCCTGACATAGCTGTGGTGTGAACAGCTACACTGCAAACCCTACCTGAGTTTCTGTGTCCTCACTGACACTGCACTCCCCTGTATGTCACAAGGACTTCTGGGGGTATGTGCTTTGGGCTGCACGTGGCTGAGCTGCTCTGATTCTTTCCCCGTGAATTGTGGGTGAGCTTGTCTGTCCTTCTGGGCTTTGAAGGCCTATCAGCACTGCGGTAGTTTAGCCTGCGTCCTCACTGCAAATTGGGTGGCTATCAGCCTGAGTGAAAGCGGGACCCAAGCTCTAACCCACCCCCACAGCCAGGCCACTTTGCCCAGGTTGTTGAAAGCACCAAACTCAGGTGAGAGGGTTTTTCTTTGTGGATGGGGCCAGGGGGTAGGCTAAAACCTGGGTGAGAGCCTGGGTTAACTGTGCAATGTAGACATACCCTTAGACTTCAGCATGTAGCCCGCGTGGAGCCAGTGAAGGAGAGCCTGGGACAAAGCAGGGGATGCTGAAGGCCAAGTCAGTGCTGCTTTTGAGAGGGACTGTGCTGTTGGTGTTCATTTGGAGAGCGAGGCGGTTGCATTTAGAAACTAGCGGCTCCCATGGCTGCCATCAGAAATGGCACAACTCTGACCTCTTCTTTCGTAAATCCTGCACACAGCTCTCAAGGTCTGCATGCTACTTGGCCCTGAATTGCCACTGGCTTTGCAAAGCAAGAGAGCTGTGCAATGTCTAAATCAGCAACCCCTCACTCCTCTGAGACCACCCGAAACCCCAGCCTTTGCGACAGACAGCAGCAGAGGCAGAGAAAGAACTAAAAGCCTCGCAGCTAATGTTTCTGGAGAGGAGCCCAGCTTCACACCAGGCTCTCAGAGGAACAGAAGCCCACTGTTAAGGTCAGTGCAGATTCTTACAGACGGGCCCTGACAGGGAGTTTGATTATTTTCAGATAACAAAGGAGATTTCATGGTAGTTAATCCAGAGGAGATAAGAATTGCAATAGTTTCTTCTGAAATCATCTGAATGGGCTAATCTAGTTCTGGGGATACAATTGATTGTTAAATGAAGCCCAGACAGGGCTCAATGAAAGTAATTCTGGGGTGCTAAACGTATTAATCCCCTCAAAACAGGAGGGGTAAATGCTTTCCATGTATCTGGTAAAATGAGGACTGGTGCATTTCAGTTATGCAGGATTATAGTTTTCACATTTTAGTTAGAGAATTGCCTGGCTGTGAGATTGAAATAAGTGCTTCGGGGGTGACAAGCTCTGCAAATCAAGGTTTTTCCTGAAACAAAATAGCTTGTTTCCGAAAGAAAACAGCCACTCGGAACAGTAAACTGTGCAGGGCTCATCCTTTCTGCAGTTATTTTTCAGACTGAAAAGGGGGATAATCTGCAGTTCAGGATTAAAAATTTGAGGCTGTTTCTCTCAACTCTGATCAAGTGGCCACTGGCCATTGATGAGTCAGACTTCATGGGTCTCCTGCTAGCCAGCTTCTAAGAACTTTGATATATTGTCTGTCAAATAACCCTGTGCTTGAATTAGCAACCATGTTTGCCACCTGTTGGCCTCTTGCTGTTTATTGAGGAGTCAATGCTACACTGTGTGCACGTGGCTTTGTTATTGTAGGGTTGCTTCTGAGTGCAGGGCAGAGCATGCACCAGTTTGTTGTAGGGTTACTTGTGAGCCGTTAGCAGCACCTGTACTGCTGTTGTTCGTAGGTCTGCTCAGAAATATGGGGCTGCATGTATCCTAGAATATCAGGGTTGGAAGGGACCTCAGGAGGTCATCTAGTCCAACCCCCTGCTCAAAGCAGGACCAATCCCCAGTTTTTGCCCCAGATCCCTAAATGGCCTCCTCAAGGATTGAGCTCACAACCCTAGGTTTAGCAGGCCAATGCTCAAACCACTGACCTATCCTCCCCCCCGCTGGGCCAGTATGCTGGCCAGTAACTATAGCTGCTCGTTCAGGGTTAAGAACGGCCATACTGGGTCACACCAGTGAACAGTACAGGGCAATTATCAAGTGATCCATCCCCAGTTGTCCAGTCCCAGCTTCTGGAAGCCAGAGGCTTAGGGACACCAGGAGCCTGGGGTTGTGGCCAGTTTTCCATCTAATTTTTCCCACACGTGTGCTGATTAAACCACAAAAAAGCCACGATCAAGCAACATTAATGCCTTAAGCCAAGCCCACAAGAACAGGGAGATTCAGAGCTAAGGCTGCAAATCCAGGCTAACGCTCCTCCGATGCCTGCTGAGATGTTGCCAAGCGTACGGTGTGTGGCACTGCGTGCTGTGCTCAGAACCCTGACGTCCCAATCAGCCTGACAGCGTCCTCTAATGATGCCGGCTCTGCAGGGGATTTCGGCTTCAACGTTGAATCTCTGAGCATCTGATTTAGCTAGGACTGGGGCAGGCACCAGAAGACTGTGAAGGGGGAGGGGAGGACACACGCTGCTAGGAACACACACAAGAATGCAGGTGCCCATGTGCACAACGCTGGCATTGGCAACACAAAAACCGACACACTTACACCCTTGTTGAGCAGGGCAGGTGCCCACACATTCTCATTTGCAGATCATCACACTTTCAGGCTTGTGATAAGTTCAGGCTTCTCTGGGCTGTCCTTGGGCATCCTCGGGCAATGTTTAGGTGCAGGGGCCATCAGGAACACTCAGGAGGAAATTGCTTCTCCTTGCCAGGTTGCAGTAAGTCACAGAGGCAGCATAGCGCTTTTGTAAGAAATGCACAGGAAGCTCCCGGACCTGGAGTGTAATTATCTTGGGCTGTATTTTTGCTGCTATAATTATTGCTTTTAATCATCTTACTGCAATACAGCAGAGACAGCTCTGAGTTGCAGGGCTCTGCACAGCGGGAAGATGGTGCACGGGGATTTCTGGCTGTATTTTGCACCTTGCTAGTTGCATTAGAATTACCTCCCTCAAGAGCTAGTTTCCCAGAGGGAAATCAAGTGGCAGATGGGCAGCTAGTGGTTTAGGGGGGAGGAAAGCGGCAATAGGGGTGGACCCTGATCATCCTAGGGTGGAGTGACCAGATGTCCCGATTTTATAGGGACAGTCCCGATTTTGGGGGCTTTTTCTTGTATAGGCACTTATTACCCCCCACCCCCGTCCCAATTTTTCACACTTGCTGTCTGGTCACCATATCCTAGGGCTGCCAGTCAGTTTCAGAGGCTCTTTGTCCAGGTGTCCAGCTAATGAGCGAACTGGCACCTTTCCACCAGCCACAGTGCTTAACCTCGCATCGTTAAGAACCTGCCTCGCGTGCCGCAGAGCTCGGTGTTTTCACTGGGCTTTTTAATTTGAAAAGTAAAATGTACGGCCCAAAAAAAGTCAGAAATTTTAAAGCCAAAGAAAAAAATTCACGTTGAGGCTCTTCTGCGAAAAAGAGAGACACGCGTGAGCACGCCAGGCAGGCTGACTGCCATAAGCAGGTCTCGTGACGTGATCTGGACTGGGAGTCGGGACACTGTTCCTGGCTGTGCCGCTGACCCGCTCGGAGACCTTGAGCCAGTCACTTGCCCCTCTGTGTGTCTCTGTTTCCCCTCCTGCCCTTGTCTGTCTAGTCTGTTTAGCATTATGTGTATGCACGATGGAGCTCTGATCTTGGTTCAGGCCTCTAGATCCCAAGTGATCGGACCATTGTTTGGTACGTTACCTTCTGCCATGCCAGATGAGCCCCCAGGCTTTTGAGTGGCCACAGATTCAGGCTTCTGAGGAAGGCAGAAACCGGCAATGCACCTGACCAATTCTAAAATACTGTACATAGGTGAAAACAATTCCTTCCTGACCCCTGCAAAGATCCGCTTATGTCCTGAAGCTTGCAAGTTGATTAGCCTTGTGTCGTTCACTTAAGCTGAGTGGTTACAGATGCTGTTACCAAGGCAGTTGCTCTCCTTGAACTGCCTGTCAAGGTGTCATTTTGTGGCCTTTGTATGAAGACAGGTGAAGCGGTAAGGTTTGAACGTGAGCTGTTGGGATTGCCCGCGGTTAACATGCGGTAGGCTCATTAAAGAGTAAACAGCTGAACAGTGTCAAGCTAAATAGTGCATGGAGCTTTCTTTTTCCCTTTCCTGTGTTCAGAGAGGAGCTGTTTAAATTATTTACTGGTGTATTTAAAATCCTTTCTTAAGTGAAACCCAGCTGGGAAGCGAAATCTTGTTTACAGGGACAACCACCCAAAATAAAAGTGTCTGAGTCTAATGACCCCATTTGTGAGCAGTTTCGTGCTGCATCCCCAGCAGCTCATCAGCTTTCACACATCTGACAGGGGAAGGTTTTAAAAACTGGGTGGTTACAGTTAGGCGGCTGGGTCACATTTAAGCACTTAACTCGGTGGCCTGGTTATTAAGAGAGAGTGGCAGGGCGGCCTGATGGGCACTGGGCTCGCAGTCAGGGATGCTGTGGTCTGTTTCCTGGCTTGGCCACTGAGTGGCCTTGGGAAAGACACACTGCAGAGGAAGGATGGTCCAGAGGGTAGGGCACTAACCTAGGGCTTGCAAAACCCTGGTTCAAGTCCCTGCTCCACCAGAGACTTCCTGTGTGATCTTTGGCAAGTCACTTCATCCCTGGGCCTCAGTTCCCTGTCTGTGCAATGGGGATAACAGCACTGCCCACCCCACTGTGGCGAAGGTAGGTATATTAAAGACTATGAGGTGCCTGGATACTATGGTGATGGGATTCTCAGACCTTAGAGAGATACTTAACCTCTGTGTGCCTGTGTTACTGTGCCAGGGAGTACTGGGCTATTTGAGGCCCCCTGCAGGAGGCCTCATGGTCCTCCCAGTCCCAGAAAAGGAGCAGTAAAGGTGGGTCCTTCAGGCCTGCCTAGAAAGGCTGCAGGGAAGCAGCCAATCAGAGTCCAGCTGGCTCAGTTAAAAGGCGCTCCACGGTCTGATGAGCAGGGCAGTTGGCTGAGACCAAAAAGGGGAAGGAGAAGTGGAAGACAGAGAAACGCTCCAGGCAAGGCCTGGGAGAGACCCTGCTCAGACAGGAACAGACGGAGAACCCAAGGAGGTGGTGGGACTAAGTCGGAAGTGGCCCAGGGAAAGTAGAAGCAAATATTAAAGAAAGCAGCAAGTAGCTGGGACCCTGAGTAATGGGCAGCCACCAGGGAAGGGCCTAAGCTCCAAGGAGGGACTAAGACTCAGCACTAAAAGCCCGAGAAAGGGGCTAGAATTTAAACAGGCCTAGAGACGGGGCCGAAGACCCCAAAGAGGGCCAACCGTTCGTTGGCCAGTGTTACCGTGGAAGGGGTTCCTTCCTGCGTATTAACTGTGTGACATAGCCAGAGAAGACCCACCTGACGAGGACAACAGTGGACAGGAAGCACCATGAGCAGAGAGAGTGCAGGTTCGCACCCAGCCAACAGGAGGTGCTCGTGAGATGTGAGTGCGCCCCATTGCAGTTACCCGTACCGTGCTTCGTCTCCCTCTCCTAGTTAGCCTGTGACCGCTCTGGAGCAGGGACGGTCAATACACTGCCATCAAATTGTATTTGTACTTGCACTTGCATTGGCCTTCATTTAAGGCTAAGATTTAGTCATGGGTATTTTTAGTAAAAGTCCTGGACAGGTCACGGTCAATAAACAAAAATTCACAGCCCGTGACCTGCCCATAAACACCCCTGACTAAATCTTAGCTGCCTCCGGGGCCCCCACTGCTCTGGGGGGACCCCCGGGGTCAGTGACACCAGCCACTGTTCGGGCGGTCCCTGGGTCAGCCACACGGGCCGCTGCAGCTGCGGAATTTCACGCAGGTCGCGGAAAATCACAGAATCCGTGACTTCCGCGAGCTCCGTGACAGACTCGCAGCCTTAGGCTTAATGTATCGGTGTTTCCAGAGGCATCATGCTAAAGACCCAGTGAGTCAGCACTGACGCAGGAGTTCTACGTGTGCCAATACCAAAGGGTTAAAAAGTAAGTTCAATTTGCAGCTCCCTCCAAAGTCTCCCTCCCAGTCCTTCCTTGTCTTCTCAGCTTATGTACCCTGAGAATCTCCTGCCCTTCTCCCTGCTCTGTGCACAGCAGCGAGGGGGGCAGTCCGTGGATTACCAGCTGTGAGATGAACAAGATGGGAAGAGGGTGGGAGCCCCTGGAAGGGACAGAAGGATTATCCCCATTTGTAAAGGAACAATGAGACCCAGAGTGGTTGTGACTTGCCCGGGAAGCATCCTGGTTTAGGGGATAGGCAGGGAATGGAGAGTCCATTGAATAGATGAAGCCTGGCTAGGGACTTTCAGAGGGAGTGAGGTGCCTGTATCCCACTGACATTCCATGGCAGCTGGGCACCCGTAGGCCACTTTGAAATGCCAACCTCAGAGGTGCTAAGCGGCAAATGGCTTCTATTGAAGCTGAGGGAGTTACCCTGGACTTGCACCTATTGATAACTGACAGCGGAATCTGACCCACAGACTAATAGTCAGTGACTGAGCTGGGGACAGAACTGAGGAGTTGTGTGCTCCCAGTCTAAGTCTAGCAGCTGTAGGGATCCACCACCACCTCCTTGCGTTGCATAGCACTGTCCCAAGCCTCTGAAAGCGCTTGTTTGTGTCTGCTGGACTTTATCTCCCCAATGTTCTACGAGTCCATAGAGCAAAGGAACAGCAGATCCTCCACCCCATGTTTTACGTGTTTTCAAAATGTACAGAAACGCAAAATTAATTAATCCATTTCCTTCAAACAGGGCTCATCCTGTAGATCTCAGTGAGCTCTGCAAATCCAGTCCAGCTTGACAAATTGGTTAATCCATTATGTATATAAAACGCCTAATCAGAGCATATGTACCAAGGGCTGGGCTCCTTTCAAAAAAACCAAGATTAAAGGCAGCTGACTGGAGTTTGGGGAAACTTTCCAAAAGTTTGTCAATGTTTTTATCAGCAGTTCACCAAGGGGGTTTATAACAGAAGTGGCAATTCAACCCTAACTGCAGCAGCTGCTCCAACTCCAACTGCAGTAAAAAGCAAACTATAATATTCCAAGTCTAACAATAAAACTCAAGGCTGAGTCCAACTTCTCTCGGACTTTACAAGTGGCATTTGCATTTGATACTCCCTTCACTTGAATGACAGTTACCTGGTCTTGATTAGCACCTGGATATTGTCTCTCCTGTATACATTTCCAGAGAGGGCCTAGAAATGCCTGTAGATATTTAATCAAAACTCTTTCTAATCTCATGCATCTATACCCTTGGTTGTATTTTCCATAGCTACTCACTGGGAAAAATCATTCACTACTTGGTGTGTCTGCTGAAATTGTTAGTTGTGATGGTTTTTTGATTTGGACATTTTTCTACTAAGAACCTAGGGCCTCTATTCACAAAAGCGCTTAAACACATGCTCAACTTTAAGAATTAACTTCAGTTATCACCTGTTGTTTGTACCCTGATAGCATCTCGGAGCCCTAGTTATGAACCAGGACTCTGTGGCGCTAGATGCTGTACAAACAGAACAAAAAGACAGTCTCTGCCCCAGAGAGCAAACCGTCTAAGCGATGGGACTTAAGCACGTGCTGAATCAGGGCTTAGACTAAGCATTGCCAGCCTGGTGCCCCATTCTAAGCTCCTGGGCTGGATTTGAACAGCCGACCGCGCAGGAGTTGAGGGTCTGTGCTGCGTTTATCAGTCCTGTGGTTGTCCTCCCGCACTTCCACTCTATTTTTCGGTACATTAACACTTCCCCTTAGAATCCATTAAACCACTGGACCAGTCCTGAGTGTCTGCAGTGGAAATCAGATAAAGGAAAGCAAGCGCCGGTCATAAAAGTCAAGCAGAATAAATGGCAATGAGTGAAACTGGAATTCATTTGATACTTGACTTAAACACGCAGACTTGAGCAACTCCTCATCCCATAAAGCTGAGGCAGCTGCCCCATTTGCCGGCCAGAAGAGTATGCGCTTCTACCCTTTCCCGAGCGAGGAAGTTCACTCTCCCACTTTCCTTCGTCCAGCCCTTCAGTCGGAATAAATCATCAGAATGTTTGTTTATAATTCAATAAAAGTGGTTTAGGGGAAGGGCCCTTGTAATAAATAAGCGCTAGTTGAAAGGGAGGCCATGGGGCCTAGTGGTGGGGGTGATTTTCCACATGTAAAGAGATAACCATGTACTTTCAGCTGTGAAGAGCTTTTACTTCAGCTGAGGGGGGAAGTGCCTCTAAATCCTGGGTTTACCAGGAGAGTTACCAGATTATTCCAGGATGTCCCAGAAGCTCTCCCGCCAATATAGTGCTGTATGCACCTGGGGGTTAGATCAATGTAACTACGTCACTCAGTGCTAGGCCTTAGACCTGCCGTGTGTCTCAGCGGAGGAGGCTGCCCAGCCTGCCCTAGCAGTGAGGTTCTGCTGAAATCACGGAGCGCTGGGTCAGTGGTGGGACCTCAAGGGGTTGCCTTGCAGCACCCACAGCAAAGCCGCAGGTGGCTGCAGAGACACAGCAGCGCAATGGCGGCAGGTGACCAATGGAGCAACGGCCCGGGGCCGCGAAAGAGGGAACAGCGACCACTGGGGGCCAGCTGCAGCAGTGCAAGCAGCCGCTGAGGCAGTGTTCGATGCCTTCCCCCTCCCCGGCCCTGAGGTGGGAGGTGAACTCACACGAACGCACCTCTGAACTCTGGGCCTTCACTGACCAAGGGCAGCGGCTGTGAGTGGGGGGCAATGGAGGGGGAGGAGAGGAGGGGTGTGTTAAAATGCCACTTGTTTGTCGGATTTTGACACTGCAGGGGGAGAAACTGAGGCGAAGGACACGGCCCAGTGTGCTCTGGGGGGAGGTGGAGTTTGCTTATGCTCCCATGCGTTTAAAGATGGTTGTGGTTGGTTCCCGTTCCTTTTTTAGTAAAAGTTCTCGTTTGTTATGCACAGCTTGCGAGTGGGGTAATGTGGCCCCTTAGCGGCACCCAGGGTAGTGTTACATTTCCCGTTGCTGGGTGAGAGCTTCAGCTGGTTTTGTTCTGCGTTGTCAAGAGGAAGCCCTAAACTTGAACGTGGCCCTTGCTGCTGCCGACTGCACGTGGCAGAAGGGTTCCACACACTATGGGGAATGAACAGTCAAGTGGAGGCAGGAGCATTTGGTCTGCTAGAGTGAGAAGTCGAGCAGAGAGACTGGCCAGGTCTCTGGTACCGCCTACTTCGGTATAACTTATGTCGCTCAAGGCTGTGAATAAGCCACCCTCCTGAGCAAGGTTAGTTACAGCAGCCTAAGTGCAGAAATGCAGAGCGCTGTGTCGATGGGAGAGCTTCTCCTGCCGACATCACTCCCTTCTCTCGCGGAGGTGGATTTATCATGCCAGCAGGAGAGCTCCCTCCTGTCCGCATAGAGCATCTTCACCAGACGCACTACAGGGGCAAAGCGGCATCGGTGCAGCTGCGCCGATGTAGCGCTTCAAGTGTAGACCAGCCCACTGTCAAAGCTGTTCCTTTGCTCAGAGCAGTGAGTGTTAATGACCCTGGTTCAGTTTTTCATGATAGACTCACTGAGGTATGTCTACACTACAGGGGATACAGGGCACAGCTACAGCACTGCAGCTACACCGTTGTAGTGTAGACACTTACGACAGCACCAGAAGGGGTTTTTCCATTGCTGTAGTAAACCCACTGCCTTGAAAGGGAGTAGCTAGGTCGAGAGAAGAATGGGGTTCAGTCAACTTAACTACATTGCAGAGGGCACAAAATTTTTCACAGCTCTGAGCACCGTAGCCAGGTGCACCTGTGTTTTAGGTGTGGACCAAGCCTGAGTTACTGGAAATTTTTAAACAGTGCACTCTTGGCTCTTGTATGAACATTTCACACCCCTAAATATGTCACCACAGAAATTGTCCCAGTTTATGATTTTGAAAGTACGATCAGCTTAATTAGGGGACGCATCAGTCAAGTCTGCGGGAGAAAGCAAGGTGTGCATCTCACGTGCTGCCCCAGCTCTGACCTCACAAAATGGCCACGGCATCACAAAACAACAGACTCCTAGAAACACAAAGATGCAGTCCCACAAGGAGCAGAATTCAAAGTTACCAGATCTGTACATCAGTTATCCAAGTGCTACCAAATGTTCAAAGTGCCCATCGCGGGTTCAAAAGGCGGTCTTCCATTTGTCTCCTGCCCTGATGCACAATAGGTTAGAAGCACACCAGTTTGGTGAAAATTCTGACCAATCACACGCGCTCTTGTAACCCCCAAGATTAAGGGCAGGGCACACTGGTTTCGAACAGTCACCTGGTTTCAGGCCCAATAGTCTATGCCAAGGTGTAGTATTCTGTCCTTTTCTTAATGCAAAGAACTGGAGCCCCTGCTGGGGAGGTGGCGTGCCAGACGATGGCGTTGGCCAGGCTTTCCTGATGTACGCCCACACGGCTGCCAGTTCTGGCTTGGACATGACATAGACTTGAGATCGACCCTCCGCTCCCTGGGAATTTACACCCCGGTCCCAAAGAGGAAACACCAGAGCAGGTGCACAGGCCAAGACCACCCACTTCATAACTATTCTACCACCAGAGCCAAGCAACAGACTTCAAAGACCTCAATTTTCAGCCCCCTCTGCTGCCACGACCTCCACCAAGTGCTATCCATCTGCTAAGAGCTATTTTTGATGCCTTGGTCAAGAACCACTTGCCTTTGATGATGCCAACCACTCTTCTACTCACCAGACCACCATTTGAACCGTTAGCCACCTGCTCTATGTCCCACCTTTCCATGAAGGTCATATTTTTAGTTGCTATTACTTTGCCCAGGAAGGTGAGCAAGATGGGAGCACTCACGGCCAACTCACCAAATGCCATCTTTCACAAGGAAAAGGTCTCCCTTCGCCTTCATCCTAAATTGCTCCCTAAGAAATTTCTGAATTCCACGTCAACCAACCGATCCATTTACTGGTTCTCTTTCCGCAACCTCATGCTTCCACTGACGAGACAGGACTTCATTCCCTGATGAGCCCTGGCATTCTACCTGCAAAGGACCAAACCAATCGGAAAATTACCAAGATTTGTCGTGATAGCAGAAAGGTCATGAGGATGAGCAATATCTTCTCGGAAAATCTCTAAAGGGATGTCTGATTGCATTATCACTTGCTACCAATTAGTGCGTATCCCTCTCCCGGAATGGGTAAGGACCCATTCTACGAGAACACACATCTCTTGTTTCCACAGCATCTCTCCAGGAGGTCTCAGTACTGGACATACACAGAGCAGCTACCTGGAGCTCCAGTCACAAAACATTGCTAGTTCAGGACTCCACTGCATACATAGGGATTACCATGCTTCAGTCATTTTTACTGACTACATCCTCACACCCTCCTCCGGTCTGAATACTGGTGGTCAGTCACCCACACATGGAACACACACTCGGACCAGCACTCGAAGAAGAAATGGAGGTTGCTTACTTGTAACTGGAAGTTCATTGAGATGTGTGATCACTTTCTGTATTCCACTACCTGCCCTCCTTCCCCTCTGCTTCGGATCTTATCTGATTCATAGAATCCTAGAATCTCAGGGTTGGAGGGGACCTCTGAGGTCATCTAGCCCAACCCCCTGCTCAAAGCAGGGCCAATCCCCAACTAAATCATCCCAGCCAGGGCTTTGTCAAGCCTGACCTGATTCGCAGTAAGAAGAGGAACTGTACATCTTGTGCTCCACACCAAGGGCATGGGGAGAGCAGCGTCCATGGGCCCGCACATGTGCTGTTGCTCACTAAGAATCTCTGGATTCAGGCACATGGTGCACCGTCGTACCCCGCATGTGGAATACAGATAGGGACCACGCATCTTGAGAACTCCCCGTTTACAGGGAAGTAACCCCCATTTTGGGTTTGCTGTTCAGATTCCATCTGTAATAGAGAGGTTTGAGCTGCAAACATGGATCTGGATGGGTGTTCTCTGTTTGGACCTTGCTCTTTTAATTGGAGAAATCTTCAAAGGGAATTCAGTCTCACGTTGGTATGTGATTGGTGTGTATAATTCACCAGTGCAGGTGGTCGGAATTAGACACTCAGGATTGGGAAACTTTCTGACCAATAATGTGAGTAGTTATTCAAGCTAAGATAAAGGCAATCAACTTCATGCTTCAGGGCATAAACTGGTTGCTGTCAGGAAGGAGTTCCTCCCTAGCATGAGGGGCAGAAGGGGAGAAAAGCACAAAGGTGTGTGTTTGCAAATATAATCAGTGGGCAGTGGAGGTTGAGGTGGGCTGATCAGAGGTGAGCATCCACATCTGATGGGGGAGGTTGGGGACTGACTGTGAAGGGCCTTGGAAGGGAAGACAAGGTGCTTACGTTCGATGTGACAGAGAAAGGGGAGCCCGCAGAGGGGCTCAAAGAGGGGGCAAAGCGATGGGTGAAGGAAATGCAGCAGCAGCAGCTATGAGGGGACAGGATCACATTCCTCTAGGCCAGAGAGAAGGATGCTGCGGTAATCGAGGCGCCAGATGATGACACCAAATTCAGCATCAGAACCTGGGGACTTCCATGCTGCCCCTAGCAACACCAGCCACCCCCGGGAATCAGGGTCTGATTGGGTCTAATGAGGGTGAATATAAGTGGGGGCTAACGTGCAACAGTGGCTGGCATTCAAGCTGCAGTCACTTGTCATCAGAGTGGGGATGAAGAAGCTGCCTCTTAACAGCTGGAGTGTGGAGCAAAGTGTACAAAAATAAGCAGCGCTAAATGGGCAGAGGATGGCAGATTTGAGCGTGATTTCGCTGGGCGGGGGGGAGCCGGAGTTCAGGTTCCAGGGTCTCACCCATTGCCCGGAGCAGGTTCTGATCTGATGGGGCCACAATCTCATGAGCTTGTCTCACCAGACTGTGGCCCCAAATGGCAGAAATCTCACTCCCCCGGCTTGTTCTTGTGGGATAGGCGCAGTCACCAGCGGTAGAGATCTGGCAAGATCAGTGGGCTTGAGAGAGACTTTGTGCCATTTTGGGGCTGTATCCAAACTGGCCAAGAAAAAGGAGCTTCCTTTCCAGGTTTTGGATCTAGCCTGTGGAGGCGGGCGGAGCTGGAGGTTCTGAAGTATAAGACACTGGACGGAAGAGATGGCTTTTCTCCCCTGGGGCTGGGCATGAGCACAGCATGGAAGCGACTGAATCAGGACATCGCAGGCAGGAGAGAGTGACTCACCAAGCAATGCAGGAAAACTGCCTCCTCAGAGAATTATCGGAGGCTGTGCCCAGTCAGCCACCCAGGAAGGACATCCGGGGTGCTCTCACTGGCTGTGTTAGCAGGGCCTCGTCACACCGCCTGGGAGAGCAGACACAAATCCCATGCAAGGAAAGGGGCAGGGTGGGGAAGAAGGGAACCCCAAAGAAGAAAAGAATGACAAGTGAAACATAAAAACCCCACATTGTGCTATGCATGCCAGGCAGCCATCCCTCAGCCGGAGCGGGGGAGCTAGAAAGTCAAAGCACATCATGCACTCAGACACACATCCCCTGAGAGCACAGCTAGCTAGGGGGAAAAAAGGCAAATCGAATGCTCTGTGGTTAAAGAACCTCCCAAGAGGTACTGTGCACTAGGGGAAACTAGAGCGGGGGCGGGGAAACATTTAAGCTTTTTATGACAAGTCCAGAAATGGGGGATCATATTCTCTCTTGATTCTCCTCTAATCTGTCTTGCAACCCATCCCTGTAGTATCTGAGTGCTCTTACTCCTGTCTCAGGACCCCGAAGATCTGAGAGAAGGTGTCTCAGTGGAAACAGCAAAACATTTGTAATGAACACATTAGGCGGTGCCGCAGCTTTCGCTGGGAAGTAGCGATTTACAAGTCTGAAGTGCTGCACAAGCATCCATCCAGCTCTTCACTGATCCTTTTGGTTTTTAACCATCTTCTCCATTTCAGCTCCTGCGGGACTGTCTAGAGGCTCCGGAAATAACTCTTTGGAGGCTCTGAAACCTCAGGGCCATGAGAATCTTCACAAGGTGAGTGAGTTTCCTGCATTTAAATGCAGCAACCCTGGGCCACAGAGCAAAAATGATCATTAGAGTGTATTGATTGTTAGAGAGTCTTTCACAAAGTGCTTTACGAAATACACTAGAGGCAGCATGTGCTCCTGATCTGAGGGCAGGGCTGGGAGCCAGAGGCTACCGGGTCCTAAATCCCGATGCTGACACCTGTTTCTCCTGTGGCCTTGGGTGTCACGACTGGGGCTTGGGCGCTCAGGCCTAGTGGTCAGAGCAGTCGCGATCAGAGGCCAGGAACAGCGCTAAAGGTCAGAGTCAAGGGTCAGAGCCAGTGTCAGGTGTCCAAGAGCAAGCCAAGAAGCAGGTCCCATATTGTCACACAAATGACTCCTGGGCTTAAATAGGGCACTTGGACCAGTCAGGGGCCATGAGGGAAGCTGTGAGTCCAGCTTTCCAAGATGGTACTTCCTGGTGTTTATCTTCACAGGGTCTGCGTAATAATGCCATATGATCCTCTCACAGCTGTTGGGTAGCAGGGCTGTCTGCATCCCTCAGATCCGGGTTCTCGTCCCCTTCAAAGCTCACATCAGGGAAATCACTTAAATTCTCCATTTCTTTGTGTGTAAAATGGGGATAAATCACACAAATGCTGATATTTACAGAGCGCTTTTGGGAAAGTGCTTTATAAGTGCTAAGTAATAGTACATGGATTTCAGCACCCTCGGGGGCGGAGCATAGAAGCCATTATAAACATGCTAGTAAGGCTAGACAGTGGTTTAAGGACAAGAAGAAAAAACGCTGTGTCTGATGAAAGCAACTTGGGAATGTGAGGAGGAGGGATGGAATTATCCATATGGGTGTTTAACCCGGATATACTCACTCTTGAGAAGACCATCTTGGGCTCTTCCATGGCCCCAAATAGCTCAGGACCTTGGCTTAATGTCCCATTGGAAAGACTGAACTTTCGATACTGAATCAAAGCTTTCAAGATTACATTTTATAGGCCAGACTGGCATAAGTTGTCACAACCTTCAATCAAGTCTGCCCGCTGTGAATTTGACCCTACGTGCTCTAGGACAAAGGTGCTCAAAACACCTTTGTTCCTTGTTTCATCATCCTTCAGGTTTTTTCTTAATGCAGGAATGTTGCTAAAAATTGTATAGTAGGGCCCCAGCATGTTCTTAAAGCGCCTTAGTTATTCCCTGGTCCATTTCTGAATTCAGCCCTAGTCTGCAGTGGCTGCCTGCCAGAAGTACTTTCCTCCCTCACCACAGCAGCCCCTAGCGCCTCATCCACCCTCACAGTCCCAGATGGGTTAAAACTAGAGCAGGCCCAGAGCCCAATTCTGTTGTGAAAATGTTGAGGTTTGGACACTTGTTTCTTGTTTCACGTGGGAATGAAAAGGGGACCTTGCCAACGCTTTTGTGAGATGAGAGAGAGAATCTCTGAGTGTAGCCTGCTGGGGAGGGCGCCAGCCTGGGATATGGGAGATCCAGTGTTTTTCTTCTTGTTCCTACATCTTTACACAGCATCCCTATTCTCCGTGATTCAGAAAAGGGACTTGAACCTGCATTAGGGCTGGTGCCCTGATCACTGGGTTAGAGAGGTGTGCACATACGTGCACCCATCTCTACAATATTTTTGTCGAAACCAAGACATTTCCGCAAAACACTTCCACTTTCGCAAAAATAGCCTTTTTGGGGGCTGGAAAAAGTTTTGCCACACCTTTTTTTTTTCTTTTTTTTTTAACCTTCTCTCTTAAAACCTGACCAGCCACTGTGTTACAATAAGAAAAGGAGTACTTGTGGCACCTTAGAGACTAACCAATTTATTTGAGCATAAGCTTTCGTGAGCTACAGCTCACTTTATCGGATGCATACTGTGGAAAGTACAGAAGATCTTTTTATACACACAAAGCATGAAAAAATGGGTGTTTACCACTACAAAAGGTTTTCTCTCCCCCCACCCCACTCTCCTGCTGGTAATAGCTTATCTAAAGTGATCACTCTCCTTACAGTGTGTATGATAATCAAGGTGGGCCATTTCTAGCACAAATCCAGGGTTTAACAAGAATGTCTGGGGAGGGGTGGGGTAGGAAAAATCAAGGGGAAATAGGTTACCTTGCATAATGACTTAGCCACTCCCAGTCTCTAGTCAAGCCTAAGTTAATTGTATCCAATTTGCAAATGAATTCCAATTCAACAGTCTCTCGCTGGAGTCTGGTTTTGAAGTTTTTCTGTTGTAATATCGCAACTTTCATGTCTGTAATCGCGTGACCAGAGAGATTGAAGTGTTCTCCGACTGGTTTATGAATGTTATAATTCTTGACATCTGATTTGTGTCCATTTACTCTTTTACGTAGAGACTGTCCAGTTTGACCAATGTACATGGCAGAGGGGCATTGCTGGCACATGATGGCATATATCACATTGGTGGATGTGCGTGCAGGTGAACGAGCCTCTGATAGTGTGGCTGATGTTATTAGGCCCTGTGATGGTGTCCCCTGAATAGATATGTGGGCACAGTTGGCAACAGGCTTTGTTGCAAGGATAGGTTCCTGGGTTAGTGGTTCTGTTGTGTGGTATGTGGTTGCTGGTGAGTATTTGCTTCAGGTTGGGGGGCTGTCTGTAGGCAAGGACTGGCCTGTCTCCCAAGATTTGTGAGAGTGTTGGGTCATCCTTCAGGATAGGTTGTAGATCCTTAATAATGCGTTGGAGTGGTTTTAGTTGGGGGCTGAAGGTGACATCGTACCAAAAGGACTGAAGGTAAAAAATCCATTACAATCTACATACCACACAGACTATGCTGACAGCTTGTGCCACACGCTCTCAAAGAAACTGCGGAACCACCTGATCAACATCCTCTACAGCAAACAGGGAAAGATAAAGAATGAGCTCTCAAAAATGGATACTCTCATAAAAAACCAACCTTCCACACAAACTTCCTCGTGGCTGGACTTTACTAAAACTAGACAAGCCATTTACAACACACACTTTGCTTCTCTACAAAAGAAAAAGGACACTAAACTTTCTAAACTACTACATGCCACAAGGGGCCACAGCAATGGTTCCCTCAACCCACCCAGCAATATTGTTAACCTATCCAACTATACTCCTAGCCCAGCAGAAGCAGCTGTCCTATCTCGGGACCTCTCCTTCTGCCCCTCCACCCCCATGAACCTGATACAGTTCTGTGGTGACCTAGAATCCTATTTTCGATGTCTCCGACTCAAGGAATATTTCCAACACACCTCTGAACAACATACTAATCCACAGAGACCTCCCTACCAACACTACAAAAAGAAGGATTCTAGGTGGACTCCTCCTGAAGGTTGAGACAGCAGACTGGACTTCTACATAGAGTGCTTCCGCCGCCGTGCACAGGCTGAAATTGTGGAAAAGCAGCATCACTTGCCCCACAACCTCAGCCGTGCGGAACACAATGCCATCCACAGCCTCAGAAACAACTCTGACATCATAATCAAAAAGGCTGACAAAGGAGGTGCTGTTGTCATCATGAATAGGCTGGAATATGAACAAGAGGCTGCTCGGCAGCTCTCCAACACCACTTTCTACAAGCCATTACCCTCTGATCCCACTGAGAGTTACCAAAAGAAACTACAGCATTTGCTCAAGAAACTCCCTGAAAAAGCACAAGATCAAATCCGCACAGACACACCCCTGGAACCCCAACCTGGGATATTCTATCTACTACCCAAGATCCATAAACCTGGAAATCCTGAGTGCCCCATCATCTCAGGCATTGGCACCCTGACAGCAGGATTGTCTGGCTATGTAGACTCCCTCCTCAGGCCCTACGCTACCAGCACTCCCAGCTACCTTCGAGACACCACTGACTTCCTGAGGAAACTACAATCCATCGGTGATCTTCCTGATAACACCATCCTGGCCACTAGGGATGTAGAAGCCCTCTACACAACATTCCACACAATGATGGACTACAAGCCGTCAAGAATACTATCCCCGATAATGTCACGGCTAACCTGGTGGCTGAACTTTGTGACTTTGTCCTTACCCATAACTATTTTACATTTAGGGACAATGTATACCTTCAAATCAGCGGCACTGATATGGGTACCCGCATGGCCCCACAATATGCCAACATTTTTATGGCTGACTTAGAATAATGCTTCCTCAGCTCTCGTCCTCTAACGCCCCTACTCTACTTGCACTATATTGATGACATCTTCATCATCTGGACCCATGGAAAAGAAGCCCTTGAGGAATTCCACCATGATTTCAACAATTTTCATCCCACCATCAACCTCAGCCTGGTCCAGTCCACACAAGAGATCCACTTCCTGGACACTACAGTGCTAATAAACGATGGTCACATAAACACCACCCTATACCGGAAACCTACTGACCGCTATTCCTACCTACATGCCTACAGCTTTCACCCTGACCACACCACACGATCCATTGTCTACTGCCAAGCTCTGCAATACAACCGCATTTGCTCCAACCCCTCAGACAGAGACAAACACCTACAAGATCTCTATCAAGCATTCTTACAACTACAATACCCACCTGCGGAAGTGAAGAAACGGATTGATAGAGCCAGAAGAGTTCCCAGAAGTCACCTACTACAGGACAGGCCCATCAAAGAAAATAACAGAATGTCACTAGCCGTCACCTTCAGCCCCCAACTAAAACCCCTCCAACGCATTATTAAGGATCTACAACCTATCCTGAAGGATGACCCAACACTCTCACAAATCTTGGGAGACAGGCCAGTCCTTGCCTACAGACAGCCCCCCAACCTGAAGCAAATACTCACCAGCAACCACATACCACACAACAGAACCACTAACCCAGGAACCTATCCTTGCAACAAAGCCTGTTGCCAACTGTGCCCACATATCTATTCAGGGGACACCATCACAGGGCCTAATAACATCAGCCACACTATCAGAGGCTCGTTCACCTGCACATCCACCAATGTGATATATGCCATCATGTGCCAGCAATGCCCCTCTGCCATGTACATTGGTCAAACTGGACAGTCTCTACGTAAAAGAGTAAATGGACACAAATCAGATGTCAAGAACTATAACATTCATAAACCAGTCGGAGAATACTTCAATCTCTCTGGTCACGCGATTACAGACATGAAAGTTGCGATATTACAACAGAAAAACTTCCAAACCAAACTCCAGCGAGAGACTGTTGAATTGGAATTCATTTGCAAATTGGATACAATTAACTTAGGCTTGACTAGAGACTGGGAGTGGCTAAGTCATTATGCAAGGTAACCTATTTCCCCTTGTTTCCCCCCCCCCAGACATTCTTGTTCAACCCTGGATTTGTGCTGGAAATGGCCCACCTTGATTATCATACACATTGTAAGGAGAGTGATCACTTTACATAAGCTATTACCAGCAGGAGAGTGGGGTGGGGGGAGAGAAAACCTTTTGTAGTGGTAAACATCCATTTTTTCATGGTTTGTGTGTATAAAAAGATCTTTGGACTTTCCACAGTATGCATCCGATAAAGTGAGCTGTAGCTCACGAAAGCTTATGCTCAAATAAATTGGTTAGTCTCTAAGGTGCCACAAGTACTCCTTTTCTTTTTGTGAATACAGACTAACACGGCTGTTACTCTGAAACCTGGGTTACAATGAGTCTCTCCTGGCAAGGTAGAGCGGGGTACTTCTCTGCCTCATCTCCAGCTCTGTTAGCCAATCCCTGCATTGTCCTGTTGGAACCGGGCTCTCCTGAGTAGTGCAGCAAGGCGTGTGAGATTAGACTGCCCCCTGGTGTGATGCTGGTGTCCCACTGGGTCCGGTTCATCTGCCTTGCCTGAATGTTGGATGGTACCAATCATGACCCTGCCTGATAAAGCTGTTTTAGGCTGATGGGCTCCATGTAAAGTTGCTTCCTTGCAGGGGCTGAACAACTGACTTGCTCAACAGATGAGTTCTCAATGAGGAGTTCAAGGGGTTGTGCTGTGGATCTTTGCCCCAGGCTACACGAAGCTCTGCCCTGTGTAGTGCGTCTTGGCTACAAACCATTTGCAGAGGAAGAATCTTGGGCTGAGGAGCTGGATTGCAAAGCATGCCAAGAGCTGCTTTCGGGGGCATGCACAGCCTGGGCGGGGGAGGGGAGGTTGCCTGTGCCAACACGAGTACAGCAGGGAGCCAACCCGTGACAACGTCATGTCATGTGAAGAGAGAGCACAGTGCCTCCCTGGGCAAGGAATGCAAGGCATGAAGTTGGGCAGAGAGGGCGGCAGGCTGGCCAGGTGCAGATCTGGACTGTCTGCACCATCCCAGAGCTGGGGAATGTCTGGCTGTTCCTGCATCCCTGCTCCCAGCTGTGGTGGGCAGTGCTGAAGTCCAGTGGAATCACCACCACTGAGCTGATTGCAACAGTGTCGAAGTCCAAAGAATTACGCTCCAACGTTTAACTAGTCTGGGAGTGGGGGGTAAGGACCCTTCCCCAACTGACTGCTCTCCCGAGTCCCCCAGTCGAACGGGCTCCTTGCCACAAGCTGGAAATGCTGCTGTGAGGTTCCTAGGAAAAGGGTTATTTTTGCCAAGCTGCACTATTTGCCATGGAATCGTTCCACATCCCAGCCATGGAAAGGAGCAGCAGATATCGCTTCCCGTTTGGGGTGGGCTGGCTGAGGGAGGAAAGCAGAGTCAAAAACAGAACAATCCATCAATGCAGAGCTGGGGAAAGAGGCTGATTTGACAGCCCGGTGTCTGACATCCTACTTATCCAGGGAACAGGTACAGTATGGGCAGCAGCGCCGCAAGCTTCCTCCACATTGCCCTCCGGGGTGGCACACCCCAGTCAGTCCTGCCTCTCTGCTGAGGCTACCAACCAGGAAGCAAATTGTGATTGTGGACGCCTGTCTGCTAGGCACTGACCTGAGACACCCCTTTATTTCACCGAATAGCCATGGCACAGTGGTTCGTAGATTCCAGGGCCAGAAGGGACCATTGTGATCATCTGGGTCTGATCTCCTGTGTAACACAGGCCAGAGAACTGCCCCAAATAATTCCTGGAACAGATCTTATAGAAAAACACCCAGTTGTGATTTAAAAATTGTCAGCATCCACCATGGTAAATTGTTCCAGTGGTTAATTACTCTCCCTGGTAAAAATTTACACCTTCTTTCCAGTCTGAATTTGTCTAGCTTCAACTTCCAGCCACTGGATCACGTTAGACCTCTCTCTGCTAGATTGAAGAGCCCATTATTAAATATTTGTCCCCCATGTAGGTACTTACAGATTGTAATCAAGTCCCCCTTTAACCTTCGTTTTGTTAAACTAAATAGATTTGAGCTCTCTGAGTCTACCACTCTAAGGCACGTTTTCTAACCCTTTAATCAGTCTTGTGGCTCTCCTCTGGTCCCTCTTCAATTTATCAGCATCTGTCTTGATATGTGGGCACCAGAATTGGACACAGTATTCCAGCAGTACGATAGCCTCTCTGCTCCTACCTGAGACTCCTTGGTTATGCATCCCAGGAGCGCCTGGGCACTTTTGGCCAAAGCGTCACACTGGGAGCTCATGGAGTAACTTCTGCTCACTCTCAAGCTGGCCAGATCTGAGCCAGTGACCTATAGGGAAAAGGCCCTGCATCCCCAGTCAATCCTGTGAGCCATGTAATCAGAGAGAGGACTGGGAGATCGGCACATGCTTGCTGAGCAGCTCTGTTCTATTGTTAATGGGCTTTTGGCTGCCAGAAATTATGCCACTTTATCGGGAACATAGGGAAGAGTTTTCCATTTGTCTACTGGGACTAGTGTAAATGCCTGGTACTTCAGTTAGACTTTCCCCATTTGTGCAAATATTGAGCCAAATTCATCCCTGTCAAGACTCATAAACTTTAAGGTCAGAAGGGACCATCATGATCATCTAGTTTGATGCCCTGCACTTTGCAGGCCACAATCTCACTTACCCACTCCTGTAATAGACCCCTAACCTCTGACTGAGTTACTGAAGTCCTCAAATCATGGTTTAAAGATGTCAAGTTACAGAGAATTCACCGTTTACCCCAGTTTAAACCTGCAAGTGACCCATGCCCCATGCTGCAGAAGAAGGCAGAAAAACCCCAGGGTCTTGGCCAATCTGACCTGATGGAAAATTCCTTCCCAACCCTACATATGGTGATCAGTTGGACCCTGAGCATGTGGGCAAGACCCACCAGGCAGATACCTGGGAAAGAATTCTCTGTAGTAACTCAGAGCCATCCCCATCTAGTGTCCTGTCTCTGGCTGTTGGGGATTTTTGCTACTGGCAGTCGCCAATAGACCACATGCCATTGTAGGCAGTCCCATCACATCATCTCCTCCATAAACTGATCAAGCTCAGTCTTTAAGCCAGTTAGGTTTTTTGCCCCCACTGCTCCTGTTGGAAAGCTGTTCCAAAACTTCACTCCTCTGATGGTTAGAAACCTTTGCCTAATTTCAAGCATAAACTTGTTGATGGCCAGTTTATAGCCATTTTTTCTTGTGTCCACATTGGCATTTAACTTAAATAACTCTTCTTCCCTCCCTGGTATTTATGCCTCTGATGTATTTATAGAGAGCAATCTATAAATTTCAATCTCCCCTCAGCCTTCTTTTGGATAGGCTAAACAAGCTAAGAAGCTCTGAGTCTCCTCTCACAAGGTAGGTTTTTATTCCTCAGATCATCCTATTAGCCTTTCTCTGCATCTGTTCCAAACATTGGCTTCAGATGAGATCGGTCCACATTCCTTCCTCCCCTTGGTGTATAGAATGTGTGTGTCTGATGTTAGTATATTACATGAGAGAATTGAACTGACCTAAATGCTGCTAGCTAGGAGACATTGTTAAAATGCCTCTCAGCAGGGGGACTAGATGGCTTGTGGGGATTAATAAGAAGTCTTTCAAGTCCAGTCCACTGATTCAAATCTACTTGATGCTGACAGTCATGTGAGCTTATTGCCATCTGACAATGGAAGGGACTGGAATACGCTGGTGGTCTCAGTTCAGTTCTTGGGGGCTGTGTCAGACTCCGCTACAGCTGAGATGCAAAGGACTCAACCCCACTCTCTGACCATTACTCATTACTCAGCATCCCTGCCCAGGACAAAATCTAAGCACGTGCTTAAGGCCTGTTATTAAAGTTAAGCATGTGCTTAAGTATTGTCCTGAATAGGGATAGACTTCAACATGAGTTTAAGCGTTTACTGAACTGGGGCCAGTGACAGGGCACTGTTGGAGAATCATAGAAGATTCCACCACCTCCCTAGGTAACCCATTCCAATGCTTCACCACCCTCCTAGTGAAGAAGTTTTTCCTAATATCCAACCTAGCCCTCTCCCATTGCAACTTGAGACCATTTCTCCTTGTTCTGTCATCTGCTACCACTGAGAACAGTCTAGATCCATTCTCTCTGGAACCCCCTTTCAGGTAGTTGAAAGCAGCTATCAAATCCCCCCTCATTCTTCTCTTCTGCAGACTAAATACAGTAACTCCCCACTTAATCTGATTAGCTGTATTACGGTAGTGGCTAGAAGCCCCAGTCATGGACCAGCACCCCACTGTGCTAGGTGCTGTATAAACACAGAACAAACCTGGTCTTGCCACCATATGTGCTTTACCTATTCTGTGTGTGACAGATACATGGTCGAGTATCACTGTGTTTAAAGACACTGAGCAACAGGCTCTGATTTTCCTTAACACTGGCTTCTCTAACCAGCCCATGCTTCAGCTGAATCATTTTGGGCCAGATTTTGGTAACCTTAATGTGAGTTAGCACCGTTGTCTGTGCGTAGCCCCGTTGAAATCAGTGAGACGACTTCTGGAATAAAGTGCTACACGCCATACGGCTATCAGAATCTGGCCTTTAATAAGGGCTTGGAAAATTTGATGTTTTGGTCCAACTCCCTACCATAAAAGATGCATATTTAAATGCCACTAAAATCAATTTACTGCCAACTGAAATTCCACTGTAGCATTTTTTCTTTAAACTCCTGAAAATGATAAGCAGGATTAACAACTGGGCCCACGTTACAACCTTAACAATGGAGAAATTATTGATTTGGTGTAACAGATGCTGGTGGGGAAGCATCCGGCGGGGGTATGTTAAGGCAGCTGTTCGCATCCTTCCATTTCACAGACAAGATACTGTGTCTGGGGCTTATAATGGGCTTGATGGCTACTAAATTATTATTCGCAGCACCTAAAGGCCTCTTTGAGGTGGGTGCTGCACATATACATAGGAAGGGACAGCCCCTGCCCCAAGGGCTTATAATCTGAATATACAGGATGTGCTGAGCGAGGGAGAGCAGAAGGACTATCTGCCCCATTTTATGGATGCGGAACGGCAGCATGAAAGGACTTGGCTGAGTCAGTGGCAGAGCTGGGAATTGAACCTGGATGTCCTGAGTCCCAACTCAGTGCTTTAACCACAAGGCCAACCAGCGGTTCTGCTTCTTGGTAGCCTGAGCAAGATGGTGTTCTTCTGTCCCAGGGGAGGGTTCCTCAGACTGAAAGGGTGAGATTTGTGTTAACGGTCCTTCCACTGGTCAGCGCTTCCTTCCCCACTTCCGAGCGAGCAGCAGAGGCCAGCAGCACTGGGGCCTGATCCGACCCCCCAGTGAAGTCAGTGGCAGCTTTGCCTACAACAGGAGCAGGTTCAGGCCTAGAACTTCAACCTTCCTTGGGACGTGTGGTTTGCTTGCTACCCACTGCCATGTCCTCTGAGGGCCTGTGACTTTCCTGGCAGTGGGCTCTCCACCAGGCCAGCCTGGGTGCCAAAACACCGCCAGGGAAGTATCTTGGTTCCTCCC